>NC_059166.1:14893443-17653511 GCF_019923935.1 Bubalus bubalis | reverse complement strand
TTCAAAATCTTGCCAATATCAAGTGTTCATAAAGACATTTAGCAATAGGATGTCTTACATGCTGCAGCACAGTAGAAATCAGAGCATCACCTATTAAAACCTACCCATCAAATCCATTCCTACATACTCATGCATGCATGAATGCTAAGTCGCTTCAGTTGTGACTGACTCTGTGTGACCTTATGGACAGCAACCCATCAGGCTCCTCTGTCCACGGGATTCCCCAAGCAAGAATAATGGAGACGGTTGCCATTTCCTTCTCCCCTACATATTCATAGGCACTAGCAAATTTCTTGTGCAAACACACCAGGAGATAAGTATACAATTATTTATAACAGCATTATTTGTAATAAATAGAAAGACTGAAAACAACATGAAATTTCCACTGACAGTGAAATGAATAAATAAAATGTAATAGAGCCATTGAATGGACTACCAAATAGCTGTGGACAGCAGCATAAATAAGTCTCAGGATGTTTGGGGCTGGGATGGGGGGAATTAAGTCTCTGAAAAAATTATTCAAGCAGTCAGGAAAAGATGCAATTTCAAAAATGGAGGAGTAAGTTAGACAAAGAGAAGAAAAGACACTGTAGTCATAGAGACAAGAAACAGTGAGACCTATTTAGGAACTGCAGATGCATAATGCCTCTCTCATTGCATGTGTCCCTAGTTCAGACTTCTGGTATACTTGAATTCACTGCTGAATACCTTTTTCTGAACCATGAGGACTTCTGTAAGTGAATTAATTACTTGTTGGGAATTGTTGCAGAAAAGTGAGGTTGGAAAACCAATGAAAGAGGTAATGCCATTAGAAAAGGAATAGAGATATTTACAATTAATTCCTCTCCAGAAAACCAGATGGCGGAAATTAATCTTGTGGACATGGATGGACCCAGAGAATGTCATACAGAGTGAAGTAGCTCAGAAAGAGAAAAACAAATATTGTATATTAAGGCATATACGTGGAATCTAGAAAAATGGTATCAGTTCAGTTCAGTCGCTCAGTCGTGTCTGACTCTGCAACCCCATGAATCGCAGCATGCCAGGCCTCCCTGTCCATCACCAACTCCTGGAGTTCACTCAGACTCACGTCCATCAAGTCAGTGATGCCATCCAGCCATCTCATCCTCTGGCGTCCCCTTCTCCTCCTGCACCCAATCCCTCCCAGTATCAGAGTCTTTTCCAATGAGTCAACTCTTCGCATGAGGTGGCCAAAGTACTGGAGTTTCAGCTTTAGCATCATTCCTTCCAAAGAAATCCCAGGGCTGATCTCCTTCAGAATGGACTGGTTGGATCTCCTTGTAGTCCAAGGGACTCTCAAGAGTCTTCTCCAATACCACAGTTCAAAAGCATCAATTCTTCGGCACTCAGCCTTCTTCACAGTCCAGCTCTCACATCCATACATGACCACTGGAAAAACCATAGCCTTGACTAGACGGACCTTTGTTGGCAAAGTAATGTCTCTGCTTTTCAATATGCTATCTAGGTTGGTCACAACTTTCTTTCCAAGGAGTAAGCGTCTTTTAATTTCGTGGCTGCAATCACCATCTGCAGTGATTTTGGAGTCCCCCAAAATAAAGTCTGACACTGTTTCCCCATCTATTTCCCATGAAGTGATGGGACCAGATGCCATGATCTTTGTTTTCTGAATGTTGAGCTTTAAGCCAATTTTTTCACTCTCCACTTTCACTGTCATCAAGAGGCTTTTGAGTTCCTCTTCACTTTCTGCCATAAGGGTGGTGTCATCTGCATATCTGAGGTTGTTGATATTTCTCCTGGCAATCTTGATTCCAGCTTGTGCTTCTTCCAGCCCAGCGTTTCTCATGATGTACTCTGCATATAAGTTAAATAAGCAGGGTGACAATATACAGCCTTGATGTACTCCTTTTCCTATTTGGAACCAGTCTGTTGTTCCATGTCCAGTTATAACTGTTGCTTCCTGACCTGCATATAGGTTTCTCAAGAGGCAGATCAGGTGGTCTGGTATTCCCATCTCTTTCAGAATTTTCCAGTTTATTGTGATCCACACAGTCAAAGGCTTTGGCATAGATGATCATATTTGCAAACCAGAAAGAGAGACACAAACATAGAGGACAAAAGTATGGATACCAAGGGGGAAAAGGTGGAGTGGGATGAATTGGGAGATTGGGATCGATGTATATAAACTAATGATACTATGTATAAAATAAATAATGAGAACCTTCTATATAGCACAGGAAAGGAACTCTGCTCAGTGCTCTGTGGTGACCTAAATGGGAAGGAAGTCCAAAAAAAGAAGGGATATATGTCAACATGCAGCTGATTCACTTTTCTGTAAAGTAGAAACTAACACAGCAATGTAAAGCAACTCTGTGTGTGTGCAAAAGCAGCTGTACTCCAATAAAAATTAATTAAATACAAAAAAAGTCTTGTGTTTCTGTCTGCCCTCCAGTGGCATCGCCAAGGAGGAAAGGAGCAAAGATCAATATCAGTCATGCTTTGGGGTCAAGATCACCAAGATGGAAGGAAGCTACGCTAACCTGGAGATTGGAGAGGGATTTTAAAAGTCAGAGACAGCTAACTTAAGGTTTTCTCTGAGCGTTTTCCATCTCAAGCACTTAAGTTACTGTATCTCTGAGATCACAATGGGAATGATCAATGGATTTTTTCAACTTTTAAAAGAGAATTTTTGTATCCAGAGGAAAAGTTTACTGTAGCAGAATTTAAAATTAGTACTGAATTTATTAAATCTATAAATCAAGAATCTCAGTTTTTATGAATGTTTAAATTTAGCTTGTGAATGTTTTTACTTTTTTTAGAAAAATAGAAGTTGTCCCAAAATAAGAAAAGTTGTTTTTATGTTTCTTAATATTTAAATTAACTCATAAATTAAAGGATTAATTTCTCCTCTCTTAAATTACTGATGAAATTTCCTTAGACATTTCACACTACAGTTAAATATTTAGCACATTTATAATTAGTGTAACTGTCAAATGCCTGTCATGTAAATTTAACAAATTTAATAAGTACATTTTTTCCTAACATCGAATCAACTATTGTGACACAAACCTTAAAATATAGGAAACCATTAACTTTAATTCATATATCTTAAAATCAGATAAATTATATTTAAAGTAGCATAGTAATGACAACACATTATGTTCATATAATCTCCACAAATATGTATCTTACATATCAATATTACATTAATCTCTTTATCCTGGATTTATGAACTTATTCAGTGAAGACCTGCATTAGCACTTCTGGCTGGTGGCAGCAATGTGCCATTGAGCTCAGGGAGCAATACATCGAGCCACAGGCCAACACGAGGGCTCTCGGCTTAATCTTAGACTATGTCAGTTTACTCAGTCATTTACTGCAACACTTTCATAATATTTTTCTGCTTACCCACACTCCCCTCAAATTCCCTGCCCCACCCAGATTGCAGCATTTTGTTTTTAACCCCACAGGAGGTTTTTCTCAGATCAGTTTATTAAGACCTTTCTTAATCTTCTTAATGGCTGTCTTGGTTTTCACTGCATGAATAAATGTACCACAATTTAGTTAAGTACTCCTCCACTAATAAATACTTATTCAGTATATTATGCAACAGGGGAAGAAGAGGGTAGAACAAATTGAGAGAATAGCATTGACATATATACACTACCATGTGTTAAATAGATAGCTAGTGGGAAGCTGCTGCCTAACACAGGGAGCTCAGCTCTGGGATGACCTAGAGGGGTGGGATGGGGGAGTGGAAGGAAGGATTAAGAGGGAAGGGATATACGTGTCCTTATAGCTGATTCACATTTTTGTCCAGCAGAAACTAACAACACTGTAAAGCAATTATCCTCTAATTTATAAAATTTTTAAAATATATGCTGTTCATTCTTTTATTAATAAATCAATGATTATATTATGTATAATATAAAACTCTATACATATGCACCTTTTTTTGTTTGGTTTTATGACTTTACTAAGGTATGATTAAAACTCATAATTTAATGAGTTTTAATTATGATGAATTATAATTTTAACTAATTAATAATGAGTTATAATTAAAACCCAAAAATGAGGCTTAAAACCCAACATTCAGAAAACTAAGATCATGGCATCTGGTCTCATCACTTCATGGTAAGTAGATGGGGAAACAGTGGAAACAGTGAGAGACTTTATTTCCTTGGGCTCCAAAATCAGTGCAGATGGTGACTGCAGCCATGAAATTAAAAGACACTTGCTCCTTGGAAGAAAAGCTATGACCCACCTAGACAGCATATTAAAAAGCAGAGACATTACTTTATCAACAAAGGTCCATCTAGTGAAAGCTATGGTTTTTCCAGTAGTCATGTATGGATGTGAGAGTTGGCCTGTAAAGAAAGCTGAGTGCTGAAGAATTTATGCTTTTGAACTGTAGTGTTGGAGAACACTCTTGAGAGTCCCTTGGACTACAAGGAGATCAAATTAGTCAGTCCTAAAGGAAATCAGTCCTGAATATTCATTGGAAGGACTGATACTGAAGCTGAAACTCCAGTACTTTGGCCACCTGATGCTGGGAAAGATCGAAGGCGGAAGAAGGAGACGACAGAGGATGAGATGGCTGAATGGCATCACTAACTCAATGGACATGAGTTTGAGTAAGCTCCGGGAGTTGGTGATGGACAGGGAAGCTTGGTGTGCTGTGGTCCATGGGGTCACAAAGAGTCAGACACGACTGAGCGACTGAACTGAACTGAGGTATGATTGACAAATAAAAATTGTATATATTTAAGTTATATAATATGATGGTTTGGTATACATATATATTGTGAAATGATTACCACAATCTAGCTAATTACCAGATTCATTACCCCACATAGTTACATTTTGTGTGTGGGGGAGTGGGAGAACATTTGAGATTTTCTTTCTTAGCACATTTCAAGTATACACTATATCACTAATTACATTCACCATGCTATACATTAGCTCTCCAGAACATATTATCTTACAACTGAAAGTTTGTACTCTTTGGCTAACATCAGACTACAACATTTTTATGTCTTTTCATTTGTGAAATTCTGTATATTCTTAATAGTTCTCTTGTCATATGTTTCATCATTTCTATAATTCTTAATTTACCCAAGGCAAACCCAGAGGGGGGAAATTAATGCTCTAAATTATGAATTCAGCAAGGCATTGGACACTCTGTTAGAAAATGAGCCAAAAGTTATTCTTAGAATATGAAGTATCTACAATAAATAAAAAATTTACAAACCTCTTGAAACTATGGGGGTGAGGGAATTTCCTAATTGTTTCTGACAAGCAGGGGTTGATAAATAAAATTACTTCAGTGCCAATGTCCTAGTTTGGGCTGCTATAACAAGGTGACATAGACCAGGGGGTTTAAACAACAGAATTTGATTCTTCAGTTCTGGGATGGGAAGTCTTAGATGAAGGTATCACCAGGGCTGGTGACTGGTGAAGGCGGGCTTCCTGGCTTGTAGACAGTCACCTTCTTACTATGTCCTCCCTGGCCAAGACAACCATCATCTCTCTTGTGTCCCTTCTTATAGGGCATTTAACTCTAGCATGAGGACTCCATCCCCATGACCTAATTACCTCCCAGAGCCCCCACCTTCAAACACCATCACACTGGGGATTAGGCTTCAACATCTGAATCTTAGGGGACATATTCAGTTGATAACAGATCGTTATAATTAGCCTAAGATGTGCAAAATGTCACTGCTGTTATCTCTCTCCTGTGTTAACCTCACTGGGGGGACACAGATGCTGTTCCAATAATAGCAGTAATCTAAATGTAATCAGTTATTGTCCCTACCTGCTAATGTAAGATCGTGTGTGTGCATGCTAAGTCATTTCAGTCGTGTCTGACTCTTTGCAACCCTGTGGTTGCCCACCAGGATCCTCTGTCCGTGGGATTCTCTGAGCAAGAATACTGGAGTGGGTTGCCATGCCCTCCTCCAGGAGATCTTCCTGACCCAGGGATCGAAACTGCATTGGCAGGTGAGTTCTTTACCACTAGCGCCACTTGAAAGCCCAATGTAAGACTTTGCTCCTACTGCTAAGTCACTTCAGTCATGTCCAACTCTATGTGACCCCATAGATGGCAGCCCACCAGGCTCCCCGTCCCTGGGATTCTCCAGGCAAGAAGACTGGAGTGGGTTGCCATTTCCTTCTCCAATGCATGAAAGTGAAAAGTGAAAGTGAAGTCGCTCAGTCGTGTCCGACCCTCAGCGACCCCATGGACTGCAGCCTTCGAGTCTCCTCCGTCCATGGGATTTTCCAGGCAAGAGTACCCCAATGTTTTTGGTAGCCCCTATAAATATCTGATATATTTTCATAAATAAGTTTGTCTCAGCTCATGCAGCTTAGACATCATTAGTTTCAGTATAAGTATTTTTAAATGAATGGCTTGCTCAAGACCCCAAAGCTGTAGTGTTCAGCTGTGTTTCACATGCATGCAGGCAGTCATGGGTGACGTCCTACAAGAAGGCTCTGGCAGGACACAGCTGGAATTCCTCTTGGCATAGAGTTTGGAGAAATAGTGCAATGGTTCTTTCAGCTTTTCTAAGAGGCTTTCCCAAGAAACCAGATCTAAGACACGACAGTAATTAAACATTTTGAAGAAGACAGAGAAGAAGAAGCAGCTTCTCCTTGTATACTCGCCCGGTCCCTAAACAATCACATCGTCCTCTCTTCACTCACACTTTGCAATTCCAAAATAAAAGCAAAAACCAAAACCAATTAAAAATATACCAGTCTCTACAGAGCCTCGTCTTAGGTCCAGTATACACATTATCCCGGGAGAGGGGGTGAGCGGAAGAGGGGACTGACACCCATCAAAAATGTGTTTCAGCTGCCTATACCCAGGCTCACAGTCTTCAATTCACAGAGATCTTCTCAGGAAGAAATGTGAATAAAAGAGAACCTGGCTTTTATGATTTCAACCATGAACTATGTAAGAAGTATTTTTCGGTCTCCTACTGGGTTAAAGCTCACACCAACCCAGACAATATCCAATTTATTACAACTCTATTCCCACTGGGGTAGCAGAAACGGCTAATATTATTGTTTTAAATATATCATAGCCAAGTTTGGGGGGTTATTTTTTGTTAGCAAAAGCCAGTAAGACAGACTAGTTCCTTTTTTATTCTCCAGAACAATTGGAAGGTGTTTGGGGTTTTTTGGATTTTTTGTTGTTGTTATTTTAAATCTCAATGGACTCATTTGGTAGAAATATATTTAAATGTCAGCATGTGTTCTGACCAATATTGACTTATCCATAGAAAATAATCCATAACATTTTCAAATTAAGGTTTATCCAGCAGTTATACACTCGTGCTTTAATTTTTCCTTATTCCCCAATGCTGTTGGGAAATGGTGTTGATGGACTTGCTGGAGGTAAGGTTGCCACAAATGTTCAATTTGTAAAAAACACAATACCTGAGACAAGCAATAAAGCAAAAAGCAGTAAAACAAAGTGCTGCTGTTCAGTCGCTCAGTTGTGTCTGACTCTTTGCAACCCCATGGATAGCAGCACACCAGGCTCCCCTGTCCATCACCATCTCCTGGGGCTCACTCAGACTCGTGTCCATTCAGTCAGTGATGCCATCCAACCATCTCATCTTCTGTCATCCCCTTCTCCTCCTGCCTTCAATCTTTCCCAGAATTGGGGTCTTTTCTAATGAACTGGCTCTTCACATCAGGTGGCTGAAGTACTGGAGTTTCAGCTTCAACATCGGTCCTTCCAATAAATATTCAGGACTGATTTCCTTTAGGATGGACTGGTTTGATCTCCTTGCTGTCCAAGGGACTCTCAAGAGTCTTCTCCAACACCACAGTTCAAAAGCATCAATTCTTCAGCATTCAGTGAAAGAGGAGAGTGAAAAAGTTGGCTTAAAGTTCAACCAGAAAACTAAGATCATGGCATCCGGTCCCATCACTTCATGGCAGATAGATGGGGAAACAGTGGAAACAGTGGCTGACTTTATTTTTCTGGGCTCCAAAATCACTGCAGATGGCGATTGCAGTGATGAAATTAAAAGACACTTACTCCTTGGAAGGAAAGTTATGATCAACCGAGACAGCACATTAAAAAGCAGAGACATTACTTTGCCAACAAAGGTCTGTCTAGTCAAGGCTATGGTTTTTCCAGTGGTCACGTATGGATGTGAGAGTTGGACTATAAAGAAAGCTGAGTGCTGAAGAATTGATGCTTTTAAACTGTGGTGTTGGAGAAGACTCTTGTGAGTCCCATGGACTGACTGCGAGGAGATCCAACCAGTCCATACTAAAGGAGATCAGTCCTGGGTGTCCATTGGAAGGACTGATGTTGAGGCTGAAACTCTAATACTTTAGCCACCTGATGTGAAGAGCTAACTCATTGGAAAAGACCCTGATGCTAGGAAAGATTGAGGGCAGGAGTAGAAGGGGACAACAGAGGATGAGATGGTTGGATGGCATCATTAATTCGATGGACATGAGTTTGGGTGGATTCCAGGAGTTGTTGGTGGACAGCGAGGCCTGGCATGCTGCAGTTTATGAGGTCACAAAGAGTTGGACACAACTGAGCGACTGAAATGAACTGAACTGAACTCACATCCATACATGACTAATGAAAAAACCATAGCTTTGACTATATAGACCTTTGTTGGCAAAATAATGGTATGGCTGCACATATTCTAATGGCTTTGCTCCTGAAATTTCTGATAAGTTACTTCAGCTCTCTACCTTGCAACATGCATGCAATGCTAAGTCTCTTCAGTTATGTTCGACTCTTTGCAACCCTATGGAGTGTAGCCCGCAGTCTCCTCTGTCCATGGAGCTTCTCCAGGCAAGAATACTGCAATGGGTTGCCATGCCCTCCTCCAGGGTCTTTTCCCGACCTAGGGATCAAACCCATGTCTCCTGTGGCTCCTACACCGCAGGAGGATTCTTTACCACTGAGCCAATGGGGAAGTCCATCTCACAACAGTGGGTTCCATAAAATGAATACTAAAGGGGGAAAGAAAGAGAAGAAACTACTAATGAACAGCCATGAAACTAGACCAGACTTTGCTTTTATTTTCAGCTTATCTTTTGTTCTTGTGGTAGTAGTTCAAGAAACCAGCAGTTTCCATGGAACTGCCATCTGACAGTAGCTGTTTATTTTCTTTCACTTCATTAATGACCTACAAAGACCCCAACCTAGCATTTGTGATCACTAATAGTCAATTGTGCATTTCTGCTCCACTGATATATAAGGAGGCTGGTAGGGTTTGTGAAAATGGTCACTCCCATCTTTTTTTTTTTTTAAGTAAATGTTAAGTTTGTTATTAGAGTGTTGACAAGCTTGGCAGAGACTAAAAATATAGTTCCTTTTTGAAACAAAATATTCAGCATTTTGACAGGCTGAGGATTTATCTGGCAATAATTTCTTGGTTAAATTTTCCTGAGGTTTGTTTATATGGCTATTTTGGTTCTTTGTTTTAAGTATATCAGCATTTTCCCTCAGCTTCAACCTATTCTCATCTCAGCATGAAAGAAGTTAACAGGTAGCCCAGAGCTCATTACTTTAATTCCAGTAAAAACACAGCTGGCTAAAGAAGCGTGGGTACTAGAGCTATGCTTTCTGCTATCCTGAAAGGCCAAGGAAGATGACCACAGACTCAGCCTCATCAGAGCAACCGGGAACACTGGTCCCGGTGATGAGAAAAAAGGCTCGGCCGTGGTCGGTTCCAAATAATCCATAGGCACTGTCTGTAGATATGAAATGAGAATCACTTGGACTTTGGTTTTTCTAATGTGACAGAACTTCAAAAGATCTTTTAAAGAAACATAACAGGGATATATTTTTATTTAAGGTGGTTGCCCACCTAGATTTTACACTTATTCCAGTGGTACCACCATTCTTCAAAACATCTATGAAATTCCTATTTGGAGCTGCTCTCAGATATATTTTATGGAATGCATTGGAAAATCAGTCTGCTTAGTTTCTAATCACATATGAATGAGATTAAAAAGTTAAATTACTAAACTTACTTACCAGACTGGGCTCCAGATGCATTTTGCATTTTCTGAATAGCCGCTCTTCTCACAAAACCAAAGTTTGCCACCAATAAATCCTTCAAAAACCACATGCCTTGGTCTAATAGAGGAATTCCAATAAGAGAATTCCAAAAGAGATTAGAATAATGGCAGAATCACTGGAATAAGTGGACAGCCTTCCAACCTAACAACTCTGAACCTGGCATTTGGATCTGTAAGATCAGGTACACTTCAATTAAAAAAGAACAAAACCCTAGCCTTCTTTCATTCAACTAGTGGAGAGTGAATGCCAGGCTTTACTCCAGGGCATGCAGTAGCAAACACATCAGATTTAGCCTTTGTTCTGTGCCGATAGAAATCTTGAGAGAACCAATTTAAAGTGATCTAAATGATATTATAGAGTTATGTTAATCTGAGCTATTTCAAAAAAGCTGTGCATAGAATAGGGTGCCTGGAAAGTTGGAAAGAAGTAAACTGTTGAAGTCCTTTCTTCTTTTTTGCTCTTTGGCTTTTGTTTTCGTTATTTGTTTGTTTTTGTATAAGTCTTTGAAGCCGGGAAGGGAAGTACCTTTGCGTCCAGCTGGATTTAATTTGAATGCCTAGATAGCCTCTAAGAATTTGGGAGGCTACTCAATCTGGAATATGCCACTGAAACTACCTCCCTAATTCACAGTGGCTCCTGTGAGATAAAGGACTAAAATCTTAAAAAGGTTCTTTAGATGCTACGTAGCAGCCTCTGCTTTGGCACTCCTGGCCTCCTACTCCCTCTGCCCCCAAATCTCTTTGATGAACAAGCACCAAAATTGTGGGTTTTGAATCTCAGACTAAGGAAAATTATTCGTCCAACCCAGGGATTCTGTCTTTGTTAGAAAGTATTAATCAATCATCCCCAACTCTGAAAATATTAACCAGTTATACCCAGCTGTCTAAAAACCCATTCCTAAAATCTCACTAATTCAAATTAGTTTCTCCTAACTATCTTGAAAAATGAATTTTTCACCTTTTGGAAGTATAAGTTCCTTTCAACACACAAGCGTGTGAATATGTTAGTATGTAAAAATTACATACAAATTCTCCATTTTAGTTACCGTTATATAGTTGAGTAATGTGTGCAACTGAAATTTAGGGATATGACTGACACTGTCTACTATGTTTATTAAATTAATTTGATATTAGAAATATACATGTAGTAGAATTAAATTACTGGGATTAATGGTTCAAGGTAGGTAAAAATTCAAATAATTTCTTCTCATATACGGATGTTTTGTGAACAAAAAGTGAAAATTAAAACTGACCCAAGCCACTGGCTTTTTCTGTGATTTTATTAATGTGCCAAAGAGCTTTAGAAATATAGTTTTAAGTCATGCAAATTTGTACTCCTTTTGACATTCCAGTCACCTCAGTGGCCAGAAATTTAGATAATGAATGATTGAAATGGAAATTGCCTTCAATTTTTGTTCAGATCTAAAGATCGTGATGTAAATTTTTTTCTTCATCATCCAGCAAACAGTTTCCTGCTGTATCTTGTCTGTATCTTGTCTGTTAACATCCTATTACACAGCTTCTTTGAATCTATGCATAGTGAATGCTATATTTACTCTTTCAAAGTATCTTGTAAATGCATGATCAGAATATAGGTAGACTTCAGTCTTTGGTTTATACATTCATTCTTTAGACATTATATAGTGACTAATATATGCCAGGACTAATATATTCACTGGACTTTGAAAATATGTGAATATACAGCCTCAGAGAACTTAAAGTCTATCTGGGAAGACGGATGGATAGATTATTAACTATGACAGAACATGATGAAAACATGGACAAAGTGCTTTGGAGGCTGAAAGGAGACTGTGAATAATTTATTCTTTAAAAATTCAGGATTAATCAAAGTTACTTCTGCCATCTTTGGACTAGGCTGAAAAAGCAGTTGTAAAGTGGATGAATCATGAAGACACACACACCCTCACACACATATGCTCACCTGTAAAAGTACAATTTCAGATTTCAGCATGAAGTTGTATCGTGTACCTATTTCACAGCTGAGGCAATGGAGACATGCACTTTTCTGGAGTCTTGGTCCATTTCAGGGCTGTCCGGACTGACCCTGGCATTGTCTAGCACGTTTATTGGTTTTCTCTGCTTTGTTTGCTAGAGAATATTGTGTAACAGCGGACCTTCGTGATTTCCAAGCATTCAGAAAAATGCTGTTTGACCACTGAACAAATTCTTCTTGATTGCTTTGGATTAAGAATTGCTACTCTGCTGAAATTAAGCCAAAGCAGCATTCAGGAAGCTAGGTACTTTGTTTGAATGGAACACAAATTAGAGCTGCACCTGGGGGCTGCTTGTGCTCCCTATTCTGAAGCCCTCTCGAGTCTGTGAATCCCATTGCCAAATCTTTGCTTCCAGACCTCAGGAACACGGTTTCACAGATCTGCCTGTTCCAAACTCACACTTCCCATTGCTTTCATTCTGTGGCTTCTAGGCCTGTTTCAAGAATGCAATTCAAAATCATAATTTCATGGAATATTGTGCAATTTTTTCTAATGGAAGGCCACTTAAATTATCAAATTTCATTAATTATCAAGCCATGCAGATGACTGACCAATGGTTACAATTTGAATGGTCCATGAAAGGAAAAATAAATGGAATAATTCCAAAGTAAATATTTTTCCTCTTGGGACAGAGATGCAAAGAACAGAATGATGACTGAGGAATGAGAACCGCTATTACCTTTTTGCTGTGTCTCTCTGATGAACACACCCCACTCCCCCAGAGATGACAATGGTCAATTAGGCCTTAAGCTGTGCTTACTCACTGTGCTAATTATTCATTGTTAATGTTATCTCCAATATTTTTATTTTACCAAAAGACACAGAAAGGTTGAAAAGAATGTGATGAAAAAGAATGTAACACAGACCAAATAAAGATGCAGTAAATTTTAATATTTATATATAATGAATTAATCAAATAGTAATAATAGAGAAAACAATTTAAAGTAAAAGAAATCACAAGGTATATTTCTTGGGCAAAGATGGATTATTTAAAAAGGGTGCTATCTCATGACACAGAGAATACTAAAGTTGGAGGATTACTTCACCCATCTCACTAAATCTAAATCTCATTAAAAATAGAAATGTGAAAATAAAGGTATAAAGTTAATAGAAAAAAGTATTGGAGGATTTTTGAAAAAGTCACCAAAAGCATAAACCATAAAAAAGGAAAAATTATTGGATCTGATGTTATCAAAATTGAGGATTTCAAGTTTCAAACGTCTGTAGCTTACACAAAAGGACATGCAAGAAAGCTCTGCAAAGTGGCAAAAAGGACAACCTGTACAGAAGTGGGCAAAGGATGCGTGTGTGCCAAGTCTATTCAGTCGTGTCCAGCTCTACGACCCCATGGATTATAGCCCGCCTGGCTCCTCTGTCCATGGGATTCTCCAGGCAAGACTACTGAAGTGTGTTGCCATGTCCTCCTCCAGGGGATCTTACCAACCCAGGGGTCGAACCTGTCTCTTCTGTCTTCTTCATTGGCAGGTTCTTTACCACTAGTGCCACCTGGGAAACCCGGGCAAAGGATATACACAGACAATTCACAGAAGAAAAAGCCCAAGTAGCTAGCTAGCCTGGGAACAAACATCCAGCCTAACTGGTAATTTTTAAAAATGCATATCCTTCAAAACATTGGCTTCACTGGCCTTGCACCAGGACCTCCTCTCTTGTCTGCTGACGAAGTCATGAATCAGTGAATGAATATACCTTGAACAGGAAGAACACTAAAGAGTTTTCCTGGTGGCTCAGATGGTAAAGAACCTGCTTGCAATGCAGGAGACCCGGGTTCAGTCCCTGGGTTGGGAAAATCCCCTGGAGAAGGGAATGGCAACCCACTCCAGTATTCTTACCTGGAGAATCCCATGGATAGAGGAGCCTGGTGGGCCACAGTCCAAGGGGTTACAAAGAGTCAGACATGACTGAATGACTTTTATTTCACAGGAAGAACACTGTCTACCTGTGCACATCTTCCAGTCTCAAGCAAGAGGCATTGCTGGATCTCAGGCCCCATTTTGTACCTGATTATGTCCCACTATAACATCTACTGCTGGATGTGATTCTGTTTTCTTCTGACCTCCCTAACTCATCTGCTTGTAACCTTTCCCCTACACTAGCCATGTGCTGTCTTCCATTGCAGTTCTTCGTGGATTTATCCTACAACTTACCTGCCATGTACAAGAACTCTTAGTCATCTAGAATTCTCTACAGCATGAGCACAATATTTTGTATATTACAGGAGTCCAGTAAGTATTTACCTATCTGAATTAGGTGAAAGTGCAGTATGTCAAACTCCCAGCTAGCAGTCAGGAAAACATACAAATTGAAAATGAATGAAAACAAGGGGGGAAAAGGACACAGTTAAACTAGATCAGCAATTTCCAAATGCTCCAGGGAACACAAATGCTATAAAATACTACCCGAAGAAAGGATCCTGGGTCAAATAATTTTGGAGGGTACCACGTGATAGACACCCACCCAGTCCCTTCAGGGATCACAAGCAGTGATGTGCTGGAGCCAGTTTGTTCCCACTTGCAAAAGTCAATTGCTGAACTTTCAGGAGTTTTGTGAGCCAAATGTTACACATGGTTATTATTAAAAATTAAATGATATAATTTAAAATAAATGAATTGTATTAAAAACCAAGGTAATAATTACTCAAAGCAATGCTTCCTAATTATTTACTGCATCTTGTTTTCATTATGCTCTTGAGGTTGTAATATGTCTGTTGTAGGTTTCATAGAGCATGTGACACATACTACTCTGTGCATCTCTCTCCAGCTTCACATTCATTGATGTTGTGTTGGCGGCTAGAAATGGACCTTAGTGGGAGTATTTACACCACAGAAGTCAAACACAGAAATTGCCTGCAAAGCAGAGATTTATCTCTGTAGAATTGGCTGTTCAACATTTAACATGTGATCGCCTGATCACAAACATATCAGTCTGTTAAAATCCTGATAGCCTTCAGTAAACACACCTGCTTAATCATCTAAATGACTGTTTCAAACTTTAATTGCTCATGAAATTCTTTTATTTTGTTTTTTTATGAAATTCTTTTAATGCATTATGTCTATTAACATTCTGAGACACATCCTTTAGGAAAAACTGGACTAGATGATGGCTAAGGCTTTTTCTAGTTCTTATAGTAAGTCTTCACATAAAAGCTTACTGTACCCACTTTTTAGCTTTTCAGTTTATTGATGGAGACTGTGGATAAAGTTAATCAATGCTGTCTTTAAAAGTAAGGTCAAAATAATTTTAAAGGAATCCTACTTCCTACTTATAATTCCTCAATTCAAAGCAATTTGGTTAAGGGCAGAGTACCAGATAGAAAGATTCTATTTCTAGTCTGTCTGTGAACGAGGAACTTTAATGCCTCTAAATCTCATTTTGTTCATCTGTAAAATGGGGCACTTTATGGGATTTTTAAGAAAGGAGAGAAGGTTACATATGAAGATTACATGTAAAGCTATGCAGTTATTATATATGAAAGGAGTATGAGTTGAGTGCTTCCTTCTGAAAGTGGTGAGATGAATGTAGTTCATGAACCATCTTTAGCTGAGTTTGTCAGATCTCAGAAGCCTTCTCCCAAATGCCCATAGCAAAGGGGTGAGATCCTTGGCTCAAACTCCAGAGTAACCTTTCCTGCTCCAAGCAACAGCTCAAATGTGACTAAGATGCCTCCTGGATTCATAGTTGAGCTCACAGAAAACTGGAGCTATGTTTTCAAAAGATCTAATCGAAACCAATAGTATCCAGACTGGTAGTAAATGTGAAGGGGCTGGGTGGTCTCAACACAGATGGAATTTGTGGTGGGGGATTTTTAAGAAGTTGCCCTTATGATGAATTGTGAGCGGTTACAGTTCAGAGGGGCCACATGAGATTAGACTTAAGCCCAGAGAAAGGTGATTTTATCTCTCGGGTCAGTCTAGTGTAGCACAGATCTGCTTTGGAACAATATTTTCATAAGTATGGACATTTTCATTTTTTCCTTAGGGTCTAAAATGTTAACTTATTCCTAGGAGGTTGCTTTCAAATGTGAACATGAGGAGAGAGGAGGAGAGAAAGGAGGAAGCAGCATCTAGCTCTCTTTATCTCTTTGATCCAAGCAAGTAAAAGGATGGCAAAATGCCCAGCACACATTTCCACCTTGACCGGCCCCTACCCAAGGATAGGGACTCTTCATCTGAGAGCCACAGGGCAGCCCTTCTTCCACTTTTGCCTGCGGTAATGACCTGCTAGGTGGCTAGCAACCAGAGCAGCCTGGGCATAGACTGGCGGAATGGACACAAGCTGCGGTGCTGTGAGCCTCATCCTGGAGGCCCAACCTGTGTGTTTGGAGTGATGGGAGCCATGGTGGGAAGAAGGCCCAAGGAAGCGGCTCGGCACCCACCCAGGTGGATGTCATTCCTATTTGAACAACTGCTCTGAATATACCAGAGCATGTTGGCTGAACGTCAACCCTGTCTGCCTATACCTCTCTTCAGAAGTAAGACTTTTCTTCCAATACATTTTCCCCTTTCTCAGCTCTACCCATGTGGGATAATTCAGGTATGAGCAGCTACAGAATCACTGGTGTATAAGTACTAATACAATGACCAGCTATGTCTTTAAAAAAAAATTTATTTGGCTGCACCTGGTCTTAGTTGCAATGTGTGGGGTCTTTATTTGCAGCATGCTAATTCTTAGTTGCTGCATGTGGGATCTAGTTCCCTGACCAGGGATTGAACCTAGACCCCCTGCATTGGGAACCCAGAGTCTTAGCCACTGGACCACCAGGGAAGTCCCTAGCTATGTCTTGCTTAGGAAAAAAAAGAGAGGCACCACCACTTCTTCATGTACCAGAGTGTTCAGGGCTTTCATTTCATGATTATCATCTTATTTTATCCTCAGAACAGCCCTATTGGATAAATACTATCACCTGTATTTTATAGATGAACCCTTAGATCATAGATGGTCAAATTACTAGCAAAGTCACACAACTAATAATTTGATAGAGTAAAATTTACATGCAGGTCTCTCTCTGTCCCACAGAGGGGCTTTTCTGTACTAGACAATAACGTGGTTGAAAGGGGACCCTGGATCGATTGGTTTGTATTTGAAATGTGCACTTGTGGGTGAGTTGTTGACTGTCTCTAGAACTGGCCAGCCCTGGGAGAGTCAGGCCTTCTAGAGTCAGCAAGGCCATGATGTCAAAGCATCAGAAGACAGGAAACAAGAGACCTGGTTAATACACCGAGGCATGGGGCACCGATGGTAGACAGAGGGAAGAACGCAGACGGGGAGGAAGACGAGCCAGCCTCCCTAGAAGCACCTGTGCAGGCGCTCTCAGCCTGACTGTCTTTCTCCCCACCCTCATCACCGCCACCTCCATGGGGCTTGGGCACTTCCTACTTCAGTCCAGTTCAGTTCAATTCAGTTCAGTCACTTAGTCGTATCCTACTCTTTGTGACCCCATGGACTGCAGCACACAGGCCTCCCTGTCCATCATCAACTCCCAGAGATTACTCAAACTCATGTCCATTGAGTCAGTGATGCCATCCAACCATCTCATCTTCTGTCGTCCCCTTCTCTTCCTGCCCTCAATCTTTCCCAATATCAGGGTCTTTTCAAATGAGTCCGCTCTTCACATCAGGTGGCCAAAGTATTGGAGTTTCAGCTTCAGCATCAGTCCTTCCAATGAACATTCAGGACTGATTTCCTTTAGGATGGACTGGTTGGAGCCCCTTGCAGTCCAAGGGACATTCAAGAGTCTTTGCCAGCACCACTTAGCCAACTTCCTACTTAGCCAGGCTTTTCCTCTCCCCTGATCTGTGTCGTGCTCTTCCTGCCCACCTCATCCCATCCTCTTCCACAAACGCCTGGCTGTCAAGGCTCCCCTGGCTGGCCCTGGAAAGCCTGGCTTCTCCATCCTTGCTTCACCAACGGCAGCAACTCTGTCACACTTCAGTCCTTTCAATTAACGTATACAAACCAGCCTTTTACTGGATACCCACAGGCGGCAAAGACACTCACAGACTCACAATGCAGTGCATTCATCAGTCAAATATGAACTTCTGGGTCTGCGCTCACATTTCAATGGCCTTTGTGGAACATGGTCCGCGCCTTCTTAGAGGGACAGGGCCAGGGCAGAGCTCTGAAGCTGGCCAGGCTCAGCGTTTGGGCAAATAGCTTAAATGCCTCCTGGATAGAGTTGAAGCCCCCTGATTCATCCCTGTGCTGTACCAGGGCGGGCAGAAGCACCAAGAGATACCAAGGAGGCACCTCAGAGGTGCTCTTTGTATTCCTCACTTCATGATGCTGGCAAACTCACCGTCAATCATTTGCAAAGTTAGTTGAGAGAAGGACAGTAATTTAGGGTCAGAGTGGCCAGCAGTTTCCATGGGTTCTGGGGCCATCCTGAGGTCTGCCTGCTCAAAGCCAGTTTAACTTGGATGAGAAACAGACAGCCAAGCTTCCTTCCCTCCAGCTGACCTTTTGTAAACTGACCCAAAGCCCTGGATCTAAAACCATCATGATTTCTATCTCTTTGTTAAACTTCTCATTTTGTTTGTGTATTGAATTCCTGATTATTTTTCATTGTTTTTCTGTGTTTTCTTGTATCCCACTGAGCTGAAAGTGTAAGAATGGCACTTGTAAAAATCTGAGTATACCTTAATCAAAAAAGAATAGTATAGTTAATTAAAAATAAAATTATTCTTAATGTTTAAAGTATTTTATTCTAAAATATTCAAAAATTTTTATTACATTTAATAGGAAGTATGGTAATTGTAATTGAGAAAATTAAAATTTTAATAAAATTATTTGTATAAAGTAAAAAATAAATAAAATAAAACCATCAGTTTTCCTAACCTATGGTAAGATTCTGATGTTCTGCCTAAGGACTGGGGAGGTTCCCTCAGTTAAAAGATTTACTTCTAATAAATTAAAGTGCACAGAAGTGAGGCAAACATGAGTATAATTACATAACTGTTTTCTCACTGAGAAACCTTTCCATGTGAGAAATTTCAAACCACTTTGGACAAAGCAACATTTAAGTCTATAATTTTTAAAAAAAAGACCTAACACAAAAAAACCTATCACAGAGAGCATATAAGCATTGACCTTTTAAATTCTGTTTTTTTGTTATATTTTATATCTCAGAATGGCTGTATATAATATTCTAAATAAAGTTTTACAATAAAACCTGTGTTTAAACTCTTCTGAAGTAAATAAGTCCAGATGATCAGGGTTATTACAAAATCTAGGCTTTGTGGAAAAGATTTCTTTTTTCTCCAGTTTTTCTCAGCATAGTTGTAAAATTTGTAAAACATGAAGTTCAAATGCCTGAGCTTTTCCCAGCATCTCTACACAGTTTCTGCTTCTCTGGATCATATCCTTCAATCTCCCCTCTTTGCCCTCTGCCCACTTCACTCTGCCCACATAGAAAAAGCCCCATCCTTTCATCTGTGAACCACTTATTCATGCCTGTGGTCAAGTCCTACTTCTTTTCTGGCCGTGGTTCCATCTTTCCAATGCAGAACAATGGCAACTGATAGGAAACCTTGAAACTGTTCACCCATTGCTCTCTTGCAAATGATTACACACTTTGTATGCTTAGTCACTCAACTGTGTCTGACTCTTTTCAACTCCATGGACTGTAGCCCATCATACTGCACTGTCCATGGGATTCTCCAGGAAGGAATACTGGAGTGGGTAGCCATCCCTTTCTCCAGGAGATCTTCCTGATCCAGGGATCAATCTTGGGTCTCCTGCATTGCAGGCAGATTCTTTACCATCTGAGCAACCAGGGAAGTCTGGTCACACACTTTAATGTTGTTTAACTTTTCTCTGAGTTACAATAATACATCTTTTCTCCCCACCCGGACTGTAAGTCCCCAGAGGGCCAGCACTTCTAGCTCTTGTATCCCTAAGAGAGCCCAGCAGAGCAGTCCTAGGAGGTACTTTAAGTGCTGTGAGGTCTTATTTTTGCCATTTAACCCCTTACTGACTATGTTCTGTGAGTCCACTTAAACATTTATGACAGGGCATGTGTTTGACTTCTTTCTGGTAATCTGAAACTTTTAGTTCTGTTTGTTTTGGAACCTGGAACACATGCAAGCTGTTCTGTGAAGAATTTTCTTTCAAATGGGAAGATTAGAAGAATTGAATAAATACGTTCTTTCCCATCAATGACTTTTAAAGATTTATAGACCAATATAAGTTATAGCCTACTCAATGTTACTTCATAAGTATGCCTAACTTATATTTCCGGATTCTGTCGTAATCAAGCTTTCTCGTGCAGCAAGACAAGCCAAAACATTTCCAGAGCTGTGATTAAATGAAGGCAAGCAAGATGCCAGTGAGCTGGTGAGGCTGAGTTACCCCTATTTACTTCATCCCCAGAACTATCAGAGGGTTCAGCTAACTGCGTTGACTTAAAACATACCAGGGAGGCCCAATCTATGAAATGGTGAGAAAGATTTTGTTTTTATTGCCAGACTTGAAACCAGACCTGAGTGGTACTTAAAATCTCAATTACGTGAGCAAAGGGGCTTCTTTACACTTGAGGAGGGGGGCTCACATCTCCAAGTTGGAATAGATTCAACAAATGGGGCCTATGAGCCATATGTTGGCTGCCTCTACTCATCATGAAACAGAGTGCCTGCTTCAGCAGCTTAAAAAACAAAAGAAGGGACTCCCTTAGCAGCCCACGCTAACACTCCACGCTTCCACTTCAGGGGGCACTGGTTGGATCTCTGGTTGGGTCAGGCCTGGGGTGTTGACTCAGTGTGTTCATCTTCCCTGATCCTGCGGTTGTGTATGCACACGTGTGCATGTGTGTTTGTGTTTGTGTCGCATTTTAGTAGGAGATGGTGGTCTAACCCTTTGGTTAGACCTAAGATTGGGGAACTAATATCCCACATGGCGTGCAGTGCAGCCAAATGCACAAACAATGATACATCCACAGACCTGGCTCTCACACTTAGGGACAGAGCCACACTGAGTGTCCTGCATCCGTTAGTCCTCTTTTCCTCCATAGATGCAGGATTCCTGCCATGCCAGAGGCATGAGCATCTGCCCCAGCACAGACACGCCACCTAAAATTGCCAGCATTGCCTGTAAAGGTGCTGAGAACCCTGAGTCATTTAGTCTCTAACCTGATGGGAGCCAGGAGAACCAGAGACAGCCTCAGCATTGTGTTTTGAGAAGCCTTGGGGTATCTCAGTGGCCTACAGACAAGCTTTGGATACCACCATTGCAGAGGGTTAGACCACCATCTCTGACTAAAATGCGACCCAAACACACATGCACACATGTGTATACACAACTGCAGGACCAGGGAAGATGAACACACTGAGTCAACACCGCAGGCCTGACTCTCACAAGGTCTGACCCTCACCAGGCCTACCCTGGAGACTGCGTCACTCAGAATCACTCCACAGGGCCAGTGTCTCAGCCAGTTCAGGCTGCCATAACAAAATACCATAGATGGGACAGCCTCAACAACAGACATTTGTTTCTCACAGTTCTGGAGTCTGAGAAGTCCAAGATCAAGGTTCTGCAGATTTGGTTCCTAGTTAGAGCCCTCCTTCTGCCTTGCAGACAACCACCCCCTTGCTGTGTCGTCACATGGCAGAGAGTAGGAGAGAGACAGTGAGGGAGTGCATTCTGGTGTCTCTTCCTCTTAAGGGCAGTAATCCCATAATGGGGGCCCCACCCGCCTGATCTCATCTAAACCTAAGTATAGGCAGACCTCAGAGATACTGTAGGTTCAGTTCCAGACCGCTACGATAAAGCTGATATTGTGATACAGCAGGTCATGTGAATTTTTTCATTTTCTAGTGCATATAAAATTTATGTTATATTTACACTCCAATACTCTTGCCTGGAAAATCCCATGGATGGGGGAGCCTGGTAGGCTGCAGTCCATGGGGTTGCTAAGAGTCAGACACGACTGAGCGACTTCACTTTCACTTTTCACTTTCATGCATTGGAGAAGGAAATGGCAACCCATTCCAGTGTTCTTGCCTGGAGAATCCCAGAGATGGGGGAGCCTGGTGGGCTGCCGTCTATGGGGTTGCACAGAGTCGGACACGACTGAAGCGACTTAGCAGCAGCAGCATATGATTCTATCAAGTGTGTAACATGTCTTTAAGAAAACACCGTACATAATTGCTGCTGCTGCTAAGTCGCATCAGTCGTGTCCGACTCTGTGCGACCCCAGAGACGGCAGCCCACCAGGCACCACTGTCCCTGGGATTCTTCAGGCAAGAACACTGGAGTGGGTTGCCATTTCATTCATCTCCAATGCATGAAAGTGAAAAGGGAAAGTGAAGTTGCTCAGTTGTGTCCGACTCTTCGCGACCCCATGGACTGTAACCCACCAGGCTCCTTGGTCCATGGGATTTTCCAGGCAAGAGTACTGGAGAGGGGTGCCATTGCCTTCTCCGAATTAATGAATACTTTATTGCTAAAAAAATACTAACCAATGTCTGAGGCTTCAGTGAGTCATAGTAGTAACATCAAAGATCACTGATTGCAGACGATCATATCAAGCATAATAATCATGAAAATGTTTGAAACACTGTGTGGGCGAGCATGCTCAGTCATGTCTGGTTCTTTTCAACCCCATTGACCGTAGCCCACCAGGCTCCTCTGTCCATGGACTTTTCCAGGAAAAAACACTGGAATGGACTGTCATTTCCTTCTCCAAGGGATCTTCCCGACCCAGGGATCAAACCTGCATCTCCTACACTGGCAGGGAGATTCTCTCCCACTGCGCCACCTTGGGAAGCCCCTTTGAAATACTGTAAGATGTACCAAAATGTGACACACAGATACAAAGTGAGAAAATGCAACTGGAAAACTGGCCCCGATAGACTTGCTTGACACGGGGTTGCCTCGAACCTTCAATTTGTAAAAGCACAGTGTCTGCCCTAAAGTGAAGCATAATAAAACGAGGAATGTCTGTAAGGCCCCACCTCCAAATACCATCACATTCAGGGTTGGGACTTCAACACAGACATTTCAGGGGACACACACAGTCCGAAACAGTGTGAGAAACACGATATGAATGCCTCAGTTCATGGTGCACCATGTAGCTGAAAGGTCATGAGGCAAAATCAGGCCTGGAAAAGCCTAATCAGACACAAGCTGCATTTAGGAAGGGAAGCAAAATCAACGAGAAGCGACTGGAAATCACTCTTGTCATGAGAAAGGAAAAAAGCAACGCTGGAGTCCAGCTGAAGTATGCTAATTGCAGAGCACAAGAACGGATTTCCATGCCTCAGGGCCTCCCAAAATCAAGAATCTCCTCCTTCTAGCTCCAGGAACAGTCCTGTAGACTCTTGTTTCAGGGTGCTGTCTATGACTCCTGTTTATTGTTTACTCCTATAGTAAACCTGAGTTAGTCTGAACCAAGATTGACTGGAGCAGCCACTGGGATCAAGTACCATCTCAAAGGCTGCGTGAACTGAGAGCTAACCCATGTGGAAAGATGGCTGCTATGGGTTAAACTGTGTCCCCAAAAAGATATGCGAAGTCCTAATCCTGGGAACCTAAGAATATGAATTTACCTTGGCAGATATAATCAAAATGTATCTTAAGATGAGGTCATACTGGGAAAAGGTGGGCTTTTAATTCAATGTGTTAAGAAAAGGAGAAAAAAGACACAAACAGACACCCACGCAGGATGCCGTGTGAAGACTAAGGCAGAGACTGGAGTCCTGCCACCAAAGAACACCAAGGATTGCCAGCATCACCAGAGAGTGGGAGAAAGGAATGGAACAGACTCTTCACGCCCTCATTCAGAGAGAGAACGGCCTTGCTGACACCTTGGTTTCAGACTTCTGGCCTGAAAGCATGCATTCCTGTTATATTCAGCCAGGTTTTGTACTTTGTCACACTTTTGTTGTTGTCGTTGTTCAGTTGCTAAGTCATGTTGGACTCTTTGTGACCCAGTGGACTGCAGCCTGCCAGGCTCCTCTGTCCTCCAATTTGTTACACAAGTCCTAGGAAATCAAAGGAAATTAACATAGGTGCCCTTAGGGAGTTCAGAAAAGTCCCAGAGTCCTGAGTTTGCCCCAAAAGGGCAGGGGTGAACAGGTGATAGACCAGGAGACTTTGCATGGAGGGGTATTATAAAGATGCTGCCTGGGACTTCTCTGGTGGCCCAGTGATTAAGACTCCATGTTCCCAATGCAGGGGACATGGGTTCGATCCCTGGTCAGGGAACTACGGTCCAGTAGTTGCACAGCACAGCTAAATAAAACTTTAAAATTTTTTAAAAGATGCTGCCTGCCTGCCTGGGGTGGGGCAAGGAAAAGAGGAGATGAGATGGAGAAGGCAAAGTGGGGTCCATGTGACATTGCTGCCACTCACATTCCGAATTCTCTTGGAAAACATCACAGTGTCCAATGAGTAAACACTGGCTACAAGCAAAAAGGGAAGAGGAGGGGGAGATTAGGGAGGAAAAGGAGGAGAAGAAGAAAAGGATGAGAGGGAGGGAGAAGAAGAGGGGAGGGGGAAGGGAGGGAGAAGGGAAAGGGGAGAGAAGGGGGAGGGAAAGGGAGGGAAGGGGGAGGGAAAGGGAGGAAGTGGACCTTTGCCATCTCAGGTAGCGTATGCAAGGTCTCTGGGATAAGAGCTTGGATATCTTTGGGGAGCTATTATCCAGCCTACCGCTGGGTCTTTAGGTCAGTGCATGTTTCAGTTCAGTTCAGTTCAGTCACTCAGTCGTGTCCGACTCTTTGCAACCCCATGAATCGCAGCATGCCAGGCCTCCCTGTCCACCACCAACTCCCGGAGTTCACTCAGACTCACGTCCATCAAGTCAGTGATGCCATCCAGCCATCTCATCCTCTGGCGTCCCCTTCTCCTCCTGCCCCCAATCCCTCCTAGCATCAGAGTCTTTTCCAATGAGTCAGCTCTTCGCATGAGGTGGCCAAAGAACTGGAGTTTTAGCTTCAGCATCATTCCCTCCAAAGAAATCCCAGGGCTGATCTCCTTCAGAATGGACTGGTTGGATCTCCTTGCAGTCCAAGACTCTCAAGAGTCTTCTCCAACACCACAGTTCAAAAGCATCAATTCTTCGGCGCTCAGCCTTCTTCACAGTCCAACTCTCACATCCATACATGACCACAGGAAAAACCATAGCCTTGACTAGATGAACCTTTGTTGGCAAAGTAATGTCTCTGCTTTTGCATATGCTATCTAGGTTGGACATAACTTTCCTTTCAAGGAGTAAGTGTCTTTTAATTTCATGGCTGCAATCACCATCTGCAGTGATTTTGGAGCCCAAAAAAAGTCTGACACTGTTTCCACTGTTTCCCCATCTATTTCCCATGAAGTGATGGGACCGGATGCCACAATCTTAGTTTTCTGAATGTTGAACTTTAAGCCAATTTTTTCACTCTCCACTTTCACTTTCATCAAGAGGCTTTTGAGTTCCTCTTCACTTTCTGCCATAAGGGTGGTGTCATCTGCATATCCAAGGTTATTGATATTTCTCCCGGCAATCTTGATTCCAGCTTGTGTTTCTTCCAGTCCAGCATTTCTCATGATGTACTTTGCATATAAGTTAAATAACCAGGGTGACAATATACAGCCTTGACGTACTCCTTTTCCTATTTGGAACCAGTCTGTTGTTCCATGTTCAGTTCTAACTGTTGCTTCCTGACCTGCATACAGATTTCTCAAGAGGCAGATCAGGTGGTCTGGTATTCCCATCTCTTTCAGAATTTTCCACCGTTTATTGTGATCCACACAGTCAAAGGCTTTGGCATAGTCACACAGATACAAAAACATGCCTTTCTCTACTGCCACTCAGAAAAGAATTGATTTTGTTGAACTGCCTTTCAATTGGAGAGATCATAAAATAGAACTTTCCACATTGATTCTACTCTTTTCCCTTTAACTTCCTATACAGTACCCTGGAAGAAGAAACCTGATAACCTTTATGGTAGAAACGACTTTCATCACCAATTTTAGGAAATGTTTTCTGAGCCAGCATCATGGTCTAGCAGATTCTCTTTGCTTCATTTTCCACACAGGGAACTGCAACATGCTGTAGTCAGTCCAACAGTCCGCGTTACCTTAAGCTGGCAGTTCGCACCACAGTGTTGGGTCACAAAACAAAAGGTCAATTCAGAAGAGAAAAAAAATCAGTCACATTGGCTGTTTGACTTTCACGTAGGCAAAACAACCATTTGATTGATGGGCTCTTTCATTTTTCATAGTTATTTTAGCACCTTATAACTGCAAGCTAACAGCGTCATTTATGTAACGGTACAGTAGTCTATTTACGAGGTTATCAAATGTTTTAATTCATCTATGAAACCAACAGTAACCACTCCCAACACTTATATTTGCCTACGGCATACCCAACCCTCACCAACCCCAACTCACCACCTCCATTTTTCCCTTTAAGCCAAAGCAGAGTTTTCCATTCAATTGGGTCACTAATTTTTTTTTAATATTTTACTCAACAAATATTCCCTGAATGTCTGTTATGTGCCAGGCACTGAGCTGGATCCAAAGGCAAAAATTGTAGCAGAGGTCACATCATGCAGATTGAACATTTTTTAGCAAGAGACTCTTAACAGTCTCCTTCCGGTCTGCGTAAATTCAATTTGTAGAGGCTTTCCAGAGTTCAGGGAGGAGTCACTGGCATGATCTGCTTTTAGTATTCTTAGTTAGTTCAATGTAAGGTGAAGTGAAAGAAGTGAAAGTGTTAGTTGTTCAGTCATGTCCATCTCTTTGCAACCCCGTGGACTGCCAGGCTTCTCTGTTTATGGGATTTTCCAGGCAAGAATACTGAAGTAGATTGCTATTCCCTTCTCTAGGGGATCTTCCTGATTCAGGAATTGAACCCAAGTATCCTACATTTCAGGCGGATTCTTTACTGTCTGAGCCACCTAGATCTTACTATGGTTTGATCAAATGGCACCTCACAGTTTGCAAATGGGTAAATTTACAAACGTGTCCTGAGTGTCCACAGGGTAGAAAGTGTGGCACTACAGCCTCTGAAGTTCCAGATCCATGAATTAGTTCTTGCTGTGGTGTTTTCAAACTTGGAAAACAAGCTGTGCTCAGACGCTAAGTCATGGCCAACTCTCTGTGACCCCAAGGACGGTAGCCCACAAGGTTCCTTTATCCATGAGATTTCCCAGGCAAGAATACTGGAGTGGGTTGCCATTTCCTCTTCCACTGATTCTTCCTGACCCAGGGATCAAACCCATGTCTCCTGCATTGGCAAGCACATTCTCTACCACTGAGCCACCTGGAAAAGGTACAGCTCTGAGATAAAACAGGAAACTCTACCTACACAGTCTGAGAAGAAAGCCCAAAGCACCAATCAGAAATAAGATTCTATTGTACATAAAGATACATGAATATGTACTAGGAGACAAAAATTCAATCAGAATTTTCAATCTGCCATCCTAACATGACCGCAGTGGTTTGAACTTAACTCATGGAATCAATTGTCCTAAAGGAATTCATTCACCTCAGTGATATTCGAAGGACAATAAGTTACTATATCAGCATGGCCCACACAAACATATACATGTGACAATTCTGTATTTCATTACCCCTTTTCTTTTGTAAAAGATGTTGTTTGATCTTTAAAATAATTTTAAAAATCAGTATATCTATGAAAGTCGCTTTAATATCCACCTACCATCCAGTGCTTTTGTCATATACAACAAAGCAAGACATATAAAAGAATGGCTCTACAATTCCAAGAAACCCATGACCTTCTTCGACTGTCCTTCAGGCAAAGTACCAGATGATGCTTTTGTTGATTATTTCATGATATTACTAAAGTAGTATATTCAGTTCAGTTCAGTACAGTCACTCAGTCATGTCTGACTCTTTGTGACTCCATGGACTACAGCATGCCAGGCTTCCCTGTCCATCACCAACACCTGGAGTTTACTCAAACTCATACCCATGGAGTCAGTGATGCCATCCAACCATATCATCCTCTCGCCCCCGTCTCCTCTCACCTTCAATCTTTCCCAGCATCAGGGTTTTTTCAAATGAGTCAGGTCTTCGCAACGGGTGGCCAAAGTATTGCAGTTTCAGCTTCAACATCAGTCCTTCCAATGAAGATCAGGACTGATCTCCTTTAGGATGGACTGGTTGATCTCCTTGCAGTCCAAGGGACTCTCAGGAGTCTTCTCCAGCACGAGAGTTCAAAGGCATAAGGCATCAATTCTTCCGTGCTCAGCTTTCTTTACAGTCCAATTCTCACAACCATACATGACTACTAGAAAAACCATAGCTTTGACAAGATGGACCTTTGTTGGCAAAGTAATGTCTCTGCTTTTTAATATGCTATCTAGATTGGTCATAACTTTTCTTCTAAGGAGCAAGTGTCTTTTAATTTCATGGCTGTGGTTACCACCTGCAGTGATTTTGGAGCCCCCCAGAATAAAATGTGTCACTGTTTCCATTGTTTCCCCATCTATTTGCCAGGAGGTGATGGAACCAGATGCCATGATCTTAGTTTTCTGAATGTTGAGTTTCAAGCCAACTTTTTCACCATCCTCCTTCACTTTCATCAAGAGGCTCTTTAATTCTTCTTCGCTTTCTGCCATAAGGGTGGTGTCATCTGCATATCTGAGGTTATTGATACATCTCCCGGCAATCTTGATTCCAGCTGGTGCTTCATCAAGTCCAGCATTTTTCATCATGTACTCTGCATATAAGTTAAATAAGCACAGTGACAATATACAGCATTGATGTACTCCTTTCCCGATTTGGAACCAGTCTATTGTGATCTGGTATTCCATCTCTTTAAGAATTTTCCACAGTTTGTCGTGATCCACACAATCAAAGCCTTTGGCACAGTCAATAAAGCAGAAGTAGATGTTTTTCTGGAACTCTCTTGCTTTTTTGATGATCCAACAGATGTTGGCAATTTGATCTCCAGTTCCTCTGCCTTTTCTAAATCCAGCTTGAACATCTGGAAGTTCACAGTTCATGTACTGTTGAAGCCTAGCTTGGAGAATTTTTAGCATTACTTTGCTAGCATGTGAAATGAATACAATTGTGCGGTAGTTTGAGCACTCTTTGGCTTTGCCTTTCTTAAAGATTGGAATGAAAACTGACCTTTTCCAGTCCTGTGGCCACTGCTGAGTTTTCCAAATTTGCTGGCATATTGAGTGCAGCACTTTCACAGCATCATCTTTTAGGATTTGAAATAGCTCAACTGGAATTCCATCACCTCCACTAGCTTTATTCTTAGTGATGCTTCCTAAGGCCCTCTTGACTTCACATTCCAGGATGAACATTGACATTTTAGGAGTCAGCGAACGAAAATAGACTGGAATGGGTGAATTTAACTCCGATGACCATTATATCTACTACTGTGGGCAAGAATCCCTTAGAAGAAATGGAGTAGCCATCATAGTCAACAAAAGAGTCTGAAATGCAGTACTTGGATGCAATCTCAAAAACGACAGAATTATCTCTGTTTCCAAGGCAAACCACTCAATATCACAGTAATCGAAGTCTATGCCTTGACCAGTAATGCTAAAAAAGCTGAAGTTGAATGGGTCTATGAAGACCTACAAGACTTTCTAGAACTAGCACCCAAAAAAAGATGTCCTTTTCATTATAGGGGACTGGAAAGCAAAAGTAGTAATTCAAGAAATACCTAGAGTAGCAAGCAAATTTGGCCTTGGAGTACAGAACGAAGCAGGGCAAAGGCTAATAGAGTTTTGCCAAGAGAATGCACGGGTCATAGCAAACTTCTTCTTCCAACAACACAAGAGAAGACTGTACACGTGGACATCACCAGATGGTCAACACCAAAATCAGATTGATTATATTCTTTGCAGCCAAACATGGAGAAGCTCTATACAGTTAGCAAAAACAAGATCAGGAGCTGACAGTGGCTCAGATCATGAACTCCTTATTGCCAAATTCAGACTGAAATTGAAGAAAGGAGGGAAAACCACTAGACCATTCAGGTATGACCTAAAGTAAATCCCTTATGATTACACAGTGGAAGTGAGAAATAGCTTCAAGGGATTAGATCTGATAGAGTGCCTGAAGAACTATGGAAGGAGGTTCATGACATTGTACAGGAGGCAGTGATCAAGACCATCCCCAAGAAAAAGAAATGCAAAAAGGCAAAATGGCTGTCTGAGGAGGCCTTACAAATAGCTGTTAAAAGAAGAGAAGCAAAAGGCAAAGGGGAAAAGGAAAGATATACCCATTTGGATGCAGTTCCAAAGAATAGCAAGGGGAGATAAGAAAGCCTTCCTCAGTGATCAATACGAACAATAGAATGGGAAAGACTAGAGATCTCTTCAAGAAAATTAGAGATACCAAGGGACCATTTCATGCAAAGATGGGCACAATAAGGACAGAAATGGTATGGACCTAACAGAAGCAGAAGATATTTAGAAGAAGTGGCAAGAATACACAGAACTGTACAAAGAAGACCTTCACGACCCAGATAATCATGATGGTGTGATCATGATTATCATGATCACATGAAGTCAAAGTAGTGGATTAGTGCTGTGCTAAGACTGGAGAGTTCCCGTCCCAGTTCTCTTATTGACCTACTGCTCTATTTGGAGCCCTTGCTTTCATTTCTTTCTGCTTCTTCTCTAAAATAAAGGGTTAAGACTGAGTGCTTGTAAGTTCACAGATTTTGTGGCTCTCTTCACTACCAAGTAAACAGCTTTTCTGAGGTTCCATTTTATGGAGAAGTGATCTAATAAGTTGGAAGCCTGTTGCTGTTGTTGTTCAGTGGCCCAGTTATGTCTGACTTTTCGTGACCCCATGGACGGCAGCAAGTCAGGCTTCCCTGTCCCTCACCATCTCCCAGAGTTTGCCCAAGTTCATGTTCATTGCATCAGTGATGTCATTCAGCCATCTCATCCTCTGACGCCCTCCTCTCCTTCTACCCTCAGTCTTTCCCAACATCGGGGTCTTTTCTACTGAGTCGGGTATTAGCATCAGGTGACCAAAATATTGAAGCTTCAGCTTCAGCTTCAGCATCAGTCCTTCCAGTGAGTATTCAGGGTTGATTTTCTTTAAGATTGACCAGTTTGATTTCCTTGCTGTCCAAGTGACCCTCAAGAGTCTTCTCCAGAACCACAGTTGGAAGGCATGAATTCTTTGGTGCTCTGCTGAGGTCTATTGGCAGGAGAGAAGCCTAAGGCTCCAAAGAGGACATCCCCAGGGAAAATGGGGAGTTTGGACTGATGACCCAGGGTCAACTCCAGCACCAGGTAGATGGGGAAAGGACAGAGGAGGATACAGAAATGACAGAGGCTGCAAACTGCTCCAGACACAGCCCTTCTTGCACAGATATTCCACTCTGGGGTCATTTGGTTGAGCATGTCAGTGTAAACTTTAAAAAAAAAAAAAAATTACCTTCAATACGGAGCAGATCTAGCTGAGAAGGGGCATCTTTGAAGCATTGGACAAGGACACGTTAGAATATTCAGGTCCATTTTCAGCAGTGAAGCCACTGGAGGGCTGAAAATGAATCATGGCAACCAAAAACTAGCACCTATAAGCTGACTAAACAAACATTTCAGTTCTTTACCTATTGACCCTTTGAACTGAACAAGTTCCCAGAGGCTTAAAGAATTGTGGGAGTGGGGGCAGGTGAGCTCAAGAGCAAGAAATATCAACTTCCTGCAACAGAAGGGACGTGGTGGCTCCAGTGCATCACTGGAGAAATCAAGTGAAAGACGGGAGGCTCTGTTTGTATCTCAAGGCTGTGATGAGGGCAAAGCTTGTCTGGTTGTGAATATCCAAAGCTGAGTGACATACTCGGACAATGGTCAAGATGACTGCTGGTGCTCCAGAATGTCTCCAGGCCAGGAGAGAGAGTGCCCTGTGTAGGAAGGAGATCAGAGTGGAGGAGGGGAGACCTGTGGAGGATGGGCAGGGGAGATGAAGCTGGAGACGGCAGGGCCACAGCAGAAACACCTAGGTTCCAGATTGGCAGGGTCCTCTTTTTCATGCCATAAAGAGGGCCTGAAAGTGCTGCTAGGCCAGAGCTATGAACTATACCCAGTATCTGTTAATGCAGCTGGTCTCTTGTGTGTGATTTGCCTTTTACAGATCTCCAGATAGACTGATCATCATCTCAAATTCCCCATACTAGAAAAGTCACCCAAGGGCTTTTCCTTTTGATCCTCAATTTACTAAAGAACTGCAATATCAAATTTCTTTTGTATAAAACTCCAGCAGCATAATCAGTTAAAGGTCAGCTAAAGTAAACGCTTTTAAAATGGAGACCAAAATTTCATGCTAAATAGAAAAACTGTTTTATGGAAACTTACTCTTGAATAATAAAACTAAAACTTATAAAAGATGAATTTATTTTCTACTTAAAATTTACACTAAATTGCATTTATGCCTTAATTTTTTTTTTTAAGATAAACTGCATGAGGTTTTTCTTGAGGGCAAGATTATCATTTTTCAAACAAATTGCATGATAAATGTAGTGCACTTGATATTTACATTTGGCTTTTTCAGTATGGCCATAAAGAAAGCTATTTTTAAAAATATCTAGGCCATCATTAATTTTCCCATGCTTTTCTCTTAATCCTTTGATAATCAAATCAGTTTCTGCCTGAGGATATATCCTGGCCTTACTTGTATTAGATTTCCCTCCTTCAAGTATTCATTAACTGTGTCAAAGTCCTATTGTTTAAAATTTTGAGTTTGATTCCAACAATTTACCATCATTACCATGTGAGTTCCTGAATCTATTGAATATGTGTTTTACTGTTGTTATTTTAATATTTGACCATTAATAAGAGACAGACCATGAAAGGCCTTGACATGGTAAGCAGAGAAATACTCTAGTGTTAACCTGGGACAGTCCTTTGCCTAAGGACCAATTTCCTAGGGCCTCAGAGCACTAGCGACACTTTCAGGCCTTGATGGGTTTTGCTTGCCCCGACTGGGCTCCCTTATGCATCCTTATAACTGTAGAGATTCTTCTGATGAATAAGAGGATAACAAGGACCTCCCTATAGTTGGAAATTCATATCATCTCAGACACTGAGCTCCTAATCCAACAACAAAGCCAACATAGCGCCTAACATACGCAGACTGGAGTAGGGTAATCTGTCCACAACTGTGCTCAGCTTCATTGTGAATGATTTTTATGAAAAATCTCCCAGTCCTGCTGCCCTTACTGCTCCCACATGTTGTCTTGAGAGAACACTGCAATAAATCTCCTGTATGCAGATCTGTCTTCTACTCTGATTCCCAGGTAACCTGACCTATAGCAATCAGTAAATGTGAAGGGACTCACCTGTGTCTGGTATGATTTTTCTGTGCCCAAGTGAAAAATCGGAGAAGGCACTGGCAACCCACTCCAGTACTCTTGCCTGGAAAATCCCATGGCCGGAGGAGCCTAGTGGGCTGCAGTCCATGGTGTCGCGAAGAGTCAGACATGACTGAGTGACTTCACTTTCACTTTTCCCTTTCATGCATTGGAGAAGGAAATGGCAACCCACTCCAGTGTTCTTGCCTGGAGAATCCCAGGGATGGGGGAGCCTGGTGGGCTGCCGTCTCTGGGGTCGCACAGAGTCGGGCATGACTGAAGCAACTTAGCAGCAGCAGCAAGTGAAAAGTAAATATACCTACAATCACTAGCTTTCTTGATTACCATAAATAACCAGTGGTACAATATAATGAAAAATATCCCAATCACAATAGCAAAAAATACACAGAGAAAATAACTAGGAATCATCATAACGAGATAAGCATAAGACATATATTAATAAAACTGTACCAGAAGTCATTCCCTGGTGGCTCAGATGTAAAGAATCCACCTGAAATGTGGGAGACCTGGGTTTGATCCCTGGGTTGGGAAGATCTCTTGGAGGAGGACATGGCAATCCACTCCAGTATTCTTGCCTGGGGAATCCCACGGACAGAGAAACTTAGTGGACTACAGTCCTTGGGGTCGCAAAGAATCTGACACGACTGAGCAACTAAGCACATAAGTCATTTTAAAAGATATGAACAAATGAACAACAGTATATTGTTCATAAAACTCAGTCCTGATACAGTGATTCTCTGTAAATCAATCTATAAAATCAATGCAGTCCAAACTTGAAATTTGATTTAAAAAAATAGAAAATTCATAGAAGAATAATCATAGAAAAACAGGGGGGAGAAGTTTAAAGAACAGGAGTGGGGGAACCAGAGAGAGGGTGAGCCTTAGGCTGTCAAATATTACAATATAAAGCCACACTCACTTTCACCAGGATTCTTTCTCCCTTGCAGGACCCCAACCAGAAGCTGAATGCAGCCTCTGCTATGCATCTCCATGCCCCACTCTTTCCTACTGTATAGCAATTGTCTGTTTATTTTGTCTCTCCTGTTCTGCTATAATCTCTCAAGGAAGCAATCTGTGTTTTCCAGACTTGTCATCAGTACCCAGCCCAGTGCCTGCACAAAGTGACGAACAAGTGAGTAAATGACGACGTAAAGAGACAATAAAGCAAGCACAAAACTGGCTACAATGGCCTTAGGTCAGTTCTTCTAGAGATATCTAGGAGCCACTGTCATTATAATCTAAGTTGATCCTAATGCCATTAAGAAGTAAACACTTACTTCCTGTGGATATGCCCAATTTCCTCTGTGCCTAAATTTACATTTAAAATAATGCATGCAGCGACTTCCTTGGCTGTCCAGTGGTTAAGACTCCATCTTTTCAATGCAAGGGCCATCGTTACCATTCCTGGTCATGGAACGAAGATCCCACATGCCACAAGGAGGCTAATTTTTTTTTAAATGCATATATCACAAGGAATATAGCCAATATTTTATAATAACTATAAATGAAGTGTAGTCTATAAAATTATGAATCACTATTTTGTGTTCAGTTCAGTTCAGTTCAGTCACTCAGTCATGTCCAACTCTTTGTGACCCCATGAACCGCAGCACCTGAAACTAATATAAAATTGTAAAGCAACTATACTTTGGGGAGGAGAGGGTGAGATATATGGAGAGAGTAACAAGGAAACTTACATTACCATATGTAAAATAGATAGCCAACGGGAATTTGCTGTATGGCTCAGGAAACTCAAACAGGGGCTCTGTATCAATGTAGAGGGGTGGGATGGGGAGGGAGGTTCAAAAGGAAGGGTGTATATATATACCTATGACTGATTCATGTTGAGGTTTGACAGAAAACAACAAAATCCTGTAAAGCAATTATCCTTCAATAAAAAAATAAAAAGAAAAAAATTAAAATTTAATTAATTAAAAATTTTAACTTAGAAACTAAATAAATGGCTTCCCTGGTGACTCAGTGGTAAAGAATCCACCTGCCAGTGCAGGAGACACGAGTTCGATCCCTGATCTGGGAAGATCCAATATGCAGTGGAGCAACTAAGTCAGCGAGCCACAACTAATGAAGCCTGGGCTCCCTGGAGCCCACGCTCCACAAGGAGAAGCCACCACAGTGAGAAGCCCAGCACTAAAACAAAATAGCCCCCGCTAAGCATGCTTGGTGTTGGAGAAGACTCTGGAGAGTCCCTTGGACAGCAAGGAGATCAAATCAGTCCATCCTAAAAGAAATCAGTCCTGAATGTTCATTGGAAGGACTGATGCTAAAGCTGAAACTGCAATACTTTGGCCACCTGATACGAAGAACTGACTCATTGGAAAAGACCCTTTCCCTTATGCTGGGAAAGATTGAAGGCGAGAGGAGAAGGGGGAGACAGAGGATGAGATGGTTGAATAGCACCACTTATTCAATGGACATGAGTTTGAGCAAGCTGTGGGAGTCGGTGATGGACAAAGGAGCCTGGCAGGGGTACAGTTCATGGGGTAGCAAAGAGTCAGACACAACTGAGCGACTGAACTGAACCGATGCATGCCTAGTTGCTCAGTCATGTCCTACTCTTTGTGACCCCGTGGACTGTAGCCTGTCAGGCTCCTCTGTCCATGGGATTCTCCAGGCAAGAATAGTGAAGTGGGTTGCCATTTCCTCCTCCAAGGGATCTTCCCGACATAAGAATCAAATCCACGTCTCCTGCAGCTCCTTCATTGCAGGGGATTCTTTACTGCTGAGCCACCAAGGGAGCCTAACTCCGGCTATACATAACTAGAAAAAAGCCCACACATAGCAACAAAGACACATAGAGCCAAAAATAAATAAATAAACTTAAAAAAATTCAATTAAATAATGCTTGCCTTTGTAAACATCTTCATGTTAGAACAATTAAACTGCATATCAGATTATGTTCCTAAGACTGCTCGATGATGGAAACCTTTAGAGGCCAATATCTCACCCCCTTTATGAGAAATTTATAACATCTTTAGATGTTGAGAAATAAAACCTAATGTCCTGAGATCTGTTTTTCCCTTGGGAAAGTCAAGGAAAGACACAGCATTTACACCAGGACATGCTGACAATGCCTAACTAGGTCAAATCTTATCTACACAAGCACTAAATCCCCTCACCCATTGGGCTGGTAAGAGAGCAGCCTTGCTCCACCACTATTGCCAGGCAAGTTTTTAGCCCTTCCGCTACCTAACAGACTTCATTTCAGGATAGAGCTGATAACGTGCCCAAATAGTACATTCCAAGTCCCAAGGAATTTTAACGACGATGACTACCTCTGCAAAGCAGGAGAACAAATACGCTGTCCCACTGTAAACTTCCTGTAGATCCCAGTCATCTGACTACCTGTGTCCATACCTGTTACCGCAGGGCAGGATTCACCCAGGTAATGAAAGGTTGAAACTGGACTTAAGGTTACACACACCGCAAAATGCATTTCATTTTGAGTTGTGCAATACAGCCCCAGTCTATCAACAGTTGACTGAGTAGATTTTAAATTTCAGCTTTTATCAACATATCGCTGAGAACTACAGAATTTCCAACTGGGTAATTGATTTAATGAAAGCAGAAAGAATATATAAGCTCTAATATGACTATAAAACTGATGAAAGAAAATTTGGTTTAAACAATTTGTTAAACAATTTGTACTTTAGAGTGTCACTGAAAACATAATAAAAGCTCTTCCCAAGTTAGAGGCTTGCCCTTTTGGGTCTTTCACCGTGTACCCTTCACATTTATACAACTTTAAGATGGGCAGGCGGGCACTTTTCCTACAGGTGATCCAGGCCAAAGACTTGATCTGAATGCTGTAATGAGGGTTCAGTCCATGGTCCTAGAACTTAGAACTAGACTCCCCAAAGTCTGAATCTTCTAAGGAAAACAGCCTTGTTGATGTTCAATTATTTCCTTTGTTGCTTTTGGCCCCAGTTATCTCATACCAGGACCTGAAAAACATATATAAAACATGCATGAAAAATATGCATAACATGCATAAAAGACCTTGAAAAGCATGCATATGGAAGAACATGCATAAAATATACACCAGGCTGATGCCTTTTTTATCTTCATATCACCTCTAAGATAGGAGTTGTTATCACGAGGAATTGTTATAACAAGCCCCAAGATTCAAAAAGAAGATACTTAGGGCAAAGGGGGTGCTGCCTTACTCTAGAGAAGGAAAAGTTAAAAGTTTTCTGATTTCCCTGGAAAGGGAGAAATCTGTCTCCTTTCCCAGAAACCTCTTTGTGACAGAGATGACTGGAAATAGCTGTTTCTGGGGAAAACAATAGGCCAAATCAAAAGTAACACAGTAATCCTAAATCCTGGCAATTACATGTTGAGAGCTTGCCTAGATATTCTAGGTGCCACTATGTCACTGACAGCTCCATGCCTATTAGGGAAAAGACACACTCTCAGTGGGCACCTCTTACAGCCACATTTTCCAACTGAAGTGTGATTCTGGAGCACAGTCAGCCTACCCCACTGAGGCAAGTCTCCACAGAACACCAAGCCAGCCTGGGTGGACCTGACCAGCCAGAGCATAAAGGATGAGGGAAGCAGGAAAGTTATAATACCCGTCTGGTGAGTTCTAAAGCATCACTAATACTAAAATGATACATGGAGTTCCAGCATCCCACAGCATCCAGTGGAAACAAAGGCAGTCACCTGACTCAGGAGGGCTGACAGTGATCTGAATTGAGGCTCATTTTAAGCAAAACTCATGTGGGCTTCAATGCCACGGTATTAAATCATGAATATAGGATGATCCTGGCTAACAGGAAATCGTCAACCCACAGACCGTGTTCACAACCCTAGAATGACAGCAACAAATATTCACAGCATGTCTATTCCTTTCCGCCCCAGACAAGACACATGACAAGTTCCAACGTCATGCTGATCTGGATGAAGGATGTCCAGCTACAGAAGCAAGAGTAACACTCATCAAATCAGAAGAAGTATGTTTAAATTGGCTATCCCAAATGGTAAGTGATATACCAGTTCTGAGGACACAGAAATCCTTAAGGGTGACCTGGACACCCAAGGGTGTCTGGAGAAGAGAATGACAACCCTCTCCAGTATTCTTGCCTGGACAGCCCCATGGACAGAGGAGCCTGGAGGGCTGCAGTCTGTGGGGTTGCAAAGAATTGGACGCAGCTGAGAACTGGACCCCCAAGGGTGTGAGATTTTCATTGGTAGGGAGGCAAGCATTCCACAGAGAGGAAGGAACATAAGCAGGGACATGTAAGAAGAAAAGAAAGGGTTGGACATGGAAAATACTAGGAAAATCAAACTGTGTGGTAAAGACTGGACCCCCAAACAAAAGATCCACTATTGATGATTGCTAGCAGTCATTGAACACACAGGCACACAACAGTCACTTAGGGGAGGCTGACCACCCCCTCTCTTCTGCATTGGGAAGTAGTGCCGGGGCAGTACATTGAAAAGTTACTTCTTTATTTTTCCCATTAATTGCACTTATGGACCTCTTTCTAGATCCCTCTCCTTAAAGGTCTCTCAGCTGTTTATAAGTGACAACTGGACAGTTTGAAGGACTATTTGTGATTCAAAGATGGCTACACACAAAAGGAGGAGCCACAGTTCCCCGTCTATGCTGTCACTGGTGATTGGACCCTAGGTCTCCAGTTCGACTGATCAATAACTAAATACGGACAGAGATAAGTTGGTACCTTGTGCCTGTGTCAATACCTCTATTTCAAACTCTGTTACTCTAACTTGTTCAACCACGAGCATTATTTTCTTGGAAACTGCTGATGAATCAATATACAGTACTTTGTGAAGCCTTTGTTGAGTGCTGTTATCAGCCTAGGTGAAGCTGAGGAAACCCTGAGAAGTGCCCTCCCCATCTACCAACAAAGGGATAAGCTGTTAAACATCAAATGGCACCTTTCTTGTTGTTGAGTCATGTCCAGCTCTTTGCCACCCCATGAACTGCAGCATGCCAGTCTTTCCTGTCCTTCTCTATCTTCTGGAGTTTGTTCAAATTCATGTCCATTGAGTCAGTGACGCCATCCAATCATCTCATCCTCTGTCACGCCCTTCTCCTCTTGCCCTCAATCTTTCCTAGCATCAGGGTCTTTTCCTATGAGTCAGCTCTTTGCATCAGGTGGCCAAAGTATTGGAGATTCAGCTTCAGCATCTTGGAATATCCATTTTTTATCAAGTCATTTAAAGTTCGTCAGTGAAGTAGATTGTACGGTTACATTAAAAATCCCACAGTTTCCAAATTCATTTAAATGGATTTCTACTTATTAGCAATGCCTACCTTTAGGGAGTTACTTATTTATTCTTATTAATGAGGAAAAACAGACTAAAATGAGTGCTGAATCAGTCTGAATTTAGTGGAGAGTTTTTAGAGTTCATGTTTCTGTTTTTATCAAACTTTATTCCAAATGAGGCAGATAAGGACCTGGTTCTAACGACTCCCCCTAAAATGCACTTGGTTACTCTTGTTGTCAGGGCTGCTAAGCAGAGAAGCCCTAAGGGAATGAAATTTCCTCCTTCCCACTGATCTGTTGTCTTTCAAAACAGCAGAACTGCCAAGATCAGCAGGTGGAAAGGCTCCTTTGAGGTGTTCCTCATGCCTCTTTCACTGGCTTGAGCAAAACAAGCATCTGAACCGTGTTCAGTCCCCAATGGGACACTCAGGAGACGACACAACCAGAACGGCATAAGGGACAGCACTCAGTGAAGGCAGGGCAGCCGCGGGCTGCCCGGGGTCAGATCCTGGAGCTCAGAAACACAGGCTTAAGTCACTATAAATACCTTTGAAAAAGTGACCGGGGTGGGAGAGAGCAGGAACAGGTGGTCAGGGGGCCCCGCAGGCACATTACCAGCCTAGAACAATCACTCTGGGACATGATCCCTGTGTTCAGTATTCCAAGTCCTCATTTACCCAAAGACAGGATAACCTGATGCACCTCTCCCTCATGCTAAGCATTGGTTTATATCTTCGCAAATATCTCGCATGATTTTTTAATACTATATCAAGTGGGCACGTGTGTTAGTTGCTCACTCTTGTCCAACTCTTTGTGACCCCATGGACTGTAGCCTTGTAAACTCCTCTGTCCATGGGATTCTCCAGGCAAGAATACTGGAGTGGGTTGCCATTCCCTTTTCCAGGAAATCTTCCCAACCCAGGGATCAAACCCACAATTTACAATCCTGAAGTGGGAGGGGAACCCTATCTCTACCCCAAATATGACAGAAAATCTTTCTGGGCACAATTAGGGAAGAAAAGAATTTCTCAAGTCCTCTAAGGAATATATAAAAAGATAGTAGAGAAATTAAAGAAAACCAACCAAGGGAGAACAAGCAAAAACTATGTTGTAACAAGGCAGTCAGCCAAAGTCATTTACGTTTCAACAAACTCAAAGGCAATGGCTCAGAGAAACTTCCCTAGCGGCTCAGATGGTAAAGAATCTGCCTGCAATGCAGGAGACCCGGGTTCGATCCCTGAGTCGGGAAGACCTCCTGGAGAAGGAAATGGCAACCCACTCCAGTATTCTTGCCTGGAGAATCCCATGGACAGAGGAGAGCCTGGTGGACTATAGTCCATGGGGTTGTAAAGAGTCAGACGTGACTGAGCGACTAACGCGCACACAAAGGCAGGCAGAGTAGTGGGAATGTTTTAGTGGAAAAGGAGAGGGTTTCAGATATGCCCTCTTTGGAGCCTATTGACCAGGAAAGCTGCGGGTGAGCTAACTGAAAGTGGGGTTTAGCTTTCCCTGGCTGATCCTAAGTTTGAAGCAACAACAAAAATTGCAGAAGTTGGAAGCTATTAATCAAGTCCTGGTGACTCGGGGCCAATTGTCATAGAAGTTATTCTTTAGCTTTCTGGATTGTTACTAGAGATAGCAATCCACAAATCTGACTCACAGCAGGCTGCCTGCCTGGATTGTTTATTGTAGATAAAGGGCTTGGTTTCCTGGGCATGTTGTAGATCTTTTTATATAGGTTCTGGCCATTGTCCATTTGCCTATATAGTCTCTCTGGATTTTCCAAAACAAGGAGATCATCAGGTAGGAAGAGCAGCTTATGAGTCAAGCCATGTCATCTCCCTTTGAAAGAAACCATAACTGGGAATTCATGAGGGTGGGTTAAGGTCAATATGTGGTTGCTTTTTTTTTTCCCTGTATTTTATAACTCTTCCAAGTATTTGGTTTACTTGATCATGTGGCAGAAGCCAATGGTCTAAGTCTCCCATTGCTTCATGAAGGAGGGCAACATTCTGCTGACTCAGGAGGGTGGGGAGGAGACTGTTTCTTTATCCTCCCCCAGAATTTGGGCTCCAGACATTCTTTCCTTGAAGACAAAGCAACCTTGATTTGGTAGGAATAGAGAAACTGCATTCTTAAAAAATAATCTTTACTTCGATTAAAATAACCCTTAGCATCCATATATAGAAGGAGAGTTTGATGCTGGATGTTGCATTAGCCTGCTCTGGCTATCATAAAAAATTATTATCACAGACTGGGGCCATAAACAACAAACATTTATTTTATCGCAGTTTTGGAGGCTAGAAGTCCAAGATCAAGTTGCCGGCTAGTTTGATTTCGTACTAAGGCCTCTCCTCTCAGCTTATAGGCAGCCATGATCTCACTGTGTGTTCATGTAGCCTTTCTTCTGTGTGAGCACTGAGAGAGGGGCAAGCTCTCTGATGTCTTTTCTTGTAAGGACACAAATCCTATCGGCTCAGGACCTCACCCTATGGCCTCATTTAACTTTAATTACTTCCACAAAGACCCTATCTCCAAATACAGTCGTGCTGGGGTTAGAACTTCAGCATATGAATATGGGACACAAGCATTTGGTCCATAACAGTTGTGGAAGGTGGACACATCTCTCTGCAAGTGGAATCCTATTTGCCCGTAGGTGTCCTGTAAGAACCAGTGAGATGACCCTCAACTGTTCTTAGCTGAATAACAACACCAAGCTCCCTACAAATGAGGATAAAGAAAATTTAATTTGTTGGAAATTCCCTGGTGGTCCAGTGGTTAGGACTCTGCTTCCATTGCTGGGTGCCCAGGTTCCATCCCTGAACAGAAACTTAAGACCCCACAAGCTTTGTGGTGTAGCCAAAAAATTCAAATTGTAGAGTTTTGTTCTGTTTTTAGACTGAACATGTTTTTAATTATGAGACAAAAATTTCCACCTAAAGTCAGATGTGGATTGATAGAATAATCACAACCTGACTATGTCACAATGACCTTTTAAGTATGATTGGGTTTGAGACATACTCCTTTTTTTCTAAGATAAGATATTGAGATAAAAATACATAAATATAAATATGGCCTTTAGGGAACCATGGGTCCCAAAAAGTAAGTGTAGTCACTCAGTTGTGTCTGACTCTTTGTCACCCTATGGACTGTAGCCTGCCAGGCTCCTCTGTCCATGGAATTCTCCAGGCAAGAATACTGGAGTGGGCTGCCATTCCCTTCTCCAGGGGATCTTCCCGACCCAGGGATCGAACCTAGGTCTCCCTCATTGCAGGCAGATTCTTTACAATCTAAGCCATTGAGGGTTCTGAAAGAGGTCAATTTTCATTAAACACCACCTCTTCCATATTACTCTTCTGCTGCCAAACTCTCCTTTGTTTTCCACTCCTTATAGATTAATGTCTAATCCTTTTAACCTCAGGCTATTTTTCTGAAATTCTCTCCTACTTTTTTTCTTCACCAATAACAGTAATAACAATGGTTATCACTTGTTGTGTGCTAAACCCTCTGCTAATTGCTTTATATGCATTGTTGTTAGTTGTTAGTGCTGTATCTAAGTCTCCTCAGTTGTGTCTGACTCTGCGACTGTAGCCTGCCAGGCTCCCCTGTCTTTAGGATTCTCCAGGCAAGAATACTGGAGTGGGTTGCCATGCCCTCCTCCAGGGGATCTTCCTGACCCAGAAATCAAACCTGTGTCTCTTAACATCTCCTGCACTGGCCGGCAGGTTCTTCACCACTGAGCCACCAGGGAAGCCTCCCTTACCCATAGACTGGCTTGTTTTTCTACAAATATGCCTTTGCAACTCTTGTTCTCTTAAAGACTGGTATGTCTCACATTACAGGCCCCCCAAAAATATACTACTAAAATGTTGAACCAAGTTCAGAAAACAAACTCCTTGAAGTGGACAGAATTTCCTAAATAAGACAGTCATAAAGGAAAGGAAAGACATATTTGCTTATATAAACTTTTTAAAAACTGTTTATGTCTTTTTCCATTCAAAAGACATAGTAGACTGAAAATATATTTGCTATACATACGGTAGGCATAGGATTATATCTTTAACATGCAGAAAAGTGTCTACAAGTTGACAAGAAAAAAAGCAAACAGGCCTTTAGAAAAATGGGCAGAGGATATAAATAGGAAATTCACAGATGAGAGTACAATGGCTAATCTATGATGAACGGTTTCATTAGGATTCAGGGACATTAAAATTAGAGCAACATTATTATCTATTTTCATTCATCAAATTGGCAAAATTTGAAAGCAGAAATAGCCCCAGTGCTGATACAGATGCAGTGAAATAAGCACATTTATATATAGCTACTGAGAATTGGGACTGCTATGTTTTTTGAAAAACTGTCAATATCTTTTGAAATTTAAATACATATATATTTTTACCAAGTAATATAGCATTTGGGACTCTAACCTAAAAGAAAGAAAAGCACCAATACATAGAATACATGAAAAGAAATGTTTATTGCAGAATTGTTGTATCGGGAAAAATAAGAAATAACAACTATCATTCACTTGGGGAATGGCTGGATGAGTATAGTACATACACACTATGAACTGTCATGAAAACATTAAAAATAATGAGTTAGCTATAGCTCTGACTTGGAAGGAAGAGCAAAGATGCTGGCCCTGTTAGAACTCTCCCAATCAAAACTGTGTCACACATGGCCATTGGCAGCTGCAAAAGAGGCTGAGAAAACAAATATTTAGTTTTTCCAGTATTTGAAGTGGAGGCAGACAAGGGAAAAGGGATTGAGAATGGGTTATGGGTCAACCAATCAAGTGTCTACGTAGGACCCATGTCATGTATTTGTTGGTCATTCTCACTGTGCTTTAGCAAAGGGCAGCACACAAGGTAAGCATTCTGCACATTTTTATTGAGTGAATGATTAAGGAAGCTTTGGAGCAAAAGGTGAGACACCTTGAGCATCTTGTCATGGAAGGTTATGAAAAAGTACCGTAGGGAAACTGAGTCAGGAGCTCTAGGCTCAAGAGAAACAATATCAGTTAGGGAGAGCGTGAATTCAAAGTCTCAGGACTCCATACACTAGAGCCCAGGTGACGGCTCCTGGCATTTACACTGGCAGTGGGGAGAACCTGGAACCCTGCCAGGAGGGATGTTACTTCTCCAGGAAGCTGAGTTACTGTGCTCTGGCAGGTACCATGAGCTGTGAGATGGCTGTGAGAACATGTAGGATCACACTGTTGGGAACTGAGTCTCAGCTCTTCCAGGAACTAGAACATGACCTTGGCGTCACATACACACTGCGGAAGCCAGACAATAATTCCCTATGGAACACACGGTATCATAAAGATCACAACTTTCCAGGGAAGTCAGCAAATCTAGCCAACTTAACCCTTAAAAACAGTAGTGTTTTTTTGTTGTTGTTGTTTTTTGTTTTTTTTCTATCACCAAACTCAATCCAATGATGTATAAAGCCAGAAAAAATGAGCAAGTATGTGCAGAACCCTCTGGGATTGCAATGTAAAAATAATCCTTGTTAAGAGGATTCTTAAGACCAGGTCACCCCTTTCTCTTTCCCCCATACTCAAAAAAAAAAAAAAAAAAGTAAGATGTAGGTTCTCAAGGAGTGTTTCCACTGGAAATCACTTTACTACCATGGAGGTGGAGAAAAATAATTTAAAGCAGCTAAAAGGTTGGATCTGGATAGCTTTGTTTCTTTTCTTTTAGATCTTAAAAATCATGCCCTTTAATACCACGAATCCATGTAAGAACGTCTTTCAAAATAATGGTTTTATATTTTCTAAATGTTTAGTATGTAGTCATTTTTAAGAAATATTATGTGTCAGAAGGCTGCTTTTATTTTTTTTCCCATCAGACAAGAATACCCTAAGCAATTACTAAATAGCTGATTCAGTGCTCCTGATAAGAACATATGGGAGTTTTAGAAGCTGTGTGGTTCCGTGGCCCCTTTAAGCCTGGGGGGTCTGTAGGCATATAACTAGTAATTTTTCTCAGAGCCAGTGGTCAGTCATGTCTCAGGCTGTTGGTACCACATGGGGTTTGTACATACTGTTGCTGCTGTTGTTATTATTATTTGTTTTAAAGAACTTTGAGAAATTTTAGAAGCATAGAATTTGATTTAGCCAGAGGAGCAGAACATATTATCCAAACTGGTTTTCTATAAGAGACATTAAATAACATTGTTCTCAAAAACATTAACTATAAATTAATCATCTAAACATTAAGGAAAGGCATAGCAGTTCTTTTTCTAGAGAAGATAGATATTTTCATAACTAAGTTCTGGCATCCTAATTATTTTGACAAGTTAGATCAATCAGTGAACTAAAATTCAAAGGTTCCATCTTCTATAAATGGAGTATTGTTGTTGTTCAGTCACTAAGTTGTGTCCGACTCTTTGTGACCCCATGGACTGTAGCTGGCAGGCTGCTCTGTTCATGGGATTTCTCAGGCAAGAGTACTGGAATGGGTAACCATTTCTTTCTCATGGGATCTTCCCAACCCAGGAATTGAACCCATGCCTCCTACATTGCAGGCAGATTCTCTACCACTGAGTCACCAGGGAAGCTCCAAAATGGGGTATGTGCAAGTGTGCTCAGTCACTTCAGTCATGCCCGACTCTTTACGACCCTATGGACTGTAGCCTGCCCCAGGCTACTCCATCCATGGGATTCTTCAGGCAAGAGTACTAGAGTGGGTTGCCATGCCCTCCTGCAGGGTAAATGGGGTATAGTGACTTCTTTTATGTAAAACTTTGTTTTGTATTTGATATGCCTTGTATTCACTGTATGTGTAATTAGAAGACCTCATCCCTGGACAGGAGGAAGTGAGGATGCCCTAAACATTGAACCTGGCCCACGTTGGGTGGAGTGTTCTGCTTTAGGATAGCAGACTTGCTCTCATTCATGGAATTTCATTGAAATGACAGAGTAGCATGACGCCGTAAGAGTCCTGAGTACGATAGACCAGGTATTTTGACATATTTTTGAAAACCAAGAAGTACATGAGGTTGTACTGATATAAAGTCATTGCTGAGAAAGTTGTAGCCCAGAATAAGGTGGAAGAAGTGTGAGCACTCTTTTCAGAAGAACCCTGTGCCTATCTGTAACAAAGTATCCCAAAGTTAGATACTTAGATTAATACAAAATTATTCTCTCACACTTCTGGAATTGTTAAGTCTGAAATACAGGTGTTGGCAGGGGTGGTTCCCTTGGAGGGTTGTCTGGGAGAATCCATTCCATGCCTCTACCCTAGCTTCTGTGACAACCAGTGGTCCTGGGTGTTGTCTGCCTCCTAGATGCTTCACTCTGGTCTCTGCCTCTGTTGTTCCATGTCACTCTGCCTGTGTGTCTCTGTGTCATTCATCTTCTTATAAGTACATCAGTCGTATTAGGTGAAGGCCCACCCTACACCAGTATGACCCCTTCTTAACCTAACTAATTGCATCATCAATGATTCTGTTTCCAAATAAGTTCCCATTCTGTGGTTCTGGGGCTTAGAACTTCAACATGTCTTCAATGGCACCTCACTCCAGTACTTTTGCCTGGAAAATCCCATGGATGGAGGAGCCTGGAAGACTGTAGTCCATGGGGTCACTGAGGGTCAGACACGACTGAGCAACTTCACTTTCACTTTTCACTTTCATGCACTGGAGAAGGAAATGGCAACCCACTCCAGTGTTCTTGCTTGGAGAATCCCAGGGATGGGGGAGCCTGGTGGGCTGCGGTCTATGGGGTCGCACAGAGTCGGACACGACTGAAGTGACTTAGCAGCAGGGTTCAATTCAACCCATTATATTTCATCTGTTTGCTCTCAGATTCTCTTCCTACTCTTTCTGTCTCTCAGGTTACTGACCCCTCCAATCTACATTTTCCAGACTCCCTTGACAAACTGGTTTCTGGCCAGTTTCAACTGATAGGAGGCATTAGTGAGGGATGCACAGTAGGAGGAGGGAAGAAATTTGGGTGTTTCTTCCCCTTCTTTCTTGGCTTTGAGCAAAGCCTCCATCAGTAGCTCCATCTACTCCATGGTTCCAGTTCCTACCTGGAGACCTGAGTCCAGCTCTGTGACCTACACTGGAGTTCCAGCGCCCAGCAAGGGGAATGAACTCTCATCGCCCAACCCACATCTGCTTCCTAATTCTGAGCTGCTTCATCCTCCAGTTTGCTCTGTCAGCTCTTCTAAAGCCTTTATAATTAATCCCACTAATTAAATTCTTTCTATTGAACTATCTGGCATGAGTCCTATTTTCCTGATGAGACCCTGGATTGACACAAGTTTCAAGAAATGCCAAACTCTGAGTCAACCAGCACAGAACAGGAGTGAACCAGGGGACAGACACCAGGGTAACTGTTGAAAGGACTGCCAATGAGACAGATGGGCAGAGATCAGCTTTCTCTCCTCCCTCCTCAGAAAATACAGTACAATTGTCAGGAGGAGGGCACATGGGAATTAATAGTCATAAGTATGAAAAATCCTTCCTCTTTCTTAGATACTAATCAAAGTTGAGAAATTAAGAAAAAGAGGTATAAGCATATTTCTTGTTGTTGTTTAGTCATTAAGTCATGTCCAACTCTTTTGCGACCCCCATGGACTGTAGCCCTCCAGGCTCCTCTGTTCATGGAATTTCCCAGGCAAGAATACTGGAGTGGGTTGCCATTTCCTTCTCAGAGGGGATCTTCCTGACCCAGGGATCAGACCTGAGTCTCTTGCTTTGAAGGCGGGTTCTTGAGCCACTGGGGAAGCCTTAAGCATATTTCTAGTAGTTCCCAAAATAATTTAGACATTAATAAATAAAAATAGTTATCTTTCAGTCTTAGACTTCAGATTGGGGTGGAAGAGGCTTATTTTTTATCTCCTCTATGCTGTTTGCATTTCATAATGCTTATGCATCTATTACTTCTTAATTTTTTAGGTAATAATTTCAAATTTTGACTAGGTCTTTTTTTAGGTTTCATTTTATTTACTTATTTTGGGGGGAACTTAGTTCCCCAGCCAGGGATTGAACCCACACTCCTTGCACTGGAAATGTGGAGTCTTAACCACTAGACAGCTAGGAAAGTCCCCTGACTGCATCTTAGAATAGCTAAGGACCAAATGATGGGTTTTTTTCAGTCCAAATTCTTATTTTCTGAATGGAGCAGTGGCGGGTGAAGAGTGAAAAAAGTAAGAAAGTTTGAAAGCAGGCACATGAAAAAAGAAGCTAACGACACTACTCATTAATTAAATGAGTGGATTGCTTTAAACTGCTTTACATATTACAATGTGGATGAGGGAAATACATGAAAGTATGTTTCAAGTTGGGAAAAATATCGCTCTTTCTTAATATATGATACTGAGAATTACTGTTTGTTCTTGGGAGATGTGTTCAGAATACTCAATCTAGTTTGTTTGTTTGTTTTTAATCCACATTCCTACTTTTGCTGTCCAAAATCGGGAAAAATGAGAGGTAGAGACCATGGAAGGTACCAGAGCTGAAGGGGCTCAAACCTACTCTGGGCTTTTATAGTGAGCCCCAGAGTTGTTGCATAGGCTAGATAAATAGCAGTGGATAATTAGAAACTTTTCTCCACAATAGCTCACTATGGTTAAAAAAAAAAAAAGAAGACATAAGCTTTGGACGGAGGCAGGCTTGCATTTTAATCTCAGGGTTACCCTCTATGACCTTGGGCAATTTGCTTGGATTCTCTGAACTTCAATTTCCATTGCTGGCAAATGGAGAAACAACATTTAGTCCATATGGTTGTCATAAAAAATAATGAGATCATATATGCAAGGAGTTTTACAGAATGCCTTGCACATAGGAGGACCTCAGTAAAATGCATCCACCGCTGATGAGGAAAGAGGTCGAATAAGACTCTGCATCTTTGTTGTACACGTACAAAAACTCATTGAATGGGATTCTTAGATATTAGTGGGTTTTTCAAAGCACTAGCTTGTTTATTAATCCCTGCAAAATGTATTTACTGACTGCCGTATCAAGGGTTTTGAGTAAGACGACAATAGGAATGATCCCAAGCAAGCCAGCCTTCTCAGGCCAACTTGTTGCTAGCTATGGTTCCAGGAATCAGATTTAGATGAGGCATTCCCTGGTGGCTTAGATGGTAAAAAATCTGCCTGCAATATAGGAGACCCGGGTTCAATCCCTGGGTCCAGAAGATCCCCTGGAGAAGGGAATGGCTACCTACTCCAGTATTCTTGCCTGGAGAATTCCATGGACAGAGGAGCCCAGTGGGCTATAGTCCATGGGATCACAAAGAGTTGGACATGACATAAACAACAACAACAATTATAGGTGTAGTGGGAAGCTCATCATAGCCCTGTAAATACTGCTAGATTCTATGGAAAACCGGTGAGGTGGACCCAATAGAAGTCTCCTGTGTAATATTTACTCTAGGGGTTAAGCAAATTAGACAAGCTTGACTTGGTGATTGAAGGGGAAGGTGACTCTGACTATCCAGCGCTGTGTACTCATAAGAATTTTATACTGCCTATGCCTCCAAATAATGGAAATGATGCCCAACTACAGATGGTCCCTCAGATGTATGTAGCACTGGCACCATCCATGGTAAGCAGGAAAGAACACCTGGCAGAGAGGGTGATACCCGATGGAGGAGCCTGGCACAAAAGAGAAGATGGAACGTGCCATTTGATAGCTCGAGATACCTCCACTTGTTCAATAGGAGCTATCCTCTAGAGACCCCCTCCCCACCCCCCAAGGAATACTTCCAGAGATTTTCACAGGCTCTGTAACAGAGGGCAGACAGAAGAGACAGTGAAACATGGGAGGCTACTCTGATCCCAGCTACAGCTTATTCATGGGGTAGTGTGGCTTAGGGAGATTCCAGAACACGAGTAAATTACACAGAAATAGTCATTTTTTGACTGCCAGTACGTTGTCACCTTAAAGGAAAACAACCTTGGTTTCCTGTCAGAAGCCTATTATTGCAGCTTATGGTCCACAATAAGAACTCAATGTAAAGCCCTCTGGAAATTTCTACAGGTATGTAGACTATGATATTAAAGTCAAGGCAGAGCTTTGCAAACAGCTCTGAGATGGGAAAACCCTGCTGTATCATTTCAATACCTGCGATCTCTGGGGACTTGTAGAAGATTTTGTCTTTCCTGATAAAGTGCTATCGATTGATTTGTGTATTAGTGAGGTTAGGCATTACTACAATAATGGGAAAACCCAGAAAACTCAATGGCTTAACACAACAGAAGTTTATTTCTTGATCACATAATGCTTGATATGGATTGGGTGGCCCTCTTCCATCTTCAATGCATGCCAAGCAGAACACATGGCCTCCTTGGTCATCACAGAAGTAGGAAAAGAGCCAGAGACTCCTGTGGGGTGGTTTTAAGTGCCAAGCCTAGCAATGGTTGAAATCACGTCTGTCCATCTCCCTGTTGGCCAGTTAGTCCATGGTGCCACTTGGTCCGTGTGAGCTGGGAAATGCAGAGCAGCCCCCCGACCCTCAGGTGAACACTAAGAATCTCACCACAGCATTTCTATAAACAATTCATTAGTCAAATAAATCAACTCATTTAAATTGCCTTTATTAACTAAGTTTATCTGTGTCTCTTTCAGGAACCAAATTAGTCAAGAAAGGAGAAATTTATCAAATCATCACTTTAAATTACATCACATTACAATTTTATTTGTCAGTTCTACCACAATAAAGAGGAGAAAAAGAACATAAAGTAAGAAAGGACAGAACTAAAAACTGGTACCGATGCCTCTTCTGAGCCATTGCAGTGTGATTTATCTAGTAATGAGTTAAACGCCTGCTGTATATTTACCACAGAAAAAGACAGAGCAGCCTTTATATCCTCACAACAGCTCAGAAAGCTGCCAACATTAGAACCTATTTGTTTTATTGAGAAGAGGGATTGTTGGCTCGAGCACAAGGGCTCCCCATTATTCTTTCTGGAAAAAGCAATGGGAACTTTTAACTTTCCTCTGGACGGCGACCAACATCTATCAGGAGAAACACGAGCTTAACATCTCTTTCTGAAGAGCCACACTTAGAATTCCTAACAGGCCTCCCCAGCCTCTACCGGTGTCAGCAATGGCTCAAGGTCCCAGATTCAGGCTCTTTTGTGTCTAACGAAAGTGCAAAAGCAAATCAACTCGGCAAACTGCGAACAGCCAACTGGCCTGACCTAGAATGCTCAATGAAACTGAAGTCTGATGGAACCGGCTAAATGGCCAGGGCCAAGGCTACCCTCACAGGATCAATTCTGAGTTCTGACAGTTACTTGTCCCATGACCCGGGGTAGAAGAGTTCATGACTCGGTTAACTAGAGTTCCAACTGAGTCTCTTGGGCAGAGAGGTTTTTCCTTGAAGGACAATTCTAAGGGTCAGGATAAGATTGAAATGAATCATATAGTCTTCTGTTTTCTCAAAGCTGACTTTTTCAAATTGCCTGTCTCTCAAATTGGCCCCTGATCTTCATCTTCCACGTCACTGCCCTCAGCTTCAAGACATCATCTGCCTGTTCCCAATTCACGGAGAAAACAGCAACTTGGGGGAGAAATCTCTCAATCCTCTGTCCACATTGCCTGCAGATTTTCAGCTGGTTATTTTCCACTCCCTGTGGAAAATATCCTAAGTATTTGTCCCGCCACTCTTTTTCTTTTTCTTTTTTCATTTTCAACAGCATCACAATGTGTCTGGTTACCCCCTAATCAGCCTAGATTTCCCCCACTCCATTGTGGGCACTCAATCATGTCTGACTCTTTGTGACCCATGAACTGTAGCCCACCAGGCTCCTTGGTCCATGGGATTTTCCAGGCAAGAATGCTGGAGTGGGTTACCATTCCCTTCTCCAGTGGATCTTCCCAACCCAGGGATCAAACCCAAGTCTCCTGCATTGCAGGCAAATTCCTTACCACTGAGTCTCCAGGGAAGCCTGCCTCCACCCACTGTGATCAACCCCATCCTAAGCATTTGTCCCTCTGACCGCCACCACCTGACATTCACACCTTCACAACCACCTCTGGCTGATGCTACTGCCAAAGCCCTGATCTAGTGGACACTTGTAAGGCCTCATCTCCTTTGGCCTTATCTTGGCATCCAATACTGCCTTTAACCATTCCTTCACTTTCTTTTTTTTTTTTTTTTTAACATTTATTTTTTTGGTTGCGTCAAGTCTCAGTTGCAGCACATGGGATCTTTGTTGCATCATGTGAAATCTTCCGTTGCATCGTATGGACCCTCTAGTTGTGGCGAGGGCCAGTAGTTGCTGTGTGCAGACTTAGTTGCTCTGTGGCACGTGGGATTTTAATTCCCCAACCAGGGATCGAAGCTGAGTCCTCTTAAGTGCAAGGCAGATTCTTAACCACTAGACAACCAGGGAAGTCCCAATTCCTTCACTTTCTATTCTGCTGGTTTTCTGGATCCTCTGATTTCTGGTTTACCTGCCACCTACCAAGGCTCCTTAATGTCTACGTCTAAAATGTTCCCTTGGGGCTCACCTGGTAAAAAATCACCTGCAATGCGAGAGACCTGGGTTTGATCCCTGGGTTGGGAAGATCCCTAGGAGAAGGGAATGGCTACCCACTCCAGTATTCTGGCCTGGAGAATTCCATGGACTAATTAGTTCATGGGATCGCAAAGAGTCAGACACAACTGAGCAACTTTTACTTTCACTAAAATATTGACATTCCCCTAGATTCTGCCTTTGCCTCTCTGTAATCCATTCAATAAGACTTCCTTGAGTCAGGAAGAGCAAATCAGCTCCTCAGACTGAAAAGGGACCCTGAGGTTGGCCCTGGAAACAAAGGATGAGATCAGATCTACCCCGCTGTCAAGGATCTATAGTCTGGATCTCATTTAATGGCTCTGACATCTACCCAGGCCCCCAGGTTAAACAACTGACTTAGTGAGGACTCCTCACTCTCACAGCCAAAAGTTCCCCAAGTATAGTCAAATATACCTTTTGAAAATCTTTTGAATCTGCCTCCTCCTCCTTTTCTAGAGAGTCGCTGACTGAGTTTCAGCTTTCATTATCTCTCCACCTGGACTGCTGCAAATAAATCTTCATTATTCACCCTGAATCCAGTCTCACTCCCCTCCTGTCTCCAATGCATGATGCTTTCAGAGTTATCTTAGAAAAATTTGGTGTGGTCACATCATTTTCCTTCCAAATCTCTTTGAGATTTCCCATTGTCTGCTTCCAGGGCCTTCTGTGAGCTGACTCCTGCCTTCTCCTTTATGTCTCCTACTCCTCTCCTGCACAAGTCTTAGCTCCCAATATCAGTAATCACCTTGGATGTTCACTCCTTTTCCTCATCTTCTGACTGTGGTATTCTGTATGCTATGTGAGAGTTGGACCTAGGACTGCAAGGAGATCAAATCAGTCAATCTTAGGGGAAATAAACCCTGAATGTTTATCGGAGGAACTGATGCTGAAGCTGAAGCTCCAGCACTTTAGCCACCTGATGCGAAGAGCTGACTCATTGGAAAAGAACCCTGATGCTAGGAAAGACTGACAGCAAAAGAGAAGAGGGTAACAGAGGATGAGATGGTTGTATAGAATCACCCACTCAACAGACACGAACTTGAGCAAATTCTGGGAGATAGTGGAAAACAGGGAAGCCTGGCATGCAGCAGCCCATGGGATCCAAAGAATGAGACATGACTTAGTGACTGAACAGCAGCAACATGTGTGTAGTTCACCTTGCATACCATGGGCCTGGCACATAAAAATATATTGACTTAAATGCCCAACAGGCATCTCAGTCTTAACCTGTCCAAAACAGAATTTCATGTAAGACCTGCTTTCCCCCAGTCTTCTCTATGTACTTTGCTCAGGCCAAAAACCTAGAAGGTAGATGTGGTTCCTCTCCCTTTCCAACATGTCAAAGTGATCTGTCAACTCCATAAATCAAATATATGCCCAAGCAATCCAGTTTCTTCATGTCACTAAGCTCCAGATTACTGTAAACACTACTCAGCAAGCATCCTGTATCCAGTCTTGCCCACTCAGAATTCATTCTCCACAGTGCAACCAGCGTGAACTTTTAACAACATCAATCAGATCATGTCACTCCCCTGTTTAAAACCCTCCAATGGCTTCCTTAGGAGAAGGAAATGGCAACCCACTCCAGTGTTCTTGCCTGGAGAATCCCATGGACGGAGAAGCCCGGTAGGCTGCAGTCCATGGGGTCACACAGAGTCGGACACGACTGAAGCAACTTAGCAGCAGCAGCAGCAGCAATGGCTTCCTTGAAATTCATAGTGAAATTCAAACCCTTTCAAAGCCCCATGTGAATCAGCCATGTCCCCCCTTCCAACCTCCTGTGCACCCTTGCCTCCCCTTCACCCCTGTGCTCCAGCCACGTGTTCGTTGCTCAGTCACGTCCAACTTTGTGTGACCCTTTGTGGACTCTCGCCCGCCAGGCTCCTCTGTCCACGTGATTCTCCAGGCAAGAATACTGGAGCGGGTTGGCATTCCCTTCTCCAGTTCTCCAGCCACACTGGGCTTCTTTTCATTCCCCAAACACACCAGCCTCATCTCAGTCCTTCTCTCAGAGCCTGGCTCCTTCCTGACACTAGGTCCCAGTTTTTCAGAAATACCCTTCCCGATCACTGTGCCTAAAGTAGCCTCTACCGCACCGTCCCGGTTTGTTGTTGCTTCTGCTGCTTTTTATCCAAGTTTGCATGTCATCTCTATTGATGTTCATTCAATCAAAAATTAAATATCTTAATACAGTAATGTAAGTACAAGATGAAAATCAGGAAAGGTGTCACCCCCATGGCACCACCCTGTTTTATTTGCATTATGGCTCTTTCTGCTGTGTGACTTCTTTATTAGTTGATTTTCTTTGCCCCATGGACTCTCCCTTCTCATGAAAATATAAGTTCCACAAGGGCAAGAAATTATTTATGTATTCAGTGGTACTATTCAAATGATTTAAAACAGGTGGAGCATAGACTCCAACACATCAGAAAGGACATGGATCTCAATGAACTGACTATCAGCCTTCTTATTCTTATTCCCAGCATCCCAACAGGGGCTTGCTCTAAACAGTTGTCTGCCAGAGGCATGAATGAATAAATCAACAAATGTCCCTGGTCAGTTTCATTGCTTCATCATGAGTACAGGTCTATATTAATTTGCTGACTCTTTGTGACCCCGTGGACTATAGCCCTCCAGGTTCCCCTGTGGTGGATTCATTTTGATATTTGGCAAAACTAATACAATTTTATAAAGTTTAAAAATAAAAAAAAAAAAAAAAAAGAATACTGGAGCAGGTTGCAGTATCTGACTCCAGGGGATCTTCCTGACCCAGGAATCAAACCCACATCTCTTGTGTCTCTTGCATCAGCAGACAGATTCTTTACAACTGCGCCACCTGGGAAGCCCCATAGGTCTATATTAATAAAGAAGGGTTTGGTGGCTTAGTAGGTAAAGAATCTGCTTGCAATGCAGGAGACTTGGGTTCAATCCCTGGGCTGGGGAGATCCCCTGGAGAAGGAAATGGCTACCCACTCCAGTATTCTTGCCTGGGAAATCACATGGACAAAGGAGCCTGATAGCCTACAGTCCATGGGATCGCAAGAGTTGGACACAACTTAGCAACTAAACTTCCACCACATTAGATGCCCATCATACGTCCAGGCCTGATTTGTACCCCTTATGAGGCCCTTGGTTTTCTTCCACTGGTTTATTCCTTTCAAGGACTGCTACCACTGCTTTTCTGTTATTTTGACTAGTACCTCTGGTGTTTGGGTAAAATCTGTCATCTTCAGAAGACATACAGCACACACTCTATACACTCTGAAGGGCCCCACAATTGAAAAATACTAAGAGGGGCAGTGAAACTGACTTTAGAAGACTGAATTCAAGTTCCAGCAGTATAGACTATGTGTTGAGAGTTGTCAAGGAAATTACCTCTGCTTCTCCCTCTGTAAAATGGGCCCACGATAATACCTGCTTCCTAGGAAGATTGAGTTCATGTCAAAGTACCCAGGCAACCACACCAATAACATCCAAGGTCAATATGCATTAGTTTTATTCTGCTTAACCCTTCCCTTTAGAATGTTTATGAAGATTAAATGAGATAAGGCATATACAAGCAATCTGAAAATCATATATATATATAGTTCAGAGTATTGATATTACATCAATAATAAGCTTCCCCATTTTTAGACATCTTTTTCTCTATTGTATTTTTTCCAATCTTATTGAGATATAATCAGCATATAACATTGTATCAATTTAAGGTGTACAAAGTTATGATTTAATATGCATCATAAGCTGTGAATTGATCACCACAATAAGTTTAGTTAACAACCATCACCTCACATAGTTATACATTTTTTCTAGTGGTTAAAACTTTTAAGATCTACCCTCTTATCAAGTTTCAAATATACAATGCAATATGATTAACTATGGGGGCTTCCCTTGTGGCTCAGTGGTAAAGAATCCACCTGCCAATGCAGGAGACTCTGGTTTGATCACTGGATCAGGAAGATCCCCTGGAAGAGGAAATGGCAACCCACTCCAGTATTCTTGCCTGGGAAATCCCATGGACAGAGGAGCCTGGTGGGCTACAGTCTACAAGGTTGCAAAGAGTCAGACACGACTTAGCTACTAAAACAACAACGACGTTATTAACTATAGCCATCACACTGTACATCACATCCCCAGGACTCATTTATCTTATAACTGGAAGTTTGTACCTTTTGACTTTCTTCACCCATTTCCGCCACCCACCCACGGCCCACACCCCAGTCTCTGGCAACCCCCAATCTGTTCTCTATTTCTCTGAGTTCAGTTTTTAGATTCCACCTATGAGTGAGATCGTACAGTTATTTGTCTTTTTCTGTGTGACTTCTTTCACTTAGCATAATGCCCTTAAGGTCAATTCGTGTTGTCACAAATGACAGGATTTCCTAATAAATTATCCCTGATTTGAGAACTCGGGTGGCTCTCCAGGAGTCATAAAGGAACTGGAAAAGAGCTCTGGCCCTGAAGCAGCTGAGCATCGCTCCAGCAGAGGAGGCCCAGGCTTTGCTGAGCTGAGCGGCTCTCCCAGGAGACAACATCGTTCCAGGGAAATCTGTTTACACATCACACAAAGCCACTAGACACTGGAAAGTGATTTGCCGGTTCCTCTAGAGAAAAAAGGCTCTCTTCTGGGTTCAAGCATTTTCCCCAAAGCAAGCACTGTCTCCTTTGTCTCTCCTCCCACCGAAATATTTGAAAGAAACCTCACCTGGGCTCTGACCTCCAGTTACATGGGCGGAAGTTTCCATTTTATTGCTCTGACTCAACCAAGCTTTTCTTAGCCTCTGAAACACTGTCTCTTTCTGCCCTCACCTAACCCTGGGACCACCTCAGACAGTGATGCAAAAGTGCACTGCACAGCCCCACAGGGCCACATTCCCCTCACTGTCATGCGGTAGCACATGGCCTTCCCAACTAACTCACACACCTCTGTACAAGTAGGCCCTCCCACCAAGAACCCCAGCAATGTCTATATAGCAAGTTATCCTGATCCAAAGAAATTAGGGTGCCCAGGAGAACACTTAAAGCAGCTCTTAAACCAACAATGTAATTCGTGATGTGGCTCACAACGGGTTTCCTTACCAACCATCTCTATGTAAAAGCTTCTTCCCATTTTAACTACGCTTGCTAACGATGTGCTAAGCTTTTAAACTCATTATCTAAGTCTTTTGTGCCCTCTAAATTTACTGCCTTGGCTCAAATCCCTGGTTGCATGGCTCTGGTTATCCTCTTGGTCCAGCCTTCTGGGGGGAGCAGAGAAGAGTGGGCTGCAAAGTCAATGACCCCAACCAAAGCCCATCTGTCACTTAGCAGCTGTGTGACCTTGAGCAAATTAAGAAAACTTAATTTCTCTGAGCTTCGGTTTCCTCATAGATAAAACTGATGATGATGACTATGAGACCTATTTCATAGAGTTTTTGCAGGAATAGTTAAGAAAATGCCTGCGAGGTGCTCAGCACAGAGCCCAACACATACACAGTAAATGGATAATAAATATTATTTTTAGTATTAGTATCACTGCTTATTTAACCCAGGGAGAAAGAAACTAATGCCAAATCCAGCCACACACATTTACATCTTGTCTATGTGTGCTTTCACTACAGTAGCAGAATGGAGTAATTGCAACAGAGACAGTATGGCTGCAGAGCCTGAAATATTTGCTATCTGGCCCTTGACAGTTCATCAAAGTTTAGCCCATGGCACCACTCCCTGCATGATGAGATTAACGTAAAAACTATAGGTGGCGGAAGCTGCTCCTTGCCTTCTTCTCCTAGAGTAATAGAATCCATGTTTAGCCTGCACATGATTGCCTGGAATAAAAACTGCATTTTCCACACTCTCTTCTACCAGATGGAGCCATGTGACTAAGCCCCGGTCAATGGGGTGTAATGTGAAGTGCTTTATGCCACGGGTCCCCAGATTCTGGGATCTAATGCCTAGTGGTCTGAAGTGGAGCTAATGTAATAATAATGGAAATAAAGTGGATGATAAATGTCATGCACTTGAATCATCCTGACACCATCCCCCAAACCGTCTGTGGAAAAACTATCTTCCACGAAACCAGTCCCTGTTGCCAACAAGGTTGGGGACTGCTGCTTTATACAATTTCTAGAAAGAACCCTTATAGGCCTTCCCTCTCCTCCCTCCTGATCCCTAAGAATGTGACATGAAGGCCAAAGCCACAGCTGGAAGGATGGCCTTACACCATGAATGTGACCTTGAGAATGGAGGCCACTCATGACAGAGCCACCAAAAGAGCAGCCCGCATCCCTGTCACTGCAGACCTACATCCTAACCCAGTAGCATTCCCAGATCCCTATTTGGAATTGTCTGCACTTAGCTGTGAGCCTAATCCTAATAAACAAACTAGCCGAACCCACCTGGAAGAACAGAAAGCTTATCGTTAGTTCTCAAGGGCTCCTATTTCACATATGACCCCAAAAAATTCTTTGTAGTAAATTTGGTACTTGAATAAATTGGTTCTTGGCCACACAGACCACTTCTTGCAGGATGCCAAAAGAACATTGCACATGTTTTATACTTTTTCAGGAAAAAAGATTAATGCTCATTCAGGAGAAAAAGATTTATTAAAACGTTTATGCAGGAAAGAAAGATTAATTTGGAATCAAGGTTTAGAAGGACATTTAAAGAGAGGGAGAGTGACAGCATTCAAATCCTATGCACACAGCAGTTCAAGCTGGGTCTCTGGTCCTCTCAGCCAAAGAGGCTAAAACAGGCCCTAGCTCCCAGAAGGGGCTTTCCCCTTAGAAGCAAGGGCTCTGAGCTGGCAAGGTGAAAAATAAAGATAAAAAGACCCTGCTTTCATTGTCTTATGGATGAGAAGTCTGAGGCTCAGAGAAACCAACTCATCAGGGGTCACACAGCTGGGGAAGAGCAAACTCCACCTTTCTGCCTCCAGGGCATCCCCCTTCACCTCACTCTCCTGGGCCAGGAGGACCTGAGACTGAGCTTGCTTCTCCGGAGCAAGCCAACCAAGAATACAGGAACAGCCAATGATTCTGGGAAAAGAGTCTTCTGTGATCTTGAGTCCTCGGTCAGCTGAGCTTCAGTGGCGAGGCCTGGGAAATCTACTAATGAGCACAGAAGGGAACTCTCAGACTTTGTAAAATGTCATTAAAATCCCTGACTGCAAAGAAAAGAGACTGCTGGTATCCTGCCAGCATAAACCAGATTTGGGAAAGCAAGAGCTGTGTCCAGGAAACTCGTGAACTCTCTTTTTGTTCACTCATCTTTTCTCTATAAACTTTCTTTTATTGTCACTTGCTCAGTTACTCATTACAATAGTCTCTGGGGAGGGTTTGGGGAGGAGGGGGCAGTCAGCGACAGTCAGATGGATAAAGGGGCCCACCGACCCGTGTCTTGGAACTCAAGCCCAGAGAGTCCAGAAGTTTCATAGTTAGAAAAATCTCTGTCTAGATGAGAAGGGCCACCATTTGCCATAGTTGTGCCAGATCTATTTCTGAAATTAACTCATTTTCCTAGATGTTTCGTATTCTGGCCTCTCTATCTGTGTGTGAGAGAGAGAGTGTGTGTGTGTGTGTGTATGTGTGTGTGTGCTGCTAACATCTATTAAGCACTTACCATGTGCAAGGCACTGAGTCGGGCACATAAGAATGGAGTTCCACACTTTAGACCCGATAACTCTTGATGCTTCTGTCCCATTTTACAGACAAGGTGAACACTAAGATCTGCTCAAGTTACCCAGCTAGTGAAGTGGCCCTGCTGAGATCCCAACCAAGTTTCTGTTCATTTAAAACCTGCTTTTTTAATTGCAATTATTTTTTTAAATGAAGAGCTGGAAAAGGTTTTAGGACTAATTAAGGGAAGAGCAGCCTGTTCCTGCTACTTTTATGTTGCCTTTATTTTCAATCAGTGACCTGATTCACCCATGAAACCTCAGGCTTTTACATGCTATCCTAAAAAAAGTTCACCCTTGCTTCAAAGAAACTCTTCCCCATCTCCTGGCCCCCAAGTTCTTCTGTGACTTTGGATAGTTTCCCAGTATATTTCTAATGGCTCTGAGAACCCCAGAGAACATTACTGTAACCTATAGAAGAGCACTTATAAAAAAATTTTTTTTTAATGTCAGGACTCTTTTTCACTTTTAAAAATTACTGAGGACCTCAAAGAGTTTTTGTTGATGTGGGTTCCGTGTGTGCTAAGTCACTTCAGTAGTGTTCAACTCTGTGCGACCTTATGGACCAAAGCCCACCCGACTCCTCTGTTCATGGAATTCTCCAGGCAAGAATACTGGAGTGGGTTGCCACGCCCTCCTCCAGGGAATCTTCCAGACCCAAGGACTGAACTCTCGTCTCTGATGTCTCCTGCATTGGCAGGTGGGCTCCTTACCACTAGTGCCACTGGGAAACCTTGTGTAGGTTATATCTATCGATACTTCACCATTTTAGAATCTTCAACTGGGAGAATTTTAAGCTATTGATTGATTCATTTAAAAATAATAACACCATTGCATGTTTATATAAGCAACATTTTCATGAAAAGTAACCATGATCTGAAGAAATTAGTGTGAGATGTATATTTTTACAAATCTCTTTAATGACTGTCTAGGTTCTTATATCTTATACATCCTTGTGATATATTGTTTTCATTGAAAGAAAATTCAGCTCTATACTGATGTGTGTTTGAAAAAGGGAGGACTATTTTCATAACCTTTTCAGATAACCGTGGATAGTCCTCTTTGATGCCATACCAAAACTCACCAAGTGGGAGTTTCTCTTCAAAAGGTTAGCTGCACATGGAATCTGAATCCATTATCAGTGAAAATTTTCTCACTCTGTTATTGGACTGTATTTCCCTATGAACCCATGTGTATTTTGAAACATCCTGCATGGGTCATTTGGAAACTCAGCGAGTTATTTGAGTCTTCCAAATGTTGATGCATTTCATTATATAATATCCTTTTAAAAATTGTATGGTCAACATGACTACAAATCTCATTAGAAAAATACTGGAGTTTGGGGAAATTATCAAACCCACAGTGGAAAGCACAGGTATTTTAAACATCTAATCTTCACTTAAAAACTTGGATTTTATCATTAGCAACAATTACTGTGGGTTTTTTTCCTTGAAATGACAGTTTGCTTAATTCATTTTCAAGATTACATCTGCCAGGGTATTTCCTGGTGGTCCAGAGGTTAGGAGTACATATGTCCACTGCCAAGGGCCTAGGTTCAATCCCTGGTCAGGGAACTAAAATCCCACAAGCCACATAGTACGGCAAAGGAAAAAAAAGAATACATCTGCCATATATGCAAGTCAGAATAACCATGGTTTGCCAGTCAATCATTCTTCCAAGAAAAAACAGTATCCCATGAAAAAAGCAACTGGTTAAGCTCAGGACTCAAGAAAAAGTGCCACAGTGATGGCACTTTTGTATGCAGCAAAATACTTTTTTTTTTTAAGTTATTTATTTTTAATTGGAGGATAATTGCTTTACAATGTTGTATTGGTTTCTGCCATATAGCAACATGAATCAGTCATAGGTATACACACGTCTCCTCCCTTTTGAACCTCCCTCCCCCACCGCATTTCACCCCTCTAGGTTGTCACAGAGCACTGGGTTGAGCTCCCTGCGTCATACAGCAAATTCTCACTAGCTATCTATTTTACATATGGTAATACATATGCTTCAAAGCTACACAGCAAAGTGCTTTATGTGTACTTCCCATTTGTCAAAATATTTTTTAAAAAATCCTGTAACTGAGAATCAAGATGAATGCAATTAGTACTTTTAACTACTTATAAGGGCACTCTTAAGTGGAATTAACATACTTCACAAGCAAGCGCGGGACAGTGAAGTCTGCAGTGAACTGCTGGGACAGGTTGGTATCACCAGCTTGACTCTGGGTTTCAGCAGCTTTACCCACCATTGTTATTGCATCATCAATGCCAAAGCCAACCAATGAAAAGGGTAAACAAATTCTCAGTGGTTTGACCTCACAAATCTCCTATAAAGGGCTTGGGGATCCCCAGGGATCCACAGATCACACCTGGAGAAAGAACCACATCCACCCAGAACCTAGGGAGAACCCTCAGAGGCCAGATGCTGTCTGTCCCTGCCACTCCCCAACCCACCCCCCATAATGAAACAATTAATATACTCTCTAATTGCAGCATTTAACCAACTGGGTAAAAGTCTATTTATTCTAGGAAGGAGGGAGTAAAAAATTTCTTTATAAAGTTTAGGTAGAATAGGTTCTGGAGAAGGAAATGGCAACCCACTCCAGTATTCTTGCCTGGAGAATTCCATGAACTGTATAATCCATGGCGTCGCAAAGAGTCAGACAGGATTGAGTGACTAACACACACAGAATACGTTCTGCTGGGTAATCAATCCTGGAATAAAAGCAGAAATGATTTCCTGATTAGTTAGTCCAAGTCTGATGTTCAGAAATGCTAGGATTCCAACTTCTGATTTCCACTTCCACTACCAAACTTGGGAACATTACTCATCCCTTCTTGATCACACGAATGTATGTAACAATTACTCCCTTTGAAAATAAGGAACTCATGGATGATTGAAAGTATTATCCGTACTTTTCTTGCTGATGCCCAGCCACACAGCAGCTGTATAATACTGCCTCTCTCTCTCTCTCTTTCTCTCTCTCTCTCTCTCTCTCTCTCTCTCACACACACACACGTACATCTCAAATTCTGTACAGTTAGAAAAGCTATTTTGCTGGAATCATTTTTTCTAAGTAATCTATAGCCCATCTGTTAGGAATTACTGATTAGTAAGCAAAGTTAACAGGAAAATCAACAGTATTACAAATTCATCTTCCTGTTAGATGGTAACCACTACCTTCCTTCTATTCATTATATTCTTCATCTATCTCATTTTCTGAACCAAGATCAAGTCTAAAAAGAACAATTTTTCTTCTTTGCAGAGTAACAACAATCATGCAATGAATTATAAACTCAAAAAACTATCTTACTAATGTCAAAAGGAATATTTCATCACCAAAGGCTTTGGGATTAAGATGTGGAACGTCATCGGCTCTGTCTTAATGCAAACAATAGAGCTATTCTCTGTTCTTCCTGTGACACTGAGTTCTCAGAACTTTCTGATCTCTCAATGAGGACAACAACTCAGATGATCTCTTCCTGCACCTCCTTTCCTTTGTTTTGGCTTGCAGAATCGGTGCAACTGGAGAGAAATTAAAACAGCTCATCTCTAGGACTCATCCAACTCTGACATGTAATCATTCTAGAACCCTCATTAGTCTCTAAATTGGAGCCTGTGTTGCTTGCTGTTCATTGTCCTGCCATTTCACAAAGAATGGTCCAGATGCTCTGCCCCATCCCAATCCACTGGAAGACGCTTTCAATTCGTAATGCAAACTTTGTGGTTGTTCAGTCACTCAGTCATGTCTGGCTTTGCGATCTCATGGACTGCAGCACGCCAGGCTTCCCTGTCTTTCACTGTCTCTCAGAGCTTGCTCAAGCTCACGCCCATCAATTCAGTAATGCCATCCAACCATCTCATCTTCTGTTGTCCCCTTCTCCTCCAATGCAATCTTAGACGGTTATAAATGACAATTCTCTCAACTCAGATCTCCATCATCCAGGTTTTCTGTGGCTTCGGTGACCAAATGCCTGCTTTGCAGTGATTGACTTTATTGTTCTAGAGAGTTCTTTTGTTGTTTCAGCTGCTTAGGTTAAAATACAAAGAAAAAGTTACACTCTGTGATTATTTGAGAATTTGATTTAGTGATGTTTTAGATGAATGCTTTCCTTTTTTTTTTAACACTTAATTCAATTTCTTTATACCATACCTAGTTTAAACCTTCCAGCCCATACTTTAAAGGCATCAGTAGCTGAGACTGCATACAAATATGCCTTCAATCTGACTGAGACTACACATCTCCCCCATTAGGAAAAGAAAAAAAAAAACTGGAGGGACTGTCATAAATAATTTTACTTAAGTGAATGCTGAAATTAGGCACCACATTTCCTGGCTCCTAGTAACCTATTTGCAGCCAGATATGTCAAGTACCCACTAGCCAAAGCCTCGCCTTTTCAGAAATGAGGAGCAGGAAAAACAATATGATCATCTTTTAAAGTGGCATGTTGGACCCATCCCCAAAGTTAAATATACCTAGACAGTCCTCGGTGGGGGAACTACAGCTGACCTTGGAAGAAAATGATGGTTATAGCGGCCCATGAGCTGGGAAAGGTGATAATGAATGAGATGTAGTCATGTATTTCTGGCACTCGCTTTGCATACTACAAGGAGCTAATTGCATTTAAGTATTATCTTACAATATGGTGACCCAATCATTTTGGAAGATAACCAAAGTCTCTCCTTTTGGAAGAGATGCTCTATTTTTAGCAAACATGCATTCATGATGCACTCTGAAACTCCCAAAACTTCTTCCTGGATCAGGTCAAATCGCATGGATTTTTTCCCATAAATCTTCCTATCTGTACTGTCAAATGCTGACATGTGCGTCAGTGGTTCCCGGGCTGAACTCTGAAATGATGGATCCTGTTTTCCTTCTGCTCCTGGTAATCCTTGGTTTAGTGTAACTTGCAGCACCACTTACTGGGGTTCTCACTCAGATTAGATGAAGGGAACATTCATCCTGCTGGCCCGGTGCCCGTGCAGGGGAGCGTGCCAGCCCACGGTGCCACAGAGGGGAGGGCGAACATGAATGTCTCAAAGAACAAAAGAGCAACAGGAAGAAACTAGTCCTTCAAATGGCAGGGGAAGAGGATTCTTTGCTTTGCCTTTTTTAAATCATAGACAGGTTTATGCACAGATTAATGCTGTCCTACAAACCTTTATGGAGGAGTTGAGCAGACTCTTGAAAAGTAAAAGGAGAACTGACAAAAGAATTAAGGTATTTTCTCCTACATACATGCTGTTTTAGAATGTGTCAGGGTAATTGATAGCGTACAAGGCTCTTGGGCCATTTTTCATTTCTATTTAGATACAGGATGTTGGGATTAATTGTTTCTTTCTGGAATTTGTGTCTTGGTCAAGTGCCTATGATTTCTGTTAAGATTTTTTTTAATCTAGTATTTTTCAGTTGAAGTGTATTTATAACCTCAGTGTGCTAGGCATGTTACAGCCAAACAGAAAACAGCAAGTGGACAGTCTCTCTGCTTTCAAGTGTGTACATGCTACCTGACAGAAATGGAGAATTTGTAATTATTTATAAAAGGAAGCAACAGGGACACAAATCTCTTGGAAAATCAGAAGTAACAACAGGAGGAGTTGTTTCTAGGCCTTCAACATTCATCCAGGTTTTAAAGATTTACCATCATGAAATCCAAATTGTACACCAGAAAACTCAGAGGGGAAAGAATATGGATCTATTAATGAAAAAAAAAAAAAAAAGTGGAACTCAATGGCTCAGGGAAATTTTTAGAATTTTCCAGATGCCAAATGTAGCCCAAAGTTTTTTTGACATGACTCAGAGGACACCAGGCAGAGCAGAAGACGAGATAAACATCTTCTTGCAGTTTTGGGCAGGATCAAAGAGCCGGGCCACAGGGTAGCTGGGTGTTTCTGTTAGGACTTCTCCCCTCTCATGGATCAGTCACTCTGTTAGAAGAGTAATGGGGGGACTTTCCTGGTGGTACAGTGGATAAGAGTCCAGCTGCCAGTGCAAGGGACATGGGTTTGACCCCTGGTCCAGGAAGACTCCTCACGCCTCCGAGCAGCTAAAGTCCATGCACCGCAACTACTGGGCCAGTGCTCTAGGGCCTGCGAGCCGTAACTACTGAGTCCGCATGCCACGACTACTGAAGCCCAACTCCTAGAACCTGTGCTCCGAGACAAGAAAAGCCACCAAGATGAGAAGCCTGTGCGCTGCAACAAAAGGTAGACCCCACTCGCTGCAATGAGAGAAAGCCCGAGAGCAGCAACGAAGACCCAGTGCGTCCAAAAACAAATAAATGAATTAAAAAATATATTAAAAAAAAGAACAGTAATGGGAATTTTATTTGTCCCGAAGCTGGGGACAATTTTAAACTGAAGGGCCTTTCTTATCACCCCTCACGGAGTCAACTTTATGAACCATTACAGTCACCAGGCAGTCAGCAAAAAGAGGACTTTCTCTCTGTTGGAGCCTGTGAATGAACAAGTATGTGTTGGGGTTAGGTAGTCCCAGTGTTCAAGAATTGGGAGAAAATAGAGCGTAGCATTTCAAGCATTCCCAAAACAAGCAGAATTTGAGAAGCAGAATATTAACAGCTAAGAAGCCAAGATCAAAGCATTAGAAGTTCAAGGAGATAAGCAAGGAAAATAAGCAGGCACCCGGCCCAGGGTGGCTGCTGAAGTGAAAAGGACTCAAGTCCTGCTGACACTGCTCCCCTCAGACCCTCCAAAGGCAGAACTGGGGGAGTGGGGGAGTCTTTGTTGGGGGGCTGGTCAAGCAAACAAAGTACAAAAGCCCTTGACAAAAGCACAGAAGAGCAGCCACCAGGAGCAGACGTCGTTTTAGTTAGATCAGGCGGAGACACAGGAAGAATGTCCTAGAAATGTCCTTGCTTTAGAAATGCAAGTTTGCAACTGTTGTTGGTACAGCGGGGGACCTGTCTTTAGAGTCAGTCACATGTCTGCCCTTGACACGAGAACCCAGGAAACACCTTCAGTTAAGGCAGGGCTGTGGCTGAGGGTGAATCCAAAAGAAGGATGTGAAGGGAAGTGTGAGGACCTATATCTGCTTCCATTCTTTAGTGACTCCAAAGAATATGATCCTATCAGCCGTCGGCTACGTGTGTGTGTGTGTGTGTGTGCGCGCGCACACGCGCACGCACACTGACACTTGTGCACACGCCTGTGTCTGCACATGCAGAGGCACCCTACCTGACACCTATGGACCTTTTCAGCCCCTGAATCTGCATCCAGTCCCCACTGCCTCAGATCCCTGCCCTGTAATTTCTTACCATCTCATGGTGGCTTGGAAGTAAAGAACCTCCCTGCAGTGCAGGAGACCCAGGTTTGATTCCTAGGTCAGGAAGATCCCCTAGAGGAGGGAATGGCAACCCATTCCACTATTCTTGCCTGGAGAATTCTGTGGACAGAGGAGCCTGGTGGGCTACAGTCCATGGGGCCACAAAGAGTCGGACATGACTGAGTGACTAACATATTCACATTCATGCACTTACTTAGGATAAAATGCTAATTTAGAAAAATAGATATTTGCTCACTTTCCCTGGAAACACTTTCTTGATGGAGCCTCCTCTGAAACAACCCAGAAAGTAGAGATAGATGGAGACAGGCAGATCTCTGACCCTTCAGTCCCCCACACCAGGCTATATCTTTTCACTCACCACTGCCTATATAAGACAATAAGAGTAAAAGCAAACACAAGGCCCTCGAGTTTTCTGAATACTGATGTGCTTTTATCTCATGAGACTTATATTCTTTACTCTGCTCAATGAGGCCACTGCTGAGAGACCAAAAAAAGGCCAGTTAGATAATGTTGTATGCACTCAAACCCAAATTTACAAATTGTACAAGTTCACAAAGTAATTAGAGCTCAAAAGTGATGGATGAAGGAAAGAATGGATGGATGAAGGGGGTGTTTATTCAGTTTTTAAAAGAATCGTTTGCTTCTCAAATAGATTTATTTCAAAATCCCTGTGGAGAACTCCAGATTCAACAGAAATTGTGAGCACTCCCCTCCACCAAAAACCAAGCAAAATAGTGTATACATTGCTTTTCACATATATATATATATATGGATATATATTATATAAGAATATATATATTACAGAAAGTAAGGCTTACCTCTTGTAAACAAAGTTTAATATTAGAATTACAGAGGGTTTTTTCTGCCATGTTATCCGAATTACAAGAATTTAGAAATGACAAATATTCTTCAGCCTTTTCCTGGACACGACTAAGTATTATGTCAAGGGGCACTATCTTAAAATGACACTCTTTTCTTGGCTCCAGTAAACTTTCATCATCCTAACCACAATGTTAATTGTCTGCTTTGTACTGAAAATATGAAAGATGAGTGAAAGCTTGCTTGAGAAAAGTCTAGCTCCTCGGCATCCCAACCATCAGCGTGTATGAGAGACTTAAAAAACTTGATATGGGCTCAAAGAGAAAGAGAGTCATGTTACCACCAACAAGCAGACAAGGCAGATTCCCGTGATGCCAGGCCTCTGCCGGGGGGTGGGGGAGGGGAGGCACTTCAGGGCATTCCTTCAAGGGATTGGTTTCCTAGGTGATGTCACTGGGGGTGAGGCCAGGTTGCAACTTGCCCTCCACTCCCATGAAACTACAGCTGCCCTGAAGCACATCACCCATGGGTCTTTACTGGACCTTGAGTACAATATGGGCCATATAGACCTTCCTTCCTAAAAGTCAAGAAGAGTTGCTATCATGCTAATATGTACTGAATGAAACAGATGAAATGGTTTTTTAACGTGAGATTGCTTTAAAGTAACCTATGGGGATAAAGGGGATGTCTTGATAGTTAGTATTAATATCGGAACATGGACCCCTGGGGGTTCATTATGCTACTGTCTTTACATTTTGTGTATGGTTGAATCTCTTCCTAATAAAATGGTTTGCTTTTTTTAAAATCTACTAACACAGTTGGGGCAGGAAGCAAGCACAGCTGTAGAGAGGGAACAAATAGAATGTCTACATGAACTTTATTTCTCAGAATAAAGAAAGCAAATCAGTACCCGTTGTTGGGTGAAATACCCCCACAGTTAAGCACTGTCCTATTCAATCAACATTAGCAAAGCCATTCAGCCCAGCCCCAATTCTGATCAAACAACTGCAAAAACAGAGGCTGCTCCAACCCTGAAACCTCGGGAAAATAATAATTTAAATGTTTTTAATCTCTGAAATGAATCCATTTCCTCCGCATTTACAATAACAACTTTCCACTTGAATTATGCATCACCGTGACCATTTCAATTACTAATGTATGAATTATTCATTATTTGCAATGTGATTGAATGTTTGGGGGCCGCACATTGAGAGCCAGTCCTGAGTTTGCCCAGGATCTCAATGGGCCAGGGGAGAGTGGCATCTGGGAACTCTGGGAGGCAGGTGGCCCATCAGAATCCTCAGCCACTGGGGTGGAAGAATGGAAGGGCCCCTTATACTGTATGCAGTCGTCAACTTTGACCTCCTCGTACCATAAAACGTCCCACTGTCTCCTGGCTGCCCAGCCTGTAACAGCTGCTACCCACTGGCACCACCTACATTTTAAACCAGCTGGAGACAGAGTTCTACGTGATAAGCCTGTTATATTTGCAGAGTAAGCAGGAACACCTAATGGCTTGGCCCCCTAACGATTCCGGGGCTGGCCTCTGACAGGCTACAGCAGTGCGTGCTGGCAAAGCAGAGGAAAAAATAATTAAAAGAGCCTTTGTCAAAGCTCTCTCTAAATCAACCTTTTAAACCTGCTCAGTTTAAGAGTCCCGAAGTGCCAATTCAATCACACTGACCCCTAAGAACCACAGAAACCCCCAGGATAGCCATGGCCAATTAGTTAACAAGAGGGAGTGTGAGTGTGTGTGTGCGTTCAGAGAATCAACACAGATGCTGAAAGAGCCCCCTGGAGAGAGGGCAGAGTAACCCCCAGACAGAATTGAACTGTTCCTTTTCTGTTTGAGAGGTTGAAACAAAGGGGAAAGAACAATTAGAAAGATGGTAGTAAAGACTGTCTCTGATAATAAAATATAGGAGGAAAGTTAGCACACAGGGGACTTGTAAAGGAGTGAACCTAAAACTAGTATTCTTTTTTTTTTACCTTTTTATTTTATATTGGAATATATCTAATTAACCATGTTGTGGTAGTTTCAGACGGAAAGCAGAGGGACTTAGCCGTACATATATACGTATCCCTTCTCCCACAAACTCCCCTCCCATCCAAACTGCCACATGCTTTGCTCATATTTCTAATGAGACCTAGTATTCTTAACTTAATGCACAAAGAAGGCAAACCAGCCAGCCATCCACAACTGGAGTGGATGAGGCAGGGGAGCGGGAGAGACAGATAAAAGAGGAAAACACAAGAGATGCCAAAACCAAGAGGGAAGAAAAAAAAAGAAAATACGTGGTGTCAGAAACCAAACACAAGAGCCAGGATGAAATTGACAACGATGCAAAGTAAAACACTGAACTGGCACTGTGCTTTTGCTAACAAAGAAAATGTGCGCTTTTGTGGACAACCCAGTAAACATGAACAAAGGCTCGCATACATTTTTTTTAAAGGGGCGGTGGCAACAATAGACAGCCTTCACCACCACCTTGGCACTCGGCTTTTCCTCCTGAGAACTGCAGACCCACCCCGTCTGCTGGAGGCAGGCCGCCGGTACCCAGAGGTGTTGTTTAGTTGCCGGGGATGCTGAGAATCACATCAATGCTGCATGGGCATCGTTCCATGGAGGAAACTGGAGCCTGCACACTCAGCTGTGCACAGAAGGGAGGCCTGGCAATGGGTGGCTTCCCAGAGGGGCAGTGATCTGGGACTCGGTGGGTGTTGTAGTCAATCAGACCTGCCATCTCCTGCTCCGCTGGCTTAGTAAGACTCTGGTCTAAAGCCTTGCAAGTTCTGATCTTCAGTTTCTTGTTGCCTTTGCTGGGGGCCTACAGTGTTAGCCTCAACTCCAGCAGAGCCCTGGTCAGTTAAGTTTTCAGTTAAGCTGTTGTGTTGGTTTATTTGTTCTTTTACTTGTCATGTTATCATTTGGACCCAAGTTTCAATTCCCCTGATTCTAATTGCAGTTTTCTCAGAACATTGGTTAGTTTCAAGTTCTGGAAATGTGTTTGAGCACCTCTCCCAGAAGTGGGTAAGAAGTTAAAATAACGGAAAGGCTTGGCTCCAAGTTCAGTGGAATGTCAAAAAGCCCATGCTTGGCTGAATGGACTTTGTGTAATGAAATCCCAGCTTCCCTCTCTGCTCTTCCAGACTAAATATAGTAGATGAAACTGATGAAATTGAGCAAAGCAAGAGGCTTTGGAGTATTAATTGCAGTATTCTACTGATGAGGACTATTCACTGCAAAAGGCTATCAACAAGTAATAATGGATATCTCTTCTGTTTCATCCTGCATGAACATAGGCAATCATTTACTAATTCATCTGCTCATGTATTCGATGAGTGAGCCCCTCCCAGATGCTAGTCATGACAGGGAGAATGATGAATCCCTTTATCAGGGATGACCTTCCCTCCCCTCTCTTCTCAGAAGTGCCAACCTGTGGAAAACCCCAAATTTATGCAAGCCTGAGAAGTTGTGCTGTTCTTCCCAGACCTGGAGGGCCAGCTGTTGCTCAATTTCCTTCTTCCTGATGAGTTGTTCTACAAAAGGGACTAATAATAAATCAGTCTCTGGTGCAACCTAGATCAGTAGTGTGCTGTGCGTGCTCAGTCACTCAGTCATCTTCAAGTCTTTGCAACCCCATGGACTATATAACCTGCCATGGTCCTCTGTCCATGGAATTTTCCAGGCAAGAATACTGGACTGGGTTGCCATTTCCTCCCCTAGGGGATCTTCTCGACCCAGGGATCCAACCCATGTCCCCTGCATTTCCTGCTTTGGCAGGTGGGTTCTTTACCACTGTACCACCTGGGAAGCCCAGATTGCAAAAGTCGGATCACCACCAGATCAATAATACTTTTTCCTAAGTCAAGTGCATAGAGCAAGGAATAGAGTTTAAAAATAGATGTATCAAGTTCTCTAGCTAGGGATCAGAGCCAAGCCCATTGATCCATGCAATGGCCAACTCCATTTCCTTGATGATAAGCTAATGGATGACTCAAGCTAGCCATAATCCATAGAGCACAAGGAAATCTGTAAACTGAATCAGCTGGGCCATCTCACCAGCCCACAAACAAGCTGGCTTTGATGGAAACCTCTTTGCCCTACAAGACCATAAGGAAAAGCTGTGCAGTGAACTGGAAGGTCTATTTTTGTCCTAGGAATTTGACCCCACTTTTGACAACTGGCATTCACAATAAAGGTTAGGTAATTATATTAAGTGTTTTTCTACGGTCAGGTTGGTATTCTGGCAGCTTAGGGGAACTGAAAACAGACCACTTAGCTCCCTGGAGCTTTTTGTGTATTCACAGTCTGTGGTTTTGCTGCAGGAGAGGGAGGTGCTGTGGAATAGAAACCAGGCCAGCTCACCAACTGGGCAAGTCAGCCCACTTCTGACTCGGGCTCACAGCAGAAAGGCCTTCAGCAAGGAAGAGAAGATAAGTCTCTCTGCCTTCAGTACACTTCTATTCTAATGTGAGGCTGCCACGCTGAGCTCAGACCCTGACCTTAGAGATCAGTTCTTGTACTTCTGAACTTTGACATCAGTATTTGGAGAACATTAGGAAAGAGAGGTGAAATGTAGACACTAATTCTCTTTTATCACATATATGAAAAGGACAATGGAGACAATGATGAACAACCACATGCTCTGCAAACTTGAAGAGTCACTGCTTTAATACCACAGACTTTATTCTCTGTTCCACAGAAAAAGCTGGAAAAAGTATGAGAAAACAGACATGCATCTGTGGCTATATATTGATGCGCTTAGATGTTTAATTGCATTCTGTAAATTGCATGTATCTACGGAGTTAAAACTTGTTTACCCACGTTTGGTGGTGTTTTCTTCTGATTTTTCTACAAATTAAAATTTAAACCTGATTTGGGGATTATATTCAAAATAAGTTTACTATGCTTCAAATATCTTTTCTATATAATATTGATAATCTGAGAAAAAGCACTTAAATATCTCTCTGTATGTAATACATAAATGAATTTACTTTCCCTTGAAAGAAAAATGTAACTAAGCTTGGTTAAAGTTCTTGCATTAACATGATTAAAATAAAATTATTTTTTTAAATGAGTGTAGAATTCTCTTTCGAAAAGTTGACAATCAGGAAGAACTCTAGAATGTATCTCTAGGCCTTGATAGAGATGCTCAGCATCTGAGAATATAGGAGGCATTTACATTTCCTCTCTCAGATGAAGTGTCACAATCTTGGAAAAAGAAATGAGGAGTAAACAGCTGGTTTTTACATGGTGTCCAAGAGCAGGGTTTGGGTTTCTGGATCAGGGCCCATCACATTGAGCAATGAGTGGGCAAAGGATAGCTAACGTGTCTACAAACAGTAGGAAGAATGTCAGCAAGAAACTTGCTGATCCAACCAGGAGGACCAAAAATGAAAGTTTGAGAGAGAAAACTGCCCAAACAGAACTGTGAGCTTTACAGGAGAAGGAACAAGAAGTGTGCCAGAGACAGAGAGGAGATGGTGGTTGAGAATGGGGCCCATTAAAGATGACCCAAGGAAGCCAAGCAGACCACTGGCCAAATATTGTCCACCCATCTTCACCTAACGCTGAGCTAACCCACTGTTATCTTCTATGTATTGGCGTTTTCCTTAAGGTTTTGTTTGAAGAACCTGGTAAAATTATGAAAAAAGAAGATAGAAAATCAACCTCCTCGTTTCAAAGATGCCGCCCTACCCTCTACATGTATACACCACACATGGTATTTTCAGCCAGACATCCCACCATGCCACTCATCACTCTCTTAAGGACAAGCAAGATGGGAAAATCTAGTATAGTGAGGTTGGATCCTCAGCAAGCAATACACTGTGACCAGACTATTAATGAATTGATTTCCACCTACAGGGAGGTCTCCGGTGCTTTACCATTGAACTGAGAAGCACTTCCCCCAGTGATCTGAAGGAAACATCAAAGACATGTTTACCCAATGAGTAGGTGATAAAAAGATGTGGGAACTATTAATATTATAAAGTGTCAAAAAAGTTTAATGACATTGGCATAAGAATAGAGCAAAACCAAAAGGCACAACATTTAACAAAAATAAATGCTAAATCTCATTTTTAAGTTTTCAAAATCAATTGCAAATATACAGAATGGGAGACCTGACACCAGCAGTTCTTATGAAAAAGCTTAGAGGTTTATTATTAATAATAACCTCAGCCTTTTAAATGCCTGCTATGTGACACTCAATCCGAGTCGAGTGTTACATAAAAACTAATAAAATCTCCTGCAAGTTCTGTTTGCCATCATATAAATAGAGTATGGAGGTTAAGGAAGGAAAAGTCTCACCATAATCTGAACTGGTCAAAGTACCAGATGGTGAGCACAGTCTCAATCCAAGATGACACACTGGAGGAGGGACCTTGATAATGGGTTGTATGCCGAATAAAACAGTGAAGGCTCCATAAACCATAATAGGTGAGGAAGTGTCTAAGGAAATGAGGATGTTCAACTGAGAAAGAGAAATCTAGGAGGGACATGATGAATGTCTTTAAAACTTTCAGAGGTCATATTGAAAGGGGAGTCAGATGTACTTCATGTAACAGCAGAGACCAGACTAGGATCAGGACTAGCATCCTAGGATCCAGGATCAGGAAGTTCTAGAACTAGGATTAGGGCTAGTTCTAAGATATAATCCTAGAAGGAACAAGAAGTATGCTAGAGAGTGAGAGGAGAAGGGTGATTGAGGATGGGGACCATTAATGGTGACCCAAGAAAGCCAAGCAGACCACAGGCCAAATATTGTCCACCCATCTTCACTTAACCCTGAGCTAACCCATTGTTATCAATATGTAGATATTGGGGTTTTGCTTAAGGTTTTGTTTGGAGAACCTGGTGAAATTATTAAAAAGAAGATAGAAAATCAGCATCCTCATTTCAGAGATGCTCTTCTACGCTCTACATGTATACACCTCATATGGTGTTTTCAACCAGACACCCCACCATGGACCAGAACTAGGATCAGAATGGTAGTTTGAGCAGCAGATGATGTCAGTTGGCATTCTAAGCAACCAAAATCACCCAACCTGAATAGAGGAGTTCACCAGGCACTGGAAAAACTGAGAAACCAGACTTGGAGCCAACAAGAAAGAGATGGCTCTAAAAGATCTTGACATCAGGAACCTCTTGACAGTTCTGCCTGGCACAGCCTCCAGATTAAAAGAATTCCCACCATTTCCTTGGTGTTTGTATCTCTTAGTATTAAATCCCAGAAGCATGAGTTTCACTAGACATGCTTAGGTCACATGCCTGCCCCTTGACTGTCCCAGGGAAATAACAGAAAGAGTTTGGCAGAAGAAACTACCAGAGATCTCTTTGACTTCACAGCAGGAGACAGTGAGAATTGGTTGTCCGAGGCAGGCTGCTCCAATGCAAGGCAGGTTATGCCCCCAAAGAAAATTACAGTACTCTTAGAAAGTGGGGAATGGATTTGAGGCATCTAAAAATTGAAAAATGACCACTAGATAGAGTCCAAGATGAGCAAATAGTTTCTAAATGTTAAAATGGTCATTTAAGATGTTGCACGTATATAAATGGAATATTACCCAACCATAAAAAAATGCATTTGCAGCAACATGGATGGACCTCAAGGTTGTCATACTGAGTGAAGTGAGTCAGACAGAAAAAGACAAATATCATATGATAGAGCTTATATGTGGAATGAAAAAAAAAGTACAAATGAACTTATCTGCAAAACAGAGCTACAGATGTAGAAAATAAATTTATGGTTACCAGGGGATAAGGGAAGGAGGGATAAATTGGGAGATTAAGATTGATACGTACACAGTACTATTAATATATACAAAAAAGATAACTAATAAGGACCTACTGTATAACACAGGAGGGGCTTCAAAGGTGGTGCTGGTGGTAAAGAACTTGCCTGCCAATGCAGGACATGTGAGAGATACAGGTTTGATCCTTGGGTCGGGAAGATTCCCTGGAGGAGGAACTGGCAGACCACTCCAGTAGTCTTGCCTGGAGAATCCCATGGATAGAGGAGCTTGGTGAGCTACAGTCCATGGGATCACAAAGAGTCAGGCATGACTGAAGTAACTTAGAACATGTGCATGCATGTATAGCACAGGGAACTCTACTCAGTATTGTGTGCTGGCCTATATATGGGAAAAGAATCTAAAAAGAACGGGAACAACAGACAGGTTCCAAACCGGGAAAGGAGTACGTCAAGGCTGTATATTGTCGCCCTGCTTATTTAACTTATATGCAGAGTACATCATGAGAAACGCTGGGCTGGAAGAAGCACAAGCTGGAATCAAGATCGCTGGGAGAAATACCAATCACCTCAGATATGCAGATGACACCACCCTTATGGCAGAAAGTGAAGAGGAACTCAAAAGCCTCTTGATGAAAGTGAAAGAGACTGAAAAAGCTGGCTTAAAGCTCAGCATTCAGAAAATGAAGATCATGGCATCAGGTCCCATCACTTCATGGGAAATAGGGAAACAGTGGAAACAATGGCTGACTATTTTTCTGGTCTCCAAAATCACTGCAGATGGTGATTGCAGCCATGAAATTAAAAGATGCTTACTCCTTGGAAGAAAAGTTATGACCAACATAGATAGCATATTAAAGAGCAGAGACATTACTTTGCCAACAAAGGTCCGTTTAGTCAAGGCTATGGTTTTTCCAGTAGTCATGTATGGATGTGAGAGTTGGACTATAAAGAAAGCTGAGTGCTGAAGAATTGATGCTTTTGAACTGTGGTGTTGGAGAAGACTCTTGCGAGTTCCTTGGACTGCATGGAGATCCAACCAGTCCATCCTAAAGAAAATCAGTCCTGAATATTCACTGGAAGGACTAATGTTGACGCTGAAACTCCAATACTTTGGCCACCTGATGCGAAGAGCTGACTCATTTGAAAAGACCCTGATGCTGGGAAAGATTGAGGGCAGGAAGAGAAGGGGACGACAGAGGATGAGATGTGTGGATGGCATCACTGACTCAATGGACATAGGTTTGGGTGGACTCTGGTTTGGGTGGACATAGAGTTGGTGAAGGACAGGGAGGCCTGGCGTGCTGCGGTTGTGCATGGGGTCACAAAGAGTCAGACACGACTGAGCAACTGAACTGAACTGATGTATATGTATAAACTGTACATTTTACTGTACAGCAGAAACTAACACAACATTGCAAATCAACTCTACTTCAATAAAATTTTTTTAAAAAATAAATAAAATAAATGGTCATTCAGGTTATTCAAGCTAGATCATGGGATCCAACAGGGGAATTCAGATGTGAAGTAGGAGGCACTACTGGCTAAACTTAGATATCCCTTAAATTCTAAGATTCAAAAACTATGGAGTGTTCAACCTGGGGACATGTCAGAATCATGGGAGGAGGTTTTCAAATATTCGTGAACCTGGCTCTCCTCCCTCTCCCCAAAGGTTCTAATGCCCCCTGTCCATCCCTCATCTCCTATCTCTAGTTAAGAACTGAGAACCACATCACCTCTGAGGTCTGTACTGCTCTGTCAATACCTGGTGCTGGTGAAATAGCCTGAAAAAGGAGACAGGATGGTAATCAAACTGGAAAATTCTTTTTTTATTTAAAAATCTTTTTAAGCACTTGGGATGTCTAACTTGCAAAGTTCAGCAGTGTAAGAAATATCTGTGAAAAATAAAAAGGGACTTGGTTGAGGAAAATTAATAGTTGGAGTTATCTAACAATGCTGCAAATGTTGGCTTCCTTCTGCTACTGCTATTTTGTTTGGAATGGGTCCAGTTTTCCCCTTGCATAAAAGGAGACAAAATCTGTTTGAAGCCATTAACAGCACCAATAGGAGGGACATTTGAATTAATAACCAGGGGGCCAGTCAGCCAGGAGCAATTTTGAACATAATCTTTTCCTTTGACTTTTTTTTGTAAGACTGACGTTTTGAGTATTATACTTGGTCCAAAGTGCCATTGCTGAGCCAAATAATTTATCTTTCCGAACCTCTTTACTTTTAAATTGACCTAAGTAAAATATTTTAATTTATTTGTATGGCGGTCCCTTCTGCGGATTGTGTTAGGCGCTATGAAGCATTATTCTTGAGGGTAAAGAATTCTTTAAAATTTAGCAAGAAATAACAATACATCTAAGGGCATGAGTAGATGTTCTTGAAATAATGTTAAGTGAACAGCATAAGGTAAAAAACCATGCATGATCTTCAATTTGTTTCTTTGAAAGTAAATTTTTAAATTTTTTATTTTATATTAGAGTATAAGTAATTAACAACATTGTGCTAGTTTCAGGCGTACCACCAAGTGATTCAGTTATACATATACATTTATACAAAAAAAAAATTCTTACTCTATTTTACTCACCCCTACTTACACACTCCTGGAGAAGGAAAAGGCTACCAACTCCAGTATTCTTACCTGGAGAACTCTATAGACTGCATAGTCCTTGAGGTCACAAAGAGTTGAACACGACTGAGCAACTTTCACTTCACTTCACTTACACACTAGCACTCTTCGCTAAGTTTTCTTATAATGTGCTTCTGGAGGCCTTGGGGGACTATCATACACTCTCAGGAGCTGGTCCCCAAAGATGCCAAGTGGTCCTCTTTGCCATTTTCTTCTCCAGATCCAGCCTCCTTCCACCAAGAAGCACTGCATCTGCCCTGCACGCCTCCTGCTTCTCCAGAGACAGACAGTCCCCCCAGGCAGCACCTTCCTGGGGCCACCAGGCACATCTCTGACACAACGGAACTACCAAGGTGCCAAATCTGGGCCAAGTTCTGTGCTGGGGTGGGAAAGCCTTCCCCCACCTTTCCTTGGGCTACTCACTGTTACCTCCTCCCGCAGTCTAAACAAAGCCCCAGGCTGATTTTCCTGAAATTCACATTGGAATCCAGATCTCTCTGCTTACAAAGCCTTCAATGGCTTCCAAAGACCTGCATCATGAAAATAAAACCCTTAGCCTCACTATACGACAGCCACTCAGAGTCTGGCAGGGACTCTTTCCTAGAACTCACCCTCTCTTCTTGGGAACACCTAAGGGCCTCCCACGTGATAGCCAGTCCCCTGGTATAATCCTGATTCCCCGGGACTCAAGCTGTCCTTCTGCCTCAGATGTCACCCCCCCATCAGACCCACTCGCCTGACAAACATCCACTTCTTTAATACTTGGCTCTGACATTTCCTCCCTGTGAAGATTTCCTGGACAGTCTTACCCTGGGGACCATGTACACCCCACTCAGTATCCCCACAGTACCTGGCTCTCCTTTTCCCTCTACTTCTCTTATCCTTTGACCAGGCTTCTATTTGCATGTACTGACATCTGCTTGTCTACATCCTTCACTAACTAGGAGCTTCCTCATCACTGCTGTGTCCCCAACACCAAGGACAGTGCCTGACACAGGTCACAGAGCCAAGGCCCAGCAAGAAAGAACCTAACTGAACGACAAGCAGCTCTACACTGAAACCTTGGAATTTCCAGCACGCCCTCATGTCCCTAAAATCCATGTTTCTTTCTTCTTATCTCTGAGGGCCCTGGTTGTTCTGCACTCCTTCTCTCCACCGAAGAGGGGAGTCATAAGACATGCTGGGTTTCTGGCCCATGCTCCTCCAGGATGCTGGACCTGGGAGCAGCTGCGCAGGGATAGTGAATGGACTAGGCTCAACTCACCAATGAAGGCTGACACTACATGATCTGACCTGGTTCAACTGACTGCTTTAGACTGATGCTATGTGATCTGGTCTGGTGACCCAGTGCTGAGCATGGGGTCAATGCCCATCACTTGGGCCCTGGCCTCGCAGGGTGACTCCCCCTTCAAGGGCAATACACGGTCCATTGTGCTACCCAACAGTTCCCACCCAACCCTGTCAATAAGAGTAATTCTCCCTGGAAACAAAACCATGGTTACCGAAGGGGAAAGAGAAGCAGGGGAGAGAGAAATTAAGAGTATGAGATTAGGTTGTTTATATATATTGAGCTACATGAGCTATTTGTTTATTTTGGAGATGAATTCCTTGTCAAGTGCTTCATTTGCAAATATTTTCGCCTGTTCTGAGGATTGTCTTTTCGTCTACTGTGATATAAGTGGGAAGGAAATTCAAAAAAGAGGGATCTATATGTAAACATATGGCTGATTCACTTTACTGTACAGCAGAAACTAACACCACATTGTAAAGCAACTATATTTCAATAAAAATTAATTTAAAAAGTGTGAGATTAACAGATACATACTACTATACATAAAACAAAGAGGCAACAAGCATTTACCGTAGAGCACAGGGAAGTATTTTCAATATCTTATAATAACCCATAATGGAAACTAGTCTGAAATATATGTATAACTGAATCACTTTGCTATCTACCCGAAACTAATACAATATTATAATAAGTCACCTATGCTTCAGTTAATAAAAAGAGCAATTCCCCTGTGAGAAGAGGATCTGAAAGACACACACCTGCACAGTCTGGAAGCTTCGTCTGTCTTTGCACTTCATGTAGGCTTTGTGAAGATATCCACGTTTCCTGTTCAAAGGAAGCCTCTTGACTTACCCACGGAGGCAATCACATTTTAGATGATACAGCCAAAACTTGCCTTCCTTTCACTTCTTTAACATACATGTTCTAAACCACCTCACTTCACAGGGCGAGGGCTGACGGAATAGCTAATCTTAGCAGTAAAACTCAAATTTATCATATTCGGATGACCAGTTTAGAAGAGAAGACAGCAGCAGTGGAAATATCTCCGGGACCTCTGCAAGGGATTAACTCAACTGACTGTGGAATGCCAGTGCCTCACCAACTGATACCCAGCTCTGAGCGTGTTTCTCTGTCTGAAATGCAAGTGACTCTTAGAAAGGGATCATGGCAGATATATCACACACGCCGGGCACTTGAGTTCCCAGTAAGCCTGGCAGGTCTGACTGTTATCGACAGAGATGTCATAGGATCGCTCAGTAGACAAGCCCAAACTCACGCTGGACCTAGCCTTGTGGTCACCGTTCCTTTAAACCTTTCCCAAGGTTGTCATGGCCAGGGCTTACTGGGATTATTTAGTGAGGTCACCTGCGCCAGTAGACAAGCCAGGAAGCAAGGGCTAAGCCGGGTTTGATGGGCAGGCCCAGCTCCAGCTATAAAATCACCGTCAAAACAATGTCATGGGCAAGCCTAGAATTTGTGGTGATCAAACAAGGTGCTCAAAGCATGCTAAGGCCCTTCTGCAATCCTAGGCTTTTGATTAGAAAGGCATATGTGAATGTTTTGACATGGTGTTAGGTCATTTCAGTTAAATTTAGTGAGCTCTAGGTACTGGCAAGAAAAATCAGACTGTATTTTACTCAAGCAGCGTCTGTAGAATTCTTTTTTGTTGCTGTTCAAGTATAACTGATGTGCAATATTATGTAAGCTATCAATGTACAATGTAGTGATTCACAATTTTTAAATATTATACTCCATGTACAGTTGTTATAAAATATTGACTATATTCCTTGTATTGTACTAGGTATCCCTGTAGCTTATTTTGTACATAATAGTTTGAACCTCTTGCTCTGCTACCCCATGTTGTCCCTGGTAACCACTAGTTTAATTCTCTGCATCTGTGAGCCTGCTTCTTTCTTGTTGTATTGACTAGTTTGTTGTATAAATGATATACAAATATAAATGATATACACATATAAATGATATCATACAAATCCACATATAAATGATATCATACAGATATTTGCCTTTGTCTGACTTATTTCTTTTGGCATAATGCCCTCCAAGTCCATGCAGGTTGCCATATACCTGCTATGTTGCTTCAGTCATGTCCGATTCTTTGCAACACTACAGACTATATCCCATCAGGCTCCTCTGTCCATGGAATTCTCCAGGCAAGAAAACTGGAGTGGGTTGCCATGCCCTTCTCCAGGGGATCTTCCTGACCCAGGGATCAAACCTGAGTCTCCTAAGTCTCCTGCATTGGCAGGTGGGTTCTTTACCACTAGCTCCACTACAAATGGCAAAATTTTATTCTTTTTGTGGCCGAGTAGTATTCCATTTTACAGACTTCTTTATTTTGTTTTCTTCTTATGTTAATAAGGGGTGGATTTTCTATTGGGGTGGGTACTTGGTTACTCCCCAGGACTTAGACTATCAAAGTGTGAGTGCTTGTCTGACAAAGACTGGTTGGGCACCTGTTATGTACCAGGCACTGAATAAATAGCCTGGGATACAATGCCGAACATGACAGAGACAACTGCCTGTCCTCACAGGGGTGACATTCTACTGGACAGTGTGTCCTGGAGGTGACCCCAGCCTACCATCAGGCTTTGCTGTACAGGATCAAGGTGACCTATTCAAATCCTCAGCCCAGGAAGGGTTGCAGCCCCCAGATGGTAAAAGGGCCCCTGTGACCACAACCAGCCCAGCTACGGGCATCTCTAGGTTGAAAGTGATGGGAAGTAGAAGGAGCTTCAGGCCTGAAATGGACACACTGATTTTGCTTACAGTTGTGCCTAAGTTCCTGGCGGTGCTTTTACTATTATTATTAATTCCAACTACACTTTACTGAAGATTCTCTAGGGCCTCCGCCCTTGGCAAAGAGCTATACTCTTACAGCTTGTTTCCTCTGTCCTACAGGGCACTTCCAGCTGAGCTCAGGGCGAGGAGAAGAATCTGAGAATTGTCTTACTGTCCCTTTTGCCAGAAAAGCCATCCAGCTTGCTACCTCCTGCTGTGGTGGCAGGATTTCTCTGGGCTCTGAAGCAGTGGGGGACACTCCCGGCATCCCTAGGGAGACAGTTCCTCTCTGCTGGAAACCTACCTCCACTCAAAAGACACGGGCACTCTGAAAGTTCTGGAGTCCCAGTGTAAATAAGGTCAGGTGGATCACAAGGGTTTGTAAACTGTAAAGTGCTATAAAACTTTTTTTAGTTTTATAAAAACTGTATTTTTAGAATACAGTTATATTTTATGTAAAAATATAAAAAACTATATTTTATAAAAACACAGTTTTTTAAAAACTCTATTTTAAAATATACATTAAATAGCATATCACTATTACTCTTATTAAAGGAGAGTGGTAACATCACAATTAGGCTTGCCAACTAGAGAAATTCAAATCAAGAACCATCACAACTTTATTTTTCTACTCTTCTCATTATCTTTTTATTCCTTCTTTATTCTGGTGTATTTTGTATGCAATACAATGAACAGATTTTAAGTATAATATGCATCAGGTTTTGCTCATTACTTTTGGACTAAAAAAGTCAAGCAGTTATGTTTTAACATAAAGTACAAAGTCAACTGGTAATATTTTAATTAATATAAATATTTAGAGCTACACATTTAATTACAATACATGTTATAGACTAAATGTTTGTGGCCTCTCTCCCATAATTCATTTACTGAAGTCCCATCTCCCACTGTGGATGCATTTGGAGATAAGGCTTGTGAGATGGTGATAAAGGTTAAAGAGGTCATATGGGTAGGGGCCTAGTTCCATAGAGTAGGAGCCCTTATAGAAGAGGAAGAACCACTGGGGATGTCTCCTGACTACACAAAGAACAGACTATGTGAGGATACAGCAAGATGGCAGCCACCAACAAAGACAGACAAGAGGCTTCAGAATGAAGCCTCCTGTGTCAATACCTTGATTATGGAATTCTAGCCCCAGAACTGTGAGAGAATACATTTCTATCGATTAAGCCACCCAACCTATAGTTATTTTGTTATGGCAACTGGAGCTGACTAAAATAATACATTTGGGCCTAAGTTTAATATGTACACTTGATCATACATGTAGGCAAGCACTTTTCCCTGTTTTTCTTCTCAAAGGGTGATTTTTTAGTTTTCAAATGGTGAGTTTTTGCCTAAATTCTCTTAATCAATAAGATGTTGGTTCTGTGTACTATAAATAATTTTGATGTTTTTAAATTGCCATTGCAAGTAATTATATTTGCTCTATTTGTTCTGTCAGACACCAATCCAATAAATGTCTGAAAAGCTTGAATGTCTGCAAAGGTATTTTAGTTTGAACACACAAATTAATTTTGTTCACAAGCCACTGATTCAACACTATGGGTAAAGAAGAGAATGCAAATGAGATAAATTGAAAGGAAGGCCAGGTTGACTACAATCTTCTTCAAGAGAACGCATGAGACTCCAGACAAATATTACCAGAAATGAATTTCACACTCTGCTGGAGTGATTTACAAATAAAATTGTGATTTCTATCATGATTCAAGCCACAGATTTAGACTTTGATCACATCCCCATATAGTCATCACATCAGACTTCAGGATGGCCTCCCTGAACGGATAAGTACAAATAAGATGCACGAAGAATTGGGAACAAGCAAACATGACCCGAAGCTGACCCTGCCTTCTCTCTCCACTGCTCGGAAGGGCAGCTCCATGAGGCCCCGAGGTCTTCCTCGGGTACCACGTCCTCTGCTGCCTTCCCCTGCCTCCTGATCTTTCCTTAATCACCCGCCCCACCAAAGCTTATCTTCTTTCTGCCATCAGCCTCCATTCTCTGTTAGGAAACAGATAAACTGATCTCTATGTAATCGGAAAGTTGCTGCTCAATCCGTCCCTTTTTCCCGCCAGTTAAATGAAGCTGTATTCAAACAACCTCCTTTCAGAGATCGTGCTTAAACTTATACAATCATTTTGAGGATGCCAACTCATCTTTGGTCTCTGGTGGTACTGGTTTTACAAACCCAATATTCATCTTTATTAAGTTTGGCTAATTCTTTTTCTTCATAGGAATATAATATCACAAGAGTCACTTGGGATTTGAGATAACTCAAATATTACCGTTGGTCTCATTAATGCTAGTGCCAATTAGAAGCAATTTTAAAACATACATCAAAACCAATTAGCAGTTTGAAATCTAAATGAGTCTGTTTTTTTCTATTTATTGTATGGTCTTCTTGTCAGTTTGGGCTGCCATCACAAAATACCATAGACAGTGTTGCTTAAATAGTAAACATTTATTTCTCAGGTTCTGGAAGTGGGAAAGTCCAAGATCAAGGTGCCTGTAGATTCATGTCTAATGAGAACCACTTTCTGGCTTGCTGTGTCCCTACATAGTGGTGGGGGGCACTCTAGTCTCTTCCTCTTCTTGTGAGAATACTAGTCCCATCATGGGGGCTCTACCGTAATGACCTCACCCAAACTTAATTATTTCACACAGGCCCCACCTTCCATAACTCCCCACCTTGGGGTTTAGGGCGTCAACATAAGAATTTCAGAGGACACAAGCATTCAGTCTATAGCAGTTAGTGTGTGTTATCAAAAGGTGCATAAAGTTGTCCTTGAGTAAAATAAGAAATGCATTTCTCCCAGTAAAACGTAAATGAAGATTTAATAACTAGTTCCCAATGCCCCAGAGAAGACATCTCCTCTAGGACAGAGCTGCCAACAAAATTGGAATGTCCCAGAAGGTATGGTTTAAAAGAATTTCTGATCTGAAACAAGCCATACCTTTCTTGGGGAGCATGTAACTCTTCTCTTCTGACAGTCCTCTGTGAACCCCAAAGCATCTTATTATGGACTGTTTTGTGGCAGAGAAAGGGATCTGACATAAGAATGGCCTTTCCCCTCTCCAGGGAACTGTTAGACTTGTCCCCAAGTGGCCATTGAGCCCTTGGACAAACCACCCAAGGATGGCAAGACTGGTCAAGTCTCTTCTTCAAGGGAATAATCAGCTATAGATCCTGGGAAACCAGCCCTTTCATCACTTTGTTATAAACTAGAATTCCTAGAAATTAGAATCTGAGTCTGAAATTCCAATAGGATCTCCCCATGTGCCTGAAATCTAAAAAGAAGAAACCCGCTATGCCTGCTGTTGGTCTCAGCATCTGAAATAGTTCCTTGCTGATTCATAATGTAAACACAGGAGTTAATTCCCTCCTTTGAGAAATCTTCTTGTGTGCACCTGAAATTATTATTATCTGTGTTCAACCATGCGAGGATGATGCTCTGAGTGGCTGCCAGCATGGCCCTCTGCCTACCCCGATTTAAATAAATAGATCTGGCTCTGGGCAGGCTTTCCAGACTGACATGTACTCTAGACATAAATGTTATTGTATTAAGGTATATAGTGACATTAAAATATTTGTATAATCAATATATCTTATTCAGCTTTAGAATCTCGGACAGGGTTTTCAAGTAATCTCGCTTTCACAGATTGAGTTGACTAGTCAGAAGCAACGATAAATGTTGGAGGAGACATGGTGTTTATTTATAACAGATTGATATTATATCTAGATTATGTGTACTAGTAAACAGAAAGAATTTTGTGCAAACCCTCCCCTGCCCTAATAACCTAAAAAACAAGAGACTGTTCATCTGAGCCCTTTTACCATATCATGTAATATTTTATCTTTAATTGGAATAGGGATGGTATGCATTTGCACCTTACAGACTTAATTCAAACTTTTGGCTTGGCCAAAAGAATTTCGTGACTGACTAGAGGGATATTTGAAATGAATCTCTTCCTAACAAGGTCACTTTTAAGTAGCCTATCTTTCCTAATGGTTTTCACTTCAGTACCCCATCAAAGGGAAGGAGTTGATGAAAAGAAATGAAACCTGACACATGTACCTGGATCAAGGTGACTGAAAGTTCTTCATTTAAGGAGTTGGTTCCTTTTCTCTCATTATATTGTGGAATCTGAAAACACCCCTTGAGATTCTGGTCACTGTCATTAGGACACCCCAAGAAAAGCCACCTCCATGCTTCTTCCCTCCTAAAGGTTCCCATCCCAGTTCAGTTCAGTTCAGTTGCTCAGTCGTGTCCGACCCCATGGATTGCAGCATGCCAGGCTTCCCTGTCCATCATCAACTCCCAGAGCTTGCTCAAACTCATGTCCATCAAGTCAGTGATGCCATCCAACCATCTCAACCTCTGTCATCCCCGTCTCCTCCCGCCTTCAACTTTTCCCAACATCAGGGTCTTTTCCAGTGAGTTAGTTCTTTGCATCAGGTGGCCAAAGTATTGGAGTTTCAGCTTCAGTCCTTCCAATGAATATTCAGGATGATTTCCTTTAGAATTGACTGGTTTGATCTCCTTGCAGTCCAAGGGACTCTCAGGAGTCTTCTCCAACACCACAGCTCAAAAGCATCAATTCTTCCGTGCTCAGCTTTCTTTATAATCCAACTCTCATGTTCATACATGACTACTGGAAAAACCATAGCTTTGACTAGACAGACCTTTGTCGGCAAAGTAATGTCTCTGCTTTTTAATATGCTGTCTAGGTTGGTCATAGCTTTTCTTCCAGTGAGCAAGCATCTTTTAATTTCATGGCTGCAGTCACCATCTGCAGTCATTTTGGAGCCCTCAAAAATAAAGTTTGTCACTGTTTCCATTGTTTCCCCATCCATTTGTCATGAAGTGATGGAACCAGATGCCATGATCTTAGTTTTCTGAATGTTGAGTTTTAAGCCAACTTTTTCACTCTCCACTTTCACTTTCTGATAAGGGTGTGTCATCTGTGTATCTGCTGCTGCTGCTGCTAAGTCACTTCAGTTGAGTCCAACTCTGTGCGACCCCATAGATGGCAGCCACCTGGCTCCTCTGTCCACAGGATTCTCTGGGCAAGAATACTGGAGTGGGTTGCCATTTCCTTATCCCTGTGTATCTTAGGTTATTGATATTTCTCCAGGCAATCTTGATTCCAGCTTGTGCTTCTTCCAGCCTGGTATTTCTCATAATGTACTCTGCAAATAAGTTAAATAAGCATGGTGACAATTCACAGCCTTGACCTACTCCTTTCACAATTTGGAACCAGTCTGTTGTTCCATGTCCAGTTCTAGCTGTTGCTTCTTGATCTGCATACAGATTTCTCAGGAGGCAGGTCAGGTGGTCTGATATTCCCATCGTTTTAAGAATTTTCCACAGTTTGTTGTGATCCACACAGTCAAAGACTTTGGTGTTCTCCCACACCACTTGGCAAAAAATAGTCAGGCTCAGACTCTCCTAGTGGGCAACTGAAAAACACACCAAACAAAGTAAATATATGCCAAGAAACACACAATTCAAGTTGGAACATGACTGTCCAAAGATATGTTAGATGACTTGCACTTATAATAGGTAGGTGGTAACAGGTGTATCAACATGCACACACAGCACTGTGGGTCCCTGAAGTATTTGGAAGCAGCCTAAATAAAGGTCTGTGGGAATGATTTATCTGTCCGCTATTGCTTCCATCCCTTCATTATCAGTTCAGCCTCTACTCTGTGCCAGGAGCTGTGCCAAATGCTGGCCACTCAGAGATGAAGGAATCTTGAGTCCTGCCCTCTAATTACTCAAAGTCCAAGAGTAAGGGGTAAGGGTGGACAATTTACTAGAGGGAATCATGGGGCAAAATGTACCCAGGACACTGGGCAGGCTGCTGAGGGAACAAGTGGAAAGAGTCAAAAAGCTCTGTCCTAGAGAGACGTGGTGCCCAGAATGACTCTGGAGAGATGAGTGGAAATTAAGACAAGCAATGTCTGTAACAAGACATGGCAGATGCTGCTCTAAGCCTCTTTTAATGTATTAATATTGTGGGTGTTAGTAACTCAGTCATGTCCGACTCTTCGTGATCCCATGGACAGTAGCCCTCCAGGCTCCTCTGTCCATGAGATTCTCCAGGCAAGAATACTGGAGTGGGTTGCCTTTTCCTTCTCCAGGGGATCTTCCCAACACAGGGATCAAACCCGGTTCTGCCGCACTGCAGACTCTTTACCAACTGAGCCACCAGGGAAGCCCAATGTATTAATATTAACTGTATTAATATTAACTTGTTTCATTCTCATAAGACCCTGAGTGAAGAACCAGTAAGATCTCTATTTCATGAAGTGCAGAGAGATCAACCAATGTGCCAACTCAAGCAGCTCCCACACGACAGAGCTGGAGGTTCAACTCAGACCTCCAGCTGCAGGAGCCACACTCTTGTCAGACAGGCATGAAGCGACATTTTTTGGAAGAGGGTCAAGGTCATAGATTTTGTGAAGTGGCAGAGAGAGAGCATGACATTGTTAAAGACCCAACATTTGGAAAGTGGGTGGTGCTCTAGATGGAGTTGGCCTTTGACTTCTCAAACTACACTAAGTGCATTCTTGGGTGCATGCAGTCATGACCAGAGGACCCACAGCCGTTGGATCAGCATGGTGTGTTCTTTAATTCTCCCAAAGATTCATGAGAAAGAGAAAGCTTTGGTGCTTTTATCTCACAGCCCATCACTTTAAAATGTAGTTTTATGTTATAAATAGGATGTGAAATCACAATGACATTATTCCTTGTTTCTTCTTCCTTTTGCCATCTGATTCAAATTGTTCTCTTAATGTATTTAAAAAGTCAGATTTTCGTAGAAATAATTCATACTTATTTAGCTCATACTTGTTTAACATACTTATAAAAGAGCCCATGGTCACATAAATTATTTCTCTCTTCCTGACACTCTTTCCTGGTGGCTCAGATGGTAAAGAATCCACCTGCAGTGTGGGAGACCTGGGTTCGATCCCTCAGTCGGAAAGATCCCCTGGAGAAAGGAATGGCAACCCACTCCAGTATTCTTGCCTGGAAAATCCCATGGACAGAGGAGCCTGGAGGGCTACAGTCCATGGGGTCACCAAGAGCTGGACATGCCTGAGGGACTAACACAATACCCTTTCCGCCTTACTTTCCTGGGGTAATACTTCTATCCCTGCTTGTACAACACGGTAATAACGCACATGCACAAAATCAAGCTGTTTTGTTGTTTCTTTAGATGAACTTGGAAGCAATGCACCTTTAGTGCACAGGGCGCTGTGCCCACTTACGTGTACATCCTGGACCACCGTCTAGAATAGCATCCTCATCAGTGCTGCATCCACTCCCCCGCTGGTGGATGGCTTCCAGCTTCATATCTCTCCAAGCTATGCCGAAACAAATATCTCTGTATACCCACCCCTCCTTCTTGTGCTTTTTGAGTTTAAAAAATTCACAGTGGCCACTAGACCTTTTATCAAAAATGTACTCCTACCTCACAGGGCAATTGCTGCCTAAAATTTGGTCCTAAAAGCAAACGGCTAGTCCAGGCCTAAAAATTCGACCATGTTCAATAGTCTACTTCTTATAGAACTTGGAAGTGTTTCTGTTTTCTGCTTGACAACACCTTTTCCCTCTATTTTTGTTTGTTTCTAGTTTTTGGCTGCACCATGCAGCTTGGGGGATCTTGGTTCCTAAGGAGTTGAACCAATGCCCCCTGCAGTGGAAGCAAGGTGTCTTAACCATGAAACCTCCAGGGAAGTCCCGATAACAACTTTTTAAAATAAAAATTGAAATGTCAGAGAAATCCCAAGTTCAAAGCAGATGCTCCTGGACAGACCATGAGACACAGCCAGTTTGACAAGGGAAGGAAGGCCAGGAAGCCAGGAGCCAGTGGGCTCAGGGCAAGGCCTTGCTCTTCTCTGCAAGAGCTAGCGCTCTTTCAATTTCCCGCTCCAATACTTAGGTTGTTTCCATCTCAACTTTATTCTTAATGGCCCCAAAGACTAAAATGAAACAGAAAGGGCACAAGTTCTGCTTTCTCTAAGTCATTTGCTCTGCTGTCCATGCCCCACAGGCATGGTCAACTTTCAGTTCCTTACCCCACTCAGCAGGAGCCCCTCCTCTACTCCTCTGCCCTCTCACCCCCTCTCCCCTTCTCTGTTTAAATGTCTCTTCCTCATATAAGCAACCCCCCCTCCCCTACACCACCTGCCACAGCCAGTCACTCTCATGGTAGCCTGTGCTTCTCCCTCGTGAACGGAAGCTTCAGGAGGCTGGGGATTGCATCTGTCTGGTTCAGATGGCACCATGTCCCTGGTGCCTTTAAGGACACAGCTGGCCTCAGGCACTCGTAGATGCCTCCCCACATGGGCCAGCCACTGTTCCAAGTGTTTAATACACAGTATTTTGTGTAATTCTCTAGACAACCCTTTGGGATAGGTACTGTGCTGTGCTAAGTTGCTTCAGTCATGTCTGACTCTTTGTGACCCCATCTGCCAGGTTCCTGTATCCATGGGGATTCTCCAGGCAAGAATACTGGAGTGGATTGCCATGCCCTCCTCCAGGGGATCTTCAGGACCCAGAGATTGAACCCATGTCACTTATATCTCTTGCATTGGCAGGTGGGTTCTTTACCACTGGTGCCACATGGGGTAGATGCTACTGGTGGAAGGCAGGAGCCCATGCTCTTAACCACTGGGCTTTCTTATGACCCAAACTCTTACCATGAACTTCTGACTTAATATGACTCTCCAGACTTCAGCCCCTGTCACAGGCCTCAGCTCTTTTGTGTGTTTGGCATTTCTGACACTACCCTTAAGTTTGCCAAGTCCCTTCTATCTTGACTATATGCTTCTCTTCCCAGTTTTTGCACCTGCCTCTTTAGACATAAAGTTCAGTAGACAGCTCCTACAGCAGGTGCTCTGTTTGGAGTACGAGGGGGCTGCCTTTTATTTTTGATAACATCAGGGGTCATGACACAGCCTGAGTCCCAGGTGTGAGCTCATGAAGTCTTCTTGAGCCTCCCCTTCTTGCAAACTCCTGAGCTAGAGAATCATGTCCATCTTTCCCCTGAATTTTAAGCAATCAGCATTCCACCAATTTGGAGTTCATAAAAACTGTATGTACCTGCATTTCCCTCACCAGCTATCTCAGACTTTCTCCCGAGGTGCCCATAAGCAGCACTGCATGAACCGGAATGCTGCCTTGTTCATTAAAATTTATCGAAGGGAGTGGTTTCCTTAGTTCCTCCTGTTCCCTCTGGGAAATGAAATGATCAACAAGCTAAGGCAGGAATGTTTCTGGAGCTCTGCTACAAAAAGAATGAAATGGCCAGAGGACTGTCCCCTCTATGCTCTTCCTTGTTTCCTGACCTGAATCTGGGGCATGTTTTTCTGTCTTACTTACCTCACGAGCAGTTCTATCCCCACTCTCAGTCACAATCGTTTCTGTACATTTTCTGTCATAGGACACATGGCAACTTTCTCCCTGCTCCTTACTCATCCTCCCAAACACACATACACATGCGCGCACACACACACACACACACACACACACAGAGGCCAAATTACACAGAAGAGAAAGCTAGGTAGACACAGCCATACTTGGAGATTCCTTCCAATATTTTCTTTAATTTTCTCTTTTCTCAACTATTTTAAACTTTACTATGCTACAGCCTCTTCTCTCTACTCCCTGCTCCCCTAGACACACATACACATATACGTACATACACATATACACACGCACAAGCAAACACACACACATATATATACACACACATATACACAGGCACATGTGCACACACACACACAGCCACTTGCTTTTCTAGCACAATTCCTTGTCACATCTCCCCAGAGCTTAGCACAGTGCCTGGGGCTTGTTCATAGGGCTGAGCAGACAGAACTCTGCTCCTGACAGTTCAGTGTCATCTCCTGGCTTATTTCCCATATTCCTCTTGTCAGAAGTGAACCTTCCAAAACATCCCACCAGGACCTACAGCTCTGGGACCCACCTTAATGGAAACTCGAGCCAAAGGCTTCTCTCTCCTTCACTCTCTGCTCCCGTGTTCACTCCAGGTTCTCACTCTCGGGTTTTTACTTCCTCGTGTACGGACGTATGTCTCCTTCTCTCTTTTCTTACTTCATTTCCTTATGGTCGGTTATTACCTACTGTGTTTCAGGCCATCACTTGACACTGGTTTTACAAACCAATTCAAGAGATAGATAATCAACTAATAATAGGGACAAAAGCCCAAGTCTTATATTTGAAATATTAACTACTGAGCTATTTGATGACAGAAAAGAGGGCAATTATTTCTACTTGGCCTGTTGTGGAAGGTTACAGAGAAGAGCTACATGCAGACTGGGTCTTGAAGGATGAGTAGGAGTTCTTGGGTAAACGATAAGAAGGGTATGAGAAGGGCTCAGCAAGAGGATAACTAGAGGCTACCATGTGGGGAGCATGGGAAGGGGGTGGTTTTTTACTTTGCTTTTTTTCTTTTTTAACCAGTGTATACAGATCCTGAAATAGTACCCAGTAGGCCCTCATTAAATATTCATTAGAGATTTTTAATGAAGTAGGATAAAGCCTGATTTTAAAGAGAACTTTATGTCATTCAGAAAGTCTACAAAGTTTAGCTTGTAGATGGTGAATATTCAACAAACTTTTACATGTTATATGTATGCAGCATGGCAATTATTTATGGAGTGTTCTCTGCTTCAGACTTGATTATACCACCCACGGTTGCCACTGTAGACTCTCAGCTTTCTATATTTGAGAGTGGTTTTATTTTACAGGTAAGTATTCTAACTTTTTTTTTTTTTTTTGGCTGAGCCATGCAGCTGTACAGGGTCTTAGTTCCCTGACGAGGGATCAAACCCATGAGTCCTAATCCAGTGATTAGGACTGCCAGGGAGCTCCTCAACAGACTTTTCAAATCAAGGAAATGTCATCATTACATCTGGGTTTTTGTTTTAAAGGAATAACTCAAGATTGTATATAAAATAGATTTCAAAGGGGAAATTTAGGGGGGAAATACAGCATCATGCTACATAACTATTTTTAATGGGTGTGTTGATTTTGATTGGGTTTATCCTTTCATTTGCTATATTTGCTCCAAATGTTATTGATTATTTAGAAATCACATTTACTACCCCATATTTTAAATTCACTTTGTACTGATGTTAGTCTGTTGCCATAGAGGCCTCTGAAGTTCTCAACTTTGCTTATGCCTCTCCAAATACTTTTCTCCAAAAATCTCACACGCTACTTGCTATCTTCTACCAGCTTTCAGCAGCTTTTCAAGGATTTATACTCTCTCTTTCTCCGTCTCCGCTGAATATCCCCCTCGATGCACAGCTCTATGCATTAACTCACATGTCAATTCCTACCTGAGTTAATTTCTGTGTCACCTTTTGACTCACTTCTAGGAGATTCAGTGCCTTAATTACTTATATAAATGACTATCAAGGTGAATACCTTCAGCTTCTTGTCAGACCATCACAGGAAATATTTTGAGGCTAATGGATCACTTCACGTTGGTCAGTTCTCATCACATAACAAGATTCCTATTTGTCCTTGGCTTGGTTCCAGCCCCGCCCCCATCCATCCTCTGCTGTCTCTAAGTCTTTGGGTGCAGCTGGATTGCAGATGTCTGATGAGGTGGAAAGGTGAGTGTCACCCCATATGACCCAGCGTATGAGTCTCACTGGGACAAATTTAGGGAAAATAAGTTGTAGCTCTAGCTCTTCAAGCTAGATTTCTGGATCCAATAATTTTTCCTTCCAGTTTCTTTGAAAATTATTCCCCACGTAATAATTCCCATGCCATAATTATTCCTGTGCCAAGCCACGGACCGGCAGTTCTATGCAAGTTCACAGGATGAGTCCTATGAACTTGAACTTGGGAAGTTGTTTCTTTCTGACAACATCCTCAGTCCTGGGACCAACCAGTACGTCAGTCACCACACAAGACGGGAGCAAGGCCTCCTCACACTAACACAAGGTCTCCCCACACTAATACATGCTCTTGAATTCCTGAGCCAATCTTATTTATAAAAAGTTAAGTACCCATGGCGTAACTTGTGATTGAGCCAAAAAGACTTTCACTGTGCTTTGTCAAGACATGTACCATATTTAAAAACCTAGAAATATTATGAAACTCAGTCTCTAGAGAACATTGTTTTACTCTAAATTTAAATTTTATGGAATTATATCAATTCTTAACTAGCAAACAAGAAATTAATATACAAGATTAATATACAGGATTAACATACAAGAACCTTTGGATGGAACTCCATTTTCTTTCCTTGTTTTGTTTTCTGTTTTAACAATGAAGACTCAAGAAATATTTTATACTTCAGGATATTTTTTTGGAAATCATTCCTATTAAATTTCTTAGAGACATCCAGGATAACCAGATACTCAAGCTATAGACATAGAAGGAAACAGGCAGCAAACCTCAAGAGAGAAGAGTTATTTTTAAGGCTCCTTAGACTGGGGCATGAGAGTCCTATAACTGGAACATTGCGGTTGGTGGTTGATGCTTTGGGGTCCTAATTCTTTACCCTTCCCCATACCAACCCTGTCTTGCTTTAAAATTTTATTAGCTTGTTCATGATGGATTTTTTTGCATTAATTTTTATTTTTTTAATGTTTCATTGAAATATAATCAATCTTAATTAAATATCTTGATTCCCCTCAACATTTTTACTGAAGATGAATACTCACTTACCTCCCCCTACTCTTAACCCTGCCCACAGCCTCTGCCTTATGATTTTGAAGTTCCTCCACTAACCAGAGTATATTTCTCCTCTGCTTTAACTTTAGCCATGTGACTCACTTAGGCCAATAAAATGAGGCAGAAGTGATGGCGTGTTACTTCCAAACCGAAGACACATGAAACCTTGCATGCTGTCACATGTTCTCTCTCACATCTACTGTTAGCAGGAGAAAAAATGTGCTTGTGGTCCTGGAGGAGAAGCTACAGGGAGCAGAGACAGAGAAATAAACGAGCAGAGGCAACCCAGCCAAGTCATATCAGTAAGGCCCATCCTAGATCAGATGATTTCCAGCTCACACATAGATATATGAGCTAAATGAATACTTATTGTTGAAGCTTTGTGGTTACTTGTTACACAGAAATGCAGTACACATATTAAAAATTATTTCACACTGGATGTTTAATGTGAGTTAATCCTAATAACCCTTGTCAGTAATTGGCTCCAGAGTGGAAATGACTGGGCTCATTGCAGCCAACAAAATATAAGAGCAGTTTGGGGAAGTCTTCAGGAGAAATTATTCCTTTCTTTTATAAGACATGCCAAGTCCTCTATCTTCCTTACTTCTCTGTGAACAAGAAAGTATTATAGCTCTGATGGCCAATAGCTGCCATCCAAAGACCCTTAGGGGAACCAGTCTGAGAATATAATCAGTAATAAAGGAGTACAGAGCTGTGGCAACAGCAGAAAAATAAAATAAAAGGCTTGATCAAACCATGCCTGAAGTCCAGCTTACCTCTGGATTTTCATGATTACAATACACATCCTTATTGTTTAAATCAGTTTGAATTGGGCTTCTTTCAACTGAAAGCATTCTTACTAGCTAATTCAGACTCAATGACTATTTCTGATGTCACGTTAGGACTCGCTTTCTACATTATTTCAGGTTTAATAGGTGAAGTCTCTGAGTGATCTGAAATGAAGTCCAGGCATAAAGTTCATAGTCATTATTCATAGTGTGGGAAGGAGAGGGTGGGACGAATTGAAGAGTAGCATTGAAATATATACATCACCATGTGTAAAATAGATAACTAACGGGAAGTTGCTATATAGTGAAGGGAGCTCAGCCTGGTACTCTGTGACTACTGAAAGGGGTGGAATGGGGTGGAAGGGGAGGTTCAAGAGGGAGGGGATGTATGTATACTTATGGCTCATTCATGTTGATATATGGCAGAAGCCAACACAACACTGTAAAGCAATTATCTTCCAATTAAAATAAATATGTTTTAAAAATTCATAGTCATTATGGAAAGTTCCACACTCCTTCCCTCAGACTTGCTCCATAGAGACCTTCATATGGCTTAACTGCCTTCTTTGCAAGTGGTGTCTCTCCCTCCCTCAATATGGTCGTAGTTATCAAATGATTTCTCACCTTTCCCCATGCCTTCTACTTTAAAATGGAAAACAGAAGTAACTGATGAAATACACTTCAGTATATTCATATGATAGAATATTACAATTTTAATATCCATTAAAATAATTTGTTAATTCAGCAAAAACACCTAGGGTATGCGCTAGGGAAAAATACTTGATGATGGGGGAAATGTTAAATACAGAAAAAAAATCAAGGTATAAAACATACTTACCCTATCAATCTTCAATACTTTAAACAGGAGTGTATGTACATGGAAAATTAGACTGGAAAGATAGTCTTAAAATATCAATAAGGTTTATCTCCAGATATTGGAATGTACATGCTAAGTCTCTTCAGTCGTGTCCAACTCTTTGCGACCCCATGGACTTTAGCCCACTAGGCTTCACAGTCCTTGGGGTTCTCCAGGCAAGCTTAGTGGAGTAGGTTGCCATGCCCTGCTCCAGGGGATCTTCCCAACCCAGGGAATAGTGAACAATTTATTTCTTCTTTGTGTTTTTCCATGTTTATCACATTTTCTATGATTAATTCCTATTACTTCTGTAAACAGAAAGAAAAAAAAAAAAAAACCCAAGGAAGGAAATTATGCCTGTGTCCTAGATAAGTTTAATAAATCTTAAAGTGTTTATTATCTAGATTCACTAATATTTCTTCTTTCAACGAGCCTCGAAGTTCAATTATATTTACACAGGTTCACTTTTTGCGTGAACTACAAACAGAACACAGGAAAGGGATGTTTTTAAGTAATCAAAAAGTCATATTGACATTTTAGAACTGCCTCTCTTTTCACATCCAATTTGAAATTTAGAAAGAGGAAGAGGAGCCAGACGGCTCCTGCTGACCACATTTATTGCTCAGGCCTCAAAAGCCTGGGTACACATCCAAGGGGTCAGGGAAAAGGAGAAACTGAGAGAGCATCATGAGACTCAGGAGCCTGGGGGTGAAGAGCGAGTGAGACTCACTGTTTCCATCCCAGCTTGCAGGAAGCAGCTGACTACCTTTAACTCTGACCGACTGGCATGGGGAGAATCCACATCTGCTGAGACGTTTCCAGGGGCTGGTGGGTTACTATTTAAAAGAAAGCAATTTTCAAAAAAAAAAGAGAAATGGAAAGGAGATGAAGCATATTTATGACTTAAATGATAATACTATCATTCATCTTAAAGCAGAATCCAGTAACTCCATCTCAAAATGACGGTGCAACAATTCTAGAGGAATTGGAAAAAGGAAAAGAAATTGGCATTATTAAGGCTGGAATGTTCTTCTCAGCTACAGAATTTAATATGAAAAACTCTATTCAAAAACTGTGTTGTATTATTATAAACTACATTATTCTGTTCTTACGCTTTTACAGAAATTCTTTCACATATGCCATTGCACTGGATTCTCACAACCTCCCTAGGTGGGACCTATGAGAAATATTCTCCCCATTCGTTACAGGCTCCCTGTTAATGAGACCCATCAAGACAGAGCTAGGATGTAAGCTCAAGTCTTATACGATCAGGGGTGTCTTCTATTAAATAACTGAAGTTATTCTGCAGGTGAGATCTAGCAAATACCTCATGTGCTTTTTAAAATGTGTTTAACTAGAAAAATTGATTAGAGTGGATACAACTTCCCACACGGAAGCATGCAGTACAGTCTCTATTCAGTGGATGTTCCAAAAATATAAGATGACTGACATGCACTTGATCTTAATCACTAACAGATTCTTTAGGAAATTATAGCCTTTATATTAGATTTTTCATTACTCTTTCCTCTACTTGAAACTTGCCTACATGCTACTGAAAGATTGCATCCTGGGAGATAAAAAAAAAAAAAATGTCTCAAATATCAAAAGACTTGAGGCCAGAGTCTCTTAAGGTAGTAATTTCTTGCTCTCTCTTTTTTAATCAACTCAGGAGAAATTAATTTGGACCATATTTTTAAAGGAAACCAATCTGGATCTTAAAGAGTTCACGTGTAAAATGGAAAAGAGTAAAGTTAAAAACCACATAACCATCCCCAAATTTTCCTGCCACAGTTTGCTGCTAAAAGACAAGTTGGTTTGGTTTTGATAAAGATGGACTCGTCCTCTCAACAGACCGAGTGACGGGGAGGTTTATGTCTGCCCAATAAACAGTAAACACATCCATGGAGAGGGAAAACCTCAATAAACCTTTTAGATGGTTTCAAATCCTCAGAATATTTAGGCTTATAAGGACCAATCTCAGGAAACACGGGAATTTTTCACATTTGGATCTGATAAAGCTTTCAATATGTGTCCTCTGTGGAAACCCGGGGGCATAGTATTCTGTACCCACCCGTACACCTGGTATCATAAACTTTGTATGTGGATGGGAAGAAAACTTCCTAAAGTCTAGGAATCTGTTTCTTTAAAATAGCTCTGCTCATTCCCCACTGAGAACCCACAGAGTATGGACAAGATGCAGCTGAAGGAGCTTCCAGCCTTCCAGAAGCTTCCAGGCTGGAGCAGTCAGCGTTCATGAGCCTCCTGCCTCAGAGTCACTTGCCTAGAATGCGGATCCTTGAGTTTAACCCAGACCTTCAGAGTGAGAATCTCTGGGGTCAGCACCTTGGAACCTGCATTTTAATGAGTGCTTCCTGGTAGTTCCCCTGAAGTTTGAACACCAGTGACCTCAGGGCTACTGCAGGAGAAGATAAACACAGAGAGGACCAGCGATGGTGAGTGCAAATGATGGAATGACGACAGGGATTGGATTTGTCAGGCAAACCACCTAAACAAATGCCAGAGAGAGCGCGTTCAGATAGTAGTGAGTAACAGGAAGCAACATTTCATCCACGTGAGAGAAAGCTTAGCTCCCGGTCCAGCCCACAGCAGCAGTTAGGGAGGTCTGGACAGCACTGGGAGAACTGCCAGCTGGTCTTGATGCAAAGTGAAACTTGCCCCGTCTCCAGCTACAGGGCTGGGGAATCCCACAGGTACAGTGTTACCACACAGTGCGGCTGTGTGTGTAGACTGAAGGCAGCGAGTCTCTACCCCAGTGGTGTTAATGGCTAGTGTTTAATAGTCAGGTCTCCAGGAAAAATAAAACCTGGTCTTGTCGCATTTGCCAATTTCCATGGTGTAAATGCTCCCACCATGGCTAATTTTGAGCCATTTAACATGAGATGTCATTGCATGTGGACTTAGGGAAACAGACACCTAATGGCTCACATAAGCTAATATGACAGAGGAGCCTGATGTGCTGCAGTCCATGGGGTCGCTAAGAGTCAGACACGACTGAGCGACTTCACTTTCACTTTTCACTTTCATGCATTGGAGAAGAAAATGGCAACCCACTCCAGTGTTCTTGCCTGGAGAATCCCAGGGACCGGGGAGCCTGGTGGGCTGCTGTCTATGGGGTCGCACAGAGTCGGACACAACTGAAGCGACTTAGCAGCAGCAGCAGCAGCAAGCTAATATGAGGCAGTTCTACCACGCAACTGCCTCAGCATACCCACACACTTCTCACATAAAGACTTTCTTCATCTTTATATCATTTTTTCTTTCTCATACTTCTGTATCTAAAAGAAGAAAAGTGGCCCTTAATTATTCTTTGCTAATAATGTCTTTATTAAGATGGCATGTATTTGTATGCAAAAGATGATTTTCCTTAATTAAAAAGTATGAATCCAAAAAGTGTTAATCACAACTAACCTATCTGTTTTTGATTGGACTAAGAAAGTACCAAGTACTTGTTTGAATAATGGCACATAAAAGGCAGAATAATGCCTGCCCCTAAGATGTCCTTTAGCTACCTGAATTGAAGAGCTGACCTATTGGAAAAGATTCTAACGCTGGGAAACACTGAGGGCAGGAGGAGAAGGAGACGACAGAAGACAAGATGGTTGGATGGCATCACCAACTCAATAGACATGGGTTTGAGCAAACTCCAGGAGACAGGGAAGGACAGGGAAGCCTGGCATGCTGCAGTCCATGGGGTCTCAGAGTTGGACATGACTGAGTGACTGAACAACAATAACCAAGATAGCCACACCCTAATCCCTAGAGCCTGTAGTTACATGGCAAAGGGGAATTAAAGTGGAAGGAGTTTGCAAATTATCTGATTTTAAGATACATAATCCTATTTATTCAGATGAGCCCAGTGTTATCACAAAAGCGCTTATAAAAAGGAAAAAAGTCCTTAAATGTAGAAGGGAGGCAAGAGTCGGAATCAGAAAGATGTGATGCAAGAAAGATTGCTGGTTTTGAAGATGGAGGAAGAGGCCACGAGCCAAGGAATGTGGGCCCCTCTAGACACTGGGAAAGGCAAGAAAATGAATTCTCCCCTAGAGCTTTCAGAGAAAAACATGTGGCTGCCCACACCATGAGTTTAGCTCAGAGGCCCATTTCTGGACTTCTGACCTCCAGAATTTATTATTGAAGATAATAAATCTCTGTTGTTTTAAGCCACTAAGTTTGTGGTAATTTTTGGCAGTCACACTAGGAAACTAATAGAGCCTGTTTTCAGGAAAGAAGCAAAACAAAGCAAGAAAAATGTATAACTGGAAAGCCATAAATGTCCCTGGAAGTGCCAACCACATCTGCCTGTAGAACAGACAGAGTGCTGTCCACAGCACAGCACTACCCCTACACACAAACACACACACACACACACACACACACAAACATCATTTGGATACCCTAAAACAAGATTCTCAGCCTAAAGTTAACACCTGCACAGCAGTCAGGACTGGCACTGGGCACCACCCTCCTTGGCCAAAGGCAGGACATTCAGAAATCTCCAGAGGGATCAGGTAGCCTGTCCTGCAGATGCTTATTCATACAAGAAGGGGGGAACTTTGAAGTGTAAAAGACACACTCTCTCCAAGTCTCTAAAAATTCTCCACAGTGCTAAGAGGCTCATTAGTCAAACGTTCATGTTTTGCAGAGAAGGAATAAGAGAGATGAAGGGAGGGGCTCTAAGTTACCCATTAAATTCATTAGCATCAGAACCAAGACCACAGTATTCCCCTCCCCTCCCCAGGCCTTGGTTTCCCCACTGCAGCCATGACTTGGATTCCCTGAAATTCCAGAGGCTTTATTCTATACTCAAGAGTCAAAGAGTATCTGTTAGTGTTCTGCAAAATAAATAAATCATATAGGATTACAGAAGATAGGGTGGAACTCCCAGCCCCCTACCCCTTTACTTTGGCCTCCTTACCTACCCTGTTCCTCAATCTTACTCCAAGGAGAGGCAATATTAAAGGTAAGCTGTTAGTCACTCTGTCGTGTCCAACTCTTGCAAACCCATGGACTGTAGCCCTCCAGGATCCTCTATCTATGGAATTCTCCAGGCAAGAGTAGGAGTGGGGTGCCATTTCCTTCTCCAGGGGATCTTTCTGACCCAGGGATCGAACCCGCATCTCCCACATTGCAGGCAGATTCTTTACCATCTGAGCCACCACAGAAGCCCAAGAAATATTTAAGTAGCTTTCAAATGCAAACCTTGACCAGACCACATTTGTCCTGAGAAGGAAATCACTGCATTTTAAAATATCATACATGCTTGACGTTGTATTTTCCAAATGAAAGAAAAAGTAAGTAGCCTAGGACCCCTCTCTTCACTGAGATGGACCCCAGCCTCACTTTCTTTTGCCTGAGCTTTCCAGTCATGGTACCACGTGGCCAGCCAGGTGAGTCCACGATGTGAGTCTGGCATGGAGGAGAAAGGGGAGAAAGAGGCCTGACTCACTGTGAACTCTAGTTCAGCCACATCAGAGCTCTGCCTTGGAGCAGGAATGTAGGGTAAATACTTTACAGGTCACCCACTTGGCTAATTGTCGAGTAATGCTGACTTTTGTTATTTTCTTCATATTGATTTGGCTGTATCAGGTCTTAGAGGCAGCATGAGGATTTTCGATTTTCAATGCAGTGTGTGGGATCTAGTTCGCTGATGAGGGTTCCAACCTGGACTCCCTACATTGGGAGCATGGAGTCTTAGCCACTGGACCACTAGGAAGTCCCAGTGCTTGACTTTTGAATAAACTATTGCTACACACACACACACACACACACACACACACACACATGCACACACACACAGACAAATCATCCCACAAGACCTTACATTGATTTGAAGAAGCCAGACACAAAAGAGCATTTTCTTCATGCCTGAAGATCAAGAACAGACAAGACTAATTCATGGTGATTGATGTCAGAATAGCAGTGACCAGGAAAGAGGGTGAAGGAGGGGGGTGGTATTGACTAGGAAGCGACACAGGAAGCCTCCTGGGGCGCTAAAAATGTGCTCGACCTTGATCTGAGTGGTAGTTACACAGGTGTACACACATGAAAGACATTTATGGACCTGCGGTTAAGAGTTGTGAGGTTTACAATGTGTATGTTATTCCTCATTTAAAACAAAATCCTTGTTTGCTGCATAAAATGCATAATTTCCAGATAGTTCCATAAATGAAGGTATATTTCTATTTTTAGAGCTTTGAAATCCTAACAATTAGAAACTTACAAGCTATATTCACTCTTGATTAGGTTGAAAAAGATTTCATTTAAGTCATGTTTGATTATAATTCTCAACTTAAATTTTCTTTCTAATTAGAAACATCAATGGAAAGGCCCTGTATCATCCTCTCTCTCCAAAAGGGCCCCTTTTTTGTTTGAGGAAAAGCAAAGCAAAAATCAGATATTTTAAGAGTTACCACATTTTGGCTCTTTCACGTTTTTATCTATAGAAAGCCAAGATCTTCACCAGCATTTGAGATTTTTCAGTGTTCTCTTTACTGCACAAATTTTATGTCATACGTCTCTTCTATATAAAAGGACATGAAAAGATATATAAAGTAGTTTCAGAGAGGAAACTATTTTGGTATACAAAAAAAATTATCTTGTTGAAGAGTTTCAAGGAGATGCTATAAAATATGCATGTGCTGGTACTGGAACAGATGACAACATAATATTTTAATTTTTAAAGACGAAAAGAGCTATTTTAAAAAGCATGTGTTTTTCATAGCATACTTTACTGTATACCAATGATTCTAAGGTTTCTATTAAACAGAAAAACAAATTACAAGTCTGGCAACCACAAAGATGAAAGGGAGAAGAAGTCTCCATAAGTGAAAGGGATTCTAACCAATAGCAAAGCGATGACCAAATAGCACAGTGTATCGGCAGCATTGTTAGAGCTCTAAATTATCGTTAATGATAGCTAACTTATGTCTGGGGGGAATGGGGGCCCAGGGGTGTCTGACTGTTGACGAAAAAAGGAAAAAGAGAAACAAGCATCATACCGCCTCCAAAGAACTCTGAGGTTAAACTGCTACAGCTGAGATACAATGCTTTCCAGGGTGAAATAATTTCTACTCTAGTCAACTGCATGGTCGAGCCCGCCAGTCCATAGCAGGCACAGCCCAGGCTACTCCGTCAGTCCACTGGGAATAAATTTAGTACCAGCACAGTAGTCCTGGATCCAAATTCCAAAGACACTAGTTCAGGTCAGGACTCTTGTCTCTAAGCAGGTGGAACGTTGATGGTCAAAGGCAATTTAAATGTGATACTGAGTATCAGTTGAAGTTCAGTGAAATCCCTGTTCCTTGAAGAAATGTAATATTTACCAGGAAATTGTTAGCTAAGGGAACCAGATTGGGCAGAAACATGTGAATGTTTAAGGGTATCTAAGCTTTTAACAGGGAAATTTGATCAATGCAAAAGCAAGATTATTAGACTCTAACTGAAGGCCACCTTCATATGCCAAGCATGAAATCCAGCCGTTACAAGAACTGCTTTTCTAGGTAAAAATTTCAACTGCTAAGACTTGTCACCTGGCAAAGTAAATTCCGGAGCTAATGGGGGAAACTTGAGAGGGCTATGTTCCTTGGCTGAATAAAAATCCTGGCCATTTTGGGAAAACGACAGGACATCAAGAAGCAGCAAATCCACATCACTATCCATCATTTTCAACATCAACCATTAGCTTCCATCATGAATCTATCCCATATATAAAAATTAAATCCAGAGGAAAAAAACTGAATTGCATATTTAAGACTTACTATTCTCTTAACCATTTTTAAAAGTTAAATATTCTTTTGTGAAAGAAAAATTCAGCGAATCAAATGTGAGTTCTGCTTTTTCCTCCAGGATTCAAAGCACAAATATTGCGAGGTTTTGATAATGATATCCAATTTTTAGAGCTGTTAAAATATTGCTGTTTATTCATTAAAAGGAGTCATGTTAGAGCTGTTAAAGAAAAAAAAAAACAGATGTGGTTATTTAGAAATAGTTATCTATATCAAAACAGATTTTTTAACCTAAACTTAACAAATTACTATCCAGACACAGAAACCTCGATTTAATTTGGCTACTTACTATGCACAAAACATTATGTTAACTTGTGGGAGCCAAGGTTCACCAGTCACCACCCCGGAGGAATTTATAGTATGAAGGCTGAGTGCAGGCAGTGAGTTCAGGAGGAATTGGGTCAAGGGAGAAGTGCCATTTTAACCAAACCAAAGAATTGGCTAGGATCGAGTATCAACCTATGGAGATTGACAAAATATTCCAAGCAAATGGCATGAGCAGTTGCCCCTAAATGGTGAAAACTAGTTCCTCCTCTGCCCTGAAAACACAGAGTAATTTAATAGGCTTCCTCACTTCCACAACCCCAGGCATACAATTTCCCTAAAAGGAGTTGCTAACGGCTCGTATGGGACCGGCCAGCGGTACTCATACCCAGGAGCTGTCCCAAGCGTTCCGGTGTGGACACGCCCCGCACAACGGAGCCATCTCTGCGGGCTGTTTGGTAGGCAGTCAGTTCTGGGGCACCAACCAGATCTCTTCTTGACTTTGGAAACTGGAGAGTCTGGCAGGGTCATTTTTTTCTTTCTGTGGCATATTCCCAGCCTGCCTCTTGCCAGCTTCAAGGGAGGATCAAGTGAATGTTTTTCAGTTTGTGCTGAAGGCGGTACCTATTCTGTATGCCCTCGTGGAAATTCAGAAATGCAAAGGTGGGCGTTGTGGGCTGGGTTGGCCCGAGGGCTCAGGGGGACCGGCGGGTAGTGCCTAGTGTGAGTCTCCTGCGGGAGGAAGAGGATCAAGGGCCACCCCTTAGCCTCCTTGGCCAGGCCTGGAACCCAGGTAATTCCCTGGCCTTACAGTGAGGCTGGAAGGGAAGCATCCATGCTTGGTGCAGGAATTCTTGGTGACCATTGGTGGGAGGCACAACCTCTACTGTGAAGAAGTGATCTCTACAGATGAAGAAGCATCTGCCCATTCCCCCCAGAAACGTGTGCCAGGCTGCCCAACAGAGGGGTTTTGTAAAAACAAAGACCAAGATGGATGAGACTTCTAACATTAGGGGCTAATAACTAGTGACTAACATTCATGATTAATAGAAGGAGGAAGCCCATCCCCATCAGGGGTCTTATAGAGAACTGTAACACTGGTTGCAGAGAGAGAGTTTCTTACCCCACACAGTACAGTAACCACTAAAGAAGCAGAGCAGGAAAGCAAGGAATGACACGAACATCAGTGACCCTGCAGAGATGATGACAGGAGTGATGTTTGCAGGGCAACCACATTCCATGACCCAGCAAGGTGAGCAGCTGCAGAGAACTGCAGAGGCCAGGAGAAGTGGCTCCAGATGAACGGCACTGGCCTTGGAGAAGAACTTCATGATGTAGGGGGAGAAACTTTCCCTTTTTTTTCTTCTTGGTTCTTTGGCTGGTCTGATAATTAAACAGGCGTAAAGGCAGATTAACAGGAGAAAAACAAATTTAATTTCAGATGTTGCTACTGCTGCTGCTAACTTCAGTCGTGTCCGACTCTGTGCGACCCCATAGATGGTAGCCCACCAGGCTCCCCGGTCCCTGGGATTCTCCAGGCAAGAACACTGGAGTGGGTTGCCATTTCCTTCTCCAATGCATGAAAGTGAAAAGTGAAAGTGAAGTCGCTCAGTCGTGTCTGACTCGTAGCGACCCCATGGACTGCAGCCTACCAGGCTCCTCCATCCATGGGATTTTCCAGGCTAGAGTACTGGAGTGGGGTGCCATTGCAGATATTGAGGACCTCACAAAAAATAATGAGACTCAAAGAAGTGACCAAAGGAGGCAGCTTATCAAAGCTTTCAGACAAAGAAACAGTATGTTTTTGAAGAATTGATGATACAAGGAAGTTTGGGATTGAGATAGTAACTTAGTGAAGAGATAACATGTCTTGACCAACCTAGATAGCATATTGAAAAGCAGAGACATTACTTTGCCAACAAATGTCTGTCTAGTCAAGGCTATGGTTTTTCCAGTGGTCATGTATGGATGTGAGAGTTGGACTGTGAAGAAGGCTGAGCACCAAAGAATTGATGCTTTTGAACTGTGGTGTTGGAGAAGACTCTTGAGAGTCCCTTGGACTGCAAGGAGATCCAACCAGTCCATCCTAAAGGAGATCAGTCCTGGGTGTTCACTGGAAGGACTGATGTTGAAGCTGAAACTCCAGTACTTTGGCCACCTCATGTGAAGAGCTGTCTCATTGGAAAAGACTCTGATGCTGGAAGGGACTCAGGGCAGGAAGAAAAGGGGACGACTGAGGATGAGATGGCTGGATGGCATCACCGACTCGATGGACGTGAGTTTGAGTGAACTCCAGGAGTTGGTGATGGACAGGGAGGCCTGGTGTGCTGCGATTCATGGGGTCGCAAAGAGTCGGACACAACTGAGCGACTGAACTGAACTGATTGAACTGAACATGTCTTGTCTAGATAGTCTTCTTGGCCCTAGATTTCCCATCTCTGGTGATAAGGATGTCTCTCTACCTCCTGGAACAAGAAGGATACCTTTCCCATGGGAGATTTATTTTCTGCTTTTGAGAGAGAGAAGGGAGTGTCAGGGTGTCCTTTTTGCACCAGCTGTTTCTTAACTAACTTTAAATCAAAATAATCAGTATGGCAGAGTGAGTGGCAAGCTTTAGGGTGACATACTGTGCTGTCCTTTAGGGAGAAAGAGAATTTGTGAGCCCCTGCAGGAAGCTGGGGATGTGGCCACATGTCCAGTGACTGCCGGGATAGAGGAAGGGTTAGAAAGCCCAAGTGGCTATACATTGTTGCTTTCACCCAAACATTTTGCACCAGTACAAGGAATGGCTTGGGAATTTAGGAGGTACTTATCTTTAGAACTGTATCCTTTCTAAATCTGATTTGGACAAAATGCGTTGGGAGCCATAGAAAGAGAGTGGAAGAGACAATTTTGACTCATTTGAAATGACGCTGGAAAATGCATTTTAATGACAAGGGTTCAGAATCCTTTTTTTCAAACACAGCAGTTTCCAAGGTTGACAATTTTGTGGGTCTCTAATGGCCAAGACCCTGCAAAGCAAATCCCAGCTTTGCCAGCATTCTCTTTTAGAATGCTCTTGGAATTGGGTTGAGGTTAAGGATGTTTCCATAACGTAAGTCTACACCTTAGCTGTTTTCCAACATCTGAACATCACTGTTCATGGGACGGCTTCTCTTTTATTTTGCTGTGGCCTTTCTCGGCTTCCCACAATTGGGATCGTATTTCATATCCACAGGAATGGAAATAATAACCAATAGCTCACTTTCCTCTTCTGTGGTTTATGTTTGTGTTTTTGCTCCTGCTTCCTTGAGCTTCCTCAGCCCCTATTCTCCCCAACCACTTATCCCGTCAAGCCCTGCTCCACTCAGCATCTTTCCTGAAAGGAAAGTTTTATGAAGAATAAAATAAAGGAATATAACAAGGGCTTATGCCCAGAGGCTGGTTGTCTACAGAGCAGTGAACTTGGAGTCATAAGGCTTTAACCTTTCAAACCTCACACAAGAGTCTTCAAGTGTTCCCTAATGTCTATATAAGGTACAACTCCTTAGCTTGGAATTTGGAGATTTCCACAGTCTAACACGGACCTGCATTGGTCTCCTGCCACAATACTCACATAAATTCTCTTCTCCAGCCAACTGGGAAGTCACTCCTGAACAGGGCATGTTCATCCCTGCTCTCCGTGCTTTGCCCTGGGCTTCGCTGGATGACAGCGCTGGCCACATCCTCCCCTAAATCGATTCTATTGACCTGAAGACCATCCACGAGTGTTACAATGTGTTGCCACACTCAAACTCAGGTAAAAGTGGGATGTATTCAAAGTTCGTGAGTGAATGAACAGGCATACAGTCTGTCGTAAGCAAGCATTAGCAATGCATGATATAGAAGAAATGTTTCCATTAAACTTTTTTAATCAAAAAGAAGTGGGATGTATTAAGTGATATTAGCTTTCAGCAAAAGTCACCTTAAAAGATCTTTGAGACATGAAAACATAAAACTCTTAAATGAGACCATGGACAAAACATTCTCCGACATAAATCATACCAATGTTTTCTTGGGTCTGTCTCCTAAGACAATAGAAATAAAAGAAACAATAAACAAATGGGACCTAATCTAACTTACCAGCTTTTTTACAGAAAAGAAAACCATAAACTAAACGAACTGGGAGAAAACATTTGCAAACGATGCGATTGATGGGGGCTTAATTTCTGAGATATGCAAACAGCTCATACAACTCAATAACAAAAATGAAACAACCTGATGGAAAAATGGGCAAAAGACCTAAATAGACATTTCTCCAAAGATAAGATGCACACGGCCAGCAGGCAGATGAAAAGAAGCTCAACATCACTGATTGTTAGAGAAATGCAAATCAAAACTACAGTTAGATACCATCTCATATAGATCAGAATGGCTGTCATTAACAAGTCTACAAATAACAAATGCTAGACAGTGTGGAGAAAGGGAGCCCTCCTTCACTGATGGTGGGAGTGTAAATTGGTGCAGACACTACATAAAACAGTATGGACGTTCCTCAAGAAACTAAAAACAGACTTGCCATATGATCCTATGATCCCACCCCTGGGCAACATATCCAGAGAAAATTACAATTTGAAAAAATATGTGTACCCCGTTGTTCCTTGCAGCACTATTTACAATAGCCAAGACATGGAAGCAACCCAAATGTCCATTGACAGATGAATGGATCAAGAAGATGTGGTGCATATATAAACTCTATTGTGTGGTATTTACTACGGAACAGAAGATTATTCAACCACAAAAAAAAGAATGAAAAAATGCCATTTGTAAAAACATGGATGCACCTATAGAATATCATACTAAATGAAGTAAGTCGGAGTCAAGTACCATATAATATCATTTATATGTGGAATCTGAAATATGACACAAATGAACTTATTTACAAAACAGAAACAGGCTCACAGACATGGAGAACAGTCTTGAGGTTGTCAGGGGGAGATGGGGCTGGGGAGGGATGGACTGGGAGTTTGGGTTAGCAGATACAAATGATTATATATAGAATAGACAAACAAGGTCCCACTGTATAGCACAGGGAACTATGCTCAGTATCTTGTGATAAACCATATGGGGAAGAATATAAAAAATATATATATACATATGTGTAACTGACTCACTTTGTTGTACAGCAGAAATTAATACAACACTGTAAATCAACTGTGCTTCAATAAAATAAATTCTTTGAAAAGATCTTTTTTAAAAATCTTTAAGTCAAAGAAATAAATGGAACTGAAAACATCATCTGGTGTTAACTGAATGTAAAAGAAAGTAGTCATATTCATATGCAGGAAGGATATGTGAATGAAAAAAAAAAGAAGATTGTCTGAATAAAATCTAGGAAAGGGGAACCCAAAATTGCCCAAGGAGCCACAGATTGCTGGTGTGTCTGTGTCACTCTCCAAGGCAAAAGGCATCCTCACCGGTTAACTTGACTGTTCTCATCCACTGGGCAGACTGTCTCTTAGTAGAGATGAATATGCTAGCGTATAATAATCTGGTCACCTCGAGCTGCTGAGACCACCCACTCTGCCCAGGTTTCATGCTAACCAAGGAAGCTTTGATCACATGTGCCCTTGTAGGTTTCCTTAAGGAAGAGAAGAACGAACTGGAGAGCATGAATATCCCAAACCCACATCATCTAACAAACGGTCATTGGATTTGCACTCCACACCTTCAGGGCGTTTCGCAGGCACCCATCAATGAGAGCCCGACCAACTGGGCAGTGGGTATCAAAGAAGCAAAAACTCAAAAAAGGGAACATCAATGCTTTGTGGATATAAAAACTGCAAGAAGTTCCCACTTCTAGGAAGAAGGCACCAACTTGCTGCTCACGCTGATGTTTCTGAAGGAAATGGATGAGCCTGGCCCTGCAGGACAAACAGGAAAGAGTGTACATATCCTTCTTACTCTTCCTATAGTCCAAGTTCTCTCTGTGCTCCCTATTGGTAGAATCTAACTGCAGGAAAAGGAGAAAAGTGTCCTAACTCCAGAGCATTCCAAAGCAGAGGAAGAATATGTATGCTAAGAAGGCTTCCCAGGTGGCTGTAAAAAGAATCTGCCTGCCAATGGTAGAGAGGCAGGAGACGCAGATTCTATCCCTGGGTCAAGAAGATCCCCTGGTGGAGGATATAGCAATCCACTCCAATACTTCTGCCTGGGAAATCCCATGGACAGAGGAGCCTGGTGGGCTACAGAAAAGTGTCCTCTAACTCCAGCATCATAGAGCAGAGGAAAGATGGTGTGGAACTAAGAAAGTAACCTAATAACTGACGTTATATTGTGCGTACAGATTTTCATTCATTGTCTCTCTCCTCCACTTGAATATAAGTTCCAACAGGGTAGGGATTTTGTTTTGTTCATGGCTATAACACCAATGTCTAGAATAGTCTGACAAATGGTGAGAACTCAATCAGTTCAGTTCAGTTCAGTCGCTCAGTCGTGTCCGACTCTTTGTGACCCCATGAATCGCAGCACACCAGGCCTCCCTGTCCATCACCAACTCCCGGAGTTCACTCAGGCTCACGTCCATCAAGTCAGTGATGCCATCCAGCCATCTCATCTTCTGTCGTCTCCTTCTCCTCCTGCCCCCAATCCCTCCCAGCATCAGAGTCTTTTCCAATGAGTCAATTCTTCACATGAGGTGGCCAAAGTACTGGGAGTCTGAGCTTTAGCATCATTCCTTCCAAAGAAATCCCAGGGCTTATGTCCTTCAGAATGGACTGGTTGGATCTCCTTGCAGTCCAAGGGACTCTCAAGAGTCTTCTCCAGCACCACAGTTCAAAAGCATCAATTCTTCGGTGCTCAGCCTTCTTCACAGTCCAACTCTCACATCCATACATGACCACAGGAAAAACCATAGCTTTGACTTGATGGACCTTTGTTGACAAAATAATGTCTCTGCTTTTGAATATGCTATCTAGGTTGGTCATAACTTTCCTTTCAAGGAGTAAGCGTCTTTTAATTTCATGGCTGCAGTCAATGTCTGTAGTGATTTTGGAGCCCAAAAAACTAAAGTCTGACACTGTTTCCACTGCTTCCCTATCTATTTCCCATGAAGTGATGGGACCAGATGCCATGATCTTCGTTTTCTGAATGTTGAGCTTTAAGCCAACTTTTTCACTCTCCACTTTCACTTTCATCAAGAGACTTTTGAGTTCTTCTTCACTTTCTGCCATAAGGGTGGGGTCATCTGCATATCTGAGGTTATTGATATTTCTCCTGGCAGTCTTGATTCCAGCTTGTGTTTCTTCCAGCCCAGCATTTCTCATGACGTACTCTGCATATAAGTTAAATAAGCAGGGTGACAATATACAGCCTTGACGTACTCCTTTTCCTATTTGGAACCAGTCTGTTGTTCCATGTCCAGTTCTAACTGTTGCTTCCTGACCTGCATACAGATTTCTCAAGAGGCAGGTCAAGTGGTCTGGTATTCCCATCTCTTTCAGAATTTTCCACAGTTTATTGTGATCCACACAGTCAAAGGCTTTGGCATAGTCAGAGAACTCAATAAATATAAGTAAAATGATTACATGAATTAGTATCATCATCCAACAAAAAAGGTGAAAATTAAAGGCTATAGCAAAATAAAGAGAATATAGAGAAACAAACTCTCCAAAAGGATATCATAATCCATGTATTAGTTAGACTTAAGCTAATGTTAACTACCAGGAAAATAAAAATGGTAGTGACCTGAACAAAAAAGCAGTCCCCAAAGAGGCTGTAATTGATGAATCACTATTCACCCGAAACTATCACAACATTGTTAATTGGCTATACTCCAATACAAAATAAAAAGTTCCAAAAAAAACAAAAACAAAAGATCATTAGTCCAGGTCTGATGTAGCCCTCCATGGTGTTAAGGACCCAGGTTACTTCTTTGTCATCGTTCTACCGTCTTAGTTCCATGTCATGGTTCAAGATGGCTGCTCCAGCTCCAGCCATCACATCAGCATTCCAGCTGAGGGAAAAAAAGAAAAGCAAGAAGAAGTGCTGCCCTTTCCCCTTTAAGGGCAGTTGTCAGAAGTTGCTTAGTCATGTGGCCCACATATAGCTGGACAAAATGATATTCTGGATGGTCATGAGCCTACTTGAAAATAATGGCTACTATTTACAAAACAAGAGAGTAAGAATGAATGCGAGAGATAACTAGCATTCTCTGCCACAGGGAGCACTGAGAAATTATCTCTGTCACAGATATAAAAGGTGGAAAGTAAATATGACTTGCTTAGCAATGGTTCTGCAGGTATTATTCAAAAATGCTACACTTATTCCAGTTGCTCCCAGGATTTGTCCAATGCAGGACTGTGGAAGTCATCACAGGTATCACCCTCTTACTTCTTTAAACAGGTGTTCTTTGATTCTGTCTTAATCTCCCTCTAAAAATGTTGATGAAAATGGTAGGTATTTGCATAACATGGAATCAAATGCATGAACTCTGGGGTCAGAAAGCCTGGATTCAATACTAGGCCCCAACACTTGCTAACTATGGAACCTTGAGCAAGTAACTTCACAACTGTTTCCTCTCTTGTAAAATAGGGCTAATGATGATGGAGTCTGCCCCACAGGCTATGGTGGAGACTGTCAAGCACCAGCTAAATGCTCAATAAATATTTCCTATTATTATAATTACTCACTGACAGTTTTAACCCCTGAATACTTCTCAGACCTCCTCCCTCCTCTTCATTCACAAAGGCACATCTTCCATGTAGGCCTTTATCAATTCTCAGCTGGATCAATACTCACAGGTCTTTCTTACTGATCTTCTTGCCTTCGCCATTATTCTCTTACATCTACCCTTCAGGTTATAGCCAGAGAGACCTTTATAACTGGACATGTCTGATTATGCCCTGCTGCTGCTGCTGCTGCCGCTAAGTCACTTCAGTCGTGTCCGACTCTGTGTGACCCCATAGACGGCAGCCCACCAGGCTCCCCTGTCCCTGGGATTCTCCAGGCAAGAGCACTGGAGTGGGTTGCCATTTCCTTCTCTAATGCATGAAAGTGAAAAGTGAAAGTGAGGTCACTCAGTCATGTCTAACTCTCAGCGACCCCGTAGACCGCAGCCTACCAGGCTCCTCCGTCCATGGGATTTTCCAGGCAAGAGTACTGGAGTGGGGTGCCATTGCCTTCTCCAGATTATGCCCTGCAGTTCCTTAAAATTCTGCATGATGCCCCTTCAAGACCTGACTTCTCTGGGTTCATCAGTTGTCATTTCCCCACAAATCTCACTACAGTTCTCACAGGACACTCTGGTTTTGGACAAGTTTTTCCCTCTGCCTGGGATTTACACCTGAATCTCTATTAAGTGACTCCTCATCTTTCATGATTCAACTCAAATGTCCCTTCCTCCAGGTAGCCTTCTTCAACCTCTTCAGTTGCAAATGAATTAATATATAATGCACTTGGAATAGTGCATGACACGGTAACTTCTCAATAGTTGTAAATTTTTATTACTGCCATTTTACCTCTGGGTTTGCAGATTCCCTTATATTTTATTAAAGTTCTATTAAATTCTTGTAATTGTTCTCAAGTGTCTCTTTTTCCCCCACCAGGCTTTTTTTTCTACCATGTACTGGAAACTTATTTTTATCCGAAGCATCTAGCGCAATTCCTGGTACATAATAACCATGGAATTGGTGCACGATGATAAGGAAGAAAGGAAGGGAGGCAGAGAGGGAGAGAAGAAAAATGAAGGAAGGAGGAAGATGACTCAATCCTAAATGGGCACAACAAAAATTTAAGAAGAGGAATGAGGAAAGAAGTGGAAAAAACATGTCCTGGGATGTTTTGTCACTGAACAGGGCTTCATGCAGGGTGAGTTTGAAGGCGCTGAGCAAAGTGCCTGCCATCCTATATGAATAAACAGATAGATGCTTCAGTGATGTTTATCTAATGCAGTGGGAACTTCGAGTGACACTTCTTGCTCTCAACTTTGTATATCTCCCCATCATTTGTCTCATTTATTGTAAGCCTGTGGTTTTTCTTCGTTAGCAGATCCTGAAAATAAATACGGCACATGGTTCATTCTGAGTGGTAGAAATATGGATGATTCTTAATCTCTGTTGTACATTTCGTGGCTCTTAAATTCCTTCTCCCACCCCCCAGATTTTTGTTTAATGAGTCTATGAATTTTGCCTCTTCATTCTTTGACTCATTTCTGTCCCTTCAGCTAGTCCTGGTTAAGGTAGCAGACTCTGGAGCCTGACTGTCTGGATTCAAATTCTGTCCGTATTATTCACTAGCTGTGGTTCCTTCGTCAAGTTATTTCACCTCTCAAAATCCTCAGCGTCCTCATAAATAAAGCAGATTTGTCCTTCCACGTAGAATTGTTATGGTCAGTATCTGGCACAGAGTGAGACTGTTATTATTATTTCTAGCATATGATACTAGGAATCTTGAACTGAGCTGAGATTTTTTTTTTCCAAGTACATTTTTCATGGTACTTGCTCCAGGCCTCCTCCAAACTCAGACGTGGTTTTGCTTTATCTCCATGAAGACTGAAAACTCCCCCACCGGAAGCACATTGGCTGCCACTAGCTGCAGAGACTCTCCCTGTCCGAAGGCCAGAGGGGAAGTTCTAGTGTGGGAAGAGGAGGAGAGTGTTCCTTCCTCCATCCCTGAAAAAAAGAATTTGCTGGAGCTGTTTTGAAGGTAGAGAGAACAAGCTACCACAGTGATTGCTAAAACAAATCTTCTCTCCTGCATTAAAATAAAATATATGTGTCTGTGATTTCTTGTATCTGGTTATCCCTGATTTCTGATTTCTTTATAATGAGCGTGTAATGCATGTGTAATAAAAACTTTAAAAACACACACACACAGTACAGTAGTTGTTTCCAATTCTCATGGTTACAGAATGAGTCAATCTTTTTAATGTCAAACTTTTTTTTCAGAGAGTGACCTAGTAGACAGAGCATGAGTCTGGGAGCTAGAAACTTCCAGTTCCTTATCAAAGCACCGAGAGTCCTTTGCTGTTTAGCTTTTGCAATTCCTTTAGCTTCTCTGAATCTTAGGTTCCTTGTGCAATAAACAAGGATACTTAGGACATTGGAAAGTTCAATTGGTTAATTAACGTTGGGGGTCGCACAGAGTCGGACACGACTGAATCGACTTAGCAGCAGCAGCAGGTCTATTAAAACATAATGTATTATTTTTATTTAAGATAAGTCAAGAATTGACTCAGAGGCTTAACATCTAAGTAAAAACTGCTTTCATTAGCCTTTGTGATGTGAAAAAAATGGTGCCTCCTTTGAGGATATTGTAAATGTAAGAGTCTAAGTAGCCTGAAGTCTCACAATTTGGGACTTGCTTTGGTTGACATGGAGGGAGAAGATCAGGATATTCTTGGTTTACTTAACTCATTTGCCAGACTATAAAAATAAGTCATTTGTAGTAAAGGTACCATCCATTGTACTTTTATCTCCAGGAGATAGCAGAGGACAGAAGAGCCATACAGTCTATGGCATTGCAAAGAGTTGGATACCACTTAGCGACTGAACAACCACAACAACCAGCCTTTGCCTCTCCCACATGCCGTTATAAATAATCTCTGCCCATAGCCCTGGCATCTCTGTTCTTCATAACATGACCTCTCTGGCTACATCTGCTTGCACTAAACTGAAGAGTTAGCCCATGAGTTGCTGAGCTGGCCAGAGTCTGCCTCCTTTGAACTGAGATTGAATGAGGGATCACTTGGAACTTGCGGCTGGCTGCCAAGGAAATGGCAACCCACTCCAGTATTCTTGCCTAGAGAATCCTGTGGACTGAGGAGCCTGGTGGGCTGCTGTCCATGGGGTCACACAGAGTCGGACATGACTGAAGCGACATAGCATTCATGCATGCATGCCATGTTGGGCCATGAATAAATAGAAGAAGAACCCAGGATGCAGCCAGGGCCGAGGAGCCTGTATGGCCAGAGCAGCAGAGAGCCAAGACCTTGAAACCAAGGCAAGAGAAATGAAGGAGTGGGCGGGGAGAAAGCAGCCTGAGGCTTCCTTGTTTCCACAGATTAGGAAGAGCTCCTGCATCTGGGCTCTCCTAGAGTCCTCTCTATCTCCTCATAAACTCCTTTCGTGATATGAGTTGAATAGGTTTTATTTTAATTGCCGCACAATCCCTGATCGAATCTATGGAGCCTGGCCTTTTAAGGCAGTGAATCCTAGGCTGAGGTCACATACACCAGGAAGATGTCCGCCAAAAATCTGAGATTCCGGTAAAAAGTGGCCAACTTCTTATTCTGCGAAATAAAAACCAAAAAATGTTACACTGTACTATCAGTGGCATAGTGCTACAAGTTATAACGCATGTGTAATATATAACATTTTTAATTGAGTAGTTTTATTAAAAACTTACTACAAATGATTTTTGTCCATTTTTAGTTGAAGTATAATTTACATAGAGTAAAGTTCACTGTTTTCAGTTCACGGTTCTTCAAGTTTTGACAAACGGATAGAGTTGTATGACCCCACCACAATGGAACAGTTAAACAGAATAGCTCCTTTCCCCTAAAAAACTCTGCTGCTAAGTTACCTCAGTTGTGTCCAACTCTGTGCGACCCCATAGACGGCAGCCCACCAGGCTCCCCGGTCCCTGGGATTCTCCAGGCAAGAACACTGGAGTGGGTTGCCATTTCCTTCTCCAATGCGTGAAAGTGAAAAGTGAAAGGGAAGCCACTCAGTCGTGTCTGACTCGTAGCGACCCCATGGACTGCAGCCCACCAGGCTCCTCGTCCATGGGATTTTCCAGGCAAGAGTACTGGAGTGGGGTGCCACTACACCCCTTTGCAATCTACTCCTATCACCTCCTCTAGCCCCCTGGCTACCATTCAAGTTTTCTGTCACCTGATCTGTAGTTTGGTCTTTGCAAGATTATCAGAGAAGGAAATCACACAGCATGTAGACTTCTTCACTTAGTACAAGGTATTTGAGATTTGGCCACATTGTTACACATATCAGTAATTCACTCCTTTTAACACTAAGCAGTAGTCCATTGCATGAATGTATCATATTATGTTTATGTGTTACTCCATTGAGAGGCATTTGATTTGTTTCCAGTTTTTGGTGATTATGAATAAAGACACTACAAACAGTCACATACTAGTTTTTGTTTGAACATAGGTATTCATTTCACTTGGTTAAATACCTAGGAGACAAACTGCTGGCTCATATGAGAAGTGTATATTTAACTTTACAAGAAACTGCCAGCCAAACTGTTTTCCAAAGTGGCTGTGCCATTTTGCATTACACCCACAGCAGATGGGAGTGCCAATGGCTCCTATCCTAGACAGTGCTTGATAACGTCAGTTTTTGCTTAATTATTCTAATAGGAGTTTGGTGGTATCCGTGGTTTTCATTTGCATTTCCCTAATGATTGGTGATGTTACACACCTTCTTGTGTGCTTGTTTGCCTTCTCTTTATCTTCTTTAAAGAAATGTCAGTTTATTTCTTTTGGCTTTTTTTAATTGGCTTGTTTGATTTTCTTATTATCGATTTTTGAGAATTCTTTATATATTCTGCAAACAATTTCTTTATCAGACATATGCTTTGCAAATATCTCCCAGTCTGTGACTTTTCTTTTCCATCTCTTAGCTATTGCATTATTCTTATTTTTTCATTTTGACTTGGATGGTTGAAGACACTGTCAAGAATGTCATTAGCATGACAGTGTTTGGGAATTCCTACTATGTGGAACACAAAAAATGGACAGAGATGTGAATAATTTTGCCAGTGAATTAGTATATACTGTATACAACTTAAGCTTACTTAAGGATGGGGAGGCAGCTCTACCCCATGGGATCATCCAGGAACCCGGATTCTTTCTATTTTGTGGCTCAGTCATCCTCTGGCATATTGCCATCATCTGCTCGGTTGAAGCTATTTCACCATCATTTTATCTGCATTCCTACCCTAAGGAAAAGAAGAAGTAGAGGGCAAGCCACTTCCTTTTTCGGAAATGACCCGAAATTACTAATATCCTCTTGGCCAGATCATAGTCATTTACCTATAACTAGCTCCTAGGAAGGCTTCAAAATAAACTCATTAGCTGGGCAGCCAAGTGGTTTCCTTAAAACTCTATTACTATGGAAGAGGATATATTGGGGGACAGTAGAGTCCACCAGAGATAGGGAATGAAGCTAAACATAAAATCAGATGTTCTTACTCACATTCATGGACAACAAGGAAGCAGAAGTAACCAAAGGTTTTGCTTAAAGCCACTACTGAGGTTAACAGAAAGTGGGATGTGATTTTCCTTTTGCTTTGGGCTTAGTAGAGTTTGGAAAGGCTGAGTACCAAAGAGAACCAAGGTTAACTGTGTCAGACACCCCCACAAAACCAATGCCACACTCTAACCCTTGCCCCACCCTTGACCTCCCAAAGACTGAGTCGGTAGAGAGGTAAGAAGAAGTTGTTGAGTAATTGCTTTGCAGGAAATGTAATTTTCTTCAGTGAGACAATTCCTTCCTCTTCCTGAGAGAAGGGGAAAGGACATGTTCCTTCTCAAAGTTAAGTGAACAAAGTTCAAGAGAACTACTCCTAAAAATCAGAGCAGTGTTTCTTTTCTCATCCAGGGGCAATTTTGCACCCCCGACCCCCAGGTAGGATGACCCACACCCTGGTTTGGATTGAGACAGAGGAGTTTTTGGATGTTTTCATTTTGTATTGCTGCTATAACAAATAAATGATGCAAATTTATTACCTTACAGTTCTGGAGTCAAAAGTCTCCTTTGGTTAAAATCAAGGTGTTAGGATCATGTTGCTTTCACAGGTTCTCAGGGAGATTCTATTTCTTGCCTTTTTCAGCTTCTAGAAGCTGACTGCATTCCTTGGCTAATGGCCCCCTTCTATCTTCAAAGTTGGTAATTGCACCACTCTGATCTTAGCATCTTCACCTCTCTTTCACTGACTCTAGCACGCCTGTCTCCCTCTTATAAGGACCCCGATGATTGCATCTGTTGTTGCTGCTGTTTCATTACTAAGTCATGTCCGACTGTGACTCCATGAACTGTAGCCCACCAGGCTTCTCTGACCATGGGATTTCCCAAGCAAGAATACCGGAGTGGGTTGCCATTTCCTTCTCCAGGGGAATCTTCCAGACACAGAAATCAAAACCACACCTCCTGCATTGGCAAGCAGGTTCTTTACCCCTGAACCACCAGGGAAGCAAGTCCAGTGAAAGTGAAAGTGAAATCACTCAGTCGTGTCTGACTCTTTGCGACCCCCATGGACTATTGCCAACAGGCTCCTCCGTCCATGGGATTTTCCAGGCAAGAGTACTGGAGTGGGCTGCCATTTCCTTCTCCAGGGGATCTTCCCAATCCAGGGATCAAACCGGGGTCTCCTGCATTGCAGACAGACGCTCCACCATCTGAGCCCCCAGGGAAGCCTAAGAGTGGGTGATTACAGCGGGCCCACTCAAATCATCCAGGATAACCATTCCATCTCAAGACACGGAACTAAGCACACATAGGCACATCTGCAAAGTCCCTTTGCCATGGAAGGTAATCAGGTTTGGGGGCATTTGCATGTGGACAGCTTTGGGCGCCAGTATTCTGTGTACCATACTAGGATATGGGACTTCTCAGACTTACCACCAGGAAAGTTGATCACACTATCACAGGGAGACATTTGGCAACATTTGGGGACATCTGTGACAGTCACCATTGTCATCTAGTGGATAGAGATCTTAGACAGGAGGTGGCGATAAGCAGCATGAGTTTCTGCTGTTCGCCTAGAACAGACAACTGAGTTTCCTGTGGCTTAGATCCTGTGGAATAGATACTTGAGTGGCTCTCGTGGGCGGGTGCTGAGAGGCATCTGCCCTGAAGTGTCACACTCTAAAGATCTGTCTACTAAGTGAGTGGACTCTACCAGCAAGGGGAGGCTGCCAGGGCCGTGCTGAAGGAGGCTGGACAAGGTTGGGCCAAGGCCAGACCACGAAAAGGGATTCATGCAGTAGGAAGATTCTTGCAGTGACATATACATTCCATGATCGCTCAGCCTTTGGATGCCTGACACAAAGAGAGTATTCACAGTCCATCCGTTTAGCAAAAGAACCAGCAACAATCAACATGAGAAGGTGGTCATTGTGCCTTCCCTTCCCTTCATCCCTGATTCCTCCAAATGAAATGGGGAAAGGGAACAGAAAGGCAGACCATTCAGCTTCCTTGCTCAAAGCCCTTTAAGTCAAAAGTCTGACCTGTGAGGGGGAGAGGTAAGGTTTTGAATAAGACATGTGATTAGAGTTGAGACTGGATGGATTTCAATAAATTGGAAGTGACTGGAAAGAAAAAGGATCAATCGCAGGTGTCTTGAGAATCTGCTACATAATAGAACAAAAAGAGCAGACAGAGGGCAGTTGCAAGTAGTGACTGGAGAAGATGAAACTTCCCACTTGCACCTCCCAAGTTAAATCTCCTTTAACCATCTAGTTTTATGGCTTAAAAGTGTAAGATTTCCATTGGCCAGTATCATTGTTGGAAACATGATAGGAACTCAGTTCAAAACTTAAAAGCACGATGGAATCTTGCATCCAGGGTCCAGAACCAGCAGCTTTTATGTGGCACAAATAGCAGTGCATTAGAGTTGCTGTAGCTGGGTGATCCTGCCTCCAGTCATCCAAAACTCTCATGAGACCAGTGACCCAGTTAAGGGATCCCATTGCAACATGAGTGGATGCGACTTGAGCATTTTGCTCCTAAACTATACAACCCCAAAGTACAATAAAAAGTGTGTCTTCGGTCTCATAACTCAAATTGAAAGCACTTTATTACCTTGGTTTTCCAAACCCACCACTACTTACTTATGACAGAAATGGAATGAAATAGTATCTTGTCTTTATTCTCTCTCTCCCACCATTTCAAGCAGGTAGCCAGATATTCTTGCACCCTATAATCATGGGGGTGTCTAAGGAGTTGGCCTGGAAAGATAATTCCTTTTCTTGCTTTTGAAAAAGCTTTAGTCCTTTAAAGAAGCTGCACTTTTTGTCCTGGAGGGAAAGGACCTTTGAGAGTAAAGAAAGAGTGGAGATTTGGGCTTGGATTGGAAAAAGGAAGGAAGTTGGGGTTTCAGAGAACTTGAAGATCAGGGCAATGGTTATGGATGACCCCAGGAGGTGGCAGACCTCAGTGGCTACACATACCCAGAGCCAGAGCCTCTCCTCCAATGAAGTACCACCCCTTACATGTGGCACAAGTTGTGGAGCCTTAGGACCCCCTGGACTCCCACCGCAGGCAGTTCAGCAGCAACCAGAATGGAAAGAGAACCTGTCCCAGTGCCAAGATCCCTGGACCTTTGGATGGCCCTGAAGAATGGGGTTGCAAGCCTGTTTGAAATGGGATTTCCTTTACTCCAAGAGGATAAGGGCTCAGAGTTAGATGTAAGTTGATTTAAAGGGAAACAAAGAACTTGCGTTGTGGACTGATATTTATTTTCAGGGGCTTCACTGGTGGCTCAGCTGTAAAGAATTCGCTTGACAATGCAGAGACGTGGGTTTGATCCCTGGTCCAGGAAGATCCCCCAGAGAAGGAAATAGCAACCCTCTCCAGTATTCTTGCTGGGAAATCCCATGGACAGAGGACCCTGGCAGGTACAGTCCATGGGGGTCACAAAAGAGTCAGATAGGACTTAGCAACTAAACAACATTTATACCCTGTGCACGCCTACTCAGTCACTCAGTCGTGTCTGACTTTTTGCGATTCCAAGGGCTGTACCCCACTGGGATCCTCTGTCGATGGAACTTTCAGGCAAGAATATTGCAGTGGATTGTCATGCCCTCCTCCAGGGGAATCACCGGACCCCATACATCTCCCAAGTTGTCAATGGAAGCCTACGATGGAAGGCCTCTAGATGCAGCCTTCTCTTCCTCCTGTTCCTCCTCTGATCCTCAGCTCCAGGATTTGCCCTCCTCTTCCACCTCCTCCTACTCAGGGTCCAAGGAAGCATTGTCAGGATTTCTTCCCCCAGAACCCCTTGTCTCACACATCCCCTTGCTCCCAGTATTCTTCTATTCCCTACTCTGATTCTCTCCTAGATGAACATGAGTGAGTTCCCAGCCTCCCCAGCTTTCAGTTTGGCCACAGCTATGGCCCCATCCATGTCCTAAAGCAATAAATATATCTGGGCTCATGGGGACATCAGAGGCTGATGCATAGCTTCTGTCTCATTCCCTTTCCCAATTCCCCATCCCTGAGCTTCCCTCCTATTTCTTCCTCTAATAAATCTGTGCTTCATATCAAAAAAAGAAAAAAAAATGGAAAGAAGCCTATACTCTGAGGTTACATAATTAAAGTGATCATTTCCTATCTTAAAAGTCTTACCCTTGAGGATGTTAAATGACCCATGTGATAGCAGATTAGAGTTAGAGACAGCAATATGATTGTTTATCAGTTTATACACTTGTAAATTGGTTTATATTCTGTTGGGAGCCAAAGAAAATATTATATAATGTGAGATATTAAGAGTGGCAGATGTTTGAGGTGGTACTTTGTAATCCTGAGAAACATTTATTGTGTTTAATAGGAATTTTATGGTTAAAAATGTTCAAATGATTTGAAATTCTCCATCTTTGATCTCCCTACTTCCTCCTAAGTATTTTTTTGATGTTCAGTAAATCAATCACACACTTTTGGTTTTAAATAAAAAGACAAAAGCCCAACAGTATACTGTTTAATAAAAATTTCACTTCAGAAGTTGCCGTGTAGCACAGGGAACCCAGGCTGGTGCTCTGTGATGACTTGGAGGGATGGGACTCCAAGGGGGTGGGTCAATCATACACTTTTTTGTAATTCTACCCTCAGCTTTTAAACATTTGAAAAGCTATTCAATCTCACTTATAATGAGATATACAACTCAAAACTGAGATTGCATTTTAATCACATACTGGATACAAAAATCTAAAAGTACCCTATGCTGGCAAAGCTGTGGGGAAATAGTCACCTTCATACAATGCTAATGGGAATGTAAGCTGATACAACCCCAATGGAGAAGAATTCAGCAATATCAAAATTACAATTGATTATCCGTTCAATCCAACAACTTCATTTCTAGGAATTTATCATACTGATACACCCACATATTTGCAGATAACATTAATACAAGTGGACTCATTGCATTGTATATAATTGCAAAAAAATTGAAAGGTCAATGAATTAAACGTCTGTTTAAATAAAGATGCACACCTGCAATGGAATACTACAGGATTTTTTTCAAGAATAAACAAGTTCTTTAAATATCGATATAGAAAATCTTCAAAATATACTGTTAAGTTAGAACAACAAGATGCAGAGCAGTGGATATATCATTAACATATATAAGGAGATAGGAATTGGCTTCTAAATGCATTTTTTAAATCCTTGGAGAGATAAACCAAATACTAATAGGAGTGATTATCTGGTTGGGGATAAAGAGTGGGGTTGGGTGTAGGAAATGGATGAATGGGAGACAGAGGTAGGAGATTTTCATTGAATATCTTTTTGTACCTTTTGATGTAAGAACTACATAGATATACTACCTATACAGAAATGTAAATGTTTTAAAACTCTACCTGATAAGAAATAGGAGATTTCTGTTTATGATGCAGAAGTCTTACTCAGATAACAGAGTATCTAAATGCACTTACCACACAGAATTCAAGTTAATTCTTACGTTTTCTGTTTCCTTTGAACGACTCACAACAAAAACATCTAAATTAATGCCTGATAGTCACAATTTTCGTATTTGCCATCATTTTACTTGAAAACAACCTAAAGGTAGCCTTAGAGACATGACTTACAGTACATTTAATACTAATTATAGCACTCTTAGGGAAAACCACTAGACCATTCAGGTATGACCTAAATCAAATCCCTTATGATTATACAGTGGAAGTGAGAAATAGATTTAAGGGACTAGATCTGATAGATAGAGTGCCTGATGAACTATGGATGGAGGTTCGTGACATTGTACAGGAGACAGGGATCAAGACCATCCCCCATGGAAAAAAAATGCAAAAAAGCAAAATGGCTGTCTGGGGAGGCCTTAAATAGCTGTGAAAAGAAGAGAAGCGAAAAGCAAAGGATAAAAGCAAAGATATAAGCATCTGAATGCAGAGTTCCAAAGAATAGCAAGAAGAGATAAGAAAGCCTTCCTCAGCCATCAATGCAAAGAAACAGAGGAAAACAACAGAATGGGAAAAACTAGAAATCTCTTCAAGAAAATTAGAGATACCAAGGGAACATTTCATGCAAAGATGGGCTCAATAAACGACAGAAATGGTATGGACCTAAAAGAAGCAGAAGATATTAAGAAGAGGTGGCAAGAATACACAGAAGAACTGTACAAAAAAGAGCTTCATGACCCAGATAATCACAATGGTGAGATCACTCACCTAGAACCAGACATCCTGGAATGTGAAGTCAAGTGGGCCTTAGGAAGCATCACTAAGAACAAAGCTAGTGGAGGTGATGGAATTCCAGTTGCACTATTTCAAATCCTGAAAGATGATGCTGTGAAAGTGCTGCACTCAATATGCCAGCAAATTTGGAAAACTCAGCAGTGGCCGCAGGACTAGAAAAGATCAGTTTTCATTCCAATCCCAAAGAAAGGCAATGCCAAAGAATGCTCGAACTACCACACAATTGCACTCATCTCACATGCTAGTAAAGTAATGCTTAAAATTCTCCAAGCCAGGCTGTAGCAGTATGTGAGCCATGAACTTCCAGATGTTCAAGCTGGTTTTAGAAAAGGCAGAGGCACCAGAGATCAAATTGCCAACATCTGCTGGATCATGGAAAAAGCAAGAGATTTCCAGAAAAACATCTATTTCTGCTTTATTGACTGTGCCAAAGCCTTTGACTGTGTGGATCACAATAAACTGTGGAAAATTCTGAAAGAGATGGAATACCAGACCACCTGACCTGCCTCTTGAGAAACCTATATGCAGGCCAGGAAGCAACAGTTAGAACTGGACATGGAACAACAGACTGGTTCCAAATTGGAAAAGCAGTACGTCAAGGCTGTATATTGTCACCCTGCTGATTTAACTTATATGCAGAGTACGTCATGAGAAATGCTGGGCTGGAAGAAACACAAGCTGGAATCAAGATTGCCGGGAGAAATATCAATAACCTCAGATATGCAGATGACACCACCCTTACGGCAGAAAGTGAGGAGGAACTAAAAAGCCTCTTGATGAAGGTGAAGGAGGAGAGTGAAAAAGTTGGCTTAAAACTCAACATTCGAAAACAAAGATCATGGCATCTGGTCCCATCATTTCATGGGAAATAGATAGGGAAACAGTGTCAGACTTTATTTTTTGGGGCTCCAAAATCACTGCAGATGGTGATTGCAGCCATGAAATTAAAAGATGCTTACTCCTTGGAAGGAAAGTTATAACCAACCTAGATAGCATATTGAAAAGCAGAGACATTACTTTGCCAACAAAGGTCCGTCTAGTCAAGGCTATGGTTTTTCCTGTGGTCATGTATGGATGTGAGAGTTGGACTGTAAAGAAAGCTGAGCACCAAAGAATTGATGCTTTTGAACTGTGGTGTTGGAGAAGACTGGAGAGTCCCTTGGACTGCAAGGTGACCCAACAAGTCCATTCTAAAGGAGATCAGTCCTGGGTGCCCTTTGGAAGGAATGATGCCAAACCTGAAACTCCAGTACCTTGGCCACCTCATGAGAGGAGTTGACTCATTGGAAAAGACTCTGATGCTGGGAGGGATTGGGGGCAGGAGGAGAAGGGGACAACAGAGGATGAGATGGCTGGATGGCATCACCGACTCGATGGACGTGAGTTTGAGTGAACTCTGGGAGATGGTGATAGGCAGGGAGGCCTGGCGTGCTGCGATTCATGGGGTTGCAAAGAGTCAGACATGACTGAGCGACTGAACTGAGCTGAACTGATAGCACTCTTTGAAAATATCTTAACAATATAAAATTAAATGATACCAAATGGAAGTATAGATCTACACGAAGGAATGAAGAGAATTAGAAATGATAACTGCTTGGGAAGATACATAAAGCTTTTCCTGTAATTATTTAAATCCCCTTTTAAATGAAAGTAATGTAGCCTGGAAGTATATGAAAAGTTATATTAAGACGTATAACAGTAATAGGGCACAAAGAGGGAGGAATGGAAATGAAAGCATACTCTCATAAAACTCTTATACTAATTTGAAGTGATGGGTAGACTATGATAAGTCAAAGATGTATACAATAAACCTGAATCATCCACCAGAGTAATAAAGCAGAGTGTTATAACCAGCAAGTCAACAAAGAAGATTAAATGGAATCATAAAAATACTTGATTAATTCAAAGGAAGGCAGAAAAAGAAAAATAGGAAGGAATAAAGAACAGATGGATAAACACAACAAATAGCAAGATGACCAAATTAAACCTAACCTTATCATTAAAATCATATGAATTCAAGTGGAGACTAAATGCTGCAATTAAAAGGCAAAGATTGCTCAGAATAGATTAAAAAAGCAAGACAACTATGTATTTCCTAACACTTTATATAAAGACACATACTTTATATATAAAGACACAAGAGGATTAAAAGTAAAAGGATGAAATAATACACAATGCCAACACTAATCAAACGAAGGCCAGAGTGGCTATGTTAATATTTGGCAAAATCGATCGCAAAGCAAAAAATTTTACCAAAGACTTTTTAAAGTCACTTCTTAATGATAAAGGTGTCAATTCATCAAGAGAACATAATAATCCTAAATGTTTACGTGCCTTATAACAAAGCTTCAAAATTCATAAAACCAAAACTGATAGAACTGCAAGGATAAATAGATAAATACATAATTATGGTGGAAGAATTCAATAATCCCTGTCAATAACTGATAGAACAAATAGAAAATCAATAAGAATATAGACTCAAACAGAATTATCCATTAACTTGGCCTGATTTACAGGGATAAAACGTCTCCCTTCCCCTCTGCCTTAGATGAAATAGACATCCTTTTAAAGTGCATATGGAGCATTCACTAAATTAGATTGTAATCTGAGTACCAAACAAATTCAAAGAATGTTAAAGGGTTTAAATCATATTCTCTGACTAAAAAGGAATTAAATTAGAAATTAAGGGAAGGGAATGAGAAATCATTGAGATTATGAAGAGTGTGATTTAAAATGTTACTCCCTTATTTTCAGATAGTATTTTAGAGCAAAAATCAGAACAAATGTGAATCCAGCAGGAATTGACTCTCTTTCCACAATGAAATCCAAGACTATGACTGAGTCATGTGAGTTAGTCACAAACTGAAGGAGCTCTGCTTGCCACCAGTCCTCGGGGAAGCAGTTCTTATTATGTACAGGCAAAAGAAAATATTGTCTGTACTAAAAAAAAAAAGCTCTTCCCACCCACCTCAGGCCATAATACATCACAGAAAAGCTTTCTGGACTGCTGGTTCATAATAAATTGCAACTGATTGGGACAGCTTAGGGGATTTTGAGGCAGGGGATTAAAAAAAAAAAAAAAACTTTAAGTAAGGATTTTATTTCCTACCTTAATAAACAAAAGATTGACTTTTGTCACAGTTTTGGCACTCTAGAAAGAGTCAGCTCACAGGTATTTAATAAATTAAACATCTCTCCAGTTAGTAGACTTGGGTAGTTCTAATGTGGGAGGCTCCTTGGCTGGATCCTCCTAGGAGAAACCCTCTCCTCCCCCATTCTGCTCTGTTTGCACCACGTGGTTGATGCTAACTGGATGCAGATACTAGAAGCCAAGGACTTCAGGCCAAGGCTTACATGAATAGATAGGTAACTGACAAAGGAAATAAAACACTGATATAAGTATGATGAAAATATGGGAAAAGAGGGTATGTTCATCTTTCTATAACATAACAGGAAGTTATTGATAATACCTAGAATTAATAAATCATAAATTAGGGGCAGAAGAGGATCCTTTGGAGGTGAGAAATAACTGCAAGAAGAAATAACTCAAAGAGAAGTGGTGGCTTTTGCACAACAAGATTCTCGAGTTGCATGAAGGAGGGCAGGGCACTGCTTTGCAATGGTTTATAACTGTGTGTGTGTATCTTTGATTTTAAAAAACATTTTCAAAGTTATCATTCAATTCAGTTGCTCAGTCATGTCTGACTTTTTGCAACCCCACGGACTGCAATATGCCAGGCTACCCTGTCCATCACCAACTCCCGGAGTTTGCACAAACTCATGTCCATTGAGTCAGTGATGCCATCCAACCATCTCATCCTCTGTCTTCCCCTTCTCTTCCCCTCTTCAATCTTTCCCAGCATCAGGGGCTTTTCCAATGAGTCAGTTCTTTGCATCAGGTGGCCAAAGTACTGGAGTTTCAGCTTCAGCATCAGTCTTTCCAATGAATATTTAGGACTGATTTCCTTTAGGATGGACTGGTTGGCTCTCCTTGCAGTCCAAGGGACTCAAGAGTCTTCTCCAAAACCACAGTTCAAAAGCATCAATTCTTCAGTGCTCAGCTTTCTTTATGGTCTAACTCTCATATCCATACATGACTACTGGAAAAACCATAGATTTGACTAGACAGATCTTTGTTGGCAAAGTAATGTCTCTACTTTTTAATATGCTATCTAGGTTGGTCATACCTTTTCTTCCAAGGAGCAAGTGTCTTTTAATTTCATGGCTATAGTCACCATCTGCAGTGATTTTGGAACCCCCCAAAATAAAATCTCTCACTGTTTCCATTGTTTCCCCATCTATTTGCCATGAAGTGATGGGACTGGATGCCAGGATCTTAGTTTTTTGAATCTTGAATTTTGAGTTTTAAGCCAGCTTTTTCACTCTCCCCTTTTACCTTCATCAAGAGGTTCTTTAATTCTTCTTCACTTTCTGTCATTAGGGTGGTGTCATCTACATATATGAGATTATTGATATTCCTCCTGGCAATCTTGATTCCAGCTTGTGTTTCATCCAGTCTGGGATTTTGCATGATGTACTCTGCATATAAGTTAAATAAGCAGGGTGACAATATACAACCTTGTACTCCTTTACCAATTTGGAACCAGACCACTGTTCCATGTCTAGTTCTAACTGTTGCTTCTTGACCTCCATACAGATTTCTCAGGAGGCAGGTCAAGTGGTCTGGTATTCCCGTCTTTTTAAGAATTTTCCACATTTGTTGTGATCCACACAGTCAAAGGCTTTGGTGTAGTCAATAAAGCCAGAAGTATATGTTTTTCTGGAACTCTCTTGCTTTTTCTATGATCCAACAGATGTTGGCAATTTGATCTCTGGTTACTCTGCCTTTTCTAAATCTAGCTTAAATATCTGGACATTCTCAGTTGACATACTGTTGAAGCCTTGCTTGGAGAATTTGGGGCATTACTTTGGTAGTGTGTGAGATGAGTGCAATTCTGTGGTAGTTTGAGCATTCTTTGGCATTGCCTTTCTTTGGGATTGGAATGAAAACTGATCTTTTCCAGTCCTGTGGCCACTGCTGAGTTTTCCAAATTTGCTGGCATATTGAGTGCAGCACTTTCACAGCTTCATATTTTAGGATTTGAAATAGCTCAGCTGGAATTCCATCACATCCACTAGCTTTGCTTGTAATGATGCTTCCTAAGCCCCACTTCACTTCACATTCCAGGATGTCTGGCTCTAGGTGAGTGATCACACCATCGTGGTTATCTGAGTCATGGAGATCTTTTCTGTATAGTTCTTCTGTGTATTTTGCAACCTCTTCTTAATATCTTCTGCTTCTGTTAGGTCCATACCATTTCTGTCCTTTATTGTGCCCATCTTTGCATGAAATATTCCCTTGGTATCTCTAATTTTCTTGAAGAGATCTCTAGTCTTTCCCATTTTATTGTTTTCCTCTATTTCTTTGCACTGATCACTGAGAAAGGCTTTCTTATCTCTCCTTGCTCTTCTTTGGAACTCTGCGTTCAGATGGATATATCTTTCCTTTTCTCCTTTGCCTTTCACTTCTCATCTTTTGTCAGCTATTTGTAAGGCATCCTCAGACAACCATTTTACCTTTTAGCATTTCTTTTTCTTGGGGATGGTCTTGATCCCTGCCTCCTGTACAATGTCATGAACATCCGTCCATAGTTCTTCAGGCACTCTGTCTATCAGATCTAAACCCTTGAATCTATTTTCAAAGTATAATAAAAACCATTAATATTAGTAGGGTGAATAGTTCAGAATACAAATAATGGCAATCTTGTAGAAGTGTGGTCACTAGGATCTGATCACCAATGATTAATTTCAACATCTGTCTCACTCAGATCTTCAAACTTCAAACTTATTTGCCAGCTCATACACTTAAAATGCAAGTTGACCTTTGTCATTTCTTTTCTTAGAACATTAATAGCTTCCCCCTTGCTACATCCCCCCTAGCTTCGCAACACCAAAATGCTTCATCTCCCTACATACCCTGCCTAAGTGCCTCTCGCCCTGCTCTGCACTCTTAACTTGTATCCATTCTCCAAGAACAAGCAACACCTTGCTTCCACTGCTAAGAACCCTCCTCTGACTTCTCCCAGACTGAGCCAGGTGCCCCTCCTCTTCCCCATCATTCCTGGTGAACATCTCCATCACCTTTACAACAAAGTTACACCATGTTGTAGCTTTAGTGTACCTACCAGGTGGTTTTTTGAAGTCAGTCTTTATATCCCAGTGCCTATTACTGAGTTTTAGCAAATGCTCAGCAAGTGCCCTTTTAGTTTTGAGAATGCTAATCTCACAAAGACTAAAAGAAGGGAGCATCTAACAAAGATTAGAGTAAATTTTCACTATGGGTTCATCTGTGTCTGCCACACAATGATTTCCTTCACACACACACACACACACACATGGACGCACATACACACATTCCCAAAGCACATAAGCAGTCTGTCCTTATTTCTAGGCAGAATAGGCAGTTGCCTGAAGGGCATATTTGAAAAGTTACTAGAAAGTTCCCCTGAATCCATTCCAAAATCCACCTAATCCATTAGTTTCTATACTGTCAGAGAGGCCACTTGCACACAGTTAACACATAAAGAACTGCCCCTTGAAGCTTTCTTCCTTTAGGCACAAACAATGTTTGAGAGAGGTTACCCTGAATTCTGCTATCTCCTTGGAGTTATTTCCCCACACCCACCACCCCCACAGAGCCAGGAGCATCAGAGATCACAATCAAGAAGAGTAGAGTTGGCTAAAGGCTGGGGGAAGGCAGTTCTGCAGCCTGGGGCACTGCCTACAGACATCCCATCCAGGCCACAACTGTGCGGAGACAGTTGCTGGAATCAGGCAAGTCTGGTTTGACTTGCCTCTTATACCTCTGTGATGCTGGCCAGGTTATCTTACCTTTCTGAGTCTTAGTTGCTTTTAAGAGGCCAAATTCTGCTGGTATGGTTGTAGGATGAAATGACACAATGCTCACGGAGCTCTTCAAGAGGGCGTGGAACAGGCACTCAGTAGGTGTCAATAATGTTAGTTATCACTCAGAGTCCCATAAGGAGAAGAGAAAGGCTACCCACTCCAGTATTCTCACTTGGAGAATTCCATGGGCTATATAGTCCATGGAGTCACAAAGAATTGGATATGACTGAGCAACTTTCACTTTCTTGGACTTCCCTGGTGGCTCAGATGGTAAAGCGTCTGCCTACAACACGGGAGACCTGGGTTCGATCCCTGGGTTAGGAAGATCTTCTGGAGAAGGAAATGGCAACCCACTCCAGTACTCTTGCCTGGAAAAGCCCATGGACGGAGGAACCTGGTGGGCTATAGTCCATGGGGTCGCAAAGAGTCGGACACGACTGAGCATAAGAGTCCCATAAGCGGGTAGACAGAAAGCACGGACCTGGGGAAGAGAAAGGCAGCAGGCACCAAAGACAACTCTCAAATGTTTTACAATTTTGCCTGGAGCCTAGAGTCTTGCACGTTTCCTAGAATCTCTTTACAAAGGAATGGCTTTCCACATCTCCCAAGGGTAGTGTTAATACTAAGCCTGTATTAAACAGTGAGCAACCTCCTCCTCTTAACTTTCTCTCCATTTCCACCTATCTTCCCTGTAAACTCTGGGAGCAACAAAGAATCCTTCCTTCTTATAAAGTAAGGAATAGGGGGTAAGTTCCAAGATGTGTATTTTAATATACTTATATACCCTCTTCATGACATACAGTCCTATGGGCTGATTAAGCACATTCAGTGACTTCCCGAATACTTGTAGATAAACAAAACTTGGAAGGCAGAAATGTCCTTCTGTAGGTCTAACCGGTTGCTATCTCATCTCAGGTGGTGGGAGTCGAGGAGGTGGACAAATTGATTTGCTTTTAAATCCTCAATCAGTGGTTCTCATTCTTGGGGATGCACCAGAAGCATCAGGAGGGCTTGTTAAAACACATTGCTGGGAACTATGCTCAGAGTGTCCAATTATTGGGTCTTAGAGTCTGAGAATTTGAATTTCTTGCAAACGCACCTGCTGCTAGCCTGGAGACTACTTTGAGAACCAGTGCTATAAATAATACTGTACACAGTTTAAAACAACGAAAATGCTAGTTTCCCTTTCAAAGAAAGAAAGTCACTGAAAACATACTTCACAAATTCTTCTAGCATTCTTTTAAAATAATTGGCTCATTTTAAAAAATGAGGTATATATTACTTTTTAAAACTCTTTTTAATACCCTGGCAGTTGCAATCCAGTTTCTCAAACTTAGTTACATATACTGCTACTTAATTTTTCCCAAAGCTCTGGTCTTGAGTCTTAGAGTTTAGAATAATTCCAGCTGCTGTCAGTGAGTTTTCATACCTGACATATGCCCAAAACGTGAAAAAACAATTTTCAAATATTATTAAATGGTGCATGTGTGCTGTGCGCTTAGTCACTCAGTCATGTCTGACTCTCTGGGACTCTTTGGACTGGAGCCCACCTGGCGCCTCTGTCAGTAGGATTTTCCAGGCAAGAACACTCGAGCGGGCTACCATTTCCTCCTTCAGGGGATCTTCCCAACCCAGGGATCGAACCTTTATCTCTTGTGTCTCCTGCATTGCAGGCAGATCCTTTACCCACTGAGCCATGAGGGAATCCCAAATTATTGATCAAGGTGTACAGAAATAATTTGTAAGAAGTGTGTAAGATATCATGTATGCTTCTTATAAATTATTTCCATACACGTAGGTCAATGATTTCTCTTTATGGCTATTTTCAGTTTTCTAGGTTATTATCAATACCTGATGCTACTCTACTTTGTGTTTTCAAAAAGGATAAAAATAGCATTTAAAAAAAAAACCCTCTAAAAAGTAAAAAAAGGAAAAAATGTTTCTAAAAGATACATGTTTGAAAGCGTATGGTGCTTTGAAGTCCCATGAAGGGCAAACTGGTTGAATCTTTCTGGAAAGGACTTTTCATACTCATCAGAACCCCTAGAAGTTTTCACATATCTTGACCCATTCATTTCTCTTTCAGAAACCAATCTTGAGCCAATAACCTGACAAAAGCTTTATACACAAAAATGTTCACCACTGCATTATTTACTATAGCAAAACTTGGAGACCCCACTATCCCAACAGGGGGCTAATTCAGTAGACTATGATACGTCTGTACATTGGTATATTTGGCAGCCCTTAAAAATGAAGAATTTTTAGTAGCATAGGAAAATATTTATGATAAAATGTAAAGGGAAAAGGCAGGTTTAAAAATTGTATATATCACATCACTTCACCTTTGTAACCATAAAAAAATGTATTTTTTTTAAGTCTGAAAGCAAAACTGAAATGTTGACAGAAATTATCATCAGATGAAAGGATTAAAGGTGATTTTCTTTTCTTTCTCATATTTTCCTACATTATGCATGTATCAATTTATAAATAGAAAACAAAAATATTGTTTTCAAAACAAGTATAAAAACAGTAGAAGCCCCTGAAATGTGTAAATTTATGCCCAAATTGGAAATGTTCCCAGAAATATTAAATGGATAGAAAAAATAAGCTTCCTCTACACAGTGAATGACAAGGGACTATTCACAAGCAAACTTTGTTTTCTGGACATTTTTTCTTTTAAGGTTAGTAGGACATTTTGACTTTTTCCAAAGGAAAATGAAATCCGCTTTTTAAAAGTTGTTGTAAAGGTATTTCTTTTGATACAACTGCTCATGTGTTTACCAACTTCTTACCCAGCCCACCAAGCACTGGGCACTCTATCAGCCTGTTACTGAGTTTGTTTTCAATGTAATACTGTGCCTGGTTTATATATGTGGGTGTGTGTGCATGTGTTTGTGTGTGTGTGTTGAAATAAAGACACTGTGCCCACTTAAACTGCCAGATAGCACTATTCCCTGTGGAGAGGAACTCAGGAAAAAGCAAGTTAGTACTGAGCGCTTTCTAAAGTGGATTAGTAAATAAAAGTCCTGAGAAGGTAGGCATTGGACATACTCTTTACAAGGAGGTCTTCAGCCTTAATCTCAGTCGAATAAAACTCCACAGAATTTAGCTTCTCACTAAATAATATCTGGAGCTTTGATGCTGTTATAAAAATGTGTAGCATATTTAAATTCAATCACCAAATTACTGTCAAATCAAAGAATAAAATTGTGATTATAATGAATGAGTTAAATGCTTAAAACTATAGAGTGAGTGAGAGTGTTAGTCACTCAATCCTATCTGATTCTTTGCGACCCCATGGACTGTAGCCTGCCAGGCTCCTCTGTTCACACGATTCTCCAGGCAAGAACACTGGAGTGGGTAGCCATTCCCTTCTCCAGGGGGTCATCCCAAACCAGGAATCAAACCCAGTTTCCTACACTGAGGCAGATTCTTTACCATCTGAGCCACCAGGGAAGACCCTTAAAAATACAAGAAACAAACAAATAGCATGATGACGTAACTATTTTAAAGTCCTTACTAAGTTCCTGCTACTGTGCAAAGCAGGTTAGGTGGATTATCTCACTCATCCCCAAATCATTATAAAAGTTGGGCACTGTTCTCTCCAGACGAGGAACCCGAGGTGCCAAGATCCTAATACCATGGTCCCAGTGGTCCCAGTGGTTCCATTGTCATTTCCCTCTCACACCAACCTCTGCTCAGCAGAGTGGATGCTTTCTGATTCTCTCTTCCTTTACTCTCACCTCTCTTTGAACCAAGGGAGGATAGACTGTTACAAAGTCACAAAGATTAGTTGCACCTTAAGGCAAAGTGAAAGTGAAGTCACTCAGCTGCTCTTTGCGACCCCGTGGACTGTAGCTTACCAGGATCCTCCATCCATGGGATTTTCCAGGCAGGAGTACTGGAGTGGGGTGCCACTTTATTCTCCAGAGGATCTTCCCAACCCAGGGATCGAACCCGGCTCTCCCGCATTGTAGGCGGACGCTTTACAGTCTGAGCCACCAGAGAAGTCTACCTTACAGCAAAGCTTCAAGCAAATACAAGCCACCCCCAAGGCTGCATCACTGCCCTACCAGCTCCTTTTTCTCTATTACTGCTCATCTCTTGGGTCCCTGAGACATGAGTGATGAGGGAGAGGGATGTGCCACTGCCAGCAGAGAAAGAATAGGGCCTTCTCTTCTTCCAGCAAGTCTCCAACCCGTACCATTGCAGAAAAAGAGCTAATAAACTAGTGAAAACCTTGATTTCAGCATACTTTTAGAATAATGCAATTGTACTATGCACGAAATAACTCGTAATATACTTGGTTTATTAGGATCAAGCAATATTTGATAGTGGAACTTAGATGATATTTGTTAAGAGTGGTTTTTTGTTTGGGGGTATTTTTTTTTTTGGCCACACCCTGTGGCTTGTGGGATCTTAGTTCCACAACCAGGGATCAAACTCATGCCACCTGCAGTGTAAGTGCAGAGTCTTCACCACTGGATCACTGGGAAAGTCCCCTGATAAGAGCGTCTTGAATTCATGGTAGTTCTTTGTGAAACTGCACACAAGTAGTTAAGTCACGGAGAAGGCAATGGCACCCCACTGCAGTACTCTTGTCTGGAAAATCCCATGGACGGAGGAGCCTGGTAGGCTGCAAACCATGGGGTCGCTAAGAGTCGGACATGACTGAGCGACTTCCCTTTCATTTTCACTTTCATGCATCAGAGAAGGAACTGGCAACCCACTCCAGTGTTCTTGCCTGGAGAATCCCAGGGACGGGGGAGACTGGTGGGCTGCTGTCTATGGGGTCACACAGAGTCGGACATGACTGAAGCGACTTAGCAGCAGCAGCAGTTTAAGTCAATGATTTCCCTACTTCTGCACTTGCACTCCAACATAGGGATCAAGGGAATTCTTTTTAAATGATAAATCATGTCTTTCCTGTGCTCAGATCCATCCAATGACCCCCACCTCGCTCAAATAAAAGTCAGAGAAGGAAATTTAAGTCTTCACCCATAGATGAATGGATAAAAAAAATGTATACATGCACACAATTCAACTATAAGAAAGGAATTCTTGCCATTTATAAAAAAATGGATGGACCTTGAGACCATAATGCTAAGTGAAATAAGTCAGACAGAGAAAGACAAATACTGCATGATCTCACTCATAGGATCTGAAAAAAACTGAACTCAGAAACAGAACAGATGAGTGGTTGCCAGAGGCTGGGGATGAGGGGGAATGGATGAAGGTGGTCAAAAAATAGAAACTTCCAGTTACAAGTAAGTCTTAGAGATATAATGATGATTATAGTTAACAATACTGTATTGTCTACTTGAAAGTTGTTGAGAGAGTGATCTTAAAAGTTCTCATCACAAGAAAACTAATTTATAACTATGTAAGGTGATGGATGTTAACTTGACTTACCATGGTGATCATTTTACAAAATATACTTATATCGAATCATTAGGCTGTACACTGAAAACTAATATAGTGTTGTATGTCAATTACATCTCAATAAAACTGGAAAAATATGAAAATAAAAGCAAAACCCCAAGTTCTCATCATGGCCTTCAGTGGGTCAGCTGAGGAGCTTTGAAACCCATAGTTTCATATATACCCTACTTTGTGTAAAGTAGATAGCTAGTGGGAAGCTGCTGTATAGCTCAGTGCTCTGTGATGACCTAGAGGAGTGGGAAAGTTGCAGAGGCAGGGTAGGCCGGTGGTACGGAAGCTCAAGCCGGGGGTATATGTGTATACATATAGCTGATGCACTTTGTTGCATAGCAGAGATTAACACAACATTGTAAGGCAATTATAAGTTGGACCATAAAGACGGCTGAGCACCGAAGAATTGATGCTTTTAAACTGTGGTGCTGGAGGAGACTCTTGAGAGTCCCTTGAACTACAAAGAGATCAAACCAGTCAATCTTAAAGGAAATCAACCCTAAATATTCATTGAAAGGACTGATACTGAAGCTGAAGCTCCAATACTTTGGCCACTGGATGCAAAGAGCTGAGTCACTGGAAAAGACCCTGATGCTAGGAAAGATTGAGAGGAGGTGGAGAAGGGAACGACAGAGGATGAGATGGTTGGATAGCATCACCAACTCAACGGATGTGAATTTGAGTAAACTCTGGGAGATAATGGAGAACAGAGGAGCCTGGCGTGCTACAGTCCGTGGGGTCACAAGGAGACACAACTTAGCAACTGAACAACAAAATAAAATTTTCGGTTCAGTTCAGTCACTCAGTTGTGTCTGACTCTGTGACCCCATGAACCGCAGCATACCAGGCCTCCCTGTCCATCACCAACTCCCGGAGTCCACCCAAACCTATGTCCATTGAGTTGGTGATGCCATCCAACCATCTCATCCTCTGTCCCCACCCCCTCCCCGCCCCCGTTCTGTGATGCGCCCGCCACCCTGGCCGCTTCCCCAGACCCACGCCTCCCGGAGCGCCTGGGTTGCAGTGCCTCTGCCTCCACTCACCTCTAGCTGCTGTGTTTGAGCTCTGGCCCCATGATGAAGGTCAGGGGTGGCAGCCAAGAGAAGCTACCCCACGTCCAAGGACAGGGGCGGTGGCTGCACTTTGCTGGAGCAGCTGTGAAGAGATACCCCACGTCCAAGGTAACAGAAACCCAAGTAAGATGGTAGGCACTAAGAGAGGGCATCAGAGGGCAGACAGACAGAAACCACAATCACAGACAACTAGTCAATCTGATCACAGGGACCACAGCCTTGTCTAACTCAATGAAACCAAGCCATGCCGTGTGGGACCACCCAAGGCGGACAGGTCATGGTGAAGAGGTCTGACAGAATGCAGTCCACTGGAGAAGGGAATGACAAACGACTTCAGTATTCTTGTCTTGAGAACCCCATGAACACCATGAAATAAAATTTTGAAATTAATATAAAAATTTTTTTAATGAAACCCATAGTGTCTGGCTTGGGGCCTGAGTCCCAGCTCCACAGGTGATTCGCATATGCAGGCAGTGTGGAGAACCAGTTCTGCAGGATCCAACCTCATTTTCCACCACCCTCCCACTCTAGGCCACTGGGTTGCTCGCTGGTGCCTGTGCCTGGTTTTTGCAGGTTCACCTATGGCTCAGCCATCACTTTTTGTTCAAATAAAAGGTACTTACCTAACCACCCTGTGTCCTCTCCCCTCAGCCTCTCTCTTCTCTATCTTCCCTCCTTGCTTTTTTTGCCTCTATAGCAATTGTCAATATCCCATATATTTACTAGTTTTTCATTGCATTTCCTGCCCTAATCCTCTCCATTAGAATGTAAACTCCATCACGGCAGGAATACTTGCCTGTTTTGCTTTCTTATATGTCCCATGAATCTAAAAGCGCATATGACACTTAGTAGGTGCTAAATAAATAGCTGTTGAACGAAGGAATGATTTACAATTGCCTCATCTTCTTGATAATTTACTAGATAAACCCAGTTCTTGTAGCTAAAAACAAATATGCGTCAGCCTGAACCTTGTTTGACAATTTATCACAAAATCTAAAATAATAGGATTCGAATTAAAGGAGACAGTTTCTACTTATGTGGGGGGCAGGGGGGTGGGGCAGAAGCTGTTCCATTTTGTTAAAATCAAACCCAGTCCCTGAACTCCTGCTGTATGCAGGACACCACAGAGTAAACTCCTGTTTCTTCAGAATGAGTGGGGAATGGGTGTTTTGTGAACTGAAAGTGGTGGTGTACGTTGACCATTCAGGGATTGTCAAATTTCAAAAAATTTAGAGTCCAGAATGAAGCTCGGTTTAAATTTCCTTTGATTATTCAGAAAACACTGCAGAATTTTACTGTGACTGGATGTCATCATTAAGAATATTATTAGAGTTTTCTAGGAATATATGAATACATGCTATTTCAGGGATGCTGCTGATCATACAAGCAATAGAAGATAGTGCCTGCCTTAAGAGTTTACAGTCTAACTATGAAGACGCATCGTAAAAATGAAATCATTAGAAAACAAGTTATGAGGCAATATATCAGTGAATGGTCATTTAAGTGACACAAATTAGGAACATAAATGAGGAACATAAACATAACCTTAGCAGCCTTCCAGGAGGAAATGATTGACAACTGGATTTTGCAGAATTTAAGAGCGAGAACAGCAAGCAGGTTAACTTACTCAACAGAAGTACGGTGCTTTGATTTTAGCACTTCACTCTGTAAAGAGTGAATGAGTAAATTTTTAACCACATGGACTGATGAAGCTCATTTCCCTGTGCCTTGATTCACAGATTGAACTCCATCCACATTGGCATTAGAAAATGTGTTTCTTAATCAGGAGTCCATAAGTCCTGAACAAGTCCAGATAAAAAGCACAGTTTTAGACTGAGTGATTGATGCAATTAAAGTTATTAGTAAGTATGGGCTTAGCTATAAATACAGAGCTGCAAGTTCAAACAATGAGACTATGCCTGGTAGCATTTCTAGAAGTTTTTGCTTACTTTAAAAAAGAGCATTAAAATGAACTAAATAGACTTCTTGAAGTAGAGGAAGAACTAATCATTAACTTTATATCTGAAAGAACTAAAGTCTGTTATTAGCAATGTTCCCATAGGTAAATTAAGAAGCATAATGCATATATATTAAGAAATCCAACATATTTCAAACTTGGAACAAAAGCACCCCTGAAGTTTCTATAAATCCATATACCTTAATTAAGCAACAATGAGCTTATTCAAAAGTTAAGGTTATTTCATAGTTAATCATATGACCTATTTCCTTGACAATCTTAATTAAATTCCTTTGTTTTTCTTTAATAAAAATATATAACTCAACCTAATTATGAAAGTTTTCATTGTTACTCAATATATGAGGATTGAATTAAAATTTTTTGACTAGATGAATAAATTAATTTTTCCAGGCACGTATCTTTACTAGTTTCCCTTATTGAAAGCTGACAAGTTGGAAGTTTTCAGTTGAGTTTTCCTTCCCAGTGAAAATAGCCCTGGGAACTCCAGAAACTGCTTTCTTGGGCCAGGCTTCGTGCCCACAAGCCTCCGGTTAGGGAACTTACTAATTACAATAAGACAGTAGAAAACTTTTGAACTGTCTCTCTTCTTCATTAGAATTAGGGACAAGGAATGCGGGCATGGAGAGAGGAGAAATTTTTAATGAAGTATAAATGGAATTATTTTATTTCAAAAATCATTGAATGTAAAATGTTCTGAAATATTTTCTAATATTAATGTAGAATCAATTTGTTTTATATAACCCACTATCTTGTTCACCTAACTCACCTTGTTTAATTCTAGAGAGAAATCTGGGAATGACTCTTGAGACTTTTTTTGTTGTTATGTTCTCCAGTAAGCTGTCATTAATTCACTTCTTATGTGTGTTGCTATTGTTTATTTGCATGGGTTTTCTGGTTTCAAAACAAGACTGGTCTCAGATGCAGCTGTCCTGGCTTGTTGTTTGAATCTTTGCACATTCCAATAGCATCTTCCACTGGAATGTTGAATTTAATGAATGAAAGACCAGATGCTCCAGGTACATCAGCCTGGGTGAGAACGGCATATGTGACAGGGCCACCGTGCCTTTTAAAAAGCGTTAATGAATTACAATTCATTTCAACTCTTCAAAATTGCCATACTCTAAATATAAGCATAACATGATCTGTTAAGGAGCAATTTATGATATCTTCCAAAACGCTAGTAAGACAACTTCACGGACAATACGACTTCATTTACATCACCTGATAATATTAGATGACTCATCATAAGAGTGCTTATTCTGCTGTGACAATTTAATTGATGAAAAACCTCAACAATTCAATACAATGTTTTAAAAGCAATCGTTTCAATGGTAAAAAGGCAGAGACTAGAGAAAATCAGACACTCAATAACAAAGTTTTTTTCCCTGAAAAAAAGCTTAACTAAGAGAAAGTTTTTAAAGCTATAGATAAAATATCACTGTACAAATCCAGCATCACTTTTGCTCAAGAGTAATGGCATGTATGTCACTAGCAGTGTTCGTTTGCTAGGGCTGTAACAGTTTGGTAGGCTGTAACAGACTACAACAGACTGGGGTAGCTAAAGCAAAAGAAATTCTTTTTCCGCAATTCTGGAGGCTGTCTGTAGGACTGATTCTTCCTTAAGGCCATGAGAGAAGGATGTATGCCACCTCTCTCACTGTGGCTTATAGACGGTCATCTTCTCCTTATGTCTTCACATAGTCTTCCCTCTCTACCCATATGTGCCCAAATTTCCTCTTCTCATAAGTCGTAGTTGATTAGGGCCCACCCTAATGACCTCGTTTTAATTTGATCTCTTTAAAGGTCCTATCTCCAAATCCAGGTTTCCCAGGTAGCTCAGTGGCAAAGCATCTGCCTGCCAATGGAGCAGACACGGGTTCAATCCCTGGGTCAGGAAGATCCCCTGGAGAGGGAAATGGCAACCCACTCCAGTATTCTTGCCTGGGAAATCCCATGGAGAGAGAAGCCTGGCGGGGTTGCAAAAGACTAGCACACAACTAGCGACTAAACAACAACCTCCAAGTACAAACGTATCAGTTAGTAGGCGGAGGGCCAGAGTGCACAACCAAACTATAACATTAGTTTTTTCAATGGTTTCTAACATAATTTTTCCACCTACAGGTTTGATACACCAAGACACTCAGCTAAAGCAGCTGCATTGATCATATTATAGCTTCTTTCTCCTACCTAATGCCAAGGACACATATCCATTGGCATTGCTTTATAACAAATAGTACCATATATGATATAAATTATGTTCTCAAATAAATAGATTGCTTTATGGACAATTGTTATTGCAATGTATGCCATAGTAAAAATACTTGTTAACTAGAAAGACTTGAAGAGTCAGTAGACCTGGGTTCTAGTGCCTCTTCTAACTGACCAGCTCTGTGACCTGACCTCTCTGAACCTGAGCTTCCTCACAGAAGTGTGATGATCAAATACAACCATTATGTAAGAGCACACTGAAAGCCATAAAATGCTATGCAAATATAAGTAATTTTTTAAATGTTTTTAAAGTGAAATGTAATTCAGATATAGAAAAGCATATAATCATACCATTTAAATTACTGCTTTGTTTCCTTTCCAGACATTATACTTTTGTTTTTCTTTCTCATCTTACTATACCTCCAAAGCCCCCAGTACAATGTTGACTAGTTTTCATCATGAGTGGATGTTACAGTGGACTTTTAAGATAGACTCAAAATCCTCTGGAAGAATTTGTGGAAGATCTGATTTATTTCTTTTATAAATGGTTAGTAGAGCTGCCAGTGAAGCCATTGAAGCCTTTATTCAACCCAACCATCTCTCCTTTGAAGACAATATGTCTTTCTCTTCCCTGATTGCTTTTAAGACTTTGTTTTTGTCACTAGTTTCGTTCGGTTTCATTAAGATGAGTTTAAGTGAGGGTTTTGGTTTGTTTATTTTTTTTGTGACTTACCTCGCTTGAGAATTTATAATGTGTGGATTAGTATCTTTCATCAGTTCTGGAAAAGTCTCAAGCACATGTCTTCAAACATTACTCTGTCCCATTGTCTCTCTCCTCTCCTTCTGGAACTTCAATTAAACATGCTAGATTTTCTCTCAATAGCTCTGTGTTTTCTAACTCTCTTATTTCTCTGCTCTCAGGATAATTTCTTCTGACCTATTATATAGTTCACAGATTCTATTTTTAGCTGCCTCTGATCTTGGGCTAAAACCATCTACTAAACTAAATTATTTCACATATGTGTTCACCTAGGTCTGGTTTTTATATTTGATGGCTTCAAATCCAGCACAATCTCCCTTCTCGGTTATCTTTGTGCCTGGTTATCTTTAACCATGCACTGCATATTTGTAAAAGGAATAATTTCTAGGAATAATTTGAGGCTTACAGTAAAGGCACTTTCCTCCAGAGATGATTGGTGTTTACTTCTGCCAAATCTGGCATTACCAACCCCAGACCACCTTATACCAAATTCAAGGTTTGACATTCCCAAAGATCTGAAGGAAATCAAACTGACTAGGAGATTTGAGTGGAGCTCAATATCTCTGAAAATATGTGTAATATTCCTTGAGAATGCAGTTTTGTTGGAGAAAGATACATAGTTTTAAAGTCAAAATACATCATTTTAAATCAAGACTGTGTCACTTTCTACATGAATAAACTTGAACCAGCCATTTAACCTCTTTGAAATTCAGTTTTGTCATCTATGAATTGGAGAGTATAGTATTTACTCTTCAAGATATTCTAAGGAAGAATTCAAATATGGAAGACATTTTACAAAGCCTAGGACACACACAGAGAAACATTATTTGTCTTTATTTCGGGGCAAATCCCATAAAACAATGTTATATTCTCTCACTTGATAGAACCTGTTTGAGAATTTTGCAGATTATCTCAGCTAAAAGGATTAACTCCATAACTAGCCAAGTACATTCTTTCTACTCAAAGTTGTTTTTGAATTAAAATGTATGCCTAGCCCCATTATTATTATTAATCATAGCTTTTCATTGGGGATTTACTTAAAGAATCTTTTCATGCTAAATAAATAGAGAGATTTAATTTTTTTCCTTGACTGGACAGCTAATTCTGAAATTTTTGTATATTTTGAATACAACAGAAAATGAAAAGTGTTACTGTGGAAGAGAAAAACTGTGTTAAGAATCTGTCTAATTTTAGTGGAAATGTTCATCTGTGAATATAGCATCAGCTTGAAATATTTAATTCTGATCAAGAGACTATAGGGAACTTCCCTCGTGGTTCAGAGGTTAAGACTTCATTTTCCAATGTAGGGGGTGTGAGTTCAATTCCTGATCAGGGAGCTAAGAAAACCAAAACTGGAACAGACACAATATTGAAACAAATTCAATAATGATTTTAAAGTGGTCCACATCCAAAAAAAAAAAATATTTTAAAGAAAAAGAGACTATAGTAATTGCCTTAGTGTCTATTGTCAGCTGCTGTTGTAAATTGCAACAGAAAGTAAACAGTGCAATACAAGTAGGGGTAAACTTTGCTTTTCTTACATTCAGGATTTTGCTAGATATAAATGAAGCTAGATAAACTAGATGATATTTTTACTAGAAAAAGAGAGCTTCTGGATGAAGACAGAGGAATTTTTTCTTTTTATTGTTATTGAAGAATGTTGGTCTCACAGTATTAATAATACAGGAACATTCACTTATATAGGACTAGAAAGATGGTAAACTGAGGATAGACCCAGCGATCCTGATCGTTTGTGAGTGAGGCCATGTAAAGGGATTCATAGGTATAAATATGCTGATTCACTTTGCTATACAGCAGAAAATAATGCAATATTGTAAAGCAACTGTACTTTAATAAGTAAAGCTTTTCTTTAAAGTCTATGCATTGTTAAGTTACTCTGATTAAATTTTAAGCCCCCATTGGTATATTTGGCTCTAGATCTCAACTGTCTTATGTCCTTCATATAAAAGGAAAATCAGACAGAATGGTTTTGACCAACAAGACATGTTTGCTGAATAGTGGATTTAAAATCAACTGGAGTCAAATGATCTTGATTCTAGAACTAATTCTACCAATAACTCTGATCTTGGGCAAACATTTCCTTCCTACACAGGTCAAGTGAAACTGCATAAAATGGTCTTTAAAATCCCTTCCAGTTGTAAAATTATGTAGTTCTGTGGGTTATTTTAAAATTCAGTGTAAGACTGAAAGTGACTCTTTAGAATCATTCTCTTTCCTTCAAACTTTTCCTGGTTGAACATTAGTCCTAGAGAATAGTGTAGTGTTATGCAACAGAACTTAATGTCATTATGTGTCTAAAACAATCTCTCCCACCCCTTACTTCACCCTATTCTACCTCCCCACCCCACCCCCCCACCGCCCCACACACACACATATACTCCACTGTGGTTAAAAGACAGACCCAATGTCAAACTGAGGAAAGGACCAGGGGTTTCAGCAAGAAATTAAGAAGTCAAAGATAGGGAGAGCTGGGCTGAAGTTTGAGAGAAGGTGTGGGAGTCTATCCCAGGGAGCCTTAGCTTTAAGGCCTAAGTCACTGGCATGGAATGTTCTGGACTCCGCATCTGGCTGCAACGAAAGGGAGGAGCCTGACTCAGTTACCCAAGTTCATAGGATACACCTCGGCTAAAATGAACCCATGTGTAGACTGAAACACTGTATCATGTACTCTACCACTCAGGACTTAGGGATTTTTGCTAAGATATAACTGGGGTAGAGACTGAGTGATGACGGGAAGCTACCTTCCCTCTCAGCCTTGGAATCATCATGAACTGGGATAACTGGCAGAGGTCCACCACGGTGGGGTTGGTCAGATGTCCCCAGATACATCTCTGTGGGACAGCAGGGGCTCTTGGCATGGTGGTCAGCAACCATAAAACATCAAGAGCAGATCTCTGGCATGTGAGGCAACCAGCACCAGATGGCATGGCAAGGAGCCAATAGCTACAGAATTTAGCCCCAACAGACACTTGAGTTCTCTCTCCTCTCCTGCTGCTGCTGTTGCCGCTAAGTCGTTTCAGTCGTGTCCGACTCTGTGCGACCCTATAGACGGAAGCCCACCAGGCTCCCCCATCCCTGGGATTCTCCAGGCAAGAACACTGGAGTGGGTTGCCATTTCCTTCTCCAATGCATGAAAGTGAAAAGTGAAAGTGAAGTCGCTCAGTCGTGTCCAACCCTCAGTGACCCCATGGACTGCAGCCTTCCAGGCTCCTCCGCCCATGGGATTTTCCAGGCAAGAGTACTGGAGTGGGGTGCCATTGTCTCTCCTCTAATGAATATTAAAAGAGGAATTACAATAACCGTGAAAAAAAAATTGGAAATCATGCTAATCAAATTATATAATCTCTGGGGCCGTTGTAATGTAGAGCAGTAAGGTAACAGTTGAGGTTGTTGAAGCCAGCAATACACAGATTATCTTTTCAACCATTAAAATTTCTTAAAATGAAGTCCAGTGGAGAGTTAATATGAGGATGGAATGGTGATTTCTGCATATTATATTTAGACATTCATCAAGAAAATATAGTTAGGAGTAACAAGAAGCCATGTTTATAAATCCGAACTCTATGAATGTCAGTTCACTTTAAAATTTCTTTTTGTTTATTTATTTGATCCAAGTGACAGTTATTTTGTGTCATACAGCTATAGTGCCTTCATCTATTGTTTCCATGTAATATTTTGTCTTCAGGCTTGTGCATTGTGACTGAGAAGAGTGCTATATATTCAAAAAATGCTTGTCAGAAAACACTATACTGAACATGTCAACATCCTTTAAAATCTTATCTTTATGATTCCAAAATAAATCACTTTTATAAAGCCATGAACTCAGTAGTCACTGAGCCACCATTTTGCAGGACAGAATGAAACTTACAGGATTAGGGCATATTTACTCATTACATTCTTATTTTATTTGATACAAACCTGTATATGCCATTTGTAAAACAGTTTTGACAAAAGTATAAAATTAAATCTACTTTCAAATCCAAGAAAGAAATCATTTTGGCATATATAAAGTCTTAAACTCCTGCACGTTGAAATCAATCCACTTCTATGGACTTCCAGCCTGTTCTGTTTCATGTCGTCATTCAAAAATATGCCCAAGAAAGGCTCAGGAACAGATCCCACCACGCTCATAAATGCTAGAAAACGATGACAGTATATGCGTGTGCATATTTTTGTGTGTATATTTGTACTTTATACACATAAATATGCATGTGTTTTATTTATGTGTGCATATTTATACATAAATAAATTAGAACTATTACTAAGTTTTGTGTTCTGTTTATTTTCCAGTTTTTCTAAAGTGGCCAACGTATTACTTGTGAAAAAGAAGCATTTATCAGAACACTATAGGTGAATAGTTTATGATTTCAAAAGATGTTCAAAATAAAATGTAGCTGAGTTCCAACTTCAAAGAATCTAATTGGCTTCTGAGACTGTGCTCTGAAATCCGTCCACAGCATTGGTGCCAAGGCCACACCCCCTATGGCAGCTCCCAACCAATGGTAGCCTGACAAGGTTAGTAAGGCGGGCCTCTTCCAGTGGGACTTGTGACTCCTCTGATGGTGGAGTCTTACTCCAGGACTCCCCCAGAGGCTTGCTGAACTTTCCCTAGAGGACGTGACAGTGCAGCCTGCTACCACTCAACCTGCTGTCTCTCTCTCCTTCATTTGGGGTCAGACCTAGGTCATAGGCCGATGCCCCTCCAGCTTCTCTGAGCTCCCTCCCCGTTTTCTCTCATAGGTGCTTTCCTAATGAAATTCATGTACATTTGGTCCTATCTTGGAATCTGCTTCTTAGAGAACCTGAAATAACACAGGCTACAAAGCATTATAGCATATTATTATACTTTGATTTTTAGCCATGAAGTCGTGTCCGATGCTTTATGACCGCATGGACTGTAGCCCTTCAGGCCCTTCTTTCCATGGGATTCCCCAGGCCAGAATACTGGAGTGGGTTGCCATTTCCTTCTCCAGGGGATCTTCCCAACCCAAGGATCAAACCCACATGGCCTGCACTGACAGGCAGATTCTTTACCACTGAGACACCATGTAAGCCCTAAGTATGTGTTACTGTATAATCAATTAAAAGCAAATTTCTACATTGTTAATTTAATTTGATCTGTGACAGATATATTTATGCCTAATTTTACATTTTACCAGATTGGTGGAAGATACATCCATTCGTTCATTTCTGTACAGAAACATGTATTATGCCTGTTATGTGCAAGTCCTGTGCTAAGAACCATGACAGAGGCAAAGGTAAAGGTGAATCAGGACATCAAGGAAGCTGGAATCTGAGTGGAGGTGAGTGGCCATGGTAAGTGCTTTGAGAGGCACAAAGCAAGTGCTGTGAAAGCCCAGAAGTTGGAAAGAGACCGGGGTCTCACTTTTCAGCTAGACTCAGGACGAATAGGTAATTTTTAAATTATTTTTGAATTTTATTGAAACCACCTCAGCAGTTTGTATCACAGTTTAAAAGGGCTTCAGGTTTGAGGAGGTGTGTTTATACTTCATCATGCGTCCCAGTGCAAGTAACGTTATTGATGGCACTTTGCACTTCCCGTGGCCATTTTCCTATCCACCAGCTTTCTCCTTCTGGGGGTCTCCCTGCCAGCCCAGTCCTGAACCTGAATCAAGGAGTCATTATCATTACTCTTAGTTTTCTAGCCAACTAATATGGTTTCCTCAAATTGTTCTCTCAAGCAGAAACAGAGATACAGACATAAAGTACAGATGTATGGACACCAAGCGGGAAGTAGGGGTGGGATGAACTGGGAGACTGGGATTGACGTATATACACTACTATGTATAAAATAGGTTACTAGTGAGAACCTACAAAAAATTCTTCTCTTAGCTTAAAGGAGTTCTCATTAAATCAAAAGATGCTCTTGGTTTTCATACTGATCTCACCTTCATATGTACTGATGGGCACAGTGGGTTTTGCCTGACAGCTCAGTATCCTGCTGACTTCTCCTACTCCTTCAGTAACAGAAGTCTGGGAGTTCAGTCTTCAAGTGTCTGTTTTAGTCAGATAAACTCTCTTTTGGGAGCTTCAGAAAGCTGGGTTATGTCCCTCACCAGAGACAGACACGTTATAAAACAGGTCACCCTTTGATGAGTAGAGATGGAAAAAATGACAGGTGCAACAGCAAGAGGTTAGGTCCCAACGCTGTACTTTCAGTTCACAAAGCAGTTGATTTTACAAATTAATAACACGTACCTGGATTATCTATGGAAAATGGCACAGGTAAGCCCTGACTAGCATCTCCCGGGATCTCCCATCATTTCACCTTTAGGACTAAACTCACTTGTTTAAAAGGGGCTTAATGCTGCAGTTTTTCCAAACGTGGGAGCCATTGCTTGAAAATTATTTTGTCATGATTAGAACATCTTTCTTCAAATATCTTACTGAAATGTCAAGTATTAATATAGGTGGGGTAGAGTTGGAGTGGGAGGGTGCATTATTAAGATAACCTAAAGTCAAATTCTGCCACATGAGCCCGTCTTGTTATTAATACTCGACTCACCACAAGCTTGAAATTCAAATGTTGCAATAGCTTGTCTCTCTGAACATGTTTCCTTTTTCCAAGAGCCCTATCCAAATCTCACATGACTGTTCAGATTCAAGAACCATTAAATGTATAAAAGCACCTCCAAGTCATTTTCTTATCTCCAAAGTCCTGCCTGTTCTTTGCCATTCATAGATGAGCTGTTAGAAATGAAAAATCCTGACATTATCTTGTGGGAAGAAAAGTGGTTTGAAGAAAAAACAACAGAACACAAAGTTCTTCAGTGAAATGCTGACTTTGAGTGTAACATAGACAAAGCAGTTATTCATAAATCTGAGGTAACATTTTTTTGAATTTTATTTAACCAAATGCTATAGTAGCTGAAACTAGAGTCTAAGGTGTTTCCTTAACATGTCATTTTTTCCTCCAATTCAGATACATAGACATATTATAAAGTTCTTCAGAATTCATAAGGTTTTCCATTTTGCAATAGTAAGCATTTCAGCATTTATTTTGGAAAAAAATTGTTTAGAAAAATCTGTGCATTTTTCTAGTAAGTAGACCAATAATTAGATCTAGGATCATGAAGATTACTCAGTGTTCCTCCTCACCCCTGCCTCTGAACAATCGAAGTTAGTTTTCATTTTTTACTTTTTGTTCTTGTATTTCTGTAGGAATTTTGCTCTAAGAGAAGTAAGAGGAAGAGTAAGAGAGGGTGCTATTTGAAATGTCTACAGAATTTGGACTAAATCATCTTACTGAAGACTAACTTTATACTCCATGCTCCTGCTGGGTTCACCAGGGCAGGAAAGCAGAGTAGGGTGGGGATGACTGCATATACAGAGATATGAGAGACCGTACAAAGTTTATTATATCAATTTTGAAGTTTGTAAACTTCTTTGAGAATAAGAACTCTTTTTAATCTAAGTATCCTAGTAAGGTGGCTCTCTCCATACAACAGCAGTTGTGCTTTGGTCAGTTCAGTGTTCAGACTATGCTTGGGAATTATATGAAATTACTGACTCCTTATAATAGCCCCCCGAACTATGGAGTTGGGCTCCCTTCTCCATCTCCAAGGCCTGAGGTTGGGACACAGTTCTTTTCTGCTCAGAGATGGGCAGCAAGTGTTGTGAGTCACAGGATGATTCTGTTAAGCATGAGGCCCCTGAGTCCCACAACAATGTAGGTTGAACTAAGGATTTTCAACCTTTTTTTGTGTAATAATGGCCGAAGAGCCAAGAGGACTTAACATCCAGATAACAGTACAAATAAGATCAGGTTCAGCAAGGATAAGGGAAGAGGGACAGGAACCAGGAAAAGAGTTCTCCTGTACCCTAAAGCCTTACATACATGGACATTTACACAGATTGGGGAAGAGTAAGGCAGGATGAAAACCAAAATAGGATCAAACTACCTGTCTCTCCTCCAGTCCACCTCCCCCACATCCCCACTCCTGGTTCCGGCCAGAGAACCTGCTGCAAACTTCAGGCAGCCAGTGCTGCTGAGATTTCTTGTCCACTGCCCTGTCAAGGTTTCTTTCTCTTCGATTCTTTTAACCACCATGGAAATGAGGTCAGTACTCTGTGATTGTCATTCAATCCAATTTCTTGAAATATTTTATTATTTACATAAGATTTCCCTACTGACTTAGGACAAGAAGACTATGAATGTACAAAACCTGAGATTCCTAATCATAAAAATTTCAATCTTCATGGCTTTAGTTAAGCAAAGATTATTCCTAAAGGAATTTTGAAAGAAAATATTTAAGAAACGGCTTTATTTTGTTTATTTTTATTATAGAGTTTTATTTTGTCTGTGGATGTATAAGTAACACATTCATTGGTAAGAATTCAGAAAATACCACTCTCCCCCAAAAGTATAAAACATACAATAAAGATGATCTCTCTCTTTTTTTAATTAATTAATTTTTCTATTGAAGGATAATTGCTTTACAGAAGGATGATCTCTCTTGTCATCACTCGATGTCATGTTGGAGTGTATCTTTCGAGAATTTTTTCTATACATATACATGCACTGTTTTCAATGCGACCAGCTTTTTATTTTTTTTTTATTATCTGTCAGGCAATCTGCCTTCTTCACTTAATATAATATTGTGCCTTCTTTTCCTGTCAATGTGTGTAGTACGCCACCCCTTTAAATCACTGCATCATGTTCTTTATCAATGCACCATAATTTAACCCTTTACTTATTAAGATATATTGCAATTGTTTTCTATTTGTTTTACTGTCGAAAGGATGACTGAAATAGAAATCCTTGAACACACGCCTTCAAATATATGCTGCTTCTTAGGAGTGTAATGGCCAGGTCAAACAGTTTGCACATTTAAAATACCAATACGTGTTATTAAACAGCCTTTGTGGGAAGCTTACGCTATTCTACTCACACTCCCAGGATATAAGAATGCCTCTGTCTCCACCACACCAATATTGGGCTTTCGTTTGTTTTAAATTTTCACCATTAATAAACAAAAAATTCATTGCTTTTGAGTGAAATTGACTAATGAGGATGACTTTACTTTTCTATGTTTATTGACCAGTAACAATTTTTAAAATAACCTCTTGATGGCCTTTGTCTTCTGTTGGCCTGTAGGTTTCCAACCTTATGATCTTTAGTAAGTTTTTGTGTAATATTACTCTATATAGACTATATAGTAATATTACTATAGGGATAATAATATTACTCTATATAGACTATAAGCTCCATGAGGGTGAAGACCATTTTCCTCACCACATAGCCTGCCTTTAGTATAATGCCACACTCAAGGGCAGAAACTCAAAAAATATCTGTGCAATGACTGACCTTGTCCCTCATATATGCTGTAAGTATATAGTTTTTTCAGTTTATGTTCTTAACCTCTTTTCCCCCATCCAAAAATTTTTAAACTTCATGCAGTAAAAATTTATCAACACATTCCTTTACATATTTGAGTCTTATAGTTCCCATCTAAAGGTTATAAAAAATAATATCAGCAAGCATTTGTGTGTACACCAAATGTGCCAAAACTGTTGCAACCGCTTTACCTATGTTTCTTCATTTAATTCTTGTAACAAGCCTTTGTCTAGTTATCACAATCTCATCCTACTCCCACCTCAATTATTTTTCTTTAAAAAAAATCATTCTAGCTCTTCCTCTCAATCGATTTCATTAATATTAATATATAATACTTCCATATTTTCTAAATCAGGAGGAAAAGGAGTAAAGTGAGATGCCGATATATATCATATGATATCACTTACATGTGGAATCTTAAAAAGAATTGGTACAAATGAACTTGTCTACAGAACAGAAACAGAGTCACAGACGTAGAAAACAAACTTAAGGTTAACAAGGGGGAAGCAGGAGGAGGGATAAATTAGGAGATTGGGATTGACATATATGCATTACTATAAATAAAACAGGTAACTAATAAAAACCTACTGCCTAGCACAGGGAACTCTACTCAATACTCTGTAATGGCCTATGTGGGAAAAGAGTACATACAACTAATTCACTTTGCTGTACAGTAGAAATTAACATAACACTGTAAATTAACTATACTCTAATAAAAATTAATCTTTTAAAAGTGAGATGTCTCCCTCTCTCCCCCTCATCTCAGCTGCCCCTGTTTTCCTCCTCAGTGTGTGTATATGTATGTGTGTGTATTTCCCCCTTTTTTTTATACAAACTGCAGCATGCTATACACACTGTTCTGCAATTTTTATTTAATAAAATATCCAGATGTTCTTCAAAATCACTTTGTCAACATTTGATTATGGTTGAGTTAAATTTATAATCTTGGAAAAAATTTTGCTCCTAAAATATTATCTTGCAACTCAAGAATATGTTATTTCTTTTTTTTAGTTTTCTTTTGTTTTCTTCAGTAAAGCTTTTCATTTTCTTATAAATCCTAAGTATTTGTTAAGTTTTTTCCTGAGTAGTTAGTCTTTTCAATTTTTCTGTATCTGATAGACTGGAAGAAAAAAAATACCTCCTTTTTTAAGCAATGTCATTTGCCTTACTACCAATGAGGTAACACATTTTCATACATTTATTGGCCAATCATATTCTTTGTAAATTCAATCTCTCATTTTTAAACATCTGAATGACAGAGGCTTGAAAAAGTGCAGAGGTCAATTAAAACCATTGTTCAACACACTAAAAATCTAATTTACTATTCCCACCAAAAGCACTTCTGTTTCTGTTAATTAGGATAACAGTTCTCCATTCTTCAGTCTTTTTTGATACATTTTTTTCTTCCTCACACATTACTTTCTTTCATTTGCCTAAAATGACTTTTCATAAAATCTGCTGTTGAAATCTTGCTCCTGACTCTTCCTTTTTACTGCCACAAGTTTGTTCAGGTTGTCCATACCTTTGCCTAGAAATGACTGGCTTTGTGGTCTTCCCACTCATTCTTTCTTCTCCACCCAAAGAGAGAATAGATGAACCGCAGATTCTGGGCTTCCCTGGTGGTTCAGAGGGGAAAGAATCTGCCTGCAAAGCAGGAGAGATAGCTTCAATTCCTAAGTCAAGAAGATCCCCTGGAAAAGGCCATGGCAACCCACTCCAGTATTCTTGCCTGGAAAATCTCATGGACAGAGGAGGCTGGTGGGCTAGGATGTGAATGAGAAACTAAACACACACGAAGCATGGATTCCAAGGTATATTGCATTGCTCATAAGACCTGAATGGTATGCCACTGCCCACTAAACTTAGTTTATAGTGCTACTTTTTCTGTCTTGTCTCCTACCATCATTTTGCATTTTTCCTACACTTCAACAAAACCAAACTACTTAATATTCCCAAAATGCACTGTATGCTTTTCTGACTCTATGGCTCTGCTCTTGCTATTACAGGGACCTGGAATGCCTTCCCTTTTTTGTTGTTTGCTTTTTTGTTTGGTTTTGGGTTTGTTTGTTTTTTCCTGATCTTTTGCAATTCTATCACTTCTTCAAGGCCCATCTGGAATATCACCCCCAGGAAAAGTTTCCTGTGATCTCCTCCTCTTTTGAATTCCCAGAGTAACTTTGTTTCTCTTAAACTGCCCACCCTATTATTACGGTCATTATATATTGTTTCAGCAAAGAGAAGATGTCTTGCAAGATGGTAGGGTGAAAAGGACCTGGGCTATGTGATCAGAGAATCTGTTCAAAGCCCCACTGTTCACTTAATAATTGTTTTAGATTACTCAATCTAAAGTAAGTCCTTTAACCTCTTGAACCTTCAAAATCTTTAGTTGTGAATTGGTGGTTGTAGTAAGGTATAAAACAAAAGAAATTGTGATGAACAGAGAAAATATATATTAAAAAAAACCTTGTAAATTGTAAAGTACTGTATAATAGTGGTTTATAACTAGTGAAGTTTGTATGGTTCCTGTCACATTTGTGTTTCACACTAGTGTATCAGCCTATTATATTCCACATCAGACAGTAGCAACATTTTTCTGATAGGGTCTTGCATCATGATCTAGTCTCAGAAATGGAAAACAGTATGACTGGTTGGTTGGGAAGATAACAGACTTTTTAAATAATGGTTTAATAGTTCTCCAAAGGTGAAGACAAGCCTTAAAAGTACTGAGCACCCAGGTCTAGTCTAAAGATAGATTATGGATTGTAAACACTTGCTAATTATGCTGACATAAGCTATTCTGAATGAAACAGATTTTTATTAAAGAGTTTATGATCTAGGGTGAAAGGAAAGGGAGACACAAAGGTGAGAAGACTAGCCATTCTAGTTCCCTTAGTTTTCAAGTCTAGTCCGGAGGCAAAGGGTAGCTGAGTCAGTGAAAAGGACTGTTGATTTCTCATGGATCCATCTATTATTATTATTTTCGTGGAATAAGTTTTCAAATTATTCATGACAACTTCTGGTGCTTCCACCCACCGTGGCATTACACAACACACACATACCATATTTTGTATACATGAGAGCCCATGACATAATCACATTACTGCATTTACCCTAAAGAGAAAGGCAACAATGAATGAGTGACCTCCATCCTTCGTATCTCTGTCTCCTTCCCGTAAGTTTTTAATCCCATTCCCCACACTCTAAGTAAAATTCTTGCTTTCCATGTGTATGAAAACTTAGAGGCCCCATAACCTCTTTCTTGTCTCTCTTTCTAAGATTAAATTTCTCTACAATGTTACCCATTGTCCTCCTCCTTCAATAAATGTTTTTATTGAAGTACAAAATATACTCAGTAAAGTACCTAAAGCATGTTTAACTTTAGTGTATATATAGCTCAATGGGTTTATGCATGTGTTTAAATCCAAACAACCACCACCCAGATCAAGATGTAGAATATTCTAGTACCTCGGTAGGCTCCTTCATGAATCCTAATCAAAACTCCTCATCCTATAGCCCCCATGGGCAACCTGCATGCTCAGTCGTGTCTGATTCTTTGCAACCCCAACATGGATGTTCCCAGACAAGAATACTGGAGGGGGTTGCCATTTCCTTCTCCAGGGGATCTTCCCAACCCAGGGATCAAACCTACGTCTCCAGCATCTCCCGTATCTGCTGCAGTGGCAGGCAGATTCTTTACTGCTGTGCCACCTGGGAAGCCCATCAGCAATTGATTCTTTTTAAATATGCTACATTTTATTAAGATAAAATTCACATACCATGTAATAGTGCAAACTTCAGTGAATTTTAGTATACTCAGCATTATTAAACCATCACCAACATATAATTTTAGAACATTCTGATCACCCCCAAAATAAATTCTGTACCAATTAAAAATCATTCCACATTCCACTCTTTCCTCCAGCCCCTGGCAACCATTAATCTACTCTCTCTCTCTAGAAAGATGAATTTACCTATTCTGGACAGTTCTATAAATGAAAATATACAATTCGTGGTCCTTTGTGACTAGCTTCTTTCTGTCAGCATAAGGTGTTCAAGGTTCATTGCTGTTGCAGCATATTTCAGTATTTCATTCCTTTTTATTGGTGAATAATATTCCACTGGTGGATATATCACCCTTTGTTTATCCCTCTATCTGTTAATGAACATTTGGGTTGTTTTTACTTTTTGGCTATTATGAATAATGATGCTATAAATGTTCATCCACAAGTTTTTGTGTGAACACATGCTCTTACTTCTCTTGGTTATGTAAGTTTTTAATTCTGATGAAATCCAGTTAATTTATTTTTTCTTGTCATTTATGCTTTTGATGTCATATCAAAGAAACCACTGCCCAACTCAAGGTCATGAAGGTTTATTCCTATATTTTCTTCTAAGACTTTTAAAGTTTTAGCTCTCATATTTAGGCTTATGATCTATTTTGAGTTCATTTTTAGGTAATGGTGTAAGGTATAATTTGAACTTCATGCTTTTGCATATGGATATCCAGTTGTCCCAGTACCGTTTGTTGAAATAACAATTCTTTCCCCTCTTAAATTGTCTTGCAGAAAATCAATTGACTATAAATAAAAGGGCTAGTTTATTCTTTTTACTGCTAAGTAATATTCCATTGTATGAAAATACTACAATCTATTCATCCTTCTCTTGACAGTCATTTGGGCTGTGGCCAGTTTGGAATTATTAAGAGTAAAGCTGCTATGAACATTCATTATTGGGCTATTATGAGTAAATATGCTATGTATACTCATGTATGTGTTTTCTGATGGACACATATATTTATTTCTTCTGAGTATAAATACAGGAGTGAAATTGTTGGTGTATAAGAGTTCTCTGGAGTAAGAGAAACAATAGAATACTTAGAGAGAATGAGGGAGAAATTATAAGGAATTGGCTCATATGATTATGGATGCCAGCAAGTCCCAAATCTACAGGATGAACAGGCAGCCTGGGTACCCAGGGGTAGTCAATGCTGTAGTTTCAGTTCAGAAGCCAGCAGGCTGGAGAACTAGAGCCTATGTTGCACTTCAAGTCAGAAAGCCATCCACTGGACAATTTCTCCTAGTTGGGGAAAAGTTGTTCTTTTGTCCTATACAAGCCTTCAATGGTTGGATGAAGCTCATCCATATTGTACTCAGAGTCCACCAATTTAAATGTTTATCTCATACAAGAACACTTCATGGAAACACCCAGAAAAATGTTCAGTCAGCTGTTTGGCCACCAGACCCAGCCAAGTTGACTTATAAAATAAATCAACATATTGTATTTAGGTCAGAAAGTAGACAAATGTTTAGCTTCAGTAGACACTGTCTAAGAGTTTTCCAATGTGGCTGAATCATTTTACACTCCTGTCTGCAGTCTGGGTTTCCCTGTAAAGAATCTGCCTGCAACACAGGAGATCCAGGTTTGATCTCCTGGGTTGAGAAGATCCCCTGGAGAAGGTAATAGTTACTCACTCTAGTATTCTTACCTGGAGGATTCTATGGACAGAGGAGCCTGGCAGGCCATAGTCCATGGGTTGCAAAGCATCAGATGTGACCGAGTGACTAACACTTTGTTTCTGCAGTGTATGAAAGTTCAGGTTGCTCTACGCTTTTCTTTGCTAATACTTGGTATTATCAGACTTATTAATGTTAGCCATTCTGGTGAATATTACTAATATGGCATTGTGTTTTTAATTTGCATTTCCCTTATAGGAAATTATGTTGAACACTTTCCAGTGGACTTACTGGCCATTTGGAAATCACCTTGCAGGGATACTTTTTCAAGAGTTTTCCCTTATTTTAAAATTGGGCTGATTAATTTTTCTTACTGATTTATGGAAATTTCTTTCATATATTTTCAATGTGAGTCCATTATCAGATATATGTATTGAAATACATTCTCTTCCATACTCACTTTTCTTATAGTGTCTTTTGATTAGCAGAAGCTTTTTAAACTTCCCATTTATGTCTGTGATCCATCTTGAGTTTTTAATAATTGTTGTATATGGTGTGAGGTAGGAGTGAATTATCCTTTTTTTCCATATGAATAGTCAGTTGTTCCAGCACCATTTGTTGAAAATATATCCATTCCTCACTAAATTGCAACAGTGACTTTGTCGTAAATCAAGTTCTATTTCTGGATTCTCTATTATGTTCCTTTGGTATATGCATCTATCCCTGTGCCAATAGCACATTGTCTCAATTAATGAGCCTTTTAACAAGTCTTTAAACTTGGTAGTGTAAAATCTTAAGTTTGTTCTTCAAAACTCTCTTGGTTACTACAGACCCTGATATTGCCACATAAATTTTAGAATTGCCATTCAGTTTGCACACACACAAACACATAGAAATGTTTAAGGATATTTTGCCTTTCTTAATTATTTTTGTCTCATAATATGTCCCTTGTCTTAAAAAGCTAAACTCTTTTTGTGAATTCCTCCCTCCAGCCTATAAACACAGCTAAATGTCTTTTCTTTCCTGCCAAAGCAAAGCAAACAAACAAAAAAAAGCAAACATTTTTCAACCTTATAGTTATCTCAAGTTACCATTCTCTGTCTTTGCCATTTAATATTTTAAAATACATGTATATGTGTTTTAATTACACAATTTCTGTAACATATAAAGTTCAGAAAATACATATACTATTTTTAAAACTCCAAAATAATTATAATTATTTTATATATTTTAGTGGAGGACAGAGGAGCCTGGCATGCTACAGTCCATAGGGTTGCAAAGAGTCAGACATGACTTAGCTGAACAACATGACTGAACAACAACAATATCTCACATATGCACAAGTATGTACACTTTTTGCTGTTATTATCCATGTCGCTAGTGCTTGTTTAGTTTTCTGTCTTCTTCTTTTACTTAATAAGTATTTTTCCATATTGTTCCATAATCTTCAGTTCAGTTCAGTTCAGTCACTCAGTCGTGTCCGACTCTTTGCAACCCAATGAATCGCAGCACGCCAGGCCTCCCTGTCCATCACCAACTCCTGGAGTTCACTCAGACTCACGTCCATCAAGTCAGTGATGCCATCCAGCCACCTCATCCTCTGGCGTCCCCTTCTCCTCCTGCCCCCAATCCCTCCCAGCATCAGAGTCTTTTCCTATGAGTCAACTCTTCACATGAGGTGGCCAAAGTACTGGAGTTTCAGCTTCAGCATCATTCCTTCCAAAGAAATCCCAGGGCTGATCTCCTTCAGAATGGACTGGTTGGATCTCCTTGCAGTCCAAGGGACTCTCAAGAGTCTTCTCCAACACCACAGTTCAAAAGCATCAATTTTTGGCACTCAGCCTTCTTCACAGTCCAACTCTCACATCCATACATGACCACTGGAAAAACCATAGCCTTGACTAGACGGACCTTTGTTGGCAAAGTAATGTCTCTGCTTTTGAATATGCTATCTAGGTTGATCATAACTTTCCTTCCAAGGAGTAAGCGTCTTTTAATTTCATGGCTGCAGTTACCATCTGCAGTGATTTTGGAGCCCCAAAAATAAAGTCTGACACTGTTTCCACTGGTGCCCCATCTATTTCCCATGAAGTGATGGGACCGGATGCCATGATCTTCGTTTTCTGAATGTTGAGTTTTAAGCCAACTTTTTCACTCTCCACTTTCACTTTCATCAAGAGGCTTTTTAATTCCTCTTCACTTTCTGCCATAAGGGTGGTGTCATCTGCATATCTGAGGTGATTGATATTTCTCCCGGCAATCTTGATTCCAGCTTGTGCTTCCTCCAGCCCAGTGTTTCTCATAATGTACTCTGCATATAAGTTAAATCAGCAGGGTGACAATATACAGCCTTGACGTACTCCTTTTCCTATTTGGAACCAGGCTGTTGTTCCATGTCCAGTTCTAACTGTTGCTTCCTGACCTGCATGCAAATTTCTCAAGAGGCAGTTCAGGTGGTCTGGTATTCCCATCTCTTTCAGAATTTTCCACAGTTTATTGTGATCCACACAGTCAAAGGTCTTGGCATAGTCAATAAAGCAGAAATAGATGTTTTTCTGGAACTCTCTTGCTTTTTCCATGATCCAGCGGATGTTGGCAATTTGATCTCTGGTTCCTCTGCCTTTTCTAAAACCAGCCTGAACATCAGGAATTTCACGGTTCACGTAGTGCTGAAGCCTGGCTTGGAGAATTTTGAGCATTACTTTACTAGCATGTGAGATGAGTGCAATTGTGTGGTAGTTTGAGCATTCTTTGGCATTGCCTTTCTTTGGGATTGGAATGAAAACTGACCTTTTCCAGTCCTGTGGCCACTGCTGAGTCTTCCAAATTTGCTGGCATATTGAGTGCAGCACTTTCATAGCATCATCTTTCAGGATTTGGAATAGCTCAACTGGAATTCCATCACCTCCACTAGCTTTGTTCGTAGTGATGCTTTCTAAGGCCCACTTGACTTCACATTCCAGGATGTCTGGCTCTAGGTCAGTGATCACACCATCGTGATTATCTGGGTCTTGAAAATCTTTTTTGTACAGTTCTTCTGTGTATTCTTGCCACCTCTTCTTAATATCTTCTGCTTCTGTTAGGTCCATACCATAATCTTAGTTATTTTAAATGACTGCATCACATACAATGGAGTACACAAATTCCAATTTTTAAAACAATAATGTATTCAGAAAGTTCAGTTGCTTCTAGCTTTTAGTCTTATAAATATTGCTATAAACACATTCATTCATATAGCTTTCCCTTTTATAACTACTAAACTTTCTGAAAGAATAGTCAGTATTTCATGCTTCTACCTATCTGCTTACCCCTAGTTCTTGAAATATATCTGCTTCTACCTTACTATGAAACGACTCTAAAAGATCACAATTGTCTAGTTAGCAACCCGATGTTTCTAAACCTGTATCATCCTGAATCTCTCCATAGCACTTAACACTGTCGGCTTTCTTGAAATTCCACCCATTACCCCTTGATTTAAGTGTAATGTTGTTGTTATTCAGTTGTTGAGTCATGTCCAACTCTTTGCGACCCCATGGACTGCAGCACATCAAGCTTCCCTGTCCTTCACTATCTCCTGGAGTTTGCTCAAACTCATGTCCATTGAGTCAAGGATGCCATCCAGCCATTTCATCCTCTGTTATCTCCTTCTCCTCCTGCCCTCAATCTTTGCCAGTATCAGGGTCTTTTCTAATGAGTCAGCTCTTCACATCAGGTAGCCAAAGTATTGGAGCTTCAGCTTCAGCATCAGTCCTTTCAATAAATATTCAGGACTGATTTCCTTTAGGGTTGTATTTGTAATCCTTTAGGGTGTGTAATGTATGGCCAAGGTGTGCCTACTTCTCTGACCACACTTTCCTTGCATCCTCCTTATTTTCTGAAATTGTGCTGTAGACCTTCTCTACCCCTCTTCTGCTTTAGCAATCTCATGATTGCTCTTCATTGATTCTATCTCTGCAGAGGACATCCAATGCATATTCCCAACTTTGATCTTCATTCTGAACTTCAATCCCATGGTTTTACTTGATGATCATGTCTACCTAGATACCTCACATTAGAAGGACTTTCACAAAAGTCATCATCTTTCCTTCCATAATTTCTCTTCTTCTTATGGACCCTGGTCATTTAGGCTTTAATTTTGACTTTCACCTCTCCATCTCACCCCTCCATCTTTGACTGCTTGACACTTGTTCCATCATGTGAACCCGAAGCTGTTTCATGAATAAGCATGTGATTCAACTATGGCCTAGGAGATGGAGGGAAGTGAGAGGGGAAGTGAAGGGTGGTCCTAGGGAACATTTTCCCTCTCCTTGTGCTGTGCGTAGTCCCTCAGTTGTGTCCGACTCTTTGCAACCCCATGGACTGTAGCCCTCCAGGCTCCTCTGTCCATGGGGGTTCTCTATGGGTTGCCATGGAGTTACCATGCCCTCCTCCAGGGGATCTTCCCAACCCAGGGATTGAACCCAGGTCTCCTGCATTGCAGTCAGATTCTTTATATTGTCTGAGCCACCTGGGAAGCCCTTCCCTCTCTTCAGAAGAACTCCTTTTCTTCCTCTGGACATCATAACCTCAAGAAATGATGCCTGGGACTGCCATTATCATCTTGCTATTATCAGCTATAGAATGATGCCAACACCCAAGACATCAGAGCAGAGATGGCAAGAACCTGGTCTTTGATAGTATTATCAAGTTTCTGAATCTTTCAAGTCTGAAGTTTACACTACTTTATAATTACCAAACTTGTGAAATACACATTTTCTTATTGCTTAAGATTGAGCAAGCTCCAGGAGTTGGTGATAGACAGGGAAACCTGGCATGCTGCAGTCTATGGGGTCACAAAGAGTCAGACACAACTGAGTAACTGAACTGAACTGAAGCCATTTTAAATTGGAATTTATTATATCCTTATAGACCACTTTATATCAACTCACTATCTCTCATTTGGGCTATTGCAAAGGTATGTGGTCTTTATGCCCTCAAACCTAATCCATTTCATAATCTGCTGCTAGATTATCCTTCCTAGAGAACTATTTGATCATATCTTTTGTCTTGTCCATAGACCTTTAGTAACTTCCCATTGCCTAGAGATTAATCCAAACTTAGCAGCTTACCATTTGTGGTTTTGTATACCCCTATGTTATTGTAGCTCAGTTGGTAAAGAATCTGCCTGTAATGCAGGAGACCCAGGTTTGATTCCTGGGTCAGGAAGATCCCCTGGAGAAGGAAATGGCAACCCACTCCAGTATTCTTGTCTGGAGAATCCCATGGACAGAGGAGCCTGGCAGGCTACAGTCCATGGGTTCACAAGAGTCAGACACGACTTAGTGACTAAACCACTACCACCACACCCCTATAGATTCCACCTGCCAATGCAGGTTAGACCCAAGAGACACGGGCTCGATTCCTGGGTTGGGAAGATCCCCTGAAGGAGGAAATGGCAACCCACTTCGGAATTCTTTCCTGGAGAATCACATGGACAGAGGAGCCTGGCAGGCTGTCGTCCATAGTGTCACACAGAGTCGGACAGGACTGAAGCGACTTAGCACACACAGGCACAAGCACAGTCCCTTGAATATACCTCTCTTTTTCCCAATTTGTTCACATTTTCTCTGTCTGAAATACTCTTGCTCCATTTCCACTTGCCTATACACAATCTTCTGGAAACTGTCCCTGATGTTTCCCCTACTGCCAGTCTATGCAAGGTAGTCTCTCCTTTCTCTAAACTTCTGTGGTGTTTATTACTGTCTACTTTGTACTGACGTTATTGGTATTTATACAGTGTACTATTCTTGTCTACTACCAGTGCTGTACAATAGAGCTTTCTGTGATGATGGTTAATGAGCACTTGAGATGTGGCTAATGCATCTAAGGGCCTGAATTTTTCCTTTTAATTAATTTAAATATAAATAGCTACCGGTAGCTAGTGGCTACACAGTACTAGACTAAAAGGCTCTTGAGTGTACTACAGGGATTGTATCTTGTTTTATCTCTGTAATCATTAGAGAGAGCATCGGAAAGGCACAGTATGTTTTGTTCCCTCTTGTTTTCTCCACAGAGCCTTGTGGATAATAGACACTGCATATTTATTGGATCACTAATTATGGATATCACATTTACTAAATAAATAAGGGTTCCTAACTATTTTTGTTCCAAATTTAAGTAATTTAAATAAGGGAGAAGAAGGAAAAGTTGAATGACCAAAACTCCCATCTGTTACTGAGAAAGATGGCTGGTACCATTGTGAAAGGATATCTCTCTTTCTCTTTCATTGTGCAAGAGTATCTCTATTTCTCTATCTTACAATATTCCTTCTTTTGGTTAAGTAAGGAACTCTGCAGTTTAAAGCTCAAATGTTTTATTTTGCAGTAATTCCATATAGTGAAAAATTTCAAGGATAGTACAGAAATTCCCATATTCACCAAGTTTTTAAAAAATATTTAAACATATTTTAAAATTTAAAAATAACCATGTAGTGGCCAAGGGCTGTGGGAAGGGAGTAAGGGAATTAGTGTTTAGTGGGTGGAGTTTCAATATTGCAAGATGAAAAAGTTCTAGATATTCACAATAACTGAATATATTTAACACTACTAAACTGTACACTTAAAAGTGGTTAAGATGGTAAATTTAAGGTTATGATTTTTACTACCAAAAAAAAAAAAAAAAACCCAGACTCCCACTTTCCAGCATGACAACAGTTAAACCATCCTTGAAAAATGAGCTATAATGTTGTCATGAACTCCAAAAAAGAAAGTATCTTCTCTTTTGTCCTGTGAATGATCCTTCTTGGAATCCATCTGTTCCTGTATTTTGGAAATCTCACTTTTTATTAGTCCTTTGTTATGGCTTATTTTCTTTGTTTTAGAAGATAACCACTTTTCCATCATATTTGAACTGCAAGAGAAATAAAACTGATTCTTTAGTGGAAAAAAAAATTACCTAGATTCATCGGTTTTTATCGATCTTTCTGTATATGTGAATGGGATATGTGAGAAATGTGTACATATGCATAAGGGTTACAATTTCTTTCTTCTGATCCATTAGGGGAAAAATTGCATACATAAGTTTCCTTTATCCCTTACTATTTCAGTGTGTTTTCTTATGAACAAGGATAGTCTCATACATAATATATTCAGGAAACTTAAATGGAAAACTTAAAAGGAAACTTAAACCATACTTTAATCTATAGTTCATATTCCACCCACACTGATATCCCAATAATGTCCTTTATAGCACTTTCCTCCCCCAATAAAGGATCCAGTTCAAGGTCACGAATTGCACTTAGTTGTCAGGTCTTTAGTTTCCTTTAATCTGCAGTTTTGTTTTGCTTTCAGAACACTGACAGTGTTTTAAGAATACAGGCCAGTTATTTTGTAGAATTTTCCTCTATCTGGGTTTGATGCTTCTCATCATTAGATCCAGATTAAAGCTTTTCGGCATTTGCTTCAAGGATGTATTGTTATACATACCTTCTCTGCCACCCACTGGTTCTTAGACTTGAGCTATTCATACTTATTTGTATTCCTAAGATTATAAAACATTATAGTTCTATTAAAATGTGTATATTTATTTCATTAAATAAATTTCTAACAATAGTTTGGATAAAATACGTAATTCTACCATATCAAAAGCAATCGTTGGCTCTATATTTTATAGTGGTTTTGCTTAAACTTATTACATAATGGATTCAATTGCTCTAAACTCATTTCATCAATTAATTTAACATTTAGTATGGAAATAGTTCCTCGGAGAGAACGAATGTAAAGTATTAAGGTTCAGTGATCTTTTTTATTATCCAACATTGAACACATTAAAACTATAGTCTTCCCATTTTTTTAAATCCTAATTTACTCCTCTTAATGATATCGACAATAGAAAAATATTCTGATATAGTACGTAACAATGAGTACTTTCGGCTTTTGATGTGAGGAAAGTTTTGAACTGGTGTCCTATCCCAGTATTTCAAGGATTTTTAAATGATACTGGCGAAAGTACCTTAACCACAGAGAATGTGTGTGTGTGTGTGTGTGTGTGTTTGTACACACGCTTAAAGACTCTGGCTGTAACCGTAGAGAAGCCTGTACTTCTTAAAGGGTGTGTGTGTGCGTATGTGTATGTGTATGTGTATGTGTATGTGTATGTGTATGTGTAAAGAAGCCTGTACTTCTTAAAGGGGTGTGTGTGTGGTGTACACGCGCTTAAAGGCTCTGGCTGTAACCACAGCGCTCATTCTGGAGGATTTTTCTGGGGAGTAAGAATCGTTTCAACAAACTGGCAGGGAGATGGACATTTTGGACAGGGACCAAAAAAAAAAAAAAAAAATGCTGTAGTGTTTTGGACACCATTAAAATGCCGAATGTTTAAATAAATATCTTACATTGTGAGAAATGTGTGAGTGTTGAACACGTTTTATTTCAGGGGGAAATTAAACAAATATTTCTTTAAGAAGATAGAAACAAGTTTTTCCTTCTCCTCCCCCCCTCACCCCCCAAGTAAAAGTGTCTTTGGCTCAACTTCTAGGACTTCTAGGAACGTGCAATTAAAATAAAATCGAAACAACAAAACCCTCGCAGCATTTAGACTGGTTTTTCTTTCCAGCGCTCAAGAAAACTCAAGAGCCCAACATTCTTTTCCAGACTCGAAGCTGCGAGCTCCGAGCCTTTTAGGACGTTTCCCGCACGTCCTCGGGACGACGCCGGTCTCCCGCTCGGGTCACCCCCCTCAGCCTGAGGCCTCCTAGCCGCCGGCCTCCGAGGGGGTGTGTCTCCGCCCCGCAGCCGCCGCACACCCTCCTCCGCCGCAGGCCCACCTGCCGCCCTCGGCGGCTCGGCCGGGAGCAAGCGCGGGGCGGCCGCGGCGTCCGGTCCGCCCCCGGCCGGGACCTCGGGGCCCCCTTCCCGCGCAGCGAGGCCGGCTGCCCTGCAGGTCCCGCCGCCCGCTTCCGGACGGGCCGAGCCGCGGGGAGCGGAGGTCTTTTCTCCTTTCAACCCAAACTGCGACCGGCCCCCGTTGGGGGCGGGAGGGGAGTAGAAACCTGCTCCTTCCCTCCAGACATACACACACCCCTCCAACTAACGGCGGCCGGGATAAAACTTCAGAAGTAGGATCCCGGGCCCTCCCGGAGCCGTTTGCCTAGGTGCCCGTTCCCGCACAGCCCCGGCGGCCGCCCGCGCCTATCCGGACGGCCAAGCAACCTCCTCGCTCCAGCCTTCGCAGGGCGGGCGTGGAGGCTGCGAGTGTCGGGGGAGGGGTACAGGGCGGAGAAAGAGCATCCCCTCGCCGCTGCCGCCGCCGCCGCCGGCCGCTCCCCCGCCACCCGACTGGGGGAAGGCCTCGTCACAGCCGCCGCCTCAGCAGCGGCTGCAGATCTCGCGGTGTTTGCCGGCGGCCGCGCCGCCATATTGTGTGACAGTATTTTGATTTGCACTGGGCTGGCGGAGCCGCGGCGAGAGCAAGCGAGAGCTGGGGGGGTGGGGGGAGGGCAGGCGAGCGCGCGGGGGGTGGGGGCCGAGGGAGGTAGGGAGGCCGAGCGAGCTGGAGCGGAGAAACGGGGAGCGGCGACGCCACCCAGCCATCGTTTTTGATCTGCAGCGGCCGCCGGCGGGGCGACCCAGCCCGACCCCCCTCCCCTCCCCCTCAGCCACGAGCGGCGGCGGCGGCGGCGGCGGCCGGAGGGAGTTGGCGGCGGCGGCGGCCGATCGGAGGGGCTGAGCGGGGAGGGAGGGAGGGCTGAGGTGTCCCCCCTGCCGGGTGGAATCGGAGGCGGCGGCGGCGCTGGCGGCGGCTGTGGTGGAGGCGGCGGCGGCGGCGACGGTGGAGACGGCTGCCCTAGTGGGAGAGGCGGCGGCGGCGGCGGCCGAGGAGGAGGAGGGGGAAGCGGCGGCGGCGAAGGGTAAGCGGACAGCGCTGCCGGGCCTCGGCGGGACCCCCCAGTCCCGGCTCTCCCCTCATTTCTCCGCACCAGCCCCCCCTTCATCTGGAAGGGACTCTGCCGACTCGCGAGGCCCTTGCGGGGCGTCCGCTTCTTCCTCTCACTCTTCCTCTCCTCCGCCTCCTTCCTTCCCCAGTGGCGAGGTAGAGAGGGAGGCCCCCCCAAGTCCTCCTGAGCGGCCGGGGGTGGGGAGCATCGGGCCGGGCCTGGGCTCGGGGGAGTAAGTGTGTAGGGGGAGGGGGAGATTCATTGGAGTCGGGCGCCGGGAGAGCCCCGGGTGGGGGAGGGTGCCAGGGGGGTGGGGAGGGCCCCTGCCTGCACGGGTGCCCCCCGGTCCGCCCCTTTGGCATGTGTGAGATGGGGGGTGGGGGGAGGAGAACGCTTTTGGGGGAGAGTCGTGGCCCGAATCAAGATGACTTCGGGGCGAAGGGAAAGACCAAGGGAATCTGGTGGTGCTAGTGGAGGGGAGATCGTCGTTTCCCTTTCCAATATTGGTTTTCTGCAGCTTTTTTTCAAGTGGGGAGCCAGCCCCTCTGGGAACTTGCGGCCCCTAGATTTCAGTGGATAGATAATTCTAGCTTTCTGTCCGATCAGTCTCAAACCCTAAGACTGTGGTTGTGGCAGGAAGGCTGGAAGGGTCTGGGTATCGCCGAACAGGTGACAGGTGTATCTTTCTGTGGCTGATGCTGTGGGATGGCCCGAGCAGGGTAGTGTACCACAGTGTCAGAGACCGTGTGCGTTCGTATTTATGTGTTTGGCCATGTTTCATTCCATATATAGTATATTTGAGATGTTAGGTTTCCATTCTTCAAGTCAGCTTAATTGTTGTGGAGAAATTCTTCAAATGTTTCTGATAAGAGGGGTTTCCAGGAGGGTGGAGGGAATTTGCAGCTTCCCGGGGTTTCTCAGGAGTCCGTGAATTTCGAGTCGCCAGTAAGAGGCTGTTTTGAGTGCTCTATTTCATTGGAAAGTTCTTGAACACTAAGGTCGTATTTGAGGCAACAGTGAGGCAGTATAATTTTGCATCCATTTTGTCTGTTTTAGGTAGGTTTGTAAAAGTGTCAGACTTTAAGGTCAGGTTGATTCACATTTTTATGAAAGGAATCACTTTGTGCTTTAGCTCACTCTAAAGAGTATGTTGCTCATTATGCAATTTCGGATTTGGCCGGGAATTTTGGTGGGCATGGAACAGAATTTTGCTTTCAGTTTTTACACTACTACTGCTTACCACACTCCTCGTACAGTGGCAGAGTATTGACACCTTTTTAAAAAGAACTGAATTCCTTGTAACAGTGAAATCGTGCTTGATTTTAATCCCAGTTTGAAACTTTAGATTTTGAAACCATTACATTTTCTAATAAAGACAGACATGCTTTTCATCTTGTTGTGCTCTTTGGCTGAGCACTTAAATTAGAAACAATGGGAGGAATTGTTAGATAAATGAGTTACAAATTTTAAAAGGGTCAAGTTTAAAAAGGATCTATAGCTTTTTTTAAAAAGTGTATGGAACGAATATATTGAATGATGGCACTATCAGCGTGTTAACAGGAAATAGAATAAAAATTCCAGTGATTCAGAACTTCTGTTGTCCCCCCCCCCCCTTAAATCTTATTAGTTTCTGATAGAGGGTGCTTAATATTTAAGTCTTTAAAGGATCAACTGAAAGTTGAATGTGTTAATTGGATGAGTAAGTCATCTACTGCATATACTGTGTTACTTCATTTTTCTTTTGGGCAAGTGGAATACCTTTTTTTGAGTTCAACACTATTCTCAGGGAACACTGATGAAATGCGTGCCTTTCACTTCTCTTTAGTGAACTGTCAAACAGTGCGACCTGTGCTTTTGTAACTTGTTAAGTGTGTAAACAGCCTCTCTCATCTGATAGAAATTTTCTGAAAAATGTTTTAACTTAATCTGGTCTGATTGAAATAACACCTATATTTGGTCCTCTCTTTACTGAAAAGAAGCACTTGCCTTCAACTAATGATATTATTTAAAACTTGCATATAATTATTGCATCTAATGAAATCAGGAGGTTTTTAAACTACAAAGTAAAAATTACTCAGATCCCCAATTACATTATTACTGAGTATTGCTCATTTAGTATTAGTAACACATTACACTTGGGTAACTGTCTTAAAATGATTAGTCTTCTGTCTTGACAGAAATAAAAATTTATTATACTTCTGTACATTTCTCTGTAAGGAAAATTCTTTTCTCAAAATACTATTTAGGATAAAATCGACATATGTATCTATGAACATATGGCACTGTGCAAAATAGGTGTAATGTACACCATTTACATGAAACTTTGTGGGTTTCCGTGCCAAAAAAGTCCCATGAGGAATGTGTGAATTTTCTGAAACAGCGTTTTTAATTGTATACACTCAAGACTAAAATTTTATTTCTTTAACAATTATCAACATACGTTAAAAGGCAATGTTTTACATTGTTGTAGATGTTTTGGGGAAAAAGTTCCTGATGATCTTTATAACATATAAAATTTGTGAATTAAACTATAATTCAGGAAAGCTTCAGTTCCTTTGTATCTCTACCTGGCCAGGCTCCCATGACCCAAAGGAGAACAATAGTAGCACTTTTCCATTATGTCACTTAGGTCATCTTGATTTGATCCATCTAAGATGGGGACTCTGTAAAATAGAAGGATTATGAGATAATAACAGAGGCAAATGTGAAAATGGGGCAAAATAGTAATGAGGAAGAGGATAGGGGCTAAGATGCTAGTAGAGGATTAGATGAACAATTTTAGGCAACTAGGAAAATGGAGATGTGAATGGTGGTGGGTGCCAAGCACAGGAAAGTGATCATGCTGAACTGCTCTAAGAAGGTTTGGTCTGAATCTTTTGATGGACTCTCACAATCTGTGTGTCATATTTTTTTAAATGAGCCAATAAAAATCAAAATGAGAGTCTAAATGAAATGCATAACTTTAATGCTGGAATGCTAGTAGTAAGTAATTTTTAATCCTCTGTATTAAGATGATAAGGATTTGGTGACTGAAATCATATGAAGTCTAAACATATGTATTCATATGTTCTTATTTCTTTGCCTCTGGCTTGTATTTCCAGAATACTTATATAGTATTTTAAGATTTCATTTTTTTATGGTGAATGACAGAGTGTTGTTTACTCCCTAAGTCATGTCCAATTCTTTTGTGACCCCCATGGACTGTAGTCTGCCAGACCCCACTGTCCATGGAATTCTCCAGGCAAGAATACTGGAGTGGGTTCCCATTTCCTTCTCCAGGGGGGTCTTCCTGACCCAGGGATTGAACCTGCATCTCCTGTATTGGCAGGCAGATTCTTGACCACTGAACCAAGGACACTGACTTAATCAGAAAGCTAAAATCCCTGAGTAAGTACTCAGGGGTATCCAGTACTGTGCTTTATGTTCCCTTTGTGATATGCTTAGTCACTCAGTCATGTCTGACTGTTTGCTACCCCATGGACTGTATAGCCCACCAGGCTCCTCTGTCCATGGGATTCTTCAAGCAAGAATAATGAAATAGGTTGCCATGCCCTCCTGCAGGTGATTTTCCCAACCCAGGGATCAAACGCAGGTCTCCTGCATTGTAGGTGGATTCTTTACCATCTGAGCCACCAGGGAAGCCCCTGTTCCCTTTAGTTAACTAACTACTAAACTTGGCTGTGATCTTGACAGAGGCAGAGATTAAGAATGGCTCTCTTTTTCTTAGTTTTTCTAAGTATTCCATTCCTTAAAACACATTGTTTGGTATTAAGTAGTACTTAATACTAGCCTTCAGCATTAAAGTTGCTCATTTCATTTAGACTGATTTTTATTGACTCATTTTATAAAATATGTTTAGTTTCTAATTTCTGAATCCTCTAAAGGAATGGGGTCCTGTTAAAAAGCACAGTAAAATGTGTCAGCTGAGAAGTTGATGTTTTGGAAGGAGATAGACGTCAGAATTGCCACAAATTAAAATTGTGAATATTAATTTCAACAAAGGATTTCTATGAAAATTGATTTAAGTTTTGGCACTTTAAAAAGTGCTTTGTTTGAAATATAATTTATGTAGACCCCAATAGAGGATGCTTGCTAAATCAAACTTTGCTGAATGTGTCTTTTGTTGATTTGCCTTAACATTTTACTTTAACAAGAAATTCTATTGGATTTCTAATCTGTTTCAGCTCAAAATTTGGTATCAAGGAAGTGGTAAATTTCTTTTGGCCTTTAATATCTTAACATTAACCTTTTTAGTATTTCCTACAGAGTAAAAGAAAAGAGAAACTAATATTTGTTGAATACCTACTGGGTGTCAAGTTTTCTATTGTTTCACAAATATTTATTGAGCACTTACTATGTGCCAGGGCTTTTGGAGATATTGGAGATGACAGCAGTGGATAACATGGACAGGATTTCTGTCCTCATGTAGTTTACATTTTAATAGTGGAAGACATAATAAATGAGGAAAATCAAGTGTGTCTGGGAAAGAAAAGTACTGTGGAGAAACGTAAGACAGAAAAGGGGGTTGGGGAACAGACATTGCCTATCTGCTCTTTTGAAAACTGCATAATGGATATTATATTTGATTTCAGAAACAAAAACTCCCATACATAATTTTTTTTTTTAAGAATATATTTCATAACTTGGGAACGACATTATGTTTATACTTCGGAGTTTTAATTAATAGCAGTTTGGGGTTGGTAGTGCTTCAGAAAGCTGCTTTTTGGCTCAATAGAAAACTTGGAGTCTGCTATACTGGTTTGCATCCTGATCTTGCTGCTTAATAGCTTTGTGATTTGAGATCAACTACAGTTTCTCAGCCTCTTTGAGCTTATTTTCATCTCTGTAAAATGAGTGTATCTATAAGGTTATGATAAATTATACATTTTGTGTAAATTATCTAATTTATAGAAGGGGCTTGATAAATTGGAACTTTTTTGTCTGTTGCTTATCTGGAGTTATATTATAAAACAGACATAGTTGAAGTTGGTGACCCTTCCAAGAAGCTTTCACAGCCCTGTGGGGGACATCGTTTAATACACATTGTATCTGAACAGTTACCACTCTTCTCTGGTAGAAAGGTTAATTAAAACTCAGCTGTAATTTGTAGTCAAACTTTCTGGAGAGTTTGTACATGTTGTTGAATCAGTATGCTGTCAGGAGTAAATCTAGTCTTTATGATGAAGAAACATGGTGACAGATCTTATTAATGAGCTGGATATCAGCATTTTGAGAAGTAGATAAAAAACACCGTGAAACGTTTAGCGCAGTCTAAGTATTCAATAAATGTTCACTTTTTCTTTAATTATTATGCCTTTATTGTGTGATGGGAGTAATCCAAAGTATTCACAAAATATTAAGGAAAACTTTACAAAGAGAAAATAATGCTAATTGTGGATACGTTTTTTGAAGAAAGAGTGGAATGGTCGATCACATTGCAGTTATTTGTTTCTCATTTTTAGCCTGGGAAATCACTCAACTGAGTTTGTCAAGGACAGACCATGTCTCATTTTCCTTTCAGGCTTGACTTCACCATATCTTCAGTGCCTGGCCTGTGCTTTGGAGCTCAAGAAATGCTTTGTGTTCAGTGCTGAACGACTCTTAGTGATAGTGTTCCTTTCTTATCACAGCTCTTTTTGGTAGTAATCACCTTCTGATTTTGAAAAGTGCTTGCGCTGGACTTAAGCCTTTAAATCTCTTGTTTTAAGCACAGACTGAGGTTCACACAGAGTCTTCCGAATGCCTTTTTTTTTTTTTTTTTTTTTTTCAGTTTAGCCAAAAGTTTGAAAAAAGATCCTAGAGATTAGAAGGAAGAAAAGAAATCAGTTATTTACAACTAGATTAGTATTTGTGAACCTATTCATATGAAGTTATTGACATTAAAGTAAAAAAGTGAATAGCAATTTTTAAAGCAGAGTAGAAAAAATAATTCAGGCATAATTTTACACTCTTAACCAACCTTTAAAAGACAAGTTTCTCTCTTGTTTGTCTCTCTAAGGCAATTTCAATGAAACTGTAGATTTATACTGACATTATAAATTAAATGGCTCAATCAATTTCTTACATTCTTATGATGTGGAGAGTATTGGTGTTTTTACAGAAAAGGGAAAACATCCCACCCCACCCCACCCTTACCAGTAATCATTTTTCAGATGTTTAAATCTTAGCATCAGTCAACTTTTTCCTGTTCTGTGGCAAGTTATTCTCGGCCTAATGAATACAGTAATAATTTTAGCTTTCCTAAAACTGAAAACTTCCCTAAGGTCTAAGATCTTTAGTCATTTATATAAATTATTTCTTGGCTTAAAAAAAGCCAAAATTTTTTTGAAGATTTATAGAAACAAATTGTTTGATATTCAAATTTGTTTTAGAAATGATCTAGAAATACCTGCAATTGAATATTTTTATACTGTTGTGGGATTTTGCTTGTTTTGAACTGTAACAAAACCTACCACTGGAAAGGGATACTACTACAAGGTGTCAGCTTGAGTGGCTTCAGAAAGAAAGTCTTGATTTATCCACAAACAGGTACAACATAGATAAGGGCATTTTAAGAATTTGTAATATTTTAATTGCCTTATTAAAGACAATGGCATTCTTGTTTCACTTAAGAAAAAAAATAAAATACAGTCCTTGTACAAGCCTCAGAAGCCAAATAATAAAGTAGAGGTTGGAACGGTCCCACAGAGAGAAACAAGAGTAACAAAGTGTAGGATTTACTCTGTGGAAATATATGAATGCTGATTGTTTTTAATAAAATGATTCGGAAAGAATCCATCTGTTAAAGAAAATTTGTGACCCCTGCAACCAGCCCCTGCCCATACTTGCCACAATGTTAATAGTAAGTCAAAAGCAATATATCACATACTGAGGTATATTCTAGAGATTAGTGCTATTATCAGAAACTTCAGAGTTTCTGGGGGGTTGATCTGATCATTTAACTTGTCTATTTGGCTAGAGCAGAAGACAGATTCTGGGAGAATAACAGATGACAGTGGATTATTGAGGTAAAAAAGTGCAAAAAAGTAAATTTTCACTTAGTTAACTATACTTAAATAATGGGAAGCAATTTTACTCTTGGAATTTAGTTTGGTTAGGTTTTTCTTTCAGGATACTTGTTCAGTTCATTTTTCTCAACAAGTAAAATAAAAGGGAAGTAACTTCTTTATTATTTAATTTACAGTAACTCTTTAGACCAAGGATGAACTAAAACATCACCAATATTTTTTTAAATTCAATATTATTTTCTGTGTCCATATTTCACATTCAGAAAAGATTTAGTGCTAAATTTCCTGATGTTTATTACTAGATTGACTGATTTTTTTGCTTTGATTTTTTCTAAAAGTTTTTTATGTTAATTCATCAAACTGGTGGTGGTTGTAGAATATTTTGCTCTACTAATGAGTATTAATTGCTATTTGTATAAATAATATTTAACAGATTAGTAGTATACTTGTATTACACAGTTATGCTTATACTAACATTTTCCTTTCATCAGCTTTTATTGGTGGTGAGTTATCACTAGAAAATAGTTACAGAGAAGATAGTAATATAGACAAGAAAATCTACTTTTTAAAAGGAATTCAGAACAGGGTATGTGTTGCATTTTAATTCATTGAGCACATTGTGGTAAAATTGCTTGGGTTACTTTTTAAAAGACTATTGATGACCAGATAAACATGAGCATCTACTTTTTGGGACACAAGCTGATGTATGTAGGGGTCACAGTTAAGTAGTTACTAGAATTGAAGAGAAAAAGTTCTCAAGATATCTTAAGGGATCACTGTCATCAAAAGTTGAACATCAGGCACTGTGTATTTGCATTGAGAGTAATTTGGTGTTTACCTTGTGACAAGTGTGAACCTGAACTGTACTTCCCTAAGTGCTGTTTGCTGCTTTATGATGATTTTCAAAGGAAATGGAAAAATAAACGTGGAAATGAGGTTTCAAAAAAACTTTCAATTTCCACAAAGCCAATTCTTCTTTTTTACATATGAAAATTATTGACACCTGTTGGTTGAGCTTGATTTTTCTTTTTCTTGAGATTTTTCTAGCTGAGGTGAGGGTTGCCCTGAGTGAGACACCCTCCTTCTCTTCGTGAACACCGGTGTGAATTTATAGGATGACGGTTCAGAGCCCTTGCGGTAGCTTTGTGAATGAAATAAATCCATTGTATTCTTTTGAGGAAGGAAACTGGTTCACAGGAAAATGGAACTGGTGATCTTAGCCTAACCAAGCTGCGGAATCAGTACTTCAACTTCTGTAGGGTAGTACATGACCAAAAGAATAGAAACTCCATAGAGTTTGTTTCATATGCCTTCCATGATACACCTGTGCACAACAGCTGACTAACCCAAGAAGTCTTGCGTGATTCATCCTTTCACCCTGAGTCAACCTAATTCACCTATCCAGTAGTTTTGAATTAGTTTTGAGTCCTGCTTGTGTGCCAGGTACTTTGCTAGGTGGTGAGATTGGAAAGATGGGTAAGATAAGTCCTTGCCCTCAAGGGATAGGTATACAAACTAGTATAGTACTCTAGCAAATGCAGTGACCAGGTTAGATGTAAAACACGTCAGGGATCTACAGGAGGGAGTGTCCGACCCTGTGAGGGAAGGAAAGATATGAGAGGGAGTTCTTCCTAGGAAAAGTGACACAATCTGTGTGCCAGATAGGCAAGAAGAGGAGAATTTGGGAGAAGCAAAGCCATTTCAGTCAGAACAACATGTGTAAAGGATGGAGGTAGGAGAGGACACGCCTACTCAGTACAGTGTATTAGGTACCAGTCGTGGGTTAATCGGAAGTGAGGTGGAAAGTGAGAAGAGCATGAAAATACTTGTATACTCTATAAAGTAGATTTGACTTCATCCCATAAATGATGGAATGCTTAAATTAACATTCTAGAAAGATTTCTCTGGCTCTAGAGTAGAGAATATTTAGGAGCTGGGGGTGGGGTGGAAGAGGTAGCTTTATAACCATTATTTGAGAATTGATGAAGAGATGAGTTAAGGCTGTAATTAAGGAGAAGAGTGGGTGATGAATTTGAGCATACTGAGTGTGAAGTAAGGTAAGAATCTCACACGCCCTGGCTTGAGTACCTGGGTGCAAAGTGTAATGCCTGCCAATCATCAATACAAGAACATGCCAGGGGCACAGGTGAGGAAGATATTTGAGTTCTGTTTATGGTTTTATGGTCCTATAGAGAGAGAAGAAGAAGACATCACTTTATGTGTGGGGGGAGTGGTAACAGCTGGGAAGTCTTCTCTGATTAGATGACATTTGAGCAGGTATCTGAGTGAAGTAATAAAGAGAAAACTTTCGAAATAGAGAGGTGGGAGCATGCCTGCCATGTTCTAAGAGCAAGAAGACCAGTGTGGTTGGAGTTGACAGTGGGAGAAGTGTAGATGAGATCCTAGTGAGTATGTGCTTTTCATGTAGTGCCTTTAGATTGTCGTAGGGATTTTAGTATTTAGGATGAGCTTAGAAGCCACTGAAGGGTTTTAAAACATGAGCTATTTGCCTTTTCCCCTCCTCTCACTTGTTAGAATATGATTTGAGTGTGGCTATGTGTGTGTAATTCTATATTATTTTCATCTATGTAAATTCATATAATCCTCACAGTCAGGATACAGAACTAGATCTATTCCATCAGCACAAAGAAACTCCTCTGTACTACCCAGCCTTAACCACTGATCTCTTCTCCATCACTGTAATTTTGTCACTTGGAGAGTGTTATAAAAATGGAATCATACATTGTGTGACCTTTTGAGATTGGCTTTTCTCCCTCAGCATTATACCCTTGAGATCCATTCTAGTTGTTTCTTGTATCAGTGGTTCATTCCATTTTAATTCTAAGAAGTATACTTTTGTGAGTGTGTGTTTTAGTTGCTCAGTCATGTCCGACTCTTTGAGACCCCATGGACTGTAGCCCGCCAGGCTCCTCTGTCCATGGTGTTCTTCAGGCAAGAATAATGGAGTGGGTTGTCATTCCCTTCTCCAGGGAGGAAGTTGGAAGGGCACCATTGTATGGTATACCACAATTAGTTCAGTCATTGGCTGAAGGACTTTTGTGTTTCTAGTTTGTGGCTATAAACACAAAGCTGCTGTGAACAGTTTTGCAGGTAAAATATGTTTTCATCTCTCTAGGATAAGTCCCCTGGAGTACAGTTGCTGGGTTGTATGATAAATATATATTTAACTCTATGAGAAACTGCCACTTTTCCAGAATGGCTGAACCATTTTACACTCCCACCATCAGTGTGTAAGAGATACAATTTCTCTGCATCCTTGTCAGCATTTGATACTGTCAGGATATTTTTTATTTCAGCCATTCTAATAGATATTTAGTGATAGCTCATTGTAACATTAGTTTCTAGTTCCCTAATGGTGTTGAATGTATTTGCACGTGCTTGTTTGATGTCTGTATATCCTCTGTGAAGTGTCTGTTCAGGTCTTTTGCTTATGTTCTAATGTGATTGTTTTCTTGTTGAGTTTAATGAGTTCTTTATATATTCTGGATAGAAACACTTTGTCAAATATGTGATTTGCAAATATTTTCTCTTGGTCTGTAGCTTATCTTTTCATCTTCTTAATGGAGGCTTTTGCAAAGAAAAAGAAATTATGAAGTCTAATTTATCTTTTTTATGAATTGTTCTTTTGTTATCAAGTCTAATATCTCCTTAACTTTAGGTTCCAAAGATTTTCTCCTGTTTTCTTCTAAAAATTTTCTGAAAAGCTTTACATCTTGCATATGTAGATCTGTGATCCATTTTTACATAATTTTCACTTAAAGGTATAAAGTTTAGATTGAATTTCATTTTTTGTCTGTGAAATGATCAGCTGTTGCAAGACCACTTGTTGAAAAAAAATTACCCTTCCTCCACTGAATTAATTTTGCAACTTTGTCAAAAATCAGATGGCTGTGCTGTGATGGTCTACTTCTGGATTCTCTATTCTGATCCATTGATGTTTGTGTTTATCCCTGTACTAGTATCTCATTTTCTTGATAACCATAGCTGTATGGTAAGTCCTAAAACAATTTCCCTAATTCTTCTTTTTCAGAATTGTTTTTAACTATTCCATTTCCTTTCCATGTAAAATCTAGGATCTATTAAAAAAAATGCTGGAATTTTGGTAGGAATTTCATTAAATCCTTAGATCTATTTAGGGGAAATTTATATTTTAATTTTGTTAAGTCTTTCAATCCATAAACAGAGTTTATCTCTCCTTATATTTAGATTGTCTAATTTCTTTGATCAGCATTTTATAGCTTCTAACGGACACACATTTTATATATGTTTTGCTAGATTAGTACCTAGGCACTTTTTTTTTTTTTAGCAGTCATAAATGATACTGTGTTTTAAATTTTGGTTTCTAGTTGTTTATCATAGTTTATAACAATGTGGTTGATTTCTGTGAGTAGATTCAGTATCCTGAGACTTAGCTAAACTAATAAATTCTAGTAATTTTTTTGTGTGAGTTTTCTAATATATCTGTGAATACAGACAGTTACGTTTCTTCTTTTCCAGTGAATTTTATTCCCTTTTCTGACCTTACTGCTCTGATAAATACTTTCAGTACTATGTTTAGTAGGCATGGGGAGATTAGACAAGCTAGTCTTATTCCTGATCTTAGGGGAAGGCATTAAGTCTGTCACCATTAAGTACATGTTAGCTGTAGGTTTTTTGTAGGTGCCTGTCTTTTCCTCATTTGAGTTTTTATCATGACTGGGTATTGAAATTTTTCAAGTGGTTTTTCTATGTCAATTGATACGGTCATATGGTTTTTCTTATTTAAACTGTTAACTGATGGTAACTTCCCTTTTTAAAGATTTACTGTGGCAGCTCTTTGTGGAATAAACTCTAAGGGCAGGGCAAAGATGTCAGCAGGGAAGCCATATTGGAAATTACTGCAGTTATCTAAATGAGAGCTGATAGTGGCTTGGACCACAGTAACAAGAGGAAATGGCATGAAGAGGGCAGGTTTTGGATATGTTACAAACCCTAAATGGCAGGCAGGATATGTTGATGAATTGGATCTGAGGCATAAAAGAGCAGTCAAGGAGTACTCAGAGATTTTTGGCCCAAGCATTTGAAAGTACGGAGTCGCTGTTGACTGAGTTGGGGAAGACAGTGAAGTAACAAGTTCGGCTGGACAATCAAGAGGGTTTTTGTTTGGACTTGTTAACTTTGAAAGGCCTACTAGACATTTAACTGGACCTGTCAAGTAGGTAATTTGAAATACAAAATGGAATTCAAGCAAGAAATTCAGGCTGGAAATAGAAATTAGAATCATCAGTTGAGTTGATGTATGAGAAATTACAGTGATATTTATTAAAAATTTTACCTATAACCTTTTTCTTTTTACTATGCTGTTATTTAAGGTTTATTAGCAAAAAACATGATTATCCCAGCACATGAAAAACTTTGTGAAAATTTGGATTGTTTTGTTTATTAACACTGTTGCCTTATCTCACATTGAATGCACCAGAAATCATGTGATTGGGAGACAATTTGGGGAGATATGTGTTTATTGTAATGTGTATTTAATCATGCTTATTTGATAACTAGATGGCTATAATAGTAGTATAGACACATGTGCCTTATTAATTCTGAGAGCTTTGTCCTAAATCTTTGTAAGCAAAGTAAAAAGTTTATGCATATTGTAGACAAGTTTTGATACTATTATTAAGTGGCTGAGAGCCTTTCTGAGGCAACATTTCTTTTGTAGAGAAAACAGATAGCCAGAGAGACAGATCAAAAACAAAAATTAAAAACGAGAATGCAAAATAGATAGCAAAGAGAGACTTTTTTTTTTTTAAGACTTTTGACTTAGAGCCAGAATTAAATTGGTAAAGGGAAAGGGTGAGCCTCAGTTTACAAACTTGATAAAAAGATATCCTCTGAGTTCCATTCAGATATGTTTTCTTCCTGTTAAGGTATTCTGGAAAATGCTTTTTAAGTAGCATGATATTTTCTGTTGTAGCTAATTAATGATCTGTTCTTATTTATAATATAACTATCTCTAGCACATTATTTCCCCTGTTGCAGGGTTTGCCATATTACATTATGATATTCTGTTTATTTTTCAGTTTCTCCCACTGAATAAGGTTTTACAGCATTAGTACAATGCCTTAGTACAGTAAGCTCTCTGTAAATATTTATGAATGAGTGAGTGAACACACACATTACTAAAGTTTAAAGCTGTTAGATTTACTTGCTTTTGAAAGTGTGTTTTTGAGATTCCAGAGTGTCAATTATGGTCAAGTCTTTTCTGAGTAGTGCCCTGATGCTTTCAAGCAAACATTATACCCCCGAAAAGTACACCCAAACATAGCGACATTACTAACCCAAGGTCAGTGACACACACATTTTGCCCCTTGTTATTTGTTCTTTTTTCATAGTAATAGTGGTTTTAAAGAATCCCCCTGCCAGTGCAGGAAACACAAGAGATGCAGTTTCTATCCCTGGATCATGAAGATCCCCTGGAGGAGGAAATGAAATGGCGAAGTGAAGTGAAGTCACTTAGTTATGTCCGACTCTTTGTGACCCCGTGGACTATAGCCCACCAGGCTGCTCTGTCCATGGGATTCTCCAGGCAAGAATACTGGAGTGGGTTGCCATTTCCTTCTGCAGGGGATCTTCCCAACCCAGGGATAGAAGCAGGCAGGTCTCCCACATTGCAGGCAGATGCTTTACCCTCTGAGCCACCAGGGAACCAACTCCAATATTCTTGCCTGGAGAATTCCATGGACAAATGGAGCCTGGTGTGCTGCAGTCCATGGGGTTGCAAAGAGTTGGTCACAACTGAGTGCACAGACACACACATTGCAAAATCTAAACCTGGCCTAGACTTCTTGTATGCAGAGCATACGTTGTAAATAGTAGGTTGGGCTTAGAGTTTAATTAGTATCTCATTGGAAATTTCCTATACACATTTTAAAAGAAAGTAACTTTGATCTTCCTTTTACCTAGTCCCCCCTCACTTCCAGGTTGATGGTAGAGGTATAAGCCATGTTTCTTTTCAGTAATGATTATACATACTTTAAAAAACATTTTCCTATACCTTTTCTCCTTTGAGCTTTATAAGACAAAAATACCCTGAGCTTTTTCTGTTCCAATTCATATTTAAGCCCCAGGAGAACAGTTATTTTTGAAAGCCATAGTATTTTATTTCCAAATCTCTAGTGTGTGTTTTTTGTGTGTGTATGTTTATGTACGTGTATGTATATATCTGTGCATGCATGCTCAGTTGCTAAGTCATGTCTGACTCTTTGCGACCCATGGACTGCAACATGCAGGCTCCCCTGTCCATGAGATTGCCCAGGCAAGAGTACTGGAGTGGGTAGCCATTTCCTCCTCCAAGGGATCTTCCCAACTCAGTGATCAAACTCACATCTCCTGCATTGGCAGGCTGAATCTTTACCTTTGACCCACCTGAGAAAAGAAGAAAGAAAGTGAAGTCGTTCAGTCATGTCCGATTCTGCAACCCTACGGACTGCAGACCGCCAGGTTCCTCTGTCCATGGGATTCTCCAGGCAAGAATACTGGAGTGGGTTGCCATTTCCTTCTCTAGGGAATCTTCCCGACCCAGGGATCAAACCCAGGTCTCCCACATTGCAGCCAGACTCTACCATCTGAGCCACGAGGGCCTGTCCAGCCACCTGGAAAACCATGTATGTATCTGTATATACATGTCTATATTGTGCTAGTCCAGGAAACATTAGTAAAGTTTATAGGAAAAATGGCTTTCCTCTGATATTGTTGACACCAACATAGTCAGAATATAAATTGTTTAGTGCTCTGTTTTAGGCATTGTTGTGGAAAGACAGGGGGGCTATATAAAATAATCCTTATTTTCTCTGGGAGAGACCAGTGTGTCGTCAGCTGAGGATTCTTGAGAACATTAAATGAGCAAATGCATTATAAATCATTTGACCTAGTGCTTAGTGCATAAATAAATGTTTGGTCTTACTCATTGTTACAAAATTGTAAACTATTTGTTATAAAAATAATAAACTAAAACTTTATTGTTATACCTCTTATTCATTTGACTTTCTTGGACCCGTTCCTTCTTGCATTTTATCTAACTTTTCTAACTCCTTTGTTGTAAGTTCTTGGTCTTTACGTCTCCTTTCTTCCTGTCCAGCCTCTTTTCCGTTATTCCCTAGGTCAATGTCTTCACCTTCTACTGAAATTCATTGCAGTTGAATTCTGCAGAATCTCTTACCTCTCTTAGGAAGGAAAATGACATGATCCAGCAGTGTTTCAGGAACTAGAAATCTCGTTGCCACTCTGAAATATAGCTTAGAAGACCTAAGAGTGGAGTAAGCTATCAGATAAGAGATTACTGCGTTACTTCAGTTGTCCAGATAGCAGGGACCTGAACAAGGATGTTGTGGGAATAGAAGGGGGATTAATGCGAGATACACTTGTGGGAGTAATCAGTAGAGCTTTGCCACTGATTGTATATGGTGAGGAAAAGAATTGAAAGCCTTGAGATTTCTAGCTTCAGAATCAGTCCTGTACTATTAGTAATTAACATATAGATATATTAGTGTGTGGGAGGCAGAGGGTTGAGTTTTGGGCAAGATACTTTAGTAGCATGGCACTGTCAGACTATTCCTTTATTTATTCCAGTCCCACCCACTCATCCTCCCCCCTCACTCACTCACTGAATTCCATTGCTATTAGTCTGAGAACTTCCCTTTAAGAAAGGTAATTTCTGTCTGGTCATAATCAGCACTAGAGACTGAAATGCGTGGAGAGCAGTCTCTTGTTTCCCACCCGCATTCCCATTGCCCTCTTTTGGAACCTTCCAAAAAGATTACTTAGAGTAATATTTACCACCGTTACTACTATCACCCATCCACTTCTGGGATATTCACAGATAAATTTTTTATTTTTATATAAAGTAAATGGGGCAACTTGGCTGGGCTCTCTGAAGAAAAATAAAACTTTATGAAGTGTTTGTGATTAAAACATTAATCAGTGAGTAGAGTAATACCTCATTCATCTAGTATTACTGGGCAACAAATATTCTAAATAAGACAATTGAAACTTATCCCCAAATCTGTTTCCATGTAGACTTTATGTATATAGAGCTTTTAATGCTATTTTTATATATACTATGTAGATTATATATAAATAGCTCCAAATCTATTTCTTTATAATGTTTTATATGACTTACTGCCTTCTGAGAACATTTCTCCACCCTAACTTTACCTCCAGTTCTGCTTTTTGTTCCAGAGTTTCAGAATGAGAATCAGGAGTCCCTGATTCTAGTCTACGGTCTAAAAGTAAATTCTTGTTTGAGGATCTTTTTTTTTTTTTTTGGTTGTTTTTTACCATTGAATCTGTGAAATCTGAATTTGTGCCTAGCATAGAGTAGATGCTTAGTATTTTTTGAATGAATCATTGTTTTATGTCTGCTTTAGCACTCTTTCCCTGATTTATTACTTGGAATTCATCACTGCCTAGTAAATGAGTTTCTGAGTTTTTAATATAATATGACTATCTAAGTTCTAATTGAGATGAATTATTAATATTAAACTTCCTTTATGAGTCTGTTTTTGCTGCTTAGTAGAATTTTCAGTCCTCTTGATGCATTTTCTGGTCCTTAAACTTTTGAAAGAAATGATCTTCTACTACTTGGTTTATTGAGAATGAGCAAGTTAGTCACTCAGTCCTGTCCGACTCTTTGGGACCCCATGGACTGTAGTCCACCAGGCTCCTTTATCCATGGGATTCTCCAGGCAAGAGTATGGGAGTGGGTTGCCATTCCCTTCTCCAGGGGATCTTCCCAACCCAGGGATTGATCCTGGGTTTCCCACATTACAGGCAGATTCTTTAACATCTGAGCCACCAGGGAAGCCCTTATGGAGAATAGTTTCTTTACTGAATACATTCTGTGGGCCTGTATTACATATAGGCAGTGCTGCTGTATACAAGTATGTCACCCGTGTCCCCAGGGATTACACTTTAGATGAAGAGACACAGAAGTGGAGCTCTAAGAGAATAATTACATTTTGGGTCATGAAGCATTGATCCACAGGTGCATTAGGAGTTCTAGGAAAAGGAGGGATCCATGTGGGCTGAAGCAGTAGAAAAAGAATGCAGAAAGGAGATGCAACATGAATTGCTTTTGAAAAGGTAGTTAAGATTTTGACAAGCATCCGGTGGAGAAATGACATTCTAAGATAGAGCAGTAGCATAGTCAGGAATGAAAACAGGGTTGAACATGTTTAGACAAAGGCTAGATTTCTCTGAGTGTGGGGATTAGTGGGAAGTTAAAGTAACTAGATTTAATAGGGTTTTACTCTAGACTCTAAAACCCTGAAGAGGATCTGAGGACAGAACTTAGAGGAGTCCCTGCATTTAGATGAAAAAATAAAGCTCTTTATATTGTTACTAACAATAACCTGTAACTGAAATTTAACCTGTCCTTCTATTATGATTTTAATCAGTAAAGCACAGTAGTATTACCAGTGCTGTGATTTTATTGGTCATAGAAAAAGCACAAATATTATGTTTACTGTTTTGGCTATCTCTGAATATAGTTTAGGAGAAGGAAATGGCAACCCACTCCAGTGTTCCCTCCCTGGAGAATCCCAGGGAGGGGGGAGCCTGGTGGGTCGCTGTCTGTGGGGTCGCACAGAGTCAGACACGACTGAAGCGACACAGCAGCAGCAGCAGCAGCAGCAGCAGCAGCAGAATATAGTTTATGCAAATTACTACTTTAAAACTAGTTGTTATTAGACCCCACTGGAGTTTACATGTTGGGTGTTAGTAAAGAAGCTGATACATAAGTATATCAAAAATATGGATTCTGAAAAACACTTGGTGATTTTCAGTATAATTGATTTTCTTTGTGATCACTGATTTTATTTTACTCATTTAAAATAAAGCTGGCCTTCTTCGTAATCCTATGTACTGTGTTTTATGTATTTCAAGTCATTCTGAGAGGCGATATGTAGCTTTTTCCCTGCCAAGTGGGAGTCCAAGGTACCAGTTCTAGTGAAACCAAACTGGAGAAGGCCTTGAAAACCACACTGAGAAGTTTTAGTTGAAGTGATAAACGGGGAGGAACCTAGTATATTTTTCATTTGTTTTTGTTGTTTTAACAAAATTGTCTGTTTTCTCTGTACTGTGTATTTACTCTGTGTACAGAGTAAATAGACAATTTTTAAAATTTCATCAAGTTGGAGAAAAGAGAGCCTCTTCTTAGCTTACAGTTATAGATAAACTAAACTTTAAAAGTGCACAGAAGTTCAAATATAATACCACAGACACTGTCTTTACCCTCTTATTATGTATCAGTTCCAGTTTCTTAAGTTCTTGTGCAAAGCAGTGAAATACTTAGGGTGGTTATATAGGAACCTCTCTTAATCTGCTCTACTATAGGTAATTGGTCAAATGTGAAGGACTTAATGGCTGGGATATAAGCTGTGGGTCTGGTCATTTCGAAGTTGGACGACTGGGATAATGTGGTAGCAGTTGGGGTGGAGCAGAATTGGCAGTTGTGGTATTTGGAAAGAACCTGTAGGACTTGGTGGCAGATATGAAGGCTGAAATGCATGGAGTGGTGTTACGGAAAGTATCAAAAGGAAAGTTAAGAACAGGACCCCTGAATTGGGCTGAATATATTGTATATTATGTAACACCCCCAGCAAAGTTTGAGGCATCACCCAGTATTTAAACACTAGTATTTCTGCAGTGGAAAATGGAAATGTTTGCAGTAAGTAGGCTAAATAAAGCCTGTAAGTAGCTTCACATCACTTCAAAGCAGATTTTTGCCACTATCAGATGAGCTTTGACATGAAACTTAATAAGAAATCTTTTCAGAACTTTTTAGATTTTGGAACTACAGAAGTAATTGTGAGCTGTGTTGACTGTAATATCCAATGAAGAGAGTCTTAGGAGTGGTGTTTTGAGGAGTGTTAGTTATTGGATGGATGAAATTTGAAGCAGTTGAGAAAAGTAAAAGAAAGCAAGAGAAAAGGTAATTTCAGTTTTCAGGTTAACAAGAAAATTGCTATTTCTAATGAAAACGGGAAGTTGAAGAGGGGAAGCCAGTTTGGGGAAGAGTTTAAGTTTAAACTTCAGCACAATTCAGATGGAAAAAAAATCTTGCTTTACATGAGATGCCCTTTTATTTTTCATGTATTCTGTATCATGGGTAAACAAGCTTAGTAGTTTAGAAGTGTTGCAGTGGAAAATTTCCTTTTAGAATAAGCTCTTAATTTTCAGAGCCTGTAGACTCTGATGTTGAGATATGAAACTGCTTCTAGCTTGGGAGTGGTTGGAAAGGTATTCCTATATAACTAGGATTGTGGCTCTGCTCGCTAAAAAAAGAACCTGGCCAATAGACTGGAAGGAGTGGAGTAAGGTAGGGGGTCCTCTAACAGGATGCTTGTGTGTGTGGCTGAATCATTAGTATGGCTGTTTTTATAATCATATGAATATATTCAGAAGTAGTAATTGCTGGAGAAGCAGTGGTAACTGACATGTTTTCAGTGCTCACCACATACCAGGCCCTATTTTAGGCCGTGTTCAGCAGACAGTCTAGTGGCATCTGTTCCTGCCTTGTAGACAAGGTTGTGGTTATCAACCTAGGTGGGAAGCATTAGGGTAGAGAGTGGTATGATTTTGATTCCCAAGTCCCCTTTAAAAATCTGGAAGATAGATAACTAATGCATGAATTTGTGAAATTGAATGGGTTTTATCTTTATTGCCATTCTGTGACTTAAAGTCCACTAATGTATGGACTCATACATTAGTATTGTCATACTAGAAATATGGACAAGTATCTTTAGCAAAAATGAAACAGGATCCAATCATTACTCTTGAAATTTGTTTAGTTGCTTTCTGTTTACTATATATAAATATGCTGTAAAAGTGTATATTTTATGATTCATAAGTTTAAAAAGGCAAATATTGTCTTAAACTTTTATTCAAATCCTGCTAGTGACTTGTGTGAGTTGAACTTTATGTTTTTCTTCTATTAAATAAGGATGTTGGACTAAATCTCTAAGGCCCTTTCAACATTGAATTCTATGATTCTGATTGTTTAATTTTCATCAGAACAGAAAGCAGCTACTTAAAGAAGCCTCTCCCTAGATTAGTACTACAAGTGTAGATAAGATACCAGAGGAAGAAGTGAAAGAAGAAATGTCATAGTTTGTACTTAAATCCTTTTGACAAACAAGAAGCACTGAAACAAGGAACCTTGGAAACTAGAAGAATGTGCAGTGTTGACCAGAAAAGTTTTCAAGAAGAGCATGATCAGAAAGCATTCAAGTTAGTACTTAATTAATGAGTCAAGTTAATAAACTATAGAGGAAGGAGCCCTGGACCTGAAGTTAGAAAGCCACAACTACGTTTCTGGCTCTAACTCTGCTGCTATTTGGAGTTCTGATGATCAGAAAATTACTTAATTTTTCTGAACCTTGCAAAGGAGAGTAATAAGTACCTGACCTTACTTAATGGTTTTTCATAAAAATAAAATGATATGGTAAATTAGGTGGCACTAGTGGTAAAGAACCCGCCTGACAATGCAGAAGACGCAAGAGATGCAGGTTTGATCCCTGGGTCAGGAAGATCACTTGGAAGGGGGCATGGCAACCCACTCCAGTATTGCCTGGAGAATCCCTTGGACAGAGGAAGCTGGCGGGCTACAGATCACAGAGTCGGACACAACTGAAGCGACTTAGCACACACATATGCAATAAAACTTAAAATATTCTGTGAACTTTCTTTTAAAAAGCAAAATTTAACTGAGTATGTTTGGAGATGTGATTGTATTTATTTTTAAAAATATGTGAATCAAGCAGCAAAGTTATTACAAAATGATAGGTAAGGATCCTGAAGAGGTTATTGAATTTGTTGATTTGAATGAAACCATTACCAAGGGAGGAAACTTGAGGGCAGATTAAAGTAAAGTTGAGGCCAGAGCATTACTGCTCAGTAGAGAAGTTTGGAAAGGCACAGATGTTAGAGAGAGATGGCCTGGCATGGCTTGTTTATTCCTTGCATTGTTGTTGCAGACTTTTGTTTGCCTGTTTGTGTTCCTTACTGGATTAGGGATAGGCAGAAAGCAGGAACTGCAGTTCATTCTCATGCCTTGAATAGAGTAGCAATTTTAATAAATAGCTTTGTAAATAAATACTTGCTGAACAAGACTTAACTAGTAAAGAAAATTTTTGTGTACGAGTTTATGCATAATGAATGTTTAAGATGGTTAAGACTTAAACATATTCTTAGGTTGAAGTGAGAGACTGGAAAGAAAAGGTGTTGGTTTTCTCAAAGAAACAGGAAAAAAAGGGATAGGATCTGGAGCCACAAATGAAAATTCTGGTCTTAACTGGTAGAGAGACTCTTCCTTACGAAAAGCACCAGATAATTATGTATTTCAGAACATGGAGGGGGAAAAGTAAGCTTCCATATTCTTTTTACAAAACCAAGATAACATAAAATATGAGCATAAAAGAAGATTACACACCAGTCTCACATAATTTGATGCAAAAAATGCATAATAAAATCAAATGGAATCTAGCATTACATTAACAGAATACTACAAATGAGTGGTATTCCTGTTAGAAATAAATCAAATTAAGTCATATTAGGTGATGGGACATGTGAATATCCTGAGGGATATCAAAAGAAGGGAAATCAACATTTATTTCTACTAAGAATCCTTAGTGAAACAAAAAGAAATGAACATAGATATATAAGATTTTATATATCTCAGACCAGAAGCCAGCATTTTGTTACTAGAAATGGTGAAATACTGGAATTTCTATTTTAGTATTTAGTGAAATACTAAATTCCTTTTAAAAACTCATGAATCAAAAAAGGTCTGGCTGGCATTACTGTTACATAACATTGTCTTGAGAATGCTGGCCAGTATAATTAGACCAAAAACAAAATAAGAGGTGTAATTATTGAAAGGGAGGAGGCACATTTATTTGTAAATGACAGTTTATATCTGGAAAATCCAAAAGAATCAACTGAAACATTATGTGAGTAATGAGATTTCAATGTGATAATCTGGTTATAAAATAAAAACACCCCAATATTAATGGTTTATCTAGAAAAGTGTTTCTTTCAATGGTCTGTAAACTGAAAGCCTATCCATATGGGTTAATGAATGGGAATCCTCATTCTTAAATACTCTTTATTATGCCTTCTGGCAAAACTTAACTTATTTTATCATCTCTAAGTAAATCATCTATTTTGAGTAAGATTCTTTCCATGTTAACTTTTACAACCTCTGAAATAAAGTTGTAGTAGTGAACACATTTAAAGTAAACTTTAAGAAAAGTTGTTTTTTTTTTCTTTTTAGAATTCCTTGTGGCTTGTGATACTTGCTGTATTACTTGGTAATGCCAGGGAAGGTGTAATCTGAGCTCTGAACCATATTTGGTAAATAATAATTTTATGTGGAACCCACTGTTCTATCAGTAAGAGGAAAATTATTGCTCAAATGTAAGGCTTTTCTATGCCCTTAAAGCATTTCCTGACTTAAAGACCAAGTTAGATCATATATTGATTCCTTTTGTTTTTTAAAAGACACTGTATCCCAGTTCTATAATGTTTTGACTAGAGATGTGTTGACAAAAGTATTTTCTGCTTTATTTGAAAGAAGAAGAATTACCTGTCTCCTTACTTGTTTACCATTAATTCTCTTTATCCTAAATGTAAATTGTTTTATTTTTATTTATCATCAGTTCTCAGAATTGAGCTCTCTCACATTTGCCTTGTTCTGGGATCAATGTTGATAAATCAGGTTATCTCTCTTAGGATGTGATGCAGTTGAGTTATTTAAAGCTAAAGCTTGCCACACAGCTGTCGTTTCAGCATTTTATGAAAATGAAAGCTTAAGTATACTCAGATGTTTAGAGCAAAGCTTCCCAGGTGGCACAGTGGTAAAGAACCCGCCTGCCATTGCAGGAGATGATAGAGTGTGGGTTCGATCCCTGGGTCAGGGTAATCCCCTGGAGTAGAAGATGACAACTCACTCCAGTGTTCTTGTGTGGAGAATCCCATGGACCGAGGACCCTAGCAGGCCCTAGCCCGTGGGGTCACAAAGAGACTGACACAACTGAGCATATAGAAAGCTATATTGAATACCTACTGTCTGCCAGGTTGTTAGGTGCTAATTCTCATGACAATCCAGTGAGGTAGGGGATGCTATCCCGTTTAATAGAACAGAAACTCCTGCAGAGTTTTAGTTTGTACAGGAACCAGATTTGGAACCTAGATCTTGCTCTACCAGAATATTTTCATCTACAGCATGCCATTACAAAAGGTGGAAAATTGACCCTGTCCTTAAAAACTACTTTCATTCTATTTTGCTTTGCTGTGTCCTAGTTACTAGAAATGCAGGGAGATAAGTTCTTTGCATCCTTGTCTTCACTACTTTTTTGTCCTGTTAAAATCCTCACCATCTGCCATCATTGGACAACAGCAGAAGATTCAGTTTATTTTGACTACTGTGGAATTGAGTCTCTTCTTTCTTAGACACTCCTAAAATTATCAGCTTGCCAAGCATAAGAACATCATTTCTAGGCCCTAGTAATCTAATTAGTACAACAGTCTAACATTTTTAATAGCCTACCATTTCTGTAACCTTTGTACTTGCAAGTTTTCTTGTGTGTGTTTTAATAATGTGGACCTAACAAAAAAAAAAAAAATCATTGACTCTATTTTGGTAATGGAAAAAAGAATTTCTAGTGTGGTAAAGAACCACATCTTATGAGCTGTTCTTTGCGTCCCTCTTTAAGAATTACCAAGTGTTTTTAAAAATTGGAACTTTATTTCACTGCTTAGATGTATCTAAAGCATTTCTTAAGAAAAGTCTGAGAACTGATTGTAGGAATTTAGGGAAACAGAAGGTAATTGGAAATAAGATAGCAAAAGAGAAGAGTAAAGTGACCTAAAAATGAGAACTTTACAATTCCAGTCTTACTAATGAAAATGAACTTACTGTTGGTTTTCTCGTTCTATATACTCTGGTCCCATATTGGACAGTCTGTTGCTGAAAGCCAGTAGAGATTTCATAAAGGCTACTGGTTTAGTTTCTAGAATTGGGAGTTTAGAGTAGAGTTGGGTAGATGAAGACAATGAATTAAGTAATGCAAATAGCATCTTTTGGTAACTTGTATTTAAGAGAGTCTTTTCCATTTAAGAATATTTCCTATGTGAGACACTGGGGACTACCTCACTGCTATTAGCTCACAATGTTATCTGGTCACGTTTCTTGTTCTGCCTACCTCTAGTTTACTCTAGTTTCTCTTCTGCTTTCAAGGCTCCAGACCCAGTTCCTGGACCTGCCCTGGAAAAGAAGTATCCAGTAGAGATGAGCTCACTGCAGTTACTTAATTAAAAATTTGTAAGCTGCAAAAATGGCAATGGGCCAATCAAGAACAGCTACCATTTGAATTTTTCTATTTCCAGGTATGCTAAAGTCCATGGCACCAGTCAAGCTTAGCCATGTAACTGCCTTACTATGAAATCTATAATAAGCAAAACTTTACTTTCAAAACTTTGGTCATCTTGCTCACAGTTTAGTAACATCCCTAACCACTGGGTGACATGCAACTAGTATTGACTTTAACATACCTTTTGCCTGACTATTTCTAATTTAACTTGTTTGTAACAGCAAACTAATGGAAAAACAATTAAAGAAAAATTAATTGGAAATGCTATTGAGTTAAGCCCTGTAAAAATGTACAAAAAGTACTCTGGTCTTCATTGAGAAGTACAGAAACAACCAAACTGTCTTCCTTTAAGAGGTTCACATACAGTACAAGTAATTTAGAGAATTAAATAAATGAAACAGTTCCCTGTCTTGAGGTCAACTAATCTACACTGTGAGTGCCTTCATATAAAGAGTTAATATGGTCTTCAAAAATGCGGGTGGGGTGGGAGTGGGGAAATTGAAAGAAAATTCCTGGATAGAATCAGGTAATGTATTATGTAATAGTTTTACCTGAAGAATTTAATTCTGTTTTAAATGTAAGTATATAACTAGTATTTGCTATATTTTTACTTGATTGCCCAAAAGAAACCAGGCGAGAAAGTCATCAGTAGCTGGAGTTGTTGTGGAAGGTAACCGCAAAACTAAAAATTAAGGTAGATTTTAACTGAGAAAGAACTACTTGTGAGGGCTAAGTTAGCTTTTAAGGATATTTATCACTTTTATTAATTCGTATAGACTTAGAAACAGTTAATCCATAAAAGATGACTTTATTTGCTAAAGGATAGATGACCATACATATCTTTTGATTTTAAAGTTCAGTTCAGATAGGTTAGAGATTACCCAAAGTTGAACAAAGGAATTTTATATCCCACTTGTGATTTTAAAAGATGATTCTGATATCCTAGCTTATGCTTTGTATGCCTTCCTCCAGTGTTCATGCATATAATGAATTTAATGTCAGCCAGTCTTGTCAATGTTAGGTCACTGATTCTGTGCCACTTTATTTGTTTAGCTTTGAAATAATTATATCTCACTGAGTGCTGAATTAGGGCATGAAAGAGAGCTACTACCTGAGTTACTAGGGTCGTTACCACTGGTAGATGAATTGAAGGGGAGATAAGAGAGAATTGCTTCTGAATTTGAAGTCTTACTAGTTATCACTGGGGCTATGAGTAATGGTGAAAGTTTTCTACATCATTGAATGTAAAGTGTATATAAAACACTTTATTAGGTGCACTAGGGATGTAAAAATAAATTAACCTTATTTTCAGTGGGTTTATGGACAAGTAATACCATAAAAAAGTATTATAATAGAGGTGGAAAAAACTGTAGAGAAAGTAATATTTCTACTGAGCCTTGAAGAGGAGATAGAAATCCTTAGCAAGAAAGACAAGAGTATTCCTAAGTTGTAGAAGTCAAAGTATATAATGTGTTCTAAAAATTGTAAACAGCCCAGTATGCCTGCAGAATAGTAGGGTATAGAAGGATATGGTGGATAGTGGAGCTATGCCACACGTGCTTTCAAATGTGTGATGAAGGAGTTTGGATTTAGTTCAGTAGGTCATGAGAATCCATTGCAGATTCATTTCTTAGCATTCTCGCACTTAAGTCAGTGAGTCTTTTGAAAAGCTGACTGCAAGAGTGAGGGATGAAACTTAAAAAAGTTAGAGATTAGGCAGTAGCAATACCTATGAAGGCCAGCACTTACTCTTATTTGATTAAGCATCATGTGTGAAGAATTTTACCTGTAATTTCTCACTTTCCTTACAGGAATGTTGTGAGAACTGAAATAATAGAGGTTAACATTGTTCAGCACAGAACCCGATCCTTACATGATCACTTACACGATCACTTTGACTCACCAAAGTGATCATGCTGTAAGCTCAGAGGAAAGTGCCCTTGTCCACCTTTATGTGTGAACTTTTAAATCCCATCTGTCAAGACTCCTGATGATTGAGCATTGTTACAGTTATTAAGTATATTAGTAACAATTTCAGCATTGATAGCATAGGCATAGGGTTATTTGAAAATACATTGAATTGGCTCAGTTCTGGTACTTTGAAATAATTCTATGCTGCTCCTACTCTCTGACCCCCCATATCAGAATACAAGTAGTGTTATGGGGAAATACATAGAAAATATATAGGAAATACTTTTATAAGGAAAATATTCTGCTCTAATCTCCATTGTTTGTGCTTAATTATACAAAAATACATGAATATATATTCTTATAAAAAATTAAAACATAACAGAGACTATATAACATGACTATATCTCCTTGGACCACTTTCTGTCTATGTGTTCCTTTCCCCAGCCAGGTCTCCAAAATAATTAGTGTGTATCCTTTCAGAGCATTACCTGTGCATTCATATAAAAATATCTGTTTCAGACTTTTTTGGTGTCTTTTTTTTTTTTTTAACACAAGGGCATCATTAAAAATGAGTTTTGCATCTTTTTTAATCCAGTAATGTCTTAATAGGCCTTTGCATATAATTATTTGGCTATATCTTACTCAACTTAAAAAGAAAATTGCTGTACATTGATTTACTCCTTCATTCCTAAACGGTTATTCAGATTGTTCTTTTAGTGATATACACTGAAGTGACATTCTTACGTCCATGGAGTCGCAAAGAGTCGGACACGATGGAGTGACTGAACTAAACTGACATTCTTACACACTCCTCTTTAAACACATATGCCTCTCCGTAGGTTGGATACTTTATATTGTTATAGATGGAGCTCTGGTACTTCATGATCAGCAACAAATTTCCATTCACAGCTGATGGTGCTAGCACTGGATAGTGACACCACAGTTGGGAACTGGCCTGGAAAACAACTCTGCTGCTGACTTAGTTGGAATTGTAAATACACTTCTTAATACGTCTTTCCATTATTCTCTTCAGTTAAAAAGAAAAAAAAAGTGGAGTAACATTTGTCTTCTCTGCTTCACGTGTGGGGATGATGAAGTGAGATAAATGCTCTAAGAAGTCTCATATAAATCTGAATTCTACTAGTTTATGATTTTCTCAAAAGCAGGAACTATATTTTATTCATCTTTGCATATTTAGAGCACGTTACCTGGCTTACAGTGGGCAGTGTTTGTGGAATGAATCACAGACATTAAGGTGAACCAAAAAGTAGATTGTATTTATGAAAATTCCAGGCCAGTAGAATTTTCTTAGATCTTATACATAATCTGGAATCTGTGCATTTTTCATTGAAAACTTTCCACCTTTTTAGCCTTAATCTCACTTCCCTTCTGCAGTACAGCTATAATTCTTCAAATTTATCCTGTTCTTTCATGGTCTTTTCCCTAACACAAACAGTTGTCAGTGATATCCTGCAAGACTCTTTATGATTTATCTGTAATGACGAAGTCCAAGTACTGCGTTCTTTGTGAAATTTCTCCTGCCTCTCCTCAGTTCCTGAGTTTTAGGCACTACTGCGTCCTGATCTCCACTGCTGCTTTTATACCTCTCAGTGCCGCACAGTGAGTGTTACTGAACGACTGCGTGCCCGCCTCTGGGACTGTGTGGAATGTCACAGAATCAGGCAGGGCTTGGAACTTCAGAGATAAATTAGGTGGATCTGGAAAGTGAGAGGCGTGTTGTTCTTGCTCACTTGTGGGATTCAGCACATATGGGGCAGGGGAAAGCAATTAAGATCATCTATGATATGCCCATGCCTACCCTACTTCTTCAGCTTCATCCTGTATCCCACTTTATCCCTGTTCCTCTCACTCCCTGCCCTTCAACATGAACCAGCTACTTGTGGTTACCCAAACTTGCCATGCTGTCTGATTCAAGTCTTTTCCCAGACAGCTACTTATGTTTGAAATTTTCTTCCCCTCTTGCCTGCCCACCTGGTAAACACATTTTTATCTTTTAAGACCGAGCTTAGGTGTTGCCCTCTCTAATTAATCCTACCCTTAAACTCTCCACTTCCCTCAGAATTGATTGGCCCCTCCTGTGTTCCACTGTGCACTGCAACACAGCTCAGTTACAGTTCAGTTATTATGTTTACTTGTTGATGTATTTGTCTTCCTCTACTAAAAGGTAAATTTCTTGAGTGTTGAAAAGTGTGCTTTTATTAATTTTAATATTTTCAGCACCCACTATAGTAGAGAGTGAGTAGTAGACTTGCAACAAATGTTTGCATAAGCAATGTGTATAGTATATATGAAAATATATAACAATAATGCATTAGAAAATGTGTCATAAATCAAAATGTTGAGTAGATGATCACTTTCCTATATGTTCATAGTTTATATTGTTATGAAAGTCATTCTAGATTTATGGATAAGTATTACATAATGAGATTTTTGGTTCTTTATTCAATTATATGATATTAAATTTTCTCTAAGTGTATCTATAATTGGAGAATTGTGAAATAGCTTTATATATAATAAATATGTTGAGATAGAAGTTTCTGTACAGTTTTGAAATTATTCTTGACCATCTAATATAAAATTCATCCCCCATAACTATAACAAGATTAACAACTGACTTTTTAACAGTTCCATAGTGTTAGATTTGAAACACTGGCACATACTTAACAAGATTATGTTAAATTCGATGAGATGAACAGAAGAAACGGGTCAAGTAAGGGGCTGAAACTGCATGGGAATCAGTTGGTGAAATTTCTTCTAACTTTCTCTAAATCTTCATCTTAAAATGTCAATTTAGATTAATATTATAGCCAAGTTATTGTAATTTTCACATGTCATTGAGTCTTACTTAGTCCATTCCAAATGTTTATGGTGGATGTAAGATGAAAACTGGTTCTTTCAAGTGCTTTCATTTTCTTTTCTGCTCTTTTTTCCCCTTTACTTATAAATAGGAGTTCATTATCATATCATTTATTTATATTGTGCTTTCTTTTAAAGATATTTATACAGGAGATGGATTATCCAAAAATTACATTAAAAGGGGCACACTCAGAAGTAACTTTGTTTCCATCTTAAAGCCCTAATGTATTGGAAAATAATAATGAAGTATGAATTGGAAAATACACACAAGGTAGTTATATAATATGTTTTGATGAATTATAACCATTCTGCCTTAGATTTATTGCACTTTTCTTGATCCTTAGAAAATGGTAGCACTCACCACAAAACCACAGTACATAAATTGCCAAGTGTGGCTGACTTGCACATTCCTTTTAGAGGAACTTATAACTGCTAAACCTTTTAACCATAAGAAATGGTCAGTATTCATGGACTTGAGGCAGTGTATTAATGAGTAAATTGGGAATTTTTTTTTAAGAGGAGATAGAGTGGGCCATTATGTTACTTCTTAGCCATTTGACATGTATAAAATTACACTATTAATATTTATTGTTTTTCTATAGAAAATAAATTACTATAGGCTTATAAAGTTGAGAAATACATTTCCTGGTGACATAATCCTTTGTTCCCTTTAAGCTTTTAAGTAACACTAAATCTGAACATGATAAGTAATTCAAGTCAGTAGCATTTAGGTGACTTAATTTGGTGTGTTTCTATTATTTTATTTTTGCAAATATCTATGTAAAGTGATTCAAGACTACAGCTGTTCTATGCTAAAGTTTATGCTAAAGATGGATTATATTCTTTTTTATCATAAATGATGATAGTATTTGAATTTTAGATTTTTAAATGCCATAGCTGTAATTCTTACATTTTAACTCTTAGGAAAATAATTTGATATTATAGACTTTGGAGAGCAGCAAGTTTGCTTTAATAAAGATGTAACATCATGTTCCAAGAAATACAATTCTAATAATTTGCTGTTAAAAGTAATTTTGAAATTTTCATTCAATTACATTTGTAGATTATTTTAAAATTAATTAAATGTGAAGCATCAACTATTATATCCCTGGTGGCTCAGAGGTTAAAGCGTCTGCCTGGAATGCAGGAGACCCGGGTTTGATCCCTGGGTCAGGAAGATCCCCTGGAGAAGGAAATGGCACCCCACTCCAGTACTCTTGCCTGGAGAATCCCATGGATGGGGGAGCCTGGTGGGCTACAGTCCATGGGGTCGAGCGACTTCACTTTCACTGACATTTGATGAAATAGTTATGTCATCAGTAATGAAAGAGGTACTTAAAATAGTGTATATAATTAGAAAGATAATACTTTTTTTTTTTTTTTCAGTTTACTTCTGAAATCCTTATTAAGGCCAAAAAGTTTCAAAACTTGCTTTAACTTCAAAAAAAAATTAGCAGCTAACTCACTGCACAGTCATCAGCCAGTCCACAGAAGAGACACAAGTTAAACTTAGTAATAAAAAACTGTTAACGTCATATTGACAACCAAGTACATAAGTTGAAACACTCTTCCTTCCCATTAGACATCCTGGGAAATTTAGTAATGGTTGTTGAGGTTGTGTGTCCCTAAAAAGCACCACTATAGTCAAAAACTAAAAAATGGAACCCCACAGGACTTAACAAGAAAAATGGAATTGGGGTACAACACTCAGAATGTCATCAGTGAACATTTTAAAAAGTAGAAACCTTAAAAAGCATGATATTGTAATTTTACACATGTCACATGGCTAAGAAATATGTGTAAGTACTTATATAATATTTATACAAATAAATACTATACTTTGCTTTTAAACAGTCCTAAAGTTTGCCTTATAGAAGGAACTTTCACATAGTTGTGGAAGCTTGTTATTGTGAAGTGAAGAATGATTTTTTGAAATCGGAAAGAAAGTTGAACACAAGTTGTGGATGGGTGTGACTGATTCCTCGAAGCTGCAGTAAGCTGAAGTTGCTGGCAGATGTTTGAGGTGTGTTCATGTTTACATTTTGAGTGTTCATAGGCAGCTTGTTTCAGCTGAGTGTGGTTTTTTGCATTCACCTAGTGTTTCTGACGGATGAATTCACAGCAGAATTCATTTAGTGCTCAAATTGTTGCCTAATATATCAATTGCATTGATGCACTTTCAAAACAACTGTTATAGCAGCACTCATATATAGCCAAGGGTAAGACAAACACTGTAGTTTGGAGGGATAGCTACCACTTTTTATAGTAGTCTTTAATCTAGATGTATTCTGATCTTTATTTAGAGATGTATTACAACAGATACTTACTGAGCATCCACTACTTGCCTTCTACTTTCTAAATATTTAAGATACAGCAGTGAACAAGATAGTCTCTCCACTTTGAAACCAATATTACTTGTGTAAAAGTTTCTGTTTATTGTCACAGGTTGGTTTTAAGAGGTAAAATTGGATAGATGAATGGACCTCTGGTTAAAAAAAAAAGAGTCTACTGGGCATCAAGACTTTTCTCTAACTCCCTAAATTATATATGTTTATAACATAATTTTCTAGGGGTCTGTCCAAGCCAAGATTCCATTGTTTATAGAAAAAAATTAGTATCTCTGGAGGTCACTATGGAAATCAGAGTTAAATTTTAGGATAGTATATATGTTAAAATGTAACAACCTCTTACCGTATTGTCTGTTAAGCTAAAGGAGAATCCCAGTGCAATTGAGAAGTGAATTTTAGTTTTATATATTTTGTCCTGTTCTTTCATGATATTCAACATAAGCTATATTTTTCTTTGTTATAGTAGTAAATTTGTCCTGGTAAAACTCAACCATGTACAAACAGGGCAAAGATTGAAATACATATATCTATTTACATAATGATAGGCTAAACCATTCGTGTGTCTCAAGACCGTCTATAATAAAAGCCACTGTACACTTACAGCCTTCATCAACCTTTCTCATCTTCTCTTGTAGATACTCCCCACCCGAAACTCTTTCTTCTTAATCCTCTTTCCTCCTGTCCCTCCTCCTCCTAGCCAAACAGGTGACTGACTCATTGTCTCCAGAACCTGCCTAGTATTTATTGGATTGCCTTGCTTCATACTTCAACCTATGATGATTTAAGGCCCTTCCACCTCCTCCCTCAGGCCTGAGAGCACTGTGAACACCTATAGCACAGTTTATACCACTTACCTGGCACTTATTTTGAACCTAATATTTGGTTTTCAGGTAGCTTTGTCTGAGTTATCCAATTAAGACAAATGATTGTCCCATATACATGGGAAAGGAAGGCCTCAAAGGCTTTGTTAGCAAAGTAATGTCTTTGCTTTTTAATATGCTGTCTAGGTTGGTCATAAATTTTCTTCCAAGGAGCAAGCGTCTTTTAATTTCATGGCTGCAGTCACCATCTACAGTTATTTTGGAGCCAAAAAAAAATAAAGTCTGTCACTGTTTCCATGTTTCCCCATATATTTGCCGTGAAGTTATGGAACCAGAGTTTATACTTAACCAACCATTTAATTGTCTCATCTTACTAAATGAGACAACCCCTACTGATATAGAATTGTGGGCGAAATATTTAGCAGTGTTACTTATGTTTTTAGCTATTAACATGTTCTTTCACCAGAAAATTTTAGAAACAAATAGTTAAAACAGAATATTATTTCTTGAAATTCTGCTGCTTAGGAAAGTTTTAAGCTTACCTGAGAGTAACCCTCTTCCAACAACACAAGAGAAGACTCTACACAGGGACATCACCAGATGGTTGACACCGAAATCAGATTGATTATATTCTTTGCAGCCAAAAATGGAGAAGCTCTATACAGTCAGCAAAAACTAGACCGGGAGCTGACTGTGGCTCAGATCATGAACTCCTTATTGCCAAATACAGACTGAAATTGAAGAAAGTGGAGAAAACCACTAGACCATTCAGGTATGACCTAAATCAAATCCCTTACGACTATACAGTAGAAGTGAGAAATAGATTTAAGGGACTAGATCTGATAGAGTGCCTGATGAACTATGGACGGAGGTTCTTGACATTGTACAGGAGACAAATCAAGACCATTCCCAAGAAAAAGAAATGCAAAAAAGCAAAATGGCTTTCTGGGGAGGCCTTACAAATAGCTGTGAAAAGAAGGGAAGTGAAAACCAAAGGAGAGAAGGAAAGATATACCCATTTGAAAGCTGAGTTCCAAAAAATAGCAAGGAGAGAGAAGAAAGCCTTTCTCAGCGATCAGTGCAAAGAAATAGAGGAAAATAATAGAATGGGAAAGACTAGAGATCGCTTCAAGAAAATTAGAGATACAAAGGGAACATTTCATGCAAAGATGGGCTCAATAAACGACAGAAATGATATGGACCTAACAGAAGTAGAAGATATTAAGAAGAGGTGGCAAGAATACACAGAAGAACTACACAAAAAATATCTTCACAACCCAGATAATCACTATGGTGTCATCTCCAACTTAGAGCCAGACATCCTGGAATGTGAAGTCGAGTGGGCCTTAGGAAGCATCACTATGAACAAAGCTAGTGGAGGAGATGGAATTCCAGTTGCACTATTTCAAACCCTGAAAGATGATGCTGTGAAAGTGCTGCACTCAATATGCCACCAAATTTGGGAAACTCAGCAGTGGCCACAGGACTGGAAAAGGTCAGTTTTCATTCCAATCCCAAAGAAAGGCAATGCCAAAGAATGCTCAAACTGCCACACAATTGCACTCATCTCACATGCTAGTAAATTCTCCAAGCTGGGCTTCAGCAGTATGTGAACCGTGAACTTCCAGATGTTCAAGCTGGTTTTAGAAAAGGCAGAGGAACCAGAGATCAAATTGCCAACATCCACTGGATCGTCGAAAAAGCAAGAGAGTTCCAGAAAAATATCTATTTCTGCTTTATTGACTATGCTAAAGCCTTTGACTGTGTGGATCACAATAAACTGTGGAAAATTCTGAAAGAGATGGGAATACCAGACCACTTGACCTGCCTCTTGAGAAACCTATATGCAGGTCAGGAAGCAACAGTTAGAACTGGACATGGAACAACAGACTGGTTCCAAACCAGGAAAGGATTACGTCAAGGCTGTATATTGTCATCCTGCTTATTTAACTTATATGCAGAGTACATCATGAGAAACACTGGGCTGGAGGAAGCACAAGCTGGAATCAAGATTGCCGGGAGATGTATCAATAACCTCAGATACACAGATGACACCACCCTTATGGCAAGGAGTGAAGAAGAACTAAAGAGCCTCTTGATGAAAGAGGAGAGTGAAAAAGTTGGCTTAGAGCTCAACATTCAGAAAACTAAGATGGCATCCGGTCCCATCACTTCATGGCAAATAGATGGGGAAACAGTGTCAGACTTTATTTTGGGGGGCTCCAAAATAATTGCAGATGGTGATTGCGGCCATGAAATTAAAAGACGCTTACTCCTTGGAAGGAAAGGTATGACCAACTTACACAGCATATTAAAAAGCAGAGACATTACTTTGCCAACAAAGGTCCGTCTAGTCAAGGCTATGGTTTTTCCAGTAGTCATGTATGGATGTGAGAGTTGGACTGTGAAGGAAGCTGAGTGCAGAAGAATTGATGCTTTTGAACTGTGGTGTTGGAGAAGACTCTTGAGAGTCCCTTGGACTCTCAGGAGATCCAACCAGTCCATCCTAAAGGAAATCAGTCCTGGGTGTTCATTGGAAGGACTGATGTTGAAGCTGAAATTCCCTTACTTGGGCCACCTGATGTGAAGAGTTGACTCATTAGAAGACCCTGATGCTGGGAAAGATTGAGGGCAGGAGAAGGAGATGACAGAGGATGAGATGGTTGGATGGCATCACTGACTCGATGGACATGGGTTTGGGTAGACTCCAGGAGTTGGTGATGGACAGGGAGGCCTGGCCTGCTGCAGTTCATGGTGTCACAAAGAGTTGGACACGACTGAGGGACTGAACTGAACTGAGAGTAACATTTAATTTATTCATTAATAAGACTTTGACCCTAAGGGGCAACACTTTGACTGTCAGTTTTAAATTATGTATATCTAAGTAGTTTATATAAGATATATTACCAGTTACTCCTTTTTTAAAAGTTGGATCTCTGGGAATTTAGCTTTGCTCTGTCATTTACTTTGTATGGTACCTCCTGGTCAGGAGCAGGTGACTAGAATCTTTTACATATCTGTATAGTCATCATTTGGGAGTTTTGTTTATTTTTTAATCTTTTATCAAGGTTTGCTAAAAACTAACACATCTCATCTAAATCTGTAACTTAAATGGTGGAATAGTAATGTTTACCCCATCCCCTCCACCCTCACATCTCCTCGTTTCCCCTAGGGTTAGAATTGCAAGAGCTTTACTGCTTTATTGGACTTGATGTAAAGCCAGCTTTTAGTCATACGTGATTAATATTCTATCGCTCTTTCATTAGCAACACACACACTTTGCTTCCCAAAAGACCAGTTTGGAAAGGACCTTGGTATATAGTCCACCCCTCATAATCTATTAACTGGCTAGGCTGATAGTATTTACAGGGGAAAGTAATATAAATATTGAATATGGATTTAAGCAAAAACTGTGAAATAAGTAATTGGGCAGATGGACATAGGAGTAGAGAAGGATGGTTATATTATGCCATGAGAACTAAGTTACAAAGCTAACTCTTCATTTTCCATAGTAGGAAATCCATAGAAAATGTGTAAAATTGAAAAAAATCAAGAAGTAGTCCTATAAATCATCTTGTATAGGACTGTGAAGAAACAGCTTAGTGTTGACACTGGAATATGGAATAGGATAAAAGTGGAGAGGCATGAGGCAAGGAAACTGCTGGTTTCCCCAATAAACTTTGTAATACTGTTTGGCTTTTAAAAACCATGTATGTATGTTCTTCTTTAAATTTTTATTTAAATTTTTCATTATAGGGTAGGTCAAAAAATTAAGATATCTTAAAATCAATTTTTGTGTTTAGTATTTGGGCTGGAAGGAACATTGGCCTTTTAGGGAAAAATTAATAATGACTATGTAATTTTCATATAAAGTATAACCAAGAATATTTTTCTTTGTGTATTCTTAAATTATATGGTAGGATTGTCTCGTCTACACTGGTTAATTAATGCCAGCACCAAGGATGCCTCTCAGATGTTTATCTGCAGCCCAGAACTCTGAGCTCCAGGTCCATATATCCCAGCTCCCTCTGTGATATCACTGTTTTGAGGTTGTAAAGGTACCCTAGACTCAGTATGTTCAAAACTAAACTTTGTTTTGTTTTCTTGGACCTTTTCTAGCTTGTTCCTTAGTTTATAGATGGGACCAACCATCTGAACAAATAAGAAAGCAACCTTTACAACCTCCTTCTTTACACCAATATCTAACCCAAGTTCTATTAAATTTTACTTTCTAATTATACCCTCAGTTTTTCCTTCTACTCAGTGTCCATTGCTGTCTCTACAATTACAAAGTATTAACTGTTTCTTAGCTAGTTCAGTTCAGTCACTCAGTCGTGTCCAACTTTGCGACCCATGGACTGCAGCATGCCAGGACTCCCTCCCTGTCCATCACCAACTCCCGGAGCTTACTCAAACTCATGTCCATTGAGTTAGTGATGCCATCCAACCATTTCATCCTCTGTTGTCCCCTTCTCTTCCTGCCTTCTTAGCTAGACTAAAGCATTTTTCTAACTGGTCTTCTCATCTTTTGCCATTTTCTCCATACTGTAGCCATTCTTCACACATACATGATTTCTTGATCATGTCACCTTTCCTGCCTCTGAGCTTAAATCTTTCAGTTTCTTCTCATTACCCTGAGAATAAAACCTCCAAATTTTAATGGCCTATAAAGGCACTGCATGATTTGGCTCCTACCTTTTTCTTGCTGCTCCTATCTCTAGTTTTTCCTAATATACTCCCTTGTAGTCTGTTTTTGAATGATGTGAAAGGGATGAAAAACGTTACTGTGTCAGCAATGAGACGGACTGAGATAGCAGTCAGCAGATCTGGTAGCAGAAGGCAGACAAAAGATGAAATAGTGGGCAAGTTAAAGTAGTTATCTAAATTATTAGCTTCTTTTGATGTGTCTTTAATCCAGGAATTTCTGTGACCTGGAGAGCAAGGGTATGGACTCTAATACTTGTATCTCCAGCATGGTTCTGCTGCATACTAAACACTCCTTAAATTCGTGGATTGTGAATGGATGATGATAGTCCAATTTTAAATATCCAGGTACCTTATAAATGCTCAAATTTTGTTCAGACCTGTAAGTCCTGTTGCTTTTCTTGTTGTTGTTTTTTGATCTGGAGGCTATGGTCCCTTCTTGGGAGTACAGTTAACAGTTACACGTGTTATACTACTCTTACAGTCCTGGAAAAATTCGCCATAGTAAATGGTAGTGAAAATGAAGACTTGATAATTATCATAACATGCAGTCTGAGCCATTAACTGATACTTAGTACTCTGCACGGTCATAATAGAGGTTAGAAATAAGTTGCTTACATACTCTTAAGAAAGGAGATAACATGGCACATTTTTTAAATCTTTCCAGTATACTTACGGTTGGGTTTGTAGTGCTGTATATACTCTGCTGGGCTTCCCAGGTGCCTCAGTGGTAAAGAATCCTCCTGCCAATGCAGGAGACACGGGTTCAATCCCTGGGTCAGGAAGATAGGAGGAAATGGTAATCCTCGCCAGTATTCTTGCCTAGGTTCAATCCCTGGGTCAGGAAGATAGGAGGAAATGGTAATCCTCTCCAGTATTCTTGCCTGGAAAATTCCATGGACAAGGGAGCCTGGTAGGCTACAGTCCATGCGGTTGCAGAGTCAGACACAATTTAGCGACTGAGCACAGCACACAGCAGCACATATACTCTGCTACTATTTAAAATCATTAAGAACTTATTCCTCCCAGATTATTTGAGCTGGCAGCAGGTTAGGTGCTAAAAGTTTGCTCCATTGTTAGAAGCATTCCTGTAAAGCATGATTTCTTTATTCTTTTCTCAGAAGAGCAGTCATTTTGCATCTTAACCATAGAAAATGCATTTCTGTTTATTATTAGAAATAATTTTCCAGATTAAATTGTAAGGTATTTCTTGGTTTTCCTTTCAAAATTAAATAAATACCTGTTTGTTTCAATAGTGTGTTTAGTTATAAAGCTTATTCACTCACCCACAAGGCTACATTTAAAAATAGTTATCTTGCTTTGTTCTTAAAGTTTACTTTTGGTGGATGCAGAATATGGGTTAATTGTTTCTTTTGCCTTTCAGCACTTGAATTTTGTCTTTTCAGTATCTTCTGGCCTTCACTGTTTTTGATGAGAAGTCAGCCTTCATTTAAATTGTTGTTGTCCCTTATTTTATTTCTTTGACTGCTTTCAGGATTTTCTTTTTCTTTGGTTTCATATCACTGACTCTTATGCCTATGTGTGATTTCTCTGGCTTTGTCTGTTTAAGACTTGCTGATCTTCTTGATCAAGATCTTTTTGCTTATTTGTTGTGTTTAAAGCAGACTCTGACCAGTTTTATTATAGAAAATTTTTCCATGGTTGACTTTTCACTAATCTGTTTTGGCATGCTTCTAAAGATACCAAATCAGCTGGATCAGTGATAGCCATGGTTCGTATTCTGGTATTTCCCATACCCTGTGCCCAAGTCAACATTATTGCCACTGCAGATGGATACCAGTTTTGGCCGACATGGCGTAATTCTGTTTCAGGTTTCTTCAACCTGGGCAGTTGTTGATGAGGATGACCAGTGTCACATTGCCTCATCTTACCATTTTCAGGGCCTGCATGAACCCCAACATGTGCTTGCCACTTTTCATAAGGAGTTGGAATCTTGGGTTGATACAGAGTCTAGAGTTGAGTGATTTAGGCAACTTTGTTGTCTTTCCTTGTGACCACCATCTTCCTGCTTTAGGTGTGAGATGGCTCCCAACCAAGAACAACTTCCAAGATGGGCAGGGAGCCAGTCAAGTTCTTGATGTGTAAATTTAGATCTTTTATTAACTTGGGGAAATTTTTAGACACTGTTTCATTAAATACTTTTTTCTATCCCATTCTCTGTCCCCTTTCCTTCTGGAATTCCAGTTACAGGTATGTTAAGAGTCACTGATTCTTTCTCACAGGTCCCTGAGGTAGGTTCATTTCCCTGCCTCGGTCATTTTTTTTCCTCTATCCTTCAGGTTCTAATGATTTCTATTGCTGTGTCTTCAAGTTCATTGACTCTTGTCATTTCCAATTTGTGATTAAACCTAGCCAGTGAATTTTATTTCAGACATTTTATTTTTCACTTCTTGAATTTGCATTTCTTTTATAGTTTTTTTTTTTTTTTTCCTTGACTGAGAAATCCAAGCATATTGGCCTTTGCATTCTTGAACATAGTTAAAATAGCTGCTTTAAAATCCTTACGTGCTAATTCTAGCATCTGGGTCATCTTGGGCTTGGTCTCCCTCAGTTGCCTTTCTCTTGACAATGGGTCAGTTTTTCCTGTTTCTTATGTGTAATAATTTTAGATTATAACTTGGGTGTTATGAATGACACATTTTAGAGACTGAAGTCTATTGTGTTCCTTTAGAATATGTTGATGTTTGGTTAGTGGTTTGCATGCTTGCTTGTTAGTTTTAGTAGGCAGTTAACTTGGCTGAACTTAAACTACAAACTGAAACCTCACTTCTGTTACTTTAACTTTAGCCTGATTGCTTGGAATCTCAAGTCTGTATAGTTTGGGAACCAGAGATATATGTAGATATTATACACAAAATTCGGTGTTTCTCTCCTTTTGGTGATTTACTCGCTAAGTTTTCAGCTGTTGTGGTCATGCCAAAATCTGTCCTTTGGTTCATTAAGCGAATTAGACTGAAGATTTACTTGTTTGGGCTTTTGCTGTGCAAAAACAACTGGGATGTGCTCTTTGGCTAAAAACCATTTAAAAAATGGAAAGTCACCCCATGTTGTCTACTTCTTCCAACTACTGACTCTCTTCTCCTCCTCCCAACCCCCAGCACCACCACTCCCACTTTGCTGTTTCTGTTTTCAAGCTCTTTATGTTTTGTCTAGTTACAGAAGTTACTCATGAGAGCATCAGTCGAGTAGGAGCTACTTTGCCATTTCAGGAAGTGGAATCCCTGAAATACAATTGTGCATTTGAACAATTTTCTTGTTAGTATACTTGATAGTCATATAAGAGTTTTTTCAAAGAACTTCAGAGATTTCTGTGTATGTGTTAATAATAGAATGAGTTGAAATTTATTTTCATCCTCTTTTAAATACGAAAGGTTGTCCTGAATTTAGACTGAGGATTTATTTATTTGCCTCTCCTTCAAATGATAATTTCCAAATCTAGATTACTTGAAATGCATTTTAGAAGCAAAATACATGAAGAAACCATACAGTAAAACCTTTATTTCATCCAGCAAATGTTACATCTTGGACCTAGGTCCTGGGAATACAACTGTAAACTTTGAAGTTCTTGATCCTGTGGAGCTAACACTTTAAGGATAGGCAGGTAGGTAGATAGGTAGATATGTCAGTATTGATAAAATGCTATGAAGTAAAAGCAAGGTATGAAGATGTGATAGGGAGAGAGAGGAGAGAAGTGTGGCAATATTTTAGGTAGAGAGATTGGTCAAGGAAGCAGTCTGATCAGAGATCTTAGTGAAGTGTGAGAGAGCCATGCAAATATCTGAGGGGAAAGGGTTCCAAGCAAAAGGGTCCACAAGTCTAAAAGCCCCAAGGGAGAAATGAGGTTAGCTTCTCTTTGAGAGAGAACCAGTGTGAGGGAACTCAGTGTGGAACTGAGGGAACAAAGACAGTGGTAGGAGATGAAGTCCCAGGTGGTAGTTAGCCAGGGGTCTTGTGTTACAGGATTTTGCGCTGGGGAAATGATTGATTGTTCTGATTTACTTTTCACAAGGATCAGTCTGTTCCTAGAGTAAGAGGTAGGGGTGGAGCAAAGAGTTAAGCAGGGAGGAGACCTTGGCAGTGGCAGTCTAGGTGAGCTGTGATCATGGCTTGAATAAGAACAGTAATAGAGGTGGGAAAATGTGATCAGATTCAGAATAATTCTTTTGCAGATAACAGCCAGCAAAACTTGATGATAGATTAGATATGGCATGTGAGAAGGACCAACTGAGTGATTGATGGTACCATATATGGAGGTGAAAGAGACTGGGAAAGATTTGGTCTGGGTAGGGGAAATTAAGAGTTCCATTTTGGACATATTAAGTTTGAAGTGAATTTTAGATATCCAGACATAGATGTGAAGAAAGCAGCTGGTCATGTAGCCTGGAACTCAAGGGAGAAAGAGCTCCCTTGGAGTTGGACATATAGATTTGCAAAGCCTTTGTTTAAAGTAGTGTGTTTGGTTGAGATTACCTTGACAAGGAGCATAGGTGTAATCGAAAAGAAACCCTGGATCTGAACTGCATAACTCACTGATGTTTCGATGTCCAGAGGAGGATCTGACAAAGAAAACTGACAAGGAACTGCCAGTGGGTGGGTAGAAATCCAGAAGAGTATAAATCTCAGAAGCCAAGTGAAGAAATTGTTTAAAGAATGGGGAGTGGTTGACTGGTTTATGAACTGAAGAGAGATCTAGTGAGATGAGGCCTGAGGAGTGACGTTAAGTTTAACAATCTGAAGATCCTGGGCAACTTTGATAAGTAGTTTCAGTGGAGAAAAACTATGAAAACCTGACTTGGTAGATTTTAAAGTGATAAGAGGGAGGAAATGAAGACAAAGTATAAACCATCCTTTCAAGGAGTTTAGCCTGTAAAAGGGAATGGGCAGATAAATGAGTTGATAGCTGGAGTGAAGTCCAGAGAGACTTTCTCAAGATCAGCAATGCTATAGCATGTTTACTGTCCCTTATATTAAATATCATTTACTAATTTCCAGTAATCCTCTTTTCTCTTACAACCCATTTGTAGAAATATTACAATGGGTGCTAAAATATTATGTGTGTGTGTTTTGGAAATAGATTTGGGAAATCTGTAATGCAAATAATTTGGTTTGGCAGTGCTTTTACCTAGGAGGTGTAACTAAGCTGAAGTCACACAGACAAAAGAAGTAGGGAAAAATTAACCAAATGATGGTAAAGAGTTTGAAAGTCTTTACCAAACATGATATCTAAATGAGCTTTTATTCTATTGAGGATTCAGGAGTTCTGTCATAACTAAATTTACTCAAAAGTGTTTTAATATCTACCGTTACGCTGAAAACTGTCTACAGAGTGCTAGGTGTGCAATAAGGGACACAAAAGACCAATTTCTGTATTCATGGAGTTTATAGACTTGTATTTAAGCTTATGGAAAAGAAATATTACAGATAAATTTGTTTTAAAGAGATCGTCTTATTGTTAAATTTATTCTAAAATTAATTGTATTTTAATTATTGTACAAATAGTATGATTTTAAATATTTTAATATGTTATATAGGTTTAATATATTTATATGCTATTTATATCCCAAAGAGGCTTTAAGATTAAACATGGTTTATGTTAAGAATGTTAGGGATATAAATAAATTTGGTATTTCTCAACTTGGACCATACATTAGACTCTCTTGGGGGGCTTTTAAAAATCCATATGCTCATGTTGCTCCCAACCAATCAAATCAGAAGCTCTGGGGTTGGGGCTCAAGCATTAGTATTTTAAAATACTGATTTAATAAAGACAGAGGGAATAAAATGCTACCAAGCCCCTGAAGATGAATTGATTACACATTTAAGGATTAAGTACATCTGAAAATTAAGACAAAATATCAATGATATCAATGTAAATCAATGATTTTGATTTACAGATCATTTTTAGATAGAGCATGCAAAGCTATTTGTAGAACCACAGTTTTTTAGGATCCAAAGTTTAAAAAATTTTAGTAAAATAAATAAGATTACTCCCTTAGGCTGTCCTCTGATAATTAAGAAAAAAATCAGTGACGTTACTCATATCTTACCTTTTAAAACAACCTTGACAGTAATTTCTTATTTGAATGCCTTTAGGCACATCCATTATAAAGCATACACAAACACATAGGAATTAGAAAATTTTAAAGTTTGCCATCAGTAGTTATAAACTGAAAAGACAGTATAACTATACTGGAAGCATTATAAGACTAAATATTTTTATAATTTATACTAAATGTTAGATACTAAAGCACATACCCTTTTGTATTGAAATTTTAAATCCATGATAATATTAATTCTATAACAGTTCTCATTAAAATTTTTCTTTCTTTCTTTCACAGAAAATGCTTGGACAGAAGAGATGAGTACTATTTCCACTAAGGCCTAGAATTGCCTATTGTACAAATAGTCCTGATCAGGCAATATACGAATGGCCCAAGGAAGCCACCAAATTGATTTTCAGGTTTTGCATGACCTGCGACAAAAATTCCCTGAAGTACCTGAAGTTGTTGTATCCAGGTGCATGTTACAGGTCAGTGTTTAATGATTTCTGAATTTATTAATACAACTTGGTATTTTTTTAAACATTGGAAGAAAACACTTTTATCTTCTTTGGCATTAGTGCAGTATGATGGAGAGATGAGCTTTGATGTCTGATAGTCATTTAGCCTTTAGCAAGTTCTAGGCTCTCTGTTTCCCATCTGTCATATGGATAATACCTGCTTTGTAAAGTAGATGTGAGGATTAAGTAAGATCTTATATAAAGCATTAATATATGGTCCACATATATGATGAGCTTGCTTGACTCCTCCCTTACCCAGTTTTGCCAGGAGAACTTTTAAAAATTCCAGGTCTTCCACTTCATATGAAAATGAGAAAATCATTAAATAAGGAATCAGGAAACTTGGGATCTAATCCTAAATGGCACCCTAAGCGTATTTGACAAGTAATATGCCTTCTTTTGTCCTTTAGTTTTCTTACCTGTAAAATGGAGGGATTTGACTAGACAATGCCTGAAGTCCCAATTCTAAAGAAAAAAGTTTATTTTTATATTTTTTAAATTTACTCTGTTAGTTTTCCATTTAATATCACTCTCTAATACATTTTTAGATTTTTCTTAGTACATACAATTTTAGAAATACATAATTCTAAATATTTCGTGATAGTGTACTTTCTCATTTGATTAAACTGAAAATCTTTCTGTCAAGAAAAGTTTCAGCTTGTTCAAATGGAGATAAAGGTGATTGGGGCTCAGACATATTTACTCTTGTTGAATAATTTTTAAAGTTTTAAATTATATGAAACTTGAAAAGGCTCAATATCTGTATTTGATATCAAGCATCTCCATTTTGTTCACACTCTGTCAGCTATTCCTGTACACTTAATTAGTCTCCCACCTTTAGTCTAACCCAGTTTTGGTCTTTCCAGTCTGTCTGTCTCACTTCTACTAGAAATGTCCTTTTAAATTCAGATTTTATCATATATTTATTTACCTGCTTAAAAGCCCCATGGTTGTTACCCATACCCTTCAGAGTAAAGCTGATAAATCTTAATGAGAGCATACTAGATCTGTGATCTAAAATCTTGCTGCCTTCTGCAGCATGACCTCTTGCCTAATCCTTCCTTCTCATACCCTTTGCCATAATCATCCTCAGCTAGTTGGAATTCTCCAAATATGTCTGGCTCTTTCTATGGTACATTATTTAAAAGCATATGTTTTGAGTTAATAGTACTGTATTGTATATTTGAAATTTGCTACAAGAGCAGATCTTGAGTATTCTTACTGCAAAAAAAAAAAAGAAAGAAAGAAAAAATTGGCTGTGTGGAGTAGTGGATGTGTTACTTGTGGTAATCATTTCACAACATATAAGTATATTAAATCCTCCCACTGTAACCTTTAAAAAGAATCATGTTGTCCAACCTAAATATATACAGTTTTTATTTATCCATCATACCTCAGGTAAAGCTAAAGGGAAATAATTTAAAATTTTTAATAATAACAAGTAGCATATGTTTTGTGAGTAAAAGAGACTTGAATTCAATATTTGACAGTTAATCGCAGCAATTGAATTAACTTCTCTGACCTTCATTTTCCTCAAGTGTACAATGGAAACTTTAAAAAAAACTTCACAGAGAATTAAATGTGATAATGCAGGAAAGCAGCTAATAGGATAACTGATTCATAATGAGTGCTCAAGTAATGTTAGCAACCAATATGAATAACAGTAATAATAGTGGAAGGCCTATAATGAATATTTGGTGAGTGAATCAGTAGTCCATATTTGTTGATATCAGATGTGTAATGAAAATGAAAGAGGAAGGAAGGGTAATAAAAATGGAGTCAAAAACTAAAGAAAATCTGAAAAGGAGCAGCAACAGTGAGGGGCCAGTATTTTCTCCTACAACTCAGGTTCAGTTCAGTTCAATTCAGTCACTCAGTCATATAAACTCTTTGCATCCCCATGGACTGCAGCACACCAGGCCTCCCTGTCCATCACCAACTCCCAGAGTTTACTCAAACTCTTGTCCATTGAGTCGGTGATGCCATCCAGCCATCTCATCCTCTATCATCCCCTTCTCCTCCTGCCTTCAGTCTTTGCCAGCATCAGGGTCTTTTCCAAGGAGTCAGCTCTTTGCATCAGATGGCCAAAGTATTGGAATTTCAGCTTCAGCATCAGTCCTTCCAATGAATATTCAGGACTGATCTCCTTTAGGATGGACTGGTTGGATCTCCTTTTAGTCCACGGGACTCTCAAGAGTCTTCTCCAAAACCATAGTTCAAAAGCATCAATTCTTCGGCGCTCAGCTTTCTTTATGGTCCAACTCTCACATCCATACATGACTACTGGAAAAACCACAGCCTTGACTAGGCGGACCTTTGTTGGCAAAGTAGTATCTCTGCTTTTTAATATGCTGTCTAGGTTGGTCATAGCTTTTCTTCCAAGGAGCAAGCATCTTTTAATTTCATGGCTGCAGCCACTACCTGCAGTGATTTTGGAACCCCTCAAAATAAAGTCAGCCACTGTTTCCACTCTTTCCCCATCTATTTGCCATGAAATGATGGAACCTGATGCCATGATATTAATTTTCTGAATGTTGAGCTTTAAGCCAACTTTTTCACTTTCCTCTTTCATTTTCATCAAGAGGCTCTTTAGTTCTTCTTTGCTTTCTGCCATAAGGCTGGTGTCATCTGCATATCTGAGGTTATTGATACTTCTCCCAGCAATCTTGATTCCAGCTTGTGCTTCATCCAGCCCAGCGTTTCTTATGATGTACTCTGCATATATAAGTTAAATAACCAGGGTGACAATTTACAGCCCTGACGTACTCCTTTTCCTATTTGGAACCAGTCTGCTGTTTCATGTCCAGTTCTAACTGTTGCTTCCTGACCTACATACAAGTTTGTCAGTATTTGTGCCTTGAGAACCCCATGAACAGTATGAAAAGGCAAAAATATAGGACACTTAAAGATGAACTCCCCAGATCAGGAGTGCCCAACATGCTACTGGAGATCAATGGAGAAATAACTCCAGAAAGAATGAAGAGACGGAGCCAAAGCAAAAACAACACCCAGTTGTAGATGTGACTGGCAATGGAAGTGAAGTCTGATGCTTTAAAGAGTAGTAGGAACCTGGAATGTTAGGTCCATGAATCAAGGCAAATTGGAAGTGGTCAGACAGGAGATGGCAAGAGTGAACATCAACATTTTAGGAATCAGCAAACTAAAATGGATGGGAATGGATGGATTTAACTCAGATGACCATTCCATCTACTCCTGTGGGCAAGAATCCGGGATCTTAGAAGAAATGGAGTAGCCATCATAGTCAACAAAAGAGTCTGAAATGCAGTACTTGGATGCAGTCTCAAAAAGGACAGAAAGATCTCTGTTCGTTTGCAAAGCAAACCATTCAATATCACAGTAATCCAAGTCTGTGCCCCAACCAATAACGCTGACGAAGCTGAAGTTAAATGGTTCTATGAAGACCTACAAGACCTTCTAGAACTAACACCCCAAAAAGATGTCCTTTTCATTAAGGGGACTGGAATGCAAAAGTAGTAAGTCAAATACCTGGAATAACAGGCAAATTTGGCCTCGGAGTACAGATTGAAGCAGGGTAAAGGCTAATAGAGTTTTGCCAAGAGAATGCGCTGGTCATAGCAAACACCCTCTTCCAACAACACAAAAGAAGACTCTACATATGGACATCACCAGATGGTCAGCACCGAAATGAGATTGATTATATTCTTTGCAGCCAAAGATGGAGAAGCTCTATACAGTCAGCAAAAATAAGACCGGGGGCTAGAAGTGAGAAATAGATTCAAGGGATTAGATCTGATAGACAGAGTACCTGAAGAACTATGGATGGAAGTTCATGACATTGTACAGGAGGCAGTGATCAAGACTGTCCCCAAGAAAAAGAAGTGCAAAAAGGCAAATGGTTGTCTGAGGAGGCCTTATAAATAGCTGTGAAAAGAAGAGAAGCGAAAGGCAACAGAGAAAAGGAAAGATATAAGCATCTGAATGCCGAGTTCCAAAGTATAGCAAGGAGAGATAAGATAGCCTTCCTCAATGATCAATGCAAAGAAGTAGAGGAAAACAATGGAATAGGAAAGACTAGAGATCTCTTCAAAAAAATTCAAGATACCAAGGGAACATTTCATGCAAAGCTGGGCACAATAAAGGACAGAAATGGTATGGACCTAACAGAAGATATTAAGAAGAGGTAGCAAGAATACACAGAGCTATACAACTCAGGTACCTCTTCCTAATTTTTTAAATCACATTCTCTGATAAGAATATACTGAGAATGTTCACTGAATCATTGAAAAATAGAAAAATACTATATTCTTCAATACGATTGTGTAAGATTTGCTACTGAGAGAACTGTCCAGAATGTGGAGGGAGGGAGGAGAGAGAAGCTCTTAAAGTATAATCTTCAGGGTGTATTAAGTTAAATAAAATGCAGAGTATATATAGATGTATATAAATACATCTATAAATAAATATACATATGTATATATAGTTGCCCCTGTTTGCATGAGGAAATACTGGAAGGATTAAAAATGAAATAAAAGATGGGTTATCCATGGTGGGCGAAAAGGAACAGGCCAGATGAGAGGAGACTTCTCAACGTTTATCTTTTAGTGTTCTTTTGATCTTTGTAAATAAATTACCTATTTTTTAAAAAGATGAAATAAGTAAACAGGTTTTTAACTACAAAAAAAACCCAGAAAATAAATAATTTAGAATTTCTTTTGGGCATTCAGTAGTGTCAACTTTAATATATTAATCTGGTTTTATGAAAACAAAACTCTGTATGACATCCTTCCCAATACCCAGCTCTTTTAAATTGAGTTGATAATCTTTCTGGGCATTCAAGCAATATGTCTTCTAGCTGATATAACAAAAATGTGACAAGTGAGGGATGGGGAGACTCCTCTAGGGAAACAACTAGGGTGTGAATCTTCCCAAATTTAGAAAGTTACTTTTAAACTGTCACAGCAAATAAACTACGTCTAAACATAGTGTAAATAGCTCTTATTTAGTGACAGCCTTTCTTTGGGTTGGGAAGATCCCCTGGAGAAGGAAATGGCAACCCACTCCAGTATCCTTGCCTGGAAAATCTCATGGACAGAGGAGCCTGGTGGGCTGCAGTCCACGGGGTCACAAAGAGTTGGACACGACTGAGCGACTAACACTTACTTACTTTCTTTGGGGAGCTGCTCTCCCTTACTTGGGCTTCCCAGGTGGCGCAAGTGGTATAAAGAACCTGCCTGCCAGTGAAGGAGACCTAAGAGACCTGGGTTCTATCCCTGTGTTGGGAAGATCCCCTGGAGAAGGAAATGGCAACCCACTCCAGTATTTTTGCTTCGAGAATCTCATGGACAGAGAAGCTTGGCGGTCTGCAGTCTGTGGTGTAACAAAGAGTTGGACATCACTGAAGACGCTTGCTCCTTGGAAGAAAAGCTATGACAAACCTAGGCAGTGTATTAAAAAGCAGAGATACTACTTTACCAACAAAGATCCTTATAATCACAGCTATGATTTTTCCAGTAGTCATGTATGGATGTGAGAGTTGAACCATAGTGAAGGCTGAGCACTAAAGAATTGATGCTTTTGAACTGTGGTGTTGGAGAAGACTCTTGAGAGTCCCTTGGACTGTAAGGAGATCCAACCAGTCCATCCTAAAGGAAATCAACCCTGAATATTCATTGGAAGGACTGATGCTAAAGCTGAAGCTCCAATACTTTGGCCACCTGATGCCAAGAACTGACTCATTGGAAAAGACCCTGATACTGGGAATGATTGAAGTCAGGAGGAGACAAGGACGAGATGGTTGGATGGCATCACTGGACTCTATGGACATGAGTTTGAACAAGCTCTGGGAGATGGGGAAGGACAGGGAAACCTGGTGTGCTGCAGTCCATGGGGTCACAAAAAGTCAGACACGACTGATTGAACAGCAACTCCCTGTCTCAGTTGGGTAGGCTTCTTTGTCTTTTCTCTGAAGACAAGTATATTATCCTCCCTATAATATACTGGTTCAGAACTTTTCTAGATAAAAAAATAGTATACAGAATATTAAAAATCAGTAGTTAAAGGATCATATCACACTGCCACTTTGTATACATGTTCTTAAACATCTTACTTCTTAGAACAGAAGTATCAGTATTATTTCTGTTCTTTTCTGACTTTGTTTACTGGTCAGCTCCCTCTTTTTGGAGCTACTCACATCATTTCCTTGTGCTGTGGATTCTCTAAGATAGCTGTGTTTTCAGCAGGTGTAATTCATATCTTTAACATTTATATTTGGTAACTAAATCATAACTTAGAATAGTATACAAATGTTGTGTAGCTGGCACTTTAAGTTTTTCAACTGAAATTTTCATTATTTTTTAATTCTCTTAATATGACAGTTAAATCTGTTAAGTTTAAAATTGCTTTTCTTTTCAAAATAATGCATTAAGTATTACTTGTAAGCCTTAGTAGTTAACTACTATAGCCTTAATTGAAGTCTTTTCAGATGACCTCCACCCATAAACCTTATCCATATTCCTATTAAAACACCTACCATTGTGCATTATATTTACTTATGTACACATTAAATTCCTCCACTGGACCATGAGGTCCTTAAGACAACAATTATATTCCTTTCTACTTGGCTAATGGGATGCTCAGTAAATATTGGTTGAAAGAGTGAATGAATCAAAGTATGAGAAGGATGATTATAGTGTATACTTTGATATTGCCTATGCAAGAAGCTTGGGGGAAAACGAAAGATGAACTGGAAATAACAATTCAGACTCTCCTGTAATTTTGAAGAGAATGCAGATTTGTATATATACAAAAAAGCAGTGACTTTTAACCTTTTAAAAACTCACCCCACCTCTTTTGATACACTTAATGGGAGTCCTGTACCATTTCCCACTAATGTAACCAGGGTTTCTTTGAGAAACAGCTGATCATAGTTCTGGGATAAGAGCTGTACAAGGTGATCTTGAACATCTTGTCATATTAGAAAGCCAGGAAGCTTTGAAAGACTACTGGGCTAATGTCCTATGTACACTGGAGCCAATGTGGAATCATTCCCACTAGCCTAAAGATAGGATATAATGACCATAAATGACAAGCATTTGACACGTATCAAAATGTTAAAGATACAGGAGTTTATCATGATACTGAAAATGTGTCACCTTTGGAAGTTGCTAGGGCACCAATTCATTATTCTAAAAACCAGTAAAGAGAATTTATTTATCCTGCCTGTTCTATGCAGAAAGTAAGAGTTGAAAAGGTCAAATTCTTTGAGGAAGAATTGCAGCTCAATACATGAAGAAGGAATCTTTTAATTGGAATACTACCCTTTTGCATCCCCTCATAAAGTTTCTCAACAGTGACCATCCCTGACTGCTAAAAGTCATTAGCTGGATCAAGCTGTGACAATATCAGAACCTACCAATCAGCCTTAAGGTCGCAAAAAGACAGGCAGATATATTATTGTGCCTCCTGTGTGATACAATAAGAAACGAAGCCTACAAAGGGACTTGCCAAAAACTTGTGTGCATGAACCTGCGCACACCTGTAGTGAAGTAGTTTGCAGTGAAATACAGAAAATAGTCATACCACAAGGGTGCAATCAGCCAATCCAGATGGGAAATTCTACTGGACAAATGACCCATTTTTCAAAAACAAATGGCTTAGAAAATTATAGAAAGAGGAGAGGGTTAATTATTATCATAAGACATCTAAGAGGCATTTCAACCAAATTAAATATGTGAACCTTGCTCAGATCCTGATTTAAACTAACTAAAAAAATACCTGCAAGACAAGGGACTTTAACACTTATTTGGATATTATGTGATATTACGAGACGGGACTTTAATACTACTTGCATATTATGTGATATTAAGTACTGATTATTTTAGGATATGATAATGCCATTTACAGTTATGTTTTAAGATACATATTGATGTATTTACAGATGGAAACAAAATAGTGTCAGGCTTGATCTAGCTTAATGGGAGCAGCTGGGACAGATAAATTGGTGAAGAAAGATTTGCCATGTAAAGATTGATAATGAATATAGGAGAGTTTGTGATATTTGGACTTCCCTGATAACTCAGTTGGTAAAGAATACACCTGCCATGCAGGAGACCCCAGTTTGATTCCTGGGTCAGGAAGATCCACTGGAGAAGGCATAGGCTACCCACTCCAGTATTCTTGGGCTTCTCTTGTGGTTCAGCTGGTAAAGAATCTGCCTGCAATGCAGGAAACCTGGGTCTGACCCCTGAGTTGGGAAGATCCCCTGGAGAAGGGAAAGACTAGCCATTCCAGTATTCTGGCCTGGAGAATTCCACGGACTGTATAGTCCATGGGGTCACACAGAGTCAGACACGACTGAGCAACTTTCACTTCACTTTACTTCACTTGCGATATTTACTATGCTTTTATATGTGTTTAAACTTTTCTGAAATAAAATGTTTAAAAAGTATATTTCCTTTTATCCTATTGTAGCCTTATAAAAGTCCCTGTGAACTCTTTTATGGTTTTGCTAATAAGAAAGTAATGTCTGTAGAGAGTAAAAAAAAACCTAAGGACATGTGAGTTATGGTGTAGCTGGGACTAGTATTAATACTAATGAGAGATTATAAAGAATTAGGGATTTTTGGGAGCTCGAGAGAATTAAAACATTTTGTAAATATGGATGTCAGCTTTTGAAAAGGAAGTGTGGGATTGGATTTAGTAGGGAATATGCATTTTAATTTGGGAATGTTAGCAAAAAGGAGATGAGAAGATGAGGTCTTTTGTGACTTAGAATAGGGAGAAGAATTTACTAGGAATAGCAATAAACTTAGCTTGAAGCAAAAGCACCAGTTAGGTCTAGCAAAAGATAAGGTCTTACTATAATAAGGAGTAATCAGTTGATAAAGATTGTGATGAATTTTTAAATTTTCTTTGAAAAACTAGTGTATATTAATTCAGAGCTATGTATAGGATAAAAGGATGTTTATGGCATGAAAGATTTGAACTGTTGGTTTAAGAGGGAAAAAAGTCCAACCTTACTCACTAATCTTTTCTTTTGTGTTACCTGTTCAAATTGTGAACTACCATTTCTTAACAAGACTTGGAGATGCCTTTTAGTACCATTTTCTCTACTAAGATTTTATCTCATATCAAATCACCTATAGACATTTTAACCTGACTGTTCATCCTTTTTATCTCTAAAACTGCCCTTTCTGTCAGGCTCTTAGTCTTCCAGTTGTCCTTGAACTCTCTTTCTCCCTTATAGCCAAATTGTGTTGACTGTGAAGTGAAAGTGAAAGTCACTCAGTCGTGTCCAACTCTTTGTGACTCCATGGACTCTACGGTTCATGGAATTCTCCAGACCAGAATACTGGAGTGGGTAGCCTTTCCCTTCTCCAGGGGAATCTTCCCTACCCAGGGTCCGATTGCAGGCGGATTCTTTACCAGCTGAGCCACGAAGGAAGCCCAAGAATACTGGAGTAGGTAGCCTATCCCTTCTGCAGCGGATCTTCCCGACCCAGGAATCAAACCAGGGTCTCCTGCATTGCAGGCAGATTCTTTTCCAAGTGAGCTATCAGGGAAGCTTATCAGGGAAAGACTGTTTGTAGTCCTTCATAATTTGTTTTCACAATCAGTCATTATTTCATGTCTTATAACTGATCTTCTTGTCAAAAAGTTTCCCCTCTCTTCTTTATCTTAAGTATCAGTGGAGTTCTTTATCTTCACCAGAGACCCTTTGTGTCTTCACTTCTATTGTCTCTTCCCGTTTCCTATATTAAAGCCCAAACTCCGTAGTGTGACTCATTTTTCAAAACCGTGAATTATTTAATCCCAATCTGATTTTCTAACAGTTTGTTCCACAGAATTTCCAGTAGAAACCTTTAACTCCAGCCAGATCTATTCCAATCACTTTGTTTAGAACATACTTTTACTTACTGTCACATTTATGTCTGTATTTACTCATGCCATTCCCTTCACCAGGAATGCTTTTTTTCCTATTTAGGTCCTCCATGTACTAAGGAAATCAATGAGATTGTACCTGCTTCATTAACACAGTCCTTTTTATAGTAGCCTACAATATTAACTCTCTGTTGAACTTCAGTACCACTTATTATTTGGCACATGTTCATATTTTTAAAATGTTACTTTTTCACAAATCCATATTTTGTTTCCCTAATTGAGTTCCAAGCTCTTCTAAGGGAAAGTCTGGGTTTATACATCATTTGAGTCCTCCACAGTCCCAAACAGAATATTGTACACATTGTGGGTGTTCAGCAAATATTTTTATGGATAATTTGTGAGTAGTGGTTAGTCAGTCTCATCTTAAGAAACAATCCAGTCATTTTTTGGTTTGTTTTTATTTTTTTCATTTCTCTGGAGTAGAATTATTGATGCTCTCTAAAGGCAAAGATGTGAACTCAAGTTACTCTGGGGGCTGCTGCTGCTGCTGCTAAGTCACTTCAGTCATGTCCGACTCTTTGTGACCCCATAGACGGCAGCCCACCAGGCTCCCCCGTCCCTGGGATTCTCCAGGCAAGAACATTGGAGTGGGTTGCCATTTCCTTCTCCTATGCATGAAAGTGAAAAGTGAAAGTGAAGTTGCTCAGTCGTATCCTATTCGTAGCAACCCCATGGACTGCAGCCTACCAGGCTCCTCTGTCCATGGGATTTTCCAGGCAGGAGTACTGGAGTGGGGTGCCATTGCCTTCTCCAGGGCTACCTTGAGCTTATATTACATACATATACGTATGTGGTTTGTTTGTTTTTAACACTAAAGAGGAAGCACCTAAGGAATTGTGACACCTTTGTCATGAATTTTAGAACTTTTTAACTTAAATACCACAAAAAATAGTTTTTAAAAGGTCATTGGTTTGAAAGAATTATACATAACACATGAACATGCAAAGTATTCATTATACAGCAAGCTCCAATGCTTTGGCCAGCTGATTCATTAGGAAAGACCCTGTTGCTGGGAAAGATTGGAGGCAGGAGGAGAAGGGGACGACAGAGGATGAAATGGTTGGATGGCATCACCGACTTGATGGACATGTATTTGAGCAAGCTCCAGGAGTTGGTGATGGACAGGAAAGCCTGCGTGCTGTAGCCCATGGGATCACAAAGTGTCGGCCATGACTGAGCTACTGAACCAACTGATATGCTTAAGTTGAGTATTTATATTTTGTTCAACATTCAAACTGCATTTTTAATTAAGTTGCAGTGTTACTATATTTGTGTGAATCTGTTTTGTAAATCGATCAGTTCAGTTCAGTTCAGTTGCTCAATCATGTCAACTCTTTGCGACCCCGTGGACTGCAGCACGCTAGGCTTCCCTGTCATTCACCATCTCCCGGAGCTTTCTCAAACTCGTGTCCATTGCATCAACAATGCCATCCAACCATCTTGTCCTCTGTTGTCTCCTTTTTTATTTCTACTATAATAATAACTCCTATTATAGCTATTGTTTGTTAGAGAACTTACCATTACTTTAGTAATGAGGATTTTTTTTTATCTTTATTGAATTTGTTAAAATATTGTTTCTGTTTTGTGTTTTGGTTTTTTGGCCGAGTCACATGTGGGGTCTTAGCTCCCTGACCAGGGACTGAACCCACAGCCAATGCATTGAAAGATGAAGTCTTAACCCCTGGACCACCAGGGACATCCCAGTAATGAGGATTTTTAATTCAACTGTTTGCATTACTATTAGTTTCTCAAGAAAAAAGGCTCAAATGTATCTGTTATAATTGTACTAACTAATCTCTGATTAATCTTGTAATATTTTAATAGCAATGAGAGTATATGCGTTGGCTTCTGGTTAACACAAGCTGTTTTTATTTTGTCTTATAGAATAATAATAACCTGGATGCCTGCTGTGCAGTTCTCTCTCAGGAGAGTACAAGGTATCTTTATGGTGAAGGAGACTTGAATTTTTCGGATGATTCTGGAATTTCTGGTCTACGCAATCACATGACTTCTCTCAACTTGGACTTGCAGTCACAGAATGTTTACCACCATGGAAGAGAGGGAAATAGAATGAATGGAAGCAGGACTCTAACGCACAGCATTAGTGACGGACAACTTCAAGGTGGTCAGTCCAATAATGAACTGTTTCAGCAGGAGCCACAGACAGCACCAGCTCAAGTTCCTCAAGGCTTTAATGTTTTTGGAATGTCCAGTGCATCCGGTGCTTCTAATTCAGCACCACACCTTGGATTTCACTTAGGCAGCAAAGGAACATCTAACCTTTCTCCACAAACTCCAAGATTTAATCCCATTATGGTAACGTTAGCCCCAAATATCCAGACTGGTCGTAATACTCCTACTTCTTTGCACATACATGGTGTACCTCCACCTGTACTTAACAGTCCACAGGGAAATTCTATCTATATTAGGCCCTACATTACAACTCCTAGTGGTACAGCTCGACAGACACAACAGCATTCTGGCTGGGTATCTCAGTTTAATCCCATGAACCCTCAACAAGTTTATCAACCTTCACAACCTGGTCCCTGGACTACATATCCTGCATCCAGTCCCCTGCCACATACCTCAGCCCAGCAGCCGAATCAGCAAGGCCACCAGACCTCTCATGTCTATATGCCCATCAGTTCACCTACGACTCCACAACCACCCACAATTCATTCGTCTGGTAGCTCACAGTCTTCTGCCCATAGCCAATATAACATTCAGAATATTTCAACAGGACCTCGAAAAAACCAGATTGAAATCAAACTTGAACCCCCACAAAGAAACAATTCTTCGAAATTGCGTTCTTCTGGACCTCGAACCTCCAGCAGTTCCTCTTCGGTCAACAGCCAGACCTTAAACAGAAACCAGCCCACTGTTTACATAGCTGCCAGTCCCCCAAATACTGATGAGGTGATGTCCCGTAGTCAACCTAAGGTATATATATCAGCAAATGCTGCCACAGGAGATGAGCAGGTCATACGAAATCAGCCCACTCTCTTCATATCCACCAACTCTGGAGCATCCGCTGCCTCCAGGAATATGTCTGGGCAAGTGAGCATGGGTCCTGCCTTTATTCATCACCACCCTCCCAAAAGTCGAGCAATAGGCAATAACTCTGCAACTTCTCCTCGAGTAGTGGTCACTCAACCCAATACAAAATATACTTTTAAAATTACAGTTTCTCCCAATAAACCCCCTGCAGTTTCACCAGGGGTGGTGTCCCCTACCTTTGAACTTACAAACCTTTTAAACCATCCTGATCATTATGTAGAAACAGAGAATATTCAGCACCTCACGGACCCTGCTTTAGCACATGCGGATAGAATAAGTGACGCACGGAAGTTGAGTATGGGATCTGATGATGCTGCCTACACACAAGGTAATGAAAATACTGCAATGGGATCATTTTCCGTTCTGGGTTTAATTGGTGTACATTTGACTTCACTGCAGAAATGGGTATCGGTATTATTATTTTATGTTGTAAATGTTGTCCAAAATAATACTATCTTAAGAACTTTTGAGAGTATTCATATAAATTTTAAATATATCAGTTTTATTATGTTATAACTTGAAGCTTGAATGATAGCCTTATCAGATGTTCCAAATAATCACCTCTTGATTTGTTTGTTTTCTTAATATTCATAAAAGTTTGTTTTCACCTGTAGTGATGCTGACTTTCCCTTTAAATTTTCTGCAAATAAAAATTCATAAAACATGCATTTTAATAAGAGATTAGTGAACTAGTATAGCAAACTCTGCCGTCTTTGGCCAGAAGAATCCTCTGTTCTTCATTGTTCTAATACGGTTTTGCCTTATTTTGTATCAAAGTCTAAATTGCTATGCATTCTTGAATAACTCAAAAGTATCAGTAACAGGATTCAAATTTCTCTTTTTCTTCTTTTCAGTCTCCCTTAAACATCAGTTAATGCAATCTTTTTGTTTGGAATTGTGAATAAGAATTTCAAATCTATCTCACTTGATTATGCTTTTCAGAAATAGACTAGTTAATATTGGCATAATACTAAATTATATCTATATTAATTCAATTAGAGATCATTTATATTATATCTGACCTCTTAAGTTATTTAATCTTCAATAGGAAGCTATTAAATTCAGTCAGATAAAAAAGAAGATAAGTGTTTGTTTCTTCAGTATTGACAAAGGTTTCGTAAATTAGCCAGAGTCCTTTAAAGTAAGGATTTATCATTATCATCTATCCCCTGGTAAACTGTTCTCAGTATTATAGATTGGGAAATACTACATAGTCACCCCCATGCAGTAAATAGTCTCCTACTACTGGTAGTACCACTTGTCCTTTTTAAAATTTCTAAAAATAGTGATTTTACTGCTGAATTTCATAGAGGAGCCTGATTCGTTTGGTTTGTTTTAAACAGTTATATTCTAGTGATTCTCAACCCATGCTGGGCTGTGGTGCTTTCAAATTCTTAATCACCTTTGAAGCTTTCAAAACATAAAATTGCCCAGGTTCAGCCCCAGACTGCTCAGTTAGAGCTTCTGAATGGTAAAGCCTAGGTGCACGTGAGCATACATGTTCATGCATGCACATGTGTTTTAAAGCTCTGTGGGTTTTTCTAATTTTCTAGAAATTGTGCTGAAACTTTATGTTCCATGTATCTCTGACTAAACTGGAGCCATTTCTGTTTAGTTTTGGCAATAAGTAATTTTTAATATAACATCATGTTTTTCCACTGATATTTAATTCCTGTTCTTACACCCCAAAGTTCTTTCCTCTACTCTCTCCATCAAAGTAGATTTCCTATGTTTGGATAGTTGCTAATCTTTAAATGGAGACTATTTTTTTGTAACAATTTTATTAATATATAATTGACATACAGCACTGTATAAGCTTAAAGTGTACAACATAATCTGACTTACACACCTCATGAAATGATACCACAGTAGGTTTAGTGAACATCCATCATCTCGTATAGATACATTAAAGAAATAGATTTTTTAAATACTTTTTCCTTCTGATGAGAATTCTTGAGATTTACTCTTTACAGCTTTCATTTACAATGTGCAACAGTGTTTATTTTTATCTTTACTGTATTGTATATTACATCCCTAGTATTTATCTTATAACTAGAAATTTGTACCTTTTGACTGTTTCCATCTAACTCCTCTCTCTCTTCTCCCCTCTGATAGCCACATATCTGATGTCTCTCAAGTTATTTGTTTGCTTTTGAAGTATAATTGACTTACAGCACTCTTTTAATTCCTGGCACTCACATCATAGTGATTCATTATTACTGTACATTTCAAAATGATCATGATTAGTCTAGTTGTCACTTGTCACCTTACAAAAATATTACATAACTGTTGACTATATTCCCCCAGAGTACATTTCTTACGTGTGACTGAGAATTTCATAACTGAAAGTTTGTACCTCTTAATCTTCCTCACCTGTATCTCTCCCCTCCCACTCTCCCAGGGTGTAATTGTTTTTATGAAGATAACTTGAAAAGGGGAATATTTTACTAAAGTAGACATACTCATATATTGACTGGCATATGAAAATAAAGTGTTGCTTAAACTTGCTGTCTCCCATTTCTCTCCCCTTCTTCCTTGAGCCTACTCTCTAGCCAGAGTTTTTCCCACTGCAGCACTCCTGCTCCTGGCAAGGCCGTCATTGACAGCATCATTGTAAACCCGGTGGTCTTTCAGTCCTTGTCTTTCTTGATCTGAGTGGGTAGCGCTTGCTGCAGTTGAGCACCCTCTCCGCTGTGAAACACTTTGTCCACCTGACTTGCTACAGTATGCCACCCTCGGATCGCACCTCTCCTTGTGTTCTTTGGTGGTTCTCCCTCATCTCTCTGACCTTTCACTTCTTTGTTCAAAGAAGTGAGAGCAAAGCCTCAAAGTTCAGTCCTTGGGCTTTCTCTCTTTTCTGTCTTTACTGTTCCCTGGATGATCTCCATCAGCCTCATAAGTTTAAATTTTATGCCAAATGCTCCCAAATTTATAACTCTAACCTGGATTTATTTCCTGAATTTCAAGCAGTTTATTTAACTATCTCCTTAACATCTCCATTTAATGCATCCCAAGTTTACTGTGTCTGAAAAAACGTCTTACATTGCCCCCAGCTTACTCTTCCTGTCTCCATTAATGACATCTTAATCAGGCCAGAAACTTCAGAAACACCACTGACTCCTTCCTTCTTTCACATTTCACAACTAATTTGACTAAATCCTGTCAACTTTAACTTTCAAAGTATATCAAGAATTCTCTTTTCTTACTACCCCCATCCATTGTCACCACTCTGGTCTGAGCCACCGTCTTCTCTCAAGTGGATTATTACAGTAGCCTACCTGCTTTCACCCTTGCCTACTTAGGGTCTTTTAACTCAGCATCTAAAGGAATACGGTTTGAAAAACATAAGTCAGATTGTATGACTCATCTGCACATGATCACCACCTTTTCATTCAGAGATCCACTGGCTCTCCCTCATCTCTTACTTTTACTCACCACCTCACTCACTCTGTCCCAGCCCTGCTGGCCTTCATGCTTCTGCCCCTTAAACCTTAGAAGGCATACATTAAGGCCTTTGTGCTTGGTGGTCTCTCTGTCTAAAATTCTCTTCTCCCTGAATACACGGTTAACTCCCTCAGTCCCTTCAGGTCTTTACTCAGAGTCACCTTTTCAGTGAGACTATTTCTGAGATCCTTATCTGAATCCACCCCTCAGCATTTCCTCTCTCCATCTTTGCTTACATTTGCTCAAGGGGGAAATGAATAATGTTAAGATCAGATCAGTTCAGTTCAGTTGCTCAGTTGTGTCCAACTCTTTGCAACCCCATGAACCACAGCATGCAAGGCCTCCCTGTCCATCACCAACTCCTGGAGTTTACCATGTCCATTGAGTCTGCGATGCCATCCACCCATCTCATCCTCTGTCGTCCCCTTCTCCTCCTGCCCTCAATCTTTCCCAGCATCAGGATCTTTTCAAATGAGTCAGCTCTTCTCATCAGGTGACCCAAGTAAGGGAGTTTCAGTGTCAACATCAGTCCTTCCAATGAACACCCAGTACTGATTTCCTTTAGGATGGACTGGTTGTATCTCCTTGCAGTCCAAGGGACTCTCAAGAGTCTTCTCCAACACCACAGTTCAAAAGCATCAATTCTTCTGCACTCAGCTTTCTTTATAGTCCAACTCTCACATCCATACATGACCACTGGAAAAACCATAGCCTTGACTAGACGGACCTTTGTTGACAAAGTAATGTCTCTGCTTTTTAATATGCTGTCTAGGTTGGTCATAACTTTCCTTCCAAGGAGTAAGCCTCTTTTAATTTCATGGCTGCAGTCACCATCTGCAGTGATTTTGGAGCCCAGAAAAATAAAGTCAGCCCCTGTTTGCACTGGTGCCCCATCTATTTGCCATGAAGTGATGGGACTGGATGCCATGATCTTAGTTTTGTGAATGTTGAGCTTTAGGCCAACTTTTTCACTCTCCTCTTTCACTTTTATCAAGAGGCTTTTCAGTTCTTCTTCACTTTCTGCCATAAGGCTGGTGTCATCTGCATATCTGAGGTTATTGATATTTCTCCCAGCAATCTTGATTCCAGCTTGTGCTGCTTCCAGCCCAGTGTTTCTCGTGATGTACTCTGCATATAAGTTAAGTAAGCAGGGTGACAATATACAGCCTTGACATACTCCTTTTCCTATTTGGAACCAGTCTGTTGTTCCATGTCCAGTTCTAACTGTTGCTTCCTGACCTGCATACAGATTTCTCAAGAGGCAGGTCAGGTGGTCTGGTATTCCCATCTCTTTCAGAATTTTCCACAGTTTATTGTGATCCACACAGTTAAAGGCTTTGGCATAGTCAATAAAGCAGAAAGAGATGTTTTTCTGGAACACTCTTGCTTTTTCAATGATCCAGCAGATGTTGTCAATTTGATCTCTGGTTCCTCTGCCTTTTCTAAATCCAGCTTGAACATCTGGAGGTTCATGGATCATGTATTGCTGAAGCCTGGCTTGGAGAATTCTGAGCATTACTTTACTAGTGTGTGAGATAAGTGCAACATGTTAAGATACATAACAACTAATAACCTGCTGAAAGCTTACTGTGTGTTAGGCATTGTTCTGAAAGCCCATTTATTTCTCATAACCAAATATAAAGTAGACACTAGTAATATTCCTATTTTCAGCTTAAAATGCTTAAGAACAGGTTGATACCTGTACAAAGGACAGGTAGCAGCATCCAGATTCTCACCTAGGCAGTTAACAGAGCCCACAGCACTATAATGTCTTTTCAGATTTTCAAAATGAACCCTCTGAAAAAATGGTTCAAGTTTCTCTTGTACCTTTATATAACCCCTGCTATACCATGTATGAGGGGCCATGTATGGCTCAATTTGAGAAGCATGGAGCTAAAAGATCACTTAATAAAAATAAATAAAGGCAGCTATTAGGAAAGAAGTCACAAATAGATGATATGTAGATATAATTAGAAATAACTTGAAACAATAAAGGAATACCCTGAGTAGGGATAGGAAGCACTTTATAAAGACACTTGAAGGTAGAAAAAAAAATTGCTAATGAATAAGGGATCTGATTTGAGAACTCAAATCGTACCCAAAAAAGCAGGGTTTCCCAGAATAGGCCACTGATTATTTCTCTTTACTAATCACCTTCAGACAGCTGGAACAACCATGATCACTTTCCTTAAGCATACCTACATACATATGGAATTTCCTAACACTTGTATGGCTGTGTACCCTTGTGTTATCTGCGTGCGTGCACTGTAGTGGGGTGGCTGTTGTTCTTCCACCTCTTATCTCGTTTTTCTAGTTACCATGGAACAAGTGTTGACCTAGACTTATATATCATCCAATCAAATCAAAGGACTGTTCCTTCCTACACAGTGCATCTCTTGCATTGTTAATTTATGCATGTGTAATGCTTTGTCATTTACACAGCACTAAATGAGGTGACCCAAATAACACTGGTGTCTAAGTAAGGATCTTTTCTGAACTCTTAATTTCTGTGGTGTGGGTAATCAAGAGAAAAGAAATGTCCCTGCTTCCTGCAGTGAAATTGATCTTTCTAAAGCTCCTGAAACACTGTTTCAGAGTAGAAAAAAGAAATTGAGCCAAGTACTAGAATCATAGGAAAATATTTTTCTTAAATTGAGAGAACATGCATCAATAAGTTGGTAACCAAAATGCATTATTTTTAACTTACCATTTAACATTTGAAATATATACTACAATAAAAATTTAAAAATGAGAATTTCTTTATAATTTCTTATATGCCCTCTGTTGTAGAATGAGAGGGAAGGAGGAAGTTAGTGAAACTCGGCCTCTGTTCACCAGTGCCTAATAGAAACCTTGAGACAGAGTTTTGGGTGAAGCTTTTATTGCTTTGCCAGGCAAAGGAGGCCACAGTGGACTAGTTCCCTGACAACCATGTGACCCACCCTGGAAGGTTAGTGAGTTTTATAGTGTTCAAGGAGCAGGGCTGATGAGCTCATGGACAGTTCTTCGATTGGTTGGCATCAGGGTGAGGTTTCAAGTATCATTAGCCTTCTGATTTCAGCTAGTCTAGGATCTGTGTTCTTGTGGTCAGCAGTTTTCATCTGAAGTGTGGTCCTTCCTGTATAAACAACTACAACTTAGGAATGTTTGTCAGGCCTTTATCTCTGTGTTTCAGAAAACTGAGAGTTGGTGACTGTGTTATATGGCCAGATTATAGTCTAACTTGTTAGCAGTTCCCTAGCCCAACAGTTACTCTGTTTCTACATCTTCACATTTTCCAGTCATTAACTCTTGAGTCAGCATTTTACTTCAGAAGACAAGGACACAGAGACTTCAATCGGGACCCTGCTCATCTCAGCACCAAGTCTATCACTACCCCCTGTAAAGGAAATAAATTATACCTGAGTCCTTAAACCACTGTAAGAATCAGAGACAAAAATGAGTCCCAAATAGAAAAAACAAATTCAGGTTAGAAATTTCAGTTCAGAGTCTGTCAGCGTGAAGTAGATTCTTACTTTACTTGCTAAGAACAAATATTAAAGTGAAAATTGCTTACCAGTAGTAAGGTTACTGGCCAGATAACTACATTTCCTTCCTTGAGTCATACCACCTGACTTTACCTAACTTCTGTAAAGAACCAATAAGCACTTTCATCATTCACTGTATTCTGAGACTTTCTGGTGTCCTCTCCCATTCATAAACATATGCTTTTTGTAACACTGGCAACTTGTGTAAGTGTGGAGAACAAATGCTCCACTCATTCAAACCAGTTTTCATTGGGGATTAGGGGAGGAAAGGGTTGGCCTGTGTTCTGTATTTTGTTATAGTTACCAGAAGCTCTTACCAAACTAACATTGCTGCCAAAAATGACTTCTCCTTCTCCATTATCGATAACAAAAAACGCCTATGGTATTGACCTTTTCTTATAATCATTTTTATGATACTTTAATACTTTCCAGTTATATTTATGGTCCTATTATATTGAAAAGAAGTAGCTTTGACTTTGAACCTAAAATAGAAATACAAATAAAAAAACTTATGAGATGAAAATTAGCTTCTTGGAACTTCTCATTCCTTCGTCATTTTTTCAGCAGTACTTCCCTCCAAACCACAGCACCTTTCTACTTAACAAGATTTAATAAAACTGCTAATCATAACAAAAATTGAGGGTGTTAGATACTCTTTTCAAAAAGAACTAAAAATTAATTTAAATTTTAAAATTTGCACTTTAACTTTTATTCATCTGCTAATTGGAAATGCCTTTTTTTTTTTTTTTTTAAATGTTGACTTGCTGTGTTGACAGTGAGATCATGTTAAATTAACTCAGTAATTACTTGACATCAGACCATTTAAAGAATTTTTTTTTCTTTTGGAGAAAAGAATGGCCTACTCCTCATAGATTCTTCCCATTCTTAAGACTAACCACCTTTTTAAGTTGGAATAAATCTCAAGATTGGAAGAGACTCTGCTGCTGCTGCTGCTAAGTCGCTTCAGTTGTGTCCGACTCTGTGCAACCTCATAGACGGCAGCCCACCAGGCTCCCCCTTCCCTTGGATTTCCCAGACAAGAACACTGGAGTGGGTTACCATTTCCTCCTCCAATGCATGAAAGTGAAAAGTGAAAGTGGAGTTGCTCAGTCGTGTCCGACTCTTCGAGACCCCATGGACTGCAGCCCACCAGGCTCCTCCATCCATGGCATTTTCCAGGCAAGAGTGCTGGAGTGGGTTGCCATTGCCTTCTCCGGAAGAGACTCTGAACATCATCTAGAACTCTGCAGCAGACGTTATCCTGTCCACTTACCCGTCCAGCAATTGGACCCTATCAAATGTGAATCCATCCTATTCTTGGGTACTTCTGAGAAACAAGCTACCTCCTGAGGTAGTACATTCCATTTGTGAAGAGTTTTGCCAACTAGCAAGTTATTTCCTACATTAAGCTGAACTTTTTTACAAGTATTAATGAAAATAACGTATCCATATGGTAAAAGAAATTTAGCACCAAAAAGGGAAGGTACAATAAAAATGTCTCCTTTTGACCCCTGACCTCTCACTTTGCCCAGCCATCCCACCATTTAATTATCTGAGGAAATCTCCATTATCAGTTCTTTATCCTCCTTCTGTTTATAATTATAGTCTTTGTCTCACACTCACTTTTTTTATGAAAGTTTTTTATGAAACTTTCATAAAAAGTTCTTTTATGAAAGAAAATACATGTATTTATATATATACACACACACACATATATGAGTATATATAAATACATAACGAGGAATTGTATATATCCTCTGCTGCTGCTGCTAAGTCGCGTCAGTCGTGTCCAATTCTGTGCGACCCCATAGACAACAGCCCACCAGGCTCCTCTGTCCCTGGGATTCTCCAGGCAAGAACACTGGAGTGGGTTGCCATTTCCTTCTCCAGGGCATGAAAGTGAAAAGTGAAAGTGAAGTTGCTCAGTCGTGTTCAACTCTTCGGGACCCCATGGACTGTAGTCTCCCAGGCTCCTCTGTCCATGGGATTTTCCAGGCAAGAGTACTGGAGTCGGTTGCCATTGCCTTCTCCGATATATCCTCTACAGTATGTATAACATAAACATACTGTGTGGGGCTATATGATATACAATTTTGGTTAACATATCTTAAGACCATTTTATTTCCGCATGTACAAATATTTTATTCTTTTGCTTTAAAAAATTTTAGTCATTATTTTAACATTTATTGAGATAAAGTTTGTCATTTACAGGGTACAAATCAGTGGTTTTTAGTATAGTCACATGTGTGCAACCATCACCACAACCAATATTAGAACATTTTCATCACTTCAGAAAGAAACTCAGTACCCTTTATCTGTCACCTCTTATCCCATCACCCCCACCCTCAGCCATAAGTAGTCACTAATCTGCTTCCTGTCTGTATATTTACATATTCTGGACACTTCATATGAGTAGAATTCCATAATATGTAGTCTTTTGTGACTAGGTTTTTTCTCTTAGGATAATGTTTTAAAAGCTCATCCAAGTTGTAACATGTGTTAGTACTTCATTCCTTTTTATGGTGCATTCTGCCATTGTATAGATACACTGCATTTTATTTATTCATTCATCAGTTAATGGACATTTAGATTGTTTCTAACTTTTGCCTATTGTAAATAATGCTGCGATGAACATTTGTGTACAAGTTTATGTGGACATATGGATACACATAAGTGTAAGTATACACACATGAGTAGAATTGCTGGGTGCTACGGTGGGTCTGCGTTTAGCCATTCGAGTAAGGAGCTGCCACACTGTTTTCCAACATGGCTGCACCATTTTGTATTCCCACCAGCAATCTTGGAGGGTTTTGATTTCTCCACATCTTCCACCACAGTTGCTATTTTCTTTGATTCTTACCATCCCAGTAGCTGTAAAGTGGTATCTTATTTTGATTTACATTTTTCTGATGACTAATGATGTCGAGCCATTTGTGTATTTTCTTTGGAGAAATGCCAGTTTATATCCTTTGCCAATTTTTTAATTAGGTCCTTGTTTTTATTACTGAGCTGTATGAGCTCTTTGTATATTCTGGTTATAAGTCCCTTGTGTGATTCGCAACTGTTTCCCCCATTCTGTGAGTTACCGTTGCACTTTCTTGGTGAGTGTCCTTGAAGCACAAGTTTTAATTTTGCTGAAGTCTGACTTAGCGCTTTCCTTTCATTATTCCTATCTTTGGTGTCATATCTAAGAATCAGTGGATAAATCCCTGGTGATCAGGATTTACTCCTGAGAGTTTTAGCGTTTAAATTTTTGTCTCATCTATTTTGAGTTAACTTCTATATAAGGCTGTGAGATAAGTGTCCAAATTTCATTCTTTTTCATGTGGCAATCCAAATGTCCCAGCACCATTTAGGTTTGTTTTTATTGTTGAAAAATTTTCTCCTATGCCATCAGTTTCCTTTTTTTTTTTTTTTTTTTTCTTTTTTATGTTGGAGTGGAGTGAACAATGTTGTCAATTTCAGGTGTACAGCAAAGTGATTCAGCTATTCATATACTTGTATCTGTTCTTTTTCAGACTCTTTTCCTATTTAGGTTATTACAGAATACTGAAGCAGGGTTCCCTGTGCTATACAGTAGGTGCTTGTCAGTTATCTGTTCCCGGCACCATTTGTTGAAAAGACTTTTCTCACTGAATGGCCTTGGGACCTTTATAGAAAATCAGTTGACCATAAACAGATGGGTTTATTTCTGTACTTTTTGTTTTTTTGTTTGTTTGCTTGTCTATATGTTTGTCCTTATGCCATTACTACACTGCCTTGATTGTTGTTACTTTATAGTAAGTTTTGAAATTGCGGTGTGTACATTCTACTTTGTTCTTTTTTGAGGTTGGTTATTTGAGGTCTCCTGCTATTCCATATATATTTTAGAATCAACTTATCAGTTTCTACAAGCTGGGATTCTATAGGGATTACACCAAAATATTTTTCTAAATATACTTGTTTTTAAAAAAAAAAAAAGATAAGCAAACCAAAAGGATTTATAATGAAAAGTTCTCCACACCAGAGACAACCAGTAGCTATTCACAGTTCATTTTGTATTCTTCTAGAAATTGAAACTGTATATGAAGCATACATATATTTATACATTTTCAATACAAGTGAAACATAGTTTACTTTCTCTTTTTATAAGAGCTTTTGTTTTTGTCTCTTTGAGAGTATTCCAAGTCAGGAATTGCAGATCTGCTTCTTTTAAAAATGACTATATCATATTTTGTACCATAATCTCTAATCACTCCTTTTTTGATAAATCTTAGGGTCTTGTTTTTACAAACTGCTGCAATAAAAATGTTATGCATGAAAATTTTAACCACACCCAGGTATGTTGGCAGAAGAGATTACCAGGAGTAGGAAACTGCTGTGTCAAAGGATATTGTATTTTTTTAATTTTGATACATGTATCATTTAGGCTTGGTTATGCTGCTATTAACAAACTGTGTCTTTAAACAACAAAGGTTTATTTCTAGCTCACTTGACAAATAGATTAGCTGGTGGGCTCTGTTCTACATCACCCTCACTCAGGTACCCAGGTTAAGGGAAGCTCCATCTCTGTGCTTCCATGATTGTTCAGGCAAGACAAAGGGCATACAGCAAATTAGCTCTGACTCCTTCATTTTCTGCCCCGACACGTGTTACTGTTTAGAAAGAACAAGTCCACATACCACCCCTAATTCAGAGAGGATGAGGAGGCGCATATCTGCTATATACCTGGAAAGCAGAGAGCCAGAAGTATTTGATGAAGAACACGGATGACTGTCTCAGTACATGCTGCTGCTGCTGCTGCTGCTAAGTCGCTTCAGTCGTGTCTGACTCTGTGCGACCCCATAGACGGCAGCCCACCAGGCTGCCCCGTCCCTGGGATTCTCCAGGCAAGAACGCTGGAGTGGGTTGCCATTTCCTTCTCCAATGCATGAAAGTAAAAAGTGAAAGTGAAGTCGCTCAGTCATGTCCAACTCTTAGCGACCCCATGGACTGCAGCCTACCAAGCTCCTCCATCCATGGGATTTTCCAGGCAAAAGTACTGGAGTGGGGTGCCATTGCCTTCTCCAGTACATGCTACCAATTTTAATTTTAAGTCTCTCTCTCTAAAGAGATTCTACTAATTCATAGAGATTCTACATGTTTATTTATCAACCACCAGAGGGAGTTGTAAGCTTAAAACTTTACTAAAACTTAACTTTGACTGAAAGAAGATTTTAAAAGTACTGAGTATATTTTTCTGTTATTCCTCCTCCTTTTTTGTCTATTTAAAAAGGCAGGTTAGATAGTTTGGAAAAAAAGAAATCACTATATGGAGCCTTAAGTATATCCCTTATTTCCTTGGTAGAATTAGCATATCAAAGAGCCACCTTTCTGTAGTGTCAGCAACCTAAAAAGTCTTTAGGTCTTTAGGTTGCTTATGCTTAAGCATGCTGTGCTTAAGATTCCATGGGATGGGGAGAGGTTGACTGTTCTATTCAGAGACTTGTAATTAAGCCCCCTTTTCTGGTCCATCCCTCACTTCTGCCTTCTGTTATTTACTTGCATTCTCCAGGAGCCTCTTTTAGGTTTCTGCATGGCAAATTATCTGCCTCTTTGCAGAGACTGTAGCTTTCTCCGTCCTCCATTAGTCTATTCCATTTCATCTACATTCAGTCTTCCAGGAACTTGTTGAAATCTCTTGCCACTAATTACCTTCTTCCTATTGTTTACCTTTGTTGGATTCTATCCATTTTATTCCTCTGTTATTTTCATGAGGTTTCAAAAGGCAGAATATTGTGGCTCAGCTGGTGAAGAATCCACCTGCAATGTGGAAGACCTGGGTTTGATCCCTGGGTTGGGGAGATCCCCTGGAGAAGGGAAGGGTTACCCACTCCAGTATTCTGGCCTGGAGAATTCCATGGACTGTATAGTCCATGGGGTCACAAAGAGTCAGACACAACAAGTTTCATTTTCACTTTCCTTTCAGTCCCCTTTAACTGGAAATCCTCTCTAATATAATTGATTCTTTGTATTTGACTTTTAAAGTCCATATTAGTCTAAATGTAAATAATTGACAGGAATGGAAAGGATTTTTTCCTTAGCTTACCCACTGGAGTCTGTTTAACAGATCACCCCTCTTTCTTTACAAGTACATATCACGACATTGTGCATGAACCTCATTCATCTGTAGGTGTGGTTGATATTATTTTGTTTATAGCAGTTTCGTTGTATGCCAAAACAAAGGGGAGAAAAAACCTGAAAAGCAGTCTAAGGGATTTCCTCAGATTCCTGTTCAGTCTTTCCTGTAACAGAGGTGAAATGTTCTAGTCTTGGCCCACAACTGCAGCCGTCACCTTGTCACCCTTGCTGACTGTTTCCAGGCTGTCTGCTTCTTTTGGATGCTGGAAGTATAATTGTCATATTTTTTCTCCCCAGACAGTCAATACCCAGCTCCTTTATTTAGGAGAGACTGATCAAAGCAAAAGTGTCTTTATAAGTAAGCATTATAATCATTCTTCTTTATTATGAATATTCTTAATAATGTTTCTTAATGAATCTGTATTGTGTAATATTTTGTACAGTGAAGACTAAAATTGTAGACAAAACCACAACTGGAGAAAAAGTTTAGCTTTAGATGAATTTTCAGTGATTTTTAGAAATTCACCTTGACACTACTTTGTAATTCATCTTTCTCAGACTCCTATCTACAACTCCCAAGCCACAATTGAAAAGTGAACTAGACACATAAAAATCCAGGCACCTACTAGAGAAATTGAGACCATGTCTCTCTTATACTATTTCCAGAGCATTTTTTAGTTTGTTTGTAATTAACAGACATACTTAAAAGATCCTGAATAGTCTGCAGATTGTTATTTCTAATATAGTCATAACTCTGCTCCACAACTTTGTTTTCATTGAAAAGAAATATCTCTTAGATAAGTTCTAAGACAGTGGATTTACTTTACAGTTTCAGCCTGTCATAGGTGATATCTCACCTTAATTCTCAAAGATAAGCCATATCTTCAGCCATTGCAAAAACTCCTTTGTGAATTCCCGAAGATGTAGTATTTTTTCTGTTTAAGAAACATTCTGAAGTATTTACTCTGTAACTTTAAAACATCCCCGTAATAATACCTTCAGTAACTATGACTTCTTCATCTCTCTTACTATATCTTTTTCTTAATCAGTTTTTTATCTCCTATTAATACCTTCCAATACCAAAAAAAGCCAGTGCCAAACAATGTTCAACCTACTGTACAATTGCATTCATCTCACACGCTAGCGAAGTAATGCTCAAAATTCTCCAAGCCAGGCTTAAGCAGTACATGAACCGTGAACTTCCAGATGTTCAAGCTGGATTTAGAAAAGGCAGAGGAACCAGAGATCAAATTGCCAACATCCACTGGATCATAGACAAAACAAGAGAGTTCCAGAAGAACATCTACTTTTGCTTTATTGACTATGCCAAAGCCTTTGTATGGATCACAGTAAACTGTGGAAAATTCTGAAAGAGATGGGAATACCAGACCACCTGACCTCCCTCCTGAGACTGCAGGTTAAGAAGAAGTAGTTAGAACTGGACATGGAGCAACAGACTGATTCCAAATAGGAAAAGGAGTACGTCAAGGCTGTATATTGTCACCCTGCTTATTTAACTTATATGCAGAGTACATCATGAGAAATGCTGGACTGGATGGAAACATAGCTGGAATCAAGACTGCTGGAAGAAATATCAGTAACCTCAGATACACAGATAACACCACACTTACGGCAGAAAGCAAAGAACTAAAGAGCCTCTTGGTGAAAGTGAAAGAGGAGAGTGAAAAAGTTGGCTTAAAACTCAACATTCAGAAAACTAAGATCATGGCATCTGGTCCCATCACTTCATGGTAAGTAGATGGAGAAACAGTGGAAATAGTGACAGACTTTATTTTGGGGGGCTCCTAAATCACTGCAGACGGTGACTGCAGCCATGAAATTAAACGATGCTTGCTCTTTGGAAGAACAGTTATGACCAACCTAGACAGCATATTAAAAAGCAGAGACATTACTTTGCCAACAAATGTCCGTCTAGTCAAAGCTAGACGGTAGTCATGTATGGATGTGAGAGCTGGACTGTAAAGAAAGCTGAGCACCGAAGAATTGATGCTTTTGAATTGTAGTGCTGGAGAAGACTCTTGAGAGTGCCTTGTACTGCAAGGAGATCCAACCAGTCCATCCTAAAGGAAATCAGTCTTGAATATTCATTGGAAGGACTGATGCTGAAGCGGAAACTCCAGTTCTTTGGCCCCCTGATGCGAAGAACTGACTCATTTGAAAAGACCCTGATGCTGGGAAGGATTGAAGGCAGTAGAAGGGGACAACAGAGGATGAGATGGTTGGATGGCATCACCAACTCAATGGACATGAGTTGAGTAAACTCCGGGAGTCGGTGATGGACAGGGAGGCCTGGCATGCTGCAGTCCATGGGGTCGCAGAGTCGGACACAACTGAGCAACTGAATTGAACTGAATATTGACCTTCTCTCGCTCAGCTTTTTTCCTGAAATGAGTATTATTACACTGGCTTTATTTCAGTGTTAAATTTGCCTAGTATATCAGTTTTAAAGTGTCTCTATCCGCCTTCAAGATTTCCTCTGTATCTTTGTTTTTTAAGCAGTCTTATTATATGTCTAGGTTTTGTTTTGTTTTGATATTACTTGGAGATCCCTGGGCTTCTTGGATCTGTGATTTATTGTCTTTCATTAATTTTGGAAACCATTTAGCCATTATCCTCAAATACGACTTACTGTTTTTCCATTTCTTTCACCAGTTACATGTATATTATAGACACATATTGCCTGTCACCTCTTGGATGCTTTGTTCTTCTTCCCTCTTTTTCTTTGTGTTCAATTGACATAATCTCTGTCTTCAGGTTCACTGATTCTTCTGTATCCAGCATGCTGGTAAGCATGTTGAAAGAATTCTTTATCTCTGATACCATATTTTATTTCCAATATTTGACTCTTCTTCAATAATTTCCATCTCTCCTCTCAGATTATCCATCAATTCCTACATGTTCATCTTTTTACCTAACTCCTTCAACATTTTGTGTGTATGTTCTGTCACTCAGTCGTGTCCATTTCTTTGGGACCTGCCAGGCTCCCCTGTCCATGGGATTTTCCCCGGGCAAGAATACTGGAGTGGGTTGCCATTTCCTTCTCCAGGAGATCTTCCTGACCCAGGAATCAAACCCAAGTCTCTGGCGTCTCCTGTTAGCAGACGGATTCTTTACCACTGTACCACCTAGGAAGCTTCAATCATAGTTATTTTGCAATTTCCTGCCTGCTACTTCCAGCATCTGGGTCATCTTTGAATATGGTTCCATTGACTGCTTTCCCTCTTGGTGATTCGTTGAATTTTTCTCTCACTTTTCTGTGTGTTGTTACTTTTTTCTTTTATTATTATTGAATGCCAAAAATCATATGTAAAAAAACAGAAGAGACTGAGACCTTTACATCCAGAAACCAGAATACCTTTTTTCCTGTCAGGATATTGTGTGAAGGGTTAAGTCAGTTTAGGCAGGAGTGGAGCTAGGTCTGGGTTTTGTTGTTGCCTTTTTAGTTCCTTACAGTCTTCAAATATCTCTAGCAGTTGGCTGCTCTTACTTTGTATCTCTTAGAGGGCTGCCTAGAGGACAAAGTATTACTTTACTTTAGTCCTTTGATTTTCAACCTTTCTGAGCTGTGATGGGTCCCCATTTATTCATTCTCCACATGATCTGATAAACAGCCAAATACTAAATTATGTGGAATTTTACAAGCCACGTGGTTTCAGTTGTAACAAAAACAGACATAGACAATAGGTAAACAAGTGAGCGTGGCTATATTCTAGTAAAACTTTGTTCACAAAACAGGCAATGGCCAGATTGGGCCCTTTAGCCATAATTTGCTGACCCCTTTTTTAGAGCTTTGTTCTTGGGACACACACACCCATATCTCCAAGCTCCAGCAGGGTAGGGATTTTTACCTTTCTTGTTCATTGATTTCCTGAGTGGCTACAACAATCCTGACATAGGCTCTCAATATATTAAAAGAATGGATTAGCAAATTACATTTTAAGTGCTTTTAGAAAACAGCAATGCAGCTGTAGATCTTTTATATCTAAAGAGATTCATTTAATTAGATCACAGTTATTATGATTACTGATATATTTGGAATTATTTGTATTCTAGTTCTTTCCACTTTCCTCCTTTCCTGCTATCTAAGTTTAATCAAATTCTATCCTTTTGTTCTTTTAGAAACTATATTTAGCTTTCTTGTATACTCTTCATCTTTATCCCTAGATATTAACATGTATATTTGGTTTAGCGACACTTGAGAATATTCTTTTCATTACTGTTCATGGGGTTCTCCATGGGGTTTTTCCAGTAATCATATATGGATGTGAGAGTATAAAGAAAGCTGAGTGCGAAAGAATTGATGCTTTTTAACTGCAGTGCTGGAGACTCTTGAGAGTCCCTTGGACTGCAAGGAGATCCAACCATTCCATCCTAAAGGAGACCAGTCCTGGGTGTTCATTGGAAGGACTGATGCTGAAGCTGAAACTCCAATACTTTGGCCACCTGACGTGAAGAACTGACTCATTGGAAAAGACCCTGATACTGGGAAAGATTGAGGGCAGGAAGAGAAGGGGATGACAAGAGGATGAGATGGTTTGATGGCATCACTGACTCGATGGACATGAGTTTGAGTAAGCTGCAGGAGTTGGTGATGGACAAGGAAGCCTGGCATGCTGCAGTCCATGGGGTCGCAAAGAGTCAGACACGTCTGAGCAACTGAACTAAACTGAACTAAGAATATTCTTTATAAACACTTTTAAAGCCTTAGAATGCTTTTCATCTAATTTTCGTATTTCCAATTTCTTGTTATTCTTCTCTAATATTTTAGTTTTACTCTCTTTTGAACAGTCTTTGCCTCCCCACCCACTACCATGGTCTTTTTCCTTTGTTTCAGAGTTAGAACTTTTTTTTACGTTCATTATCTTGTTCCTTCCTCTTGTATTAATGTCCTCCGTATCAAAAAAAAACATCTTCAGTAGTTCTTTCTTTAGGAGCAGTCCATGGTTTGTAAAATCCTCCAACTTTATCTATTCATCCCTACTCCAGTAATTTGATCAAGTGAATTAGTTATTCCATTAGCTTCTGAAATATTATTTCATTTCTTCAGGTTTCTCTTCAAATTTTGCCATATACTCTATTGTCTCCTTCTACAACTCCTTTTTATATTTATTTAAGATCTTTTAACCCCTCTTTTATGTGTCCCATCACTTTATCTCTGTGCATTTTGAGAATACTCTTAGATTTATCTCTTGGGTCACTAAATATGTCTTTGACTATGTGTAATCTACAGTTTAATGTATTTGGTTGACTGTTTCAATGGCTATTTTCCATTTCTAGAGGTTGTTAATGGTACTTCTCCAAAACTTATTCATGGTGTCTTATTTGTTATATTCTTCTATGATCATTATAATCATCTTAAACAGGTATTTCCATAGCTTCTTTGAAGTTATTATATAACCAAGTTTTAGGGGGCTCCTCTCGGGCTGTTGATTCTCATGGTAGATGGTTTTCTTGTTCGGTCATACTTTTCTGCTGAGAGCTTCTCTTCATTGAGGATTTTTCCGTTTTTGGATTCCATAGTAGGTGTCCCTCCATACTGGAAGTAGGTTGCCAGAGCAGTTTGCATTTGCTTCTGCTGGTTACTTCAAGGAAATCACCAGCCTAGAGCTAATTGTTAACAGTAATTCCTCACTCAGAGGTTCTCTGTCTGCCCTCACCGTATAAATCAGTTTCTCAGAAAATCTATTCTTATCCCTTCTCCTCATGTAATATTGAATAATATCACAAATGTATGTCTTATTTTCTAACTCAGTACAAATAAAAATTATCACTTAGTCATTAGAAGCACTAAATAAACGCGTTTTTTAAAGTTTTTTTTGTTTTGCATATTTAGGGAAAAGCTTTTAGGGAGATGATCTCCATTAATTTTTAAGAAATACTGCTTTTAAATAATCATTAATTTGAACAAATGTCTTACTAATGGCATTTGAGACTCATTGGTAGATCATCAGAGTTTAGAAATGAAGGAAAGTATGTTATGTTCTTATAGTTTTCCTTTGCCTTGCTTTTCATTCTCACTTCATGCCTCTGTCTTTCTCTTCTTACTGTCCCACTCAGAAATAACAATCCACTCCTCATCTTCTTTTAAGAGAATAAAATAAACCCTAATGCACAATTCTTATGTTTTGGAAATAGAGGCATAAAACTTTGCAATTCAAGTAAAATAAACCAAATTAATAAAGGTCTGACAAAGCAAGCCTGGGGTGGTTATGGATATACAAAGACACAGTGAGTTTTCTATCAGGAACATGTGTACCTCCAAAACACCTCCCTGCGTTTTTAGAATATATATTAAAATGAGAGATAAGATACCAAGAATCAGTCATGATTTTTAAAACTTTTAAATATGAGACATATTCCCCTAATACTCTTTTCTTCCAATAAGTAAGAAAGGAGAATTACAGAGGGAGATACCTGTGAATTGTATTAGTGTCAGATTTTTGTTGGGAAAAATTGTCTACCATTTAAAGTTAATTTTAAAGCACTTGAGCCTAACTAGCTTCCCCACACCCCACACCCTAATTCAGATTCTATAATACACTGCTGGACTGAATGGCCTGAATATATATAGCCTTTTCCTTCCTTTTTAGCTTCTTGGAATTTTAGTTTGTTGATTGATGGTGACTATTTAGCATTAATCTAATCTGTTTAATCGACTTGACTTTTTTAATTGCTATTTTTCATTTTTAGAGTTTATTTATTATACTTTCTCAAATCAGCTTGTTTTCTCGTGGTAGAGTCATCCCAGGCCTCCATTTAATAGTAAATTCAGTTATCTTCACCACCAGTACAATATCCTAAAAAGTCAAACTCGTTTTGTCCAGAAGTGGCAAAATCATATATACCAGTTTTATGGTTTACTAAGGTTTCCCAAGCAGTTCATCATTCATGTGACAAGATTGATTGCTTATTTTCTTTTTTAAAAAAATCTTAGGAAAATATTTTCACACAATATAATTGGAATATAAGAAAATGTATTTGGTTTATCTGAATGATTTTGTTTTTGATTTGCAGTTTGAGCAGTTTAATGTTAACATTCATGTGGATCGAAATCAATCACTTTTATTTATTGCATACATCAAAATGGATTTAACCTAACCCACATTCCCATTAAGTTGTTTATATGCTTAAATGATTCTCAAGTCAAAAATAAAATAATTCTCTAAAGTTAAAAATTCTGAAATTTTAAATATTTAACACACAATACTTTGTTTTAGTGTTATCTTTGAGATTCTTCGGAACCTCTTGTTTGTCACAGAAATAGTTATCTGTTTTGTTTTCCCAAGGTTGTTTAAAGGTTAATTGACTAAACTGGGTGGATCTTCATATGTACTAATATGTATTGCAGCTCTTTTGGTACACCAGAAGGCCAGAATGGAACGGCTTCAAAGAGAACTTGAGATTCAAAAGAAAAAGCTGGATAAACTAAAATCTGAGGTCAATGAAATGGAAAATAATCTAACTCGAAGGCGTCTGAAAAGATCAAATTCCATATCCCAAATACCTTCAGTAAGTCTTTCTTTCTGTAACTGTTGTAACTGTTATGCTTGAACATGAGAATAGGCAACCTGTCATCAGTATAAAAGCTTGACCTACTTTTCTAGAAATGCTCTTAATTCATACTTGTTTTTCTGTCCTTACCTCCCCCTGCAAAACTTGACTCCTTCTTAACTAATAACACAAGAGTTCGATGTAGATCCTCACCTGGAATTATTTTTCAGCTCGAAGAAATGCAGCAGTTGAGAAGTTGTAATAGACAGCTCCAGATTGACATTGACTGCTTAACCAAAGAAATTGATCTTTTTCAAGCCCGAGGTAAAGTTCAATGCATATTCAGCTGAAATTCTTTGTGTTAATTTATCAGCTCTTCCTGTGGCTGAAAACAGACTTTCAATTGTAATCTTGTTTCAGATTTGATTTGGAGCCATATAGTGCTGCTGAGATTCTTACTTTCTCTTACTTGCCACTCTTCCCTCCAAAGCTGTACATTTATTTGGTTGAGGAGTAATTTGATACGTTTAATAGCCTTCAAATCCCCTTTAGTCATACATTAAGGGAAGACAGTGATTAGTATGTCTGGCTGTATTGTCAAAAGTATTGCTGTTATGTATTAATATAATCTGTTACAGTGTTTATTAAGATCGTAATATATATACTCATATTCCTGTTTCCCTTTTTTCCTTCTACCTTTGAAGAATTATGCTTTTAAGAACATGATTAAAAGGCATCCCCACTCTAATGGCACTTACTTAATTGATGACATAGAGAAGAAAATTAAAATATGACATACAATATTTTTAGGAAAATGATAGTTTATGGTATTTGAACTGTTATTGACCAGTAATAATTGCTTATTGTGGAGTAAATTAAGATTGGGGCATTTGGCACAGTACGTGAGTGAGTAAAAAGTGTTCCATAGACAACTAAAAAGAATGTTTATAACTTAAACCTAATTCTAAAGTTTGGAAATAATAGAAATATATAAAATGAAAAAGATAGGAAAGGGAAGAAGCCAAAAAATAAGCCCATAGTCGCACTTCTCAGTGTGTGCCAAAATCCATTAAACTGGAAGATGATTCGTTTTATTTTCTTTTAGTAAGTAAGCTGTTTCTCTTGAAACAGTCATAGAAAATGCCATAATTTAATTTGGAGAGAAAAGATTGGTGCTAGTCTAGAAAATGTAATCTTTGAACTTGTTCCTTTTGTTTAAAATCTGAAGCATCACATTATATTAGTTCAGGTTTTTATACTTACTTGAGGCCAAGCTATTTAGTTGCTTAAGACCATGTTAAAATTATATTTTACATTGTCAAATTTTAAGTTATCTTAACTTGTCACATGCAACAGGGATCTGTTCTAATTCTTTTACTGTCTTGCATTAATCTAACTTCTTCCTCAGTTTACAGGTTGGACTTCTGTTATGGGTACTATCGATATATTACACCTATTTCAGCTGTTTTTGAAATCCTTTCATGTAACTGGAGATTAGAGTTGTGAAATAAAAGAAAAGTGTTTTTTCTATTTAACTGATTTTTTTTTAAGAAAGAAAATATTTGCTTTTTAAAAATCTTTTTAATTTTTTTGAGCTATAAACATTGATATACTTCTTTTTATATATTTCAGGACCACATTTCAATCCCAGTGCTATTCATAACTTTTATGACAATATTGGATTTGTAGGCCCTGTGCCACCAAAACCCAAAGGTTAGTGTATCCAGTAGGTGTGAAACTGTTGGTTTTGAAAAACAAGATCTGAGAAAATTTTATTCTTAGCAGCCTTCCACTCTAGAAGTACTTCCAACTTTGGCATTCTTGGATGGATTCACTAGGAAGATACTTATTTTCACTTAACATGCTGGGAATTGGGAGAGTTCAAAAATGTAATGTACTTAGCCCTTTAAAAGTAATATGCATGTCCTTAGGATTCATTGTATACTCCCAGAATAGCAAATCTTGGCAAAAAAAAAAATCACCAGGTATAAAAACTTGTATTCTTTGAAATTTTAGACAAACATTAAGGAAGACACCTTAGGAAAGTTTATTTTTCATAAGTATTCTGTCCTATATAGTTTATGCATAGTTCTCTATAATCAGAATTCTCTGAATTTCAGATAAATGTTTTTTTTAATTATTACCTGTCATTTTTATGTCATCGATACAGATTATGTACACACCAAACTAAGAAATGTTGAAACATTTGGGTGGGAGTTTTACTCCAGGTATTAAAAAATATGTAGAAATGGGAACAATCTTTGGTTTGTTATAAGAATTTTCATATTCTCACTCAGTATCCTGTTGTCTCCACTCCTTAGTTTTTATTCAGTTATAATTCAATTAGGCCTAGCTGTGGCTTCATATTTTTTTTATTACTTAAAAGTTTTTAAACATAGTTAGCTGGAATGTAATGAAGTCTTAGTACAGAGGATCAAAAGTGAAATTGGGCATTTGACACAGTATGTGAGTAAGCAAGTGTTCAGACATTGGATGTTAATTGAATAAAGGAATAAGGAAAGCAGTGGTATAGCCTAGCTCCTTAAAATAAGCAAAATGGACATTTTAGACTCTGAATGAGTTGCCTTAATCTTTTTATTCTCTTTCAAAAACTAAAAATTCTCATATAAAAAGATCCTGTCTTGTTTCCATGTAATTCAGTACTTATGTGTTATGGGTAAGAGGGAGATGGGGTATAGATGAAATAACGTTTGTCTTGACAGTTGTTGAGGCAGCATAAGGGCTGAGAATTTATTTCACTGTTTTCACTACTTTTGTGTGTATTTGAAATTTTTCATGATAAAAAGTAAGGGGAAAAAAAAACTTAAAAAGCTTTTCACAAAAGATAAATGCTCGTGTACTGGATATTTTTAGAGAAATAAAGAATTAGTCATTTTTGCCTTAAGGCTAAAATAGGGAGTTACTAGTTTCACTTAGAGAGGTTTTACTTAGTTCTTAAAATCAGTTCCGCTTTGCAGTGTGGATTTTTTAACAGCTAAAATAAAGTGTGGCCATCACAAGTCATCTCCTACTGTGCACCCTAAAGAACTTCCTCTTTTCTCGATTCTGGTGGTTACTTAGTTTCCAAATACCACTAATAATAAAGAGTCATAATTCGAAGGACCAGAAGATTTTGTGCAGTTGCAAGAAAACCATTGGAGATTTTTTTCATTTAAAAAAAATTAGGTCCTCTATTTGATTACCTTAGATATTTAAATATTGAAGATAATCCTGGCACTTAGTAATAGAATGAAGTGTTAATACAGATTGATTAGCCCTCCTAAAAAACCTTTGTAGTTAACAAAAAGGATAGACAAGGTTTTACTAAAAATGTGCCAGATTGGAATGTTTTCTAACCTTAGTAAGACCAAAATTCTAATAAATAGACTGGATTATCCCCAGATTAAAACAGTTGTTCTAGAAAATTGTGGAATAATTGTAGATGGTAAAAAGTCGAACTTTTTTAAACTGTTCATTTTTTAGTTTTAGGTGGATGCTAATTCGTATTGTAAGACCCTTGATTTTTAAAATATTTTTACCTAGATAAACCTTAAATAGATAATTTTTTTAATATGTATTTATTTGTTTGGCTGTGCTAGGTCTTAGGTGTGGCATGTGGGATCTAGTTCCCTGACCCTGGGCCCCCTGCATTGGGAGTGCAGAGTCTTAGCCACTGGATCACTGGCAAAGTTCCTTCGATATTTGTTTTAAAGCTATTCAATTTAAAGAAAATTACTATATAAATAATACTTTCATGGTGCTCATGCATGTGCCAAAATCATGGTGATGCCTAAAAATTCCCATGCCTAAAGTGGGAATTTTGCAATAAAATGTTAACCTTAAGACCAAACACTAAATAAAGTGCCACTAAACAAAGTACCGTCACTTAATTATTTTGAATTTGTTACAGAAACTTGACTTCCTATATTTTTATCCACTATATATCAGTTTGTCTTTTAAAATAACAGAAAAGATATCATTTACTTACCAGCTCGGTGGAATAGGTAGAATTTGCAAATTAATATACATTTTTAATATAATTTGTAAACTGCAAATCATAAACTGTGACTGGAGAGACCCAATGGTGCATGCTCAAACCTCCCCAAAATAATTTATAGGAATCCTATTTTATGCTTGATCCTATTTAAATCCTATTTTAAATTACAAAGATACCTCCCTCCCCAAAAAAAGTAGTTTTATAAATGTAATTTCATCTTTGACACAACCATGGAGGAATATATTTCTTACATTTAAGATACCTCTGTACATTCAAACATTTAGAACATTGACCTCATAAAACTGCAGTGACTATTTTATAAGAAAGAAAGACTAGATGTAGAGGAAACATGATTATCTAAGAAAACAGAGCAAAGAAATTAGGAGTTGATAGCAGAACCATGAATAGAACTCCATTCTCATGACTCTGGAGCTGGTAGTCTTTCTAGTGTTCCATAACAAATACGTTTTCAAATAACATGAGAAATAAAGTCTGATAAAATTTTATACTAATTTGCTTCTCCAAGTCTGTTGTTGACATTTAGTTAAGTAAGATTTTAGAAATTAGTACGTTTTGTGCAATTTTAGATTTTAGCAGATGGAGAACATTTAATAAACACTTCCATTCATGATAGAAATCAGAAACATAACTACTACATCAGTGAGAAATGAAACTCACACTTGAATGAGACGGAAATGCACTAGCAGTACTGCATTGTAGTTGGATACCTTTTCACATTCTTAGGTGACATTATGGTAATCTTGGCTATTAGTGACCATATGAAGTGATTTCCCTTTTCTCCTGCTATAAATTGGGGGAAATGATGCTCTTTTCACATTTGAGGAGATATTGAGGTGATTAAGTCATGTCCATGTTGCTATTCCCCAGCAGAGATGTGCCGGCCTGATAGATACAGGTTGTGAGGATCAAGCATGTGGGTCAGTTTCAGCCAGATGCTTCATTGGATTAACAGGCTGTTTCATGCTGTGTGGTGCTAGAGCTTAACTGACAGAGCTATGAGGAAAGTCCCATAGTGTTTATAGTTGCCAGTAATTTATGACTGTGAATTTGCTTCTAAAATAATTCTTTTGCTTCCTTGCAGATCAAAGGTCCACCATCAAAACACCAAAGACTCAAGACACAGAAGATGATGAGGGGGCTCAGTGGAGTTGTGCTGCCTGTACTTTTTTGAACCATCCAGCCTTAAACCGTTGCGAACAGTGTGAGATGCCAAGGCATTTGTGAGCCAGGAGGCCCTATATCTTCTCTAAATCCACATCTGAAATTCAAGAAACCAGTCTGTCATCAGGGGAAAAGTTTCACTGCTACATAGGATTTTGTAAAATTGAAGGTGTGACAAGATGGTGTTGTGCTAATAATGTTAAATGTCAACCCACAGAGCTAATAATACCTCAGTCTAATGTCATGGGCAGTTGAAATTCATCACATGAAAGGTAATCTGCTGAAAGACTTGGTTGCCCACTGCCTAACCATGTACAGTGTTACCAGTAGCCCATCATGGATAATTCTCAACATATTAATACCTAGGTGTTCCCAGTACTTTTTTCCCTCATGTCACTACTGAATTTTGACAGGAGGAAGGAATAGAATGATGGCTTTTTTTTTTTTTAAGCTTTCGGTGAAACACTACAAACATGAAGAAAAGCAACAAGGTTTAACTATTTAAAAACTGTTTGCTGCTGTATAGTGCCAATGGAAAGGGGAAGAACTTCACACATCTGTGGTACTCTTGGCCTTGTCTTTGTCTTCCCTGAAAACGTCTCCACTCTGTGAAGCCAGCATCTAGGGTCTAAAGATGAAAGGAGAGCAGCAGCATTGTCTGTACAAACATGGAGTGAAACACCCCAGAGCTTTTCCTACTGTACAGAGCTCTCAAGTTTGCTTTAGTGATTTCTTTTCTTCCTTATTATTTTCTTATATTTCTATATGTATAGTGTAATAGTCTTTTGTTAACTAATTTTCTTTTTTCCTTTTAGTGATTAAGTACTATCATGTCCCTTTTTAAGCCTTACATGAGAGAAGCATTGCCTTCAAAATAAAAAAGCATTAATGAAATGAAACTATGCACAAAATAACTTTCCTCTACTTATTCTGTACTTTGCCCTCATGAGTACCGATGTTCTGTGAAGACATACAGATGCTGCACAGTGAATTGCAGAAAATATTACAAGACTTATGTCTATAGGTCACACTATATACTGCCTTTAGTGGTGGGTAACACAACATGGTGTTTTATCTTCCACAGGGAAGCTTAAAACAAAAGGTATTTTTAACCCACTGACAGCAACAAGGTTAAGCTTGCTTTATCTGCCTTGTGTCCCACAGAACTTCCACAAGAGATTACTCTTGGGAAAGTACAGTTTCAAAACCAAGAGCCCTTTTTTTGGAGAGAAATTTAAATGCTTTACTGTTGGGGCAGTCCGTTTCTAAACCTGACTTGGTGGCAGTATCGTGTATATTTATAAAACAAGGCTAGTTGCATTTAGGACAACTGAAGAAAAGCTGGAAAAAAGAAAAACAAGCAAACTTGAACACTGAAGCAACCTCAAGCATCTCTTTATTTTGATGATATATTTTTATAAGGAAAATAAATATTCAGATGATCAGGAATGTATATAACGAAATGAAATCAAGGAAAAAATAACAATATGCATTTAAAAAAAACAATTATGAAATTATATATCAGTGCTTAGAATGGGATTAAGGGAAGTGCTGAAATGTAGCAAAAGATGGGAGATAATGTAGACTGGCACCCACTGTAAATGTTTGCAAATGAATATTTTTTAAATAAGCAAGATTATTACAGGTGATTCTATATGAATGTCAGAGCCTTAACTTCCAGGCTTTGCATCTTGTATATGAGAAGAACTATGACAATCCTAGTTAATTAGATGAGAAACCCAAAGCCCTTACATTTGATGCATTTTGTTTTAAAATAGGCCTTGTTTTTCAGCTTCATCTGCAGTTCTATGTGAAGATTGATAAATCAGTTTTTACTTGTTTTATTAATAAAACGTAATTTGGATATCTTGAGTTGATGGTTTTGTGATTTAGCTGGGTAAACTATCTTTGTAACAGATAAGTTATTTATAAAAATTAAAAAACTTATATTCTAACATGGATTTTGTGACTTGTTCTTAAAGTTTTGTGGGATAGGAGGTAAATTATACCCCAGCAGAACATTTGATAGTTAATAGAAATCAGAGGAAACTCAACCTCCAGAGTCTCCTCCTGACATCATGGCATTCCGCGGCAGTTCTCAGATTATTCGTATCAATTTCCCCAGGCTTCTTTTTAACTAATGAAAGCAACCATGTTTCAGCTAAGCCAGAGAAATGAATATTCCTCTTTTCAAAGTTTATTATAGCTTTATTCTTTCATTTCTCGTGGAGTTTTGTTTTTTAAGTTTACCCCATTGTTGAAGTGTGATTTCTTGGGCCATTTAGCCTGAGTAAGTTGCTTAGTTCATATTTGCTTTTTCACACTATGTGTATGTGCTGAAGATGGCAGTACTTCTCTGGAAGAGAACCTTTAAAAATTTTCAAAAACTTATGACTCAGTTTTTCTGAGTTTGAAAAAGAGCCAAGTAGCGCTTGCTGATCTCATTATGACATAACTAAGCCCTGCCAATGGCTTCCCTGGTGGCTCAGACAGTAAAGAATTTACCTGCAATACAGGAGGCCCAGGTTCGATCCTTGGGTCAAGAAGATCCCCTGGAGAAGGGAATGGCTACCCACTCTGGTATTCTTGCCTGGAGAATCCCATGGACAGAGGAACCTGGCAGGCTACAGTCCATGGGGGTCTCAAAAGAGTTGCACAGGACTGAGCAGCTAACTTTGTCTGCCGTTGTTGGTCTTTTAAACCTAGTAGGACAAATATATTCTTTGCCAGGGAAAATGAGGTCTAGAGACCACCTTCAAGAATTATTGCAGTGAAATAGAATTACAGGTCCTATGAGCCTCAGATGGAAAAATGGACTTCACTTCCCATTGCTGATCATACGTGGGTGCTGACATTATTTTTAAAAGGTAGGTGGGCAGTTAGCAGCTCATGTAAACTGGCCCTCTCAGGAAAGCTTTTATTTTTAACAAAATATTGGCCAGTATCTATTATCATAGCTAGTACATTATACAAAGAAGATGCATATTGAGAATTTTTGTAGAAAAAAATATGAAAATTTATTTTTCTTTTAAATTTTCCATTTTTTTAAATGATCAAGAAGGATCAAGCTACAGCATAATGTTAATTGACTTTATACTGGAGAACTGAAATTGTGCATAAAATCATATCTATGATAGCCCAAAACTGTATTAGCTCTTAGCTTTAAATTTGTAATTTAATCAAGGCGTGTATAAATAGCAAAGTTAACTGACACTTCATCAGTTTCCTGTATCCCAATTTAATGTTGATGGGCAATTATAGTGAACAATGATAGTTTAAGAAATAAATGGTAAAAGAGACAATAACCTGTGAGTAATTGAAGATGGCCATGCTGCCTTAGAAAATAAGTCTGCAGTGGCACCAAAGGCCATTCCAGATTTAATATATGCTTGCTAGGTATTAATACAGTTTTACACATAATATTACAAAATACTTCCATTTCTCCATGACAAGTGAGCATGTTTTTTTGTGGCTCTAGTTTTTAGAAGCTATAATTATATCCATTTTACTTGAAGATTAAGTGATTCAGGGTTGCGATTTCATTTTTGTTGTTTCCATCTGAAAATATAACTAGGCAAATGAGAGAAAAGACTTCCTCTAAAGAAAGCATAATTTTATAGCCTTGTACTTGTTAAATTGGATTTTCCCCCCTCAATATGTAGTAGGCTGTTTGGTGTTTTTTGTTCTTGTCTTTTTTTTTTTTCCCAGGGAGTGTAGTTTATCATTAAAAATGCTTGGTTACGCATTGTCTTCGCAACTATTAAGTTTTTTCTATGTTACAGATTCAAAAATAGAGTTGCTTTGTTAACAGTAAGTAGTTCATTTATTTACTTAGTTATTTAAGAAGGGAAAGCGTTGCTTTCTTAACACTGCCACCTTGTTCCACAGCTAGACCTCCTCAAGTCTTAGAGTTGGGACAGCTGTGATCCAACTGGGCATCTCCCTGGATTTACTCTGTTTTACTTGCTTACTTGCTTTTCACTCCTTACCTTGTTAGAGGAAGATTATATTAATGTTAAATGCTCCTCACAGGGGTGTTGAGAGGCTTAATGTGAGCCCATCAGAGCCAACTTCTTCTCTTGGTAGGAACCGGATTATCCTAAAGCAGTGGGTTACGTTTCTGTATGAATGGATTTTGAAACATTTTTCTCAACAATATTAATGAACAGAATGGTAATTTGACTTATTTATTTCTTTGACTTGGCCTCAGAACATCTCAATCTTTCAGAGTTTGGTATTTCAGTCACTGTGATTGAATTCTGTCCCTCTTTTAATGTCAAAAGATTTATTGCTTTGCAAACGTTTCAAGGCTGACCTGAAGATCAAGTCTGTTTATACATGTCCAGCTCTCTAAAGAATGTACTTTTTATGATGGAGAATAACAAATTATTTCTCCGGGAAAATAAATACTTTCTTCAAAGGACTTAGTCCAGTGTTTGCACATCTGCATATTTGTTTTAACCCTAAAATTGACCCAAAGTCCACTTCATTCTAGCTACTCTTTACAGATCCCCTTCTTTACCCCCTTTCCCACCCCATTTCTGAGGGTAGGAATACATCCTTCCTTTGATTGCAACTGCACTCAGCACTCCATACCTACAGGTTCTACATCTTCAGATTTAAGCAACCATAGATCAAAAATACTCAGGAAAAAAGTTCCAGAAATCAGAACTTGAATTTATTGTGTGTCAGAAACTATTTATATTGTATGAGGTATTGGAAGAATCAGAGATGACTTCAGACATACTAAATACTATGCCTTTTTATATAAGGGTCTTGAACATCCACAGATTTTGGTATGGGGTCAGGAGGATACCAAGAGATGACTTAAATAATAGAACCATTACAACTTACTGATCCACATTCCAAAAATGTTTATTGATCCTTATAGCACACTAAATAAATACTGCAGTATCTTCACTGGGGAAATGTTTTCCAGAGATTTTAAAAAGGAAAAAACAACACTCCCGCCTGAGAAACCACCAACTAGTTCCTAGTAGGCTCACGCCTTTCACACTGATCTAAGTGGTTCCATGTCCAGCTTCCTCTTACCTTGCACACTGCAGCTAGAATAAAGAGAAAATGTCTTATCCATGTTCTCTTCAGAAATATCAACTATTTCCCATTGCTAACTGGGCTGACTTGAAAGATTGTGTAGTCTTATCAGGATGGTTTTACTTTCCAATTGAATAGGCTTTACAACTCAGCCAGCCTAACCACTTACTGTAATAGATCTTGCATTTCCCCCCGCCCCACCATGTACTTTTGTCCATCCCATTTCCCCAGTCTTACTTAAGTTCAACCATTCAGGCATCAGGTCAAGAGTCAAGGCTAAGAGAACTTTCCAAACTACACCTTCTCGTAACACTTGTATAATTTTCTGCCCACATGGCGTTCTTTGCTGCTTTGACCTCTCCATTTACATACTGACAGTAGGTATTGTGACATACCCGCTTTGGGTCCACACAGTCAATGCTGCTCTGCATGAGAAGTCAGTAATTGATGGTGATAATGATCCTTGAGGACCAAGTGAAGTGAGAACGTTTCAACTCTCAACATGCATTTCTGGAAGACGATGGAGAAGTCGAGACCTCTGGATATTCTGGAACCTTCAGAAATTTGGCATTTGAAATTGAGTCTCCTGGTTCTGTTACCTCTGATTTCACTTTAGAGCTTTAATTTTGTCTTTTCTTAGATAAAGATGTTTGCGTGACTTAAACATAACAAGGATCAATTTTTTTTGAACTAACTATTGAAGCAGAGAGGAACAAGGGAGAATATTTTTCTGGGAAAATTGGTCTAGAAAAGACAAAAGTTGAATGTAAAATGTGTGATAACTCTCTTCCCCTTTCCCAAGAGGGGGATGGAAAGGCATACTTTTAACTAAAGGAACAATACCAGAGAGCAGGGACTAGGTGTGTATTTGTGACTAGTGCGTATATAACCAAGACACTACATGTGTGATGGATGCCATGAAATGTGTGCATTTTATGACGTGAATCAGCTTGGAAGTCAAAATTACTACCATTTTGAGTTTTTGCTTTCTGATTTTTTTTATTTATTTTTTTATTGAAGGATAATTGCTTTACAGAATTTTGTTGTTTTCTGTCAAACCTCAAACATGAATCAGCCATAGGTATACATATATCCACCCCCTTTTGAACCTTTCTCCCATCTCCCACCCCATCCCACCCCTCTAGATTGATACAGAGCCCCTGTTTGAGTTTCCTGAGCCATATAGCATATTCCCATTGGCTATCTATTTTACATATGGTAATGTAAGTTTCCATGTTACTCTCCATACATCTCACCCTCTCCTCCCCTCTCCCCATGTCCATAAGTCTATTCTCTATGTCTGTTTCTCCATTGCTGCCCTGTAAATAAATTCTTCAGTACCATTTTTCTAGATTCTGTATATATGCATTAGAATATGATATTTATCTTTTTCTGACTTACTTCACTCTGTATGATAGGTTCTAGGTTCATCCACCTCATTAGAACGGATTCAAATGTGTTCCTTTTTATGGCTGAGTATGAAATTAAAAGACGCTTACTCCTTGGAAGGAAAGTTATGACCAACCTAGATAGCATATTAAAAAGCAGAGATACTACTTTGCTAACAAAGGTCCGTCTAGTCAAGGCTATGGTTTTTCCAGTGGTCATGTATGGATGTGAGAGTTGGACTGTGAAGAAAGTTGACGGCCGAAGAATTGATGCTTTTGAACTGTGGTGCAGGAAAAGACTCTGAGAGTCCCTTGGACTGCAAGGAAATCCAACCAGTCCATCCTAAAGGAGATCAGTCCTGGGTGTTCATTGGAAGGATTGAGGCTGAGTCTGAAACTCCAATACTTTGGCCACCTCATGCGAAGAGTTGACTCATTAGAAAAGACCCTGATGCTGGGAGGGATTGGGGGCAGGAGGAGAAGGGGACGACAGAGGATGAGATGGCTGGATGGCATCACCGACTTGATGCGTATGAGTTTGGGTGAACTCCAGGAGTTGGTGATGGACAGGGAGGCCTGGCATGCTGCGATTCATGGGGTCGCAAAGAGTAGGACACGACTGAGCGACTGAATTGAACTGAATATTCCATTGTGTATACATACCACAACTTCTTTATCCATTCATCTGTCGATGGACATCTAGGTTGCTTCCATGTTCTAACTATCGTAAATAGTGCTGCAATGAATGATGGGATACATGTGTCTTTTTCAATTTGGGTTTCCTCAGGGTATATGCCTAGGAGTGGGATTACTGGGTCATATAGTGGTTTTATTCCTAGATTTTAAGGAATCTCCAAACTGTCTTCCATAGTGGCTGTATCAATTTACATTCCCACCAAGAGTGCAAGAGCATTTCCTTTTCTCCACACCCTCTCCAGCTTTTATTGTTTGTAGACTTTTTGATGATGCCCATTCTGACCAGTGTAAGGTGATATCTCATTGTAGTTTTGATTTGCATTTCTCTAATAATGAGCAATGTTGAGCATCTTTTCATGTGTTTGTTAGCCATCTGTATGTCTTCTTTGGAGAAATCTCTGTTTAGGTCTTTTTCCACTTTTTGATTGGGTTGTTTGTTTTTCTGGTATTGAGTTTTATGAGCTACTTGTGTATTTTGGAAATTAATTCTTTGTCAGTTGTTTCATTTGCTATTATTTTCTCCCATTCTGAGCATTGTCTTTTCACCTTGTTTCTAGTTTCCTTTGCTGTGCAAAAGCTTTTAAGTTTAATCAGGTCCCATTTGTTTACTTTTGTTTTTATTTCCATTACTCTAGGAGGTGGGTCATAGAGCATCTTGCTTTGATTTATGTCATCGACTGTTCTGCCTATGTTTTCCTCTAAGAGATTTATAGTTTCTGGTCTTGCATTTAGGTCTTTAATCCATTTTGAGTTTATCTTTGTGTATAGTTAGGAAGTGCTCTAATTTCATTCTTTTACATGTAGCTGTCCAGTTTTGCCAGAACCATTTATTGAAGAGGCTGTCTTTACTCCATTGTATATTCTTGCCTCCTTTGTCAAAAATAAAGTAACTACATGTGCATGGGTTTATTTCTGGGCTTTGTATCTTGTTCCATTTGTCTATGTTTCTGTTTTTGTGTCAGAACCATACTGTCTTGATGACTTTTTGTAGTACAATCTGAAGTCAGGAAGGTTGATTCCTCCAGCTCTATTCTTCTTTCTTAAGATGGCTTTGGCTATTCCAGGATCTTTTATGTTTCCACGTGAATTGTGAAATGTTTTGTTCTAGTTCTGTGAAAAATGCCATTGGTAATTTGATAGGGATCACATTGACTTTTTGAGTTTTAATAGAATTATTCCACAGACTGTTTCACTGAAGCTCCAGATACAATATCCCAAAGCATGGTTATATTACTATTGAATAGCAGAAATATACAGCAAAGTTTTTTAAACTTGTCACTTGTATTTCTTCATTAACCACAATTTATTCTCTTCTACTGTTCACAACCATTAACATACCATAGTTAAAAGCACTGATTCCATATTACTGAAACAATTGGCCCCCACGTTCTAAGACAAGTGAAACAATAAGCAGGACTCAAGCCACAGTTGTAATATATAGTGGAACTATATGTAACTTTTTCTGTATTTTCCAGGTCTCCTATAAATGTATTATCATACTTTCAAAATGTAAAAAATAGAAGAGAAAAAAATTTTTTAAAAATCAGCAGGACTCGCTGAAAACCTTTAGCCAATAGTCATTTTTGCCCTCTGAGCATGTGTGCTCTGGCATCTATGTTTGCTACAGGGCAGAAATCTTAAGACCCTTAGCGTTGTATAAACCTTTCATTTTTCATGGTATTTTTAGGTAATCATGAGTCCACAAGTAAAAAGATTTTATTACTATACTGAGTCATTGGTTCTATTTTCTCAGATTTCTACAAGCAAATAGAGGGAAAAAATACCCTTCCATTCTCAAAAAATGCAATTTAGTAACACCAGCTTTCTCCTGTAAACACAAGAGTGACCTTCAGTTATTCCTCGTACAATCTGTTTTCATTTCCTTAGGTCCCAGGTTGCTCTACTATGCTTTAAAAATTATAATTGGACATAGAACCTTTGACATCTTCATTCATTCAGAAAATGGGCTTAATATGTGTTTCCTGGTGCTTGCATGTCCGATACGTTGCCTACATGCTGGGGGCATGTTGGAGATCTCCTCCCACCGCGTTTGTTACACAGCTCTCTCTCTCTCTGCCTATGCTCTTCAGGACCGTTTCATGGACCTAGTTAACCTCAGAATTGTGCTATCCAGTTACACACTCTGGTTTTTGTTACATCCTTATTTTTAATGCATCCTTGCTTTGGTCACACCAAGGGGCATGCAGAACTTCCCCAACCAGGGATTGAACCCTCACCCAGAGCAGTGAAAGTGCTGAGTCCTAACCACTGGACCACCAGGTAATTCCCTCTGCTGTTTTTATAGACTCTTTGTTTTCTAACATTTTAGATTATTTAACTGTTAACCATCCATCCTGAATTCATCCTCCTCTACGTCCTAAGCATTTTCTCTGTAGGTCTGTACATGACCCACGAGGAGATGAGCAGCATGGGGTGGTGATTCATAGCCTCAGGATCAACCATGACTCAGTCCTTGGAATCATCTCTGAACACCTCTAACTCGGCACATCCTTGAACTACGCTACTCACATTTACTGGCTTGATAATGAAATGCCAAGCAGACGTACGTACCTCACATTGCACTTCCCTGTTTCTCTTAAAAGAGAATCACATTGATCTGATAAGGTTCGCTTCTTTGGCAAATAGTCTGGGCACTGTGTAGTTTTTATTTTTTTCTAAACCAAATTTTTAATGTATCATGAAAAAATTATTCTGAAAGTTAGAGAAGTTAACAGGAACTTAGTCAATGAAATTTATTATTATTATTATTATTTACTTTACAATATTGTATTGGTTTTGCCATACATCAACATGAATCCACCATGGGTGTACACGTGTTCCCAATCCTGAACCCTCCTTCCACCTCCCTCCCCATACCATCCCTCTGGGTCATCCCAGTGCACCAGCCCCAAGCTTCCTGTATCCTGCATTGAACCTGGACTGGTGATTCGTTTCTTATATTATATTATACATGTTTCAATGCCATTATCGCAAATCATCCCCCACCTCCCTCTCCCACAGAATCCAAAAGACTGTTCTATACATCTGTGTCTCTTTTGCTGTCTCGTACACAGGGTTATCATTACCATCTTTCTAAATTCCATATATATGCATTATTATACTGTATTGGTGTTTTTCTTTCTGGCTTACTTCACTCTGTATAATAGGCTCCAGTTTCATCCACCTCATTAGAACTAATTCAAATGTATTCTTTTTAATGGCTGAGTAATACTCCATTGTGTATAGGTACCACAGCTTTCTTATCCATTCATCTGCTGATGGATATCTAGGTTGCTTCCATGTCCTGGCTGTTATAAACAGTGCTGCGATGAACACTGGGGTACACGTGTCTTGCTTTCAATTCTGGTTTCCTCAGTGTGTATGCCCAGCAGTGGGATTGCTGGGTTGTATGGTAGTTCTATTTCCAGGTTTTTAAGAAATCTCCACACTGTTCTCCATAGTGGCTGTACTAGTTTGCATTCCCACCAACAGTGTAAGAGGGTTCCCTTTTCTCCACATCCTCTCCAGCATTTATTGCTTGTAGATTTTGGATCACAGCCATTCTGAGTGGCATGAAATGGTACCTCATTGTGGTTCTGATTTGCATTTCTCTGATAATGAGCGATGTTGAGCATCTTTTCATGTGTTTGTTAGCCATCTGTATGTCTTCTTTGGAGAAATGTCTATTTAGTTCTTTGGCCCATTTTTTGATTGGGTCATTTATTTTTCTGGAATTGAGCTACAGGAGTTGCTAGTATATTTTTGAGATTAGTTGTTTGTCAGTTGCTTCATTTGCTATTATTTTCTCCCATTCTGAAGGCTGTCTTTTGACCTTGCTTATAGTTTCTTTTGTTGTGCAGAAGCTTTTAATTTTAATTATATCCCATTTGTTTATTTTTGCTTTTATTTCCAATATTCTGGGAGGTGGGTCAGAGAGGATCCTGCTATGATTTATGTCGGAGAGTGTTTTGCCTATGTTCTCCTCTAGGAGTTTTATAGTTTCTGGTCTTATGTTTAGATCTTTAATCCATTTTGAGTTTATTTTTGTGTATGGTGTTAGAAAGTGTTCTAGTTTCATTCTTTTACAAGTGGTTGACCAGTTTTCCCAGCACCACTTGTTAAAGAGATTGTCTTTTCTCCATTGTATATTCTTGCCTCCTTAGTCAAAGATAAGGTGTGCATAGGTGCGTGGGTTTATATCTGGGCTTTCTATTTTGTTCCATTGACCTATATTTCTGTGTTTGTGCTAGTACTATACTGTCTTGATGACTATGGCTTTGTAGTAGAGCCTGAAGTCAAGCAGGTTGATTCCTCCAGTTCCATTCTTCTTTCTCAAGATTGGTTTGGCTATCTTGAGGTTTTTTTGTGTTTCCATACAAATTGTGAAATTATTTGTTCTAGCTCTGTGAAAAACACCGTTGGTAGCTTGATAAGGATTGCATTGAATCTATAGATTGCTTTGGGTAGTATACTCATTTTCACTATATTGATTCTTCCGATTCATGAACATGGTATATTTCTCCATCTATTAGTGTCCTCTTTGATTTCTTTCACCAGTGTTTTATAGTTTTCTATATATAGGTCTTTAGTTTCTTTAGGTAGATATATTCCTAAGTGTTTTATTCTTTCTGTTGCAATGGTGAATGGAATTGTTTCCTTAATTTCTCTTTCTATTTTCTCATTATTAGTGTATAAGAATGCAAGGGATTTCTGTGTGTTGATTTTATATCCTGCAACTTTACTATATTCATTGATTAGCTCTAGTAACTTTCTGGTGGAGTCTTTAGGGTTTTCTATGTAGAGGATCATGTCATCTTCAAACAGTTAGAGTTTTACTTCTTCTTTTCCAATTTGGATTCCTTTTATTTCTTTTTCTGCTCTGATTGCTGTGGCCAAAAACTTCCAAAACTATGTTGAATAGTAGTGGTGAAAGTGGGCACCCTTGTCTTGTTCCTGACTTTAGGGGAAATGCTTTCAATTTTTCACCATTGAGGATAATGTTTGCTGTGGGTTTGTCATATATAGCTTTTATTATGTTGAGGTATGTTCCTTCTATTCCTGCTTTGTGGAGAGTTTTTATCATAAATGGATGTTGAATTTTGTCAAAGGCTTTTTCTGCATCTATTGAGATAATCATATGGCATTTATTTTTCAATTTGTTGATGTGGTGTAATACATTGATTGATTAGCGGATATTGAAGAATCCTTGCATCCCTGGGAAAAAGCCCACTTGGTCATGGTGTATGATCTTTTTAATGTGTTGTTGGATTCTGATTGCTAGAATTTTGTTAAGGATTTTTGCATCTATGTTCATCAGTGATATTGGCCTGTAGTTTTCTTTTTTTGTGGCACCTTTGTCAGGTTTTGGTATTAGGGTGATGGTGGCCTCATAGAATGAGTTTGGAAGTTTACCTTCCTCTGAAATTTTCTGGAAGAGTTTGAGTAGGATAGGTGTTAGTTTCTCTCTAAATTTTTGGTAGAATTCAGCTGTGAAGCCGTCTGGACCTGGGCTTTTGTTTGCTGGAAGATTTCTGATTACAGTTTCAATTTCCGTGCTTGTGATGGGTCTGTTAAGATTTTCTATTTCTTCCTGGTTCAGTTTTGGAAAGTTGCACTTTTCTAAGAATTTGTCCATTTCTTCCACGTTGTCCATTTTATTGGCATATAATTGCTGATAGTAGTCTCTTATGATCCTTTGTATTTGTGTGTTGTCTGTTGTGATCTCTCCATTTTCATTTCTAATTTTATTGATTTGATTTTTCTCCCTTTGTTTCTTGATAAGTCTGGCTAATGGTTTGTCAATTTTATTTATCCTTTCAAAGAACCAGCTTTTGGCTTTGTTGATTTTTGCTATGGTCTCCTTTGTTTCTTTTGCATTTATTTCTGCCCTAATTTTTAAGATTTCTTTCCTTCTACTAACCCTGGGGTTCTTCATTTCTTCCTTTTCTAGTTGCTTTAAGTGTAGAGTTAGGTTATTTATTTGACGTTTTTCTTGTTTCTTGAGGTATGCCTGTATTGCTATGAACTTTCCCCTTAGCACTGCTTTTACAGTGTCCCACAGGTTTTGGGTTGTTGTGTTTTCATTTTCATTCGATTCTATGCATATTTTGATTTCTTTTTTGACTTCTTCTGTGATTTGTTGGTTATTCAGAAGCGTGTTGTTCAGCCTCCATATGTTGGAATTTTTAATAGTTTTTCTCCTGTAATTGAGATCTAATCTTACTGCATTGTGGTCAGAAAAGATGCTTGGAATTATTTCAATTTTTTTGAATTTACCAAGGCTAGATTTATGGCCCAGAATGTGATCTATCCTGGAGAAGGTTCCGTGTGTGCTTGAGAAAAATGTGAAATTCATTGTTTTGGGGTGAAATGTCCTATAGATATCAATTAGGTCTAACTGGTCTATTGTATCATTTAAAGTTTGTGTTTCTTTGTTAATTTTCTGTATAGTTGATCTATCCATAGGTGTGAGTGGGGTATTAAAGTCTCCCACTATGATTGTGTTATTGTTAATTTCCCCTTTCATGCTGCTGCTGCTGTTGCTACATCACTTCAGTCGTGTCCGACTCTGTGCAACCCCATAGACGGCAGCCCACCAGGCTCCCCCATCCCTGGGATTCTCCAGGAAAGAACACTGGAGTGGGTTGCCATTGCCTTCTCCTCCCCTTTCATACTTGTTAGCATTTGTCTTACATATTGTGGTGCTCCTATGTTGGGTGCATTTATATTTATAATTGTTATATCTTCTTCTTGGATTGATCCTTTGATCATTATGTAGTGACCTTCTTTGTCTCTTTTCACAGCCTTTGTTTTAAAGTCTATTTTATCTGATATGAGTATTGCTACTCCTGCTTTCTTTTGATCTCTATTTGCATGGAATATCTTTTTCCAGCCCTTCACTTTCAGTCTGTATGTGTCCCCTGTTTTGAGGTGGGTGTCTTGTAGACAACATATGTAGGGGTCTTGTTTTGGTATCCATTCAGCCAGTCTTTGTCTTTTGGTTGGGGCATTCAACCCATTTACGTTTAAGGTAATTATTGATAAGTATGATCCTGTTGCCATTTACTTTACTGTTTTGGGTTCAAGTTTATACACCATTTTTGTGTCTCCTGTCTAGAGAATATCCTTTAGCATTTGTTGGAGAGCTGGTTTTGGTAGTGCTGAATTCTCTCAGCTTTTGCTTGTCTGTAAAGCTTTTGATTTCTCCTTCATATTTGAATGAGATCCTTGCTGGGTACAGTAATCTGGGCTGTAGGTTATTTTCTTTCATCACTTTAAGTATGTCTTGCCATTCCCTCCTGGCCTGAAGAGTTTCTATTGAAAGATCAGCTGTTATCCTTACGGGAATCCCCTTGTGTGTTATTTGTTGTTTTTCCCTTGCTGCTTTTAATATTTGTTCTTTGTGTTTGATCTTTGTTAATTTGATTAATATGCATCTTGGGGTGTTTTGCCTTGGGTTTATCCTGTTTGGGACTCTCTGGGTTTCTTGGACTTGGGTGATTATTTCCTTCCCCATTTTAGGGCAGTTTTCAACTATTATCTCCTCAAGTATTTTCTCATAGTCTTTCTATTTGTCTTCTTCTTCTGGGACTCCTATGATTCGAATGTTGAAGCATTTAATATTGTCCTGGAGGTCTCTGAGATTGTCCTCGTTTCTTTTAATTCGTTTTTCTTTTTTCCTCTCTGATTCATTTATTTCTACCATTCTATCTTCTATTTCACTAATCCTATCTTCTGCCTCCGTTATTCTACTATTTGTTGCCTCCAGAGTGTTTTCGATCTCATTTATTGCATTATTCATTATATATTGACTCTTTTTTATTTATTCTGAGTCCTTGTTAAACCTTTCTTTCATCTTCTCAATCCTTGTCTCCAGGCTATTTATCTGTGATTCCATTTTTATCTCAAGATTTTGGATCATTTTCACTATCATTATTTGGAATTCTTTATCAGGTAGATTCCCTATCTCTTCCTCTTTTGTTTGGTTTGGTGGGCATTTATCCTGTTCCTTTACCTGCTGGGTATTCCTCTGTCTCTTCATCTTGTTTATATTGCTGAGTTTGGGGTGGCCTTTCTGTATTCTGGCAGTTTGTGGAATTCTCTTTATTATGGAGTTTCCTCGCTGTGGGTGGGGTTGTATCGGTGGCTTTTCAAGGTTTCTTGGTTAGGGAAGCTTGTATTGGTGTTCTGGTGGGTAGAGCTGGATTTCTTCTCTCTGGAGTGCAATGAAGTGTCTAGTAATGAGTTATGAGATATCAATGGTTTTGGAGTAACTTTGGGCAGCCTATATATTGAAGCTCAGGGCTGTGTTCCTGTGTTGCTGGAGAATTTGCGTGGTATGTCTTGCTCTGAACTTTTTGGCCCTTGGGTGGTGCTTGGTTTCAGTGTAGGTGTGGAGGCGTTTGATGAACTCCTATCAATTAATGTTCCCTGGAGTCAGGTGTTCTCTGATGTTCTCAGGATTTGGACTTAAGCCTCCTGCTTCTGATTTTCAGTCTTATTTTTACAGTAGTCTCAAGACTTCTCCTTCTATACAGCACTGTTGATAAAACATCTAGGTTAAAGATGAAAAGTTTCTCCACAGTGAGGGACACCTAGAGAGGTTCACAGAGTTACATGGAGAAGAGAAGAGGGAGGAGGGAGTTAGAGGTGACCCGAATGAGATGAGGTGGAATCAAAAGAGGAGAGAGCAAGCTAGCCAGTCATCACTTCCTTACGTGCGCTCCACAGTCTGGACTGCTCAGAGATGTTCATGGAGTTATACAGAGAAGAGAAGAGGGAGGAAGGAGACAGAGGTGGCCAGGAGGATAAAAGCGGGGAACGAAAAGGAGAGAGACAGATCCAGCCAGTAATCAGTTCCCTAAGTGTTCTCCCCCATCCGGAACACACAGAGATTCAGAGTTGAGTAGAGAAGAGAGGGGGGAGGAAGGAGACAGAGGCGACCTGGTGGAGAAAAAGGAGAGTCCAAAGGCGGAGAGAGCAGTCAAGCCAGTAATCTCACTCCCAAGTAAAAATGGGTACTGAAGATTGGGTTCTTAAAGGTACAAAATTGATAACAAATACCAAAAAGCAAAGATTAAAATTCTAGAGTAGAGGTTGGATTTTCAAAAATACCATACTAAAGAAAAGAAGAAGGGAAAAAAAAGTCACAAAAGTTGTTAAAATATATATATATATGAAGTTTGCTTTTTAAAAGTCTTTTTAAAAAAAAAGTAATAGTAGGTTATAAAAATGAAAATTAAAGGAGTAGTGCTGCTAAGTTGCTTCAGTCATGTCCGACTCTGTGCGACCCCATAGACGGCAGCCCACCAGGCTCCCCCGTCCCTGAGATTCTCCAGGCAAGAACACTGGAGTGGGTTGCCATTTCCTTCTCCAATGCATGAAAGTGAAAAGTGAAAGTGAAGTCGCTCAGTTGTGTCCGACTCTTAGCGACCCCATGGACTGCAGCCCACCAGGCTCTTCCATCCATGAGATTTTCCAGGCAAGAGTACTGGAGTGGGGTGCCATTGCCTTCTCCAAAAGGAGTAATAGAGGACTTAAATTTCTTTTTAAAGTTAAAAAAAAAAGAAAGAATGATCGTAAAAATAGTAAAAATATATCTAGGACTTTCTCTGGTGTTGCTGTGCGCAGTATGGGGTCAGTTCATTTTTGGATAGTTCCTTGGTTGGGATTATATTTCTCAAGATCTATAGGCCCCTTCCTATGTAGTCAGTACTAACTACAGGGTTTTAATCTACTGCACCTGTCACTTCCAAGGCAGTTCCCTCAGTTTTAGCTTCTTCTGTTTGCTGGTCTCTTCAGTGTCTGATTTCTGCCCTGACACAAGGGGGGTGGTGGTGGACACTTTTTTGGGGGCGGGGGGGCTCACTTGTTCAGTCGCGCTGTGGGTGTGGGGAAGGACTCTGCAGAAAACACTGCCATGTGCTCATAGTGTCTCAGCCACACTGGGCCTGCCCCCGCTCACAGCACATGCACCCTCCCTGCCCACACAGCTTAGGCTCTAGGTTGCTCCACCGGGAACCGTCCGAGGCCAACCCTGGGCTGCATGCACCTCCCAGGTCTAAGCCGCTCAGGTTGAGGCACTCGGGTAGTCCTCAGAGGCACAGACTCCGTTGGGCCTGCGTTTTGTGCCCTTCCCAGCTCCGAGCAGCTAGGGTGATGGGGTGTTTGGCGAGTGTGGTCACTGCGACTTATCACCTCTCCTGTCCCTGCCACTTGGTTTTCTGGGTGTACAACTGGCGCACCTTCTCAGGTGGATGATGACTGTCCAGAACCCCAAGAAGTCTTAGTTAGCAAAGAAGCCTGCTTGCAGTTAGGTAGATAATGTCTCTCTGGGGCTGCTATTGCCCCCTTCGGGCTCTGGCTGCCTGTCACCAGAGGGGGATGGTCTGCAGCCGGCTAGTTCTGTTCAGCCCTTTGTTCTGTGCGTGGGCCTGGCGGTGTCTTAGGGCTTTTTGCGTGGTAGCTATCCCACAGTCTGGTTTGCTAGCCCAAATTAGTTCGCTCTGATTACCCTCACAGCATTCAGGCCCGATCCTTACTCTAAGCAATGCAGCCCGCGCCTCCCTGCCCAGCCCCCGCTCCCTAGTGGCGGGTGCAGGCGTCTGCGCTGCTTCTCTGCTGAGGGAGTTACCGCTGGGCTCCTAATCTGTGGGTTTTAATTATTTACTTATTTTCCCTCCCTATTATGTTGCCCTCTGTGCTTCCAAGGCTCACCACATACTTGGCAGTGAGAGTGTTTCCTGGTGTTTGGAAACCTCTCTTTTTAAGACTCCCTTCCCGGGACAGAGCTCCGTCCCTACCTCTTTTGTCTCTTTTTTTGTCTTTTATATTTTTCCTACCTCTTTTCGAAGACAATGGGCTACTTTTCTGGGTGCCTGATGTCCTCTATCAGCATTCAGAAATTGTCTGGTGAATTTACTCAGCGTTTAAATGTTCTTTTGATGAATTTGTGGGGGAGAAAGTGGTCTCCCCATCCTATTCCTCCACCATCTTAGGACCATCTCCTGTGGCCAGTAGAGGACTACCCGCAATGCAGTGGAGAGTGCGTGGGTGAGTTGCAGAATCCGTGGGGGTCACCACTGTATAGTTTTTAAAAGAACAATTAACATCTGCTTTTTACTACATTATTAGGCACTGTTCTAAATGCATTTCAGGGCTTCCCTGATAGTTCAGTTGGTAAAGAATCTGCCTGCAATTCAGGAGACCCCAGTTCAATTCCTGGGTTGGGAAGATCTGCTGGAGAAGGGATAGGCTACCCACTCTAGTATTCTTGGGCTTCCCTGGTGGCTCAGCTGGTAAAGAATCCACCTGCAATGTAGGAGACCTAGGTTCGATCCCTGGGTTGGGAAGATCCCCTGGAGAAGGGAATGGCTACCCACTCCAGTGTTCTGGCCTGGAGAATTCCATGGACTGTATAGTCCCAGGGGTCACAAAGAGTCGGACACAACTAAGCAACTTTCACTTTCTTTCACTTTCTAGATGCTTCTCAAATATTAACTCATGTGATCTTCATAACAACCCAAAGAGGCAGATGACATGATATTTCCACTTACAAAAGAAGAATTGAGGCAAAGAAAGGTTAAGTAACTCTCCCACAGCTAATAGGACTCATGAAAGTGAAAGTGAAGTCGCCCAGTCGTGTCTGACTCTTTGCGACCCCATGGACTGTAGCCTGCCAGACTCTTCTGTCCATGGGATTTTCCAGGCAAGAATACTGGAGTGGGTTGCCATTTCCTTCTCCAGGAGATCTTTCTGACCCAGGGATTGAAGCTGGGTCTCCTGCACTGTAGGCAGACACTTTACCACCTGAGCCACCAGGGAAGTCCTGGCCAATATTAAAAACCAAGCAGTCTCTAGCCGTGCTTTTAACCACTGCAATGCGCTACCTCAGGCTCTCCAGGGAGCTGCAGAGCAATTTGTATTCCTGTTTATTCCAAGTCAGCTATTTATTCCAGCTCTAAATCTCTGGAATCTTCTTTCCATCTGAGGAGGAATTTCACATTTGAACTTCTGCTACTCCGCCTTTTGCTCGTCTTCCTAATTTGACTCCTATGAGTGAAGACAGGATCTCTTGTTTTGTTCATCACTATGTACCTGCTCCCCACGTGAGCCTGGCACACGGAAATGTGCAATGAATTTTAAGTGACCTGATAAATTTGGTAACCTCATGTAACTTTATTTTTCTATCATGTCCCCACCAAGTGCATCTCAATATCACATTCCTCCCATAGGCGAGGCATTGTGTTAGACAGCATGGCAGATAAAGTCACCATCTTAGAGCTTATAGGAAGGAAATAAGTACAGTCAATCCTTGTTATTCTCAGAATTCCATAAAATTTGTGAATTGGGGAACTCCCTGGTTGTACAATGGATGGGATCCTCCTGCCAACACAGGGGACAACAGCTTCGATCCCTGGTCCGAAGAAGATTCCACCTGCAGCAGAGCAACTAAGCCTGCGAGCCATGACTACTGAAACCCACGCACCCTAGAGACCATGCGCAGCAGCAAAGACCCAGTGCCACCACAACCAAAATGAATTCACTGTTTTTCATTTGTGGATTTGCCTGCTCACTATAGTCATTCATGGGCATGAACAGAACAGTGACAGTGCTGGGTCTCGTGATGCTCAGGCTCAGGTCAGACAGACGACATGAGGACCCCGCCTTCTTGTTTCAGCTCTCCTACTACAAACACCTGTCCTTTTTTTGCGGACTATTTAGTGCCACAGGTTTTGCATTTTTGTGCTTTTTATTGTTTACAGTGACCCCTCAAACATAATGCTGTCTAGTGTTCCTGAGTTCAAGCCCAGCGTGTGCCTGTGAAGAAGACGGTGTATCAGGCAAGTTTCATCCGGGTATGAGCGAGTCAAACAGTGCTGCTACCGGGGAGGTCAACATCAAGAAGTTAACCATATATATGAAAAACACACAGTAAAAATAAGGTCACATATTGATTGGTTGATGAAAACACTGTGACCAGAGCCTCATGGGAACCTAACCCTGTATTCCCCTAGGAGCAGCGATTACGTATTGACCATTTCAGTGTTTGTGGAGACTTCAAAGAATACAACTACCATAAATAACGAGAATTGACTATAATTATAAGGCAAGTGCTGTACAGAAGGGCACAAGGTTCAGTGATGGGAGAGATGACTACTACTGGTCAATTCAAAGACAATTTATGAAAGGGAGGCATTTGAAATGGGATTCATGGCAGGTGAGAATCTGACAGAGGTGAGAAGACATTCCAAATACGTATTCCTGTAGGAATCTAGAAGCTACAGAGACTGCATGATCCACAGGGAACCTCGCTTGGCTGAAAGGTAAGTACAGGCTGGGAAGATAAGACAGGAAAGATAATTTGAACCATTCTGTTGATGATGATTGAGAGTGTACTTAATTTGATAGACAATAATGAGCCATGGAAGCTTTGGGGGTAACTTGCCCAAGGAAATGAAAATGGAAGTCCATGTAAAGACTTGAACGTAAATGTTGACAGCAGAATTAGTCATTATAGCCCCAAACTGGGAACAACGCACACACCCATCAATAGGTGAAGGGACAAACAGATGTCATCTGTCTACACATTGGAATGATTAAAAATGAACAAATACTGACACCACAATGTAGATGAATCATACATGTGTTACACTGAGTGAAAGAAGCCAGACAGTCAATTCAGCCACTCAGTTGTGTCCAACTCTTTGCAACCCCATGGACTGCAGCACACCAGGCTCCCCTGTCCATCACCAACTCCTGGACCGTGCTCAAACTCACATCCATCAAGTCGGTGATACCATCCAACCATCTCATACTATATCATCCATCCCCTTCTCCTCCAGCCTTCAATCTTTCCCAGCATCAGGGTCTTTCCCAATGAGTCAGTTCAAATGCATCCATTTGTCAAAACTCACTTAAAAATTGGGAACTTTCTATATAAAAATCACACAATTAATGTGAGTGCATTTCATTGTATTAAAACAATACATATTAAATTAAAATAATGAATGCGTCTTAAAAGAAACTTTAGGGGAGGAAACCTCTAATACTTTGAGATGAAAAGTAATGAACAAACACTCATGAGAAAGACAAATAAGGGGAAAAGCAGAAACATAAGTACCAACTAGGTGCCCTCTTGCAATGATCAGGTATAAGGTGGTACCTTGCCACATCTGAAGCTAAGGACTCACAGACATCATCTTATGTGAGAATTTCCATTATTGATACTGTCGCTAACTTGTGTTTTATTTACAAGTTCATAGTAGTATATATACCAGTTTCTCTGAAAGCTGTCACCGTCTATCAGGTGACCAAGATACCTGGTTGGTGTTCTCCTCAATCCACTGACACCATTGAATTAATGCTAAGAAAGATGAGAACAACCTGTGCTGAGGAGCGTCGTGTCCTCATTCATTCTAGGCAGCTCAGCATGAGATCAGCGCCTGTGAACACACTGTGGAAGTGGCTGGTGAACTGTACCCCCAAGATCAGCGCTGTCTTAGGACCTCAGCTCCCGTGGTCCCTGCTAAGGGCCGTTCTTTGTGAGGGAGGGAAGAGCTGACCTGTCCTGGTGGTGCTCAGTCCCATGCAGTCAGCAGCCGGTGTCCCACAAAGGGATGCAGCATCGGGGCGGGCATCCCCAGGGCACAGCCTCTGGCAGATCAAATTCTGCAGAACAAACAGACGCCCTCCCTGGGTGACTGCCTTTTCACTAAACTATTTAATTCTAGTAATTTTCTTGTATATGAAATTAATACCTCTGGTTATACTCACTATGTAACATTTTATGACACTTCCTCAACAACCATCAGATGCTTCTACTGAGTTAAACCTTATTTTAGAAGATTTTTTATTCATTCAAAACACGCAGTCCTACGTGCCAAGGCTTATTCTGGTTCTAGAGACACAGGCCTGGCGTTACGGTCTCCCCTGAGCCCACCTGGCCCTGGGGATCTCTCACATTTCTGCACTGCCTGTCACGTGCCTGCTTTGAGAGTGGTCTTGTCATATCTTAGCTTCATGTTCTCCCCTTGGTAGCCTGTGCTCAAACTCAAGAGAATATGGTTCTAGTAGTTTTTTGGGTTGTTTTTTTTGGCTGCGCCAAGGGTCATGTGGAATTTTAGTTCTCCAACCAGGGATTGTACCGGTGCCCCCTCCATTGGAAGCATGGAGTCTTAACCACTGGACCGCCAGGGAAGTCCCAAAAATACACTTCTAAATGTCAGCAACCGTTTCCTTTACTGAAGAACTGTGAACTGGCTTTTCTGGCTTCTACTTCTGTGAAACAGTGGAGAACCTCACCAGTCAAGACGTGCTCCAGAGTGCTCCAAAAATCAGCTGTCAGTCTCTTTAGAGCGGATTTCGGTTGTGAGATTGAGGAGGGTGGAAAGGGAAACTGGCAAGGGAAACACTCTGGGGTCACTGCACCCGAAAGGCTGGAGAGGCGCTCTCCAATCCTGTACTCCTTGCTTCTTGATTTGCTCAGCGCCCGCTGATACTAAGTTGGATGGATTCCTAAATCTGACACGGTGTTGCTTCTTTCTCGCTGTCTTTCAATGTTCTCTTTAATAAGGAGGGGAGAGCGAGGCTATCTCAGAAGGATGCCTCCCTCCTTGACCGCTGAGCTGGGGTGTGAGGGACTCAGCACATGCATGGCTTCTCCCCTTGGACCCCCCCTTCTTGCTTTCTAAGCACATCATGAGAACATCTTCCATCCGCCCAGCCCCAGGCGGCACGGCTCCTGACTGCTGAATAAACAGAATGGAAGTCGAGCAGCAGAAAAGCACGAATGCACACAGAGGCATAATTATAAGGGAACGTTTTTGACTTGAAAACATTGCTCACCCAGAAAAAAACTTTAGAGAGAGGAGTTTAAGCTGTTTTCAGTTTTCCCTTCAGAAATAGTTTCTGACAGGGCTGATATTTCCAGAGTTCAAAAGCAACTCTTCGAGCAGAGGATTAAAGTTGTGATTGATTCCACAAGACAGCATAGACATGGTCCAGCAGGCTTCAAAAGCACCTAGGATGCTGATCACAGGAAACGGACGTCGAGTGGAGGAAGCAACGGCTCCATGGAGGGGTCTGGGCTCCTCCACGCCTCGGAAGGCGCTGCTTGCAAGTCCATGTGAAGCCATCACCTCCAGTGCCTGAGAATGAAGTCCCCCCAGCAGTGGGCCTTTGCCAACCACCTACATTGGCTGGGCTAAGGCATTTAACCTTGTGTGAGTCCCATCCCTACCCCTCTTCACAAAGCACTAATGGAAAAACAAAGAAAAAAGAAAAAACTCACAACTACACACAGTGTGAGCACACACATTGAGTTTACGGGCTCATCGGGAGGAACAGCAACAAAGCCAGGGAAACAGAAGAGCCCCGAAGAGGGATGTTTATTCCGGTGGCTCCCTTACCCCAGACTTCAAGCCACTCCCAGCCCACACCGATTCCTTCAGCGATCTGTGGCAAATAAGAAAAAATGAGAACAATATGCTGCATTTCCATAGCTGATTTTTTTAAGGCTGCCTTTTGTTCTAAACATTTTTAAGCTTCTCTGTAGACCCTAAACCCCTTGAGACATGACCCAGCAGTGAAGGCTTTAAATCCGAAGGGCCTCTCTGTTAGTTCCCAGCCTCCAGGAAGCAGACACGGTGAGGCGAGATTAGAGAGGCGAGATGGGGTTGAGGGGAGCCTGTAGAGCTGGAGGTGGGCCTGAGCCCCAGGGTTGCAGGGGGAGAGGCGAAGGACTGGGCGGACAGACTGGGACCCCAGCACACGTCTAAAGCAGTTCCTTCTAGCCAGGGTGGTGGGGAGTCATCAGCTCTAGCGACCTATCCGAGGAAAGCAAAGGAGCCCATGTCTGCACAGGAGGGACCTCACCCACACCCCTGGGCTCCATCAGTGGCTGGAAGCCTCAGCAGAGATGCCGTGATAGATCCGCAGAGGGCAGCAGCTAGGGCCTTGTGGCAGCGGGATGTCTGGACGGTCAGTATTCGTGGCTGTCACGGTCCAGCCACATGCCTCATGGATCTACCTCATCTCTCCACGTGGATCTAGGGACCAACACCTCCAGGGGTCTGTGGGCCTCTTCCTGTGGAGGGAGGTAGGTGGTCCAACTCCAGCTCCCGTCACTGCCGCTGGTCTTGGGGTCACAACCCATACTCACTGCCTCCCTCGTCCTCTGCCCATTCCAGTTTCCCTTCACCCTCCACTGGTCCTTGGGGCATCCCAGAAATAACCCAAACCTTGTTCCCTGAGGGTTCTGAGTCCGGCCAACCACTACCCGCACAGCTCAGGACAGCACTGTCTACTACGAGCCGCAGGGAGGCAGGTAGCCAGAGGCCAAGCCAATCACCTGGGCTCCTCACATATGCCTCCCTGTCCCCATTTTATAAGAAGCAGCCCAGCCTCCTTCCAATGACCATGACCATGACCCTCATGCACTGGTTGCCGGACACAAGGGTTGTGGGTGCCACCACGGTATCTATAGTTCAGTGGGCCTGGCCGTGCACTCTGGCAAGAAGGCTCCCCATTTCTGGCCCTGCAGAGCCCAAAGTTGGGGGAAAGAGAAGCACACAACCCCCGGTATCATTAGCGGTCTTGGGAAGTGCAGCCACTTCTTCACCCCTCATTTCCCAGCCCTGTGGGCTTCTGATCCTGCTTGGGCTTGATTCTGGGTGGACCATCTCCAACCTAAAATGAACTGAGGGTGGTTCATTCAACCCCATGACTTGAGGGGTCTGGTGGAGCCCATTATGGACAGTTCTGCATGGTCACTTGTCTCCCCATCATCAAAGCCCAGTAACATGCATGTGTGCTAAGTCTTTTCAGTCATGTCCAACTCTCTGTGACCCTATGGGCTGTAGCCCACTAGACTCCACTGTCTATGGGATTCTCCAGGCAAGGATACTGGAGTGGGTTGCTGTGCCCTCTTCCAGGGGCTCTTCCCAATCCAGGGATGGAAATGGATATTAATGAGCCCTGCTCTGTGCCACCCTTTTACCACCAACCCTGGGCAGCTGCAGAAAGCACACATGAATCTCCTGGAGGTGCTGACTCCCTCTCCCCACACATTCCTGACGGCCCCTCCTGGAGTATCTCCTCCATAAGTCTTCAGCCTCACCTAGGACATCCTGTCCAGCATGGCAATTCCCCTCCATCTCCATTCCTTCCTTCACCATCTGTTAGGGCAACTCAGGCCTGTTCACCTCACTCAGTGCTGGCTGCTTCAGCTTCTAACAGCCACCTCAGCAGTTTTCCCCACCTCTGGAGGCCTTACCAGGGTGTTAAACCCCATGTCCAGTAATGCACCCCAAATCGATGAATTCTTTTTTATCCAATCTTATATTCCACCCCCCTTTGATCAAGGCCCTCAAAATCCAATTCCGGAGAGATGCCCCTGGCTCCTGTCTGTAGTGCTTTCAGACTCTCCCAGCTCCTCGGGAATATAATCATTTTCCTACTTGATCAGATTCAGTCTGTGTGCTGGAATCGAACTGGCAGCCAGGAAAGGAGATGAGGGCGGCTCCGAGGGGCCCTCCTGCCGCCCTGCAGCGTCTTCCTGCACAGGGCAGGGCCACCTCTCCCTGGCAACGGGCCACTTCTGCCAGCTCTGAGGCTCAGGGAATCTGTGGAGCCAACATCCTTAGAGGCGTCTGTCCAGATGTCCCCATCACATGCTCACGGGTCATGTGTTCCCAGCCAGGGTGACGCCCTTAGCAGCCTGCAGACCTGCCTTGGCTGAGGAGTTCGTGTCTATCAGGTCCTCAATCAACTCTTCAGCTGTGTCAGTTTTTCCACTGCAGAAGATAAAGGCTTTTAGCAAGAGGCATCCCACCCAGCCTTTAATTGCTCATTAAAGCCTAATAACAGCAATAGTAATAGTAATATTTATTATCCCTCTGCAGGGCCTCAAGGCAGCTTTGCTTAGTCACTCAGTCGTATCCGACTCTTTGCAACCCCATGGACTGTAGCCTGTCAGGCTCCTTTGTCCATGGGATTTCCACGATATGTTGGAGTGGGTTGCCATTTCCTTCTCCAGGAACTGGACAATAGGCCTCAGCATATCTATTTCTTAGCTTGCACCTAGTAATTCAACTGGATATAAAAGTTTTATGCCAAAGATATGTATATTGATAGCAAAAGACAAATAAATAATGTGCAATAAAGAAAATTATAGTCTGTCTAACAAATGATGTTTACAAAACATGTAATAAGATGAGCAATTACTCGTTATAATATTATAGGAAAGAATACAATTTTTAGTTGTATCTGGAGGATGATCTCAACTATATATCTGCAAACCAACAATAGCAACAAAAACTATTAAGAGCATATCAGAAGGAAATACACCAAAATGTTATGTAGTTGATTTGATTTTTTTCCTGGTCATTTTTCTGTATCTCTTTGTTGTCTATAGCGAATATGTATCTCCTTGTTGTCTATAGCGAATATGTATCTCCTTGTTGTCTATAGTGAATATGCACCCCCTTAACAGTGGAATACACGTGCGCAGTATTTTCCCAAGAACACTTAGCATTAAGGCATTGCACTCAGGATATGGATATCTGCATTGTCCATCTGGTAATGTGCGGTGGGGCACCACTCCCCTGCTTGTGAGAAGAAGCTTGCTTCTGCTTCCTGAAGCAGAAAAGTCTGGGGTGGAGGCTGCTCTGGCCGTCATATGACTTTTCACTGCATCATGATTTAGGTTCAGCTGCCTTTTTATATTTCCCCACAGAAAGCCCAACTCCTTGGAAAAGATCCCTGATGCTGGGAAAGATTGAGAGCAGGAGGAGAAGAGGGTGACAGAGGATGAGATGGTTAGATGGCATCACCAACTCAATGGACATGAATTTGAGCAAGCTCCAGGAGTTAGTGAAGGACAGGGAAGCCTGGTGTGTTGCAGTCTGTGGGGTCGCAAAGAGTCAGACGCAACTGAGTGACTGAACAAGGACAGGGGAAGCAATGGTCTCGCACAGTCTTTATCACATTTCCCAAACAGCCCATTCAAGGGCGGAGAACACAAGAGATAAACCCCGAGGAGCATCACAAGCTGGCCAGCATCAGGCTCACAACTGGACTTTATGCAGGACAGCAGCTGTGAGCCACGTGTGGCCACTTAAATTTAGAATTAAATTAGCAAACAAAACAAAATTTAAAGTTCACTTCCTCGGCCGCACTAGCCACATTTCAAACACTCAGTAGCCACACATGGGTAGTAACTACTCTCTTAAACAAAGCAGAACATTTCCATCACTACAGAAACTTCCACACTGCTCCACAGTTAACAGAGAAAATTAACCGGCTTCTCCCATATGCAGAGATGACTCAACATTAATATTATAAAAGAAACTCACATGGGAAGTCCCTGACTGGCCAGGGGTTAGGACTTGGTGACTTTTTAACTTGGTGAACCAGGGGACACTGGTTCAATCCCTGGTCAGGGAATTAACTTCCCACCAGCCATGTGGTGTGGCCAAATAAAGAATGAAATATGCATGAACCAATTAAAGGGGAAAATTGAATCTTCGCAATAGATGTCAACAAAGCATTCAGGGAATTCAAGATTTATTTATACAAAAATAAATACACCAAGAATAGACTACGGGGGAAAAAAAAGAATAGACTATGGGAAAATGGGAAGAAAAAAGAATCCATTTATAATAACGATAAAGACTACAAGGTGTTCAGGAATAATTTCAATAGCGTATGCACCCATACCTTTGTAGAGAAAATTGCAAATTATTACTAAAGGAAATAAAAGACAACCTAAGTACACCTAGATATATGCCATGTTCCTAGATGGAAAGGTTCAGTTCTCCATGAACTATTCTACAAGTCTATCAATTCAAAGCAATTCTGATAGAATTTCCATTAAAGTTTTCTGTGGGACTTGACAAGCTGATCTCAACATTTATCCAGAACTATTAAGAACCAAAGATAGGGAAGACTCTCCTGAAGAAAAAGGAGAAAAGAGACTTGCCCTACCACATTCATTCATCCAATAAACCCTTATTGAACACCTACTATGTGCTAGAGCTTTAGATGCTGGGAATATAGAAGTTAGCACAATGATCATTGATCTGTGCCCTTGTAGAGCTTGGTAACATTCCAAATATCGGGACTTGCTCTCAAGCTGTAATAATGGAGATGCTAAGTATAGGCACAGGCCCAGACGAACAGACCAGAGAGGCCCAGAAACAGAAACTCGACATGGGATGTGATTTGAAAGAGGAAAAGGAGTCTATATGGAGAAAAAAAATTCCTTGCCACACACAAAAACCAAGTACAGGTGGACTAAAGACCTAAAGAGAAAAAAAAGAAAATCTAAAGTGAAATGTAAAGTTTTAAAACTTTTAGAAGAAAATATAGAAAGATATTTTGGTGATCTCGGGGTAGGAAGATATTTCTTATAAGATGCAAAACGCACACACCCTTACCAAACTTGATAAATTTGACTACATAATCATGTACAACTTTTGGAACTTCCCTGGTGGTCCAGTGGTAAAGAATCTGACTTTTCCAACTCAGGGGACAAGAGTACAATCCCTGGTTGGGGAACTAAGATGCCACAGGCGGTGGGGCAGCTAAACCCAAGCATTGCAACTGGAGAAGCCCGCTTGCCACACTGAAGACCCAGCACAGCCCCCCCACCCCAAAAAAATTTACAACTTCTTTCAACAAAAATCCCTAGAGTTGAAGTAAGCCACAGATTTGGAGAAGATATTTCCAAAGCATGTAATGGAAAAAAAAAAATTATTACACACACACACACATATAAGGGATGGCTACACATAAGTAGGAAAGGACAATACGTTAGAAGATGAGCAAAGAATATGAATAGGCAATTTATAGAAGAGGAAATTCAAAAAGTCAATAAGCACCAAAAGAGAGAAATTAGGAAAATGCAAATTAAAACAACAAAATGATTACACACATCAGATTGGCAAAGAAAAGAACAAAATTAAAGAACATAGACAAAGAAAAAGTGTACACACCACTGGTAAGAGTGTAAATTGATTCAACCACACAAGAAAAATAAGGCAAAATTTGAGACTCGAAATACGCATGCTCATGGCCTTTGCGGTGCCACCCTTCATGGGAGAAACTCTCTTGCACACGAGCACAGAGAGACCTGTGTAAGGATGATCACTGCACAGAAAATACAATAGCAGTTGCCTGGCCGTCCTGAGTCTGGGAATTTATGGTCAACAGGCAGGGAGCCCTGTTGGAATGACAGCAAAATATTTGAAACCTGAATTATAGTAATAGTGGCACAACCTGGTAAATTTACGTACAGTCACTAAATTTGTACACTTAGAGTCGGTAAACTATTTGGTATGCAAGTTATACCTAAATAAAGTTGTTTTTAAATTATCATCGTAACATTTGCGGCAGTGAGTAAAAAGTCGAAATCAGCCAATAATTTTATAAACTGATTGTTGTAGAGATGCAATCGAATACAATAGTGATTCAAATAAATAAACCAGAGCTATTTATATCAACATGAACAAACCTCTGAAATGACTGAGGTTGTAAAAGCAACTTGCAAAACAATACACGTAGTGTGGATGGTAACATTTACATAAAAATTGAAAACACACAGAATGATATTTATAATGTTTATGAGTACACACTGGTGGCATAGAAATACACAGGAATGATAAACACCAAATTTAAGCTAGTATTATCTCTGGAGAACCAGAGAACTGTGTCTTCAGTATTTCATTTCTTTAAAACAAACACGGAAAAAAAAATGGCAAGATATTACAACTCAACTCAATTGTTTCTCATAATAGTCTCTGCAATTTTCTGTGTATTCAAACTAGTTTACAACGAATTTCAAACTACAACGTAAAAATAAAATTTATTTTCCTTTTCAGTAGTTCGTGATACCCACAGCTCTTATATCTTCCATTAACAAAGAAATGTAACTGCCAGAGTGCAAGATAATGAGTTTTACCTATATTCTATAAACTCAGGCACGGTTTACTGATTTCTCGCCTCAGGCTGGGTACTGCTGGATAGTTGAAGCTGGAGCGAGGTCAAGCGCCTGGACTCCACGTCAATACAAGTTGTGTGCAACAGTGACACCTAATGGTCAGACAAAGTACTTCCCTGTGCTCTTGGGTCTGAAGGGCTGGGTGGTGGTGGTTGTTTAGTCCCCAAGTCGTGAACAGCTTTTTTGCGACCCCATAGAGGCCCCGGGCTCCTCTATCCATGGAATTCTCCAGGCAAGAATACTGAAGTGGATTGCCATTTCCTCCAGGGGATCTTCCCAACCCTGGGGTCGAACTGTGTCTTCCACATTGGTAGCTGGATTATTTACCACTGAGCCACCAGGGAAGCCTCTAAGGGCTGGGTAGTGACAGATGAATACTGCCAGCCATATTTGGGGGCATGTTCTTCCAGCAGTTGTTAAGTGAAACAGAACCAATGATTCTGGACTAGAGTGGACTGTAGTTGATCACGTCCCTTAGCTGACTCAGATGAACACTCCCCCCAGAAAAGTGGAACTAATTTGGAGACCTTTGATGCTGCTTTTTGTCTCCTTCCAGTGGGTAAGGGAGCCAAGCTCTAAGTCCAGAAGAAGCTTTTTCCAGGCATCCTCAGCACCACCAGGGCAGCGTCTGGAGCCCTTTTAAAAGGATGCCTCCAGCCCACATGTGAAGTGAGATTTGAAGGGAAGAACTGCTTCTGTAGTTGGATAGGAAAGATTCCATGGGCACGTGTATTTTTACCCATTTCAAAGCAAGCTGCCTAGTGATGCTACACAAATGGGGAGGAAGTAGTTTCAAAAATCATAGAGTGCTGGGGCCAGACAAGACTTTGGAGCTCATACTTACCGGTTCCCCACAGACACGGGACATCTTGAGATGCCTGAGAACGTACACTTGACTAAGAACAGAAGTGACTTGATAACACGAATGTTTCTAGAACCACACAGGACCAGTGGCCTGAGTGTGTGTTCCACAAACAGACAACATGCTGACCTGAGCCAGTTTTCTCCTTCCACAGTCATTTATAAAGCCTCTAAATCTGCACAGTAACAGGCCACCGACAAAATTGACTGCTTATCTGCTCTGACTGAAATCATCACTAGCTTGAGTCTTTCAAAATTACTAAAAGTCAGCATCTTAATTTGAAGGTTGTTAAGTAATTAGTGCAAGGAGAGAGCTAAATTCATCACTATAGTAAGGGTTCACCAGAGAAACAGGACTGATAGGAGAGAAAGAGAGAGAGAGAGAGATTTACTACATAGAATTGGGCCCCACAAGAGCTGATGCTTCAGTTCCAGTCTGAGTCCAAAGGCCTGAGAATCAGCAGAGCCCAGGAGTAGTTCCCGTCCAAAGGCCAGCAAGCTTGAAACCCAAAAAGAGATGATGTTTCGGTCAGAAGGCTGTTAGGAGGAAGAACTCTGTAATTCAGGGGAGGGCCAGCCTTTTGGTTCCATCTATGCGTTCACCTGATCAGATGAAGCCCACCTATACTGGAAGAGCAATCTGCTTTACTCAGTCTCCAAATGTTAATCTCACCCAGAAGCATCCTCACAGACACACTCAGAATACTATCACCAAACATCCAGGCACCCTGCAGCCCAGTCAAGTGGGCACATAAAAGTAATCATCATGGGCAGAAACTGTTAACTCCCTCCAGGGTGAGGGTGGGAGTGGAGGGAGGCAAGCACCCAGTGGACCCCACAGGCGCACTGGCCGAGGGCCTGGTTCCCTATGGTCCAGCTTCTCGTTGTTTTCTGTTCCTGGAAAATGAGTTGCCAGGCTTATATAGAAACCCTCTTCCTGGGAATTTCCTGGTGGTCCAGTGGCTAGGATTCCACACTTTCACTGCCAAGGGCACAGGTTCAATCCTTAGTTGAGGAATTAAGATCCCACAAGCCTCATGGCCTGGCCAAAACCAAACAAAAAAATACAAACCCCTCTTCTTTCCCTTCTTCAGGAGACGTTCTAGTCGTTGCGGTTATCAGGGCTGAAGGAGGGCGGTAGCCATTGCTTGTAGCATTTCAGGAGTCTTTTGACCTGTCCATTCACCCGCGTGCGGGTCTCTTCTGACCCCAGCTCCCCGCCCTCCCTCGGTGAAGACAGGGCAGTTTTCCACACCACAGCACATCCCCTTGATGAAAGTGGTTGCTGTCAAGTAAACTGCTGTGGCCACCCTGCAGACCCCTAAGAAGCTCCCTCCAGCCCTGCCACAGCTTCCAGCCACTCCTGATGGCCTCCACATCCCCAGAAGTCCCACCAGACAGCCATGCTTTCTGCTTCACAAAGAAACGAACTATTGATGGCTGCCTGGAATGGTCCTTCGGCCAGAAGCTCCCATGGGCCTTGAGCGCGCCTCCCGGGAAGGGAGCCCCTGGGAGAATCCTTCTGGTCCATCCTGCCAGGGAAGCACCAAGTCTGGTCCACCAGCTGCAACGTCTCATGCACAGCCCTCACCTATAGGCCTCAAGAAGGAGGCCCGAGTTCCCAGGGTCCACAGGCCCCAGCTCTGCTCACAGACCCTGTAACGAGCGACCCATCAGAATCAATATGAAGTTATTTGACTCAGCCCCCAGAAAGGAAAGAGCAGGCGTGGAAGATGCCGGGGATGAAGCTGGGCTGCAGGCAGCAGCTGTGCACTCAGACACTCCACAACAGGAATCTCTTTGGGGGTTTCTGGAAAGGGGTTAAAAGCCAGAGACCATGAGTGATGTGGTCCAGGAAGTCCAAAGGATCACGGCCTGTCTGAGATATGGAGCCAAGCTCCATCTAGGGCGTGAGCCCCGAGGGCAGGGGCCACGCACGCAGTCAGGCCATGGGCCGGAAGAACCAGGGAACCCTTCTTGGCACTGCAACTCCTAAATCACTCTGCTTAAACAAGCAAAGGAAAGGCTCCCTGGGGGCCCCAGGCAACAAGTCAAAGGTCAGCAAAGCCATAAATCAACTGTATTTGCACCAAGTAGATCATGAAGGGTTATTTTTTAAATGACTTGGCCAAAAAAAAAAAAAAAAAAAAATTCCCTGGCCCTGAATCAACTCAACAAACACAAATAGAGAATGGGAAATGTCCATCTTCCTCGTCTCCCAGGTGATAAGCCTGAGAGACCTCTGCGGTGAGAGCTGCCCCCTTTCCCCTGCAAGGGTGCAATCCAGATGTGAATGTTTGTGGGTTCGGGTGCCAGAGGTGATGGGTCTTCATGGACCACCTACTGCTGCTTACAGACATAGAGCTGGGATGGGGGTGCCTCCCAAGAGCCTTCAGCCTTCCTGGGGTCCAAGGTCTGCCCAGAATACTCTCTGGCAGTGGATCCAGCACAAGGCTCTGCCTACCTGGACTATGACATCACTGACCTCAGCCAGGTGTGACCCAGGTCCTAACCCATGAGGATTCTCTTTCAATTAAATATGCATGCATGTATGGAAAGAGGTCTGGAAGGATCTACACCTTGGTGTTATCAAATGTTAATTTAAGATGCCTGAATTTTCTGGATCTTTTATAATGAATGTGTATTTTATTATTTTTTAAAGGCAGCATTGTTTATCAAGGAATTTTTTTCTTGTTACCAAAATTATTAGCTATAGAATATTTAGAAGACTATACTGACCAAAGGGGAAAGAGGGTCACTTGTAATCATAATCACCCCACCCAGATATATTCTCTCGACCTTCTACTAAATTTCCCTTGGTTCTTTTCTATAAGTATAGTATGCATTTTTTTAAAAAAGAGACCATATGCTTTCTTTTGTTGTTGTTGTTTTTATAATTTACTTTTCTACTTCATAATATAGGCTCAACATTTTCTGTGTCATCAACACCTTCCTTTGATACCATTTCAGTGGCTTATAGTATTCTATTCAATGGATGCACCATGATTCATTTAATTCATTCCTTCTGTTGAGGTTTTCAATCACCAAACATTTCTCTCTAAGCCACCACAGGCAAATGCTTGTAGTGTTGTTCTCCAAATATACCTCTCATATATAGACATACAGAAGAATTGCATTTTCCTGCCCCCAGGGAGTTAGGTGTTGTCACATCACTTGTTTTGGCCAATGAAACGTGAGCAGCCATAAACCTGGGCAGGAGCTTTAAGGGTCTGTACCCATCTGAGAGCAGTCTCTGCACACACAGCCCCAGCCAGCCTACAACAGACAAGGAGCACAGTAGGGAAACGAGCTCGTGGTCTTAGCTATTGGGATTCAGCTCAGTTCAGTTCAGTTGCTCAGTCATGTCTGACTCTTTGCAACCCCACGGACTACAGCACGCCAGGTTTCTCTGCCCATTGCCAACTCCCGGAGCTTGCTCAAACTCATGGCCCTCAAGTCAGTGATGCCATCCAATCATCTTTTTCCTCTGCTGTCCCCTTCTCCTCCTGCCTTCAATCTTTCCCAGCATGGGGGTCTTTTCCAAGAAGTCAGTTCTTCACATCAGGTGGCCAAAGTATTGGAATTTCAGCTTCAGCATCAGCCCTTCCAATGAATATTCAGGACTGATTTCCTTTGGGATTGACTGGTTGGATCTCCTTGCAGTCCAAGGGATTCTCAAGAGTCTTCTCCAACACCACAGTTCAAAAGCATCAATTCTTCGGCGCTCAGCTTTCTTTATAGTCCAACAATATACATGACTACTGGAAAAACCATAGCTTTGACTAGACGGATTTTTGTTGGCAAAGTAATATCTCTGCTTTTTAATATATTGTCTAGGTGGGTCATAGCTTTTCTTCCAAGGAGCTAGCGTCTTTTAATTTCATGGCTGCAACCACCATCTGCAGTGATTTTGGAGCCCCCCAAAAATAAAGTCTGTCACTGTTTCCATTGTTTCCCCATCTATTTGCCATGAAGTGATGGGACTGGAGAAGGCCCTGGCACCCCACTCCAGTACTCTTGCCTGGAAACTCCCATGGGTGGAGGAGCCTGGTAGGCTGCAGTCCATGGGGTCACTAAGAGTCGGATATGACTGAGCGGCTTCACTTTCACTTTTCACTTTCATGCATTGGAGAAGGAAATGGCGACCCACTCCAGTGTTCTTGCCTGGAGAATCCCAGGGACGGCAGAGCCTAGTGGGCTGCGTCTATGGGGTCACACAGAGTCTGACATGACTGAAGCGACTTAGCAGATGGGACCGGATGCCATGCTCTTCATTTTTTGACTGTTGACTTTTAAGCCCTTTTTCACTCTCCTCTTTCACTTTCATCAAGAGGCTCTTTAGTTCTTCACTTTCTGTCATAAGCATGGTGTCATCTGCATATCTGAGGTTGTTGAGAAATATTGATATTTCTCCCAGCAATCTTGATTCCAGCTTGTGCTTCATTCAGGCCAGCATTTTGCATGATGTACTCTGCATATAAGTTAAATAAGCAGAATGACAATAAACACCCTGGATGTATTCCTTTCCCAATTTTTTGGTCCATGTCTGGTTCTAACCATTGCTTCTTGACCTGCATATAGATTTCTCAGGAGGCGGGGATTAGGGACCATTTTGTTTCTGTAACATAACCTTGCTGATCCTGACTGCCTGGACTCAAGAGTTGATGGAGAGACAAGGTTAAAGGCAGAGTCCCAACCCTCCAAGTGTGCCTGTTGTGTTGGGGACATCCAGCCTGAATTCCAGGGAAGAGTTCAATGATGAGCCACCAGTCACCATTCAGAGGCATGGTCCCATGGAGCAGACCAAAAATGTTCAGCCCCTGGAAAGACAGCATGACGTGATCTGAGCAGAAAGCCTGCTCACCAGAGTTGGGACAGCCTGAGGAGGCTTCATGGAGGAAGCGTGAGGAAGGGGCTTTGAAGGTTCGGGAGGTTTGAGGACAGGGGTGGGGCTAAGAGATCAAGGAGGTGAGAGCTAAGGAGGCAGGATTGAGCAAAACATGGAGCCCAGAGGGCTACCTAGCAGGTGATTTCATGTGAAACAGGTGTTTTGAGAAAATGTGAGATAAAAACAGTCTGAGAGAGAGACAAATAGGCCATCTGGAAGAGACATCACATCTCCTTCCTGTGCTTCCTATTCTTCCTTTGAAGGATAAAACCGCCTCCATAAGCTATGTCATCAGGAACATCGGTCAAACTGACCTTTGGAGGTTTAATACGGCTTGTTTTAGTCACGCATCCAACTTGACTTGAAAACAAGAGTAAGGTGACTGCAGATAAAGTCAGAACTATTGTGGTTTTTCAAATCCTATTTGAGTAATCTCTCCCCACAGCTACAGGCGCTGACCACACTTTCCACTTCTCATTCATCCAGTGTCAGTCAGCCTGTGAGTGTCTCAACGTCAATCAATCCGCCAATCATTGCCAGTCATTGTCCACCAGCCAGTGATGGTCAGTCAGTCAGTCAGTCTCTTAATTAGTGTCTGACAGTCAGTGTCAATCAATCAATGTCAGTCAGCCAGCCAGTATCTGTCAGTCAGTCAGTCACCTTCTTAATCAGTGTCTGTCCATTAGTGTCAATCAATCATTGTCAGTCAGGGACTTCCCTGGCAGTCCAGGGGTTAAGACTTCACCTTCCAATGCAGAGAGTGCAGGTTTGATCCTCGGTCAGAGAGCTAAAATTCCATATGTCTCGTGGCCAAAAAACAGAAGCAATATTGTAACAAATTCAATAAAAACTTTAAAAAACGGTCCACATCCAAAAACAAAAAACTTAAAAGAACAATCAATGTCAGTCAGTCAACCAGTGTCTGTCAGCCAGTCAATAAGAACAGCGCTCAGCTGGCTTCTGAGCACCATGCCTGTTTGCCTCTATTTACCCAGCACTTTTCCTGTTTCTGATTATGAGGACAGGTGTGTCTTGCATCCATGAGGACATTTAGGGGAACTGTTTCCCCCGGAATCCAGAACAAAGCAATTGGCAAGCTGGGTCAGGCCCTCAGCCCTCATTTTCAGCCCAGCCATAAGCTGCTGGGCTGAGCTGCCGTGATCCTGAGAGCTTCCTGAGGGCATCAGCTGAGAAGTGGCTGAGAGGGAGCCAGGTCATCTTTGACTCTGAGGAGCTGCTTCCTCCCCCACAGGGGTTCTGGCAGTCTCTCAACTAACTACTCACCTGGCCGCAGTCCCAGGACTGGCAAGACAAACACAATCATACCTCAGGGGCATACCGCTGTGGCGGCAGGCCCTCCCAACTTCCTCCTACAGAAAGCTCTGCTCTGTGCTGTCTGTGGATGTGACTAATGGGGACAGAGAATAAACAGCAGCTTCTTTCTCAGGTAGGGCCATCGTTGAGGGTACTAGAGGGTGAGGCTGTTCTGAGCCCTGAGGCACAAGGACCTTCCTCAGTGCAGACCCAGTGTGTTCGCCATTTCTTGCTTGTAGAAAAATCCCTAGTCTCTGAGGCTTCCCTGAGTCCCAAAGAACAGACTCAAAGCAGTTAATGATTGTTGTTGTTCTTTAGTCGCTCAGTCATGTCTGACTCTTTTGTGACCCCATGGACTGTAGTTCCCCAGGCTCCTCTGTCCATGGAATTCTCCAGGCAAGAATACTGGAGTGGGTTGCCATTTCCTTCTCTAGGGGATCTTCCCAACCCGAGAGTCAAATCCACGTCTTCTGCATTGCAGGCTCATTCTTTACCACCGAGTCACTGGAAAAGCAGTCAACTCAAAAAAAAGTAATGATAATCTAAGTAATAGATCAGCTGTAAAAGAATCACAAGACTTCTAGTTTTCCTTGAGGGATACAGACAACCTTCGGATCACATTTTTAAGTTGTTTTTACAGAAGCCAGGATCCCACCAGGTGAAAACTGCTGACCACAAACAGGTGGATCCTAGATAAGCTGAACTGGTAGTCTGACAATTGAGATTTTTAAAACACCACACTGTTACCTCTTCACCAATCAATCAAAAATTTGTCTAATGTTGCCTTTTAAAACCCTTGCCTGAAAACCATTGGGGAGTTTGGGTGTTTTGAGCATCAGCTGCCCATTCTCCTTGCTGACACCATCCAATAAAACTGTACTTTCTTTCCCCATGACCCAGTGTCAGTATGGGCTTCCCCAGAGGCTCAGTGGTAAAGAATCTGCCTTAATATAGGAGCTACAGGACACTCAGGTTCGATGCCTAGGTTGGGAAGATCCCCTGGAGAAAGGAATGGCAACCCACTCTAGTATTCTTGCCTGGAGAATCCCATGGACAGAGGAGCCTGGGTTCCAGTCCATAGGGTCGCTAAGAGTTGGACACGACTGAAGCGACTTAGCACGCCCAGTTTCAGTAGATTGGCTTTGCTGTGCACCGGGTATTTGTTTTGTCTGCCTGGACACTGTCCCTACTTCTTTGATGGAAGCTCTCACCAGCTCCATCAACTCCCCACAAACCATGTGGATTCAGGTATGAACTGACAATCAGTGTGCCCCTCACTCTGCCCACAGGTGGACCTGAGGCCCAGCTGACCCAATAGCAGAACTTCTAGGCAACCAGTTGGGGTGGACACGTGATCCAAGCCTGACCAATCAGAATTCTTCCCAAAAGTTTTCTGAGGCTGCCTCTTGAGTCCTTTAGCCAGAAGGATATGTGCCTGCCTGCCAACAGAATGGATTTCATTGCGTGCTATGTGCTAAATCACTTCAGTCGTGTCCAATTCTTTGTGACTCTATGGACTGTAGCCCACCAGGCTTCTCTGTCCATGGGATTCTCCAGGCAAGAACACTGGAGTGGGTTGCCGTTTCCTTCTCCTTCATTGTGTAGGGAAGTCCTTAAATGGAGAGAATAATTCCACATATGGAAGAAAACAGATGAGAGTGTCCTGACAGGTTCAAGCCTCTAATTTCAGTCAGCCCCATAGCCGCCCCCATCCTAGCTCCCACCATTAGGTTTGTGAGCAGTACTTGTGAAAAACCACCTCGCCTGATACCAATGAGCGTGCTTGCTGCCCTGTTAGAGCCACCCCTACCTACATCTTCTATGTACTTGCAAGTGGCCAATCCAGTGTGTGGTTTGCCCAAGCCTCCCGACTTCTCTTCTTCAGCCCCTTGCATCAGAGGTGGACATTAGGAGGGCTTGTTTCAATGCTTAGTTGGCACTATCTTGAAATTCTTATATATATAGTATTTACTTATTTATTTATGGCTGTTCCAGGTCCTCGTTGCTGCTCATCAGCTTTCTCTAGTTGCAGCAATTGGGGACTACTCTCTAGTTGCAATGGCACCCCACTCCAGTACTCTTGCCTGGAAAATCCCATGGATGGAGGAGCCTGGTAGGCTGTAGTCCATGGGGTCTCGAAGAGTTGGACACGACTGAGCGACTTCACTTTGACTTTTCACTTTCCTGCACTGGAGAAGGAAATGGCAACCCACTCCAGTGTTCTTGCCTGGAGAATCCCAGGGACGGGGGAGCCTGGTGGGCTGCCGTCTATGGGGTCGCACAGAGTCGGACATGACTGAAGCGACTTAGCAGCAGCAGCTCTAGTTGCAGTGTGCAAGCTTTTCATTGCGGTGGCTTCTCTTGTTGCAGAGCACAGGTTCTAGAGCATGCTGGCTTTAGTAGTTGTGGCACACCGGCTTAGTTACCCTGCAGCACGTGGGACCTCAGTTCCCAAACCAGGGATCAAACCTGTGTCCCCTACATTGGCAGGCGGAACACCAGGGAAGTCCCAATGTCTTGAAATTCTTGGTCACTTTTATTTTATTTTATTTTTTTTTAAGAGTATAGATTTTTTTTTTTATAATTTTCTTAATATTTCTTTATTTGGCAATATCTAGTTGCTGCATGCAGGACCTCTGTTGCACTATGAGGGCTCTTTGAGGCACAAGGACCTTCTAAGTGGGGCCAGGCCTCAGTGATTGCTGTATGCTGGCCTAGTTGCTCCATGGCATATGGGATCTTTTTTCCCTGAGCAGGGATTGAACCCACTTCCTCTGCACTGCAAGGCGGATTCTTAACCACTGGACCACCCAGGGAGTCTCTCTTGGTCACTTTTAAATACGGAGCCCTGCTTTTTGATTTTGTGTATGCCTCACAGGTTAATTTTGCACAGGGTCACATTCCCTCCTGGTGGGATTTGTGATTCCACTTCATTGCTCCAGTTCCCAGAGCTCATTCTTCCATCACCCACTCCTTAATGACCCTTCCATTCACCCCCTCCCCTATCCTGCTGTCCCCCACAGAAGACTTTTTTTCCCAGAGACAGGGAGTCATACCCGTGCCCGCTGGCAGTTGGCTTCTTGCTCCCCATCCAAGCTCTGTGGAAAATCCTGAGATCAGGGATTCACTTGATCTAGAACAATGCTGACATGAGTGGCTTCTCTTGCTTCTACCCCTCAACCTCCAGAATTCTGCAGTTGTGTCTCAAATCACCTCCTAGAGGCCTCTGGGAAAGCTACACCATGTGGTTAAACACGGTCCAGCCCTGGGAGCCAAAGATTTAAGTGATGGAGAACTCTGCAGGTGTCCTCGACAACAGCCTGCTGAGCATCCAGCAAAGGCCCGTCTCATCTTGGGCCTTGCTGCGTCTCCTTGAAAAGATGAATTCCAGCCCTTTCTCACCTCCCGCAAGGGATAAATAACACTGAATAACGCAGCCATAGCCCCAGCCTTCACACACAAAGTATCTAATGTGAGAAACCAGCCCCGGGCATGGGGGAGGTGGGAAGCTGCCACAAGAGAAACTGATATGCAGTTTGACAATGGAGAATCCAGGTGCGGGGGGGAAAAAATGATTTATTCTCGGAACACAATAACAGCTATGCAACTAGGAACATTTTATTCACTCCCATCCCATTCATGTTTTGTGTCACAAAGACATACCAAGACTTTGGAAAAAATTCCAAAGGGGATTACATTGAAATATGCTGTTTCTTCACATGTTTTTGTGCTTGCCTTAATCACAGTGAACCAAATAAAATAGCTTTACAGCTTACTAAAACTCAAACTTGTCCTCAAAGGAAGCAGTTTAAACAGTCCTCACTGTATATCAGCAACACAACAATTCCAAGTCAGGACATAGACCCAAGAGAGAAAAGCAGCTCTACCAGAAAGCTTGTCTTGTCAAAAAGAAAACAAAAACCACCGTGAGGGAAAACCAATTTGTCTAGAAAGACTGGGTTTTCTTCAGGACCGTGGTCTCAAAATACTAAGGTACAATTTTGTGTGTTTCCTCTTTGGAAAAAAAGAGGCGAGGAAGAGATCTGACTGAAACCACACTAAGAATCTGGTTTAAAAAGATGAAAGGGTTCTCAGGAAACACATCATCTCTGTATCTCTAAAGGCAGCATTGACCACACTGAAGGGCGCAGAAGCAGATTCTCCAGCAGACACCCTGGGAGTGCTTGCCAGTCTGCAGTCTTGCCGCGGTCTGGGAGGTGGATTTCCACTGGGAGGTGCCTCACGGTCTTCTCAGGAACAAAGCAGCCAAGATCTGTGAGTCGGACTGGTACCCCAGAGTGAATGGGTGGATGCCACCCAGAGCCCCAGAGGACACAAGGCCTGCATCCTGCCAGCACTGCCTCATCTCTATCTATTGCAAATAGGTAAGCCCTCCCCTCCCCTCCCCAAACTCAAAGCAGTAGTTAGCTAGGAGAAACAGCAATGGCTGAGGTGGCGAGAAACCTCATAGACGAGAGGCTCATCCGAGCGCTCCTCGGATCCCCCTGGAGGTTTCTGAGCAAAAGTCCTAAATCACTGGGATTGGGCTCAGCTGTGAGGTGTGGCTCAGAAGGCTTGGGCAATAGAGGGCCTGGGCTGGAAACTACCACGATGGACGGCTGGCTGAAAAACAAGGACACAGCCCTGAGTCAAGTGGGGGGTGTGTGGGTGTGAGGGCCCGGTACCAGGCGACCCGCCACACCTCCACAAACCAGCACAGCCACACCATATCAGAGTGACAAGCAGGGCCCATACATGGAAGCTAGAACTCTGGGTTCCCCTCAGAGGCTAAAAACAGCTCATATGAAAACCTCCAGATGCCAACATCTCCTCTGGCCAACTGACGACAGATTTCAAACTTGATCTGCTGCAATGAAATCCAAGGCCTTTCACCAGTTTCCCCCCTTTTGCCCATTACCCACATTGAGTTCACATGGCTGTGTGTGTGTGTGCTAAGTTGCTTCAGTCATGTCCCACTCTATGCGACCCTATGGGCCAGCCAGACTCCTCTGTCCATGGAAGCCAAGAATACATATAGCTACCAAGCACACTGGTAGCTAACAGACTTTCCTACTTAGCCTGTCTAAGTGGAGCATGCTCTGCAATTTCCCATTTCCCTCTATTTCAGGTGTCACTCATTAAATTGATCTTGTGACCAGCTTAGGGCTCCCAGTTGTAGCTAGACAAAAACAGCCAAGGAGTGCTCTGGACAAAACCTTGGGGCTGCAGTGGGCCTCCTAGTCTTCAGGCAGGAGAAATCACTCCTGCCACTTAAGGTCAACCTTATTCTGCAGGACATGGACTTGCAGCAGCAGCCCCTGTGTCATCAGTGAAGGTCATCAAGCGCCACCATGGGCACCACAAAAGGTGATGAAGCTGGCTTCCTCCAGGGAACTGACCATCTTTAAAGCAAAAGGGGCTGGCTCCACAGGGTGGGCAGGCCCAGGTGCAGGCTGATCACCACCAGCCCAGTTAGGGTACAAGACAAGACTGTGTCATCACACGCGGTGGCTTCCACTAGCTCCTCAGCGCTTCCCCACGGGCGCACTGGACCTTTGGAATCTCTGGATGAGGAGCATGAGCCTGGCCACGTCGGAGAGCTCGGGGAACAGGGCCATGATGCTGTCCACCTCGTGGGGCGGAAAGATACTGCAGAGCGCGGTGCGCGCCCGGGAGCGCGCGTCCACCTCGCCAGCTACAGCCTGGGGCGCCGGCCTCAAGGGCCCCCCGAAGGCACCGTCGTCCCAGTCCGACTCGGCCCAGGCCGAGCGACCCGGGAGCTGGCCAGCGCCTGGAGGAAGGACCCACGGGTCGCCGGGCTGCTGGCGCGGGGAGCGTCGGTCGCTCTGCGGGGCGCGGGGGCCATACTCACCCCGCAGGCCAGGCGGGCTCAGGAGGCCGGGTGGGGCTGGCAGGGACGACAAGGACCCGGGCGCCACCCAATCGGGACCGGGCGGCCCGGGTGCGAGGCCGCAGCCAGGGCCCCGAGGGGGCGCCCGGAGGAGCCCCGGGTCGTCACTCAGGAAGAGCCGCGAGAAGCTGCTTTCGAGAGTCGCCACGCCCGCCGACCGCCGCGCAGTGGGCAGGCTGCCCGTGCCGAGCTCCCGGGGGCCGGGCCGGGCGGCGGGGGCGTCCCGGGAGCCGCCCTGCTCCCCCAGGCTGGCCGCGCGCGCGCTCCCCCGCCGCTCTTCCTCGCCGCCCGCGCCCCGCCAGGCCCGTGTCTGCGCGCGGAGCTCGTCGGCCACCGCCAGCTGCGCCTGGTGCGGCCTCTCCGGGTGGTAGAACTTGCACTTGATGCCGTAGGTGCATTTCTTGCCTGGAAGGGACAGAGTGGGGGTGGGGGGAGGACCATGGTGAGACCTCGGGTGAGGACGCCCGTGGGGTCCCGGCAGCGGCCGCCCCGCGCCGCCTTTCTTGTTGGCGATTCCTGGGGGGAAGGCCCCCAGGCCTGCTGCAGCCTTACAAGGTTTGGGGCCAGAGGAGGTGGCGGGCGAGAAGTGCCCTGGGGCGCCGACAGGATGGATGCGGGCGCAGCACCCTGCTCCTCGTGGTACTGGGCGCTGCACACAGTACCCCAGCGTTACCAGCTCAAGGCAAGGTCTTGTCTGCGGACTCCATAACCAGGAACTGAGACCGAATCTCTGGGTCCAGTGACCTTCAGCCTCTACTTCCCCAGGGATCCTGTGGATCCTGCCAACCTCGGAGGTGAAGAGTAGGTGCATATGGATGGGCCTCCACTGCTCACTTGATTTCCTCCCTACCCCTACCCTGCATGTCCCCCCTCCCCCCACCCTCCGTGTCCACCCCCCCCTTCCCCCCCCCAGTCCACATCCCTTGCCCTCTTCCTTATAGACTGTTTTAACACAGGTGATCAAATAATTTATCATCCAAATCAGGGCCCTTCTGAGAGTGGAAGGGAAGACCGGCCACCAGAATGTGTCTGTGAGCACCTTAATTCTAACAAGAAATGACTTTCAGTATCACTTAAGACGTCCTAAACTTTTATAGGCACAAAGAAACCAGACCTGGGTACATTAAATAACTTGCTAAAGCAAGCTAGTGAAAGAACTGGCTAGAAGGCTGGTGTCCCTGGAGGGCTCTGGGATAGAATCCTCGATTCTTAGTGGATATCACCAACCAAAGTCTCCTACCAACCAAAGTAGGAGGGTAGGGGAGACTGTGGGGCAGGATGGGGGCACAAGGTGCCAGAGGAAGGGACTGAGAAAGGAGAGCTTGGGGGTGCACACAGACAGCAATCCTGGTTCCTGGCCGTGGCTTTGCTCTGTGGGTGACCCCTGCATCCAGCCCTCACAAGCCTTATGCAACAGGCGTCTGGGATGGCAGTTCGTCATTACAATGACAATGATTACAGCTTTCTAACTGCCATCCAGAGAGGTTCAGTTACCTCCCCAGGGTCACACAGCTGACTAAGGGCAGAACCCGGCTAACAGCCCGTGCTGCTGACCATCAAACATCTCATCAGGATGAAACTCTGGTTCTCTATTAGGCATTTGCCTAATTTTACAAATCTTAACAGGCTTATTTTTAGCAACACACTATATATCAGATACAATAACAACCTTCTCATCTGTTAGACACATTTGCCAAGACATGAATTACGGATGAATCATGCGATGTATACATGCAAAGAGAGCCTCCGTATTCTTCATCTGCTTATTAATACACATAGGACGCGGCCTATATTACCTTACATCTTTCTAGAAACATGAAATATCGGAACCCCGGCTAGAACCCATGCTGTTGACCAGCCAGCCAGCACTTCTGACCTGAACAGGGCCCACAGATGTGGGGCGCTACCCACCGTAGGGGCAGTGCTGCCAGGACGGCTCTGGGGGCTTTGGCTTCCTGCTCAGGAAGTTGCTCAAGGTGGGTCCCCGACGGCCCAGGGGGTCATCAGGAGGCATGAACCTAGAAAACAAGCATGGGGGTGGGTGACTGCAAGCCACACAGAAACTCACCGATGGCACCTGGTGGAGGGGGAGGAGAGCAGCACCAGGCCTGGCTTTGGCCTGGCCTCTCGGTTCGGGGCTCTTTCTCCCACCCAGGAGTTGCAGCGTGTTAGAGACGTGCAGCCTTTGTCCACACTGACCGGCACAGAGCTCAGCGTGGACAGCTCCCAGGACAGCGGCCCCAGGCCTCATCCAGGTGTTTCTCCTGCTGAGTCAGCAGCATCAGACTCACTCAGCAGCTCCTTGAAAAAGGCAGGCTCTGAGCCTCACAAGAGAGCTGCTTAAACAGAACCTCGGGCTGTGCGGGAATCTGCATTGTAACAGTTTCCCAGGTGGATTTTAGCCACTAACGATGAAGCAGAAGTGCACCAGGCCTCCCCGGGACTTAGCCTGAAAGCGGTTCCATGCTGTCTTCCAGTGTCCTCGATGGGTGGCTAGAGACCTCTGTGGGGCCACAAATGGCCTCTTGTTCTGTTAACTCCATTTCTCCCGTGTCACCCCACAGGTCTGAGCCTCTCAGGTGCAGGATAAAAAATTTACAGAGTCTGAAAGGCCAGTCAGCAGGTCAGAAAGGCAGAGGATACAGGTGTGGCCTGCACACAGGTGCAGCCTGGGCTCCACCCCACCCCCCGAAAACCTGGGGTCTGCGGGGGGAATGTTACTATGTCACTCTCTGACACCACCCTGCCCCCTGCCAGCCCCTTCCCTTCCCAGGCATTAAGGAAGAAGGGAACACAGCTACAGAGCCCAGAGCTCAAGGGGGAAAACATTTCTCAGAAGGAAAACTCCCTCATTTAGCACAATCCATTTTTTTTTTTTATATGTGAATATTTTCATTCCCAGGAGACACTCGAAGGTCATACAAAGGTTCCACTAGAGAGGGTGTGGATTCTAATCAGGGGCCTGTTTTTACAGACTGGCTTCCCCCTAAGAGTGGAGGGTCATGCTGGGGGTCCCACCCTGCAGACCACGTCCACCAGGCCGACCCTGAGCTGGGCGATCCCCGGCCGAGGACAGCCTCTGTGGCTGAGATCCCAGCTACACAGCTGGCTTCTCAGAGTTGGGCCCTGACCAAGAATCCAGGGAGCCACCCAGTGCAGTTATTAAAAGTTCCCTGAGGCTTCACCTCCTGCTCTTTCCCGGGCCTCACAGCCGGGAGCTGGGCCAAGACAGCCCTGTGGACATGCCCTGGGTGTGGGGAGGGCGTCCTTGCCCTCGGGCAGGCGGCAGGCTCTGCACTCTGGCAGCTGGGGACCTCCAGGCAGGCCCTGAGCGGAGGCCAGTGCGTCAAGAGGACTTGGCCTGGACCCCGAGCTGTCGCCAGGCCAGAGGCAGCCATGATCCATCAGACCTCAGTGAGGATTTTCTGGATCCCATGATGACCAGCCATGCCAGATTTCCTCCAGGGCGGAGCCAGAGAGAGGGAGCTGCCAGCCTTGTGAATGTGGACATGACTGTGGGGGTTACTGCAGGGTAGCTGCTCTGACCATCTGCCCTGGGGCTTAGGAGCTAACCTCTGCCTCCTTGACTGTGAGCCTGGGGGTAGTGGGGGCACCAGCACGCCCCTGGAGGCACATGTCCTGGCCTGACCTAAGAGTAACCACAGCCTCTATGGGGCACAGTCCTCTCTGATCCTCCAGATCAGCTAAGAGGTAAGAGTGACTAATCTGTGCATGCGTGCTGAGTCGCTTCAGTCATGTCCAGCTCTTTGCGACCATGTGGACTGCAGCCCGCCAGCCTCCTCTGTCCATGGGATTCTCCAGGCAAGAATACCGGAGTGGGTAGCCACTTCCTCCTCCAGGGGATCTTAATGATCCAGGGATAGAACCCGCGTCTCTTATGCTTCCTGCATTGGCAGGTGGGTTATTTACCACTAGCACCACCTGGGAAGCTCCTTGACTAAACCAAAGTGTGGTAAGTTCAAGGTGAAGGACGCTCAGCCCAGTGAGGTTGAGAGTTCGCACACCTCACACAGCTGGTAAATGGCAGAGCCTCAGCTTGAAGCCTCATCTGCTGCTTCCAGCTCTTTCCACCACACACACAGCCCCCCAGGCTCTGGGGTCAAGATTTGGTCTGCTGCATGCAGCGGCCATGTGGCCTCTCTGTTCCCGTCTTCCCTTCCTTAGGGCTGCAGCCAGTGACAGTCACTCACTATCTACAACTATTCCTAGCCATTGGGTGCCCACGTGTGCCAGGCTGGCTGGGGCCCGTTGCAGATAAAACACATACATGCCCTGCCCTCACAGAGCTGAGCAGCTTGTCCTCGACCACATTCTTAACAGCCAAGGAGAGAGCCAGCAATGAGGACAGAGCTGTTATTCCTGGAACAGAAATTGAGATGGAGCCAGGTCTCAGCGGCCGTGCCCTCCCCCACCTTGTCCCACCCTGTGACCACACCCACCCAGCCAGGATCCTCCCCTTGCCCCTCAACAGGACGGCCGTGGACCAGCCATCACTTCTCCCACCTTAGCTCTGCCAGGAGGCCCTTGTCCTGCATCTGCTATCTGGTCTGTACCTTGTGACCCTGACCACACCCTCCCCGTCCCACCCACCACCCTGTCTCTGGTAGGTCCGAGGTGGACCTGACCCAGGGCGGGCAGATGAAATCAATCAGATTCTCTGGAAAATGTCCACCAAGCCCTATTAAGACAGTCAGTTCCAAGATCTTAAACAGCCCCAAAGAAAAGAGGATGTTGCCCATGCCTGGACACCTGTCAGGCAACTGGGCGCTGGGTCAGCTGGATGTGGGCATGGGAACAGAAGGGTCACAGGCAGTAGGAACAAAACAGCCCCAAGGGGAAAGCTGGTCTCGAAAGAGAGGAGAACCGAGAGGCCGACAGAGATGGTGGAGGGCGGGGGGATGTCTTAGAGCCCGTGACTGAGCCCCGCGGGCCCGAGCTAGTTGGAGCGGTTTCTGCCGGTCACCGCCCCCGTCCCACGCACCCTGGGACCCCATGGGCACCACGTACCGATCGTTGACGAAGGAGAACATGAGCAGCCTCTGCTCGATGAACCACTTCCACTCAGGGTTCTCGCTCTGCAGGTCGCGGTAGTTGTCGTTGGAGACGATGACGCCGTCCAGGTCGTAGGCCACCTTCACGATGTAGCGGTCGTCATAGCACACCACGCGCTTGCCGCTCACTTTGCGGGACGGCGTGTACACCAGCACCGCCTGCCTCTCCAGCTCCTCCAGCACGTGCTGCTCTGCAGACAGCAGGGGGCACCGCATGGAGCATCTTCTCCGGGTAGGCGGACTCCCCACCCCCAGAACCAGCCTCAGACCTGAGGCAGGTCCAGCAACTCCAGGCTCCTCTCCGATGGCCCCCTCCTCCCCGCTTCTTCCCCCTCCCCCCACCTCCATCTAAGTCAAGCAGGAGACTCAAGTTCGATCCCTGGGGCAGGAAGATGCCCTGGAGAAGGAAGTGGCAATCCACTCCAGTATTCTTGCCTGGGAAATCCCAGGGACAGAGGAGCCTGGCGGGCTACAGTCTATGATTGCAAAGAGTCAGACACGACTGAGTGACTAACACTTGACACTGGGGTGCTTTGCCCCTCTCTAAACATCAAGTTTTACATTTTTAAAATAAGGAAAACAACTCCTGCACCTGCCTCACAGCATCTGTGGGGAGGCTGAACCAGTCCATGTGGGGCTGGCGAGCCCCCAAGAAACCTGGGAGGATGGATTATGTCTCAGGTGGTGCAGGCGTTACAAGGACTCTTAACAGGAGCTAAAATCTGCATACCTGGAAGGTCTACTCTGTGATCTTAGCTTCGAAGTTGGAGACGAAAGAAATTCCTTCCACATGAAACAGTTACTCCCAATGTGAAAAAATATGAGCATGTTCTTCACAAATTGTTTCTCCCCTCAAGTCTAAGTCCTTTGCTATATGATATGGTTCCCAGACTTTTCAAAAAAGTGCGTAATGCATATAATAGCACAAAAATAACTTTAAAAAAAGGTGATCATTTTGTAATGTATAAAAATACCAAATCACTATGCCGTATACCTGAAACTAATGTAATTGTGCTCAGTCATGTCTGACTCTGCGGCCCTATGGACTGTAGCCCGCCAGGCTCCTCTGTCCTTGGGATTCTCTAGGCAAAAATACTGGAGTGGGTTGCCATGCCCTCCTCCAGGGGATCTTCCTGACTCCGGGACTGAACCCATGTCTTCTGCAGTGTGGGTGGATTCTTTACCATTAGCACTACCTAGGAACCCCACTAATATAATACTGTAAGTCAATTATACTTCAATTTAAATTTATAATTAATTTGTTAAATGCCATGTATGCAGCACTCCCTTTGAGAACAGAGCACAGTTTGTGCTTTGCAGTCCCCATTGTGGCTTGAAGTTTACCTCTCCCTTCACTCCCTTTAAGATAACCCAGTTTTTAGAACTTTGTATTTATAATTCCCTTGCTCTTACTTTTTAGGATGCATACATATGTACCCTTCAAAAGGATTATTTCCAACATGATTATGAACCTCCAGACTTTACACAAATGGAGTCCTCATGCGTACATCCTATGCAATTTGTTTCTTCATTGAACAGTGTGTGGGGGAGGTCTGGCCATGTCAAGGTTGTCAGTTTTGCACAGAAGTCTCCCTGTACAGGAGACAAGGATTTCTCCAGGGTCTGTCTTAAGAAATGATATTGCTGAATTGTAGGGAAAGCTGCCTTACAAGAACAATGCTGAATCATTTTCCAAAGAAGTTATATCAAGTTACTACTCAACACAACATCTGAGATGAACTTGCCAGCACTTGACATTTGCAGGTTTTAAAATTTTTCCCGATCTATATATAGATTGGGGATAGATAGATAGGGTATAAAGTAGCCTCTTGTGGTTTTATTTTGCGTTTCTCTGGTTACTAATACAACTGAACATCTCTTCATATGTTTACTGGCCATTTGTGTTTCCCATCAAAGGCTTATTCATGCCTCAGCACATATTTCTATCTCTCCTTTCAGTCTTACTAGCCTGGAGAAGTTCCCTGTAGATTCTGGACCGTAATCCTTCATCAGGGATATGTGATGTGTGGCCTCTCCCAGTCTGAGGCTTGTTTTTTCATTCTCTTGTTTTTGTGGTATCTGCTAATGAACAGAAGTTTCTATTTTAATGTAGGCAAATTTATGACTCTTTCCCATCTCCTGACACTTCTTGTGGCTTGTTTAAAAATTCTTCCCTACCCCAAAGTGAATTCCCTACTCTTTACCCATTCTATGTTGCATAATATATATTGCACAATACTGCACAACTGTTGAAAGCCACCATCCTCCACATTCAGACCATAAAGAGTAATCTGGGATGAGTGGTCCATGATGAACACAAGTGTTCATTCCCTGGCTTCTCATAATCTCATTGAAAAAGCAGTGAAAAAGTACAGAAGGGGGAAGAGATTCATAATCACATTAAAAATCACATAAAAAAAAACCACCAGCAAAATCAAATTTTGATAAATTTTAGGAAGACAGAAAGCAGGTAGGATTATACTGATCCTATATTATAGAGGGAGCCATAACCCCCGAATGCATACAGAGGCTGAAGCAGAGGTGGAGCCTGTTCTCTGCAAAGCCCCACTTTCCAGCAGGAGTGGAGAGTGGGAAAAAGTCAGATGATTAACTGAAGGGTTACTATGGGGCAGCCCCATCCACCCTTTCCTGTCCCCGTATCTATAAGGGAAGTGAAAACGTAACTACAAAGGAGGAGGCCTTTGACCTCCTACAGTAAAACATCACCCTTGCGGCAATGCTACTTCCAGTTCCAACAGCTGCCTCCTGCCTGTTGCATGCAGGGTGCGATGAAGCAAACTCTGCTGGTCAACATAGTCAAAGGTCAGCCTTGACTTTGGGGGAGAGATCCAAATACCAGGAGAGAAAGTCTATGGAAATTGCACAGGTGTATATTTAACCAGTCTGGTTCTTTATTCACAAGTAAACATTAACAAGCAAAGGATCACCAAACTTTGGGGAAGAAGATTTAACAGCACAGAGAGAAAAAGACAAGGGAACAAAGAGAATCAGAGAAAAGAAATATGATTCATGGACCTTCAGAGAACTTTTTCAAAGCCTGTATTAGTATAGGAATATTCAAGAAGATACTATAAAACAAGAATAGCATTTTATTTAAAATAGAATCAGAAAGAGAATAAGAAGCAATTGGTAAACACTGACAGAACTGAAAACAAAACCAAAAACCTTCAGTTAAAAGACTGGAAGAAAAACTCAGTGAAACCTCCCAGGATCACTTGAGGTCAGTCATACCATTGCTAACATGGCTGAAACAACACCAATAATATCTCAGGATGGGACCTCTTCTTATAAGAAAGCCAGACAAACAAACAAAAAAAAACCTGTTTATTTAAATGACTTATTCTGTTCTTTGTAGCTTAAAATAGCTGATGTAAGAATTAAAAATAAAGAATTCCCTGGATGCCGATTTCCTTTTTTTTTTTGTTGTTAATGAAGAGATTGGACTAGATAGTCAGTGGACCAAATGGATGTCTCTTTCATTTCCTATACTCTATTAGGGGTGGGAAGCAGACCAACTTTTTCTGAAGAGTGTTAAAAGTTATAAAATAGTTATTTTCGAAACTTAATCTTTCACACTAAAAGAGTAAATACGCCCAATCGCCTGTTCAACAACTATTAGGCACCTACAACATGCCAGATGTTACACCAGGCGCTAGGGCTCTGGTCGTGCTTTCATGGAGCTTAGAGTTCAGCGAGAAGACAGACACCATCAAACAAACGGTAAGCAGACAGCCGATTGCAGCTGTGGGGAGTGCTGCGGAGGAAAGGTGAGCAGTGTGTCTTGAGAGCGCAGCCGCTCGAGCATACCTGTAATCGGGGCGTCAGACCTCGGTGGCTCTTTCCTCCAGGAGGGGACAAAAACTTTGATGTAGGTGTGTCCTCTGTCCCTGAACCAGTCCACGGCCAGCTGGATTCCCCGGCAAGAGAAGATTTCTTTATTCCCATGGCTACAATGAGAAAACAAAGGGATCTGTAGAGAAACAGGCGGGGTTTCTCAAGAGTGATTTTTCCTGGGAATAGCCTGGATGCTAGTCTCATCATCAAAGGGAATCAGGCAAATCTGCATTTTGAAAATAGGTCATTCTTTACACAAAATATATCCCTTAATCCGAACCAATTAGCTTGTGATAACATGTAGGGGGTCTCAGGCTCCTTGGGGAGTACATTCATTCCAAGGATGAAAAGACAAGTTCCTCTTATTAACTGAAGCTTATAAGGATCAAGAGAGGGTTGTCAATGTGATGGTGGGCTTCCCAAGTCCAAGTAACAAGGTCAACATGCCCCACAAATTCCACTGAAATCATCCACGCAGGTAGGAAGGAGAGAGTGGTGTGAGAGGTTGCTCAAAATCAGTCAGGGACTTGTTCTGAAGGTCTGTCTTGCTCCTAAGAGGAATAAGAAGCTGTAGGATTTTAAGACAGGGGGTGTGTGGTGGCTTGGAGGTAAAGATGCCGCCTGCCAATGCGGGAGACAAGGGTTCAATCCCTGGGTTGGGAAGATCACCAGGAGAAGGAAATGGCAACCCACTCCAGTCTTCTTGCCTGGAGAAATTCCATGGACAGAGAGCCTGGTGGGCTATAGTTTATGGGGTCACAAAGAGCTGGACACGATTTAGTGACTGAGAAACTGAGCAGGCATGCTTATGTGATGTGAGCTGATCTGATGTATGTTTCAGAGCTCCACCTGGCACCACAGAGGACAGTAAGTTGGGAGGAGCAAGAATGGAGGGTGGACAGAAGTTAAGAAGGAAATGGCACCCCACTCCAGTGTTCTTGCCTGGAGAATCCCAGGGATGGGGAAGCCTGGTGGGCTGCCATCTATGGGGTCGCACAGAGTCGGACACGACTGAAGCGACTTAGCAGCAGCAGCAGCAGTTAAGAAGCTGCCGTAGTGACTGTCAGAGCAGAACCTGATGGTGATCTGGCCCCAGCTGGTGGTGATGAAGAGGAGTGAACTTGAGCGAGAGATACTCAGGAGGTAATATCTCCAGATGCAGTGATCAGTTGGATACAGGGATGCTAGCAAAAAAGACATTGAGGAGCTTCTAGATCTCCAGCTTGTATAAGGGGAATGGAGGGCCCTGAGACAGACCCTGGTCTGGAGGAAGACAGGATTTAGAGAAAACGATCCTGCGTTTGGTTTTGGACACATGTTGAGATGGGAAGAGCCTTGGTGACCTCTAAATGGAAATATTAAATAAACAGCCAGGGTTCAGAAGAGAGGTCTGGGTGATAAAACGTGTGAATCATCTGTTTAAGTACTGGTTGGAGCCACCACGTGGAGAGAATTGCCCGATCACCTAGACAGGGAATGAGTGGCCGGGGAACTGGGCGTGGAGGAGCTCCGGAGCTCAGCAGCTGGTCACAGGTAGAGAAGGACAATCACACAAGAGACAAAAGGCATCTATCAGAAAAGAAGTGGGTAGGGGACTTCCCTGGTGTTCAGTGGTTAAGACTCCACGGTTCCAGTGCAGGAGACCCAAGTTCAGTCCCTGGTCCAGAACTAAGACCAAAAGATAAATTAAAAAATTAAAAGTAAAGAAAAGAAAGGAAGGGCGTAAAACAAAAGAGACTGCACTGTGGGAGCCCTGAGAAAGAAGCAGTCAAATGCTGCTCTGAGAAGCCAAAGCATCCCTTAAAACATCCCTCAGACTCAGTCAGTAGAGGTCAGCAGTGTTTTGCTGGAGAGGGAGACAAGGGCATGGATTTGAGATACTGAGAATGCACACTCAATGAACTCAGCCATGGATGGGCCACAGACCAGCTTAAGGCCAGATTAGCCACCCTCTGCTCACGACTTCCACCCCATTGCAATCCCTCAGCCCTTCGTCCTGGCCATGCACCTCCCTCCACTCCCACTGCAAGGCCTCTGTACCAACTATTTCCTCCACTCTTAATCCAGTCCATTCCTCCCTCTCCTTTAGCTCTCAGCTTCATCGCCACTTCCTTAGGAAAAGCAGCTCCATCAGATTCCCCTGTTACAAGTCCTCACAGCAAGGACACGTCCTTGTCCTTCCTGCACTTACCACAGCTGAACGTGCACATCTACCCATGGGATGAATCACCCACCCCCCTTTCTAGATCATGGGCTTCCCAGTGGTACTAGTGGTAAAGAACCCACTTGCCAAGGCAAGAGACATAAGAGACTCTGGTTTCATCCCCGGATCGGGAAGGTCCCCTGGAGGAGGGCATGGCAACCCACTCCAGTATCTTTGCCTGGAGAATTCCATGGACAGATGAATCTTATGGAACTCTACAGTCCAATAGGGTTGCAGAGTCGGACACAATTGAAATGATTTAGCATGCATGCATTTCTAAATCATAGGTTCCTGTTGCTGCCCATCAAAATCCCAGCACCTAGCACAATGGTGTCTGATCATTGATAAGGGTTCAATAAGAACATGTCAAAGGAATGAATGACTGAGAAGCAGGTCTTGTGAGCAGCTGGAGGAGAAGCAGTCCAGGTGCAGGGAAGGGTTGGCTGGAAGGACCCTGATGTAGGTTTGCGTGTCCAGGGGCCAAAAAGGGGACAGTGTAGCTGGAACGTGTGGAGTGAGTGAAGGGGAGGTGGGGAGGTGGGAGGGGGTGCAGCTGAGTGCTCAGAGAGCCAAGGTCCCCACTACTCTCACACCCTCTCCACATCCAAGCAAGGCCAACATATCAAATCCTCACATCTGTGCTTTCTCTGGTGCGTGGCTCCTTCTGCTGTTTTCTCAGAGAGGGTTAGGAGGGGTCCGGGTTTGTCAAGAGAAAAATGGAGTCTGGAAACGCTCATCAATAGTGTTGGAAGCTGAGCTTTGTGGAGATTCAAGAGGACTCTACACCCCAGGGACGTATCAGAAACCAGGCCTTGACCCCTAGGTCCATAGGGTCTTCCAGTTAAGGGCAATAGCCCTTTGGCCACTGAGGCTAGACTGTGAGGCTTCTGCAAACAATAGGCAGAAAAATATCAATGGGGCCTTCTGTGGAAAAAAGTAAGAGGAAGTGGAAAGCGAGTCCCTTCTGCCCCAGCAGAAACTGAAAAAAGAAAGGAGATGGAGGAAGAATGTGGAGGCCATTCACAGGGTCCTTATCCTGCACCTCCCAGGCATGCCCCACCCACTGAGCCATGAGGGGCTGAAGAGGCTGGAAACACTGGGACAGGTGTGAACAAGAGGCTGAAGGTTTATCTCTCAGCACAGCCTGGGCAAGTCACAAGCCTCTCAGAGAAATCCTGGTTTCAGCAGATGCAGCATCCCCCAGGACTGCAGGGCCGTCGTGAAGAAAAGTAGCATCTAAGTGAGCCAGAGGCAACACCCCTGGATTCCCTGCTTCCCCTGGAGGACTGTGTGTGGCCTGGGAGTGGACAAACAGGGGGTCGCAAGTGGTGCTAGCAGTAAAGAACCCACCTGCCAATGCAGAAGACATAAGGGTCACTGGTTTGATCCCCAGGTTGGGAAGATCCCCTGGAGGAGGGCATGGCAACCCACTCCAATATTCTTGCCTGGAGATTCCCATGGACAGAAGAGCCTGGCGGGCTACAGTCAATGGGGTCGCAAAGAGTCGGACACGACTGAAGTGAATTAGCACAGCACTGCACAAGGGGAGAGTACTAAAGCCAGCATGGCTCCCCCAAAGGCCAAACAGGGCCAATGTCCCTCTGTTCACCATTCCGGAAGCCCGGCCAGCCCAGTTGCTCTGCAGCAGAGTCCAGTGAGGGTCCCAGACCCCTCTCCCAGGCAGCACCAGGTCTCAGAAGCTTCCAGATGCCATTTGGGAGAGGAGCGGGAGAAGGGAGAGGAAACACGAAGCTGGAGTCGTCCAGAAGACAGAAGAGGCTGAGCCACCACACATGAGCAAGTGTGAAGCTTGCTCCTTCCTGGTTCCTAAAAGGTAGTGAAGAGATTTCATGTGTCACAGAAAATAAAGTCTATGTTCTATGCAGTTGCCGCAGTGTTATGAACATTTTATGACACCCACCCTCCTATCTTGCTCCCCAGCACAGGTATCTCTTGGCTACAGCAAAGTCTGTGCACGCATGCTCAGTCGCTTCAGTCATGTCTGACTCTTTGCAACCCCACGGACTGTAGCCCAGTATTCTCCAGGCAAGAATACTGGAGTGAGTTGCCATGCCCTCCTCCAGGGGATCTTCCCAACCCAGGGATCGAACCCATGTCTCCTGCATCTTCTTCACTGCAGGCAGGTTCTTTACCGCTGAGCCACTGGGAAGCCCTGCAGCAATGTCTACCCTCAGTCAGTTCTTAGAAAAACAAATCATTGCCACAATTCTTTAAAATTTGTTTCTATGGGATGCCATGTGGGATGTGGGAACTTAGTTCCCCGCCCAAGGATAGAACCTGTGCATTTGGGAGCGTGGAGCCTTAACCACCCGACTGTCAGAGAAGTCCCTACAGTTTTTTCCTTGGTTGCTCTCTTTTCTGTGACTACATCTATATATCTGTTCAACTGTTCAAACACCAGCTTTCCATCCCTGATGCCTTTGATGGGTGTGTGATTTGGGGAAGGGATGGGGGTAAACAGAACCCAGTCCTGTGAGGGGACAAAGATGAGAGGTGTGACCAGTTCCAGTGATTCTGGAAGGACCTCAGCCTGCAGTGGCCCCGGTTGGAGGCAGGTGGAGGGGAGGGGGTTGGAGGTTCAGGAGTTCAGGAAAAGAAGAGCTAAGGAATGGTGCCACAACGGCTTCATGCAGCAAAAACTGGCCCTCCAGCTTCTCGTACACAAGACTCCAACCAAAAATCTCCAAAGAACAGGTTAAGTCCCACCTAGGCCAGCTAGGCCAAGGCAAAAATGGAGGCGGTGCATGTCTGTCCATCAGTTCAGCCAGGACCTTCCCTGTCTCCCTTAGAAGTGCCCTCTCTTCCAGTTGGAATTCCAGGCTCGGGGAGTTCAGGGACTGGCCCTCTCTGGAATGGAGGATTTTCATTCAGGATTCATTCATTCATTCCCATTCTTGCATGGACCCTACCCCAGCTTCAAGAGCCTTCTGGTCTCTTGAAATGTGAAGATTATCTATTGTTCAGTCCTTATCATGTTTCTTTTTTTTTTTTTCCCTTAACCAACCTCAAAACCCCACCATGGCTGCCCTAGTTCTGGCCACGGAACACCCTGGGCAATGGCAGGATTGATGCCACAAGGAGGGGAGACCTGCTCGCCACATGGGAGCTGGCAGAGCTCTGGTAATAAAGCTCAGCAGTCACCCTGGGAGCCCAGGCCCTGCATTCAGAGGGAGGAACATAAGCCAGAGGCACCCTTCCCTGTGCGTCTCCTCCACTCACTCAGCATCCAGGTGTGAGCAAGCATCTCCATAAATGGGGCACTGTGCTTGGGGACCTGGGGAGCAGCGAACGAACAAACCTGCCCCCAGCCTCTCAGAGCTCATTTCTAACAGAGTCTGCGTACCTGGCCACTTTGTGCACGTGCCTCATTGAACCACTGCAAGGAGCTCTTGAGGACGTGATGGTGGCCACATTTTGCCCTTGAGGAAACTAAAGCAAAGCCGTATGCCCGGCTCACTGATTTTGCAGTTGACTTCACAGCCTGATCTGCTGGGCTGCAAACTCTTCCCCCTACCCCATCTCCATTTTTTCCCCTTTATTCCTGGCCCTCTCTAGTCTCCACCTGTGGGATCCAGACAGTAGCTCCTTCAGCAAAAAAATTACCAGCTGGTAAAATGCTCAAGCTGAGGGAGGGACCCTAGCGCTTATTAACAGTCAGCGAGAACCAGTTCATCAGGCAGCAAGCTGAGCAGCGGGCCCTGCGAAAAGGCTAGAGGAGGGGTAAGTTTTGAATAAAGGGAGGTGGTGAGGGAAGTGGGTTGGTGCCCAAAGCAAATTCTGCCTACATGACAAATGTGCCAGGGGCACCCGCCCATTAGCGTGTAGCCATCTACAGTAACTGACAATCCAATTGAACACTTCTGTATCATTAACTACTGCCCAAAAAAATCTGCAGAAATTAGCAGCTCACAAGATAGTCCTGTGAAGAGCGAGGCGGTGGTTTTGGGGTGGGACGAAAGGAAAAGTTAAGCAGTGATTCCTTTGCGGTGTGAGATATAAAGGCCCAACACTGATTGAATCATGTTTCTTATTTGGGGTTAAATTGCAAACACTCTGAAGCTGGAGTTTATACCCATTTCACCAAGAAATCTCTCCCCAGCTCAGGTCCGGGGGGGTGACTTCTGAGAGAGGGTGCTCCCTTATGTCATAATAGGAGAAGTAGGTGCAGACTTAGGAACCCAAGGTCAGTGTGGTCAGAGTCCACTCAGAGGCTGAAAACCAGGTTGAACACCCTGCCCAGGAGTTCGCCCCCATAGGTAGCCCTTGATGAAAACCTCCATTGCTCATCTGAGCTCTATCATCACTGAAGATTCGTTTCTCCACCATATGCCAGAGCCTGTTAAGGTTTTTAAGAGTTTAAAAAGGTAAACAACAATAAGTTTAACAAAAAATCCTGTACAATCCAAGGCAAGGGCACATTCAGATGAAACCCTTGTCAAGGCCAGTAAGAGGATGGGAAATTACCAGGTTGTTTTTCCCCAAGCTGATGACCCTCAGATGGCTCCTTTCTAAATTTGCCTACAGAGCGTTCACCACTTGTACTTGTGAGCGCATGTGTGGGTATCTGTGAGTTTGCCAGGCAAGAAAAATGCTGACAAGAGTTGGCAGTGAGAATTAATGCTCTTCCTGAACACCATGATGCAGCTGGTCACAGGCTTTCAATGGTCACATTTTTTTAAAAGGCATCTTTTTAAAACCTGCTGGACCGTTTTCTTAAGGCCAAGCATACAGCGACTCCAGGGCTCAGCTCACATCTCCCTGTGTCCTGCACGTACACACATGTGCACACACCCACGTACACACCCCTGAAGGTGTAGAGATTGTGCCTGGAAACCAGTCTCTGTGCTTCTGGTCAGGCAGAGCCACCATGCGATGCACCCATGACCTTCTGTGGGCTCCCAACAGGCTAGGAGCCCTAGGAGGGGCATGCTGGCCTCTGGGGAAGGAGTGAAATACAGCATCTCCTGCCTGGATTACGCCTGTCTGGGCCTCATCACGCCTGGGGAGAGCTTGGTGGAGCACGGGCAGGCTCTAGTCCCAGGGTAGCCCCCCCTAAGCCCAAAGATAGCACAGAATTTGCAGCCCAAGTATAACCAGTGCTGGAGGAAATGGAAAGAGCACTGAATCCAGAGCCTGACACTTACTTCTCTGTGACCTTGAGCAAGTTACTTACTCTCTCTGAACCTCTGCAGAAGAAGAGAACTTCCTTTATAAGAAAAAGCCTTTATTTCTTTCATGCATGCATAAAATAATCACCTGAATCCTAGAATGTCAGAAATGAAAATCTACTTGAGACTATTATTACTCAGCGCAGCCACTTAATTGTAATAAACAGGGCTCAGAAATGTCAGATGACTCACGAGGAGGTCACGCAGTGGGTAAGATGAGAAACTGGAGCTATACCAGCCGTTATGTACCATACTACTCACCACACGTGGCTACTTACCCTTGAAGTGAATTCAAAAGAAATAAAATCGGAAGTTCAGCTCCTCTGCCACACCAGCCACATTTCCAGTGTTAGGTCACCCCGTGTAGCAAGCGGCCACCACAATGCACAGTGCAGGTACAGAACAGCCCATTTTCACAGGGACTTTTATTGGGTGGTCCTAGGCTAGAGGTGGTGCTAGAGGGAAAGACTCTGCCTGCTAATATAGGAGATGCAAAAGACACAGGTTTGATCTGTGAGTCATGAAAGTCCCCTGGAGTAGGAAGTGGCAATGCATTTCCATATTCTTGCCCAGAAAATTCCATGGACAGAGGAACTAGGGGGGCTACAGTCCACAGGGTTGCAAAGAGTCGGACACGACTCAGCACACACATACACACACAGGCTAGAGGCCAGAACTCAGGTCTTTGGACTCTAAGCCCCATGTTCTGTTGCCTGCTTCTGACCTCCCTGGTTTCCTACATGAAATACAAGGGATTTGGCAAAACTGTGCTTAGTTGCTCAGTTGTGTCCAACTTTTTGCAACTCCATGGACTGTAGCCTGCCAGGCACCTGTCTCCATGAGATTCTCCTGGCAAGAATCCTGGAGTGGGTTGTCATACCCTCCTCCAGGGGATCTTCCCAACCCAGAGACTGAACCCAGGTCTCCCAATTTTCAGGCAGATTCTTTACCATCTGAGCCACCAGGGAACCCAAACTAGGCAAAACTAGGGGCAAGCATAAGGTCTGGCTTCCCAGGTCGGCATCTTATGCCTGTACCGCTGCAGCTTATTGATAGAATTCTCACTGAAGTTGACCTGCCACTTAGGAAACGATAAATGAAATGAATGTTCCTGCTTATAAGAGCCAAATAGACTCCTTTTGTTGTTACAGTGGGGAGATGGAAGACTCTTGGAATTGGGTGGTATGGTCCTGTTGAAATGACTTGAACAGAACTGTGTGCTCAGAACAAATACATTCGCACTTCTTTTAAAAAGTGTTTGGTCAGTGACCCTCGCTGCCACTCTTCAGAGAGCAGCCACCCCAGGCTGGGTTCAGCCACGACAGATAGCCTTGGGTTGTACATTCTGAAGACCTGGGGTGAGGGGCCCATGGAAACTTCCACAGTGGTGGCAAGGTCAGAGCACAAGGGTGAAGCCAGGGTCTGATGCAGTCAGTGCTGACCTTGGCCAAGCCCATCCAGGTCATTTCTGTGCTTCTTCTCTCAATCTAGATGTCCAGAGGCAAGGACAGATGACCCCCCTCTCACATTCTCTGAGCTAATGGAGAGGCTTAGCACCTCCTGTAAAGCGTGACACTACCTATAACTGCTCATTCTACGTCAGTGGTTCTTTATGTTTTGGGGATCACAGACCTTCTAAGTGCCTATTGGAAGCTTCAGATCTTCTCCCCAGGAAACCACAGATATGTATACTGATTCCACATTGTGTACATCATTTCAGGCCATTGCTGCTTTGGAAGATGGAAGGGGCTGAGCGCCAAAGAATGCAGGTGGCCTCCAGAAACCCAAACAGGCAAGAAAACACAACATCCCCTAGAGCTCCCAGAAGGAAACACAGCTCTTCCATCACCTTGATTTCAGCCCAGGAAGGCTCAGGCTGGACTTCTCACCTCCAGAACTACAGGACGATACACCAGTGTTGTTTTAAGCCACTACATTTGTGTGGTAATTTATTATAGCAGCAATAGAAACTAATACAGATTTTGATCTTTAAGGAAACACAACTTCCAAAATAAAATGAGAGGGGGGAGAAAAAAACTGTGACTGAAAAGTGAGGCTGGGGCTTCCCTGATGGCTCAGTGGTAAAGAATCTGCTTGCCAATGCAGAAATCATGAGTTTGACCCTGGTCCAGGAAGATGCCACATGCCATGGAGCAGCTAAGCCTGTGTGCCACGACTGTTGAGCCTGTGCTCCAGAGCCTGGAAATCGCAACTACTGAGCCCACGAGCCCTAGAGCCCTTGCTCCCCAACACGACAAGCCACCACAGTGAGTCCTTACATTGCAACTAAAAGTAAAATCCTCTGGCTGCAACTAGAGAAAAGCCTGCGCAGCAACAAAGACCTCGTAGAGTCAAAAATAAATAAATTAGAAATTTTTTGAAAAGTGAAGTAAAACTTTAAAAATAAAGTAGCCCTGAGCTAATTTTTAAAGAAAAGAAAAAATGAGGCTATTCGTGAGCAAAGACAGACTTCAGAGGACAGACCCCAGACAGCAAGTTGGCAACAGGCACCCTAGAGGATGCTACTGCCAACAGAAGACTCCTGCCTGCTCAGGACAGAAAGGAACACGCGTCCCAACCTGTCTTTTAAGTTCCTCCCGCTCCTTCCAGGACCAGACAGCACATGAAGCAGAAGCAGAGAATGGAAACACCTGCAATACTACAAGACCTCAGCGAAAGAGAATTTTCAGGCTGAGTTTTGAGGTCAAGAGATAACAACTAGACTCCATGCTGGATTTTAACCATCTAGCCCCTCTAACGGAGAAGGCAATGGCACCCCACTCCAGTACTCTTGCCTGGAAAATCCCATGGATGGAGGAGCCTGGTAGGCTTCAGTCCATGGGGTCGCTAAGAGTTGGACACAACTGAGCGACTTCACTTTCACTTTTCACTTTCATGCATTGGAGGAGGAAATGGTAACCCACTCCAGTGTTCTTGCCTGGAGAATCCCAGGGACGGCGGGGCCTGGTGGGCTGCCATCTTTGGGGTTGCACAGAGTCGGACACAACTGAAGTGACTTAGCAGCAGCCCCTCTAAAGGTGCGTCCCACACTGGGATCTATCCTTCACAACTGAGAACCACACAGTCTGAGGTCAAGGGGTCCTGTTGAACTCTGGTTGGAGGACCAGGAGGCGTTATTGCAGGAGAAGGAGCAGGGCTGGAGTTGAATGTCTGACCCACTCTCTCCCAGATGTGCCTTTGGACCAATGAAGTCCCACGCATGGGTGGGAGCTGTGAAAATTTTTTTCCTAACTAATGAGACGCAGGGGTCATGGGAAGGGATGTTTGTGTATATGTGCATATGTTTACAGACACACAATGAGAACACACACACAGACATGTGTTCTGGGCATTTGAGGTGGTTTTAAGACAGCATGAGTGTGAAAGAATGAATGTTCTGACACATTCTTCAGAATAAGCCTGAGAGATGGTTTCTATCTGTTACCCACACAGACTGAGCATGAATAGGCTAGACCAATTACAGTTGTAGGAGGTAGGGATGGGGTGAGACTAAACCCCTATGTTCCCGGAATTTACCTGGAACATGTCAAGGTCACATGCAAATAGAGGACATGGCTTAAATTTTAACTCCAAGCAGCAACAGAGACTTTCATCAATAGAAAATGCTCCACCACCACCCTGTTGTAACCATTCCTAAAAAATGTCTGGCCCCCAAACACAGAATGCTTTCCTGTAGCGCCTGAAGTAGTGTTCTCACCATATAGCCACTCTGCTTTCTGAGCTGGAATCAGAGTTCATATAATCTTAGGGCTGAAAAGGTCTTTGACTTAAACAGTATCATCTCACTTTATCAAGGGGTTCTTGAGGCAAGAATACTGGAGTGGTTTGCCATTCCCTTCTCCAGCGGATCACATTTTGTCAGAACTCTCCACCGTGACCCATCTGTCTTGGATGGCCCTGCATGGCATGGCTCATAGCTTCAATGAGTTACACAAGGCTGTGATCCGTGTGATTGTTTTGCTTGACTTTCTGTGATTGTGGTTTTCATTCTGGAGGCTGTGGGATTGTAGTTCTTGCTTTAAAATGAGGTGGTTGGATGGCATCACCAACTCAATGGACATGAGTTTAAGCAGACCCCAGGAGATAGTGAAAGACAGCCTGGTGTGCTGCCGTGCATGGGTCACAAAGACTCAGACACAACTGAGCCACTGAACAACAACCATCTTACTTCAAATGTAAGCGGGTATGTTTCTACCAATGTCCAGAGGAAGAGATGCCTCATCCAGACCAGACAGAGGCCAGGCCACCTCTTAGAGCCCAGCAGACTTTCTTCCTAGGACCCTCAGAAACTACTGAATTCTTAAAACTCCCTTTAATTCCCTCAGGAATCTTGAATTAGCAGGATTTCAGAGGCTTGCCTACCTGGTGCCTACACAGAGCATGTGTGAGAATGCTTTACAGACCTGAGGACCAGCTCCTAGGCCACAAGGAGAAGGCAGGGCTCTACTGCCTGTTGATATAATCAAGCCCAGGGAGACCTAGGTGGCTAAAACTTGAACGAATGCTTGAACAATTTTGCCCTACACACCAAGCGGGGAACTGCCCCCAAGGCTGGGCCATCTTGAGTTAACCCTTCCAAACTTTTGTCCTGCAGCGCCCAATCCAGAGTGAGCCCAAATTCCCAGGGAAAACCACTCAGCTCCTCAGCCAAAGAATCCCCTGTTGACATATTCAGCAGCGGTGACACCGGTTATCTCCATGCCCAATGTGGCTCAGCTTTTGGAAAGGGACATGCATCTATGTGTGGCTCTGAGTGACCGACTCCCTATGGCTCTGCCCTCGGTCGGGCTATGGCTTAGCCAAACAGTAAAAATGCACTTGTTTGGGCAAAGCCTTCTCCATGCCCAGTGGTGGGTGTGGGTGAGGCTGTGGAACCCCTTTCTCAGCAGAATTTAACCTCTTCAGGAAAGATGAGGCTTGGCGTGGAGCTCTCATCACCGCAACACACAAAGATGCCAACGCATCAGTATAACTACTGCCTCTGCAGCTTGGGGACCACAAACACCACCCCCCCACCCTAGCTCGGGAGCTCCACCACCTCCACCACGGCTCCTCACCCCCAGCAGAGGGCTTTCGAGGTGGTTCAAGTCCATTTCCATCTCATTCTCATAATCTTAAGGGAAGCAAAAGAGCTGTCTCTTGACCTGTGTCACAGAAGGGGAAACTTGAGATAGCCAGCTTTCCCAGAGTCATGTGGCCACTTAGGGACAGACTCCAGGCCAGAAGCCACCTTCTCCCAGCCCTAGGTTCCTTGCCATTTATCCCTGCTGGGATAAGAGGGGGAAGAGAGCCCCCTCTGCCTTAATGTGAGAATAGCTGCCCTCTGTTGAACACTTACTCTGTGTCAGCACTGCCCTAAGCATGTCGGGCAGCTCCAGTTCTTAGGACTAAACTTCTAGGGAAGTTGTAGACCCACCTTACCGATGGAGAAAGTGAGGCTCAGAGCGGTTAACTGGCTAAGCAGCTACTGAGGGTTGAACCCGGGGTTCCCAGCCCCATCCACTGGCTCCAAAGCTCCTTGGACCAAACCACCGACAAGAACGGGTGAAGGACGCTACCTCATAGCTACGTTGCTGCCGTCGATCACTATGGGTCTCAAGGAGCTGGCGGGGCCTCCACTGTCTTCTCCAGGGTCCGCTCCTAGCCCGCCCTGGGCAGAGTCCGGGGTCCCGCAGGAGCCCCTGGGCACGAGCAGGGGTGCGGCGCTGCCCTCAGGCGCGGCGGGCCGGCTGCCCGTCTGGATCAGCTCCTGCAGCACGTCATTGACCAGGGCGTCCTCGCCCAGCTTGCCCAGCACCCTGGCCACGTCCTCCCGGCTGTAGCCCAGCTTCTGGAAGAACTCCATCTTGCTCGAGCGCTGCATGCTGCGCCAGCCGGGACCCCCGCAAGGGTTCTGCCGCCGGCTTCCTCCTGGCAGCGCCCCGCCGGCATGAGCTAGAGAGAAGAGGCAGCCATCAGGTGTTGCGGGGCCGCGGGAGCCCGATTATGTGTACTCCGCCCCTCCCCGCACCACCGCCCCCCCACCCCCCGCCCCGCCTTGTCTGTCAGGAAGTCACATCGGGGGCCTTGTGCCCTGGGGAGTTTCAGTTGCTGGTGTGGCTGGTGAGCCGCAGATGCAATCTCGCTGCCTTTCCTAGCGGGTGCTCCCAGGCCTTCACCGCACTCCCGGCCCTCGTGAGGGTCACCCACCTGAGCAGGCCACCCAGATCTCAGGACACTCATGCACAGGCCACAGAAGTGCTTCTGAGGCTCTGCTATGGCTGGACTGTGTCTCCGCCAAGTGCATATGTTGAAGCCCTATATCCCCACCCCACCCCTCAGCATGTGTCTATTCAGAGATAACGTCTTAAAGAGGTGATTATGTTAAAAGGAGGTCAGTGGAGCGGGTCCTAATCGAATGTGACTGGTGTCCTCATACAAAGAGGACAGCTGGACACACATGGGTACCGAGGGAAGCCATGAGGAAACACAGTGGAGGGAAAAGGCCAACAGCCAGCTGAGGAGGAGGTCTCAGAAGAAACCAGCCCGCCGACACCATGATCTCGGACTTCCAGCCACCAGAACTTCGAGGAGGTGATGATGATGATGGCGATAATGTTAAATTTTAAAAATGGTGGATCAGGCAGTCAAGAATCTGCCTGCAACGTGGGAGACCCAGGTTCGACCCCTGGGTCGAGAAGATGCCCTGGAGAAGGAAATGTCTACCCCTCCAATATTCTTGCCTGGAGAATTCCATAGACAGAGGAGCCTGGTGAGCTACGGTCCATGGGATCACAAAGAGTTGGACACAACAGAGCAACTAACACAAAGTCATCCCTCAGCTGCGGGAAACGTTCCAGGAATTTCTTATATAAAACAGCATAGTGCTTATATATAACCTAAGCATATTCACCAGGACTCTAAAGCCTCTCTACATTGCTTATAATACCTAGTACAGTGTAATGCCATGTAAATAGCTGCTGGAACATGGGAAAGTCAAGTTTTGCTTGTATGATGCAGGTGTCAGGCTTTAGGAACTCTTTGAGTATGATTAGGGGTTCAGGGGAGAAGGGGGTCAGTGATGACAGAGGAAGCAGCAGCAGGTAGGGATTCTCCCTCCCCTGTGGGTCAGTCTTCCCCCTCAGTCAGGCCCCACCAGGCCAGGGAAGGGGGACAGGAGGCAGGGTGGCTTCTTCAGGGCCTGGGGCAGGTGAGGGGCTAGGCCTCCCAGGGCCTAGGAAACTTCTGGGATTCTTTTTTTTTTTTTAATAGTTTTAATCCACAATTGGTTGAATTCGAGGATATGGAGGGCTGATTGTTTACATATTATATATAGGTCGTAAAATGCTAGTCACTCACTAGTGTCCAACTCTTTGCAACACCCTGGACTGTAGTCCACCAGGCTCCTCTGACCATGGAATTCTCCAGGCAAGAATATTGGAGTGGGTTGCCACGGTTTTCTCCAGGGCATCTTCCTGACCCAGGGATTGAACCTGGGTCTCCCACATTGCAGACAGATTCTTTAGCATCTGAGTCACTAGGGAAGCCCATATATATCCAAAATAAAAACCAACTCTGTGGTATTTTGTTATGACATCCACAGCAAACTAATACAACTCCTAGAATTAAATGGAAAAACACTCTCTGGTGAATTCTATTCCCAGAAACACATGCTTTGACCAAAATTCAGCTCTGTGCACCAACACAGTTTTCTATAGCAGTTAATTCAGATAGTACTGAACCTCTAAAATAAGAGGTCCTAACTCAGACTTGATTCTTTCCACCCAGCCGTCACTTCCTGGCCTGCACCTTTGGGGTAGTTGGGGGCAGGGGGGTGCAGCCTCACATATGTTTACAAGAAAATATGACTGAGTCAAAAGGAACACTCTGCTCAGACTGGGTCTCTCTTTTCACAAAGACCTATATCTTTCAAAAAACTTTTAAAATACAGAAATAATCTTGAAAATCTATAGACTATGAAAAATTGAAACAATGTAGAAGTATAACATATGAAAATATATAATGTCTCTTCCTACAAACCCCAAACCCTACTTGCCTCTCCTGTCTGCTTCTAGCACTTTTTCTCTGCATTTTCTTGCATGTCTAGCAGATACATGCACATTCTGTTTAAGGGAGGTTGTTTTTACACAAATAGTATCATACTGGACTTATTATTCAGCAAGTCGCTTCTCTTATTAAAGAGTCATTTTGGAAATCTTTCCCTGCCAGTTTAGCTGTTGGGCTGCCCACCCTATCCACAGTATTTAGAACAGTGCCTGGCACAGCTGAATCTCAGTGCATATTTGTCAAATGAATGACCAAATGAAAGAATGTATGGTGTTTATCCATATGCCAAATGATGGAAATGCAGATGGTCTTTGATGTTTCCCCTACAAACAGTGCTCAACACACATTCACACACATCTGTCATTCCACCCCGTCCTCTTCTCAGTATTACAGGCTCTTCATCTTCAGTTCCTAGCCTCCTATTGGAATCCTCTGCAACACTCTCTCTTCTGGGTTCCCAGCATGGCCTCCTCTTGTCTTGCAGAACCTCTCCCTTAATACAAGAACTTCAGTAGAACTCATGATGGGGCTGGCAGGTCACAGACATTTGTCAATCAGCCTCCTGGATAGAAAATTTTTGTGGATAATTCTTCAAGAGATGGGAATACCAGACCAACTTACCTGCCCCCTGAGAAATCTATATGCAGGTCAGAAAGCAACAGTTAGAACTGGATATGAGACAACAGACTGGTTCCAAATCAGAAAGCACTATGTCAAGGCTGTATATTGTCACCTGCTTATTTAACTTATGTGCAGAGTACATCATGAGAAATGCCAACCTGGATGAAGCACAAGCTGGAATCAAGACTGCCAGGAGAAATATCAATAACCTCAGATACACAAATGACACCACCCTTATGGCAGAAAGTGAAGAACTAAAGAGCCTCTTGATGAAAGTGAAAGAAGACAGTGAAAAAGTTGGCCTAAAACTCAACACTCAGAAAACTAAGACCATGGCATCCAGTCCCATTACTTCATGGCAAGTAGATGGGGAAACAATGGAAATAGTGACAGACTTTATTTTCTTGGGTTCCAAAATCACTGTTGATGGTGACTGCAGCCATGAAATTAAAAGATGCTTGCACCTTGGAAGAAAAGCTATGACCAAACTGGATGGCATATTAAAAAGCAGAGACATTACTTTGCCAATAAAGGTCCGTCTAGTCAAAGCTATGGTTTTTCCAGTGGTCATGTATGGATGTGAGAGTTGGACTGTGAAGAAAGCTGAGTGCCGAAGAATTGATGCTTTTGAACTGTGGTGTTGGAGAAGATTCTTGAGAGTCGTTTGGAACACAAAGAGATCCAACCAGTCCATCCGAAAGGGAATCAGTCTTGAATATTCATTGGAAGGACTGCTGCTGAAGCTGAAGCTCCAATATTTTGCATCAGGCCACCTGATGCAAAGAACTGACTCATTGGAAAAGACCCTGATGCTGGGAAAGATTGAAGGCGGGAGGAGAAGGGGATGACAGAGGATGAGATGGTTGGATGGCATCACCGACTCGATGGACATGAGTTTGAGCAAGCTCTGGGAGTTGGTGATGGACAGGGGAGCCCAGCGTGCTGCGGTCCATGGGTCACAAAGATTCAGACGTGACTGAGGGACTGAACTGACTCCTGAATAGAGAGGCCTCTGCCGCAGCCACCACTTGTCGGTTGCTACCCGCCTGGCCCACTGATCACTGCCATACCGAAATTGCCCTCAAAGTCACCAGTAACCTCGTAACTGCCAAAGCCAGCAGCATCTTTCCACTCCTTGCCTTGGGCAGCCTCTCTGCTGCTTTTGGCTCTGTGGCCCACATCCTTACTTGGGATTTTAAATCCAAAAATTTGGGACCACTTCTTTCTTGAAACTCTCTTCTCCCTTAGGTTGCAGAACTTCGCCTGGGTCTCCTACTTCTTTCCAGCTCTTTGCTTAGCCTCTGGTCCCTTGTTCAATGTCGGGGTCCTGCCCAAGCCATCTTCCCTAACCCTCATGCCCTCCACCAGCCCCCTAGATCCATGAACCCACAACTGCACTTCCAGCTCAGACTTCTTGCTAAGCACCAGGCACACACAGCTGTAAACTGTGAGATAAATGCCCTGCGCGCTATTTGGTAAAGCACTGTGGGAACTCAGAACACTTGCTGAGTCGGCTTCAGTGATTCTCAAAGTGTGGTCCAGAGAGAGCCCAAGACCCTCACAGGGAGTGTATAAGGTAAAACTATTTCCCTAATAAATGCTAAGTTGTAATTTGCTTTTTCTTCCACTCATCCTCTCACGAGTGTACCATGAAGTATCCCAGAAGCTACATGTCACTGTGATATTGCCAACAGCTTGAACATGGAAGCAGATATGAGAAGCCAGCTGTCTTGTATTAAGCTGAATATTAAAGAGATTTGCAAAAATATAAATCAGTACCAGTCTTCTTAAAAATTTTGGAGGTTTGGAAAATAGAGTACTTTCTCATAAAATACATCATTTATATTAAATATGATTGGTTTACCCTGATTTTTAAAATAAATGATTATTTTTAAATTTCATAGTTTTAGTTTCTAATAAAGTACATATCCACAGATAGATATAAACCACATAAACAAATTGAGGTGATGGTGGTCCTTAATAGTTTGTGAGACTGGAAAGGAATTCTGAAACCAAAAACCCTCTTCTTAAATCCAGAGCTTTTCAACAGCTTTTTCCATGTAGACGGTTCCGTGTAGGTGGCCTACAGACATGTCATCCAGGGCCCCTGACAGAAGCCCTGTGTCTTTCCTTCCTTCAGCATGGCCCCTCTCACACCCACCTCCTGCCCACAAGCCCCACCCAAGCCTCCATGCCTACCTTCTGCATCCCACCCCCAGTGTGGGCCACAGCTTCCTAGGGGCCCCTCCTCCATCCCATCTGGCTGAGCCCCCATTTGTAGCCAGCACGGAGTTTCTAGAACAAGTCTGACCATGTCACCCCCTGCTTAGAAACACCCTCTTACCCCGTGTTGACCTCAAGAAAGACACCGAGTTCCTGAGCAGATGGCTGAGCTGTCAGGATGCACTGCAGGCCCCCGTCCACCTCTCGCGCTCAACTGCCCTCTGGCCCTTTCTCTCCAGCCACACTGAAGCTCTTTCTACTCCCCACTCCAGAATATTCCTATCATTGCACTTTTGCATATGATGTCCTGTCTACCCAGAGAGATCTTTTGGGTTTAGCAAAAATCAAGATTCAACTTAAAAAAAAAAAAGATTTGGCTCAAACGTGCTCACAGTGGTCATCCCTGACTCCCTGACAGAATGAGTGTCTTGGGCCTCTCAGGTCCCAGGCATGTGCACACACATCTGTAAGGCATATGGAGTTGTCAGGTATCTGCTTCTCAGACTGTGAACTGCCTTCCGACCTGTCTGTCTCAGAGTCACTAGCACTGAGCATGTGTGTTCTAGTCGCTCAGTCGTGTCTGACACTTTGTGATCCCATGGCCTGCATCCCTCCAGGCTCCTCTGTCTGTGGGGATTCTCCAGCCAAGAATACTGGAATGGGTTGCCATGCCCTCCTCCAGGGGATCTTTCCAACCCAGGGCTCGAACCCAGGTCTCCCACATTGCAGGCAAATTCTTTGCTATCTGAGCCACCAGGGAAGCCAGCACCTGGGATAGTGCCTCATATATGAGAAGAGTTTAGTAGCTTTTTCTTTAATAAATGCCCAAAGCTAAAATCACCTTCCCTCCTGGAATATTTTTTCTTGAGTTCCCATCTCACTGAATGGCATCCCCCAGAGAGCCATAGAAGCAACCATGAGGTCAGCTTTGACTCATCCCTCTCCCACACTTCAACATCCAATGAGTCATTAACTCTGCTTCCCTGACGTTTTCCATAATCATGCTCTCCTTTACACTCACACCACCACCGTCCAAGTTCACTCATTCATCCATCCATTCATTCTTTCATTCATGTAACTAACACTTACTGATCACTTCCTAGGCACCAGGCAATGTGCTGGGACCCAGTTCTATAAAGACAAAATAATCCACAGTCTGATTTCTCTACAATCTATTCAGGAAAACAGACAAAAAATGTAAACAACAAGTCATACATCATGATGATAAGCACAGTTACTTTCTATCAGAAAAATGTGCTTTCAAAACTCAAGAGAGGAATGACTTATCTTCATCAGAGGAGAAAGGCGAGGCCAGAGGGGCCCGCACAGAGCTGGATGACCAAGGACGAGCCGGCCTCTCCCAGCCAGAGACAGGCCACATTGTCATCTCCCCAGGGCTCCTGGGAGGGCCACCTCACCACACTCCCACCCACAACTGCTCTAGTCAAGTTAGACTAGACTGATCAAGACTTCCGTGTCCCCCCAAAATGTCCATGTCGTTCCACCCTGTTCAGAGTAGATGTCAAAGCCCCTCAGCATGAGAAGCAAGACTGATCACATCCAGGTCCAAGCTCCTTTCTGGTTTCCATGGCCACGCACCTCTAATCCAGCCTCACCTTTTCCCTGACCAGTGCCATTCTTTTCTTTCAGGGTGATTGTTTTCTCGGACCAGGGTCCAGCTTTGACCCAATCTCCATAGAGGAAGATGACACTCACCCATCTGGTAGGCCAGCTCACACTAGGGACTGTGCGCTGTCCCTAAAAGACCTGGAGACCACACCCCAGGCTCCTCCCTCTGTGGAACCCCTGCCCCTTCTCCACCAGACCTAATCTCACTGTCACCTCCTCCAAGAAGTCCTCCCAGACTGATGGCTTCAGTTACTCCCGCCCCACCCCTCCCCTGCTCTTTGTGCATGCACTGTAGCCCTTATTTGGATTTGGAAGAAAGAGACAGGAAGCTTGAGACAAGAGGGTGGGAGAAAGAAAAGAAGGAGGGAACTAAAATGAAAGAAAGACAGTACAGACAACATGAACATAAAAGTTTATATTCACGTTTTTCTTCATTGTTTCCACTCATTTTCTTGCAGAGGCTCTTGAAACTTCCCATTATCCTTGGTGGGTCAATAGGGTGGATTAAAAAAACTATTCCCTGCTCACAGATGAAGACACTAAGGTTCAGAGTGGTACAGAGTGAGGGCTATACAGCTAGCAAATGGCAGAGACTGACCATAAGTAGATGCTCCAAACAATGGGTTGTTTTGAGCTGTGGTTCAAGATAGCAGCAATACCTTATCATCCCAGAAATGGAAACGTCAAAATATGACTGGGTCAGGTGACTTCTCTTGAGTCACCTAGTAACAGTTACGAGGAGAGTCCGAGTTTATTTTGTCACTTTGGGTTCTGGTAGGGCAGAAGCACGGACATTCTTGAAGTGAAAAACCTTTCTCCTGGGGAGTGGGAGGGGGGTCCCTGCCTTGGCAGCTCCCCACAGACCCCTCAAGCTTCAACAGAGCTCCTTTTCTGAGCGGAGTTTTGTAGGGTATGCGTGGGACGGGAGGGCTGTTTTCACACGAAATTAACTGAAAGAATTCACCTACTTCAGAGGCTTTTTCCCCCCTTGAGACTCTAAAATAACTTCATTTCCTTTTAAAATTTCTAAATAAGGGAGAACACTAGGGTGGGGGGCTGCTCTCTGGAGCCCCGAGTCACAGCCCGCCCCCCGCCCCCCCTCCCCCAGCTGTGATGGCCTCTGAGCCGCAGGGCTGCCGGCAGCTACTTTTTCCATTCTATTTTTAAGACCCGAAAGTACGAACAATTTCATCTTGGTTTTCTTCCTCAATCTTGACTGGAAGTCACAAACAGCACAGATGGCTAGTAACACTTTGAAAACCTTCCCAAGTCTCCGGCACTCTGAAAAGGGTCAGCGGGGCACGCTGTCGGATGCTCAGTGTCGAGGCTGCTGAGGGTGGGCTCCGGACCTGACGACCCAGCTGGAGAGAAAGGGAGAAGGGGGAGGGGGCACAGGGGACCCTCGCAGGCGGAACAAGGTGGGTCAGATCTGGTTTTTAGTCAATCAGGAAGGACGGGCTCTGGGCCAAAAAGTCTGGCTGAAAGAGCCCCTAGGGGAAGAAAAAAACACACAGCAAACTGAAGCATGAGCAAATAAGAGCAATAAGAACTGCAGAGAATCAGCAGCTCACAGGGACACTGTGTTTTCCGGTTACAAGGCGCCTCCTTGTGTGTCATCTTTGGGAAATCCCGAAGTCCCTGCGACATGGAAAGAGTTACTCAGGTTGCAGGTGACAAGACTGAGGTTTGGCTGACTTACCCAGGATCTCACCGCTGGATGGGAGACTCCCAAGGGTGGCAGTTCCTGCCAGAGGGTGCTGCCCAGGGCCACTCGGGGGCCACAGAGCAGGGCCAGTACTCCTTCAACACTGGACCCTGACCTCCAAATCGGTTCCCAGGTTGCCTTGGCCAGCTGCAGAGAAATCTCCCGCACACGCCCACCGGAAGTCACCCACCGTGGTGAGGGGACGGTTCTAGACAGAGTCCCTGCAGAAGTTTTCTGGTTCAGCTTAGATCTAGAAGCCCTCAGGGGAGTTGTCAGAGTTTGAGGAAGTCACAGAGAGGCAAAAACTTCAGCCCATGAGATTTGTGGTTTTGGCCTGACCTTTTTTTTTTTTTCCTTAACAGAATTATAATTTTTTAAAATTGTGGCAAAAGAGTCATAGCATAAAATTCACTGTTTTAACGATTCTTATGAGTGCATTTCAGCAGCAGCAAGCAACCATCATCACCCTCCATAGTCAGAGCGTTTTCGTCTTCCCAAATGGAAACTCTGTCCCCATTAAACACTAACTCCCCATCCCCCCGCCTCAACTCCTGGTAACCACAGTTCTACTTTGTGTCTTTACGAATTTGACGATCCTAGCTACTTCATGCAAGTGAAATCGTGCAGTATTCGTCCTTCTGGGTCTGGCTTGTCTCATTTGTCATAATGTTTTCAAGGTTCATCCATGTCGTATAAACCACACTGTTTATCCTTCCATTCATCCGTGGACACTGGGATTGCTGCTACCTGGGGGCTGTTGTGAATAATGTTGCTCTGAGCCTGGGGGGACTGGGCTGGCCTTTTGTTTTCTCCAGCCCTTGTGTGCTGCTGGAGGTTGCTTCAGGTGTACACACAAGTATTTACAGCCCTGATCGATACCGCAGGGCAACTCTGAAGCAAAGTTTAAAACAAAACCGTCTGCTCGGTGCCCCTCCCAACCTATTCAGCTGCCAGGTGTTGGCACTCCTGGTTTGGCAACATGTGGCCCCGAGGTCACCTCTTGGAGTTCGTGGCCAAGCATTCTAAAATGGCCCCAGGGCCTAAGCCAAGATTATATTCACTGCCATCAGGGGAAGACTTATTTCAATGTCCTCAAAGGCCTTCTTGAAGCCCACGGGGCCATCCTCTAGAAGACATGGCGTTTGGGGCCCTGCCAAATGTTCCCGATCTGCCAGGAAACTAGACACCCACCAGTCACCATCTCATCTACAAGATGCTCTCAAAAGCATGGAGACAGGTTTCAGATGTGCTCCAGAGTTCTGTGCATGTGTGCTAAGTCGCCTCAGTCATGTCCGACTCTTTGAGGCCCTAGTCCTTCTGATTTCACACAATTAAAACATCTTTAAAGCAGGAGCTTTTACTTAAACCTAAGAGTTTCTTCTGATTAATCTTTCTCCAATAAAAAGCCCTCTTGACATTAAATACAATTTTGCTAGATAGACCAAGATTTCACCCAAAGGAAATTAAAGATGCTTACCTATTTTTTTTCCCCCACTGAGCCCTCAGAGTAACTGAGGGAAATGAGATTGTTGCTAGGATGCTTCCCATCCAAGAACACATGCCCTGCATCCCGGCCCCCGCCTCCCCGAGTGCGCTGTCTCTGTCCTCCCACCCCCGCCGCAAGTCTGACAGCACTCTGTCACACTGACCCATGCCAGAGGACATGCACTCACCAGCAGGGCGTGTCGAGGGCCCTCGCGGTGGACACCCCGGTCCCCTCAGCTGTCCTCCCAGCTGTCCAGGTGTCCCTGAGGCTGGGAGAGTCTCTTCAGGCCGAAGTTCTGCTTCCTTTCACCATTCACATTCAAAGCTGCAAAGGTAGTTTTGCTTTGCCTTTTTTTTTTCTTTTAAAGGAGAGGAAGAAAGCAATCAGATGAGGGAGGGAGATGAAGCCTGCACCTCAGCATGAGTCACTGAATCAAAGTTCAACAACCACATGCAAAACACACTCCGTGAGGGCAGGGCTAGGGCAGACGAAAATATGAGCTCTCCGCTTCCCCCCACCCCCACCCTCGACGGTGGACACGGTGGACGTGGCTGCTCCAAGTTCCCACTCTGGCTGGCAGCTGAGAAGAGCATCTGATCCTAGATGCTTCTTAGGAAGGTGGGGGCTCACAACTTTATATACAGAATTGCCAGTTACACAGAGCCAAGGTGGGGGCGGGGCAGGGACAGAACCTGGGTGCATGGGCGCGTGGGCATTTCCCTGCCATCACAGGGGTCCCAGGCAGGTCACAAAGTCCTTCTTGCTGGAGGAGCAGGGCACTGGCCTCTGTCAGGAGATTATACAGCCCTGGGCTTCCCTCTCTGTGGCCGCGCACGGGGTGGGCAGTCTCCTCTCTCACAATGGCCGGAGGAGCCTGACCACAGCATCCTGGGACCCCAGCATCCTGAAGCCCAGCTTGCTGCAGCCTCAACAGGTACGGGCAACAAACCCCAAGCTCTGTGATTATTTCCAGCATTGGGGGATGCTCATCAGAGGAAAGAACATGATCAAACCCCACAGCAACCCACCTGCACAGCAAATGCCAATGTCTCTAACGTGACCAGTCCAGAAATATACAGTCATCCAGTTAGTCAAGCTGAGTTTAGAGCCTGGGAGTCGGTGCTGAGGAAATAAGAAAGCCACAAGTTACCAGACTTTCGATGCTCTGCTTTCTTTATTTCCCATCTGTGCCACACAGAAGATGGGAGGCAGTCTGCAATATTAAGGCACGTATAGATCGGAGAAGGCAATGGCACCCCACTCCAGTACTCTTGCCTGGAAAATCCCATGGACGGAGGAGCCTGGAAGGCTGCAGTCCATGAAGTAGCTGAGGGTTGGACACGACTGAGTGACTTCACTTTCACTTTTCACTTTCATGCATTGGAGAAGGAAATGGCACCCCACTCCAGTGTTCTTGCCTGGAGAATCCCAGGGACGGGGGAGCCTGGTGGGCTGTCATCTATGGGATCACACAGAGTCGGACACGACTGAAGTGACTTAGCAGTAGCAGTAGTAGAATGGATTACCTAAATAAAGATTAGAAGTACAGTGGGGGTAAATTAGGAGTTTGGGATTAACATAAACACACTACTATGTTTAAAATAGACAGCTGGTGGGAATTTGCTGTATGACTCAGGGAGCTCAAACCCAGGCTCTGTGACAACCTAGAGGGGTGGGATGGGGTGGGAGGTGGGAGGGAAGTTCTGGAGGGAGGGGACATAAGTATACCTATGGCTGATTCATGTTGTTGTATGGCAAAAGCCAACACAATATTGTAGAGCGATTGTCCTTCAATTAAAAATAAATAAATTGAGATGTTTAAAAAATAAAATAGATAACTAAAAAAGATCTACTGTATAGCACAGTATACAAAATACTCAATATTTTGTAATAACTTATTAGGGAAAAGAATCTGAAAAACAAATATATGTGTGTGTGTGTAACTAAATTACTTTGTTAAACAACTGAAACTAATACAACATTGTGAATCAGCTATACTCCAATTCTTTTTAAATGATGAAAAGTCATACAATTTAAAAAATTTTTTTAATAATTAAAAAACAAAAACTACAGTCAGAAACCATTCAAAGAAAAAAAGAACATTACACTAGAACCTAGGTTAAAATAGTCACTTCACTTGAGCACTGATCCTAGCTTTGAAATTTGGGACACAATGGATTTTCTAATAACAACTACCATTTGTTTACCCCTGGCACCCCACTCCAGTACTCTTGCCTGGCAAATTCCATGGACAGAGGAGCTTGGTAGGCTGCAGTCCATGGGGTCGCTAGCAGTCGGACACGACTGAGCGACTTCACTTTCATTTTTCACTTTCATGCATTGGAGAAGGAAATGGCAACCCACTCCAGTGTTCTTGCCTGGAGAATCCCAGGGACGGGGAAGCCTGGTGGGCTGCTGTCTATGGGGTCGCACAGAGACGGACACGACTAAAGTGACTTAGGTTAGCAGCAGCCAGTATATTTGCTAAGTTTCCATCAAACTTTCCTAATCTGCACAACAGCTCTACAGCGCAGGAAATATTCTTCCCAGTTTTGAGATGAGGTCATCAGTACTGAAGGGCTTCCCAGGTGGTGCTAGTGGTAAAGAAGCCACCTCCCAATACAGGAGACACAAGTGACATGGGTTCAATCCCTGGATCGGGAAGTTCCCCTGGAGGAGAAAATGGCAAACCACTCCAGTATTCTTGTCTGGAGAATTCCATGGACAGAGGAGCCTGGGTGGGCTATATACAGTTCATGGGGTTGCAGATAGTCAGACAAGACTGAGTGCGCACACGCACACACACACACAGGGCAGTGTTGAGAAAGGGTAACTAAACTGCCCAAGTTCACTCAGTAAGTGGTTTGAGTCAAGAGTCAAACCCAGGACCATCAGGCTCCAAAATATACCCTTTATCTGGCCGTGTGTAGCCTATCAGCTCTCAAACACCTAGTAAAGCATGCTCGGTTTTCAAGAGAAATAAAGATTTTCCTGGTATGAAATTTTAGGAGAAATCTAAGTCCTTATGTTGAGTGATGTATCAGATAATATTTTCAGCTCAAGTCCTGTAGAAGATGCGTGCATGTATGCTAAGTCCCTTCAGTTGTATTAGATTCTTTGCTGCCCCCATGAACTGTCACCCACCAGGCTCCTCTGTCCACGAGATTCTTCAGGCAAGAGTACTGCAGTGGGTTGCCATGCTCTCCTCCAGAGGATCTCCCCGACCTAGGGATCGAACCCACGTCTCTAACGTCTCCTGCATTGGCAGGCAGGTTCTTTACCACTAGCCCCATGTGGGACATCATAGTAGATGAAGGGGCATCAAATGCCAATTCTTCACTGGAAGCCTCTGTCTAAGCGGTGGTGTTGCACCTCAATGCAGGGAAGGGTTTCTGTGTGGAAATGACCTGACATTGTCCAGGAGCCTTATTCTCTGACTGTCTGGCCGAATAAAGCCACAGAACTCAGAGCCAATCACTGCCAAGGGGTTCCTTGGACTCTCTTGCCCAAATACCAGATTCTGAGGGGCAATAATTCTATGTACAGGATAGCAACCAGTCAAGGAAGGAATTCTCTGCAGAGGTTGCCAGGTGCCACCATGCTGCGCACTTAACAAAAGATGAACATGAGTAATGAAATTTCTGAATCCTGACCTGTATCAGTCCAGGGTGATGGGACGCCTCGGCACAGGTCAGGCAACACAGCAGCCAGCAGCAAAAGCGAAAAAGACGTTAGAATCTGCTCAACTATCAGGCAAGTCAGCATTTTTTTGGCAGAGACCCCAGAATTCTATGTCTGAAATCTCAAGAGACATTATGCAGACCTGAAAAACAGCTACTCTGTGGTCTTCATAAGAAAAGAACCACCGTCTGGTGTCTTTATGGTATCTGATTTAGAGAAAACTCATCTTGGTTTTTCCACAACTGAAATGACTTAGCTGCTATGACTGTCAGAAGTTGAAAGAGTTGAACCACTGTTTAGCCAGCCTGTGTGCGTGCATGCTCAGTCGCTCAGTCGTGTCCAGCTCTTTGTGGCACCATGGATTGTGGCCCACCAGGCTGCTCTATCTGTGGTATTTCCCAGGCCAGAATACTGGAGTGGGCTGCCATTTCCTCCTCCAGGGGATCCTCCAGGCCCAGGGATTGAACCTACTGTTTAGCCTATTTCTCCCTAATTGTAACCTGCTGGAGGTTACAGAGGTTACTCAATATGCCAGCAAATTTGGAAAACTCAGCAGTGGCCACAGGACTGGAAAAGGTCAGTTTTCATTCCAATCCCAAAGAAAGACAATGCCAAAGAATGCTCAAACTACTACACAATTGCACTCATCTCACATGCTAGTAAAGTAATGCTCAAAATTCTTCAAGTCAGGCTTCAACAGCAAGTGAACCATGAACTTCCAGATGTTCAAGCTGGCTTTAGAAAAGGCAGGGGAACCAGAGATCAAATTGCCAACATCTGCTGGATCATCGAAAATGCAAGAGAGTTCCAGAAAAACATCTATTTCTGCTTAATTGACTACCCCAAAGCCTTTCACTGTGTGGATCACAATAAACTGTGGAAAATTCTTCAAGAGATGGGAATACCAAACCACCTGACCTACCTCCTAAGAAATCTGTATGCAGGTCAGCAACAGTTAGAACTGGACATGGAACAACTGATTCCAAATAGGGAAAGGAGTACGTCAAGGCTGTATATTGTCACCCTGCTTATTTAACTTCCAAGCAGAGTACATCATGAGAAACGCTGGGCTGGAAAAAGCACAAGCTGGAATCAAGATTGCCAGGAGAAATATCAATAACCTCAGATATGCAGATGACACCACCCTAATGGCAGAAAGTGAAGAACTAAAGAGATTTGATGAAAGTGAAAGAGGAGAGTGAAAAAGTTGGCTTAAAGTTCAACATTCAGAAAGCAAAGATCATGGCATCTGGTCCCATCACTTTGTGGCAAATAGATGGGGAAACAATGGAAACAGTGACAGACATTATTTTCTTGGGCTCCAAAATCACTGCAGGTGGTGACTGCAGCCATGAAATTAAAAGACGCTTACTCCTTGGAAGAAAAGTTATGACCAACCTAGACAGCATATTAAAAAGCAGAGACATTACTTTGCCAACAAAGGTCCGTCTAGTCAAAGCTATGGTTTTTCCAGTAGTCATGTATGGATGTGACAGTTGGACTATAAAGAAAGCTGAGCACCGAAGAATTGATGCTTTTGAACTGTGGTGTTGGAGAAGACTCTTGAGAGTCCCTTGTACTGCAAGAAGATCCAACCAGTCCATCCTAAAGAAAATCAATCCTGAATATTCATTGGAAGGACTGATGCTGAAGCTGAAACTCCAATACTTTGGCCACCTGATGCAAAGAAGTGACTCATTTGAAAAGACCCTGATGCTGGGAAAGATTGAAGGTGGGAGGAGAAGGGGATGACAGAGGATGAGATGGTTGGATGGCATCACCGACTCAATGGACATGAGTTTGAGTAAACTCCGGGAGTTTGTGATGGACAGGGAGGCTTGGTGTGCTGGAGTTCATGGGGTCACATAGAGTCGGACACAACTGAGCAGCTAAACTGAACTGAGAGGTTACAGTTTTAGTTACTGCATCATTGACCCCAAACTAGACTCTGCCCAGGAGACACTGAAAAAAGAACAGCAGCTTTCCACTTGCAGCATTAACTTGGGCCCATGTTTACATGTCTCCAGAAGCTATTAGGGGAGTTCTCTGGCGATCCAGTGGTTAAGACTCCCTGCTTCCAGTGGAGGGGCCGTAGGTTCCATCCTTGGTTGGGGAACTAAGATCTCACATGCTGGGTGGCTAAAAAAAAAAAAAAAAAAAAAAGCTATTAGACTTAGAGAACAGTGGGACCACGAGCGTGGCACACTTCCCTCTTCTGCTGTGCTGAAGATGGGCATGGAGTCTGCCCCGAGGCTATTTTTCCTCCACTCTGGCCCTTTGCGGTGAGAGACAGAAGTCTGTGCTTTCAGGAAGCAGCCTGGAGGTGCTGAGACAGTGGCTCCTAAATGTGGAGTATGGACCCTTTGCGGGGAGGAACACGTGGGCAGATGGCGTGGGCTGTTTCAGTGGTTCACCAACCCAGGGCAGAATCCTTGGCTTGTCTACTCCCCTGTACAAACAGCATCGGTGAGCACCAAAAACAGTCTGGATTGTATGATCTGTTTTCTCGATGAACTAAAACAGGGTGTAGACATTTGTTGCTCTAGTGTTTGTCACCAGCTTCCTCCCATCGATTCCTCCACTGGCAGTGTGTGGGGGAGTTCTTTTTTCTCTGTCACCCCACGAAATTTTGAGCCTGTGATTCTTTTTGCTTTTTGCCAGCCCGATGTGTGAGACATGGTAAGTCATTTCTCATGGTTGTTTTAACTTTTACTACCCTGATTACAGCAGTAAATAACCCACCAGCAATGCAGGAGACACAGGAGACATGGGTTCTGTCCCTGGGTCGGGAAGATGCCCTGGAAAAGGAAATGGCAACCCACTCCAATATTCCTGCCTGGGAAATCCCATGGACAGAGGAGCCTGGCAGGCTATAATCTAAAGTCACAAAGAATTGGACATGACTGAGCACCTTCAGGAGCAGTAAATTGGAGGATCTTTTCACATGCTTACAGAGCATCCAGTTTTCTTCTTTTTTTCTTCTCTTGACCATTCGCCTACCGTGTAGTCTTTTTCTTATTAGTTGGTATTGATCTTCAGGTATTCTTTATACCAATCCTTTCTCTTTTATATATGTGTATCCTTGGTAACTTTCAGCTCCCAGTCAAATGGTTGTCTTTTTAGCTTTGTTTATGGTGTTTTAGGACCTGTGGATGTCTTTCCTTTCACGGAGTCAAAACTTGTTTTTTCCTTTTTCACTTGTGATTTCTGAATCTTGTTTAAGAAGTCCTCCCCTATCCTGAGACTGTAAAGATATTTTCCTATATTATCTCTAAAGTTTGTAAGTTTCCCCTTTTTGTGATCAGATATTTTATGATGATGTGGAATTTTTTCTAAATGGTATGAGAAAAGATCTAAGCTTATCAGGATAGCCAGTGTGGTGTCATGAACTTGAAGTCAGACTGCCCTGCCAATTATTAGCCTGGAGCAAATTATTTAACCTCCCTGTGCCTCCATTTCCTCATATGTAAAATAGGGAAAAGAACCATACCCACCCAGGACTTCCCTGGTGGTCCGTGGTTAAGACTCTACAGTGCCAATGCAGGGGGTGCAGGTTGGTTGGTAAGGGATCTAGGACCCCATGTGCCATGCAGTGCAGTCAAAAGATCAAGAAAAATAAAAACAAATAGTAATCATAAAGAAAACGGTTAGGGCATTCCCTGGTGATCCAGCGGCTAGTTCAATCCTGGGTTCAATCCCAGGTCAGGGAACTGAGAGCCCATAAGTCACGTGGCCCGGCCAAAAAAATTAAAAATAAAATGGTCAATAATAAATAATGCTTAAAAAAATAATTAATTACAACTATCTCATCAGGATATCCTGAGAATTTAATTAATGCACATAGAGTGCTTGGAACACTGCTCGGCATCAAGTAAGTGCTTAATAGTTAGCTGTTATTATTACAAGCACTAACTTTTATGAAGATAGGATAACTAGAACTTATAATGGAAAGTTTAGGACCCAGGGAACACCACAAAACTGCCAGGGCTACAGAGACAAGTAGAACAACGTTCCGGACCTTCAGTAGCCACGTGCACGCCCACAAACTTAGCAGAAGCAAGTGGGAAAGCCGCTCTCATTGTTTTTTGGCTTAGGCAATAATTTAACCAGTTATTGTTGGCTTTGCACAACAATCTAACTTAAAGCAGTTGTGTGTTTAAAACCATTTTTGTTTATTAAAACCTACCTTCTCTGAGTTCCACCTGAGATGTTACCACAAAAAAACTGCAGGGATTAAGGCAATAAGAACATTGCCAAATACATTTCAATTTCATTTCACACTGCCCACCAGCCTGAGAAGAAAACACCAACTAGTTTCTGCCCCTCGGTGACATGACTTTCAACAAAAAGGGACAGTCACTTCAAACATTAGTGTGAAGCAGACCTGCGTGCGTGCATGCTAAATCATTTCAGTCATGTCTGACTCTGCCACTCCATGGACTGTAGTCTGCCAGGCTCCTCTGTCCATGGAGATTCTCCAGGGAAGAACACTGGAGTGGGTTGCCAGGCCCTCCTCCAGGGGATCTTCCTGACCCAGGGATTGAACCCATGTATCCTATGGCTCCTGCTTTGCAGGTGGATTCTTTACCAAAGAGCCACCAGGGAAGCCCGAAGCAGACCTAGATGAAAGCAACCTCACTACCACTGATGTTTCAAGCTGGAGGGTTCTTTGCTGTGAAGGCTGCCCTGTGCAGTGTAGGATGGTAGCCAGTCTCTACCCACTCCATACCAGTGGCACAACCCTCCACATGGTGACAGCTAAAAATGTGCCCAGACATTGCAAAATGGCTCCTGGGGGTAAAATCTCCCCTGATTCAGAAGTGCTGGATCAGAGGTCCCATCAAAGGGGAAGTGCTGACTGCATGAGGAGCAGAGGAGGTCTTGCAGAGGAAAGGGTGGCTTGGTGGACTTTGAAGGAGAGTCTGAAGTGTCCTGGGAGAAGGCTGGGTTCTTTGGAACATTTCAGATGGAGGGAAGCCCAGGCAGAGGCTCAGAGGGCCAAGAAGCATGATGGACACTGTGGCTGAGGTTCACAGGAGAACAACTCAACTCGGGAGGAACTGAGCAAGCTTTGTTTGTTTGTTTAGAAAGCATTTTCATTTTTAAAAAATAACAATTAATTGAATTGTTAATATGTTTTTCACACGTGGGTAGTTTTGTTGTGATTTCCACTTCTGGGTCATCATGAAGTCACCAGGTTGGGAAAACGGAGTCTCAGAGTGCTCAGGGTTATCAAGAGAGAGGCCTAGCCTTTGAAAGGTCGTCTAGCCTTTGAAGCACCTCAGACCTGCTCACCAACCAACAGTAAGAAAAGGAACAACTTTCCAGGGTGCTGTCCGACTGACTGTTCTTTCTCCAACCTCTGTTACCGAATTCACTGTCCTATCGTTTAGTATCTGAGTCGCTGACTGAGGGCTGGAGACTGTCTCTACTTAGACTGTGAGACTGTGTCTATGTAATTAAAATAAGCTGGCATTTTGAAAAGTTCCCTAAATCTGCTGAAACCACAGTTTCAGTTGAAGTTGACTTTGGAGAACCCACTTTTTCTGGAGTCTGTAGTTCTCTCACAAAAAGCCTTGAAGGAATTATGAGATGGCCTCATACACTTGTCATTGTGAGGAAGAGAGACCATGAACCAACAGGTGTGAAGTTAGTGGGAAACAGGTAGAGAAACCCAGGTTAAGGGCACAGAAGGAGTGATGATAGCTTGTTAAGATCAGGTATTTCTCCAGGGCTAATGACAGCAGATTATAAGTGGTCACATTTGAACACTTGCAACACATTCTACATCTAGAAACTTGCTCTCTAGGGCTCAGCTCTGTATCCTTGCCAACAGCATCTTTGCTGGCCTCTGGCCTAAGTGCTGCTGAGGCTTTTCTTGAATGTGGTAAATACCTCACCCCTTGCAGTGGGTTGAAATGATATGTTCCAAAAAGATAATGTTCAAATGTCCTAAACTCCAATACCTGTGAACGTGACTTTATTTGGACATAGGGTCTCTGCAGATGTAATCAAGCTGATTTGCTATCAGACTGGATGAGGGTGGCCATGGCATCCCATGACTAGTGTCTTTATAAGAGAAAAGGTTTGGATCGAGAGACGCAGAAGAGCCACTAGGAAGAAGGCCAGGTGAAGAGCAGCAGAGATAGGCGCGATGCAGCTGTGAGTCAGGTCCATACCTGAAGCTAGGAATAGACGAGCTAAGTTTCTTCCCTACAGCCTTCAGAGGGAACACAGCCCTGCTGATCCTTTGCCTCTGGACTTTGGGTCTCCAGATCTTTAAGAATCAACGCCTGTTGTTTTGGTGGTTTTTTTTTTTTTTTTTTTTTTGTAATTATTTATTTTGACTGAAGGAAGAATGACTTGTTTTAAGCCACTCAGCTGGTGATACCATGTGATGGCAGCCCTAGGAAATGAGTAACCCCCGCAACGCCTTCCCTCAGAGCCTTCAGCCGAGGTCACCATGGACTCCGCTAAGCTCACTGCTCCTGTGCAGCGGGAAGATAAGAAGGGACCAGAGTGAGGCCCTGGGTCTAGGGGCTGGGAGCGGCCGAGGAGTGGCTGTCTGCACGTACTTCTGCCTGGCCTGCTCCTACACACACCCGGGGTGTGCCGCGAGAAGACAGCTGAGAGAAGCCCGAAGATCAAGCACGGAAGCCCGTGACATCCTTTCCCATAAGCATACGCTTGGGGGGAAAGGCCACGAGTGTATGTCTTTGGTTTATTTTCAGAGAATGAGTAGTAGATAATTATCAACATAATAATGAAACACCGCTTAACGATAAAGTTACAAATACATATTGCCATCAGCTGAGATGGCAGAATCTGTGGGGCTGGTCTCCTCCTGAGGTGAGGCACTCCCCTGTGCAAAGACGAATCTGGACAATTCCAGGCTAGCCCTCTGCACACATCCTACCAACGCAGTACAAAGTTAGCACCCAAAACCGGGGCAGCGGGGGCAGGGGGCAGTCTCCATTCCAACCCTACAGCAGATCAAAGTTTCATTCAAAGCATGTCGAGCTCCCACCATTCCAAAGATACCTGAAGTGTGTTCTGTAATATCCAGTGAGTGATTATGTAACTAAGATAGTATGACTTTTAGAATTATTATTGTGTGGCCCATTCCACATTCTAGCACTGCACCAACCCGGATAACAAACACAGAAGATGTCACGTTATTCATTGTCTCCACTGGGAAGCCCGCTTTGATGTAAATCTGGACTGGGGGCTGTGTGTCGATAGATGGCAAATGAGTCGCCTGCAAGGCCATCCGAGGAACTTGGTGCCAACCCTTGGGTAACTATACACAACTGCCAGAGTGACTTTTTCAAAAGTCCAGTTGACTTTTTCAACTGCCTTTGTTAGACATATATTCTGCTTTTCCTCTGTCTGGAAAATCAAGTCTCAGTTTTGCATTCAGCTCACTCCTCTCGCCTGTCCATGCTCTCTACTTGTGGTCCTCTGCTTCAGCCAGACCACCATATTACTCTCCCGCTTGCCTTTCTGTTTTGTTTACTTTTTTGGCTGCGGCAGTTCTTAGTTGTGGCATGCGGAACCTTTAGCTGTGGCATGTGGGATCTAGTTCCCTGACCCGGGGCCCCTGCTTTGCCAGTGCAGAGTCTTAGCTATTGGACCATCGGGGAAGTCCCCCTCTTGCTTTTTGAGTCATTTTCTGACTTGAAATCCTAAAGTTCTCTTCTCCAGATCACACTGCCTGGAGGAAACAAAATTAAACAAAAAATTTTCTCTCTTTCAGGAACCAGAGGTCATTGTGATCTTGTTCTAGATTCACAACAACAAAACAGCACTTTTCTAACTTCTCATTTCATCCAAGCTCTCTTGCTCATAAGTTACCATATTTTCGATCTTTTAGGTGTTTTGAGCATCCCGGTGTCCTAGGTAAAAATAAATAATAGCCATATAACCTTGTAATTGCACATAAAACATCTCTCCAAAACTCTGCCCAGCTGCCCCTTCAATGTGCAAGGAGAGGAAGCAAAGATAAAATTAAACCTAATTAGCAGTTCTGGGTAAGTAAGATAGGGTAAGAAGAAAGAATGTCTGTCCTATTAGAATAATTGAGGTTACTTGCTTTTAAAAAAGGGCAATTTTGAAAATTAAGGGGATCTCCATATTCTATCATTTAACAACAGGAAGCACAAACTTCTCTAAAATTTCCCATCAAAACATGGTTTCATAGCAACAGCCACTGAAAGGTAAGTCTTCTGTGATTTCGATTTTACTATCTGTAATATATTCTTTGTGACTCAGTCTTGATGCAAGTAAGAAATGTCAAACTTGAGACTGAAACTTTTTATGATGAGTGGAAAACATAGGTATGAAATATATCTTCAGTAACTAAAAAGCAACTAATACATTAAGAGACATTTGTGAAAGTATAGACCTACTTAAAGTTTCTCTTGTTTTAGCCTTTAATAGTTCTATTCAAAAATCTTTGAAAATTCAACTGGTAAGGGAGATCAAATCTGAAACTTGACAGCAAAGTTATAAGTAATGAGCAGTTTTAGTCTCACAATGGCTATTCTTTCCCTCTGAAAGATAAAAATATATACCTATAGCTACTTTTTTAAAGAAAAGTAAGATATTACTGGAGCCTGACTTTAAGAGTTCACCTAATACCTAGAGAAGCAAAACAGAAGCAGAAAACAGTCACTTTACCCTAGATGTTAGTCGTAGTAACATAGCACCATGATAGCCTTGTATCTAGTCAAGGAGACTTGATGGACATTCTATTTAGAGGTCACCTCCATTAAAAAGTTTCTGATTAATAGGACTTAGTGTTTCCAAACACACAGTTTTGCTAAAACTAGAGTCTTTCATACCTAAAATACCATCTGTGGCAATTAAGGATAGCTTTTCCTTGAAACAATAGGTTCAGAAAATTTTACTACTTTTATTTTTCCCACTGAACCTACTGAATTCAAATTTCAGTTGTCAGTAAGTTACTGCTTCTCAAGACTCCTATCACAGTCAATCATCATTTCTTCCTTGCTCATTCATCCTTTCAGAACAAATTTAGAATCTTCTGTATTTATCTTCTGTAATTTAGAATCTTACCTTTCTGTATTCAGGATAGTTTTTTATGCAATATCTATACAGCTTTCTTCTATTGATGCCTAAGAACTACTTATGCAACCAGAGAGACACCTGCTCTTAGCAGTATGCTGCTGCTGCTGCTAAGTCGCTTCAGTCGTGTCCGACTCTGTGTGACCCCGTAGACGGCAGCCTACCAGGCTCCTCCATCCTTGGGATTCTCCAGGCAAGAACGCTGGAGTGGGTTGCCATTTCCTTCTCCACTGCATGAAAGTGAAAAGTGAAAGTGAAGTCGCTCAGTCGTGTCTGACTCTTAGCGACCCCATGGACTGCAGCCTACAGGCTCCTCTGTCCATGGGAGTTTCCAGACAGTATAGTTGCCTGGATATTCTGAACTGTAACACCTCCATTCCCCTCTTGCTACTCTCTGTAAAACATGCACATGCCAGATAAATCGAGATAAGTTACAGCAATCGCACTTTAAGTGCACTGATGAGACTGTAAGACAGTTGGGGAATTTCCTCAAGACCGAAAATATATGAACAAAATAAGTTAACCACCAGCCATGAATGTAGAGCTTTGGGGACTAAGGGCCTCAGGCCACGGTGTTGAAAGACGTTGATGAAGACTAGTCTTTAGCCTTGATAGAAAGTTGGAAAACGGAATCTAAGATTTTCACATGAAGCCAGGAGAATAGAAGAGCTCTCCATCAGAGAAGGGCTAGGCTGGGGGTGGGGGGTGGGGGGGATCTGCAAGCATCTTCCCAGCTCTGCAAGGGTGGAAATGGAGATGGATCATACTAACAGATTTATTTCCCTTGATATTTTGTATACTGTATGTTTTATGGTTCAAAATTACACTATGTATGCACATGGAAATTGTGAGCCAAGAAATTAAAGTGGCCCTAGGTGACAGCATCACCTGAAGCCTAAAAAACAAACGTAAATCTTCTTTAGAGAAAAGCATGCTCAGTTTAGATACCTCAAGAGTCCCAAATTACGTTTAAAAAAATCAGAAACACGTAAAAAAGAAGCCACTATACATAAGTTAGCAGAAAAAAACGAAAGATTCAAATTCTCAAAAAACTTAAATGGGGAAGCTATGTATCAGCAGTTAATTTGTTTTTGTGGCCAGTTTCCCAGGCGGCACTGGTGGTGAAGAGCCTGCCGATGCAGGAGACATAAGAGAGGCAGGTTTTCATCCCTGGGTCAGGAAGTTCCCCTGGAGAAGGAAATGGCAGCCCACTCCAGTGTTCTTGCCTGGGAAATCCCATGGACAAAGGAGCCTGGAGGGCTACAGATCATAGGGCTGCAAAGAATCAGACATGACTGAGGCGACTTAGTACGCACATGCAAGGAAATATCAAAGGTTGTGCTTCAGAAAACCGGAAAATGATACTATGTGGAAGATCTGAGATGCAAGAAGAATGGAGGGTAAAAGAAATGATTAACACATGGGTAAATCTAATAGTTACCTGTATAAAAACAGTAATAACAATACACACTAAATCACAAGCTAGACTAAAACACTGGAGGATTATAGCACAAAATTAGAAAAGCAGTGATTTTAACTTTAAAGGTGTCTAATATCTTCAAAATATTACCTTATATTTTAAGTATGGATGGGAAATTCAAAGGCAATTCCCCAGGACAAAGAAGATGAGGGGGAAGAGGGCAGAATATTTTTTAATGTTTTAAATTAATCCAAAAGAAAATGAAGGGAAAAAACCCAAAAAAGCACAAAATAAGGTGGTAGGAATAAATCCAAATACATTAGTAAATAATCAGGACTAAACTCTTCAGTTACGATCAGATTAAACAACGCATTTTGCTATGTGCTGTTTCTGAGACACTAAAACATTAGGACCAAGTAAGACAAAATTAAAAGGGCAGTAAAAAAAATCAACTAGGTATAATGCAAGTATCTTCACATAAATTGAAAACATCAATGAAAACAAAACATTTACAGAAAGACAAAGTAACAAAAATGAATAAACTCTGTGAGAGTAACAGAAAAGCTAAGAATTCTATAATCACTGAAATCTAATCATTAGTTAAATTTTCTCACGAAAGAAATGCTAAGGTCAATTTTGTAGGCACCCTCTATCCAACATTCAAGGAAGAGCTATTTCAATCCTTCTCTTCTATTTAATAGAAAAAAAGGAACAGTCACAAACTTACTGTATAATGTGGACATCAAATCCGGTTAAGAATAAAACAGAAAAGGAAGATTATAGGAAAGTTTTATCACAGTACTAGAAATTTTAGCCAGGAAGCACTATACGAATACCACTAACACTTATTGTCCACATAAAAGACCCAAGAAAACCATACAAATTTTAAATATAAGACTTGTAGCAAAATGGCTGGATATTTCAGGGATATTTAATAAAACATATAACTTCTTTGGTCAAGAAACAGAAAAAAATCATTTGTAATATATCATTTATATTAGAACATAAATGATTAACTAGCAGTAAATCTAACAAAAGATGTTCAAAAGCTTTCAAAAGAAAAATCTAAGAATTAAATGGAGGGGTTCGCTATCTTTGGGCCTCTCAGTGGTGCAGTGGTAAAGAATCTGCCTGCCGATGCAGGAGATGCCAGAGACTCAGGTTTGATCCCTGGATGGGGAAGATTCCCTGGAAAAGGAAATGGCAACTCACTCCAGTATTCTTGCCTGGGAAATCCCATAGACAGAGGAGCCTGGTGGGCTACAGTACATGGGATCACAAAGAATTGGACACAACTGAGCACATGCTTGCATACACACACACACACACACACACACACACACACACACGCAGCCTGTCTGAATAGGAAGATATATGAAGGTATTGTTGCCACAAAGTGATTTACTGTTTGAATATAAATACAGTTGAAGTAGCAACAGAATCCTCTGGGAAACCTAACAAGTTGGTTCCAAATATACAGAAAAAATTGCTAATGAAACAGATGGCGGGTGGGTGAGCAGCAGGTGTGGGCAGGTGGAGGGGGGGGTTGTTGCTTAAATATCAAGACTTCTTTAAAGCCATAGAAGTATAGATACTTGGTTTTCGTGTTGGAATAAACAATAAACCAACGGAATAGAGAACCCATGAAACAAAACCCACACACAAATCTATAGAAACTTATGACAGATCAATGGGAAATAGATGAACTATTCCTAACAGGTTTTTAAAAAGCATTATTTCCCTCGTGGCTCACTCAGCTGGTAAAGAATCTGCCTGCAATGTGGGAGACCCCGGTTCAATTCCTAGGTTGGGAAGATCCCCTGGAGAAGGGAACAGCTACCCACTCCAGTATTCTGGCCTGGAGAATTCCAGGGACTGTATAGTCCATGGGGTCGCAAACAGTCAGACACAACTGAGCGACTTTCACTTCATAATAGATTTTGGACAACTGATTAGAGCCATATGTTGGGGGGGAAAAGTGAATTTAAATCCCTATTATCATACCATACACATACACACCAACAATTCAATGTGGACTGAATGTAAAAAACAAAACTTTATACTTTTGGAATATAGCAGAATATCTTTATTAAGGATTTCTTCAACAAAATACAAAAAGCACAAAACATATAGGGAAAGGTTAATAAATTTGACATTAAACTTAAAAATTTGTCTAAAATGCATAACCTAATTTTAATCAAATATCTAGACTTAACTCACAGCTTACAAAAAGCAGAAAGGATGGAGGACACCGTGAAGATATATCAAATAATTTCAGAATGTGGAATATTCTACAAAGCAACTGGCCTGAACTCTTCAATCTCATTTAAAAAAAAAAGTGGTTGGGGTGGAAGGATGGCAGAAAACTCTTTTAGATCAAGAGAATAAAATGACAATAACAAGCCCTACATGAAGCATGGTTGAGCCTGGGTTTAAAAACAAATCAACACCAAAAAATGACATCCCTGGGACAATGGGAGAAATCTGAGTATGTGTTACATAATATGAGATTGTTGTTTGTTTTCAGTGTGACAATACTATCGTGGTTACAGAGGACACTGTAGAAAATGCATGGTGAAATACTGAAAGGTGAAATGTCATGTTTTCAATTTACTTTAAAATTATTCAACCACAAAATGTTACTGTTTAATCTGGATGGAATATATATGGAGGTTTGTTATGTTTTTGTGTTTCTACACATGTATGAAACCTTTCATATTAAAAAGTTTGGGGAGAAAGGTGGGGGAGGTGGAATTTACAACTTGTGCTCTTTCAAAGGCATCAACAGGTGAAAATGTAACCACAAATGGCGAGAAATGTTTACAACATTTAGTAGTAAAAAAGGACTAGTATCCACAATCTAACTCCTTAAGGAAACATAAAATAAAAAGGCAATAACATAAAATGCACAAAAGACATGAAATAAGCTTTTCACTGAGAGCATTCAGGAAATGAATATACATGAAAAGAAGTTCGCTCAACTTTGTTAGCATTTAGGAAATGCACATTCAAACAATGAGACTTCCGCTCTGGCCAAAATGGAGCAACAGGGGCAGGATTTCCCTTCTCCATATGAACCAATGCAACACCTGTAGAAAATACATACAACAGACTTTTTCAGACACTGGACAACTGTGCAGGACAGTGACTCTTGAGAGGAGAACAAACAGGGAAAGTCCTACCACTGCCCGAACTAACTGCAGGGAGAGCCTGGGCGTTCCCCTAGTGGAGCGTTTAGGACACCAAGGTAAAATCTGTGGGGCAGACTACTGAAAATGGCAACCCACTCCAGTATTCTTGCCAGGGAAATCCCATGGACAATGAAGCCTGGCAGGCCCCAGTCCATGGGGTCACAGAGTTGGACACGACTGAGTGACTAATAGAGTGCTGGAGAGAGGAGGGAGCTACAAAGGGAGAATTCCAGATCTGCAGAGTTCCCCTGAGGCTTCAGCTAAACAGTGTATACACTTAAGAAAACTACCCAAAGGTGGGAAAGAACCACCAGAAAGGAATAAGTGGTAAAATTCAAGTTCATACAGGGCTCAGGATAGTTCTCATTCTCCATAGCCAGAGTGGAGAAAACTCATTATAAACCAGGCAAGAAGGAGGCTTATTAAGAAGGGTTATTACCTCAGTAGTGAGCCAAACCAGCTCTAGATTAAAGGTTGTTCTGGTCCTAGATCATTAAGTGTAAAAGCAAGCTATGAAAGGATCAAACTGCTTCTAAGTAATTATCTCTCAGAACAAAGCTCAACATATTTAAAGGAATAAGCTCCAGCATCCAACAATGTAAAATCCAAAAATTATCAGGCATGCAAAGAAGAAAATTACAACCTAATAATGACAGGGAAAAAAATCAATAGAAACAGACAAGAAATGGTAGATGATAGAATGGTCAAAATAGTAATTACAGATAACATGTCAGATGTCCAAAACAAAAAACAACAACAAAAAAAGAGGAAAGCAGGAGTCTGGAAGGAGAGACACAGAAGAGATTAAGAAAGACCCAAATGGAACTTCTGAAGATTAAAAATATAATGTATGAGGTGAAAAATACACTGGATAGGATTAATAAGAAATTAGATACTTCAGGAGAAAAGGCTAATGAACTTGAGGACATAGCGACTGAAACCAATCTGGAAGACAGAGGGAAAAAAAGACAAAGAAAAAACAAAACAGAGCACCAGAGTGCTTGCTGCGGGACAGTGTCAGGTGGTCTAACACACAATTAACAGTCCCAGAGGGAAAGAAATGAAGGACAGAGACAAAAAAAACCCCGAAAAATGAAAAAGCCCCCCAAATTCCAGATTTGGTGAAAACCATAAACCTACAGATAAACAGTCCCAGCAGAAGAAACATGAAGGGGAAAACAAACAAACAAAAACTATACCAAGCACATCATAATCCAAGTGCTTAACAGCAGTGATCAAGAGAAACCTTTAATGCAACCAGAGAAAAAGAATTAAAAAAAAGCTTTATACAGAAGAACAAACCTAAGAATAATAGTAGTGTTCTTGCTGGAAACTACAATAATATACCACTTAACAGCCACTGGATTGGCAAAATTAAAAAGTCTGAAATTAGCAGGTACTAGATGTGATATATGATATGAAATATTATCATGTGAAACAAAGGCAATTCAAATAGTGCCTAGGGGTATGAACTGGTACAGCCACTGCAGAATATAATTTGGCATTATCTTATAAAGATGAAAATATCCATATCACATGACCAAGAAATTATTCCTAAAGAATGTTTATAGCAGCACTGTGTACAACAGCAAAAAAAAAACAACAAAAAACAAACACCAAAACCCCAAACATCCATCAACAGAAGAATGGATAAATTACGGACTTGTCATATAATACAGTATAGCAATAAAAATGACTTTTAGAAGACACTAGGTTGAAAAAAGCCAGTCACAGAAGTAAACACACATTATACCATTTATATAAAATTCAAAAAAATACAAAACTTAGTACTTCATTTAGGGATATTTACATATGTTGTAGAACTGTAATAAGCAAGAGAATGACAAACACAACATTCAAAATAATAATTATTTGAGGAGAGGGCACTTTTAAAACGCCAGCAATATTCATTTCCTAGGTTGGCTGATTGGTACATGGACATTTATTATTCTTTATACCTTATATATACATGATTGTGTATTTTTGCAGGTATGAAATACTTCATTAAAGATAAAGACTGAAAATATGAAAGACTTTAAAAATGAAAACTACTGATTTATGTAGAACAATAAAATTAGTGTAAAAAAGTATACAAAGAAAATGTTCTTTATTGTCTTTTAGCGCCCTACACAATCAGTATTAATCTAAAAGGGCCATAATCCTACTATGAAAAAAAATAACAAGCAGAGTCTTTAACTGCTCTGATACAAAATCTGAACATCTGGTACTCCAAGTTATACAAGAGTAAATACGTTAGCACTCATGTCTGGTTCTTCGACTTTCATCTGTACTTGGATTTTTCTTTATCTTTGGATTTCCTGGGACTCCTGCTTCGGTCTCTCTTTTTACTCCTTTCTCTTTCATAGGGATCTGCCTGGTATTTGGATTTGTGATTGTTACTATGGTGGCTGTCCCTTTCTCGAGATCGGCTACGACTTCGATTCTGAGGTCGGTCCCTCTTTTCACTCTTTTGCTTCTCCCAACAACTTTCTTCTTCTTCATAGTGACCAAAGCCCATTTCCCTGTAGATATCCTATCAAAGAAATAGAGAGGTATAAGTGAAACAGTAAAATAATCATTTTGTAGGTACTATCAATTCACAAAACTTAAGACATGTCTCCCATTAGCAAGCAATTTTAACAGGTCAAATTTGAACACTACCACTAACACCAAGAATCCTGTAAATTAAAAAGCAAAAACAATTCAGAAAAAGAGTTAACCATTTTCTCATTGATCTCACTGCTTTGTATCTACTATTTCAGCTGAACTGAAAGATCACATCTAAAAACAAGGAACTGAAATAGCCCAGTTGAAATAAGTCTTTGGGCAAAATTGCAATACCAAGAATTCTGGTTATGCACAGCCATCGTTCTACCCCCTCCTTCCCCACTCCCCCAAAATGTGGTTCCATCACTGATCTACAATGAAACTACTAAAATCCCCATTAAGAAAGCTATAAAGTAGACATCATTTAAATAACATATCCAAAAGAGATTTTAGACAGGTCAATCAGTCTAAAGAGGAGAGAAGATAGATTCTGAATACTTGGGTCTGAGCAATTGTTTTTAAAGTATTTTTTTATAACAGCTCCTCTCTAAATCTTTAAATAAAGTTTCTTGTTTAGACTAAATGTTTTTTTATCAAAATCATTATTAACATAGCCGATAAATGTTTTATTAAAATCATTGACACAGTTCTTTAAAAAAGAATTCACTGCCCCAAAGATGACAAAGTGGGTACGTATACTTCTATTTTCAATAACTACATAGCAGTAGTCCACCGAATTCTCCAGCCAAGAATACTGGAGTGGGTGCCATCCCCTTCTCCAGCAGATCTTCCTGACCCAGGGTCTGAACCCAGGTCTCCAGGACTGCAGGTGGATTCTTTACCGTCTTTACCATCTGAGCCACCAGAGAAGCCCCTCAAGTAGCAGCAGTAACTTTTCCATACAGAAAAGGGCTAGTTACAGCACAACAACTCTATCTCTGCTCATGTCTTATCCTTGATCAAAACGAGTATCTCAGCAAGTGGCTGAAATCTAAAGATATCAGAGCCAATGCTCTTTCAAGAATAATTGATAAAATTCAACTTTCTTATAAGATTTCTCAAAAGAAAGGGGAAATTCTGAGGACTGAACTCCCAAGTGCCCAACTCTATTACCTTAGACATTATTACAGTAGATGCAAATGTCAAGGTTTAAAATCCAAGTGATGAATACCCATGGTTATGGACTGGGTTTTAAGGAAATAATTCACAATTATTTCATATAATGTCCAGATACTATACATTATGCTTATTACAGGGACTGCAGTACGGGAAAACAGACCTAACAAGACTGTTACATGCCAAAGCATTTGTGGAAGACCTCCTATAAACGGATTCACGATTTCCCACAATGCTAATAGTTCCTATCATTCTGTTAAGAGTCCCAGAGGTAGAAAATGAGTAGGTGTTTCAGCTTAAACTTTTACCAATTATTTTTGAGCAAAATGTGACCTCCCTAGGAAAAAGACTTTTTTTGTTCTTCCTGTAACATACACAAAATGTAAATATGTACGTACTATTCTGACTGTACAGCAAGTGCTGGTTGAGGCAATAAACTTCTTAAATGGATAGACTGTTTTAACTGATGGACAATCCTATAAAGTCTTCAGCACATTATTATACCAACAGGCACTTAAATGCTTTGAGTGTTTAAAATAAGAAAGAGAGATTACACAGTACTTAATTCTTTGAAAAAAATTGAGGAAGCTGAAAATCTGAAATGGACTGAAATCTTAAAGCCTCTCCTACTTGGCTTAGTTTTCAAAGCTACACAAGCTCTGAAGTCAGGCAGTTCTAGGTTCAAATGGTCTTTGCTATTTAGGAAAGGTGTCAAACAAATCCTCTTGAGGTCAGATTTATCAGTGAAGGTTCATAGAGAAGCTAAAAAGGACTTGAGATGAGCCTCAAAGGATGAGTGAGTTAGGGCTTGGATTAGCTGCAAGAAGGCTAATGCAAGAAGTGTATGTGAAAACTGAAAGCAAGGAAGACTGAGCACTGTATGCATGAAGGAGAAAAGTTTAGGTGAAGCCATATTAGAACAGATCCAAGTATGTGTCTGCACAGTGCTCAGTGCTCGCAGAGTACAATGTTATCCTCATTCTAGATATAAGGAAACTGAGACTCTAGAGATGTACATACGTTGCAGAAAGTTATTTAACTGATCAGTAACTTTACATATAAAACTTAAAAAGGGGCAGTAATGAAAAAAAAAATACCATATCTGACTGAATTTTAAAAAACTGTTAAAGTTTCAGTCCTCCTACTAAACTATAAGTCCATGGGCTTGTGGGGTCAGGATCTTCATATCTAAGGTAAGGGAAACAACTGAGATGAGCTCTAAGTCATCTCCAGTATGGATTTTTAGAAATTCTACTCATTTTATAGATTTAAGAAATAAGACATGATGATTAAACAAGCATGCAGCTAAAAAAAAAGAAAGAATACCATAAAGGCCAGTTTAAGGCAATCAACTTAACTGAGCCAATGACTTCCTGTAGAGTAGTCAAAAAATTAAAAAATCAACCTTTGCTGAGGTCTCTGGCAGTAAACTGGAGATTTAGTCACATCTAAATCATTAAAATAATATTAAATGATTAAAGTAACAAAAACAGAGTTCCAAATCTGAACACCTATGAAAGGCACAGAGGAGGACAGGCAAGCAATCTGATGCTTCTCAGCCAGGCAGCCACGGCTGAGTACTCATTTCCTGTAACCCCAGTAAAACTCAAACCTCAAGAACACAGTAACCATCTCTGGATTTAAGACATGAGGTGGAAAAATTATAAACAGATTTCAAATTGAACAGTAAGGCTGTCAGTCAATAAAAAACAAAGCACTTGAAGAAATAAAGCATTCTTAGGAAACTAAGCTCACCAAGCAAAAAGACCAAGAAATAGGAAAATTTGAGCTGTACCTGAAAATTACCTAGCACTGAAAATTTCCTTTAATGATTATGTAATACTTTTGAGATTAAACTTGAAAGGATAAAAAGCAGAATAACAGAAAAAAATTGGGCCCACTGAAATCTTAAATATGGATGCTATTTTATTAGAAGGAAAAGAAAATCAGTGCAGCTATATTATTAAATCAAAGTATAAAACCAAAAACAACTGCTTTAATACACTTCAAGGGAAGAGATAAAGTTAGAATATTATTGCCAAAAGGGAAGGACATTTGCTGCTGTTACTGTAAAGTCTTAAGTAATCAAATAGCAAGACAAAGAAAGATTCACAAAAAGGCAGGGGTGCAAATGGGGAACCACAGACTTGAAATGTAGCCCATTTTCGGATTTTTTAAAGACTGCTGATTATCTCAAACACATCAACGTGTATTTCAGGCCTAAATTCATCACAGATTCCATGTACAAGTGTAAGATGAGGAGCTGTGGCAACTCATGGGAGTTAGCATCATTATAGAGTTTTAGTGGAAAACATGCTAAATATTCATAGAAATGTGATATAGCTACCATCAAAAAAGATGTTGAGGTGATCAGTGGCTAAATTAATAAGAGTATAAAAATTAATAGGGAGATGTTCCTATTAGATGACACTGGAATATTATACTACGGGACAAGCTACATTAGAATTCACAATTGGTTTAGCAAAGAAAACTGCTGGCAGGAATATATTTCAGGGAAGGAGATTTAGGAAAGAATTTTGACAGGAATACATTCCAGGTAAGAGGAATAGCAGTAGGGGTCCAGGTCCAGATTTACACTGTGGTTCCACCACTCACTGGCTGCATTAAGACACTGGCAAGTAGCTTAACTTTTCTATCTTTCACCTGCTTGTGAACAGAGACAATAGCATCCACTTCACATTACAAGGACGCAAGAGACGTTACTATCACTGATTCATGTGAGGATTACTGGAGGGATTGACAAGGGTGTAACTTAAAAACAGAGAGCAGGGCATGAATGATGGGAATCTTAAAATAGCAAAAGGGCAACTGAAAGAAGAGAAAGTAGATCCTTGCTGGATGACAGCAAGGAGTAGGAGGATATGCTGTCTAGAGAATAGGGTGCTAATACATATAAAACATGCATTTGCTGTCATTTTTTGAAATAAAGAAAAAAGCCATAAAACACATAAAATGGTTACCTTTGGGGAAAGAAGAAAAGGGGGAGAGGACAGGGATAGTAGCTAGGCGCCATATGTGTACCACCGTGTAGACTTCACTTTGGAAGCACACAATTTTTCAAACTACAATAGAAAATATTTTAAGCAATTTGTAAACATCAAAAGGAAAAGACTGAAATGTGAATCCAGTTAATGGCCTTACCACAGAGAGAAATGATTTCAAGTGATTTAAAACATACTGACTGTAAAAATAATAGTTACAGCCAATGTAGAAAATGTTTGCACACACACTTTTTGTTTCCACTTAATCTTAACAACGTTCCTGGGAGACAAATATTATCTCAATTTCACAGAGGAGGAAACCATGGCTCAAGAAAGTTAAATTACATGATGAGGTCACATTAATGATCAGCAATGTAGGAATCTGGGATTCCCTTGTGGCTCAGCTGGTAAAGAACCCAAACCTAGCTCTTCTGACAGACAAATCCTTTACTCTGCCAATCACACTGCATCCTTCTATCTCTGTGTCTTTGCTTGACATGCCCACTGCCGTGAGCTCCCCCAACCTCCCCACCAACTGAACGCTTCCTCATCTACCAGGCCTAGTTTAAAGGTCCTCGTGTGGTAAAAACCAGAGCAAGGGGCTGTAATGTAATCTGCTTTTCAATTAACTCAGAGCCAAACTGCAGGTTGGAAATGATTTCTTCTCTTTGTAATTTACTTTCTTTGGGGAATTTTTATTATCATTGTCTTAGAAAATTTACTGTTTAGGAAAGCTTTGGGGATGATCAAGCTAACTATTTATTTAATGTGGCTTTTATTTCATATATACCATATGGGAGGGCATAAATGTTTTTTTCAGGTTCTAAAACCTCAAGAGCTATAAGTGCTGTATATAACACCTGGTAATAAATTAACATGATAAATTAGAAGGATTTTTTTTTTACAATAACCACACTTGTTTTTGATGGGAATGAGTAAGTGTTCATAGGGATGAAAATCATCCTTGCTTCACAATGTGGAACTATATGACATATTAAGTTACTCTGAAAATAATCTTTTATAATCTGTTATATATATTCTTGAAATTAAAGTTTCATTACCCAAGTAAAACCGTTCTACATCTTAAGAATTAAGAATGCATCCATCCCTGTTCAGAAGCATACCTTTATTCCTAAATTACATCATTAAGACATATGTCTTTCTCTACAGCTGAGTCTGAATAACAGCACGTACCTGATTGGTATTTTTGATTGGCATGTAGTCCTCATCTTCTTTTTCTTCAGAGCAGTGGCGGGTCTTCTTCTTGTGCTTTTTACTTGTGTGTGAGTGACCTGCCTTTGAGTCTCCTGCCTGCTCATCTAGTACAAGTTCGTATTTGGCACTGGAGCAGCTAGTTAAGGACAAATGTGAGAACTGACACAGATAATACATCAAAATATGAGAATCTGGTCAACAAAGGAGGCCATGAGGCTAAAGACAACTTTTTAAAGCAAAAAGCATCTCAGAGCATAGAATATATTTCTAAAACAAAACTAATTCATATTTTACTTCATTACACAGGCAGGAAAAATGGAAAGAACTCTTGTTTCAAATAAATAGTTTATAATGGGTAAGTGGGCAAAAAATACAGGGGAAAAAATTGAATTCATAAATGAAAAATATAAGTAGCACTAAAAAAACAAGGAAACCTATTTGTCAATAATGAAAACATTTAAACTTAGAAAATGAGGCACATATTTAACTTGAAAATATTAAGACATTATAAACCCCAATGCCAGAGAAGCTATGTAAGATGAAAATACACTCACGTGATTCTTCTTTTGAGTGTAATTTCAGTCCTATAGGAGAAAATTTAGCAAGGCATATCAACAGTTATCATGTTGAAATTCAAATAAGAATTCATAAAAAACTGAAGTGACAGTAAGTTAAGTGAATTCGGCACAGCTGTCCCTCACTATCCACAGGGGTTGGTTCCAGGACCTCCTAAGGAGACCAAACGCCACAGATGTTCACGGCCCTTATATAAAACAGCAGTGTTTGCCTATAACCTACACATATGCTCCCTTACACTTCAAATCATCTCTAGATTACTTATAAAACCTACCGCAATGTAAATATGATGTAAATAGATGTAAATACAATGTAAATGCTACATAAATAGCTAGCTGCCTCCACAGCAAATGGAAGTTTTGCTTTTGGGGACTTTCTGGTATATTTTTACTGAATATTTTCCATCTGCAGTTGGAGACCCACGGATGCAGAACCTGCAGATGCAGAGGCCTGACTGCATACATAACAGGATCTATCTTAAACAACAGAAACTGAGAATAAGCCGCCTAGTAATAAAGGTACACATAAACACATCAGAGCACTGCAACATGGAATTATAAAGAGAGTTATTAACAACGACAAATGAATGCTGTTAAATGACCTGGCATGGTGTCTATAAAAAATTATAAGTTAAAATAGCCTGAAGCAAAAATTGTATATAACTATAAAACTTCGTAAAAGATCAAGATTTGAAAGGAACAAGGAAAAATAAAACGTATCATTTGCCTAAATGGTAGAACTATGAGTGAATCTTTTTTAATTTCACATAAATATATTATAAAAATTATAATAATGTATGCTTTAATTTAGAAATAAGTGTTTAATAAACTACAATATCTGAGAGTATGCTTTAATTTAGAAATAAGTGTTTAATAAACTACAATATCTGAGAATGAGAAAAAATGTAACACTATTAAGACCTCTCTAACAATAATCTTAAACCCTAAAACAGGCAAGACTAGAATAGTGGTTTTCAAAAAAAGATTAGGAGGAAGCCCAAAACACAGAACTATTTTAGTGGCGTGTGGGACTAGAGTAAAAGCAAACACACATCCCTCAGGACTGGAGTTTCATGTCTCTTTTCACCAGGCCACAGCTCTATGCTCCCTCAGGGATGTCTCGTGCAATAGGAAAACACTGCACCCTCTGGCTTCTCACAAGATGGCTGGTGACAGCTAACCAGCCTGTACCATTCTATCATTACCCCACTATCTCCAACTTCTTTCTTCCTTTAGTCCGTGTAACAGTGTTTCCACGGTACCTTAAGGATAAGTCTCCTTTTCCGGATACAAATCCAATAGCCCTTGCCTATGATTTCACCTCAGTGTTTGCTCTACACATGCTGCTCTGTTCAAAGTGCATCAGAGTTCCTGAGTATTTCTAATTGCTACTCAACAGGGTATAAAATCCATTTAGTGGGTCACTGAAAGCCAGCATTTTAAAATAACATAGACCAGAAAACAGAGTACATGGAATCTAATAAAAATAGTATTTTATAAACTTGTCTTTCAATTCTGCGTGTATGTGTATGATTATACCTGGACTGTCCTGGGGGAAGATGTAAACTGTATTCCTTAAATAATGGACCAGAGTTAAAGAAAACAGTACCCCACCTCAGCCCTCATCTCCCCATATTCGTTGTAGCTTTAATGTCACTACTTAAAGTATCATTTGAGGATCCTCTGACCCCTCACCTCTATTATAAGTCCCATACCCCATGAGAAACACTGGGCTGGAAGAAGCACAAGCTGGAATCAAGATTGCTGGGAGAAATATCAATAACCTCAGACATGCAAACGACACCACCCATATGGCAGAAAGTGAAGAAGAACTAAAGAGCCTCTTGATAAAAGTGAAAGAGGAGAGTGAAAAAGTTGGCTTAAAGCTCAATGTTTAGAAAACTAAGATCATGGCATCCGGTTCCATCATTTCATGGCAAATAGATGGGGAAACAGTGGAAACAGTGGCTGACTTTATTTTTCAGTTCAGTTCAGTTCAATCACTCAGTCATATCCAACTCTTTGCGACTCCATGAACTGCAGCACACCAGGCCTCCCTGTCCATCACCAACTCCCAGAGTCCACCCAAACCCATGTCCATTGAGTCGGTGATGCCATCCAACCATCTCATCCTCTGTTGTACCCTTCTTCTCCTGCCCTCAATCTTTCCCAGCATCAGGGTCTTTTCCAATGAGTCAGCTCTTCGCATCAGGTGGCCAAAGTATTGGAGTTTCAGCTTCAACATCAGTCCTTCCAATGAACACCCAGGACTGACCTCCTTTAGGATGAACTGGTTGACTTTATTTTGGGGGGCTCCAAAATCACTGCAGATGGTGATTGCAGCCATGAAATTAAAAGACGTTTACTCCTTGGAAGGAAAGCTATGACCAACCTAGATAGAATATTAAAAAGCAGAGACATTATTTTGTCAACAAAGGTCTGTCTAGTGAAGGCTATGGTTTTTCCAGTAGTCATGTATATTGTTGGACTATAAAGAAAGCTGAGTGCCGAAGAATCGATGCTTTTGAACTGTGGTGTTGGAGAAGACTCTTGAGAGTCCCTTGGACTTCAAGGAGATCCAACCAGTCCATCCTAAAGGAGATCAGTCCTGGGTGTTCATTGGAAGGACTGATGTTGAAGCTGAAACTTCAATACTTTGGCCACCTGATGTGAAGAGCTGACTCATTGGAAAAGACCCTGAGAGTCAGACACGACTGAGCGACTGAACTAAACTGAACTGAACTATCCCACAGATGTACTTCTTTGCAACATTCTAAACATATTTAATTAATGGTGATTATTTAATGTCTGTTCTTCCCCCCAACTCCAATATACAACACAAGGTCCACGTGGGCAGGGGGCATGTTTCATAGCTAAACTTCTCTGGGCATGTAACAACCAAATAAGTATTGGCTAATTACTTGTAATACTAAGACACTCATTACATCTCTTCTTTCCTAGCTCATCCACTATCTTCTACTCACTACTACCATCAAGACTTTTAGAAGATGTCAAATCTCTCCAAAATCCTACTTCATGATACCCCTGACCTCTTTTCTCCAATTACTTCCCAAGGTCTAGTTCCCTCTTCTACCTCTATTTTTGAATCTTATTAATAGTTTTATAGCAATTTCTCTCTCATGATCTATAAAGTACATCCCATGTCTTTCTGACTATCAGTATTTAGATAATCTTCAGAATCCCCCTTGTTCACCATAGTAATAAAGTAATATATGTGAAAATATATATGAAAACATATGTTCTATTCCTCTATTACTGTACCTGAGACAATAAATGTCTTGCTAAAATGAAACCTATCAATTACCAAGAACATAAAGATTATTCCACTAGGTCAGATTCATGAATTCCTTTCTCTTGTTCAATATTCTGTTTCTGAACACGTGGTTTGCACCAGGACATGCCTGTCTTCTGTATCAGCTTCAAAGGGTTAAAGCAACACTGTTCAATACTTGCTATGGGCAGTGGCTTAAATTCAGATTAATGAAAATCAAACAAGCTATAAAATCCTGTTCCTCATTCCACTTCAGATGCTCGCTAACCACATGTGGTTAGCAGCCACACTGGACAGGGGAGATACAGCACATTTCCATCACTGCAGAAATCTCGTTAGACAGCACTGGGCTAGGTACTGATTCTTAAACATGCCTAGTTTCCTTCTTAACTCTTAGCAATCTATCACCTTGAATGTAAAACACTCTTATACTAGGTAGCCTTCCTTCTCAGCCTCAACACCCATAAGCAGAATATGCTCCTTCTACTTTACACTCCACGGTGACCTCCTTTTCATTTGTCCTACACACACCCCTCTTTCAGCTGCAGTTTCTAGTGATTTGCCTCAATTTAATTTCGAAGATTTAGTGAATAAATCTCAAGTGTATCTATCCATACCTTTTATGATTCTAAGATTTCAATCACACGCCCTCAAATGTTCATCTTTTCAGACCAATCTTAGTTTACTGTCTGGTTTGTCTGCACATGAAAGCTTCCCTCGTGCTGATTATGTCAGTACACTCCAGACATTATCCAGCTCTAACACCTTACAATGCTTTGTGTACTGCTGCTGCTGCTGCTAAGTCGCTTCAGTCATGTCCAACTCTGGACGGCACTGCAGGCAGCCAATACAATAAAAAATAAATACACAACAGGTCAACCTGATATTCATCTTTCCTCGATGAATTCTTGGGGAAAAAAATGTTTACACAGTATGGGGAAAGAGTATCCCTAAAACACCAATAGAAACTAGGAAACAAAGAAACCACTCACCAGAAAGAACTGCAAAAGAAACAACCACGTGTGGAGTGATTGGTTTATAATGAGAGTATCAATGAACAAATTAAAATGACATCATATGAAGAGTATGTTTCATTGCTTCTTACTTGTCTCAACCTAAAACTTGGACAAATCTATAAAGGGTCAAGTCTCTGGATTTCTTTTTAATCCTATAGACGTCAACTCTTGCACACAGTAGGAGTGCAATAAATATGTGTTGCTAGACTGACAGTATATCCTGCAGAAAGAGGGACAGGGAAGCCTGGCACACTGAGGTCCCTGGGGTCACAAAGAGTCGGACATGACTTAGTGACTAAACACCACCACTACAAAGGGTTTAGCTTAGCTATAATAAATTTCTGTGAGAAATTTAAAACATTAAGATTATATATATAAAATACAACTCTTACTTGCAGATCTTCTGAAAATAAGTGGTAACCTTAACCTAAGTGTAGGGAGGTAAAAGAATTAGGCTTAAAATTTCTCAACCCTAACTTTCTCCCCACAACAAAGAATATATTGAAAAAACAAAGTATACATATATAAAATGGTGAAAAGAGATAAACTGATTTTGTCACAGAGCATCTGGATTCAGGTGCCTTGTTATCTATCGTCTTTTCCTAAGATAATATCACATTGTACTCTCCAGAGTAGAAGGTCAACACATACGGACCAACTAGTTCTTGTGAAGGATACTCCTGTTTGGGCTTTACTTTATCTTTCAGAACCAAATTAGATGATTTATCCTGTTCTTTTTCATACTCCTTGAAATCACTCTTGGTGTATTTCCCACCTATTTAAAAAAGAAAAAAGAGCTTAGAAAAATCACCTGATTAATCAAGAATAACAATTGTAAGAGGTATAATACATAAGAACTATTTTATAAGTGGCATATATATCAAGGCAGGGGTGGGGGTGGGGGGGCTTCCCTGGTGGTCAGACGGTAAAGTATCCGCCTGCAATGCAGGAGACCCGGGGTTCGACCCCTGGGTTGGGAATATCCTCTGGAGAAGGGAATGGCTTCCCACTCCAGTATTCTTGCCTAGAGAATCCCATGGACAGAGAATCTTGCCTAGAGAATCCCATGGACAGAGAAGCCTGGTGGGCTACAGTCCATGGGTCACAGAGAGTTGGACACAACTGAGCACCTAAGCACATGTATCAGAGGATATAAAAGGCTGAGAAGAAAACAAAAGATTCAAGGTAATTCATTCTTCACCATTATTTTAACTGAAATCAGAAATCCATTTAGTTAGGTAGTGATATGCTGCCCTCTAATGATATATATGAATATTACACCACCAAATTTTCAAATCCCAAATTACACAAAGAATACAACCACTGGAAAATAATGCAGGGTTTAAGTAGAGCCATTAAGTCTATGAGAACATTAGGCCCAAAGGAAATTGAGGGCTTAGGACTTGTACCTGAGATCCGAGAGGCTTATACATTTAGAAGAAGTGAGAGTTTAAAGATCTCTGATTTGTCAAGAGATAGTGCTCAAAATCTCAACAGAGCACCAAGCAAATAGGGGATAGCAGGAAATGTACAGATTTTCACTAAAGAGATGTAAGAGGAAAGGGTTGAAGACAGCACCAAAGATAAACTCTGCCCTGAAATTCTTAAGAGTACCTTTACTGTTTCCAAGGGCCAAAAATGAAATCAACAATTCCTTCAGAAAAACAGGATTTAACTGGCCTACCATAGCAGAGCATGAAAGCAGAGAGCATTCCATGTAGCCTCTCTACTCTCAAACCTAGTCTCTATCAGATGAGGATCCAGCTCCTGTCTATGTCCTAGACCTGCTGACTAACCTGCCTGACCCATCCCCTCAACCACTGTGAGGAAATGTTTCCAGAGGGGAAGGCCTGCTACAGAAGGGTCCAAGATGGCATGCGCAAATAAAGCCGACTTGAGGTACGCAGGTGTTTTGACTGAGAAACCTATATACACCTTGACTGTCACTAGGGTATTTAAACAGAAGAGAAAAACAGTAAAAAGAGGGGTAAGCATCAAAGACAAGATTAACCTATTCGGCAATTTCAGGCTCTGGAAACAGAAATAGCCAGTAGACAATGTTTCATATAAATGTGAAACAAACAACCATAAAGAGTTAAAATACTGGTAACTGTAACAAATAGGCATGGTTTCATCACAGAAAAGGCGTCTGCCTTGTGCTTGCCATTAGAAGTCTCACCATGGATGAAGTACAGAAGGAGCAACAGATTAAAGTTAGAAATTCTGGATTCAAATTCTGACTCCAGTGAGAAGTTGTAGGTAAGAAATTTTAATTCTCTGAAATGCTCTTCACTTAGGAACTGAAAATAATATTAACATTTCACAGAGCTGTTGGAATCACCACATAGGCTATTAAGGAAAAGTACTTAGCACTGTGAATGGTACAGAGGATGTGTGCTCAGTCGCTCAGTCATATCCAACTCTTTGTGACCCCATGGACTGTACCCTGCCAGGCTCCTCTGTCCATGGGATTCTCCAGGCAAGAATACTGGAGTGGGTTGCCATTTCCTCCTTCAGGGGATCTTCCCGACGCAGGGATCAAACACAAGTCTCCTGCAGCTCCTGCAAGGGTAGGCATATTCTTTACCACTAAGCCACCTGGGAAGCCCAGGGCATAGGATACCACTCGATTTTTTAAATGTGAAAACATAATACATAAAATTATCTCAACATGAACTGAGATTAACAGCAAATTACATGTTTATGACAGCACACAAGAAACTGAAGCATGTCTCCTATGACATTTTACTGTAAATAAACTACACTGAGCCTCCTTAGGAAGGCAGTATTATTTCTAAAGTGGGTAGATGGGTTAGGAAGAAAAGAAAATTGAGAGAGAAATTTAGATTCAGGACTGGTTTAAATCTGGGTAAACCTGACCCTAGGTTCTGCTTCAAGTTCCCTCTCTGTAATGAAGAATTATATTTGTTTCATATGTATCCCAAATGACAAAATTAAATTAGCTTTCTAGGAAAAGAGCTCCACAGAAGAGCTACTTGGCAGTACTACGGGACCAGAACCATAATGCATTAGGTCAGTGTTTGTCTACATTTCCTGAATGTACTTATTTCATTCTTTTGACAATTATTTGATTCTTTTGACCACAAAGCTGCAATTATCACATGTGGGGGAGGGGGGGGAACATTCATAAGAACCATGAGAAATGGAGTGTTATATAGAAAAAGAAAATAATTCTAGAATTCCTAGTAAAATTTAGCATTACATAGTGAATAATTGCCAAAGTGAAATCTTTTAAAAACACTGCATCAGAGATCAAAAACCCGTATTATTTCAGTATACACAGATTCTACCTAAGTTTTGTATGTTACTACTAGGAGGAATTTATTTGACATATATATGCATTTGTGGGGAATATCAATATGTATAGGAATAGCACATAGTACACAGAAGAACAAAAGATTAGAAACTTGACTGTGCTTTAACAGGACTGGTTCAATAAATTATGATACATGATTCAATCAAACACTACACAGCCACTGAAAAGAATAAACTGTTACTTTATATACTGATACAAACTATCTCTTAGATATATTGTTAAATGAAAAATGCAAGGTACGGAAACACTATGTATAGCATGCAGCCATTTGTTTTCCTTTACTAAAGGAGAAAACATACATATGTGTGTGTTTCTTTTTTAAAGGAGAAAATTATATATATATACACACACATATATACACACATATATATGTTATATAAATGGGAAAACATGAAATGAAATCCTAAACATCAAATAAGTGGCTCAGACGGTAAAGAATCTGCCTGCAATGCAGGAGACCCAGATTCAATCCCTGGGTCGGGAAGATCCCCTGGAGAAGGGAATGGCTTATGCTGTTGCTGCTGCTAAGTTGCTTCAGTCGTGTCCAACTCTGCACAACCCCATAGACGGCAGCCTACAGGCTTCTCTGTCCCTGGGATTCTCCAGGCAAGAATGGCTACCCATCCAGTATTCCTGCCTGGAGAATTCCATGGACAGAGGAGCCTGGCAGGCTATGGTCCATGGGGTAGCAAAGACTCAGACATGACTGAGTGACTAACAGTTATGCTTTCTTTTTTTTACATGTATATGTGTGTGTGTGTGTGTGTGTGTATATATATATGGAGAAGGCAATGGCACCCCACTCCAGTACTGTTGCCCGGAAAACCCCATGGATGGAGGAGCCTGGTAGGCTGTAGTCCATGGGGTCGCTAAGAGTCAGACACGACTGAGTGTCTTCACTTTCACTTTCCACTTTCATGCATTGGAAAAGGAAATAGTAACCCTCTCCAGTGTTCTTGCCTGGAGAATCCCATGGACGGAGAAGCCTGGTAGGCTGCAGTCCATGGGGTCGCACAGAGTTGGACACGACTGAAGCGACTCAGCAGCAGCATATATATATATAAATATGTATAACTAGATATATTCAAAGAATATATGTGGAAGGTTACAAAAGAAACAGGTAGCTGTGGTTACCTCTGGTAAGGGAAATTGGGTGGGTGAGGGCAGGAGTGGAAGAGACTTTGTTCTACCTCCTTTTCATTGATCTTTTCAATTTTGTACCGTGTGTGTGTGTGTGTGTGTGTGTGTGTGTATTAGTCACTTAGTTGTGTCCGACTCTCTGTGACCCCATGGACTGTAGCCCACCAGGCTCCTCTGTCCATGGGATTCTACAGGCACGAATACTGGAGTGGATTGCCATTTCCTTCTCCAGGGGATCTTCCCAACCCAGGGACCAAACCCGGGTCTCCTGCATTGCAGGCAGATTCTTTATCATCTGAGCTATATATATATAACAACTAAAGCAAACAAACTTTAGAAGGAAGAATTAAGCCTTTGCATCATGGACTTCCCTGGCAGTACAGTGACTAAGACCCTGTTTCCACTGCAGAGGGCACAGGATCGATCCCTGGTCAGGGAACTAAGATCCTGCACACCGCAAGGTGTGGCCAAAAGAAAGTTTTGCATCTAGAGGAACCAAGCCACCAAAGTAATAATGATTACTTAGGAAACATGTCATGTCTGCAATGGGTAATTATAAGTAATTTATAAAAAGTCAAATGTAGAAAATATATTCCTCATTAGTTTAAAACACAAACACCCACACACATCCCCACACTCACACACACACCCACACCCACTCTACCCACCTTAGACACTAGAAAGCAGCTACATAAAATCAAATAGCAGGAGTTACATCTCTGAACATTTCTAATTAATAGCACTGTCAAAGGAGATACACACACACACAAGAATGCAAAGCAAAACAGAAACAAATGAAGATGAACAACAAACCTTTTCCTTTCCATTTAACCTTTGCAACAGACTGGCTGAAGTCCACATGTATTCTTCTGTCATCTATAAGCACATTGTCCATTTTGAAGAATGCTTTCTCACAATCTTCTTCCTGAGAGTAATTATAAAAACTCAAGCATAAATCTTTATGGAAAAGATATTTGCAGCTAGAATAAATACTGAAAATACAAAAAGTTCCTTGTTACTAAAACTAAAATTTGAATACTTATGCACCAAATGCTTTGCATCTATTACCTCAATTAAATCTGATAACAATCCTATGAGAAAAAAACATTCATAGCAAACTAAAGGTAGAGAGATGTCCTTTCTGCTGACAGCAATGTACCTTGTAAATATTATTTCTGGTGCACTTGACACAGTGTCTAATTTGTTATGACACAGGTATAATTTGTTATGTGTCTGTGTTCCTCAACCCTCCAGTATACATTTTGAACCCCAAGGGCCAGTTGCAGTACCTACTGCCTGAAATACAGAAGGTATGTGACAAATACTTTGGAACAATTATAATTCAGGATGAGCTACTACTGGATATATATCAGTCCAAAGTTACAAAAAGAAATAACATAGCCTAGCATAATGGCCCAAAGTAGTAGGAACAGCACCAGACATATCTAAGTTCAAATCTTAAGAGTAAGTAACAGCTTTGGTATTTATTTATCAGATGAAGAAAAGTGCAGAGAAGAACTAGAATACAAATATTTCTAGCCACTGTATAAGTCACATTTAAAGTTGATGATTTTTTAAGAATTATACTAAATATATGAGTATTTACAATGCTTTCAATCTGAACAATTTTACAAATATGGGTAGTTAATACTTGTAACAAAGAGTGTTAACTGAGTTATTAACTATTTCTTTGAAAATAAAACAGCTGGACAGAAGGCTATGACATTAACTAGGCGCACGATTTCAAACAAGTCGTGCTACCACTGTGTGTCCCAGTTTACTTATTTAGAAAAGGAGGACAGTACCTGTCTCAGAGTTATGAGACCTAAATGTGAGCATAACACTTGCTTAAAAAAAATTACTTGAGTAATAAAAGCTATTGTTCCTATTATAGATCTAGAAAGTACTATCTAATCCAAACCTCAAATTTTATTTATAAGGCAAATAATACCTAGAAAAAAGAATTCTAAATAAACTGCCAAATATCAAAAAATAGTTGGTCAATGACAGAGTTCAAATTAGTATCGAGATCATAATAACACTCAAGCTAGTTTTCCTTCTACTACTCAATTATTATATCTACCTAAATATCACTGAAAACTTATTTATAGAATGTGAAGGACTTTACCTAAAACTTTAAAAAAGTTTTAGATACATTCACACAGGTTGATCTTGAACCCAAAATAAGTAAAAGTACATATACTAACATTAATAGATATTAAACTTACTCTCTATTCAAATATAATTAAAGTTATTTTTCTTAGGTGCTAAAGAAAAGGCAAACTAATTTCCTAATCTTACAGACCAGAAAAAGTTCTCTACATTTTCGCACTTTTTAACACCATAGAACAACAACAACAAAAAATACAAATTTAAGATAGCTATACTATGACTTACTTTTTCAAATTCAATAAAAGCATAACACAGGGATTCTCCAGTCTTCCAATCCCGGATAACTTCACAACTTGAAAGTAAGTGTGGAAAAAGAAAGAAAGAGAGAGCATTCACTCTTACTTCTCAAAAGTAAAAAACAAAATAAGCCAATTATTAAAAGGCAAAGTTAAATTCACAGAATTATATTCCTTCAAATATCTTAAATAATAATTATTTTCTAAAATAATTGACCTGTCTAGTAACTAAGTTTTCTAGATTCTACTATGAATGCCCTATACAGGCCTATAATCCTAAATTCCTAAAACACTGGAGAACAAGATAAAAATATTTAATTTTTCTTTAGCAAAGGGAAATTACTGCTAAAAATTCTTTTAAATCATAATTTATTTTTAGTCAAATACAAATGAACTATAGATTATCTAATGTCACTACAGAATAATGCACACACATTCATATATATATGCATGTTATTAGTAAACATGATTTTTTTTTAATTTTAATATAAACAAGGCTCAAATTTAATCCCATAAGTACAACAATTACATAGAACCAATCCATCTTAATAACCAAGTAAAACAGCCAGTAAGGTGGAATTTAACGCAATTGGTTTAACCCTTTTTGCTCATGTATCTTAAGCCTCGTTTTAAAAACATGACATGAAACAGGGATATAAAACATTGTGAGAAGAAAAAAACATTGTGAAAGGAAAAGCAATCACATTACAGCACATGGTTCAGCTGTTGCGATATGTTAAGTACACATTAAAATGTAAATATTGAACAAAGACTTAACCAAAGTTATGACATAACCAAAGTAGCAGGCAGGGAGAATGAACAGGGTAGGATAGAAACAGAGGTTAATTCTCATCTTCCTTAGCAGGAAATCAGTATATAACATCCAATATAAAAATAAGATGTAACAGCATAAGAATTTTTTATAAAGATGATTACTATCAGTCAGTGGAAGAATAAAATCAGGTAGTCTTCTAGAGAAAAATTTTTCTTTCAATAGGAATAATAAAGAATGGCTTCACAGAAGAAAAAACATGAAATAAAAGGAAATTCTAAACATAATACTTCTAATCAATTATAAAATACTTCCCTTTCTCAAAGAAATACTAGCTTCAAAACTTTTGCATTAATAACACAGGCAAAATTAACCAAAAGAAAAATTTTAGAAAATTTAGATTAAAATTAATTTTGGAATAAGTTGCTGGAAATTCTAGGGAGAATTTAAATGAGATAAACATTTAAAATATTAAAGAAGGTTTTTGAAAATACTATAGAACTACACTTAAACTGTTCATTCACTTCCTGTTTTAGAGTTGAAATGTATGTGTTCTAAGAAAATCACTCAATTTATAACACATACACACACACATATCTACACATACGCATACACACGTGTTTTTCTTCCCTACTATCCAACATATTCATCTGTAAAACTCACTAGTATAAATTTCATCTATAGTTCAGACTCATCAAAAATGTCATTAGAAAACCACCAATACCTAGTTTCTCTAAATCTTTCACTAATTCTAAAAACTACCTTCTTATTGGCCCAAATCTTGAGAATATTATCTCCAGATCTTCATCTGTGGTCACTGGATTCAATTTACAAACAAATAGCACATTTTCTGGAGGTTTAATATCTGCATCAGGTAGGTCTCCCACCTAAATGATAAATAAACAAGAATATAAATCAACTCCTTTATTTCCATCATAAATACCATGAAGTTAGCCCACATTGCTGATTCCCTAAAATATCTAAATTTACATTATTAACTGTGGGCTCTGGGAAAGAGATCTAAACAGATTTCAAAATTCAAAACTCCACTCTTCCTGGCAGTAACAGTAACAAGCATGGTATTCACACATGGTAAAGTGAAATTTACCAAGTCTACTGGCTTTAGAGTCCCAGTTTTATCTCTACTTTTTCTTTTTTCAGGTACTTGATCTATTTTTTAAAGAATTTACAAAAAGTATATCTAAATTAAGTAGCATGAAAATAAAAAGACCCCATGGTGCCAACCAGCCTAAGAACTACCAGTAAAATGTTCCCTGAGTCCATTATCCTTTTACTCTCACCACAAATGAGCCTTTGGTTTTCCTTCTTGGCCATTCTCTTACAGATTTAGTTTCACCACACAGGTATACATCCCTAACATATGTTTAGTTTTGCTTGTTTTTAAACTTTTGAAATACTATTACATTGAATCTAGCCTTTTACGTAAGTAATGCTCAATTCTTTTCCACATTATTGTGCAGTATGGAACACCAATTCCTGGATACAGTTTTGAGCTTTTTGACCTCACATATCATCTTCTACTTCAAGCAAACCAAAGTCAACTTCATAGTCAACTACCACAATGAACCAAGCAAACGGCCTTCTACTGAAGAACTCGAGAGGGTGACAGTGAGATAAAACCATGATTTAATGATGGTGTTATTTTCATTGTGAGAAAACTATATTTACCATGAGCCTTTAGATGGGGAAACAATATTCCTTCATACATATATTAAAAAATTCTCAGAGTTGATTTCAGGCAAGATTATCATGTGAAGTGTCTCCTCTTGGATAAACACATTTTTAAAAAGGTGGGGGCAGGGGGGACTTCCCTCATGGTCCACTAGCTAAGACTCTGTGCTCCCAACACAGTGGGTAAACGTTTGACCCTGGTCAAGGAAAACACTTGCCATGTTCAGTTCAGTTCAGTCACTCAGTCGTGTCTGACTCTTAATGACCCCATGGACTACAGCACGCCAGGCTTCCCTGTCCTTCACCAACTCCTAGAGCTTGCTCAAACTCAAGTCCATTGAGCTGGTGATGCCAGCCAACCAACTCATCCTCTGTCATCCCTTTCTCCTCTTGCCTTCAATCTTTCCCAGCATCAGGGTCTTTTTCAATGAGTCAGTTCTTCACATCACGTGGACAAACTATTGCAGCTTCAGTAACAGTCCTTCCAATTCAGGACTGATTTCCTTTAGGATTGACTGGTTTGATCTCCTTGTAACCCAAGGGATTTTCAAGAGTCTTCTCCAACACCACAGTTCAAAAGCATCAATTCTTCGGCACTCAGCTTTCTTTATAGTCTAGCTCTCACACCCATACATGACTACTGGAAAAACCATAGCTTTGACTAGATAGACTTAGTTGGCAAAGTAATGTCTCTGCTTTTTTAATACACTATCTAGGTTTGTCATAGATTTTCTTCCAAGGAGCAAGCATCTTTTAATTTCATGGCTACAGTCACCAACTACAGTGATTTTAGAGCCCAAGAAAATAAAGTCTCTCACTGTTTCCATTGTTTCTCCATCTATTTGCCATGAAGTGATGGGACCAGATGCCATAATCTTAATTTTTTGAATGTTGAGTTTTAAGCCAGCTTTTTCACTCTCTTCTTTCAATTTCATCAAGAGCCTCTTCAGTTCTTCACTTTCTGCCATAAGGGTGGTGTCATCTGCGTATCTGAGGTTATTGATATTTCTCCCAGCAATTATTGATTGCAGCTTGTGTTTCATCCAGTCTGGCATTTCACATGACATACTCTAAATATAAGTTAAATAAGCAAGGTGACAATAGACAGCCTTGACGAACTCCTTTCCCAATTTGGAACCAGTCCGTTGTTCCATGTCCAGTTCTAATTGTTGCTTCCTGATATGCATACAGATTTCTCAGGAGGCAGGTCAGATGGTCTCGTATTCCTATCTCTTGAAGAGTTTTCCACAGTTTGTTGTGATCCACATAGTCAAAGGCTTTAGCATAGTCAATGAAGAGGATGTTTTTCTGGAACTCTCTTGCTTTTTTGATGATCCAACAGATGTTGGCAATTTGATCTCTGGTTTCTCTGCCTTTTCTAAATCCAGCGTGATCTGGAAGTTCTCAGTTCACATGCTTTTGAAGCCTAGCTTAGAGAATTTTGAGCATTACTCTGCTAGCGTGTGAAATGAGTGCAATTGTGTGGTAGTTTGAATAATCTTGGCATTGCCTTTCTTTGGGATTGGAATGAAAACTGACCTTTTCCAGTCCAGGGGCCACTGCTGAGTTTTCCAAATTTGCTGGCATATTGAGTGTAGCACTTTCACAGCATCATCTTTCAGGATTTGAAATAGCTCAACTGGAATTCCATCACCTCCACTAGCTTTGTTTGTAGTGATGCTTTCTAAGGCCCACTTGACTTTGCATTCCAGGATGTCTGGCTCTAGGTGAGTGATCACACCATCATGGTTATCTGGGTCGTGAAGATCTTTTTTGTATAGTTCTTATGTGTATTCTTGTCACCTCTTCTTAATATCTTCTGCTTCTGTCAGGTCCATGCTATTTCTGTCCTTTCTTGTGCCCATCTTTGCATGAAATGTTCTCTTGGTATCCCTATTTTCTTGAAGAGATCTCTAGTCTTTCCCATTCTATTGTTTTCCTCTATCTCTTTGCATGGATCATTGAGGAAGGCTTTCTTATTTCTCCTTGCTATTCTTTGGAACTCTGCCTTCAAATAGATGTATCTTTCCTTTTCACTTTGCCTTTCATTTCTGTTTTCTCAGTTATTTGTAAGGCCTCCTCAGACAATTTAAGCCTGAATTTGGTAATAAGGAGTTTATGATCTGAGCCACAGTCAGTTCCCACTCTTGTTTTTCCTGACTCTACAGAGTTTCTCCATCTTTGGCTGCAAAGAAACAATCAAACTGATTTCAGTATTGACCATCTAGTGATGTCCATGTGTAGAGTTGTCTCCTGTGTTGTTAGAAGAGGGTGTCTGCTATGACCAGTGTGTTCTCTTGTCAAAACTCTGTTAGCCTTTGATCTGCTTCATATTTTACTCCAAGGTCAAACTTGCCTGTTACTCCAGGTATCTCCTGACCTCCTCCTACTTTTGCATTCCAGTCCCCTATGATGACAAGGACATCTTTTTTTGATGTTAGTTGTAGAAAGTCTTGTAGGTCTTCATAGAACCGTTCAACTTCAGCTTCTTCAGCATTAGTGGTTGGGGCATAGACTTGGATTACTGTGAAAATGGTTTGCCTTGGAAACAAACAAGAGATGATTCTGTCATTTTTGAGATTACACCCAAGTACTGCATTTTGGACTCTTTTGTTGAATATGATGGCTACTCTATTTCTTCTAAGGAATTCTTGCTCACAGTAGTAGATACAATACTCACCTGAATTGAATTCACCCATTCCCATCCATTTTAGTTCACTGATTTCTAAAATATCAATGTTCATTCTTGCCATCCTGTTTGACCACTTTCAATTTACCTTGATTCATAGACCTAACATTCCAAATTCCTAAGCAATATTGTTCTTTACAGCATCTGACTTGACTTCCTATCACCAGTCACATCCACAACTCGGCATTGTTTTCGCTTTGGCTCAGCCTCTTCATTCTGGAGCTATTTTTCCGCTCTTCTCCAGAAGCATACTGGGTACCTACTGACCTCAGGAGTTCATCTTTCAGCGTCATATCTTTTTTCCTTTTCATACTGTTCATGGCGTTCTCAAGGTAAGAATACTTAAGCGGTTTGCCATTCCCTTCTCCATTGGATCATGGTTTGTCAGAACTCTCCACCACCACCTGTCCATTTTGGCTGGCCCTACATGGCATGGCTCATAGTTTCACTTGCCATGTGGTGTGGCCAAAAAAAAAAAGAAAAAAAGGATGAACCTGGGTAAAAGGTACATAGAAGTTCTCTGCATTATTTTTTTTTTCTGTAAATTTGAAATTCTCTGAAAATAAAAAGTTTATGGAATATGTTAAACCCTTTTATTCTGGCATAAACTTTCTATTATTTGTTGTTGAAAACTCTAATGATAATCTAATGTTCTTTCCCTTGTAAGTCACTTACTCTTGCTCCCAGGTGTTCAAAAGATTTTTAAGTCCATAATTTTCTTAGAGTTTGTCTCCGTGTTGACTGTTCTGGGTCAGAATTCTCAGGTAACACAGTATGTTCATTAAACTGTGTATTTTTAACTTTTTTAATTCAGTAAAGTTTTATTGAATTATAGTCTTTAATATTTGTTCCTTCAGACTAGTGATGCTAATACGGATTTTAAATCAGATAATGAATCTGAAAAGCTCTACTACATAAAATGATGTTAGTAATAAAAACGTAATTATTAGCTATCCATTTCAAAATTGATGATCTACTACATGAAAGGTATATCTATTCCACAAAAATAAGAAACGGGAAAAAAAGCCTAGTAGGTGAAATAATCATGTACTGAATAACTGTTCCCAAATGATTTCATATTGCTAGTAAAAGAGAAAAGGAGTACATTTTAGAATGTTCAATTTCTGCCCAGGTTTATTTTATCCTATAATTACTATTTTATTATTTAATCTCAATACTAGAGGTATACAAAGCATTATTCTTTATAATACTTAAAATTCAGTCCAAGAAACTCTTTAAAACTGAGATAAGTATTCAGTTCAGTTCAGTTGCTCAGTCGTGTCCGACTCTTTGCGACCCCATGAACTGCAGCACGCCAGGTCTCCCTGTCCATCACCAACTCCCGGAGTTCACTCAAACTCACGTCCATCGAGTCGGGGATGCCATCCAGCCATCTCATCCTCTGTCATCCCCTTTTCCTCCTGCCCCCAGTCCCTCCCAGCATCAGAGTCTTTTCCAATGAGTCAACTCTTCGCATGAGGTGGCCAAAGTACTGGAGTTTCAGCTTTAGCATCATTCTTTCCAAAGAACACCCAGGGCTGATCTCCTTCAGAATGGACTGGTTGGATCTCCTTGCAAAGAGTCTTCTCCAACACCACAGTTCAAAAGCATCAATTCTTCGGCGTTCAGCTTTCTTCACAGTCCAACTCTCACATCCATACATGACTACTGGAAAAATCATAGCCTTGACTAGACGGGCCTTTGTTGGCAAAGTAATGTCTCTGCTTTTGAATATGCTATCTAGGTTGGTCATAACTTTCCTTCCAAGCAGTAAGCGTCTTTTAATTTCATGGCTGATAAGTATAAGCAACTGAAATCCAATTAATATAAACTAGATACCCATTTCCCATGTGTTTAAAATGCATTTGACACTACACTAACAGTAGAAACAAATTGTTTCCTTTCATATGTGTTATGATGTCATATCAAATTTAACCCAGAAAAGTACTCTGAGCTAAATTTCTAATATTTTAATACTATCAAAAAGTCAGGAATAAACTCACAATAAGTATGTATTGAACACACTGCTGAATAACTATTTGAACAAAGTAATTACTTTACCATTTCTAGTAGAATAGCTTGAGTTTTGGCCTCTTTTTCAGCCTTTATTTCTTCTACTTCTTCAGCTGATCTCCCTTTGAAATCATCAATTTCTTCATCTGCTCCAATTCGACCACTCTGTAAGGCAGAAGTTACTCATATATATATATATATATATATAAATCTAAGAAACATGAGACATTATGCTTTATTCTTAGTTTCATCAACTTTGTTAAAAGATTTGTTTCACAAATGTGAAACAAACTTATAAATCTCTGAAAACTGATTTAAGCTAATTCATTAATATGGGCTAAACTAGGCTTCTAATTTATTTTTAAATCAAAATAAACATTTGTATAAGAACTATCTGGTACCCAAGTAAATGCTCAACACAGAAGATAAATGATCTTAGAAATTAAGGATTAAACCCTAACTATAGAGATAAATTCAGCTTTGAGGAAGTCTCATTAAGCAGAAATTTACACCTTAAAAGATCTGAGGGGAAGTCTCCACTATGCCACAGAAATTTCTGCGTTCCAGCCTGGCTCAAAAGTGTCCCCAGTTGAAAAGTTCCCTCACAAGCTGACAATGTAATTTAGTCTTAAAGCTATACTCCTATCTAGAGTTAAGAGGTAAGAAAAACATTTCCCCAAGGTATTTGTATCCAGAGCCAAGACTGTTCTGGTGGAACAGAAACTAAAGAAAGAATATTAGAGAAAAGATAGGTAGAAAAATGAGTGTCTCTATGGAAGAGACAAAGAACTGCAAACTTTGCTTAGTATTACTGATCAAGCAAGATAATCATTCTGGAGAAATAAGTTTTAAAAAGGTAAAAAGCAAAATCCATGCAAAACATTAACACGTATGTACATTCAATCATAAGTAGACTCGACTCACATCTAGTTGTTCCCTTGTAGGTTCTGGTGATCGATCAGGAATTAATAAATCAGGAGGATCATCAAATGGATCATCTAAAATCACTGTATGATTTATCCTTACAAAACAAATCCAAGTCAAATGTCACATTCATATTATTTCAGAATCCATGCTTCACTTTTTATAAAAATTATAACAAATATCTTAAGTATCCCTAATGCCAAAAAAAAAAGTCCATAAGCTCTTAAATTTTATTGCACAAGGGTATTACTAGGTTATACTTTGACAGTTAGTGTTATTGCTTTTGATTGCTTGATATTATATATTAATTCTCTGCATTATGCTAAGATATAACATGAAGAGCTATATCTTAGTAATCTTGCCATCTCTCTCAATAATCTGAATTTTTTTAAAAACCTAAAAAATTAGTAATTCCTCCCAACATAAGCAATTATAATCAGTACAGTAATGGTCTTCTCTATTATAAAGATTCTTCAGATCAGATCAGATCAGTCGCTCAGTCGTGTCCAACTCTTTGCGACCCCATGAATTGCAGCACGCCAGGCCTCCCTGTCCATCACCAACTCCCGGAGTTCACTCAGACTCACGTCCATCGAGTCAGTGATGCCATCCAGCCATCTCATCCTGTCGTCCGCTTCTCCTCTTGCCCCCAATCCCTCCCAGCATCACAGTCTTTTCCAATGAGTCAACTCTTCGCATGAGGTGGCCAAAGTACTGGAGTTTCAGCTTTGGCATCATTCCTTCCAAAGGAATCCCAGGGCTGATCTCCTTTAGAATGGACTGGTTGGATCTCCTTGCAGTCCAAGGGACTCTCAAGAGTCTTCTCCAACACCACAGTTCAAAAGCAGCCATTCTTCATGCTCAGCCTTCTTCACAGTCCAACTCTCACATCCATACATGACCACAGGAAAAACCATAGCCTAGACTAGACGAACCTTTGTTGGCAAAGTAATGTCTCTGCTTTTGAATATGCTATCTAGGTTGGTCATAACTTTCCTTCCAAGCAGTAAGCGTCTTTTAATTTCATGGCTGCAGTCACCATCTGCAGTGATTTTGGAGCCCAGAAAAATAGAGTCTGACACTGTTTCCACTGTTTCCCCATCTATTTCCCATGAAGTGATGGGACCGGATGCCATGATCTTCGTTTTCTGAATGTTGAGTTTTAAGCCAACTTTTTCACTCTCCACTTTCACCTTCATCAACAGGCTTTTTAGTTCCTCATCACTTTCTGCCATAAGGGTGGTGTCATCTGCATATCTGAGGTTATTGATATTTCTCCCGGCAGTCTTGATTCCAGCTTGTGTTTCTTCCAGTCCAGCATTTCTCATGATGTACTCTGCATATAAGTTAAATAAACAGGGTGACAATATACAGCCTTGATGAACTCCTTTTCCTATTTGGAACCAGTCTGTTGTTCCATGTCCAGTTCTAACTGTTGCTTCCTGACCTGCATACAGATTTCTCAAGAGGCAGATCAGGTGGTCTGGTATTCCCATCTCTTTCAGAATTTTCCAGTTTATTGTGATCCACACAGTCAAAGGCTTTGGCATAGTCAAGAAAGCAGAAATAGATGTTTTTCTGGAACTCTCTTGCTTTTTCCATGATCCAGCGGATGTTGGCAATTTGCTCTCTGGTTCCTCTGCCTTTTCTAAAACCAGCTTGAACATCAGGAAGTTCACGGTTCACATATTGCTGAAGCCTGGCTTGGAGAATTTTGAGCATTACTTTACTAGCGTGTGAGATGAGTACAATTGTGCAGTAGTTTGAGCATTCTTTGCCATTGCCTTTCTTTGGGATTGAAATGAAAACTGACCTTTTCCAGTCCTGTGGCCACTGCTGAGTTTTCCAAATTTGCTGGCATATTGAGTGCAGCACTTTCACAGCATCATCTTTCAGGATCTGGAATAGCTCCACTGGAATTCCATCACCTCTACTAGCTTTGTTCGTAGCGATGCTTTCCAAGGCCCACTTAACTTCACATTCCAGGATGTCTGGCTCTAGGTCAGTGATCACACCCATCGTGATTATCTGGATTGTGAAGATCTTTTTTGTATAGGTCTTCTGTGTATTCTTGCCATCTCTTCTTAATATCTTCTGCTTCTGTTAGGTCCATACCATTTCTGTCCTTTATCGAGCCCATCTTTGCATGAAATGTTCCTTTGGTATATCTGATTTTCTTGAAGAGATCTCTAGTCTTTCCCATTCTGTTGTTTTCTTCTATTTCTTTGCATTGATCGCTGAAGGCTTTCTTATCTCTTCTTGCTATTCTTTGGAACTCTGCATTCAGATGTTTATATCTTTCCTTTTCTCCTTTGCTTTTCGTTTCTCTTCTTGTCACAGCTATTTGTAAGGCCTCCCCAGACAGCCATTTTGCTTTTTTGCATTTCTTTTCCATGGGGATGGTCTTGATCCCTGTCTCCTGTACAATGTCACAAACCCCAATCCATAGTTCATCAGGCACTCTATCAGATCTAGGCCCTTAAATCTATTTCTCACTTCCACTGTATAATCATAAGGGATTTGATTTAGGTCATACCTGAATGGTCTAGTGGTTTTCCGTACTTTCTTCAATTTAAGTCTGAATTTGGCAATAAGGAGTTCATGATCTGAGCCACAGTCAGCTCCTGGTCTTGTTTTTGCTGACTGTATAGAGCTTCTCCATCTTTGGCTGCAAAGAACATAATCAATCTGATTTCGGTGTTGACCATCTGGTGATGTCCATGTATAGAGTCTTCTTTTGTGTTGTTGGAAGAGGGTGTTTGTTATGACCAGTGCATTTTCTTGGCAAAACTCTATTAGTCTTTGCCCTGCTTCATTGCGTATTCCAAGGCCAAATTCGCCTGTTACTCCAGGTGTTTCTTGACTTCCTACTTTTGCATTCCAGTCCCCTATAATGAAAAGGACATCTTTTTTGGGTGTTAGTTCTAAAAGGTCTTGTAGGTCTTCATAGAACCGTTCAACTTCAGCTTCTTCAGCGTTACTGGTTGGGGCATAGACTTGGATTACTGTGATATTGAATGGTTTGCCTTGGAAACGAAGAGAGATCATTCTGTCATTTTTGAGATTGCATCCAAGGACTGCATTTCAAACTCTTTTGTTGACCATGATGGCTACTCCATTTCTTCTGAGGGATTCCTGCCCACAGTAGTAGATATAATGGTCATCTGAGTTAACTTCACCCATTCCAGTCCATTTCAGTTTGCTGATTCCTAGAATGTCGACATTCACTCTTGCCATCTCTTGTTTGACCACTTCCAATTTGCCTTGATTCATGGACCTGACATTCCAGGTTCCTATGTAATATTGCTCTTTACAGCATCAGACCTTGCTTTTATCACCAGTCACATCCACAGCTGGGTATTCTTTTTGCTTTGGCTCCATCCCTTCATTCTTTCTGGAGTTATTTCTCCACTGATCTCCAGTAGCATATTGGGTACCTACTGACCTGGGGAGTTTCTCTTTCAGTATCCTATTATTTTACCTTTTCATACTGTTCATGGGGTTCTCAAGGCAAGAATACTGAAGTGGTTTGCCATTCCCTTCTCCAGTGGACCACATTCTGTCAGATCTCTCCACCATGACCCGCCCATCTTGGTTGCCCCACGGGCATGGCTTAGTTTCATTGAGTTAGACAAGGCTATGGTCCTAGTGTGATTAGATTGACTAGTTTTCTGTGAGTATGGTTTCAGTGTGTCTGCCCTCTGATGCCCTCTTGCAACACCTACCGTCTTACTTGGGTTTTTCTTACCTTGGGCGTGGGGTATCTCTTCACGGCTGCTCCAGCAAAGCGCAGCCAATGCTCCTTACCTTGGACGAGGGTTATCTCCTCACCGCTGCCCTTCCTGACCTTCAACATGGGATAGCTCCTCTAGGCCCTCCTGTGCCCGCGCAGTCTCCAATTAATTCACATTTTAGAATTATCCAAAAACCAGTCCTATGTATACCATCCCCATTATCTGGCAAACATCACATATTAAAACACTGTAGTACATTCTAATAATAAATAGTAACCATACCTGATATCTTGATATGGTACAAAGTCCTTATCAACAAAAGTCTCATTAATTTTCTTAATTATGTCCATGCCTTCTGTCACCTCACCAAACACTGTATGAACGCCATCAAGGTAATCCAGATTCTCTCCTGTTGTAATAAGAAACTATATAAAAAAGACATTTAATAAATACAAATATATACGTGTGTTTGTGTGTATATATGTATATATATATAAAAAATTCAAACTGCTGTTAGTTACAAGAGACTCTACATTAACTACATTTAGTACTTGTTACTGGTATTTCTCACCCACCTGTTACTAGTACTAAGTGAAAGGCACAAAGTTTATGCATAAAATATCAATAAATACACAGATGCTTAATTGTTTAAAATACTTGAACAAACCAAATCTCAAGTTTTTTCACATGTAAACTCTGAGGAAAAACAGCATCTACTCCAATGGGAATGTTGTCACAGTGAATGAAACGTGCTCAACATGACCTGTTTTGAAAGAAGGAATAAATACTGCAAGGACAGGCCTTTCTGTCTCTGAACAGTGATGATCTATGAATTGTGGGATTATAGGTAATGTTATTTTCTTCTTTGTACTTTCCTGTATTTTCTAAATTTCTCCCAAAGGATATTCCTTACATTCAAAAGAACAACATAATAAGGATCTCTTTTAACACAGGAGAAAACAGTGTCATTTTTTAATTCTAACAAATATCTTTGGCTGAAATTCTTTCCTTACTAGATAGCTCAAAAAGATAGTTTCATGGGTGCCTTCCAGCAAAACTCATCTCCTCACGCATTTCCTAACCTGAGATCCATGCTGATCACTGCCATTGTTCACCATGGACACAGTGCCTTTCTTCTTGTGCTTAATTCTTGGCACTTTTTCAGCCTCGAAGAAGCTTGCTTGATCACCATACAGTTGACTAAAAATACATATAATAAATTTATAAAATATAAGTACACTCAACATAAAATACAGACATACTAAGATTATATATATAGGGCACTAGAGTTAGCATATAAGGTAACCAATTCTTTATAGAAATGGCACCAGTATTCAAAAATGCTCCTTTTTTTTGCTATAGACATTTATGGAACTTGGAAAAAATCTATATTTGAACCATATTTTAAAATGCAGATTAAAATACACTACTTAACATTTTTAAGAAGAATTTCTATTTTTTATCCATTTGAAAATAAAGGAACTTACCCAAAAACTGATTCTCCTCCACGTCCAGTCCCTGTAGGATCACCAGTCTGTATGATAAAATCCCTCTGTAATATATAAGGGACTTTGTTAATTCAGAGTTTCTTAGATGGTTCCAGTAACAAAGAACATGACTAATATCTACCAACTCACCTGGACATTGTGAATAAGGCAATAATTGTAATATTTTATTTTGCACAACTTCAGGAAATTCAAGCAAGCTGAAAAAAAGTAAATACTAAATTTACCACAGCAGTTCACAAATACATTTTCAATCACGTAAAGGCACAGTTAGTTTAATTTAATTTCTAAGCCACCATATAAAAACCTCCCCAAATGGTCAAATGTCCAAAGCCATTTTAAAAATATAAGTAAACTTCCCTCATAGCTTAGTCGATAAAGAATCTGCCTGCAATGCAGGAGACTGGGGTTTGACTCCTGGGTCAGGAAGATCCCCTGGCAAAGGAAATGACAACCCATTCCCCTATTCTTGCCTGGAGAATCCCATGGACAGAGGAGCCTGGCAGACTACAGTCCATGAGGTCGCAAGAGTCAGACACGACTTAGCAACTAAACCACCACCAAGCCTAGAAAAATGCAATACATTTTAAGTTATCTTTTATTCTCTTTTTCTTTGGATTTTTTGGGCATCTGAGCTATACAGGAAACTAAAACTTATCTGGGATAAGCAATCATCTATTTTTTTTCTATTTTGTAATTTATTTTTAATTGAAGGATAACTGCTTTACAATATTATGTGGGTTTCTGCCATATATCAGCATGAATCAGCCACAGGTGTACATATATCCCCTCCCTCTTGAAACTCCCTCCCACCTCCCATCCCAACCCACCCCTCTAGGTTGTCACAGAGCACCAGTTTGAGCTCTCTGAGTCATCAGCAATCATCTATTGATGAATTGATTTTGTTAAGAGAAAAAAAAAAACTAAAGAGGACACTGTGATGGGAAAGGATCTAGCAGAGCATCTGAAAATGGGTGCAACTTATTTACACTAGAGGAAACAAAGTATCCAGGATCAGTTGTTTCACAATGATTAAACAGCCCTTCACGAAAATCCATACAGTCACCATGTACCTCTGGAGAAGGGAATTGTTACCCTACGCCAACCCTGGATTGAATCCAGGTCTTCCCAACCCTGGATTGAATCCAGGTCTCCTGTACTGCAAGCATATTCTTTACCGTCGGAGCCACCAGGGAAGCCCCAAGAATACTGGAGGGGGTAGAAATTCCCTTCACAAATATGCATACACTAAACATGTACCACCTTTTTAAAATAAATTCACTCATTTATCCAATAAACACTGAGTATCCTCTAGGCACTTGGCACTCTGTTAGGTCAAATGCCAGTAAATCTCTGCTGTTAACAAGTTCGTAGCCTCGGTGTAGAGAAACATTCTAGCAAGTTTTCAAGGCACTAAGCTAGAAAACAGACAGACAGAAAGATACATGAGGGATCCCTACCCCTCAAGGAGCTTACACTAAATGAGGGTCCTTACAACCTGAGCTCAGTTATAATACTGAGCATACCTGATAATACCATTGGTGCACTTAAATAGTACAATTTTGTTAATAAATATGCCACAAGAGTTGAAAAGAGATATTGTTTCCGGCTAGGGAAAAGAGAAGACCTCCTGGAGGCTGAAAATGAACATTAAAAAAACTGGACTGGCAGAGAGTAGAGAGCGGCCATTTCAAGGTGGGAAGATATTGTGAAACAGCCTACCCTCCTCCAGAGGATCTTCCAGACCCAGAAATTGAACCTGTGTCTCTTGAGTCTCATGCATTGCAGGCAGATTCTTTACCACTACGCCACCTGGGAAGCCCCATTTAAGAGCTGTATCAATCAATACAATACATGGTCTTTGTTTGAATCCCATTTCAAATGATGAAATACTCTTTTAAATGTTTATGAGACAACAGATAAACATGAATGTTACTAAGGAATTATTGGGGCTCCCCTTGTGGCTCAGTGGTAAAGAATCCGCCTGCAAATGTAGGAGACACAGGTTCAATCTCTGAATTGGGAGGATACCCTGGAGAAGGAAATGGCAACCCACTCCATGCCTGGTAAATCCCATGGACAGAGGAGCCTGGCAGGCTTACAACCCATTGGGTCACAAAAGAGTCAGACAGGACTGAGCAATTAAACAACAAAGAGGAATTATTGCTTATTTCTCTAGACGTGACCATGGCTTGTGGTTATCTTTTTTAAAAAATATCTTTTGTTGTTCAGTCACTTAGTCGTGTTCGACTTTGAGACTCCATGGACTGCAGCATGCCAGGCTTCCCTATCCTTCACCATCTCCCAGAACTTGCTCAAACTCATGTCCATTGAGTTAGTGAAGCCATCCAACCATCTCATCCTCTGTCATTCCCTTCTCCTCCTGCCTTCAATCTTTCCCAGCATCAGGGTCAGCTCTTCGCATCAGCTGGCCAAAGTATTGGAGCTTCAGCTTCAGCATCAGTCCTTCCAATGAGTATACAGAGTTGATTTCCTTTAGGATGGACTGGTTGGATCTCCTTGTAGTCCAAGGGACTCTCAAGAGTCTTTTCCAACACTACAGTTCAAAAGTATCAATTCTTCATGGCTCAGCATTCTTTATGGTCCAACTCTCACATCCATATGTGACTGCTGGAAAAACCATAGCTTTGACTATACAGACCTTTGTCAGCAAAGTAATGTCTCTGCTTTTTACTATGATGCCTAGGTTTGTCATAGCTTTTCTTCCAAGGAGCAAGCATCTTTTATTTAATTACAGATTAAATAAATGTCATGTGTTAGTGACTCAGTCATGTCCAACTCTTTGCCACCCTGTGGATTGTAGCCTGCCAGGTTCCTCTGTCCATGGAACTTTTCCACTCAAGAATACTGGAGTGGGTTGCCATTTCCTTCTCCAGGGGCTCTTCCCAACCCAGGGATCAAACCCAGGTCTGCCGCATTGCAGGCAGATTCTTTACCAGCTGAGCCACAACAGAAGCCCAAGAATACTGGAGTGGGTAGCCTATCCCTTCTCCAGCAGATCTTCCCAACCCAGGAATTGAACCAGCCTCCTGCACTGCAGGAGGATTCTTTACCAACTGAGCTATGAGGGAAGCCCAAAGCTTACACCAATAACATAAGGCAATCCATTATTTTCTTTAAGGCAGTTTCAGTTGAGTTTCTATCACTTGAACAAACAGTCAATATGTGAACCGTGAACTTCCTGATGTTCAAGCTGGTTTTAGAAAAGGCAGAGGAACCAGAGAGCAAATTGCCAACATCCGCTGGATCATGGAAAAAGCAAGAGAGTTCCAGAAAAACATCTATTTCTGCTTTCTTGACTATGCCAAAGCCTTTGACTGTGTGGATCACAATAAACTGTGGAAAATTCTGAAAGAGATGGGAATACCAGACCACCTGATCTGCCTCTTGAGAAATCTGTATGCAGGTCAGGAAGCAACAGTTAGAACTGGACATGGAACAACAGACTGGTTCCAAATAGGAAAAGGAGTTCATCAAGGCTGTATATTGTCACCCTGTTTATTTAACTTATATGCAGAGTACATCATGAGAAATGCTGGACTGGAAGAAACACAAGCTGGAATCAAGACTGCCGGGAGAAATATCAATAACCTCAGATATGCAGATGACACCACCCTTATGGCAGAAAGTGATGAGGAACTAAAAAGCCTGTTGATGAAGGTGCAAGTGGAGAGTGAAAAAGTTGGCTTAAAACTCAACATTCAGAAAACGAAGATTATGGCATCCGGTCCCATCACTTCATGGGAAATAGATGGGGAAACAGTGGAAACAGTGTCAGACTTTATTTTTCTGGGCTCCAAAATCACTGCAGATGGTGACTGCAGCCATGAAATTAAAAGACGCTTACTGCTTGGAAGGAAAGTTATGACCAACCTAGATAGCATATTGAAAAGCAGAGACATTACTTTGCCAACAAAGGTTCATCTAGTCAAGGCTATGGTTTTTCCTGTGGTCATGTATGGATGTAAGAGTTGGACTGTGAAGAAGGCTGAGCACTGAAGAATTGATGCTTTTGAACTGTGGTGTTGGAGAAGACTCTTGAGAGTCGCTTGGACTGCAAGGAGATCCAACCAGTCCATTCTGAAGGAGATCAGCCCTGGGATTTCTTTGGAAGGAATGATGCTAAAGCTGAAACTCCAGTACTTTGGCCACCTCATGAGAAGAGTTGACTCATTGGAAAAGACTGTGATGCTGGGAGGGATTGGGGACAGTAGGAGAAGGGGATGGCAGAGGATGAGATGGCTGGATGGCATCACTGACTCGATGGACGTGAGTCTGAGTGAACTCCGGGAGTTGGTGATGGACAGGGAGGCCTGGCGTGCTGCAATTCATGGGGTCGCAAAGAGTCGGACACGACTGAGCAACTAATTTGATCTGATCTGATCTGAACAAACTGTCTGAATACGACACATATTATCCATCACTTCGGTGTATGCACCTTCAAAGTGTCAGGCACCGCACTAGGTGCTCAAGATACAGAGATAATCAAGGAATAGTCCCTGCTCTCTTAAAGTTTACATCTTGAGAGGAGACCAAGACTTGAAAATAATTCCAGGCCAACAGGAAAATGTATAACAAAATACGTACTATGTGATTTATAAAAGACCTGAGGCAGAGCAAAAGAAACCAATCTTAACTCTGCTCAGGGACACAGGGAGCTTCACAGAACAGATCATGCTTGACCTGAGAACTGATTAATAAACAGGAAGTTTGCCAAAAGGACAACAGTGGGGAGAAATGTGGGGCACAGGCATCAGTATAAGAAAGGAATAGATGTATGTTGAGAGTTGCTGGGGTGGGGGTGATAACTCAGTGTGGAATAAAGCGCAGCACCTCGGCAGGCACTCATGGTACCATATTGTATAGTTTGTTTCATCTTCTTTGACAAATTGCATTCCTTGGGGGCAGGACCCTGATTGTAACTAAACTTTCCTGTTTAGTTACAGTTTCTCCAGTTTCTCCCCACTCTGAAACATTCTCCATATTGTTGCCTATTATCCTAAAACAAGTTTGTTATGCCTCTCTCGATCCTGCTTTCAAACCCTTCAAAGACTGGTTTTCAGTAGGGCACACAAGGCTATTCAGGACCAAACCTAACCTAAAAAACGTATATGACCAGACTCACGGTCTGACATTACACTGTCAAGCCACGCCGATCTACTTGCCGTTTCCAGAAAATTCCAAGCAAACAAGAACACCCTCACTCCCATTTTTAAAAGAGCGAGTTCAAGTGCTCTACATTCGTCTTTAGCTCTGCTTCTCCCCACCCCCAGCCAGGAAGAATTACTCCCTCCTCTGGTTTCCCTGGCAACTTACACATTCTTCCACTACATCGCTTAAGAAATTAAATGGGTTGCGGCGCCTATTTCCCCCAATGGAAAATTAGACCTTCGAGGGCAAGACGCCCATCCCACGGCTTGGTACAAAGTCTCGCGTAGCGGGCGATCAACGAGTGTTTGCTAAGACTGGGTGCACACCTCCGGACAGCCCTCCCTCTACCCAGGAGGGATGCCCACACTCACTACTCCGAGCCCTTAGTCCCTGCTTTCATCAAGATTTACTGATTACACACCAAGGAATACTCGCTATGCTCCTGACTAGTAAGCCACAAGAGCTATGGGCACCGAATATGCAGCCTGCACTACATACACACACACACACACACACACACACACAGGGATTTAATAACTACAAGCACCTGCCACCCGACTGGCCAGCACCAGAGGCGGAGAAAGGTTGCTCCTCAGAAACAAACTTTTCAACCAGGGCCCGCTGATAAACGGCGCGGTCTCGGGTACCATCAGCCCAGAAGCTCCAGCCAGTCCACGCCGGGGACTGGGCAGAAAAGGAAAAGCGCGGGGGAAAAAAAGAGCGCGGCCCGCCGAGAAGTGAGCAGGGCCGGGGCCTCACCGCGCGGCCGTTCCTCTGTGTACAGGTCGATGACGACGTCGCCCAAAGTGGTCTCCAGCAGAACCGCCATGGCGCCCGCTCCTCCTCGCAACAAGCCCCGGGGGTGACAGGCGCAGCCCTACGTCATCTACGCCACGCGTCACCCTCAACGCGACGCCTTTTTACGTCATCCCTCCGGCGACACCGCCCCCTCTGGGAGGCTCCTTGGGAGGGTCTGGTCCGTGGCAAGCCCAACCCTCTGTGGGTTCCCGGCCCTTTCGCGGCCCATTTGAAAAAATCTTCCAAAGGCCCTGGGGACTGGGCCGGAAGGCTGTCACTCAAAGTGGCTTCTGTGAAGGGTTTGTGCTCCATTTTGTGTCCATCTCAAAAATGACGCGGACTTTTTTTTTTTTTAGCGGACCTTTCTTTAATGCGCCATAGGCCCTCTGTTTCGTCGTTCGAAGGCCAGTGTGGGGCGCCACTTTCCCCCGCCCTGTTGGAACAACTACGCCGAGTTTCCTAGTCGGTCTCTTCTTATCGCCCGGAATCAGAATTTTAGCCCTTAAAGGTAGAATTTGCTAATCAGAAAGACGGTTCCTGGCTGATTGTGTCAAGTGAAGCGAAGTAAAAGTCACTCAGTCGTGTCCGACTCTTTGCGAGCCCATGGACTATACAGTTCATGGAATTCTCCAGGCCAGAATACTGGAGTGGGTAGCCTTTCCCTTCTGCAGGGCATCTTCAGCCTTTCCCTTCTGCAGGGCATCTTCCCAACCCAGGGATCGAACCCTGGTCTCTCGCATTACGGGCGGATTCCTTACCAGCTGAGCCACGACGGAAGGTCAGCTGTGTCAAGGGCTGTACCTTTTACAGCAGCTGATGGGTGCGTCCTTAGTGCAAGTAGCTATAAAACTGTAGGTTTCAGCTCGTATCTCTACTGGTTTTATCAATACTTTTGATGAAATAAGAGAAAACAATTTTAAGGCAAGAGGACAATTTAAGCTTATAAAGTTTTCTTTGCTCTTCCGCCTCCTCCCTTCCCTCTAATGTGCATTGTGCAGCTCCGTTGTGCATTACCCAGACCTCCTCCCCAGTGGCAGAAATACCAGCTCAAATCCTAAAGATCAGTTTTTCTCCTTCTGGTGACAGCCAGGTAACTCCTTAGAAGATAACATTGCTTTCTCAGTCCTGTAAGGGGTCCTCTTAAGGTGTGCAGATATCTTTGGTGAACTTTTAAGAACAATGCAAGTGTATCATTTCCATCAGAGTTAATTTTTGGTACAGAACAGACTGGTAAGATGACCTGGGGAGATACTGGGTTGCATCTAAAGGAAGCTCTTAGCTTAAGTGCCTCTTCAGGCCAGATTTCCTTCGTGGCTCAGACGGTAAAGCGTCTGTCTACAATGCCAGAGACCCGGGTTCGAACCCTGGGTCAGGGAAGATCCTCTGGAGAAGGAAATAGCATCCCGCTCCAGTAACTATTGCCTGGAAAATCCCATGGACAGAGGAGCCTAGTAGGCTACAGTCCATGGGGTCACAAAGAGTCGGATACGACTGCATGACCCCACTTTAAGACCATATTAATGTGACTAGCTGTATTATTTGGAGAAGGCAATGGCACCCCACTCCAGCACTCTTGCCTGGAAAATCCCATGGATGGAGGAGCCTGCAAGGCTGCAGTCCATGGGGTCGTGAAGAGTCAGACATGACTGAGCGACTTCCCTTTCACTTTTCACTTTCATGCATTGGAGAAGGAAATGGCAACCCACTCCAGTGTTCTTGCTTGGAGAATCCCAGGGATGGGGGAGCCTGGTGGGCTGCGGTCTATGGGGTCACACAGTCGAACACGACTAAAGCGACTTAGTGGCAGTAGCAGCAGCAGCAGTATTACTTGTATTCTGCTTATTTTACAAGATTATTGCCCCTTGTATTACCAAATATGACAGAGCCATCAATAAAAATTATGATGACTAGTCAACTTGAAGTGATTGACCAAATATATAGTGCTATAAGGTCAATGATTATAATGGAATAACTCTAGCTATGAGAAGCAGCAACAAGAGGGAACCATTTCCTGAACCATAACAGACTAGTAAGACAGGCAGTCTAGAGATTTGGGCTGCTGCTGCTGCTGCTGCTAAGTCGCTTCAGTCATGTCTGACTCTGTGGGACCCCATAGACAGCAGCCCACCAGGCTCCGCCGTCCCTGGGATTCTCCAGGCAAGAACACTGGAGTGGGTTGCCATTTCCTTCTCCAATGCATGAAAGTGAAAAGTGAAAGTGAAGTCGCTCAGTCGTGTCCAACTCTTAGGGACTCCACGGACCGCAGCCCACCAGGCTCCTCCATCCATGGGATTCTCCAGGCAAGAGTACTGGAGTGGGGTGAAATTGCCTTCTCTGAGAGATTTGGGCTACTAGACCAAAAGTCACACTAGACTTGCTGTTCTTTAAACACTACTTGTGGAGGAAGGGTTCTGCCGCAGGGCCATCCTATCTTGTTGGAATTCTTCTTTTCCAGTTATCACATGATTCTCTTTCACCTCCTTTAGGTCTCTTCCTCATAGTCACCTCTCAGTGAGACCTTCCCTGACCACGACAGTTAAAGTTAACCCCACATGCCTACACTTCTATTTTTCTTCATAGTACTTTTTACAATCTAACATGCTATTTAGGAAATTTGTATGTTGTTTCCAGAATATCAGTTCCAGAGGGAAGCCAGTTTTGTCTGTTTTGTTTACTGCTGTATCCCTAGTGCCCGACAGCCTGCCACATAATAAGTGAATACTTATTTGTTGAATGAATGAATATTGGCAATTAATTAAATAAATGCAAATTAAAATAATGAAATTGTTAATGGGAAAGTAAAATAATACAGTCACTTAGAAAGACAGATTGGCAGTTTCTTACTTGATCAAAGCTAAATATAATATTACCTTCATATCAAGAAATCACACAGTTAGGTATTTACCTAAAGAAGCTGAGACAGGTCCACATAAAAACCAGCATACAAGGGACTTTCCTGGTGGTCCGGTGGCTAAGACAGCGCTCCCAAAGCAGGAGGCCTGGGTTTGATCCCTGGTCAGGAAACTAAGGATCCCTGTGCAACTAAGACCTGGCACATCCAATAAATAAATAAATCTTTTAAAACAAAAACCTGTGCACAAATGTTTATAGCAGCTTAATTCATATTTGCCAAAATTTAGAAGCAACTGAGATGTTATAAATAGGTGAATGAATATACAAACTGGTTTAACAAACTGGGATAAACATCCGTATAATGAAATATTATTTAAAGATCAAGAGAAATGAGCTAGCAGGCCATGAAAAGATATGGCAGACCTTAAACACATATAGGTTAGTGAAAGAAGCCAGACTGAAAAGGCTACATACTGTGTAATTTCAACCATATAACTTTGATAAAGGGAAATTATGTAGATAGTAGAAATATCGGTAGTTGCCAATTTTCTGGCACATTAAGGGAGAAACGAAGAGTTGAAGCACAGGGATTTTTAGGGCAGAGAAACTACTTTGTATGAGTGAAAGTGAAAGTAGCTCAGTTGTGTCTGACTTTGTGACTGCATGGACTATACAGTCCATGGAATTCTCCAGCCTGAATACTGGAGTGAGTAGCTGTTCCCTTCTCCAGCAGATCTTCCCAACCCAGGAATCAAACCAGGGTTTCCTGCATTGCAGGCAAATTCTTTACCAACTGACCTATCAGGGAAGCCCCTATGGTTATGTTTATTACCACATATGGGGATCATGGTATCTGGTCCCATCACTTCATGGGAAATAGATGGGGAAACAGTGGAAACAGTGTCAGATTTCATTTTTGGGGGCTCCAAAATCACTGCAGATGGTGACTGCAGCCATGAAATTAAAAGATGCTTACTCCTTGGAAGGAAAGTTATGACCAACCTAGATAGCATATTCAAAAGCAGAGACATTACTTTGCCAACAAAGGTCCGAATAGTCAAGGCTATGGTTTTTCCAGTGGTCATGTATGGATGTGAGAGTTGGACTGTGAAGAAGGCTGAGCGCCGAAGAATTGATGCTTTTGAACTGTGGTGTTGGAGAAGACTCTTGAGAGTCCCTTGGACTGCAAGGAGATCCAACCAGTCCATTCTAAAGGAGATCAGCCCTGGGATTTCTTTGGAAGGAATGATGCTAAAGTTGAAACTCCAGTACTTTGGCCACCTCATGCGAAGAGTTGACTCATTGGAAAAGACTGTGATGCTGGGAGGGATTGGGGGCAGGAGGAGAAGAGGACGACAGAGGATGAGATGGCTGGATGGCATCACTGACTCGACGGACGTGAGTCTGAGTGAACTCCGGGAGTTGGTGATGGACAGGGAGGCCTGGCGTGCTGCGATTCATGGGGTCGCAAAGAGTCGGATACGACTGAGCAACTGAACTGAACTGAACTGATGGGGCTTCTGCTCTCACTGTGTCTGCTCTAAACAAGCACCATCTACAACACAAGTACCAGTAGGGGCATGGCTGACATTTGAACCTGTAAGAGCTGATTATGGAGCCCATACAGTTACCCACTGCACTACAGCTGGTGGGGCAAGCAAAAATGAAAGTCGCTTTGTCATGTCTGACTCTTTGTGGCCCCATGGACTATACAGTCCGTGGAATTCTCCAGGCCAGAATACTAAAGTGGGTGGCCTTTCCCTTCTGCAGAGGATCTTCACAATCCAGGGATCGAACCCAGGTCTCCTGCATTGCAGACAGATTCTTTGCCATCTGAGCCACCAGGCAAGCCCCAGAGAATACTGGAGTGGATTGCCATGCCCCTCTCCAGGGGATCTTCCCGACCCTGGGATCAAACCCATGTCTCTTATGCCTCATCATAGTATGATGCTATCTGTACTGGTGGGTTCCCAGGTGGCACTAATGGTAAAGAACCCACCTGCCAATGCAGGAGATGTAAAAGATGCAGGTTTGATTCCTGGATCAGGAAGATCCCCTGAAGGAAGACTTGGTAACCCACTCCAGTATTCTTGCCTGGAGGAGCCTGGTGGGCTGCAGTCCTTAGGGTCCCAAAGACTCGGAATGACTGAATCAACTTAACAGCAGCATATTAGTGTATACATGACATTATGTATCAATATTTGCAGAACTCTGAAAAACTAGGACACAAAAAGTGAACACTAACATAAACTATGAACTTTAGTTCATAATAGTGTACCAGTATTGGTTCATCAGTTATAATATATGCACCAGACTAATTCAATATGTTAATAATAGGGGAAACTGGGAGAGGTTGGAGAGATCCCAGCCTCTGGGATCTAATGTCTGATGCTCTGAGGTGCAGCTGATATAATAATAATAGAAATAAAATGCACAGAAAAGCTAATGCGTTTGAATCATCCTGAAACCATCCCACACCCCTCGGGCCCATGGAAAAATTTTCTTCCACAAAACCTGTCCCTAGTGGCAAAAAGGTTGGGGACCCCTGGTGTATAGGAACTCCTTGTACTTTCCATTCGACTTAACTTTAAACCTTAAATTGCTCTAAAAAAGTGTGTATACAGAAAAAAGATTTACAATTTTTTATCTTTTACCTTAAGTGATTCAGAAGATAAACAGTCCTAAATATGAAATTTTACATATATAGCACTTAACATAGTCTATGGCTTTATGGTTATATTTTCCATAATTACCTCTAAATATGGAGTCCCCTGAGTTAGTAACCTTCCACTCCTCTCCAACCTCACTCACATAAAAATCTTAACCTTAGTGTAGCAGAATCTTTAAAATAAAAGAGGTTTAATTTATTTTTTCTTTCCAAAATCTAGTGCTTTGCTACATTATACTGAACGACGTTTTGCCAAAGATATCTGCGATGGTTAATCTTATGTCCACTTGACTGGGCTAAAGGATACCCAGATAGTAAGGCATTGTTTTTGGTGTGTCTGTGAAGCTATTTCTGGAAGAGACTGGCATTTTAACCAGCATACTGAGTAAAGAAGATTACAATCACCATTTTATTTGGGCATCATTGAACTCCTTGAGGACTAGAACAGGCAGAAAAGGGGCACATTCGACCTCTCTGCTTGACCTAGGATATTCATCTTCTGCCCATGGACCATCAGCACAGCTGGTTCTTTGGCTTTCAGACTCAGACCAAGACTTCAGACATCACTGGCCTTCCGGTTCTCAGGGCTTCAGATTTGGACTAAATTACTCCAGAGGCTTTCTTGGTTCCCACAGACAGAAGATCACAAGACTTCTTAGCTTCTATAACCACACGAACCAACTCCTATAATATCTATACCTATGCATGCATCCTAAGTCACTTCAGTCATGTCCAGCTCTTTGCAACGCTATGGACTGTAGCCCACCAGTCTCCTCTGTCCATGGGATTCTCCAGGCAAGAATACTGGAGTGGGTTGCCATGCCCTCCTCCAGGGAATCTCCCCAATCCAGGGATTGAACCTGTATCTCTTACGTCTCCTACATTGACAGGCAGGTTCTTTACCACTAGCACCACCTGGGAAGCCCATCTGTACCTATAAATATCTATTATTTGGTTGCATCCCATCTTAATTGTGGCACACAGGGTCATATGGGATCTTTCTTTGCTGTGCAGAGACTCTAAATGTGGCACAGTCTTATGTTAGTGGCTCCGCAGCATGTGGGATCTTAGTTCCCCCACCAAGAATTAAACCCAAGTCCCCTTCATTGCAAGATGGATTCTTAATCACTGGATCCCTAGGGAAGTCCTCAGGCAGAAGTCTTTACTGTGGTTTCTACGGAGATGAGTGAGACAGAAGTAGGTCTAGCATTGGCTGCTTTGAATAATTTCAGTGGGCTCTGCGGTACAGAGGCTATCTCTAGTTGTCTGGTGCCTGCCCTAGGATGATTAGGGCAGAGAAATACTGCCTGTTGGAGTTTAGTAAAAGCCTGATGTTGTTGTTTAGTCACTAAGTCGTGTCCAACCATTTTGTAATACCATGGACTGTAGCCCGCCAGGCTTCTCTGTCTATGGGACTTCCCCGGGCAAGAATACTGGAGTGGGTTGCCATTTGCTCTTCCAGGGGATCTTCCCGACCCAGGGATCAAACCCATGTCCCTTGCATTGAAGGTGGATTTGTTACCACTGAGCCATCAGGGAAGCCTTAGAAGCCTGATAGTGACTAACCTAGACAGCATATTAAAAAGTAGAGACTTTACTTTGTCAACAAAGGTCCGTCTAGTCAAGGCTACGGTTTTTCCAGTAGTCATGTATGGATGTGAGAGTTGGACTATAAAGAAAGCTGAGTGCTGAAGAATTGATGCTTTTCAACTGTGGTGTTGGAGAAGACCCTTGAGAGTCCCTTGGACTGCAAGGAGATCCAACCAGTCCATCCTAAGGGAGATCAGTCCTGGGTGTTCATTGGAAGGACTGATGTTGAAGCTGAAACTCCAATACTTTGGCCACCTGATGCGAAGAGCTGACTCATTTGAAAAGACCCTGTTGCTGGGAAAGATTAAGGGCAGGAGGAGAAGGGGACGACAGAGGATGAAATGGTTGGATGGCATCACCAACTTAATGGACATGAGTTTGAGTATAAACTCCAGGAGTTGGTGATGGACAGGGAGGCTTGGTGTGCTGCAGTTCATGGGGTCGCAAAGAGTCAGACACGACTGAGAGGTGAACTGAATTGAACTGAAGAGGTGATTTATACAGACTCTGGATTGGTTGGTTTACATATAAAAGGCAGGCTCACAGAGGAGAAGTTTACTAACTCTAGAAATTAGCTCAAAGCTTCCCTGGTGGCTCAATGGTAAAGAGTCAGACTTGGGACTAAACAATAACAGCAACACAAATTAACTCAGCCCTGGAAGTCTCTATAGGGTCAACCAGGCCCCAGACAACAGAACATATAGAAAATGAGAAAATATAGTTAATACATAGAGATTATGAAGTTGCCCATCATTTTGGCATCAAATGAGGTAGAGGATGAGAAAGGGAGGCTGTGTTCTAGTGAATCAAATAAAGTAAAGCTTGACTCAAAAGAAGAAAACCCACTCCCAAATACTGGAAGCCCAATGAAGGCAGAGCAAAGAAATTCTGCAATCTGGCTTCTGCTTCCACACGGAGGCCCCTTCGTTTCCTAAAAATAGTCTTAAAAGGGTAACAAGACAAGTAAAAATGGGGCCTTACAGCAAAACAGTACCCACTTATCTGTGTTACAAAATGTGAAATCATCCCTATATAGACTCAAAAAGATTTCTACCTCCACCATTGAATTTTTCTTGCAATATTTGTCACAGATGTCCTAGTTTCAAAATAGGATAGTATTTTTAAATGTTTTGGATGTTTTTTTAATCTATTTCCACACTTTTTGTCAGAGTACCAACCAAACACTCATTTACATCCCATTTAACATCCTTGGACACAGATGTCTCTGCATGTGTTCAGGTTGCTGGAATCAGTTAGCGTGGGGAGCAGACAGCAGAGCCAGTCTCTTGATTCTGGGGCCCCTCTGACTATAAGTTGTGGTGGAGAAGGAGGCAAAGATCTCCCACACTTTCCTGTTTTTTCATTTCTCTCAACCCAGCTCATGTCCTTAGAAAGTTGGTTGAACAGAACATTTTGTAATCATCTCCATAAACATACAAAAACAAGTTAAAGTATGACTTTGTTTAAAATATTTTATGACCCAATAGAATGTATTCTACTCTATTTCCCCTGGAGGAGGAAATGGGAACTCACTTCAGTATTCTGGCCCGGAGAATTCCATGGACTGTATAGTCCATGGGGTCGCAAAGAGTCGGACACGACTGAGCGACTTTCACTTCACTTCATTCAGAATGTATTCAGTCAGTACATCAAGGTTAAAAACCACAGCTCCATCACTTACTATCCTGTGCATTCATGCTAAGTCACTTCAGTCTGACTCTTTGCAACCCTATGGACTGAGCCTACCAGGTTCCTCTGTCCATGGAATTCTTCAGGCAAGAATACTGGCGTGGGTTGCCATGCCCTACACCAGAGGATCTTCCCGACCCAGGGATCAAAGCTAGTTTGCCTGCATTTTCTGCATTGGCAGGCAGATTCTTTACCAGTATGCCACCTGGGAAGCCCTTATTATCCTGTAACTCATGGCAAAAAGCTTCATCTCTATACACAGAAAAGGCTGATACTGTAAAAGCAGTTTTAAAACATCTTAGGGGAAAAATAAGGCAAAATGTGTGATTGGTTTTGGAGATGTAAAAGGAATATCTTTCTTTCTTATCATCTCCTGGGGGTCTTCAAGAAGTTCGGAAATGTGCAGTTGTGTAACTCTGGAAAATAATGGAGTGGAACTGTGTTGCAATAGAAATGTAGTGACTCACTGTCTCCCAGAAACTGGAAACAGACATAGATTATGTCCCAGACTTCTCTTTGGTGCCAAGACTGCTTTTGGATTACAGAAAAAGTGGAATTCATGTTCTGATTGGGAGAAAAATAAAAATAATGGGATCAGTTGTTGGAAAAGAAAACTTATTAAAGTTTGGAGTCAAAGAGTACTATCTTGCATGAGAATAAAGATGTATTTTTTTTATACTGCATATATACTTTGTTTTCTATGTATTAAATTTTTTATTTACTTGGCTGCTTGGGTCTTAGTTGTGGCATGTGGGATCTTTAGTTGTGACATGTGGGATAGTTAGGTGCAACATGTGAACTCTTAGTTGAGTTGAGACACGGAAAGTCTTAATTGCCATATGCGAACTCTTGTTAGTTACAACATGTGGGGTCTAGTTCCCTGATCCAGAGATTGAACCCTGTGCCCCTATATTGGGAGGGCAGAGTTGTAGCCACTGGGTCACCAGGGAATTCCCTGTATTAAATTTTTTCAAGACTATCTTCTGCTATATAAAGGATTATCTTCAAGGAACATAAAGTGTCTAACGTGCACAGAAATACAAGGGGTTTCTATAGGCAAATTTAACTCCTTTGGAGACAAACAAGTGAAAGAATAATGTCTGGTCAGGAAATGGGGTGGGCTTTGTTGGGAAATACAGACTACGTCACTCACCTTCCCCAACTACTTTTTCTTTCAAATGTATTTTGGAAACTCATATTACTAGTTCAAATTACACAAACCTACATATATCCATCCTGTACATATATCTGAGCCTGACTGTGGCTCAGACCATGAACTCCTTATTGCCAAATTCAGACTGAAACTGAAGAAAGTAGGGAAAACCACTAGACCATTCAGGTATGACCTAAACCAAATCCCTTATGATTATACAGTGGAAGTGAGAAATAGATTTAAGGGACTAGATCTGATAGATAGAGTGCCTGATGAACTATGGAATGAGGTTCGTGACATTGTACAGGAGACAGGGATCAAGACCATCCCCATGGAAAAGAAACGCAAAAAAGCAAAATGGCTGTCTGGGGAGGCCTTACAAAAAGCTGTGACAACACATGTATACCTGTGGCGGATTCATTTTGATATTTGGCAAATCTAATACAGTTATGTAAAGTTTAAAAATAAAATAAAATTAAAAAAAATAATAATAAACAGAATAAAAAAAAAAAAAGCTATGACAAGAAGAGAAGCGAAAAGCAAAGGAGAAAAGGAAAGATATAAACATCTGAATGCAGAGTTCCAAAGAATAGCAAGAAGAGGTAAGAAAGCCTTCTTAAGCAATCAATGCAAAGAAATAGAGGAAAACAACAGAATGGGAAAGACTAGGGATCTCTTCAAGAAAATCAGAGATACCAAAGGAACATTTCATGCAAAGATGGGCTCGATAAAGGACAGAAATGGTATGGAGCTAATAGAAGCAGAAGATATTAAGAAGAGATGGCAAGAATACACAGAAGAACTATACAAAAAAGATCTTCACGACCCAGATAATCACGATGGTGTGATCACTGACCTAGACCCAGACATCCTGGAATGTGAAGTCAAGTGGGCCTTGGAAAGCATCACTACGAACAAAGCTAGTAGAGGTGATGGAATTCCAGTGGAGCTATTTCAAATCCTGAAAGATGATGCTGTGAAAGTGCTGCACTCAATATGCCAGCAAATTTGGAAAACTCAGCAGTGGCCACAGGACTGGAAAAGGTCAGTTTTCATTCCAATCCCAAAGAAAGGCAAAGCCAAAGAATGTTCAAACTACCACACAATTGCACTCATCCCACACGCTAGTAAAGTAATGCTCAAAATTCTCCAAGCCAGGCTTCAGCAATATGTGAACTGTGAACTTCCTGATGTTCAAGCTGGTTTTAGAAAAGGCAGAGGAACCAGAGAGCAAATTGCCAACATCCGCTGGATCATGGAAAAAGCAAGAGAGTTCCAGAAAAACATCTATTTCTGCTTTCTTGACTATGCCAAAGCCTTTGACTGTGTGGATCACAATAAACTGTGGAAAATTCTGAAAGAGATGGGAATACCAGACCACCTGATCTGCCTCTTGAGAAATCTGTATGCAGGTCAGGAAGCAACAGTTAGAACTGGACATGGAACAACAGACTGGTTCCAAATAGGAAAAGGAGTTCATCAAGGCTGTATATTGTCACCCTGTTTATTTAACTTATATGCAGAATACATCACGAGAAATGCTGGACTGGAAGAAACACAAGCTGGAATCAAGATTGCCAGGAGAAATATCAATAACCTCAGATATTCAGATGACACCACCCTTATGGCAGAAAGTGAAGAGGAACTAAAAAGCCTCTTGATGAAAGTGAAAGAGGAGAGTGAAAAAGTTGGCTTAAAGCTCAACATTCAGAAACGAAGATCATGGCATCCGGTCCCATCACTTCATGGGAAACAGATGGGGAAACAGTGGAAACAGTGTCAGACTTTATTTTTCTGGGCTCCAAAATCACTGCAGATGGTGACTGCAGCCATGAAATTAAAAGACGCTTACCGCTTGGAAGGAAAGTTATGACCAACCTAGATAGTATATTCAAAAGCAGAGACATTACTTTGCCAACAAAGGTTCGTCTAGTCTAGGCTATGGCTTTTCCTGTGGTCATGTATGGATGTGAGAGTTGGACTGTGAAGAAGGCTGAGCACGAAGAATTGATGCTTTTGAACTGTGGTGTTGGAGAAGACTCTTGAGAGTCCCTTGGACTGCAAGGAGATCCAACCAGTCCATTCTAAAGGAGATCAGCCCTGGGATTTCTTTGGAAGGAATGATGCTAAAGCTGAAACTCCAGTACTTTGGACACCTCATGCGAAGAGTTGACTCATTGGAAAAGACTCTGATGCTGAGAGGGATTGGGGGCAGGAGGAGAAAGGGATGACAGAGGATGAGATGGCTGGATGGCATCACCGACTCGATGGACGTGAGTCTGAGTGAACTCCGGGAGTTGGTGATGGACAGGAAGGCCTGGCGTGCTGTGATTCATGGGGTCGCAAAGAGTCAGACACGACTGATCGACTGATCTGATCTGATCTGACATATATCCTATGTTCTGATCATTAGATTTGATTTGTTTTTAATCTCAGTAGTCTGAAACAGAGTGAAAAGGCCAATGGTTGCCATTGGATCCCTCCAGTGGGTTAGATATCACTGCAGAAACCACATGCCAGTTAATATTGTTGTTGGGTATCTCATAATAGGCAAGGAATTAGTTGAATGACTAGTTTCTTATACAACAATTTTGGCCAAAGATTTTGTAGTTTACCCTAGCTAAAAACACAGGAATGGGGGGAAGGATTGATAAAAGAGGAAGAGGAGCTAAGAGAGAAACCTATTTCTTTTTTGTGTCAAAGTTTTATTTAAAAAAAAAAAGACTTTTTTACCCTGCCTGAATGGCAACATCTTCAAGTTCTTCTTAATCAATAAGCAATCCTGTTAACCTGAAAGACCTGAATTTCTTAGCATTTCTGTGTCAACCTTAAAAAATAAAACAGCCAGTTACTTTACCAGCAGAATGAGTTTGTTTAGGAATAACAGAGGAACTGCAATAAGGGACATGCAAACAGAGTTTTGCCAAGAGAACGCGCTAGTCATAGCAAACACCCTCTTCCAACAACACAAGAGAAGACTCTTCACATGGACATCACCAGATGGTCAATACCGAAATCAGATTGATTATATTCTTTCCAGCAAAAATGGAGAAGCTCTATACAGTCAGAAAAAACAAGACTGGGAGCTGACTGTGGCTCAGATCATGAACTCCTTATTGCTAAATTCAGACTTAAGTTGAAGAAAGTAGGGAAAACCATTAGATCATTCAGGTATGACCTAAATCAAATTCCTTATGATCATACAGTGGAAGTGACAAATAGATTCAAGGGATTAGATCTGATAGAGTGCCTGAAGAACTATGGATGGAGATTTGTGACACCGTATGGGAGGCAGGGATCAAGAACATCCCCAAGAAAAAGAAATCCAAAAAGGCAAAATGGTTGTCTGAGGAGGCCTTACAAATAGCTGACAAAAGAAATAAAAGGCAAAGAAGAAAAGAAAAGATATATCGACCTGAATGCAGAGTTCCAAAAAATAGCAAGGAGAGATTAAGAAAGCCTTCTAAGTGATCAATGCGAAGAAATAGAAGAAAACAATAGAATGGGAAAGACTAGAGATCTCTTTAAGAAAATTAGAGATACCAAGGAAACATTTCATGTAAAGATGGGCACAATAAAGTACAGAAATGGTATGGACCTAACAGAAGCAGAAGATATTAGGAAGAGGTGGCAAGAATACACAGAACTATACAAAAAAGATCTTTATGACCCAAATAACCACAATGGTGTGATCACTCACCTAGAGCCAGACATCCTGGCGAAGTTGAGTGGGCCTTAGGAAGCATCACTATGAACATGGACATCATAGTGGAGGTGATGGAATTCGAGTTGAGCTATTTCAAATCCTGAAAGATGATGTTGTGAAAGTGCTGCACTCAATATGCCAGCAAATCTGGAAAACTCAGTAGTGGCTCCAGGACTGGAAAAGGTCAGCTTTCATTCCAATCCCAAAGAAAGGCAATGCCAAAGAATGCTCAAACTACCGCACAATTGCACTCATCTCACACGCTAGTAAAGTAATGCTCAAAATTCTCCAAGCCAGGCTTCAGCAGTACGTGAACCGTGAACTTCCAGATGTTCACGCTGGATTTAGAAAATGCTTTAGAGGAACCAGAGATCAAATTGCCAACATCCATTGGATCATCAAAAGAGCAAGAGAGTTCCAGAAAAACATCTACTTTTGCTTTATTGACTACACCAAAGCCTTTGACTGTGTGGATCACAACAAACTGTAGAAAATTCTTAAAGAGATAGGAATACCAGACCACCTGACCTCCCTCCTGAGATATCTGTATGTGGGTCAAGAAGCAACAGTTAGAACTGGACATGGAACAACAGACTGGTTCCGAATCAGGAAAGGAGTACATCAAAGCTGTATATTGTCACCCTGCTTATTTAACTTATATGCAGAGTCCATCATGAGAAATGCTGGGCTCAGTGAAGCAGAGGCTGGAATCAAGATTGCCAGGAGAAATATCAATAACCTCAGCTATGCACATGACCCCACCCATTGGGCAGAAAGCAAAGAACTAAAGAGACTCTTGATGAAAGTGAAAGAGGTGAGTGAAAAAGTTGGCTTAAAACTCAGCATTCAGAAAACAAAGATCATGGCATCCGGTCCCATCACTTCATGGCTAATAGATGAGGAAACAATAGAAACAGTGACAGACTATTTTGGGGTACTCCAAAGTCACTGCAGATGGTGACTGCAGCCATGAAATTAAAAGATACTTGCTCCTTGGAAGAAAAGCTATGACAAACCTAGATAGCATATTTAAAGCAGAGATATTACTTTGCTGATAAAAGTCCGTCTAGTCAAAGCTATGATTTTTCCAGCAGTCATGTGTGAATGTGAGAGTAGGACCATAAAGAAAGCTGAGTGCCAAAGAACTAATGGTTTTAAACTGTGGTGTTGGAGAAGACTCTTGAGAGCCCCTTGGACTGCAAGGAGATCCAACCAGTCCATCCTAAAGGAAATCAGTCCTGAATATTCATTGGAAGGACTGATGTTGAAGCTGCAATAGTTTGGCCACCTGATGTGAAGAACTGACTCCTTGGAAAGACCCTGATGCTGGGAAAGATTGAAGGCGGGAGGAGAAGAGGATGACAGAGGATGAGATGGTTGGATGGCTTCACTAACTCAATGGACATGAGTTTGAGCAAGTTCTGGGAGATGGTGAAGGATAGGGAAGCCTGGCATGCTGCAGTCCAGGGGGTCGCAAAGAGTTGGACACCACTGAGCGACTGAACTGAACTGAACTGAAACTAGCTGGAGACCAAAGGAGAAGGACATACTTTTATAGAGAAAAGGGGATTCCTGGGAGGGTCGGTTTTGAGTAGAAATCCATTGGAAGAGAAGTGTGAAAGTGTTAGTCGCTCAGTCGTGTCCGACTCTTTGCAACTCCATGCACTGTAGCCTTTCAGGCTCTGCTGTCCATGAAATTCTCTAGGCAAGAATACGGCAGTGGGTTGCCATTCCCTTCTCCAGGGGATTCAGGGACTGAACCTGAATCTCCTGCATTGCAGGCAGACTCTTTACCATCTGAGTCACCAGGAACCTCTAGGGAGAGAGCAGGAGTTCAAACTTCTCATTGACCGAATGTGGTGGTTTCTCATTGGCTGGCTATTTCTGGGTAAGGAGAAAACCTTCCTTATGCTGGAGCAGTACACAGTAAGCCTCTTCCTTTTGGAAATGTATGGTACCTCTCTCTTCTTGTTTTGGGGTTCTACAGCACAGGGAATGATAAGGCGTGAGAGCTCCCCCTTCGGGGCTTCCAGACATCCATCATTTTATTTTATTTTTTTAAGGTTTTTTTTTGTTATGTTTTTTGTTGTTCTGGGTGGCATGTGGGATCATAGTTCCCAACCATGATGAACTCCGAGCCCCCTGTGATGGAAGCTTGGAGTCTTAACTACTGGGCCGCTGGAGAAGTCCCTATTTTTTTTTTTTTAACTTATTTGCTTTTTAAAAGCTTTTATTTTTATTAATTTTTCTTCCAGTTTTATTGAGATATAATTGATATATAAGTTTATGTATATGCTTAAGGTATACAGAGCTTCCCTTGTGGCTCAGCTGGTAAACAATCCGCCCGCAATGCCGGAGACCTGGGTTTGATCCCTGGGTTGAGAAGATCCTCTGGAGAAGGGAAAGGCTACCCACCCCAGTATTCTGGCCTGAAGAGTTCCATGGACTCTATAGTCCATGGGGTCTCAAAGAGTTGGACATGACTGAGCAACTTTCACTTCAGTTCACTTTAAGGTATACAACATAATGAAGTTATTATTACAATAAGTTTAGTGAATATCCATCATCTCATATGTATACAAAATTAAGAAAATAGAAAAAAAATTTTCTTGTGATGAGAACTTTTAGGATTTATTTTCTTAACAACTTTCATATATTATATAATATAACATACATCAGTGTTGCTTATATTTATCATGTTTTCGGTTACATCCTAGTATTTATCTTATAACTGGATGTTTGTGCCTTTTAACTGCCTTCATCCACTTCCCCCCTCCCACTGCATCCCAGACTTTATTTTAAAAGGGGTTTCATTAATTTATTTTCACATTTGCTTTAGAGGGTTTCACCAGAAGTTTTTTTAACCTGAAGTGGGGAAGAAAAATCTGTCATTGTCAATTTATAGGTTAAGAAACTGACTAGAAAAGCCCTGAGAACCCAGGTGACCTGGCTTCCAGCAGAGTGCTGCTCCCTGCCTCTCCAGTGATCCGATGAATGTTGAACTTAATGCCCGGTTGTTCCTTGGCCTTGGCACAATAAATCCCTGCTGCTAAGTCGCTTCAGTCGTGTCCGACTCTGTGCAACCCCATAGACGGAAGCCCACCAGGCTCCCCCGTCCCTGGGATTCTCCAGGCAAGAACACTGGAGTGGGTTGCCATTTCCTTCTCCAATGCATGAAAGGAAAAGTGAAAGTGAAGTCGCTCAGTCATGTCTGATTCTTAGCGACCCCATGGACTGCAGCCTACCAGGCTCCTCGGTCCATGGCATTTTCCAGGCGAGAGTACTGGAATGGGTTGCCATTGCCTTCTCCAATAAATCCCTGGGGAACTTTAAAAACTATCAATACCCAAGCTGCTGCCCAGACTTATTAAATCAGAAACTCAGGTTCCCCGGAGGACCCCAGAAACAGCAGTTTTTAAAAGTGCTCAGACAATTCCCAAGTGCAAACCAAGGTGAGAAGTAATAAACCCCTCCTCCAAACATGAGGGCTTCCCCAGGTGACGCAAGTGGTAAAGAACTTGCCTGCCAGTGCCGGAGACAGAAGAGACAGGGGTTGGATCCCTCAGTTGAGAAGATCCCCTGGAGGAGGGCATGGCAACCCACTCCAGTATTCTTGCCTGGAGAACCCTCATGGAAGAAGGATCCTGGCGGGCTACATATAGGCCATAGGGTCGCAAAGAGTCAGACAGGAGTGAAGCGACCTAGCAGGGCACGCTAGGTGATATACCCCAAATGTGATATTCAGTTCAGTCGCTCAGTCGTGTCCGACTCTTTGCGATCCCATGGACTGCAGCACGCCAGGCCTCCCTGTCCATCACCAACTCCCAGAGCTTACTCAATCTCACGTCCATCCAGTCGGTGATGCCATCCAACCATCTCAGCCTCTGTCGTCCCCTTCTCCTCCCGCCTTCAATTTTTCCCAGCATCAGGGTCTTTTCTGATGAGTCAGTTCTTCGCATCAGGTGGTCCAAGTATTGGAGTTTCAGCTTCAACATCAGTCTTTCCAATGAATATTCAGGATTGATTTCCTTTAGGATTGATTATCCAAATGTGATACGTTCAACAGTGTTCTGATACATTACCATTATTTTCACTTTGCAGATATATGTAAATATATACACATAGAGACATACTGATGTACACAAACAGTATGCTGCTAAGTCACTTCAGTCGTGTCCGACTCTGTGCGACCCCATAGACGGCAGCCCACCAGGCTCTGCCATCCCTGGGATTCAAGAACACTGGAGTGGGTTGCCATTTCCTTCTCCAATGCATGAAAGTGAAAAGTGAAAGGGAAGTCGCTCAGTCGTGTCTGACTCTTCGCGACCCCATGGACTGAAGCCTACCAGGCTCCTCGGTCCATGGGCTTTTCCAGGCAAGAGTACTGGAGTGGGTTGCCATTGCCTTCTCCATACAAACAGTGTATACTAAATCAAAAACAAAGGCAATGAGAATGTTTACACTCATTCAGGTGAGGAAATTCTCCTCAAATCAGAGAGCCGATCTAATGACGAAATCAGACCTTCTGTGACTTGACCCCGCCTCCGAACGTGGTGCAGCGGCCTAGAGCTATAGACCCGCAGCTTCTCCCGGAGACTTCCGGGTCCGCCCCGCCCTCGCCCCGCCCCGCGCGGCCCCCACAAAGGCCCCCGCCCCACCAAGGGCCCCGCCCCTCAGGCCCGCTAGGCCTCGGCCTCCCGCCCGCAGGCCCACGCCCGCCGCCCGCCCCCGGCCTGTCCAAGATGGAGGGTGCTCCGCGGGCGCCCCTCGCTCTCCGGCTGCTCTTCTTCGCGGCCCTGCCAGCCACCGGGTGGCTGACGACCGGCACCCTTGAGCCGCCGCTCCTGCCGCCAGCCCCGAAGGTAGGGCTAGGCGGACGCGAGTCGGCCGGGATCCTCGGGGACTTGGGACGGCAGCGTCCGCATCGACACCTTCCACCTCCCCGCGGGCAGGCCGTGGACTGGGGGTAGGGCTCCCAAAGGGCTGGGAGTGGTGGGAAGAAGCACCCAAGGAAACGGGGTCGACAGGGGACGAGGGAGGCGAGAGAGTGAAAGGGAATCTTTAACGTGTGGTTAAGCCCGGCGCAGCGGAACTGCTTGTTGCGGTAGTCTCGGCTGTTGCCGTCCTGACGGGCGTTTGCCGTCGAAAGTCACCGATCACAGCCTTTTGTAATGGCGCCTTCTTGGGGTAGAGCCGGGCTCTGGGGCGAGGCAGTGTTTATGTGCTAGGGAAACGTGGAAGTTGCTCAACGAGAGAGCGAGGGCGTTTCCAAGCCACCTGTCTGCTCCGGCGGGCGGCGGGAAGGAATGCCTGCCCCCGGCGCGTGGGGCTCCGGGTGCGTGCGAGCCGGGTGCCTGGGGGCCTCAGAGGCAGAGAGACGGAAGACCCAGCGCCGACCCTGCCGGCCTGCCTTTAGCGGGCGGTGTTAGAGGAGCCGGTCTCTAAGCGCGGTGGGGCCAGGCGCGCCAGCATCCCCTGGGAACCTGATAGAAACGCTCCAATCAAAAGCTCCAGGGTGAGGACCCAGCAGAGTGTTCCAGCAAGCTCTCCATCCAGGTGACCCCGAGGTGGGCTGAAGTTTGCGCATCACCGCGTGCTTGTACTGAAGGGTGACTGACTGGTTCTTACTGCTTTTGCTCGGGTAGGGGGGTCTGTCGCTGCCCTTAACCAGTATTTGCCACTCAGCCGTTGAATGTGTGATAGGGGGAAAGTCTGAAGACTTCACAATGCGATTTTCCCAGAATGAAAATAAACGACATAGGTGCACCTTTTCTTACTAATCAAGACCTGAATACCCAGCAGTCAGGGGTGACTGACACCATAAATGTCACTGTTTTACCTTCACTGTTTTAAGAGTTACGGCGTTACCCTTCCTGGCTACAAAAATAATAGCGTACCTCGGTTTCAGTTCTCTTGGGACATTCCAAGAAGCCACACCCTCCCAAGCTCTAAGAACCACTTATATACGAAGTGGACCACAGTTGCAGTTCAAAAATATGAATATGAGATCGAGACCAAATTAAAATCAAGTAATTCCTAGAGTCCTGGAATTAGGAAATTGGTTACCCCTTTTCCAGATTTTAGAGATTTATCATAGTTTTTTATGAATCCCAAAGACCTTTGAGTCTATTCCTGTTATACGCTTGCCTTTAGACTGCAGGCTGATAATACACCATACTGTGGGTTCTTAGTGAGTTGTTCATTTCAGTTCTCCTTATGACTTCTGTCTGCTTTTGGAAAGTCCAGATCTACACTCATTTCGTTGGTTAAATGAATGCTCTGCAACTAGGAGGAGAATCTCATTCCTTGGAAGGTGTATGTGGGAAGCTGAGGCCTCTGAATCTAAACATTTTTCAAAGTTGTATTGTAAAAAATTTCAAAGATACAGAACATTTGAAAGAGTTTTAGAGTGGTCGTACATATTTGATAGGAGTTTTTCTGTTGACTTTTATGTAGCAATGGTGTGTTTGAACTCTCCGCATCATGGTAACCACTGGACTACTGTGGTTATTGAGTATTTGAAATGTCGCCAGTGTGATTGAGAAACTGAGCTTTTAACATGTTGTTTAGTTTTAATTAAACGTAAATAGTCACATGTGGTTAGTGGATACCATATGCCAACTCATAACATAATGCACAACAATGCCAACTCAGCCGACCATTTGTATTTTACTATACTTGCTTTATCACACACGTTTTCATCTGTTTATCTTCGTATCCCGCCTGACCTAAATGTAAGAAAATTGGTTGAAATCAGGAAAATTCTCTGTGTATGTCTTCAGTCACTCAGGTTTATTGGATTATAAGCATTTTTCTGTTTTGTTTACATATGTAAGTTGTCAGATGTTGAGGTTATACAGATTGTGAAGTAATAAAACTTTTTTTACAGTTCATTCTTCTGTTATTAAAATGACTTGGTCACCAAAGAGAGGGAGGCAGCCAGAGGACGCTTCTTTTCTTATATGTGTAAATATTTATTTCTTATATGTGTAAATATTTATTGCATTTATTTCCCTCAGACTTACGTTAAACCAGGTATCTATTGCTTTTGTTCTTAGGAAGCCATTTTGTCCCAGGTGGGCAATTGTGAGTGAAGGAATCAGAGGATAATTGAAAATGAGTGGGGGAGACTTCAGTTCTGCCACCCTTTTCTAAGTGTACACTGCCCTGGGTGACAAGCCTGTACTTCCAGTTCTGTCAGAGGCTCTTGGAAAGAACAAGAAATATGACCTGGCTCTGAACTTTGGTTTAGGAGGCAGGAAGGGATGAGAGTTTCTCCTGATGTGAAATCATTCAAGAGGATCCAAAAGAATGCAATTGGAGTTGGCCCTCTGGAAAATACAGTGTGCTCGTGTCTGTTCATTGTCTTTTCCAAAGACAACGAGCCCAGTTCTATTGGGCAAGTGATGTATGTAAGTGCAGTAAATTACTCACAATATAGGGTATGTTCTCTACTGAAAGGCAGAAGCTATAAAAAGGTTTCTCAAGAAGAGCATCACTGGAGGCTTATCTCCAGACTCTTAGAAGAACAGTACTCTACAGTTTTAAACTAGATCGTCTAGTTTGGAAAGAATGAACTCTTGACAGAAATTTGGGCATAAAACAATACAGCCAGCAACTTGATGGTTTATTGAATGTTAGTTTGTTCTAAGAGATGAGTTCACTTGTTCTAACCCACACTTAATTCTAGATAAGGATGGGCCAGGAGAAAAGTGGGCTGGAGCTGAGGAATCACTAGTCCTAAAGCTTCCTGGGCTCCTCTGGGAGTTGGGAAGTGGACCAAAGCCATCCTGAATAGATGGTATGGACTTACATGTTGGTATCCTCTTTATCAAGTTGTCCCAGGAATCAATAAACTCAGCCCATAAAATCACTGTTTTAGTCTCTCATTTGTTAGAAATATATAAAGTATTGGGGTTGCTCATGGTGCCAAGAAATACACTGGTATGTTAGTTTCATGTTTATGAATAATTTTTCTCTTTGAAAATTAAGAATACCGCCCCCCCCCCCCAAAAGGCATTTAAGAGGAGTCTTCTTTTTATTCTAGGATAACAACGTCTGTGAATACACTTAGGAAAGAATTTCATTTACAGATAACAAATTTTAGTTCCTGTGACCCTGAATACTTAAAATAGTGCTTTCTTCTGTGTAGTAAGCATCTCATGAATAAACTTAAATATTTGAGTAGACTGTCTTTGAGCATACCATGAGAGGCACTGAAACTGTGCATCCCAAATCCTTGTCCATGGGCATTAGAAGACACCTTTAAGAAGAATAAGAGCAAGTTTGTACGTGAAAACAATAAAGTTGGAAACATTTGATGTCCGCTCTCATGGAACAAATAAATAAATTGATGGTATATTACACAATGCTGTTAAAAAAAAAAGTGTCTATGTCTGCCCACATAACTGTTTTAAATGAAAGAAGGTCCAGAAAAATACATGCAATATCATTCCACTTATAAAGTTCAGGAACAGATAAAACGAAACAATAGGTTGTTTAGAGAAAGAGAACACGGAGTTAAACTGTAAAGGAAAGCAAGAAATGTTAACATGGAAGACAGGATAGGGATTCCTTCTGAGGGGCAGTGGGAAATGTGACAGAAAGGATCATGCAGGGGACTTAGAAGATATGAATGACATTTTAGTTTTGCTCCTGGGTAAGAGATACATGGGAGAAGGCAATGGCATCCCACTCCAGCACTCTTGCCTGGAAAATCCCATGGATGGAAGAGCCTGGTGGGCTGCAGTCCATGGGGTTGCTAAGAGTCAAACACGACTGAGCGACTTCACTTTCACTTTTCACTTTCATGCATTGGAGAAGGAAATGGCAACCCACTCCAGTGTTCTTGCCTGGAGAATCCCAGGGACAGGGGAGCCTGATGGGCTGCCGTCTATGGGGTCGCACAGAATCGGACATGACTGAAGCGATTTAGCAGCAGCAGCAGGAGATACATGAGTGTTTATCTTTTCTTTTAAACTTTATATTTGCATATTACATGCTCAGATACATGATATATTTCATATTAAATGGATAAGTGTATAGATTATGAAAAACTGAAATTGTGAATAATGGCATTTAAAAGGCTGTAAAGGGAATTCCCTGGTGGTCTAGCAGTTAAGATTCAGTGTTTTCACTGCTGGGGTCCTGGGTTCCATCCCTGGTTGGGGAACTAAGATCCTGAAAGCCACCCCCCCACACACACACACAAAAGAGCTGTAAAAATGAAACTGATGAATTGTGTTTTTTTTTCCCTGATGAGTTTTTTAACAGTGTTCGTTTAATGTAGTCATATGCGATCATACAGTAAATGTAGTCATATGCGATCATACAGTAAGTATAATTGAGGGAGAAGAGAATGAACTGAGTTACTCTTAGTTCAGCAAATGCATACCTACCTGATTTGTGTATTTATTTTGCAGGACAGCATCAGAGTTAATGTAACTACCCTGGAGGATGGGGAGGTGCCTAAAGAGCAGGTGTGTCTTTGTTATGCTTTCATTACATCATTTAGCTAAATATCATGCAGACTATTTTATTTTTTTATCTATTCACCTCATTTAGTTAGATAAAGTATTTTTGACATGAAGAGTTTGTTATCATTTGTAAACCATTGGAATTAATGTATATGCTGCTTTATTTTAAGGTTGTTCTTAACATAACCTATGAGAGTGGACAGGTATATGTAAATGACTTCCCTGTAAATAGTGGTGTAACCCGAATAAGCTGTCAGACTTTGATAGGTGAGTACTGTTAAATTATTTCCATAATTGTTCTGTGTTTTTAATAACACTAAATTAGTGAAACACAATTCTTTGACGTTATTTATTTCCATTTTAAATTAATAATATACATCATTACTAGAGTATATGATAACACTAATGGATTTAAAACTCTTTTTCTACTTAATATTGGTTATTTCTGGCATTTTCACATATTCTCTATCATGGCATTGATATTGCTCGGAACTGCATGTCTGGTAGGTTAATAACAATGTAAGAATGTGTCTCGAGGTAGTAAATAGGGATTTACAAGCAAGGCAAAATCTCTTCACATTTGTAAAAAGCAAAGAGAAAAGTGAATTGTCTTTCTGATTCTTCTACCTTTATGTCTGTATTACATTTTCCTTTTTAACCTTTTAAAACCTTGAGTTGTTTAAAGGTAAGCAAACATGTTACATTGGAATATACCCATTGTTTGAATGACATAAAGAATATGAGAAATTTGTATAGTATTCCTGTTACCTATTTTAATATACAGATTTAAGGCAGTAAATATTTCTCTGAGCACTTGTGTCCTATATTTAATTCATTATGTGTCTTTATTATCATTCCATTCATGTTTTCCAGTTATTTATTGTGATATTTCCTTGTCCTAGGAGTCATTTTGAAGTATATTGCTTAATTTTCAAACACTGAGGGATTTTTTTTTTCTCTTTTACTGATTCCATCTCTATCATCAGAGATGTAGCTGTATAATTTTAACCCTTTGAATTTAGAGACTTGCTGTATAGCTTAACATATGGTCAGTTTTAATAAATGTTGCTTTCCATTTGTATTTGAAAAGAAAGTTAATCATATAATTAGTTGGATATGATGTTCTGTATCTGTCAGGTCAAATTTGTTAATCACGTTCAGTCTTTTATGGATGTACTGGTTTTTTTTGTTTGCCCTGTGAATTACTGAGAATGGTATGTTAAAATCTGCACCACGAACACTTGTCTGTTCTTTCAGTTTTGTCCGTTTTTGCTTCGTGTATTTTGCCATACAGCATTACTAAATCCATGCAGATTTAGAGCTGTTATGTCTTCTGGTGAATCCACTCTTTTGTCATTATAATATGTCCTTATTTATCTCTAGTGATATTCTTGCCTTAAAATCAGCTTTATCTAAATATATTATTTTACCAGTCACTGCTTTTTGGCTGGGCATGAAGGAGGGTGGTGGATTGTTTTGTGGTATGTTTCCATTTTTTTTCAGTCTTCCTGGGTCCTTATAATTAAGGTGATTGTCTTACAAGCAGCATATACTTGTGGTTTCTTTCTTTTTTTTTTATTCAGGCTTTCATTCTGTCTTTAATTGGAATTTTAATTTACTTATTAATGTAATAAGTGATATGTTTAGATTTAGATAGTCTATATTAATTATTTGTTTTCTATCCGTGTCTTATCTGTTCTGTTTCTTTTTTTTCTTTTTTTCTCCTTTTCTCCTCTTCTGGGTTATTTACTTTTTGTTTCATTATCCCCCTTTATCTTGTTGGTTTTTATATTATTTTACTGTTTTAATGGTTACCCTTGAGATGAGTAAACTCGTACTTTTATCATTTCCCAACCACTGCAGGAATCTTAGAACACTTAAACTCCATTTATTCTCTTCTGCTTTTAAAATTTTTAATTCAATTTAATTTTTTTTTTTTTTTAGCCTTGTGCCCTGAGGGATCTTAGTTCCCAACCAGGGATTGAATCTGGGCCATGGCATTGAAAGCCCCGGGTCCTAACCACCGGACCACCAGGGAATTCCTTCCCTTGCTTTTGTGTTGCTATTTTCATGAATTGTAACTCTTTGGATTCCTAAACCCTGAGCAGCATAAGTTGTTCTTAGTGTTCTCCTGTAGGCCGATGTTCTTTTGTGCTTACCCTCACAGTTACTCTTTCTTTTGCTTTTCATTCCTTCCTAAATATCTGTGTTCCCCTCTGGAGTTATTTTTCCTCTACCTAAAGAATTCTGCTCAGTATTTTTTCAGTGTAGATTTCAGTGTCCATGTGTGTGTTCATGTTTCACATGTTTTGTGTAGTTCTCAGTGAGAGAGTTGGTGTACTGCAAGTTAATCCATCATAGCGAGGAAAAGAAGTGCCATTACTGGCTTCAATAACATTCCACTGATGTTGTATGTATTAGGAATTTGACGTGGGGTGCAGTCTGCTTGCTTTATTTATTATAGTCATCTTTCTAGTCATCCCAGTTGCATTGAGTATATTTCCTTGAAGGCTAAAGTAAAAGCCTGTCTTATCATTTCACAGGAATCTTTAAAACATTAAATGCAACTACAGCAAGAGTCTTCTATCCTTAATTCTTAAAAAAAATTCTTCTTTGTAGATGTATTAGTTATATTGCTGTTTTAACAGTTTAACCCAAACGTCGTAGCCTGTGACACTATTATCTCCTAGTTCCTGTAGATCATAAATTTGAGCTTGGCTTAGCTGGGTCCTCTGACTCTGGCTCAGCTGGGAAAGGTCTGCTTCCTAGCACTCGTGGTTCTTGACAGGATTCATTTCCTTGTGAATTGTTCCTCACAGGATGTTAGCTGGAGTCCCTCCTTCATGTTCTTGCCACGTGGGCCTCTCTGTAGAGCATCTCACAACATAGCAGCTGGCTTTATCACAGAACAAGAGAGACTGTCAGAGAGAGAGCACACCAGTGAGACACCAGTCACAGTCCGTATAATCTAATCACACACGTGACATTCCAGCACGTTCACTGTATTCTCTTTGTTCGAAACAAGTGTCTAGGTCCAGCTCGCACTTCATGGAAGGCAGTTACAGAGGGGCAGGAAGGCTGGAGGGGCAAGAGTCATTGAGAGCCATTTTGGAAAGCCGTCTCCCTCAGTGAAGAAAGTCAGAATATAGAGGGCTCTTGTTGTTACTAGTTTTATTCTGTAGCAGCCATTACAGATTTGGAGGAAGAGTCATATGCATCAATATGCTTTGATGTATTGACGTGACTGCCTTTTCTCATCTATCGAGTCTCTGTTCTGGTGACTGGCCTTTGGGCATACGAGTAGGTTGACGAGCAGCATACTCTTCCCTGAGGGAGACTGCTGGGTAAACAGTGAAAACACTGAAATGGACCACGGGAGAGGGGAAGCTTTCCAGGTGGAAGCTCAGAGGATGCGAGGGAGGTTAGGCAGATGAGAGAGAGGGCACCGTAATGAGCCTGAAGAAGGAGGACCAGGCAGAGAACCACCAGCGAGGTCACAGGGTGCCGCTGAAGGCATCTGACAAGGACACTGTGTAATCAAAACCATGTGATGGTGAGATTAATCCGGCACCATCCTGTGAATGGTTGAAGAGGGAGGGATTACAGAAGGGGAGAATAGTTAGGTAAATACGTCAAGAGTAAGAGGCTAATGAACTAGGTGTTGGGTGGGGAGGTAGGTGGAGCTGGAAAGGACACACAGAAGAGGTACTTTGGATCTGGAATGGTCCAAAGGGAACAACTGACTGGATAGAGGATGAGAGTGAACAAGTCGGAGGCAACCTAGTCGTTCTTGTCCTTGTTAGTTTGGAGAAGGCGGAGGGTTTATTAACAGAACAGAGAAGTCAAGGAGGAACAGGTTTGTGAACTTAGATTGAGACCAGGGGTTAGGCCACTTGTTTCTCAATAAAAATGTAGGTACCTGTTTAAAAATTATAAATGCTAGTCTGGACCCCCTGAAATTTTAAGACTAGAGTGAGGCTTTAGCATCTGTGCTGTTCCCAGTTGATTCTGATATATAGTTAGGGTTTAGAACCACTAGACCAGGTATTTGTTTTAAATTATGTATTTATAATTCTGGGTGGAATCACTACTTCACATAGGCTATAGAATAAGAACTTAATGCGTCCTCTCAAGGAACTCAGCCCAGTTGAGACAGGTTTATAAACTAAGAACTACACTGTTAGTGCTTTAAATTTTTTTTATAAAAAGGCATGAACTCAGCATTTTAAGGATATGGTATCTAGAACTATTAAGTAGGTGTTTATTAAAAATGTATGGGAGGGGACTTCTCTGGAGATCCAGTCGTTAAGACTTTACCTTCCAATAAAGGGGGTACAGGTTCAATCTCTAGTGGGGGGCTAAGATCCCACATGCCTCACAGCCAAAAAACCAAAACACAAAACAGAAGCAATATTGTAAAAAATTCAATAAAGACTTTGAAAATGGTCCACATCAAAAAATAATAAAATTTAAAAACCTAAGGGAGGAGAGTGAGTAACGGAGAGCATGCTGGATCAAGGGAACAGCTCTGTAAAGGTACAGCGTCGGCTTAAACAGCTGGGCCTGCATGCAGAATATCCATCTGGGTTCCTTTTTGGCCGATTATTCTCAGCCAATAACATTGGAGAAACAGAAACAAAATGCTGCTTTTGCAGCAGTTTTGTTGGTTTCTAGTATCTTTTTCTATAGCACTCCTCAGGTTTATAAACCAGTCGCAACTGCCACCCTTCATTGCTGCTGGGGTGGGGGTGGGGTTTCTCAGCCAGAACAACAGGGCCAATAGATCCCACTCCATGTTAGTGGGGAGTAATTACGGGGCTTTCCCTCCCTCATCCCCATTCGCACCCTCCCCAGCCATTAACCCTGTTGTGTAAACAGTTACACCTTACTGGTTCCTTACATAGCTTATCTATGTAAAAGAATAGGAAAGGTGTGGCAAGTGTGAAGTTCCATACAAAAATCTGAAAGTCATCAGGCATTTTTCCCTTTAAATGAGTATGAGAATTGTAGGGGTTTGTCAAGTTGTCTTTGTTGTCATAGATCTGAAACATGAGTGAGGTCAGAAACAAAGGCAAAGATAATGGTGTACAACTGTCTTGTTCCATGTAAATGTCAATAAAATGATCAAATTCAGTAACTGATTTGGTGGCATTTTTTGTTCAAAGCTATCACTATTTTTTTTTTTTTAAACAGTGAAGAATGAAAATCTGGAAAACTTGGAGGAAAAAGAATATTTTGGAATTGTCAGTGTAAGGATTTTAGTTCATGAGTGGCCTATGACATCTGGTTCCAGTTTGCAACTGATTGTCATTCAAGAAGAGGTAGTAGAGATAGATGGAAAACAGGTAAGATAGTGCGCTTGCCGTCTGGGAATTAATTGTAAAGATTTGTGTTCAGTGTTATGCACACGTTCAGTTATTTATTTCTGACTTGATAAGGAAAGAAGCTACACTAGTGTTGCCTGTATCTAGTCATTTAGAATTGTCTTACTTGCTTTAGCATTTACCTGTTTAGAATTTAAAATCTTAATCTGAAAAAAGATCATATTCATACATGTTTATATCTCTTAAAATTATGATCATTATTAAATAGAGCAAGTAAGTGAAGAGATTGAATTTGGTTCGTAGCTCTGCTGCCATTTCTTCTGGCCAAGTCTCTCTTAAGTCAGTGAAACGAAACTGAGAGGAAACCTCTCATAGTGAGCGCTAAAGCACACTGTGTGTGATTAAAGTTGCAAATTAATTGTCTTAAAGACGAATTCTGTGAATAGCACAAGTTTGTTAGTTTCAGAAATCAGGGAAGAAAATTCAGTTTTAGACTCTTGCCAGGTTGTGTTACTATTCAAAATAAAGAGTAATTGCTTCTACTTTTTCATAGGCTCAACAAAAGGATGTTACTGAAATTGATATTTTAGTTAAGAATCAGGGAATAGTCAGACGTTCAAACTACACCCTGCCTTTAGAAGAAAGCATGCTCTATTCGATTTCCCGAGACAGTGACATTCTATTCACCCTTCCCAACCTCTCCAAAAAAGGTACTTTCAAAGACCATTATTTAAAGTATTAAGGAAATACTTTCTTTAATTGGTAACTTTTTCATCATAGTTAATATGTTTGGAAGTAAGCTTCTATTAGAAATGCTTTATAACATGAATTGCTTTATCCATTTTGTAAGATGTGGTCTGTGCTGATGACAGAGGGCCATTTTCCTAAAATCATCTAAAAATACATAATGAGAATTTCATTCACTTACGTTCATTTGGAAGAGGAAATATCATTTTTTCCACTGAAACACAACTTAAAAAATTTGACTTTCTGTGTGACAGAATCATAACTGCCATAGCTCCCTTCTTACTGTCTTAATTTGAGGTTCCTTTCTGGCATTTAAATCTAAACAGTCAAATGTTTCTTTTTCTCCTGTGAGAAAAGTGGATGTTCTCACCATCTTAAATGTTACTGGTGTAGAATCCTGGAACTAGTGGGAGAGTCACCAGCACGTTCTTGGCATTTTGGTAACTTGGCTCTTCCTTCTCAGGAGAGAGCGTTAGTTCATTGCAGACCACCAGCCAGTTTCTTATCAGGAATGTGGAAACCACTGTAAATGAAGCTCTACCTGGCAAATTACCTGAAACTCCTCTCAGAGCTGAGCCTCCATCTTCATATAAGGTAAATCAGGTATTTGGGATTATCTTTATATGTGTTACAAGTATTTATGGTTATGGTAAAGAAAATAAGTGCTAGCGTTTAAAATGAGGTGGAAACCATGAGAATTAGATCCATGGGACATTGTTAATAATGAACTCATCACGGTTTTAATGTGACATTTTTAGGTATTCCTGTTTTCCTTCTTAGTAATGTAGTCAGATGATGATGGTTAAGGTGTTAGATTTCAGTTTGTTTGGGGATCTTTCTCATATCCCCATCGGTCTGTTTGTTCTCTGACTTCATGCATGCACACATGTACACACACGCACAGTCCCCTCAAGACTTTGTACAGTGACTCAGCACACTTGGTTGAGTGTACTTTCTGAAATCAGACTGCTTAGGTTTGAATCCTGGTTCTGCCACTGACTAGCTGTGTCAGTTGGGACAAGTTCCTAGCCTCTCTAACTTTTTTCTTTACGTGTACAGCAAAGTCCATAAAGTGATGCCTTTTCTATGAGGTTGTTGTAAGCGTTTAAATACGATGGGTGCAAATGTAAATATACATTGGCACCTGTTAAGTACTCACATATGATAATAACAGTATACTGCTGACCAGGGAGACAGGGTTCAGAGAGTATGGTGAAATCTCTTTATTAGCTAGGCCTCTTACTCAAAATAATTTACATTTAAATGAGCAGGATCTGTGTTTAGTAACAAAAGATTCCAGAGACGATTCTTTGAAGAGGTTCTTGCTGAAGGTTAGGTTAGGATTGCTTGCTTTGGGTTACTGGAGAAACCTCTGTCACTTTTTGAATGCCTGAACTCTGGTGCCCTTACTAATCTTACTCCATCTCTCACAGAGCAAGGAAGAACAGACTCTTCAGTCCTTGCCCAAGTTTCTTCTATCACTGTTGAAGTATGCAGTGAACTCCCCATCACCAATGGGCATCACCGACTTGATGGACATGAGTTTGAGCAAGCTCCACAAGTTGTTGATGGACAGGGAAGCCTGGCGTGCTGCAGTCCATGGGGTTGTAAAGAGTCGGACACGACTGAGCAAATGAACTGAACTCCCCATAGGGTTCCAAAAGCTACGAATATGTCTGTCACTCTTTCCTTCTGTTGTCTTCCAAATACTGGAAACACATAGTTGACAGGTCCATTCTGTATAAGTGGACTAGCCTTCTTGTCATGCATGCTCAGATACTTAGTCATGTCTGACTCTTTGGGACCCCAGGGACTGTAGCCCGCCAGTCCGGCAAGAATAGTGGAGTGGGTTGCCATTTCCTCTACAGGGGATCTTCCTGACCTAGGGATCAAACCCATGTCTCTTACATCTCCTGCACTGGCAGGTGGATCCTTTACCACTAGTGCCACCTGGGAAGCCCTTTATAGTTAGACAACATGTATAAATAATTGTAAAGGATAGTGACATGTAACAAACATTTATGCCCCTTTTGCTAGAAAATAATTTTTTAAATTGTGAATAACTTTGAGGTACATTAAAAAAATAAGATGTACCCATTTAAAATGTACAGTTCGATAAGTTTTGACAAGTGTAGACACCCATGTTACCACCATTACAGTCAAGATATATAAATGTTACCATCACCTAAAACTAGAACATAATTTTTGAAGTTTCTTGAGCTCAAATGAAACTTGCATATCTAATAAAAACTTTTTTTTTTTAGGTGATGTGTCAGTGGATGGAAAAGTTCAGAAAAGATCTATGCAGGTTCTGGAGCAGTATTTTCCCGATATTCTTTATGTTTTTGAATGTCATGGTGGTTGGAATTATAGGAGCAGTTATAGTAATAACCATCTTAAAGGTGCTTTTCCCAGTTTGTGAATACAAGTAAGTATTTCTCATTTTTGATCAACTTTAGTATTCTTAATGATTAAAAAGTAGTTGTATTTACTATAGAGTAGAAAATAGAAAAATTAGGAAGAGTAAGACAAGTGGGGGGAAAAATAATATATCTCTTTTTTTCTAGCCCATCTTTCAGCTTTAGCAAAATTAAAAGACTTTTATTGGCTACTTATATGGTCAAGACACTTGTCTTGGGAATTCACATGTGGCTAGGACAAACTCTGCTCTGTAAGACCTTAGTGTATTGGAGAGAAAGGGAACAAGTGTCTGTAATGGAAAATGCATTGTGTATAATAAGAAAGAAATGAAACAAGAGGGCTTCACTATGTATTTTCAACCTCAAAGTATCAATTTAAAATGCAGTAAATTTTTGAAGACCAGCAAGGTATTTTAGTAACAGGAGAAAGTGAAAGTAAGTAAAAGTGAAGGTCGCTCAGTCCTGTCCAACTCTTTGGGATCCCATGGACTGTATAGATCCAGGCCAGAATACTGCAGTGGGTAGCCTTTCCCTTCGCTAGGGGATCTTCCCAACCCAGGGATCGAACCCAAATCTCCTGCATTGCAGGTGAATTTTTTACCAGCTGAGCCACAAGGGAAGCCCAAGAATACTGGAGTGGGTAGCCTGTTCCTTCTCCAGAGAATTTTGCAGGCAGATTCTTTACCAGCTGAGCTGAGTAACAGGAGAAATGCTGTTTAAAGATCTATGGTTGCATGCCAGTGGAATACTAATTAGAAAGCTGCTTGGGCCTAGTCCTCTTGCCCACTTTGTGAAATCTAGGACTGTGTGTGCCATGGAGATCTATAACTTACCCTGTCATCTCCTACAGTACCAGCTAAGGATCTTCCTCTTACTCCTCCAAACCAATTAGTTTGGTTAAAGTGAACTAACCATCATAAATAAAATCAAGCAAAAATACCTAATCCCAGGTATACATTTAATTATAACCTCAAAGTAGCCCTGTCTTACTTTAGTTTTAATTTTTATATTTCAGAGGAGTTCTGCAGTTGGATAAAGTCAGTGTTATACCTCTCACAGCTGTCAACTTATATCCAGATGGACCTGAGAAAACAGCAGAAAACCCTGGAGATAAAACGTGTGTTTAGAACACCATCTCAAATCATGGACTCTGACTTAGCCTAATGGTTCAAATTTGCCACTTAAATATAATTTTCTTTAAGCCATTAAGAATCGGTTTGTACACTAGAGAAATTGCTCAACTCCTAAAGCTGTCTAAAACTTGATCTTTAAAGTGACAGTTAAAGTTCGCCTTATTCTATAATAGGGCTGCCTGTTCTGGTGGTGAATTAAAGAAAATTTAAATGCAATGGAAGAGAAGACATGTGAAGAAACTTTGAAACTACCAAAAAGAAAAAAAAGGGCAAGACAAAATGCCATGTGCCAATCCTTTTCAAAGTGCCTTTGTTAAGGAAATTATATACACTTAATTACTATAATATATAAGACTTTTGAAAAGCACTTTATGAAATTCTAATTTAAAAGCTCAAGAACTTAACACTTATTTTTTTATTCAGTAAAATGTGCCTTAATATTAAGTATGTGACTCAGTATAAAAATCACTGAAGTGTGTATATCATGATTTGATTGTATCCTGTACCAAGACTACTTACCTTGAATGAACCAGGATTTTAAAATAGTGACATGTTCTCACTCTAAAAATAAACCTTTTTTTTTTGAAGATAAAAGTACAATGTTTTTGCAATAAAATCTTTGCCCATGTGAGTTACTTATAATAGCTCCTTTCATAACACTGGCTGAAACCAAGGGGTCACATCAGTTAATAAGTCCATCAATGTTGTCAAATTAGAATGTGCCTTTGCTCTTGTGGTTCTAAGTATACTCCTGTGTACCCTACAATAATGTTTGGTCTTTTTTTAACCATCACCCATATTGACGTATATTTTACAATATGATCTAGGATATATAGTTCTTACCTTTACTCCATGTTTTACTTTCTGTTCTATTAAAATTCTTTTTTTTAAGTTTTTTTATAATTGTAACCCATCATTTAAATGGCTTCTTCGGTGGCTTAGTGGTATAGGATCCACCTGCAACGCAGGAGCTGCAGGAAACATGGGTTCGATCCCTGGGTTGGAAAGATCCCATGGAGAAGGGAATGGCAACCCACTCCAGTATTCCTGCTTGGAGAATTCCATGGACAGAGGAGCCTGGCAGGCTACAGTCCATAGGGTTGCAAAGAGTTGGACACGACTGAAGTGATTTAGCAAGCATCATTTAAAACACTTGAGAAGGAAATGACTCGATTTTAAAACCACCTTCAATTTTGGCTATAAATAAGTACGTGTAAGTGGAAGGATGATAGGTAGTAAAGGAGTCATGCATTCTGCCTAGCTGTTTTTAATAAGGAATAACAGCCCTGTGTAAGGTACTGTGTCCATCTTCTAGACAAATAATATAGTTTACAATTTGATCCTAAAGTCACCCAGCAATTAACGGTTTATTTTTTTATATCCTTCTTCACTAAGTTGCTAGAAATCACCAGTTCTAACTTTCAACAATGACAGGGTCTTATTTCATCCTTTAAGCATAAGCTTGTAGCCTCTTGTGAGGAGAACAACGTAGGAGGCTTTCACTGGAGGGCGCAGGCGCTGCGGTCAGCAGTTCCCAGCCTGCCTTCTCTCCTTACCCGTGATACTTGAGACCGTGGCAAATCATGCGGGCTTCCTGAGGCTCTGTTTTCTATGGTTGGGGTGATACAGAAAGTATTACTTTACAAGGAATTATAAATAGAAATCTTACCTAAAGTTTTATACCATTACTCTTTATTTCACTTATTAATTTATATTTGTACTGTTATTTTATTTACACTTTGCATCCATGAGTAATGGGTTTGTGACTTTAAGAGTACAGTGAGCAGCACAAACATAAAGGTAGCTTCTTGCCTACAGTGCAGCCTTTTACATGTGGGCAGAATACAGTCAGGCAGGCAAGACTGTGCAGATGTGTGCGTGTGTGTATATGTGTATATATATATATATATATATTTTTTTTTTTTTTTTTCTCTTTTAAATGGCACAGTAAAATGAAGGGGCCTTTAAAGCTCTCTCAGAATGAGGAGGGAAACTGGCCATAACACCAGGCAGGAAGGAAAGTACACTGGGTGTGGTCTGCCCGGCTACTTGTGTAAAAATGTTCAGGGATTTTCAGTTATCCTCTGGCACCTACAGAGCTAGAGCCAGTCTTATTCTTCAGAAGCAACAGCAGCCACAGGCAGTGGAAGAGGATACACTCGCAAGTGCACATAAAGACAGTTTTGCAAGCTAAGTAACAACGCTTTTGGTACACTTGTTGTCAGTGAAAGAGAAACAGAGTAATGCGAAAGTAAAACAAGTTTGCTTGTAACTTGAAAAAACTGCCTTTATTCAGAATCATACTTTTTTTTCACTCTTACCATAACGAAAGTTTAAAAAAATATAGCGCTTGGTGCAATGAAATACTACATTTAATTATTCAAACACTTAATGCAAGGTTGCTCACAGTTTACATGTGAGAATTTAGCATGATCCAAACTCAAATATCCATTTCTCATATCTTTCAATGTCTGCAGCAGATACTGACTTTGAAACCTTTTTTAAAGCCATTTCAAAATCCTCCATAGTTGTAGGCATATGCATTTCTTCTCTTGAAAGATTTCTGATTTCTTCCGGGGTCAAACCTTCAATACGCCTTCTCATTGCCATCAAGGATGCATCCCTAGGTTTTAAATTAAAAAGACAAAAACCATAAAATGATGTGCTAGTCAAATAAAAAACTGAACAGAAAGAAGATTTTTTTCAGTGCATGTGTTATTCTGTAATTACTTTATTATATATACATAAGTAGTACTGCACAGAATCTAGTATTGGACAACAAGGCCTGTTTTTTAGCTGTTTTGTTAGCAGTTAAATCTGAGCAAAAAGCCCAAGAAGTAGTAGAAGGATAGAACATGAGGGCAACTGAATTTTATTAAAGGTGTACCATAAAGAATAAGCATCACAGGGACAGGAGAGAACTTGTTGGCTGGAAAATTAAATATTTTCTACTGCATGTGTAAGAAAAACTAAACAGTCAAGTGGTCTCTCCTTTCCCCTCCTCTGTATTAATGCTATTTTTTTAAGGAGAAACTTCAGATTCAACTACGTCCTTGCTTTCACCCAGTTTGATCCTTAACAGCAGCCACCACGTGTGCAAAGCGACAGCTACAAAGGGTTTCATACACACATTATTGCTAATCCTCACATCAGCCCTGCATGGAATGTTTACTTTGGAGGTGAGTAAACCAGTGCAGTCCAAGCTAATACTAAGATTAGGACCAAAGCTACTTCAATAACGTTCTGAAGTAGAGACCATCTTTTCTTGTTTCTGATTTCTTCCTATCACATTTATGACACTTCACTGAAAATGAGACTGTACTCCCCTCTGATGTGCCAAATCAATCTATACTGGACTACGTCTCCTATGGAACAATATGCTGAATGAATGCACCAATGTTAATTTTTCTAACCCAGGCACTTGGCAGCAGTCACCGTGCAGACTGGACTCTGCTCAGTCATGCCTCGCTCTGCTTCCTCTGCGACCATGTCTGACATACCTGATATGGCTGAGATTATAAAATTTGGTAAGTCAAAATTGAAGACAGAAATAAATGGAAGAGAAAAAGCCACTGCTTTCAAAAGAAATGACAACAGAAGTAAGCAGGCAGGTTTTAATAAGGCGTGTGCCGCCAATAAGCACCGTACATTCCACAAGCTCTGCCTTCTTATTTTACTTTTAGCTGTTTTAATTTTGTAAGATGCAGAGTGTGGATCAAATTTAAATGACTGTGCTGCCCTCTTCATGTCAAAGAAAGGAGAACTACTGACAGGAGGGCTGAAGGCCATTCCTGCCTCTCCCATCTGCCTGTCTGGCCGGTGGGGAAGAAAACCAGTTTACATGCTGGTGAAGGAGGAAGCTGGGAGGGGTGGCAGTGAAATCTAGAGTAAAAAGCAAACTGGTCCAAGGTGTCCCATGGGCTGTTAAAATGCAGTGTAACCAGTATAACATTTTCTTTTATTCAAATGATTTTAATTACTAGAATGTACACTTTTTAAAGTATGCAAATAAAAAGTGTTAAAACCTAAAACTTTTTTTTCTAATCCAAGACAATTACTGGCTTTCTATTTTATATCAGTTGTTTTAACACTACCTTCTTGAACATGTAGCTTTTAAATGAACCACAGTCTTCAGTGACATACAAGATAACCAAACAAGATAACTAGCACCAGCTAAACACTAGCTTAATGCCAAAATGTGTGTCTCTGACTAGGTTATATAATGTGGGTCTTTATTCATCTAAATTTAGCATTAAAACTTCATAACAGAAGTTTACACTGACAAAAATCTATGCTTCTTAAAAACAAAACCAGAACCAGAAACAAAAACCTATACTTCCAAAATAATTCATACCTGCATACGTTGGTAATGTCCGCACCTGAATAACCCTCCATGTTTTCTGCTATACTCGCAAGGTCAACATCATCAGCCAATTCCAGCTCACGGAGACTTATTCGTAATAGTTCCTCCCTGCCTTTTGCTATTGGGAGAAACAAAATATAAATGAATATATATAAACATAACACATATAAAAATATATAAACATATATAGAAATATAAATGAATATAAACATAAATATCAACATAAACAATGTTCTATTTTTCTCCAGTCTACTTTATTTTTGTTTTTCAATTCTTAGAGCTCATTTGCTTAAAAAATTTAGCAGCTATTCCTCACTAAATTTAGTTTATTTTTAAATTTAAATTTTTAATTGAAAAAAATTTTTTTAACTGACATTTTTTTAGTTTTTATGTTTTTAATTGAACTGGTTTGTCTTTTAAAGTAATACCAAACTTCAAAATTTAGCAAAACTACTGAAGAGTCAACATGAGGGACTTTCCTGGTGGTCCAGTGGCTAAGACTCTAGCTCCCAATTCAAGCAGCCTGGGTTCAAACCCTGGTCAGGAAACTAGATCCCACATGACTGCAACTAACAGTTCACATGCTGCAACTAAGACCTGGTTCAGCCAAGTAAATAAATAAAAAAATAAAAGTTAACATGAGCTTCCTGATTCAAATGAAGATACCTGATGGTAATGGAATATAGATTCTTTTCTCAAGACGTCGTCTTAAAGCCTCATCAATATCCCAGGGAAAATTAGTAGCTGCCAGAACCATAACCATTTTGGAAGGGTCATCATTTTCAGAAGCACCTCCAACACCTTGAGGAAGGGTAAGAACATAGTAAAAAAAAAAAAAAAGCAAAGCTCAAATACTTAAAAGATCCTCAAATATTTAGCACAACGTTAAAAGCAATGTGATCATCAAGCCTCCTTAAGACTTACAAAGCGAACTGGTCACATGTGTGAGTTTGCAGTTCAAGAAAAATGAGTTTTTGTAGCACGCAGAAAATGACTCAAAAACAGATTTAATAAAAAGACTAGTTCAGCAAAACTATGTAACAATTTAAAAAATTCTTCAAAACCATACATATCCCCCTTTCAGGCCAATTTATCTGCATTTGTTTAAGTTTCTTGGCTAAGAATGAGGTCAGCGTGTGTGACAAAAGGTGCTCAGAGAAGGAACGGCCATTATTTCCGGCGTGTCCCCACTGTCAGCATCCCCACTTCACTGCTGTCGATCTCCAGGGCCTCCTCGCCAGCCCCTGGCCACTGGAGCTGGGGGTCAGCACTGCGCGTGGAGCTTATCATGCTTGTACCCACGCATACCATCCATCTGAACCAGCAGCTCGGCCTTCACCCTTCTGCTTGCCTCGTGCTCTTCAGAAGTCCCTCTGCGGCTGCAAATGGAGTCTATCTCATCAATAAATATAGTAGCTGGAGAGTAAAATCGAGCCTGCAGGAAGAAACCAGGCCAACACCAGGTTTTTAATTCCATTTAAAAGTAATCTACAGTTAAGTGATTAGAAAAGAGTGGAGGAGCCTCCCACACTGTGCATCTCTCCCTCTTGTCCTAATACTGTGGAGAGAGGAGAGAATTGGAAGAGCTAAAATACAGCTTCTAATACAGACTTATTGTATACTTAAATATTATATGGAAATTTCTATACTATTCAATACTCTAATTGGCTATATATGTCATATAAATACAGGATTATCCTGTACATTACAATGATATGGATAACGATAGTGGGAAGACATTTATAGATACTGATAAGCGTTCTAAAATTGCAGAAAAATTTTGTTAAAGAGAACCATTACCTTCTATATTAATATCACATAGATTTTTATAAATATTTAAAAATATATTTAAATTTAATACTTTGTTTATATGTAAATTTATTTTAATGTAAATATATACAGTATTATAAATAATGTATAAATATATTTAAATTTAAATTTTTATAAATATAAATTCTCTCTAAGGAATTCTAATTAAATTGCCATTTTTCATTTGACTAATACAAGTACAGCTGACCCCTGAACAATTCAGGTATGAACTGCATGGGTCTACTTACATGTAGATATTTTTCATTAATAAATACTATATTACTACCTAGGCTGGTTGAATCTGAGGGTGCAGAAGAATTGTGGATACAGAGGGCTAACTGTAAGTTACATGCAGATTAATCTTCACATTGTTCAAGGGTCAATTAAAAGAGTCAATTAAAATGGCCTTTTTTTTTCTAAGATAAAATTCATATAACAAAAAATTCACCATTTAAACCATTTTAAAGTATACAATTCAGTAATCAGCATATTAATACTATTATGCAACCATCATCACTGTCAATTCCAGAACATTTCAATGCCTCCCTCGCCCAATAATCCCCACTTCTCTTCCCCAGCCCCTGGTGATCACTGATCTATTTTCTGTCCCTATGCATCTGCCTCTTCTGAACATTTCAAATTAATGGGATCATACAACATGTGGCCTTTGTGTCTGCTTTCTTCCACTCAGCATGCTTTCAATGTTTATTTATATTATAGCATGTACAGTACTTCCTTCTCTTTAATGGCTGAATAATATCCCCCAAGTTTATTTTTGTACCTTAAATGCATTTCTTCTTCCTCAAATCAAAGGACAGGGAAGATTGATCCACTGGTCAAGTATTAACCTAATAAACAGCTGTATAAGATTCAGTAGTATCACCCTTTTCTTAAGGAGACAGAAGCAGCATTTTATCTATTTATTTTTGTGGGTTTTTTTTGTTTTTAGTAGACTTTTTTATTGGAGTATAGTTGATAAGAAGCATATTATTATAGTAACTAATATTTACTGTTAATCATTTTTTAAATGAAATATCCACACTTACAGAATCACCACACAAGAAAGCTTGAAACTAAATGATGGCAAGGATTTCTCAAAACAGAGCATTAAGTGAACAAACAGCATTTTAAAAACAGAAGTCCACAATGGCAAATGAACACAACAGACTTGACCATGCAACTGTACTGGGTCCATCAACTCTTCTGACCATGAGGTTACAATCCAGTACCCTCGAAAAGGCACTGTGCTGAAAGACTCTGCCTCCAAAGTACAGATTTACTTTTAGTCTGTTCACTTGGAAAATCCTAATATTAAAATCTCAGTTTCTTTCCTAGTTAAAAACTTGAATTTTAAGTCATCTATTTGCTCCAAATACCAGACCACCTGACCTGCCATTTGAGAAACCTGTATGCAGGTAAGGAAGCAACAGTTAGAATTGGACATGGAACAACAGACTGGTTCCAAATAGGAAAAGGAGTACGTCAAGGCTGTATACTGTCACCCTGCTTATTTAACTTCTATGCAGAGTACATCATGAGAAACGCTGGGCTGGAAGAAGCACAAGCTGGAATCAAGATTGCCGGGAGAAATATCAATCACCTCAGATATGCAGATGACACCACCCTTATGGCAGAAAGTGAAGAGGAACTAAAAAGCCTCTTGATGAAGGTGAAAGAGGAGAGTGAAAAAGTTGGCTTAAAGCTCAACATTCAGAAAACGAAGATCATGGCATCTGGTCCCATCACTTCATGGGAAATAGATAGGGAAACAGTGGAAACAGTGTCAGACTTTATTTTTGGGGGCTCCAAAGTCACTGCAGATGGTGACTGCAGCCATGAAATTAAAAGACGCTTACTCCTTGGAAGAAACGTTATGACCAACCTAGATAGCATATTCAAAAGCAGAGACATTACTTTGCCAACATAGGTCCGTCTAGTCAAGGCTATGGTTTTTCCTGTGGTCATGTATGGATGTGAGAGTTGGACTGTGAAGAAAGCTAAGTGCCGAAGAATTGATGCTTTTGAACTGTGGTGTTGGGGAAGACTCTTGAGAGTCCCGTGGAATGCAAGGAGATCCAACCAGTCCATTCTGAAGGAGATCAGCCCTGGGATTTCTCTGGAAGGACTGATGCTAAAGCTGAAACTCCAGTACTTTGGCCCCCTTATGCGAAGAGTTGACTCATTGGAAAAGACTCTGATGCTGGGAGGGATTGGGGGTGGGAGGAGAAGGGGACGACAGAGGATGAGATGGCTGGATGGCATCACTGACTCGATGGATGTGAATCTGAGTGAACTCCGGGAGTTGGTGATGGACAGGGAGGCCTGGCGTGCTATGACTCATGGGGTCGCAAAGAGTCAGACACGACTGAGCGACTGAACTGAACTGATTCGCTCCAAAAGGATAATACCATTTTAAATTAGGGTATCTTTTTACTTGGATTTTAGGCACTATGTACAAACAATTTGGTACTTTCTTTTCAAGAAACAGAGGGGAAAGATAAACTGGATGGAGGGAAAGAAAAAAGCAAACATGCAAGAAAATTTGTAATTGAAATTCTAGCTAGCAACCATCAGAACCAATGACAAAAATCAAATTTCAAGCAAAAACTACTAGATTTGAGTTTTCCCCCATACTAAGGGTACATGCTGCTGCTGCTAAGTCGCTTCAGTCGTGTCCAACTGTGCGACCCCATAGACGGCAGCCCACCACGCTCCACCGTCCCTGGGATTCTCCAGGCAAGAATAATGGAGTGGATAGAAAGGTCTAAATTAAAGCAGAGGCTATGTGGCACACTTAAAATTGGGTTTGGATGACCTGGGAAAATATCATAGAGAGATGTGGAAGAGGACACCAACTGTTTCTTCTGCCTGCACAGTACTGTGCAGATAAGAGAAGCTCTCCTTTTCATTTGTACATAAATCATCTCTTTCTCATTCTTACTCCACTACTTCAAGTAAGGCCAACCTCTGCTGGAGTCCCAGGGGAGTCTAGGCACAAGCGTGTGACTCAAGCAAGGCCAAACATTAATCACTGGAGTTTTGCTGGAACAACTGAGAAATGAGGACTAATTCTCAGGGATTACCATTAGGACAACAAAAATAAGATTTAAACCTCTAATGGTGATCTTAGTCAGCATATGGATCTGCCAATGTCAAAGTCAACCCAGAGGTAAAAAGAGCCAAATGTTTACACAAAAATAATTCCCAAGGACATCTGAACTGCTGGATCCTGCTAGACCTAAAAATCTAAAATGTAACCTGATAATTCCCAGTTATGTCACCCAACATACTATTCTTATTGTTTAAACTGATTTGATTACTTTTTTTTCCCCTTTATCGGCTGCACCTGCAGCATGTGGGCTCATAGTCCCCGACCAGGGATGGAACCCACGACCCCTGCATTAGAAGTGCAGAATCTTAACCACTGGATCACCCGGGATTAGATTTCTGACGCTTGCAAATGAAAGTTCTTGACAATATAACAAAACAATATACAGTTAAGTTTTTAAATGTCTGTACCAACTCATGGGAAAAACCCTGGACAGATTTTAATATTTAAGTGGGACTACCCTAGTGCTACAGTGGATAAGAATCTGCCTGTGAGAATCTGTAGGGGACAGTGGTTTGATCCCTGGTCTGGAAAGATTCCACATGGTCATGGAGCAACTAAGCCTGTGAGTCACAACTACTGAGCCTCAGAGCCTGTGCTCCACAGCAAGAGAAGCCACTGAAACCAGAAGCCTGCACAATGTAACTAGAGAGTAGCCCTCTCAGAGCACACAGAGAAAGCCTGGAACAGCAAAAAAGACCCAGTGCAACTGAAAATAAATCATTTAAAAAACAGTATTTGTCCATGTATGGAAGAAATCAACACAATACCGTAACGCAATCATCCTTCAGTTAAAAATAAATTAATTAAAAATAGTAATGATAGTATTTAAGTGGTATTATTCAAAATATAGGCCTTGAGCCATGCTCACTTTGAGAGATTCTGGTGGGGCAGGGCACCTAAGAGAGAGGCAGTCATCTGTAGAGCAGTCAAAACCAAGACATAAGAGGCAGTACAATTTTACTCCTTGAGAGAGTCCACATAATGAAAAGGAGAAAATCAAGCTGGTTTCAAGGGAGCCATAAACAAAATTCAGAGAGGTAGGAGCTCTAAACTGCAGGCACTGGTTTGTGATTGAACCTCTGATCAAGTGAGCAGCTCAAGGTAGCACCCTCCGGATAAGATTTAAAGATGGTTAAGATTTTCCTAGGCAATACCAGGGAAGCCAGTAAAAAATAAGTTGTTTGATATATTTTATAAACTGCACTATAAAAAAAAATACTACAAATTAGCACTTTGTAAGAGGCTCTCCCTCATAGAAGAAAACAGTCCTTTTTCCTCAATACAAAACCCTACCTTATATACCTATGGCTGATTCATACTGATGTATGGCAGAGGTCAACACAGTATTATAAAGTAATTATCCTCCAACTTAAAAAAATAAATTAAAAAAATACAGTAAAAAATAAACTCCCTACATTAAAAAAATAATCAAATAATTCTTAAACAGTAATAGTAAATACTAATGAGTTCTTATGAGTCAGTGTCTATATTAAGCAGCTGAAGTGCACTGGCTGATTTCACCCTCCAAACATTAGAGGTCAGTTCAGTTTAGTCGCTCAGTTGTGTCTGACTCTGCGACCCCCATGGACTGCAGCACACCAGGCTTCCCTGTCCATCTTGAATTCCCAGAGCATGCTCAAACTTATGTCTGTTGAGTCGGTGATGCCATCCAACCATCTCATCCTCTGTTGTCCCCTTCTCCTCCTGCCTTCAATCTTTCCCAGCATAAGGGTCTTTTCCAGTAAGTCATTTCTTCACATCAGGTGGCCAAAGTATTGGAGTTTCAGCTTCAGCATCAGTCCTTCCAATGAATATTCAGGGTTGATTTCCTTTAGGACTGATTGGTTTGATCTCCTTGCTGTCCAAGGGACTCTCAAGAGTCTTCTCCAACATCACAGTTTAAAAGCATCAATTCTTCAGCACTCAGCTTTCTTTATAGTCCAACTCTCACATCCATAGATGACTACTGGAAAAACCGTAACTTTAACAAGACGGACCTCTGTTGGCAAAGTCATGTCTCTGCTTTTTAATATGCTGTCTAGGTTGGTCATAGCTTTTCTTCCAAGGAGTAAGCGTCTTTTAATTTCATGGCTGCAGTCACCATCTGCAGTGAGTTTGGAGCCCAAGAAAATCAAGCCTGTCACTGTTCCCATTGTTTCCCCATCTATTTGCCACAAAGTGATGGGACCAGATGCCATGATCTTAGTTTTTTTAATGTTGAGCTTTAAGCCAGCTTTTTCACTCTCCTCTTTCACTTTCATCAAGAGGCTCTTTAGTTCCTCTTCACTTTCTGCCATAAGGGTGGTGTTATGTGCATATCTGAGATTATTGTTATTTCTCCCTGCAATGTTTATTCCAGCTTGAGCATAAACATTAGAGGTAGGTCCTAAATTACTGTCCTCCTCTTATAGATAAAGCAACTGAGCAACAGGAGAGGAATTCTCCCACAGGTAGCTAGCTGGGAAAGTGACAGAAGTGGGATCTAAATGACCCCATACTTACCCATTCATTCTACTGAGCTTACATTTTTAAACACCAAGTTATTCTGGAATACTGGTCATTTTTTCCCCTGAAGATAATTTTTCAAAATGATTTAAGAGGTTCTCTATCAGACACCTACTGTGGGATGGACTATTAATAATCCATAAGAACCTGTCAGAATTTACATCCTGCCTTATGAATTATCACAGTTGAAGGAGAAAAAAATGGGAACTGAAACAGGAAGAAGCCTTTACAGAAAATGGATAACGTTAAATTGTAAGGGTTTTTGTTTTGTCTTATTCTGAGCCTAGGAAGGAAGATGTAGTATAATGTTAGCACGATCATCTAAGATTTTGGCCACCATGACTAAGAATGTAAATCTTTGTCACTATTTATATAATAAATGCAACTCTGTGTTCATGCATATAACTAAACCATTTCTTAAATGAGGTAAGATGGAAACAGTTGAGTGAAACTTCAAGTCCAAAGTCTAAAAGCTACTGAATTCAACCCACTCAGTCAGAACTTGTTGAATTATATTTCATCTACTGATACTCAGATGAGTGGCAGTGGAAGAAAGAAAAAGAAACTCAAAGAAGCAAAGAACTGAATTCAAAGATTATGTCATTAAATTCCAGGTATTTGATACAGTGAATAGATCGGAGGTAATCTCAGTTCCATATTTACTTGTGATTTTCACCTTTCCCCATTATTTACCAATACTGAATTTACTATATTATAACAAAGCCTGGCTTAAAAAACATAATGATTTCACATTCCTATAGCAGCAGATCAGTAACGCGGATCCCATAGCATAAGCATGTCTGTAAGCTAACAGTCATTCCTCCAGAGAAAAGGAGTCAAAGAGAAACACAAGTAATTCATGTTAGTAAAAAGTTTCTAAGGATGGAGGAGCCTGGTAGGCTACAGTCCATGGGGTTGCAAAGAGTTGGACACGACTGAGCAACTTCACTTTTTCTTTTTCACTTTCTTTCAAGGGCACAGGAACCATACCCTGGGCACAAGCACATCCTGCCTGGCGATTCTACACCATGGAGTTAGTTACAATTCATTTTCTTCCCTTCTAGAAGTAAAGAATCATTAGAGTTGTCTCAAGCATTCACCATTTCGAACAGAAGACGAACAAGCTTCTCAGACTCTCCTCTGTATTTGGAAGTCAGAGTTGATGAAGAGACATTGAAGAATGTTGTCTTACATTCCGTTGCTACTGCTTTAGCAAGGAGGGTCTTTCCTGTGCCAGGTGGGCCCACCATTAACACTCCCTGTTGGGAATATAACAGTGTCAGCAAAGGGTTTATATGTCGTTGTTCTAATTCACAAGAATTCCATTATTAAGAATCAGTCTTCAACCAACTTACACGTAATACTGAGATAAGTAAAAGACAAAGATAAACAGAAGGATATTTTATCACAAATTTATTTTTTGCATTACAAAAGTAAGGTAATTACACATTATTAAAAATTTGGAACTAAGAGATGAGAAAAAAATATAATCAATATTATAGTACTGATATCATACCCTAACACAGGTACCGTTAGGATCTAGATATATTTCCTGCTAGTCCTTTTGCTCAAACAAATTAGTTGATTTTTTTTTTTTACATGGTTGTAACTCAAGGTATGTCTAGAATTTTGTATCTTATTACTTAGCATTTCAAGAATTCCAAAAAACAAGTACAGAGCGAGCCATTAGCACATTTCCCAAATCCAGGAGTTATTTGGACACTTTTCAGATCAGCATGTGACTTTTATGAAGTACTCATTAGGGTTTCCTTGGTGGTTCAGTTGTAAAGAATCCGCCTCCCAAAGCAGGGGACACAGGTTCAATCCTTGCTCTGGAAAGATCCCACATGCTGCAGGACAGCTAAGCCCAGGCACCACAACTACCAAGCCTGTGCCCCAGAGCCCGGGAGTCGCAACAACTGAGCCTGAGGGCTGCAGCTACTGAAGCCTAAGCACTTTCCTAGAGCCCGTGCTCTGCAACAAGAGAAAGCACTGCAATGAGAAGCCTGGGCACCGCAACTAGAGGGCAGCCCCCAGATTGCTTCATCTCGAGAGAGCCCACGTGCAGAAATGAAGACCCAGTGAAGCCATATATAAATAAACTTTTTTAAAAAGGAGTACTCATTAGATGCAGATACATCTTATTAATTTCTTAAGAACAATTCCAAGAAGTACAGATACAAGTTCTGCAACACAACATGTAAAATGGAGTATTTTTGTATTTAGGCAACTTGTTCATATTTGCAAAGGTAAGTTCATTATAAATCTGCTATGTGTATATCTTTTCAAAGATCACACTGCATCTGTTTCCTATTCTGGAAACCCTGCAATAGTTTTTCATCTGAATAACACAACATATTTAAATTTTTCTGTACCTGCTCTACGTTCTACTCCCCCTTCCCTCAACACAGGTAAATATTGGCTCTCTACACAATGCATTTGCCGTTTGCTTTGACAATGCTGTTACAGTAAGAAACTTACTTTCCATGGTCTCCTAATGCCTTTAAAGAATTCTGGCATCCACATTGGTAACACCACAGCTTCCTTAAGCAACTTTTTAGCTTCTACTAAATCAGCAATATCATCCCTGAAAGAGAAGATATTTGATTAAAACCTTAGACCACATATTTAATTCAGTGTAGTCATTCTTGAGAGCCACTGAAAGCACATGATTTTATGTTGCTGACAGAACGTGAAGTTTCTTCCTAGGCACGCGTGAACTAACACATTGTGACGAGGCTTCTGCCACACCGGCCAGTATATACAAAGGGCACAATCTGAATCTTCAAGTCTTGGCACTAATGATTTTCAGCTTGGTGAATGAGAACACAGGTGTATAGGCCTACTCTTTATTATTATGCCATCTTATTATAAATTTCTGTTCTTAAAATGCTCATTCCATAAATTCCATAGTTTAGAAATAATGAGCCCACTAAAAAACAAACATAAGAATAAACATAGCAGAAAGCAGACACAGGTTGTAATTCAGCTGCTTTGCCCCCTACTCCACCAAGAGGTGGACAGCAAGGTTAGTAGAGATTGCCACGAAATCATCATCAACCACGAGACCACCACCAATGTACAACTACGAGTACACATGGCATGATAATATATTATGATATATGACGTGATAATATATTTTAAAATATCCCCAAAACTGTACCTAAAAATAAAGTTTTAACAAAAAATATATAACTGAATGTGCCTAACTTTGTGGCAAATGGAACTTTAGAACTTGTGATAAATTTTAGTTCTTTGATTAGATATAGTATCTATTTTTTAATAATTTATTGAAGTATGGTTGATTTACAATGTTATGTTAGTTTCAGGTGTACAGAAGGGTGATCCAGTTAAATATACATAGAGCATCTTCTTTTTTTTTTTTTAATTCTTTCCCCTTATAGATTAGTACAAAATACTGAGTATGGTTCCCTGTGCTATATAGTAGGTCCTTGCTGGTTATGTATTTTATATATATCAGTGTGTAATATGTTAATCCCAAACTTCTAATTTTATATTAATAAAGTTGAGAACCACTGCTCTAAGTAATAGGATATAGGAGCAATATGTATTGTATAAACCTAAAGATAACCAGTAATACATATGCTTAAGAGTGACTGCCATTTTACCTTTAAAGAATGTCCCAAAAAGAAGATGAAATTTTTGTGATCTTGTTCACATTCTGTACATAGGATTTTTAAATTTAATAAAAATTTCATTATTTATTTCATTAAATTAAAAAATTTAAACAAAAACTGGTACAGCCTGAATCAAAGTGAAGTCTTTCATTATGTGTCTTCCAGTTCTATCCTCAAAGACTGATCTTCAGCGCATGCCCATTTCTGTTCCAAAAAGCAACATCCAATTGTTTTGCTGTGCTATAACTTACCATCGAACATTGGGATTCTGAGAAATTATATCCCTTTCCAAAGCTTCTACTAAGTCCTTATCATACCCAGTACTATCAAATTTATTTGTCTCTGGTTCTGTAGCTGCAGCAGGTGATTTGTTCTACACAAACAGAGGAAAAAAAACATGAGCTTATGATTAACTCAAACACTGTATTTCATTTCTATGAATCAGAAAGAAAGATTGGACTCAAGTGACATTTTTATAAAAGTTAATGTAACAGTACAAGTAATAAGGACAGAATCAAAGACTGTTAAGTCATCATTCTACATCAACATCAGAGTTTCATACTGAATTTTTATTTTTATGTAAAAAGTATGACAATGGTGTTAAACAAAAATATTATGCATATGAACTGACAACAGAAAAAATTAATATTGAGATAAATTGTGGTCACTAGTGAATATTAGATATGTATATTTATCTCAAAGCTTTAGAAGAGATAAGGTTAAGGACAGATGGTTTCTTTAGGTAAGATAATAGGTCAATCTTTAACACCTACTCAGTTCCTACTGATACTCCAAAAACACTTTTTGATTATTCCCATATTCCCCCAAGAGACACCTCAGCCCTTAGAAGAGATTTCCTCCCATCCTCTGTGATGTCAGTCATTAGGGCCACAATGCTACGTGCTAAAGCACTCCAAGGCACAATGACAAACTCACAGGACACTGCAGGATATCTCAAACTTCTGAGAGAAACACAAAAACATCTATTTGAACCTGGGTGGACTGCCAGCTCAATGAAACCTAATAAAGAGCCCATAAACAGGTCCACACGAATATTCCCCCCAAATTTTTGAGAATGGTATAAAAATTTTATTGACATATATATTATTTATAATGTATTAATTTCTGCTGCACAGCCTAGTGACTCAGTTATACATATATATATTCTTTTTCTTATTCTTTTCCATTATAATTTATCACAGGATACTGAGTATAGTTCCCTGAGCTATAATAAATCCTTTTCAACAAATGGTGTTGGAGCAACTGAATATGTATGGGCAAAAAATGAACCTTGACCTAAGCCTCACACTTTACATAAAAATCAACTCAAAACACATCATGGACTTATATGTAAAACATAAAATTATAAAACTTTTAAGAAAAAATTTTTAAAAATTGCGATCTAGGGATAAGCAAAGAGTTAAGAACTTGACAACAAGAATACATTCTATAAAAGGAAATACTGTACTTTACCAAAATTAAAATCATTTGCCTTGTGAAAGATCCTGCTAAAACAATGAAAAGACAAACTACACACTTAAAAAAAATCTGCAAAATATATATCTGACAAAGAACTAATCTCTAGAATATATAAAAAACTCTTAAAATTCAACAGTAACCAAAAAAAGTCATTTGTATAATGGGCAACAGACCTGCCCATTATAGAAGAGACTTTTCTCTGAAGAGTCTTGGTTCTGTGCTCTTATTTCCTTTTCTTAAGTCAGCTTGTACAGCGACTGTTTAGAAGAGTAGACTAACTCAGCATAGACTGTTAGATTGTTGAGAAGAACAGCACTGGGGACTTTACATTTGCTATAACCCAGTTTTTACTTTGCCCAGGTGGTGTGGAGGGGCCTTTTGGTACAACGAGCCAAACAAATGATCCGGTGCTTTACCATTTCATAGGCTAGGTATGTGCCTCAGTCAAGGGAGTGGGGAGGTGGAAGAGAGAGGACTGAAACTAAATTCTTAGAGTCCTATCTGCTTCTTACTGCAAGGGAGTGTAAGCACTCAAATAATATTAACTAGCACTGAAATCCCGGTTTATAAAGCTCATTCCTCACTAACAGGAACCAGGGAACTAACAGGAACTAACAGGAACCTTGTTTCCTGGAGAAACAAGGGTAAATACAGGAGGAGCCTGGAACACACTATTTTGTCAGAGAATGGTGAGTACATGTTAAAAAGACTTAAGATCCAGCTTCAAGGGTCTCCCGCTCCTCAAATCCTGGACAATTTAAGCATCAGAAAGATAGTAACAAATTTTATTTATTTTTTTTTATTTTATTTTTTTTAGATAGTAACAAATTTTAATTCATTGAATAAAATAAGAATCCATGAGTCCATACAGATAAAATTAAATAAAGGGGAAGAGATAGAGCTTTTTCTTACAATTCAAAGTCAATTAATTAAAGAAGAGATAATAGCATTAGAAAATGATTTTTCAATTGTCAGAGGAGTAAATGATTCAGGCAAGAACTCCTGGATGCTGAAACAAATAAAATTTTGATGAGAAACAGGATATTTATATAATCTCAAAAGTATCTCCCCACAAATGACTATAAAGGGAAAAAGAGTAACTTTATAGTGGAGAGACTTGGCAGACGCCACCCTAACCAAGTGATCCAATTTATTACAAGTAACAGAGCAGTAAGCACCCTGTGTGCCTCCTTATATGATGCGCTGAGGAGAACCAAACTTCACTTCAGTGGCACTCCTGCCAAGAACGCACAACCTTAATCTAATCACAAGGAAACATGAGGTGAACCCAAACTGAGGAACATTCTACAAAATAACTCTTTAAAAAGGCCAAAAAAGATAAAGGCTGAGGAAATGTTCACATTAAAAGAGGCTAAAGAAACGTGACAACCAAATGCAACATATGCTTCTATATTGGGTTCTGGCAGGCTGGGGGAAAAGCTATAAATGACATTATTAGAGTAACTGGCAAAATTTTACAAAAGCCTGTGGATTAGATAACGGTACTGCATCAATGCAAAATTAATGATTTTTGATCACTGCTTTGTGTTTGTATGAAAAAAATGTCCCAGTATTTAGAAAACTGACACTAAAATATTTAAGGGTAAAAAGGCATGATTTCTACAACTTACCTACGCTCAATGCTTCAGGAAAAATCAAGTATACAGAGAGTAAATGATAAAGCAAAAAGGGTAAAATATTAATAAATGGTAAAAATGGGTAAAGAATATGTTTCTTTATTATCAAGATAGAAAGTTACAAAGGGCAACCAAAAATATTTGTTGAATACTGAGTAGGAAAAATCCTAGCCCAGGTGCAGTGTGACTATGGTTTTATTACAGAAGCAGATTTAATTCCTAAAAATTATTAAAATTTGTACAGTCTTCACTTTTAAGGTTAAGAAATAACTTTTTAACTTATAAAAATCAGTAACATTTACCTTTTCTTCTCTTCCTTTATTCTGTTCTTTCTTTTCCCGACTACGAACAGCTTTCCCTCTGTCATTGTGAAGATTGTGTGTGGATGGACGGTGAACTCTGACAGCTGTACTTGGACGGTTACCCTGCGGTTTAGGGTCGCTGTACTGAGAAGACTGGCGCTTTCTAGGTCCTGGTGATGGTCTAATCAAAGACAAGACCATGAAACTCATAATCAACGCTTGGAGTTGGTACAAATATAGATGAACACACACAGTGTGTAAATCAATCTATGACTTGAAGCAATGGCAATAACTGAACACAAGATAGAACTGCAGGTCACTGAAAGCTAAGATCCAGCACTAAAACTGGACATAACTGTCTGTGGTGCAGTATGGTTATATGGCAGAAATAACAGAAGGCAAGTGATCATCACCTCGCTTTTGAAATGAAACACCTGTTGTATAGCAAGGATAAATGAAAAAATAGCTTGATTCTTGAAAATGAAAAGAAAGCAAAATAATCAGAGAAGAGAGTTTTATCAAACGAGAAAGAACAAAGCAAGGTGTAGAAACCACATTTATGTACTAACATACACACAGCTTGGTACCATTTTATTTAGAATATATCATAGTTCTCATGTTTTAATTAATAAAATTTAATCATTTTTCATTAATCATTTTTTTTAATCATTTTAAACACAAGCTGGAATCAAGACTGCCGGGAGAAATATCAATAACCTCAGATATGCAGATGATACCACCCTTATGGCAGAAAGTGAAGAGGAACTAAAGAGCCTCTTGATGAAGGTGAAAGTGGAGAGTGAAAAAGTTGGCTTAAAGCTCAACATTCAGAAAATGAAGATCATGGCATCCGGTCCCATCACTTCATGGGAAACAGATGGGGAAACAGTGGAAACAGTGTCAGACTTTATTTTTCTGGGCTCCAAACTCACTGCAGATGGTGACTGCAGCCATGAAATTAAAAGACGCTTACTCCTTGGAAGGAAAGTTATGACCAACCTAGATAGCATATTCAAAAGCAGAGACATTACTTTGCCAACAAAGGTCCGTCTAGTCAAGGCTATGGTTTTTCCTGTGGTCATGTATGGATGTGAGAGTTGGACTGTGAAGAAGGCTGAGCGCCGAAGAATTGATGCTTTTGAGCTGTGGTGTTGGGGAAGACTCTTGAGAGTCCCTTGGACTGCAAGGAGATCCAACCAGTCCATTCTGAAGGAGATCAGCCCTGGGATTTCTTTGGAAGGAATGATGCTAAAGCTGAAACTCCAGTACTTTGGTGACCTCATGTGAAGAGCTGACTCATTGGAAAAGACTCTGATGCTGGGAGGGATTGGGGGCAAGAGGAGAAGGGGACGACAGAGGATGAGATGGCTGGATGGCATCACTGACTCGATGGACGTGAGTCTGAGTGAACTCTGGGAGTTGGTGATGGACAGGGAGGCCTGGCGTGCTGCGATTCATGGGGTCCCAAAGAGTTGGACACGACTGAGTGACTGATCTGATCTGAATCATTTTTCCATTAAAAAACCCCGATACAAGCACTGGCTATGGATAGTTACAAGAACTCATGTATGGTGCTTTGCCTTTATGCAGATCACTTCACCTTTATTTTTGTGGCAGAATTGAGATCTCTCAAATATTTATTAGGCTCCTACTATTTTGCTTCTAGACTTGGTTGGGGTAAGATGAGCAATAAAAATGGTAGGGGAGTCCTGTACTCAAATACCTCAGGTAGAGTTAAGAAAGAAGATACACAAGACTAGGCAAATATACCAGAAAATGTGAAAGAGACCTAGTGCTGTGGCAATGGGAATGGCCTCTTGAAGACAGAAAGCAAACTGGATCTGGAAACACCCTTCTAATTTAGAAGTTGACCTAAATAAGATGGTACAACTGCAGATAAGAAAAGGAATGAGGAAAAGCAAGAAAGCAAGATGAGCTTAATCTACGTAAAGGTCATAAAGACAAACTGTAAAGATACAATGATAAACACTAAAGGACGATACTGGAGCTTCCCTGGTGGCCCAGTGGTTAAGAATCTGCCTGCCAATGCAGGGACACAGGCTCAATTCCTGGTCCCAGAAGATTCCACATGACACAGAGCAACTAAGCCTGTGCTCTGCAACAAGAGAAGCCACTGCAAAGAGAAGCCCGCTCACCACCACGAAGAGTAGCCCCCACCTGTCACAGCTAGAGAAAGCCCTCGCACCACAACGAAGACCCGGCGCAGCCAAACAAATAAATGTTTTTTGATAAATGAAAAATGAACTAAAAACAAACAAAAAAGATGATACTGAACAGATAAGCTGGTTCAGTAAGTAAATCTAAATATCACCAGTTCAAGAGGCTTGGCTGTTAGCTGACTGTCACTGAAAAGGTTTTAGAAAGACCAGTCTCATAATGAATAAGATACACTGATGAAAGAATCACAAAAAGCAGGGAGGCGTTATCAAGGCATAAGATGAGAGCCTAGCTTACGGAGTGATGATAAAAGTATAAAAGACACACTGTGAAAAAAGACACCCCTAGATCTCTTTCATATTGAGAAATGAGAATTTGGGAGGATGATAAAGCCAAACCAATGTACTGATTTTTGTGAAAGGAATGATGGGGGTTCAATTTTGAATTTAGAAACTTGGGTAGCCAAGTAGGGATACTGTTTTAAAATATATATTTTTTCCCTTAAAAAAAATAGACACTAAAATATATTTCAGTAATAAAGAATTTGAAAAAGTCACGTGTGTGTGTGTGTGTGTGTTAGTCACTTAGTTGTGTCTGACTCTGCAATCCCATGGACTACAGCCCGCTAGGATCCTCTGTCCATGGGGATTCTCCAGGCGAGAATACTGGAGTGGATTGCCATTCCCTTTTCCAGAGGAATTTCCCAACCAGGGTTAGAACCCTGGTCTCCTGCATCGCAGGCAGATTCTTCATCATTTTTGAGTAGCTCAAATGGTAAAAGTCACCTGTATCCCCACTATCCAGAGTTAACCACTTAACATATTAGTTTATTTTCTTATGGTTGCCTTTCATTTAAACAAAACTGGAACCATTACACATACATACTCCCTGGAGGAGGAAATGGCAACCCACTCCAGTATTCTTACCTGAGAATCCCATGGACAGAGGAGCCTGGCGGGCTACCGCCCATGGGGTCACAAAGAGTTGGACACGACTAAGTGCCTAACACACACGTACATACAAATGCTCATATTTTTCTCTACTCATTATATCATGAAGCATTTTTAGTATCCTTTCCTCTATCATTACCTCATACATGACTTTTAATGGCTAGATGGCAGTCAGTCACATAAAATGTACCACACTTAATCTACTTTTGGGGGGGGCCAAACCACGTGGCTTGCAGAATCTTAATTCCCTGACCAGGGATCGAACCTGTGCCACCTACAGTGGAAGCAGAGTCCAAATCACTGGAACACCAGGAAAGTCCCTTTATCCACTTCTTACTGCTATTCATTCACCCGAGAAATAATTTACTGAACTATTACTACTGACAGGCACTACTCTAAATTCAAGATAAAAATTAAAAAAAAATAATAACTTTAATAAAAGCCTTTACTCTCACAAGTTTACACATCAGTGTGTATGGGGGGCAGATGGGGTTTCAATGAAGAAATAAACAGTACATCAGATGATGCTAAGTGCCATGTAAGAAAATATAATAAAGGTAGGGGATATGGAATGATACAGGCAGGCTGATCAGAGAAGGCCTTTCTGAGGCAACATTTAAGTTGAGACTTGAAAGAAATGCGAGAACAAGCCATCACACACCTGAGCTGAAGGAAAGCTGAGTGCAGAGAACTGAGGTGCTTGCATCTGACTTGTTCAAGAAGGCAGAACTGCAAGCAGTGAGGCCACAGAGGTGGTGGGACAGGGGCTCACGGGGTGGCACTGAGGCTCACGCTGAAAACTGGGTTTTATCCAGTGAGATGAGAAGATGTTTGAGGGACTTTGGCTGACTTTTAAAAGACGGTTTAAAAGAATTATACCTAATGGCTTTACACTATTTTTAATCGTTCCTCTGAAAGCCTTCAATGAACCTCCTTGTACAAACATGTTTGTGCACAGCACTAGAAGAGAATGCAGGACTGACTGACTCTGTTCCTAAAATGGGATTAAAATTTAGGCGATGTCATGGTTACAATCCCCAACAGAGTTGAAAGAATAAGCTCTCTCTAGTACTCTTGCCTGGAAAATCCCATGGACGGAGGAGCCTGGAAGGCTGCAGTCCATGGGGTCGCTGAGGGTCGGACACGACTGAGCGACTTCACTTTCACTTTTCACTTTCATGCATTGGAGAAGGAAATGGCAACCCACTCAGGTGTTCTTGCCTGGAGAATCCCAGGGACGGTGGAGCCTGGTGGGCTGCCGTCTATGGGGTCGCACAGAGTCGGACACGACTGAAGTGACTAAGCAGCAGCAAGCATGAGTACAGATTAACACTAACAGAAAAATAAAGAGTTTTGAGGGATATTCAGCTGAGGAAGTCAAGTTAAATAAATTACAGGAAGAAACAGAAAGATGTAGCGAATAAAGTCAAAGAGGAGGACTTTGTAGCTAATAGCTATCCAGGGCGTTTAAAATCAGAGACAGAACAAAATATGGAAGAAAGCCAGAAGCAATAAGGAGGGACCCTACAGCTCATCATTATAGACTTTTCAAGATGAAAAGCTCATTTAACAACTTTCTACTACCCCAAAGAGAGAAACCTCCTGCCTCCTCTTGTTAAGATTGCGGCAATCTGAAATCACCTGAATAATCACTGGGCACATCTATTCACTGGAAAGTTCTTATCAGTAACTGAGAAAGGGGTTATGGTGTTGTTACAGACTGAATTTTTGTATTCCTCCCAAACTCATTATGCTGAATTCCTAAACCCCAGTGTAATCATTTGGAGTAAGGAAGTAATTCAAGTTAAATAAGGTCATAAGGGTGGGGTCCTGATCTAAGAATTAGTGTCCTTATGAAGAGACACCAGAGAGCTTGCTGCTTCCTCTGCCATGTGAGGACGCAGAGAGGAGGTCAGCTACTCAAGAAGACTCCTCACTAGAAACCAAACTGGCTCACACCTTAAGCTTGGACTTTCTATAGCTTTAGAACTGTGAGAAATAAGTTTCTGTTGTTTAAGTCACCCAGTCTGTGGGATTTTGTTATGGCAGCCAGAGTGACCGATACAAGGGGAAAATGATGATTCTCCAGAAGGAGGGATAAAAGGAAAGTTAAGCAGGAGTAAAACATATTTATAGGCAAGATAAAATAAAAACACAACTTCACTCATCTTTTATTAGTTCTACTTTGGAAATTAAGAAAAAGTAAACATAGATGTGGAAAATTTTTCAATTTATTTATAATAAGATAAAAGGGGTTAACTATTGTAGATTATATCCCTTAAAAGTGCAGCAAACAACCCTTTAAAAACAGCAAAGAATAGGGTCTAAGATGGCTTATAAATTACCTATGTTTAGGTAACTATAAAGAGCAAGTTACTTTACCTATCTAAGCTTAAGTTTCCTCATCAGAAATTGGGGCTAACAGTTTAGTACCTACCTTCTAAGTCTGTTTTGAGGATTAAATAATACATGTAAAACAACTGATATGGTACTTGGCAACACAGTAAATGTACAGCAATTGTCTACTATTAGGATTAAAAAAAATGATACCAAGTTATATATTATGGGTATAGCACAACTACAACCATGAAAATAAACAATGTATAAAGGACTAGAAGTTGCACTAGGATGACTGTATCGTTTCATCTCTACTTTTATGAATTTTCCAGTTTTTCTTTAATGAGCCTACTGCTGTAGTTTTGAGGTTTTTTTTTTTTAGTGAATTCTAAAATAAAACAGAATACATACACACACACACACAGACACACATATATAAAAGTACTTAAGAGTAAGGGTAAAACGTAGTAAATATTCAGAAGGTATCACCGTCAATAACAGAATATTAGTACTTGTATCTGGAGCTGAAAAAAATGAAAGTGGCTAAAAACAATCAATGTCCATTAGTCAATCCTAAACTGGAGGAGAAACACTTCAGTACGGTACTTTTTAAAGTGTGATCCACCAACCACTTGGATTAGAATCGCCTGCACACTCCTGGGCTCCTCTGCTATTATACCAGACTCTCTGGGACTGAAACCCCAGAATCCACATTCTGAATGAGTTCCCCAAGAGATCTTTATGTATGCTAGAGTTTGAGAATGGCCAATATGGCAGAGAGTGCTAGCTTTGTAACCACACACATCTGGGTTCAAATCTTAACTCTACCAGCTACTAGTTTTGTGATAATGGGGAAGTTACCTAACTTCACTGTATCTCAACTATCTTACCTGAAACACAGAAAAAACATAACTAATTATTTGGAAGGCTTATTGTGAAAAATAAATACGATAACATGTGTATTCTGTATTAGTGCTCAGAACCACATGAGTACTCAATATCTAGCACCTGTCATAAAACGTAGTCAAGGAGTAACAGTTGCAATGATAGAATCTTAAACGTCTAAAAAGCACCTGAGCAATGTTTTAATGCAAGGCTCTCAAACTGGTTAAGGGGCAAAGAAACTGAAAGTCACTGTTCTTTGTAGAATGCTATTATACATTGCTGCTGCTGCTAAGACGCTTCAGTCGTGTCCAACTCTGTGGACTGCAACCCACCAGGCTCCCCCGTCCCTGGGATTTTCCAGGCAAGAGTACTGGAGTGGGTTGCCATTGCCTTCTCCGCTATTATATACTAATATATTTAAACACACAATACAAACTAGGAAATCTATTGTGTGAGTAAAATAGATAAATGACATCCACTTGCACTCCTGTCAGTTAAAAAAAAATATGCAGTGGAACTAAGCATAATTGGCTCTTTTGAGCATTTCAGTACATATAAACTTTCACTAATTGTTCATTTGCTGGCACCAGGTAATAGCAATCTGGAAATAAAAATGTCAGAATAAAACCTATAATTGAGAACATTTTATCTTTTTTTCCTGTTAGCTAAAAAGCCCACTTTTCAATTTTAGCAGCAGTGTAGCTTGATAAACAGCAGTGTTCTGTGACATCTTTTTGAGAACCACTGCTTCAGTCTAATTTCCTCACTTTACGTAACAAAATCTGAGGTCTATAATGGTTATATGCTTTTCCAAAGCTACAGATAGTGGCAAAGACAGACTTACAGTCCAGATATTTCAATCTCCATCCCCATGTTCCTTCCATAAGGTGTATCTCTACTACTTTGAGCTCATTCACAAAAGAATATGTCTACCTAAATTTCATTTACTGAAATGGGTCACAGAATCACACAATACACAATTTAAGTTACAAACGGTATTTAAAAAAACAAACCCTTGCGCATTCCCGTCTCTCAGCCCCTCAGTCCTCCTCCTGGACAGGACCAATGCGGACCAGTTCTGTGTCAGTTTGTTTCTTAAAGGGTGTCTACTTACCTTCGTTCGGCAGGTACGGGCAAGGACCAGACTTCTCCCTCAGACGCTGGAAGCTCGTGTTGTGCGGCTTTTAATGGAGTGCTGTCTAGTTTAAAGCTCTCTAGTGTTTTCATGATATCCTTAACGTGTTTTGCTTCCACATTTATTTCCTGCCAAACCTAATTTCAAAGGAGAATATGGTTCTTTAAATTTCTATAACTAATAAATCACTGCCAAATTAAGTTGGGCCATTTATTAAGAATGCTAGAAGCCTCCATTTTGACATCAGGTATCCAGGAAACCATACCAAAATGTTTTGTTGAAATTTTAATAATGGCTCATAAATTCTTTATTTTTAATTACAAAATTAATTCTGATAAAATGAGTTAAGTGTTCTGGCTAATTAGGCCATTGTCACTGACTTGTAATGACGTGCATTATAAGTCAAAGTGCATAACAAATTTAAAAGTTAGCTGTACCTTTAAAGTTTGGTAAAAATATTACTTCTGCAAGTTGTGCTTTGATGGTTCTTATGCTACTTAACTGACTTTAAAAACGCTCATCAGAATTGACTAATTTCACAACTCACTAATGGAATGCATCCCACAGGTTGAAAAATAAAGCTTCAGAAGACAAATGGCTCAATTTACATACAACCTATATATATATTCTTAAAAGCTGCCTTGACAACTTTAAGATGATATATATTTCATATATATATATACACATATGAAAGAAATGAAGCTAGCAATGTTTGGTTTTAAAACTAAATGATTTAAATATCCTTTCTTTCTCTCTGCTTTTTTTTTTTTTTTAAAAAACACATTTAATCTTGGCATTTCCCCGGTGGTCCAGTGGTTAAGACTTCCCTTTCCAATGCAGGGGGTGCAGGAATGCAGGTTCAGTCCCTGTTTGGGGAGTTAAGATCCTACATGCTTTGGGGCCAAAAAATCAAAACATAAAACGGAAGCAATGTTGTAACAAATTCAATAAAGATTTTAAAAAACACACTCAATCTTTTATTTATATTTATTTTTGGCCATAGCACGTACCTTGCAGGTTCCCACAACAGGGATTAAACTTGTGTCCCCTAGAGTGGAGATGTGGAATATTAACTACTGGACAGCTAGGGAATTTCCAATTTAAATATTCTTATAAAAAACTTTAGACTTCTTAAGTAAAAGTTGCTGGCCTAAGAACAAAAGGTCTTAAAAGTCTTTCATTTCCCCTTCTAATGTAAAATATGAAGAGGCAGATTTAAGGAAAGAGGTTAAGTTCAAAGGGGTAGACTATTTTTCTGTTAAAGTTAAGGACAAATATGGAATATTATTAAAAAGGCAGTTTAGCAGAACTTGAGGGTAATATTCTAGCTAGAAGATCAGCTCAAAAAGACTATTAATTTCTATAACATTTCTCTCCTGGGACATTGTTGAACCTTATTATAAATGACACATCCAACTGGACGTGTAAGTTCTATAGTTTCTACCTATAAATTTCTTCCTTCATGGCTCAGTGATAAAGAATCTGCCTGCAATGTAGGAGCCGCAGGAGACTTGGGTTCCATCCCTAGGTCGGGAAGATCCCCTGGGGGAGGGCATGGCAACCCACTCCAGTATTCCTGCCTGGAGAATTCCATGGACAGGAAAGCCTGGTGAGCTATAGTCCATGGGGTCGCAAAGAGTCGGACATAACTGAAGCAACTTAGCAAGCACATAAATTTCTACTGCTCCTCAGTGGATAAAATTCCTCACATGGGATTCAAGTATGGTCTAATTTATGATGTTCTATAGGGAATACGGAACATGTGAGATTCAGGTGTCATTTGCAGTTTCAACAATGGCTTAATAAAGTCAATTCTAATTTTATCAGGTCAAAATGAGATCTAGAAAAAAATTTCAAAACCATTCCTATTAGATTCCAAAAATTAGAATAATTGAGTAGAAGCCATCATACTGACGATGGTGAATATGACACGCTGTTTTAAGTAACACTGTGTACAAATCCGTATAATAAATTATACAGTCTTTATGCATAGCCGCAAAGCAGCATCTATTTAAATCTGAGTATTTTAAACCACTGAAACAAACAGCAGTCACCAATCTTACCTGTTGCCATTTCTGCTGGAGGTATGTATCTTTGACTGAGTACAGATACTTGTTCATTTGGTCAAGAACTCCCTGATAATAGACCATTGCAGAGTCGTAATTTCCCAGCAAGGCATATTCACGGGCCAACTTTACATTCTCACTAATCATAAGAAGACTCATGCTCAATTACAAGCTAAAAAAGAAAGAAACATTTCATATTAAGTCTTTTAAAAATAAGTACTACAAAGAGTTTTTTAAAAACATACTTTCCAAGGATCCCTGAAGAAGCTTGCTTTCACACACACTACATTTTCTATGTCTGTACATTTGCTTATGATAATTTCCACTCCTTCAGAGAAATTTCTTAGTTCCCACAGTCAAACCCTACCTATGTGTCAAAGTCCCACTCAGATCAGTACCAATTTTCCCAGTATGTCTACCTACCAAACTTGTCAGTTCAGAATAAGCCCTCCCCCTTCTAAAGTCCCCCGGTACTTGGCGGGGGGCCTTCATCTCAAGGCACTTGTCCACCTTGAATCTCTGAGAGCAGGAAAAGATCTGAGTTGGTAACTTCAGTACATGAAATACAAGTCTTATGGAGTATCTGCAGAACAAATGTAGAATGTTAGATGCTTTTTTTGGAAAGCAGTGTGAAACAGAAAATACATTTTGATGTTAGAAGACTCTTGGTAGAACTGTAATCCTGCCACCTTTGTCAAGTCCTTTATCTTTTCTGAGCCTTAGTTTTTAAATCTGTAAATTGGGATTGTTACTACTTCTTCTTTGTTTTTAACCACGCCACACAACTTGTGGGATCTTAGTTCCTCCAACAGGGATTGAACCTAGGCTCTCAGTGGTGAAAATGTGGAGTCCTAACCACTGGACTGCCAGGGACTTCCTGAGTAACCATACTTCCAAGAGTTGCACTATGAGGAATAAATGACTATTTAAAGTAGCCAGAACACTACTTGGCAAAGAGTAGGTCTTCAGTAAATGCTAACTGTACCTTCCCTGAAACTTTCCAGATGCAAAAACCAAGCATAGTCTTTGTACTTAGTAGCATGTGAATATATGGATATGGGGTTTTCATACGTGGGTTTTTACTTACCCTCCAGACAGCAGATAATTTCAATGACATAAAAATTGGTCCAGAAAATAAGGGAAAACTGGTCAACTTTTTATGAGGTATAAAGTGAAAGTGTTAGTCACTCAGTTGTGCCTGACTCTTTGTGACCCCATGGACTGTAGCCCGCCAGGCTCCTCTGTTCATGGAATTCTTCAGGCAACAATACTGGAGCGGGTTGCCATTCACTTCTCCAGAGGATCTTCTTGACCTAGGGATCCAACCCACATCTCCTGTGTCTCCTGCATTGCAGGTGGATTCTTTACCAGCTGAGCCACCAGGAAGCCACCACCTCAATTTTGAAAACTAACTAAGAACAATACAGAGCCTATTTCACTTAAGACCATGATGTGGTAATCTTAAATAAAACATTAGCTAATTAACAATGTATCAACAAGGACACTCATGCACGTGCACAACACACACACATATACTCCACGATCAAGAAGGTTTATCCCAGGAATGCAAGGATACCCTAAGATCAGAAAATCCACCTTATAATTCCTCACACTAATGGACAAAAGAACTTCATACAAAAATGAATAGCACATAAATGGCAATTTATGAAGGGGAAACCCAAATGGTTAACACGTACAGATACCAGTAATAGAAGAATGCAAATAAAGTGTGAGAGACCTCTTTTACATTTACTAGATTAAAAAAAAAATTAGTACTGGCAAGAATTTGGGGAAAAAGACATCCCCTCATATACAATTTGTGGGCATAAACTCCTACAATCATTTTGGAGAGCGATCAGGTAGTACTTAAGAAAAATTATGTACGCAGCTATCCCATGATGCTGCCACCCTATTTTTCAATAAATATTCCAGGCGAAGTTTCACAGAGACTCACCAACGAACTTGTTTTCGGATGTTAATGACAAAACTGTTTGAGATATCCAGTAGTTGGAGGTAATCTGTCTATTTCCTGCTAGGGAAAAGATAAGGAAGTATGTTGCATGCACTAACAAATACTATGTAGCAGATAGAAGCAATGAAGAAAACTTACAAATAGTAACATGGATATATTATCAAAATACAGGGTTAAGGGAATTTCCTGGCACTGCAGTGGTTAGGACTTGACACTTACTGCCAAGGGCCTGGGGAGTCAGTCCCTAGTCAGGGAACTAGGATCCCACAAGCTGCTCCACCGAAAAACAAACAAAAAATACAGGTTTGGGTGAAAAAAACAAAACAACTTAGACACAGAACAAGGTCTAAATCCCCAATACCATTTTATAGACTTAAAAATATGCTAGTTTATATGTGGTATATAAAACACTCTTTTTCAAAGGACACATACACATCCAAGAAAATAAATATATTACAGTGTCTATGGAGGGTAAGATAGGGAAATATGAGTGGATAAAGAGGATGAAGGGTAGGGTTAAGGTTAAATAACTACAACAAAAGAAGTGCCTTATGCCTATCAATAATCACAAACAGCCTGTAAGACGGCTCTCAATGACCTCTGCCTCCAGGTGTCCATACCCCTGTGTAATCAGCTCCCCCTGAACGTGAGGCTGTAACAAACAGAATACACAAAAATAACGAAGTGTCATTTCTGAGATTACACTGTGACATCTGCCTTGCTCACCGTCTTCTGCTCTCTGGCTGGACCACTCCAAAGGAAGCCCAGCTACCATGCTGCGAGTTGACCATGCATAGCCTCATGAGGCAAAGATCTGACGGAAGCTCAAGGGCAACAGAGGAACTGAGGCCCTCAGTCCAATGGTCCAGAGACACCGAATCCTGCCAACGATGCCGGGAGGGAGCGGGGAAGTGGATCTTCCCTAAGCTGACCCTTGAGATAACTGCAGCCTTGACTGGTACCTTGACTACAGCCTGTGAAAGACTCTGAATCAGAAGCACCCAACTAAATTATGCCCAGAGCCTAACCAAAGAAATGGTGAGATAATAAATGCTTGCTGCTTTAAGCCATTTAGTTTTTGGGTGATTTGTTATGAAGCAATACAGCTATGAACTGACTCTATAAGTAATTCAAGACTGATCATCTGCGGTCCAGAAGAAAAAAAAAAAAAAACAAATCCCATGACTTTCTGGAGTCATGACACAGATAATATTCCACCTGAATAAAAGCTCTGGGTCAGGGACATGGCTCTCTGTTATTTTATGGATACATCCCCAGCACCACGCGGCCTCTCACACAGCAGTCACTCGGGAAATCTCTGAATGAATGAGTGCTGCCAGGTTTTGTCTCACTACTAAGATGTCTTACCTTTGTCCAGTTTCTTAGCCTCAGCTCTCTCATATTCCCTGATCCCCAACCCATCCCTACCACAGCTGTGGGACTGCTTGGCTCTGAAGCTACATATGCCCTAGAGCGACACCCAGTCTGGGCAACGATGTAAGAAGAGCACAGCTGGGGCCTGTTAGAAGCTGTTAGAAGATGTCCTGCTGGCAGAACATCCTTGATCTGGATAAGCAGAGACAGCAAACAGACTCTCGCTCTTTCATCCTCCCCACCCCACTCCACCCCCAACTTTAAAAAAAAAAAAAATCTTTTGTTTTTCTGAGGGCCAGGGTTCACTGTCCCAAAACTCACAGAAGTCACTCCAGGCCTTCTTTGAAGGTTCTGTGTTATGGATACTTCTTTCTACTCAGATAAAATTCCTAAGGAGTTAATGAATGGGCATTTCCTAACAAACAAATGTCAAGTCAACCCAAGGCCACATTAAAAATGACCTAAAAATTCTTGGTTATCAAAGAAATGATGGGTTTACTGAAAATGTATCAAAATACCACTCAAAATCTAAACGTCAGACAAAAAATAAATTTTCCAATTCTTTTAGCATCTCTAAGACACTCTTCTCAAATGAATGTCAACATTGTTAAGTTTACAGGAATCTTCAATTTCCAAATATATACCCTTAGTTAGTGCCTGCATTCTCAGTCATGTCCGACCCCACACTGGCAGGCCAATTCTTTACCACTGAGCCACCTGGGAAGCCCTGGTGGCTCAGTGGTAAAGAATCCTATCCACCTGTCAATGCAGGAGATGCAAGTTCGATCTCTGGGTCAAAAAGATCCCCTGGAGGAGGAAATGGCAACCCATACCAGCATTCTTGCCTGGGAAATCCCATGGACAGAGGAGCCTGGCAGGCTACAATCCATGGGGCACAAAGAGTCAAATATGACTTAGCCAATAAACAACAATATATCCTTATCACTGCCAAAATTACACTTCAGGAAGACAGAATTTGGGTCTACCTGACACAGTATCTGGCAATACTTGAAGAAATGAATATATATGAAGAAAAGCCCTCAGACCAAATTTTAACCACAATAAACTAAAAACACTACCTATTGATTCAATTAATAGAAAATGAAATCATAAAATTATAAAAATGAGATTTTCAAAAACACACTGCTGGTTTTTAAAGAGCGATTATTAAAAAGAAAAATAACCATAAGTATAGGTTATGCGTACTTTACCTGGATAAAAAATGTAAGTTTTTCCTTTATATGATCCTGTAAGAACCACCCTTTTCCTTAAATGTCCTGAGTATTTATTTTAGTTTATGACGAAATACATTCATTTAACCTAAGTAAGATGCAACGTGAAATTTTAATTCAAGTAACAGAGCGTACTGATGAGGGTGAAAGAGGAGAGTGAAAAAGCTGGCTTTAATTCAACATTCAGAAAACTAAGATTATGGCATCTGGTCCCATTCACTTCATGGCAAATAGATGGGAAAAGTAGAAACAGTGACAGATTTTATTTTCTTGGGCTCCAATATCACTGCAAACTGTGACTGAAGCCACGAAATTAAAAGACACTTGCTCCTTGGAAGAAAAGCCATGACAAACCTAGACAGCATATTAAAAAGCAAAGTTATTAGTTTGCCGTAGTCTGCATAGTCAAAGCTATGGTTTTTCCAGTCTTCCTGTATGAATGTGAGTTTTGGATCATAAAGAAGGCTAAGTCCTGAGGAATTGAGGCTTTTGAACTGTGGTGTTAGAGAAGACTCTTGAGAGTCCCTAGGACAGCACAGAAATCAAACCAGTTAATCCTAAAGGAAATCAATTGGAAGGAGAGATGCTGAAGCTGACACTCCAATACTTTGGCCACCTGATGAGAAAAACCGACTTACTGGAAAAGACCCTGATGCTGGGAAAGAGTGAAGGTGGGAGAAGGGGATGACAGAGGATGAGATGGCTGGATGGCATCACAGATGCAATGGACATGAGTTTGGGTAGGATCCTGGAGTTGGTGATGGACAGGAAAGCTTGGCATGCTGCAGTCCATGAGGTTGCAGAGTCAGACACGACTGAGAGACTGAACTGAACTGAACTGAGGAGAAGGGTCGACAGAGGATTAGATGATTGGATGGCATCATCAACTTAACAGACATGAGTCTGAGCAAACTCCGGGAGATAGTGAAGGAAAGGGAAGCCTGACGTGCTGTAGTCCATGGGGTCACAAAGAGTCAGACACAACTTAGCAACTGAACAACAGAGTCAAATTATTTTAAACACTAAAAACTCAGTATTACAACAAAATTTATAGCAAACTTGATGCTATGCTGTGTAGTACTTCTGCTGCTGCTTAGCTGCTTCAGTCGTGTCCAACTCTGTGCGACCCCATGGACAGCAGCCCACCAGGCTCCTCTGTCCACGGAATTCTCAGAATACTGGAGTGGGTTGCCATTTCCTTCTCAGTAGTATCTCTATCAAGAGACAAAGTATCTTTACTCCTCCAGGATTAGGGAAAGAAGCATTCAAAGAGACTGAAAAGGTTACAGATCCAAATATCTGAGTTTTAAGATTTCTGTTCTCTGCCCAAAACAAATACCGGACCTTCCCAATTTCACACCTAAACAGGATACCATGCCCACTTAATTTTTAAAGGAATCTTAGACAGGGTTCCACTCTCACTACAGTTTTTACTGTAATGTGCAAAGGTCATTCATTCAAGAAATGTTACGGAACACATACTGAGGTACAAGGAATTGCACTGAATACAAAAATAAGACAGACCTTGAAATCCTTGAAGTTTAGTGGGATATCATTTTATTTATCCTTAGTGTTTTTTTCTTTGCTAAGTAGGAGGAAACAAGCGCAGAACATTATTAAGCACAGGCTAAAAAATCAGTATCAATGTTAAAAAATATTTACCTGCAAAACTAATGTCCTAAATTAAAAACAGATGAGGCTCAATTATGCATTTTCCTGCACACATTTCAGTAAGCTGAGTGTGTGTAACTTCAGCAGTGACAATACACTGTGAAGCAATTTTCAGAATGTTCATCTCTGGAATATGAAAGCAACCATAATGCTAATTTACAATCAGTCACTGATGATTACAAATAAGCATAATAAATAGTGACCAATGACCAATTACAGCATGGCATACATTCATACCTTTATAATCATCATATGATAAATACTCAAGAAGCACAAAAAAGTTATCACTACAAAAAAAGCATCAAGAGAGACCTGGTCAAGGAAACAAAAACATATATATGTACTTGGTAAACTTTCAGTTTACCTCGAAAAAAACACATCAGTGAATATAACAATTAAAATGTAACTTAAAAGCCATATTCAAGCCATATCAATAAACACCACAGGCAGAACCTATTTAGCATGTTATCAATATTGACCATACTGATTTGACACACTATCTTTTAAACCAGTCAAGCAGCTAAAAAGCAAACAAGCCCAAACCATTGTTGTAAACCAAAATTCAACATTGTTGTTAACACAGTAAATTCTAGAAGCTTCTCTAATCCTTAGTATTTGTCAGAACTGTGATTCCAGTTTCAAAATAAGATGCAGAATCCATTGTAGACTATGGATCTAGCACTGAATCTTTAAAATGTAAAAGCAACTTGAATATTGCCATAAAGGACCTATATAGCTTTTCATAGTCTAAGAATGTTGGAAAGTTGACTGGCATTGAAAGAAAAATAAGTAAAGGAAAACATGAATTAAAAAAACACGTTGATTGGCACTACTTCTTTATTTTTTTTTTAAGGCATGAAACAAATCACAAGTTAATACTTGTATTAATACAAGTGTTAATACAAAGAGTTTTGCCACTGTTTCTTTGTGTCAGAACTCACTGATAACAAAAACCATCTCCTTTGGAAAAGAAAACAGGAGTGCACACTGAGATATTTTGGCCTGTATGAACATCACAAGAATCTTTCTTGATACCTTGGCGTTCTAGCATTGTGACTATGTGGCAAAGATATATCGCACACATTCTAAAATATTAAGAATGTCCTCAGCAGTACCTAAGGCTCTGATTTCAAAGACGAAGACATACATGAGTGCTTGCAAGAGAGAGGGGTGCAGCAGTGTGTTATCAGAAGTTAGTAACTGATATAAAAATGGCACTTGGTACTTAAAAGAGAAAATTATTTTTGAGTAAATGAGGGCTTGAGTCTATCCCCCACAAGGCATTAAGGATCCACGTCCATCTCTAACTTTATCACCACGTAATATACAATATGAAACAAAGTTTCGAGGGATACTTTTTCTAAAGGTACCAGCTTGAAACAAACAAAAAGAGTCGTTAGCCTCCTGTAGGATGCCCAGCTCCAAAATAGGTACGAAATAACATCCTTAACAATATCACAGCTACCTAACAAAACGTAATCCCTAAAGTCAAGGTTTTTGCCTTTTTTCCCCCCACAGGGGAGAGGGTTTCGGGCGGGGAATGTGTCAAAAAAGCGAAGAAATAAAAACAGGTTCCTCGACCGGAGACGTCTCTAACGACACAGGCCTAGAATGGGATCGGCAGGGGCCCCCAAAAGTCTCCGGCCAGACAGGATTCCTCAGGTAGGAGGACCGCCACCCGAGCCACAGGTGTCAGCGACAACAGCGAGGACCTAGAACCTCGGCGCAGGCACCGGCAGGCTCACAAGCAGAATGCGCAGCGGGATCGCATCACAGGCTCTTGAGTCCCTCCAAGCCCTGATCACGGGGGTCCGGGATCCCCGCGACACTCACCTGCGGCGCAGAGGCTCTCGGGAAACCGCCCACTGCCGGGCGGAGGGGGAGAGCCGAGCGGGGTTCCGGGCAGCGAAGAAGTAGGGCCCTCCCCTGTCCGCCCCAACCACCCTGCTCTCTGCTCACGGACCCAGCACTGCCTGGTCCAACCGTCACGAGCCCCAGATGCTGCTTCAAGTAGCCCAGACTTTGAAGGCAGACCCGCCAGGGGCACTTCCGGTGCCAAGGGTGGCCTCGGTGACTCCAGCGCACGCGGGGCGACGCCCCGGGAGCGAGGACGCCAGGCGGCGTGCGCGCGCCGGGCACCGGCTGGGCGGGGCCGAGAAGGTGGGCGGGACCGACTGTGTGGGCGGGGCCTACGGGCGCGCCTGCGCAGTCCCGGGCAGCCGCCTGCCCTGCGGATAGGTCAGGCCGAGGGGTGGTAATCAGTCAAAAAAGTACTACCGCTTCCAGTTCCTCGATGTTTTCTGAAGTTCTTTGCTCACTTTTCCTCCCACTTGATTTTCATAACGCTGCTCAGAGGTTAGGAGATTAGAGTTTCTATTTTACTGGTGAATGTCAAGGGTCATACAGTTCGTTTATGACAAATCCGGTTTTAGAACCAAACACTAAGAATTTGGCTGCGGCGCTTCTAGGGATATGACATGAATACTGTACAATAGAGAATGAATGACCAAAGATATTCGGACACAATGCTGGTGAAATTTTATTTTCTTTTTTTGGTCAATGTTTTAATGCAACCAAACTACAAATACAGTTATGATGTTCCACGATGTATAGAAATACACGTAATGGACAGTTAGTACTTGTCGACAGGCTTCCTCCAGCCTTAATCTCCAGGCTTTTTCTTCACCTAAGGTGAAATAGACGCACTTAAGACGCGGTTTCCTCTAGAAGAGCTTGGTAATTAAAATTATGATTTTAAAGCATCCCTGCTTTTAAAAATATTTAACATACTGATTTTAAATCCCCTAATTTAACACAGACTTATATAAAGGCAATTCAAGGGAAATACATCGGTTCAGCCCACAGAAGTTTATTAATCGAGTACTTACGTGCCAGGCGGCACTGTAGGCATTGAGTATATACATGGTCAACAAAATAGGATGTTTCATGAAGCTTAAAGTCTTGTAAAATTCTCAACTAAGTAGAAAAGAATAGTTTTGCTATGATGCATGTAAACTCTATTGTAATGTTAAAGTATAATTAGTATAAGAAAATACAGTGTATCTTTTTGAAATGAAAAAATAATTCAATGAGGTACAGATTAATTACCTTAGTTAGACAGAATTAAACTTAATTTTTTCTGAGTGAAAAGGTATGTTGAATTATACAGGCAATTTATAGTTTAAAAACTTCTCAGAGGGCACAAAATGAATACATATTACATGATTTCATTTATATGAAATTCAACAACAGGCAAAACTAGCCGGCATTAACAGAAAGAGGTTGGATTGGGGGCTGGGAGAAATGAGGGGAAAGCTTAGACTACCAGGAGGCATGAGGAAGTGTTTTTCAGGTGATGGAAGTGTTCTATATCTCAATTAGTATAGTGGTTAAGGAGGTGTATATGTTCATTAAAACTCATTGAACAGTACACATAAAATGGATACATTTTACTGTACATAATTTATACCTCAATGAAGTTAATTTTAAAAACCCGTCAAAATAGTGGCTTACACTACTGTTTCTTACTGGTTGTACTAATCGAGGGAGACTATTCTGTTGTTGTTTTAGTCATTAAGAGTATTCTGTAGTAACCTCTACATTGAAGAGGTTTCAAACACCAGGAATTTTTTTCTTTTCATTTCCTCTATTTGTTCATGTAGAGTGGAGGCAGGCACTGGGGACATTGAACAGTTGAAAACAGAAAATGAGATAATTTGTCTAACTTCTGCCTGGGTACGAGAAGTGCCACCTCTGCCCACATTTCACTGGCCAGAGCAAGTCATGTGGCCAAGGCTGACTTCAAAGTGATGGGACAGTGAGAAACATACTTGTGTACCGCCTTCATGACTACTACTCTAGTCATTTCTTCTTCTACAGTGTGGTCTCTACAACCTCCGTCCCTCTAAAATGATCATATCCAAACTGGGACTCAGAGAGACTCGAGATGAGGTTTTTCCTGGTGTATGGTGAATTGATTTGGTAGAAGCATAAGATACATACAGGAAAGTTAAAAATTAGGTAAAAAAGGTAAGTGCTAGTAAAGAGTTGAAATTTTATTCAGTAGGTGTCAAGGAACCATTTAAAGTTCAAATGAATGCATAATTTATAAAGGAATAGGAAGATTAATTTGATAACCCTGAGTTGAAAGGTTTGGAGGGGAGAGAGAATTACACAGAAGGGAACAACATAAAGACTACTTCTCAACATTATGTATTTGCTGTCTCTTTGCCCTCTTTTGGGCTTCCCTGATAGCTCAGCTGGTTAAGAATCTGCCTGCAATACAGGAGATCCTGGTTCAATTAATGGGTTGGGAAGATCCCCTGCAGAAGGGATAGGGTACTCACTCCAGTATTCTGGCCTAGAGAATTCCATGAATTGTATGGTCCATGGGGTTGTAAATAGTCGGACGCTACTGAGTGACTTTCACTTTGCCCCAGTAGGTAAATGATGTAAAGTTACATACTTCCTCCATTTGGCTAGGGCAATGTCTGGCTTATGGTAGGCATTACTTAGATACTTGCAGGATAAATACATTGTTGTTAAAAAAAAAAAAGAACTTGGAGACACTTTTTACATTTTATCAGAGAAATCTAAAGGACTTTCAGGACTAGTTTCACTCTTCTGGTCTATTGCATCTGGCTGTCCTCCTTCAAAAATCTGAGCCATCTCTTAAGGTACAGAATATGTATAAGACTAGAAAAGTATAACCATGATTAAGAATCTCCAAAAAAAAAAAAAAAAAAGAGTTCCTTGGTAGCCTAGTGGTTAGGATTCTGGATTCAGTCCCTGGTAGGGGAAGTGAGATCCCACAAGCCACACAGTGCAGCCACACACACACACACACACACACACAAAGAATCTGCTTAATTTTTATGAATAGATTATGTCACAGTATTTGCAGGAACAAACTGAGATAGATCCTCAGTGCTATCTCACCGAGGGTAGTGATAAGAATGTTCTTCCTAAATAATAGCTTCCATTCTTCCTAAGTAGTATTTTTCCTAAATAATAGCTTCTTCCTTCCTAAATAATACCTTCCATCACAGACTGGCTGCTCCCAGATTGCTGAATGCCATAGGGAAAAAAAAAAATCACACCACCTTGAAGACTGATGCACAATTACATATCTCCCCATCTGACACATATTTTTCTGCATGTCCCACTTCAGTTCTCTCTTACTCTTCACATGAGTTATTTCAGACTTGCACCACTGTCCTCAAGCCAGCCACAAACCCCTTTCTGCCCTTTCAGCCAATCACTTTATCTCCACCTTCAGAGAAAATTATGTTCAGTTGATAAGTCCTGTCTGACTCTTTGTGACCCCATGGACTGCATGCAGCACACCAGTCAACTCTGTCCTTCACTGTCTCCCAGAGTTTGTTCAAACTCATATCCATTGAGTCAGTGATGCTATTCTACCATCTCATCCTCTGTTGTCCCCTTCTGCTGTTGCCCTCAATCTTTCCCAGCATCAGGGTCTTTTCTAGTGAGTTAGCTCTTTGCATCACATGGCCAAAGTATTGGAGCTTCAACTTCAGTAACAGTCCTTCTAATTAATATTCAGGATTAATTTCCCTTAGGATTGACTGGCTTGGTCTCCTAGAAGTTCAAGGGAGTCTCAAGAGTCTTCTCCAGCACACAATTCAAAACCATCAATTCTTCGGCGCTCAGCCTTCATGGTCCAGCTTTCACATCTGTGACTACTGGAAAAATCATAGCTTTGACTATATGGACTTTTGTTGGCAAAGTGATATCCATGTTTGTTAGTGAAAATAGGAGCTATCAGATTGAAATTCCCTCAACTTGCTCACTGAGACAGAGATCTGCCCACCAAGTCCTCATTTTCCTAATAACAAAGTCTTCCTTGATTAAGTTGGGCTTCTTGGAATAAGGACTACATTTTCCAAGACTCTAATGCAGCTAGGTGTGGCCGTGGATCTAACTTCTGGCCAGCAGAAGTGTCGTATAGAACTTTTAGGAAGGTACCTTACAGGGGGAGGCCCTGAAAATCCCCCTTCCAGTCACACCATCCCCTTTTCAGCTTAGAACATCAACTCTGACCATAAATGACCTTTAGGATATAAGCCATGTGAAGATGGCTTATATAGGCTTATAGGACTTCCCTGGTGGGTCAGATGGTAAAGCGTCCGTCTACAGTGTGGGAGACCTGGGTTCGATCCCTGGGTCAGGAAGATGCCCTGGAGAAGGAAATGGCAACCCACTCCAGTACTCTTGCCTAGAAAATCCTACGGACGGAGGAGCCTGGTGTCCATGGGGTCGCAAAGAGTCGGACACGACTGAGCAACTTCACTTCACTTCATGTGAAGATAGCAGAATTGTACAGATGAAGTATGGACTGACGCTGTGGAGCTGCTATACCAAGTGTCGACTGCCAGCTCTAGTCAGTCTAAGCAATTGTTTTTTTTGGATTTTATGTGTGTGTGTGTGTGTGCATGCTCAGTCGTGTTTGAGTCTTTGTGACCCCCTGGACTGTAGCCTGCCAGGCCCCTCTGTCCATGGAATTTAGAAGGCGAGAATACTGTAGGCATTCATTCATTTCCTACTCCAGGGGATCTTCCTGGAATCGAACCAGATATTGTGTGTCTAAACAGTCTTTTGTTTTGGGTTTCTTATGGCACATAACCTAATCCTAATACTTTGACCAACCATACAAACATCTCTACTTCACACTTTCACAGCTCTTTCATTTGGCCTGTCTCATTAAAAGTGTATCATGCTTAGTCTAAGCCCAGTTCCTTCACTTGGACTTAAAGATTTTATTTTTTTAATATTAATTATTTTTGACTGTGTGGGGTCTTTGTTGCTGTGCAGGCTTTTCTCTAGCTGCAGCAAGTAGGGGCTACTCTCTAGTTGTAGTGTGCAGGCTTCCCATCGTGGTGGCTTCTCTTATTGCAGAGCATGGGCTCCAGGGTATATGGCCTTCAGCAGCTGCAGCTCGAAGACTCTAGAGCACAGGCTCAATAGTTGTGGTGCATGGGTTCAGTTGATCCCTGGCATGTGGGATCTTCCTGGATCAGGAACGGAACCCATGTCTCCTGCATTGGCAGGCAGCTTCTTTACCACTGAGTCACCAGGAAATCCCCAAGATTTTATTTTTTATTTCCATTTTATGTATTTATATTTGGATAGGCAATGCATTCACATGGTTCAAATTCAAATGATATAAAAGCTTATATAGTGGGAAGCCACCTGATGTGAAGAGCCAACTCATTGGAAAAGACCTTGATGCTGGGAAAGATTGAAGGCAAAAGAGGGCGGCAGAGGATGAGATGGTTAGATAGCATCACCAGCTCAATGGACATAAATCTGAGCAAACTCCGTGAGATAGTGAAAGACAGGGAAGCCTGACATGCTGCCTGGGGTTGCAAGGAGTCGGACATGACTTAGCGACTGAACAAGAGCCAGGCAGTTAACCTGGTTTGATTCTGTTGGGCAGCATCTCAAATTAGTTTAGTTGTTAGATAGGATGCCTTCCACCCAGAATCTGCCTATTCATTGTTCCACTTCAGTATCTTTAGGTAGATTTTTATTTTGCCCCCAAGTTTGTAGTTGTATGACAGTCAATCCATCAGGAGCTTACTTGGTCATACTACCAGAATCTAGAACGATCTTTCAAGTATGTCATTTGGTTGACAGCTGGATAATAAACTTGAAGGACCTGAATGAAGTTAAAGACTCCAGTTAGAAAGTTCTTACAATAATTCAGGCGAGTTGATGGGGGTCTCAACAAAATTAGTTTAACCAAACAAGGGGTGAAGATGATGAATCAGAAAATGTACTAGTTAAATAACTGAATTTCATGAGTCATTACATGGGAAATATGGGAAATAGTCAAAGTATAAAATGGCCTGCTTAAATTATTTTGGAAATCAGATTATACACTAACATGAAGTGTACATTATATTTAATTAGGGTATGAGTTCAGCAACAGGAAGGAGTGAGCAGCAGGCTAGCAATATTAATTTCAAGGGTATGAAGTAGAATTGCATATATCACTTCTGCTCATATCCCACTAGTCAAAACCTTAGTCTCATGGCACAACTAATTACAAGGCAACATGAGAAACACGTGCGCTGGTGGCACAGTTGAAACATGAACAGGGGTAGGGGCGGGGGCTGTGTTAGTAAAAGGAGAGCTTAGAATGGAAGCTGGAGAACAAGAGCAGCCTGCCTCAGCCCCTCTGGAAGCTAAGTACCCTCGAGAATCCCCCTTGCCTCAACAGAACAAATTTAACCCTTCTCCAGGGAATGCAACTCAAAGCCCCACCCAGATTCTGAATCCACCAAGATTCCAGGATCTCTGGGTGACTTTACAGAAGGGAGAAGACTGGCTATTTGGGAGAACAATAACTGCCTGTGTTTCAAACATAAATTTGATATCCTCCCTTTAGCCTTCATACACGTAAGTGGATATACTGTCTGTGTATTTGCGTTTAGCGTAACAAGGTATGGTCACAATTTAAGCATGACAAACATGGATCCAAAATGTATTAAAATGACAAAGCTAATGAACTAGCTAGAAGGAGGGTTCCACAATGGCACCAGCCAGCTCCATGGTTCATGTGGTAGGAGCTCCCAAGAAGGGCTGCCACCAGTGTGTGTGGCTGAAGCTGCCCCCACCTCAGCGGGAGACGCTCCAAGACCAGCAGTGCATGTCTCCCATTCAGCTGTCAGCAAGAAGATGGTGTGGGAGTCAGGGGAAATAAGCTTGGGCAAAGAGAAATTCAACTGTGATGGAGGTCTGCTGAAACCACAGCCAGCCTGGCAGAGAGCTCTTGGATGACGATGGTGATGACATATGAAGGCAAACACACTGTATACAAGAATTAACAGAATTAAAAGGGAAAATAGGTTGGTTGCATGGAGTCCTTATCACCTCTCACCCACCAAAAATATGCTAGGTAACTAAAAGGACAAATAATAGGAAATTTTAAAAAATAGTAGTAAAAGGAATCATAAACATAATGCAGATTGCATCAGTTACACAACAGTCTCATATAGACCAAATATAAAGTGTGTGCAGACAAGAGGATAAAAGGAGACCTAAGAATGATGGTAATACTTGAAAAAGGGGGGGGAAACCCCTAAATACTTGTTCATCTACGTAAAATGGATTTAAGGTATAACAACAACATATATATTTGGTAGGCAGTTCATGTGATAAAGTAAAAGACTGTAAATAAAGGAAAAGAGATTAGCCAATAACTTCACATTTTAAAAATCATAAACTGGACTCAAATGATACTAGACACAGAGTTTAATAGTTGAAAATTATTAATTTTTTAAACCTGTACTGACCTAAAGGAAGCCTTTAACATGAACTATTTATTGTACTTATATTGGACAAAATGAAAACATTTTACTGGTTTACACTAACTCTATTCAGTTTGCATTAATCTAAGTAGGAATTATCATTAGCTATATATATATATATATATATATATATATATTTTTTTTTTTTTTTAATTCCAAAGTATCAGATTTTTGACCATAAATTTTCTGAGAATAAAAAGATTAAATTTTTGAATTAATAAAATCAACTTACCCTAAAAGCTTTCCACACATAATTTAAAGATTTGAATTTTGCTTTTTTTTTTTATTATGATCCCAGCAAATGTTACACTAGAGAAAATGATTGGGAAAATACAAATAGATTCATTAAAAACACAGGCTGATTATTCATTTCTACTACATTCATAAGTATGCAAAACAATTCAGTTATATTGCAAAGCTGTAATTCCTTTTCCTAACAAAGCATTACTTTATAAAACTGTAGTGTTGTACTGATTCAATTTTAATACAAAATACTTATATACATAATACAATATAAAAGTAAACTGTGGTATATAGTGCCTTCACAAGGGATCTATTAAGGCGCTTTACAAATATACCATTATATTGACCAAAATTACTTTTTGTTTTAGATTAAAACAAACAGGCTAAATGTTTTACTTTAAATACCAAAGGGATTTTTGTTTATTAAAGAAAAATGTCTAAAGTACCTTAGGTAACAGCAGCAGCAATATCTAAAAATCCTCCCACTGTATTCTCTAATTTCAACATATTATTAAGTCAGAATAAATCATTTCCACTCACAGTTTTGCACTTCGCAACAGCAGAAGGTAATAACTTTTTTAAAAAGTCAATTTCAAAGTGACTTCTTAGTCATACATTCTATAGTTTCTATTACAAATAAGGTAGAAAAGATATAGCAACAGGGCCTGCCTTAGGACATCACTGGACAATACATAACTGTATCTACAATTACATAATTACAGAACACATTTCATAAATACTATTGATATGCATAAAAGGGGAAAGTATAAGAAAGACAGCAAGTTTTTTTTTTTTAATGACTGGCAAAATTATTTTAAAAAGAAAACATGATGATCAGTGTTTTCACTCTATTTCAACTGAGACCATATAGATTTTTGACACTGGTCTCATCTTTTTGGCAGGAAGCACCAGATTCCTACTGGAATATAGTTTGGGAATAAGTCAGCTTAATGTAGTTTAATAGTTTGGGAATATGACAGTATATCCAAACTGTTAAAAAATGCAGATACTAAAGGCTTGTACACTGCTTCATTTAAATACAAAAAGTTTATATTGTCAGAGGAAATTTAAAAGGATACAATATTTGTAGTGTCTGTTACATTTGAGGAGTAAAGGCAACACAGACTTTGTGGGGAGAGGGGGAAGACAGCACCTTAGTTTTTCTACAATGTAACTGTAACAAAGTTGGTTCTCTACTGTATTGCACCATAGTCCAGAAATAAAAACTAAATGGAAATTTCAATAAATCTGAGAAAGCCTGAAGAGCAAGGGGGTAACAACAAAAGTTCTTGAACTAATATGTTTTGCATAGAATTTTACAGGACTAATCAAATGCTCCATGAAGTGAAGACTGCTGTCTTACACAGTGCATTTTCTCACAATTCTGAGTAGAGGTCCTTCAAAATATTTCTGTATTAAGCCTGTAACAAGTCAAACATGTATGTTAGTGCCCTTGAAAGGGTGTGTTTAAAGTGGAACGCTATAGCAGAAAGAGAGGCATTCACAAGGATATCTTATCACATGGTACAGACCTTTCTCATCATAAATTATCAGTGTTTATACAAGATGTGCTAATCTGAGCACTCATCAGTAAATTTAATGCAAAGTTCTTAATTTAATATATCAGTGTTCTTATAGGACAGAGGTCCATAACCAAGAGTTTGTGACAGGTTTCAATACATCCAACTGCAATGCGACATCTTAGGCATATCTGTTGCTGTGCATTTTTCTGGGAACAGAGCCCACAATTTTCATCAGATTCTCAAAATGACCAATAACTGCCAAAGACCCACCATTACATAGTGGGTTATGCAGTGCTCTGAGAAGGCCACCTATGAAAACGTTGTAAGTGTGAGCTAATTAATCTTTGCCCTCCCCAATTCAGCTGGAACAGGCTTTGCCTTTTTTTTTTTGCCTTTAATTTTACTTACATATATGATTCCATTAGCTTTTATATGAATAAGTTTGAAAATCACTAAAATTATGCCTCTTAAGTTGTGATAAAACAATTCCCTACCAGTGGAGCTTAAGAAAAGCAAATAAAATACAAATTTTACTAATGTTAGAATTAGAGCCCTTTCCCCCTTCCTACAAGATAAGCTAAATGTATTTTGGTATGAAACAACAAGCTGTCCTTAAAACCTAAGTATTATATATAATAGTAATGCTGAAAGACATATTATTTAACTTTAAATAAGTTATGAGGTTTTGAATTTTCTAAAAGACCACTATGTATTTTTTCATAATTACTAATGGCCATCTTAATTAGGAGTTACATAATAATAATTTTTTTCACCAATTAATCTGACCATAGGTAAAATGCTGCCAAATAGCCAGACTTTCCTTTGCCAGTAACAGTCCATGTATGCAGCACTGTTTTGAAAGAGGAAATGTACATTATTGATGACATAATCCAAAGGTACCCACAAGTAAGTTCTAATCTAAGTTTTATATGAAGTTGAAAATAATCTTTCTACTTAACATGTGGAATTATTTTTTTTTAATTTCAGAGTCAAAATATGAAAGATCTTAGCTTTTAGTACTGAAACTTTTAATTTATGGCAGCTTTATTCCCTTTAAAAACTGAAAGCAGCATTAAAAATACCAGTATGGAAAGAAAAATGTAGTGATTTGCTTCTTTCAAAGTCATTAATTTTTGAGATATGTTAAAAAATTAAATATTCTACAGAGGGGGAAAAAAAGATAAGCTGCACTATTTTTCATTTGGATGAGCATACTATATTTCATTTTTGTATTTCATGTTTTGTGTTCATATTCAACTTTGTATTTCTTATTTATCAAATGTGAATTATACAGACTATCGTTAGCCTAGGAACACGCACCACCATGATGCCTTCATTTCTAGAGCTTATTTTTTCTAAGAATAAAGTTATGGGGAAAGAAAAAAAAAAAAACAGCTCTGTAAATGTGGGGTATATTTCATATTTGGTTAAAGCAAGATGAAACTAAAACTGTCTTTCAAAAAAATTTCAAAAATTCTTGTTTTTTAAAATTATTTAGCATTATGTACACATAGAAAACAGGCTTCTTCTTTTAAACAAAGCACTATTTTTTATTTTAAGTACTTTAAGTACTAAGAACTGACTATAATATTCAGCTCATAATTTACTTTCTTTATAACAAATTTTTTTCTAAATTACTGATTTAAAAGGCTGGAATAAATTAATATTTAAAAGGATTTCCCATAATTTAGGAACATAAAATATTGTACACAGAGCACACATACATAGCTCTGTCACATTTGCATAATTTTACTCTCAGAGCTTCAAAAAACCCTGCGTTTCAGGCCTTTTTGCAAATCCTCATTACAATTATTTCCTAGTGCGTCAAACATACACGAGATCACGATTTTTCATCTCTGAGCCTGTGTGCTGATCATCTTCATCTGACTGCTGCTCTGAGCCTTGTGAATTAACATATTCATATTCAATAGGTTTTGGATAATTATAAGGGTAGCCATTGTCATCAAAAAACCTCCGAAAGGTAAATTCATAGAAAGCATGTTCAGGGTGCTTTCCATTTTTATACCATCCGTTGAGAGTGTCATTTACATTTTCTTCCTCATCATCATCACTCCGTAACTTGTCAGGATCAACAGGATCAAAATTTGATGTATCTGTTGGGTGTGTGATTTTAGGAATGTATGAAGCAGATTGCTGTCTCAGGTCACTGGAAAAATCAATTGTTTTAAAAAATGGATGAGCTTTTATTTCATCAGCACCATTCTTGCCTAGGCGATCTTCTGGTCCTCGGCAGAGTTTAATAATAAGATCAGAGGCTTCAGGACTCAGTTTAGCTTGTGGTGGGATGTGAAGAGATGTTTGCCAGTTGATAACCTTTAAAGAAGATTTTTAAAAATTAGAAGGTAAGAGGTAAGAAAAACAAATTTCCTCCAAGTTTTATATGAAGAAGTCTTACTGGACTATTTGTGTTTGTGTGTTTTTACATAAATTGCATGGTATTTCACATTCCTTACCTTTATTTTTTTGGTTTGTTTTTTGGCCACACCACACAGCCTGTGGGATCTTAGGTCCCTGACCAGGGATCAAACCCATGCCTCCTGCATTGAGAGTGCAGTCTTAACCACTGGACTGCCAAGGAAGTCCCTGAAGTTATTGTACTTTCAAATTCTTTTTTCTCTCTGCTGTTGAGACTGCATAATTTCTATCGATTTTTCTTTAAGTTCACTGATTCTTTCCTCTTGCCAATATCATACTATCTGGATTAGTGTAACTTCCTCTTAAGTCTTAAAATCAAGTAGTTGATTCCTTAAACTCTGTCCTTTTAAAAACTTGTTTTTGTTATCAGTTTCTTTGTCCACCAAAATGAATTTTAGAATTGGCTCACCTATTCGATTGATTTTTACATATTACTCTCATACCCTACAACCGTATTAAAGTCACTTATTAGTTCTATGGAGGTTTTCACAGATTGCCTGAGATTTTCAATATAGAAAATTATGCCACCTGTGAATAAAGCAAGTTTTTTTTTTTCCCTAACCTTTATGCTTTTTCTTTCACTGTTGTATTACACTGGCTAAGACATCCAGAACTATGCTGAATAAGACTCAGACCAGACATCCTTGCCTTATTCTTCATCTTTAGGGAGAAAGCATCCAATTTTTCACACACAGCACCCACACAACCATATTTGTATTTCTACCTATGCATTTATTTCATATATACATATGTATTAAAATGAAGGCAAAATAAAGATACTTTCAGACAAATCTGACACAAACCTGAGAGAATGTATTACCAGTAAACCTGTAACAAAAGAAATTCTGAAGGAAGTTTTAAATATAATGTATTAAATGAAGTGACAGACAGAAGTTATAACTTGAGGAGAGTGTCATAGAAAAGATAGTATATGTCAAGATACGCTCAAAAAATGATTAAAAATGCCCAGGAGTGAAACAGAAAAGAGGGAAAGTTGTGAAACATGGGAGAGAAAGAAGGGCATTCCATACAGAGGGAATGGTATGAACAAAGGAAAGACTTGGACTTTATAGACAAGGCCACTAAAAGGCTTCTTAAATGGGATAATTTGTGATCAAAATTGTGAGCAGCTTTTCATTTAAGTGCTAGGGAGATATAGACATTTGTTAGTAGTTTGGGGTCAGAATGTACATGAAAGGAAACAAAGCCAGCAGTCAGTAGAAAGAATAAATTGGAATACATCTTCAAAAGGTACTAAAAACTTGTAAGAGGAAGAGCCATGACTGTAGTGTGTGCATGAGGAAGGATATAGGGGTGGTAAAGTCACACGGGGGAGAGCACACGTGGAATTTCAGTGGGTTCCTATATCCTTACAAGCTCATTCTTTAATTGTAAATTAAGATGCTCTAAGTAAAGGACTGATAAAGGTGTATGGTATTGGGGCTTCATAACAATTATTTTGGTACAGATTCTACACCTTACCTTCACTTGTGTTTCAAATGGTGTCTGTGCCAAGAAAGGCGGCTGTCCCACCAACATTTCAAAAAGAATGACACCAACACTCCACCAATCACACAACTGTGTATAGCCTAAAATTAGACACCAAATTTATGGTTATTCATAAGGCACTTTAGAAAAAACTGCTCAGAATGAATAAAATCAAAATTAATATTAAATTACCAATTTATACTATAGAATTAATACTTTTATTGTAAACCTGAACCATTGGCCATATTCTCCTGGTCTACAGGCATACTGAGATTCTTTGCAAGACAAACGTCTACCTGTTCGTAACAAGACTTCAGGCGCAATATAATTAGGAGTCCCAACCAAAGAATGTGCGAGACACCGCTGGTGCTGGCGCGCAGCTCTCCGCTCCAGTGGTTTCAGTCTATCACCACATCGACAGTTAGAGGGGTCACCCCATTCATTACTGAAATCCATGCTATCCTGCCGTGGATGGTCACCTGTATAGTAAAATAAATACATAAATAAATAAAAACAAGAGTAAACCTATCTGTTTAATCTTTAGACATCCTAGTTTAGCGTTAACAACGTTTCTCCATGTTGACAAGCTAAGACCCAACGTATGCCAAATCACTGATGGTATGCTTATTAATAACTAGAGACTGTACTCTTGAAATACCAAAAGGACAAGTCTTACACTAAGAAAAATTAGCCTAAGATGCAGTAATTTACTCAACAATAAATGAGGACAATAAAAGTTATTGAGTAGGCAGGTCTGAGAATTTGTTATTCAGGCTGCTCTCAAATACTATTCTGGACAAAGTTTCAAACAAATTAGATTCATGTTTCATTTATTCAGCAAATGACAACATTAACAATAAAGACAATATTCTTCTCTCAGGCAGGTTATCTGTAGGGGGAAAATATAACAAATACATATGTAAGAACCAGTGATGCGTCCCGTACAGAGAATCAACATGTGGTGATATGGCAAATGTGCTGAGGTGACATTTGTTTTAAAAAAAAGAGGAACTCAACAATATGAAAACCAGACAAGACATTCTACACACAACAGTACTCGAGAGGACCAGTGTGGTTACTCAAGGGGAGAATGGTACGAAATGGAGCAGGAGACAGCGCACATGGGTTTTACAAGCAAAACAAACGATTTGCCTTTTACTCCAAGTACAGTGAAGATACTGGAATATATATATATATGTATTTATATATATGAATATACTTACATGTATACATAAGTATTAAATGAAGGCATTTCTTTTAAAACACACATCAAACCTTTTCATTCTCTTGAAGTGATGAAAAGGTCTGATATACGTTTAAAAAAGAAAACTTTTAACTGCTGTATAGAGAACAGATTATAGAGAGGACAAGGGTGAAAAAGAGACCAGGTAAGAGGCTATTAAAGTTAAGTTTGGACTATGATGATAATAGTGCATATGGAGAAAAGTGAACACATTTAGAATCAAGGATGGGTGGTGGTAGTACAATTTACCAAAAGGGAGGGGGAGAAATTAAGAATCATTTATTAGCAGTCTTAAGTTTGAAAGGCCTATTAGGAATCCTTATGAAAGGGGGAGGACATTTCTGAAGAGAGATTTGGAATTCACTGATGCAGAGGTAGTAATTAAAGCTATGACTGGATGAAATCACCTAGGGAAAAAAATCTGAAATTAACCTAACTATAATAAACAACTTGAATGTTTGATTAAAATACAATTTCTACCCTCCAGTGGAGATTTTCAATCAGAAGACTGGAATAGAGCCTAAGAATCATATTTTTAAGAAAAGCCCCAGATAAGATTCAGGTAAATCAGGGGAGATACTAAATTATGTTAACCTGAACATTAAAGTAGGTTCAGGTATCTTCAGTTCTATCCATTTAATGTAAATCCGCTTGTGTTCACAAGAAGCACTGGAGGCAATAATACTTACCTCAGAGGATTGCTGTGAACATTAAATTAGAATATATATAAAGCACCTAGTCATGGTAAGTATTCAACAAATGTTAGATTGACTTACACTTCCATTAGTGCTTGGAGGGATCTTGGTGAGGCAGTGTGGTATAGCAGAAATAACATGGGCCCTGTAAGCAGACAAACCTAGGTTCAAAGCCTAGCCCTTACACTTATTTTCTGTCCGACCATGGGCAAATTTCTAACTTAGCCTCAGGTTCTTCACTCTGCCTCACAATGATATTGTGAGGATTAAAGAGAATCATGTACATAAGAATCATGTACATAAAGTGTTTAAACGAGCTGTATAACAGTCATACAATGGAATCCTAAAGAGCTGTGAAAATAAATGTTATTATTTATTTATATGCAGGAACACAGATGAACCTCAAACAAATATAGGAAGTCAACATAGAAGAATACATGTAGAATGATTACATTTAAATAAAGGTTCAAGAGTAGGCAAAATGAAGTAATACGTTGTTCAGAGATATGCATAAAAGTATACAGAAAAGTAAAGAACTGACTATGGAGTTTTGAAATAAAGGTTACCTCTATGGAGGAAAGAAAGCAAAGTGATTGTTTAGGGACTTCAAAAATACTAATAACCTAGTTCTTAAGCTGAGTGGTGTGTAGGGGGCTTCATTTAAAAATTATTTCCAAACTGTTGTATGACAGAAAACCACGGGAAGTGGGGGATGATTTGGGAGAATGGCATTAAAACATGTATAATATCATATAAGAAACGAATCGCCAGTCCAGGTTCGATGCAGGATACAGGATGCTTGGGGTTGGTGCACTGGGATGACCCAGAGGGATGGTATGGGGAGGGAGGTGGGAGGGGGGTTCAGGATGGGGAACACGTGTACACCTGTGGCAGATGCATGTTGATGTATGGCAAAACCAATACAATATTGTAAAGTAAAAAAAAAGAATAATAAAAAAATTAAGGAAAAAAAAAAACCCACAAAATTCTGTAAAGCAATTATCCTTCAATTAAAAAATTTTTTAAATTATTTTCAAATTGTTATTTGTCCGACACATTTCACATTAACAAAATGTAAAGAGATTAACTCAAAAATGTTAATGACATTTAGAAATAAATAATTCTAACACACTTTCATTTTATAAATTTAAGTATCTAAAGGATTCACTCACATTTATCCAATGGAGTTAAGACCTGACCCAGGACTTCTGGCTCCCATCCAGGGATAATATCATCTTATATTTTATTACACTAATAAGTCATATGAATACATACAAATTTTATGATTTTACTCACCACTCTGGTAGTACTTAGAGTCATGTGTCCATCTGAAGCCAGTGCAGAGGCCGAAGTCAGTCAATTTAATATGACCATCACGATCAATCAAAATGTTATCAGGTTTAATATCTCTATGAATAAAACCCATTTTATGAACACTTTCGACTGCACAGGTAAGTTCTGCTATGTAGAATCGTGCCAGATTTTCTGGAAAGATGCCCATTCTAATTAATAGGCTCATCATATCACCCCCAGGAATATAGTCCATTACAAAGTATAAATTGTCTTTGTCTTGGAATGAATAATAAAGACGAACTACCCATTCGTTGTCAGCTTCGGCCAGGATATCTCTCTCAGCTTTGACATGAGCAACTTGATTTCGAAGCAGAACATCTTTCTTTCGAAGAGTTTTTGTTGCATACAAAGCCTTGGTATCTACTTTTCTTGCTAGACAGACTTCACCAAATGCTCCTATCCCTAATGTCTTTATCTTCACAAACATAGACTTGTCCATTTTAGCCCTCTTAAGACGGATGTAATTAGACTCTTTTTGGCAAAGCATCTTTCTCATTTGATCTTGGGCATCTTGAGATAATCCAACCTAGGCAAATAAACTAAATATTAAATGAGGAATTATCTTCTATACTAAATATTAAGAAATCGCTTGGAAAAAGTTCAGGCATATATATTTAAAGGTTAAAAGCATAATAATTTTTAATAAAGCATGTTAGAAATCTATAATTTATTTCAGAGAAAATTAATTATCAAAAGTGCAGCATAAGGGATAGTTAACAGGATACACAAGGTGAATACATATGCAGAGTCTGCTGTGGAGAGCAAGGAGAAGATGCTATCAGCGGTCAGCTTTCTACTCCTCTCTAATGCACTAAAAAAGAGTTCCCAATGTGCAATCGCCAAACATGTTAACATGCACCCTCATCTATCTCTCCCTGCACGTTCATCCCAACCTACATAATCAGATTGCTTTCATTATATGCATCTACTTATAGAATGCCTATGTCTCAAATATTCTCACTTTGGTCTTCATGAAAAGAAATTCTTCCGCTCCAGGTTCATTTATTCTAAAAAACTGATGTATTAAGAACAAAAGAATATCTTCTCTAGTCAACCCACTCACTAATAAGTCAGTCTTTCCTTTTATCTTTTTCAGGGCATTAGAGTAAGGGTAGGACTCACAGCCATCACTAACACAAAATGCACAGAGTATGTCCTACCTTATTTCAAAGGGACTACTTGTTTGATTATAAGGTATCTTTTAGATATTTTGGAACATTTCAAAGAAGAGTCAGTGTAACTTATGAAGATGCCAAAAAAACCCAGATAAAAACAAAAACCAAAACCCAATGTCTAAGTAGACATGGAATACCTGGATTTAGAAGGAAAGAACAGTCTATTTATGACTAGTTAATAAAGGATTAATTAAGAATCTAAATAGAAAAGGAATTTGTTTTGAAAAGTAGATAACTCTAGAAATGCAAGACTAATTAAAATACAGCAACCTCATGCTTCTGTTAGAATAAGCATTTGCATGCAAAATCTTTTAAGAAGGGTGGCATGCCAGACTTAGTAAAGAACTGTTTCTCTTAAAATCTTACTTGCCTACACAGTAATGGAGGCTACAGAAGTCAGCAAAGCTTCCAACACCATAAAAGTTTAAATCAGCTATTAGTGAAAGTGAAGAGGAAAAAGGAAAAATAAACTAAGAAAATACATACAGACAGACTTTAGTAAGAAATCCTAAGAGCTAAATATGGATAAGCCATATAGGTTATTATGATATTTCTCACAATAAATTCAGTTTATAGCAAGAGTAACTATACTGTGAAGTCAGATCCAGAAAAATCATTTTAAAAGAATAGCTCTCTCAAATGTCATGAGAAACTTTAACACAAATGAGGCTCTTAAGATTTGGGGCAGTAGATCTAAGACTGGGAGTCAAACCTCTGAACTGTAAACATGTGATAAAAATAACAGTACCACCATAGCATCTAAAGAAGAGAGTTACGTGGAATCACAACAGATATTAATCTAAAGGGTTTAGTTATTCTGATCTCCTTTTTAGTAGATTTTAATAATTCCAGGACATTTTTCTAGTACATTATAAAAATAAAATTAGAAGGGGAAATAACTGAAAGGAGATGTCTCTGAAACTTCTAATAAGACCAACCTGATGAATAAACCCCTAAGCCCCAACACAACTATAAGTAAAAATATATGTTTCATAAGTTTATCAAGAGATAGGACTAAGATATTTCTAGTTTATTTTAAAATGTAAGATAATATGTAAACTCTAGAAAATAACTCTTGCTTCAGTTTCCATTGAAGGGATTATGTATACCTAAACTGCATACTGCAAATTATACTTTTCTTAATTTATTACAATTTTATTATAGAAAATTCTGGGTAAATCCTGAAATGCTAAAATAAAATGGTATAATCTAAAGTACTTTAATGTTTACTGACTTTTAAATAACTGATAATACATTTAGCATAAAAAGAAAAATACTAGACCACAATATTTTAAAATAAACACCAAGCAAACGCATGATCAAGTATAAAAATAGAAACTTTTAAAGGTTTTATACTCAGCCATAAAAAGAATGAAATAATGCCATTTGCAGCAACATGGATGGACCTAGAGACTGTCATACAGAGTGAAGTAAGTCAGAAAAAGAAGGACAAATATCGCTTACATGTGGAATCGAAAAAAAAAGGTACAAATGGACTTATTTACAAAACAGATCTAGAGTTATAGATGTAGAAAACAAACTTATGGTTACCATCGGAATAAGGAATAAACTGGGAGATTGGAACTGACATAGACACACTACTATATATTACATAGATAACTAAAAAAGGCGTACCATATGGCACGTGGAACTCTACTCAATATTCTGCAATGGCTTATATGGGAAAATAATATAAAAAAGAGTGGGTATATGTATATGAATAAGTGATTCACTCTGCTGTACAACTGAAACTAACACAACATTGTAAATCAACTACATTCCAATAAAAATAAAAAATAATATAAAAAAGTTTTACCCGCATCATTTCGTTCTCTAATTGTTTTTTACGATGTAGACGTTGCTGATGAGATTTGAGCACATTTTCTACATGTTGCTCCATGAAGAATTTAAATGCCTGAGGAGAATAACTTTGAATACGAGATTCCCTTCGCTCTTCATCTTTCTTGTTTTTCCTAACGGTGATAGGTGAAGTGGTAATCTGTTTCTTTTCTTTATCTCCAGTATCAACACTGTCATAACTTTTTTCACTCTCATCTTCCTTAGGCAAGCTTGGCTGATCCTCTTTGCTAGACTTACTGACCGATTCATATGGAGGAACAGATGGGTTTTGGTGTAGCAGATGCTTAGGGTAAGGTGGTGGCGGACCTTGATAGTTTGGAGCTTCAGCAACAGGCGGCATAACAGTACCCTCAGAAAAAGGACTAGGTTGAACACTCTGAACAGGCTGTGGTATCCAAGAAGGGTGTGTAGGTGCTAAAGCAGTCTGCAGCTCTGGTTTCAATACACGTATACTTTTCACAGGCTGTTGAATGGGAGCTGGTGTAATAGCAGTGACTGTTGTAGCCGAAGGTTGAGAATTAGCAGAATGACTTGTTCTGTTTCCCAATGGGTTATTAAAAGAATTTGACCTCACTGGTATGTTAGGTTGCCATGTAGGGATTTCATGTCCACTGCTTGGGGATGACTGGGCAGGAGCAGATGATGACTGAGGCCAAGTTGTTTGCAGTCCAGGTATATTAATGTTATAAAGTTCCATGTTATGACTATTTCTGTTTGGCACCATCATAGCTTGAGGAATGTTCCCATTTGTGTATGATGATGGAGCAGCAGAACCCCCTGTTTGTAAAGCAGAGGGGCTTTGTCCATTAGTTGGGGTCAGAGGATATGGAGGGGGTGGCTGCCGATTGACAGCGCCAGCAGGGACAACATTCTGGTGCATCATAAAATCAGTCTGACCACTACCATTCTGAATTCCAGGTCTCCCGGGTGGAAAATTAAATTTGTTAGAACTCTGCATGATGATTGGCTGTCTGCCAACAGGAACAGAATTAATGCCTCTCTGTCCCTGATTAGGAGGATTCATTGGGGATGTGTTAAGAGGTGGTGGAGGATAGCCCTCCTGCCAGGCTCCAGGTGGAACTGGAGAGATTCGGGAGATGACGTAGTCCATGTTCCCAGAATAGCGCTTTGTTTGAGAGTTTGGTTCCCATGATGGGGGAGGCGGAGTTGTACCTCTTGGAGGGGGAGTCTGGCCTCTTGGAGGTGGTGGAGGAGTGACACTCCTTACTTGAGGAGGTGGTGGGGGGTTCACTCTCTGTCCATTGCTAGGATGAGCTTGAGTAAATGCTGTTATACCAGATCCTGACAAAGGTCTTCCTACATCTGTCTGTGAGTTGGGACTTTCAGAACGGAACGCTACACTTTCTCCTAGCGGTGGACCATGTCTCTGAGGAACTAAGGATTCTTTAGAACCCTTCCAGCTTTGTTTGCGGTTAATTGATTGTTGCACACTCCCTATGGGAATAAAACAGAAAAAAACAACATCCTTTTTAACCTCCTACTTTTGAAAAATTTAGCTTGGAAATCTAAGGCTACTAAAAGATAATACTCTTTCAAGAATTACAAAAATAAAATTTCAGCATGTGGTTTTATATTTTAGAATTTTATCCATTTTTGACTAGGTAATACCTTCTCATAGCTTAAAATTCAGGCAGTACAAAAGGACACTGATCCCTGTCCCTTAGCCAACCAATGTCACTGAAGGTAACCAATGTCATCAGTAAGATATTTTAGGAATACACAAGTAAATAGTACTAGAAAGGGGACAGGAAACCCTCCTACACTGTTGGTGGGAATGTAAATTGGTACAGCCACTATGGAGATTCATCAAAACACTAAAACTAAAAGTTGCCATATGATCCAGCAATACCACTCCTGGGCATGTATTTGGACAAAACTATAATCGGAAAAGATACATGTACCCCAGTGTTCACAGCACCACTATTTACAGTAGCAAAGATATGTAAGAAACCTAAGTGTCCATTAACAAATGAATGAATAAAGATGTAGTGTACACACACATACACACCCCCCCCCCCACTGGAATGTTAGTCATAAAAAAAGAATGAAATAATGCTATTTGCAGCTACATGGATGCAACTAGAGATTATCATACTAAGCAAAATAAGTCAGAAAGAGAAAGACAAATAACATACATCACTTATATGTGGAATCTAAAATATGACACAAATGAACTTATCTGAGAAAACAGACTCACAGATATAGAGAATAGATTTCTGGTTGTCAAGGGGGTGAGGGTAGAGGTGGGGGAGGTTGGATTGGAAGTTTGGGGCTAGCAGATGTAAACTATTATATTTAGAGTGGATAACAACAAAGTCCTATTGTATAGCAAAGGGAACTATATTTAATGTCCATTATGGTAATAAACCATAATGGAAAAAAAAAGAAAATGAATATATATATGTATACATATAAAAGTGAATCATTTTCCTGTACATCAGAAACAATATAAATCGACTACACTTCAATTAAAAAAAACAATATACCTCCTATATATACTATTGTGCCTGGGTCTTTTCATTTAAAAAACCAAAGATTCTATATTAGTACATAAAGCAGTTTTTTACTTAAAAAAAAAGTTATTACAGTTTTTCACTATATGGTTGTACCCAGATTTATTTAATCAGTTTCCCTGACGGCTTTTAAAGTGGTTTCCAATCTTTTGGTTTACCCCTCCCCTCCCAAAGCAATGAAGAATTTTGTACAGATATCATTTCATAGATATGTTAGGTAGATAAATTGTTAGAAATGGCATTATTGAGCCAAAGGATGTGTCCATTTGTAGTTTTGATAAATATAACACTGATTTTAAATATATTTCAGTATGGCTTTTAAAACAAAAAAGTAAGGGATAACTAGCTGAACACTAAATAAGGTAGAGTTTTCACAGAGTCTCTATTTAATGGAATTTCCAAATAAACAGGCAAGAAAACATACAATACCAAAGGAAAAAAAAATGATGTGTTCAAAATAGTTTTGTCACTTAGAAAAGTGCTGATATAATGCATTTAAAATATATGAAAAATACATATGTATAAAATACAATACACATAAATAATATATCCCAGAAGGATTAAACATTTAAATGTTAAAGATGATACCATACAAGTATACTAGGAACAAAGCAGTGAACATTTGTTAATATTGGGGTACTTCTTTGTACCTCCTGGGAAGGTCTTCCCAAGTATGACAAATATAGAGAACAACACAGTAAAAGACTGACAGATTTAAGTACATAAAACATTTAGCACCATTCAAAACAAACCAAATAAGAAACACTCATAAATCTGAAAGGTCAACACCACATTACCCTGTGAGAAAACGTATTTAAAAACACATGAAAAAGAAACTGGTAAATATTCAGAACGGACAGTTTAACACTCTATTTTATCTAAGTTTGTCAGCATCCTGGGGCTATAATTTCTGGGACAGTCATCCCTCTGGGCAAGTTACACAAGTCCTCTGACCACAGGCTCTGTCTTACCTTCCTCGGAGAATCAGCTGAGGCCAAAAGTACCAAATCACTCTCCCACTTTTACCAGTTAAGACGAAATCCCTGCAACCCTCAAGTACACTGTGCTTAGTCGTGCTTAGCTGCTCAGTCGTGTCCAACTCCTTACGACCCCATGGACTGTAGCCTGCCAGGCTCCTCTGTACATGAGGATTCTCTAGGCAAGAATACTGGAGTGGGTTGTCATGCCCTCCTTCAAGGGAATCTTCCAATCCAGGCATCGAACCCAGATCTTCCACATTGCAGTATGATTCTTCACTGTCTGAGCCACAGGAAAGCCCCAAGTACACTGCCACCCTTATTGCTATGAACCTCCCATGAAGATCTCTGTTCGTCTACTTCCTAAACCCCCCACTACTGCCTTCTAGACACACTTTATTCTATAACGAGCAAATGCTCCTCTATTACTGACCTCTGCTCCAAGCTTTCCCCCACCTTCTTAAAGCGGATTATCATCTGCTGACATTCCTTTCCTTTCAGCCCTTTCCAATTAAGGTTTTCTTTAAAAAATAAACTGGGTTAAAAGGTGGAGCTCCACTTCTTTGCTCTCCAATTATGTTTCTAGATCATGGTTATTTCTGCATTCTCTTTTAAAAAGCCAGTTCTTTAGAAGCTCATGCTATCTGTGGGAGGTCACATTCATTCTTTTAATGTTCACTTAATGAACACCTACTTGCTCACCTTCATTCACCCATAAATTCTAACTTTGATGCTCTCTGCTAAGCCCTGACAACATTCTATAACTTCAACATCCACATGGACAAACCATGAATCACCCTGGTTCCAGGTTCAATCCCTGGTCAAGGAACTAAGACCCTGAAAGTGGTGCGGCACTGCACCGCCCCCACCCCCCGCCCCTACACAAAAGAGGTGAAAACTGGATAAGAATTCTGAAGTATCAAGCTAGGATCTTCAACAAATTCTGCAATATAATGGGACACTTTCACCTGGATAACTCAATGAACCTAACTAAACCTTATGTCAAAAACCAGACTTATGATCTTTCTCCATCAAGTTCTGTCCTCTGAGCATTCCCTTTCATAACGTGAAGCCTCACCATCCATTTTTATACACAAAAAGCCTGAGTCACCCCATTCTGTTATCACCCACCACATGTAATCTGTATCTATGTTATCAATTTTATTCGTCCTATCTCTTTCTTAATTCATTCAATTTTCTCCACCACCATCTCCCTAGTCCAAATTACCTTCATTTCCTGTGTACTGTATTTCTTATCAAGTTTACACCCTCCTTTGCTCTAATTCTTTCTCATCCACTGCAGCTATCTTTCTGAAATACAAAGTGAATCATGTCATTACCCTGCTTGAAATGTTTCCGTTACCTCCTACTGCTCTTAGGATAAAATCAGTAGACAGTCCTGCATAGTCAGGCCCCTATGCACTTCTCCACTCGTATCTTACACTCTTGTTTTCAGCGTTTGAGCCACTTTCATTTCTTCAAATGTACATACCTTACTGAAAGACAAATCAAAGCAAAAGTCGCTCAGTTGTGTCCAACTCTTTGTGACCCCATGGACTATACAGTCCATGGAATTCTCTAGGCCAGAATACTGGAGTGGGTAGCCTTTCTCTTCTCCAGGGGATCTTCCCAACCCAGGGATTGAACCCAGGTCTCCCGTGTTGCCAAACAAGCCATGCATAGGAACAAACTTCCTCACTAAATCCATCCCTACTAACCTTTTCTTTCTTCAGATATCAGCTCTATTATCAGTTTAACAGGAAGGTTTTCTCTGATGTCCTTGATCAGGTCAAAACCCCCTCTATCGTATAAGTCCACAGAATCACATAACTCTCCTCTCTTCTTTCACACTTGTAATTCTACATGTATTTCTGTATTTGATCTCCCTCACTAGAATCTCAACTCCAAAAAAGGGCAAGAACTTTATACCCAATGCCAAGCAAAGGGCCTGAAATAGGAGTTGACCAATAAAAATTAGCTGAATGAAAGAATGAAAATATTAGGCCTCTTACAAATCAATTTAAAAAGATAAACTCAAGATTAAGAAAGAATTAAAATGTCAATTTAAAAACAATCAATAAACAAATGTTCAAGCTCACCAGTGATCAAAGAAATGTGGATATAACCTGATAGTACTTTCATAACCATTAAACATATGAAAAGGATAATACCTAGGAGTTACAAATATAGGCATTCTCATATGATTGGGACAGTCTAAGTTGGTAACACCTTTCTGGACAGCAATACAGGCATATCTTGGATGGAGACGGTTGTGGGTTCAGTAAAGTGAATAATGCGATAAAGTGAGTCATAGACTTTTTGGTTTCTCTGTGCATAGAAAGGTTATGTTTACCTTATACACACACACACACATGTGAATATATGAATATATATATATATATATACACATACACTGTAGTAAGTGGGTAATAGCATTACATCTAAAAAACAATGTACATATCTTATTAAAAATACTTTATTGCTAAAAAAAAAAAAGGCTAACCATCATTTAAGCCTTCAGCGAGTCATACTCTTTATTGGTGGAAGGTTTCAAATATCTATGAATTGAGCAAACGCTGCTTGCAAAATGGCACCAACAGACTTGCTTGGTGCAGGGTTGCCACAAACCTTCAATTTGTAAAAAATGCAGTATCTGCAAAGTGCAATGAAGTGAAGCACAACAATATGAAGTATGCCCATAAGAAAAACTTTCTGTAAATCTTTAAAAATTTACTTTTACCTAATCATCAGAAATGTACAAAGATTTAGGTAAAAGGGAATTTACTTCAGTATGTTTGTAATGGCAAAAAAAAAAAAAAATGAGCCAGGCAAATGTCAAAAAATGAGAGGCAGCTAAATAACATATGTGACAAATCTATCTCACTGTAGCTAAGTGTTTTGTAGGCCACTTAATAACAATGAAAGTTATACATGGCGAAGTAAGTGAATAAAGCAGCTTTTTATATGCCCTCTGCTTCCACTTGGAGAAGGAAATGGCAACCCACTCCAGTGTTCTTGCCTGGAGAATCCCAGGGACGGGGGAGCCTGGTGGGCTGCCATCTATAGGGTCGCACAGAGTCAGACATGACTGAAGTGACTTAGCAGCAGCAGCAGCAGCTGCTTTCACTCGGAGAAGGCGACGGCACCCCACTCCAGTCCTCTTGCCTGGAAAATCCCATGGACGGAGGAGCCTGGTGGGCTGCAGTCCATGGGGTCGCTAAGAGTCGGACAGGACTGAGCGACTTCCCTTTCACTTTTCACTTTCATGCATTGGAGAAGGAAATGGCAACCCTCTCCAGTGATCTTGTCTGGAGAATCCCAGGGACGGGGGAGCCTGGTGGGCTGCCGTCTATGGGGTCGCACAGAGTCGGACACGACTGAAGTGACTTAGAAGCAGCAGAGCTGCTTTCACTTAAACAATAAACAAAATACACACATATAAATCCACTCGTTTTTCACAGGAAAAAAAGACTAAGAAATAAAACATACCAAAGTCTGGTGGGTATTTATAGTGGTGCTTTATTTCATTTACTTTCTAAATCTATGACGAACATGTTTCACAATAAGAAAAGATTATATACATGAAAAATGAATAGTTTGAATGATGATATTTATGGTTAAAAAGAAAAATATTTCAGTTGCATTATAACCAATCAAGCAGTTCTCAACCTAGACTGCTGCTTATCAGAATTAACTATGGAACTTTAGGTCCCCATCTGAAAATTCATTTTGGTTTAACAACTATAATATTATTATTCTGGCTTGAGACTCTCACTGTGATGCTTTTAACAGTTCCTAAGACAAAACATTTTATATACTTAAATATCTTTAAATATTATAAAATAAGAGATTAGAAAAAAAAATTGATTAATCACCTGGCTTCAAGTTGGCATTAACAGGTCTGGCAGCTGCTGCAGCCATCTGTTCCCGTCGAGGATCTTGATAACTCATTTTACTGATGAATTCAATTGCGGCTTCTATACTTCTGTTATTAGTTTTCTGAAGAGCTTGTATAACCATATCCTGACATGAAGTTTAATAAAATTTAAGTCATATAATTAATAAGAAGGAAAGAACACTATAACTTCCACTAGAGAAGTTCATAATTTTGAGGAACAAGGCCTCAAGCCATAATACTAATGTCCTGTTTGTAAAACTACTATGGGGGGAGGGACAAGATAAGGGTAGGGTATTAAGAGGTACAAACTACTATAGATAAAATAAATAAGCTACAAGGTACAGCACAGTAAAAGTATAAAAATCCATACAATCTCAAATTACTAAAGAAAACAAAACAAACCCTCAAATCCTTCAAATGTTTCTTTAATATTTTCACCTTTATGTAAAGTATTCCTGTTTTCTTCTAGAGTTTTTTCCCAGATACAGTCATAATAACAGGCTTCTGAGTTTTCTCATTCTTAATTTCATTCTTATATAAACAGAGACTATCAGATTGTTAAAAACAGTATCAATCAACATACTGGAAACCACTCTTTTGCATCATGGTAAGTATTTTATTAAACATCTCTGTTGTGTTTATTAGTAAAAAACCTATATTGTTCTGGTTCCTACCTTCTTAAGAGTTTAAGGACACAAATATAGGACAAATGGCAGAGGGAAAACACTCAGACTTTATATGATTATGTCACAAAGACTTTAGGAGACTAGGTGGTATGACAGAAAAAAAAAAGGAGTTTGAGATCAACTGGAACCAAAGAGTTTGAGTTCCAGCAGCCCTGTATTATTTTCTCATGCTTAGAAGCAAAAATACACTCCAGCCTCACTTTAGAACTGAGTGAACTTTGGCAACTTAATTTAACATCTCAGAGCTCGATTTCTTCATCTGTAATTCACTCAGAATTGACATGAGGATTACACAAGAAAATACACAAAAGCACAGCAGCACAGTGCCTGGAGCTCAGATATGGCTCGTTCCCCTGTTCTGTTCCTTATCCTTATGTTATGTAAACATAAATTATACACTAACATGCAGAAAGTATACTGATATGCATTTTTCAAGAGGGAGGCAGCTACTTACTTGTCCTATAGGATTCACTATTTCAAAAACTACTTTTAAATGAGAAATGGCTTAGGAAGACTAATGGGTTGAACAGACACTTTAGGCAATCGTCTTACACGAAATGACTGGAGATGACTGTGAGGCCTAGTAAAAAACGGCGGTGGCAGAAACTTGCTGCTTACTCAAGATCTATTCTTTCTTTAAAAAGCCACTAGGATTTTGATCGACGTTTTCTTTATACCTACAGTGGCCACATGACAATTCTGACCAATGAGACAAAAACACAAGGATTTCTGGAGGAATGCTGCTATCACTGATTTAGGTACTGGTCCTTCTTGTATCCTGTTTCTTAGACAACAGATAAAAAGGTACACTGTGGTCACATTTTATGTGATCAGACTTTGCAAATTTGTAGTGAGATACAAAGGATTAGTAAGTCTCACTTTATGTGCAAATTTAAAATAATACAAATCTTATGATCCAGCAATCCCACTGTTGGGCATACACACTGAGGAAACCAGAAGGGATAGAGACACGTGTACTCCAATGTTCATCACAGCACTGTTTATAATAGCCAGGACATGGAAGCAACCTAGAAGTCCATCAGCAGATGAATGGATAAGAAAGCTATGGTACATATACACAATGGAGTATTACTCAGCCATTAAAAAGAATATATTTGAATCAGTTCTAATGAGGTGGATGAAATTGGAGCCTATTATACAGAGTGAAGTAAGCCAGAAAGAAAAACACCAATACAGTATACTAATACATATATATGGAATTTAGAAAGATGGTAACAATAACCCTGTGTACGAGACAGCAAAAGAGACACTGATGTATAGAACAGTCTTATGGACTCTGTGGGAGAGGGAGAGGGTGGGAAGATTTGGGAGAATGGCATTGAAACATGTATAATATCATGTATGAAATGAGTCGCCAGTCCAGGTTCGATGCACGATACTGGATGCTTGGGGCTGGTGCACTGGGACGACCCAGAGGGATGGTATGGGGATGGAGGAGGGAGGAGGGTTCAGGATGAGGAACACATGTTTACCTGTGGTGGATTCATTTTGATATTTGGCAAAACTAATACAATATTGTAAAGTTTAAAAATAAAATAAAATTAAAAAAAAAAAAAAGGAAAAAAAAATAATACAAATCACCCATATTAAAATTCATCAGGGAGTGCTTAACTTTAAAACTGGTTAAACCAAGTGAACTGCAAACTGTATTTATGCTATTATCACATGGCAGTGCCATCTCAGTTGGTAAGAAAACTGATACCCACCATTCTTGTTCAACACTGTGGAAACCATATCCTTAAGCGCATTAGAATTTCAGCTTGTGATTTTGATGATTAATTATTATGCTGGCTTTTATTTTTGAATTTTATTGCTATATGTTTAAATATTTGTTACATCTGTAACAAAATCAACCAAGAGTTCCTTAAGTGGAGGTGTTAATGCCTGTGTGAAAAAGAGCACCCTCAAATCAGTAACTTTGGAATAGAAGTCCTGTATGATAGAAAACATTATGTCCATATTGCTGTGCTTTGGTTTTGCATGCTTAGAAGCAAAAATATATTCCAGAGATTGTAGCTATATGTGACTCAAGAATACAGTGATCCTATTTAATATTTATTCCTATGAGGAAATTAATCTTGAAATATTTAAGGCAAAAAAAAAAAAGTGAAAACTGAATCAGAATTTTGAAGTACCAAGTTAGGATCTTGAACAAATTCTGCAATACAATGGGAAGCTATCAGAAAGAATGATTCAGGAGGCAGAAGTAAATTGCCATACCCTTTATATCACTGCAAGTATAAATAATACCATTCCTTCCTTATTTGAATAAACGAGGATTGATAAATGTCTAAATGCTTTTAGTAAAGCAATCTTGCTTAAGGGGCTACTAATGTCATAAGGTAAACAATTTTGAAATGTGTGATTGCAGTAAAGCTAACATCTTTGTAATGCAAAGCAATTCTTGTTATTATTGCCAACAGATAAAAGAACAGGGCACTGACCAATGACTTACAATTCTTAAAACTGTCTATGTTAGAAAAAAATTTTAAGTTTCTTAAAGGTATGGTGGCTTCCCTTGTGGCTCAGCTGGTAAAGAATCCGCCTGCAATGAGGGAGACCTGGGTTCGATCCCTGGGTTGGGAAGATTCCCTGTAGAAGGGAAAGGCTAACCACTCCAGTATTCTGGCCTGGAGAATTCCATGGACTATACAGCCCATTTCTCAGTAAGGGAATGGAGCATTTTTGTTATGATTCCCTATCCTGACTGATGGGTTCACAGTAAGAGTTCCATAAATACGTATTTAATGATGTGACTTAATCTGACATACACATTATCACTTAAGGGCCTTTATGGTATAGCCCTGTGCTTTCCTAAACTCCCTCTTCCTAGTACTCTGTAAGAGGAAAGTCAAAGATCAATGATTCAGCCTTCTCTTTTCTTCTCTTCCTTGTGACTAAAGGATTAGGAACAGTACTCTAAAAATCTCCATTCAAGCCATTTCTTTAATCCTCCAACTATTAACCAGGTTCTCTCCTCTACATATATTTTCTGGTGCAAATCCAATATTTTTAGAACATTTAAATATAAAATTAATAGGAAATAAGATTAATCAAATGAAGAGAATGGGCCAGAAAGAATCTTTTTTCTTCCTAGTTTTGTTGTAAATTTCCCTTTTCAAATCCATTACTATAATGCCTCATTTTTAAAATTAAACATAGAGATAGCTGAAAATGTGGTCACTAGAATATTAACAAAGTGAAGAAATTTTAAGGTTAGTTATTTTTGTGTGGTGAAACTAAAGGCAATTTTTAGTTTTTTTCCTTATATGGTTTAATTTTTAACATGGAATAGATACTTTTAAAATCAGGAAAAAAGTTACTATAATTTTTAAAGAAAATGCAATCAATGCCTGATTATTCACATTTAGTTATAATTTCCATGGCATTTTTACCTAGAATGATTTCTGCCATTTAAAATATTCACCTGAAGAATATAATCACAGAAAATAAATTTTATTAGTTACTTAAACAAAATGATTAAATAATAAAGGCTATGAAAACTTTAAAAATGAGTTCTAAAGGTAAAAATATTAAAGTTGGTATAATTAACATGAACTGAAATTCCATCAAAAAACTGAAATTGTTGGAGATTGATCAACAAGTAAATTTTTAGTTTTTGTGAGTTTAAGATTTGCATCTGAGAGTTATGTGAGCATAACTGCTTAATGATATCTCTGATTGTACTTCCTTCTCTGTAACATAAGCTTAAACTTCATATCCTTAGGGCTATCATTTCAACAGCCACTCAGCTCACCATAGCAACTACGACACACAAGCAGATGTCCTTACTCTGACCCCACCTGTGGCTTTCCTCACCTGCACTTTGGCTCTGACTTCATAACCTTTTAAATCTCAGAACCACAGGAAAAAACTAAAGAAATATTAATTATTTTGCTTCAATAACTGATGAAATTGTAAACAACATTCTTTGCTTGTAGAATGTACATATTTGTATGACTCATTGGAAAAGACCCTGATGCTGGGAAAGATTGAAGGCAGAAGGGGAAGACAGAGGATGAGATGGTTGGATGGCATAACTGACTTGGTGGACATGAGTTTGAGCATGTTGGTGATGGGAGGTGGTGATGGACAGGGAAGCCTGGTGTGTTGCAGTCCATGGAGTCACAAAGAGTTGGACATGACTGAGTGACTGAACTGAACTGAACTGATGGTAGTTGGTGGTTCAGTCGCTAAGTCGTGTCTGACTCTTGTGACCCCCATGGACTGTAGCCTGCCAGGTTCCTCTGTCCACGGGATTCTCCAGGCAAAAATACTGGAGTGGGTTGCTATTTCCTTCTCCAGGGGATCTTCCCAACCCAGGAATCAAACCCAAGTCTCCTGCATTGCAGGCAGATTCTTTAGGGACTGAGCTACCAGGGAAGCTCTACATATTTGTATACATAAATAAATTCTCAAAGGCAACATTAAGCAGTATAAGGTAAAAAAAATTCTTTTGTTTTTAACAGTGCTTACCTCATCAAATCCAGCAGCTTGCAAGTCTTGAAGCATTTGTGGATTAACTTCCGAAGGACTCCGACTTGTTTCATTTGCAAATGGTTGTAGAGAGTTTCGAATTTCCAGCAAGGCTTTATGATGCATCCCAAACTTGGGTGGATTTCTGACTTGCCGCGGATCTTCAGCTGACATTTTACCCATGTTTTGCTCGGCCTTAGCAGCATCCGATGGTTTGGATAAGTTCCTAAGGGATTCCCGAATTTCTTGCAGCATCTGCCGACTGCTGCCAGTGTAGTTACTGGCAGGAAAGGTCTTAGGCCTCATTTGTCTATATCCTTCTGGCTTTTCACTCCTCTTCATGAAAACATCTATATGTATAACCCACACAAAAGACTTCTTTAACAGCTACTTGATTGAGATTCAGAGCTTTCCCTTGAGCAAAACTTAAAAAAATCTTTTGCAGAAGTCCCCGGGAATGTTACAATTCTTTACAATCTAAATAAAAAAAATAAATAAACAAAGCTATAAAGTGACTGACTGATAAAGCAGTGCCATGCACAGCAGGTATCCCCTTATCCAGGGGTATACCTTTTAAGACCACAAGTAGATGCCTGAAACTTCAGATAGTACCCAACCCTGTATATACAGTAGACCTCTGAACAACATGGGCTTGAAACGCATGGGTCCACTCATATTTGGATTTTTTTCAACAAATAGGTACTACAGTACAATACAATCCAGTGGTTGGTTGAATCCAAGGATGCTGAATGGAGGGCTGACTGTAAAGTTATACTCAAATTTTCAATGGCACAAAGGGTCGGCACCCCAGCCCCTGAGTTGTTCAAGAGTCAACTGTACTATGTTTTTCCTATACATACATAATTATGATAAAGTTTAATTTAGTAATTAGGCACAGTAAAAAATTAACAACTAATAATAAAATAGAACAACTATGGGAATTCCTTGGCAGTCCAGGGGTTAGGGTTCTGTACTCTCATTCCCCAGATGCCTCAAGTTCAATACCAGGTCAGGGAACTAACATCCCACAAGCCGTGTGGTGCTCCCTCCTCCCCCCTCAAAAAAAAAAGATTTATTAACAACATACATGTAACAACATGAATGTAGTTTCTCTCTCAAAATACCTTACTGTATAAATGTTATGTCTTGACTAAGCACATATCATGTACTGTGGTGGTAACTTTCATAGTTTGAGGTGCAACAGCAAAACTAGTGCACATTTCTGTTTTTCTTTTGCACAATCACAATTTTGTGTATAGAAGATTTCTTCTTATGGTAGATCTTAAAGTCTCAGCACATATTTTTTTTTATTAAACTGAGAACTTTCACTTTAAACAAGCACTTGATGGCTTTTCTTTGGCATATCTGAATTGCCAGCATCACTACTCTTGTGCTTTGGGGCCATTATTAAATTTTCTCAGTATCTAGGTTGCACTTCATTTATAGCCATCTAGGCATTCCTTTAGTTTGGGTTTCAACTCCAAGTTAGCCATCATTTTACTATTATTATTTACCATTCCAAAGATGGTTCTCCTTAATAGAGAGAAAAAAAACAAAATAAGAATAGTTTTGCTTCTCTATGTCAGGATACATTTGCCTTCCATTCCCCTAACACAGAAACTGGTAAATACAGGCAGTGCAGAAGTATCTGTTAAACTAATAAATGCAAGTAATTTATTCCTTTTACTCTTAAGAAAATACAATTTTGTTTTTTTCCATTATAAAAAAAAAATGCATCCTATTGAAAAAATTCAAATATCATGTAATTAAGTAAGGTAGAAGTCCTTCATAATTCCCTCCCTCAACAAAGAATCACTGTAGTAGGCTGAATAATAACATCCCAAAAGCTAACCACTTCCTAATCCCTGGAATCTGCAAATGTTACCTTATTTGGAAAAAGGGACTTTGCAGATATCATTAAAGGATCTTCAAAAGGGGAGATTATCACAGATTATCCAGTTGAGCAAGTACATGCATGAGAGGCAGGGGAGATTTGATAGACAGAAGAGATGGAGGCAATGTGACCATGGAGGCAGGGACTAGAGGGTGCAGCCAGAAGCCAAGGAATGCTGGCAGCCAAACGAAGATGGAAATGACAAGGAACTGCTTTTCTCCTAGAACCTCTAAGGAACAGTGGCCTCACCGATGATTTAATTTTGGGCCAGTGACACTGATTTTGGAATTTTTGCCTCTAGAACTGTAAAAGCATACATTTATGCTGTAAGCTTTCAGTTTTATAGTAATGTGATTGGGTTGGCCCAAACCCAAACAAACTTTTGGGCCAATCCAATATATAAGATGAAGGAAAGCAACATAATCACTACTTTTTAAAATCACTATTATTAATACTGCATATTATAATATTTTTACTCTTAATCAAAATGGGATGACAACACACAAAATACATTATTCTTTTACATTATCACGTGAATTTACAAGAAAAGAATGTCATGTTGACCAAACTTAAATGACCAAGGAACTCTTTCCTCCACAGCATTTTATGAAATTCATGCTCTGTGTACTATACTTTAGAAAATGCTGAACCAGAGAGATTAATTCTAGTCCTATATTTACAAAGGACTTTGGTCTGTCTAATCAAGGCTATGGTTTTTCCAGTGGTCTTATTTGTATGTGAGAGTTGGGCTATGAAGAGGGCTGAGCACTAAAGAATTGATGCTTTTGAACTGTGGTGTTGGAGAGGACTCTTGGGAGTCCCCTGGACTGCAGGGAGATCAAACCAATCAATCTAAGGGAAATCCGTCCTGGATGTTCATTGAAGGACTGATGCTGAGGCTGAAAGTCCAAAGCTTTGGCCACCTGATGTGAAGAACTAACTCCTTGGAAAAGACCCTGATGCTGGGAAAGATTGACGGCAGGAGGAGACAGGAAAGACAGAGGATGGGATGGTTGGATGGCATCACAGACTCGATAGACATGAGTTCGAGCAAGCTTCGGGAGTTGGTGATGGACAGGGAGGCCTGGCGTGCAGCAGTCCATGGGGTCGCAAGGAGTTGGACACAGCTGAGCAACTGAACTGAACTGATATTTAACTCTGTACTTTGACAATTACTCAAATGTAGTTACTAACATTCCTAACATCCAAGTGAGTGCACAATAGTCATAGAAATGACTGAGTTCTGGGATATGTGTAATTGTGTGTTTTAGGTTTACATAAATGAATAATTAGTTTACACTTTTTCATATACACATTGAAATATTATACTTGTGAATAAATATGATGCCTGGAACTTCAAAATAATCTGATTTTATGATGATTTGGATGAGACAAAAGTAGTGATAAACTGATTATTGTTGTAGCTGGGTGACGGGTACCTGAGAGTTCACTGTACTATTTCCTCTACTTTTGTGTACACTTGAATTTTCCAAAACATGTTGAAAGTTAAAAAATAAAGAAAAAGAAATGACTCTGGATCTTGGAATGGTTCTGCTACAAATTATTCTTTTTCAAATACAAAGTACACTAAAACACACAGGATTTCTTTAAAGAAACTATCAATTCCATGTAACAATATCGTTTCAACATTAGCTTTTCAAGGGGAATAATAGAAACATAGTTTTTTTTTAACTTAAAAACAAACTGGAATATAATTGTTTTACAAAGTTTCTATATTTAAATGTTCATTTCAACTACAAGATGATCTATATCACCTGACTTCAGAAATGGTGAAATGGAGGAAATACGGCATATATTTATTTTCAATCATTGTTTGTTAATCTCTGTGGCAGAGACTATACTAACATGCTGCCCTCTATTTCCCAGATTAGTTGCCAAAGCCCTGCAAGTGGATGTCTGTGAGTCAATTCTGGGCTGAGGCAGTTGAAAGCTGGTGTGGTTCTCCATCTGTCATTTTCCTGCTTCAGTGACAATCTAGGTGACATTTTGAGATGGCAGCCTCCTATTTATGGAGGCACTGTAGGTCCCTAAGCCACTGAATGGCTTATTACTGACTCCCATGGGGCTCTGTGTGAGCAAGATAGGAATCGCTGATGTGTTAAGCCATTGATATTTTGGGATTTGTTACCACAAAACAGTTTAATATTATGTGGCAATAAAGACCATCCAAAACAAGCAGAGTCTATTCACTCAGAGCTTTCTACAGGAAGGGAGTTAGCCACCATCACTTGTGTTTAGCAGAGACTCAAAGGCAGGCATGGGAGTAGGAAAACTTTATACTGATAAAAGAGGGAAGACTTCAAGTATGCTCTACCATAAGGAAGTTGGAGGCCGGCTAACTAGAAGTACAGCATCCTGATTGCTTTGGGAAGCATATGTGGTTTTCTCTGCTCAGTCCTGAGGCAAGGTGACAACTACTGATCAAGACTTGCCTCTCTGGGACTACTGCCACTAACACTGCATCACAGTTCTACTTTCATATATGATCTGGCCACTGTGTATCTGTATACATAGTCTTTCATTATCCTAATACAGAAGTTGATACCCAGACATGAGGTGCTGCTATAACACAAACATAACGTGATATTGGCTAAATGGCCAGGCCGAGGGCTTCAAGGGAACGATACTGGAGGCTGGACAAATGGAGAACCATGTTTCACAGTAGCAAAATATTTGATAAAGTGACTTGCCTGTTATAACTTACAAGGTAACAAGGAGTCCTACTGAACTTGTAGTTCCACAAAATGAGTTTGGAAAAGAGAATCTTAGAAATGTATGTAGGCTGCTATTGGCTATCTGGCAAAGCATTATAAATAAATGATAAGGTCATGAAAGAAGCAGCTTATTTGTAAACAAAAATAGAAAGGGATAGAGTTCAGAAATTTAAAGTCTTGCAGAACTGGAAAAGCAGCTTGCTTTTAGACCAAAACATGAAGGGAAAGAATTGAAAGATTTTGAACGCAGATGCTCACTGAAACCTCTTAGCTGACTCAAGTACCCCAGTGGCTTAAAACAAACGAAAAACAACATTAAGGGTATGGTCTTCCCTCAAATAACCAATTGAGAAGAGAAATGAGAGTTCTTAAATCTTTGGATGAGGTTCCTAACACCTGTGAACTTTTGTATGGTTACTGACACATGGAACTGACTGGAACTAAACACATCAGAGGCTTTCTAACTTTGAGGAAACTGTTTTGTTAACCATTCAAGCTCAAACTAAAAATACTTTCAGCTCTTGGGCAACAAAACAAAAACCCTTGGGCTCTTAATTTCTTTGAGCAGTGACTTAGTCAAAAAGATTTGCACCTTCCAAAGAGGAATATTTCCCCAAAGCTCACACTTCATAGGCGACCAAGGATGGAAAAGGAAAAAGAACTCCCTGGTTCTTGGAGAACAATGGCCAATGGTAACAGAGAACAAAGGATGAGGCACTTCCTCCCAGGAATCTCCTCTTCTTCCAGGGCTGGTTGCTTTCACAAGATCTGCCTGTGGAGGTTTTAAAATTATTTTATCAGAAACTGCTATTTCCCATTCTTCTTTTCCTTTTTAAAAAGATTTACTTATTTGTTTATAGCTATGGTGGGTCTTCATTGCTGTACTTGTGCTTTCTCTAGTTGTGGCAAGCAGGGGCTACTCTCTAGTCATGGTGCAAAGGATTCTCACTGCAGTGGCTTCTCTTTGGAGCAAGGGCTCCAGGCACACGGCTTTAGTAGTTGCGGCACGCGGGCTCTAGAGCTCAGGCTCAGTTGCTCCCTGGCATGTGGGATCTTCCCACACAGGGGATCAAACTGGTGTCCTTTGCACTGCAAGGCAGATTCTTAACCACTAGACCACCAGGGAAGTCCCTCATTCTTCTTTTCTAATAGTAGTGCTTATTATGGCCCTCCTGTCCTTGTTCTACCATTGTGTACACGGTGAGTGAGAGGTAACAGAGAGGATGACAGATAGCCAGAGTGAGGATAACTTCACAGATCTTGGACCAAGAGGAGCTATATTTGGATCTGATGGAGAGATTACTGGACATACGGAACACAGGACCTGTGTTTGAATCTAACTACTGCTGCTTAGGGCCCAATATGCTAGCAAGAGAATAACAAAGTACTATGAATGTCTTTCTAGGACAGAAAGTATAGTGTTTTCTTGATTCCAGGATACATGCTTTTCCACATTTTAACATTTTTGAAATTGAGCATATCTTAAAATCAGTATTAAAAGCAATTTGCCAGCTCCAAAGCAGAGAAGATCTGGAACAGCAGAGAACACACGTAACTTGGCCATAAGTAAAAGGTCAAATTTCCTTGTCACTTCAACTGCATTATCTAGACCTTTGATTAATGTTCAAAATGTCTTCAAAAAGATTTCACTATGATGTAACATTATGTAATCAGAAACTGTCATCCAATATGCAATGCAATTAAAGGCATAAACAGCTGTCAAATTTTGGTGAGATCACAGAATTTTCATAGGAAAGAGTCTTTTATGAAGGACAAGCACTCAGACATGAAATATCTGTCAGAACCTTTTGAGTTACCTTCAGGAGTTGTTTAATTTCTAGCAATAACTCACTCAACTCAGGAAAAAACCATCAAAAAACCTAAGAGTTTAAGCAAAAAGGAAAGAAAGACAAAACTCCAGTATTCTTCAATATGCCTCATATTATATACTCAATCATAAAGACAATAAAGAGGTTGAAGATTATTAGCTAGGGTTATAAAAAGCAACACACCACCATGATGTTATATGAAGCCCAAAGTAAATGAGAAGAATTCCAGATTCTGAATGTGAATAAGGCTGAGGTTCAAAAAAATTGAAAGGCATACAATTGAAGGGATAAATGTATGCCACTGAAGGTTAGTTAAAAACCATGTTTATTTCCTTTGCCCTGAAAAACTGTTACTAAACAGACTGCTTGTTTTAGACTTATTAATGGTATCATAGAATGGAGGAAATTGACAATTCAACCTCATCTTTTAAAATAACTATATTGAATTACTTCATGTAGATGTATCATAATTTATCTATCCCCTACTGATGGTCCTTTAGGTTATTTCCCATTTTTTGCTATTATAATGTTTTAAACACTGATAACTTCAACTGTATTGGTAATATTCCAGTTCTGAGGATGGGCGGTGAGTTCATGGGTATTCATTTTATTATGCTTCATAGCTTACATGTATACACATGTTCTTTGTACATATAAAAGTTAATAAAAATTGTGGCAATAAAAATTCTTGTGTTGGGACCTCCACTGCAAGGGGGCATGGGTTAGATCCCTGGTCAGGGAACTAAGATTCCACATGCCATGTGGTGGTATAGCCAAAAATAAATACATAAATAATGAAGTGCATAATTCAATTATTTTAAGTAAATTTACAGAATTGTAACCATTGAAACAATCCACTGGGGGGGGAAAAAAAAACTTTGTGTGCCAATTATTGAGCATTTCTCTTTAAGATAAATTCCTAGAAGTGGAAGGAATTGCTGTGTCAAAGGGAATGAGTATTTAAAATTCTAATACTTATTATTTAGGTTGCCTTCCAGAAAGATGTACTAATTTACAAGCCCTCCAACAATGTACAATTGACCCTGGCATTAACAAATGTGAAAGTGATATGTGAAAACTCAAGAAGTAGAGAACATTTTTAAAACAACTCTTCAATACTAAACAGCTTACCTCTTTAATCCATACCACACTGGTGCCAGATGAGTCTTTCTAATATATAGTTCTGACCATGTTACCTCACTACTCCAGAGCCCTCAATGATTCCTTTAGCTTAGTAATTAAAGCCAGAGATCTGGGTCGAAGAGCAGGGTACAAATCCCAGTTCTACTAGTAACTAGCTTTGTGATCTTCAAATGTGGGCAACAGTCCTATTTAAATAGGGTTATTTTAAGCATTAAATAAGTTTAATACATGTCAAATGTTTAGAATAAGTGCCTGACTCAATAAATGTTATTATCTTCTTACTCTCTTCACCATCTTACCCACCCAGATTCTCCTGGATGTAACAGACACTCTAATCAAACCAAATTACTTGCTCTCAGCTAATGTACCTTGTGCTTTTCTACTTTCATGTTCTTACCCTTCCTGTTCACTCTTCTTGGGAAAACCTCTGCCATATTTCTTCTTGAAGAAATGAAACCCAGCCTTTAAGGTACAATTCAAATGCTTCCTTCATGAAGTTTTTATTGAAATGTTAGTTGTTATCCTATCTGAACACACTTTGCACAGTCAAATAAAACTTATTTTACCTGCTAAATCACAAGAGCATAAGATGTCTTGGGAAAAAAAAAAAAAAAAAAAAATATATATATATATATATATATATTCTTCAGATGAGAAGATCTATCCAGAGAGGTAAAGTGGCCTGCCTAACATCATATAGCCAGCTGGAAGTCATGCTAGAAATGGACTCACCATAACCTGAACCAGTCCAGGGCTCTTTTTATCATACCTACATCTTGAGTCTTCCTAAGGAATTATGATTGACATTCTCTGAAGGAATTCTTCAATTTGTTAGACTGGACAGACAAAACCTCCATTTCTTAGAAAGTTCAGACCTTGATCAAATGTGCAAGGACCTACTGTCTAGCACATGGAACTCTGCTCAATGTTAGGTGGCAGCCTGGATGGGAGGGGAGTTTGGGGAAGAATGGATACATGTATATGAATGGCTGAGTCCCTTCGCTGTTCACCTGAAACTATCTCAAGATTGGTGACTGGCTACACCCCAATACAAAATTAGAAGTTTTTTTTTAAAAAAAACACAAAAAACAAAAAAAACAACTTATGGATTATAACTGTTCCTACTATCCAATTATCCAACACTTGAAAGTCCAGCTTGCTAAGAGAGTTTTCTGATGTACACAAAGAACAAAATGAGCTCCCTCCATACCCTCCCCCCATATCTTTCCCCCTGAGATTCAAAGCTTAGTATGAGTTCCATTTTCCAGGGATAAAAGGACTGCATTAACAATGATGTGCCCTAGATTTCTTCCTTTTACAATAAATTATCACATTTATTTAAAAAAAAAAGTACAAGTGTAAGTCTCAAAAAACATCACTGATATCTTGTCCAGCTTAAAAGAAGTATAGATGCCATTATAGCAAGAGATTTCAAAGTGTTACCTTAGGTGGAATTAGTTTTATAAAAAGACAGCATGTCTCCATACTTTGACTAAATCAGTTACGAGAACAGCAACAGTAATATGTACCATCTTAGCAGCAAAGCCTCAGCTGCTCATACAGCAATATTCAAGAATCTCTGCATATTGATGACGTTTTCTCCAACTCACTTTCTAAGAACTAACTTATCAAAAGTGAAAACAATCACTATATTTATCTTCATGCTGAAAAAGGATTGCCATTTATACTTGATAAAAATGTTGACCAATGACTAAATTACTTTTGCAGTCAACAAAAATCCCCCATTAATCCAAACACAATATCTAGAAGGAAAACTAAATCATCAGAGTGGAAACTATTCCAATTCTACATTTATGCAGAGTAACAAGAAGAAGCATTAAAAACAAAAACACAGGGACTTCCCTGGTGGTACAGTGGATAAGAATCCACCTGCCAATGCAGGGGACACAGGTTCAATCCCTGGTCCAGAAGATTACAAATGCTGCAGAGCAACCAAGCCTGAGCGCCACAACTACTGAAGCCCATGCTCTAGAATCCCAACAAGAGAAGCCACCACGATGAGAAGCCTGCACAGGGCAACTAGAGAGTAGCCCCGCTCTCCACAACTAGAGAAAGCCTGCGGGCACAACCAGAAATATAAACAAACAAAAACTTAAAAAACAAAAACCGAAGAACCTACAGAAGGAAATCTATGTATCATATCAAAAATATGTAGCAGAAGCATTTGTTATTTGCTTTTGAAGAGTGCCAAGTCATATTCAATAAATATTCAAGCACACAAAAAATGTGCCTTCCCTGGCATGTACCATGATCTAGTTTCTTGCAGTAGCAGCTGATCAGGGGAACACAATGCTATTTCTTTTACTGTTAAATCAGTCAAATTCCTCCACTGCCTTAGGGAATCAACAAGCTCATTTTACCCGTCTGTCAACTTATTAAATCACAAATGTAGACACCTTAGCAGAGAATATTCATTCCAATGATAAGAGTCCTACCTCTTCTTCCACATGGAGTTAATGTGATAAAAAAAAAAAATTCTTAATCTCCAATATATAATCCATAAAGGCCTGATAAACTTCTGATTCAAATCCATTTCCCAGATTGGAGTGAAACATTATTTGTGCGTGAGATTATACTTATTTCTTACCAGATTTATGAATAACTTCTACCCGACATTATATTTTGAGTAATATGAACATACTGGTCAACAGACATTAAATTTTGCTCCCTTAGAGAAGTACTTTCAACTGAAGAAAACAACTTTCAATTGGAGAGAATGGAGTGAAATCAAGTCATCTGAGAGTCATTCTTTGTGACACAAATTCTTTTTGAAGTTATACTAAACAGTGTCCCCTTAATTTCCTTTCCTTCCTTTTCTGTGTTTATATACATACTCCTACTCCGTAATGATCCCTCCAGCTCTCCTAACCCTTCCAACTATGTACAGTACCTTATTTACAGAGGATTGTAAACAGAAGTTCGCAGAATTTGTTCAAGGTATATAGCATCTGGTTCCTCTGGGATGAAAGAACCGTGGCTCTTTTGCTGCACATTTCCTTCAGAACCACCTTTCGCTTTTCCCTCCTTCCTAAATACCGCTGACCCGAGCGCGCTGAGGGTAAGGGTGGAGGAGCGAGGGAAGACGGTCCGCGCAAGGCCTCCAGCGGCACAGGTCCCTCCCAGCCTAACCTGAACCTCCAAGGCCGCAAAGCCCGGGGCTCTTCCTGCAGCCCCGGGCGCGGCCAAGCCTCGCTTCCCCAGGGCAGGGCTCCTCTCAGGTCCGTGCAACTTGCCAAATCGGGCCCGCACCGGGCCGCCGCGGCCCGCACGCCCACAGCAGCCCCTGGACCCCCGCCAGCGGGGATGGGCGTGTGGCCCCACGGCCACCGCCCCGCCAACTCCGGCTCTGGAGGAGAGAGTGCGCCCCACCCGCTACGCCAGCCTCGGACCTACCTGCAGGGGGACAGCGGGGCTCCTGGACAGCGGCCACGGGCTCGAGGGCGGGCGCCAAGGCGGCCGGAGCCCTTCCCGGGGACCCTAAGTATCCCCGAGGGGGCAGGGCGGACAGAGGCGCCGGGGGGCTGCCGCGGGCCAGCGCGGCCCGTCGCGGAGGTCGCGGGGACCTGGCTCTCCCCTCAGCACCAGGCCACCGCCGCCGCCGCCATTTTGCCTTTCACTCGGTGTCGCCGCCGCCGCACTCCCTTGCAGGTTTCCCGGATGTGGGCATTTCCCGGCGTCGCTTGCGCGGGGGCCGAGGACTGGGGGCTTCTGCCCGCCTGGCGGCGGGGAGAGAGCGCGCCGCCTGCCGCCTCCCTCCCTCTGCGGTCGCCCGCTAGTCTGCGTGTCCTCCAGCTGCGTCGCCCCCGCCTGGCGCTGCCCAGGTGACTCGCCCAGTCTGGTGGCGTCAGGCTCCCTCCTCCCAAGCCCACTCAAGTATTTCAGTGTCTCTGTTTTATTATATGAGCTCTTTGTGTGGCCGAATATAGAATAAAAGATGCGTATCTGAAGGATTTTATTTCTCAGAAGGAAACAGCAGTGAGTTGCCCTCTGAAACCTAGCTCTGGAAGTTCAGGATTCGGGATTTCTAGAGACTTTGAAATAACTAGAATTTTGCTTAGCACTTTCCCCGAGTAAATCGGTGAGTTTAAGAATTTGCTGAATCAGCCGGATTAATATATTCTCGAACCGGGACAGACTAGGGAGTTTAGAGATTTTGATCGGCCAACCGAATCGGTAGAAGAGGAAGTCATTATTGCAGTAATTGGGATAATGATGACTGCGAGAAGAGGCTTTATTTGTTAGATTGAATTAAAGTTTCAGATAGGATCATTGAGTTTATGTTTAAAGGTCCGTTCCACCCATTGTACAGAGCCCCTTTGCCAATTCTGCTTTTAGAAAATATATACAGTTAGTATTTTCAAATATCTCATTCTTTTTTAACTAGAGGAGACTAACTGTATTTGTTTTTAAGACTTCTTTTTTTCTGATGTTGAATTTGTTGTTGGCTACTGTATGGAGAAGTTCAAATGTGAACTTCTCTGTTTAACTCTGTTAAACTCTGTTTAACTGTTAAAACTGTTTAACTCTGTTAAAAGATGACATTCCAGGAGAGGTTGGTTGAAAAATCTATATTCCACGGTCACAGAGTCTGTAGAAGATATGACCCAAAGTGGCTCTAGGTCTTAACTGTCTTCAACTGGAGAACTAGGTAACCTGCAGGGTATCTTTCAGCCTCAACATTCTGTGACTAGTGTGAATCTAATACGTTTAGGGGCCTGCTTGCCCTCTGTGGGATTATGTATCTGAAAGAGCAGACTGCCCTCTGAACCTTGTCACCTGTCACCAACCCTCAGAACTTAAGTTCTTCATCTCTCTAAACCTAAAGGTGGATTTCTCCGAAAACTACTGTCTTTGGGAAACACTCCAGGATAATTCAAGGAGCTCAGGAAATTTCTCTCTATATTAAGAGGTTTACTCCTGTGAAGCCAAGGGAGAAAAGAGCAGGGAAAGAAGAGAGGGAGTGCTCAGGAGAGAAGAACAAACCACCAAGATGAAAAGTGGCGGAGACTGGGAGGGGGTGGAAGTGAAAGAAAAGGGAAGTACCTCCTAGGAGTGCTGGAGTCTAAGAATGACAATACATGCCATTGTGTTTGCAGGTATTTTTGTGATGGAAAACCCTTGGTCCAGCTTTGGCCTATTCAGTTCTTCAATGCTTCATGGAAGGTTATTTTTTTTATTTTTTATTTTTTTTATCTTCCATGGAAGGTTATTTTGCTTTTGTTGTTGTTAAGTGTAGTTGATTTACAATATTGTGCTAGTTTCGGGTGTACAGCAGTAATTCAGTTCTAAATGTATATATTTTTCAGATTATTTTCCATTATAGGTTATTACAAGATATTGAACGTAATTCCATGTGCTATACAGCAAACCCTTGTTGTTTGTCTATTTTATGTAGAGTAAGTTGTCTCATTTTGTTTTTATCAACAAAATATAAGGGGCCAAATGTCATATTTGGGTAATTATAGGAACAGAGGCGGCACACGTGGAAGAAGTCTGCAGAGCACTGTGGTCCTGAGAACACAGGCCTTCCCAGTTCATAGTATCTTAGGGGAAGGTTCTGAACTGTGAGTAGCCATATTCTCTTCAGTTCAGTTCAGTCGCTCAGTCGTGTCCAACTCTTTGTGACCCCATGAACCACAGCATGCCACGCCTGAGTGGAGAATTGTGTTCCACCTTCTTGAGAGCAGAGAATCTAGGTAAATTATTTGGAATTCTGAGCAGATTTGTCTCTCCAATTTTTTTCAAACATTATCAATGTGGACTCATGGATATTTCTTTAATAGCTTGGGAGTTTTTAAAATTGATCAAATTTTTCCAGCTTTGGCCGTTAAGAGCTCTTCCAGTTAACTTCTGTGTCCCTGTGACATACTCCCAGTATTGTGGGCTTAAAAAAACAAAAACAACAAAAACTTTCTCACTTTTTGGCACTGCAAAATGCTCTAAACTACCTGGTTTATTTCTTGCCCTCCAAGGAGTCTTGGTTCCTTTTATTGGGAGAATGTTGTTAGAAACCAAATCTGGTCTTGAGTTGTGCTCATTGCTACTGAGGTATCCTTGCTTGTAGGATCTCTAGCTAAGAAATTTTGGTTCCATACTATGCAGGAGTAAGGTCTGTGTTTTGATTTGTTGCAGCTAGTATTTTACAGTCTGGTATTAATTTAAGTTTAGCTTATTTCCATGGCCTGTACAAAAATTGTTTTGAAAACTGATACATATCTGATGGCTATGTTGGGCTGTCAACCATTCTTCCCCCAAAGTCCAGTCATGACAGTTTGTTTATAATTAAAATTTTTTACCTGATCAGCTAGATTTTAGTCTCTTCTCCCTAATTCTGTCTTCTCACCCCCACCTCCTTTGTGGCTTTCTATTCTAATATAGTGAAGTGTTGAAAATGTTTTGATGCTAAGATGACTGTAGTCGAGTATGTGTGTGCATGCTCAGTTGTCTGACTCTTTTCGACCCTATGGACTGTAGGGCGCCAGGCTCCTCTGTCCATGGGATTTTTCCAGGCAAGAATACTGAAGTGAGTTGCCATTTCCTCCTCCAGGGGATCTTCCAAACCCAGGGATCAAACCGGAGTCTCCTGTGTCTCCTGTAGGTGGATTCTTTACCACTGAGACTGTAGTCTGTTAGTTATTTTATTCTGTATTGCCACTTAACGTTAATTGTGGTTCAGAATGATACCAATGAAATAGTTTAACAGTTGCATATCATAATTTGGTTCTACTCAGATTTCATTTCTGTAAAACAAGAGCACATCTACTGCTTCAGATCATCTAACTAGTCTGAGCTAGATATCTTGATATAAGCTTAAATGAAGGCTTGATATAAACTATACACTAATGAACTTAGTATGCTTCTTAGACAAGATTCTAGAATGGATTATTAAATGGATGATGTTTCCACAATACTGTGAAATAGAAGTGTTATTCTCAAGGGACAAGGAATTTTTCAGTTATGCCAAAATTTGGATAGGATGATTCAAATGTGCTATAGGATGGCTATAGCACAGGTGTTTTTCTCACAGTAGCCTTGTGAACAAGATAAATGAATGGGGCCGAATGTCAAAAATCAGGCTGGTTTACAAATATTTCAACAACTGCAGCTGAATACTAATGACTCGCGTATCACTGATACTTGGGAAGACTCTAGGAGTGTGCCTAAGCATTATAGTCCATTTAACCCAAGGGGATGAAGGTGCAGCAAGCATGCTGGGCAATTCTAAAATGATCAGCTTCTGCAGAAAGGACTGAAAGGTGATCATTAGCTCTTTCCTAAAGTGAAATAATATTTGTCTTCTTAACCAGGAAGGATGTACCCATTGCAAGAATCAAAACCATTGGCGTTAACTTTAGGGAAGTATGGTTTAGGGAGTATCAGGTGTGAAAAATTAAAGGTGTAAGTTAAATTAGCAGTCTAATTGAACAAGTATCAAAATAGTTAGAAAAGGCTGAGACAGACACTACAAAGGAATATTGTACCCAGAACCAAGATAGATTTCTGTCATACTCTTAGCAAGGCAGAGACCACTGGGGAAGTATTCATTTTGGAAGTCACACTTTAATGGTGGTCTTTGGCAAATGAGGCATTTTTTTAAAAAAGGGAAAACATAATTGTGAATTTAATTTAGTTCAGACTGATTCAGGGCTTACTATTATCAGATATTGTGTTAAACAACTCAGAGATGGGCCCTGTTCTTGGGCTTATGGTCCAGTAGAGGGAGACAGGCTGCTCAGCAGAGGGCAGTAAGCACAGTACAAGCTCTGCACAATGGGCTTTTGATGCAGAGTACAATTTAGCCCAGACTGTGAAAGAGGCCAGTGAAGGGTTTCTCAAGAAAATGACACCTAAAAGGAGTTCAGAAAGGTAAGCCGGATTTAGCCAAAAAGGGCAAAAAAGGTGGGACAGGGAACCCTGCCCACAATAAACCACTGAAGAGATTTTAAAAGTTTACCCCAAAGCAGCTACAATATGTAGTTTTGAATATCTGAATATATGGTGAAAGAAACTAAATTTGCTTTCTGTGGCTCCCGAGTAAAGAAGACAAATGGAAGCAAGTTTCAGTTCAGTACGTGAAAATTCATTTATTTAGTGGAAACTTACAGTAAAGCACCCCAACACAATGGAAATTCCATAAAATGATTGGTGGTTGGTTTTGTCTCATAGTGAACCTATAGTAGGTTCACATGATCATTTCATTAACCCACAATAATGATTCTACCTTTTTTATAGGATTGTTTAGGACCCCACTCACACATTAAAACCTTGCCATATGCTATATCACTTACAGCTGTCAAACGAGGAGGCTACACTGGGAAATGGGAGACTTTATCATCATGTATTTTCAAGTAGAGGCTGGATGAAAATTTTTTGTTGGGAATCTGTGGATGTGATGATTAAATTTAGGTTGGAGATGCCCTCAAAGATATTGTTCACCTTGGAGATCCTAGAGCCCTCAAAAGAAACTATTTGATAGTTTTCATGAATGAAAGCAGTGAGAATGAACACATTCATAAATTAGGGTTTTATTTATACTACATAAAGCTTATGTTTCTTATTACATCTGGCAGAACTCATCAACTGATAGAAAATGTGACACTATTCAAATGTACTTTCTTTTGCTTATGGTTACAAATACCCTTAAATCAAACCAAAGCTTCAAACTTCAAACTTGTTTCCAGTCCAAGCTAGTATGCTAAGCCTAAATGTCTGGTTCCCTCCCTCTACCGATTATTTACTATAACAATCAAGAGAAATTATTTACATTACTGCTGAAAATTGAGAAGGGTGCCAACAGCATTCATGAAACCTTCAGCTTTTCAGTAGCAGGTAATATGATTAAAGCAGAGGCACAAAGCATTTTCCATTCACTGTACATGGAAAATGTGCCACTTGGGAGCCAGGGTCTCCCAGGAATGAGGATCAACTCTGAGCCCATTCAACGCAAGGATGCTGACCTGCTGAGTGGAATGGGAGGATGCCTCTACTGAGTGAAGAGAAGGACACTGCAGCTTAGGCTGCAGCAAGGTATTCATATAAATGTAAATATAAAGTCAAAAGGACAATTCTTAGGTATATTATTACTGAATCCATGTTTTGACTGTGAGAGAATGTGCATTCACAAATCTAACATGTATATTTCATTTTTTTTTATGAAAAATTATTTACATTAATGGATACAAAGTGGTATGAAAAGAACTATGTCTATTTGAGATTATTGGTACTTTTTCTTTTGACTGCTTTTTCTGTAATGAATGGCTTTTGTAATAACAAAGTTTTAAAAACTAGCCCCAGCAATAAAACTAGAAACTGATTAAAAATTCCTATCAGCAACATTTTTTTTCCTTCTTCGATTCTTTGGAATTCAGTTACTAAATATCTTTAGTCAATTATTTTTTGAGCCAAATATATATATATATACAGAACAACAAATGCATATATATATATATATATATATATTCTATTTTAAAATGTAAACAAAAAAAACTTCAAACCCCCAAAATCCTGAGAATAAGTCAACATAAAAAAATTGAACCTATTTATTGGGCCAGAAAGACAAAAACTTGTAGTTATCTGTTGTTGGAATTGTAAAGTAAATAAATAGAAACTTCCTGTGTAACAGGAGTGATCTTTCATTAAGGTCTTTACAATTCAATGATGCACTTACTCTTAACAGACTTTGGAAAGACAGTATCATAAAACTGTCTCAAAATACTGTGTTAGGTCATCATTAACATTAAAGATAAGGATGGCAAAACTCTTTACTCCAATCACATCATCATACTAGTCTCATACATGTTACCTCTCAAATTTTAGTTGGAAGCTGGCTCACTTACCAATGTCAAATCCTATTTTATTGCACAATGTCCAATTCAGCAATTTTCAACTATGGTGTAAAAAACTATATAAAAGCAAAAATCCTTATGAAAAATGTATTTTGTCTTTTTTCAAGAGAAACAAAGCTGGGTCTAAGGAGGTGAGAGTTCTATTCAAACCCATTCTAATAAAGGAACCCATCAAAACATTTTCACCTTAAAAAAAATTTGAACACTACCAAAAACTGTCATTTTTGCTCTACTCAATTCTTACTGAAGAAAGTTTACTGAAATTATTAAGGAAATAAAATGTTGAAGGGCTGAAGAAATACTTGCAGTAAAGAGAATAAATACTAGTATTGAAAAATGTCACCAGGGAGGGACATACCATACCCCACATACTGCTGATAAAAAGGAAAGGAACCTGTTGGTGGTTTGACATTATTAAGCCCTACAACATCAAAAATGGAGAGTTGGTTCCATGAGCTGTCTAGAATGGTGCTGAAGGCAGTGCATTCATCAGAACAAGGATCCCTCTGATGTTCTGCCACATATTTCAATTCTTTTGCCATGGGTCATCAATCAGACTCCAGCAACTGTTAGAGCATATTCAACTAACAAACTGGGCATCAACATTAACAATAGTTTACGGATGTTCCCCTTGCAAATTTCACATTTTCCAATAACAAAAATTTGCACAGAAATTGGCATTTGAAAGGCTGTAACTGTATGTTTTACCTGAAATCTTTTAGTATCTTCATGAAAAAAGCTGTCTAGTAACATAAATTGCTTCTGCATCCGTTCCACAAACAAGACAAGGACCCAAAACATCCAGACTGTTCACAGACAAAGTCCTATTAGGAAGCAAGCTTGTGATTTCAATACGATCTTTGGCAGGATCAGTGCTGAGCCAGGAGCTTATAAGAGATTGGTGAACATTAGCTTGGTTACTAATGGTATGAGACAAAAAAGTACTATTTCTTCCTCCTGGGAAAAAAAAGAAAATGGGAAAACATTGTTCAAGATCAATTTTATACTAGTAAATCTCTGAAATTCTAATATTTAAAAAATGTAATGATATAAACTTGTTTTAACTCTCAAGAATAACAGGCTGATGATTCCATTATAACACATCACCATTTTTGACCAAAAGCTTCTAAGTCAGTGATATTAAACACTCAAATTTTCATGGGATAACATGGCTTTCAAACTTGAACTCTTCAGCAAAGCACAGGATTAATTTTGACCTTGTCTTCCTATTTATACTTTAATGGAAAGTCTCAGAAATGTAGCAAAATGGCTAGAGGACAAGTAGAATAGATGTAGATAATATGTAGAAACCTAAACGGTTAGAAAAACAAAAAATGAAGTGATCATGAGAAAATTTCTGGATATATTTCTAAAAATATATTTTTCTAAAAATATAATCAACTTGCTGTAGATCTTCTTTTATTCTTGCATTTATTTTAGGTAAATGTTCTTAAAAGTAGACTTTTAGAACACTACCAAATTATAAACTTTTATCTCTGACAGTGCTCTGCATTTAACATAGAATTAATTATTTCAGTTTCAGCCTTCATTTGAAATTTTCTTTCTACTTTTTGCCAGATCAAATAAAGACAGATTTCATTTACTCTCAATAAATGGCTGACACCTACTATATGCCAGGCTTTGTGCTAAGTGCTGGGAATACAAGGTAAAGTCTCTCATACCTTGAAGTTTAAAAATTAGTGGGTTTAAATCTTGCTGATTCTTAAAGCCCAGCTCAACTTCCTTTTCTGAGAAGTCTGTCAAGATGACTCTAGTTCATGCTTCTCTTTTCCTTCCTGGAACCCACAGCACTTGTATGCACTCCTGATAATTTACTATTTGCAACATTTCTTATATCATGATTTAACTTTCTTTGGCCCCTTCTCCTAAATTAAAACTAAGTATTCCTTAAGAGCAGGTTGTATAGATTATTTTACTTTTTCACAGTGTCTAATACTGTTCCTTGTAATACCAGACACAGGATACAGTAAATGACTATTTCCAATCTAACCAGCATTCTTCAAACTATAAAATCTCAAATGCAAGATAGTGGGGCTAGAAGAAGAAATAAAAAACCAAGTGCTTAGCTACTCCTGGGTATTTATTAGAAACTAATAAAACTATTAGTTTCTCCATACATGAAGTTATTAGCACAGGCATACTCCATGGTCTGCACATTCCATACTTTTCCAGAATTTTTATGGAGAAGTTTTGGATTTTTCCTTCTTAGTTTCTGTTTACCTTTTACTGCTCCAATATTACTCTTGAATACTGTGAAAATGAACATTAGAATCACTGTGCAAAGTCTGTCTCCTGGTCCCCCTGCTTCCACTTTTCCAACCCTTTTCCCATACTTGCCAAAGTGGTTGTTTGGAAACATAAGACAGATCACCCCACTTCCCTGCTCAAAATTCTCCAGTGGCTTTCGGTCACGTCAGAACGAAACCTCAACTCCTGCTCCCAGTCTGCACAGTCCTGCTCCTCAGCTCCTTCTCACCATCTACTCCCGCTCCTGCCTGCTGAACTGCAGCCACACTGGCTCTTTTCTGTTCTCAGTCTCAGGCCTTTGGAATTTGGTGTTTCCTCTACCTGGAATGCTTGCCTGTGACTGGTACTTTCATCTCTTCAGGTCTCTGCTCAGATCTTCTCTCCTCTGCCAGGCGGCCCCTCCCCAATTAATTTTTTTTTTTATCATCCTACTCTCTTCACTCTTCTGCATGGTCATCAGGGTATTTGATCCAGTTCTTTTCCGTTTTGCTCTGTCTCCTTTGCTACTTTGCTGTGCTCTACTATGTACTGTAGGAATGAATTCCTTTTTCCAGGCTCCCTTGCCATCTGCCTTCCAGGCAAAGCCTGCGCGTGGGAGATAACTATTGTGGGTGACGAAGGCAGAGAGGCTGTGGGGAGTAGGGTGGGGGTGGGGAAAAGCTCCAGGTTTCTGACAACAACACAGTGATTCCAGCCCCAGCTGAGGTGGCACCTTTTCTGCTGATCCAGAACCAACTCTGACAGCACTTCTAACAGGGCAGTGGAGGTTATTAACAACTGTTCATTTCTGGGCATTCTTCCTCCAGCATCCCTTCCATTCCCTTTTGTTCTTCTAGCCCAACACACATGAAAACAATTCCTTCTAAACCCAGGGTAGTTTCTGCTTTTCTGTTTGGACTTTTACTGAAACATCATCTACTGACTTACTGTCTACTGGAACATTTGCTCTACATGCCTTGAGGCTTTTCTGCTCGCTGTCATGGGCTCTAACACCTAGAAGAGTACCTAGCACATGGCACTTCATAAACATTTGCTGAGTGAATGAACAAAGTTTGCAGTCATAGACAAGCTCAAAAACAGGAAGCTTAGAAAATACCAAAAGTGAAAATAAAAATTCTTTTTGATTTTAAGTGTATAGTTTCTGGATGACCTTTACTTGTGTTATGTCGCTTCAGTCGTGTCCAACTCTTTGCAACCCTACGGACAGTAGCCCACCAGGCTCCTCTGTCCATGGGATTCTCTAGGCAAGAATACTGGAGTGGGTTGCCATGTCCTCCTCCAGGGGATCTTCCCAACCCAGGGATTGAACCTGCACCTCTTAGGTCTCCTGCATTGATAGGCAGGTTCTTTACAACTAGCGCCATCTGGGAAGTCCAACCTTTACTTACCTCTGTCTTTAATCAGGAGACAGAGCCTTTTATTCTGAGAAACCAGTACCTTAATACATAAAGGATCAACTTTTGTCTTGTCATACACCTTTGACAATGTAATATAGGAGAGTGATCAGTGCCTATTCTGTGGCATGAGAGCCCACAACAATGTACTTACAAAGTTAGCCAGCTAATAGCATTTCTAGTCGTCAGCAGTATAGCAGTCAGTAGCTGATAAATTTCATGCCCTGTGATACTAAAATTTACCCTGAGGCCAGAGAAAGGAAACCTTCTGTCACTCCTTAATGTTAAAAATATGAGTATTTCTCACTTGGTATATCAAAATATAATCTCAAGTTGCCCACAAGAATCTTCATTAAAACATTTTACCTTGGTGAAAGAGTGATGACTTCTCAGGTCCGTCTGTGGAGGCATCCCAGTGCCAGAGAGATCCATCTTCAGAACAAGTGAACAGATGATCTGGGTTGGATGGGTGAAAGTGAACTTCCCACACTATGAGATAAGAACCAAGGTTAGTTAAACCAACATCAAAACACTACCTCTAGGCATAGCATCCATTAACCTGCATCACACACCTTCAAACTCTAAGCCTGTGATAAAATCAAAGGCTTCAGTGTCAAAGAGAAGGCATAATATAATGCTCCAAATGGCTGAAACATGTAGATAGGATAAAGACGTCAAGTAAATCTACTCGTGTATTGGGCCAGCAAATGAATGAAAATAAATGCTAGTCATCTGACCTACTGCTTTTTTATATAGAAAAGTACTGGGTTGGCCAAAAAGTGTGTTCAGGTTTTTCCATATCAATTTATGGCAAAACTCGAACAAAGTTTTGGCTAACCCAATATGACAGTGGGATAATTCTGAAAAGATTTTTTGAAAATTGTTAAGTTCTTTGATTTTAAATTCCTATGTCATTAATATTTGAAGGCTTTATTATTGGAAAGGGAGAGAGGGAAGACCATAAGAGCAGTATACAAATGAAGTTCTAAGAGGCAGAATCCAATTTTGGCTCATGCCAAGACTCTGCTCTGTATCACAGAAATAGCAACTAGCTCTCAGCAAGCCAAAACCTGGAAAGGCTTCAAGAATCTGGATCCAGTTTCAGATGAAGGACTTTTAAGAAGCCAACTTAGGACTAGGGGCTCCTTAAGCTCTCAACATTAAGGGAACTTTGTGTGCCAACAGACACCTGGGAACCAAGGACTGGCCAGGATTCCTCAGGAAGGTATCTGCAGCATGAAGGTAAAAAAAGTAGTCTGTAAGCAAGGGTTCTGTGATTCTGGGTTAGGTAGGCTTAGAAAGCACCCAGAATGTAGTATAAAAAGTGCAAGGCACATGTTTGCAAGCTGGCATTTTCATTCTGACAGTTACCACAATTAAACATGCTGCAGAACAAAAAGGTGACCTTCCTCCGGAAAAGAATGTGTTCTGGGTGAGTCCCTGTGTAAAGTACATTTATGCTGTTTCACTAAAACAAAGTAAAACAGAAGAGCCTAATAGAGCCATTGCAGACTGCCCAAATCGAGATACTTATGTATTTATATACTTTTCAATTAGAAAACAAACCTCTAGCCAAGAGTCAAGATGAACTGAAATACATTACAAGCCACTAGTGTGTTCTGCTTAACAATAAAGGCTGGTATTTAAAAATAGGCTGGTGAGAAGAGCTTTGAAAGTTTATAATTCTAACTACCACTGGGTTAGCAACAACAGAATGTGATGCATACCCTATTCATTCCCCCCTCTCCCCGCCCCCCCACCCCACATAGCCCTACCTAGAAGAGGGAAACAGTTTCTATTTGCTTCTTATATATAATTTTTGGAGAAAGAAATGGCAACCCACTCCAGTATTCTTGCCTGGAGAATCCCAGGGACGACGGAGCCTGGTGGGCTGCCGTCTATGGAGTCGCACAGAGTTGGACACGACTGAAGCGACTTAGCATAGCATAACATAGCATCTATAATCTTAAAAACTATTTATCTTCCCCAAGTATTAACAATGTGAAACTTTAGCTTCAAAGTTACAATACTGGTATAATGTTTGCTCTTCCACACTTTTATTCAAGCATTAATACCAACTTTTCGTAAGACAGAATTTAAAACTATAACCCACCCTGACCTGTGGTGATAAAATGAAACATTTCTGTTCAGCCAAAACATCTCCACTAAAATCAAAAGACAAATAAAAAAAGGCAAGAGCCTATATCTTTTGTTCTTGCTAAAAGAAAATAAAAAGGTATAATAATAAATTGAAGAACACACAGACTGACAAATATTAAAAACAACCACCTGCATTTTGCATGGGAAAAGTACATTCTGACATACTGGGTATGACAATATAAACTGGTTATTATTTTTACGTAGAACAATTTGTCAACATGAATAACAGCTTTAAAATTACGCCAACTTTTGGACTCATCAATTCTATTTCTAAAAATTATCCTAAAAAATAAGCACATAAACACATATGGATAATCACTACAGTTTTATGTATAATAAACATGTTAAAGAATGTAAATGTCAAATAAGAAAGGAGTTAATTATTACAAACTTACACAATTCAGTCAAAAGTTCTGCTGTAGAATGATCCATATGTATCATTTATGGAAATTTACTAACACTATGTTGTATAGTTCAGCCACCAAAAACTTAATGTATCTTCACAACACTTACTTTCAGCTTCATGAGCCTTTAGTAGAGACACAGGCATTGTACCTTGTCTAACATCCCAAATACTCAACATTCCATCCTGGCCGCCAGTAGCTACAACGTGCTGCTGGTTGGGATGTCGATCAACACAGTGGAGTGGCACTCGGTCACCAGTCCTTTAACGGGAAATACAATGACTTCAAACAGTGATAAAGTATAATTTATCATTGAATAACCCATGAAACAAGTTTCATCCCAGTAACTAAATGATAATTTTGTGGCTAGGGCTACTGGCTAAACTTATATCATGTCAAAAACCTGATTACATTAAATATACCTCTAACTACTAGAATTCTGAGGGGGAATTAAAGGCTGGAGTTATTCATTCTCTCTTCAATTTGGACACATATGGAACAAGAAAATTTGATGGTAAGATATGCAAAACATTTCCATTTCTTAGCTTTAAAAAAAAATTATATATCAACATAAGCAGCATACTCCTTACTTCTACTCTGTCTTATTTAATGCTTAGTTTACATATATATTTTTCAGTTTGACACATACTATTATCTAGAGAAGGCTGCAAACATAGAAAGGGTATTTCTGCTTAGAAAAAGTATCTTGGACTGTATTTTTCTCCCAATCACATCTAGAGTGTATTATTTCATTATTAATTGGATCACCTGATGAGGAAAAATAAGTTCCCCATTAAATAATATACACTTCAAAAAGAAAATATAAACTTCTGAATCAATACTACAAGTATTTATTAAATGCAGTAAGGTATTATCCACACAGTCAAAGGCTTTGGCATAGTCAATAAAGCAGAAATAGATGTTTTTCTGGAACTCTCTTGCTTTTTCCATGATCCAGCGGATGTTGACAATTTGATCTCTGATTCCTCTTCCTTTTCTAAAACTAGCTTGAACATCAGGAAGTTCATGGTTCATATATTGCTGAAGCCTGGCTTGGAGAACTTTGAGCATTACTTTACTAGCATGTGAGATGAGTGCAGTTGTGTGGTAGTTTGAGCGTTCTTTGGCACTGCCTTTCTTTGGGATTGGAATGAAAACTGACCTTTTCCAGTCCTGTGGTCACAGCTGAGTTTTCCAAATTTGCCGGCATATTGAGTGCAGCACTTTCACAGCATCATCTTGCAGGATTTAAAATAGCTCAACTGGAATTCTATCACCTCCACTAGCTTTGTTCGTAGTGATGCTTTCTAAGGCCCATTTGACTTCACATTCCAGGATATCTGGCTCTCGGTCAGTGATCACACCACCGGGATTATCTGGGTCGTGAAGATCTTTTTTGTACAGTTCTTCTGTGTATTCTTGCCATCTCTTCTTAATATCTTTTGCTTCTGTTAGGTCCATACCATTTCTGTCCTTTATTGAGCCCATCTTTGCATGAAACGTTCCTTTGGTATCTCTGATTTTCTTGAAGAGATCTCTAGTCTTTCCCGTTCTGTTGTTTTCCTCTATTTCTTTGCATTGATCGCTGAAGAAGGCTTTCTTATCTCTTCTTGCTATTCTTTGGAACTCTGCATTCAGATGTTTATGTCTTACCTTTTCTCCTTTGCTTTTCGCTTCTCTTCTTGTCAAAGCTATTTGTAAGGCCTCCCCAGACAGCCATTTTGCTTTTTTGCATTTCTTTTCCATGGGGATGTTCTTGCTCCCTGACTCCTGTCAAATGCCAAAGCCTTTGACTGTGTGGATCACAATAAACTGTGGAAAATTCTGAAAGAGATGGGAATACCAGACCACCTGATCTGCCTCTTGAGAAATTTGTATGCAGGTCAGGAAACAACAGTTAGAACTGGACATGGAGCAACAGACTGGTTCCAAATAGGAAAAGGAGTACGTCAAGGCTGTATATTGTCACCCTGTTTATTTAACTTATATGCAGAGTACATCTGCGAAACGCTGGACTGGAAGAAACACAAGCTGGAATCAAGATTGCCGGGAGAAATATCAATAACCTCAGATATGCAGATGACACCACCCTTATGGCAGAAAGTGAAGAGGAATTAAAAAGCCTCTTGATGAAAGTGAAAGAGGAGAGTGAAAAAGTTGGCTTAAAGCTCAACATTCAGAAAACGAAGATCATGGCATCTAGTCCCATCACTTCATGGGAAATAGATGGGGAAACAGTGGAAAACAGTGTCAGACTCTATTTTTCTGGGCTCCAAAATCACTGCAGATGGTGACTGCAGCCATGAAATTAAAAGACGCTTACTCAGTGGAAGGAAAGTTATGACCAACCTAGACAGCATATTCAAAAAGAGACATTACTTTGTCAACAAAGGTTTGTCTAATCAAGGCTATGGTTTTTCCAGTGGTCATGTATGGATGTGAGAGTTGGGCTGTGAAGAAAGCTGAGTGCCGAAGAATTGATGCTTTTGAACTGTGGTGTTGGAGAAGACTCTTGAGAGTCCCTTGGACTGCAAGGAGATCCAACCAGTCCATTCTGAAGGAGACTGGCCCTGGGATTTCTTTGGAAAGAATGATGCTAAAGCTGAAACTCCAGTACTTTGGCCACCTCATGTGAAGAGTTGACTCACTGGAAAAGACTCTGATGCTGGGAGCGATTGGGTGCAAGAGAAGGGGACGACAGAGGATGAGATGGCTGGATGGCATCACTGACTAGATGGACGTGAGTCTCAATGAACTCCGGGAGTTGTGATGGACAGGGAGGCCTGGTGTGCTGCAATTCATAGGGTCGCAAAGAGTCGGACACGACTGAGTGACTGATTGATCTGAAGGTATTATCAAGCCCATCAAATTATACAATTGATCTTGAACAACATGGGTCCACTTACATATGAGTATTTTTCAATAATAAATATACATTGCTACATGATCTAAGGTTGGTTGAATCTGGGAAGGTGGAACCTTCGGTACAGAGGATTCCTGGTATATAGAGTGCCAACTATAAAGTATACATGGATTTTCGAGTGTATAGAGGGTCAATGACTCTAATGCTTATATTGTTCAAGGGTCAACTGTATTTGCTTTATCAAAGTTAATCAGAAATTACTGTTAACATGCAATTGAAATACAATATAGTTTATAAAGTCAGTTGCTACAAATAATCAAACAAATTTGCTTTACACTACTGACATTACAAATCAAAACTTACAGTGATAATATCTGTGTGGGCTCATTTCCTTGTTGTCTAAAATCCCATATTTTTAACTGTCCAATTGAATTTACTGTAAGGATCTCAGGAGTTCGAAGGAAGGTTACAGCATGGAGTGTACTGCTATCTGCATTGTCTGTAAATTAAGAAAACCGCAGTGTATGTTAACAGGGCACCACTTTTCCATGAATATCTTAAACAGCGTTCCCTCTGTTGACTGAAAAATTACAAGTGTAATTTTAAATAAGTCACAATTTTATTTTTATGGAAAAATATAGGAACATATGTTAAAATGGACTCTCCTTTGATAGAAAAATTATATTACTCACAGGACATCTGAACTGTTTTCCAAATTGAGGACTAAGTTTTCATATACTTCTCTATTTCCACTTAAGAGTACTACCCTCCATGTCTGAGACAGCTGTTCAAGTTTCTTTATAATCCAATTTTATCTCCCACCACTGCTTCACCCTAGACAACCTAGACATCATGTTAAAAAGCAGAGACATTATTTGCTGGCAAAGGTCCATCTAGTCAAAGCTACGGTTTTTCCACTAGTCAGGTATGGATGTGAGAGTCGGACTATAAAGAAAGCTAAGTGCTGAAGAATTGATGCTTTTGAACTGTGATGCTGGAGAAGACTCTTGAGAGTCCCTTGGACTGCAAGGTGATCAAACCAGTCCATCTTAAAGCAGATCAGTCCTGAATATTCATTGGAAGGACTGATACTCAAGCTGAAGCTCCAATCCTTTGGCCACCTGATGTGAAGAACTGACTCACTGGAAAAGATTCTGATGCTGGGAAAGATTGAAGGCAAGAGAAGAAGGAGATGACAGAGGATGAGATGGTTGGATGGCATCACTGACTCAATGGATATGAACTTGAGCAAGCTCCAGGAGTTGGTGATGGACAGAGAAGCCTGGCGGGCTGCAGTCCATGGGGTCGCAAAGAGCACCTGAACTCAACTGCTTCACCCAGAACCTCCATTCTGTTGGGCCAAACACCACAGCTTCCTACAGAGCTCATTCTGACCCTGTATTATTCTGCTGACTCATCTCAAATCGATTCATCTTTATCCTTATCAGCTCTCTCTTCTGCCATGAAGTTCTTCCTGTTTGCCTTAATGTTCCTTCTGTTTTTTCTAGTGTGTCTAAGCTTATACATCTTTATTTAGTATATACTTAAAGACTTGTTTTGTGACCCTCCTCCCAGCTGTCACCAGGCCGGCAGTCTTTCAAAGCTAAACAAATGGTATTCCTCAGAACTAAAATAATAATAATACAAAAAACTGATTCATGGGCTCAATCCATAGAAGTTCTAATTCAAGAGGTCTAGGGTGATGGGCTGTTAAAAATCTCCTCAGGCAAGTCTGTGCAAAATATGGTTGAGAACTACTACACTAGTCAGACATGATTTAGCAACTAAACCACTACCACTGCACTAAATAATCCTTCTAAAACATGATGTGGGTACATTACCCTTTGCTCAAAAACTTTCAATGGCTCCTTAGCTGTCTACCTAATAAAGTGTATTAGATTCTTCACAACCTGACTGCAATCTACCTTTCTTGTTTCATCTCTCAATTCTCCTATACAAACATCTAAAGTCAGGTCAAACTACACTTTCTGTCATTCTCTGAATGGCCTTACCCGGCCTCTATGCTATTCCCTTTATCTGGTGTGCCACTTCTCAGTATTATTTATGGTCTAGAATCTAGATTAAATGAATTGCCCTGCCCCTCAATTCTTTATCCGATAATTCCTTCCAACCATCCTCCCCATAAATTTCTCTTTCTTCTACTCAGTCCTTCATACAGGCCTTATCAACATACCATCTTGATAAAGGGATCCTGCTTTGTATATTTCTAAATCCCTCAAACATTAAACCCCTGGCATTGCACATGGGAAGTGCTCAATTACTATACGATAGACCAAAGAAAGATAATTTTTCTTACCGATAGTTCTTACAGCTTCCTTGTGATCAGCTCTGAAGAGATTTATCCGACCATCTTCTCCAACTGTGACCACCTCTGGGCTGTTGCACACAACACCTGTGCACGGTGCACTGCTGCAGGAAGGGCTGCCTGGACCCGTGTGGGAGTGAGCTGCTGCCCACTGCTGGCTGGCTGACAGAGTCTAGGTGTCAGAAAGGAGGCTATGACTAATTAAAGCAAAGCTCCCCCAAATTAGCACTTTCCCCAACTACACTATTATTTTAAAACTTTGTTTCATACTTTTCTAGAAAAACAGTACTCTTTTCCCTTTGTATTTCAAAGTATTAAGGTCTAGGAAATACTTCCATTAAAGCTCTGTATTCACCAGATTAGATTCCAAAGAAACACTGTTTAATAACATTCCAAACTTATCTCAAACTAAAGAAACAGTTTTTAAGTATCAGGTAATTATGTGTTCAAAGACAATTCTAAAATCTTAAGGGAACTGATCTACATTGAAGAGAGAAATTTCTGCAGGGCTTTCCAGATGATTCTATTAAGAATAACGTTTAACTAGATCTGGGTCTTACACTTACTAGGCGTGCCTACTAGTAAGATGACCTTTATTAATATCCAAATCTAAATAAGCATTCTCTTCCAGCAACTTAAAACTGTTAACTTCAAGTGGGCCCATTTTAAAGGACTACCCTTACCACTATGCTCTAAAGGTCAGCACTCTTAGCCTTTGACATACAAGAAAGGCATAGAAAAAGTGTCAAGCCTTCATAGAGTGTGTCTTTCCTTCTAATTAAAACCTCGGTTCTGTTCACAGAAGCAAAGTAGCTGTTCCTGCTCCCTCTCATGATGTCTGAGCTAGAAAGTGCTCTTTCTTCAGAAAACCAGAGGATCTTAAAAGAGAGTTACAGGAAAATTATTTGCCAGAATACCATATTGTTACATGGAACCTAAGAAAACTGAAGAGTTACTCAATTTCAATGAAAGTTCACACAAAAATGGTTCTAGAATTAGTCAACTAAAAGATGGATAATAAAATGATATTTCCCCATCTTTTTTATAGTTTTTGAGACAATAAAACTTTATTATTTGTCACTATTAAGTACAGCCTTCTTTAAGCCTTCCTAAAAATAATTAAAATGCAAACTGAGTTTTCAAAGAAAAATTGTTTACCTGGTTATTTGGATGGTGGAGGAAAATTGTCACACATCCTGTCGATGAAGCAGCTACAATTCTTTCCTGGTCCAAAAACTAAACAGAAAATTCCTGCATGTTATAAATTCATAAATATCAGCAGGGAGGAAGCCCATTTATCTAACTCAATTAGCAGTGTAACAATTTTAAAATGCAAAGAACCTACAAATGCTAAGCAAATAAAATGCCAAAGTCAAAACTGCTATACAAATAAAAGTATTTTCATGAAGAATAAACAACAATAATTTTTCCCCCTAAACCTGTTCATCTACAATTGATTTAATTTTGTACAACTACCATAAAGGTTTAGGAAAGTATAATTCCCAGGGGCCAGGCAGCTTTCCACAGAAGAAAATGCAGGGACTCTGAAGTCTTACAGATCAGAATTTGAAAACTTAATTCCGTTCCCACCACTTATAACCCGATTTGAAACCTTGGCCAAGTTAAGTTCTCCAAGCCTTGGTAAACTTGTAAAACGAGAATTCAAAAAGCAGAAACATGTAAAGTGCCTTGCATAGTATTTGTCATATAATTCATGCTCAAAAGATCTTAGTTTTCTCATAAGAGAGATAGCAATACCTGATTCACCAGCATTCCATGAGAATGAAATTAACTCATGTAAACACAGCTTGGCACATAGTAGATGGTCAATTAAACAAACAAGCTACGATTAACTTCACATCCCCTTCCCCTAACCAGCTATATGACATGGCAAATCATAACCTACAGAGAATTCAAGTTTTTGTAAACCCGGGGTAAGACTAGACAAACTGTAAGGTCCTTTACATCTCTCAATGTATTACTCTCAATTTTTTAAAAGTTAGCTCTTGGATATTACAACAGACGTACTTGTAAATCCATTACATCACCATCATGTTTGATACTGCACAATAATTGATGGTCTCCTTCAAATCCTCCATCAGAATCCAAGTTTCCAAAATCTCCAATAGACCACATTGAAACATAATTTTCCTGAAAAGCAGAAAATTTCATTTTGAGATGAAATATACGTCAAACTCCCCGAAATTGAAATGTGCACTGCCTTCAATCAACCCTGCTTTAAAAGTATCCCGGGCAGACGGCATAATAATCATTAAAAACACAAGAAACGAGGCCACTGATGGCTCTCAGATATAAGGCGACCGAGCGTGAGACGTGCATTCGGGAGAGAGAGAACCGCGCTAGAAGCTACGAAACAGGAGTTCGCGCGCTGGCTGCCGGGGGCGCGGTTCCTGGAAGGAAGGAGATAGCAGGGACTCCAGGCCGGGCGCAGGGGTACCTCATTGTCCCAAGAGCCCGTGGCGAAAGTCTCCGCTGTCTGCAGGCTCCCTGGAGGTAATGGTCGCCAACGAGTCTTGCTGATTTTCTGTGACACAAACTTAGCATAAATTTCCTCCATGCTGAGAGGAACCCAGGCAGGCACAGCACGAAGTACAGCGCGCGCCACTCAGCCCCGCCCCTTCTCGCAGAGCCCTGATTGGACCGGACCTTACGAGGGACGGTGGCTGCAGAGAGCCAATTCTCCTCCGTCGGCAGTGCGGGAACGAACAACCCGGCCTCAAACGCGAAGAAGATGCGAAGGCCTTCCTCATCAAGGCGGCTCTGAACCAAGGCAAGAGCATGCCAGTCCTTGTGCTGTAGGACCAGCTTCTCATCTGCAAAATCGGTATAGGAACACTGAGACAATACATTGGCGCAAAAGAATTTGTAATGTAAAGACAAATTTAAGAGCAAAAACAAAATAAAAGCAATGCAAGAGAAACAAGCTAGCAGCCACACCTAAGCAGGCTTGCATTTCACCGCGCATAGAAAAGATGAAAAATCCTTAAATTCTGGTGGAAATACGTCCATTAACGTACCAATGTATTATTAAAAACCTCTCCCTCCCTCTCCCCCCAAGCAAGTACTTTTCTTCAATGGTAACACACACTGTCAGAAACTGGAGTTGTAATTCTGAAGACCCCCAGTTCCAATTTTGAGTCCCAAACTGACTAATTTATTCCTAATATTGAAGTAAAGAATGCTGCTTCGGTTATTATCGCAGAATCCCACGAAATAGTTAATATATAAGTATATTTTGGATTGGATACTTACATAGACACCACATTTGCCAGGGTCTCGTTAGAACTAAAATTTGAGCATTGTTGCTGACGCTGTAGCATCAATGTCTTTACATAGCTTTGTTTCCTTCCTTAAAAGTTTATTGGGACTAAATGATGACTGGATCCTTCCAGTCTCCGTTCTGATTAGGAGTCAGCAAGTTGGATTCTACTGGCAATGTTCCTTGTCAGTTTCTCACTCAGTGTCTTGCATAGCTGATAGCAGCAAAGCCGGGGTCCAGTCTAATGGTGGAATTTGTGAGGCTTAAATAGCTAAAAACGCACACTTGTGTTAGGATAAAAACATAGTCGCCATAGGCTACTGTAATATTTTTAAGCAAGTGCATTATCCTAAGGAGCAAAGCATTCTCGATGCTCCACCCTCCAACCCGTGTCTCAGTATTCTTCCACTCTCTGAATTTGTGCTTTAGAGCTGAGAACAAATCAGGGTCCCAAAGTCTCTGCTAACCAGACACTAAATGTACTTGTTAGCTAGAGCCTGGAGTACTCAGGTTAGAGAGGACGTTTGCCCTCGGTTTAAGATATTCAGTCTCCAGCATAAGGAGCTCTGAGTCTAACCGACCTAAATATATTAGTCATTGATTGGGTTGGGTGAAGGCAGGACGGAGGAAGCCCACCGTTTAACAATCTGGACAGCTATAGGAGCAGACCCGCCACTCGCGGCGGGTCTGCACCCAGCGACGACTGCAGAGCCACCGGCAGCCTCGGAACTAGACCCGCCCTGCCATCCCGCCACCGCTCTCGGTGACCAGAGCCGCAGCGAGGCACGCGGCCGACCGCGCTGGGGCCCACCCCGCCTGACCGCAGGGCAAAACCAAGCAAGGAGGCGCTGCGCAGCCCGAGGGCTCAGAAAGGCCACGCAGTGGCGGCGGTGACGCTGACTCAGCGAGGGCAAGCCGCCAGACTCGGGCAGCCGCAGCGGCCCCTCGCCCGGGCGGCGGGGCGCGAAGCCACCCCCGCCTCCGGCCCCACCCGGCCGCGCCCGAGGCCGCGCGGCGTCACAGAGCGCATGCGTGCCGCGGGGGATGCCGGGAGCGCGCAGTGGCGGCAGCGGCGACGACGGCAGTAACAGCGGCGGCTCCAGCGGGGACGAGAACGGGGCGGTGACCGTGTGGGAGGTGGTCTCACTTTTGGGGAAGCTGCTGGGCACCGTCGCCGTACTGAAGGTGGTTCTGTACCTGCTCCGGGTGTGCTTAGCGATGGCCTGGAAATCCGGCGGCGCCTGCCACTCGGAGCTAATCCACAACCTCCGCAGTAAGTGCCACCCCCGCCGGGTGTGGGGCAACCGGGGAAGGCCAGGCCTGGTCCGGGTCCCCTGGGGCCGCCCGGGACGTTCTGTCTACTCCCCGTGCCTGCTTGAGGGCTTCGGCGCACGGTTGCACTCGCGGTCCCGAGCAGCGATCGCTGGTGATTGCCTCCCCCGGGACCTGTCACTCATCGGCGATGTGGACTGGAATCAGAGAAGGAGCCCGGGGCCGCTGCTCTTGGGGCGGGGGCAGGCATCTCCCCACGGGCCTGGGGGACGGGGCTGGGGGCGCACAGGTAGCGGGGCTGTCACTCGAGTCCGTCGCCTCCCGGTTCAGGTCCAGCGGGCGAGGGGCGCGCCCTGGGGTGGAGGAGGGGGGAGTGGAATATTGGCTAGACCTCCGAGAGACAGGAGCTGGAGCTGGGAGGACTCCGCCCTCGACCCCCGCGTCCTCACACCTACTCCTCGCGTCCTAAATCGATATAGCTGCAAGCTTTCTCGCCTATTCTGCCTGCCCCCCCCCCCCACCCCCAATCCCCCGCCCTCCGTTTTTTCCCCTGGCGGGAGATGCCACCGTCTGATACTGGCGAGGGGAGGGAGAGGAAGATGAGAGTTGCTGTCACTGCGGATGCTGGGAGAAATTTCTGGGACGGCTGTCCATTGGAAAGCTTCGTAGGGAGCTGAGGGAGGAAGGAGGAAGGATGCTCTCCTTGAGAGACTTGTGTTTCAGGAGCCTTCAGAGGTCCTGGAGATCCGGCGGACCATTGTGTTCTGCGGCCCCTTTTCACTTTTATCAGGGCCATCGTATGCTTTAAAAGCTGTGCATGGAAGTTTTCTCTACACCGTTGCCTTTAGTTATTGTATTCCTTCCTCTGATGATAATTTTAGGGTGGGATGAGTGCTGTGTCACTTTCTTTTTTTAAATTGAACTATAGTGTCGCCGTCTGGTCGGGAGACCAGAACCGCAGTCTATAATACTCTCTCTCTGGTTAGAATTTATAGCACTCTTCTTTGCCACTGACTTTGCAAATAATCTCTACCGTGCCACGTGGTATTTTTAATTGTTATAGGTTGTTTAGCTTTTCGCGTGTCATGTTTTCGAATTCGATTTGTAACCTCCTTGAAGGCCGGGACTTTTTTTTTTTTTTTAGTATCTTTGAATCCCCTCATCTTAATAATCATTACTTTTTAAAAAAATAAATGCCAGTTAAGTATATATTATATGCTTGGATCTAGGCTAGGAATACTAAGATTAGTGAGAGAAATAAGTAACATTGGCTGACACATGGTTAGTACTTAATGTTAGTCATTTTTTTTTTTTTTCTAAACACAATGTTCCAAAGTTGGAGATTGTGTCCTTAGTGTTTAGTAAAGAATGTTTGAGGAGGATACGGCACCCCACTCCAGTATTCTTGCCCTCCAGAGAATCCCATGGACAGAGGAGCCTAATGGGCTACAGTCCACGGGGGTCGCAGAGTCCGGACATGACTGAAGCAACTTAGCTATATATATATATATGTGTATATATATATATATATATATGTATATATATATATATATATATATACACACACACACACACACACATACATACATACATACATATATATATACACACATATATATATGTTCAAAGAATGTTTAGGTTTAAAAGCCCTGTCTAACATTGCCAGTATTCACATTATGGAAGGATACTTGATTGGAAATGGAAATATATGTGCAGTATCAGTGTTAAGAGTAATTTAGGTTCTCATAGACCAGAAGTTCAATATGTTGTAAATATTTTAATAAAACTTCTTAAAATTATCTAGTGCCTACACACCTGAAACATTCTGTACTTGAATTCTGATTAAGTAATTTTCCACCAGCAGGTTATCTCAGTAAACACTTGGCTGTGGCAGAAATTTGTAATCAATCAGGCTCTTGAAGACTCTCCTTTTTGGGCCAAATTTGTAGTAAGCCAAAACTAGATCTTTTCCCAGTGGTTTTGTAATCGATTTAATGTATTGCATTAAATGTATTCTTAGCTGAAATTTCTAAGGATGTTTTCCTATCAGAAAATTTAATGAGAAATATTTAACATATATGGATGTTGATACTTAGTTTTATACTAGTTCTATGACTAGTAAGAGGAAATAGTGTAGGCAGATTGTTTAGCCTTTTTCATAACGCTTTTGCAACTTTAGTTTCAACTTCTTGCTGAATTAATTTGAGCCAATAGATTTCATATTTATTTAATAGTTCACTAATAACACTAGTATTTGCTCACATAAAAATTTCAGTTGGCACACACTGAAAATTTCTCACTCTTTCCTGGTAATTGCACCACTGTGTATTCTTCCTCACTTAAAGGCTTCTATAATGCTGATACTGAAGTGAATATGGATCTGCAAATTGGAAGAGGAAGCAAATTACAGTTTTATTTTTTTTAATCAAATAAGGTTCATGATTGGTTTCATTTTAATATTTTATATTAATTTTATTGAAAATACCTACTGAGGTGTTTCTTCTACAAGACATGATAGAAGTATGATTTCACAGTTGATATTTATAGATTATTTTAGATTGTAATGATACATTCATAATATCTCATAGCTTATGTTTGTATTGATAACTGCTCTTAAGTGACTGCCAACCGTGGTCCAAAACTTTAGCATGCCTCAAAATCTGCTGGATCACCCGGAGAGCTTGTTAAAACAAATTAAGACCGATTGCTGGGGCTCAAGAATTCACATTTCCGACAAGCTCCTAAGTAATATGCTGCTGCTGTTCTGGAGACCACACTTTGAAGATCACTGATGTAGAGAACTGAAAATTATAAGACTAAACCCTGCCAGTGTTTCGGTTGAATCATTTTTATACTTTCAAATAAAATTTTAGGGAAAAAATCTGTAGCAGGCCTGCCCAGCAGAGCTGCCTGTCGTGTCGGTATCTGTGCCATTCAGTACTGTGGCCACTAGCTACATGGGGCGCTGAGCATTTGAAATGTGAGTGCACCTGAAGAACTGGATTCTGTGTTATTTAAATTAACTCTGATACCACATGTTGGACATCACGGGTCTTTAGAAATGGAAAATAGATATTTTATGGCTGTAGACTGATAACGTGCTCATGAAATGTTAATTCAAAATAACTTAGAGCCTGTTTAATCCAGGGAATGTGACAATTAATGTTTACATTAGGGTTTATTTTCTACTTTTATTGGGATAATTTTATGCCGTGGTGAAAGGAGAAGAAGGAGGCAGGAGTGGATGAGATTGAGAGGTTGTCTGCTAGAGCAGGGATGTCCAAACCAAAGTGTTTGTGAAAGATTGACTCTGACTAGACTTCAAATACTGTATTGGTCGCTTAAAACAATGCTAATAATTGTTCTTTTACGTATTTTGTTGTTGTTGTTGTTAAAAAAATTCAGTCCACTACCCTAACACATCAGTTGTTTCTAACTATATGTCCTTTGCAACCTTGAGTGTGCCATTTGCGCGTATAATGTATGTATAATCTGTGGAAACAGTCAACTGACATTTGACTATCTTCTATGTCCCATACACTGGGGATACAGCAATGAGAAGCAAACATCTATTCTCTCTTGAAGCTTACTTCTTGTGGGAGCAGACAAAGAAAATATATGTCACATGATAAGTGGCAAAGTAGAGAAAGAGGATAGGGAGTATGGGGTGGTAGGTTTGCAGTTGTAGGGGAGAAGGCCTCACTAAGGTGTCATTTGAGTAAAGATTTGATGAAGAAGAAGAAATTCAAGCCATGCAGATAGAGCTGGGGGACAGGCATACTAGACAGAGAAAATAGAATGTGCTAGATTTGGACTTGGGGTGTAGGAGAAAGACTGATGTCAAGGATATGACACAAGGTTTTAGACCTGGGCAATGGGAACAATTTACCATTTTCTGAGTTGGAAATAATAAGTGAGTGAGCCGCAGGGATTTGGAGATGGGGTGTGCTAGGAAGTGTGGGAGAGTAGGAGTTTATTTGGGGAAATGTTTGGTTTCAGTTGCTTAATAAAACATTAAAGTGAAGACCCTTAATAGGCATTTAAATTTTTAAAAGTTTTTAGCCTTTGTATCCTTCTTTATTTCTACAAATAAATTGAAATCATTTTCTTACTCTGTTTGGAGTGTCAGTTCTTAGCCACTAACAGCATAACTAGTGGAAAAGAGAATATTAGTTTTATCATGTGCATTCATGGGCTAAGTGTAACAGGTAATAAAATGCTAAGTGACTCTTTTTTAGAAATTTGGGCCTCACTTAGAATCCAAAAAACACTTCCTTGTTTTAACTTATGTCAGTCTTATGGTTACACCCTGGTAAGTAAACGTACAGTATACTGACTAAAATTTAATAGAAAAACTTTTGAGGAAGAATTTTAATATCAGTGTGTCTACTTAAATTTAACTAAAATTAAAAATTCAGCTCCTCAGTCATACCAACCACATTTCATGAGCTCAGTGGCCATATGAGGTTAGGGGCTAGACTGAACAGTGCAGATGCAGAACATTTCAATCATCATAAGAAGTCCTTTGGAGCAGCACTAGATCTAGATGATAGATTATATTACATTCTATTCAGTGTGATCTTAGTTCATTCTGTTGTGCTGTTCCACGTATTTTTATTAGTATTGCACTTAGTTAAGACCAACAAGCGTAGTTAAAACCTACGCTTTAAGTGTAGCAGTGAAATACTGAAGATTTTCAGACAAGAGTGGTCAAGATGACAAGTGCACCAGCATCTTACATGATGGTTTGATGAAATGGAGGTGGTTTGATGTAGCAATGAGAAAGCTAAAGAGAGCAGTAGTGTTTATTTTAAAATTAATTTTTATTGGAGTAGCTTTACAATGTTTTGTTAATTTGCTGCTGGGCAACGAAGTGAATAGTTGTACATATATCCCCTCTTTTTTCAATTTCCTTCCCATTTAGGTCACCTTAGAGCATTGACTAAAGTTCCTTGTGCTATACAGTCGATTCTTGTTAGTTACCTGTTTTATATGTAGTAGTGTGTATATGTCAATCCCGATCTCATCCCCTGCTCCCTAGCAGTGTTTACATATTTGAAGGAAATCATGTAGTGAAGGGTCAAACCAGGACAGATGGGAGGCAGATTTTTGACTCATTATAAGGAAGCACTCACAAAGCAATCCTAACAAAGATTTGGCTTTGAAAAACTTTTTTCTGTCACTGGATATGTTGAAGCAAAGAATGATCGACCATTTCATTGTAAGCGATATCGTGAAAGAGATTTGTCCTCGGCTTTCACTACGTGGTAGACCTCTGAGGACCCTTCCAAATCCAAGATTCCATAATTTTAATCACTTCATGGTTTGTATGAAATCACATGTGGGGAGTGTATATGTGTGTGTGTGTTATAGGAGAGAGCCAGAGAAGTTAACATTTGGTTACCTATATTTTAGAGTTTTGCATGACATTTTATTTTGTCAGAAATGTTAAGGAGTCCAAGGAACATGCTCTTTTGAGAAGTAGCGTCAGAACAGATAACTGTGTATCTATTAAGAGTGATAATGGTTTAGAGAAAGATGTATTTTTAATAATCTCTGATATTTAGATGATATGCTTTATCATAACTTGGTATCACTTAAAATTTTTCTTTGATTATGGTTTACTATATAATTTTAAATTAATCCCTTTCAGACTTTCTGTACGGAGAATATCTCAGGTTCTACTTACCTCCTTTCAATGCCTAATCGTTCTAGATGGGAAGTAAAAGGGAACCATTTTGTTGATTTCTTTCTGTTCTCCCTGGCATTTTGTTAGTGGGGAAGAAATAGAGAGTAGTTGATTAACAAATGCTCAAGTCATAAAACTAATACAATAATGTAATAGTTCTTTTTTTGAGATTTAACTCTGTAACAAGTTACAGAAACTTAGTTTCTGTATGACTTGAAATCCATCTGTAGCCTGTTTTCTTATCTGTGTTTTCAGTGCTTCATACCAGCACAGGATCTTTTTTTTCCATCTCTGCCAGGATTGCTTCCAGTCTTTTGTTCTCCCAGATCAGAAATCTTGTAATAGTTATTGATTCTTTCAGATTGTCCCGAGATTAACTCAGTAGTTATTACAGATGTCTTTCACGGCCAACCCTTTCACTGTATTTTCATTGATTGTACCCTAGCCTAGGCTCTTAGTTCTTACTTGGAGTGATATACCTCCAAGTGTCTGATTGGTCATCTCACTTTGAATTTCTGTCCGCTCAGGTTCATGCTACGCCTTGCACTGATTGTCTTAGTATACTGCTCTCTGTTTTGTCACTGTTCTGCCAAGATTTCTGTGGCTTACTGTACCAGTTGGAAATACCTCTTGCTTAGCTTTCAGGCCTTTTAGGGGTCTTCTACAACCTGTTCCCGTGCTCCCACTCCAATCCTATTGTTCAGACTGATCTCATTTTACACATACAAAGTTTGTCTCCTGTAACAATCCAAGTATGAACAAGTAATTCAGAGTTAATATGATAGTTCTATGGTCTTGGAGATGTGGGCTCCTTTTTTCTCGTTGTGACCACTAAAGTGTTTCCCTTGTCTACAAAGTTGAAGTTAATTTACCCCCATTATTTCCATATTCCAGCTGATGGGAAGAAAAGTGGGAAAAGGAGAAAACCCACATTCCTTTTAAGGGCATACATAATTTCTTCCTGTGTTCTCATTGGCAAGAACTTGAATTGTAGGCTACATTTAACTACAGCGAGGCTAGATAATGCCCCCAGTTCTACCACTGTGAAAGAAACAGAGACCCTGCCGCATCTTACATCTTGCTCACTGGAGCCTCTAGTGAACACTTCTAATTGTGCTTTTGGGTCTTCTGGTGATTGTCTTCATGTCTTTAAATAATATGCTTGAACTTCTATTTCTTTATCAGCTTTAGACATCATCTGCTGACTTCCTGCCAAGATGGATGAGTATTTACACCCTTTTAACTTACTCCCTTCCCCACATACAGTTATATTGTAATTTCTGCTTCCTCTTTTGTGGTTACCTTTGTAACTTTGAGTAATATACTTTAACCTCAATTTTTTGTTCTATAATTTATAAACTGACACTATACTTTAACCCTTCCACTTTGTATAAAAGAGTGCTTATTTTTCAACTTACTGGTGGCTATTTTACATTGTCAAAGTTGATAACATTTCATTTGGTTCATAGCAGTAAGTCATCTGCACTCTGTTAATTTTTAATTGTTGAAAATTAATAACCATCATCACAAACGTTAATGATTGGGTCAGTACCTCTCTGAGCTACGTAGTACGCGATGAGTTTATTCTCTGCTCTTTATTTCTAATATCACAGACCCCTCTACTGTTGACAGGGAATAGTCAAATGTTTTTCCTTGTTTTTTTTTGCTGTATGGCTAGTGGGATCTTAGTTCCCTTACCAGAGATTGAAAGTGATGAAAGTGCTGAGTCCTAACCACTGAACTTCCAGGGAATTTATGTTTTTCCTTCTTTTACACTTTTATCTGGAGAAGGCCATGGCACCCCACTCCAGTACTCTTGCCTGGAAAATCCCATGGATGGAGGAGCCTGGAGGGCTGCAGTCCATGGGGTTGCGAAGAGTCGGACACGACTAAGCGACTTAGCAACAACAACAACACTTTTATCAGTTTCTTGAAATCATGCCACAGTTTACAGTTCTTATATAAATTATGACTCTTGTATAGGGTTTTTGTCCTTTTCTTGGAATTTATTTCCCTTTTCACCCTTCCCTATTCCTCAAGTTGAGAAGAGAAGCAAATACCTTCTTAACATGGGTCTAATTTTTTCAAGTTTTTTTTTGTTTGTTTATAGCTTGGATTCTGTTGCGTTCTCCTTTCTGGATTCTGCTAACTTCTTATTTGGATCAACATTAACCATTGTTATAATTATTTAATTAGGGCCCTTGATCCTTAGGGTTCAGGAAAATTGAGCATGAGTGGTTCTAAAGCTGTTCACTAATTCAGAAAACCTTATAGTAATTGCATGTTTGCTTATAATTAGGCTGTACAAATGAAGTGAAACATTACTTTGCTGTTTGCTAGAAATATTGCAGGGCACTGGCAGTTGTATATGTCAGATTGTCAAGAATGGGAAAATGATTTAATAGCTTAGTAACCGTAGCTTGCTTTAGGCATCTTTCAAAATATGGAATCCTGGGAAAAATCAAATAACCTTATAGTGGAAATTTTGGAAATCATCTAATCATAGTCTAAGAAGTCTTTATCCTGAGCCTTATGCGTTCAGCTTCTTAATAAATGACTGGTGACATACTTTTAAAACCTGTTAGTTTTTTGGTGTGTGTGTGAATTCTATATCCCTCTATAGATTAAGAAACCTACCAAAGAAACTCAGGTGAGTTTGATAGATGTATGTTATCTAGCTTAAGGGAAGTAATCTCTTTAATATACTTGATTTTTAGAATGTGCTGGCAGCAATGTGTTTGATTTTATATATCACAAATGTTCTTTTAGAGAAGGATGTGTGAATATAATGGTAACTGGAAGTGTTGAGTGAGGCTGCTTAACCTGAGAAAGATAAAAACGTGAAATGATCGTGATTTGTTTAAATGTGTAAAAAGTGTTGGTTGGATAGAAAATTCATTATATTCTGGGTGACTTTAGAGAGTAGCACTAAGGGTTTATGTAAGTGAGTTATAAAGAGGGAGATTTCCTCTTAATATTGGGAAGTATTTTGATAATAGGGCTTCCCTTGTGGCTCAGCTGCTAAAGAATCTACCTGCAATGCTGGAGACCTAGGTTCGATCCCTGGGTTGGGAAAATCCCCTGGAGTAGGGAAAGGCTACCCACTCAAGTATTCTGGCCTGGAGAATTCCATGGACTCTATAGTCTATGGGGTTGCAGAGTTGGGTACAACTGAGTAACTTTCACAGTTCACACAATTCTGATAATCAATGTAGTCTAAATTTGAAATGGCTGTTTCACATCGTGCAGCTCTTCAAGTAGAGATCATGGTACCAATTTATGAAGAAGTTAGACTTGATGACCCTTCTGACTTTGAGAGTGAATTCGTGTAAGTCACTAAGCTATTTGAATATGGTAGTAGTACAGTGAAGTGGTCAACAGGAATCTGACATCTCAGCTTCAATGGCCCTACCCCTCATTTGCTCTGTGATCTGGAACAACTTAGTCTTTCTGTGCTCAGTCTTATCTGTAAGATGGAGTAATAATGGTGCTTACTTTATAGGATTGTTAGAGATAATGTAAGATTGCTTCATAGTTCCTAAGTTCATATCTCAAAAGAGATAGAGTGTGTGATGTGCTTAGGGTTTTTTCTGGCATGTGGTAAATATTCAGTAAATGATACTTCTCTTATTACTAAGATCAGTTGCTCAGTCGTGTCCGACTCTTTGCGTCCCCATGAATCGCAGCACACCAGGCCTCCCTGTCCATCACCAACTCCCGGAGTTCACTCAGACTCATGTCCATCGAGTCAGTGATGCCATCCAGCCATCTCATCCTCTGTCGTCCCCTTCTCCTCTTGCCCCCAGTCCCTCCCAGCATCAGAGTCTTTTCCAATGAGTCAACTCTTTGCATGAGGTGGCCAAAGTTCTGGAGTTTCAGCTTTAGCATCATTCCTTCCAAAGAAATCCCAGGGCTGATCTCCTTCAGAATGGACTGGTTGGATCTCCTTGCAGTCCAAGGGACTCTCAAGAGTCTTCTCCAACACCACAGTTCAAAAGCATCAATTCTTTGGCGCTCAGCCTTCTTCACAGTCCAACTCTCACATCCATACATGACCACTGGAAAAACCATAGCCTTGACTAGACGGGCCTTTGTTGGCAAAGTAATGTCTCTGCTTTTGAATATGCTATCTAGGTTGGACATAACTTTCCTTCCAAGGAGTAAGTGTCTTTTAATTTCATGGCTGCAGTCACCATCTGCAGTGATTTTGGAGCCCAAAAAAATAAAGTCTGACACTGTTTCCACTGTTTCCCCATCTGTTTCCCATGAAGTGATGGGACCGGATGCCATGATCTTCGTTTTCTGAATGTTGAGCTTTAAGCCAACTTTTTCACTCTCCTCTTTCACTTTCATCAAGTGGCTTTTTAGTTCCCCTTCACTTTCTGCCATAAGGGTGGTGTCATCTGCATATCTGAGGTGATTGATATTTCTCCCGGCAATCTTGATTCCAGCTTGTGTTTCTTCCAGTCCAGCGTTTCTCATGATGTACTCTGCATATAAGTTAAATAAGCAGGGTGACAATATACAGCCTTGACGTACTCCTTTTCCTATTTGGAACCAGTCTGTTGTTCCATGTCCAGTTCTAACTGTTGCTTCCTGACCTGCATACAGGTTTCTCAAGAGGCAGGTCAGGTGGTCTGGTATTCCCATCTCTTTCAGAATTTTCCACAGTTTATTGTGATCCACACAGTCAAAGGCTTTGGCATAGTCAATAAAGCAGAAATAGATGTTTTTCTGGAACTCTCTTGCTTTTTCAATGATCCAACACATGTTGGCAATTTGATCTCTGGTTCCTCTGCCTTTTCGAAAGCCACCTTGAACATCAGGAAGTTCACGGTTCACATATTGCTGAAGCCTGGCTTGGAGAATTTTGAGCATTACTTTACTAGCATGGGAGATGAGTGCAATTGTGAGGTAGTTTGAGCATTCTTTGGCATTGCCTTTCTTTGGGATTGGAATGAAAACTGACCTTTTCCAGTCCTGTGGCCACTGCTTTTAAAACTTTTTAAAAAATGCTTTAACTGTTTTAGTAGCCTTTACAGGTAGCTTGCCTGAGCTTATTTATATAGAAATAGTACTTTCTATTTGGGTTAATGAATCCAAATTTGTAATATTTTTAGTTAGAAAATGATTTGTATCTTTACCAGTCTATATGACTGTTTAAGTGTTTCTCTAGTTGGTATGCCTTATTTGCTAGTTTTTAAAACATTCTTTTGTTTTTTGGACAGTGTGTATTTATACATTTTATAGTGTCCTTAAACCACCTTTTTTTATACTTAGTATTTCTTATATGAGTATTTCTTTCTAATACTGTCTGGTCAGTCAGTATTAAGTGGTATCCTTTGATTCCTCAAAACAGTCAATGATCTAATTCTGCTTTTCCCTTTTTTTCCTTTTCCCATTGTTTTTAGTTGCATTGTTTCTACTTTGTCAGAACATATAACATTTAAGTATTATTATTCCACTGGTGTCTTTTTTAGAAATTTATTGCTGCCCTGGGTCTTCGTTGCTTTGTGAGGGCTTTTCCTAGTTGCAGTGAGTAGGCACTGCTGCTCGTTGCAGCTCTTGGGTTTCTCATTGCGGCGGCTTCTCTTTGTTTTTTTTTTTTTTAAACAGCTTTTGGTCTTTTTAAAAAAAAAAAAAATTTATTTATTTATTTTTGGCTGTACTGGGTCTTCGTTGCTGCCCAGGCTTTTCTCTAGTTGCAGTACGCAGGCTTCTTGTTGCAGTGGCTTCCCTCGTGGAGTATGGGCTCTACAGCGTGCGGGCTTTAGTCATTGAGGCACGCAGACTCAGGAGTTGCAGTTCCTGGGCTCTAGAGCCATGGGCTCAGCAGTTGTGGCCCATGAGCTTAGTCGCTCTGTGGCATGTGGAATCTTTCTGGAACAGGGATCAAACCCATGTCCCCTGCATTGGCAGGTGCACTCCCATCCCCTGTGCCACCAGGGAGGTCCTCCACTAGTGTCTTTACCCTTTTAGTCTTTAAGCCTTTTAGCTAAAACCAGTTTTTATTCAGTAACAATTGCAATAGGGGAAAAGAGCCATTAGTATAAAACTGGTCTTAGTTATCAATACAGCGTAAGTGAGTGCAGATTTATAGTCTAGGAGCAGGGTGGGGATCAGTGGGTGGAAAATTACATCAAGAGTAATGTGTGTTCTGGCTAAACCAATTTGACAGGATCCTTCTGGAGGCAGGCCAATCCACCCAATTTTAACCTTTGCTCTACAATTGGACATGTGTCCTTTTCTGAGGTATCCCTGGTAATTACTTCATTAGATGAAGCACATCTTCTAGAAGATTTCTTAGGAAGGACATGTGTGTTTAGCATTCCCTGAGTTCTTGCACATTTAAGACGTTTTTCCTATAACCTTGATAATTTGAAGAACAGTTTTGGCCATAATTTTAAAAAGTCAGCTTTATTGAGATATAATTTATGGAAAAATTCACCAATTTTAAGATTACAATTTGAAAATTTTGACAAATACAGTTGTATAACCACCACCCTAATGATATAAAACAGGAGTGAGCAAACTACAACCGACGGGCCAAATCTGGCCTGCTGCCTGTTTTTAGAAATAAAGTTTTATTTGAGTACAACCACACCCATTCGTTTATGTCTGCTGTAAAGCTGTTCTTGCACTTTAGTGGCAGAGTCAAGTAGTTGAAGCAGAGACTATATGGCCTTCAAAGCCTAAAATATTTATTTACTGTTTCGATCTTAACAGAAGTTTGCTGTTCTCTGATACAGACCATTTCTTTCACCTACAAAATTTTCTCATGCCCTTTTGCAATTAATCTCCTCCTTTCGTCCCCCAACCCTTAGCAACTCCGAATCAGTTCAGCCTCTATGGTTTTGACTTTTTTGGAATTCAGTGTATTAATAGATGGAATCACATAGGGTAAAATCTCCTTGCCTGACTTCTTTCAGTGAAGTTAGTGCTCTTGAGATTTGTTCATGTTGTTGGGTACATTTACCGTCCTCCTTTTTAGTTATTAACTTGCACTTCCTTTCCTTGAATTTCTTGAAAATGCTGCTGCTTCATTCTTGCTTTGCTTTGAATATTGCTCTCAAGAAAGCTAATGGTTGTCTTTCTTTTTTTTTTTTAACTCTCACTAGGTAATTTGATTTTTTTTGCCTTGAGAGTTGAATTTTTTTTTTCTTGTTTTAAAGTCTGATAGTATTTTCTTTTCTTCTCTCTCTCTCTCCCTTTTTATTTTTTTGGCTGTGCCATGTGGCTTGTGGGATCTTAGTTCTCGGACCAGGGGTTGAACCCAGATGCCCTGCAGTGAAAACACTTAAGTCCTAACCACTTGGCTGCCAGGGAATTCCCTGATAATTGTATTAGTAGATGTTTTGGATGTTGATGTTTCTGGTAATATTTACTTTCTGTTAAGTTTTCTTAGAATATAGTATTGGTATGTTTAATCAGCCAAAATATTTTGTTTGCATGTTGTCTTCTTTCTACAGTAGCTTTGACTAGAGTTAGTTTTCCTTTTTCCTATTTTTAGGCATTTTATGCACACAGTTCAAGAGCACTTGCAGTTTCTTTAATGGATAATGATATTGGTAATAGTGGTGAGAAGGGGGAAGAGTCGGTGTATCTTGCTGCTTTTCTGTTTCTGTAGGATCCTTCACTTTCTTCCTTCTTTCCCTTCATTGCTGTATCACGACGTCTCATCCTTTCCCTGCCTATATATGGTTCTCTCTCAGAAGCAGTGCTTCTTATGGTTGCCACTTCTGGCCCCACTATACTTTAAAAATAATTCTCTTAATTTAGATGATATTGGTGATTTTTAGTATATTTACAGGTATGTGCAACCATTACCATGGTCAATTTAATATTTTCATCTCAAAAAGATACCCTGTTTTGCCCTCCTATTCTCCTAACCATAAGCAACCACTAGTCTAGTTTCTTTCTCTATAGATTTGCCTGTTGTGGACATTTCATTAAATAGAATCATACAGTATGCCATCTTTGTGCTCGAGTTCTTTCACTTCTGTAATGTTTTCAAGAATCATTTATGTCATATGGTCTTGCCTTCCTTTTTGAAAAACTTATTTCTCTTGATCCCTATAACAGTATGTCCACTTGATTTTCTTCTGCCTCTGTGGCTGCTCCTCATCATAATCTTTGAAGGCTCCAGTCCCTTTGCATTTCTCTTAAATGGACAATGTTGTTTTTCTTCTTTGTGTACTTTTTCCCCTGGCCACTTTCCTTCACTTCCATTGATTCAGTTGCCATCTGTACAACTAGTCATTTATATCTCTAATCTAGATTTTTCTCCAGATCTGTTTGTCCAACTGGCTGATATGTATCTCCATGGGTATGGTCCATAGCTCCTCCTAAATACATAGCTTCTCCTTTTTTTCCTTGGCTATAATAATTCTCTAGGATTTCTCAGACCAGTATATGACACCAGCATCTCAAACATTATCCCCCTCCCACCTCCAAATTTAGTCAGTCAAGTATACATTACCTACTAAATATAACTCAAATCCTTCTTTTCTTCGTCCTTACTTTCATTATTAAAGACCATATTGCGATTACCTGAGCCATCATGACAATTTTGCTCTCTTCCAGTCTAGTCTCTACAGTGTAGCCAGAGTAATTATGTTAAATAACTACATCTGATCTTGCCACTCCCAACTTAAAGTATTGCCTCATTCATTTCAGAAAATGGAATCATCAAGACAGATAAAGTGTTTGAAGTAATGTTGGCCACAGACCGCTCCCATTATGCAAAATGTAACCCTTATATGGATTCTCCACAATCAATAGGTAAGTTTTGGATATTTGAAAATATCACAAATTTTACTCATTTGCTGTCTAATCTTTGTAAGTAAAAATAGACAGACCATTTTCCATTTATTACCTTGCTGATCCATTATAATAAAGTGTTGTTTATGAAGTGTCTTTTCTATTTTCTTAAAGGAGATATGTAAGAATTTTGTAAACAATTTCTTAAAGCGTCCTTTAGATGAAAACTTACAGTTTCTATTTTCTTGAAGGATATATGTAAAAATTCTATAAACATTTCCTTAAAGTGCACTTTAGATGAAAGCTTAGAGTTTAAGCTGCATGCTGAATTCTCTTAGGGTCTCTAATGTTGACAAAGGTTGGTTTTTGCAGTAGCAGAAAATTCTAAAATTGGTATTGAAGAAAATGTGTAGCTAAGTTATTACTGACTTCTCTGCTTCACTTGCCCTGAGTTTTCTGGTTTGTGCTTGTTTTTAGAAAGTGCCATATTTAACTCCTTCTCCTGAAGCAGGCTTTGCTGAACTGCTGAGCCTTGGCAGTGGGCGCCTTTGAGGCTTAGGAGTGCCTCAGGATTCTGTCGGCCAGCTGCCATGCTGCCTTCTTTTGGAAATACTTTAACGGTCAGCAGAGAAGATCCTGGGGAGCTTCTGAACCCCGAAGGCACCTGCTACCACCGCTCAGTGAAAATTGCTTCAGATGCAGAAGCAGGTAAATAAGTCTCGAGAAAGCAATACTGGAAAAAAAACTAAAAGCTAAAAACTAAAAAAAGATTGTTTTAATTAACATTAGGTGATAGTGTAAAGAGTAAATAGAAGTACTTTATTAGTCTCTTAAGTTCCTCTGGTTGCTCGTGCCAGTTTTTTTTTTAAGGTGCCAAAAATATGATGTAAGTTAATTTGCAATGATTTTGCATATTTTATGATATATGGAAGCTTATTTTCTTTTTATGAATCAGAAGGGAAAAACATCATAAATGTATCAAGTCAATGAAATTCTTCCTTAACTAACTATATGGGGGAAGAAATTTTTAGAAATAGTGGGACCGTTGTACTGAGCACAAATAGCCTTTGGCATGAGTATATTTTCTAATTTTAACTGCATGACAGTACTCTCAAGTACAGAATGTTTTTATTTCTTGAGATCATAAACGTGAAAATAATTATTATGAAAAATAATGTATGGATGCTAGAAAAGGAATTACATGGAGCATTTCATGTGTTTTTGCAGCTGAATGTATCAGTAGTTCTCTTCTTCTTTTGCAGGGTTCCAAGCAACAATCAGTGCTCCACACATGGTAAGTTAACGTTGGTCATTTGGGTGCAAATGGATCACGTTTTTCCTCTTAAGAGTGCTTTTTTCAGTAAAAAACGGTTATAAGAACATTTTAAACTTCTAATCATAATCTTTTTTATTATTTTATTTGTAACGAATTAATTATTCTTATTCTTAATACAAGATGTGGAGAAGAAACTCTTTCTGGTAAAAACTGTCATTAAAGTTTTTGGTGGTTGTCATTGATATCTAATCATGTAAAAAGTGGATATAAAAAGTAGTTATTTATTTAGTGATGAGTTAATTAAGGGAAAGAATATTTAAAAAATATAATGACCATGGACTTCCTTGGTGGCTCAGTGGTAAAGAACCTGCCTGCCAATGCAAGAGACATGGATTCAATCCCTGAGTTGGAAACATCCCCTGGAGAAGGAAATGAAAACCAACTCCAGTATTCTTGCCTGGGAATTCCCGTGGACAGAGGCAGGCTACAGGCCATGGGGTCGCAAAAGAGTTGAACAAGGCTTAGCAACTAAACAACAAATGGCATTTCTACGTTTAACATTTTGAGGAACTGCCAAACTGTCTTCCAAAATGGCTACATCATTTTAAGTCCCACCAACAACCTATGAGGGTTCTAATTTCAACACTTCTTTTCAACACTTGTTATTGTATGTTTTGTTTTATCCATCCTAGTAGCTATGGAGTGGTATCTCATTGTGGTTTTAATTTGCATTTCCCTAATGATGATGAGATTTCAAATTTCAGGATATTTCAAATCCTGAAAGATGATGCTGTGAAAGTGCTGCACTCAATATGCCAGCAAATTTGGAAAACTCAGCAGTGGCCATACGACTGGAAAAGGTCAGTTTTCATTCCAATCCCAAAGAAAGGCAATGCCAAAGAATGCTCAAACTACCGCACAGTTGCACTCATCTCACATGCTAGTAAAGTAATGCTCAAAATTCTCCAAGCCAGGCTTCAGCAATATGTGAACCGTGAACTTCCTGATGTTCAAGCTGGTTTTAGAAAAGGCAGAGGAACCAGAGATCAAATTGCCAACATCCGCTGGATCATGGGAAAAGCAAGAGAGTTCCAGAAAAATATCTATTTCTGCTTTATTGACTATGCCAAAGCCTTTGACTGTGTGGATCACAATAAACTGTGGAAAATTCTGAAAGAGATGGGAATACCAGACCACCTGACCTGCCTCTTGAGAAATCTGTATGCAGGTCAGGAAGCAACAGTTAGAACTGGACATGAAACAACAGACTGGTATATTGTCACCCTGCTTATTTAACTTATATGCAGAGTACATCATGAGAAACGCTGGACTGGAAGAAGCACAAGCTGGAATCAAGATTGCCGGGAGAAATATCAATAACCTCAGATATGCAGATGACACCACCCTTATGGCAGAAAGTGAAGAGGAACTAAAAAGCCTCTTGATGAAAGTGAAAGCGGAGAGTGAAAAAGTGGGCTTAAAGCTCAACATTCAGAAAACGAAGATCATGGCATCCGGTCCCATCACTTCGTGGAAAATAGATGGGGAAACAGTGGAAACAGTGTCAGACTAGATTATTTTGGGCTCCAAAATCACTGCAGATGGTGACTGTAGCCATGAAATTAAAAGACGCTTACTGCTTGGAAGGAAAGTTATGACCAACCTAGATAGCATATTCAAAAGCAGAGACATTACTTTGCCAACAAAGGTTCATCTAGTCAAGGCTATGGTTTTTCCTGTGGTCATGTATGGATGTGAGAGTTGGACTGTAAAGAAGGCTGAGCGCCAAAGAATTGATGCTTTTGAACTGTGGTGTTGGAGAAGACTCTTGAGAGTCCCTTGGACTGCAAGGAGATCCAACCAGTCCATTCTGAAGGAGATCAGCCCTGGGATTGGAATGATGCTAAAGCTGAAACTCCAATACTTTGGCCACCTCATGCAAAGAGTTGACTCATTGGAAAAGACTCTGATGCTGGAAGGGACTGGGGGCAGGAGGAGAAGGGGACGACAGAGGATGAGATGGCTGGATGGCATCACTGACTCGATGGACGTGAGTCTGAGTGAACTCCGGGAGTTGGTGATGGACAGGGAGGCCTGGTGTGCTGTGATTCATGGGGTCGCAAAGAGTTGGACATGACTGAGCGACTGAACTGAACTGAACTGAATGATGATGAGCATCTTTTCATGTGCTTATACAATGTTTCTACATCTGCATTTAATGAACCTCAAAGTCATAAGTTTGAAAGTAACTACATTTTCCAAAGTCTTAATTACAGAAAAATATGAAATGATGTCGTGGTAGCAATGAGCATATTTAGTATCCAGACACTGAATCCTAAATACCACTTAAAGAAATACTAGAGCTTCATGGAGAAGTGACTAAATTTCAGAAAGTGAAGAAGTACTTAAAGTCTACTGGGGTATTATCAGGAGGACATGGGAGCAGATTTAAAGAGACTCCCAGAAACCAAATTGGAGACAATTTGAGAATCAAAAAATGGTAGATAATGAAGATAATGGATTGTAACACAGTGAATTCAGAAACAAAAATCTGTGAGTCCATAGAGACTTAAAAAAAAAAAATAACAGGATGGAAAAGATGAAAAACAGAAGAATGTCAATTAATAAATGTGGAAAGAATAATAGAATTTTAAAAATCAGTTCTTTGTAATTATCACTGTAATTGTTGAATTAGGCAAAGATCATCAATTAATCTAAACCATTAAGAGGAAAGTTGTTGGGGAACAAAAAACATCCTTGTAGTCTCAAATTATTATTTGACATATTAATTACAAAGAGATAGCTCTGCCCTGAAAAATAGACTGATCTAGCTGTTACTACATTTACTAAGTTGTTCAGCTAAGCAAGTCCACTGGTGAGATGGCTGAGTGTTGTGTGCATCCTGATGTGATGCAATGGGAGGTGCCCTGCAAGCCCTGTGTGGTGGTCTTGCTAAAATTCTTTGATCTAAATCTAATCATGTGGAAATTGACACATCTAGAATGTGTGGGTAGTGTGTCGGACAGTTGGGCAGGGCTTTTTAAAAGGAGTCAGTGCTCTGATAGACCGAGAAAAGTGGTGGATGGAACAGAAGAATGGGGCAGAATATTCTGGAATTGGCATTTGCAAAGCATGAACTTCCAATGGATTGGAGGGAACAGCTGTAAAGGAGATTTGGGGGACAACTGAGGAAAGGAGTGTGGTGTGTATGTTGATACTTTGTTGTTGTTCAGTTGCTAAGTCGTCTCCCACTGCAGGCTTCCCTTGAGTGTTGATACTAAACAGATGATTTTCTTGAGTGTGGTAAAGGAGATGTGGTTGCAAAGAAAAGTGTCCCAGTTTGCTTTTTTTGGCAGGTACATGCAAACGTATTTAGAAGTGTAGTATTATGATGTCCACAGCATATTTTCAGATGGTTTGATAAAATAGTTTGGCCCAATAGAAACAGTTGATGACTGTATGAGGAGAAAAGGGTGTTCTGTGCATTTCCTGTGGGTTTAAAATTTTTCTGTGGGCTTGAAATTTTTCATAATTATTAAAAATGAGTTTTTTAAAAAACTTAAATTTTAGATTTAGAGATGAGCATGGATTATCCAAAAGAATATTAACTATAGTGATAAAAGCATGAAAAAAGCTGGTAATTGCGATCGAAGACCTTGACATTTTAAATCTGAATAGGATTTTAATCAGAGAAGGCAATGGCACCCCATTCTAGTACTCTTGCCTGGAAAATCCCATGGACAGAGGAGCCTGGTAGGCTGCAGTCCATGGGGTCTCGAAGAGTCGGACACGACTGAGTGACTTCACTTTCACTTTTCATTTTCGTGCATTGGAGAAGGAAATGGCAACCCACTCCAGTGTTCTTGCCTGGAGAATCCCAGGGATGGGAGAGCCTGGTGGGCTGCCGTCCATGGGGTCGCACAGAGTCAGACACGACTGAAGCAACTTAGCAGCAGCAGCAGCAGCAGCAGGATTTTAATAATAGCTTAGCATACTCTCTTTCAAAAAAACAAATTTTATGCAAATCTAGTACTGAAAAAAAAATTCCTGAGTTTCTTTTGGTGTTAAGTTGGGACAGTACTGCCTATAAATTAGGGATTGGCACCTTCAATCCTTCCTAGTCCTTTCATTTTTGGACTCAGGAAAGTCCAGCTGTTACAGGAGTTATTTTGTTTCTTTGATTATTTCAGCCAAATATGATACTTGTTATCTTATTAATGGGTTTATTAAACTTGCAGGGGATACTGATTGTTTCAAAATATCTGATAAAAGTTACAGACATTCCTGAAGAAAGTTCACAAACTTTCTCTTAATTAGAGATTCCATTCTTCATGCTAAGCCTCTTGTCTAAAAACAATAGCTTTGACTAAATAAAATGTTTCTAGTAGTTTCTTCAGTAAAAGTTAAACCATTGTGTCTCATAGAAACCTCATTAATTACCACTTCCTTGTTCCACTGGTTGATGTACGTAATGGTAATTCAAAGATAGTATCCCACTCTATATTTTTGAAACATCAAAGAAAGATAAGGTTAGTGAGAGATTTTTGAAATTTTTGAAAGTCTCAACACTTACAGAGTTGCAAGTATATTATCAAGAACCTTTCTTTCTTTACTCCATTTGAACATACATTGCTGAAATGATGCTCCATCTCTCTTGAATACTTCAGGATGTAATTTATTTCCTGTAAAGAACATTCTCCTATACAACTACAATATAGCTAGCCATCAAAACCAGGACATGAACATTGACACGTTAACTACCATTTAATCTTCAAACTCCCTTTAAGTTTTTCCAATTGTCCTTATGATATCCTTTATAGCAATACTTTGAACATTTAATCCAGGACTCTTTCATAGTACTAGTGGTTTTCACTCATTAGGCAAGAAGCTCTTTGCAAAAGAATCTATATGAAAAATGGAAAAAGTTAGTTTACTATAACTCTTTTCCCAAACACAGTAGCCACAGGTTTACATTTGCGTGTTGCTCCTAAATAGGTTTTGCAGAACCTTAATTACTTTCTGGAACACGGTTTCAAAATCCTCAAATTGTATGAGGCTGCATCTATTAATAGCCTTCTCCACTTTTTGTGTTAATTGTGGGAAAAGATAGCCTCAATGTCTTTTAAAGAATTTTTAATATGGAAAATTTCCAACACCACACATGCAAATAGGATAATATAATGAACCCTCATGTAGCCAGTCACCCAACTCCATTAATTACCAACAATGTGCTAATCTTGTTTTATATAGTTATTTCTCTTTTACTGAAATAAAGCTATCTCAAACATAATATCATTTTACCTGTAAGTCGTATAAATCAGAAGGATTAAAAGTATAACTACAATACAATATCATGCCTAACAATGTTCCTTAGTATTATCTTATACCTAGTCCGTGTTCAAACTTTACCAGCTGTTTCAAAAAATTCTTTTATAGTTGATTTGCTTAAATCAGGATCCAAACAAGAGGCTTATGTTACACCTTTTTAATCTTTTAAAGTCTCTTTTCATTTTAATAGTCTCCATTTTGAAAATGCCATTTATTTATTGACAAAATTTGTTCATTTATCCTATAGAAGTTCCCATATTCATTAAATGATTCTTAGCCATATTTAACTTTTTCCTTTTTTTTCTTTTCAAGAAAATTTCCTAATGGTTCTTCTGTTCATTACAGTAGGAGGTACATAAATGTTTGTACCACCTACTTTTAGTGATTAGAGTAAATAATATTTTCAGAGTTTTTTTTTTTAATTAAATTGCCATATACCCAAAAGTGGCTCAGACAGTAAAGAGTCTGCCTGCAGTGTGGGAGACCCAGATTCGATCCCAGGGTCGGGAAAATCTCCTGGAGAAGGAAATGGCAACCCACTCCAATATCCTTGCATGGAAAATTCCATGAATAGAGTAGCCTACAGTCCATGGGGTTGCAAAGAGTTGGACACGACTGAGTGACTTCACTTTCAGTTTTTCACAGTGCACACATCTTAAGTGTACAGCTTGATGAATGTTTATGTGTCTACATATGTGTAACCACTACCAGGTCATTTCCTGCACTCTAGAAGGCTCCCTCAGTCAGAAAGGCTTCTTTTCCTAGTCAGCCTCCGTCCTCTAGGTAATCAGTATTCTGGCTTTTATCAGCTAAGTTAGGGAGTTTCTATTCTGTCCTCCATTTTGAATGATACCTATATCTGATGATTAAAAAAAAATTTTTTTTTTAATTTTGACATAATTTCAGACTTACAGAAATATTCTAAGAATAGTACAAATAATTCCCAGATAAAGTGTTATCATTGTACTGCATTAGGTTTATCATTTATTCTCTCTCTCCTTCTCTCTCCCTCCCCCTATTTATATGGAGGGAGGAAGATGTGTGTATATATATATATATATATGAAATATATATATATATTTTATGAACTCTGTAGGCATAATTTGCAAACAGAATGCTCTTTATCTTTAAAAGTAGAACATTCACCTAAATAACCATACTACAGTTGTCAAAATCAGGAAATTAACATTGATACAACACCATTAGCTAATTTACAGACCTCATTTAGATGTTATCAGTTGTTCTAATAATGTCTTTTAAAGAAAAAGAAGGTTGCAGATCAGGAGTTTCATTCAATTGCCATGTCTTTTTAATCTGGAATAGCGCCTTAGTTTTTTTCTTTTATAGTATTGAAAATGTTTATGAATACAGGCCAGTTATTTTATAGATTGCCTCTCAATTTAGGTTGGTCTGATATTTCTTCCTGGTTAGATATGTTATACATTTTTGCCTGAAATATTGCAGATGTTATGTAATGTCAGAGTGTCCCAGTTTTGGTGATACTAACATTAATCATCTGATTGAGGTAGTGTCAGTCAAGTTTCTCCACTAAGAAACTTCTAACTCCACTGTAAGGTTATTATTTTTCCCTTTTGTAATTAATGTGTCTTGGGCAAACACTTTGAGAGTATTTGCTCATCGAGTGATAATATACTAGTTTCAGCATCCATTTGTGATTTTTGACTTAATCAGTTATTACTAAACTGGTTGCCAAATGGCAGTTTTCTAAGTTCAATATTTCATCTATATTTGGAACATTTGGGAACAGTTTCTCCCTATCCTCCATTTATATATGTGTAGAGGGATATATTTACTTACTGTCACTATGGATTCATGGATGTGTATTTTTATCAACCAAGATCTTATAGTGAATGTACTTATTGCTACTGGATCGATGATTTTTAGTAGTGAACACACTAGGCATTTCAGGACAGCTTTTGAGATACCCTTTATTAATTCTAACCTCATATTTTGGAAAAGTACTAAAATGTAAGTTCGTAAAGAGGATGGAATAGAGAAGTCTTTATTTCTTGGTTTGATCCAAACCTTAACCAATGACTTTATTTGATATGTAATTTATACTGTAAACATAAACATATGTATCCTTTGGCCCCCTTTCTTCTACCTCTAGCTATTTATCCCATAGATATACTTTACAAGATTATTAAAAAGATTATTATCTTATGGTATATTAATACCTTTTAAGATTATTTATCTATTTGTTATGGAAGATTGAAGCTAACAAGTATCTCTCATTAGGCATATTTGTTCTTATAATACATTCATACAAACATATACTCCTTTAAGATATATTTATAAATACATATGTATTTGCTTACATTTGCATAAAGTGAATATGTTTGGAAGGAGTCAGTAGAAACTGGTAACATTGGTTGCCTTTAGGTGGGGAGAGGGGTGGAATGGAAACCTTTCACTGTAAATCTTTTTGTAGCTTTTTACTTTGAAATTGTTAAATTTTAAATATTCACATACTGGAGATCTAAAATTATGGAAACACTTTAAGCACAAGAATTTTAATCAAACTAGAATGTTCTTACATAATTCTTCTGTAGGTGTAAGTATGTAATATGTTATGTTTTCATTGTTTTGGTAGATGACAGTAGTGGAAAAATTGTTGAGAAGTTTGCAGCTTTATTCATATGCCATGGTATATATACTTTATAGAATTTTGGGAAGAAAAATGAATACTTGCTTTGTTTTCTTTTGGCAGCATGCATATGCACTAGAACTTCTATTTGATCAGTTACATGAAGGAGCTAAAGCTCTTGATGTAGGATCTGGAAGTGGAATCCTTACTGCATGTTTTGCACGTATGGTAAGAGCTTTATTTACTATTCTGGCCCCAACAGAAGCATATTATATGATTTGGCCATGTATTTTTTTCACTAGCAGTTTTTGAGGGTTTTCTTTCTTTTTAAATTCTGTTGAGATAGCAGTTAGAATATGTGTCACCTAGGATTTCTTTCTCTTGTGGTTGTGACAGAACATCCAGTTGAGCTCTGGCAGAGCTAGAAGGGAATTATTTGGTTATATCATGGAAAAGTCTAGAGGTCTCTCTGGCTTCTTGTATGGCTGGATTCAGAGAAAGATCTCAAGTTGTTATGGACCGTGAGTTTCTCTCTGGTTCTTGGTTTGACTTGGCTCTCCTCCGCAAGTTCTCTGCATTCTCAGATATGCTTTTCTCTTGTGATCACACAGTGGCAACCAAAAGCTCCCAGACTTCATTCTTGTAAGTTCTCATCTGGCAGAACCAGCCTGATATCCAAACAATAGGTTTATTAGGATTGAGGGAGAACTCTTTTTACATTAAGAAAAATGAATGCATTTTTATTTTATTTTATTATACTTCAAATTTCATCATCAGAGGCTTATCTGATAATGACTATTCGGAGTTTGAGTCTGGAGGCCCGCTCAGGCACCTTGGAGTAAAAGTTTATCTGTGCTCAGATAATCAAGTCAAGTTGATTAAGAAAAATCTTATACCTGGAGTCCAGCTTGGAAGGTTGTGGTCTAGTTAAGTTAGCATTTATGGATCCTTTATGAATCCATTTAATTTGCTATCAATATATAATTGACAGACTATTAGAATGTAAGCTCCAGAGTGGTGGGAATTTTTTCTGATTTTTTTTCATTGATGTATCCTAAGCCTCCAAACAGTGCCAGGCACACAGTAAGAATTCAGATATTCCTTTTCAGTTGTTTGACTTGGGCTGCCGTCTATGGGGTCGCACAGAATCGGACACGACTGAAGTGACTCAGCAGCAGCAACCCTCACTAATGGGATAAAATTAAATACTAGAAATGGTGTTTAATTAATGGCTTGTTTTCTATACTTGACTGTTTATGTTTTCAGAGGCATTATCATTTTTTTAAAAGTCATTTTATTTCTGAGTTATCTTTTTGAAAATGATACTAACTAATGTTTTTCACATGTTTACCATGTGCTAGTCAGTGTTCACAGTACTTTTCATGTATTCTCTTATTCCTCATGTCATTTATGCGGTATGTACCCGCTTCCTCCTCACTTTACAGCTGAGGAACCTGATTGATAGAATAACTTGTCAAGGTTATATAGTTGTAAGTAAGAAATTTAGATGTAAACCCAGATAGTTTGACTTCAGAGTCTTTATTGTGTTAATTTCATTCTACAGTTAATATTTATGTTTAGGGTCTTTTAATATTTTTACTTATTTTTGTATTTCCCACATGTGGCAGTAGAATCAGGTATAGAAATTCCTATAACATTTTTTATGTATCTGTAATATTTAAAGTCACACTTTCAATGGAATTTAAATAAAAAATGGTTGCACTGATAACTAACATTTAATATTGGTAGCTAAGTCCCATTTCAGGATTCTGGGTATAAAAATTAGAAATTGAAGGAAGAAAGATACCATTTTTCTTAGTATTATAAATTTTTATAATTCTAGTTTTATAATTACTGAAATATCATTATTCATTTAGGGTTATGGCTGAGAAAGTTATTTGTCAAATAATCTATAATGGAGTGAGTGTTTAACAATCAAATTAGAGACTTAAACTGTTTATTTATCCTGATTTCTCATTACTAAATATGACTTTGGATAAAGAAATATTTTATTGACACCTTAGAAAAACTAAGACCAGTGAATGATTGAATTATTCTCACTTCCAGGTTGGAACTAATGGGAAAGTCATAGGAATTGACCACATTAAAGAGCTAGTAGATGACTCAATAAATAATGTCAGAAAGGATGATCCAATGCTTTTGTCTTCAGGGAGGGTGCAACTGGTTGGTAAGTATCAAAAAACTTTGAAAATTTCCTCTCAGGAGAATTTTTATTTTCATAAAAATCCCATGCAAGTGACAAAATATTCAGAGCTAATTATTGCTGCTTCTTTTTTTTTTTAAAACAATCACTTTTAAGTACTAAGCAAGAAAATAAATTACTCTAAAATATTACACTGGTTCTACCTTGACCAGGGGTGACATGACTATTGACCATTTCAGAAAAGGTCATGTTGAGTTCCTTCTTCATTACTTTTTAAAGAAGTAACATCAAAGTAATCAGTGTTGAATATAGAAAATGTAAATGGTACACAGAGGTGTGTAAGATAAAGAAAGCCTCTCTTTTTCCTCATGTTTTTCAGACATATAAATATGCGTATGAATAAATTATACACACACACACAGTTTTTTTGGAGAAGGCAATGGCAACCCACTCCAGTACTCTTGCCTGGAGAATCCCATGGACGGAGGAGCCTGGTAGGCTGCAGTCCATGGGGTCGCTAGGAGTTGAACACGACTGAGCAACTTCACTTTCACTTTTCACTTTCATGCATTGGAGAAGGAAATGGCAACGCACTCCAGTGTTCTTGCCTGGAGAATCCCAGGGACGGGGGGCCTGGTGGGCTGCCCTCTCTGGGGTCGCACAGAGTCGGACATGACTGAAGCGACTTAGCAGTGGCAGCACACAGTTTTTAGATTGACTTATAGTCTACATATTGTTCTTTTGTTTGCTTTTTTCCATTCAGTGGTATTTGTGGACACATTTCCATGTGAGTATGTTTTATATTGAGAAAAATAACAGACCTCAAAATATGCAGAAAACATAAATGTGAAGCTTAACAAGCACCTGTTTAATCACCACACTGATCAAGAAATGGGACATTATCAGCACCTTGAAAGTCCCCTGCTTTCTGTTCCCTCACCATAACTACTTCCCTTTTCTCTAGTGGTAACTAGTAACATTACTTTTAGGCATTTACTACCTAATTGCAGTTCCGTAGATGGTGTTCAATATCTTGAATGTTAGCTAAATGGAATCCTACAGTACATATTCTACAATGAATGACTTTTCATTCATTGTTAGGTTTGTAAGATTCATCCTTCTTTTTGCATGATAGTTAATTTTTATTGCTGTATAGCAGTCAATTGTAGCAACATTACCAAAATTTTTTTTATTAATGCTACTGTAGATGGATATTTTGGGTTGTTTCTGATTTAGAGATATTCACAGTGCTGCATATTCACAATGTACATAAGTCCAGATGCTGATATACACTCATACAAACACTTATTTCTGTAGGTGTGTTATTACAGGTTCATAGACTGACCATAGATATTACAAAAGCTGTTTTTTGAAGTGGCTGAACCAACTTACATTCCCATCAATAGTATATCAAGGTTCCTATTGCTTCACATCACAATCCCAATACTTGGGGTTACTAAATTTTTCTCTTCACCCACTTAGTATATGGTAGTATCTCTGTGGTTTTAATTTTGTATTTTAATATTAATCAGTGAAGTTGAACACTTTTTCATATGTTTGGCCATTTGGATTTCCTCTTTTGTGAAATTTCTATTCAGATATTGAGTTATATTTTTCTTTGATTTGTAGGACTTTTATACACTCACCTTTTGTCTATTTATACATACTGTAAATCTCTTCTCCCACTCTGATCTGTCTTTTTACTCTCATACTGTTCTTTTTGATAATTAGAAATTCTTAATTTTAATATAGTCAGACTTACCCATTTCTTGTAGTGTTTTTTATATCCTGTTTAAGGTACTCTGAAATCATGAAGATACATCCTTGAATTCTTTCTCGGACATACTGCCATTTTAACTTTTTACATTTAGACCTTTGATCTTTTTAACGTTCATTTTTGTGTATTCATGAGGTGTAGGGGTCCAAGTATCTATTTTTTCTTTGAATTGTCCGTTGTCCCAGCAGCACTTAGTTAAGTGATTTTAAAAAGATCTGTCCTTTCTCCGTTTTAAACCTCCTATAATTCTTCACACTGGGTAATTCTGTCAGAACAGGTGTTTAAAGCACTTTTTTCTTTCAGTGGGGGATGGACGATTGGGATACGCCGCAGAAGCCCCTTATGACGCTATTCACGTAGGAGCTGCAGCCCCAGTTGTGCCGCAGGCAGTGAGTTGTTGTTTTTTTCTGTTTGTGTACTTTATTCAACTAACGCTCTTAAACATTTATAGGAAATGACTTCTATTGATGTTGAAAATACCATCTATGTTACATTGTGTCCTTTTTTTTTTTGGCTGATAATTATGCTCAATTTTTTAACTTGAATTTTAATTTTAATTAGCTGTGTATTTTAATTAGTTAGTAGGCATATACAAACATATACATTTTCATATACAAACAGTTGTATAAATGACATGAAGATGACTAAGCCGTGGCTCATGACTGTCTTATTTCAAGCAGTATTTGATTCAACTAAGAACGAGTACACCAGTAAAATTGGGAAAATCCCTCTGGAGTTCATGACCTGGTAATCACGTGGTGTGTTATGTGCAAGACTATGTTAGGTTCATGGGTAAGACCAGGAAGTATTTGTCATACATCTTATCCTCACTGACCTTACTAGAAGAGATCTATCGCACATATATCAGGGAAATGAATGATTTGATAGCATATCATCAGCATATGATAGATATTGAAGGGAAAAGAAAATACGCCTTGTAGGAGTTCAGAGGAAGGGGAGTATGTTGTATAGAATAGTGAAGGAGATTTCATACAGGAATAAAATTTGAACTGAATCTTAAAGAATAGTAGGAAGAAAGAAATCTTAATTTGCATAGTTGTAATGAGAAGGTAGGCTATTCCAGTAGTATATATTACATAGTCAAGGAAATATTTAAGTACAAAATTGAGTTTTCATTTCAGTTAGACTCTGATAAACATGTCAGCCCAAATAATCCTTGGCTTAGATTTCTATTACATGTGATTCTTACATAGTTCTTAACTAGATGACAAAGGGCTAAAATTGGCTCTCTTTTGCCCAGTCTCATTAACTCCCCAACCTGGAAGTAGTTTTGTGTGTGTTTACACAGTTATGAGGAGCTGAAAGTTTGAAGATTTGTTCTGATTACTGACTTGTCACTCATTGGCTGAATGACTTTAGGAAAATGAACTATTCTCTCTGGCCCTGTTAGGTATTTTTAAAAAAAGACCAAGCTAGTAGTTTTTAACAGAAGTATTAACATGATGTAGAAAGTTGTACAAGTCATAAGTAAATAATGAATTTTCATATATGAACACATGATCAGTAGGTTTTTTTTAACTTCTTAAAACTTTTTTTCTTTTTTGAAAATATTGGCAACCCAGGAGGAACAATTAAAATCTAAAATAGAAATGTGTTTAAATGAAAGATTCTTGGGGACAGGACTCATCTTCCTTACTAAGATCCTAAGATGATCTTGAAGGGCATTTCTGGCTTTAGCTCGGTATGAATTTGAACATTTGTAGTAGCAGGTGGAGTATTATTTGGGGGGTGGCTCTTTACATCTGATTAAATTTGAAGATAGACATGCTGGAGGGGCTTTCCAGTTTTAAGAGAATAGAGTCAAGATGTTTATGCCTCCTTTGGATACCACCTCATAACAGCTAGAAAAACAAGAAACAGAAACAAGAAATATGAAACTCTATATTCAGTTATCTAGGAGATTATATTTAACAGTCCTGAACGCTACAGTGTATGAAGACAGAGAAGCAGATAGAGTAATAACTGACCTGGAAGGGTGGAGGAAGCTGAACCAAAGAGACTGCAGAGGGAAGTATCAGTGCAGAGCCTGCTTGTTTTGCAGAACTCAGCAAAAGCTTAGAAACTGGAGGCATCAGGATCTTGGAAACCAGAGATGATGTTGTGGCCTGAAAAAAGGAGCTGCTGCTTGAAATTCTTTATGAGGAACAATTAGCCCGAAGCCCTAAGAAAATTTCCAGGAACTGAAAGACATGATTCTGTAGTTTAAAAACATCTATTGAGTACATAGTATAATGAATTTAAAAAAGAGGGGGGGGACCCACAATATCACCATGAAATTTCAGAATATTATAAAGAGAATATTTGAAAAGTTTCCAGAAAAACAAAATGGATCGTTCATTAAGGGTCAGTAATCAGACAGGCATCAATCTGTAGATAAGCAGCATTAGAATGAATAAGAGGCAAAGCATCACAATTCTGAACTGAAAATGATTTCCAGTTTCCAATCTTGAATCCTGTACCTGCACATACCACTAAATACATAGAAGAAAGATAATTTTAGACTTGCAAATCTCAATCTCTTTAAAAAGTATTCCACATACTGTTCCACAGAATACTTCTGGAGGAATTGCTTTAAATGTCATCAAAAAATGAGGGAGTAGAGAGACAGTGGGAGAAACCAGAAAGCAGCAGCCATGGCGTCTAGGAAGGTAGGACACCTCGTTCAGGAGAGAGATGGTCAGAGTTGCCCGTATTGTTGCAAAGGGCAGTCCCGGTGTGACAGCTATGCAGCGGGCCTGGAGAGTGACCAGCCCGGATTTATAGCAGAGGAGGAAAAGAACCAGAAGGGAGCTGACAAAAAAATAGAGGAGTAAAAGAAAAAAGGAAGGTGCTTATAAATAGACTTGACTGTATAAAAATTTCATTAAGAAGCTGTTGGAAGAAACACAAAGAAAATTAAGTGAGTGAAAAAAAAAGAAAAAGCTTCAGTTTTTAACTGCAGAGAAAACAACTATTCTACAAGAAAGGAAACAGTAACTGAGTACCTCTTGGCTCAGCTGCAAATTATGTTTACCCAGTCATAACAGAAAATGGTTTTCATAAAAAATGATGATCTTGGTTGGATTAGGGGAAAGAAGCAGAATGCAGCTGGCCCTCTGTATCCAAGGGTTCCACATTCCAAGGATTCAACCAATCACAGATTGAGAATATTCAGAAAAAAATTTCCAGAAAGTTCCAAAAAGCACAGAACTTGAATTTTTCATTGCAGCTTGAAGTTGTACCTGGCAACTGTTTAGATGGTATTTGCCTTGTATTAAATATAATAAGTCTAGAGATAATTTAAAGTATATGGGATATATAGATTATATGCAAATACTACACCATTGTCTATAAGGAACTTGAATATCTGTGGATTTTGGTATCAGAGATAAGGTCCTGGGATCAGTCCCCCTTGGATACTGAGGGACAACTGTTTATGTATGAGAGCTTAGTCCTCATCTGGCATATAATTTGAAGTAGAAAAGGAAATGTTATTCAGCATGGTGACTATAGTTAATACTATGTTAATTGTTGACTATATTAACTATAGTTAATAATACTATATTATATAATTAAAAGTTGCTAGGAGTAAACCTTAAAAGTTTTCATCACAAAAAAATTGTAATTATGTGTGATAATAGATGTTAATTAAGTTTATTGTAGTAATCATTTTACATTATATACATATATCAGATCATTATGTTGTACACCTAAAACCAACACAGTGTTTATATGTCAATTATATTTCAGTTAAAAAAAATAAATGGCATGCTTTAGAAGTAAGCACTATAAAAAAAGACAGCTAAAAGGTTTTAAAATTAATGGATTAAAGGAGCAAGATTGAGGGAGAGGGAAGAAGTCTATTTTTTCGTTGAAAATCTTGACATTTAGAGGAATTGGAAAAAATAAGATAGACTTGCTGACAACCAAAATTTTAATTAAGGACTCCCTTCTCTGGGAAGGTTTTTTCCTTACTGTTTTTGATTGGTGGTCATCTTTCAGGCTGCATTCACATTGTAACATGTGACTTAAAAATTTTCTAACCAGAGGGGCTTTAACTGAGCAATTTTGGTTCTTCATTGATAGGGGCGTCCTCTTTCTAATGCTGCAGGGACTCCAGCCCTACCTTCCTTTATCATGTCATGCTGCCTGTGATCCTAAATTCAGTCGTAAAACCAGAGTTCCCTTATCTCTGGTTCAGTGATGACTTAAATTCTTAGATAGGATAGGGATTCCTTGCTGATTTTCTACACTTCCCCTCTTCCCCTCCAAACTACAAAGATTGAAAACAGGCATACAAGAATTGAAATTTTCTGCTTTGCCTTTGGTCTTCTCAAGAGGATAGTCCACATTATGTGGTTCAACTAAAACATTTTGAGCTTTGCAGTTATACTAGGTACTATGTTTGAGGCTAAGGGCACAAAGATGAATAAGACACAGTCCCCGTCATCAGAGAATTTGTACTGTAGTAGAGGAGGTCAGTAGTAAATGAGTGTGTGAGTAATTGAGTAACAAGTTTAACAATGGAAGAGTAGATGTACTAAATCAGGTACATTTCTGCTTTCTGCCCATGGACACAATGTTGTGTATAGTGATGTAAAATGACTATTAATATAAAATCTATAACCTGGTGTGTGTGTCCTTTTCTCTTTCTTTTAGCTAATAGACCAGTTAAAGCCTGGTGGAAGATTGATATTGCCAGTTGGTCCTGCAGGTGGAAACCAGATGTTGGAGCAGTATGACAAGCTGCAAGATGGCAGTGTCAAAATGAAACCTCTGATGGGAGTGATATACGTGCCTTTAACAGATAAAGAAAAGCAGTGGTCCAGGTGGAAGTGATTTTATCTTCTGCTCTTTCTTCTTCCACACATGCAAGGTGAAAGGGTGTGGATTTTAAGAGATCAGACTGCAAGAGCCGCTTTTTTGGTTGTCAACTTTATGCTACTCCATTTTAACATCAGAAATTCACTACATTAAAAATGTAGAAAAGTTTTGCATGGTCTGTCCTTCTTTTGATTTAACTCATCTTTGGGAAAGGGGGTGAGACTTGGTTGGCACAAAGGTGTTTTTCTTTTTAAAGAGGCTGTCAGTCACTCTTTGTAAAGTTACTTTATTATCAGCCACTCTGTTTCTATATTGACAACTAATTTTTATATCTGCTATATGGTCATGGAAATGAAGGCTTTCATCTGAAGAGAAGGGATCATTTCCTGCCCTAGTTCATCTTCTATTATAGCATTGTTGTGAAGAGAAAGAAGGGAAAAAATACTCTTGTCCCAGTTTTCGAAGGTGTCAATGCCAGAGAGGACATTGTCGCTCTGAACTTGACTTCTCTCTTTCAGTCAGGTTCATAGATGCCTGACAACCTGTGCCTGTTTTATATCCCGCTGTTATTTCAGAACCACAGTAAGGAAGAAGCTTACCATTTTATACAACAGACTGGCCAATTGTTGAGCTCCTCTAAGTTCCTTGGGAGGGAAGAGGGTTCTGTGAGCGAGTGCCCAGGTCTCACACACCCACCCAAAGGGCCAACAGCATGTGGCATATCTTCAGCACAGCATGGCTCATTTAACGCCCACTTTTGTTTCTGTGTCTCAGCATCATTGGATATTCCCTTTGAAGCCAAGCTTTCTCTGTTTTTTCTCTTCCTTCCCCTGCCCACTCTCTCCAGGGGGAGGGAGTGAGATCCATAAGTAAGACATTAGCTAAGACTACTTGAAATTAACTGCCAAAATAAGAAAGGTCTTACTGTTTCCTTGTTTTAGAATCTGTTTTTACTTGACAAGAGGTACTTATTTTAAGATGATTTCTTAATAAGTAAAATGGCGATTATAGATTTAATGTTGTCGTTGTTTAGTCGCTAAGTAGTGTCTGACTCTTTGTGACCCCATGAACTGCAACACACCAGGCTTCACAGACCTCTCAGTTTTGTTTTCTGGGAAGAGGAAAGATACCTTTTTAATGAATGTTTAACAGCAAAAGTGGTAATGAATCTAACTCTGTTTGTTCAAAACTGAGTTTTACTTTTGATTAATTCTGACTGGCCATTTCTGTTGATCCTTATTAGGAAGTGCATTTTAATTCTTCACCTAATGTAGTTATTAATAAAGTTAAGGACTTCCCTTGTGGCTCAGCTGGTAAAGAATCCACCTGCAATGCAGGAAACCTGGGTTCGATCCCTGGAGAAGGGAAAGGCTACCCACTCCGGTATTCTGGCATGGAGAATTACATGTATAGTCAGTCCATGGGGTCTTAAACAGTTGGACACGACTGAGCGACTTTCACTTCACAATGTAGTTATAGCTGTTTTCTTTGAATTCTAACCTGGATCACAGCCAGGTTAAAGTTTTTTAAAAGCTAGCAGTCTTGTCAATTAGAATCAGATATAGTTACAAACTTCCTTCACTTTGCTTCTAGTATGGTTATATAATTACAAAATACTACAATTGCTGCTCTATAAATGCGGCAAACATATCACTGAAATTACTGAAATATGGTATCAGGTAAGAGTGCTTTTTGTTTTTATAACCAGATATATATAAAACGAGTTTTGTTTTTATAAACAGAAGTAGATTTAGCTTGAAGGTAATGAAACTTAAGTTTCTGGGCCCTCACTTGCTTTGGGCCATTTATGGCCTTATACCAAATTTTATATACATAGTCTTGTTTTTAGTTTACCTTTTTTTTTTTTCCCTTCATAAAGCAGCTCCCCCCCACCCACTTACCCAATTATATAAGCTTCAGGCTTCCACTTACCTGTATTTTACCCCTGATAAGACTAAACTATTTGTATTAAATTTAGGATAATTTTTAAATCTATGGACAATTGTTCAGTCATTTACCAAATATTTAAATATATATATATATATACACACACACACACTTGGTTTTCCTTTTGGCCTTCAACTTTTTAAAATGCTGAGCAATTTTACATATATGCAAATAGAAAACTTTTCTCCAGTTGTACTAAGAAGATTTTCTAATTTTTTCTTTTGCAAATTTACTATGTTTTCAAACACATTTTCCTACATCCAAAGATGTAGTTGTAATTACAGAGATAATCAGTTACTTAGTTGTAAATCATGAAGTTTAAAGAATATAAAACAGAATCTAGAAATGAAATTGGAAAAAAAAACTGATGTTAAAAAAATTTGTGCTGAAATTATTAGAAAATAGAATGTTTTGAAAGAGTAAAGCATCAATGGTTAACTTAACATCTTAAGGGACCATTCATCTGCTATTCATTTTTGTGTTCATAAATTGTCAGTCAAGGTCCAAGTGTGCTTAGCTAGGATTTTGAAGTGATTTTAATGAAGGGACTATTCAAAGAAATATGGGAAAAGTTACGGGAACTGTAAAGGATGCGACATAGCCAGGGACCAGGGATTCCCAAGGTGATAGTAGGAAGCTGTTACCACTCTAGACCTAAAGGTGAGGAAACAATTTTACTGGAACCCACTGACAGCGGAGACAGGGTCGGGAGCGGGGAGTCTCTGACAGGAGGTGTAGCTAGAGAGCGAAGCAGCTGCTCCCACATGTAGGAATCGCCTCAGTTCTCTCCCACTGCCCTCTTCTCTCTACCAGGGCATCACAGCAGACCAACTTAACTTTAAGTCAGAGAGGAAGAGGTCTTCGGCCAGATGTAGTCTGAAGTCAGCTTTCACCACCTCCTTCCTTCCCCTTTCCTCCCATGGAGCAGATATCTCTGCTGCTTTTTAAATTTAGGTATGGAAGAGATTTGAGAGGGCGTCTAAGTGTTTATATGTCTTGTTTTTACTGCCATCAGGCTAATCTATACTTGACAGGAAAAAAAATGCATCTGTTTTAAATTGCCTTTGAAAAAGCAACTTCTAATACTTTTCTTTGGCAATTCTGTTAAATTTGTTAAATATCTTCAGTGTGATGACCTTCTAATACATCATTAATTCAACAAGTGTGTGTGTGCCCACTACATGGGCATTGCTGCAGGGCCAGGAATACACATTTGTGAATTTGAAACTGACCATTCTAGTGGAACTTACATCAGGTAGAGGATCCAAAAAATCAAAAAACAAGACAAACAGGCAGTTAGAGTGCAGTGTGTTGAATCTGGCTTGAGGGTGGTAGGGAGCAATTGTTCAAGCCAGGCAGTGAAGGGATCAGAATTCCATTTCAGAAAGATAATTTTGGTTGTGGGGTAGAGAGTAGATTGGAAAGGGATAAAGCTATAACCAGAAATAGAAGATACCTATAGCAAATCAGGGGTGCAGTGATGGTGGGCTAAATTAAAGCAGTGGTGGTAAGGATAGAATGTGATTAAAAAGTCACTTATATTTTCTCATCTCACATGGGAATTATGTAAAAAGCTTCCTAAGTCAGTTTCTTGTCAGGCTAGATGATTTTTTTTTCTTCAGGATTAAAGACTCATCCCAGTGCTTTTACAACTATTCCCTTGTTTCTCACCTGCTTTTCATCCTTCTCTAATTGAGGCATCCAGAGCTAGGGAGAGTGCTCTTTGAGAGTGAGATCCAATCATTGCTGGAAAGGTGTGCTAGAAACTAGATGGGGAAAAAAAAAAAGGACTTAGTGGGCATGCTGAATTCTCATGTCAAATAAACCCGGAAACTTGAATGTAGACTTTTGTCCCCTTATACTTGGAAAAATATTCCTTGCAATTCTGATGGATTAATAAAAGGAGAGAGAATGCCAGATAGATAGGCGGTAGACCTAGAATCTGTGGTATTATGTTCAAGACTATAGATAGGTAATAGTTGCATTAGTTGGTTGCAACTAACTAAATACAAATATTTATTTATATTTTATACATACATGTTTATTTTATATACCTAGAAATGAACATTTTGTTAATCTTCTGGTAAGTTTTATTTTTGTTTTTAATAGCCACAAGGGTGGATGGAATAAGTCCATCTCTGTTTTATGAAACAGAGGAATGTTTCAGGGTTCTCGTTCCATAAGTACTTTGTCTATTGATGTCTTCTTGAAGTGCCATGTACGCATGAAAAGGATGTTATGAACTGACTGGGCATTTCTAGGATTGAGGGTATAGGTCCTAGTGTATCCAATTGATCCTGTGTTCCAAATTGTTCTATACTGTCCCTTTTTAATTTCTTTACATGTGTTACACAGCATTATGATAAACTTTACATTCTTAAAGGCAAGAATATTGTTACTTTTGGAATTCTTTTTATGTTTTTCATAATGCTTTGCACAAAGTTAATTGTACAAAGCTTGTATTACCTCAGAAAGCCCATTAATTAGAAAACATTCATAGATTTTGATTGTTATTTCCTGACAGTACATATTTTCAGTTGTTCTTGATAAAGAATATAAAATACTAAATATTAGTGTCTTAGAGTTATTAGCCTAATAATTATGTGTATAATTATTTATTATACAATAAAGTAATATGTTATATATAGTTATTAATCCAGTTAATATTAAACTAAATAATCTAAACAATCTAAATAAGCTAATGTTAATCTAAATAATACGAAGTCAAGTGGGCCTTAGGAAGCATCACCAAGAACAAAACTAGTGGAGGTAATGGAATTCCAGTTGAGCTATTTCAAATCCTAAAAGATGATTCTGTGAAAGTGCTGCACTCAGTATGCCAGCAAATTTGGAAAACTCAGCAGTTGCCACAGGACTGGAAAAGGTCAGTTTTCATTCCAATTTCAAAGAAAGACAATGCCAAAGAATGTTCAAACTACCACACAATTGGACTCATCTCACACGCTAGCAAAATAATGCTCAAAATTCTCTAAGCCAGGCTTCAGCAGTTTGTGAACCGTCAACTTCCAGATGTTCAAGCTGGATTTAGAAAAGGCAGAAGAACCAGAGATCAAATTGCCAGTATCCGTTGGATCATCAAAAAAGCAAGAGAGTTCCAGAAAAACTTCTATTTCTGCTTTATTGACTACACCAAATCCTTTGACTGTGGATCACAACAACTGAAAAATTCTTCAAGAGAAGGGAATACCAGACCACCTGACCTGCCTCCTGAGAAATCTGTATGCAGGTCAGGAAGCAACAGTTAGAACCAGACAAGGAACAGCAGACTGGTTCCAAATTGGGAAAGGAGTACGTCAAGGCTGTATATTGTCACCCTGCTTATTTAACTTACATGCAGAGTACATCATGCGAAATGCTGGGCTGGATGAAGCACAAGCTGGAATCAAGACTTCCAGGAGAAATATCAATAACCTCAAATATGCAGATGACACCACCCTTTATGGCAGAAAGTGAAGAAGCACTAAAGAGCTTCTTGATGAAAGAGGAAAGTGAAAAAGCTGGCTTAAAACTCAATATTCAGAAAACTAAGATCATGGCATCTGGTCCCACCACTTCATGACAAATAGATGGGAAAACAATGGAAACAGTGACAGACTTTATTTTTGGGAGGCCCCAAAATCACTGTAGATGTTGACTGCAGCCATGAAATTAAAAGACGCTTGCTCCTTGCAAGAAAAGCAATGACCAACCTAGACGGCGTATTAAAAAGCAGAGACATTACTTTGCCAACAAAGGTCCATCTAGTCAGAGTTACGGTTTTTCCAGTAGTCACGTATAGATATGAGAGTTGGACCATAAAGAAAGCTGAGCACTGAAGAATTGATGGTTTTGAACTGTGGTGTTGGAAAAGACTCTTGAGAGTCCCTTGGACTACAAGGAGATCCAACCAGTCCATCCTAAAGGAAATCAGTCATGAATATTCATTGGAAGGACTGATGCTGAAGCTGAAGCTCCAATACTCTGACCACCTGATGCAAAGAACTGACTCATTGGAAAAGACCCTGATGCTGGGAAAGATTGAAGGTGAGAGGAGAAGGGGACGACAAGGATGAGATGGTTGGATGACATCATCGACTCGATGGATATGAGTTTGAGCAAGCTCCAGGAGTTGGTGATGGACAGAGAAGCCTGACATGCTGCAGTCTGTGGGGTCACAAAGGGTCAGACACAAGTGAGCAACTGAACTGAATCTAATTAATAGCACATATATAGGGCTGCGGTCTATGGGGTCGCACAGAATTGGACACGACTGAAGTGATTTACCAGCAGCAGCAGCAGCAGTTTTAAAGAGCCTTTATAGAAATTTAATACATACTATTTTTTATTTTAAATGATCTATGCATGTAAGTCAGATTAAAAATATGGTTATGTAGAATTTTAAATATTAGGAAAAATTAAGAAGGTTAATAGATTTTGAAGTCTTAGGATGTGACAAGGTTATACATGCCATGGCAGCAAATTTTTGGTTTTCCTTAACAACTTAAATGTTATAATTCAGATCTGTAAACTTAATTTCTTTTCCTTTTTTTGTGTGTGTGGGTGGGGGCGGGGGGGATACTGTTAATATCCTTGCCTTCTATTTGTTTTCCACAGTAATATTCCTATCAAAGTAATGTACATGCATTGTAAAAGGATAAAACAAACACACAAGAATAAAAGTCACCCATAATCCCAGAATCTAGAGATAACCTCTTATTAACATTTTATAGATTTTTTCTTCTTTTCTATATATCTATAGAAGTATATACATTTCTTTTGTATTCCTGAGATCATAGTTTTATTTTATAATCCCTCTTTATTTAATAAAATATCATCAGCATTGTCCTTCATCATTAAATATTTTTTAATGGTATGATTTTTTTCACCAGTTTTATTGAGATATAATTGACATATAGCATTGTAGTAGTTTTAGGTGTACAACATAGTGATTTGGTATGTTGCAAAATGATCACCACAATAAGTTTAGGTCTTACATTCAAGTCTTTAACCCATTTTGATTTTTGGGGATGTGGTGTTAAGATAGAGGTCTGGTTTCATTCTGTTTTCATGTGGCTGTCCAGTTTTCCCAACACCACTTATTGAAGAGACTGTTCTTTCTTCATCATATATTCTTGGCTCCTAATTAATTGACCATATATGCATGAGTTTACTTCTGGGCTTTTTACTCTGTTCCATTGGTCTCTATGTCTGTTTTTATGCCGAGTACCATACTGTTTTGATTACTTTGGCTTTGTAATATAGTTGGACATCAGGAAGTGTGATACCTCCAGTCTTATTGTTCTTTCTAAAGATTGCTTTGGCTATTTGGAGTCTCTTGTGGCCCTGTACAAAGTTTAGGATTGTTCTATTTATGTGAAGAATGTCATTGAAATTTTGATAGGGATTTTATTGACTCAGTAGATTACTTTGGTTAGTATGGATATTTTAACTATTAACTCTTCCAATTCATGGGTACGAAATATATTTACATTTATTTGTGTCATCTTCAGTATCTTTTGTTAACATTCTGTAGTTTTCAGTGTACAACTCTCACCTCTTTGGTTAAATTTACTTCTAGGTATTTTATCCTTTTTGCTATAATTGTAAATGAGATTGTTTTCTTAATTTTTCTTTTGATAGTTTATTATTAGTATATAGAAACAACTAATTTTAGTTAGTTATCATCTGCAAAAAGAGACAGTTATACATCTTTCTTTCCGATTTTGATGCCTTTTATTTCTTTTTCTTGCCTAATTGCTCTGGCTAGGATTTCCAGTACTATGTTGCATAAAAGTGGCGAGAGTGGGCATCCTTGTCTTGTTCCTGATTTTAGAGGAAAAGCTTTCAGTTTTTCACCATTGAGAATGATGTTAGCTGTGAGCTTGTCATATGTGGCCTTTATTATGTTGAGGTACGTTCCCTCTCTACCCAGTTTGTTGAGAGTTTTTAATCCTTTTCCCTTTTCAAAAAAATTTTTAAATGAAGAGGATATTTAGAAATGTACTATATTGTTGGGCAATAAAGATATTTATTGACAAAATCCTTAGTACCTTGCAACTGTAAAATGTGGTAAAATGATTAAAAAGTATCTTTAATTCATATTTTTAAAAGCACGAATAAATTTATGAATAGAGCATTTTGCAAGTAAACTCTTTGAAGATTAAGTATTTTAATGCTTGCATGAATTTCATTAAAAGCTGTTTTATGAGAATTATAGTACTTATATTATTTGGAAGAATATATTAAGAGGAGCCAGAACTGGTAACTTATCATTTGACAGACAATCCAGTGCTGTATGACAAAGACAACTTATGGGAGAAGTCATTTTCAAAATATTTTCTTGCACAATTTATAAAATTCATATTTTATAGAAAATACCATATTGTCCAAAAATCCCTTAATTCACCACATACCTGGGAAATTTTAGCTCTTTATTTATCTTTCCTTCAAATTTATTTAACAGCTTTTTAAAAACTTAAAAAAAAATTTATTACAGACAAGTTGCAAGAATTGTGCAAAGAGCTCCTGAATCTCTTCATCCAGAGTTAACAATTATTAATTAACACTTTCCACATTCCTTTTCATTCCCTCTTTCTATATATGTATACACACACACACACATAACATTTTTTTCCCCTGGATCATTTGATATTTAGTTGCAAACATCATACTTCTTTAACCCTAAAGTACTTGAGTATTTAACAGTGTTGCTTGTTACTCAGATTATCCTCAAATAAGAAGCTTTTCTGGTAGCTTTATTTTTTTACTTTTAGCAGCTTTATTGAGGTATAATTTATATACCATACAGTTTGCTTTAGCCTGCATTTTTATTCCTGCCTTCCTCTCACTGGCAGTTGCTGGTACAGTGCTGCAGCTGGCTGAGCAAATGGTTTCTCTTAGAGCTGATAAAGCTGCCTTATGAAATCAGCTGACAGGTATATTATACCTGCAGATGATGCTTTTTCTCACAGAGTTTGGTTTGAGATTGACCCACTCAGTGATTGCTCAACAATATACTCAACAGATACTCTAAACAAAAGACTAAATTTGTGTCCAGTTTTGTGAATATAAAGACTTATCTGAACTCTAAATACTTAAGTTATTATTGTACAATAAATAGTATTGGCAAGATCCTGGATCTAAATGTTATCATTTCTCTGAATTTTTGGTCTTGAAGGAAGAAAATTACTTTTGAATTAAAAAAGAAGTAAGGCCCTTCAGTTTTCATTCTTCATTCTGGAGTAGCATGAACGATGTTTGAAATGGCTGATTTCCATTTTTGCTTTGACCTGAATCATTTGCTTAGGTGTTTTTTTTTTTTTAATGTAATATATTGCTTGGGGATCAGTATATTTTTACTGATTTATTAGTTCTATCTAAACTGTTAGAAAGCCAAGTTTTATCATATGTAACTCCTACTTATATATTTCTCTCTTTCTCCCCCCAGGGATGAACTGTAAAAGCAACATCAGCTTGACCAGTATAATAATATTACAGTGGATTGCTCATCTCAGTCCTCAAAGCTTTTGAAAATCAACAGCATCACAGCTTGTTTTGAACTTTCTTACACTATTTTCAGCATGAAAATGTGTGAATTTGTGGGGTTTCTAATTCTTCAGAGAGGCATAGAAGCCAGATTGGAAAGAAGAAGGATGCAGACTATAAATTTGTGTATTATTACTTTAACATGCCCACGTTTTCCTTTAAATATTAAAAGAAGGGGTTCTGCAAAATGGAAAACATGGTTTGTGAATTGATTTTGAGGAGTGACTTTTCTTTTCTTAGGCACTTAATTCTGTTCTGATGTTAATTTATCGGACTGCTTTTGTGTATCAGATAACACCACCATTCACAAGTTAAGATTTTTGGTTTTTGGGTGTATGTTAGATGCTACTAAGAAAATAGAGATGAGCTTCCTTTTTAAAGCTTTTGATGTGGTGTCATAGAATAGCATGTTGTAGATACAATCAGCTGCTTTGTTACCTTAAAACTAAGCATTTGTAAATATTAAAACTTAAGGAGATGGCAGGTGATGTCCCTTAAAACACTCGGCTGTTCAGGTTGAACATAACGGACATAGTTCTTCCTTTTTCTCTTTAAAAATGATAGGAGACTTGTAGCTTAGTATTGTTTTTTCTGTTTCTAACTTGCTGCTCATAATGTATATGGATTTAACATGCTGTGTAAGCTGTGTCCTAGTTACTGAACAGTTTATGCAGTGCTGCTTTGCCAAATAAAGTTAAAAGTGAAAGAGGCATTGGTGGTGTTTGAATATAGAAGAACCATATGTCCACCAGGTACAGAATGCTAAGGTCACAGAGAAAACATTGTTTCTCTGATGCTCCGTTTTGTGAGATCTGAGTAAGTTAAGAGCTTTAATCTAACTGCACATTTGAGGAATGTAACGGTTTCTTGGGGACAAGAACTTCACCTCATTTATTATTTTTCTTTGCCTAACACAGGGCCTCTTATAGATGTACCGTATGTGCTGAATGAATGAATGAATTGACTTGATGTCAAGAAAGAGCAGGTTAAGGATAAATTTACCAAAACCCATCTATGACCTACAAATAGATTTATTAATATAACGACTGTAAAATGAGTTTAAGTCAGTAACACATTGGGATCTTGCTTAAATGTTGTGATCTTCTCTTTTACAGCAGGAACTTAGTTTTTTAAAGGGCTCTAAATCTTGAAGAAATACACGCTGTAGAAGCTATCAGAACTGGCCCTCCCAGCAAAGCCCTTCCTTCTGTTGTGTGCAAGTGTGTATGATTCTGGCAGGCAGAGCCTTAGTGAGGTGCTGAGGCAACTTTCCTCCACCTCTTAAGTTAAAGTCTAAAATATCACTTCTTTGAAAATAGCTTTTAAAAATTGTACATACGTCTTTGACGAGTGTCTCCTCTTGGGCAGTGTCTTAGGCACAGGAAACTTGCATTAGTTGATGACCAAAACTTGTGAGTTCATTGCTGGCTTCAGTTTGCTGTGGTTAGTGTTGCTTCTGGACTCAGGCCGTGAACTCTTTTGATCCAGGACTTGGCATTTGCGATAGCTTCAAAGGTCAAATATTCTCAAGGACTTTAAATTAAGTCTTCAACTTATTCACTCATCTGTATCCTTCCTAGCCATGATCAACAATTTATGTTAAGTCTGTTAGGTCTTGGGGATAGAAAAAGGCCCTTACTCTCAAGGGGTGTGTAGTCTGTAGTCCGGTTGAGGGGACAATTTATAAATCTGATAAGACAAACTAATAAGTGGCATCTGATTGGTGAAGACACATGCTATGCCAAGCCTTGCTCTTGGACTTCACACTTTTTGAATTAAAAAATGTTTAGGAATTTCCCTGGGAGTCTAGCGGTTAAGACTCCAAACTTCCACTGCAGGAGCTGGGCTTTGATCCTCGGTCAGGGAACTGAGATCCCAAATGCTGTGTGGCCAAAAAAAAAAAACCCCAAAGATTTAAAAAAAATTTTGAATATGGAGGAATGGATTTTAAGCAAGCACCATTCATTAATGGGTAAAGATGAATGAATTTTAACTATATGAACTTTTAATTTACATATGTTTTGCTCAAAGAAGAGACCAAATAGAGCGCCACTAAGAAATCCTGCTTGAAGAGAACTGACTGGCCCTTGGGGCCCAAGGAAGTTTGTGTTTATATATTATAATAAAGAGGAAAAAACCTGATAATTTCCCTATGCTTAATCCTTCCAGTATCACTGGGGCAGTGGTCGTGTTGGTTCCCCACTTCAGGCTCTTTTTTTCTAACTGACCTGTTGTCCCGGGTAGGACTCTTCCATGCCCCCTTGCTTTGGTTCCTAGAGTGCTCTCCTGGGCCGTGAAAGCCTGCCTCCTTTCCTCATTCTCTCCTTACCCCATCACCCCCACTCCCCACCCCCACCCCCATTTCCTGTGCTGCTTTTCTTCCCTTTCCCTTCACTTCCTTCCCTTTTTCATGAGAGGAAGTTCTAGGGCTGCTGGGTCTAAACTCATCCTCACTTGGGTGGAATATCCAGGCTGGTGATGGTAACAGTGAGGATACTTTAAGTATTAATACAAGAGGCAATGATCCAGGGACCTAGGGCAGCCGAGGACATCTGTATTTGAATTCCCACGCCTTGAACATTACTATGCCCCTTACAGCCTTGCTTGCATCACATTGAGTAATTTCTTTTGCCAGCACTGTTTGTTTATTTAGGTTTGTTGGTGATTATCCTATCAGGATTTTGCTTAGAAATTAGCTTACAGATCAAAGAGGCTGCAAAATTTCCATGATAACACTATTGTATTAGTTTTCAGTCAATAGTAAAAAGGATATTTTCTTGGGGGTGGAGGGGGCAGACCTGTGCTACCACTGTCCAGTGTCATGAGAGAAGTTACACAGCATATCACTAGCCAAAGAAAAAAAAATTCAAGCACAGTTTCTATTGAATATGTATCACTTTTGCACCATCATAAAGAAAAAAAAAGGTAAGTCTGAGCAACATATCAAGTTGGAGACCATCTGTACTAGTAAGTATTAAAAGTTGTAAAAAAAAAAAGAGGCTTAAGAATAAAATACAATTTATTAAAGAATATTGTACACATAGATATGGGACATCTTTTTATCAAGAATTTCAACACCATAGCAATACTAAATTGTGTTTTAATTTCTTCATGTATAAAAGATGTGCTGAAAGATGCATGCCTCAACGGTTTTTATTTTATTGAATATGGCTGTAGGTGACATCCTTCTATATAAAAACAAACTGCACAGCATCACATAAAGAATACAAACATCTTAAGTTCATTCATACAGTCATTTCTCTAAACTCCTTAAGGAGAAATCTAAATCTTCGCTCAACTCTAAAATTCAACAAAATTCTTGAGTTTCTCAGGAAATAAAAAATAACCAATTTATTTGTTTTCCGACCACTAACTACCCATTTCTTAATATATATCTCCAACCCAAATTAAGTCCTTTGCTAAAGGAACAACCTACATCAGGTTCAGTCTAAACATAGTTTTCTAGAGGGTTTTCAAGTATCTTAAAAGATTTACCACTTATGGTAAAAAAAAACAAAAAACAAAAAACTATTATATAAATAGAACACATACATTCGCCTCAGTAGAGTAATTTCTAGAATGTGTATTGTCCCAGCATTAAGCAATGGTGGAAATAAATATGCCTTTAAAATCCTACAGATTAAAAGGTAAAAGATGCTAAGCTAGATGCTGGTTTTCTATAAAGATGAATTTGTGCAAAACTCCCTTATGCTCTGGGAATATATAAGCCTGGCATTAGCTGTTTGTATACTGTAACATTTTAGAGCATTAAATAAATAATGGGAAAACTGCATCACTCCACTGAATGGAAGAATCACTGATTCTTAAGTTGATTATTTATTCATGAATCACTGACTCTTAATTTTGCAAAAGCTGTACCCAGAGATCCATTCAGTGTTGTTTTTCCATTTGAATGTGGTTTTTTCCTTCCCTCAACACTAATGTTGAAAACCAGTGACTATATAAGTGAGCTGCTATGTTCTGGACCATTGAGCAGCGTTGAGTAGATCCAAGAAAGAACTAAACATCCTTCTTGTTCATTTTTCCCTCAGCTAAGTGTTAAGTTTTTGACCTGCCAGGTTCTCTGCTTCTGCTTTGATTTCCTATCTCACTTGATGACCATGTTAGAGCTACTTGTAATCCAAAGTCTGAATTACTCTCCATTGGGAGAATGAAGCAGCCACGTGACATGATGTCAGTCAGCGATTGGAAAGAACTGCTATTTACCTTCCCGGAGGCCTCATTGACCTGATCATTAGGCTTATAGCTTAGATATTCCTGCCAAAGGTAACATCTCATTGAAGGTGTGTGCTCAATTGAGATCCATCCCCAGAAACAGGTTTTGAAGAGGAGAAGGGAAAGGAGAGCACTGGAAGCTGAGAGGAAGGGGAAGGCCACGGGACAAGGGACGCGGGGTGCTATGAAGTGCCAAAGGCTGGCTTCTGTGAAGCAAAGTTAACACTGCCATTGTCAGGCACCTCTAGAGACACTGAATTTTCTGCCTTGGCTAACTACAAATTCCTATTTTTAGGGATAGCTTACATAAATCAGAATTAGATTTGTAAAAGTCTTTAATCATGTGGACTCCTCTAAATTTCAAAATGTGTTACATACTTCCCAAGGAAAATCAATAAATAAAAGCAAAGGTTGAGTATTTGCAGAATCTTCCAGGGTTTTCAGTAGTTTTCTTAGCTTAGTTAAAAACAAGAGGTAATAAATATCAGAACTCAAACTATGTGTAAATTATAAGTGAAACATGTCCTTGCCCTCAGCTGTTTAGATTCCACTTATTATAGATACATCCCATTTATGAGGTAGTCAGATTCCTCAGATGTAATGGGACGAGCTTTTTTAAGTTTCTGTTTCACCAGTCGTAGTCGACAGGCAACCATGAGAAGCAGCGAAGCAGTGATAGCCAAACCCAGGGCCAGAGGTAGCACTGCACCTGTGCAAGGTCAGAAATGAACAAGGGTGAGTCAGTGATTAAGAACAATAACAGCTACAATCTACTATATGATAAACACTGTGCATGCACTGTTTTATTTAACTTGAACAACTCAGTAGGTACTTGTACTACTACAAGTACTATTAATACTACAAGTAGGTACTTGTACTACCTCTGTTTGGCAGATTAACTGAGGTACAGAAAGATTAAGTAATTGGCCTGAGAGCACACAGCTTGTAAACTGAAGGTCTAGGTCTCAAACACAGACTTCCTTAAAGCCAACTTGTGTGGCAAGTTCCTGTGAGATGCATATGCCATCAGCAGGTACAAATGTTGCAGTCAGACTCCCCATATCCAACTTTAATAGACATCCTGTAAACAGACAACTGCAAAGACACTGTAGCCATAGGAAATATTTTCACTGTAGCTTACATTTATGGATTCATACATGATCATTCTCCATTAAAATAAATATGGACGAACTCCTGATTCCTTGCTCTGGTTAGGGCTTAAAGACATTTTTATTTCCTAAAGCCAGAGAACCTACTCTCAGCCTGTAGAACCATTATTAAAAACTTTAGGAAGTGACTTCCCTGGTGGTCTAGTGGCTACCACTGCGCTCCCTATGCAGGGGGTCCAGGTTGAATCCCTGGGCGGGGAACTAAGAAACTAAGAGTTCAGGTGCTGCAACTAAACATCATGCATGCTGCCACTAAGACCAGGTGCAGCCAAATAAATACTTTTTTTTTTAAAAAAGCAAAAAAATCTCTACTTCTCCTTCATGGGTTTTTTTCGTGTGGGGTTGGTCCTAGACACCTAGACTAGAAGCATCTTTTAGAGCCATCCAGGAGTCCAGAAAGGACAGAGTGTACCCCAGATCAGTCTGTCTTATCAAGCTCAGCAGGGTCTATTCTTAGTCTGCTTTGCTCTGTAGTCAGGCCAGGCTTGGAGATGGTATGGCAGAAATATTTTTAGCTACAGGGGCCTTGCCAACTGGTGGAACTAGAAGAGCAAAAATCTCCATTGCATAAACTGACTTCATAATATTTTCATTCATTCATTTTGCATTAATAGCCATGTGCCTGACACTGGTAATCAAAGATAGTAAAGAGTGCTTTATACATGAAGTACTTTAATTCTCACAACCACCATATGAGTTTGTACTGTTTGTATCCCCCTTTTACAAACGAGGAAACTAAGTTATCGAGGATTAAGTGACTTGACTAAGTATGGGACGTGGTACAAACAGTACAGTCTCAGAACCACTATGTATACCACTTCTTCAAAAGTTAAATGAGATCATTTTCTAATGCCATTTTCTAATGATCATCATTTTCTAATGGTCATTTTCAAATCTGGGTAAGAAAGACATTTAAATGAAAAGATACAATAAAGTATTATAGTTAATATGGTAGAATTATATATGAAGTGCAGATATAAAAAGGAGTGGTCCATGCATCTGATTTCTAGGACGTTTGCTTGCATGATTTAGATGACTGATGGACCTTGTTTAGGGTAGGCAAGAGAGATTATTTTTTGACAGTTTCATATTGCGATGCCTACAGCCATGAAATTAAAAGACGCTTACTCCTTGGAAGGAAAGTTATGACCAACCTAGATAGCATATTCAAAAGCAGAGACATTACTTTGCCAACGAAGGTTCATCTAGTCAAGGCTATGGTTTTTCCTGTGGTCATGTATGGATGTGAGAGTTGGACTGTGAAGAAGGCTGAGCGCTGAAGAATTGATGCTTTTGAACTGTGGTGTAGGAGAAGACTCTTGAGAGTCCCTTGGACTGCAAGGAGATCCAACCAGTCCATTCTGAAGGAGATCAGCCCTGGGATTTCTTTGGAAGAAATGATGCTAAAGCTGAAACTCCAGTACTTTGGCCACCTCATGTGAAGAGTTGACTCATTGGAAAAGACTCTGATGCTGGGAGGGATTGGGGGCAGGAGGAGAAGGGGATGACAGAGGATGAGATGGCTGGATGGCATCACTGACTCGATGGATAAGTCTGGGTGAACTCCGGGAGTTGATGATGGACAGGGAGGCCTGGCGTGCTGAGATTCATGGGGTCTCAAAAAGTCAGACACGACTGAGCGACTGAACTGAACTGAACTGAACAGCCAATCCAGGTAGAATTTTCTATTCGGTTCTTTGATTAGTTGGGCTTAAATATGTGAAGCGCTGGGACTTCTCTGGTGGTCCAGTGGTTAAGAATCAGCCTGCCAAATGTGGGAGACATGGATTTGATCCCTGACCCGGGAAGATTCCACATGTCATGGAGCAACTAAGCCCATACACCAGAACTACTGAGCCCGTGTGCCGCAACTACTGAAGCCCGCATCTCCTGGAGCCTGTGCTCTGCAACAAGAGAAGCCACTGCAAGGAGAAGCCTTCACACCGCAACTAGAGAGTGGTCCCTGCTCACCACAACTAGAGAAAGATCGAGCACAGCAGCAAAGACCCAGCACAGCCAAAGTAAGATAAATAAATAAAAATTTTAAAAAATATGTGGAGCCCTTTAGGATTAAGGTGGTGGTTGCAGCTACAAAACTGGGTGAGACTTCCAGAGAGAAAGGGAAGAGAGAAGAGGGCCAGGAACAAGGCTTTAGGAGACATCAACATTTAAGAGGGCAGACAAAGAAGAGAACCAGAAAGCATAGAAAGAGACATGTCAGAGGGATGGCTGGCAACCAACCGAGTGGGGAGTCCTGGAAGCAGAGGGCCGAGGCTATTTCAAGAGGACAGTGGTCAGCGGAATCGAATGCTAAGGAAAGGTCAAGTGAGGCGAGGCCTGGAGAGGCCACTGTGCTTAGCAATTGGGAGTTCATTTACAGGGAGATTGAAGGCTGAGGGATGCTGTTTTGTTTCTTGTATATTTTGAGAGCTAAATGTGTCTAGGGGAATGAACCAGTGGAGATTATAAACATGGAGAATTAATAAATGATGGAAAAACAAACTTGAGGTGATAAGGAGCTGCATCAAGGTCGGGGGAGGGATACTGACCTTGGAAAGAGGGGATACTTTTCCTTTAGCACTGGAGGAAAGGAAGAGAGGGTGGAAGACTTCCCTGGTGGTCCAGTGATTAAGACTCCACACTCCCAATGCGGGGGACATGGCTTTGATCCCTGGTTGGGGGACTAAGATCCCACATACAGCACAGTGGGGCCAAGGAAAAAAAAAGAGAGAGGGTGGGTACTGACAGGTATTGGGGGCAAGTAACTGAGAAAGTTCACTCCTGATGGTGGTAGTGGTTTAGTCACTAAGTCGTGTCTGACTCTTGCAGCCCCATGGACTGTAGCCTGCCAGGCTCCTCTGTTCATGGGATTCTCCAGGCAAGAATACGGGAGTGGGTTATCATGCCCTCCTCCAGGGGATCTTCTCGACCCTGAGATCGAATTTGAATCTCTTGTGTCAATCTCTTGTGTCCTACGTTGACAGACAGGTTCTTTTCTGCTAGCGCCACCTGGGATAGCTTTGATTTTCTGAGCTTAAAATCATTCCCAGGTATAGCTGCCCTCCTCTCCAAGACAAGAGGAGCTGGAGCTGAGTACACACTAATGGCATTTCAACCTCTGGTATATTTGTGGAATCCTAGGTAAAACTCCTGAAGAAAATTCTCAAGAACATTCTGGAATTGTCTGGGTTCAGGAGGATGGGATGAGGAGGTTGCATCAGTGACTCTTGATACAAAACAAGTGGTTTGAGTGAGACCAGTATTCCCAAGGGCTTCCCAGGTAGCTCAGTGGCAAAGAATCTGCCTGCCAATGCAGGAGACGCTGGAGGTGTGGGTTCGATCCTTGGGTCGGGAAGATCCCCTGGAAAAGGAAATGGCAACCACTACAGTATTCCTACCTGGAAAATCCCATGGACAGAGGAGGCTAGGAGGCTATAGTCCATGGAGTTGCAAAGAGTTGGACACAACTGAGCATACATGCACAGTATTCCCAAAGAGAATTGTAAAATATAAAAGTCTGTGATAAACCAACCATCTAGAATTTGACTCTTGAGCTGGTGCATACATTCCAGTTTCCTAATGGTGACCCTGAGGAATGAAGTTCTGAAAAGGCTCAGTTTGGCCCTGAAGGTGTCAGTTTCCCTGCATCTTCCAGTACTAGTCACAAAGATGGATAGGTTACAAAGGAACTGGATGAAAAAGAGACTTTGGTCAACCCTAGGAATCTAAAACCATTTCTTACAAACTGGATCCCGACACCCAGCCCCAGTTCTGCTTGTTCAGGGAAGGAAATTGATTACAGGCTGCCTTTCTAAATGCATATGACTTGTCTGAAGATGAACACCAGCGTTCAGGCTTCAGGAGAAGAGAGCTATGATTGAAGACCCCAGTCCCAAGAATGGGACTCAGAGGGAGCTATGGCAATCATAAAACAGCATATAATCTAAGGGGATTTTCTGTTTGCCAAAGTCAGATATAGCTTCCCAAGTGCTCAGTAGTAAAGAATCTGCCTGCCAATGCAGGAGAGGAGAATTCAGTCCCTGGGTCGGGCAGATTCCCTGGATAGGAAATTGCAACCCACCTCCAGCATTCTTGCCTGGGAAATCCCATGAACAGAGGAGACTGGAGGACTACAGTCCATGAGGTCACAAAAGAGTTGGATACAATTTAGCAACTAAACAACAACAAAAAGTCAGGCATAGGGTTGCTCTACTGTCAGATCTGATTCCCGGCTAATGAATCAGGAATGATTTATTAATCAATTTGATGACAAAGAAGATGATGCCTCCCATAAAGTATTAGCTAGGATACTGAAAGTTATTTTCAACTTTTAAATACTCAGTTGGCATACTTTAATGCTTTTAGTTCAGGTAATTTAAAATTTCCCACCCTCTTCTAAGGGCTTCCCAGGAGGCACTATTGGTAAAGAACCAGCCTGCCAGTTCAGGAGACATAAGAGATGCAGGCTTGATCCCTGGGTCTGGAACATTCCCTGGAGAAGGGAATGGCTACCCACTCCAATATTCTTGCCTGGAGAATCCCATGGACAGAGAAGCCTGGCAGGATACAGTCTATGGGGTCTCAAAGAATTGAATATGACTGATGAGAAACGCTGGGCTGGAGGAAGCACAAGCTGGAATCAAGATTCCCGGGAGAAATATCAATAACCTCAGATATGCAGATGACACCACCCTTATGGCAGAAAGTGAAGAGGAACTAAAAAGCCTCTTGATGAAAGTGAAAGAGGAGAGTGAAAAAGTTGCCTTAAAGCTCAACATTCAGAAAACGAAGATCATAGCATCTGGTCCCATCACTTCATGGGAAATAGATGGGGAATCACTGGAAACAGTGTCAGACTTTATTTTTTGGGGCTCCAAAATCACTGCAGATGGTGATTGCAGCCATGAAATTAAAAGACGCTTACTCCTTGGAAGGAAAATTACGACCAACCTAGATAGCATATTCAAAAGCAGAGACATTACTTTGCCAACAAAGGTCCGTCTAGTCAAGGCTATGGTTTTTCCAGTGGTTATGTATGGATATGAGAGTTGGACTATGAAGAAAGCTGAGCACTGAAGAATTGATGCTTTTGAACTGTGGTGTTGGAGAAGACTCTTGAGAGTCCCTTGGACTGCAAGGAGATCCAACCAGTACATTCTAAAGGAGATCAGCCCTGGGATTTCTTTGGAAGGAATGATGCTAAAGCTGAAACTCCAGTACTTTGGCCACCTCATGGGAAGAGTTGACTCATTGGAAAAGACTCTGATGCTGGGAGGGATTGGGGGCAGGAGGAGAAGGGGACGACAGAGGATGAGATGGCTGGATGGCATCACCGACTCGATGGACATGAGTTTGAGTGAACTCCAGGAGATGGTGATGGACAGGGAGGCCTGGCGTGCTGCGATTCATGGGGTCTCAAAGAGTTGGACACGACTGAGCGACTGAACTGAACTGAACTAAAGAGACTTAACACACACACACACACGCACACGCTCTCTCTTCTAAAACACACCATGCTAGTTTTCTCAGAAATGAATTAAGTAGATGAACTGGGTATTCTGTTCATAAGACTGGGAGTGACACTCAGGTATGTGACAATTAGGACAGGCAACGGGCAATTAGAACCAAAGGTCTCTGGACACATCTGGCCATGGAGGCAAGGGGCGAGCCCCGTTCTCTGTGTCTGTAGGCAGGGGGTGGGCTGTTCTTTTTTCTTTAGTTTATTTTTTGGCTGCAGCACTGAGTCTCTGCTGCTGTGAGCAGAGGCAGTTACTCTCTTGTCGTGCAGCGCTGGCTTCGCATTGTGGCGGCTTCTCGTGGTGGCGCACAGGCGTAATTGTTCCACAGCATGTGGAATCTCCCCGGATCAGGGATCGAACTGGCGTCCCCTGCATTGGTAGGCGGATTCTCAACCACTGGACCACCAGTGAAGTCCAACAGGCTCTTTTTATTCAAATATCCTGGGACAGCTATGTCCAGCAGGTCTGCAGACTGGGCAGCATCTAGATACTTGATATCTGTATTATTTTATTATTTATTATTTAAAATTTTATTTATTATTAAAAATTTATGTATTATTTAACAATTTTATTTAAAAATTATATGTGACCATTGTTACGAGACTACTTCTAGGATAAAAAGAAAGTCTTCTCAATGTTTAGATCTGTAGCTTAATAATATTTGGTTCTCCTAAACTTTATTTTACTAATTAGTTTGTGAGATTTAGGATCAAAATCTACCTTTCTACAGGACTATGTTGAAAGTGTTCCCTATCTAGTTAAGAATAACCCAAACCACGACATTATAGTATTCTTTCTACTTACTAAATATCCCCCTCTACCTCCTGCACCCTTTCCCCATTCCTGTGTCTTCCATCTCTTGTTACTGAAGCACTTGGAGAGAGAACGGTACACTCTAACACCTCTGCCCTTGTTGATCACAAATAACAGTCATAATAGCCATCATTTATATGGCTTATCGCATGAGCCAAGCAATATGCTAAAAGCTCTATATGATGTCCTATCTATTCTCCCTAACAGCTCTGTGAGGCAGGTATAGTTATTACACCCATCTGACCAATGAGGAAATTAAGACGCAGAGAGAAAAGATAACCAGTCATGGAGTTAGTGATGGAGCAGGCGATTGGAACCTTGGCATCTGATCCGAGAGCCCATGTTCTTAACCACTGTGTCTTGAGTACTACTCATTCCACAGAATGTTACCCCTGGAAAGGGACTGTAGTGATCATCCTCTCCAGTCAACTCAGGGAACAGAAAGCTGAGGACCAAAGCTGTGAAGATACTAGTTCATGAGCCCCAAGATGAAGTGTGATATAGAAGATGAGAATACAGTTTTTCCAACCCATATACCCTGTTCTTGTCATGAATTCTTGCAGATTCACTTAGTAAGCTCAGCTACAGGATACATGGTTCTGCAATTGTCCTGACTCAGCAATGAATTTCCAAGGTGAACATTTACCTGCTTCTGGGGCTGGGTGTTCCCCTCCTCCTCGATTGCTCTTTGACTCAAAAATATAATTTTCCTCTTTTCTGTTCTTCCCTGAGGAATCACCATCTGTGGAAAATAAATAAAACATATTGAAGGTACATCAGAAACTTCAGGAAACAGACATGAAAATACAGCCATATATATATATATATATATATATATATATATATATATATATATATATTTTAAGGTAGGGCTTAAAGAAAGGACTTATAGGCTTTATTTCTTCAATAAACATAGGCCTACGTTTGATACTAAAGCACGAGATAACCAATGTGACCAACTGAATAAAGCAGAGGTGAGGCTAGTGAAAAACCATTGGACGGAGACAGGAAACAAGCTCACCACTCCAGAACTTACCCCTCACTCCACCCTCACCCCTACCTCTCCACCCAGAGAAGAAAGGGAAAAGCTCAGCTAGAAAAGTCAAGGGTTAGGTTTGGACTTTATACCATAGAATGCAGAAACAGTCCAGAAACATTTTTTTCTTTAGAAACTGAACACATAAGTCACTCACAAAGCAACTTCACTTTCTTATCTCAATGCTGTTTGGCAGGCATTAATAGCTCTGTTGCTTTTTTTTTTTTTCTGGTTAGTCTCAAAGAGGTTCAGTGCTTGCCCGATTTCATTCTGGTAATCAGTGAGTCATAGGGTTGAGATTTAAACTCAGATATGTCTAACTGCTTGTTGGTGGAAACCAGCACTTCTGATTTAATGATAGCTTGTTCATTGTTTAACTATTCTATTCAGTTATAACATACTCCTGAGAGCAAATGTAATAGAAGATTAAATCTTAGAATTTTCATCTCAGGTTCTGGTGAGCTATGGCTGTGTCATTCTATTACCTGCCATCTAGGAATTCATAGCACTTGTGTGCTCAATGATATTGACAATATCGTAATGAGTGAGTTAGTGGAGTTACCCTCATGCTGAAGTGTAATTTCAGGAGAGACTTTTGCAAAATAAAATGCTCAATGGAAATGAATCAGAAGTGATCTGCTGAAGTGAGGAATTTTATGAAGAAACAAACAAACAAACAACTTTAAAGCTTCCAGGGACATGACTTTGCCAACAAAGGTCCATCTAGTCAAGGCTATAGTTTTTCCAGTGGTCATGTATGGATGTGAGAGTTGGACTATAAAGAAAGCTGAGCGCCGAAGAATTGATGCTTTTAAACTGTGGTGTTGGAGAAGACTCTTGAGAGTCCCTTGGACTGCAAGGAGATCCAACCAGTCCATCCTAAAGGAGATTAGTCCTTAGTGTTCATTGGAAGGATTGATGCTGAAGCTGAAACTCCAATACTCTGGCCACCTGATGCAAAGAAGTGACTCATTGGAAAAGACCCTGATGCTGGGAAATATTGAGGGCAGGAGGAGAAGGGGATGACAGAGGATGAGATGGTTGGATGGCATCACCAACTCAATGGACATGAGTTTGAGTGAACTCTGGTAGTTGGTGATAGACAGGGAGGCATGGCATGTTGCAGTCCTTGGGGTTGAAAAGAGTCAGACACGACTGGGTAACTGAACTGAGCTGAACTGAACTGATGGGACCAGATGTCATGATCTTAGTTTTCTGAATGTTGAGTTTTAAGCCAACTTTTTTACTCTCCTCTTTCACTTTCATCAAGAGGCTCTTTAGTTCTTCTTCACTTTCTGCCATAAGAGCAGTGCCATTTGCACATCTGAGGTTATTGATATTTCTCCCAGCAATCTTGATTCCAGCCTGTGCTTCACTGAGCCCAGCATTTCTCATGATGTACTCTGCATATAAGTTAAATAAGCAGGGTGACAATATACGGGTTTGACGTACTGCTTTCCCAATTTGGAACCAGTCTGTTGTTCCATGTCCGGTTCTAACTGTTGCTTCTTGACCTGCATACAGATTTCTCAACAGGCAGGTCAGGTGGTCTGGTATTCCCTTCTCTTTAAGAATTTTCCATAGCTTGTTGTGATCCACATAGTCAAAGGCTTTGGGGTAGTCAATAAAGCAGAAGTAGATGTTTTTCTGGAACTCTCTTGCTTTTTCAATGATCCAACACATGTTGGCAATTTGATCTCTGGTTCCTTTGCCTTTTCTAAATCCAGCTTGAACATCTGGAAGTTCACGGTTCATGTACTGTTGAAGCCTGGCTTGGAGAATTTTGAGTATTACTTTGCTAGCGAGTGAGATGAGTACAATTGTGAGGTAGTTTGAATATTCTTTGTCATTGCCTTTTTTTTTTTTTTTAAACATTGCCTTTCTTTAACAAATAGATTCAAGGGATTAGATTTGATAAACAGAGTGCCTGAAGAACTGTGGACGGAGGTTCATGACATTGTATAGGAGGCAGTGATCAAGACCATCCCCAAGAAAAAGAAATTCAAAAAGGCAAAATGGTTGTCCAAGGAGGCCTTGCAAACAGCTGAGAAAGGAAAAGACTTAAAAGGTAGAGGAGAAAAGGAAAGATATACCCATTTGAATGCAGAGTTCCAAAGAATAGCAAGGAGAGATAAGAAAGCCTTCCTCAGTGATCAATGCAAAGAAACAGAGGAAAACAATAGAATGGAAAAGACTAGAGATCTCTTCAAGAAAATTAGAGATACCAAGGGAACATTTCATGCAAAAATGGGCACAATAAAGGACAGAAATGGTATGGGACCTAACAGGAGCAGAAGATATTAAGAAGAGGTGGCAAGAATACACAGAAGAACTATACAAAAAAGATCTTCATGACTCAGATAACCACGATGGTGTGATCACTCACCTAGAGCCAGACGTCCTGGAATGTGAAGTCAAGTGGGCCTTAGGAAGCATCACTATGAACAAAGCTAGTGGAGGTGATGGAATTCCAGTTGAGCTATTTCAAATCCTAAAAGATGATGCTGTTAAATTGCTGAACTCAATATGCCAGCAAATTGGAAAACTCAGCAGTGGCCACAGAACTGGAAAAAGTCAGTTTTCATTCCATTCCCAAAGAAAGGCAATGCCAAATAATGTACCAGAATACTTGGGTATATTTAAAGGCGTCTGCTGATTATAGCTCATTAGATGATATTTTCCAAAGAAGTTAGGTCAATGAAAGAGGACTTACTCCCTTCAAAATAAGTTTGTGGAAATAGCCATCTGATTATCTTCATTTGTGACAAGTACATTTCTTTAACTAAATCTTCCATTCATTTGAGAATCCAGTTGATTCCCACCACCATGAAGGAAGACAATAGACTATTCAGAATGAAAACATGAAATATGGGGCATGTGAAAAAAAAAAAGAAACTCTTTAAATATCCTTTGTGAGAATGTCCCCTCTGAATAAAATACTTTCCATGATAATCCAAAGATTGAAGTTGCTCACTTGTTACCTCCAGAGATAAGTCCTAACAGCAAGGCTTTGGCATATATAGCATGGGAATTCGAGAAAGTACAGACAAACCCCCTCACCTCCATACAGAAATTGTGCATTCTCCTAAGCCGGAGAAGGCAATGGCACCCCACTCCAGTACTTTTGCCTGGAAAATCCCATGGATGGAGGAGCCTGGTAGGCTGCAGATCATGGGGTAGCGAAGAATTGGACATGACTGAGCGACTTTCCTTTCACTTTTCACTTTCTTGCATTGGAGAAGGAAATGGCAACCCACTCCAGTCTTCTTGCCTGGAGAATCCCAGGGACGGGGGAGCCTGGTGGGCTGCCGTCTATGGGGTCGCACAGAGTCGGACACGACTGAAGTGACTTAGCTTAGCTTAGCTTAGCTTAGCTAAGTCCATGCTTTAATCTGGATCCTTAAAAAATTTGGCTAATCTGCTGGGATGAACATGTATTATAGTTTAAAAAAGAAATCCAGATTCAGGGTCAGGAGGGAGGCTCAAGAGGGAGGGGACATATGCGTACCTGTGGCTGACGCATGTTGATGTATGGCAGAAACCAGCATAATATTGTAAAGCAATTATTCTCCGGTTAAAAAGTTATTAAACCAGAAGGGAAAGAGACACGTGTACCCCAATGTTCATCGCAGCACTGTTTATAATAGCCAGGACATGGAAGCAACCTAGATGTCCATCAGTAGATGAATGGATAAGAAAGCTGTGGTACATATACACAATGGAGTATTACTCAGCCATTAAAAAGAATACATTTGAATCAGTTCTAATGAGGTGGATGAAACTGGAGCCTATTATACAGAGTGAAGTAAGCCAGAAAGTAAAACACCAATACAGTATACTAACGCATATATATGGAATTTAGAAAGATGGTAACAATAACCCTGTGTATGAGACAGCAAAAGAGACACTGATGTATAGATCAGTCTTATGGACTCTGTGGGAGAGGGAGAGGGTGGGGAGATTTGGGAGAATGGCATTGAAACATGTATAATATCATGTATGAAACGAGTCGCCAGTCCAGGTTCAATGCACCATACTGGATGCTTGGGGCTGGTGCACTGGGATGACCCAGAGGGATGGTATGGGGAGGGAGGAGGGAGGAGGGTTCAGGATGGGGAACACAGGTATACCTGTGGTGGATTCATTTCGATATTTGGCAAAACTAATACAATATTGTAAAGTTTAAAAATAAAATAAAATTAAAAAAAAAAAGTAATAGAGGTGAAGTTTAAAAAAAAAAGTTATTAGACTAGTCAGCAAATGGAAGAAGGTTGTTAGAGCATGGAATAAAAAATTTAATTATTAAAAAGAAAAAACAACCCAGATTCAGTGTGAATGGGGATACCCGATCATTTTTCTAGCCGATCTGCAGAACTGGAAACCAGATGTCTTTCCTTCGGCTAGGTCCACACAAGAGGACTGCCTTGTTAACAGATGACTTGGACCACACAGAGAACAGGCCTTAGAGCTGCAACCACCCCGGAAAACAATCCAGCCATTGTGCTTCTGCATCACAAGCAAATGCCAGCCCCGCTGTGGCTCTGAGAATACAGAGCATGCGTTCACCAGTGGGAATGAATATTCGCCCACACCCTTAACTTCATCCTTAGTAACATGCTTGGCATAAATTCCTAACAGCAGGCTAATTGGGTCAAGGCATACATACAAGGCTTCAGAAACTGCCCTCTGGAAAACTGTACTAATTTGAATCCCACCAAAAGTAGGTGAGACACTTCTCTATACACTTATAAATATTATTATTATTATGTTTTCACCTTTGCCAATGTGGTAGATTAAAAAACTTCCTCACATTACTTTCTATACTACATTATTAGTATTAATCTTAGTATCTCTTTAGCATGTCTTCCGGAGAAGGCAATGGCACCCTACTCCAGTACTCTTGCCTGGAAAATTCCATGGATGGAGGAGCCTGGTGGGCTGTAGTCCATGGGGTTGCTAAGAGTCGGACACGACTGAGCGACTTCACTTTCACTTTTCACTTTCCTGCATTGGAGAAGGAAATGGCAACCCACTCCACTATTCTTGCCTGGAGAATCCCAGGGACAGCAGAGCCTGGTGGGCTGCCGTCTATGGGGTCGCACAGAGTCGGACACGACTGAAGTGACTTAGCAGTAGCAGTAGCAGCATGTCTTCAGTGAGTTAAGTCAAGTCTTATTTATCCTCCGAAGCCTGTGCGGGAAGGAGGGAGCGGAAAAGTCAACTTGTCTATATTTACTGTACTAGCTGATGATCTTTGTAAAACACTGGTATAGGTCACAAACCATAATGCATTAAAATTTTTTTTAATGAATGGGTTGGGTCTTCATCACTTTGTGCAGGCTTTCTCTAGGTGTGGCGAGTAGGGGCTACTTTTTGTTGTGGTGCGTGGGCTTCTCACTGCAGTGGCTTCTCCTGTGATGGAGCACAGGCTCTAGGCATGTGTGCTTCAGTAGTTGTAGCTCTTGGGCTTTAAGGTGAGTAGGTTCAGTGGTTGTGGCCCAAAGGCTTAGTTGCTCTGGGGGATCTTTCCAGACCAGGGATCGAACCCATGTCTCCTGCACTGGCAGGTGGATTCTTATCCACAGCATCACTAGGGAAGTCCCCAACAATGCATTTTTAAATCTACTTACATTATGCTGAGTATAACATAATTTCAAATCACAGGAAGTCAGAAGCTTCAGATTCTAGTCTGGTGGTTCAGGGATGATGGAAGAGGAAGGAAATGGGGGCTGCTGTCCAAACAGAAACCGCACATTGTGGGAGGCCCTTTCTAACACTTTCAAGGCTCTGTTCTTTTCCTCCCATTTTTTTTTTTTCCTTCCCATTTTCTTTACCCTGGACTTAAAAAAAAAATATTTTGGCTGTCTTAGTACCCAGACCAGGGACTGAACTTGTGCCTAACCACTGGACCACCAGGGAATTTCTACCCTAGATGTAATAATTTTGTGATTTTGATGGAATTTAATAACATGAAAATATTCATAAGTGATAAAAACGTTTTGTAAAATAATATCCTAATTTTGTTATAAATGAATAAATGTACATGTGTCTATATATACATTTTGTTGTGGATCACAAAAAACTGTGGAAAATTCTTCAAGAGATGGGAATACCAGACCACCTGACATGCCTCCTGAGAAATCTGTATGCAGGTCAAGAAGCAACAGTTAGAACTGGACATGGAGCAACAGACTGGTTCCAAATAGGGAAAGGAGTATGTCAAGTCTGTATATTGTCACCCTGCTTATTTAACTTATATGCAGAATACATCACATGAAATGCCAGGCTGGACGAAGCACAAGCTGGAATCAAGATTGCTGGGGGAAATATCAATAACCTCAGATATGTAGATGATACCACCCTTATGGCAGAAAGCAAAGTAAAATTAAAAAGCCTCTTGATGAAAGTGAAAGAGGAGAGTGAAAAAGCTGGCTTAAAACTCGGTTAAAAAACCAGTATCATGGCATCCGGTCCCATCACTTCATGGGAAATAGATGGGGAAACAATGGAAACAGTGAGAAACTTTATTTTTGGGGGGGGGGCCCAAAATCACTGCAGATGCTGACTGCAGCCATTAAATTAAAAGACACTTGATCCTTGGAAGAAAAGCTATGACCAACCTAGACAGCATATTAAAAAGCAGAGACATTACTTTGCCAACAAAGACATTACTTTGCCAACAAGGACATTACTTTGCCAACAAAGGTCAGTCTAGTCAAAACTATGGTTTTTCCAGTAGCCATGTATGGATGTGAGAGTTGCACTATAAAGAAAGCTGAGTGCTGAAGAACTGATGCTTTTGAACTGTGGTGTTGGAGAAGACTCTTGAGAGTCCCTTGGACTGCAAGGAGATCCAACTAGTCCATCCTAAAGGAAATCAGTCGTGATTATTCATTGGAAGGACTGATGCTGAAGCTGAAGCTCCAATACTTAGGCCACCTGATGCAAAGAACTGACTCATTGGAAAAGACCCTGATGCTGGGAAAGATTGAAGGCGGGAGGAGAAGGGGATAATAGAGGATGAGATGGTTGGATGGCGTCACAGACTCAATGGACATGAGTCTGAGTAAGCTCTGAGAGTTGGTGATGGACAGGGAAGCCTGGTGTGCTGCAGTCCATGGGGTTGCAAAGAATCGAACACGAGTGACTGAACTGAACTGAACTGGGAGAAAATGCAACAAATTGTTAATGGTGAGTTTTGCTAGATAATTTTACTTCTTCATATTTTTCTGTATTTTCCAAATTTTCTACAGTAAATATGTTTTACTTTAGTGATTAGGAAAAATAATATATAATAGAAATAATAACTGGATATTATCTCGCTGCATCTATGAAATTCCATTCTTTACACCTTCACAGCCCAAGTCAAAGATTTATTATTAAAAAGAAAAAAATAGAGATGCAGGGACTTCCCTGGTAGTCCAGTGGGTAGGACTTTGCACTTCCACTGCAGGGGACACTGGTTCTATCCCTGGTTGGGAAAAAAGATTTCCTGTGCGGCTGAGTCATGGGATGAATGACTCCCCCACCTGCCAAATAAGGAGAGCTAAAAATATATTTCAGATTGAGTGTCAACTCCCATTCACCAATGGTGGCAGCCTAGAGCATTACTTGCAAAATGATTCTGAAGCTGTCTTCCCCAACCCCCTCCTCGCCCCCACAGGAGACAGAACTGGGATCACAGAGCAGGATCTAGCATGGATTAGGGTTTGTGGAGGCCTGCATAAGTCTACGGTTATTTATCTTCCCTGAAACAGACACCAGGCTAGACAGAGCCTTCGGGGTTATCACTGAAACCTGTATTAACCAATGAGGAAACTGAGGCTCAGAGACATGAAGCAACTCCTCGGGGTTCTAAACACAGAGCTGGGACTAGACCTCAGGAAGGAGACTGGCCTTGGGTCTCCACTCTGTTTTCAGCTAATTCATTCACGTTCACATGTGCCTCTCCAAGAAAGTGACGGAGCAGGAGTTCACCCACTGTGGCCTCTGAGAACTTCGTTTGGTTGGTCAACTTCATCCCTGCTGCCAAAGACACCTGGTCCCCCCGACTCTGCTTCTTAGGTAGCTCTCTTCTCCATATAAACATTTCATACAGAGAAAATGGATTAAGACAGTCCAAGCCTTGTATGAAGTGACAAAGTTCTCCCATTAGGTGGCGGTACCAGCAAGGAATAGATAAAGCAGGTCTCTGAAGGGCACTTGCCTAATGGTTTAGTTATTAAGATTCTGCCCTTCCAGTGCAGAGGCTGTGGGTTCAATCCCTATTTGGGGAAAAAAGATATCTGTGGTATGACCAAGGTTTTGCTTTTTTTGTTTTGTTTTTTAAATATTTTGTAGGGTATTTTGTAGATATATTTGTACCAAAGCACTTTAAAATTTACAAAGTAGATTAGAAGGAAATATTAGAAGTTAATGTCAATAAAAGGGTGGTATTTTAAGTTATTTCCATTTTCATTATTTGCATCTTCTGGATCTTCTATAATGAACAAAAATAGTTTCCTAAAAAAGTTACTGAAATAGTGAGAGATTATTTTGGTAATATTTTGTCTGTGCAGTTCGGCCTCTTGTCTGATTGAGAGAAGATAATGGACCAGCGTGGAAGAGAAAGGAGACAGGCAGGCCCTTGATATTGTTTCTTATTTAAATGTGAAGGGTGTACTAACAGGGGGTCTGATGATCAAGGTGCTGGGTGCTTTCTGTCTTTCCATCAGTCATCAGGTCTTTGGGAAGGTTATAAAGGAAACGGCTGGGGAAGCTGATGTGTGGGGCTCTTTGGCACTCAGGCGACAGGAGCCCTGCCAGGAGTGCAATCCCCACCGTGCTGCTGGCATCGCCAGCCTTTGGCCCTCAGGAGCAGAAGCAAGCCCACCCAGCACCCTCTAGTCCAGATCCTGGCCAACCTGCTAAAAGACAGTGGGATCTGTCTTACACAAAGGCCTTTGCTGTGGGCTTCCCAGGTGATGCTAGTGGTAAAGAACCCACCTGCCGATGCAGGAGAAGTTAGAGATGCTGGTTTGATCCCTGGGTTAGGAAGATCCCCTGGAGGAGGGCACGGAAACCCAGTATTCTTGCCTGGAGAATCCCATGGACAGAAGAGCCTGGTGGGCTATAGTCCATGGGGTCACAAAGAGTCGGACACCACTGAAGTGACTTAGCACGCACATGCGCAAAGGCCTTTGCTACTTACTTTTTTCTCCATGCAACCTACTCTGGTCAGTTGTGGTGTTAACCCTGCCCTCAGTTTGAAGCTCAGTCCTTGGTTTGCCCCTTTCTGGGCTTCCTTGGTGACTCAGTGGTACATAATCCGCCTGCCAATGCAGGAAACACAGGTTTGATCCCTGGGCATGGAAGATACCCTGGAGAAGGAAATGACAACCCACTCCTGCCTGGGAATATTCTTGCCTGGGAAATCCCCTGGACAAAAGAGCATGGCAGGCTACAGTCCATGGGGTCGCAAAAGAATCAGACATGACTTAGCAATGAAAGAAGAACAGATTTTGGTAAAATGTATGCAGAGTTTGAGTTCTAAAAGACATTCACAAAAGCATACAGAAATGTGATCATCTATATTTCTCTCTGTCATATAACTATCCAAATATAAAAGTGTAAAATTTCTTTTAAGAGAATCCTGTAATGCTTTAGGAGTATGAATGTATTTTAAAACATTATTAGCCATCTTTTAAAAAAAGATGATAGATTTAGTTAATTTGGAGGCATGACACTGAATTGCTAGCACATGCTACTTTTTCAACATAGCACACCATTTTCTTTACATTCACTTGCTTAGTGTGAAGAGGATTTACATAAACATGTAGGGGCTATACTGTTTCACCTCACAATAACCTAAAATTTAGCACTTAGAGTATTAGTTTCCTTTAACATAGGTGTTAAAACTTTTAAACTCCACCTTATTTACAATAAATGTATTGATACCTCTGGAGTATGTATTTTGTTCCATTGCTAAGTCATGTCCGATTCTTTGCAATCCCATGAATGGCAGCCAGGCTTCCCTGTCTTTTGTTACCTCCCGAGGTTTGCTCAAACTCATGTCTATTGAGTCAGTGATGTCATTCAACCATCTCATCCTCTGTTGTCCCCTTTTCCTCCTGCCCTCAATATTTCCCAGCATCAGGGTCTTTTCCAATGAGTCAGCTCTTCACATCAGGTGGCCAAAGTATTGGAGCTTCAGCTTTAGCATCAGTCCTTCCAATGAACAGTCAGGGTTGATTTCCTTTAGGACTGACTTGTTTGATCTCCTTGCTATATGTACATATTTATGAATGTATTTAATAGGTGTTCCTTGCTATAAATAATCAGCAAAAATGTCAGGCTTTTTTCTTTTTGGCCAAATCATTTGCTTTAAGTCTGTCCTTTCTTTTAAGATATGTCCTTAACACTCTTCAAATAGAAGCTTACTTTGAGCCAAGTGTCATTATAGAAAATGAGACTCTTTGAGAAAACCAGCTTCAAGTCCTTACCTGGCAATTCAAGATCAATGCGACTTTCTGGTCCCCAAAAGGTGGAATGATTATTCTTCTCTGTGGTTGATAATTCAGGTGGCTGTTTTGGCGTGGTAGCTTTCTCGGACTTTTCTAGCGACGCACTGTGGCCTGCATCTGTGCTTGGTCCCGTGGTTTTAGGCTGTGCCGTGGTCCTGTGGGTCACCATCTTTCGGTTATCGCTCACTGAGAGTTAAAGAACTACTGTCAGTTAGGTTTCTCGCTGACCTTTACCTAAAACCACAACATTTGCAATAGATTGAAAGCATATCATCTAAGATATTTCAGGGCCTCATAGCAAACTACTAGCTCTTGTTTCCAAAGTAACACTTCTAAGTAAACAGTTTAAGAATTAGCTTTCTGAAAGTTCTTGTAAAGAAACAGAGAAAGATACACTTTCGCCTAACGTTCTGAGATTAGTCACCCTTCCTCAAGTTCTTCGTTCAAGTACTTGCAGTTCTTCAGTCAACTTTTCACAGCCCGTCCTTCCTTGCGATATTTATGCACACACTGTTGTTCAGTTGCTAAATCATGTCTGACTTATGTCCCCATGAGCTGCAGGATGCCAGGCTCCCCTGTCCTTCATTATCACCCCGAGTTTGCTCAGATTCACAAGACCTAGCGACCTAGCGACACCCTAATGTCATAACTTTTCTAAAAAATTTATCAAAACAAAAGATTAACTCATTTTAGTTTTTTAAAAAGCGTATGCTAAACAGCCTTTTTAGGATGGGGAAGACTCTTAGAAAATTGAAAACTATCTCTTAAAATGTTAAATAATACAAAAATTTGACATTTGTAATTTGCATTAAAGATTTACAGTAAATGTCCATTGAATTTAAGGCATAGCTTGTTCACATGAAGTTACATTGAAACCAGCAGAAAAAGAACACTGCTGAGTGTGCATTTACTGTCAGAATACAGACATCCCTTCTACCCCCAAAATGTGATGCAGGTGACTCACGATTTTGACAGAAAGCTTCATCAGACCCGTCAGGACACTGCTCCACTCCGTCGCAAGCCAACGTGATGTCAACGCAACAGCCATCATCACAAAAGAAGTGGTAGCGTGAGCAGACACTCGAGCATCCTGTTTGTAAACACGTCTCAAGTCACAGGAGTACAGGAAAGGAAAGGGCTTCCATCGTGTCAGGATTAACCGAGACTGTGTGTATGATGGAATGCTTTTGGGTAAGGAGACGTAGGTAATGAGGGGACACCTAACAGTCTGTGCAGCAGCAGTTGGTTCTGGAAAGGTTAGGGGGTTCCTTCTTGACCCTCCTGACTGAACTCTCAGGAATCACCATGGGCTTTTTGTCTCAAGGTCCTTCTTCAAGCCAACAATGCTAAAGAGGTGGGAACAGAGAAGCAGCAGCTGCGGTCTTCCCCACCCAGTTCTGGGTTTCCTCCCTCAGGTGACTCACTCTGCATTCATTTGTTCCCCCATCAGATCCTCAGCAGGCCCCCTAACACGGGTTCACCTTCTGCACAGCACTTGGCTGGCTGACCCTATTTTATCAGAGATACTAGGTTTTTTTTTTTTAAGTGTACCATTTTTAAACTCTTTATTGAATTTTTATAATATTGTTTCTGTTGTATGTTTTGGTGTTTTGGCCCCGAGGTATGTGGGATCTTAGCTCCCCAACCAGGGATCAAACCTGTGCCCTCTTCATTGGAAGGTGAAGTCTCAGCCACTGAACTGCCAGGGAAGTCCTTGTGTGGTTTTTTTTTTTGGTCATTTTTAATGATTTTAATTAAAAAAATTGATTAATATATTTATTCTTGGCTGTGCTGGGTCTTCCTTGCTGCTCAGGCTTTTCTCTAGTTTCAGTGCCTGGGCTTCTCACTGAGGTGGCTTCTCTTATTCCTGAGCATGGACTCTAGGGTGTGAGGGCTTCAGCAGTTGCAGGGCTCTAGAGCACAGGCTCAGTAGCTGTGGTCCACGGGCTTATTTGCTCCACGGCATGTGGGACCCTCCTGGATCAGGGATCCAACCAGCATCTCCTGCCTTGGCAGGTGGATTCTTTACCACCGAGCCACCTGGGAAGCCCAGAGACACCGCTTTCTACATGCTATGTGTGTTTTGCATTCATGTTTCCTAAATAATAATTTTTACTGAGATCAACTTTCTACTATTGAACCCTGTTTGCTGACCATCACAGATCCATGGTGCTATAAAGAAAAAATAGAATCCTTAGCTACTAGCTAGTGAGAATTTTTTTTCTATTAATATTGAAATTCCCTCCATTTTGGAGTGGTGGTGGTGGTTTAGTCGCCAAGTTGTGTCCGACTCTTGTGACCCCATGGACTGTAGCCTGCCAGGCTCCTCTGTCCATGGGATTCTCTAGGTAAGAGTATTGGAGTGGCTTGCCATTTCTGTCTCCATTTTGGAGTGCTCAAGAGCTTTTAACCCTCAGAACTACATGTATTTTCTTGAAAGACATTCCCTGTACCCCCAGGTCAGGAGTAAGCCAACTAATAACCACTGACACTGGTGATACACACTAAAGGTATCAGGCTAAAGGAGTCACAAGGAGTCTGTATTCTCCAGGGACAGATGGACTAGATAACTGTCTCATAACATAGGAGAGCAACACATGATGATATTTCTGAGCATAGAATACACGTCCAAGCAAGTCTTGGAAGCATTCTACTGGAAAGAAGTTCAGTTAAAATGCTGGGAAAAGAATCCATCCGGGTGGAAGGCAATTTGAGGATACCTAGATTCTGGAGGAAGAAGAGGTGAAGAAAATAAATGGTGGCAGGGACATCCCTCGTGGTCCAGTGGTTAAGAATCTGCCTGGGAACGCAGGGGACAAGGGTTTGATCCCTGGCCTGGGAGGATCCCACTTGCCGCAGAGCAATTAAGCCGGTGTGCCACAACTACTGAGGCTGTGCTCTAGAGCCCCGGAGCCACGACAACTGAGCCCCCTGGCTTAGAGCCTATCCTTTGCAACAAGCAAAGTCACCGCAAGGAGAAGCCTGTGCACCACAACTCAAGAGTAGCCCTCACTCTCTGCCATTAGAGAAAGCCCTGATGCAACGAAGACTCAGCTCAGCCTAATAAATGAATGTGTGTGCTTAGTGCTTAGTCACTCAGTCGTGTCTGACTCTTTGTGACCTCTAGACTGTAGCCTGCCAGGCTCCTCTGTCCATGGGATTTCCCAGGAAAGAATATGGGGGGTGGGTTGCCATTTCCTCCTCCAGGGGAATCTTCCAAACCCAGGGACCGAACCTGTGTCTCCTGCGTCTCCTGCATTACAGGTGGATTCTTTACCCTCTGAGGCGATACAGAAGCCCTAATAAATAAATAAATAAGCAAACACCTATTAAGAAACGGTGGCAGAAAGAAGGGGACAAAGGGAGTCAGCAGTTCTGGCTGAGCACCTGGGCCTAGAAAGGAGCATCTGCTTCGGTCACGGGGAAGGGGCTGGGAGGAAAAGCAAAGGGAGACTGCAGACACCAGGCCAGGATGCAGCCTCTGCTCACATCTTTTAAACTCATGACGTGAAAATCCTAACCCCCTCAAGGCTTTCCTGACTCCCTGGTAACTATGGAGACAGATCCATGCGAACAATTTATCCATGTATTTCTGAATCCGTGGTCTCCGGACTTTTTTGACCATATATATCTCCCATCTATAAATCATATGCATGTGCAAGACTGAAAATGTAAAGAAGATTAAAAATGAATACAAATATAAGTTCTGATATTTTCTTTCCCATCTTAAAAAATGCCTTGACTGTCTGTGGGGGATCCTATACGGAGACCACAAAACTGGGTTATCTTGGAAGTGTCCATTGGCTTGCTCTCTGAGTAGATTGTTGCTTGTTTGTTTGTTTTTTAATCATTTTGACTAGATTACTTTTTGCAAAGCTTGAAAACATATGGCCTCTGTATCCAAATCTGAACCAAGTTATCACAAAAACAAGGGTATGTGCTTGCCTGTTTACTACAGAACTTGCCATCTTTGATTACCAGAAAGCAAGCTAGCTGCAAGATCTATGTATATAATGAAGGGGACAGAAGCCCTCTCAATCCCCATCTCTCATTTTCAACGTCTCTAAGTGGTGTCCTATAGCTTCCCAGGTGACTTGGTGGTAAAGAATCCACCTGCCAATGCAAGAGACTCAGATTTGATCCCTGGATCGGGAAGATCCCCTGGAGAAGGGAATGGCAGCCCACTCCTGTATTCTTGCCTGGAGAATCCCATGAACAGAGGAGCCTGTTCTGGGCTACAATCCAGGGGTTCGCAGAGTCGGACACGACTTAGTGACTAAACAGCTGCAGCAGCAGCAGCATGTGGTGTCTTATTAACTTTAATTCAGTTTGTTATTCCAATCTAAACAGTGAGTGATTCCAGAAGACAGTTAACACAACAGAATTCTTTTTATTTTCTGTATAAAGTTATATACATAAGATCTCTATCTCTCAAAGATGCTCAGTTGTGTCAGACTCTTTGTGATCCCCCTGGGCTGTAGCCCACCTGACTCCTCTGTCCATGGGGTTATCCTGGCAGTAATACCTGAGTGGGTATTACTTCCTTTCTCCAGGGGATCTTCCCAACCCAAGGATCAAACCCTGGTCCCCCACATTGTAGTCAGAATTTTTTTTACCATCTGAGCCACCAGGAAGCCCTACATAAAACCTATTACACCCGACTGGCCTTTCAGTAATAAGAGGTGAATCATATCACCCTCTGCAGCTTCAAATACACTTTTGTTATCTTGAGAAAGGCCAGAAATGTACAACTGGCAACTTGGCTGCTCTCTAGTTGCCTTGGGAGCCCAGAAGACTGGCCAGAGTAAATAAATCAAAGCAACAAGTAGCTGGTTGATGTCAGCCCTCAGGCCATTTCTCCCTTTGCTAATTTCTGTAGGGCTGACTCACACACTAGTAAAGTAATGCTCAAAATTCTCCAAGCCAGGCTTCAGCAATATGTGAACCATGAACTTCCTGATGTTCAAGCTGGTTTTAGAAAAGGCAGAGGAACCAGAGATCAAATTCCCAACATCCGCTGGATCATAGAAAAAGCAAGAGAGTTCCAGAAAAACATCTATTTCTGCTTTATTGACTATGCCAAAGCCTTTGACTGTGTGGATCACAATAAACTGTGGAAAATTCTGAAAGAGATGGGAATACCAGACCACCTGATCTGCCTCTTGAGAAATTTGTATGCAGGTCAGGAAGCAACAGTTAGCACTGGACATGGAACAACAGACTGGTTCCAAATAGGAAAAGGAGTTCGTCAAGGCTGTATATAGTCACCCTGTTTATTTAACTTATATGCTGAGTACATCATGAGAAACGCTGGACTGGAAGAAACACAAGCTGGAATCAAGATCGCCGGGAGAAATCTCAATAACCTCAGATATGCAGATGACACCACCCTTATGGCAGAAAGTGAAGAGGAACTCAAAAGCCTCTTGATGAAAGTGAAAGTGGAGAGTGAAAAAGTTGGCTTAAAGCTCAATATTCAGAAAACGAAGATCATGGCATCCGGTCCCACCACTTCATGGGAAATAGATGGGGAAACAGTGGAAACAGTGTCAGACTTTATTTTTCTGGGCTCCAAAATCACTACAGATGGTGACTGCAGCCATGAAATTAAAAGACGCTCACTGCTTGGAAGGAAAGTTATGACCAACCTAGATAGCATATTCAAAAGCAGAGACATTACTTTGCCAATGAAGGTTCGTCTAGTCAAGGCTATGGTTTTTCCTGTGGTCATGTATGGATATGAGAGTTGGACTGTGAAGAAGGCTGAGCGCCGAAGAATTGATGCTTTTGAACTGTGGTGTTGGAGAAGACTCTTGAGATTCCCTTGGACTGCAAGGAGATCCAACCAGTCCATTCTGAAGGAGATTAGCCCTGGGATTTCTTTGGAGGGACTGATGCTAAAGCTGAAACTCCAGAACTTTGGCCACCTCATGTGAAGAGTTGACTCATTGGAAAAGACTCTGATGCTGGGAGGGATTGGGGGCAGGAGGAGAAGGGGACGACAGAGGATGAGATGGCTGGATGGCATCACTGACTCGATGGACGTGAGTCTGAGTGAACTCCGGGAGTTGGTGATGGACAGGGAGGCCTGGCGTGCTGTGATTCACGGGGTCGCAAAGAGTCGGACACGACTGAGCGGCTGATCTGATCTGATCTGACAGCGGCCCAGGAGCACTTCAGTCCCTGGCTAGGGAGCCCTGCGGCCAGGAGCACAGCCCTCCAAGCTCTGCACCTCCCCATTGGCCGTGACCTCAGCTGGACTAGGTGCCATTGTTTTCTACTCACCACCAGCCCTACTTCCTGCCCTAGTGCACAGTCAGCATTGCCAGGGTTGTTTTAGGTAACAACCTAAGTTGTTTACAGCTCTTCTGTAGAGCTGCAGTAAGACCACAAACAGGGCCTTGCCCGGATACAGACTGGAATGCTGGCTGGCATGTTCCCCATCGCTGACTCACAGTCCTCTACTGGACTGGAGTTTGGGGTACTATTTGCAGCCACTCTTCCTTCCTCCAGGTCAAATTGAACCGTGGTTGAACAGGAGTGAGTCAACCTGATTTTTTTTTTTTTTAAGATTTACTTGTTTATTTTGGGCTGCACTAGGTCTCCGTTGCTGTGCTCAGTCTTTCTCTAGTTACAGAGAAGGGGGGCTACTCTCCAGTGGTGGTGTGAGGGCTTCTCATTGTGGTGGCTTTTCTTGTTGCCCAGCATGGGCTCTAGAGCACGTGGGCTTCAGTAGTTGTGGCACATGGCAGGGCTTAGTTACTCCGAGGCAATGTGCAGCCTTCCTGGACCAGGGATGGAACCTGTGTCCCTTGCATTGGCAGACGGATTCTTAACTGCCAGACCACAAGGAAAGCCGGACGACCTAATCTTGAATGTTGCTACTATCTGTATCTTGCTAGCACTGTATCTTTGTGGAAGGCAAATTACCAAGGGGGCAGAGTTCTTAGAATTCTAAAGTCTCCTTCCTTCATTTCTAACATGCACAGTGACCCTTGTCTTTGGTGGAAGACAAGGTCAGCCAAAGTACAAGCAAATCCAATCATTATATTCTTTCTCCCGACTGCTCGCTTGATTGCGATCCAAATATGGAGGAATCAAGGATATAGGAGACAGGCTACAAGTCTGCTAGAGCCAGGGTTAGTGAAGGGTCATTAATCAGGGCTGGGGATCAGGTCTGTGGAACTCAGCACCCATGCTTGCTTGCTTGCACACAGTTCCCGTTCACTGCAGATGCTGAGAAAGTATCCCCCGACCGAGTGACACACACACGATCTCTGCAATACCTCTATAGCTTTAGTGCTGCCAAGTGCCATTTACATTTTTTTTTTAACTTAATGAGCTAATCTTAGAACTGTAGATGTTTGGGAAAGCAAGAAACAGATAAATGAGAGAAATGAGTTTACAATGAGCAACAGAATGTGGGAACAATTATATATATGTCGAGCTATATTATCAATGTATCTGTGCTTCTGTGTAAAGTGTTCATGAAGTTTTCAACAGTCCTTTTAAACTGATACATGCACTGTATATGTTTTAATTTGTTTTAAATCTACCTCTTAGCTGCATTCTTTGAACATAGTATCAACTAGCCCACCCTCCTTTAAATGGGAGGGTGGTCCCCACCCTCTCCTGGGAAACCCAGATGTCTTTTATGAAACTGAGTCAAGGAAGGATGGGGCATCTCTAAGGTCCTGTGACTCACACAGTCTATTGTCATCCCTGGAGTGTGAAGTGTTCCCCTGCTCCACTCGGCAGTGTCACTTAACATGTAATATAGTCGAGCCTAGTTTTGTCATCATATTTTTAGTTAAGATTTTCCCACTCAGCAACAGCCAAAAATAAAACGGAAGCACCCATTATATTGCCCAGTTAGGGTATAAAATGGCAATTTTTTTTCATGTGGACCATTTTAAAAGTTTTTTTTTAATTGAATTTGTTACAATATTGCCTCTGGTTTTTTAAAAATAATTTTATTTACTTATTTTTGACTGGGCCGGGTCTTCACTGCTGCTCGGGCTTTTGCTCTAGCCGTGGTGTGAGGGCTCCTCATCGCAGTGCCTCCCTTGCTGTGGAGCACGGACTCTGGGGGCGTGCAGGCTTCAGCAGTTGCTGCCGTGTGCTCGGTAGTTGTGGCTCCTGGGGACACCTCAGTTTCTCCGCCGCATGTGGGGATCTTCCCGGACCAGGGACAGAACCCGTGTCCCCTGCATTGGCAGATGGGTTCTTTACCACTGAGCCACCAGGGAAGCCCTCGCTTCTGTTCTGTGTTTTGGTGTTTTGCCCTCAAGGCATGTGGGCATCGTAGCTCCCTGGCCAGGGATGGAACCTGCAATCCCTACCCTGGAAGACGAAGCCTCAACCACTGGATGCCAGGGAAGCCCCTAAAATGCCAGTTTAACACCACCCTTCCATCCACAGCCTGGCCTCTGTTGGCCACTGTGAATGCGAGGGAAGGGCTTTCTTCTCACCTCCTGTGGAGAAGGCCACGGGAAGCACGGTCACTGAGACGTTGTCGGAACTCCTCTGCCCGGCAGTGTCCATCACTGTCAACTGAAAGGTGTATGCTCCTTCCCGCAGGTGGGACAGCTTCAGGGTTCCGGACTGAGGCACCTGATACCAAACAGGAAGCATCACAATTAAGAGCCCGAAGCACAGAATCTGACATCCTCCTGAGCTGGAAATCAGTGCCATCCTTGCAGCAGTCCTATGACCCCCTTATCCACTCCTGGTCCTAGGTCTCAGAATACTGATCACACACACTTTTGGCAGGCTGGCCAGGAGACTTGAGTTCTGGTGGGTTTGGGGCCTGACACCCCCTTTCTTTGGGAAACTTCCCTCCCACCCCCACCCACATGGTTGCAAGGGAAGGGTCATTATGACCCCTCCCTATGGCCACAGGGGTACAGCTAAGCCAAAGGGAGTGGGTGGCCAGGCAGGTGGCCTGCCCAGAGGAGGTGGCTAGGCAGACTCTCGCTCTCTCTGACTCTGGCTCAGAATCAGGGAGGCTGCGCCAGGCGGCAGCTATGCGGCAGGTGCCTCCACTGTTTATTGCTTCTTGGGACTTAGACAGGAAAGCAGGGGAACTGGGGGCAAGTGATGACCACACCGGAGTGTGCTGACGGGAGCCCCGCAGCCTCAAGCAATGTGGTGTGAAAGAGAGAGGCTCTGTCCTCTGCCCCAGCTGGTCTGCCCGAGCTCAGACCTAAGACTGCCGAAGGCCAGCAGCCCCGGGGGTTTGCTGCCCCAAGTGTACCGGGTAGATGGGAGGACTGAGTCAGAGTGTGGTTGTGACTGGGGGATGCTGAGTGAGGCCTAGATGAAGTTAATGGAGATTTTAAGAGACCAGGGAAGCACTGAGGCTAGGGGCTGGGTGGGGCATCCACACAGACATCAGCCTCACCCAAGCCCTGGTCAGATTTTTGTGAAGGCGAGTGAGGTACTGGGCTTCTGGGTGTCAACACTCAGCGTGCCAGTGTCCAACTACACCTCAATGGGCTGGGCCTTCTCCGGGAAGCCTCTTCCCAACGCTGGGGCTGGACGGACAGAGGACCCCCCTCTAAGGGGCCTGTCTGTCCACCTGGGCTCTGAAGGCTCCCTCTGGTCTTCCTAGGTACCTCCTCTCTGAGGCAGGAAAGACTGGATCCCGATCCAGATCTGGGCGCACACTAATTTCGGTCTTTTCAAATGAAATAACCCTTCCCTGCTTTCTTTTTTTCTTTGTGTGTGTGTGTGTGAGTTGACAATCTTCATTAAACGGCAGCTCTAGTTGTCCTTATTCACTTGGCAGGATTAATATGGTTTTTCAAAATAATTTTATTTATATATTGGTTGTACTAGGTCTTCTTGTCTTTTTGTACTGTTTGTGGGGTTCTCGCGGCCACCTGATGGGAAGAGCTGACTCCTTGGAAAAGACTCTGATGCTGGGAAAGATTGAAGGCAGGAGGAGAAGGGGAGGTCAGAGGTTGAAATGGCTGGATAGCATCGCTGACTTGATGGATATGAGTTTGAGCAAACTTTGAGAGATAGCAAATGACAGGGAAGCCCGGCACACTGCAGTCCATGGGGTCGCAAAGAGCTGGACACCACTTAGCCACTAAACAACAGCAACAACTGGGTCTTTGTTGCCTCTCAGGCCTTGCTTTAGTGGTGGTGCTCGGGCTTCTCACTGCGAAGGCTCTTAGGCGCATGGGCTTCAGTACTTGCAGCTCAAGGGCTCAAGTAGCTGCACATCACTCCCCCGGGGCTCTAGAGCATAGGCTCAGAAGCTATGGTGCATGGCATGTGGGATCTTCCCAGACCAGGGATCGAACCTGTGTCTACTGCACTGGCAGGTAGATTCTTCACTACTGAGCCGCCAGGGAAGCCCCTTAATGTGGTTTTTAATGACCCAAATTTCCCTCTGGCCCTTATGGGGCAAGAGAACTCTAGTAAATATAGCTTAGGTATGTAGAAGTTTGTCTCAAAAACTTTTTCAAATAAATAGAGTTTGAAAAATCTGCTTAGAGGGGAAGGACAGGTATGTCAGATTTTGCAGCTCAGCTACCCATGGGCATGATGACAATCAACTGTCTCCATGGGAAAGCTCTGAGAGCTGGTGGGTTTGGACACCAACAGAAAAGGTAGATGCTGACAACAGCTGGCAGAGACTGGATCTTGCCTGAAGGGCCTCGGAAGAAGGCTTTGCAATTGGCACCGGTCCACACCTGCAGGCCTTTCCTCTGTGAGCAGAAACTAAGTACAGTAACTTAATACCAAGAGCTTTGTGTGAGATTTATTTTGATAACTGCAGAAGTCAACAAGATCCTGTTAGTCTCCTGTGAAAATTCTTCTACAAAAGGCTTCTTGCCCTTTCTTGTGCAGCAATTTGTTTAAAGAGTTTGCTGTTTCGCCTTGTCTCCCAGACCCAGAGAGAAAAGGAAGCAAACACTTTGACTTTTGGATTTCCTCATTTCACATTGTTTTTTCCCTCTGTGGTTTTATTTCTTGGGTGCAGAAAACTTTTTCAGGTTTTTAAGCCATAAAAGGCAAAACACTAATTTGATTTGATTATTTTTTTAAGCTTTTTTTTTTTTTTTTTTTGCCTTAGTGATCTTAGTTCCCTAACCAGGGATTGAATGCCCTGCATTGGGAATGCAGAGTTTTAATTATTGGACCACCAAGAAAGACTTCCCTGGTGGCTCAGACGGTAAAGCGTTTGCCTACAATGCAGGAGATTCGGGTTTGATCCCTGGGTTGGGAAGATCCCCTGGAGAAGGAAATGGCAACCCACTCCAGTAGTCTTGCCTGGAAAATCCCATGGATGGAGAAGCGTGGTAGGCTACAGTTCATGGGGTCGCAAAGAGTCGGACATGACTGAGCCACTTCATTTTCCTTTCACTTTCCTTTGTGACATAGCTTGACATGTGCTTTTTTTTTTTAAATTGAGGTATAGTTGATGTACAATATTAGATAAATTTCAGGTGTATAACACAGTGAGTCGATAACTACTCCATTTACAGTTACTATAAAATATTGGCTATATTCTCTGAGCTGTACAATACATCTTTGTAGCTTATTTATTTTATACAAAGTAATCTGTACTTTTAATTCCCTGGTCCTTTTTAGTTTAGTTATTTAGCTAACAAATGCTATCTTTTCTTCAGCATCAATATAAGAATATATAGAACTGTAAGATAGATGATTTCCCTCCAAGCATCCAGGCATTTCTAGACGTCTCCTCACATTTATGACACTGGGAAGGATTTACACACATACACACAGATGTATATGCAACATATCCAATTTTTGTTTGTTTGTTTTTTTTTTTTTTTGGCCAAGCTCCAGGGCATCTGGGATTCCCTAACCAGGAATCGAACCACACCCATGTGCATTGGAAGCTCAGAGTCTTAGCCACTGGGATGTACCACAACACACCCAATTTGTAACTTAAAAGTTACATTACCTTTAATAAAACAAAGAACTTCTAATCTCTGCCCAGGATCTGTTCTATAGTAACAGAGGCTTTGATGGTTGTTGGCCTCTGGCTAAAATCAATTTATAACTCAGTCTGTTATTCTGGCTCTACTGCACCTCCCTAAAATAGTAATTTAGTGGCAAGGAACATACATTTGCATTTCTTTATATACCGCACATATATACATACATGATTATTAGTACAACACTTGGTTACAAAACGAGTACTACCTCTCTATTCCCCTCACCCCACACAGTTGCTTTTACAGTATATAAGGCATTGGGCAAATTGTCATAAGTAGTGACAAGATAATGTCATACAAAATATTTCAGTAAGAAATTCCATTGAACCAATGAACCCAAAGGCATGCTAGCTTTCTGCCTCATATCAACTTGCAAAACAGAGAACTCTGTTAGTGGTTTGAAGGCCATTAAGATCCTTGTTGTAATCCAATGCCATCACCCAGCACACATACAGGCTGAAGGAGACATGGGGGCAGCTAAACTGACCAACAGAGGCCAGAACATAAACTGCTATTATTAATACAATTGTCTAGAAAATTCAGGTGAACATGCTTAGGTTCTGTTCTTTAGTTACATGTTCCTTTTTCTATTTACTTTTCATCACAGATATGACCCAAAATTTCATAAAAGAAGCAAAATGAACTCAATTTTCTGTATTTTCCTAGTCAAAAAAAGAGTAGTGAAAGTGGTAGCTGCTCAGTCATGTCTGACTCTTTGCCTCTATCTCAGCCCAATCAGAGAATAATCATCTTCTTACAAATTTAGGAAGAAGGGCTAGAGGCATGAAGAAGCAGCATATAAAATCCAAGGGGTTGAGCAAAGTTAGTTGCTGACAGTGTGTAGAAACATATGTAGACATAGAAATAGAGGAAATGGGGATGTCTCTGGTGGTCCAGTGCTTAAGAATCTTCCTGTCAATGCAAGGTCCACAGGTTCAATCCCTGGTCTGGGAAGATTGCACTTGTCACGGGGCAAGTGAGCCCTCATGCTGTGACTACTGCAGCCCGTGTGCCCTAGAGCCCATGCCCTAAGATGGGAGAAGCCACTGCAGTGAGAAGCCTGGGCATCAAAACGAAGAGTAGGCTTCACTTGCCACAACTACAGAAAGCCCTTGTGCAGCCATGAAGACCCAGTGTAGCCCAAAATAAAGGGTCTGCCTGCCAATGCAGGAGATGCAGGAAATGTGGGCTTGATCCCTGGGTTGAGAAGATCCCATCAAAATAAAGAGTCTGCCTGCCAATGCAGGAGATGCAGGACATGTGGGCTTGATCCCTGGGTTGAGAAGATCCCCTGGAGAAGGTATAGGCTACCCACTCCAGTATTCTTGGGCTTCCCTGGTGGCTCAGATGGTAAAGAATTTGCCTGCAATATGGGAGACCTGGGTTCGATCCCTGGGTTGGGAAGATCCCCTGGAGGAGGGCACGGCCACCCACTCCAGTATTCTTGCCTGGAGAATCCTCATGGACAGAGGAGCCTGGTGGGCTACAGTCCGTGGTGTCACAAAGAGTTGGACATGACTGAGCAACTAAGGACAGCACAACACAGCATATGATTCCAAATTCCATGCTCGTAGTCACTGTAGAATCCTATCTCCGAGTTAGCAGAGCTTTTTTTTCTTTTAATATAAATTTATTTATTTTAATTGGAGGCTAATTACTTTACAATATTGTATTGGTTTTGCCATACATTGACATGACTCTGCCATGGGTATACATGTGTTCCCCATCCTGAAACCCCCCTCCCACCTCCCTCCCCATCCCATCCCTCTGGGTCATCCCAGTGCACCAGCCCCAAGCACCCTGTATCATGCATCAAACCTGGACTAGTGATTTGTTTCACATATGATAATATACATGTTTCAATGCCATTCTCTCAAACCATCCCACCCTTGCCCTCTCCCACAGAGTCCAAAAGACTGTTCTATACATCTGTGTCTCTTTTGCTGTCTCGCATACAGGGTTACCGTTACCATTTTCTAAATTGCATATATATGCGTTAGTATACTGTATTGGTCTTTTTCTTTCTGGCTTACTTCACTCTATATAATAGGTTCCAGTTTCATTCACCTCGTTAGAACTAATTCAAATGTATTTTTTTAAATGGCTGAGTAATATTCCATTGTGTATATGTACCACAACTTTCTTATCCATTCATCTGCTGATGGACATCTAGGTTGCTTCCATGTCCTGGTTATTTTAACAGTGCTGCGATGGACATTGGGGTACACGTGTCTCTTTCAATTCTGGTTTCCTTGGTGTGTATGCCCAGCAGTGGGATTGCTGGGTCGTATGGCAGTTCTATTTCCAATTTTTCAAGGAATCTCCACACTGTTCTCCATAGTGGCTGTACTAGTTTGCATTCCCACCATCGGTGTAAGAGGGTTCCCTTTTCTCCACACCCTCTCCAGCATTTATTGCTTGTAGACTTTTGGATCGCAGCCATTCTGACTGGCGTGAAATGATACCTCATAGTGGTTTTGATTTGCATTTCTCTGATAATGAGTGATGCTGAGCATTTTTTCATGTGTTTGTTAGCCATCTGTATGTCTTCTTTGGAGAAATGTCTGTTTAATTCTTTGGCCCATTTTTGATTGGGTCATTTATTTTTCTGGAATTGAGCTGCAGGAGTTGCTTGTATATTTTTGAGATTAATTCTTTGTCAGTTGCTTCGTTTGCTATTATTTTCTCTCATTCTGAAGGCTGTCTTTTCACCTTGCTTATAGTTTCCTTTGTTGTGCAGAAGCTTTTAATTTTAATTAGGTCCCATTTGTTTATTTTTACTTTTATTTCCAATATTCTGGGAGGTGGGTCAGAGAACCCTGCTGTGATTTATGTTGGAGAGTGTTTTGCCTATGTCTTCCTCTAGGAGTTCTATAGTTTCTGGGCTTACGTTTAGATCTTTAATCCATTTTGAGTTTATTTTTGTGTATGGTGTTAGAAAGTGTTCTAGTTTCATTCTTTTACAAGTGGTTGACCAGTTTTTCCCAGCACCACTTGTTAAAGGGATAGTCTTTTCTCCATTGTATATTCTTGCTTCCTTTGTTGAAGATAAGGTGTCCATAGGTGCATGGCTTTATCTCTGGGCTTTCTATTTTGTTCCATTGATCTGTATTTCTGTCTTTGTGCCAGTACCCTACTGTCCTGATGACTGTGGCTTTGTAGTAGAGCCTGAAGTCAGGCAGGTTGATTCCTCCAGTTCCATTCTTCTTTCTCAAGATTACTTTGGCTATTCGAGGTTTTTTGTATTTCCATACAAATTGTGAAATTATTTGTTCTAGTTCTCTGAAAAATACTGTTGGTAGCTTGATAGGGATTGCATTGAATCTATAGATTGCTTTGGGTAGTATACTCATTTTCACTATATTGATTCTTCTGATCCATGAACATGGAATATTTCTCCATCTATTTGTGTCCTCTTTGATTTCTTTCACCAGTGTTTTATAGTTGTCTATATATAGGTCTTTTGTTTCTTTAGGTAGATATATTCCTAAGTGTTTTATTCTTTTCGTTGCAATGGTGAATGGAATTGTTTCCTTAATTTCTCTTTCTATTTTCTCATTGTTAGTGTATAGGAATGCAAGGGATTTCTGTGTGTTAATTTTATATCCTGCAACTTTGCAGAGATTTAAGCCTTCTGCATTCTTATTCCAAGAATCATTTCTTAGAAAGACTTAACCCACAGCTCATGCACAAAGCAGCTGCCTGTTGTGGTCTAAAAAGGTCAGATACTCCTACACACACACACACACACACACACACAGAGTCCTTTAAAACCTCTAAAAGCTCTCCCCCACCCCTATCCTCACCCCACTACGGAAACAAAAATGGAAGTGCCAGGACCTTTGAAAGCAGAGCGACAGGGGAAACAAAAATGGAAATACCAGGACCTTTGAAAGCAGAGCGACAGGAAGTCAGGTTTAAATGCAAGAGGACCTGGAAGCCCAGTGATGCCAGAAGCCTATTGTTCTGTAAATTTAGTGTTCCTGACCAGGAAAGAGACTTCAAACCTCCTGCTGCTATTGGAGTAGAGCTTTCACAACTCAGCTTACTCAGTTTATTTTTCATGAGGTAATACTATTTTTTTCCCCAGGGAGATTATTTTTAAACCTTTTCTAACAAGTATTTTTTCTTAAAGAAAAAAAAGCAGTTAAATATTGAAGGCTTTGAGCTACACTATTTTTTTCCCCAGGGAGATTATTTTTAAACATTTTCTAACAAGTATTTTTTCTTAAAGAAAAAAAAGCAGTTAAATATTGAAGGCTTTGAGCTACTGTGTAAAAAAAAATTCATGCCTAAAGAGTAGTCTACCTCAAGGCTCCAGGTTAACTTTGAAACAAAACAGGTATGAATTACTCATCTATTATGCTCTCATGTATCTTCCTTTTTAAGTGGAACAGTAAATCCTAGAATTTGCTGTGGTTTGGGGGGTAGGTTGTGGGTTTTTTTTACTTTTTTTTTTTACTGACTGACATCACTCTTCACTCTTGAAACAAGATACAAAGAAATCCTTAAAGCCACCACGGAATATTCATACATGTGCACCAACTTATCCCCAGATATTTCTTCAGAAATTTGCAGCCTTGATAATCTTCTGTGTCTCAAAAATGCCCTGTGGGCTGCTGTAACTTTTTTTGTCCTTTATTAAAATTTTCAGGTGAATAAAATAGCTGAGAGGCAGTAATGTAGGTGAAATTTTGCTGAGGTCCATATCTGTTTTGGTGCCCTGACACATGGTGGTTTTTTTTTGCTTCTCTGTCTCCCCTTTTGTCTTTGCTATCACCCCCTGCTGCTGCTGCTAAGTCGCTTCAGTTGTGTCCGTGTCCGACTCTGTGCGACCCCATAGACGGCAGCTCACCAGGCTCCCCCGTCCCTGGGATTCTCCAGGCAAAGAAACCACTATTCTCTGGTTTTTCAGTGTCAAAACCCACACTTTTGGGGGGCTTCCTTGATGATCCAGAGGTTAAGAATCTGCCTACCAGTGCAAGGGTGCTTAGTCACTCAGTCATATCCAACTCTTTGCAACCCCATGGACTGTAGACTGCCAGGCTCCTCAGTACATGGGATTCTCCAAGCAAGAATACTGGAGTGGATTGCCATTCCCTTATCCAGGGCCAATACAAGGGACACGAGTTCAATTCCTGGTCTGGAGAGATCCTGTGTGTCTCAGAGCAACTTGGCCTGTGTGCCACAACTACTAAGCTCATGTCTAGAGCCTGCAGGGTGCAACTCCTGAGAACACACATCAACGACTGAAGCCCGCACATGCTAGAGCCCACGCTCAGCAATAAGAGAAGCCACCGCAATAAGAAGCCCAAGCACCGCAAGGAAGAGTAGCCCATAAATAAAATAAATGTCTTAAAAAAAAAAAAAAAGGAAACTGCACTTTTCAAAAAAGTCCTGTTTAGGGAAAAAAAAAAAAAAAAGAGAGAGAGAGAGGGAAAAACACTATCCAGAAACCAGTGGAAAAATGATGGTTCTCAAATGAATCAGTGGAACTCTGTTTCCTTGGGTGATTACAAAAGGGGACTGTGTGGGACTTATAAAGGAGTCATTGTTGCTTCTAAACTTACCAAATCTGTTAATTAATTCCAAAAGAAACATATTATTTTTGGATCTCCAGAGGGGTGTGTGTGGGTGGGAAGGGGAGAGTGTCTGGAAACCACTGGAAAACTGGTGGTCCCCAGGAAATGAATCAGTGGAACTATAACTTTCCTTGGGTCAATACAAAAGGGGCCTGAATGGGACTTACTTACAAAAGTGTCACTGTTTCTTTCTTTCAAACTCACTGTTAAGGTTACTAAATTTAAGTAATTCTGAAATAAACACATTATCCTGTATCTCCAAAAGGGGGAAAAAAAACCATACTGTTTTGACTGATCTGGGGTGGCCTCTGCCTGCAATCAAGGGCTTTGGTTCTAGAGGCTGAGGTTGGGGCACGGCAGTGAGAGCTGAATCCTAGACACTAGACCAGAGGTCAGGGACAAGGCCCTGGCCCTTCGGCTTGGCAGAAAAGAATTCCCACAAAGACAGGAAGTAGTGAAACAAGTGCTTATTAGGAGGAAAAAGAATACAGTAAGTGTGGATGGACACATGGGTGGATTTGGGGGAGAGTCACGCCCTAGTGGCAGTCTGAATCACTTTTATGGGATATTTTTTCATTTGGGTGTCCTTTGGCTGATCATTTTGATTTGCCTGGTTGAGAATCCATATTAGGAATATTTCAGGATCCTCCTATGCATGCACGCACATCTCTCAGGCAAGATGGATTCCACCAAAGAGGTCTATGGGTAGATTTGACATCACTCCCCTTTTGACCTCCAAGGAGCTTTCTAGTTGGGAGGGTCTCCTTGATTTCAAGAATGAGAAATATGTAATATGTGGTCTCTAATCTTTTATCAGGGCAGGGGTCCAGCCTCCTCTCTCGATGGTCCCTCTATGATATTTTGGAGTTTCTGTCCACAGGGAACAAACTCCAATGCTCACCCTGGGTGTGTGTGTAGGGGGGTGGGGGTGGGGGACATGAGGTGGGGTGTCCATCTATCTCATACCTCAAGACCAGAGTTTGGAGGATTTCCTCCACAGGCACTGGAGGTATGAGGTTTTGTTCCCTGTTAAAGGCCTTCTGGGCACTGTTGAACACAGGGAGTAAGTATTTGGGGTTCCTTGGGAGAATCTCTAAGAGAACATTACCCAGGCATGAACATAGTCTGTCTGGGTGCAAGACAGGATTACCAGAGACCACGTGGATACCATCAAAGAAAAGATGATCTCAGAATAAATAGAATAACATGCTTTTTGACTGTTTACTCTGTGCTGCTCACTGTTTCAGGGGTCTTATTTGCATTTGCATTTCATCCTTCATCACAGTAATAATGTTAGGAGAACCACTGACTGAAACCGCCCACTCACTCTGGCCACGTTCGACAGTAACCACTTGCATGAGTTGCCCTACAGTAGTAAGGAATGTGGAACCTATTGAACTACCTCCAACTGAAAGAATTCAGCAAAGGTCAGAAGGAGAGAGTAGATGCCAGTCCATATATCCTAGTGTGTGTGTGTGTGTGTATGCTGTCATTTCAGTTGTCTCCAACTCTGTGTGACCCCACGGACGGCAGCCTGCCATACTCCTCTGTCCATGGGATTCTCCAGGCAACAATACTAGAGGGGGTTGCAGTGTCTCTTTATGTCTCCTGCATTGGCAGGCAGGTTCTTTACCACTATGTCCTACCAACCTCCCAGACTCCTTCTCGCTGGAATCCATCTTGGCTGAGAAATCCCTGTGCTACCAGGAAGGACCCTGAGTCAGAATGGTTGGCCAGAGACAACCTGGAAACTAATCCCATCACCGTAAAGGCCAAGACTGTGAGCCAAGTGGCAGAGCAGTTCTCCTGGGTCCCCTTATCCTGCTGTTCTCCACCCAGGTGCCCCTTCCCAGTGAGTTCTCTAACTCTGTCAGCACCTGTGTCTCCTTGGAACATTTGTGCCCGAGTGTTAGACAAGAGCCCAGTCTTGGGCCATGGAAGGGTGTCCCTGTTCATGCAACGATAATACCTTGAAAGAGGGCTTTTGTTATCCCATCTGGCACAGGGAAGTGGTGAATCGAGGATTCAAAAACCAAAGCCAAGCAGAGGCTGTGTTAGAATTTCTCTTTCATTCAATGTTAAACTGACTCACTGAGGGAGGAAGGAAATATTTGAAATGTGATAGGAAGCTTTCTCAGTTGTTTATTAATATCATTTCTCTTTTTAAAATTTAGAAACAGTTTACGCCCCTTCGCTCCTCTACCCCTACCCCATGGTCTAGAATATCTAGGATAACTTATATTAAAGGGATTTACAGTTTGTTTCATGAAGACTAGATATTGTCCAGTAGCCAAGAAAAAACAATAGGTGATATGTGTCTAGGATCTACTTTGATGAGATGCAAAGTAATTGTTAGATAGCTCTTAGCGGCCCTTCCTAACATCAGTGTGAGGCCAGAGTGTGGAACAATGCTGATCTTGCTAGGAAGGATGATAAAAATTTGAGGGTTAAAAGGGAAGTTTTTTGAAAGGTTAGTAAAATAGTCAATCTTTTTTTTTTTTTTTTAAAGGAGCCAATCAATTAGCAAGTGCTAGCGTCCTAGTGAGCACAAAGTATAGTTCTAGGCTTCAGGAGATAAAGGGAAAAAATTTTAAGAAAGGAAGAAAGAAAGATAAGAAAGAAGAGGAAGGACAGAAGGAAGAAGAAATGGAAGAAGGAAGAGAGGAGGGAGGGGAGGGAAAGAGGAAGGGGGAGAAATCCTTGTAGCATACAAATGACTGAAATCCCTGTCCACTCATCACTCTGTCCCTCATTGAAAATAATTCTAAAGAAATCTTTCATAATCCTTATAAATTCTGCTGTGATAGTATAGATTTTATATATTTTCTTGACCTGTTATCAACAAACATAATTGAAAAACAGAAGACAGATATAGTTATTAATAGCCTTTACTCTTCAAAGATCACATGGGTTCTCTGGAACTTTGTATATTGGTTAAACAACCCAGGCTGCCTTGAAAACCCTGCTAACTAAATGTTTAGAAAATCTTTTAATATGTTTTTAAATATTCTCCTTAACATATATGATTCTTTCTTTTTATGGTCATTTTCAGTATTGACCCAGATTATTTCCCAGGAAATCTGACTGAGGAGGGGTAAACCACAAAACATCTCCTAAGTAAGACAGAAGACAATTTGAAATTCGACATTTATTTTGCATTCTCTTTCCCCAAGGACAAAATGTCCATTTTCTTCTTTCTATTATGTTTCTTTACCAGAAAACCTTTTCTCTAAGCCTCAGTTTTAAAATCCTATTTTAATCCATTTAAGGGGATCTAAAAATGAGATTAATTAGGAGACTAATCATTCAGTCTCATGAAACTTGAGTTTTATTAAGAGGGACCCATGTATCTGTTTGCTCAAGACAGTCTCAGTTTATCTCTGTGGTCCTGGTGTAATTATTATTTCCACTTCCCAAACATGTTTCAAAGTAGATAATACACCTATATGTTTGTAAAAATTAATTATTTATAGCAGACACACCAGTGTGCAATTGGTTTTAAGTTAATAATGAAGTTATTAGTGTAAACAACATCCATCCTTTAGTAGGCTTCCGTTACCTGTGGCTCCACCTCCAAAGCAGGAGACACAGGTGGGGAAGATTCCCTGGAGAAGAGAATGGCAACCCACTCCAGTATTCTTCCTGAAGAATCCCCATGGACAGAGGAGCCTGGCGGGCTACAGTCCGTGGAGTCACAAAGAGTCAGACATGACTGAGCAACTAACACTTTCACGCATGGTATTTTAAGACAGTTTAGCTCAATTTTCCACATCTGATGAATGGAAATCAATCTACAGATTTATGAATTTCAAATCTCCCTGAACATTGTCATATTCTGTATCATATTTTACATTCTGACTTCAGATTTAACGTATTACATTAAATAATCATGAAACTCGGCAACATATAATGGACTATCTGGAAAAAGTGTCTTCTTACATTTAAGAATGTGTTATAGAATAATATTCAGTTAAATGGATGTAGAATATCCTGTTAGAAAGCAGAAAATATGTAACTTTAAAGTCAGAAACCTCGTGGGAATTCCCTAGTGGCCTGGCGGTTAGGGCTTGGCACCCTCACTGTCGTGGCCTGGGTCTAACCCCTGGTCAGGGAACTAAGATCCTGAAAGCCGCATGGGTCAGCCAAAGCACAAAACAAAACAAACAGATCCTCTTGGTCATGGCCAGTCATCTCTCTTACTCATTTTCTTCATAAATGAGGAAACCACATGAGCTTTTCCATAAGAATATGAACTTTTCCTTATACTTAGTCCATTTAAAGTGCTGAGAACAATACTGGACACACACTAGATGCTAAAATAAGGTTAGCTATTAATTTTATCATAATTAAGGTGGCAGCATAATTCTTCTTAAGATGGAGAACCTCATTTATTTTTGTTTTTTGGAGACCTAAATGAGTGATTTGGATGTGAAAGGATAGGTCCTACAAACTGGTCTTAAAATATTACAAAACAAAGCGAGGGTTGACTATTGTACTATAGAAGATGAGAAAAGGGGTGAGAATTCTGCAGATAGTGAAGAGAGGGGAGGGCTCAAGAAGGGGTTGGGATAGGCACTCAGTGGAAAGCCTGACCAATGAGAGTTGAGTTAACTTTGAGGGCATTCATGAATGTCTCACGAATATATATTTATATATATTATAGTATATATAAATATATATAATTACATATATTTTATATAATTATATATACAATTATTATATAATATACATTATAGTGTATATAATTATATAATATACAATTATATAAATATATAATTATTTACAACTATATATTAATATAATATACAAATATATAATATAATTTTATAATATATACAATATATATTTGTATATATAATATTTATATATAATTATTTATAAATAATTATAAATAACCACTATAAGACAGTTGCAGTTTGAGAGCAAATAGCTCCTCTATTGCAGGCTTTGTTGCTAGATGGTGGCTTTATAGTCTTAGGTCTATGTGCTATCACTGTTATAACTTGGCTGGGGAATTGGTCCACAATTTCCTCTTTTTTCTTTCCTTAGTTCTTCTGACCAGAGATGGAATCCCCACCTCCTGCAGTGAAAGTGCAGAGTCTTAACCACTGGACTGCCAGGGAAGCCCCACACATTTTCCTCTTTAGCCAGCCTTAAATGCCTAATTTTGTTACTTCTTTATAAACACCTTCAGTAAATTTAATACTGAATCATAAGCATTATTTTTATTTGGCATTCATACACACCATTCATAATCTACAGAATAAAGCTTTGCTTAGCAACTGTGAAAATCTAGGTGATCATAGGGACAGATTTGCAATTGCTTGACCAAATATATCCATGAGTGCCAGTTAATAGTCAGCGTCCACCTGAAGGGAACTCTCATAGAGGTCTGATCAGTGGCTTGTTCATGCACCTTTTCTGATCAATCTTGAAAGTAAAAGTGCAAGTGTTAGTCTCTCAGTTGTGTAAGATTCTGCGACCCCATGGTCTGTCCATGGAATTCTCCAGGCAAGAATGTGGGAGTGAGTTGTCCTTCCTTTCTCCAGGGGATCTTCCTGACCCAGGGATTGAACGTGGGTCTCCTGCACTGCTGCTGCTGGTGCTGGATTCTTTACTGTCTGAGCTACCGGAGAAGCCCTCTTTAAGGCTTAAGATTTATCCATCTTAATTTTCAGAAATTTCAGTGAAAATATATTAATTTTGCAGCTGACACAATGCACAGAGGAATAATAAACACTGGGTTGGCAAAATGTTCATTTGAGTTTTTCATCAGGTTTAACATCTTACAGAAAAACCCAAACAAAATTTTTTTTTAAACTTTAAATTTTGTATTGGGATATATAGCCAGTTAACAATGTGACAGCTTCAGGTGAACAGTGAAGGGACTCAGCCATACATGAACAAACTTTTTTGCCAAGCCCAATATAATGGATGATACTCAAAGTTCAAAAATTATTTTTATTGTAGCTGAAAACTACACTTAAGTAAAAAGGATAAACATATGGCCTTGCAGTCAGGTTCAATAAATCAATTACACAAACACAGAATGGGGGAGACCTCAAGATGGCTATTTGTGTGGAAAGATGAAGTAGGCTATAGATGTTCCTTCTAATGGAAAGATCAACATTAACCTACCCTGGAGGAGGAAATGGCAACCCACTCCAGCACTTGCTTGGAAAATCCCATGGACAGAGGAGCCTGGCGGGTTACAGTCTGTGGTGTCACAAAGGGATGGATGGACACGACTCAGCATGCATATTTGTAGTTTCTGATGGAAAGCTCAACAGGAACCTATAGTGAGAAGCAGATACTAAAATAGTTTATGTAAATGAATCTTCATTAATAGAAGTGAGACAATGTCTGGATCACAGGAGGTAATAGTCTGTCAAGAAGAACCACAGTTTAAGTATGGGTTTCAATTAGGGGGTTCAGATTTTAGAAGGGGCATGGATGAACCTGAGAAAATCTAAAAAAGGCTGGATGGTGGACAGTCTAAGAGCCAATTCATATGAGGAACATTGCAAGAACTGGGAGTGTTGAGTTCTGAGAAGACCATTTTCAGTGGTGACATTCATTAAAAAAACAACAACAATGAACTTTAATTGCTGCTGCACAGACTAAAAAGATGTGTTCAGTGCTTTTCCAAAAGGAAGACCCAACATAGTTGCATAGAAGTAACAGGGAGGCACATGTATTGGCCCAGTAATGAGAGCTGATTAAAGATGTCATAGGACATGATGCGAACTAGTGAGCTTTCATCTCTGGAAATACCAGGCAGGATGGATGACCACTAGAAGGGAGGTGAAAGCAGGGGCTCTTGTATGGATAGGAGACTGGGTAAGATGCTGGTCGAAGGTCTGGTCCAATTCTAAGACTGTATAGTCTTTGGATAAATCAACGTGCTTAAATCAGTCTTAAGGGACTAGCTGATTACTGTTCTTATTTTCATCCCAAGAGAAGAGAAATCAGCATTTCCTCACAGTGGGAAGAGCCTGTGAAGAGTAGGAAGGAGAAGACAGCCACCTGCAAGCCAAGGAGAGAGGCCTTAGAAGACAGCAGACCTGCTGACACCTTGCCTTGGACTTCAAGCCTCTAGGACTGTGAGAAATACATTGTTTAAGGCATCCAGTCTGTGGTATTCTGCTATGGTAGCCCTGGCAAACCAACACAGATTTTTCTCCGCCTTCTCTGATTGGAATGATTGGATGAAGTTTATCTGCCTAAGCCAGGAAATACTCTTATCTACAAAGAGGCCCAGCAGGGTTAATAAAAAGCCACTTTCTTAATGACTGAAGACTCTGTTGATACAGCAATTCAACGTTTGGGTATTTATCTGAAGGAAACAAAAACACTAACTTGAAAAGACATAGGACTTCCCTTGTGGTCCAGTGGTTAAGAATCTGCCTGCCATGCAGGGGACACAGGTTCAATCTTTGGTCCAGGAAGACTCCATGTGCCATGCGGCCACAAACTGAGCCCATACTGCAACTACTGAAGCCAGGTACTCTAGAGCCTGTGCTCCACAACAAGAGAAGCCCCTGCAATGAGCACCCTTGCACTGAAACTAGAGAGTAGCTCCTGCTTGCCACAACTAAAGAAAGCCCGTGCACAGCAAGGAAGACCCAGAGCAGCCAAAAATAAAATAAATAAAATTAAAAAAAGATATATGCACCCCATGTTCACTGCTGTGTTATTACAATAGCCAAGGTATGGAAACAGCCTAAACATCCATCAACTGATAAGAGCATAATGAAAATACCGTGTACAAAAAGAAGGAAATCTTGCCATTAGCAACAACATGGAGGGTCCTTGAGGTCATTATGGTAAGTGAAATAAACCAGACAGAAAAATTAAATACTGTATGATCTCACACTTACATGGAATCTAAAACAAACAAACAAACAAAAAACCCCAAACCAAGCTCAGAGATATAGAGAACAGACTGGTGGTTGCCAGAGGCAGGGGGCAGGGCTAGGTGAAAGGAGTCAAAAGGTACAAATTTCCAGTTATAAAATAAATAAGCTATGGGATGTAATGTACAGCATGGTGGTTTTAGTCAATAACACTGTCTCTTATTTGAAAGTTGCTAACAAAGATCCATCTAGTCAAGGCTATGGTTTTTCCAGTGGTCATGTATGGATGTGAGAGTTGGACTGAAAAAGCTCAGCTCCGAAGAATTGATGCTTTTGAACTGTGGTGTTGGAGAAGACTCTTGAGAGTCCCTTGGACTGCAAGGAGATCCAACCAGTCCATTCTGAAGGAGATCAGCCCTGAGTGTTCCTTGGAAGGAATGATGCTAAAGCTGAAACTCCAGTACTTTGGCCACCTCATGCAAAGAGTTGACTCATTGGAAAAGACTCTGTTGCTGGGAGGGATTGGGGGCAGGAGGAGAAGGGGATGACAGAAGATGAGATGGCTGGATGGCATCACCGACTTGATGGACGTGAGTCTGAGTGAACTCCGGGAGTTGGTGATTGACAGGGAGGCCTGGCTTGCCGCAATTCATGGGGTCGCAAAGGGTCGGACACGATTGAGTGGCTGAACTGAACTAAACTGAACTGAAGAGAGTAAATCATAAGTTGTTACCACAAGAAAAAAAAATTGTAACTTTGTGTGGTGACAGATGTTAACTAGACTTACTATGATGATCATTTCACAATATATACTTATATCAAGTCATGATGTCCTACATCTGAAACTGATATAATGTTGCATGTCAGTTACATCTTAATTGAGTATAGGTAGGCACTGGACAAGAGGCTCATTCCCATCAGCTGCAATTCCAGCCCAGGTAAGCCTTATGAAAATCAGTGAGGAGAACTTGATAGGAGGCCTTGATGTCAAACTCCCCTCATTTAATTAACTCAACTAACTCAGGCAGGCCTAATGCTAAGTGAGAAGCTTGCTTTCTGGATCATGTGAACAGTAAGTTCATTTTGTTGTTATTTTCCTCTCTACGCTCTTTTGTATTTTTCATATTTTCTACTTGGGCTCTGAACTGAAACAAAGAAGAAAGGAAAATATATAATGCTTTTAACATTTCTTAAATGTTTTAAAAACATTTTTTAATCCGAGTCAATAAAACAAAGCATGAGTTTTTCCCCTTGAAGGTTTTATGTGCTCTGGAGAAGTTGACAAAAAAGCAAGAATGAAGGTAAGTTTTAAAACACATGGCCAGGGTCTTCCCTGGTGGTCCAGAGCTGAGGACTCCATGCACTCACTGCCAAGGGCCTGGGTTCTATCCCTGGTTGGGAAGCTAAGATCCCACAAGCTGAACAGTGTGGCCAAAAAAATAAAATAAGAACAAAACACATGGTCAGGATCAGTGTTTACTCAGAAGAAAAGTAAATTCATATAACAAGACACCTTTTCAACAATCATTTTTCTGCTTTCTCCATTTTACACTGCTGCCAATTTACAGACATTCGAGGAATGTAAGTAGAAAGATCACTTTGCTGAAACATTAGTTTTCTTTATTACAACATGAATTACCTTCATGTCCACTGTTGGGTCACCTTGCAGCAGTGTCCACTCATACTGGACGATGGCGTGGTCATCTGTGCTTTCTCGGCCATCCAGAATCACGCCATCTGTGGGCAGATGCAAAACCACATCCTGCCCAGCCTTGCTGAGTGGAGGCTCGTCCTTTTCTGTGAAAGAAAATAAATAATTCATAGGAGAAATGATTCCCTATTTTTTCTCATTTATTATGAGAGGTATTTTTGCCAAGAGGATGTATAGCAACTGAAAGTTATTTTCTTATTTTCATTGCAATAAACTAAATCTGGAAAGTTAAGGCAAGTTCTTGGATTCACATAAAATTCACATAGAAATTCTTGGAATCCAATTTTCATCTAGGAAAACAGAAGAGGTTCACAGCTTCTTACTAGTTTTTGTAAGGGAAGCTGATACAGAATTTGAGATATCCTAAAATATTAATAGCAAACAAGTGTGTATTGATATTTAGCTTTTCTCCTTCATAGTAATTCTGTGTCCACTAAATATTAAACATGATGGACAGCTGCTCCAGGGATGGTTGATAGAAGCCATCAGATACAGAAAACATTCTTAAGAGCAGAATTGTGGATATTTTACATGATTTAAGCATCCTATTAGTAAACTTATGCAAATGCACATATATTTTGATGAAGCTTAGTAATTTCTTTTTTGATGTGGACCATTGTTAAAGTCTTCATTGAATTTATTATAGTATTTCTTTCGTTTCATGTTTTGGTTTTTTAGCCATGAGGCATGTGGGACTTAGATCCCCGACCAAGGATCAAACCTGCACACACACCCACTCTCCCCCCGCCCCCTCCCCGGATTGGAAGGTGAAGTCCTAACCACTTGGCCACCAGGGAAGTCCCCAAAACTTAGTAATTTAGCTGGGAAGAAATAACTCTGCAGGCTTTTGTAATACATCCTTCTTGGCATCCACTATTCCACTATCTCCTTCCTCCTCTAGCACCAAAACTTGATCTGAATTTTGGGCTGGACTTCCTTAACTTATTTTGAATGATGTTGTTAAGACAGTGCTCTCCTTATGCGCAGCTGAAGTTGCCCCACAAGCAAACTTCTAAGGGCCAATCCAGATACCCACTGCCTTGAAGAGGAAAAGTTAAAGTTTTACATATCCTCCTTCTCCTGCCTCTGTAACTCAGCTTGCCCCTTGCAAAGTCTAGATCACATAGGTCACATAGTCTCAGAAAGTGGGGACTTGGAATACTAGGAATTGGAGCTTATCTCACTCACCCTTGTTCTGCTCTTTGCAATCACTCGGCCCCTGGAAACCTGCTTAATCATGCCTGTTCAGGTCAGGCATCCCCCTCCTCATGGTGACCACTGTTCCCCCACATGAGAAACCCCTTAGTTTAAACCAGCCTATTAACAGCTAGTGTTGCCCACTAAAGTCTGTCTATAAAAACTCCATAATCCCTTTGTTCGGGGCTCAAAGCTTAGAGTGTTAACTCCTCTGGGCCCGCTGGCGTAATAAACCTGAGTTCTCCAACTCTCCAAGTGTGGTGCTTGGTTTCTCGAGTACTGGTTTCTGCAACAGCCTGACATTTGAAGCTAGCAGTAATCCTATTATTTTCTCAGACTGCAAGGAGATCAAACCAGTAAACCCGAAAGGAAATCAACCTTGAATGTTCATTGGAAGGACTGATGCAGAAGCTGAAGCTCCAATACTTTGGCCACCTGATGCAAAGAGCTGACTCACTGAAAAAGACCCTGATGCTGGGAAAGGTTGAGGGCAGGAGGAGAAGGGGACAGCAGAGGATGAGATGGTTAGATAGTAACACTGACTCAATGGACATTAGTTTGAGCAAACTCCAGGAGATGGTGGAGGACATCCCACCATTGCATGCATGGATGGCATGCGGCAATCCACGGCATCACAAAAAGCTGAACATGACTCAGCGACTAACACAAGGAATCAGCACATTTGCTGTTGCCAAAGGGTACATATTCCTATTGAGAAAATGAGTCCCATTTTTACAGTCATTTAAAACAATGAGTAATCAAATTATGCCACATAAGCAACCCCTGTCTTAGAAGACAATTGGTCTGTTTTTTATCCCTTGAGCAAAGAGCCAGTGCCTGATGACTTTATTCTGCTTCTCTCAGGGAAGCAGAGAGATGACAACTGCTTTACTAATAGGCTCTCTTTTAGTTTTATAGAGAACTTTCCTTTGCTTCTGAAAGGTTCATCACTTTCCACGCAATGGTTTACATTACAATTATGGAATCTTTTGTGCCTTGCTGGAAAGCTTGTGGGATCTTAGTTCCCCAACCGGGATTGAACACTCGGCCATTGTGGAAGTGGAAGAAGAGCAGAATCCTAACCCCCGGACTGCCAGGGAAGTTCTAGGCCCTGAAAGATTTACCCAAAAATATTTAAGATGGAAAAATCAGATAAGCTTGGAAATACTGCACATATTATAAAACTAGTCCTGGCCCTCCTGGAAGAAAAAAAAGTCACTGTAGTCATTTACTTTTCTTTAGGGAAGCTTAAAGATATGGTTTATGAACACAGTGAAATCTTCATATCCTCTAAATTGGTCGTTGTATCAGAAATAATAGAATTGTATTTCCTCCTCAGTTTAAGTCCAGGCAAATTACGCTGTATAAAGTATTTAAAAATAAGTCAGAGCTGGGACTTCCCTGGTGGTCCAGTGGTTAAAAAAATCTGCTTGCCATGGAAGGGGGGACATGGGTTCAATCCCTAGTCTGGAAACTAAGATCCCACAAGCAGTGGGGCAACTAAGCTCATACACCACAACTACTGAGCCCTAAAGCCGGAGAGCCCGAGCTCTGCAACAAGAGAAGCCACTGTAATGAGATGCCCATGCACTGAAACTAGAGAAAGCCCACACGCAGCGATGAAGAACTAATACAACCATAAATAAACACATAGTAAATAAAATCTTAAAGATAAAACAACCCAGAGCGATTTGGCTTAGGCGACTTAAGCCAGAAACAGGTCTTAAAAATAAACAAACGACAACAAAAAGAGGAAAGGAGTGTGCTGTCATTCAAAAAAAAAATTGACTCGAAGAACAAGCTTAAATGTCACTTTGAGTTTTTGTTATAAAAATGTAATAAGCCAATGTGAAGTACTCTGGAAACACTGATTTCTTTTGAAGATTAAGCATATTTGGTATGATCCACAGAGATGAAATAAAACTCATATCCATCTTGATGGAGCATATCAAGGTGGCACTTTATGCAGAGAGGTATATTAACTACTCTGATTTTCTATATGTTGCTCTGAGCAATGCCTTATTGACAAGAAAGAGGAATCTGGGTCTTATTGCGTGGGCACCAATAGCCAAGGCTGAGGATGTGGAAGTGGGGCCAGCCAGACTAAGAGAAGAGGCCTAGAATATTAAAGGTCAAAATCCATCTTGATTTTTCTGTTTGTTTGCTTTTGTGACTTTTTTCTTCATTGTGCATTTTTCTTAATTGCAACATGTCAAGAAAAAGTTATTTACAACCCCAATATGATTGTCTTCATTTTTGATGTCTATTGTTTGTCTTTCCCCATCTGAGCTGCTGATAATAGCAATTAATGTTGGTGATGGCAGTGTTTAGCTGGTCAGTCGCATCCAACTCTTTACCACCCCGTGGACCATAGCCTGCCAGGTTCCTCTGTCCACGGGATTTCCCAAGCAGGAATACTGGAGTGGGCAGCCATTCCATTCTCCAGAGTATCTTCCCCACCTAGGGATCGAACCCGGGTCTTCTGCATTGCAGGCAGATTCTTTACCACTGAGCCACCAGAGAAACCCAATAATAAGTAACAGATGACACCACCCTTATGGCAGAAAGTGAAGAGAAACTAAAAAGCCTCTTGATGAAAGTGAAAGAGGAAAGTGAAAAAAGTTGTCTTAAAGCTCAACATTCAGAAAACGAAGATCATGGCATCTGGTCCCATCACTTCATGGCAAATAGATGGGGAAACAATAGAAACAGTGTCAGACTTTATTTTGGGGGGCTCCAAAATCACTGCAGATGGTGACTGCAGCCATGAAATTAAAAGACGCTTACTCCTTGGAAGAAAATTATGACCAACCTAGATAGCATATTGAAAAGCAGAGACATTACTTTGCCAACAAAGGTCCATCTAGTCCAGGCTATGGTTTTTCCAGTGGTAATGTATGGATGTGAGAGTTGGACTGTGAAGAAAGCTGAGCTCCAAAGAATTGATGCTTTTGAACTGTGGTGTTGGAGAAGACTCTTGAGAGTCCCTTGGACTGCAAGGAGATCCAACCAGTCCATTCTGAAGGAGATCAGCCCTGGGATTTCTTTGGAAGGAATGATGCTAAAGCTGAAACTCCAGTACTTTGGCCACCTCATGGGAAGAGTTGACTCATTGGAAAAGACTCTGATGCTGGGAGGGATTGGGGGCAAGAGGAGAAGGGGACGACAGAGGATGAGATGGCTGGATGGCATCACTGACTCGATGGACGTGAGTCTGAGTGAACTCCGGGAGTGGGTGATGGACAGGGAGGCCTGGCGTGCTGCGATTCATGGGGTCACAAAGAGCCAGACACGACTGAGCGGCTGAACTGAACTGAACTATTTATTGGGTGATTTCTTTGTACCAGGCATCACATGAAGCATTTTTTGAGCCATAAATTCACCCAATTTTCACAAGTCTTTGAGGAAACTAGGTCAGATTGGCTAACTTAGTTGCCTAAGACCACACAGGTGATGAATTTGTCACTTGAGATGTCAGCTCAGATCTGTCTAACTGAAAGGCTCCACTTAACCCAGTATATTTTGGGAGCACTCACATGTATTCTAGTTACAGTAAAGATAAAGTTACATCCTGAATTTAGCCTAACTTGTTGATGTATTCTTACTTATTGACATTTATTCATATATCCTACCATTGCTTGTGTCACTATAAACTTCACAGATGTCACTTTAAGTCCCTAGCCTCTACTACTTGACATTACTTTGTTACCAATTTTCTTCATCATCATACGTAATGCCACAATAATTTTTTTGCTCATACTTTAGCATGGATCATTTTCCTTAAAACGTATCTCAGGAGAATGAATATGTTAACGTTCTCTGATATCTTTCTTGATTGATTTCCAAAAGAGACATTTCAATGTACACTTTCAGGGACCATGTATGATTATAAGTTCTCCACATGCATATCAATGTAACTCTTCAGTAAACTTATTATTGCCAGTGTAATAACAGTGCATGTGTGTGTGCTAAGTCCCTTTAGTTGTGTCCGACTCTTTGTGACCCTATGGATTTGTACTCTGCCAGGCTCCTCTGTCCATGGGATTCTCCAGGCAAGAATACTGGAGTGGGTTTCCATGCCCTCCCCCAGATCTTCCTGAGCCTGGGACTGAAAGAGTCTCTAAGGTCTCCTGCATTGGCAGGCGGGTTCTTTACCATTAGTGCCACCTGGGAACAGTAACCTGGTATTATCTGCATTTTTCTGATTACTTCTAAGGTTGAACATTTTTCCATGTTTATCAATTAAATATCCTCTTCTGGAAACTGTATTCATATGCTTTACCTACTTCTTTTTGTTTTTCTTACTAATTCACAGAACCAGGTCTCCTGCATTGCAGATGGATTCTTTATCAGCTGAGCTACCAGAGAAGCCCCTGATTCACATAAGCTTACTATTAATATAATAAATACACTGGTCTCATACCTTCCTAGACTTCTATTTGCAATTTCTTTTGTTTCTTGACATAATGAAGTTTTTTAAAAACATGTGTATACTACATCCTTTCTCTTTGTGATCTCTTTAATTGATTAGAAAGTTATCTCCCCCCAGATGTATAATAGTGACTTTATTTTCTTCAAATCTTCTATGTATGGAGTAACCTATGGCCTAATTTTTAAAAAATTATTTAATTCTTTGACCCATTTGGAATTTCTGTGTGATCAGAGTTGCAGGTCTCAATGTATTCCCACTGGTTATCTCAATAGTATTACATAATTATTTGCAACTCCTTTGTGATATTTATTTATAACACAAAAGGGAGAGGTTGAAAATGTGAGAAACATGCAATAGGTCAGGCACTCATGGAGGGATGAGCTTTGAACCTTCCCAGGTCAGTTCTTTCCTTTGCCCTTGGAGTAGATGAGAGAGAGGCCGGGGGTGGCTATGCATGGGTTTACAGAGGGGATGGCAGAGCTCTGTCCAACACTGACTTTCCCTAATACAGATGCAAGCCTGACTTCTCAGATTACCCAGCGTTTGCCCAGAGATCCTGGTTTTCAGGCTGAATATCCAGTGGAAAGAGCATAAGGGTGCTGGCCCTTGAGCTCTTGGAGACTGTATTCTCTGGGTCCTCTGAGGTCCTAACCGCTCCACTCCCTCCTTCCTGCTGCTCCTCACTTTCATCAGAAAACATAGACCCCCAGGTCCTCCAGTCAGCCACACAATTCAGCCAAGGTCCCATAGTGACATCAGGTACGTGGGAACCGCCTTTCTAATTCACAAAGCATGTCCACCCTTGATCCTCATGACAGCCCAGCTGGGAGGCAAGGCCAGCACTCAAGTCCTAAGAGGATGAGCAGGGAACCTCATGGAGAAGAGCCCGCTCTCAAATTCAGGACTCCCCTGCCCTGCCCTTTGCACACGACTGCAGGAAGATTGCGTCAATTCAGCACACCTCTCTCTCCAGCATCCTCCACTCCTTCCCACCTTCTCCCATCATCCCAGGTAGCTGCTTAGTCAGTCTCACCCTGGAAACTCAACTGAGGGCATCTCTGCTTCCAGGTGTCCTGATGCTGTTGGAGAAAGCATTCAAGTTGCCCCAGAATACAGCTCCACAACTCACAGAGCATAGCTCACGACTCACATAACACAGCTCACAGCTCACAGAACACCGCTCACAGCTCCACAGAACACAGGTCATAACTCACATAACACAGCTCACAACACATACAACACAGGTCACAACTCACACAACACAGTTCACAACTCACACAGCACAGCTCACAACTTACAATGCATAGCTCCACAAAGCAGGTTCTATGAGACCTTTGGACAGGTTACTTTCTCTCACCAAGGCTTCGAGTACCCTGGAGATTATGAGAGAACCTAGATTTGGAAAGGACAGATTTGTGAGGACAGAGTGAGTTCATGTGTCTAAGGAGGTTATAGCAGTGCCACTTATCAAACTCAATAAATGTCCACAAAGAACAGGGCTGATGGGGTCTGCTATAACAACAATCAGGGCTGATGGGGTCCGCTAAAAATGTGAACTGTGCAGTTCCACCTGGCCCCCTGCCCTTTTTTCATAATCCTTGTATTCACCTCAAATGGACCCTAAAACATCTGTAAATTTCTAAACCATTTTCATGCTCCTTTAGCCTTAAACTACATGTGCTCACAGCTTCAGAAAAACAAAAAACATTCATGAAGGAACCACTTAGTCTCAGAAGCACAGGGAACTTCAGGAGGTTAAGGATCTAGGCAGGAAAAACACAAGACCTTTGACCTCTCTGCAGACAGAATGAGGGCATTTGGGCCAAGCAGCACCCTTCCATGTTTCCATATTCCTGGGATCCAAAGAACTTGTGAGCAGAGCAGCTCTTTTCCTGAATAACGACCAAGCCCAGTGGTCATCTGGGTGTACCCTTGAGCATCTCCAAAGTGAATTACTAGACAAACTTCCCCCCGCCCCCGCCCAGAGAAAGGAAGGTCAAAAAAGGAAGTAGAAGAAAAAAGGATTCAGAAACGTCTACAATAAACGAAAGTCCCCCCCACCCCCCATGGCAGATATATTTTTTCCTTGTTTCCACTTTCCTGTTTCCACTGGCTTATAAGAAAGCTCCATTTGGCAATGCTGGTTTCCTCCAATTGTGCAGTGAGAAGGGAAAGGGATTTTGTTTCATTGGTGCTGGGATTTATTTTTGAGTCCCTGCTTGGGCAGAGGAAAGCTGTGTGTGAAACAGCCATGGGTGGGCTCAGGGATGTAGGTGAAAGTGCTCCCGACTCCACTTCAGGGAGAAAACTTTGGGGTCCTTTGCAGTGTGTGCCTTAAGGCCTAGAAATCTCAGGTGACCTTGGATGTTTATTCCACTGGAGGTGGGAAGGCAGGTGGGCCATTGTGGTCACAGATTTCCAGACCATTCTTTTTGGACCTAAAGATCATGGAGACTCCAGATTTCCAAAGTGGCTGAGGCTATGCCCCTCTAGTCTTGTTATGATTTCACTCTTGCATCATCATAAAGCAAACAGCAACAGAGTGCAATCAATCACACTCAGCTGAACACAAGCAGGCCCAATCAAGGTTTTATTTCCTGAGACCTTATCTCCACCTGCCACATTTTTTTTTTTTTTTGCCTCCTGTTTAGGTCTTAATTCTCATTCTGATCATCCCCAGAATAAAAACCATCAAACAAAAAGCATCTTTTTTAGCTCCTCTTCAAAAGAGAGGTGCTTTAAATTTTATTTTCAATTAATTGAGTTCCTTTTCTCCCCACTCCTTAAAAAAGAGAATCATAGTTCATAGGAAATAGTTAGACCCACTTCAAAATAACCTGACCTATTCCCTTCCGAATTTTGTCTGATGAAAGCAACTTTAGGTGGAATCATGAATCCTGAGAGCCAAGCTAAGAAATAAGGGTGATTGCTATGAGCAATCTGGCAACTAATTAGATTTTGTTCTTGTAATTACTTGACACAGACCATACCTTATAAGAACCTCTGAGAATAAAATAGACTTTCCCCCCTGAAATTTTCTCTTCCGTTAAATCAAATTTCTGTGAATCTTTTCAGATCAGTATTCCTCCCTAAGTTCAGAAAAATTCCAGAAGCAGTCCACCGTGCCCGCTTCCACCCAATCTACTAGGGGTTTCTCAAAAAACATCCCTAGGACTGAGACATCAAAGCCGGATGTTTCATTTCTGACTTGACTGAGGAGGGCCCAGCGGTCCTGCCTAGGCAGGTCTCCCAGACGCAGCCACCAACAGGTACAAGGGCAGCGACAGCAGGGCCCAAGCGACCAGGCCCGGGCCTCGGGTGGCGTGCTTACCCAGGCGAGGCGAGGCCCGGGTGAGGGCCGGGGCGCCGGCTTGCAGGCCTTCCTGCTCGCCCTCTGGGGAGCGGCTGAGGCTGTAGCTGCTGTAACCTCGGTGCAGCGCGAACTTGCAGACGCTGCGGCCTCGCCAGGTGCAGTTGAAGAGGTAGCAGCCGAGCGCGGTGGCCGGGGGCGCGGGCCGCCGGGGCAGCTCCACCACGGCCACGGAGCAGTGCGGCTCGAGGCAGCAAGCTTGCAGGCACTGCCGCCAGTCCCGCACGGCCGCCGGCGCGCTCAAGAAGCTGGCACCGGCCGCGATCGAGTCCTTGGTGCGGATGATGGCGTCGGGCCTGGCCCTGTAGCCGCCGCCCCCGGGGCCCGGGCAGCCTTCCTGAGGGTCGCGGCCCGCGCGCAGCTCGAGCTCCAGCTCCTCCTGCGGCCTTTCCTGCTGTAGCTGTCGGCGGAACTCCTCCAGCAGCTGTTCCACCCCCGAGAGCTGCGCATGCAGCTCGGACAGCGGCGCGGAGGGCGAGCCGGCCGCGCGGCCACCGGGCAGCCACAAGCACAGCAGCAACAATCCAGGCAGTGCCCGGCGCGGCGGCGGGCGCCTGCGCCCCGAGCCCGCGCTCTCCCGGGCGGCGGAGGCCATGACGGGTGGCGGCGGAGGAAGTGAGGCGACGCCGGGCGTCAGAGGGCTAGGGAGAGGGAATACGGGTGAGCGCCGGCCCCGGGGTTCTCTGGCGCGGCCGCGGCGGGCGCTAGGCACCGGAGACCTCAAAGCGCGGCCTCCCCGGGGCCCCGCTGCGCCCCCAAGGCCGCAGGCGCGCAGTCGCCGGCGGGAATCGTAGCGGCTGGAGGCATAGCCGGCCCGCCTCCCTGGCACCGCTCCTTGTCCCTTCCCGGAAGTCCGGGCGCGACAGCGACTCTCTGCCAGGAGCCGGGGAGCAGATCGGCAAGAAGGAGGCCGCGTCTACGGGATCAGCACCCGGAGGTGAACAGCGGCCGCGGGAGGTGGGGCGTGTCAAGCCCCGCCCATCCCCGCCCCTCCGGGCCCGCCCCCCGCAAGCTCGGGCCCCGTCCATATTCCCTTTTTTTTTTTTTTGTGGGCGGGAAAGGTAGCCGTCAGATATGCAGATGACACCACACTTATGGAAGAAAGTGAAGAACTAAAGAGCCTCTTGATGAAAGTGAAAGAAGAGTGAAAAAGTTGGCTTAAAGCTCAACATTCAGAAAACTAAGATCATGGCATCTGGCCCCATCACTTCATGGCAAATAGATGGGGAAACAGTGGAAACAGTGGCTGAATTGATTTTTCTGGGCTCCAAAATCACTGCAGATAGTGATTGCAGCCATGAAATTAAAAGACGTTTACTCCTTGGAAGGAAAGTTATGACCAACCTAGACAGCATATTAAAAAGCAAAGACATTACTTTGCCAACAAAGGTCCGTCTAGTCAAGGCTATGGTTTTTCCAGTGGTCATGTATGGATGTGAGAGTTGGACTGTGAAGAAAGCTGAGCGCTGAAGAATTGATGCTTTTGAACTGTGGTGTTGGAGAAGACTCTTGAGAGTCCCTTGGGCTGCAAGGAGATCCAACCAGTCCATCCTAAAGATCAGTCCTGGGTGTTCATTGGATGGACTGATGTTGAAGCTGAAACTCCAATCCTTTGGCCACCTGATATGAAGAGCTGACTCATTTGAAAAGACCCTGATGCTGGGAAAGATTGAGGGCAGGAGGAGAAGGGGATGACAGAGGATGAGATGGTTGGATGGTATCACTGACTCGATGGACATGGGTTTGGGTGGACTCCGGGAGTTGGTGATGGATAGGGAGGCCTGGCGTGCTGCGGTTCATAGGGTCGTAAAGAGTTGGACACGACTGAGCGACTGAACTGAACTGAAGGTAGCCGTGGGAAGAAGGCGGTGCCCCAGAGGGGCCTAGTGCCTCCCCTACTGGCCTCCACTTCTGGGCGGGCATTCTGGTCCAAGCATGCTGGGCTTATTATTATTTTAATTAAAAAAATATTTTTGTCAGTTAATAATTTATTGCCTTTTGACTCCAGGTGCACTCTTCAGTACACCCTTGGAGATAAACAAAGGACTTCTTTTAAATCATTATTTTTTTTTCTAGTAGCAGAGAGAAGACATGATTTTATGTTTTACCTTTTTTTTTTCTTGGAGTATAATTGCTTTACAATATCGTGTTAGTTTCTGATACACAGCAAAGTGAATCAGCCATATTTCAGTACATGGAAACAAGCCAAGTGTCCATTGACAGATGAATGGAAGATGTAGTACATATATATAAGGGAATATTGTTTAGCCATTTAAAGGAACAAAATTGGATCATTTTTGAGATGTGGATGGACCTAGAGTCTGTCAGACAGAGTGAAGTAAGTCAAAAAAAGAAAAATAAATATCATAAGTGAAAAATAAGTATCATATATTATATTATATAATTAATTAATATATTATATATAATATATTTATTATATATTATAAATGTATATTTATAATATAGTATATAATATGATTATATATAACATACATAATATAATATATTAATTATTATATTATATTAATAATTATATTATAATTATAGAAAATATAATATATTATAAAATATAATATATTTATAAATATATTTATATTTTAACATTTAATATATTTATATTTATATATTATAATATATATTATATTTATAATATATTTATAGTATAATACATATTTATTATATATTATAAAATAATATAGAATATATAAATAAATAATATAATTAATTAATATATTATAAATAATAATTATATTATATGATTACTTATATTATATTAAAAATAAATATCAGATTATAACATCATTATTAACCAGCCAGATCTGCTCCGTTGTCTTCCCAATGCGATGTGGGCTCCTGGAGAGGAGGGGAAGGGTGACTCCTTGTGATCTCAGGGCCACTCTAGAGAAGGGACATGCTCAACTGGGGAACCATCTGGCACCATCTTCAGCCCTTCACCTCCAGTGTCCATGGTTGTTTTCACCTTAGCTCCCCAAGATGCTCTTGGTAACAGAAGACAGGCAGTGCTGTGAAACGATACACACAGAGTTGTCACATTCATTCAATTTTCTACAAACTTAACTAGAAATTTGAGCACAGTCGCTTAAGGGGAGCTACAAAGTTCACTCTACGGTGCACACAGAGGCCTTTAGCTGAGGTGTTATAAGATTGAGAGGAATTGTTTTATGTGACCTAATAAAGTATGGGCTACTTTATGACCTATACCCCTATGAAAAAGTCCAACCCAAGGAAGGCTACACCTGAAAGTTCTAGCTGCTTGTAAGCTGCTGCTGTGTCTCATTTATTTCTGAGTTCGTTTCTATTGATTCATTTTTCTCATGATTATGAATCACATTTTCTTGTTCCTAGCGCATCCAGAAATTTTTTTTTTTTACTAGAAACTTGAGGATTGTGAAATGTACATTTTTAAATGTCTAGATTTTTAGGAGGGTATGAATAAATGACTGGATAGGAAAATAGCAGTCTCTGCTGTAATTTATTTTCACAGCTGAGAGTTAGAAACCTATTGCTTTCAAGTAAAGAACAGAGTAGGAGGTGAAATTGGAAACTAAACATAGAGAAAAAAATTAAAAAGCTCATTTAGTATTTTTTGCCATTCTACGAAAAGGAGAAAATTTAAAGTTGTGTGTGTGTGTGTGTGTGTGTGTGTGTTTGTATATATTTGAGTGATGTTGAAGCTTAAAAAAAAAGATCTCTTAGCCCCAAAGGCTACGTCTGGGCTGTAGCACTTTGGGCTGCAGTTTCTTCCATTGTGAGATATTTACCCCACATGACTGCAGCCACTTTCAGATGCCCTGAGAGTCACATAAACTCCAGTTTTGTTTAAACCTCAGAGCTTGAAAAAGCTTGCTATGAGGAGAAAACTCCACATGTAATAAGAATGGCTCCAGAGGTATCATCAAACCTAGGACTTTCCTGGTGGCTCAGATGGTCAAGTGTCTTGCTTACAATGCAGGAGACCTGGGTTCGATCCCTTGGTTGGGAAGATCCTCTGGAGAAGGAAATGGCAACCCACTCCAGTACTCTTGCCTGGAAAGTCCCATGGACAGAGGAGCGTGGTGGGCTACAGTCCACGGGGTCGCAAAAAGTCGGACACGACTGAACAACTTCACTTTCATTTTCATCATCAAACCTTCTAAAACTAATTATTATTATAATGATTAGTATTAAAAATCAACATGTATGATGATATGATATAATAAGTAACAATTGTATATGATTTCCTGGTTTGCAAACACTTTCATACACACGATATCACACAACCTTCACAAAACTGTTAGATGGACAGGTGACCTCATTCATCTTGGAGACAGTGAAGACTCAGCACAGAGGGCAACCCACATAGCTTCTAAGGGTGGGGCCGGTGGGGGTGGGTGGGTCTCTCTGTGCATATTCCTCACTTCCTGCCTGAGCTGCTGGACAGACCTGGGGGAGAGCTGGGAAAATCTAGGATGGGGGGAGGGGCAAGAGGAAAAGCAGGAAGGGGAGGAGGAAGGTGAAGGGAGAAGAAAGGATGAGGGAGCGATTGGGGACAGTGAGGGGGACCCAGCCTGGAGAGGGCCAGGCAGAGCGCTCGTGGTAGAGGGTTCGAGCCCCGCCTCCCCCTCGCCCCCCCACCCCTCCGCCGCCGCCGCCGCCTCCTCCCCACCCCCCGCCTCTCCCCCCGAACCCCCCCGCCTCTCCCACGCCTCTCCCCCCGCACCCCGCCCCTCCCCCCCGCCCCCGCCTCGCCCCAAGTCCTGGCAGCCAGCCTCTCCCCAGAACCACCCGGAGCTGTGTGTGGGCTTGAGACTGCAGCAGGGCCCCCTGTCTTGGGGGAGGACTCATCAGAGTATGAGTGTGTGTGTGTGTGTGTGTGTGTGATAGAAACGGGGTTGTGCCTGAGAGGAGAAGGGCAGAAGAAAGGAGTGTGTATGGTGGTGACAAACTTATTTGTGATGGGGAAGGTAAGTGTGAAGAGAGTGAGGGACCACTGGGGAGAGTGTGTTGAGTGTGAGGGGAGCAACTACAACTCATTAGTATGTCAGGACCTTGGGTGTTTGATGTTGTGTGTGTGTGTGTGTGTGTGTGACTGGACAGGTGAGCCTGGGACAGAAGGGGAGTGGACAGTATGCGTATGCAGAAGGCCTGGAGGGGGATGCCCTAGGGGACCCAGAGAGGAGAGAGACAGTGAAGGGAAATGGCTGTGAGGGGGAAGTTTCTGGATGGCAGTGGACATAGATGGGAGCCTTCTGTGTGGAATTTGTGTGAAGCAGTGTGTACAGACAGTGTGAGGAAGCCAGGGTCCCTGTGGGAGGGGAGCCCAGTGTGTCTTGGCAGAGAGTGGAGAGTGTGGAGGGCAAGCAAGCAGGCACTTGTGTGTGAAAGAGTGTGTGGTGGGGGATGGGGGTGTGCAAAGTGGGGAGAGGGTGTGAGGAGACCTACATGGAAAATTTCTCGAGGGCTTCTGTGCGCAAGGGTGGAAGGAATATAAGTGAGAAGCATGAAGTGTATGAGGGGTGTATGAGTGTGTGGAGCTGGAGAGTCAGGGTGTGGTGTGGGTGACGGAGGGCAGTGTGGAGTGTGAGGGGGGTGGTGTCTGTGACAGTGGGGGCTGTGAGAAGAAACATGGATGGGGAGTATGGGGCCAAGGGGGGTGATGGCTGTTGTTGGAGCAGTTGCCATAACGACTGACTTCCTCTGGCTCACCTTTCCTTGGCCTGGACTTTAGAATAAATTAACGGGCTTATTCCTGGCCTTAACCTGGAACTGAAGTTATAAGGGAGCCAAAATTGGCAGGGATAGTAAAGAAACTGACACCCCCATGTCACTTCCTTTCAATCTTTTTTTTTTTTTTCCAATCTTTTTTTCTTTTAGCTTGGAAATGCCACACAAGAATAGCTGCTTGGGGACAGGTGTCAGCTGGGGTCACCTGCTGATGCCTCCCCCAGGCCCAGGGGTTGAACTGCATTCCCTCCTTCAGTTTCCAGTCAACCTGGAGCCTCTGAGCAATTGTATTCCCTTCAATCCCCTCCTGCCTACAAAGCTCACGGGGAGGGACTCCTGGGGGTGCAACAGGTGGGAGTGGGGACACCAACGGAAGTAGGTTTTTGTGTGTGAAGATAAGAGTGTGAGACACTGAACGGAAATGGAGAGGTCGACAGCGGTTGGTGGCGAGGGATGGGCAGTGTGGGGCAAAGATGGGATGTGGAAATGAAGCAGAAGGAAGCGAGGGGGAGAGGGGTGGAGGTGGGGGGGGCGGGGAGGTGGGGTGGGGGCAAAGAGTCGGACACGACTGAGCGACTGACCTGAACTGATATCTTATATCCCCAGGATCTATTTATTTTGTAGCTGGATTTTGTACTTTTGCTGCCAGTCACCCCTTCCTCCCATCCTCCCCAAGCCCCATCTCTGACAATCATCACCACTCTGTTCATAATATTTGAGGCTTTTTTAAAAAGTTATTTTTGGTTCCACACAAGTATGATAATATAATATTTGCCTTTGTCTTTCTGGCTTATCCCACTTAGCAAAGTGCCTTCAGGGTCATTCAGTGTTGTCACAAATGAGAAGATTTCCATCTGTTTTATGGATATGCCTTATGTGAATATATATATCTCTCTCTAACTTTTTCTCGACACTCATCCATTGATGGAGACTTAGGTTATGCATGTTTAGTGCTGCTCTCACTCCAATCTGTCTGTTGCTCATGCCTTGGGTTCTGCTGTCTCCACCTCACCCCACGTGAGCCCCTCCCAGAGTGAGTCTGGTTTGAGTCAAGCCTGATTTTGCTAAATCCCTTTAGTGTCAACAGGCCATAAAGCTGGACTTGGTGTGGACTTCTGTCCTTTCCCACAGGCTTTTGGAGGTGAGGAATTATCAGAACTCAACACTGCGCTTGCCTAGTAACTGCTATCATGCAATATGGAGCCCTTTTCCTGGTTAATTAAAAAAATTTTTTTAATTGGAAGATAACCTGGAGAATTCCATGGACAGAGGAGCCTGGTGGGCTACAGTCCATGCGGTCGCAAACAGTTGGACACCACTGAGCAACTAACACACACACACAAACACAACTGCTTTACAACGTTGTATTGGTTTCTGCTGTGCAACAATGTAAGTAAGCCATAAGTATATATATAGCCCCTCCCTCATGAATCTCCCTCCCACCCTGTTCTGATTCATTTTCTGTGTCACTTGACAAGGCTGAGGATGCCCCTAGAGCTGGTAAAACATGATTTCTGGGTTTGTCTGTGAGGGGGTTTCTGCCAGACATTAGCATGAGAATGTTCACAGAGAGAGCATGAGAGTGGTTTTGTATGAAGTTGTACTTTAAAAGTAAAGTAAAAAGCAAAGTCAAGTCGCTCAGTAGTGTTCGACTCTTAGAGACCCCAAAGACTGTAGCTTAACAGGCTCCTCCGTCCATGGGATTTTCCAGGCAAGAGCACTGGAGTGGCTTGCCATTTCCTTCTCCAGAGGATCTTCCCGACCCAGGGATCGAACCCAGGATTCCCGCATTGTAGGCAGATGCTTTACCATCTGAGCCACCAGGGAAGTCCAGGGAAGTTGTACTTTAGGTGTGTTCATAGGAAGGGGGCGCTCAGGGCTTCCTATTCGTCCATCTTGTACCTGCTTTTGTGCGATCAACGATCTTTGATGCTTATTGTAATTGTTTTGTGGGCCAGGACCTGTGCCCACATTAGATGGCAAACGTAATCCATAAATGCTGTGTGTTCTGACTGCTCCACTGACCTTCCCTCCCCTCATCTCTCTCTGTGTCCTCAGACCTCTTGAGTCCCCGAGACACACAATACTGAAATTAGGCCAAAAATAACTTTACAGTGGCCTCAAAGTGTCCTAGTGAAAGGAAGAATCACACAGCTCTCACTTTAAATCCAAGGCATGGCCAAAGCCAGGACAAGCTAGAAGACAGGCCATTTGCATCAGTTAATCAAGTTGTGAATGCAAAGGAAAAGTTCTTAAATGAAATCAAAAGTGTTCCTTTGGTGAACACATGCATGATAAAGAAGGAAAATTTACCACCAAGGGAAAATGGTAAAATTGGTTGAAAAAACAAATCCTAAGTAGGATGGTCATCAGATGTGGTAACAGACATGATATGGTACATCTACTGTGTCACTGTGATTGGACACCAGCTTTGGGATTCCTAGGGTCTGAACTCCTGAGGTCTGAAGTGAACAGCATTCTCTGCCATCTCATTTTATGAACAACAAATTATATGTCAGTAAAATGATAGCTTTTAAAATAAATAAAATCAGTTCCAATCACCAAGAAGATAATTGGTAAATAATTTCTAAAGCTAGAAAACTACATTCCAAGGGAGAAATAGCTTCAGGACCTGTATAACTTTGAGCCAGCCTTGTGTGAAACTGTCAAACTGAAACTCTCCTAGGATCTTCCAGTGGTAGTTGATTAGCCCCACCAGCAGGATCATTCAGTAATGGATTCATCGCTGAATGAGGCAGAGTGCCCACTGAGACAGAACTGGACCAATTCTATAAAGATAAATCACAGTTTTTTTTATCATGTGCTGTGTGTGCTTAGTCTCTCAGTCATGTCCAACTCTTTTTGATACCATGGACTACAGCCCGCCAGGCTCCCCTGTCCATGGGATTCTCCAGGCAAGAATACTGGTGTGTGTTGCCATGCCCTCCTCCAGGGGAAATTCCCAACCCAGGGATCAAACCCAGGTCTCTTGAATTGTACGTGAATTCTTTACCGTCTCAGCCACCAGGGAAGCAGTTTTTTCATCATACTCACTCTCAAAACATAATATGGAACAAAAAAAATTCATCATCTCTCATTAAAAGATTTGTATTAAAAAATATGCAAACTATGCAAACAGCAGGAGATCAAAGGCGGCCAAGCAAAGACTGAGTCCTGAGGCTGACAGAGCACCTGTTGGGGCTTCCTGGGAGCAGCATCACCTGCAGAAAAGAAAGAAGGTGTTGGCCCAGGAGATTGAGGAAATTCTGTCACTATCCTGGGGCTGCCCCTCCCCAGCCCCCCTTCCAGACCCACCCTCACTGAGGGGCTTCTATGCCCTCCACCCCCACCCAAGGCCCGGCAGCTTCTTGTCACCTCCTCCTTCCTTCCTGCATCACAGAGTCACCCCAGGCCCTGACATCCCCTGCTCAGGCTCAGGACTGGAGCCAGTGAGGAATCAATCTGCTTCCTTTACTCAGGTCCGGATCCTCCCTGAGGGGGTCCTAAAGGACCAGGATCAGGTCCCAGGAGGAGGGGCCTTGCTTCCTGACAGCCCTGGGGGGCTGCAGGCAAACCTCCTTCCTTTGCGCCCCTCTAGCCTCTGAGAAGCACACGCAGCTCTCAGGACTAGGGTCCCTGCCCACATCTGTTCTTGGTCCCCCCAGCTGGGCGCCTCCACCCCAGCTTAGGCCCACCCATCCCCAGGCACTTCTGCTCAAGGCAGGGCGGCTCAGTGATGGAGGCTCTGGGTCCCCAGGAGGCTGGTGACGTGCAGACCACACTGAGTCACAACTGCTGCTGCTTCAGGAGCACAGGCCTGGCCTCAGCCCTTCCCACAGTCTCTCCTGTGGGGCTCCTGCCTTGCCTGCGTGACCCAGGCCACCTCCTGTGAGAACGGGCCTTTGGAGTTGGGTCTGCAAAGGCCTTCCCACCCCTTCCTCCTGGGATGAGAGCCCAGCCCCTCTCATCTTGGCCCCTGGGTGGGTCCCCTCCCTGCTGACATATCATGTGGAGCCCCCATGCTGCTCTCAGCCCCCGTGAGTCCTGCCCTCGCCCTGAGTGCCTGCTGTTCTCACATCACCTACTGGGGCCCTGCCAGCCAGCAGTCTGTGCTCAGTCAGGGGACTTGGCTAAACCCTCTTAACTTCAACACGCCCCCAGCCACCCCCCACTTCCCACTGTCATTTAACAGTGAAGACCTTTCAGAACTGAGGCCAGAGCTTGTCGAGTTCTGCTCTCAGGTGATATGGGGTCTTATTCACCTGCTGATTTCCACGATGAGGCGGTTCAGTGAGGGCAGGGGTTGGCTGGGATTCACCTTCCCCATCCCACACCAGGCCCTGTGCCCCTGCCTTTCCTCCCTCAGTACCTGCTCCTGGAAAGGACTCAGCCTAGGAAAACATGATGAAACTGATGAGGACCACGGGGAGGATCCAGGGTTTGGACTTGATGGCTGTGGCCATGGACTGCACTGTCGGGGGGCCTGTGGTCAGTGATGCTGCAAGGAGAGTAAAAGTAAAGCCCTTGTCCAGACCCCAAACTCGGCAGATGCCTCCTCGCCCCCCTGACTCAGTACCCCTACTGTGCACACAGCTTGCACCCATCACATGGAGGCCCCTGTGTTAGATCCTCAGGCGAGATGGGGGGAAAGGAGGAGTGCAGTCCTCACGGGGGCTCTGACAGCTAATAGGGGAGCAAGGTTTCCAACACAGCCACTCAGTCCTGCTGTGACATCAGAGACGGTGACCTGAGGATGGAATCCTCAGGAGCTGACAGCAGAGGCGGTATTGACAGATTTCCAGAAGTAGGATTGGTGACATTTAAAAGAAGATTTTGGAAAGAGGGTACAGTGAGAAATAAATCCCAGAAATCAAAAAGACGTCTACAGGATTTGGATCAGCAAAAATCCATGTTCGGTCGCCCAAATGCCTGTGCTGTGAGGAGAGATGTCAGGAGGTGGAAGAGGAAGGAGGATGACAGAGCATCCCGGATCATTGTTCTCCCAGGATCAACTCACTTTTTTAATTTATTTTTTTACATTCTTTTATTTTATTTTTATTCATGACCAAAACATTGTTAATTGGGGTATAGCCAATAACAGTGCTATGATAGTTTCAGGAGAACAGTGAAGGATTCAGCCATAGATACACATGTACCCCTTCTCCCCTAAACCCCTCTCCCATCTAGGCTGGCACATAACACTGAGTCGAGTTCCATGTGCTATACAGTGGGAACTTGTTGCTTATCCATTTACAAATAGTGGTGTGTACATGACCTTCCCAAAGTCCCTATCTATCCCTTCCCCTGGGTAACCATAAGCTTGTTTTCTAAGTCTGTGAGTCTCTTTCTGTTTTGTAAGTTTTCTTGCACTATTTCTTTTTAGATTCCACATATAAGGCATGTCTTATGATATTTCTCCTTCTCTTTCTGACTTAGATCACTCAGTATGACACTCTCCAGGGCCATCTGTTTCAGGAACAGCTCACTTTAGATGGGTCACTTTGCCAAAACACACACACACAGACACACACAGACACACAGACACACACACAGAGGGTGGGTCCATATCACCTTGAGTGGACTACCACTTCCTTATACTCGTCTCACTTACCTGAGGTCTTCAACATTTTCTCCCAGAGCACCATAAAATCCTGAAGCCAGGCCCGACAGTCTCCCATGGAGACCTTCTTGAAGAAGTCGGTCACAGCTCTGTCATTCTCCCACTTCTCTTTAATCTGTCTCCCTCCAGAATGATCTATTGTCCAGTGCCCATTCTCTGAATCAAAGCGGACGCACATTTCTCCATTGAAGCCGAACTGCCAGGATCCATTGATGTGTCCATTCTCTTCACAATGGCATGTCATCCTGCCCTGCAGGGTCAGAGGGTCTGACCCCATCGAGGAAAAGAAAGAGCTCAGGCTCTGGACTTGACAAATTCTTTGCCTCACCGTGGTCCACCTCCCCTGGGCCCAGGTAATTGGCCCTGTTCTCTCCTCCAAGGCCTGCTCCTTCCACTGGACTACTAGGGAAGGACCAATACCCAATTGAATTTTTTACCCATAAACAATGGATGCAGGCTCTTCAGTATTTGGACTTCCTAACTCAGCCCTGGACTCGATGGACATGAGTTTGACTTGATGGACATGAATTTGAGCAACCTCCGGGAGTTGGTGAAGGACAGGAAAGCTGGCGTGCTTCAGTCCATGGGGTTGCAAAGAGTGGGACACGACTGAGCGACTGAACTGAACTGAATTGAACTCACCTCTGGCCGTGTGTTTCTCCGGTATAATGTCAGGAAATTGCCCCTTGAGGAAGTCCCCGATGTCTCTCAGTGTTTCTGTCTGTGTTTCCCAAGTGTGTGTAGTTTTCACCTCCTCTCCCAATGGACTTGTGGATTGGATCTTGGTGCCACCACAGTGATAGGAGAGAAAAACATTCCCATCGACCTGGCCTTGAACCTCACACCACGGCTCTCCAGGACTGGGGTGAGGATCGATGGTGAAATTGTAGCAAAGAGAGTGAGCGTCTATGAAGGAAAATGCAGGTGAGGGCAGGTTTTGGAGAAGACCCATTACCTCCTCCCCCACTTATGTGAGAGCAGAGCAAAGCTGCAGAGCTGGGTTGGTAGAGCAGGAAGGCACCCCTGCCCCCCAACACCACCTACAGGCTGAGCAAGCAGAGAAACCACATAACATTATCTCTACTCTGCTCATAAGGCCAACACAGAACCCAAAGCTGCAGAAAGGAGAATTCACAGGATTTAGCAAGGCCAGGGAGATGCTGATCTACCACTTTGATGGGTCTTGGAATCCTGGAGAAGGCCTGGCCCACATGGCATGAAAGAGAAAATCCAGAACTTCCGAGGCAGGTGGTAGAGAAGGGGATTAAAGGCTCAGAGAAGTGAATGTGCCAGGGTGGACACGGTATGAAAGGGCAGGAAAGTGTGCAGTCCACCAGGCTCTATGTCGCCCGAGAGGAAAGAATGGATGAGAAGCATCTCCAACAGCTCAAGGGTGACTTTTGCTGAAGGTCAGGGACGGTGGTGGGATTGGTGTTCCTGTGTGCTTCCCTCAGGAGTGAGGATGGAGAAGGGGAAAGAGCTGATGCCAGGTGGAGTGCTCTATGTCAGCAACAAAGCAGATGCAGCGGCCAAAGTGACCAGAGAGCCCCACTGTAGCCAAGACTTACTGCAGAGAGTACGTCGCTGGCTGATAGCACAGGGCGATCCTAAAGGCAAAGAGAAGAGCAGTGAGCCCTGTTAAAAACTACATGATTGAAAGGAAAAATTATGTAAAAAAATAGAGACAAACACAAGGCTGGAAGTTCAGGAAACTGAGTGCAGACATCCCAACAAAATGTCTGGGTCCTTTGTGCAGTATCCAGCACTGAGTCAGGTCTTATATTCAGAATCCACTACCAGAGACAGAGATGCCAGGCTTCAGCAAGGAGGGGCCTCCTATCACCACAGCAAGTGCAGAAGTCCTTCTGGCCTTTGGAAGCCACACGGTCACTGACTGGGGTAAGTGTACACTTGGCAGAGAAGCCACCCCACATTCATAAGGACCTAGAGTGGGACTGTCATCGTGTCCAGCAGTCTGAAACTTCATCACGGCCCGCCTGTTATTACTGTGGTGCCTGAGATCTGTGGTAAGGAGTACACACCTGTCCCACGTGCTGCCCACAGGAGTGTCACCCATTCACTGGGCCTCATAGTGCTCATTTCACATCCATTGCATTTGCAATATGAATGAGAAATCTTCACAGTTAGTAAATAACCATGCTGTGAGGGCTACCATAGAAGCGATTTCCAAGTTCACACTTCTGACATTGACCTTCGTCCCCCAATAGAACATGTAAGCAATATCATATTCTGGAGAAAATGACAGAGAGGAGTACCAATCTATAACCCTCCAGGGCTGCAGGAGTGTCGTCCCTATCCTATCTCCATTTAATTCCCAGTGTGGCCATAGATTTCTATAATTGTACATATGACATATTTCAGGCTCTGCAGACCATAGTTTTCTGTTACAACTGCTGTCCTAGCACAAAAACAGTCACAGACGAGTGGTGAATGATGATTTGCTTCTTGGGCAGATGACCCAGCAGAACCTGTGACGTCAGAGGTATCTGTGGTCGGAAAGGTGCTATGTGCCGAATATGGCATTTTACTTGGAGGTTCACAACACAGACCCTTTATGTCCTGAAGCAAGGCCATGTGATTTGCAGTGGCGAATACTACAGCATTTCAATGTGGCTCCTGGTATGGTCCTGGGGGCTGGTGGAGGTGAAGCCTCTGGTCATGAAATGTCAATGTTGTCTATCGTGATCTGGGCTTGTCAACCCCTAGTCATTAGTTCAGATAGACCAGCCACCATAGGATTAAAGCGATATGGTGGTTTGGCATAAGAAGGGCCAGAGGCAACAAATAAGAGAGAGCAGCAGGTGGCTTAGGCCTGACATCAGAATTGTTGTAGGACCACTATTCCCTGGGGCCTGCTCCTGTGGCTCAGCGGTATGGAATCCGCTTGCAATGTAGGAGCTGGAGTAGATGTGGAATCTGTCCCTGAGTGAGAGAAGATCCCATGGAAGAGAGCATGGCAAGCCACTCCAGTGTTCTTGCCTGGAGAAACTCTTGGACAGAGGACCCTTGTGGGCTATAGTCCATAGGATCACAAAGAGTTGGACATGACTGAAGTGACTTAGCATGCACACACTATTCCCTGCTCATGCCTGAGGCTTCGTGCAGTATCCCCTATATCTCCATGGACCAAGGAAGCCATTCTAGAGCAGAGGGGGTCAGGGGACAGTAGCCCATATCTGCTGGACCCACACTCCTTTCACAATCACACCACCCAGAACCTACAAGGTAGGACAGAGCAAGTTTTTGGTTCACTAACAGGCAGCTAAGGCATCCCTTGCACTAGTCCCTAGGGGAGGAGTCATCTGTTACTGTTTTGTGACCCAGGGCAGTCACATTGTTCTTTTGCTTTTTTCAGGTCGTCTTTTCCTGCTCTTGTAGCACAAATGTGGAGATGCATAACGCACACAGACACCACATGGCCTGTCGAGACCAACAGTGTTACTCTCTGTCTTTTGAAGAAAAGGTTCTCCAACTCCTGTCTTAAATATAGCTATAATAGGCCACTGTATCCGTAGTCTCAGGGAATATGAATGTGGGACCAAAGGGTAGAAGTGGGGGTGCCCGTCCTCACCCTCGTGCCCTGTGTCACACACTTTGGCAAACTCTTCTCCCATCTCTCCTGCTTTATGTCCTGGGGGCTAGGCTGGGAGGCTTCTGCTGGGGTGAATTCTCAGGCAAGAGGACAGGGTGCCAGTTGACAGAGGGCAGGTTTAGGATCCCTTCACAGATGGGAAGTTGTTGGAGGCCCTGACGTTCTTTGGACGGGGAGGGATATGGAAAAAATAGTGTTGTAACCAAGCAGGACTCTAAGGAGGCTTCCTAGGACAGACTCCAGCCATCCCCCAGCCCCTCCCTCCTGCGCTGGCCCCCACTTCCTGCCCAAGTGGCGGACTCCACCTAGACCCTCGCCCATCTCTCGCCACCTCTCCTGCGGCCAATGCAACTGGTCAGACTCCACCCAGCCTTCCCCTGAACCGCGTGGGTTCGGTCCCTTGGAAGCGGTCGCCACCTTTCCTACACCCGCTTCAGTGACTCCGAATTCCGGACGGGGGAGCAGGGGGCGCTGCAGCAGCATTTCGTGACGCCGACCTGGCTCTCACGTCTCCTTGCCTTCCCTCCCTTCCTGCTGGGATTGATTTCTTTTTCACCCAGATCTTGTCTTTTCCCTGCAGGGGGACGGCAACCTGCCGCGAGTGGGGGCGAGGAGCAGGAGCCCAGCAGGAAAGAAGCGCACGGAGCTTTAGAGCCGGGAGGCGGCCCCTCCGCGGCGTTCCCCGAACCGCCTCGGACACCCCATCCCTCTCGGGTCTTAAGGCCCGGTGTCCGCTCCCCGCAGGTTAATCCCCGAACTCACCGCCTTGCGCCGTGCACAACCGGAAAGCCACGAGTAGCACCTGAGCCGCGAAACCAAGACGCGCTCCGGGGCCAGCCTTCCTGTCCATCACCACGTGGAAACTGGTTGGATCCGACCTTGCAGGGAGCTATTTATACGAGGGCTAGACCCGCATCAATCCATTCTCCGCCCCCTCACTGACGCCGGTCAGTAGCCGCGCCCTCCTGACTCACTCCTTTCAACTCCAGTCCCTCAGCCGGTGACTTTTCTCCTCCAAGTCATTCTCGCCCCTCAACCTTCCTCCTCATTCCCGCCTGCAGTCTTCCTGCGGTGGTGGTTTACTCGCTCAGTCGTGTCCGACTCTTGCGACCCCGTGGACTGTAGCCCGCCGGGCTCCTCTGACCATGGGGATTCTCCAGGCGAGAGTACTTCAGTGGGTCACCATGTCCTCCTTGGGATTTTCCTGACCCTGGGATCGAAGCCGGATCTCGTACGTTGCAGGCAGAGTCTTTACTGACTGAGCTTCGAAGGAAGCCCTGCTTTTCTTAAAAGACTTAAGATTGCCCCCTGCACTGCCCCCGGCCCCCCCCCCCCCCAAAAAAAAACAACCACCACCCCCACCGGAAAACTCTGCGGATCTCTTGAAGGGCCTGGAGAGAGCCCTTAAGTGTATTGTCGTCAGCAATATATTTTCTAGTAGTTTCTGTCCGAGAGTAGTCCTAGACCTTTTGTGGGCCAAAGTAACTGCTCATTAGAAAGTTTGAGGACTGAGGCCAGAACCCAATTTTCCAGGTTCCCCGTGGAGACCGGGATCCAGCGCTGCCACCGGGCGCCCCCTGGCGGTCTCTTCCGGCTGCTTGTTCTCCTCTGGTGCCTTTGTGTATGCTAAGTTGCTTCAGCCATGTCTGACTCCTAGTGCCCCATGGACTTTAGCCCACCAGGCTCATCTGTCCATGGGGATTCTCTAGGCAAGAATACAGGAGTGGACTGCAATGCTCTCCTCCAAGGTATCTATACTGTAGCCTGTGTGATCCATTTTCTTCCCCCTCATAATTTACTTTTATGCAGTGTCCAAGCAGCATTGAGCATCTCACGTTCACGTCTCAGGGCTATCCGCTGATGAAGAGTGAGATCATCCATCACTCGTTGGGACTGATAAGACCTCCTAATTCTTGGGAAGTGGGTCTACCAATGACATTGAGAGGTCAACATCTGTGACAGAGGGCTCCATCTCTCTGTTATCATGGGGCTCTTGGCCTCTGCTAGCTTCAGGGGTGAGTGAGCCCTGACCTCGGAGGGTCACGCTGACACCTCAGCACAGACAGTGCTCCAGTTCATGTCTTGTCACTGAGTGATGCTGGGTTCCCTATTTATAGATGTGGAAATGGATGCGAGCAGAGTTTTAGGGAAGTAGCAAGAGCAATCAGGTGGAGTTTCATGTTCTTGGAAGTATGCTCGTTGTCGACACTCATTAAAATTACCTCCCAGTTGATTCCACTCCCATCTGGGGTCTAGACTGTGTACGGGTGCCAGGAGCATGCACGAGAGGTGGTTGCCAGGCCTGTCCAGAGAGGCCCGTCTTCCCCCACCTGGCTGTCCTGACCAGGACTCCAACGCTGTCCTTCTGCCTTTCTCCTCTCTCCCAGTCACTTGCCTCTTCACCAGCCTCCTCCACTGGGCTACATGGTCCCCATGTTGCCTCTTCCCAGAGATTAAACCCAGGGCTCTGTCCCCAGGCCTATGCATGAGAGTCTTCCCCTGACACATCGGTCACCTGAACCCACCAAGTTGCTGCCCCACCCAAGCCTGAGTCCTGTCCTCCTCCCAGCCTTCATGTGTCTCTTGTTCCCAAATTGTTACACACCAGGCTCTTGGCCTCCTTCACCAATAGAAATCAATCAGAGGCCAGACAATAGAAATAAATCAAATTTCTTAAAAGAAATTGAGGCACGGCTTTACTGGGGCTCCTGGTTCAGCAGAGGGGACAGAGAACAAATGACAGTTTCCTTGCTTGCTCACTCCCCGAGGTGGTGGGGTGAGCTGGTTCCTTCTATGGGGTGAGTGGAGGGGTGTTCCCAGGGGTCAGTCAGGGGGGTGGCTTAGGGGACTGGCTGAACCCTCAAGTGTTGTGTGCTGGGGGCATGTGAGGCATCCTGCTTTTGCTCTGGGCTCTGCAAAAGTGGCAGTTGGGGTTTTCATCTCTTTGTATCTTTCTCCCAGAATAGCTTCAACTACTCCAACTAAAAAAGTCTATTTTGAAAAACCTTTTTATTTTGTATTGGGTATAGCTGATTTACAAACCGTGTTGGGATAGTTTCAGGTGAACAGCTAAGAGACTCACCTGTACACATACATGTATCCATTCTCCCTACACTCCCATCCTGACAGGGCAGTCACATAACATTGAGCAGAGTTGTGGGTTCGTTCTTTGTGCTGGGAAGATTCCCTGGAGAAGGAAAGAGCAACCCACTCCAGTATTTGTGGTTGGAAAATTCCATGGACAGAGGAGCTGGCAGGCTACAGTCCATGAGGACAGAAAGAGTTGGACACACACAGAAAGAGAGCACACACATAGACACACTATGTGACATACTTTGGTCCTGGACAGCTATCCATTTTAAATAGAGCAGTGTGTATATGACCTTTCCATACTCCCTAATGATATCTTTCCCCTATGCTACCCCCAGCAACTATAAGTTTGTTCTCTAACAAGTTTGTGAGTCTCTATCTGAGAATGCAAAGCGTCCTTAATTGCTGATATGAAGAAAGTTTTATGGGTTTGGATAGAAGATCCAACCAACCACAACATTTTCTGAAGCAAAAGCCTAATAGAGATCAAAGCCCTAACTCTCTTCATTTCTATGAAGGCTGAAAGAGGTGAAAAAGCTGCAGAGGAAAAATTTGAAGATAGCAGGGGGTGCTTCATGAAGTTTAAGGAAAGAAGGCATCTCCATAACATAAAGTGCAGAGTGTAGTAACTAGACCTGATATAGAAGCTGCTGCAAGTTTTCCAAAAGATTTAGCTAAGAGAATCTGTGAAGGTGGCTCCACTGAATCAGAGATTTCCAGTGTAGACAAAATATCCATCTACTGGAAGAAGATGCCTGCCGGGACTTTCATATCTAGAGAGGAGTGGTCGATGCCTGGCTTTAAAGATTCCAAGAACAGGCTGATTCTCTTGATAAGGACTAATGCAGCAGATTATTGCAAGTCGATGATCATTTACCACTTGAAAAATTCTAAAGCCCTTTAGAATTCGGCTGAATCTGTTCTGCCTGAGCTTTGTAAATGAAACAGTGAAGCCTGGATGACAGCATATCTGTTTACGACATTGGCGCCAAATGTTTTAAGTCCAATATTGAGACCAACTGCTCAGAAAGAAAGATCACTTTCAAAATATTACTGCTGACTGACAAAGCATCCAAGAATGTGATGGAGAAGTACAATGAGATTCATGTTATTTTCATGGCTGCCAACACAACATCCATTCTGAAGCACATGGATCATGGAGTAATTGTGATGTTCAACTCATAGTATTTAGGAAGTACATTATAGGCTATAGCTGCATAGATAGTTATTCCTCTGTTGGATCTGGGCAAAGTCAACTGAAAAATTTCTGCACTTAATTCATTTTTTGAAAAAACTTATAATATTTAAAAAAAAATTTGCTAATTTATGTTTTTGGTTGCATTGGTCTTAATTGAGGCATGCGGGGTCCTTGCTGGGTTGTGCAGGAGCCTTCACTGCAGCACAGACTCTCTAGTGGTGTCGCCTGGGCTCAGTAGTTGCGACACGTGGGCTTAGTTGTTTGGCGACATGTGGGATCTTGGGTCTCTGAACAGGTAGCTTTCTGAACAAGTATCAGGCCATCATTCCTTGCATTGGAAGGTAGATTCTTCACCACTGGACCACTAGGGAAGTCCCTTTACATTGGATTCATGATTATAGATTCCACTGAAAACAGTGAACCACGGGAATAGGTTGAAATGTCAACATTAATGTGAATATGGGAGAAGTAGATTTCTACCATCACAGATGACTTTGAGGGGCTCAAGAATTCACTGGAGAAAGTAAGTGCAGATGTAGTGGAAACAACAAGGAAGCTAGAGTTAGACGTGGAGCCTGAAGGTGTGGCTGAATTGCATCATAAAGCTGAAATGAATGAGGGTTCATTCTTATGCATGAGCAAAGAAAGTGGTTTCTTGAGACAGAAACTGCTCTTGGTGAAGAAGCTATGAAGTTTATGGAAATGACAACAAAGGATTTAGAATAGAACATAAACTTAGTTGAAGAAAGCAGCAGCAGACTGCAGAGGATTAACTCTAATTTTCAAAGAAATTCTACTGTGGGTAAAAACACTGCTAAAGGGCACTGCATGCTCCAGAGAAATCTGTGAAAGGAAGAGTCAAAGGATGTGGCAAACTTCATTGTTGTCTTCTTTTCAGTAATTGCCCTACCCACCCCAACCTTCAGCAACCACCATCCCGATCAGTCAGCAGACATAGACACTGAGACAAGACCCTCCACCAGCAAAAAGATTTTGACTTCTGAAGACAGAGATGATGCTCAAACTACTTTATTTTAGAAACAAAGTGTTCTTAATGAAATTCTGTATATTATTTATTTAGCTGTAAAGCTATTGCACACTTAACAGATGTCGGACAGTGTCAATTAAACTATATACAAAGTGAGAAATGAAAAATTTGTGTGATTCACTTTATTATGATATTCAATTTATTGCCCTGGTCTGGAACACAGCCTGGACTATCTCTGAGGTTTTGCTGTATCTACATGGCTTTTGGTCTACATTTTGCATCTGGAACTAACATTGGGTTGGTTGTGTAGTAAGATGGACAAACGATCTACTGTTGAGATACACTGGAATATACATCTCAAGACAGGTTCAGTTTTTTTTTTTTTAATTTCATTTTTAAATTTTACATAATTGTATTAGTTTTGCCAAATATCAAAATGAATCCGCCACAGGTATACATGTGTTCCCCATCCTGAACCCTCCCCCCTCCTCCCTCCCCATACCATCCCTCTGGGTCATCCCAGTGCACCAGCCCCAAGCATCCAGTATCATGCATCGAACCTGGACTGTCAACTCGTTTCATACATGATATTTTACATGTTTCAATGCCATTCTCCCAAATCTTCCCACCCTCTCCCTCTCCCACAGAGTCCATAAGACTGTTCTATACATCAGTGTCTCTTTTGCTGTCTCGTACACAGGGTTATTGTTACCATCTTTCTAAATTCCATATATATGCGTTAGGATACTGTATTGGTGTTTTTCTTTCTGGCTTACTTCACTCTGTATAATAGGCTCCAGTTTCATCCACCTCATTAGAACTGATTCAAATGTATTCTTTTTAATGGCTGAGTAATATTCCATGGTGTATATGTACCATAGCTTTCTTATCCATTCATCTGCTGATGGACATCTAGGTTGCTTCCATGTCCTGGCTATTATAAACAGTGCTGCGATGAACATTGGGGTACACGTGTCTCTTTCCCTTCTGGTTTCCTCAGTGCGTATGCCCAGCAGTGGGATTGCTGGGTCATAAGGCAGTTCTATTTCCAGTTTTTTAAGGAATCTCCATACTGTTCTCCATAGTGGCTGTACTAGTTTGCATTCCCACCAACAGTGTAAGAGGGTTCCCTTTTCTCCACACCCTCTCCAGCATTTATTACTTGTAGACTTTTGGATCGCAGCCATTCTGACTGGTGTGAAATGGTACCTCATAGTGATTTTGATTTGCATTTCTCTGATAATGAGTGATGTTGAGCATCTTTTCATGTGTTTGTTAGCCATCAGACAGGTTCAGTTTTACTCCTACAAACAATGTACGAAAACTCCTGTTATTGCATTTCCTGTACCTTTTGATCCAGATTTATTTTAAAGGCTGTCAGTTATATGAATATATGAGGATATCCCAGCAATTTTTTGTCAGGTTGATTATTCAGGATATGTTCAATCTTTTCACAGGTTTACAGTTCTATGAAGACCTACATGACCTTCTAGAACTAACACCGAAAGAGATGTCCTTTTCATCATAGGGGATTGGAATGAAAAAGTAGGAAGTCAAGAGATTCCTGGAGTAACAGGCAAGTTTGGCCTTGGAGTACAAAATGAAGGCAGGAAAAGGTTACTTTGAGTTTTGTCAAGAGTACACACTAGTCATAGAAAAACACTCTTCCAACAAAACAAGAGAAGACTCTACACATGGACATTACCAGATGGTCAATACTGAAATCAGACAGGTTATGTTCCTTGTAGCCAAAGGTGGAGAACTTCTATACAGTCAGCAAAAGCAAGACCGGGAGCTGACTGTGGCTTAGATCATGAGCTCCTTATTACAAAATTCAGGCTTAAATTGAAGAAAGTAGGAAAAACCACTAGGCCATTCAGCTATGACCTAAATCAAATCTCATATTATCCAGTGGAAGTGACAAATAGATTTAAGGGATTATATGTGGTACACAGAGTTCCTGAAGAACTATGGATGGAAGTTCATGACATTTTACAGCAGGTGCTGACCAAAACCATGCCCAAGAAAAAGAAATGCAAGAAGACAATATGATTTCTTAGGAGGCCTTACAAATAGCTGAGAAAAGTAGAGACGTGAAAGGCAAAGGAGAGAAGGAAAGATCTATCCATCTGAATGCAGAATTCCCAACAATAGCAAGGAGAGGTAAGAAAGGCTTCCTAGATGATCAATGCAAATAGAGGAAAAAAACAGAAAGGGAAAGCCTAGAGATCTCTCCAAGAAAATTTGAGATACCAAGGGAACATTTCATGCAAAGATGGGCACAATAAAGGACAAATTGAAAGGACCTAACAGAAGCAGAAGAGATGAAAAGGAGGTAACAAAAACGGACATAAGAAGTGTACAAAAAGGGTCTCAATGACCTGGATAACCAGGATGGTGTGGTCACTCATTTAGAGCCAGGTCTCTTGGAGTGTGAAGTCAAGTGGGCCTTAGGAAGAATTACTAAGAACATAGCTAGTGAAGATGATGGAATTCCAGCTGAGCAATTTAAAATCCTAAATGATGATGCTGTTAAAATGCTGCACTCAATATGCCAGCATATCTGGAAAAGTCCGCAATGGTCACAGGACTGGAAAATGTCATTTTTCATTCCAATACCAAAGAATGTTCAAACTCTCATACCATCGTACACATTTCACATGGTAGCAAGGTCATGCTCAAAATCCTTGAAGCTAGGCCTCAGCAGAAGGTGAACTGAGAACTTCCAATATACATGCTGGATTTAGAAAAGGCAGAGGAAGCAGAGATCAAATTGCTAACATCTGCTGGATCACAGAAGAAGTAAGGGAATCCAGAAAAACATCTATTTCTGCTACATTGACTACGCTAGAGCCTTTGACTTCATGGATCACAACAAACTGGAAAATTCTTAAAGAGACGGGAATACCAGACCACCTTTACCTGTCTCCTGAGAAGTCTGTATGCAGAACAAGAAGCAATAGTCAGAACAGGACATGGAACAATGGAGTGGTTCAAACTGGGAAAAGAGTACATCAAGGCTGTATGTTGTCACCCTGCTTTTTTAACTTCTATGCCAAGTACATCATGTGAAACCTTGGGCTGGATGAAGCCCAAGCTGGTCTCAAGATTGCCAGGAGAAATAACAAAAACCTCAGATGTGCAGATGATACTACGCAAATGGCAAAAAGGGAAGAGGAACTAAAGAGCCTCCTGGGGGAGGTGAGGGAGTGAAAACTGGCTTAAAAATGAACATTCTAAAAACTAAGATTTTGGCATCCGGGTCCATCACTTCATGGCAATAGTATGGGAAAAAGGTGGAAACAGAGGTAGATTTTATTTTCTAGGGCTCCAAAATCACTGTGGAAGGTGACTGCAGCCATTAAATGAAAATTAATTTTAAGAAATGAAAAGACGCTTGCACCTTGGAAGATAAGCTTAAGAGAAGAAAAAAATAACCTAACAGTGGCCTCTACATGTCCGAGGGAGAGGAAGAATCAAAAATCTTTCTCCATAAATCCAAAGGTAGAAATAGTTAAGCTTTTGAAAAAGACATGTCAAAAGCCAAGACAGGCCAGAAGCCAGGCCTTTTGCATCAAACAGTTGGTCAAGTTGTGAACGCAAAGGAAAAGTACTTAAAGGAAATCAAAAGTGGTCCTCCAGTGAACACATGCATGATAAGAAAACAAAACTGACCATCAAGGTCAAGTGGTAAACTGGTTTGAGAAGAAAAAAGAAAGATGCTGAGTAGGATGTGCAACTCAAAGACATCATTTTGCCGCTAAAGGTCCATCCCGTGAAAGCTATGGATTTTTCAGTAGTCATGCACGTATGTGAGTGTCGGACCAAAAGAAGGTTGAGCCCTGAATAAATGATGCTTTTGAATTGTGGTGCTAGATAAGACTCTTGAGAGTCCCTTGGACTGCAAGGAGATCAAACCAGTCCATCCAAAAGGAAATCAATCCTGAATATTCATTGGAAGACTGATGCTGAAGATGAAACTCCAATACTTTGCCTTCCTGATGTGAAGAGCCGAATCATTGGAAAAGACCCTGATTCTGGGAAAGACTGAGGGCAGGAGGAGAATAGGGCAACAGAGGATGAGATGGTTGGATGGCATCAGCGACTCAAAGGGCATGAGTTTGAGCAACTCCAGGAGATAGTGAGAGACAGGGAAGCCTGGCATGCTGCAGTTCACGGGGTCACAGAGTTGGACATGACTTAGTGACTGAACAACAATTCACCATATGTGAACAGCTCAGTCAGTGGCCAAAAAGTTACAATTTATCTTATTTATTTGTAGTACTTCATTATCTATTCTGAATATGATCCTCTGTCTATGGGGAAATAAATCTACTTTTCAAAACAGACATAGTTTGTGCTGTGAAATCTGGCTTCTCCTTGGAGAAGGGGAGGCATAGAGGAACACAGGAGAGTCACCACTGAGGGTGCAGATCTCGATGAAATAAAAAACGATTTCATTGCACAAGTTCCAGGATATGTCTTTGGATCCAGGTATCAGGATTGGTATTGACAGCTAGACTGCATGTTACTTTAAGAGCTTTCTTTTTATTCTCTGCTTCCACAGTAAATGTAACCGAATGATCAGTTCTATTTAATCCCATAAGGTGGAAAAAGGGTGAAATGTCTCGAGTTCTCGCCTTGATTAGAAAAAGAAACTTGAAGTATTTATGTCTTTTGCAATAGCGAGATATTAACTTAAATATTCATATTAGGAAATAAATTGACTAAAAGAGACATTCAACATAATATTTTGTTTTGTTGAAAATACTCTGAAGTTGTTTCTCTGAACATAGAAAGAATCTCTGAGTCCTGCAATAGAAGATGGTATTTTTCTCGCATTATCATCATTTGCAACAATGAGACTGCCATACAAAGAAGAGTCTGATTTTTCACAAACTAGAAGAAGATAGAAAGTGTCCTATTTGTGGAGATTTCTTGTTCAAGTAGTTAAACATTTCAGTGCATGGATTCCATCAATTAGCACCAAGAAAAAGAGGTAAAATAGGTTGGGGGAAGAAAAAGAGACTGAGGAGGCTGTTCACCAGATGTGACAAGAGACATGAGACAAGGCAGCCACCTTGTCATCATAACTGGAAGGCAGGCTCCGAATTCGTGGGTCTGATCACCTGATTGTAAAGTGTACAGAAGGAGAACAAAGGCATCCAAGCAAAGACTGAGTCCTGAGGCTGACAGAGCACCTGTTGGGGCTTCCTGGGAGCAGCATCACCTGCAGAAAAGAAAGAGGCCTTGGTCCAGGAGGCTGAGGAACTCCTGGCACTTTCCTGGGGCTGCCCCTCCCCAGCCCCCACTCCAGCCCCGCCCTCACTGAGGGGCTCCTATGTCCTCCACCCCCACCCCCACCCCAGGCCCTGACACCCCCTGCTCAGGCTCAGGACTGGAGCCAGTGAGGAATCAATCTGCTCCCTTTACTCAGGTCTGGAGTCTCCCCGAGTGGGGCCTAAAGGACCAGGGAGCAGGTCCCTGGAGGAGGGGCTTTGCTTCCTGACAGCCTTGGGGGGCTGCAGGCAAACCTCCTTCCTTCGCTCCCCTCCAACCTCTGAGCAGCACACAGCTCTCAGGACCAGGGTCCTGGCCCCCCATCTATTCCTGGTCCCGCCAAGCTGGGCGCCTCCACCCCAGCTCAGGCCCACCATTCCCAGGCACCTCTGCTCAAGGCAGGGCCACTCAGTGATGGAGGCTCTGGGTCCCCAGAAGGCTAGTGACCTGCAGGCCACAGGCTGAGTCAGAACTATTGCTGCTCCAGGAGCACAGGCCTGGCCTCAGCCCTTCCCACAGTCTCTGCTGTGGGGCTCCTGCCTTGCCTGCTTGACCCAGGCCACTTCCTGTGAGAACAGGCCTTTGGAGTTGGGTCTGCAAAGGCCTTCCCACCCCTTCCTCCTGGGATGACAGCCCGGCCCCTCTCATCTTGGCCCCCTGGGTGGATCCCCTCCCCCCTGACACATCATGCGGAGCCTCCATGCTGCTCTCAGCCCCTGTGAGTCCTGCCCTCGCCCTGAGTGCCTGCTGTTCTCACACCACCTACCGGGGCCCTGCCAGCCAGCAGTCTGTGCTCAGTCAGGGGACTTGGCTGAACCCTTTAAGCATCAATAGGCCCTCAGCCTAGTGAAGGCCCCTCCCTTTTCACAATGTCACCTGACAGCAGGGACCTCTCAGAACTCAGGGCTGAGCTTGTCGAGTTCTTCTCTCAGATGTTATGGGGTCTTATCCCCCAGCTCATTTCCAACGTGAGGAGGTTCAGTGAGGGGAGGGGTTGGCTGGGAGTCACCTTCCCTGACCTCACGCCAGGCCCTGTGCCCCTGCCTTCAGTACCTGTTCTTGTGAATGATCCAGGCTACGATGCTTATTATGATGAAACCGGCGAGAACTCCAAGGATGATCTTGGTTATGTGATTGCTGGTTGGGGCCGTAGACTGCACTGTACGGCGGACTGTGGTCGGTGATGCTGCAAGGAGAGTAACAGTGAATCCTTTGTCCAGACCCCAAACTCGGCAGATGCCTCCTCAGCCCCCCTGATTCAGGTACCCCTAGAATTCAGGTACCCTAGGTACCCCTAGATGGGTGCAGACAGCTTGTACCCATCACATGGAGGCCCCAGTGATAGATCCTCAGGCGAGATGGGGGGAATGGAGGAGCCCAGTCCTTACAGGGCTCTGACAGCTAATGGGGGAGCAAGGTTTCCAACACAGCCACTCAGTCCTGCTGTGACATCAGAGACAGTGACCTGAGGATGGAGTCCTCAGGAGCTGACAGCAGAGGTGGTATTGACAGCTTTCCGAAGTAGAATTGGTGACATTTAAAAGAAGATTCTGGAATGACGGTACAGTGAGAAATAAATCCCAGAAATAAAAAAGATGTCTACAGGATTTGGATCAGCAAAAATCCATGTTCAGTCATCCAAATGCCTGTGCTGTGAGGAAAGGACGTCAGGAGGTGGAAAGGGAACGAGGATGACAGAGCATCCCGGATCATTGTTCTCCCAGGAGCTACTCACTTTTTAAATTTATTTTTTTACATTCTTTTATTTTATTTTTATTCACTCCAAAAACATTGTTAATTGGGGTACAGCCATTAACAGTGCTATGATAGTTTCAGGTGAACAGTGAAGGGATTCAGCCATAGATACACATGTACCCCTTCTCCCCTAAACCCCTCTCCCATCTAGGCTGGCACATAACACTGAGTAGAGTTCCATGTGCTATAAAGTAGGAGCTTGTTGGTTATCCATTTTACACATAGCAGCGTGTACATGAACTTCCCAGAGTCCCTAACTGTGCCTTCCCCCAGGTAACCATAAGCTTGTTTTCTAAGTCTGTGAGTCTCTTTCTGTTTTCTAAGTTTTTTTGTACTATTTCTTTTTAGATTCCACATATAAGGCATGTCTTATGATATTTCTCCTTCTCTTTCTGACTTAGATCACTCAGTATGACACTCTCTAGGTCCATCCATGTTTCAGGAACAGCTCACTTTAGATGGATCACTTTGCCAAAACACACACAGACACAGACACACAGACACACAGACACACACACAGAGGGTGGGTCCATATCACCTTGAGTGGACTACCACTTCCTTATACTCGTCTCACTTACCTGAGGTCTTCAACATTTTCTCCCAGCACACTGTAAGATCCTGAAGCCAGGTCTGACAGTCTCCCATGGAGACGTTCTTGAAGAAGTCGGTCACAGCTTTGTCCTTCTCCCACTTCTCTTTCATCTGCCTTCCTCCAGAATGAACCTCTGTCCAGTGTCCATTTTCCGAATCAAAGCGGAGGCACATTTCTCCATTGAAGCTGAATTGCCAAGATCCACTGATGTGTCCATCCTCTTCACACTGGCACGTCATCTTGACCTGCACGGTCAGAGGGCCTGACTCCACCGAGGAAAAGAAAGAGCTCAGCCTTGGACTTGACAAATTCTTTGCCTCACCGTGGTCCACCTCCCCTGGGCCCAGGTCATCTGGCCCTGTTCTCTCCTCCAAGGCCTGCTCCTTCCACTGGACTACTAGGGAAGGACCAATACCCAATTGAATTTTGTACCCATGAACAATGGATACAGCCCCTTCAGTATTTGGACTTCCTAACTCACCCCTGGACTCGATGGACATGAGTTTGACTTGATGGACATGAGTTTGAGCAACCTCTGGGAGTTGGTGAAAGACAGGGAAGCCTGGAGTGCTTTAGTCCATGGGGTTGCAAAGAGTGGGACACGACTGAGCGACTGAACTGAACTGAATTGAACTCACCTCTGGCCGTGTGTTTCTCCGGTGTAATGTCAGGCAATCGCCCCTTGAGGAAGTCCCCGATGTCTGTCAGTGTTTCTGTCTGTGTTTCCCAAGTGTGTGTAGTTTTCACCTCCTCTCCCAATGGGCTTGTGGATTGGCTCTTGGTGCCACCACAGTCACAGGAGAGAAAAAAATTCCCAACGATCTGGCCTTGAACCACACACCACGGCTCTCCAGGACTCGGGTGAGGATCGACAGTGAAGTTGTAGGAAAGAGAGTGAGTGTCTGTGAAGGGAAACGCAGGTGAGGGCAGGTTTTGGAGAAGACCCATTACCTCCTCCCCCACTTATGTGAGAGCAGAGGAAAGCTTCCGGGCTGGGTTGGTGGAGCAGGAAGGCACCCCTGCCCCCCAACACCACCTACAAGCTGAGCAAGCGGAGAAACCACATAACATTATCTCTACTCTGCTCATAAGGCCAACACAGAACCCAAAGCTGCAGAAAGGAGAATTCACAGGATTTAGCAAGGCCAGGGAGATGCTGCTGATCTACCACGTTGATGGGTCTTGGAATCCTGGAGAAGGCCTGGCCCACATGGCATCAAAGAGAAAATCCAGAACTTCCGAGGCAGCTGGTAGAGGAGGGGATCCAAGGCTCAGAGAAGTGAATGTGCCAGGGTGGACACGGTATGAAAGGGCAGGAAAGTGTGCAGTCCACCAGGCTCTATGGCGCCCGAGAGGAAAGAATGGATGAGAAGCATCTCCAACAGCTCAAGGGTGACTTTTGCTGAAGGTCAGGGACGGTGGTGGGATTGGTGTTCCTGTGCACTTCCAGCAGGACTGAGGAAGGAGAAGGGGAAAGAGCCGATGCCAGGTGGAGTGCTCTATGTCAGCAACAAAGCAGATGCAGCGGCCAAAGTGACCAGAGAGCCCCACTGTAGCCAGGACTCACTGCAGAGAGTACCACGCTGGCTCATAGCACAGGGCGATCCTAAAGGCAAACGGAAGAGCAGTGAGCCCTGTTAAAAACTACATGATTGAAAGGAAAAATTATATAAAAAAACAGAGACAAACACAAGGCTGGATGTTCAGGAGGCTGAGTGCAGACCTCCCCCAAAAATGTCTGGGTCCTTTGTGCAGTATCCAGCACTGAGTCAGGTCTTATATTTAGAATCCACTACCAGAGACAGAGATGCCAGGCTTCAGCAAGGAGGGGCCTCCTATCACCACAGCAAGTGCAGAAGCCCTTCTGGCCTTTGGAAGCCACACGGTCACTGACTGGGGTAAGTGTACACTTGGCAGAGAAGCCACCCCACATTCATAAGGACCTAGAGTGGGACTGTCATCGTGTCCAGCAGTCTGAAACTTCATCACGGCCCGCCTGTTATTACTGTGGTGCCTGAGATCTGTGGTAAGGAGTACACACCTGTCCCACGTGCTGCCCACAGGAGTGTCACCCATTCACTGGTCCTCATAGTGCTCATTTCACATCCATTGCATTTGCAATATGAATGAGAAATCTTCACAGTTAGTAAATAACCGTGCTGGGAGGGCTACCATAGAAGCGATTTCCAAGTTCACACTTCTGACATTGACCTTCATCCCCCAATAGTATGTGTAAACAATATCGTATCCTGGAGAAAATGACTAACAACCTACAACCTTTCCAGGGTTCAGGAGTGTTATCCCTATCCTATTTCCATTAAATTTGCAGTGTGGCCCATAGACTTCTATAATTGTACATATGACATATTTCAGGCTCTGCAGACCATAGTTTTCTGTTACAACTGCTGTCCTAGCACAAAAGCAGTCACAGATGAGTGGTGAATAATGACCTGCTTCCTGGGCAGATGACCCAGCAGAACCTGTGATGTCAGAGGGATCTGTGGTCAGAAAGGTGCCATGTGCCGTCTGTGGCATTTTACTTGGAGGTTCACAACACAGACCCTTTATGTCCTGAAGCAAGGCCATGCGAATTGCAATGGGGAATACTACACCATTTAAATGTGGCTCCTGGTATGGTCCTGGGGGCTGGTGGAGGTGAAGCCTCTGGTCATGAAATGTCAGTGTTGTCCATCATGATCTGGGCTCATCAACCCCTAATCATTAGTTCACATAGACCAACCATCATAGGATTAAAGTGATATTGTGGTTTGGCATAAGAAGGGCCAGAGGTAACAAATAAGAGAGAGCAGCAGGTGGCTTAGGCCTGACATCAGAATTGTTGTAGGACCACTATTCTCCAGGGCCTGCCCCCATGGCTCAGCAGTAAGGAATCCATCTGTAATGTCGGAGCTGGAGTAGATGTGGGATCTATCCCTGAGTGAGAGAAGATCCCATGGAGGAGAGCATGGCAACCCACTCCAGTGTTCTTGCCTGGAGAATCTCTTGGACAGAGGACCCTCGTGGGCTATAGTCCATAGGATCATAAAGAGTTGGACATGACTGAAGCGACTTAGCATGCACACACTATTCTCTGCTCATGCCTGAGGCTTCATGCAGTGTCCCCTATATCTCCATGGACCAAGGAAGCCATTCTAGAGCAGAGGGGGTCAGGGGACAGTAGCCCATATCTGCTGGACCCACACTCCTTTCACAATCACACCACCCAGAACCTACAAGGTAGGACAGAGCAAATTTTTGGTTCACTAACAGGCAGCTAAGGAATACCTTGCACTAGTCCCTAGGGGAGGAGTCATCTGTTACTGTTTTGTGACCCAGGGCAGTCACATGGTTCTTTTGGTTTTTCAGGTCCTCTTTGCCTGGTCTTGTAGCACAAATGTGGAGATGTATAATCCACACAGACACCAAATGGCCTGTGGAGACCAACAGATTTACTCTCTGTCTTTTGAAGAAAAGGTTCTCCAACTCCTGTCTTAAATAATAGCTATAATAGGCCACTGTCTCCATAGTCTCAGGGAATATGAATGTGGGACCGAAGGGTAGAAGTGGGGGTGCCCGTCCTCACCCTCGTGCCCTGTGTCACACACTTTGGCAAACTCTTCTCCCATCTCTCCTGCTGTATGTCCTGGGGGCCAGGCTGGGAGGCTTCTGCTGGGGTGAATTCTCAGGCAAGAGGATAGGGTGCCAGTTGACAGAGGGCAGGTTTAGGATCCCTTCACAGATGGGAAGTTGTTGGAAGCCCTGAGGTTCTTGGGATGGGGAGGGATATGGAAAAAATACTGTTGTAACCAAGCACATGAAATTAAAAGACACTTACTCTTTGGGAGGAAAGTTATGAGCAACCTAGACAGCATATTGAAAAGTAGAGATATTACATTGCCAACAAAGGTCCGTCTAGTCAAGGCTATGGTATTTCCAGTGGTCATGTATGGATGTGAGAGTTGGACTGTGAAGAAAGCTGAGCACCAAAGAATTGATGCTTTTGAACTGTGGTGTTGGGGAAGACTCCTGAGGGTCCCTTGGACTGCAAGGAGATCCAACCAGTCCATTCTGAAGGAGATCAGTCCTGGGTGTTCATTGGAAGGACTGATGCTGAAGCTGAAACTCCAGTACTTTGGCCACCTCATGCGAAGAGCTGACTCACTGGAAAAGACCCTGATGCTTGGAGGGTTTGGGGCAGGAGGAGAAGGGGACGACAGAGGATGAGATGGCTGGATGGCATCACCGATTCGACGGACATGAGTTTGAGTGAACTCCGGGAGTTGGTGATGGACTGGGAGGCCTGGCGTGCTGTGATTCATGGGGTCGCTAGGAGTGGGACAAGACTGAAAGACTGAACTGAACTGAACTGAACTGAACCAAGCAGGACTCTAAGGAGGCTTCCTAGGTCAGATCCACCCATCTCCCAGACCCGCCCTCCTGCACTGCCCGCCCCCCCTACTCTCCGCCCAAGTGGCGGACTCCACCTAGACCCTTGCCCATCTCCCGCCACCTCTCCTGCGGCCAACGCAACTGGTCAGACTCCACCCAGCCTTCCCCTGAACCGCGTGGGTTCGGTCCTTCGGAAGCGGCCGCCACCTTTCCTGCACCCGCTTCAGTGACTCTGAATTCCGGACGGGGAAACCCGGGGGGCTGCAGCAGCATTTTGTGACGCCGACCTGGCTCTCACGTCTCCCTGCCTTCCCTCCCTTCCTGCTGGGATTCCTTTTTCACCCAGATCTTGTCTTTTCCCTGCAGGGGGACGGCAACAAGCGCGAGTGGGGGCGGGGAGCAGGAGCCCAGCGGGAAAGGAGCGCGCGGAGCTTTAAAAGCAGGGAGGCGGCCCCGCCTCGGCGTTCCCCGAACCGCCTCGGACACCCCATCCCTCTCGGGTCTTATGGCCCCGTGTCCTCTCCTGAGGACAATAGGGGATGCAAAATCAGCAGTCTTTGATGCTTATCAAAAACCAGGGTTTCTTTCCTGCAGATTTATCGTATACAAATGGTTTAGGTGATTTACATCATCTTCTGGCCAGAGGCCTATTAACATTTTATGACTCTTGACAAGGACTTATCAACAACGACTTATTTTCTCTAAGAGTAATTATTTTAAGGTTTGGCGCCATCCTCCGAAGATAAGATTACGTTCCTATAGGGTGGATGTGTAATGGGTTTACAAAGGAAAGAATTTACTACCTTAAGGGTCTAAAGTTACTAACACCAGGCCACTACTTATTTTTTCTACATACCAACTATATTAATTAATGCACATTCAAGGATACAATTCAAGGGATGTGAAAACTTGGCAACAAACATTGGCTCATCAATGAAATCTCTTACTAGTTTTATTCTGACAGTTTCTAATTCTCTGAGAGGCTCTAAGCTATTTGAATATCTTAAGCTTCCCGTGCCTCTGGTCCTCGCAGATTAATCCCCGAACTCACCGCCTCGCGCCGTGCAGAACCGGGTAGCCACGAGTAGCACCAGAGCCACGAAACCCAGTCGCGCTCCGGGGTCAGGCTTCCAGTCCATCCCCGCCTGGAAACTGGTTGGATCCGACTTTGCGGGAGCTCGCCCCGGCCTCCTCCCCGCCTCGCTGACGCCCGGCAGTAGCCGCCCACTCCTGACTCACTCCTTGTTCACCCCGCCTCTCACTGTCTCTTTTCTCCTCCAAGTCCTTCTCGCCGGTCAACCTTCCTCCCAATTCCTGCCTGCAGTCTTCCTGCGGTGGTGGTTTACTCGCTCAGTCGTGTCTGACTCTTGCGACCCCGAGGACTGTAGCCCGCCGGGCTTCTCTGACCATGGGGATTCTCCGGGCGAGAGTACTTCAGTGGATCGCCATGCCCTCCTCCTTGGGATCTTTCTGGCCCTGGGATCGAAGCCGGATCTCCTACATTGCAGGCCGTCTTTACTGACTGAGCTTCGAGGGAAGCCCTGCTTTTCTTAAAAGACTCAAGACTGACCCCTGCACCGCGCCCCTCCCCCAAAACACAACCCCCACCGGAAAACTCTGCGGATCCCTTGAAAGGGCCTGGAGAGAGCCCCTAACTTCAGTGTCATCAGCAATATATTTTCTAGTAGTTTCTGTCCGAGAGTAGTCCTAGACTTTTTGTGGGCCAAAGTAACTGCTCATTAGAAAGAGTTTGAGGACTGAGGCCGAAATCCGATTTTCCAGGTTCTGCGTGGAGACAGGGAGCCTGTGCTGCCAGCGGGCGCCACCTGGCGGTCTCTTCCGCCTGCTTGTTCTACTCTGGTGTGTTTGTGCATGCTAAGTTGCTTCAGCCATGTCTGACTCCTAGTGCCCCATGGACTTTAAAAGCCCACCAGGCTCCTCTCTCCATGGGATTCTCTAGGCAAGAATACAGGAGTGGACTGCAATGCTCTCCTCCAGGGGATCTACACTGTAGCCTGTGTGATCCATTTTCTTCCCCCTCATGATTTACTTTTATGCAGTGTCCAAGCAGCATTGAGCATCTCACGTTCACGTCTCAGGGCTATCCGCTGATGAAGAGTGAGATCATCCATCACTCGTTGGGACTGATAAGACCTCCTAATTCTTGGGAAGTGGGTCTACCAATGACATTGAGAGGTCAACACCTGTGACCGAGGGCTCCATCTCTCTGTTATCATGGGGCTCTTGGCCTCTGCTAGCTTCAGGGGTGAGGGAGCCCTGACCTCGGAGGGTCACGCTGACACCTCAGCACGGGCAGTGCTCCAGTTCATGTCTTGTCACTGAGTTAGGCTGGGTTCCCTATTTATAGATGTGGGAATGGATGTGAGCAGAGTTTCAAGGACCTGGCAAGAGCAATCAGGTGGAGTTTCATGTTCTTGGAAGTATGCTCGCTGTCAACACTCATTAAAATCACCTCCCAGTTGATTCCACTCCCATCTGGGTCTAGACTGTGTATGGGTGCCAGAAGCATGCACGGGTGGGGGTTGCCAGACCTGTCCAGAGAGGCCCGTCTTCCCCCACCTGGCTGTCCTGACCAGGACTCTAATGCTGTCCTTCCATCTTTCTCCTGCTCTGTTAGTCACTTGCCTCTTCACCAGCCTCCTCCACTGAGGCTACGTGGTCCCTGTGATTAAATCTTCCCAGAGATTAAACCCAGGGCCCTATCCCCAGGCCTATGCATGAGTCTTCCCCTGACACATCGATCACCTGAACCCACTAAGTTGGTGCCCCACCCAAGCCTGAGTCCTGTCCTCCCAGCCCCCATGTGTCTCTTGTTCCCAAATTGTTACACACCAGGCTCTTGGCCTCCTTCACCAATAGAAATCAATCAGAGGCCAGACAATAGAAATAAATCAAATTTCTTAATCAAAAGAAATTGAGGCCAGGCTTTATTGGGGCCCCTACTGAAGCAGAGGGGAGCAAGAACAAATGACAGTGTCCTTGCGTGCTCACTCCCTGAGGTGGTGGGGTGAGCTGGTTCCTTCTATGGGGTGAGGGGAGGGGTGTTCCCAGGGGTCAGTCAGGGGCGTGGCTTAGGTGACTGGCTGAACCCTTCACTGTTGTGTGCTGAGGGCATGTGAGGCATCCTGCTTTTGCTCTGGGCTCTGCAAAAGTGGCAGTTGGGGTTTTCATAGCTTTGTATCTTTTTTCCAGAATAGCTTCAACTACTCCAACTAAAAAACAGTCTATTTTTAAAAACCTTTTTATTTTGTATTGGGTATAGCTGATTTACAAACCGTGTTGGGATAGTTTCAGGTGAACAGCTAAAGGACTCACCTGTACACATACATGTATCCATTCTCCCTACACTCCCATCCTGACAGGGCAGTCACATAACAGTGAGCAGAGTTGTGGGTTTGTTCCTTGTGCTGGGAAGATCCCCTGGAGAAGGAAAGAGCAACCCACTCCAGTATTCTTGGCTGGAAAATTCCATGGACAGAGGAGCTGGCAGGCTACAGTCCATGAAGACAGAAAGAGTTAGACACACACAGAAAGAGTGCACACACACAGAAACACCATCGGTCCTTGACAGCAATCCATTTAAATAGAGCGGGGTGTACATGACCTTTCCATACTCCCTAACGATCTCTTTCCTCCATCCTACCCCCAGCAACTATAAGTTTGTTCGCTAAGTAAGTCTGTGAGTCTCTTTCTGAGAATGCAAAACATCCTTATTGTTGATATGAAGAATGTTTTATGGGTTTGGATAGAAGATCCAACCAGCATGACATTTTCTTAAGCCAAAGCCTAATCGAGATCAAAGCCCTAACTCTTCATTTCTATGAAGGCTGAGAGAGGTGAAAAAGCTGCAGGAGAAAAATTTGAAGCCAGCAGGAGGTGGTTTATGAAGTTTAAGGAAAGAAGCCATCTCCATAACATAAAGTGCAGAGTGTAGTAACTAGACCTGATATAGAAGCTTCTGCAAGTTTTCCAAAAGATTTAGCTAAGAGAATCTGTGAAGGTGGCTCCACTGAATCAGAGATTTCCAGTGTAGACAAAATATCCATCTACTGGAAGAAGACACCCACCAGGACTTTGATACCTGGAGAGGAGTAGTCAATGCCTGGCTTTAAAGATGCCAAGAACAGGCTGATTCTCTTGATAAGGACTAATGCAGCAGATTACTGGAAGTCAATGGTCACTTACCACTTGGAAAATTCTAAAGCCCTTTAGAATTAGGCTGAATCTGTTCTGCCTGTGCTCTGTAAGTGAAATAATGAAGCCTGGATAACAGCGTACCTGTTGACGACACTGGTGCCAAGTGCTTTAAGTCCAGTGTTGAGACCAACTGCTCAGAAAGAAAGATTCCTTTCAAAATATTACTGCTGACTGACAAAGCATCCAGGAATGTGATGGAGAAGTACAATGAGATCATGTTATTTTCCTGGCTGCCAACACAACATCTATTCCGAAGCACATGGATCATGGAGTAATTGTGATGTTCAACTCATTGTATTTAGGAAGTACATTATAGGCTATAGCTGCATAGATAGTTATTCCTCTGTTGGATCTAGGCAAAGTCAAGTGAAAGATTTCTGCACTGAATTCATTTTTTAAAAAAACGATATAGTCTTTTTAAAAAACATTTGCTAATTTATTTTTGTTGTTGTTGTTGCATTGGTCTTAATTGAGGCATGTGGGGTCTTTGCTGGGTCGTGAAGGATCCTTCACTGCAGCACACAGACTCTCTAGTGGTGTCGCCTGGGCTCAGTAGTTGTGACACGTGGGCTTAGTTGTTTGGCGACACGTGAGATCTTAGGTCTCTGAACAAGTATCAAGCCATTATTCCTTGCATTGAAAGGTAGATTCTTCACCACTGGGCCCCCAGGGAAGTCCCTTTACATTGGATTCATGATTATAGGAATCATGGGAATAGGTTGAAATATCAACATTAATGCGAGTATGGGAGAAGTAGATTTCTACCTTCACAGATGATTTTGAGGGGTTCAAGAATTCACTGGAGAAAGTAAGTGCAGATGTAGTGGAAATAACAAGGAAGCTAGAGTTGGAAGTGGAGCCTGAAGATGTGGCTGAATTGCTGCAATTGCATCATAAAGCTGAAATGAAGGAGGGCTCGTTCTTATGGATGAGCAAAGAAAGTGGTTCTTGAGACAGAAACTGCTCTTGCTGAAGAACTTATGAAGTTTATGGAAATGACAACAAAGGATTTAGAATAGAACATAAACTTAGTTGAAAAAAGCAGCAGCAGACTGCAGAGGATTAACTCCAATTTTCAAAGAACTTCTACTGTGGGTAAAAACACTCTTAAAGGGCACTGCATGCTCCAGAGAAATCTGTGAAGGGGAGAGTCAAAGGATGTGGCAAATCTCATTGTTGTCTTCTTTTCAGAAATTGCCCTACCCACCCCAACCTTCAGCAACCACCATCCCGATCAGTCAGCAGACATAGACACTGAGACAAGACCCTCCACCAGCAAAAAGATTTTGACTTGTGAAGACAGAGATGATGCTCAAACTACTTTATTTTAGAAACAAAGTGTTGTTAATGAAATTCTGTATATTATTTATTTAGTTGTAAAGCTATTGCACACTTAGCAGATGTCAGACAGTGTCAATTAAACTATATACAAAGTGGGAAATGAAAAATGTGGGTGATTTACTTTATTATGATATTCAATTTATTGCCCTGGTCTGGAACACAGCCTGTACTATCTCTGAGGTTTTGCTGTATCTACATGGCTTATCGTCTACATTTTCCGTCTGAAACTAACATTGGGTTGGTTGTGTAGTAAGATGGACAAACGATCTACTGTTGAGATATAGTGAAATATACATCTCAAGGCAGGATTCAGTTTTACTCCTACAAACAATGTAAGAAAACTCCTGTTATTGCATTTCCTGTATCTCTTGATCCAGATTTATTTTAAAGACCATCAGTTCTATGAATATATGAGGATATCCCAGCAATTTTTTGTCAGGTTGATTATTCGGGATATGTTCAAACTTTTCACAGGTTTACAGTTCTATGAAGACCTACATGACCTTCTAGAACTAACACCAAAAGAGATGTCCTTTTCATCATATGGGATTGGAATGAAAAAGTAGGAAGTCAAGAGATTCCTGAAGTAACAGGCAAGTTTAGCCTTGGAGTACAAAATGAAGGCAGGAAAAGGCTACTTTGAGTTTTGTCAAGAGTACACAGTAGTCATAGCAAAGACACTCTTCCAACAAAACAAGAGAAGACTCTACACATGGACATTAGCTGATGGTCAATACTGAAATCAGACAGACTATATTCCTTGTAGCCAAAGCAAGACCGGGAGCTGACTGTGGCTTAGATCATGAGGTCCTTATTGCAAAATTTAGACTTTAATTGAAGAAAGTAGGAAAAACCACTAGGCCATTCAGCTATGACCTATATAAAATCTCTCCTATTATCCAGTGGAAGTGACAAATAGATTTAAGGGATTATATGTGGTACACAGAGTTCCTGAAGAACTATGGACAGAGGTTCATGACATTTTACAGCAGGTGCTGACGAAAACCATCCCCAAGAAAAAGAAATGCAAGAAGACACTATGATTTCTGAGGAGGCCTTACAAATAGCTGAGAAAAGTAGAGACGTGAAAGGCAAAGGAGAGAAGGAAAGATCTATCCATCTGAATGCAGAATTCCCAACAATAGCAAGGAGAGGTAAGAAAGGCTTCCTAGATAATCAATGAAAATAGAGGAAAAAAACCAGAAAGGGAAAGCCTAGAGATGTCTTCAAGAAAATTTGAGATACCAAGGGAACATTTCATGCGAAGATGGGCACAATAAAGGACAAATCAAAAGGACTTAACAGAAGCAGAAGAGATGAAAAGGGGGTAACAAAAACAAACAGAAGAAGTGTACAAAAAGGGTCTTAATGACCTGGATAACCACGATGGTGTGGTCACTCATTTAGAGAAGGTATCTTGAAGTGTGAAGTCAAGTGGGCCTTAGGAAGAATTACTAAGAACATAGCTAGTGGAGGTGATGGAATTCCAGCTGAGCAATTTAAAATCCTAAATGGAGATATTCTCTAAGATGGCAGAGGAATAGGATGGGGAGACCAGTTTCTCCCCCACAAATTCATCGAAAGAACTTTTGAAAGCTGAGCAAATTCCACAAAACAACTTCTGAATGCTGGGAGAGGCCATCAGGCACCCAGAAAGGCAGCCCATTGTCTTTGAAAGGAAGTAGGGGAAAAAAATATAAAACATAAAGAGAGAGACAAAAGAGGGAGGGATGGAGGTCCATCCCGAGAAGGGAGTCTTAAAAGAGAGAGAAGTTTCCAAACAGCAGGAAACACTCTCACTGGCGAATCTGTGGCACGCCTTGCAACCTCAGAGGGCAATATAACTGGGAGGAAAAATAAATAAATAATTAAACCCCACAGATTATGTACCTAAGGCAACGCCCAGTGGAGAAGCAGCGCAGTCCCCTGCATCCACCACTAGCAAGTGGGGGCTGGGCAGAGAGGCGCGGGCTGCATTGCTTAGAGTAAGGACCGGGCCTAAATGCCCAAGGGCAATCTGAGGGAACCAACGTGAGGTAGCAAACGAGACTGTGGGATAGCTATCCCGCGAAAAGCCCCAAGCTAAAATACTGCCAGGCCCGCTCACAGAACAGAGGACTGAGCAGAGCTAGCTGGCTGTGGACCAGCCCATCCCCCGCCGGAGACAGATAGGCGAGGGCAGCCAGAGCCGGAAGAGGGCAATCGCGGCCCCAGAGAGGCATCATCTACCAAACTGCAAGCAGGCTTCATTGCTAACCAAGACTCCTTGGGATTCTGGACAGCCGACATCTGCTGGGAGGGTCGCAGCCAGAGATCAGCTCCCCAGAGGGGACATACGGCACACCTGAGAAGGTGTGCCTGTTGTACACCCAGAAAACGGAGCGGCTGGGACGGGGGAGGCGGTAAAATCACAGCCCGCCAAGCACCTGGTCACCTGAGCTGCTTGGACCGGGGAAGGGCACAAAACGCAGGCCGAGAACCTGAATCTGAGCGGCTTTGACCTGGGAAGTGCACTCAACACAGGACCGGCCTCAGGCAGTTCCTGGCACAGCAATCTAGAGCCTAAGCAGTGTAGACTGGTCAAGCACACACACCATGAGCAGGGACAAACCCAGTGTGGCCAAGACACTGGGAGCACTCCCCACAGAGTCCGTATTTGTTTGCAGTGTTCCTCTGTCCCCACAGCACGACTGAACAAGTGAGCCTAAAAAAATGTGACCGCCACCACCCCCTTGTGTCAGGGTGGGAATTAGACACTGACGAGGCCAACAAACAGAGCTAAAATGAACAGAGGGAACTGCTTTGGAAGTGACAGTTGCAATAGGTTAAAACCCTGCAGTTAGCACTGACTACATAGGAATGGGTCTATAGATCTTGAGAAGTGTAAGCCAGATCAAGGAACTATCTGAAAATGCACTGACTCCACACTGTCCACACAACACCAGAGAAAGTCCTAGATATATTTTTACTGTAGTCATTTTTTAAATTAAAAAAATTTTTTAAATGTTTAACTCCTCTATTACTCCTTTCATTTTCATTGTTATAATCTACTATTACTTTGAAAAAAAAAACCACCCTATTTTTAAAGCAAACTTCATATATGTATATTTTATAATTTTTGTGACTTTGTTCTTTTCTTTAATATTGTATTTTTGAGAATCTAACCTCTACTCTAGACTTTTAATCTTTGCTTTTGGTATTTGTTATCAATTTTGTACCTTTAAGAACCCAATCTTCAGTACCCATTTTTACTTGGGAGCAAGATTACTGGCTGGATTGCTCTCTTCCCACCTTGGACTCTCGTTTTTCTCCACCAGGTCGCCTCTATCTCCTCCCTCCCCCTTCTCTTCTCTATCCAACCCTGTGAATCTCTTTGTGTGTTCCGGGCTGTGGAGAACACTTAGGGAACTGATTACTGGCTGGATCTGTCTCTCTCCTTTTGATTCCCCTCTTTATCCTCCTGGCCACCTCTGTCTCCTTCCTCCCTCTTCTCTTCTTTGTGTAATTTCGTGAACCTCTCTGAGGGTTCCAGACTGTGGAGAGCACATAGGGAATTGATTACTGGCTAGATTGTTCTCGCCCCTTTTGATTCCCCCTCTTCTCCTCCTGGTCACCTCTATCTCCCTCCTCCCTCTTCTCTTCTCCATGTAACTCTGTGTACCTCTCCAGGTGTCCCTCACTGTGGAGAATCTTTTCACCATTAACCTAGATGTTTTATCATCAGTGCTGTATAGATGGAGAAGTCTTGAGGCTACTGTAAAAATATGACTGAAAACCAGAGGCAGGAGGCTTAAGTCCAAATCCTGAGAACACCAGAGGACTTCTGACTCCAGGGAACATTAATTGATAGGAGCTCATCAAACGCCTCCACACCCTACACTGAAACCAAGCACCACCCAAGGGCCAACAAGTTCCAGAGAAAGACATACCAATCAAATTCTCCAGCAACACAATTAGAAATGAAAATGGAGAGATCACAACAGACAACACAGAAATACAAAGATCATAAGAGACTATTATCAGCAACTATATGCCAATAAAATGGACAACTTGGAAGAAATGGACAAATTCTTAGAAAAGTACAACTTTCCGAAACTGAACCAGGAAGAAATGGAGAATCTTAAAAGACCCATCACAAGAACGGAAATTGAAACTGTAATCAGAAATCTTCCAGCAAACAAAAGCCCAGGTCCAGATGGCTTGACAGCTGAATTCTACCAAAAATGTAGAGAAGAGGTAACACCTATCCTACTCAAACTCTTCCAGAAAATTGCAGAGGAAGGTAAACTTCCAAACTCATTCTATGAGGCCACCATCACCCTAATACCAAAACCTGACAAAGATGCCACAAAAAAAGAAAACTACAGGCCAATATCACTGATGAACATAGATGCAAAAATCCTTAACAAAATTCTAGAAAACAGAATCCAACAACATATTAAAAAGATCATACATCATGACCAAGTGGGCTTTATCCCAGGGATGCAAGGATTCTTCAATATCCGCAAATCAATCAATGTAATACACCACATTAACAAATTGAAAAATAAAAACCATATGATTATCTCAGTAGATGCAGAGAAAGCCTTTGACAAAATTCAACATCCATTTATGATAAAAACCCACCAGAAAGCAGGAATAGAAGGAACATACCTCAATGTAATAAAAGCTATATATGACAAACCCACAGCAAACATTATCCTCAATAGTGAAAAATTGAAAACATTTCCCCTAAAGTCAGGAACAAGACAAGGGTGCCCACTCTCACCACTACTATTCAACATAGTTTTGGAAGTTTTGGCCACAGCAATCAGAGCAGAAAAAGAAATAAAAGGAATCCAGATTGGAAAAGAAGAAGTAAAACTCTCACTGTTTGCAGATGACATGATCCTCTACATAGAAAACCCTAAAGACTCCACCAGAAAATTACTAGGGCTAATCAATGAATATAGTACAGTTGCAGGATATAAAATCAACACACAGAAATCCCTTGCATCCCTATACACTAACAATGAGAAAACAGAAAGAGAAATTAAGGAAACAATTCCATTCACCATTGCAACGAATAGAATAAAACACTTAGGAATATATCTACCTAAAGAAACAAAAGACCTATATATAGAAAACTATAAAACACTGGCGAAAGAAATCAAAGAGGACACAAACAGATGGAGAAATATACTGTGTTCATGGATCGGAAGAATCAATATAGTGAAAATGAGTGCACTACCCAAAGCAATCTACAGATTCAATGCAATCCCGACCAAGCTACCAACTGTATTTTTCACAGAATTAGGTCAAATAATTTCACAATTTGTATGGAAATACAAAAAAAACAAAAAATACAAAATACAAAAATGAAACTAGAATACTTTCTAACACCATACACAAAAATAAACTCAAAATGGATTAAAGATCCAAATGTAAGGCCAGAAACTATAAAACTCCTAGAGGAAAACACAGGCAAAACACTCTCCGACATAAATCATAGCAGGATCCTCTCTGACCCACCTCCCAGAATATTGGAAATAAAAGAAAAAGTAAACTAGTGGGGCCTAATTAAACTTAAAAGCTTTTGCACAACAAAGGAAACTATAAGCAAGGTGAAAAGACAGCCTTCAGAATGGGAGAAAATAATAGCAAATGAAGCAACTGACAAAGAATTAATCTCAAAATATACAAGCAACTTCTGCAGCTCAATTCCAGAAAAATAAACGACCCAATCAAAAAATGGGTCAAAGACCTAAACAGACATTTCTCCGAAGAAGACATACAGATGGCTAACAAACACATGAAAAGATGCTCAACATCACTCATCATTAGAGAAATGCAAATCGAAACCACAATGAGGTAGCATTTCACGCCAGTCAGAATGGCTGCTATCCAAAATTCTCCAGGCAATAAATGCTGGAGAGGGTGTGGAGAAAAGGGAACCCTCTTCCACTGTTGGTGGGAATGCAAACTAGTACAGCCACTATGGAGAACAGTATGGAGATTCCTTAAAAAACTGGAAATAGAACTGCCTTATGACCCAGCAATCCCACTGCTGGGCATACACACTGAGGAAACCAGAATTGAAAGAGACACGTGTACCCCAATGTTCATCGCAGCACTGTTTATAATAGCCAGGACATGGAAGCAACCTAGATGTCCACCAGCAGATGAATGGATAAGAAAGCTGTGGTACCTATACACAATGGAATATTACTCAGCCATTAAAAAGAATACATTTGAATCAGTTCTAATGAGGTGGATGAAACTGGAGCCTATTATACAGAGTGGAGTAAGCCAGAAAGAAAAACACCAATACAGTATCCTAACACATATATATGGAATTTAGAAAGATGGTAATGATAACCCGGTATGCGAGACAGCAAAAGAGACACAGATGTATAGAACAGTCTGTTGGACTCTGTGGGAGAGGGCGAGGGTGGGATGGTGTGGGAGAATGGCTTTGAAACATATATATTATCATATGTGAAACGGATCGCCAGTCCAGGTTCGATGCATGATACAGGGTGCTTGGGGCTGGTGCACTGGGATGACCCAGAGGGATGGTATGGGGCGGGAGGTGGGAGGGGGGTTCAGGATGGGGAACACTTGTACACCCGTGGCAGATTCATGTTAATGTATGGCAAAACCAATACAATATTGTAAAGTAATAAGCCTCCAAAACAAAAGAAAAATCCTAAACGATGATGCTGTTAAAATGCTACACTCAATATGCCAGCATATCTGGAAAACTCCACAATGGTCACAGGACTGGAAAATGTTGTTTTTCATTCCAATACCAAAGAATGTTCAAACTCTCATACCATCACACACACTTCACATACCTAGCAAGGTCATGCTCAAAATCCTTCAAGCTAGGCCTCAGCAGTAGGTGAACCAAGAGCTTCCAATATACATGCTGGATTTAGAAAAGGCAGAGGAAGCAGAGATCAAATTGCTAACATCTGCTGGATCACAGAAGTAAGGGAATCCAAAAAAACATCTTCTGCTTCATTGACTATGCTAGAGCCTATGCATGGATGACAACAAACTGGAAAATTCTTAAAGAGATGGGAATACCGGACCACATTACCTGTCTCCTGAGAAGTCTGTATGCAGGACAAGAAGCAATAGTCAGAACAGGACATGGAACAATGGAGTGGTTCAAATTGGGAAAGGAGTATGTCAAGGCTGTATGTTGTCACTCTGCTTTTTTAACTTCTATGCCAAGTACATCATGTGAAACCTTGGGCTGGATGAAGCCCAAGCTGGTCTCAAGATTGCCAGGAGAAATAGCAAAAACCTCAGATGTGCAGATGATACCACCCAAATGGCAAAAAGCAAAGAGGAACTAAAGAGCCTCCTGGGGGAGTTGAAGGAATGAAAACTGGCTTAAAACTGGACATTCTAAAAACTAAGATTTTGGCATCCAGGTCCATCACTTCATGGCAATAGTATGGGAAAAAGGTGGAAACAGAAGCAGATTTTATTTTCTAGGGCTCCAAAATCACTGTGGAAGGCGACTTCAGCCATTAAATGAAAATTAATTTTAATTAAGAAATGAAAAGACGCTTGCTCCTCGGAAGAAAAGCTTAAGAGAAGAAAAAAATAACCTTACAGTGACCACTGCATGTCCTAGTGAGAGGAAGAATCAGACATCTTTCTCTATAAATTCAAGGGTAGAAATAGTAAACCATTTGAAAAAGACATGTCAAAAGCCAAGACAGGCCAGAAGCCAGGCCTTTCACATCAAACAGTTGGTCAAGTTGTGAACGCAAAGGAAAAGTACTTAAAGGAAATCAAAAGTGGTCCTCCAGCGAACACATGCATGATAAGAAAGCAAAACTGACCATCAAGGTCACGTGGTAAACTGGTTTGAGAAGAAAAAAGAAAGATGCTGAGTAGAATGTGCAATTCAAAGACATCACTTTGCCGATAAAGGTCCATCCTGTGAAAGCTATGGATTTTCCAGTAGTCATGCACATATGTGAGTGTCAGACCAAAAGAAGATTGAGCCCTGAATAAATGATGCTTTTGAATTGTGGTGCTAGATAAGACTCTTGACAGTCCCTTGGACTGCAAGGAGATCAAACCAGGCAATCCTAAAGGAAATCAATCCTGAATATTCATTGGAAGGCTAATGCTGAAGATGAAACTCCAATACTTTGCCTTCCTGATGTGAAGAGCCAAGTCATTGGAAAAGACCCTGATGCTGGGAAAGACTGAGGGCAGGAGGAGAATAGGGCAACAGAGGTGAGATAGTTGGATGGCATCAGCGACTCAATGGACATGAGTTTGAGCAAACTCCAGAGACAGTGAGAGACAGGGAAGCCTGGCGTGCTGCAGTTCACGGGGTCACAGAGTTGGACATGACTTAGCAACTGAACAAGTCACCATATGTGAACAGCTCAATCAGTGGCCAAAAAGTAACAGTTTATCTTATTTATTTGTAGTAATTCATTATCTATTCTGACTATGATCCTCTGTCAATGGAGAAATAAATCTACTTTTCAAAACAGACATAGTTTGTGCTGTGAAGTCTGGCTTCTCCTTTGAGAGGGGGAGGCATAGAGGAACACAGGAGAGTCACTACTGAGGATGCAGATCTTGATGAAATAAAAAACAATTTCATTGCACAAGTTCCAGGATATGTCTTCGGATCCAGGTATCAGGATTGGGATTGACAGCTAGACTGCATGTTACTTTAAGAGCATTCATTTTATTCTCTGCTTCCACAATAAATGTAGCCGAATCATCAGTTCTATTTAATCCCATAAGGTGGAGAAAGGGTGAAATGTCCCGAGTTCCCTCCTTGATTAGAAAAAGAAACTTGAAGTATTTATGTCTTTTGCAATAGCGAGATACTGACTTAAATATGCATATTAGGAAATAAAATGACTAAAAGAGGCATTCAAGCATAGTATTTTATTTTGTTGAAAATACTCTGAAGTTGTTTCTCTGAACATAGAAAGAATCCCTGAGTCCTGTAATAGCAGATGGTATTTTTTCCCATTATCATCATTTGCAACAATGAGATTGCCATACATAGAAGAGTCTGATTTTTCACAAAATAGAAGAAGACAGAAAGTGTCCTATTTGTGGAGATTTCTTGTTCAAGTAGTTAAACATTTTGGTGCATGGATTCCATCACTTAGCACCAAGAAAAAGAGGTAAAATAGGTTGGGGGCAAAAAGAGACTGAGGAGGCTGTTCACCACATGTGACAAGAGACATGAGACAAGGCAGCCACCTTGTCATCATAACTGGAAGGCAGGCTCTGAATCTTGGGTGTGATCTCCTGACTCTAAAGTGAACAGCAGGAGAACAAAGGCGGCCAAGCAAAGACTGAGTCCTGAGGCCGACAGAGCACCTGTCAGGCAGGACCACTCAGTGATGGAGTCTCTGGGTCCCCAGGAGGCTGCTGACGGGCAGGCCACAGGCTGAGTCACAACTGCTGCTGCTCCAGGAGCACAGGCCTGGCCTTACCCCTTCCCACAGTCTCTGCTGTGGGGCTCCTGCCTTGCCTGCTTGACCCAAGCCACTTCCTGCGAGAACAGGCCTTTGGAGGTAGGTCTGCAAAGGCCTCCCTACCCCTTCCTCCTGGGATGAGAGCCCGGCCCCTCTCATCTTGGCCCCTTGGGTGGGTCCCCTCCCCGCTGGCACATCATGCGAAGCTCCCATGCTGCTCTCAGCCCCTGTGAGTCCTGCCCTGCCCCTGAGTGCCTGCTGTTCTTACACCACCTGCCAGGGGCCCTGCCAGCCAGCAGTCTGTGCTCAGTCAGGGGACTTGGTTAAACCCTCTAAGCATCAATAGGCCCTCAGCCTAGTGAAGGCCTCTCCCTTTTCACAATGTCACCTGACAGTGGGGACCTCTCAGAACTCAGGGCTGAGCTTTCTGAGTTTTGCTCTCAGGTGGTACAGAGTCTTATTCACCTGCTCCATTTCCAGGGTGAGGAGGTTCAGTGAGGGGCAGGGGTTGGCTGGGATTAACTTTCCCTGTCCTCACACCAGGCCCTGTGCCCCTGCCTTCCTTCTGAATTCTTGCCTCAGTACCTCTTCTTGTAAAGGATACAGGCTATTATGATGCCCATTATGAAGAAATGGGAGAGAACCCCGGTGGCGATCCAGGTGATGTGATTGATGGCTAGGGCCGGGGGCTGCATTGTAGAGGGTCCCGTGGTCGGTGATGCTGCAAGGAGAGTAAGAGTGAAGCCCTTGTCCAGACCCCAAGTTCGGCAGATGCCTCCTCACCCCCCTGACTCAGGTACCCCTATTGTGAAGACAGTTTACACACATCACATGGAGATCCCTGAGATAGGTCCCCAGGCGAGATGGAGGGAAGGGAGGAGGCCAGTCCTCACGGGGCTCTGACAGCTAATGGGGGAGCAAGGTTTCCAACACAGCCACTCAGTCCTGCTGTGACATAGAGGTGGTGACATGAGGATGAAGTCCTCAGGAGCTGACAGCAGAGGTGGTATTGACAGATTTCCAGAAGTAGGATTGGTGACATTTAAAAGAAAATTCTGGAAAGAGTGTACAGTGAGAAATAAATCCCAGAAATCAAAAAGATGTCTACAGGTTTGGGATCAGCAAAAATCCATGTTCAATCGTCCAAAGGCCTGTGCTGTGAGGAGAGATGTCAGGAGGTGGAAGAGGAAGGAGGATGACAGAGGATCCTGGGTCATTGCTCTCCCAGGATAACTCACTTCTGACGGATCACTTAGTCAAACACACACACACACACACACACACACACACGAGGGGTGAGTCCATGTCACCATGAGAGGAGTATCACTTTCTCCTCCCTTCTCACTTACCCAAGGTCTTCAACATTTTCTCCCAGTGCACCATGAAATCCTGAAGCCAGGACCGACAGTCTCCCATGGAGACCTTCTTCAAGAAGTCGATCACAGATCTGTCATTCTCCCACTTCTCTTTCATCCATTTTGCCTCCAGCGTGATCCACTCTCCAGTGTCCATTCTCCGGATCACAGTGGAGGCTCATTAGTCCATTCAAGCCAAACGGCCAGGATCCACTGATGTGTGTGTTATCCTCACAGCGACATGTTATCCTGGCCTGCAGGGTGAGAGGGTCTGCCCCCACCATGGGAAAGAAAGAGCTCAGCCTTTGGGCTTGACAGATTCTTTGCCCCACTTGGGTCCACCTCCCTTGGCCCAGCTAATGTGGCCCTGTGCTCTCCTCAAAGGCCACTCCTTCCACTGGACTACTAGGGAAGGACCAATATCCAATTATACTCTTTACTTACAAACAGTGAATGTAGCTGAGCCCCTAATCTGGCCCTCCTGTACTTCGACTTTCTAACTTACCTGTGACTGTGTGTTTCTCCAGTGTAAAGTCATGCAGTTGGTCCCTAATGTTTCTGAGTGTTTCGATCTGTGTTTCCCAGGCCTTTATAGTTTCACTTCTCCCAATGGACTTGTGAATATGATCTTAGCATGACCACAATCATAGGAGAGATAAAGCTCTCCATCCACCTGGCCTTGAACCTCACACCATGGCTGTCTAGGTCTGGGCTGAGGGTCGATGGTGAAGTTATAGGAAAGAGAGTGAGTATCTGTGAAGGCAAACCGCAGTGAGGGTGAGGTTGGGAGAAGAAGACCCATAAGACCTCCACCCCAGTTCTGTGAGAGCAGAGTACAGCTGCAGGGCTGGGCTGACATAGCAGGACAGCTCCGCCTGCCGCCCCCAGCCCCTCACCAGTTACGACTGAGGAAGACGACGAAGCCTCAGTCAAGCAAGAAACACCACAACCCTGGATATGCCCCATTTCCACTCTGCTCACAAGCTCCGCACGTGGCACTAACCGACACATACGGTTCCCAGGGATGGGCCAGGCTGGTTCAGAAGGAAAGGCCTAAACCCAGAGGACTGTCAGCTTCTCTCTGAGTGTCCTGTGGAAGATGCAGAGGGTAAGGCAGCTGTTCCTGAGGAAGCGGATCACAGCCAGTGGGGCTGGGAGTGGGGAGGATGAGCACAGAACCCAAACCTAGATAAGGGAGAGTTTATAATTACGGGTCACTGGGCTTAGCAAGGCTGGGGAGATGTGGTGATCTCCCACTAGGACAGGTTTTGGAAGCCGGGAGAAAGGCCTGGCCCACACAGCATGAAAGAGAAAGTCCAGAACTTCCGAGGCAGGTAGTAGAGGAGGGGATCCAAGGCTCAGAGAAGTGAATCTGCCAGGGCGGACACGGTATGAAAGGGCAGGAGAGTGTGCAATCCACCAGCTTCATGGGAAAGCCTGATGGACTCTATGGAGCCCGAGAGGAAAGCATGGATGAGAAGCATCTCCAATAGCTCAAGGATGAATTGTGCAGGTCAGGGATGGTGGTAGGAGACTGTGTTCCTGTGGGCTTCTATCAGGAACAGGGATGGAAGCTGTGGAAACATAAGATTCCAAGTGGGGGGTGCTCTAGGGCAGCAGAAAAGTAGGTGCAGTGGTCAAAGTGGTTAGAGATTCTCAATGCCAGCCAGGGCCTGACTGCAGAGAATATGATGCTGGCTCATAGCACAGGGCGATCCTAACGGCAAGCAGATGGGCAGGAACCTAGATACAAACTGTACCATTGAAAGAAATAGAGACAGAACACAAGGCTGGATGATCAGGAAGCCAAAGGCAGCCATCCCTACCAAACACCTGATCCAGGCCCATTTTCCGGATCTGAGCCACTTCTCAGAAGGTGTCACCAAGCAAAGAAGCCATGTTCTAAAGAGGAGGGCCCTTTCATCACCACATCTAGTGCAAAAGCCCTTCCATTCTTTCCCAAAGAGCCACATGGTTATTCACTGGGGTAAGTGAAGATGCAGAAGCAGAAACTACTCTCACATTCACGTTGCACCTAGTGTGGTCCTAATATCAGGCACAGGAAGCGTAGCATCACCATGGTCCCCCAATTGTTGAAGCGATGCTCGAAGTACCAGGTCATCAATGGATAGCAGTCCAGGTTCTGCTTACAGTGGTTATCACTGGGTCCACAGACCACACAGTGGTCATTTCTCATGCCCTGGACTTGTGACAGGCATGGAGACCTGAGTAGCTAGTAAATTATTGTGTGGTGAAGGCTACTGTATTAGTGAATTCCAGATTCAAACTTCAGACCCTACCTCCCCATTCGCCAATAGTCCGTGTACACAATATCCTGAAGGAAATACAGAGACAAGTGCCAAGCTGCAACCTCTCAAGGGCTGCAGGGGTGTGGTCCCTATCCTATCTCCATTTAATACCACTGTGGCCTTAGGTTTCCTCTAATGGTACAGAAGAAATAGTTTAGGCTTCGCGGACCCTAGGTCTCTGCTGCAACCTGCTGTCCCAGCACAAAAGCAGTCACAACTGGCGAACGATGAGCATAGCTGGAGCTGCTTCTTGGGCAGATGACCCAGCAGAACCGGTGACATCAGAGGTATCTGTGGCCAGAAAGGTGCTATGTGCCATTTTCTACTTGAAGGCTCACAACACAGACCCTACGTGTTGCAGTGGAGAAAGTCACACCATTTAAACATGGTTCTTGGTGTGGTCCTGGGGCCTGGCAGAGATGAGGCCTCTGGTCATGGAATGGAGTTGCCCATCTTGATGAGGGCTCATCAACCCCTAATCATCACTTCAGCTAGGCCAGCCGTCATAGGATAGAAGTGGTTATGTGTTTTGGCATAAGCAGGGCCACCGGGAACAAATAAGACCCATCAGCAGCTGGCCTAGATGTGACACTAGAGTTGTTATAGAGCCACTATCCTCTGCTCACACCTGTGGCTTCCCTTATGCCACTTTGGAACAAATAGCTACTCTGTAGCAAAGGAGGGGGGTGGTCATTAGCCCATAAGTGCTGGATGGTTTTTATTTTCCTAAGACAAAGTACTGCATGTTGAAGACAAATCACTCCCAAAACTAGTGAAAGAAAGCAAAACTTTAAAGGTGAATCAACTGCATTACCTTGTAGAATTAAGAAAATAAAAAGCAGTTGGTAGTATGATTGTTAGTCCAAATATGTGTGTTTAAACAATTTAAAAAACTATTTTTTAAGAATATACCTGTACCTCTAAGGCAACTATGTGTAAAAGATTTACACAAACATTTTCAGTTCAAGCTAATAAAACTGCTATTGAGAAAGTATTCCACATCAGTAAGTCTGTCTTAGAAAGTTCAGATGCTAAAGCATTCCTAAAGCTTGGTGTGCTGAAAGACAAATCTGCCTCTGTGATGCTGGGTGATGTATGTGACTGGCTGGCTCCAAGTGGGCCTCGACAGGCACCTTCCTCCTGACGCTGGGGGACTGTGAGAGGAGAGTCAGACACAGGCCCCCAGGGCTGCATGGACCTCTGTGAGACACTGGGCCAGCTTCTGGAACTCCACCTCTCCTCTGGATCGAAGGCCCAGCACAAGCCATCACATAAATAGTTCATTAGGACAGCTGATAATCTGGGCTATTTGGTAACCCTCTTTCAGGTACTGGGCCACATCAAATGGGTAGATGTCCACTTAGGGCATTTGGCCAGAGTCATAAACACATGGGCTCTTTTAGTAGCAGCATGCTGACTTCTTAGTTGTGGCATGCAGGATCCAGTTCCCCCACCAGAGATCGAACTCAGGCCCCTGCATTGGGAGTGTGGAGTCTTAGCCACTGGATCACCAGGGAAGGCTGGAGAACTCATTATTAACCAGACTTTCAAAAGCCATCCATTGATCCCGTGTTTTTGTTGTTCCCCAGATAGTGAGAGTCCATGGGGAACAAGACTCTGGAGAGGGATTGGCTTTGCTCTTAACTTGAAGTTGTCATCAATGACAGAGATTCTAGGAGCCAGGTCTTTGTGGAAGACTTCTCTTCTGACCAGGTAGCTCATTCCACAGGCAATCTGAACAGCCATGTGAACTAGCTTTCGTTGAGAAGCTTCCTGCTGACTATTGGCCTCTACATATTTGCACTGTCATAAAAACAATTTAAGATACCCCCAGCTCATGTAAGGCAATCCACCATGGGCTTTTCCCCTTCTTATGTTCACACATGGCTAATAGGAAGATTTCTGTGATGAAGATGTAGCTCACAACTTTCAGGGAGCATCGTAGTCACCTGAATTTCAGAAGCTCGATCTCGAACTGTTTTTACAAATGCTTGTTGCTCTTTATCTGGATATTATTCATCTACATAAACGCCATGGGAGGTACACCAAAAGGTACCTTCTTAGAGTATATCTTTTGAGTTCCTCTCCCTGGATAGATATTTTGATATCATTCACCTAAGCTCTGGCCTCCAAAAGAGCAACACTTCTCAAGTCGTACTCCTCTAGCCACAAGGTCGGATAACGGCAGATGGGAGTTGTATTGTTGGGTGTGTTGCCTCTCACATACTGAGACATCTGGGAACGACTGGGACTGAGACAGCCCTTGGGAACTACTGCTGGTGCTGATGCTATCTCCCAGTTCAATCCTTTTCACACTATGAAGATGCAAAACAGCTAATACTAGTACCACAAGAAATATAACTGGACAGCAAATCCCTACGCTGACATAAAACACATGTGTAGACACGGCTGTAGACAAGGCTGCATGTACAGGATCATAAATGGGTTCTTCTGATAGTGGTTTTGTCCAAGGCTGAAGTTTTCCTTCCTCAATTTCTGGATGGCAACTTTTCCTTCATTTCAACTCTAAGACTGTGAAGCTTTTTGAAGTTACTGTCAAGTTGAGGTGCATTTAGTGTCATAACTTCAGAATCTACTCTGCCAGGACAGGACAGCTCGAGCCCAAACACTGATACAGTGCGTGGAAGCCCCGGGCCGCAGTCAGCCTAGCAGACCCAAGCTGTTCCAGCGGCAGCCTGCTGGATCCCCATCCCAGGGAGACCGCCCTGCACATCCATCCTGCTGTGAGCGCCCACCTCCACCGCCCAGGACAAGGAAGCTAGGCCACTTGCTGCTGCCCACATGGCCTGAGCTCTTGAAAGACGAATAGCTCCTACCCCGGCCACCCTCCCAGTGTTAACTGATCCATCATAAAGAGCGCTGGTCCTTCAAGGGCCCAGAGCAGTAGGGAAGGGACCGAATTCCCTTCAGCAGTAGTAAGAAGGGACCAGAGAGCAGTAGGGAAGGGACTTACATCTCTTCAGCAATAGTAAGAAGGGACCAGAGAGAAGTAAGGAAGGACCTGCTGGTCCTTCAATGGCCGAGAGCAGTAGGGAAGGGGTCTACTTTCCTTCAGCAGTAGTAAGTAGGGACCAGAGAGCAGTAGGGAAGGGAGGTACATCTCTTCAGCAGTAGTAAGAAAGGACCAGAGGCAGTAGGGAAGGGACCTGGTGGTCCTTCAAGGGCAGAGAGCAGTAGGGAAGGGACCTACTTCAGTTCATCAATACTACGAAGGGACCAGAAGGAGTTCTGTGCACAGATCATCAATTCAGTTCAGTCGCTCAGTCGTGTCCGAATCTTTGCGACCCCAGGAACCACAGCAGGCCAGGGCTCCCTGTCAATCACCAACTCCCGGAGTCCACCCAAACCCATGTCCATTGTGTCGGTGATGCCATCTAACCATCTCATCCTCCGTCGTCCCCTTCTCTTCCTGCCCTCAATCTTTCTCAGCATCAGGGTCTTCTCAAGTGATTCAGCTCTTCACGTCAGGTGGCCAAAATATTGGCGTTTCAGCTTCAACATCAGTCCTTCAAATGAATACCCAGGACTGATCTCCTTTAGGATGGACTGGTTGGATCTCCTTGCAGTCCAAGGGACTCTCAAGAGTCTTCTCCAACACCACAGTTCAAAAGCATCAATTCTTCGGGCCTCAGCTTTCTTTATAGTCCAACTCTCTCATCCATACATGACCACTGGAAAAACAAAGGACTTGAGTAGACGGACCTTTGTTGACAAAGTAATGTCTCTGCTTTTTAACATGCTGTCTCAGTCGGTCATAACTTTCCTTCCAAGGAGTAAGCATCTTTGAATTTCATGGCTGCAATCACCATCTGCAGTGAGTTTGGAGCCCAGAAAAATAAAGTCAGCCACTGTTTCCATTGTTTCCCTATCTATTTGCCATGAAGTCATGGGACCAGATGCCATGATCTTAGTTTTCTGAAAGTTGAGCTTTAAGCCAACTTTTTCACTCTCCTCTTTCACTTTCATCAAGAGGCTCTTTAGTTCTTCTTCACTGTCTGCCATAAGGGTGGTGTCATCTGCATATCTGAGGTTATTGATATTTCTCCTGGCAATTTTGATTCCAGCTTGTGCTTCTTCCAGCCCAGTGTTTCTCATGATGTACTCTGCATAGAAGTTAAATAAGCAGGGTAACAATTTAAAGCCTTGATGGACTCCTTTTCCTATTTGGAACCAGTCTGTTGTTCCATGTCCAGTCCTAACTGTTGCTTCCTGACCTGCATACAGGTTTCTCAAGAGGCAGGTCAGGTGGTCTGGTATTCCCATCTCTTTCAGAATTTTCCACAGTTAATTGTCATCCACACAGTCAAAGGCTTTGGCATAGTCAAGAAAGCAGAAATAGATGTTTTTCTGAAACTCTCCTGCTTTTAGGATGATGCAGCGGATGTTGGCAATTTGATCTCTGGTTCCTCTGCCTTTTCTAAAACCAGCTTGAACATCTGGAAGTTCAAGGTTCAGTATTGCTGCAGCCTGGCGCAGTAGGCGGCAGCTGCGATGGCGCAGAAGGGCAGATCATGGGCTTGTGGTTTTCAGGGCGGCTCTGGGTCCCTTTCCCGGGCTCCAGGACTCCCACTTCCCAGGGCCGGGCTGAGCCCTGGCGGGCCTCAACAGCATTTCCTGTACGTTCTGGCCCCCTTTTCTCCTAGCGTCACCTCCCAAAGTCCCCGCATTACTGCTTCACCAAGGCACCCCTGTTCTGGCCCGGAGAGCCCGCAAGCAGCCCGGGGGAGCCAGGGGAAGGGAAAGAGGAGAGGGCGGCGGCGCCACCCCCAAGAAGTTTCGCGAACCCCCGCGCACACCACCACCCCTGTTCAGGTCGTAACTCACCCAACTCCACCCCCTCCGCGCGCCCCGTGCAGGTTCATCCCGGAACGCACTGCCAGACGTCCCGCTGAACCAGACAATGAGAAGCAAGTCCAGGAAGCCAAGACGGGTCTCGGGGCCACCCATCTCTCCCTTTGCCACCTGGATCTCGATTTTGCAGGAGTGGAGCATGCCAGGTCAGAGGAGCGGATCCTTTCTGGGGAGGCAGACACTGCACTTCTGGGGCCGCCGACGTCGCTCTGCCCGGACGCCCCGCCCCAGGCAAGCCCGCGCAGTCATTAACCGGCGGCTTCCCCAGGCTGCTAGCTCGCGACCAGGGTGTTGCCACCTCCTCCTCTTCCCACTTGTTTGAACGATTCGCGGTCTGATAGCCAGAATATTCCTAGTTAGATCATTTTGTCATTTTGGTCTTCCTAATTAATAGAAATTGATCAGAGGTCGTCAGGGAAGAATTTCTGGCAAGAAGGTCATGGAGGGGCGAGCTCAGGGCTTCCTGCTTCCCCATCTTGAGCTTGCCTTGGATGATCACTGACCTCTTCATTGTATTGAGTTTCCTTAGGGTGTTCCATACCATCTTATGAAAACTTGAAGGAAGTTTTCAGCCAACCCAGTTATTGCTTCCGGTGCCAGTTCAGGTGGCAAACTTAATTGATAAATGTCGTCTGTGTCCTGACCATTCCACTGACCTGCCCTTCTCTCATCTCTCTCCCTCTCCTTGGGCTTCCTGAGTCCCAGAGACACAGCAGTATTGAAATTAGGTTAGTTCATCACTCCGCAAGTAGCTTCGGTCCCATTTGTTTATTTTTCCTTCAAAATTTCAATGCCAATGCATTTTGAAGAAGGATTCTGTGTAATTCTACAGGTTGTTTGCCCCTCCTTTTTTTTTTTTTTTTTGTGTAATTGTACAACCTTTGAAATTTACATAAGTTATAATGATCCAGTATTATTTGTCTTTCAAAAAACAACAACAACAACTTTCTCTTCCTCCCAGCAACCATCTAAGGGGAATTAAAGTTCCTGAAAGAAGGCCAATTCAAGATGGCTTCTACTCTGATAGAAACAGAAAACAAAAAGATGAGGAAAAGCAATAAAGAAATGGGTCCTCATCAAACTTATATACTTTTGCACAGCAAAGGAAAACATAAACAAAACAAAAAAATGCAAACTACAGACTGGGAGAAAGATTTGCAAATGATGTCACCCTTGCAGGTAACAAGGGCTTAATTTCCAAATAAATGACAAGCTCTTACAACTCAATAATCAAGACAGGGAACCCAATCAAAGAATGGGCAGAAGATCTAAATAGACATTTCTCCAAAGAAGGCATACACATGGGCAATAGGCATGTGAAAAGATGCTCAATATCCATATTTATTATTTTTAATTAATTAATTAAAAATTTTTATTTTATATTGGAGTATATAGTTGATTAAAAATGTGTGTTAGTTTCAGGTGTACAGCAAAGTGATTCAGTTATACATATACATGTATCTATTTTTTTACAAATTCTTTTCCCATTTATGCTATTACAGAATATGGAGCACAGTTCCCTATGCCACACAAGTCATTATTGGTGATCTATTTTAAGTACAGTAGTGTGTATATGTCAATCCTAAACTCCCAGTTTATCTCTCTCCATCACCTTTCACCTCTGGATATATGCCCAGGAATGGGATTTTGTATCATATGGTAGCTCTGAGCCTGCCTGCAATGCAGGAGACCTGGGTTTAATCCCTGGGTCAGGAAGATCCCCTGGAAAAGGAAATGGCAACCCACTCCAGTATTCTTGCCTGGAGAATTCCATGGACGGAGAAGCCTGGTGGGCAACAGTCCCTCGGGTGGCAAAAAGTCAGACACGACTTAGCAACCAAATCACCACCACATGGTAGCTCTGTTTTCAGTTTTTAAAGGAATCTCCATACCATTCTCCATAGTGCGTGTATCAGTTTACATTCCCACCAACAGTGTGGGAGGGTTCCCTTTTCTCCACAGTCTCTCCAGCATTTATTGTTTGTTCAGTTCAGTTCAGTCGCTCAGTCATGTCCGAATTTTTGTGACCCCATGGACTGCAGCACGCCAGGCTTCCCTGTCCATCACCAAGTCCCAGAGCATACTCAAACTCATAGACTTTTCAATATGGCCATTCTGATCAGTGTGAGGTTCCTTGAAGGGGGAAGGAGAATAAATGTCAGAGAATGAGCAGTAAAAGCTAAAGCGTCTCAGCCCCAGGATCCAGGACACCTACTGGGCAACAAGGACAGACTTTAGGAGACAGAGCAGGGTTGGTGTGCATAGGCCTCTCACTGCAGTGGCTTCTCTTGTTGCAAAGCACCGGTTGTAGTTTGCTTGGGCTTCCAAAGCACATAGGTTTAGCTATCCTGTGGCATGTGGGATCTTCCTTGACCAGGGATCAAACCTGTGTCCCCTGCATTGACAGGCGAATTCCTAACACTGTCCCACCAGAAAGCCCCTGCCACATCTTCTTTATCCATTCATTTGTCGATTGCCATTTAAGTTGCTTGTATGGCTTCTCAGGTAGCTCAGATGGTAAACAATCTACCTTCTATGTGGGAGACCTGGGTTCATTCCCTGTGTTGGGAAGGTCCCCTGGAGGAGGGCATGGCAACCCACTCCAGCATTCATGCCCGGAGAATCCCATGGACAGAGGAGCCTGGTAGGCCACAGTCCATGGGGTCGCAAAGAGTTGAACACGACTGAGCTACTAAGCACACACACATTCTCCTTCCCCTGATGGTGTCTAGGCCCTGGTTCCCACCTCTTACCCTGGGCCCACAATTCTCCAGCTGAATGGCCTCAGGTTCTGAGTCCTTGCCCCATGTCTCCCTCAGGGTCTGGGTCTGTTCTGAGCAGGCCTTCAAGGCATTAATTCTCCTCCAAGAGAAGCAAGGGTTTGGGCCTGTTATTGTCATAATGAAGGAAAGTCTGTTTCTCCAAAGCCCCTGTGGAGCCTCCACCTCACATAAGAGCTGGAGTGACAAGAAGTGGTAGCCAAGTTAAGTGTCTGTGAGGAAACTCAGGTGCTAGCTGGCATGTGCTGACTCACTCTTCATGTGCCCCACAAAATTCGTCTGTTGCAGCTTTGGCCCTGAATGTGATGGTATCGGAAGATGGGTGTGTGGGAAGTGATTGGTGGGTTCAGTTCAGTTCAGTTCAGTCTCTCAGTCATGTTCGACTCTTTGTGACCCCTTGGACTGCAGCATGCCAGGCTCTGCTCTCTGTCACCAATACCCAGAGCTTGCTCAAACTCATGTCCATCAAATTGGTGATGCCATCCGACTGTCGCATCCTCTGTCATCCCCGTCTCCTCCTGCCTTCAATCTTTCCCAGCATCAGGGTCTTTTCAAATGAGTCAGCTCTTTGCATCAGGTGGCCAAAGGATTGAAGTTTCAGCTTCAACATCAGTCCTTCAAATGAACACCCAGGACTGATCTCCTTTAGGATGGACTGGTTAGATCTCCTTGCAGTCCAAGGGACTCTCAAGAGTCTTTTCCAACACCACAGCTCAGAAGCATCAATTCTTCGTCGCTCAGCTTTCTTTATAGTCCAGCTCTCACATCCATACATGACCACTGGAAAAACCATAGCCTTGACTACACGGACCTTTGTTGACAAAGTAATGTCTCTGCTTTTTAATATGCTGTCTCAGTTGGTCATAACTTTCCTTCCAAGGAGTAAGCGTCTTTGAATTTCATGGCTGCAATTACCATCTGCCGTGATTTTGGAGCCCAGAAAAATAAGTCAGCCACTGTTTCCACTGTTTCCCCATCTATTTGCCATGAAGTGATGGGACCAAATGCCATGATCTTAGTTTTCTGAATGTTGAACTTTAAGCCAAATTTTCACTGTCCTCTTTCACTGTCATCAAGAGGCTCTTCAGTTCTTCTTCACTTATCCTATATCAAAAAGGCTGGAAGTTAGGGTTCACAAGGGGCTCTTATTGTATAGTTAAAATATGGCCTATTGTGGTGACCTGACAAATAAGGGATGAAGTCACAGTGGCCACATTGTCCTGATGGGCATCCTGTTTCTCCCTTAAGGTGATATCCTGTTTTTCCCTGCTGGTGCCAGTTTCTCAAGACTCCTTGACCACCCGACCATGAGAACCCTTTGACTAAGTGACCACAAGACCCCAGCTGTGGGCTAAAGATCAATTGTGGCCCCCTCCCTCTGGGAACAATTTCCCATCGATAGGGTATAAGAAGGGTTGGCTGTAAAAAGAGAGCACCATTTTCTCTCTAAATCCAGTTGCTTTCTTTCTTTCTTATAATAAACCTTTCTTTGCCTGAATTCCTGGCTCATTCTCTTTTTCTCCACGCTCATCGTACAGCACATGCATCTTGGGGAGGTTCCATGGACCAGGCAGGTGTGAAGAAAGAAACAAGATAATTGGCCAAAGGTAAACAAAGACCTGAAGGACTGTCCTACATAAGTAATTTGCATCACCTTCATACTGAGCTCCTCCTCCCTCAGGATGCCTGCACTCCTCTCTGGTGTGTGTCTCTGCAGAGCTTGTGACATACTGCACTCCTCCTCATTATAGGCAATGCCCATGCCCTTTCTCTCTGGGTATTTATTTCTGCCTTGCTTCTGTCGTCAATAAACAGCCAGTTTTTCTATGTTCTCTCTCAAACGTTGTGCTGTGTCTCTAATAATAAGCTTTGTACCTATTTTACAGTTTTTGCTTCCTTGGAACATTCTTGCTTTCAAATGGGGGAAAGAACCAGGGCCACTTTGCTTCTAGCCTCTAGTCCCTGGTGGTCTTGTGGCTAGGGTTCCGGGGTTTTCATCCAGGCTACCATGGTTCAATCTCTGTCCAGGGAAGAAAGGTCTCTCTTCAGGACAACTCACTGCTCTCCCTCCAAAATCACTGGGAATATTTCAGTTCAGTTCAGTTCATTCTCTTAGTCGTGTCCAACTCCTTGTGACCCCATGAACCACAGCATGACAGGCCTTCCTGTCCATCACTCCCGGAGTCCACCCAAACCCATGTCCATTGAGTCAATGATGCCATCCAACCATCTCATCCTCTGTCGTCCCCTTCTCCTCCTGCCCTCAATCTTTCTCACCATCAGGGTCTTTTCCAATGAGTCAGCTCTTCGCATCAGGTGGCCAAAGGATTGGCATTTCAGCTTCACCATCAGTCCTTCCAATGAACACCCAGGACTGATTTCCTTTAGGATGCATGGTTGAATCTCCTTGCAGTCCAAGGAACTCTTAAAGAGTCTTCTCCAACACCACAGTTCAAAAGCATCAATTCTTCGGCACTCAGCTTTCTTTATAGTCCAACTCTCACATCTATACATGACCACTGGCAAAACCAAGGCCTTGAGTAGATGGACCTTTGTTGACAAAGTAATGTCTATGCTTTTTAATATGCTGTCTCAGTTGGTCATAACTTTCCTTCCAAGGAATAAGCGTCTTTGAATTTCATGGCTGCAGTCACCATCTGCAGTGATTTTGGAGCCCAGAAAAATAAAGTCAGCTACTGTTTCCATTGTTTCCCCATCTATTTGCCATGAAGTGATGGGACCAAATGCCATGGTCTTAGTTTTCTGAATGTTGAGCTTTAAGCCAACTTTTTCACTCTCCTTTTTTACATTCAAGAGGCTCTTTAGTTCTTCTTTCCTTTCTGCCATAAGGGTGGTGTCATCTGCATATCTGAGGTTATTGATATTTCTCCTGGCAATCTGGATTCCAGCTTGTGCTTCTTCCAGCCCAGCATTTCTCATGATGTACTCTGCATAGAAGTTAAATAAGCAGGGTGACAATATACAGCCTTGACGTACTCCTTTTCCTATTTGGAATCAGTCTGTTGTTCCATGTCCAGTTCTAACTGTTGCTTCCTGACCTTCATATAGGTTTCTCAAGAGGCAGGTCAGGTGGTCTGGTATTTCCATCTCTTTCAGAATTTTCCACAGTTTATTGTGATCCACACAGTCAAAGGCTTTGGCATAGCCAATAAAGCAGAAATAGATGTTTTTCTGGAACTCTCTTGCTTTTTTGATGATGCAGCAGATGTTGGCAATTTGATCTCTGGTTCCTCTGCCTTTTCTAAAACCAGCTTGAACATCTGGAAGTTCACGGTTCATGTATTGCTGAAGCCTGGCTTGGAGAATTTTAAGCATCACTTTACTAGCATGTGAGATGAGCGCAACTGTGTGGTAGTTTGAGCATTCTATGGCATTGCCTTTCTTTGGGATTGGAATGAAAACTGACGTTTTCCAGTCCTGTGGCCACTGCTGAGTCTTCCAAATTTGCTGGCATATTGAGTGCAGCACTTTCACAGCATCATCTTTCAGGATTTGAAAGAGCTCAACTGGAATTCCATCACCTCCACTAGCTTTGTTTGTAGTGATGCTTCCTAAGGCCCACTTGACTTCACATTCCAGGATGTCTGGCTCTAGGTGAGTGATCACACCATCGTGATTATCTTGGTCATGAAGATCTTTATTGTACAGTTCTTCTGTGTATTCTGCCACCTCTTCTTAATATCTTCTGCCTCTGTTAGGTCCATACCATTTCTGTCCTTTATCGAGCCCATCTTTGCATGAAGTGTTCCCTTGGCATCTCTAATTTTCTTGAAGAGATCTCTAGTCTTTCCCATTCTATTGTTTTCCTCTATTTCTTTGCATTGATCACTGAGAAAGGCTTTCTTATCTCTCCTTGCTATTCTTCGGAACTCTGCATTCAAATGGGTATATCTTTCCTTTTCCCCTTTGCTTTTTGCCTCTCTTCTTTTCACAGCTATTTATAAGGCCTCCTCAGACAGCCATTTTGCTTTTTCACATTTCTTTTTCTTGGGGATGGTCTTGATTCTTGTCTCCTGTACAATGTCACGAACCTCCATCCATAGTTCATCAGGCACTATATCTATCAGATCTAGTCCTTTAAATCTATTTCTCACTTCCACTGTATAGTCATAAGGGATTTGATTTAGTTCATACCTGAATGTTCTAGTGGTTTTCCCTACTTTCTTCAATTTCAGTCTGAATTTGGCAATAAGGGGTTCATGATCTGAGCCACAGTCAGCTCCTGGTCTTGTTTTTGCTGACTGTGTAGAGCTTCTCCATCTTTGGCTGCAAAGAATATAATCAATCTGATTTCAGTGTCGACCATCTGATGATGTCCATGTGTAGAGTCTTCTCTTGTGTTGTTGGAAGAGGGTGTTTGCTATGATCAGTGCATTCTCTTGGTAGAACTCTATTAGCCTTTGCCCTGCTTCATTCTGTACTCCAAGGCCCAATTTGCCTGTTACTCCAGGTGTTTCTTGCCTTTCTACTTTTGCATTCCAGTCCCCTATAATGAAAAGGACATCTTTTTTGGGTGTTAGTTCTAAAAGGTCTTGTAGGTCTTCATAGAACTCTTCAGTTTCTTCAGCGTTACTGGTTGGGGCATAGACTTGGATTACCGTGATATTGAATGGTTTGCCTTGGAAACAAATAGAGATCATTCTGTCATTTTTGAGATTGCATCCAAGTACTGCATTTCAGACTCTTTTGTTGACCGTGATGGCTACTCCATTTCTTCTAAGGGAGTCCTGCCCACAGTAGTAGATATAATGGTCATCTGAGTTAAATTCACCCATCCAGTCCATCTTAGTTTGCTGAATGCAAGAATGTTGATGTTCACTCTTGTCACCTCCTGTTCGACCACTTCCAATTTGCCTTGGTTCATGGACCTGACATTCCAGGTTCCTATGCAATCTTGCTCTTTACAGCATGGAACCTTGCTTCTATCACCAGTCTCACCCACAAATGGATGTTGTTTTTGTTTTGGCTCCATCCCTTCATTCTTTCTGGAGTTATGTCTCCACTGATCTCCAGTAGCATGTTGGGCACTTACCAACCTGGGGAGTTTATCTTTCAGTGTCCTGTCTTTTTGCCTTTTCATATTGTTCATGGGGTTCTCAAGGCAAGAATACTGAAGTGGCTTGCCATTCCCTTCTCCAGCGGACCGCATTCTGTCAGACCTCTCCACCATGACCAAACTAGGGTCTGGCTGCTTCCCACTCAAAAGCCATTAAAGAGGTCATGTTGATGGAAAGGAAAGTTTGCCTGATTTTGGATGCCAGCAATGGTGGAGGGGAAGGGGGTAGGGGACTTCCATGATGGCTCAGGGGTAAAGAATCTGTCCAGAATCCACCTGTCAATGCAGGAGGTGTGGGTTCAATCCCTGCCTCAGAAAGATTCCTTGCAGAGGGAAATAGCAACCCACCCCAGTATTCTTGCCTGGAAAATCCCATGGACAGAGGAGTCTGGCAGGCTACAGTCCATGGGGTCACAAAGAGTCACACACTTAGTGACTAAACAACAAATGGAGGTGAGCGGGGTGTGGGAAGGATGGACATCTGTCCAAAGGCTGACTCTCCCCAACTGACAATCAGTGGGCAAGAACTTTTATAGACAGAGGGACGGGGTTGCATGCAGAAACAGCACAGTGAGCTCTGACAGTCATCTCCAAATTGGTCATGGATGGTCTGACCAGAGTCATCTTGATTGTTTCAAGGACAATTAATCTTTGGTTCCATGGTTGGTTTGTTCTCATCTCCTTGAGGACAATTCTTGGAATTGTGGCAGCTTATATCATGGCTACAGTCTGGTCATCATGTAGCTAATTTCTTCCAACTGGTGGGAATTTATGTATCTATGAGACAGCTCACAGGATAGAGCTCAGAATATTATCAATAGCCCTTGAGAAGGACCTCAAAGTCCTTGACTATGCTTAATGACTACATTATTCTTATTTGGTCTCCTTTGACTATTTCCCCTAGTTTCTGCATTTTCTCACTTCTCTGATTAAGCTTAGTGTGTGGCTAAAGCTTTTCCACGGACAAAAGGCAGGCTGAGCACATGGTGGGGCAAGGACCATAGGGTCCCGCACTGTTTCATCAGAATTCTTGCTACAGTTTGAGGGAAGGGAAACAAGTTCCCTCGCTCGATCCTGAGGGGGACAAGCTGGTCCCTTATGTGGGGTGACGCTGGGGGTGGACCTGTGGGTCAGGCAGGAGGGGTGGCGTAGGTTGTCTGACCACCCCGTTAGTGGTGCTGTGTGTCGGCTTATACTCACTACCTTGCTTTTGCTCCCAACACCTCAGTGGTGGCAGCTGGGGTTTGATCTTTTTGTATCTTGTTGCTCATAATTTGTCCCAACTGTGCATATATGCAGCACTTTTCCTCCCTTTATAGTGTCTTTGCCTTTTTATGCTTGATAAGACCTTTGTCCAGGTCCCAGCCTGTCTCAGGTGTGACAGAAGCAGGAGGAGAAGAGGGAATTCTGGCTTGGACTCCCTGGTCATATACTTTCCCATGGTCTATACTCAACACCTAGAAAATGATTTCTCAAAATAACTGAACCCCCTTCCATCTGATTTCATCAATCTAGTTAATTGGAAGAACTGCTGTATGGAGTTAATTTCACAGTATGTAGTGAATTAACTTCTCATCCAGACATCTAAAACTGGTTCTGGCTACATGCCATCCTTGTGGGATGAACTGAGGAAATAGTCACTGAACTCAATTAGTGTGCTCCATGGTTCAGACGAAGAGTGTGGTTGACACAGAGAGAGACATCCTGGCCACACTGTGTGAGGAGATGATCAACAGGGGCAGCTGCCGTCTCCGTGCCTGCCAAGTTCCCATTTCTCAGCAAGAGCCCAATAAATATTTATTGAATGATTACATGTTCAGTTACTGCTAGCTTTCTAGTGTTAATGAATATCTTATCAGTCCAGGATCATCAATAGATGGTCAAATTATGGGCTGAAATATTGTCACAAAACAGGATATTCCTGTTTTATAATAGAGGAATATGACAATATTCCTATTATTATTCCTGTTTTATAATAGAGGAATATCCCTCTATTCTAACACAGAAGTGAAGCTTCAACCCACATTTTTTTGTCTGTGCAAATATCAGAATCAAACTCACCTTTTATTTTTATCATTATCATCATTGTGATCACTTGCTAGTCTGTATCTTATTGACATTCTGGAGACTTTGGTTTGACCTCCTTTATCCTGACTATTGAGGACTTTTTCTTCCTTATGTGAGTTGCTGTGTGGTTTCCACTGGCTTTATTTTGAGAAGTGTGACCGGGGTAACCTTAATATTTCTTTTAGCTGGACTAAACTACCAGACCACCTGACCTGCCTCTTGAGAAATCTGTAGGCAGGTCAGGAAGCAACAGTTAGAACAGGACATGGGACAACAGATTGGTTCCAAATAGGAAAAGGAGTACGTCAAGGCTGTATATTGTCACTCTGCTTATTTAACTTCTATGCAGAGTACATCATGAGAAACGCTGGACTGGAAGAAACACAAGCTGGAATCAAGATTGCCAGGAGAAATATCAATAACCTCAGATATGCAGATGACACCACTCTTATGGCAGAAAGTGAAGAGGAACTCAAAAGCCTCTTGATGAAAGTGAAAGAGGAGAGTGAAAAAGTTGGCTTAAAGCTCAATATTCAGAAAACGAAGATCATGGCAACCGGTCCCATCACTTCATGGGAAATAGATGGGGAAACAGTGGAAACAGTGTCAGACTTTATTTTGGGGGGCTCCAAAATCTCTGCAGAGGGTGACTGCAGCCATGAAATTAAAAGACGCTTACTCCTTGAAAGGAAAGTTATGACCAACCTAGATAGCATATTCAAAAGCAGAGACATTACTTTGCCAACAAAGTCTGTCTAGTCAATGCTATGGTTTTTCCTGTGGTCATGTATGGATATGAGAGTTGGACTGTGAAGAAAGTTGAGCGCCGAAGAATTGATGCTTTTGAACTGTGGTGTTGGAGAAGACTCTTGAGAGTCCCTTGGACTGCAAGGAGATCCAACCAGTCCAATCTGAAGGAGATCAGCCCTGGGCTTTCTTTGGAAGGAATGATGCTAAAGCTGAAACTCCAGTACTTTGGCCACCTCATGTGAAGAGTTGACTCATTGGAAAAGACTCTGATGCTGGGAGGGATTGGAGGCAGGAGGAGAAGGGGACGACAGAGGATGAGATGGCTGGATAACATCACTGACTCGATGGACGTGAGTCTGAGTGAAGTCCGGGAGTTGGTGATGGACAGGGAGGCCTGGCGTGCTGCGATTCATGGGGTCTCAAAGAGTCGGACATGACTCAGCGACTAAACTGAACTGAAACTTGAGATGAAGCTTGAGCTCATTCCAGGCTCTAAGCCTCTAACTTCCCTTTTCTTAGAACATTTTGCTTCAAAATCTTGTCACTTTTTCCCTTACCAGTTTTACAACTCAGGACTGTTTTCTCAAAGCCCTGGGAGCCATCTCTTTTTTTTCTTTCTCTTAAGGTGACTTATTAAGGCCATTTATTACTTAAATGTGCTAGCATACTCTATGACCAAGCCCACCCAGATGAAAGGAAGAATGAGAAACTAAGACAAGCCTACACCTAGTGGAGAAGGAATCAGTGAAGGATACTAATTTGCCAGTCTATGTGACATGAGCTTTTCTAGTGTGTATTACCTAATAAGGTATAACTTCCTTTGCTGCTGTTGCTGCTGTTTAGTCCCTAAGTCATGTCCAACTCTTTGAGACTTCATGGACTGTAGCCAGCCAGGCTCCTATGTCCAAGGGATTTCCCAGGGAATAATACTGGAGTGGCATCTGTTTACAGATTTTTTTTTTTTGGTTGCCCTGGGTCTATGTTTCTGCTTGCAGGCTTCCTCCAGCTGCAGCTAGCAGGGGCTCCTCTCTAGTTGCAGTGCTTGGGCTTCTCACTGAGGTGGCTCCTTTTGTTGTGGAGCACTGGCCTTAGGCATGTGGGGTTCAGTAGTCATGGTATTGGGTTCGGCAGTTACAGCCTGCAGGCTCTAGAGTGTGGGCCTTGGGAGCCATCTCTTTGAATCTGAAGTATTAAAGGAGATAGGGCTGGCATCTCCCAGTCTCTGTAGGAGGGTCGGAGCCTATATTTGGCTCCCAAGTAGCTCAGCTGGTAAAGAATCCACCTGCAAGGCAGGAGACCCTGGTTTGATTCCTGGGTTGGGAAGATCCCTGGGAGAAGGGATAGACTACCCACTCCAGTATTCTTGGGCTTCCCTTGTGGATCAGATGGTAAAAGAACCCACCTGCAATGCGAGAGACCCAGGTTCAATCCTTGGGTTGGGAATATCCTTTGGAGGAGGGCCTGGCAACTCACTCCAGTATTCCTGCCTGGAGAATCCCTGTGGGCAGAGGAGCCTGGAGGGCTATAGTACGTGGAGTCACAGAGTCAGACAGGACTGAGCAACTAGGCACAGCACAGCACAGCACAGGAGCCTATACTAGTCAGCTGGTCCTGCCATACAAAGGACCACAGACTGGATGGCTTACACAACAAACACAGGTTTTTCTACAGTTCGGTAGGTAGGCAGTCCAAGATCACGGTGCTGGAGGGTTTGTATCTTTATAAGATCAATGTATCTTATTTTTTGACGCATTTCAAACTTGAAGACAACACAATATTTGCCTCAAACACTTCATCATGTAGTTGAGGAACTAATGGTCTTTTCTGCCTTTGAATCTGTACTCTGTTTCCTCATGTCAGCTTGAACTTCTAATTTAATGAATACTGCTGCATTTTCTTTAATGGACTGTATTAATATTTTAGTTTTAATATTTAAAGTTTAAGGTTTAAAATTTAGTTTCCCAGGATAGAAATTAAGATGCATCATTTTTATTTTTTGGCCGTGCCATGAGGCATGTAGGATCTTGCTCCTTAACCAGGGATCAAACCCCTACCCCTAGCAGTTTAAGCATGGAATCTTTACCACTGGACCACCAGGGAAGGCCCCCGATCCACCATTTTAATATATATACATATATATTTATATATAAATATATATTTATAATATGAATATTATAAACATATTTTATATTTACCTTTTATGTCAGTAAGAGATAAATTATCACTAAAGGGAGCCTCCCCAACTGCATAAATAGTACAAATTGAAGAGCTCTGGTCCATGGATGGAAAGGAAGAAAGAACATAAGATAAAAATAGACATCAGGAATCAAGACAGCCTTTCATTACCGTCCCTTTTGCTTGTTGTTGTTAGTGTTAGTCCTGTTCAGAATGATCATCTCCAATACATTTTTAGGGCATATATCAACCAGTTCAGTTCAGTTCAGTTCAGTCGCTCAGTCGTGTCCGACTCTTTGCGACCCCACGAATCACAGCACGCCAGGCCTCCCTGTCCATCACCAACTCCCAGACTTCACTCAGACTCACGTGCATCAAGTCAGTGATGTCATCCAGCCATCTCATCCTCTGTCGTCCCCTTCTCCTCCTGCCTCCAATCCCTCCCAGCATCAGAGTCTTTTCCAATGAGTCAACTCTTTGCATGAGGTGGCCAAAGTACTGGAGTTTCAGCTTTAGCATCATTCCTTCCAAAGAAAGCCCAGGGCTGATCTCCTTCAGATTGGACTGGTTGGATCTCCTTGCAGTCCAAGGGACTCTCAAGAGTCTTCTCCAACACCACAGTTCAAAAGCATCAATTCTTCGGCGCTCAGCCTTCTTCACAGTCCAACTCTCATATCCATACATGACCACAGGAAAAACCATAGCCTTGACTAGACGGACCTTTGTTGGCAAAGTAATGTCTCTGCTTTTGAATATGATATCAACCAGGCTCCCCTCTAATTTTCAGAAAATGATAGGGACCTCAGCTCCAGAATTCTCCCAGGGGACTCGTGAATGTGATGTTAGCAAGATCACAGTCATAGGAGAGAAAAACCTCTCCGTCCACCTGGCCTTGAACCTCACACCATGGCTGTCCAGGTCTGGGCTGAGGATTGATGGTGAATTATAGGAAAGAGAGTGAGCATGTGTGAAGGCAAAACACAGTGAGGGTGAGGTTGGGAGAAAAAGACCCATAGGCTCCTCCCCCAGTTATGTGAGAGCAGAAGTAAGGCTGCAGGGCTGGGCTGACAGAGCAGGACGGCCCCGCCTGCCCCACCACCCCAAACACACCCCAGGTACTGGCTGAGGAAGAGGAGGAAGCCTTGATCGGGCAAAAAAACCACACGGCCCTGGATATGCCTGTCTCCACTCTATTCAAAAGCTCCGCACCTAGCATGAACTGACACAGTTTTTTCCAGAGGCGGGCCAGGCCAGCTCAGAAGGAGAGGCCTAAACACAGAGGGCTGTGAGAATGTCTCCGAGTGTCCTGAGGAGAGATGGGGAGCCTTTGGGGGCTGCTCCTGAGGAAGCAGGATCACAGTGGGGCAGGATGAGCATAGAACCCAAAGCTGGAGAAGGGAGAGCTCACAATTAGGGGTCACAGGACTTAGCAAGGCCAGGGAGATGGTGCTGATCTCCCACTAGGATGGGTCTTGGAAGCCTGGAGAAAGGCCTGGCCCACCTGGCGTGAAAGAGAAAGTCCAGAACTTCCAAGGCAGGTGGTAGAGGAGGGGATCCAAGGCTCAGAGAAGTGAATCTGCCAGGGCAGACACGGTATGAAAGGGCAGGAAAGTGTGCAATCCACCAGCTCCATGGGAAAGCCTGATGGACTCCATGGAGCCTGAGAGGAAAGCGTGGATGAGAAACATGTCCAGCAGCGCAAGTGAGATCTGCCGGGACTTGAAACCTAGGATCTGTAGACCTTCGCTCTAGTGCTTGCACCTGGACAGTGATCTCCTCCAGCAGCAAAATACAAAGAAATTATAAGGGACTGAAAATAACTGCATGCATGCCAAGTTGGGCTTAATTATAAATGAAAAGATAAAAAACCCAACTGGAAAAGCAGGGTGTGGGGTATGATCCCTGCACAGGGCACTGCCATGACGGTGGGCAGACCACCTAAGCCATCCCTCAGGTCCTAAGCCTTGACCTGCCCCTACCCTCACCCCATATAAGGGACCAGCCTGCCTCCCCCACCGCCCTCCCCCCAAGGGAATGAGCAAGGAAACCTGTTGCTTGTGCTGGCGCCCTCACACTGCAGCACATGTCCCAGTGAAGCCTTGTCTACATTTCTTATCTGGCCTCTTATCCACTTCTATGGATTAGGGTTCTGTTCATGTCCTCCAAGAGTCTATTTCCCCAGTCCTGTGTACGTTCTGGCAGCTCTTTGGTGGGGTTAATGGCGACCTCCACCAAGAGGACTTATGCAATACCCATGTCTGCAGCACCAAGCATACCCAAGTCTGCCGAACCCAGAGCCCCTGCCCCTGCGGCATCACTGACTCAATGGGCATGTGTTTGAGTGAACACTGGGAGTTGGTGACGGACAGGGAGGCCTGGCGTGCTGCAGTCCATGGGGTCACAAAGAGTCGGACACGACTGAGCGACTGAATGAACTGAACTGAATGAACTGATTGATGAAGGAGGCCAAGAAGCCTGGTTGCTAACATACTCTGTGGCAACCATGAAGGACTACTGTCCCCTTTCTGCCAGAGCATCTGGGCATCTCTGTGACCTCGGGGTGCAACTTCCCTGTGGTGACAAGTGGCCGCCTGAACCTCGGCTCAGAGTCACCAGTTTGGTTGGTCTGCCTTCCTGGCCCCTGGAGGCCTCAGGGCCTTCATTCAGGCATTGTGCTCCCCCTCACCCTTTGTCCCTTTCCCTCATCTATTATCTCTCCACTTCTCCTCCCTCTGTCCTCTCCTCTCTCTGTCTTATCCTTCTGACAGAATGGACCTTGGCAAGGACAGCCTCACTCCTCTCAACTTAGGAGACAAAGCTCCCTGTAGCTGTCAATGGTTCACTTTGATGGGTGACAAGGTGGTGGGAGAGACTCACCTCATACCCTGCAGGTCTTGGTCCAGCAGGTTCTGCCTCATAGGAGATTTGTGAGAATGATAGAGCTTCAAACCTCTTATTAGGTAGTGGCTGGACGTCTGATCATACCAATATTCTCACTTCTATTTTCCTGCCGCCAAGAGAAGTCCCGTTGGGAACTCAGTGAAGTGGCAGATTTCTATATGCTGGTTTATGCGTGGGTGAGAATCCCACCTCTGGGCTGCAGGCCCACAGCCGATGTACAGGGGGCTGGTTTCTGGGCTTGATCACCCCAGTGGGCAGTGGACAGGGTGCTCCCTCCCTCATTGGCCCTTTCTGGAAGCCTGCAGGTTGGTGCCTGAATAAATAGACACCCGCAGGTGCAGGGGTTGAAAAGGCAATGGCTCCCTTTCCGTTTTTCAGTCTTTTCTGTCCCTCCTCCCTTTTGCTCTCCCTTGGTCCTCATACCTGCACTCCTGTCCTTTTACATCCAAGAGACTCCCTGTTGGGTCACCTTTTTCACCACCACTTGTTTGTTTTGTGTCCCCACTTCAGGCTTGAAGGTTCCCACTGGCCCCCTTGCAGAAGGGCCAGTTGAGAGAAGAGCTGCACTGGGCTGGACAAAGTGCCCCAGAGGCCACTTCCCAGTAAGACCCTCTCTTTGTTTCTTGTTTGTTAATTTTCTGTCATTGGTAGGTTCTCTCAGTCAGTGAATTTAAAAGCATTTTTGTTTTATGTACTTTCGTCTGTCCAATTGCTCCTGCAAATCTCTGCTACAATTGTGGGCATGGGTTACTTGTTGTTCAGTCACTCAGTCATGTCTGACTCTTTGCGACCCCATGGACTGCAAGAACCATGCTTCCTTGTCCTTCACCATTTACTGGAGCTTGCTCACACTCATATCGATTTAGTCAGTGATCCCATCCAACCATCTCGTCCCCTGTCATCCCCTTCTCCTCCTGCCTTCAATCTTTCCCAGCATCTTTCCCAGGTCTTTTCCAGTGATTCGGCTCTTCACATCAGGTGGCCAAAGTATTGGAGCTTCAACTTCAGCATCAGTCCTTCCAATGACTATTCAGGACTGATTTCCTTTAGGATTGACTGGTTTGATTTCCTTGCTGTCCAAGGGACTCTCAAGAGTCTTTTCCAACACCACAGCTCAAAAGCATCAATTCTTCAGCGTTCAGCCTTCTTTATGGTCCAACTCTCACATCCATACATGACTACTGAAAAAACCATAGCTTTGACTATAGGGACCTTTGTTGGCAAAGTGATATCTCTGCTTTTTAGTACGCTGTCTAGGTTTGTCATAGCTTTTCTTCCAAGGAGCAAGCATCTTTTAATTTCATGGCTGCAGTCACTGTTCACAATCCTTTTGGAAGACTTTAAAAACAAAACAAACAAAAAAGGGTACTTCCATTTCTCCCTTCCAAAATGTAAGTTTTTCACCTGGGTTCTCAGGAACCATCTGATCCATCTGTGGTCCCCCAGAGTGAGGAGGAAAAATAGCATTTTTAAAACCGAAGCAGTAAAACAAGGAGATTTCTGCTTCTGTCTTTACATGGAAATGAATTTGTAACTGAGCTGGATTTAATTGGTAAAGGGAAAGTAAGCCCTATATAAATAAACTCTCAGAAATATCAATAAAGCTCACCAGAACACATTTCTGTCACCAGGGACGACCCTGAGTCAGAATGATTGGCCAGAGATGACCCAGAAACTAACTCCATCACCAAAGAACCTGAGACTACAAGCCATGTGGCAGAGCAGTTCTCCTGGGTTCCCTTACCCTGCTGCTCTCCGCCCTGTAGCCCCTTCCCAAAAAAAGCCTCTTGCTTTGACAGCATGGAACAATTCATTTCCCAGTGTTAGACAAAAGCGCACTCTCACACCCTCAAGGAGTCCCCCTTTCTGTAACAGATGGTGACTCTGGTGGGATTTCTTCACTACGACCGATGCCGTGACTATTCAGATACTTAGGGACAAGCTTGTCCACTGACTGACCCAACCCAGTGGCCTGAACTGGTATTTTCTTTTGTCCCTTGTCTCCTCCCAACTCCAAGGACTGGCCTGAGTGCCCCGATCTGATAAGGAACAAGGTAAGGAAGAAAGATCATCGAAAAAACAAGAGAGTTCCAGAAAAACGTCTACTTCTGCTTTATTGACTATGCCAAAGCCTTTGACTGTATGGATCACAACAAACTGTGGAAAATTCTTCAATAAGTGGGAATACCAGAGCGCCTGACGTGCCTCTTGAGAAATCTGTATGGAGGTCAGTAAGCAACAGTTAGAACTGGACATGGAACAACAGAGTGGTTCCAAATTGGGAAAAGAGTACATCGAGGCTATATATTATCACCCTGCTTATTTAACTTCTATGCAGAGTACATCATGAGAAACGCTGGGCTGGAGGAAGCACAAATTGGAATCAAGATTGCTGGGAGAAATATCAATAACCTCAGATATGCAGATGACACCACCCTTATGGCAGAAAGTGAAGAAGAACTAAAGAGCCTCTTGATGAAAGTGAAAGAGGAGAGTGAAAAAGTTGGCTTAAAGCTCAACATTCAGAAAATGAAGATCATGGCATCTGGCCCCATCCCTTCATGGCAAATGGATGGGGAAACAAGCAAACAGTTAGAGACTTTATATTCTTGGGCTCCAAACTCACTGCATATGGTGACTGCAGCCATGTAATTAAAAAACGCTTGCTCCTTGGAAGAAAAGTTACAACCTACCTAGACAGCATATTAAAAAGCAGAGACATTACTTTGCCAACAAAGGTCCATCTAGTCAAAGCTATGTTTTTTCCAATAGTCATGTATGGATGTGAGAGTTGAACTGTAAAGAAAGCTGAGCATGGAAGAATTGATGCTTTTGAACTGTGGTGTTGGAGAAGACTCTTGGACTGCAAGAAGATCCAACCAGTCCATCCTAGAGGAAATCAGTACTGAATATTCGTTGGAAGGACTGATGTGGAAGCTGAAACTCCAATCCTTTGGCCACCTGATGCAAAGAACTGACTGACTGGAAAAGACCCTGATACTGGGAAAGATTGAAGGCAGGAGGAGATGGGACAACGGAGGATGAGATGGTTGCATGGCATCACCGACTCAGTGGACATGAGTTTGAGTAACCTGCAGGAGTTGGTGATGGACAGGGAGGCCTGGCGTGCTGCAGTCCATGGGGTCGCAAAGAGTCGGACACGAGTGAGCGACTGAACTGAACTGAATTAAAGGAACAAGAGCGTTGCAGTCTCCTGTAACCAGCGCACGTGGGCGCCCAGTGTAAAAGGCGGGTAGGCTGCTTTACAGGAAGGCAGGCAAGTGAGTGAGGGAGCTGGCAGGAGCTCCCCTCCCAGACCCGGTCGAGGAGCCTCCTAGTGGTAACCTGGGCGGGGCCTGTCGGCGGAGGGGTCTCCCAGGCAGTCAGCGCAGAGGCGGAGGTCCAGGAAGCAGCTGCCGGCTAGCCGGAGAGGATCGCGGGTTCTGACTTGGCAGCCTCGCACTCCTGCAAAATTGGGATCCAGGTGACAAAGGGAGAGATGGGTGGCTCCAAGAGCAGTCTTGGCTTCCTCGTTTTGCTTCTGATTGTGTTGTTCAGCGGGACGTCCAGCGGTGAGTTCGGGGATGAACCTGCTGGGGAACGCGAGGAGGTTGGATGGGGGAAGGGGGATGGGGGTGGTGTCCGTGGGGCTTCGCGAAACTTCTGGCAGCGTGTCGCCGCGGCCCCCTCCTCTTTCCCTTCCCTCGGCCCCTTTGCTCCTCGGAGGCTCCTCCCGCCTTCTTGCCGGCTCTCTGGTCCAGAAGAGGGGTGCCTTGGGTGTAGTAGTAATGCCAGGAGTTTGGGAGGTGACGCTGGGAGAAGAGGGGGCCGGGACGCGGCAGGAAATGCGGTCCTGATGACCATTTGCTGTGATGGCTTGTGATGGACCTTAGATTCGGAGGAGAAGCCCACTTCCAGCAGCTGGCCCAGTGTCTCACAGGGTTCCATGCAGCCCTGGGAGCCTGTGTCTGACTGTCCTCTCACAGTCCCCCAGTGTCAGGGGGACGGTGCCTGCTGAGGCCCACGTGGAGCCGCCAAGTCACATACATCACCCAGCACCGCAGAAGCACGTTGTCTTCCAGAACACTGTGCCTTAGGAATGCCATAGCATCTGAACTTTCTAAGACAGACTTAATGATGTGGAATATTTTCTAGATAACACTTTCATTAGGTTGAACTGAAAATGTTTGTGTAAATTTTTTGACCAAGAAATTTTTAAACAGTGTATAAAATAAATAATTTTTAAAATTGTTTCAACACAAATACTTGGACTAGCTTAGTGCCAAGTGCTTTTTAGTTTTTACCTCATCAAAGTAATGTAGTTGATTCACCCTTGAATGTGCCGGGCTTAGTTGCTCAGTCATGTCTGACTCTTTGTGACCCCGTGGACTATACAGTCTGTGGAATTCTCCAGGGTTGAATATTGAAATGGGTAGCCTTTCCCTTCTCTCGGGGATCTTCCCAACCCAGGGATCCAACCTAGGTCTTCCACATTGCAGGTGGATTCTTTACCATCTAAGGCACCAGGGAAGCTCAAGAATACTGGAGTGGGTAGCCTCTTCCTTTTCCAGGAGATCTTTCTGACTCAGGAATTTAACTGGTCTCCTGCATTGCAGGTGGATATATTACCTGCTGAGCCACCAGGGAAACCCTTAAGTTTCTTTCTTCTTCTTCTTCTTTTTTTTTAATATTTATTACTAGTCTTGGGAATTATTTGTCTATAAGATAAAATACTTTGTCTTAGGAAAAGAAAAATGAAAAAATGCTGTTGCCTTGTACAGGAAAAGGCAGTGTTGGACGAAGAAAACTTAAAAGATAGAAGCAAAAAAAGAGGAAAATACAGTAGAAACAGAAACTACTCTTTCATGAAAAATTGCCTCTTTAATTTTTTTTTTAATAAAGAGGGGTTCTGCCTTCTTACTTTGGGGAAAGTTGGAGTGGAATTGACTGAAACATCTTAAATTTGGCAGATCCTAGCATATGGCACCCCACTCCAGTATTCTTGCCTGGAAAATCCCATGGACGGAGGAGCCTGGTAGGCTGCAGTCCATGGGGTTGCTAAGAGTAGGACACGACTGGGAGACTTCACTTTCACTCTCATGCATTGGAGAAGGACATGGCAACCCACTCCAGTGTTCTTGCCTGGAGAATCCCAGGGACAGGGGAACCTGGTGGGCTGCCGTCTATGGGGTCGCACAGAGTCGGACATGACTGAAGCGACTTAGCAGCAGCAGCAGCATTTCTCAGAGCCAGAAGTGGATTTGGGGCAGGTCAATAGTAAACAATGATGATTTTATTTATTTTTACTTTCTGGAAAAGGAGATAACACAATTCCAGAAGGTGCAATCATGTTTTAAGGTTAAGACTCCCTTTTACCACACCTACAACAGTGCTATGCACAGAGTGGGTGCCTGAGTTGTGTTGGGTAAAAAAAAAAAAAGTAAACAGATTTTGTGCTTGTCTTCAAGGCTGTCTTAAGTATAAAATGGATTTTTTAAAACACTTGAAAAAATTAAAGAATTCAATTTATTAAAAGAAAAATTACATATGCATTGCACGGAAGGCTCTCAATGCCTAGCCATTGATCAGCACCTCCCTGGAGTCAAAGCTCCTCCCAGACAGCTCAGGCTGTTACTAATTGAAGCTGGTTATGACCCAGATCCTACCACTGGTGAAGGTAACAAGTGGTGGAAAAGGAGAAGCTGGTTTGTTCAGGAGCCCTGGGAAATAGTGACCTAATGTCCTCAGACCGCCTCCAAGTTTCCAGGTTAGAAAGGGGGGAGAGGTGGCTGCTGCGGGCGCATCAGCATCTTGAGCACAGTCAGGGTGGTTGGCACAAGGCGAACGTTTGAGCACCACCAAGCTTATGGTTGCAACCAGTCTGGGGGTCTGCGTGCTTGCAGCTAGCAGTTTTTATGTGCTGGGGGTCTGCTTCCTGTGGAAACAACTTGAGGCTTGTGTCAGCTCTTTGTTATCTTTCAGGGAACTGGTAATTTCATGACACTGCTATGTGGCTGGTCACAGTCTAAATTGTTACCAGTTTCCCAGCCTAAGGAGTATTCCTTTCTCCATCTTCACATGTTCTAATCCTTAACTCGTAAACCACTGTTTTGAGACTCACAGGAGGCCTGGCTGACTGAAACTTTTCTACAAACAAGAGGCAGACAGAGACCATGGTGGGCGGGTCTTTCCCACTAAGGCCCCCTAGAGCCCTTTTGGTTACAAGACCATTTATTACCCACTTTTCCATGGTCCCAAGAAGCCCAGGGCCTCCAACAGCTTTCTATCTCTTGAAGAGAATCTAAACATGCCCTCTCTCAACTGGCATCTTATCCCTTTGTCTGATAACTCACCCAGCAAAACCCCCCGACCAGACCCCCAGGACCTAACTTAGGAGGGACAGGAACAGGGTTTCCCAGAGTATGACACAGGGCTCGAGGGTGAGGCTGGGCATCCCCACTTCTACCCTTTGGTCCCACATTCATAGTGTCTAGGAATTGGCACAGCAGCAGCCTATAATGGCTATTGATTAAGGTAGGAGTTGACAGATTTTTTTTCTGCAGAAGAAAGTAAATCTCGAGGTCTCTTTAGGCCATTTGGTATCTGTCTCTAGGTGCAAAAGGACCTTCCACATTTGTGGAGCAGCAGGAGCCAAATATAATGTGTAAATCAACTGAGAACCAGACTTGTCCACTGTCCTGGTTTCTGACCCCAGTAATGAGTGACCCATCCCGTACAGAAGCATCCAAGAGCTGCCTCAGTTGTCTGTTTATGAACCAGAAACTTACCCTGTCCTGCCTTGTAGCTTCTGGTGGCGGGACTGTGATAGGAGTGTGGATCTGGCTGTTATGGGCTAATGCACCCCTCTGCTGTAGTCTGGCTTCCTTGGTTCAAGGAGCCATAGGGGACACTGCATGAAGCCACAGGTGTGAGCAGGGGATAGTGGCCCTGTATCAACTCTGGTGTCAGGCCTAGGTCACCTGCTGGCACATCTTATTTGTTCCCTGTGGCCCTGGTTATGCCAAGCCACATAATCATTTCTATCCTATGATGGCTGGCCTATCTGAACTAATGGTTGGGGTTGATGAACCCAGATCATGATGGGCAACTCTGACATTCCATGACCAGAGGCCTCATCTCTGCCAGGCCCCAGGACCATACCAGGAGCCACACTGAATGGTATGGGCTTTCTCACTGCAAGTGGTATGTCCTTTCTTCAGGACACTAGGAGTCTGTGTTGTGAGCCTCCAAGTAAAACGCCACATACAGCATGTAGCACCTTTCTGAACACAGGAAGCTACGATGTCACCGGTTCTGTTGGGGCATCTGCCCAAGAAGCAGGTCCAGCCACGCTCATCATTCACCAATTGTGACTGCCTTTGTGCCAGGACAGCAGTTGCAGCAGAGACCTAGGGTCTGCGAAGCCTGAAGTATTTCACATGTACCATTAGAGGGAACCTAGGACCTCAGTGGTAATTCAGTGGAGATAAGATAGGGACCAGAGCTCTGCAGGCCTAGGGAGATTGTAGGTTGGTACTCGTTTTCATTATTTCCTCCAGGAGATGATACTGTTTCCATGTACTATCTGGGGATGGGGAGTCAGGGTCAGAAGAATGAATGTGGAATTCACGACTATGGTGCCCTCACCCATGGTAGTTTACTAACAACACAGACTGTCCATTCATGTTAGAAGCCTAGGACGTGTGAAATGGACACTGAGTGGATCTGTGGACCCAGAGATAACCACTGTTAGCAAGACCTGGGACAGGTGTCTATTAATTGCCTGGTCCTCGGAGCATCACTTCACAGCACGGGGGCCATGATCATGCTACCATTCCTGTGCGTGGTGTTAGTAACACACTGGGTCCCATATGAATGTGGGAGTAGTTTCTCCTCCTGCAGTTCCAGTTCAGTTCAGTCACTCAGTCGTGTCTGACTCTTTGCCACCCCATGGACTGCAGCACGCCAGGCTTCCCTGTCCATCACCAACTCCCAGAGCTTACTCAAACTCATGTATATCACATTAGTGATGGCATCCAACTGTCCCATCCTCTGTCGTCCCCTCTCCTCTGATCTTCAGTCTTTCCCAGCATCAGGGTCTTTTCCAATGAGTCAGTTTTTGCATCAGGTGGCCAAAGTATTGGACTTACTTACCCCAGTAAATAACCGTGTGGCTCATCGGGAGAGAATGGAAGGACTTCTGCACTTGCTGTGGTGATGAAAGGGCCCTCCTCACTGGGACGTGGCGTCTTTCTCTGGTGAAGCCTTCCGAGAAGTAGCTCGGTTCTGGAAATTTTGGTAGGGATGTTTGGTAGGGATGGCTGCTTTCAGCCTACTGATCATCCAGTCTTGTGTTTGTCTCTCCTTGTTTTCTGTCTCTCAATCAAGCAGTTTGCATCCAGGTTCACTGACCGTCTCTCTGCCTCTAGGATCACCCTGTGCTAGGAGCCAGCATTGTACTCCCTGCAGTCAGGCCCTGGCTGGCACTGGGACTCTCTAATCACTTTCAGCTTCCCTGATAGCTCAGATGGTAAAGAATCCATGAGCAACACAGGAGACCCCCGTTCGATTCCTGGGTCAGGAAGATCTGCTGGAGAAGGGATAGGCTAGCCACTCCAGTATTCTTGGGCTTCCCTTGTGGCTCAGCTGGTAACGAATCTGCCTGCAATGTGGGAGACCTGGGTTCGATTCCTGGGTCCGGAAATTCCTCTGGAGAAGGGAAAGGCTACCCACCGCAGTATTCTGGCCTGGAGAATTCCATGGACTGTATAGGCCATGGGGGTCACAAGAGTCAGACATGACTGAGTGACTTTCACTAATCACTTTGACCGTTGTACCAAACTTTGCTCCTGACATACAACACTCAACCTGGAATCTGATCTTTCCCCATTTTCCATCCCTGTTCCTGCCGGAAGCCCACAGGAACACGGTCTCCTACCACTATCCCTGATTTCCACAAAAGTCATCCTTGAACTATTGGAGATGCTTCTCATCCGTGCTTTCCTCTCAGGCTCCATAGAGTCCATCAGGCTTTCCCATGGTGGCTGGTGGACTGGACACTTTCCTGCCCTTTCATACTGTGTCTGCCTTGGCAGAGTCACTTCCCTGAGCTTTTGATCCCCTCCTCTACCACCTGCCTCGGAAGTTCTGGATTTTCTCTTTCATGCCATGTGGGCCAGGCCTTTCTCCAGGCTTCCAAGACACATCCTAATGGGAGATCAGCAGTGTCTCCCCGGCCTTGCTAAGTCCTGTGACCCCTAATTGTGAACCCTCCCTTCTCCAACTTGGGGTTCTGTGCTCACCCGTCCCCTCTTTGCCCCTCTCCCTGTGATCCTGCTTCCTCAGGAGCATCCCCACAGGCTCCCCATCTCTCACAGGACACGGGGTTAGATTCTGACAGTCCTCTGTCATCTAGGCTTTTAAGGCATAGCAGTCTGGCACGTCTCTGCAAAGGTTATGATGTTGGGAACAGACCTGGTGGACAAAGGGACACACCCAGGATGTGTGAAATTTGCCAGGCAGGGGACTCCTCCTTCTCCACAAGGAGAGGAGGGGCACTGGCTGTATGGTGTGTGTTGTGGGGTGTCATTGCTCTGTCAGCCCAGCCCTGCACTTTACTCTGCTCTCACATAACTGGGGGAAGGGGCCTCAAGGTCTTTTTCCCCAACCTCACCCTCACTGTGTTTTGCCTTCACAGACACTCATTCTCTTTCCTATAATATCACCATTGATCCTCGGCCCAGAGATGGTCAGCCATGGTGTGAGGTTCAAGGAGAAGTTGATCAAAAGGTCTTTCTCTCCTATGACTGTGGTACGGCTAAGATCAAGTACATGAGTCCATTGGGAGAGGAAGTGAAAAGTATGAACGTGTGGGAAACACAGACTGACACACTCAGAGACACTGGAGACTTGCTCAAGGAGCAGATGCCTGACGTTACACCGGAGAAACACATAGACAAGGGTGAGTTACAAAGTCCAAATGCAGGAGGAGTAGACTGGGGCTTAGCTGCATCCACTGTTTTCGGGAGGAAAAAAAATAAAGGATATTGTCCTTCCCTAGTAGTCCAGTGGAAAGAGTAGCTGTTGCAGGAGAGACCAGGGCCAGATTAGCTGGGCCCAGGGAATGTGGACCCAGGTGGGGCAAAGAATCTGTCAAGCTCAGAGGCTGAGCTCTTTCTTTTCCTCGGTAGGGTCAGGCCCTCTGACCCTGCAGGCCAGGATGACATGCTGGCGAGAAGACAACGGACACACCGGTGCATCCTGGGAGTTTGGCTTCAATGGACAACTGTGCCTCCTTTTTGATTCGGAGAATGGATACTGGACAATGGTTCATTCTAAAGGGAGGTGGATGAAAGAGAAGTGGGAGAATGACAGAGCTGTGACGGACTTCTTCAAGGTCTCCATGGCAGACTGTCAGCGCTGGTATCAGGATTTCTTGCTGCGCTGGGAGAAAATGTTGAAGACCACGGGTAAGTGAGAAGAGTAGGAGAAAGTGGTAGTTCTCTCATGGTGACATGGACCCATCTCTCTGTGTGTGTGAAAATGATCCGTCAGAGGTGAGCTGTCCTGGGAGAACAATGGCCCGGGGATGCTCTGTCATCCTCCTTCCTCTTCCAGCTCCTGACGTCTCTCCTCACAGCACAGGCCTTTGGACGAGTGAACATGGATTCCCACGGATCCTAGACATGAGAGCATCTCTGTGATCCCAATCTCCTTCTTACTATTCCCTCTTTCCAGAATCTTCTTTTAGATGTCACCAATCCTACTTCTGGAAAACTGTCAATACCACCTCTGCTGTCAGCTCCTGAGGACTCCATCCTCAGGTCACTGTCTCTGATGTCGCAGCAGGACTGAGTGGCTGTGTTGGAAACCTTGCTCCCCCATTAGCTGCCAGAGCCCCATGAGGACTGGGCTCCTCCCTTCCCCCCGTCTCGCCTGAGGATCTATCTCAGGGGCCTCCATGTGATGTGTGTAAACTGTCTGCACAGTAGGGGTACCTGGGTCAGGGGGGCGAGCAGGCATCTGCCGAGCTTGGGGTCTGGACAAGGGCTTCACTCTTACTCTCCTTGCAGCATCACTGACCACGGGACCCTCTACAATGCAGCCCATGGCCCCAGACAGCAGTTACATCTCCTGGATCACCACTGGGGTTCTCGCCGGTTTCGTCATAATGATCATCATAGTAGCCTGTATGCATGACAAGAAGAGGTACTGAGGGCAGAATTCAGACAAGATCAGGCCTCAGTTCTGAAAGGTCCTCACTGTCAGATGACAATGGGAAGTGAGGGGTGGCTGGGGCACGGGAAGGCTGAGGGCCTATTGATGCTTAAAGGGTTCAGCCAAGTCCCCTGACTGAGCACAGACTGCTGGCTGGCAGGGCCCCCAGTAGGTGGTGTGAGAACAGCAGGCACTCAGGGCGAGGGCAGGACTCACGGGGGCTGAGAGCAGCATGGGGGCTCCACATGATGTGTCAGTGGGGAGGGGACCCACCCAGGGGCCAAGATGAGAGGAGCTGGGCTCTCATCCCAGGAGGAAGGTGTGGGAAGGCCTTTGCAGACCCAACTCCAAAGGCTTCTTCTCACAGGAAGTGGCCTGGGTCAAGCAGGCAAGGCAGGAGCCCCACAGCAGAGACTGTGGGAAGGGCTGAGGCCAGGCCTGTGCTCCTGGAACAGCAGCAGTTGTGACTCAGCCTGTGGCCTGCAGGTCACCAGCCTCCTGGGGACCCAGAGCCTCCATCACTGAGCAGCCCTGCCTTGAGCAGAGGTGCCTGGGGATGGTGGGCCTGAGCTGGGGTGGAGGCGCCCAGCTGGGGGTACCAGGAAGAGATGGGGGACAGGGACCCTGGTCCTGAGAGCTGAGTGTGCTGCTGGCTCAGAGGCTGGAGGGGCGCAAAGGAAGGAGGTTTGCCTGCAGCCCCCCAAGGCTGTCAGGAAGCAAGGCCCCTCCTCCGGGGACCTGCTCCCTGGTCCTTTAGGCCCCCTTCGGGGAGGATCCAGACCTGAGTAAAGGGAGCAGATTGATTCCTCACTGGCTCCAATCCTGAGCCTAAGCAGGGGGTGACTCTGTGATGCAAGAAGGAAGCCAGGAGGTGACAAGAAGCTGCTGGACCTGGGGTGGGGGTGGGGGTGGAGGACATAGGGGCCCCTCAGTGAGGGCGGGACTGGAGGAGGGGTTGGGGAAGGGTAGCCCCAGGAAAGTGACAGGAGTTCCTCAGCCTCCTGGACCAAAGCCTCTTTCTTTTCTGCAGGAGACGGTGCTCCCAGGAAGCGCGACAGGTGCTCTGTCTGCCTTTCTCTTGCTCTTCAGCTTAGATCCAGGAGATCAGACCCCATGAATCCTGAGTCTGTTTTCTGGTTACGGTGACACAGTAGATGCATCATCTCATGGGCTTTATCACATTTGGGGAAATCCCACTCAGCGTCTAAAAAAAAACAAAAAAACAAACAAAAAAAAAACCAGAAGCAATTTATCACCACTTCCTCCTGGTGCTAAGTGATGGAATTTCTACACTGAAATGCTCAAGTCCTTGAAGAAATCTCCACAAACAGGACATTTGTCATCGTATTCTAGTTTGTGGATAATTAGACTCTGCCTCGTGACCTCATTCTTGCAAATGATATTGCAAGAAAAATACCGTCTGCTGTTACAGGACTCAGGGATTCTTTCTGTGTCTGGAGAAATCACCTCAGCCTATTTTCAATAGAACAAAGTTTTATTTATAACTGTTTCCCTTAATAATTTATCATGCTTAGTCGCTGTGTTAGTCGCTCAGTCGTGTCCAGCTCTTTGTGACCCGGTGATCTGTAGCCCGCCAGGCTCCTCTGTCCATGGGATTCTCCAGGCAAGTATACTGAAATGGGTTGCTGTTTCCTTCTCAGGGGACCTCTCCAACTCAGGGGTTGAAGCCACGTCTTTTGTGTCTCCTGCATTGACAGGCGGATTCTTTACCATCTGAGCCACTGGGGAAGCCTATTTATTATGCTAGTGCTATTTAAATAAAAATCTCAGTACTCCAGAAAACGTGAAGTATTTAAGATTTTTGTTTTCTAAGCCACAAGAGAGGTCATGACGTTTCACCCTTTGTCCATCTTGTGGGATTCGATGTACCTGGCGATTCTGAGGACACATGGTCTGAGAGGACACGTGCACCCTGTGTTCACGGCAGCGCTGCTCACAGTAGCTGGGACCTGGAAGCCACCTACACGTCCACCCACAGATGAATGGATAAAGAAGATGTGGGACATATACACAGGGCAATATTTCTCTGCTGTCAAAAAGAATGAAATAATGCCGTATGTAGCAACATGGATGGACCTGGAGATTGTCATATTGAATGACATAAGTCAGACAGAGAAGCAGAAACACCTTCTGACATCCTTCATACTCAGAATCAAAAACGTCGTGATACAAGTGCTCTTACTAATACAATTATGTAAAGTTTAAAAATAAAATAAAATGTAATAAATAAATAAATAAAAAGGAGTCAAAGAAATACAATACACACACACACACACACACACAGAAAATAAGCAAACAAACAAAAAACAAGTGCTCTTACTTACAAACCAGAAAGAGACTCACAGACTTAGAGAATGAATTTATGGTTGCCAGGGGGAAAGGTTGGGGGGAAGGGATAGTTAGGGAGTCTGGGATCAACATGCACACACTGATTTATTTAAAATGGATAACCAGCAAGGACCTACTGTATAGCACATAGAACTCTGCTCAATGTTATGTGGCAGCCTGGGTGGGGATGGGAGGGGAGTTGGGGAAGAATAGATGCATGGATGGAAGTGAAAGTGAAAGAAGGTTAGATACACAGTCATGTCCGACTCTTTGGGATCCCATGGACTGTAAGCTGCCAGCTCGTCTGTTCATGGAAATCTTCAGGCAAGGGAGTACTGGAATGGGTTGCCATTTTCTTCTCCAGGAGATCTTCATGACCCGGGGATCGAACTCAGGTCTCTTGCATTGCAAGCCAATTCTTTACCAACTGAGCCACCAGGGAAGATAGAGACATGTAAGTAAGTAAGTAAGTGTTAGTCGCTCAGTCGTGCCCAACTCTTTGCAACCCCATGGACTGCAGCCCACCAGACTCCTCTGTCCATGAGATTTTCCAGGCAAGGATACTGGAGTGGGTTGCCATTTCCTTCTCCAGGGCATCTTCCCAACCCAGGGATCGAACCCGGGTCTCCTGCACTGCAGGCAGATTCTTTACTGACTGAGCTACAAGGGAAGCCCTGTATGTGTATGTTAAATCCCTAGCCTAGCTTCTTTGTGCTGCTCATTCAGGACTCCTGCGCTCCTCTCTGGGTGTATATTTCCACCTTGCTTCCGTCTTAAATAATCTATTTCTGTATGTCTCCAGTAATAACTTTGGTACCTGTTTTTACAGTTTTTGCCTCCTTGAAACATTCTTGCTTTCAAAGATGGTAAGAGCCAAGGGAACTTTGCATCTCGCCCCTGGTGTTTAGTGTCTAGAATTCCTCATTTTACACCAAGCTACCCAGGTTGAATTCCTGGGCAGGAAACTAAGATCCCTCTTTACCACCGCTCACTGCTGTCTCTCTGAGATCAATATTAAGGAAATATACACCTTATATCACTACACCTTATATTAAGGTGGAACTATGCACCTTAAATATACAGGTAGAGGGGCTTCACAATTTTGTCATGGCAGATTTCGCCTCTGCCAAGAGTTTAAAAAAAAGAGAAAGTCCTTCCAAAGTTAACCCGGTTCATTCCCTTGCTAGGCCCTTTAATGGCTATTGTTGTTCTTTCCTTTCTAGTCCTTGTTCATTTAACCTTTTGATTGACTTTGTGCCTGTAGGATCTACCAGTTTGAAATAGCACTCATGGTGGCTGAAGGAATAAAGCCCGTTCCAGTGGAGGGTGGCCCAGGTCCATGTAGGTCCTTGTGAGGGACTTCTGCACCTTGAGGGGAGGCTCAGTTCAGTGGTCCCTGTCCAGCAGGGAGAAGTTTTGATAGAAGAAAGCGTCAGCCCCTTAACCCTTAAGAATAAGGGTGTAGAACCCCTCAGTGGGGAATGAGACAGGCTGCGACAGTTTGCTGCAGTGAGTGTACCTGGACAAAAGTCACATCAAGCATCAGAATACAAAGAAATTGCAAGGGGCTAAAAATAATTGCATGCATGTGCAGTTGGGGCAAATAATCAACAACAAGATACAGAAAGACCAAAAACCCAAGGCGATTTCAGAGCAGCCAGGAGCAAAAGCAGGGTACTGGTCATGATCCCTGCACACAGCACCACCAAGGGGGAACAAACACCCAGGTCACCCCCCTGGCCTGAACCCAGGACCCACCCCCACCTTCATCTCATATGTGGGACTGGCTCCCCCACTCTCTGGAGCCAGCAAGGGAACATGTTACTTGTTTTTGCTCCCTCATGAGTCCCAATAAAGCTTTTCTCCCCTGAATTTGTGTCTGGCCATTTACCACATTCTATTGATCAAGTCCAAGAACCCTGGTCAGTAACACAGGAGGGCTTTTGCTGAAGGTCAGGATGGTGCTCGGAGATGGTGTCTCCAGTGGGCTTCCAGCAGAAACAGGGATTCAACATATGCAGATTCCAGGTGGGGATGCACCGTCTCAGGAACAAAGCAGGAGCAATGGTTGATATGAGTAGAGAGATGGGACGGCTGCCACGTCCTGACTGCAGAGTATGATGCTGGTTCCCAGCACAGGGCAATCCTAGAGGCAAACACCCTGGATGGGCGGCCAACCTAGACACAAACTGCACGACTGAAAGGAATGAGACAAGGGAACACTCTGGGGCTCCACTGGTGAGGACTCCGGGCTTTCACTGCCAGGTGCTTGGGTTTGATCACTGGTCAGGGAACTAAGATCCCCAAAGCCAGGCAGCTGACCAAAAAACAAAAATCCCAAGAAAAGAAAACACAAGCTGGATGATCAGGACGCTGAAAACAGCCATCCCAACAGCTTGTGTGGATACTTTGCCCAGTTTCTAGAACTGAGCCAGTTATCAGAACTGAAAATCCATTACCTGAGAGAGATGCCAGTTTCCAGTAGGAGGGCCCTCTTATCACCATGGCAAGCGCAGGGCAGCAGTCCTCTGGCCTCCCCCATCCTTGGAAGCCACAAGGCCATTGACTCAGGTAAGTGCACACTGGGAAGCAGAAGCCACCCCACATTCCTATGGACCCAGTGTGTGACTCACACCATGTCCAGGGATCTGAAGCATCATCGTGGCCCTGCTGTTATCATTGTGATGCATGAGATGCAGGGTACTGAATATATAACCGTCCTGCATCCTGCTTACGGGGTATCACGGTGTGTGAAGACCCACACAGTGGTTATTTCACATGTTCCAGATTTGAACCAATGATGGAAAAGTCTCTGTAGTTAGGAATGGGGCAAAGGCTGCCATAGTTGAGAAGTACAAGTACATTCTCATATTGTCTTTCCATTGCTACAAATAGAATGTTGCAAGACCACCCTTTTCTGGGTATGACAGAGATTAGTGACAATCATGGCCTGAAAGCATGCAGGGCTGTGATCCCTTCACATCTTCTTTTTATATGTGCCTGGTGTAAAGCATTTCTATCAATGGACGGACACTAAATATTTCAGGATTTGCAGACCAGAGGCCTCTGTAACTGCTCAACTCAGCTGTGGAAGGTGTTCATGGAAAGGACATGAAGGAATGAGTGTGGCAGGAACTGCCCCTGGGATCCTAGAACCCTGCAGCACCCATGACACAGAAGTCCACCAGTGGGGGAAATCGTGCCAGGGGTAACCTGCCTGCCTGCTAAGTCACTTCAGTCATCTCTGACTCTTTGCAACCCTATGGACTGTAGCCCACCAGGTCCCTCTGTCCATGGGATTCTCTGGGCAAGAATACCAGTGTGGGTTGCCATGCCCTCCCCCAGGGACAGCTTATGACATCCTAATCAGAGCATCACAAGCCAGCCCCACAGGGTCAGAGGCATGGCCACGCCACTTGTAGTGGGGAAAGCCTATCATTTAAACATGGCTACTGATATGGTCCTGAGTCTGGTAGAGAAGGGACCTCCGGTCTTGAGGAACTGGGCTCATCCACTCGGTAATCGTTACTGAGAGGTCAGCTGTCATAGGATAGAAGTGATCGTGTGCTTTGGCATAAGCAGGGCCACAGGAACAGATAAGATGACCAGCAGGGGACCAAGACCTGACAGCAGAACTGTGGTACCTCCCTGTCCTCTGCTCACCTCTGTGGCTTCACACAGGGTCCCTGTGGCCCCTTGGAGTGTGGAAGCCACTCTACAGCAGAGGAGGGGGGCCTTAGCCTGTAACTGCAGGACCCACCCTCCTATCACATTCCCACCACCAGAGGCTACAAGGCAGGACCAGGCAGGGTTGTGATTCATAAACAGGCAGCCGAGGCACCTGCTGGATAATTCCCCAGGTGATAAGTCATCCAGTGCTGGGGCTTGCAAACCAGGGCAGTGGTCAGAGGGATTCCTTTGGTTTTTCACGTTGTCTTTGCCTGTTGTTGCACCACAAACCTGGAGATGCACAGAGACAGACGCCAAAAGGCCTGAAGAGACAGACAGATTTATTGTCTTCTGTAGAAGATTTCCCCAACTCGTGTCTTAATCAATAACCCTTATAGGCTGCCATCTCCATGGACTGTGGACGATATGAATGTGGGACCAAAGGGTAGAAGTGGGGGTGCCCCTCCTCACCCTCAGGCCCCACGTCACACTTTGGGGGACTGAGCTCCCGACCCTCCTGGGGACCAGGCTGGGAGGCTTTTGCTGGGGTAAGTCCTCAGGCAAGGGGATAGGATGCCAGTGGTGGAGAGTGTGATTCGGGTCCCTTCACAGGTGGGAAGGTGTTGGAGGCCCTGGGCTTCTCGGGATGCAAAGATGTGGAATGAACTTAGTGAGCTGCGGGGCAGGAGTGTGGCCACTAAGGGGATGTGTCTGGGGAAGGGAGAGCCCGGGGCGGCACGGGTGGTTTATAGCTGGTAAAGTGGCCTGGGAGTCAAGGGCAGGGAGTCATGTGGAGGAGAAGGGTTTGTGTGAACAGATGAGATCAGTGGTGTGGTGCTTTTCAGGGGGTGTCCCGGTTCCTCCCCACAGGAAGTTTGCCTGTCCCAGGCCTGCCATGGGGGCTCTCACTCCTGGAGGCATGGCTGAGGGGCTGGGAGCTTAGGGATTGCAGTGTTTCCTGCCATGCTCTTCTTGTCCTCTCGCCTCCCCACCTCCCATTGTCTGAGCATTGCTATTTCAACCAGTTTGCCCTTTTACTGGCCTGAAAGTGGCCAACCAGCCCAGCAGCTGCCAACAAGGAAAGGAGCTCACCTAAGGATTGAGGAGGAGGAGGCAGAGGCAACACTGCACCCGTGGGCTCTCTAACCAAGGCCAGCTTGGGTCCCACTCTCTGGTTATAATGCATTATCCCCATGCTCTCCCAGCAGGTTCACCGGGAACTCACCACCCTGCTCTTCGTGGACACAGTTGGGCAGCAGAAGCAGGACCAGGATGGCAAGACTGAAGTTGATGCCAGCAGCCCTTGCCACCTGGAGCCCCGGGGTGACCCACCCTTGGGGAGGAGCCTGGTTGGCCAGTGGAGAAGGGAATCAGTCCCCAGAGTCCTCCCACTGGAGTCTCTCCTGGGGGCTCCCCCAGGCTCCCCACACCCTCTGTGGGGCTGATTTTCCTCAAAATTTCAATGATCTGTCCCTCACCTTTCTTCTATCCATCCCCTTCTCTGGATCCCCGTGGTCCTTGTGTTTTTTTAGTGGCACTAACACCTGATAAGGGGCTTCCCAGGTGGCTCAGCAGGTAAAGAATCCGCCTGTCAATGTGGGAGATGTCTGTTCCTTCCCTGGATGGGGAAGATCCCATGCAGGAGGAAATGGCAACACACTCCAATATTCTTGCCTGAGGAAATCCCATGGACAGAGGAGGCTGGCGGGCTACAGTCCACAGAGTCACAGAGATACGACTTAGTGACTAAACAACAACAACTCCTGAGACAGGGGTTGGCGAGTCCTCAGCATATACAAATTCGGGGTTATCTGCATGATCTCCTCAGGTCCTAAATGAATATTTAGCTTCTCTTCAATCCCGTAGGGAGCTTTTCCCATTTACAAATGTGTAAATTGAGGCATGGCAAGATGAAGAAACTAGCAGAGTCAGAAGAAATCAAAAAAGGAATCATAATTTGCATAGAAACGAATGAAAATGAAAACACAACAACCCAAAACCTGTGGGACACTGTAAAAGCAGTGCTAAGGGGAAGGTTCATAGCAATACAGGTTTGCCTCAAGAAACAAGAAAAAAGTCAAACAAATAACCTAACTCTACAGCTAAAGCAACTAGAAAAGGAAGAAATGAAGAACCCCAGGGTTAGTAGAAGGAAAGAAATCTTAAAAATTAGAGAAGAAATAAATGCAAAAGAAACAGAAGAGACCATAGCAAAAATCAACAAAACCAAAAGCTGGTTCTTTGAAAGGATAAATGAAATGGACAAACCTTTAGCCAGACTCATCAAGAAACAAAGGGAGAAAAATCAAATCAGTAAAATTAGAAATGAAAATGGAGAGATCACAACAGACAACACAGAAATACACAGGATCATAAGAGACTACTATTAGCAATTATATGCCAATAAAATGGACAACGGGGAAGAAATGGACAAATTCTTAGAAAAGTACAACTTTCAAAAACTGGACCAGGAAGAAATAGAAAATCTTAACAGACCCATCACAAGCACGGAAATTGAAACTGTAATCAAAAATCTTCCAGCAAACAAAAGCCCAGGTCCAGACGGCTTCACAGCTGAATTCTACCAAAAATGTAGAGAAGAGCTAACACCTGTCCTACTCAAACTCTTCCAGAAATTGCAGAGGAAGGTAAACTTCCAAACTCATTCTATGAGGCCACCATCACTCTAATGCCAAAACCTGACAAAGATGCCACAAAAAAAGAAAACTACAGGCCAATATCACTGATGAACATAGATGCAAAAATCCTTAACAACATTCTAGCAAACAGAATCCAACAACATATTAAAAAGATCATACATCATGACCAAGTGGGCTTTATCCCAGGCATGCAAGGATTCTTCAATATCCACAAATCAATCAATGTAATACACCACGTTAACAAATTGAAAAATAAAATCCATATGATTATCTCAGTAGATGCAGAGAAAGCCTTTGACAAAATTCAACATCCATTATGATAAAAACCCTCCAGAAAGCAGGAATAGAAGGAACATACCTCAACATAATAAAAGCTATATATGACAAACCCACAGCAAACATTATCCTCAATAGTAAAAATTGAAAACATTTCCCCTAAAGTCAGGAACAAGACAAGGGTGCCCACTTTCACCATTACTATTCAACATAGTTTTGGAAGTTTTGGCCACAGCAATCAGAGCAGAAAAAGAAATAAAAGGAATCCAGATTGCAAAAGAAGAAGTAAAACTCTCACTGTTTGCAGATGACATGATCCTTTACATAGAAAACCCTAAAGACTGCACCAGAAAATTACTAGTACTAATTAATGAATATAGTAAAGTTGCAGGATATAAAATCAACACACAGAAATCCCTTGCATTCCTATACACTAACAATGAGAAAACAGAAAGAGACATTAAGGAAACAACTCCATTCACCATTGCAACGAAAAGAATAAAACACTTAGGAATATATCTACCTAAAGAAACAAAAGACCTATATATAGAAAACTATAAAACACTGGTGAAAGAAATCAAAGAGGACACAAATAGATGGAGAAATATACCGTGTTCGTGGATCAGAAGAATCAATATAGTGAAAATGAGTATACTGCCCAAAGCAATCTATAGATTCAATGCAATCCCTATCATGCTACCAATAGTATTTTTCACAGAACTAGATCAAATAATTTCACAATTGGTATGGAAATACATACACACAAAAAACCTCAAATAGCCAAAGCAATCTTGAGAAAGAAGAATGGAACTGGAGGAATCAACCTGCCTGACTTCAGGCTCTACTACAAAGCCACAGTCATCAAGACAGAATGGTACTGGCACAAAGACAGAAATATAGATCAATGGAATAAAATAGAAAGCCCAGAGATAAATCCATGCACCTATGGTCACCTTATCTTCGACAAAAGAGGCAAGAATATACAATGGAGAAAAGACAATCTCTTTAACAAGTGCTGGGAAAACTGGTCAACGACTTGTAAAAAAATGAAACTAGAACACTTTCTAACACCATACACAAAAATAAACTCAAAATGGATTAAAGATCTAAACATAAGGCCAGAAACTATAAAACTCCTAGAGGAGAACATAAGCAAAACACTCTCTGACATAAATTATAGCAGGATCCTCTATGACCCACCTCCCAGAATATTGCAAATAAAAGCAAAAATAAAGAAATGGGACCTAATTAAAATTAAAAGCTTTTGCACAACAAAGGAAACTATAAGCAGAGTGAAAAGACAGCCTTCGGAGTGGGAGAAAATAATAGCAAATGAAGCAACTGACAAAGAATTAATCTCAAAAATATAGAAGCAACTCCTGCAGCTCAATTCCAGAATTCCTGGGTCTGATCTCCAGGCTCTAAAGTGAACAGAAGGAGAACAAAGGCAGCCAAGCAAAGACTGAATCCTGAGGCTGACAGAGCACCTGTTGGGGCTTCCTGGGAGCAGCATCACCTGCAGAAAAGAAAGAGGCCTTGGTCCAGGAGGCTGAGGAACTCCTGTCACTTTCCTGGGGCTTCCCCTCCTCAACCCACCCTCCAGCCCTGCCATCACTGAGGGGCTCGTATGTCCTCCACCCCACCCCCACCCCAGGCCCAGAAGCTTCTTGTCACCTACTCATTCCTTCCTGCATCACAGAGTCACCCCAGGCCCTGACATCCCCTGCTCAGGCTCAGGACTGGAGCCAGTGAGGAATCAATCTGCTCCCTTTACTCAGGTCCGGATCCTCCCCGAGAGGGGTGTAAAGGACCAGGGAGCAGGTCCCCGGAGGAGGGGCCTTGCTTCCTGACAGCCTTGGGGGGCTGCAGGCAAACCCCCTTCCTTTGCTCCTCTCTAGCCTCTGAGCCAGCAGCACACACAGCTCTCAGGACCAGAGTCCCGGCCCCCCATCTCTTCCTGTCCCGCCCAGCTGGGCGCCCCCACCCCAGCTCAGGCCCACCATCCCCAGGCACCTCTGCTCAAGGCAGGACCACTCAGTGATGGAGGCTCTGGGTCCCCAGGAGGCTCGTGATGTGCAGGCCACATTGAGTCAGAACTGCTGCTGCTCCAGGAGCACAGGCCTGGCCTCAGCCCTTCCCACAGTCTCTGCTGTGGGGCTCCTGCTTTGCCTGCTTGACCCAAGCCACTTCCTGTGAGAACAGGCCTTTGGAGTTGGGTCTGCAAAGGCCTTCCCACACCTTCCTCCTGGGATGAGAGCCCGGCCCCTCTCATCTTGGCCCCCTGGGTGGGTCCCCTCTCTACTGACACATCATGTGGAGCCCCCTTGCTGCTCTCAGCCCCCGTGAGTCCTGCCCTCGCCCTGAGTGCCTGCTGTTCTCACACCACCTACCGGGGGCCCTGCCAGACAGCAGTCTGTGCTCAGTCAGGGGACTTGGCTAAACCTGTTTAGCATCAATAGGCCCTCAGCCTAGTGAGGGCCCCTCCTTTTTCACAATGTCACCTGACAGTGGGGACTTTTCAGAACTCAGGGCTGAGCTTGTTGAGTTCTGCTCTCAGGTGATACGGGGTCTTATCCCCCTGCTCATTTCCAGGATGAGGAGGTTCAGTGAGGGGCAGGGCTTGCTGGGATTCACCTTCCCTGGCCTCACACCAGGCCCTGTGCCCCTGCCTTCCCTCTGAATTCTGCCCTCAGTACCTGTTCCTGGAAAGGACTCAGCCCAGGATGACAGTTATGATGAAACTGGTGAGGAGCACGGGAGGATCCAGGCTTTGGACTTGATGGCTGTGGCCATGGGCTGCATGGTAGAGGGACCTGTGGTTGGTGATGCTGCAAGGAGAATAAGAGTGAAGCCCTTGTCCAGACCCCAAACTAAGCTGATGCCTCCTTGCCCCCCTGACTCAGGTACCCCTACTGTGCAGACAGTTTACATCCATCACATGGAGGCCCCTGAGATAGATCCTCAGGTGAGATGGGGGGAAGGGAAGTGTGCAGTCCTCACGGGGCTCTGACAGCTGATGGGGGAGCAAGGTTTCCAATACAGCCACTGAGTCCTGCTGTGACATAGAGATGGTGACATGAAAATGGAGTCCTCAGGAGCTGACAGCAGAGGTGGTATTGACAGATTTCCAGAAGAAGGACTGGTGACATTTGAAAGAAGATTCTGGGAAGAGGGTAGAGTGAGAAATAAATCCATGAAATTAAAAAGATATCTACAGGTTTCACATCAACAAAAATCCATGTTCACGTGTCCAAAGGCCTGTGCTGTGAGGAGAGACATCAGGAGGTGGAAGAGGAAGGATATGACAGAGCATCCCCGGGTTATTGCTCTCCCAGGACAACTCACCTCCTATGGATCACTTTCTCAAACACACACACACACACACACACACACACACACACATACACACACAGGAGTGGATCCATGTCACCATGAGAGGACTATCACTTTCTCCTACTCTTTTCACTTACCCGTGGTCTTCAACATTTTCTCCCAGCACATCATGAAATCCTGAAGCCAGGCCCAATAGTCTCCCATGGAGACCTTCTTCAAGAAGTCAGTCACAGCTCTGTCATTCTCCCACTTCTTTTTCATCCATCTGCCTCCAGGGTGATCCACTCTCCAGTGTCCATTCTCCGAATCAAAGTGGAGGCTCATTCGTCCATTCAAGCCAAAGTGCCAGGATCCACTGTGTGTCTGTCATCCTCACAGTGACATGTCATCCTGGCCTGCAGGGTGAGAGGGTCTGCCCCCACCATGGGAAAGAAAGAGCTCAGCCTCTGGGCTTGACAGATTCTTTGCTGCACCTGGGTCCACCTCCCCTGGGTCCACGTCACCTGGGCCCAGCTAATCTGGCCCTGTTCTCTCATGCAACAGCTGCTCTTTCCACTGGACTACTAGGGAAGGACCAATATCCAACTGTATTTTTAAGTCCCCAGTCTGCTCCTCCTGTACTTGGACTTTCTAACTTACCTGTGACTGTGTGTTTCTCCAGTGTAAAGTCACGCAGTTGGTCCCTGATGTTTCTAGGTGTTTCGATCTGTGTTTTTTAGGCCTTTATGGTTTTCACTTCTTCTCCCAATAGACTTGTGAATATGATCTTAGCATGATCACAATCATAGGAAAGAGCTCTCCATCCACCTGCCCTTGTACCTCACACCACGGCTGTCCAGGTCTGAGCTAAGGATTGATGGTGAAGTTGTAGGAGAGAGTGAGCATCTGTGAAGGCAAACCGCAGTGAGGGTGAGGTTGGGAGAAGACCCATAGACCTCCTCCCGAAGTTCTGTGAGAGCAGAGTAGGACTGCAGGGCTGGGCTGACAGAGCAGGACGGCTCTGCCTGCCGCCCCAGCCCCTCACCAGTTACGACTGAGGAAGATGATGAAGCCTCAGTCAGGCAAGAAACACCATAACCCTGGATATGCCCCATTTCCACTCTGCTCACAAGCTCCGCATGTAGCATTAACCGACACATACGTTTCCCAGGGAAGGTCCAGGCTGGTTCAGAAGGAAAGGCCTAAACCCAGAGGACTGTCACCTTCTCTCTGAGTGTCCTATGGGAGACGCAGAGGTTGAGGGGGCTGTTCCTGAGGAAGCGGATCACAGCCAGTGGGGGTGGGGGTGGGGAGGATGAGCTCAGAACCCAAACCTAGATAAGGGAGAGTTTATAATCACGGGCTACTGGGCTTAGCAAGGCTGAAGAGACGTGGTGATCTCCCACTAGGATGTGTCTTGAAAGCCTGGAGAAAGGCCTGGCCCACATGGCATGAAAGAGAAAGTCCAGAACTTCGGAGGCAGGTGGTAGAGGAGCAGATCCAAGGCTCAGAGAAGTGAATCTGCCAGGGCGGACGCGCTGAGAAAGGGCAGGAAAGTGTGCAGCCCACCAACTCATGGGAAAGCCTGATGGACTCTATGGAGCCCGAGAGGAAAGCATGGATGAGAAGCATCTCCAATAGCTCAAGGATGACTTTATCAGAACGTCAGGGATGGTGGGAGGAGACCATGTTCCTGTGGGCCTCTATCAGTAACAGGGATGGAAGTTGTGGAAAAAATCAGATTCCAAGTGCAGGTGCTCAAGGACAGCAGAAAAGTAGGTGCAGTGGTCAAAGTGGTTAGGGAGTCTCAATGCCAGCCAGGGCCTGACTGCAGAGAATATGATGCTGGCTCATAGCACAGGGCGATCCTAAAGGCTAACAGATGGGCAGGAACCTAGATACAAACTGTACCATAGAAAGAATTAAAGACAGACAGAACACAAGGCTGGATGATCAGGAAGCCAAAGGCAGCCATCCCTACCAAACACCTGATCCAGGCCCATTTTCTGGATCTGAGCCACTTCTCAGAAGGTGTCACCAGAGAAAGAAGCCATGTTCTAAAGAGGAGGGCCCTTTCATCACCACATCTAGTGCAAAAGTTCTTCCATCCTTTCCCAAAGAGCCACATGGTTAGTCACTGGGGTAAGTGAACCTGCAGAAGCAGAAACTACTCTCACATTCACATTGCACCTAGTGTGTTTCTAATATCAGGCACAGGAACCGTAGCATCATCATGGTCCCCTAACTGTTGAAGCGATGCTTGGAGTACCAGGCCATCAATGGACAGCAGTCCCAGGTTCTGCTTACAGTGGTTATCACTGGGTCCACAGACCACACAGCGGTCGTTCCACATGCCCTAGACTTGTGACATGCATGGAGACCTGAGTAGCTAGTAAATTATCGTGGGGTGAAGGCTACCGTATTAGTGAATTCCAGATTCAAACTTCAGACCCTACCTCCCCATCTGCCAATAGTCCGTGTACACAATATCCTGGAGAAACACAGAGACAAGTACCAATCTACAACCTCTTGAGGGCTGCAGGGGTGTGGTCCCTCTCCTGTTTCCTTTTAACTACCACTGTGGCCTTAGGTTTCCTGTAATGGTCAGAAGAAATATTTGAGGCTTCGCAGACCCTAGGTCTCTGGTGCAACATGCTGTCCCAGCATAAAAGCAGTCACAATTGGCAAAGGATGAGCATGGCTGGAGCTGTTTCTTGGGCAGATGACCCAGCAGAACCAGTGACATCAGAGGTATCTGTGGTCAGAAAGGTGCCATTTTCTACTTGAAGGCTCACGACACAGATCTCGAGTGTCCTGAAGCTAGGCCTTGCCACTTGCAGTGGGGAAAGTCACACCATTTAAACGTGGCTCCTGGTGTGGTCCTGAGGCCTGGCAGAGATGAGGCCTCTGGTCAGAGACTGGGGTTGCCCATCGTGATGTGTGCTCATCAACCCCTAGTCATTAGTTCAGCTAGGCCAGCCGACATAGGATAGAAGTGGTTATGTGTTTTGGCATAGGCAGGGCCACAGGGAACAAACAAGACCCACCAGCAGCTGGCCTAGATGTCACACTAGAGTTGTTCCATGGCCACTATCCTCTGCTCACACCTGTGGATTTCTGTATTGCACTTTGCAGCAAAGTAGCTACTCTGTAATAAAGGGGCGGGGGTATTAGGCCATAACTGCCGGACGGTTTTTATTTTCCTAAGAAAAATTACCGCGTGTTGAAGAGAAATCATTCCCAAGACTAGTGAAAGAAAGCAAAACTTTAAAGGTGAATCAACTGCATTACCTTGTAGAAGTTAAGAAAATAAAAAGCAGTTGGTAGTAAGATTGTTAGTTCAAATATGTGTGTTTAAACAATTTTAAAACTCTTGTAAGAATATACCTATACCTCTAAGGCAACTATGTGTAAAAAATTTACACAAACATTTTCAGTTAAACCTAATAAAAGTGATATTGAGAAAGTATTCCACATCATTAAGTCTGTCTTAGAAAGTTGAGATGCTAAAGCCTTCCTAAGGCACGTGCTCTAGAAGACAAATGTGCTTCTGTGGTGCTGGGTGATGTATGTGACTGGCTGGCTCCAAGTGGGCCTCGACAGGCACCTTCCTCCTGACGCTGGGGGACTGTGAGAGGAGAGTCAGACACAGGCCCCCAGGGCCACATGGACCTCTGTGAGACACCATGCCCTTTGCTGGACCTCCACCTCTCCTCTGGATCGAAGGCTCAGCACAAGCCATCCCAGCAAATAGTTCACCAGGACAGTTGATAGTCTGGGCTATTTGGTAATCCTCTTTCAGGTATGCAGCCACATCAAATGGGTAGATGTCCACTTAGGGCATTTGGCCAGAGTCATAAACACGTGGGCTCTTTCAGTAGCAGCATGCTGACTTCTTAGTTGTGGCAGGCAGGATCCAGTTCCCCCACCAGGGAACAAACCCAGGCCCCTGCATTGGGAGTGTGGAGTCTTAGCCACTGGATCACCAGGGAAGGATGGAGAACTCATTTTTAACCAGACTTTCAAAAGCCATCCATCAATCCTGTGTTTTTGTTGTTCTCCAGACAGTGAGAGTCCATGGGGAACAAGACTCTGGAGAGGGATTGGCTTTGCTCTTAACATGAAGTTGTCATCAATGATAGAGATTCTAGGAGCCAGGTCTTTGTGGATGACTTCTTTCTGACCAGGTAGCTCATTCCACAGGCAATCTGAGCAGCCATGTGAACTAGGTTTTGTTGAGAAGTTGCCTGAAGACTATTGGTCTCTACATATTTGCACTGTCATAAAAACAATTTAAGATACCCCCAGTTCATGTAAGGCAATCCACCATGGGCTTTTCCCCTTCTTCTGTTCACATGTGGCCAATAGGAAGATTTCTGTAATGAAGATCTCATAGCTCACAACTTTCAGGGAGCATCATGGTCATCTGAATCAGAAGCTCGATCTCTAACTGTTTTTACAAATGCTTGTTGCTCTTTATCTGGATCTTTTTCATCTACATAAACCCCATGGGAAGTACACCAAAAGGTACCTTCTTAGAATATATCTTTTGAGTTCCTCTCCCTGGATAGATATTTTGATATCATTCACCTTAGCTCTGGCCTCCAAAAGAGCGACACTTCTCAAGTCATACTCCTCTAGCCACAAGGTCGGATAACTGGAGATGCGAGTTGTATTGTTGGGTGTGTTGCCTCTCACATACTGAGACATCTGGGAACGACTGGGACTGAGACAGCCCTTGGGAACTACTGCTGGTGCTGATGCTATCTCCCAGTTCAATCCTTTTCACACTATGAAGATGCAAAACAGCTAATACTAGTACCACAAGAAATATAACTGGACAGCAAACCCCTAGGCTGATATAAAACACACGTGTAGACACGGCAGGAGCTGCATGTACAGGATCATAAATGGGTTCTTCCGCTAGTAGTTTTGTCCAAGGCTGAAGTTTTCCTTCCTCAATTTCTGGAGGGCAACTTTTCCTTCGTTTCAACTCTAAGATGTGAAACTTTTTGAAGTTACTGTCAAGTTGAGGTGCATTTAGTGTCATAACTTCAGAATCTACTTTGCCAGGACAGGACAGCTCGAGCCCAAACACTGATACAGTGCGTGGCAGTTCTGGGGCCAAGGGGCGCTGGGGCGGCAGGCAGCCTAGCGGACCCGAGCGGTACCGGCGGCGGCCTTTGGGATGCGCGTCCCTGGGAGACCGGCCAGCACATCCGTCCGGCTCGGAGCTCCCGCCTCCACTGCCCAGGAGAAGCTCGGTCGCCCATTGCCGCAGACCCGCGCCCGAGCCCCGGACGGCCGCCGAGCTCTCCTCGCCCCGGCCGCCCTGTAGGTGTTAACTGATCGGTGATAAAGAGCGCTGGTCCTTCAAGGGCCGAGAGCAGTAGGGACCAGAAGGGGCTCTGCGCACAGATCTCGGGCTTGTGCTTTTCGGAGCGGCTCTGGGTCCCTTCCCCGCGGGGAGGCCGACGGGTCCCAGCCCGCCGGGCTCCAAGACTCCCACTTCCCAAAGGGCGGGCTGGGCCCTAAGGGGCCTCAACAGCATCCCCTGTAGCGTTCTGGCCCCCTCTTCTCCTAGAGTCACCTCCCAAACTCCCCGCATTACTGCTTCACCTAAGGCACCCCTGTTCTGCCCAGGAGAGCAGGCAAGTAGCTCGGGGGAGCCACCAAGGAGCAAAGGGGCCCGTATCCCGCGCACACCAGCACCCCTGTTCAGGTCGTAACTCACCCAACTTGCCTGCGCCCTCCCACAGGTTCATCCCCGAACTCACCACTGGACGTCCCGCTGAACCAGATAATCTGAAGCCGCAACAGGAAGCCAAGGCGGGTCTCAGGGCCACCCATCTCTCCCTTTGCCACCTGGATCCCAATTTTTCAGGAGTGAAGGATGCCAGGTGAGAGAAGTGGATCCTTTCCTCTGAGGCACGCTCAGCACTTCTGTGGCAGCCGGCATTCCCCCCCTCCCCCGCGCGGAGGCCCCGCCCTAGGGCTCTCTCTGTGCTGTAGGCACTGGGACTCTGCCCAACTCGCAGAAGCCAGGGCTGTTGCCACTCCCTCCTCTTCCCACTCCTTGCAGCTGTACTTGAGCTGTGCTTGGGCTGATAGCCAGAATCTTCCTAGTTAGATCATTTTGTCATTTTGGTCTCTCTAATTAATAGAAATTGATCAGAGGTCAGGGAAGAATTTCTGGCAAGAAGTTCATGGAGGGGCGGGCTCAGGGCTTCCTGCTTCCCCATCTTGAGCTTGCCTTGGATGATCATTGACCACTTCATTGTATTGAGTTTCCTTAGGGTTTTCCATACCATCTTATGAAAACTTGAAGGAACTTTTCAGCCAACCCAGTTATTGTTTCCGGTGCCAGTTCAGGTGGCAAACTTAATTGATAAATGTTGTCTATGTTCTGACTGTTCCACTGACCTGCCCTTCTCTCATCCCTCTCTTCCTGAGTCCCAGAGACACAGCAGTACTGAAATTAGGCCAGTTCATCACTCTGCAAGTTTGCTTCGGTCCCATTGGTTTATTTTTCCTTCAAAATTTCAATGCCAATGTATTTTGAAGAAGGAGTCTGTGTAATTCTACAGGTTGTTTGCCCCTCCTTTTTTTTTTTTTGTATAATTGTACAACCTTTGAAAATTACATAAGTTATAATGATCCAGTATTATTTGCCATTCAAAAAAAAAAAACAAAAAAACACAAAACCTTCTCTTCCTCCCAGCAACCATCCAGGGGGAATTAAAGTTCCTGAAAGAAGGCCAATTCAAGATGGCTTCTACTCTGGTAGAAACAAAAAACAAAAAGATGAGAAAAAACAATAAAGAAATGGGTCCTCATCAAACTTATATACTTTTGCACAGCAAAGGAAACCATAAACAAAACAAAAAAGGCTAACTACAGACTGGGAGAAAAGATTTGCAAATGATGTCACCCTTGCAGGTAACAAGGGCTTAATTTCCAAATATATGACAAGCTCTTACAACTCAATAATCAAGACAGGGAACCCAATCAAAGAATGGGCAGAAGATCTAAATAGACATTTCTCCAAAGAAGGATTACACATGGCCCATAGGCACGTGAGAGGATGCTCAATATCAATATTTATTATTTTTAATTAATTAAAAATTTTTATTGTATATTGGAGTATATAGTTGATGAAAAATATGTGTTAGTTTCAGGTGTACAGCAAAGTGATTCACTTATACATATACATGTAACTATTTTTTTTATAAATTCTTTTCCCATTTATGCTATTACAGAATATTGAGCAGATTTTCCTATGCCACAGAATAAGTCTTTGTTGGTTATCTATTTTAAGTACAGTAGTGTGTATATGTCAATCCTAACCTCCCAGTTTATCTCTCTCCATCACCTTTCACCTCTGGATATATGCCCAGGAGTGGGGTTGCTGTATCATATGGTAGCTCTGAACCTGCCTGCAATGCAGGAGACCTGGGTTTAATCCCTGGGTCAGGCAGATCCCCTGGAGAAGGAAATGGCAACCCACTCCAGTATTCTTGCCTGGAGAATTCCATGGACAGAGAAGCCTGGCGGGCAACAGTCCCTCGGGTGGCAAAAAGTCGGACACGACTTAGCAACTAAATCACCACCACATGGTAGCTCTGTTTTCAGTTTGAAAGGAATCTCCATACCATTCTCCATAGTGCGTGTATCAGCTTACATTCCCACCAACAGTGTGGGAGGGTTCCCTTTTCTCCACAGTCTCTCCAGCATTTATTGTTTGTTCAGTTCAGTTCAGTCGCTCAGTCATGTCCGAATTTTTGTGACCCCATGGACTGCAGCACGCCAGGCTTCCCTGTCCATCACCAACTCCTGGAGCTTGGTCAAACTCATGTCCATTGAGTCGGTGATGCTTTTTAACCATCTCATCCTCTGTAGTCCCCTTCCCCTCCTGCCTTCAATCTTTCCCAGCATCAGAGTCTTTTCCAGTGAGTCAGTTCTTTACATCAGGTGGCCAAAGTATTGAAACTTCAGCTTCAGCATCATTCCTTCCAATGAATAATCAGGACTAATTTCTTTTAGGATTGACTGGTTGGATCTTCTTGCAGTCCAAGGGACTCTCAAGACTCTTCTCCAACACCACAGTTCAAAAGCATCAATTCTTCTGCACTCAGCTTTCTTTATGGTCCAACTCTCACACCTATACATGACTACTGGAAAAACCATAGCTTTGACTAGATGAAATTTTGTCACCAAATAATGTCTTTGCTGTTTAATATGCTGTCTAGGTTGGTCGTAGCTTTTCTTCCAAGGAGCAAGCATCTTTTAATTTCAAGGCTACAGTCACCATCTGCAGTGAGTTTGGAGGCCAAGGAAATAAAGTCTGTCACTGTTTCCATTGTTTCCCCATCTATTTGTCATGAAGTGATGGCACCAGATGCCATGATCTTTATTTTCTGAATGTTGAGTTTTAAGCCAGCTTTTTTACTCTCCTCTTTCACTTTCATCAAGAGGCTCTTTTGTTCCTCTTTGCTTTCTCCTGTAAGCGTGGTGTCATCTGTGTATCTGAGGTTATTGATATCTCTCCTGACAGTCTTGATTCCGGCTTGTGCTTCATCCAGCCCAGAATGTAGTGTGATGTACTCTGCATATAAGTTAAATAAGCAGGGTGACAATATACAGCCTTGATGTACTCCGTTCCCAATTTGGAACCAGTCTGTTGTTCCATGTCTGGTTCTAACTGCTGCTTCTTGACCTGCATACAGATTTCTCAGGAGCGAGGTCAGGTGGTCTGGTATTCCCATCTCTTTAAGAATTTAGCAGAGTTTGTTGTGATCCACACAGTCAAAATAATGGGTGAGAACCATTATAGAAAATGACCCTGTGTTCCCTCCACCCTTCCACAAGGTGAGTGCACCATGAGAAGACAGCCCTCTGTGAACCAGACATATTCCAGTGCCTTGATCTTGGACTTGCCAGATTCCAGAACCACGGGGAAAACTTTCCTGTTGTTTGTAAGCCACCCAATGTATGGTTACTTGTTATAGCAATCCCATGGGACTAAGACAGGGAGGAAGGGCGCTCACAAAAGCCTGGTGTCTAAGACACGGGGTTCAAGTCCCCTGAAAGGCAGGACAGGCAGAGGGTACCCCAGACTTAGTGTCTTTCCACCCTTCCCCCATCCTCACTGGTGTCTCCATTTAACCCCTGATGTTCTGTAGCCACTATGGCTGAGGACTTCCCCAGGGTACATGCTGATCCCAGTACAGTAGCCCTAACACACACTGGGGAGAGGAATCAGCTACATGGAAAGGAGAGTGCCAAGGGCAAAACATGTGAAAAAAATATGTGACCCTGTCTGAATCCCACAGTTAACAACCCTAGCTGAAAAAACAAACCATCCCGTGGAAAGTAGTGGTAAGTATTAGGGCAACCTCTTCAGAACAGCAGGGAGGACTTGGCAAGGTGGGCATTGGCTCTAGGGTTTCCTGGAGCGGGGCCAAGGGGTGGTGTGGGAGGGGTGGTGTGGAGTGTGGTTGGGTTGGTGAGGTAAAGGGAGATGGAGAGGGAGGGCGGGCGGGGGAAGGTAGGTTGCATTTGAAAGCTGCTGGGGAGTAGTCTCCAAGGTCACAGCTTAGGCTCCCAAGTCCCCACTTTTCTGTTGAAGCTGCTTCTGCTCCCTCTGGACAGAGTCCAGGACACACGGGCCATGAGTGTCTAAGGGTGGGTCCGGGGGTCTTGCCATGCAGGCTCCTGGCTTCCCAGCTGAGCTGCTGCACAGACCTGGGAACACCTGTGATGAGCGGTAAGAGATGAGGGAAGGTGGGGAGAAGGGCGATGTGGGGAGGAAGGAGTTGGGGGACAGTGAGGAGTCTGGGCCTGGAGAGGTGGGAGGGGTGTGGTGGAGAGGGTTGGGTCCCCTCCTCCACCTGTTGGGCCCCCTACAAGAGTCCCTCCCCATGAGCTTAGTAGGCAGGGGAGGGATTGAAGGGAATCCTATTGCTCAGAGGCTCCAAAGTGAAAGTCACTCAGTCGGGTCCAACTGTACAGTCCATGGAATTCTCCAGGCCAGAATACTGGAGTGGGTAGACTTTCCCTTCTCTAGGGGTTCGTCCTGACCCAGGAGTCGAACCGGGGTCTCCTGCATTGAAGGCGGATTCTTTACCAACTGAGCTATCAGGGAAGCCCCAGGCTGACTAGAAACTGAGGGAGAGAATGCAGTTCAGCCCCTGGGCCTGGGGGAGGCGTCAGCTGGTGAAGGCTGCCCCAGTTGACACCTGTCACAAGGCAGATATTTTTGTGTGGTGTTTCAAGCTAAAAAAAAGAAAGTAAATGATAGGGGGTATGAGCTTCTTCCCTGTCCCTGCCAGTTTTTGGTTCCCTTGGAACCTAGGGGTCCAGGCCAGAGGGTCCGGGCCCAGAGAAAGGAAAAGCTGGGGAGCCGGTCACCACTGAGGCCTCTTCAGCAACAGTCCTGACACACTGCTCACCCCACACTCTCCATGCACACCTGTCTTCCCACACTTCAGCCCCCACAGTTACACACACAAGCCCCCTCGCCATCACACTGCCCTCCATCACCCACAGCCCAGCCTGACTCTCCAGCCTCCCCCACAGCCCCCTCACATACACGTGTTCCCCACATAGGCTTCATGCTTCTCACTTATACTCCTTCCACCCTTGTGCACGTCACCCTTCCTGAAATTTTCCATGCAGGTCTCCTCACACTCCCTTCCCTCTGTTCACACCCCATCCCCCACTGCCCACACACTTTCTTCCGCACACAAGTGCCTGCTTGCCTGCCCCACTGGCTCTCCACTCTCTGCAAAGTCACACCGCGTTCCCTTCCCTCAGGGACCCTGGCTTCCTCATACTGTCTGTACACACTCCTTCACACAAATTCCACACAGAAGGCTCCCATCTACTTCCACTGCCATCCAGAAACTTTCCCCTCACAGCCATTTCCCTTCACTCTCTTCCTCCTCTCTGGGTCCCCCAGGGCATCCCCCTCAGGGCCCTCTGTCCACTCCCGTTCTGTCCCAGGCTCAGCTGTCCACAGTCACAGACACACACACACACACACACACACACACACACACACACCAAGGTTCCCAACATTCTCACACGCTAGTTGTGGCTGCTCCGCACACATCCAACACACTCTTTCCAGCATTCCCTCACTCTCTTCACATTCACCTTCCTATCACAAATTAGTGTCACTGCCCCCCACACACCTAAGTAGGAAATGGCAACCCACTCCAGTATTACTCAGCAAACGTGCTCCTACTGGCATACAGCCCCGAGCCCGCACGAACAGTCACCTTCATGCGTTGATCAACCTAAAATGAACGTTTTTGTGTTGTGCTAAATAGAAATCCTCTTTTAGTTACAGGATCAGCCAGTTCTCCTGCTGTCACATATTGAGCAGTGTACCCTTCGCTGGTATTTCTTTTCTCGTCTAGTAGGTGTCACATTTCTAGACGTCCCTGGGTCTGTTTCTTGGCTCTTTTCTAAAACTGCTCTCTTGCCTTCCTTCTTGCTCACCAGTTCCCTTTGTGCTGGGAATGCAGCCTAAGCCCCCGCAAGCTTGGTTGGGACAGTGAAGTCTTCATAAAAATTACCACGAACTCTATGGCTTGAAACAACCAAAATTTATTCTTTCAAGATTGTGAGGGTTAGGAGTCTGAAATCAAGCTGTCAGTAGGGCCCTCTCTGAAGGCTCTAAGGGAGGCTCCATCTTTTCTCTTCCTGACTACTGGTGGCTGCATTCTTGCTTGCAGAATCCCCATGGACAGAGGAACCTGGTGGGCTGCAGTCCGTGGGGTTGCAAAGGGTCGGACATGACTGAGGTACTATGCACAGCACTGATGCTTGCCAGAAACCCTTGGCATTGCGTAGCCCCAGTGTCTATTTCTGTCCTTCCATGACACTCATGTGTCTTGTTTTCCTATATCCGTCTCTTCTTTGCGTGTCCATGTTTCTTTCAAGGTGTGCCTCCTGGTAAAGGCACCAGTCTTTGGATTAGAGCCCAACCTAATCCACCCTGACCTCACCTTGGTTGGATTACATCTGCACACACCCTATTTCCAGGTGAGGTCTCCTTCACCTAATGGTAGGACTTCAACACATTTGAGCCCCTAAAGTAAAGGAGTTTCAATAAACATTCATGTGATTCTCACTGGGCAAAAAAGGTACAACGTATAATTGAATTCTCTGCATTACTGAATATATTCCTGACAGGAGAAAACTTCAAGTTTGTCTAGACATGAGTGAAAACTGAAAGGTTAAAATTTTTTCCGATGTTGTCTTCTTCTCGTCCTGGTATGAATGTATGAGCTCAAACATCCTCTGTGTTTGAGCATTGTTTTTAGGTGTTTCTGAGGTCGGCAGTGTTCTCTGTTAGCCAGTTCAGTGCAGTCGCCCTTTCTAAGTGGGAAATATTAATCCAAGAGTTCATTCTCTTCAGTTTTGTTGTGCATGAGCTAGTTTAGAGCACCTGATAAGGGTGCATCTAGGTTGTGGAGAGTCCTTTAAATAATATCTTTTCCAGTATGCATAATTTCCTGGTTGCAAGTCATGGAACATCTAATCTTCATCCATAAATTATTGAGATAAGATTTAGAATCAAGCTTAGAATGTCTTTTTAATAATTCGATTAGGGGCTTCCCTGGTGGCTCATTGGTAATGAATCTGCCCGCCAATGCAGGAGACACGAGTTCAGTCCCTGTCCGGGAAGATCCCACATGCTGCGAAACAACGAAGCTCATGGGCCACAAATCCTGAGGCTGTGCCCTGGAGCCTGGGCGCTGCAGCTACTGAGCCTGTGTGCCCCACCTACTGAAGCCCACAGCCTAGAGCCTGTGCTCTGCTATGAGACGTCATCACAGGGAGCTGCTCTTGCACCGTAACTAGAGAGCAGCAAGTAGAGAAAGCCCGCACACAGCAGTGAAGACCCAGCACAGCCAAAAATAAATACATCTTAAAAAAACAATTCAGTTAAACTTCACAATAATGTAACACAACAAATAGGAGTACCACAGCGTATATATTCTTTTGTGTCCAGCACTTGCCTCTCAAATCCTTTTTATGAGGCATCTATGGTTTTACTGCAGTAATTTATTCTTTCTTTATTGCGTTATAGTGTTCCATTCCTGGCTATATCACACTTTATCCTTTCTTCTGTCCTGGATACATTTTTACACATTAACATGTTAGTATGTTAATACATATATTAATCTGCATGATAATTCAACTGGTAGCCTCATACTTTTCTGTCATGACATCTAGGCAGTTAGCACTTGATTGCGGTTTCTGCATATGTATTAGTCTGCTAGGTCTCTAAAGAAAAGCTACTTTTCTATACTCAGAACACCAAATATGACACCAAAATGTGGGTTTTAGAAACTCTGATCCAGGAACCAGGACTCCGACCAAACGTATACTTCCTATTGTATCACAACACAGACTATAACCACACACCACCGACTGAGTGGTTTCAACAAGTCTTCCTGGAGGTGAGGATTTTATCACATGAATTAAGAAGAACATTCAGCCCATAAAAGCATGCGGTAACTTAACTATACATGAAAGTGAGTGTGAACACATAAATTATGTCTCATTAAATCACACAGTATATCCCTAATGCATTATCTTCTTAACAGAATTAAAAAAATGCCAACCCCCGCCCCCTGCCCCAATTCCACCCCACATGAAGGCAAGTCTGATGGAAAGAATAGAATTGGAAGTCTTAACTGATTGTGAGCAAATATTTGACTTTTGCAAATCCTCAAAATGACCAAGTCAATACATCTTAAGGGCCCATCAACAGTCGTGGAAAGTGAAGGAATTCTTAAGCATAGGCTTCTTTAGCTTCTTGTTAAATCCCACTCTGAGTAGAAGGTAGTATATTAGATCAACAGCCAGACTGTCATCAAGGGTCAGTTTTTGCCACCCAGAGTTGGTTTAACATTGTATCTTCTCATAGTCCAGGGAGAAACATCCAGATGATGGAATAGCTGTTAGAACACTGGGGAAAATGTTGAGCTAGATAATGCTATCATCAGAGAACAAAAGGTTTTTTTCATCAAAGGGCTGGGAAAGCCTGAGTAAGATCTCAGGACAACACCCCACCCCACCACGTCTACATCTTGTACCCGGGGCCCCCAAAGGAGAAGACACTTGTCTTCATCCCCACTCCCACTGCACTGTCCTGCTGCCCACACCAGCCTCTTCTTCCCCACCAACAGAGTGGTTCCCAACCCTACAGGGAAGTGTGGGGGCCCAAGACAAAGACAGAACATCATCTTGATAAAGATGGGTCCAGTGGACAGGGGCTTGGTGAAACCCATGGCTCACCTCTCCCAAGTCCTGACCAGAACAAACCTGCCTAGGAGCCAGAGGCCGGCTGGCTTCTCACCTGCTGTGGTCCCTGATTTCTTCATAATATTCATGATGATGAAGCAATTAGAACTAACTGGGTGATGATCAATAGGATAATGCAAGAGACCAATCGGATGGATGCAGACTGGCTGATATCTGGGGCCATTATTAGTGGTTCTAAAACGAAAAAGCAAAAGCCTTGTCAAATCTAAGAATACACCTTCCTCAGCACCTGCTGTCCTTAGCACATGTTCCCCATATAGTTACTGACTCATGTGAAGCCACTCTTCAGGTCCGGGTATGGAAAGATTAACGGGCTTGTGCTCTGTCTTTGTGGAGCTAATATTTCTCCTGAGTTGTGTTAGTCGCTCAGTCATGTCCAACTCTTTTGCGTGCTCATGGACTGTAGCCAACCAGGCTCCTCTGTCCATGGGATTCTTCAGGCAAGAATACTGGAGTGGGTTGCCATTTCCTACTCCAGGGGATCTTCCCAACCCAGGGGTCAAACCCGGGTCTCCTGCCTTGCAGGCAGATTCTTTACTGTCTGAGTCACTGAGACAGCAAATGTCCATCTGATTATCTTTCAGGTGGACATGTTTACTGTGAGGAGTCCTTTTTGAGGAGGACACAATTGGGGGCACTTAATTCTGTCTGGGACGGAGAAGGCGATGGCAACCCACTGCAGTACTCTTGCATGGAAAATCCCATGGACAGAGGAGCCTGGTAGGCTGCAGTCCATGGGGTCGCTAAGAGTCGGACATGACTGAGCAACTTCACTTTCACTTTTCACTTTCATGCATTGGAGAAGGAAATGGCAACCCACTCCAGTGTTCTTGCCTGGAGAATCCCAGGAACGGCGGAGCCTGGTGGGCTGCTGTCTATGGGATTGCACAGAGTCGGACACGACTGAAGCGACTTAGCAGCAGCAGCAGCAATTCTGTCTGGGAAGGGATAAGGGCTTCACTAAGTGGCATTGGAGCTGCTTAAAGGATCAGTACGACAGAAGGGAGAGAAGGCCTGGAAACATAATGCATATATAGATTTGGGGACCATCGAGCAGTGCCTGGAGTCTGGGTCAATGGTTAATGAGGAAGGGGGCTCCTGTGCTGAGGGAGGTGGGCTGGGAAAGGAGGATGCTGGCAAGTTCTGTGCTATGCCCATCACTGACTCTCCAGACAGGAAGTCCACCAAGAGATCAGTCACTCCATCCATCCATTTTCAATTACATAAACATATGTGCTCATATCCACACATGAAGGCACTAGACCTTTGAAGAGAGCTGCCACCTCCCCCACGTCCGACTCAGTTACCTGTGGGCTCTGGGAGCTGCATCTTCTCCCAGTGTTTCAGGAATTCCCTAAGCCAATGACTGCAGTCTCCTATTGAAATGTTCTTGAAATACTCTGCCAGTTCCTGGTTGTTCTCCCACTCCTCCTTGATGCCTGTGGCTCCAGGATCGATGACTGTCCAGGTTATGCTCATGGTGTCAAGGAGGAGGGCTGTCTGTCCATTGAGGCTGAAGTGCAAGGATGCACCAGAGCATTGCTCGGCTTCACGTTGACAACACAGCTTGACCTGCAGGGTGGGAGGACCTGTGCCCCCCACACACAATGAATCACCCTGGACTCTCCACAGTCCATCCTCCCCAGTCACTCAAGTGTGTCTGCACATCTAGGGGCTCGTGATCTTCTGACCATGACCTGCCCCATTTTACCCATCAGGTCCACCGGGTCTCTAAGGGTGGATCGTGTTCAGTCCTTTCACAGGAATCTCCTCCCTGCATGCACTCTTTCTCTTGCTGTCTCCAGCTCCCCACCCCCTTCCCATACTTACCCCTCGTCTCATTTTTGTCCAGTTTGATGACAGGCAGGACCATCCTGAGCTCTTTTCCTGCTTCTACCAGCGTTTGGCTTATTTCAGTCCACGCTTCCGTGTCGTTTACCTCCTTTCCCAGGAAACCCAAAGGTTTGACCTCATTGCTGTCACTGTCATATTGGAGGAAAGGCTTTGTGTCCACGGAGCCCTGGACTTGACACCAGGGCTGGCCAGATCTGGACTGAGATTTGACAGTGAGGTCAAGGCACAGAGAGTGGGCATCTGTGAGAGAAAACCACAGGTATGGCTGGGAGTTTCCTCCTCCAGGGCCTGGTTGCAGAGGGAGGGGTCTCTATCCCAGACCCCCTCCTCTGCTGCATCCTCAGTCCTGCCTCACCTTTAACTGTCTGAGCTTTAGTTAAACACTTTGATGCCACCGTGGATCTTTTCCATCCATATGCTATTAGCAGGAAGATTTATCTGATATATGGCGGCTCAGGCAGTAAAGAATCTGCCTGCAATGCAGGAGACCCAGGTTTGATCCCTGGAGAAGGAAATGACAATCCACTCCAGTATTCTTGCCTGGAGAATGGACAGAGGGGCCTACAGAGTCCGTAGGGTGGCAAAGAGTTGGACACACCTAAGTGACTAAGTATGCACATGCCAGCTTGTGAGGCAGCAAAAACAGAAGACAGTGTCTGGTTTCTAGAGACTTAAAATCTATCTGAACAGACAAGACTTTCAACAGAATGGGGAGAAGGATGCCATAGGACACATGCCACATTCACGATGGGTCCCTAGTCATCAGGAAAGTTTTACTGGAGTAGGAGGTGGAACTTGCCAGGAGAGGGAAAGCTGCTACAGGAGCACAGGCCCAGGCACCATGCCTTGGGTGGGGTCCTGGAAGGCAGGGTGTCACCTCCTGGGCAGCCAGTCCAACTAAACCACACCCTCACCATCCTAAGAGCAGGTGGACAGGGGCCCACCAGGGTGGAGCCCCTTCCCTCCCCATTTTCTCATGTCCTCCTCCCCCACCAGAGCCCCAGATCCAGGACACTCACTGCCCAGAGTCTTCCCGGCTTCTATCAGCAGCAGTATCAGCAAAAGATGACCTGCGGTTTGTGCCAGTGACATTCCTCCCTGCAGTTTTACGAGAGTGACCAGCAAAGGTAGCCTGGGGTGTGTCTATACCTCTGTCTCCTGGCACCGCCCAAAGTCTTCAGTCCTAGACTGAGGAAGCCCTGTTGAAAAACAAGAAAAATAACACTTATACCCAGGAAGTATTTCTTAAGTTTCAAATGTAATTACTCATTAAAAAAAAATAGTCATGACATTACAAAGCCAAATTCACTTTGAATAACTATCCTCTCTCCAAAAAAGCCCTTTTCTGGTGTGAGCAAGAAAAGCCCACGTTTTGTTGGCTCTTCTGCTCATTCCTTGAACCACTTCCTGCTCTAATCTTTCTTTGAACTCACTTCCTCCCTCACCCCCACCCCACCGCCGCTGCCATCTCCTGCTCAGGTATCCCTTCTTTTCTCCTACATCCACTTTCCATCCTAACCTCTCAAACCTTCTCTGTAATGATTACGATTCACTACATGTTAGTCAGTCAGTCGTGTCCGACTCTTTGCGACCCCATGGACTGTAGCCCGCCACGCTACTCTGCGCATGGGATTCTCCAGGCAAGAATACTGGAGTGGGTTGGCATTTCCTTCTGTTAATCAAACTAGCAGCGGCCAACCCCACCAGGTCTGTCATGTCGGAGGAGAGTGTACAACAGAGTCCAATAGTCCTGTTGGAGCCGAGCTCCAGAACAGCCGGGAATTTATTACCATTTGCTCACCCGAAGTGGCAAAGTCCTCCTAGGGCCCCGGAGGAGCAAGCTCACCGCAAAACTGACGAATTTTCCCGAGTCAAGCAGCAGCGGCCCCCTCCCGCCTTTCCCAGCCCCCTCCCCTGCGCTACCCGTCTCCAGCACGACATCAGCCGCGCAGGTGGCTGAGCCCCGCGGTCTCCGGGCTGGTGGCTTCGGGGTGGCGAGAGAAGACAGAACATTTGCGGGGGCCCGTCCTGGGTTCGCACTCACCGCCCACTCCTTCTCCGCACCCGGCTCCTGCGATCTGCGGGGCGCGGTCCTCGCCTGCCCGGTCCAGCCAAGGTCGCTTTCGAGCAGGTTGAAACCCCGAGAGAACAACCACAAGAGAAATCCTGAAACTCTCCTCGGGGTTTTCAGTTTGAATCGCTCTTTCGAGTCTCGGCCCGACGCCTCGTGGCCCTGGCTCGGGGGAAGCTCGGCCGGCGTCGTTCGGAGAGGCGTCGCTGGAGCGGGGATCCCCGGGCGGGCGCGGAAGAGGGCCCCGGACCGAGGTGCTGCGCTCGGGGGACGGCGCCCCTGGAGGCCCGCCCGGTCGGTGAGTGAGTCTTTGTAAGGAAGTGCCCAGGGTTGAGGGGTGATGACGAGGCTCTTTCCGGTTGTCAGTCTGGGCGCCGCGGCGGTGACTTCGGGGACCCAGGACCTGGAACGAGGCCCGGCCAAGGAGCCAAGGGCGACTTGTCGGTCCTGCCCGGCCAGTTTCCTGGCGCTCAGGCTCCGCCCCTCTCTTCTCTACCATCCTATCCTGTAAGTTTCCCTGGCCACCTGACCAGCTTCATGGACGGCATTCCTTATAAGGGCAGCTCAGTTAGAACTGGACATGGAACAACAGACTGGTTCCAAATGGAAAAGGAGTACGTCAAGGCTGTATATTGTCACCCTGCTTATTTAACTTCTATGCAGAGTACATCATGAGAAACGCTGGGCTGGAAGAAGCACAAGCTGGAATCAAGATTGCCAGGAGAAATATCAATAACCTCAGATATGCAGATGACACCACCCTTATGGAAGAAAGTGAAGAAGAACTAAAGAGCCTCTTGATGAAAGTGAAAGAGGAGACTGAAAAAGTTGGCTTAAAGCTCAACATTCAGAAAACAAAGATCATGGCATCTGGTCCCATCACTTCATGGGAAGTAGATGGGGAAACAGTGGAAACAGTGGCTAACTTTATTTTTCTGGGCTCCAAAATCACTGCAGATGGTGATTGCAGATGTGAAATTAAAAGACGCTTACTCCTTGGAAGGAAAGTTATGACCAACCTAGACAGCATATTAAAAGCAGAGACATTATTTTGTCAACAGAGGTCAGCCTAGTCAAGGGTATGGTTTTGCCAGTGGTCATGTATCAATGTGACAGTTGGACTATAAAGAAAGCTGAGGGCCGAAGAATTGATGCTTTTGAACTGTGGTGTTGGAGAAGAGCCTTGAGAGTCCCTTGGACTGCAAGGAGATCCAACCAGTCCATCCTAAAGGAGTTCAGTTCTGGGTGTTCATTGGTAGGACTGATGTTGAAGCTGAAACTCCAATCCTTTGGCCACCTGATGTGAAGAGCTGACTCATTTGAAAAGACCCTGATGCTGGGAAAGATTGAGGGCAAAGGGGACGACAGAAGATGAGATGGTTGGATGGCATCACCAACTCAATGGACATGGTTTGGGTGGACTCCGGGAATTGGTGATGGACAGGGAGGCCTGGCGTGCTGTGGTTCATGGGGTCACAAAGAGTCGGACACGACTGAGTGACTGAACTGAACTGAAATAAATAGATGAGCTAAATAAAATACATGGCAGCAGGCCATTTATTCTTCCGACTATTCCGTTACTGCCACCGCCCTTCTAGGCGGTCTGTGATCAAGTCTGGGACAAGTTAGAGGGCGCAGGGCACCACCCCACCTCTAGGAACAGTCCCTCTCTGCTCCTCCCCCACAGTGGTTCCACGTTCACCTTGAACCTCCAGGGTCCTAGGGACACGGTCTTCCCCAGCACCTCTCACTTCACACTGCCTCCCACACGGAATGTCTGTTGTGTATTGGTTTGATCTGATTTCAAATCCACTTGCTTTTGACTTAAATGAGGTTGTACTACTTGTTTATGACTTAAGTGAATTGTTCTAGTCCACTTGTTTATAACAAAAACAAAAAAGCTAGTTTTTCACAGTAAAGTTATTTTCAGACTAGAATGATGTAAGATGTGACCGAGTGTCATTTCATCCATTGTGGTTCATAAGCACTTTTTAGATCATCTGCCATGGGTCCTCCCTGGGAGCTTGTCCAGAGAACACACCCATTATGGAATGTGAGTTCTTTATCTATTCTAGATGTCAGTCACTTACCACATATATGTGTGCTTGTTCTTGTGTTCAGTCGCTCGGTTGTGTTTGACTCTTTGCGACCCTATGGACTGTAGACCATCAGGCTCCCCTGTCCATGGGATTTGCCAGGCAAGAAGACTGGAGTGAGTTGCTGTGTCCTCCTCCAGGGAATCTTCCTGATCCAGGATCAAACTTGTGTCTCCTGTGCTGGCAGGCGGATTCTTTACCAATGAGCCACCTGGAAGCCCTACCAGACACATGACTTGCAAGTATCTTCTCTCATTTTTTCACTTTCTTCATGGTATCTTTTAAAAAGCAATTAAAAAATTTTTTTGAAAAAGTCTTTTTTTTTTTCTGTTGTCATTTGTGGCAAGCATTGTATTTAAGAAGAGTTTTGTCAAATGCAAAGGCAAAGATTCACTCATCTTTTCTTCTAAGACTTTCATAGTTTTAGCTCTTCAATGTATGTCTATGATCCAATTTGAGTTAATTTTGTATATGGTGTAAGGGGGCGGCGGGTCAACCTCATTCTTTTGCATGTGACTCTCCAGTTGCCCCAGCACCTTTTGCTGAAAACACTCTTCTTTGCCCTTGACTTGAAAATCAATTGACCATTGTCGACTTATAAAATAGTCACAACCTAAAAGTTGAGAGCTGTGTTTTATTTGGTGGAAATTTTTAAGACATAAATCCCGGAGGTAGCATCTCAAGTAGCCTCGATAGAACTCTTCCAAGAAGGCAGCAGGGAGGACTCAAGTGATGCAGAAGTTTGCAACAAAGGGCAGGTAGTCTGAACATCAAAAGTATTTTTGTGAATTAAAGAAAACCAGATATCTCAAGTTAGGGAATTTAGTGCTTTCCTATATATGGGAAGATGCAAGAGTTTGGGCTCACTGAATTCATTCCTTTCATATGCATCTCGGCTCTCTGAGGCCAATTGTCTGTGTTTTCACCTTCTGAGTTCCTCAGGGCTCCCAGTAGCAAGTGGCTGCAGCCTGATTCCTGCCATATCACACAGGTGTTCTTTTCCCTCCTGAGTACTCTGGAGGGCTGGAATCACTGATGACTGCGACATCCTTGTTTACTCACATAACAGGAAATATTCCATTTTCCAGTCCTTTCCCTTGGTCAGAAATTCGACCGATATTTGGGAGACATTTCATGACCAATTTTGGTGCCACGGTGCTGGGAGGCTCATCCCAGGTCAGGTGAAGGTTTTCGTTGATATATCGCTCCGGGTGTTAGTTTCTGGATTAGACCCATTGATAGACAATGAAAGATTTTCTGGGTCCTCTGTCTTTTAACCTATTGTGATCCAAGAGATGGTTCCCTTCTTTTCTTTTCCCATACCTAGAGTCACACTATTATAATTATTGATCACATACAGAACTAAATATTTGATTAATTGTTTTAAGTCACGGTTACGTTTGTTGGAAGCCTGGTTATACACTCTGAGACAACAATCTTATAAAATAGAATATAAGTAATGTAGCTATTAATAGAAACATTGACAGAGTCATAGTGTAGTAGAGACACAGGCATAAACAATTTGGAAATGAAAAATAAATTAAAACAAAGATTAGTATCACTAGTTGTAATCCAGTTGTAATAAACCATCAAATCCATAGGAGAGCCAGCTGGAGAATCCGAATTTTGCCAGTATCAGGTAGAGAGAAAAAGTTAAACGTTTCATCTTTGTTTACAAAGTCTTAATATATCAATTTGTGACAGTATCAGAGAAAAAGGTTTACTGGAAAGCAGATTCAAGTTAGTATGTTTTCTAAAAAACTTTTAAGTTTTCTTAAAACTTTTCTAAAAGTTATAAATTATATTTATCTATTTAGTCTCATGTACTTAATTCCTATTGATCTGCAGAAATTAGTCAGGTTTTCTATTAGAGTGTGTCATTTATTACCCAATTTAGTGGCATTACCTAAAGGCTATCAGAAACTTACATTTGTTTAAACGGGTTCTTTTTATGAGTCTTTTTGAAAATCTTTATTTTGTACAAGCAATATAAAATTATAATACTCTATGAAGGACAAATTTAAAATAGTATAGTTAAAACTTTGAATACAATGTAATTAGCAGGAAACTTGGATATTTCTGTAACATATAACCTTTTAGGATAATAACTAGAATTATGACTGATAACATTATATCAGGACATATCAGATGTTAGGGATAAATTTTGGAATATCTATATTAATGACATTTATCTATACATTGGAGAAGGCAATGGCACCCGACTCCAGTACTCTTGCCTGGAAAATCCCATGGACGCAGGAGCCTGGTAGGCTGCAGTCCATGGGGTCGCTAAAGGTGGGACATGACTGAAGCGACTTCACTTTCACTTTTCACTTTCATGCATTGGAGAAGGAAATGGCAGCCCACTCCAGTGTTCTTGCCTGGAGAATCCCAGGGACGGGGGACCCTGGTAGACTGCCGTCTGTGGGGTCGCACAGAGTTGGACATGACTGAAGCGACTTAGCAGCAGCAGCATCTATACATTACAACCTAAAGTTTACCTTCAATAACTTGACAATGTTTTTGAATTAAAAATAAACTTAATTCTCTCTGAGATGTCTCAGAGATGCTTTTTTGAAGCATCCCTGAGTCAGCTGGAGGCTAAAGGAGCTTTAGTTAGATTTTACTATTTGGGAAGTTTGTTAGAAATATTAAAAAAAAAGTTTTAAAACACAACAGGATCAAAGGTCACTGAAACAGTACTTATTCACTTCACCAAAGTCACAAAAACAGTTAAAATAAATATGGCTCACCTAAGGGCACAGAAACTCATGCAATTTGTTTTCAAACAGCAGCACTTTTAACAGAAAGAGAAATCAAATTCCAGTCTTGCATTAGCTTACTTAACAGAATCCATTTAGTTAGCTTCAAGGCTCAGATGGTAAATGCCTACAGTGCGGGAGACCTGGGTTCAATCCCTGGGTTGGGAAGATCTCCTGGAAAAGGAAATGGCAACCCACTCCAATATTCTTGCCTGGAAAATCCCATAGACGGAAAAGCCTGGTAGGCTACAGTCCATGGGGTCGCAAAGAGTAGGACACGACTGAGCGACTTCACTTAGAACTTAAGCATTGTTCATCCTAATTATGTATAAAAATTTTTTCTTCCTCAGGCTTCCTTTGCATATTCTCTCATAACTTTCTGTATTCATCCTGTATCTCATTTTTCTGTCTAAATATGATCAACCAGCTAATTTTTTTCCTCCATAAAATGTAATCTCATTTCTCATATCTTTTTTAACTGAAAACATTTATTTTACTTCTTACTATATACTGAAATGTTACTGTATTATTCCTTATAGCTTTACTGACATGTTTCAATTAGAATCCTCAACACTTAAAATCTTAGTTTTTAGTAAAAGCTAAGAATTAAGCAATGAACTGTCTTTTACACTAGCATTTTATAGACTGGTTATCATAAACACCAGTGATAAGATTTTAAAACTTTTGTTCTCTTATAGAGAACATCTCAATGTGATGGCAACATTTTTTGATATTTCTAAATACCTTTAGTTTTTTTATTTAGTAATTGATGTTTCAGTATATTTTATTTAATAAACTTTTATTACAAATTAACACAGTTCTAGAACGTTCAGTCAGTCAGTCATTTCAGTTGCTCAGTCATGTCCGACTCTTTGCAACCCCCTGGACTGCAGCATGCCAGGCTTTCCTGTCCATCATCAACTCCTGGAGCTTGCTCAAACTCAGTTATCAAATATCTAGAAAGATTATTTTAGGTAGACATTTCTAAAATATAATTATTTTAAAGAGTTTATCCCAATGTTTTTATCTCATTTACATTTACTTTCAGATTTCAAAATATCAAGTTATTTTTCTTATAACAGATCTAGTAAGGTCTTATGTATTAAATCTAGGTACAATAAGGAGTTACATAATTTTGATGACTCTTGACATATCTATATCAGTTAGATAAACAAACAAACATTAACCAGATAGCAACTTAATATTGAATATTTGCCAGTTCATGTGAACCTGAAAGTTACTTTAGCCACTGTCTTTAAATGAAAGTGCTTTTTATTAAAATTAAATAGTTATTTATAAATTTAATGTTGATAAAACTTTTTAGAAGTAGAGATGTCTCATGTATAATGTGTACACAGAAATATACAGGCAAAACCATAGATCTCATAGCTTCACTTAAAAGATTAACCATGAATCGGGTATTAAAATATAAAGTTATTAGTTTACAAAGAACAGCTGAAATACATTAACGTTGTTTGCTCAGATGACTAAGGCTTTGTTATCTGTAAGGTTTGGTTAACAGAACATTCCCAGGGCTTTTAATTTTAAACCTGCCACTTTTTCCCCTTGGTTTCAGGTCTTGTCTGATGGAGCTAATTAGGCTCAGTCTCAGTCCTTGTGGCTTGTATTTACATTTTGGTTTGTAAGAGATTTCTAAGAGAGCCAGTTGCTTTTATAGTTTTCTAAAGAACAGTTCTGTCACCTAAAGATATTAAAATCAGTGATAAGATGTTTATTTTTGTATTTTATTTATTTTTTTAAACTTTACAATATTGTATTGGTTTTGCCATAAATCCACATGAATCCGCCACGAGTGTACACGTGTTCCCAATCCTGAACCCCACTTCCACCTCCCTCCCCATACCATCCCATTGGGTCATCCCAGTGCACTAGCCCCAAACTTCCTGTATCCTGCATTGAACCTGGACTGGCAATTCATTTCTTATATGATATTATACATGTTTCAATGCCATTCTCCCAAATCATACAGGGTTATCGTTACCATCTTTCTAAATTCCATATATATGCGTTAGTATACTGTATTGGTGTTTTTCTTTCTGGCTTACTCCACTCTGTATAATAGGCTCCAGTTTCATCCACCTCATTAGAACTGATTCAAATGTATTCTTTTTAATGGCTGAGTAATACTCCATTGTGTATATGTACCACAGCTTTCTTATCCATTCATCTGCTGATGGGCATCTAGGTTGCTTCCATGTCCTGGCTATTATAAACAGTGCTGTGATGAACATTGGGGTACACGTGTCTCTTTCCCTTCTGGTTTCCTCAGTGTGTATGCCCAGCAGTGGGATTGCTGGGTAATAACGCAGTTCTATTTCCAGTTTTTTAAGGAATCTCCACACTGTTCTCCATAGTGGCTGTACTAGTTTGCATTCCCACCAACAGTGTAAGAGGGTTCCCTTTTCTCCATACCCTCTCCAGCATTTATTGCTTGTAGACTTTTGGATCACCGCCATTCTGACTGGCGTGAAATGGTACCTCATAGTGGTTTTGATTTGCATTTCTCTCATAATGAGTGATGTTGAGCATCTTTTCATGTGTTTGTTAGCCATCTGTATGTCTTCTTTGGAGAAATGTCTATTTAGTTCTTTGGCCCATTTTTTGATTGGGTCATTTATTTTTCTGGAGTTGAACTGTAGGAGTTGCTTGTATATTTTTGAGATTAGTTGTTTGTCATTTGCTTCAGTTGCTATTATTTTCTCCCATTCTGAAGGCTGTCTTTTCACCTTGCTAATAGTTTCCTTTGTTGTGCAGAAGCTTTTAAGGTTAATTAGGTCCCATTTGTTTATTTTTGCTTTTATTTCCAATATTCTGGGAGGTGGGTCATACAGGATCCTGCTGTGATGTATGTTGGAGAGTGTTTTGCCTATGTTCTCCTCTAGGAGTTTTATAGTTTCTGGTCTTACATTTAGATCTTTAATCCATTTTGAGTTTATTTTTGTGTATGGTGTTAGAAAGTGTTCTAGTTTCATTCTTTTACAAGTGGTTGACCAGTTTTCCCAGCACCACTTGTTAAAGAGATTGTCTTTAATCCATTGTATATTCTTGCCTCCTCAAAGATAAGGTGTCCATATGTGCGTGGATTTATCTCTGGGCTTTCTATTTTGTTCCATTGATCTATATTTCTGTCTTTGTGCCAGTGCCATACTGTCTTGATAACTGTGGCTTTGTAGTAGAGCCTGAAGTCAGGCAGGTTGATTCCTCCAGTTCCATTCTTCTTTCTCAAGATAGCTTTGGCTATTCGAGGTTTTTTGTATTTCCATACACATTGTGAAATTATTTGCTCTAGCTCTGTGAAGAATACCGTTGGTAGCTTGATAGGGATTGCATTGAATCTATTGCTTTGGGTAGTATACTCATTTTCACTATATTGATTCTTCCAATCCATGAACATGGTATATTTCTCCATCTATTAGTGTCCTCTTTGATTTCTTTCACCAGTGTTTTATAGTTTTCTATATATAGGTCTTTAGTTTCTTTAGGTAGATATATTCCTAAGTATTTTATTCTTTCGGTTGCAATGGTGAATGGAATTGTTTCCTTAATTTCTCTTTCTATTTTCTCATTATTAGTGTATAGGAATGCAAGGGATTTCTGTGTGTTGATTTTATATCCTGAAACTTTACTATAATCATCGATTAGTTCTAGTAATTTTCTGGTGGAGTCTTTAGGGTTTTCTATGTAGAGGATCATGTCATCTGCAAATAGTGAGAGTTTTACTTCTTCTTTTCCAATTTGGATTCCTTTTATTTCTTTTTCTGCTCTGATTGCTGTGGCCAAAACTTCCAAAACTATGTTGAATAGTAATGGTGAAAGTGGGCACCCTTGTCTTGTTCCTGACTTTAGGGGCAATGCTTTCAATTTTTCACCATTGAGGATAATGTTTGCTGTGGGTTTGTCATGTATAGCTTTTATTATGTTGAGGTATGTTCCTTCTATTCCTGCTTTCTGGAGGTTTTTTATCATAATGGATGTTGAATTTTGTCAAAGGTTTTCTCTGCATCTACTGAGATAATCATATGGTTTTTATTTTTCAATTTGTTAATGTGGTGTATTAACATGGATCAATTTGCAGATATTGAAGAATCCTTGCATCCCTGGGAAAAAGCCCACTTGGTCATGATGTATGATCTTTTTAATATGTTGTTGGATTCTGTTTGCTAGAATTTTGTTAAGGATTTTTGCATCTATGTTCATCAGTGATATTGACCTGTAGTTTTCTTTTTTTGTGGCATCTTTGTCAGGTTTTGGCATTAGGGTGATGGTGGCCTCATAGAATGAGTTTGGAAGTTTACCTTCCTCTGCAATTTTCTGGAAGAGTTTGAGCACGATAGGTGTTAGCTCTTCTCTAAATTTTTGGTAGAATTCAGCTGGGAAGCCGTCTGGACCTGGGCTTTTGTTTGCTGGAAGATTTTTGATTACAGTTTCAATTTCCGTGCTTGTGATGGGTCTGTTAAGATTTTCTATTTCTTCCTGGTCCAGTTTTTGAAAGTTGTACTTTTCTAAGAATTTGTCCATTTCTTCCACGTTGTCCATTTTATTGGCATATAATTGCTGATAGTAGTCTCTTATGATCCTTTGTATTTCTGTGTTGTCTATTGTGATCTCTCCATTTTCATTTCTAATTTTATTGCTTTTATTTTTCTCCCTTTGTTTCTTGATGAGTCTGGCTAATGGTGTGTCAATTTTATTTATCCTTTCAAAGAACCAGATTTCGGCTTTGTTGATTTTTGCTATGGTCTCTTTTGTTTCTTTTGCATTTATTTCTGCCCTAATTTTTAAGATTTCTTTCCTTCTACTAACCCTGGGGTTCTTCATTTCTTCCTTTTCTAGTTGCTTTAGGTGTAGAGTTAGGTTATTTATTTGACTTTTTTCTTGTTTCTTGAGGTGTGCCTGTATTGCTATGAACTTTCCCCTTAGGTCTGCTTTTACAGTGTCCCATAGGTTTTGGGTTGTTGTGTTTTCATTTTCATTAGTTTCTATGCAAATTTTGATTTCGTTTTTGATTTCTTCTGTGATTTGTTGGTTATTCAGTAGCGTGTTGTTCAGCCTCCATATGTTGGAATTTTTAATAGTTTTTCTCCTGTAATTGAGATCTAATCTTACTGCATTGTGGTCAGAAAAGATGCTTGGAATGATTTCTATTTTTTTGAATTTACCAAGGCTAGATTTATGGCCCAGGATGTGATCTATCCTGGAGAACGTTCCATGTGCACTTGAGAAAAAGGTGAAATTCATTGTTTTGGGGTGAAATGTCCTATAGATATCAATTAGGTCTAACTGGTCTATTGTGTCGTTTAAAGTTTGTGTTTCCTTGTTAATTTTCTGTTTAGTTGATCTCTCCATAGGTGTGAGTGGGATATTAAAGTCTCCCACTATTATTGTGTTATTGTTAATTTCCCCTTTCATACTTGTTAGCATTTGTCTTACATATTGCAGCACTCCCGTGTTGGGTGCATATATATTTATAATTGTTATATCTTCTTCTTGGATTGATCCTTTGATCATTATGTAGTGACCATCTTTGTCTCTTTTCACAGCCTTTGTTTTAAAGTCTATTTTATCTGATATAAGTATTGCTACTCCTGCTTTCTTTTGGTCCCTATTTGCATGGAAAATCTTTTTCCAGCCCTTCACTTTCAGTCTGTATGTGTCCCCTGTTTTGAGGTGGGTCTCTTGTAGACAACATATGTAGGGGTCTTGTTTTTGTATCCATTCAGCCAGTCTTTGTCTTTTGGTTGGGGCATTCAATCCATTTACGTTTAAGGTAATTACTGATAAGTGTGATCCCGTTGCCATTTACTTTATTGTTTTGGGTTCGAATTTATACACCGTTTTTGTGTTTCCTGTCTAGAGAATATCCTTTAGTATTCGTTGGAGAGCTGGTTTGGTGGTGCTGAATTCTCTCAGCTTTTGCTTGTCTGAAAAGCTTTTGATTTCTCCTTCATATTTGAATGAGATCCTTGCTGGGTAGAATAATCTGGGCTGTAGGTTATTTTCTTTCATCACTTTAAGTATGTCTTGCCATTCCCTCCTGGCTTGAAGAGTTTCTATTGAAATATCAGCTGTTATCCTTATGGGAATTCCCTTGTGTGTTATTTGGTTTTTTTCCCTTGCTGCTTTTGATATTTGTTCTTTGTATTTGATCTTTGTTAATTTGATTAATATGTGTCTTGGGGTGTTTCGCCTTGGGTTTATCCTGTTTGGGACTCTCTGGGTTTCTTGGACTTGAGTGATTATTTCCTTCCCCATTTTAGGGAAGTTTTCAACTATTATCTCTTCAAGTATTTTCTCATGGTCTTTCTTTTTGTCTTCTTCTTCTGGGACCCATATGATTCGAATGTTGTAGCGTTTAATATTGTCCTGGAGGTCTCTGAGATTGTCCTCATTTCTTTTAATTCGTTTTTCTTTTATCCTCTCTGATTCATTTATTTCTACCATTCTACCTTCTAATTCACTAATCCTATCTTCTGCCTCTGTTATTCTACTATTTGTTGCCTCCAGAGTGTTTTTAATTTCATTTATTGCATTATTCATTATATATTGACTCTCTTTTATTTCTTCTAGGTCCTTGTTAAACCTTTCTTGCATCTTCTCAATCCTTGTCTCCAGGCTATTTATCTGTGATTCCATTTTTATTTCAAGATTTTGGATCAATTTCACTATCATTATTCAGAATTCTTTATCAGGTAGATTCTCTATCTCTTCCTCTTTTGTTTGGTTTGGTGGGCATTTATCCTGTTTCTTTATCTGCTGGGTATTCCTCTGTCTCTTCATCTTGTTTAAATTGCTGAGTTTGGGGTGTCCTTTCTGTATTCTGGCAGTTTGTGGAGTTCTCTTTATTGTGGCGTTTCCTCACTGTGTGTGGGTTTGTACAGGTGTCAAGGTTTCTTGGTTAGGGAAGCTTGTGTCGGTGTTCTGGTGGGTGGAGCTGTATTTCTTCTCTCTGGAGTGCAATGAAATGTCCAGTAATGAGTTATGGGATGTCTATGGTTTTGGGGTGACTTTGGGCTGCCTGTATCTTGGAGCTCAGGGCTGTGTTCCTTGCTGCTGGAGAATTTGCTTGTTATGTCTTGCCCTGAAACTTGTTGGCCCTTGTGTGGTGCTTGGTTTCAGTGCAGGTATGGAGGCACTTGATGAGCTCCTGTCAATTAATGTTCCTTGGAGTCAGGAGCTCCCTGGAGTCAGGGTTTGGACTTAAGCCTCCTGCTTCCAGTTATCGGTCTTATTTTTACAGTAGTTTCAAAGCTTCTCCTTCTATACAGCACCATTGATAAAACATCTACGTTAAAGATGAAAAGTTTCTCTACTGTGAGGGTCACCCAGAGAGGTTCACAGCGTTATATGGAGAAGAGAAGAGGGAGTGGGGAGTTAGAGGTGACCCGAATGAGATGAGGTGGAATCAATAGAGGAGAGAGTGTGCTAGCCATAAGTGCCTTATGTGCACTCCACAACTGGACCGCTCAGAGATGTTCACGGAGTTATACAGAGAAGAGAAGAAGGAGGAAGGTGACAGAGGTGGCCAGGAGGATAAAAGGGGGGAATGAAAAGGAGGGAGACAGATCCAGCCAGTAATCAGTTCCCTAAGTGTTCTCCACTGTCTGGAACACACAGAAATTCACAGAGTTGGGTAGAGTAGAGAGGGGTTAGGGAGGAGACACAGGCGACCTGGTGGAGAAAAAGGAGAGTCCAAAGGGAGAGAGAGCAGTTAAGCCAGTAATCTCACTCCCTAGTGAAAACTGGGTACTGAAGTTTGGGTTCTTAAAGGTACAAAATTGGTAACAAATACATAAAAGCAAAAAAAAATCTAGAGAGTTTGGAATTTCAAAAATTCGATGTTAAAGAAAAGAAGAAGGAAAAGAAAGAGAAAAAATGAACAAACAAAAACAAACAAGGTCGTGAAAATTATAAAGAAAATATAGGTATAAAATTGGTAACTAATACCAAAAAGCAAAAGTTAAAAATCTAAAGTAGAGTTTGGAATTTCAAAAATACAATGTTAAAAAAAAGAAGAAGAAAAAGAAAGAGAGAGGAAAAAAAACAAACAAGAACAAACAAAGTCACATAAATTATAAAGAAAATACAGGTACAAAATTGATAACAAATACCAAAAAGCATAAATTAAAAATCTAGAGTAGAGTTTGGAATTTCAGATATACAATGTTATTTAAAAGAAGAAGAGAAAGAAACAGAGAAAAAGAAAAAGAAAAAGAAAAAAGGGTCACAGAAATTATATATAAAAAAAAAACAACCAAAACTATAGGTACAAAATTGATAACAAATACCAAAAAGCTAAAATTAAAAATCTAGAGTAGAGTTTGGAATTTCAAAAATACAATGTTAAAGAAAAGAAGGAAAAAAAAAAAAACAAGGTCAAAAAAATGATAAAAAATATATATATGAAGTTTGCTTTAAAAAAAATAGGGTCTTCTTTTTTTTTTTTGCAAAGTAATCAGTTATAAAAGTGAAAATTAAAGGAATAATAGAGGACTTAAAATTTTTTTTTAATTAAAAAAATAATAAAAAGAAAGAAAGAAAGAAAGAATGATCATAAAAATAGTAAAAATATATCTAGGACTTTCTTTGGTTTTGTTGTGAGTATTGTGGGTTCAGTTCATTTTTGGCTAGTTCCTTGGTCCGACTTATATTTCTCAAGATCTATAGGCCCCTTCCTATGTAGTTGGTACTAACCACAGGGTTTTAATCTATTGCCTGTAGCTTCCAAGGTGGTTCCCTCTGTTATAGCTTCTTCTGTTTGCTGGTCTCTTCAGTGTCTGGTTTCTGCCCTGACACAAAGGGGATGGTGGAGGACACTTTTTTTTTTTAGGCTCACTTGTTCAGTCGCACTGAGGGGAGGTAGGGAGGGATGCTGCAAACAAATAACACTGGCGTGTGCTCGCAGTGCCTCAGCCACACTGGGTCTGCCCCCCGTTCACGGCGCGTGTAGCCTCCCTGTAGGCTGCCTGCACTTCCCAGGTCCAAGCTGGTCAGGTTCAGGCACTCGGGTAGTCCTCAGAGGCGCAGACTCTCGGTTGGGCCTGCGTTTTGTGCCCTTCCCAGATCCGAGCAGCTCAGGTGATGAGGTGTTTGGCGCGCGCGATTGCTGCGACTTATCGCCTCCCCACCGCTCGGTTATCTAGGTGTGCACCGGCACACCTTCTCAGGCAGATGTTGACCGTCCAGACCCGCAAAAAGTTTTAGTTAGCAAAGAAGCCTGCTTACCGTTTTATAGATAATGTCTCTCTGGGGCTGCGATTGCCCCCTTCCGGCTCTGGCTGCCTATCACCAGAGGGGGATTGTCTGCCGCCCGCTATCTCTGTTCAGTCCTTTGTTCTGTGCGCAGGCCTGGCGGTGTCTTAGGTTAGGGCTGGCTTTTTGCGTGGTAGATATCCCACAGTCTGGTTTGCTAGCCCAAATTATTTCGCTCAGATAGCGCTTGGGGTATTCAGGCCAGATCCTTGCGATGCAGCCTGCACCGTGCCTCCCTGCCCAGCCCCCGCTTGCTAATGGTGGATGCAGGCGTCTGCGCTGCTTCTCTGCTGGGGGAGTCACCTTAGGGCTCACAATGTGTGGGTTTTAATTGTTTATTTATTTTTCCTCCCTGTTATGTTGCCCTCTGTGCTTCCAAGGTTCGGCACAGATTCGGCAGTGAGAAGGTTTCCTGGTGTTTGGAAACTTCTCTCTTTTTAAGACTCCCTTCCCGGGACGGAACTCTGTCCCTCCCTCTTTTGTCTCTTTTTTTGTCTTTTATATTTTTTCCTACCTCCTTTCGAAGACTTTGGTTGCTTTTCTGGGTGCCTGATGTCCTCTGCTGGCATTCAGAAGTTGTTTTGTGGAATTTACTCAGCGTTTAAATGTTCTTTTGATGAATTTGTGGGGGAGAAAGTGTGTTCTCCCCATCCTACTCCTCCGCCATCTTAGCTCCTCCTCCTGTACCACAGCTTTCTTATCCATTCATCTGCTGATCCTCAACATCACTCATTATCAGAGAAATGCAAATCAAAACCACAGTGAGGTACCATTTCATGCCAGTCAGATTAGATCTTTAACAAAACTGAAATCTCTTTTACTAATTGTCTGTTTTAGAACTTTAGAGTTTAATTTACCATGCATTCAAAGGTTTATATATAAAGTATTTAGCAAAGATACTTTTGAGTTTACAAATTAAACCCAAAGCAAAATCACTATTTTTATTAGTCCTTGTATTTTAGTTCCCAGGTTTTTTTTTTTTCTTACTTGTATGGCTCAGGTAACATTATTGGTTAGTACATTTAGTTATTATCTCCTGGGTGGCAATCTATATCTCTTATAATACCACACAGAAGAACTATTCTCCAGTGAAACATGTCTATCCCATTGTATAATTAAACAAGAGATTTAAACATTTTCTATAAATCCATTTAAATATACCAATTTTATATACTTTTATCTAAATTCCATTAACTTATATACCTTTTAACTTTAGTTTCTGTCGTTATTGTTGTTGTTCAGTAGCTCAGTCGCATCTGACTTTTTGTGACTCCATGGACTGTAGCCCACCAGGCTCCTCTGTCCATGGATTTCCCAGGCAAGAATACTGGAGTGGGTTGCCATTTCCTTCTCCAGAGGATCATCCTGACCCAGCGTTCGAACCTATGTCACCTGCATTACAGGCGGATTCTTTACCACTGAGCCACAGGGGAAGCGTGTTGGAAGTATTTTTTTTTTTTTTTCCTTTCGTTCCCTGTCCATTTTATCTAGTTTTATATAAAAAGTTCTGGGATCCCCAGAGTGGGGTTGAGCCAAGATGGTCAGGCCCCTTGGCCTAACTCTTGGCCCAAAAAACTGTTGGTCAGATATCGCAACGTGAATTTTTCTAGCCCCTTAAATAATGGCTGCAGCCTGATGGCTGCTAGATCATAGGTGTTCTCCTTCCTGAGTGCCCTTAGGGCTCACCAGCTCTCATAGGAAGGCTGCAATCACTGGTGACTATAGCATCCTCATTTGTTGATATGGCAGAAGATATTCCATTTCTCACTTTCTTAAACATCTTTTATCTCCCCTAAGCCTACATCCCTTTCCTCTCTCATTTCCTTATTAATGTGATATGTTATGTGTGTATATAAACTGCTTTTTATCATTTATTAAAATTTTTTTGTATTGTGGTATTGAGATATCTATTATATAAGTTTCAGGTGTACAGCACAGTAATTCACAATGTTAAAATGTTATTCTCTGCTTATAGTTATAAAATATTGACTGTATTCCTGTGCTGTACAATTAAAGGTAGTATTTAAGTATGAATTCTAAGGAAATACTCATTTTTCCCTGGGTATCTCCCATATATACATGAGGTATACATGTTAATAAACTTAGCCACCTGATGCAAAGAACTGACTCATTGGAAAAGACCCTGATGCTGGGAAAGATTGAAGGCAGGAGAAGGGGACAACAGAGAATGAGGTGGTTGGGTGGCATCACTGACTCGACGGACATGAGTTTGAATAAACTCTGGGAGTTGGTGATAGACAGGGAAGCCTGGTGTGCTACAGTCCATGGGGTTGCAAAGACTCAAACACAAGCCACTGAACTGAACTGAACTAAAACTTTTGTTTCTTTTTTTCTTGTTAATCTGTCTTTTATTAGAGCCTAGAACTCAGAGGGGTGGAGGGGAAATTATTTTTCCTCCCCTACAATACGAATATTTTATAAAATAATTTTATGTATCTATTTATTTAGTCCTGGCTGTGCTGGGTCTTCGTTGCTGTGAAGGCTTTTCTCTAGTTATGGAGAGCTTTCCTCTAGTTATGGAGAGCCGGGGCTCCTCTCCAGTTGTGGTGCGCAGACTTCTCCTTGCAGTGGCTTCTCTTGCTGTGGCGCACCGCTCTAGGGTGCGAGGGCATCAGTAGCTGAACCACATGGTCTCAGGAGTTGTGGTTCCCGGGCTCTAGAGCAATAGTCATGGCACAAAGGCTTAGTTGCTCTGCAGCATTGGAACCTTCCTGGATCAGGCAACGAACCTCTGTCTGTTGCAATGACAGGCAGATTTTTTACCACTGAGCCAGCAGGGAAACACCCCAGTATTTACAAAAAACTCATTCTTTCTCAAGCTGAGCGCTTTGTCTGGCTTTTGCTTGTTGGGCTTGAGAAGGTGCACCTTAGGTCTTAAACTACAGTGTGCTTACTTGACTGCAAGCCCCAAGCTGAGCTCTGAAGTCCATCACTGTGTTTGTGTCAAGGTCATTCTCCCCATGTCTGCTCCCAGCCAAGAAGTAAGCCTGATAGTCTTGGGGGCTGAGGCAGGCCCCTTCCTGGGGGACATGGATTCCTTGAGAGCCTTATGGAACTTTCCCCAGCTGACATGGCAGTGTGGGATGCCACCACCCTGCCTCCCACCCCTCTCTCCTTCACTTTGGGTCAGAACTGCGTCCGTCTGAATGGTTCTCCAGCCTCCTCAGACTTCCTCCTTCTCTCTCACGGGGGTTTTCTTCAATGAAATCCCTGTAGGTTAATCCCATCTTGAAATCTTCTTCTCAAACCTGGACTACCGTCTGGATTTATGAACTGAATGCATCTTATTTATTGAATATCAGGAGAAGAGTAAGAGAAGGGGGAACACGTAAGTTAAGCAGGGCTGTCCAGGTTTGGAACGCATACAGAGAGTGAAAAGGTAGTCCAGAGAGTGAGCAGCTGAGAGAGGAACACTCAGGTGAGTGCTGGGTGGGGAGAAAAGGATGCTTTATGTCCCCAGTGACCCTGAGACCACAAGGAAACCTCTGAAGGGCTGGGCCACCAGTGGGAGGGGCCTCCATTCTAGGTCCCAGTGGTCTCAGCCCCCAAATTTTCAGCCCTAACTCCTCTGACTCTCTGAGGTTCAGAAAAAATGGCAAATTCTGCAGATCACTGAGAGCATGTTCTCTGTTGCCAGGTGCATTCCCATGGTCAGATGTTGGGGGAGCAGCTACTATACACAAAGCATGAGGTAGGGTATGGGACAAATTATGACAGTACAAGACAGAGTCTGTCCTCCACCAGGGCTTCCCAGGTGGCTCAGCAATAAAGAATCTGCCTGCACCTCATCTGCAATGTAGGAGGTGCGAGTTGGATTCCTGGGGAAGGAAATGGCAACCCATGCCAGTATTCTTACCTGGAAAATCCCTGGTGGGCTACAGTCAGTGGGGTTGCAAAGAATCAGACATGCCTGAGCTACTAACACATGTATCCTCCAAAGGCTCACAGTCTGTCTGGACACCCAGGACGTTCAGCGGATAGTGAAGAGGCGGAACATCCTAGAAAACGTGGTAAGTGAACACAGGGCACAGGGTGGCCAGAGGCCTCCTGGGGAAGAAGGTAGGACACAGCAACAGGCAGAGTGAAGAGGAAGACTAGAGGGAGGAGTTATAAACCAAGGGTCTGTTTTCCAGAAGATCCAGAGAAAGGCGCAGTGCGAGGAGGGATCTACCTTGGGGTCTAAGAGGCAAGATTCCAGAGTAGTGATGAAAGAGATTTTCACATATTGGGATACAGGGAAGTCATTCTGGCTTATACATGAGTTCACTTGAATTTTATGTTAGTTAAGATAGCCTGGTTGTGGCCTATCAAACAAACTTTGTACGTCTACTTTAATTACCAGGGAAAAGGACACCCTGAGCAGAAGTAAAGAATGTCCGTGCTAAAAATGAAGAATTAAATGCCCTTCCTCCTGGGATTCCCATGCTGGTCCTTCTTTGATGGTAAGACGCCCTTCCCAAGGGCCAAGGCTGTACTGACTGGATGTGTACATGCTGGTCTGTTCTTTTTTGAATCATTGGAGAAATACAAGCCTCACTTCTTTAATGTTCTTTGTTCTGACAAGATAGAAGACTGTGCAAAAAACCCTACTTCTCTGGAGCATATTCTCAGAGTAATCTGAAAGCTGGCTACTGGGCTAGCTGTTCATTTGGCTCCAATAGAACTCTTTTCTATTCTTATTATAAATTGTTTTTTTGTTATTTCTGTTGACAGAGGGCCAGGCTCTCTCTCAAACACTGGGAGGGGACAACTTCCCTGGTACCTCCTGGCTAATCTACAGGCCCCTCTAAACACACCTGGAAATCAGACAGACAGACACACGCACATCTGAAGAAAGAAACAGGCAAAGCCCCAAGCACCTGGCTCAGAAGATTGAGGGAAGGATGAGAAAGACTCATCTTCTTCCTTCACCAAGACAGGGTTCCCTCCTCCTTGGCCGAGGGGACCCAGCTGGGCAGAACGATGACCAATTCCAGGAGAGAGAAAAGGCGTCATACAGCCGTGCTCCACAGACAAGGCAGTGGCAAGAGCCTCAGCTTCACCTAAGGCCACAGGGATGGGAGGCCAGGCCTGAAGCTGCAGCCTCTCCTGCCTTTCCAGGTCCTGTGCTTCTGTTAGGGGTGGGTCCCCAGAAGTGGTACCGACCCGGATTCTAGTGAGGTAGGCAACAGTGGGCCTCTGGGCTGGACACCTGGTATTTGTCAGGTGGAATAAAATTCAAGCTTTGTTCTCACTCGAAGGACAAAGTTAGTGGCAAAAGTTGAGCTCTGCTGAAGCAGAGATAAGGTGCCCACTCCTGAGGTTAAGGAAGACTTCCCTGTGTGCACATGTTCAGGAAGGCTTCTTGGAGGTCAAAAAGGGAGGCCCCCCCATAATAAGTGTGAACATGTACCTATAGGCCTCTGCAATGGGATCCAACTTAGAAAAACATTGCACATGCTACAGTTCTCAAGGGGCTCATAGCGTATTGTTAAAATATGGCCCACTGTGGTGACCTGACAAACAAGGGATGAAGTCACAGTGGCCACATTGCCCTGATGGGCAGACTGTACCTTCCTTAAGGCGATATCCTGTTTTTCCCTGCTGGTGCCAGTTTCTCAAGACTACGTGACCACCCGACTGTGAGACCCCTTCGACTAAGTGACCATAAGACCCCAGCTGCAGGCTAAAGATAAACTGAGGCCCCCTTCCTCCAGGGCACAATTTCCCATCGATAGGGTATAAGAAGGGTTGGCTGTAAAAAGAGAGCACTGGTTTCTCTCAATAGCCAGTCACTTTCTTTCTTTCTTCCTATAATAAATCTTTCTCTGCTTGAATGCCTGGCTCACTCTCTTTTTCATCGCGCTTGCCTTACGTTTCTGGTACTGAAACATGGGAGGGAAGACCAACTGCGGCCAGGTGGGCTCCTCTCCTGAGCCCACCTTTGGTAGCTCCCTCCCTTGGACCTTGCTAAGAAACTGAAGGGAGTCCCCAGGATGGGACTCTCCACTTGCCTTCCTGGATTGACATCCACACGCAGGCTCTAATTTCATCAGCTGCAGGGGTGAATGAATTCCTGCTCTCTGGGATCCTCTTTCTCTTGTCTGGTTTTTGAAGCCCTAGAGCTAGGCAAAGGATCCCCTCAGCCCTTGGGCCCTGGTCTCACTTTGAAATAGGGGATGCCCACTTCAAAAAAATAAAATAGCTGAGCACCGAAGAACTGGCGCTTTTGAACTGTCGTGTGGTGTTGGAGAAGACTCTTGAGAGTCCCTTGGACAGCAAGGAGATCTAACCGGTCCATCCTAAACGAAATCAATCCTGAATATTCATTGGAAGAACTGATGCTGAAGCTGAAACTCCAATCATTTGGCCATCTGATGTGAAGAACTGACTTATTTGAAAATACCCTGATGCTGGGAAAGATTAAAGGCAGGAAGAGAAGGGGATGACAGAGGAGGAAGTGGTTGGATGGCATCACGGATTCGATGGACATGAGTTTGAATAAACTCTGGGAGTTGGTGATGGACAGGAAAGCCTGGCGTGCTGCAGTCCATGGGGTCACAAAGAGTCGGATACGACTGAGTGACTGAACTGAACTGATTTCAAGGTAGATCCTGCCGCTGTCTGGCTGTCTGAGAAGCCCATGAGAGTGGGTACGCCTTTTCTCTGAGACCTTTGTCCTCGTTTTTCTCTCGCCCTAGTTTGCCCTCCCTCCGTATTCGTCTATAATGGGAAATTCTCAGTCCCAACCTACAAAATCTACCCCTTTAGGCTGCCTTCTCCAAAACCTAAAAACCTTGGGTTTTCAAGGAGAGATAAGGCCAACACTGCTCACTTATCACTCTAACACTGTCTGGCCACAGTCTCAACTGGATATTAGGTTCCAATGGCCAGAAAATGGAATTCTCCATTCCAGTTCTTTACGGGACCTCTATAACTTTGGCTGCTGCAATGGCAAGTGGTCAGAGATCCCTTATGTTCAGGCTTTCTTTGCTTTCCACCCTTGGCCCTCTCTCTGTACTTCCTGTTCTACTTCTCAAATACTTTTAGCCTATCCTGGGCCACTTCCCCCCAATACTACATCTCCTGATCCCTGTTCGGATTTTTCCTCCTCTTCTTTTGACCCTTCTGACCACAGTGCACCTCCAATCGCCTCTAATCCCACCATAGCAGACCTGGTTCCCCAACCTCCACCTTAGGTTCCCCCTCTCCTCTTGCTCTCAGGTGCAGGCTGCCACCACTTCTCACCCTCCCTCCAGGCCTGTTTGGAAGGGGCTCTGGGGCTTTGATCCACCCCTGCTACCAGAGTCTCAAGTCCCATCCTGACCTCCCTAAATCCCCTCCTCACACCTGGCTACAAAGGGCCTTAAAGAAACAGGACCCTGAATCCCTCCTGCTCCCCTCCTTCCCTTAGTAGAGGTGGCTGGTACAGAAGGCATTGTTCGGGTACACATCTCATTCTCCCTCTCTGATTTATCTCAAATCAAGAAACATCTTGGCTCTTTTTCCTCTGACCCTGACACTTGTTTCAGTTCAGTTTAGTTGCTCAGTCATATCTGACTCTTTGAGACCCCATGGACTGCAGCATGCGGGGCTTCCCTGTCCATCACCAACTCCCAGAGCTTACTCAGATGCATGTCCATCGAGTCGGTGATGCTATCCAACCATCTCATCCTCTGGCATCCCCTTCTCCTCCTGCCTTCAATCTTTCCCAGCATCAGGGTCTTTTCCAATGAGTTAGTTCTTCTCTTCAGGCGGCCAAAGTATTGGAGTTTCAGCTTCAGCATCAGTCCTTCCAATGAATGTTCAGGATTGATTTCCTTTAGGATGGACCGGTTAGATCTCCTTGCTGTCCAAGGGATTCTCAAGGGACACTTTTATTTAAAATAATTTAAATACCTCACCCAGTCTTATGACTTGACCTGGCATGATATTTACACTAGACTGTCTTCTACACTCCTCCCAGAAGAGAAAGAACAAGTCTGTCAAGCTTCTCAGGCTCATGCCCATGAAATACATCAAACTGATGGTACTAAACCTGTAGACCTAGCTGCCATTCCCAGGGACAACCCTGATTGGGCCTACCAGGCAGGGCGTCTGGGGTAAATAGCCCATAATCACATGGTGACTTGCCTTACTACAGCCCTCCAAAAAGCAGGACATAAGGCTGTTAACTTTGATAAACTCAGAGAAATAACTCAAAGACCAGATGAAAATGCAGCACAAATTCTAGCTAAGTTAACAGAAGGCATTGTTCTGTTAACCTAGCTAGAATTCTGTCCCCACAAAAATATACAAAATTAGGTCCAACTTCAAAAGAAGGTACTATTGTCCTGGATACCCATTTTATTTCCCAATCGTCCTCAGACATTCAAAAAAAGCTAAAAAAGGCCAAGAGGAAGGCCCTCAAACCTCTCAACGAGATCTTTTAAATTTGGCTTTAAAATTTTTCAGTAAATGGGAAGAACAGGCAAAACTAGTAAACGCTCAAAGAGATCAGGCTAAATATCATCTCTGAACCTCTGCTCTACACAGCTCCAAACCTTAATCCTCTGACAGAGAAAAGAAATCATCTAGGCCCTGTTACAAGTGCAGTAAAGAAGGGCACTGGGCCTGCTGATGCCCAAAGCCCAGGCCCCCTCCGGGTCCATCTCCTAATTGTGGTGTAAGGGACACTGGAAGGTGGACTGCCCTAATCCCTCTCTAGGGATCCAGACATCTCCTCCCGGTCCCGAGTAGGAGTCCTCAGACCCAGCTCTGCCCAAGCTCCTCAGACTGGCCGCTGATGACTGAAGGTGCCCAGAGACCCAGGCCTCAACTCTCATCCCCTTTACGGAGTCCAGGGTATCTCACAGTGGCAGGGAAGCCAATCTCTTTTCTTATCAACACAGGGGCCACCTGTTCTGCCACGCCTGCTTATTCCAGAAAAACAAGTCTTTCAGATCTCTGTCGTGGGGGTTGACATTCTCCCATTCTCTCATTCTTTCCTTGTACTCCCAAAATGCTCCACTCCAAACCTTGGAAGGGATTTACTCTCCAAATTCAAGACTTTCCTCACTGTTCCAAATCTTTCTCCTGACCTGGCCTGGCTACTGCTTCACTAACCTACTATTTCTTCACCTCCCCCATTACCCTCCTCGTCTGTAAACCCTATAGTCTGGGATACTGTTAACCCCTCCATCACCTCCCACCATACTCCCATTTATATTTGTCTAAAAGATCCAACAAAGTTTCCCAATCAACCTCAATATCCTATTTCCCAAATACATCAACAGGGATTAAAACCCAACATCTCTAAGCTGCTGCATCAGGGTCTCTTGTGCCCTACTCACTTTCCTTATAACACGCCTATCCTACTTGTTAAAAAGCCAAATGGCTCCTACTGTCTAGGGTCAGGACCTGACCCAGGGATTAAACTCAGGTCTCCTGCATTGCAGGCAGGTTCAGAGCTACCATATGATACAGCAATCCCACTCCTGGGCATATCCAGAGGTGATAGGTGATGGAGAGAGATAAACTGGGAGTTTAGGATTGACATATACACACTACTATACTTAAAATAGATCACCAACAAGTACTTATTGTGTGGCATAGGGAACTCTGCTCAATATTCTATAATAACATAAATGGGAAAAGAATTTGTAAAAAAATAGATACATGTATATGTTTAATTGAATCACTTTGCTATACACCTGAAACTAACACACATTTTAAATCAACTATATACTCCAATCAATATAAAATAAAAATTTTAATTAATTAATTAAAAATAATAAATATTGATATTGAGCATCTTTTCACATGCTTATTGGCCATGTGTATGCCTTCTTTGGAGAAATGTCTATTTAGATCTTCTGCCCATTCTTTGATTGGGTTCCTTGTTTTTATTACTGAGTTGTAACAGTTTTTCGTATATTTTGGAAGTTAAGCCCTTGTCAGCTGCATCATTTGCAAATCTTTTCTCCCAGTCTGTAGTTAGCCTTTTTTGTTTTATGGTTTCCTTTGCTGTGCAAAAGTATGTAAGTTTGATGAGAACCCATTTCTTTATTGCTTTTCCTCATCTTTTTGTTTTCTGTTTCTATCAGAGTAGAAGCCATCTTGAACCGGCCTTCTTTCAGGATCTTTAATTCCCCTTGGATGATTGCTGGGAGGAAGAGAAAGTTAGTTTTTTTTTTTTTTTTTTTTTTGAATGGCAAATAATACTGGATCATTATAACTTATGTAATTTCCAAAGTTGTACAATTATACAAAAAAAAAAAGGAGGGGCAAACAACCTGTAGAATTACACAGAATCCTTCTTCAAAATACATTGGCATTGAAATTTTGAAGGAAAAATAAACCAATGGGACCGAAGCAAACTTGCAGAGTGATGAACTGGCCTAATTTCAATACTGTTGTGTCTATGGGACTCAGGAAGCTGGAGGAGAGGGAGAGGGTGAGAGAAGGGCAGGTCAGTGGAATGGTCAGGACACAGACGACGTTTATCAATTAAGTTTGCCACCTGAACTGGCACCGGAAACAATAACTGGGTTGGCTGAAAACTTCCTTCAAGTTTTCATAAGATGGTATAGAAAACCCTAAGGAAACTCAATACAATGAAGAGGTCAGTGATCATCCAAGGCAAGCTCAAGATGGGGAAGCAGGAAGCCCTGAGCTCTCCCCTCCATGACCTTCTTGCCAGAAATTCTTCCCTGACCTCTGATCAATTTCTGTTAATTAGGGAGACCAAAATGAAAAAATGATTTAACTAGGAATATTCTGGCTATCAGCCCACGAAACGCCTCCAGCAAGTGGGAAGAGGAGGAAGTGGCAACACGCTGGTCTCGAGCTAGCAGTCTGGAGGAAGCAGCCGGTTAATGACTTCACAGGCCTGGCCCTGGGGCGGGGCGCCCGGGCGGAGCAACGCCCGCAGCGCCTCAGAAAGGATCCGCTCCTCTGACCTGTCATCCTCTACTCCTGCAAAATCGAGATCCAGATGGCAAAGGGAGAGATGGGTGGCCCTGAGACCCGTCTTGGCTTCCTGGACTTGCTTCTCATTGTCTGGTTCAGCCGGACGCCCGGCGGTGAGTTCCGGGATGAACCTGCGAGGGGCGGGGCGCGGCGCGGGGAAGTTGGGTGAGCGCGGGTTCGCGAAACTTCTTGCGGGTTGGCGCCGCCGCCCTCTCCTCTTTTCCCTCCCCTGGGTCCTTTACACCTCGGTGGCTCCCCCGGGCTACTTGCAGGCTCTCCAGGCCAGAACAGGGGTGCCTTGGTGAAGCAGTAATGCGGGGACTTTGGGAGAAAACGGGGCCAGAACGTACAGGAAATGCTGTTGAGGCCCGCCAGGGCTCAGCCCGGCCCTGGGAAGTGGGAGTCCTGGAGCCCGGGGAAGGGACCCAGAGCCGCCCTGAAAACCACAAGCCCATGATCTGCCCTTCTGCGCCTTCGCAGCCGCCGCTGTCCTGCGCCAGGCTCCAGCAACACTGAACCTTGAACTTTCAGATGTTCAAGCTGGTTTTAGAAAAGGCAGAGGAACCAGAGATCAAATTGCCAACATCCGCTGCATCATCCTAAAAGCAAGAGAGTTTCAGAAAAACATCTGTTTCTGCTTTATTGACTATGCCAAAGCCTTTGACTGTGTGGATCACAATCAACGGTGGAAAATTCTGAAAGAGATGGGAATACCGGACTACTTGAGAATACCTGCCTCTTGAGAAACCTGTATGCAGGTCAGGAAGCAACAGTTAGAACTGGACATGGAACAACAGACTGGTTCCAAATAGGAAAAGGAGCCTGTCAAGGCTGTAAATTGTCACCCTGCTTATTTAACTTATATGCAGAGTACATCATGAAAAACGCTGGGCTGGAAGAAGCACAAGCTGGAATCAAGATTGCTGGGAGAAATATCAATAACCTCAGATATACAGATGACACCACCCTTATGGCAGACAGTGAAGAAGAACTAAAGAGCCTCTTGATGAAAGTGAAAGAGGAGAGTGAAAAAGTTGGCTTAAAGCTCAACATTCAGAAAACGAAGATCATGGCATCTGGTCCCATCACTTCATGGCAAATAGATGGGGAAACAGTGGAAACAGAGGCTGACTTTAGTTTTGGGGGGGGGTTCCAAACTCACTGCAGATGGTGATTGCAGCCATGAAATTAAAAGACGCTTACTCCTTGGAAGAAAAGTTATGACCAACTGAGACAACATATTAAAAAGCAGAGACATTACTTTGTCAACAAAGGTCCGTCAAGGCTATGTTTTTTCCAGTAGTCATGTATGGATGTGAGAGTTGGACTATAAAGAAAGCTGAGTGCTGAAGAATTGATGCTTTTGAACTGTGGTGTTGGAGAAGACTCTTGAGAGTCCCTTGGACTGCAAGGAGATCCAACCAGTCCATCCTAAAGGACATCAGTCCTGGGTGTTCATTGGAAAGACTAATGTTGAAGCTGAAACTCCAATATTTTGGTCACCTGATGTGAAGAGCTGAATCATTTGAGAAGACCCTGATGCTGGGAAAGATTGAGGGCAGGAGGAGAAGGGGACGACAGAGGATGAGATGGTTGGATGGCATCACCGACACACTGGACATGGTTTGGGTGGACTCCGGGAGTTGGTGATGGACAGGGAGCCCTTGCCTGCTGTGGTTCATGGGATTGCAAAGATTCAGACACAACTGAGCGACTGAACTGAATTGATGATCTGTGCACAGAGCTCCTTCTGGTCCCTTCATACTACTGATGAACTGAAGTAGGTCCCTTCCCTACTGCTCTCTGCCCTTGAAGGACCACCAGGTCCCTTCCCTACTGCCTCTGGTCCCTTCTTACTACTGCTGAAGGGAAATAGGTCCCTTCCCTACAGCTCTCAGTGCTTGAAGGACCAGGCAGTCCCTTCCCTACTGCTCTCTGGCCTCTTTCTTACTACTGCTGAAGAGATGTACCTCCCTTCCCTACTGCTCTCTGGTCCCTACTTACTGCTGCTGAAGAGATGTACGTCCCTTCCCTACTGCTCTTGGCCCTAGAAGGACCACAGGTCCCTTCCCTACTGCTCTCTAGTCCCTTCTTACTACTGCTGAAGGGAAGTAGGCCACTTCTCTACTGTTCTCAGCCATGAAGGATCAGCAGATCCCTTCTGAACTGCTCTCTAGTCCCTTCTTAACTACTGCTGAAGGAAAGTAGGCCCCTTCCCTACTGTGCTCGGCCCTTGAAGGACCAGCAGGTCCCTTCCCTACTGCTCTCTGGTTCCTTCTTACTACTGCTGAGGGAAGTAGGCCCTTTCCCTATTCCTCTCAGCCCTTGAAGGACCAGCAGGTCCCTTCCCACTGCTCTCTGGTCCCTCCTTACTACTGCTGAAGGGAAGTAGGTTCCTTCCCTACTGATCTGGGCCCTTGAAGGACCAGCGCTCTTTATCATGGATCAGTTAACACCAGCAGGGTGGCCAGGGTAGGAGCTATTCACCTTTCAAGGGCTCAGACCAGGTGGGCAGCATCAGGTGGCCTGGCTTCTCCTGGGTGGTAGAGGCAGGCACTCACAGGAGGATGGATGTGCAGGGCAGTCTCCCTGGGATGGGAATCCGGCAGGCTGCTGCTGGTACAGCTCGGGTCCGCTAGGCTGCCTACGGCCTGGGCCCCCGCCCCAGCCCTGCTGCCCCCAGAACTCCCAGACACTGTATCAGTGTTTGGGCTCCAGCTGTCCTGTCCTGGCAAAGTAGATTCTGAAGTTATGATACTAAATGCAGCTCAACTTGACAGTAACTTCAAAAAGCTTCACATCTTAGAGTTGAAACGAAGGAAAAGTTGCCCTCCAGAAATTGAGGAAGGAAAACTTCAGCCTTGGACAAAACCACTAGCGGAAGAACCCATTTATGATCCTGTACATGCAGCTCCAGCGGGGTTTGCTGTCCAGTTATATTTCTTGTAGTACTAGTATTAGCTGTTTTGCATCTTCATAGTGTGAAAAGGATTGAACTGGAAGATAGCATCAGTGCCAGCAGTAGTTCCCAAGGGCTGTCTCAGTCCCAGTCGTACCCAGATGTCTCGGTATGTGAGAGGCAACACACCCAACAATACAACTCCCATCTCCAGTTATCCGACCTTGTGGCTAGAGGAGTACGACTTGAGAAGTGTCGCTCTTTTGGAGGCCAGAGCTTAGGTGAATGATATCAAAATATCTATCCAGAGAGAGGAACTCAAAAGATGTACTCTAAGAAGGTACCTTTTGGTGTACCTCCCATGGGGTTTATGTAGATGAAAAAGATCCAGATAAAGAGCAACAAGCTTTTGTAAAAACAGTTAGAGATCAAGCTTCTGAAATTCAGCTGACAGCGATGCTCCCTGAAAGTTGTGAGCTACGAGATCGTCATCACAGAAATCTTCCTATTAGACATGTGTGAACAGAAGAGGGGGAAAAGCCCATGGTGGGTTGCCTTACATGAACTGGGGGTATCTTAAATTGTTTTTATGACAGTGGAACTATGTAGAGACCAATAGTCTTCAGGCAACTTCTCAACAAAACCTAGTTCACATGCTGTTCAGATTGCATGTGGAATGAGCTATCTGGTCAGAAAGAAGTCATCCACAAAGACCTGGCAGCTAGGAGCTCTATCATTGATGACTTCAATTTAAGAGCAAAGCCAATCCCTCTCCAAGTCTTGTTCCCCATGGACTCTCACTGTCTGGGGAACAACAAAAACATGGGATCGATGGATGGCTTTTGAAAGTCTGGTTAAAAATGAGTTCTCCAACCTTCCCTGGTGATCCAGTGGCTAAGACTCCACACTCCCAATGGGGGCCTGGGTTTGATCCCTGGTGGGGGAACTGGATCCTGCATGCCACAACTAAGAAGTCAGCATGCTGCTACTAAAAGAGCCCACATGTTTATGACTCTGGCCAAACGCCCTAAGTGGACATCTACCCATTTGATGTGGCCCAGTAACTGAAAGAGGGTTACCAAATAGCCCAGATTATCAACTGTCCTGATGAACTGTTTGCTGTGATGGCTTGTGCTGGGCCTTTGATCCAGAGGAGAGGTGGAGTTCCAGCAGCTGGCCCAGTGTCTCACAGAGGTCCATGCGGCCCTGGGGGCCTGTGTCTGACTCTCCTCTCACAGTCCCCCAGCATCAGGAGGAAGGTGCCTGTCGAGGCCCACTTGGAACCAGCCAGTCACATATATCACCCAGAATCACAGAAGGAGATTTGTGTTCCAGAACACATGCCTTAGGAATGCTTAAGCATCTCAACATCTAAGACTTAATGATGTGGAATACTTTCTCAATATCACTTTTATTAGGTTTAACTGAAAATGTTTGTGTAAATTTTTGCACATAGTTGCCTTTGAGGTATAGGTATATTCTTACAAAATAGTTTTAAAAATTGTTTAAACATACATATTTGAACTAACAATCTTATTACCAACTGCTTTTTATTTTCTTAACTTCTACAAGGTAATGCAGTTGATTCACCTTTAAAGTTTTGCTTTCTTTCACTAGTGCTGGGAATGATTTATCTTCAACATACAGTACTTTTTTTAGGTAAATAAAAACCATCCGGCAGTTATGGGCTAATGCCCCCGCTCCTTTATTACAGAGTAGCTACCTTGGTCCAAAGTGCCATACAGGAATCCACAGGTGTGAGCAGAGGATAGTGGCCATGGAACAACTCTAGTGTGACATCTAGGCCAGCTGCTGGTGGGTCTTGTTTGTTCCCTGTGGCCCTGCTTATGCCAAAACACATAACCACTTCTATCCTATGACGGCTGGCCTAGCTGAACTAATGACGAGGCGTTGATGAGCACACATCATGATGGGCAACCCCAGTCCATGACCAGAGGCCTCATCTCTGCCAGGCCCCAGGACCACACTAGGAGCCACGTTTAAATGGTGTGACTTTCCCCACTGCAAGTGGCATGGCCTAGCTTCAGGACACTCGGGGTCTGTGTTGTGAGCCTTCAAGTAGAAAATGGCATGTAGCACCTTTCTGACCACAGATACCTCTGATGTCACCAGTTCTGCTGGGTCATCTGCCCAAGAAGCAGCTCCAGCCATGCCCATCATTCACCTATTGTGACTGCTTTTGTGCTGGGACAGCAGGTTGCAGCAGAGACCTAGGGTCCGCAAAGCCTCAAATATTTCTTCTGTACCATTAGAGGAAACCTAAGGCCACAGTGGTATTAAATGGAGATAGGATAGGGACCACACCCCTGCAGCCCTCGAGAGGTTGTCAGTTGGTACTTGTCTCTGTATTTCCTCCAGGATGTTGTGTACACATACTGTTGGGGGATGTGGAGGTAGGGTCTGAAGTTTGAATCTGGAATTCACTAATACGGTAGCCTTCACCCCACGATAATCTACTAGCTACTCAGGTCTCCATGCATGTCACAAGTCCAGGGCATGTGAAATGACCACTGTGTGGTCTGTGGACCCAGTGATAACCACTGTAAGCAGAACCTGGGACTGCTGTCCATTGATGGCCTGGTACTCCGAGCATCGCTTCAACAATTGGGGGACCATGATGATGCTACGGTTCCTGTGCCTGATATTAGAAATACACTAGGTGCAATGTGAATGTGAGAGTAGTTTCTGCTTCTGCAGGTTCACTTACCCCAGTAAATAACCATGTGGCTCTTTGGGAAAGAATGGAAGGACTTTTGCCCTAGATGTGGTGATGAAAGGGCCCTCCTCTTTAGAACATGGCTTCTTTCTCTGGTGATACCTTCTGTGAAGTGGCTCAGATCCGGAAAATGGGCCTGGATCAGGTGTTTGGTAGGAATGGCCGCCTTTGGCTTCCTGATCATCCAGCCTTGTGTTCTGTCTCTATTTCTTTCAATGGTACAGTTTGTATCTAGGTTCCTGCCCATCTTCTTGCCTTTAGGATCGCCCTGTGCTATGAGCCAGCATCATATTCTCTGCAGTCAGGCCCTGGCTGGCATTGAGAATCTCTAACCACTTTGACCACTGCACCTACTTTTCTGCTGCCCTAGAGCACCCCTACTTGGAATCTGGTTTTTTCCACAACTTCCATCCCTGTTCCTGATAGAAGCCACAGGAACACGGTCTCCTACCACCATCCCTAACCTTCTGCAAAAGTCAACCTTGAGCTGTTGGAGATGCTTCTCATCCGTGCTTTCCTCTCGAGCTCCATAGAGTCCATCAGGCTTTCCCATGGATCTGGTGGATTGCACACTCTCCTGCCCGTTCATACCGTGTCCGCCCTGGCAGATTCACTTCTCTGAGCCTTGGATCCCCTCCTCTACCACCTGCCTCGGAAGTTCTGAATTTTCTCTTTCATGCCAGGTGGACCGGGCCTTTCTCCTGGCTTCCAAGACCCATCCTAGTGGGAGATCACCACGTCTCCCCGGCCTTGCTAAGCCCAGTGACCCGTGATTATAAACTTTCTCTTATCTAGGTTTGGGTTCTGAGCTCATCCTCCCCACCCCCACCCCCACTGGCTGTGATCCGCTTCCTCAGGAACAGCCCCCTCACCCTCTGCATCTCCCACAGGACACTCAGAGAGAAGCTGACAGTCCTCTGGGTTTAGGCCTTTCCTTCTGAGCCAGCCTGGCCCATCCCTGGGAAATGTATGTGTCGGTTAGTGCCACGTGCGGAGCTTGTGAGCAGAGTGGAAATGGGGCATATCCAGGGTTGTGGTGTTTCTTGCCTGACTGAGGCTTCATCATCTTCCTTAGTCATACTTGGTGAGGGGCTGGGGCGGCAGGCGGAGCCGTCCTGCTCTGTCAGCCCAGCCCTGCAGCCCTACTCTGCTCTCACAGAACTGGGGTGGAGGCCTATGGGTCTTCTTCTCCCAACCTCACCCTCACTGCGGTTTGCCTTCACAGATGCTCACTCTCTCTCCTTTGACTTCATCGTTGATCCTCAGCCCAGACCTGGACAGCCATGGTGTGAGGTTCAAGGCCAGGTGGACAGAGAGCTTTTTCTCTCCTATGATTGTGGTCATGCTAAGATCATATTCACAAGAGTATTGGGAGAAGAAGTGAAAACCATAAAGGCCTGGGAAACACAGGTCGAAACACTCAGAGACATCAGGGACTGGATCAGGGACCAACTGCATGACTTTACACTGGAGAAACACATGCCTAGAGGTGAGTTAGAAAGTCCAAGCACAGGAGGGCCAGATTAGGGGCTTAGCTACATTCACTGTTTATAGGTAAAAACTGTAATTGGATATTGGTCCTTCCCTAGTAGTCCAGTGGAAGGAGTGGCCTTTGGGGAGAGCACAGGGCCACATTAGCTGGGCCAAGGGAGGTGGACCCAGGTGGGGCAAAGAATCTGTCAAGCCCAAAGGCTGAGCTCTTTCTTTCCCATGGTGGGGCAGACCCTCTCACCCTGCAGGCCAGGATGACATGTCGCTGTGAGGATGACAGACACGTCAGGGGATCCTGGCAGTTTGGCTTGAATGGACTAAAGATCCTCCACTTTGATTCGGAGAATGGACACTGGAGGGTGGATCACCCTGGAGGCAGATGGATGAAAGAGAAGTGGGAGAATGACAGAGCTGTGACCAACTTCTTGAAGAAGGTCTCCATGGGAGACTGTCGGGCCTGGCTTAAGGCTTTCTTGGTGCACTGGGAGGAAATATTGAAGACCACGGGTAAGTGAGAAGGGAGGAGAAAGTGATACTCCTCTCATGGTGACATGGACCCACCCTTCTGTGTGTGTGTGTGTGTGTGTGTGTGTGTATGTGTGTTTGAGAATGTGATCCATCAGAGGTGAGTTGTTCCTGGGAGAGCAATGACCCAGGGATGCTCTGTCATCCTCCTTCCTCTTCCACCTCCTGACATCTCTCCTCACAGCACAGGCCTTTGGACAACTGAACATGGATTTTTGCTGATCCCAAACCTGTAGACATCTTTTTGATTTCTGGGATTTATTTCTCACTGTTCCCTCTTTCCAGAATCTTCTTTCAAATGTCACCAATCCTTCTTCTGGAAATCTGTCAATACCACCTCTGCTGTCAGCTCCTGAGGACTCCATCCTCAGGTCACCATCTCTGATGTCACAGCAGGACTGAGTGGCTGTGTTGGAAACCTTGCTCCCCCATTAGCTGTCAGAGCCCCGTGAGGACTGGGCTCCTCCCTTCCCCCCGTCTCGCCTGGGGATCTATCTCAGGGGCCTCCATGTGATGGGTGTAAACTTCTGCATAATAGGGGTACGTGAGTCAGGGAAGTGAGGAGGCATTTGCCAAGTTTGGGGTCTGGACAAGGGCTTCACTCTTACTCTCCTTGCAGCATCACCGACCACAGTCCCACCTACAGTGCAGCCCACGGCCCCACCCATCAGTCACGTCACCTGGATCGCCACTGGGGTTCTCACCAGTTTTGTCATAATGGGCATCATAGCCTGGATCACTTACAAGAAGAGGTACTGAGGGCAGAATTCAGAGGGAAGGCGGGGGCACAGGGCCTGGTGTGAGGACAGGGAGGGGAATCCCACAGGCTGAGTCACAACTGTTGCTGCTCCGGGAGTACAGGCCTGGCCTATCCCCTTCCCACAGTCTCTACTGTGGGGCTCCTGCCTTGCCTGCTTGACCCATGCCACTGCATATTAGAAAAAGCCTTTGGAGTAGGGTCTGCAAACGCCTTCCCACCCCTTCCTCCTGTGATTGGGAATCCCATGCAACCTCTGCCCTTCACTGAACCTCCTCATCCTGGAAATGAGCCAGGTGAGTAAGACCTCATATAACCTGACAGCAAGAACTCAGACAAGCTCAAGCCTCAGTTCTGATAGCTCCTCACTGTCAGATGACAATGGGAAGTGGTTGGTGGCTGGGTGCAGGAAGGCTGGGGGCCTGTTGAAGTTGCACAGACTGCTGGCTTGCAGGGCCCCTGGTAGGTGATGTGAGAACAGCAGGCACTCAGGGCGAGGGCAGGACTCACGGGGGCTGAGAGCAGCATGGGGGCTCCACATGATGTGTCAGCGGGGAGGGCACCCACCCAGGAGCCAAGATGAGAGGGCCCGGGCTCTCATCCCAGGAAGAAGGGGTGGGAAGGCCTTTGCAGACCCAACTCCAAAGGCCCGTTCTCACAGGAAGTGGCCTGGGTCAAGCAGGCAAGGCAGGAGCCCCACAGCAGAGACTGTAGGAAGGGCTGAGGCCAGGCCTGTGCTCCTGGAGCAGCAGCAGTTGTGACTCAGTGTGGCCTGCACGTCACCAGCCTCCTGGGGACCCAGAGCCTCCATCACTGAGAGGCCCTGCCTTGAGCAGAGGTGCTTGGGGATGGTGGGCCTGAGCTGGGGTGGAGGCACCCAGCTGGGCGGGACCAGGAAGAGACGGGGTGCAGGGACCCTGGTCCTGACAGCTGTGTGTGCTGCTGGCTCAGAGGCTGGAGGGGAACAAAGGAAGGCGGTTTCCCTGCAGTCCTCCAAGGCTGTCAGGAAGCAACGCCCCTCCTCCGAGGACCTGATCTCTGGTCCTTTAGGCCCACCTCGGGGAGTATCCGGACCTGAGTAAAGGGAGCAGATTGATTCCTCACTGGCTGCAGTCCTGAGCCTAAGCAGTGGGTGTCAGGGCCTGGGGTGACTCTGTGATGCAGGAAGGAAGGAGGAGGTGACAAGAAGCTGCTGGGCCTGGGGTGGGGGTGGGGGTGGAGGACATAGGAGCCCCTCAGGGAGGGCGGAACTGGAGGGGGAGTTGGGGAGGGGCAGCCCCAGGAATGTGAGAGGAGTTCCTCAGCCTCCTGGACCAATACCTGTTTCTTTTCTGCAGGAGACTGTGTTCCCAGGAAGCCCCTGACAGGTGCTCTGTTGGCCTCAGGACTCAGTCTTTGCTTGGCTGCTTTTGTTCTCCTGCTGTTCACTTTACAGCCAAGAGATCAGACCTTAGGAGTCCCAAGTCTGTCTACCAGTTATGATGACACAGTGGCTGCACCATCTGCGTCTCCTGTCGCATCTGATGAGCATCCTCCTCAACATCTTTATTTTTTTCAAACCTAATTTCTCTTGGTGCTGAGTGACGGAATCCCTGAACTGAAACTTTCAACTATTTGAACAAGAGATCTCCACAAACAGAACTCTTTCAGTCTTCTTCTAGTTTTTGGAAAATTAGACTTTTCCCTGCATCGTGACCTTATTCTTACAAATGATGATATTGCTGGAAAAATACATCTGTTATTACAGGACTCAGGGATTTTTTTCTATGTCCAGAGAAACAACTTCAGTGTATTTTCAATGGGACAAAATTTTACATTGACTGATTCCCTTCATAATTTATTACCCTACTGGCGCTGAGTCATGTTCGATTCTTTGTGACCCCATGGACTGTAGCCCACCAGGCTCCTATGTTCATCAGATTTCACAGCAAGAATACTGGAGTGGGTTCTTATTTCCATCTCTAGGGGATCTTCCTGACCCAGGGATCGAATCCTTGTCTCCTGTGTCTCCTGCGTTGGCAGGCCAATTCTTTACCACTAGCGCCACCTGGGAACCCTTTATGCTGCTGCTGCTGCTGCTTCTAAGTCGCCTCAGTCGTGTCCGACTCTCTGCGACCCCATAGACAGCAGCCCACCAGGCTCCCCCATCCCTGGGATTCTCCAGGCAAGAACACTGGAGTGGGTTGCCCTTCCTTCTCCAATGCATGAAAGTGAAAAGTGAAAGTGAAGTCACGCAGTTGTGTCTGACTCCTAGCTACCCCATGGACTGCAGCCTACCAGGTCCTCCCTTTATACTGATCCTTAAATTAATATTACAAAAGAGTTAAGTACTTCATGCCTGTTTTCTAATCCAGGAGAAAAGTCATGGTATTTCACCATTCCTCCACATTATGGGACTAAATAAAACCAATGATAATGCTTTATTTCTTGTGGAAACAGAGAATTTAAAGATCACTCCTAAACAAACATGCAGTCCAGTTGTGGGGTGATCTTTAAATTCTCTGGATTTTTAAATGTATATTTCACCATATCCCAACACTAGGTCATATGTTCACCCTACTATGCAGCCATCCCAATGTTAGTTCTAGGCTGGAAAACGTGGACTAAAAGCCGTGTAAATACAGGCAGACCTCAGAGATATTGCAGGCTGGGTTCCAGACCAGGGCAATAAAGTGAATTTCACAATAAAGGGAATCACACAAACTTTTTCATTTCCACTGCAATGTAGTGTTATGTTGACATGGAATTCTGTTAAGGGTGCAATAGCTTTATGTGCAAATAAATAATGTACAGACCTTAATACACAACACTTTGTTTCTAAATTAAAATATGTTGAGCATCATCTGAGCCTCCAGGGAGTCATCATCTTTTTGCTGGTGGAGGGTCTTGTCTCAAGGTCTGTGGCTGCTGACTGATCGGGGTGGTGGTTGCTGAGGGTTGCAGTGGGTAGTGCAATTTCTGAAAATAAGACAACAATGAAGTTTGCCACATTGTTTGACTCTTCCTTTCACAGATGATTTCTCTTCAAATGAATGCTCTTTGACGGTGTTTTACCCACAGTAGAACTTTCAAAATTGGAGTTAATCCTCTCAAACCTTCCTGCTGCCTTTGCAACTAAATTTATTCTAAACACAATATTCTAAGTCCTTTGTTGTCATTTCAACAATCTTCACAGAATCTTCACCAGGAGTAGATTGTATATCAAGAAACCACTTTTTTTGCTCATCCATTAGAATCAACTCTCATTTATTCCAATTTTATCATTCAGTTCAGTTCAGTCACTCAGTCGTGTCCGACTCTTTGCGACCCCATGAATCACAACACACCAGGCCTCCCTGGCCATCACCAACTCCCAGAGTTCACCCAAACTCATGTCCATGGAGTCAGTGATGCCATCCAGCCATCTCATCCTCTGTCGTCCCCTTCTCCTCCTGTCCCCAATCCCTCCCAGCATCAGTCTTTTCCAATGAGTCAACTCTTCACAAAAGTATTGGAGTTTCAGCTTTAGCATTAGTCCTTCCAAAGAACACCCAGGACTGATCTCCTTTAGAATGGGCTGGTTGGATCTCCTTGCAGTCTAAGGGACTCTCAAGAGTCTTCTCCATTAGAGTGCAACAATCAGTCCCATCTTCACATTAGGCTCCACTTCTAATTCTAGCTCTCTTGTTATTTCTACCGCATTGTAGCTACTTCTTCCAGTGAAATCTTGAACCCCTCAAAGTCATCTAAGAAGGTTAAAATCAACTTTTAAATTCCTATTAATGTTATTTCAACCTCTTCTCATGAATCACAAATGTTTCGTGAATTCGCTCTAGAAAATTTTCAATTGACTTTGCCCAGATCCATCAGAGGAATCACGATTTGTGGCATTTGTATTTCCTAAATACTGCGACTTGAACATCATGACTACGCCTTGATTCATGGGCTGCAGAACGGATGCTGTGTTAGCAGGTGTGAAAACAACGTGAGTCTCATTGTACTTCTCCATCAGGGCCCTTGGGTGCTTTCTCAATGAGCAGTGATATCTTGAAAGGAATCTTTTGTGGGAGCAGTAGGTCTCAACAATGGATTTAATATTTTTGGTAATCAGTGTTGTAAACAGATATGCTGTCATCTCGACTTTGTTGTTCCATTTGCAGAGCACAGGCAGGGCAGGTTTAGCATAATTCTGAAAGTCACTAGGATTTTCAGAAGGTAAGTGAGGCTTAGCTTCAACTTCAAGTCACCAGCTGCATTAGCCCCTAACAAGAGAGTCAGCCTATCCTTTGAATCTTTGAAGCCAGGCACTGACTTCTCCTTGCTAGCTATGCAAGTCCTCGGGGGCATCTTCTTCCAATAGAACACTCTTTTGTCTACACTGGAAAGCTCTAATTTAGGATAGCTATCAACATAGATTATTTTATTAGATCTTCTGGATGACTTGCTGCAGCTTCAGCATCATCCCTCTCTCTTCCACTTTATGCGCTTTATGTTCGGAAGATGGCTTCTTTCCTTAAAACTCATGAACCAACCTCTTCCGGCTTTCAACTCTTTTTGCTGCAGCTTCCTCACCTCCTTCAGCCTTCATAGACTTGAAGAGAGCTAGGGTCTTGCTCTGGATTAGGCTTTGGCCTAAGGCAGTGTTGTGATCTTTCCTCCAGTCCACTGAAAGATTCTCCATATCACCAGTAAGGCTGTTTTGCTGTCTTCTCCTTTGTGTGTTCACTGGAGGAGCATTTTTGATTTCCTTTAAGAACATTTCCTTTGCTTCACAACTTGACTATTAGGGGGAAGAGGCCTAGTTTCTGGCCCATTTTGGCTTTGACGTGCCTTCTTTAAAAGCTTAACCATTTCTATCTTTGGATTTAAAGTGAGAGAGGCATGATTCTTCCTGTTAATGGGACATGTAGAGGTAATGTTATTAATTGGCCTAATTTTGATATTGCTGTGTCTCAGGGATTCAGGAGTTTCAGGAGAGAGATGGGCGGGTCAATGGAACAGTCAGGACACACACACATATCAGATGGCAATGTGCCCATGATTCCCGGCACCCCAAAACAAGTACAATACTAACATGAAAGATCATTGATCACACAAAGGCAAAATCAAGATGGCCAAGTAGGACGCCCTGAGCTCCACTCTCCCACGAACACACCAAAACTACAGCCACATACAAAACAGCTGTCTTTCCGAGAAAATGACCGACCTGACACCAGCAGAACATCCCCTCTATAACCAAGATAGAGAAAGAACCACGCTGAGAAGGGCAGGAGCAGAAAAGAAAGGATCTAGTTGGGACCCTTTGGCCAGGTACTCTCAAACGGAGGGGTCATCACAAACTGGAGCATTCTGCCTAAGGAGCAGGAGGTTGTGGCCCTACATCAGGCACCCCAGCCCTGGTGCAGTGCTGGAAGAAGCAGCCCCATGCCCCCACTCCCCCACCCCCATTTTAGAAACCAAGAGGGTTTATGATCTGGAGCACTGGAGGACTATGGGAAATGGAGACTCCACTCTTAGAGACCATGGGCACAGAATTGCTTGCTCCCTGTCCCAGCACAGAGTCAGCAGATTGCAAAGCATCTGGTGCTCTGGCCAGCATTTGGAGACCATGCCTAGCATTGGCTGGGGCTCACAGCCAGCAGAGCTCCAGACAGGAGTCTCCCCGCAACCCATCCCCCCACCAACACACACACAGACACACAGGGAGAAGCCAAAGCTTGGCTCTAGCCAATCTTTCAGCTCTGCCCCACCTCCATGTGACAGCAGCCCAGGCTAAGACAATCTCTGCAGGTCCCTGGGATCCTGATGAGTTGTGTGACTGCATTGCCACACACAGGCTTATCTGGTAGAAGCCCTGACTCACACCAGTCCGGCACCATGCTCTACCTTGGGGTCACCCAGCTGCCGCCCACGGAGAGCAGCAAACTCTGTGAATCAACAGGTGCAAAGGAGACAAGAAGATTCTCAACTGACTCACTAGAGTCTCTGTGTGGGACGGACCTGTGCTGAGAGGCTGGTTGGAGGACAAGGGACCCACAAGTGTGGGCAGGACTCAGGGTTGGGTGGGGCAAGAGCTTGGTGGGGCCAGGTGAGCTGAGTGGGGAGACTCTCCCTTATGAAGGGCTGGGGGCGGGAGCCTGGGTTGAATCCCCCAGAGGAGGCAACCCAGAAGCCCCTGATGGACTCAGACCACAGGGAGGAAGGACTGGGAGAACAGGAGGAAGTCAGAGGCTACCGTCAGAGATGGGCCAGGTCGGCCCCGTGTGAGGAGTGTGGGCCCCAGGGACCTGGGCACCCAGACTCACCCCAGGCATGCCCCTGACCCCAGCCTCACCCCAGATCCCCAGGCGTGAGGTCAGAGGTGGAGGGCTGGGGAGGTTGGAATTAGTACCTGAGGCAGTTTCACGGATGTGGACTATAGATACCTCCAGAAACAGGAATCTAGACAAAATTCTGACTCTGCTAGTTTCTTCATCTTGACATGCCTCAATTTACACATTTGTAAATGGGAAACGCTCCCTACGGGATTGAAGAGAGGCTAAATATTCATTTAGGACCTGAGGAGATCATGCAGGTAACCCTGAATTTGTCTATGCTGAGGACTCGCCAACCCCTGTCTCAGGAGTTGTTGTTGTTTAGTCACTAAGTCGTATCTCTGTGATCCTATGGACTGTAGCCCGCTAGCCTCCTCTGTCCATGGGATTTCCTCAGGCAAGAATATTGGAGTGTGTTGCCATTTCCTCCTGCATGGGATCTTCCCCATCCAGGGATGGAACAGACATCTCCCACATTGACAGGTGGATTCTTTACCGCTGAGCCACCTGGGAAGGCCCTTATCAGGTGTTAGTACTGCTAAAAAAAACACAGGACCACGGGGATCCAGAGAAGGGGATGGATAGAAGAAAGGTGAGGGGCAAATCATTGAAATTTTGAGGAAAATTAGCCCCACAGAGGGTGTGGGGAGCCTGGGGAAGCCCCCAGGAGAGACTCCAGTGGGAGGACTCTGGGGACTCATTCCCTTCTCCACTGGCCAACCAGGCTCCTCCCCAAGGGTGGGTCACCCTGGGGCTCCAGGTGGCAAGGGCTGCTGGCACCAACTTCAGTCTTACCATCCTGGTCCTGCTTCTGCTGCCCAACTGTGCCCACAAAGCGCAGCATGGTGAGTTCCTGGTGAACCTGCTGGGAGAGGGCGGGATGATGCATCATAACCAGAGAGTGGGACCCGAGCTGGTCTTGGTTAGAGAGCCCACGGGTGCAGTGTTGCCTCTGCCTCCTCCTTCTCAATCCTTAGGTGAGCTCCTTCCCTTGTTGGCACCTGCTGGGCTGGTTGGCCACTTTCAGGCCAGCAAAAGGGCAAACTGGTTGAAATAGCAATGCTCAGACAATGGGAGGTGGGGAGGCGAGAGGACAAGGAGAGCATGGCAGGAAACACTGCCATCCCTAAGCTCCCAGCCCCTCACCCATGCCTCCAGGAGTGGGACCCCTGTAGCAGGGCTGGGACAGGCAACCTTCCTGTGGGGAGGAACCGGGACACCCCCTGAAAAGCACCACACCACTGATCTCATCTGTTCACACAAACCCTTCTCCTCCACACAGCCCCCTGCCCTTGACTCCCAGGCCACTTTACCAGCTATAATCCACCCGTGCCACCCCAGGCTCTCCCTTCCCCAGACACATCCCCTTAGTGGCTACAGCTCTTCCCCCGCAGCTCACTAAGTTCATTCCACATCTTTGCATCCCGAGAAGCGCAGGGCGTCCAATACCTTCCCACCTGTGAAGGGACCTGAATCACACTCTCCACCACTGGCATCTTATCCCCTTGCCTGAGGACTTACCCCAGCAAAAGCCTCCCAGCCTGGTCCCCAGGAGGGTCGGGAGCCCAGTTGCCCAAAGTATGACATGGGGCATCAGGGTGAGGAGGGGCACCCCCACTTCTACCCTTTGGTCCCACATTCATATCGTCCACAGTCCATGGAGATGGCAGCCTGTAGTGGTTATTGATTAAGACAGGAGTTGGGGAAATCTACAGAAGACAAATCTGTTCGTCTCTTCAGGCCTTTTGGCGTCTGTCTCTGTGCATCTCCAGGTTTGTGGTGGGACAACAGGCAAAGACAACGTGAAAAACCAAAGGAATCCCTCTTAACACTGCCCTGGTTTGCGAACCCCAGCACTGGGTGACTCATCACCTGGGGAATTATCCAGGGGCTCCCTCGGCTGCCTGTTTATGAACAACCCTGCCTGGTCCTGCCTTGTAGCCTCTGGTGGTGGGAATGTGATAGGAGGGTGGGTCCTGCAGTTACAGGCTAAGGCCCCCCTCCTCTGCTGTAGAGTGGCTTCCTCGGTCCAAGGGGCCATGGGGACCCTGTGTAACCACAGAGGTGAGCAGAGGACAGGGAGGTACCACAGTTCTGCTGTCAGGTCTTGGTCCCCTGCTGGTCATCTTATCTGTTCCCTGTGGCCCTGCTTATGCCAAACCACATGATCACTTCTATCCTGTGACAGCTGGGCTCTCAGTAATGATTACCGAGTGGATGAGCCCAGTTCATCAAGACCAGAGGTCCCTTCTCTACCAAACTCATGACCATAACAGTAGCCATGTTTAAATGTTAGGCTTTCCTCATTCAAGTGGTGAGGCCATGCTTCTGACCCTGTGGGGCTGGGTTGTGATCCTCTGATTAGGATGTCATAAGCTGTCCCTGGGGGAGGGCATGGCAACCCACACTGGTATTCTTGCCCAGAGAATCCCACAGACAGAGGGACCTGGTGGGCTACAGTCCATAGGGTTTCAAAGAGTCAGACACGACTGAAGTGACTTAGCAGGCAGGCAGGTTACCCCTGGCACGATTTCCCCCACTGGTGGACTTCTGTGTCATGGGTGCTGCAGGGTCCTAGGGTCCCAGTGGCAGTTCCCGCCACACTCATTCCTTCATGTCCTTTCCATGAACACCTTCCACAGCTAAGTTGAGCAGTTGCAGAGGCCTCTGGTCTGCAAATCCTGAAATATTTAGTGTCTGGCTATTGATATAAATGCTTTAGACCAGGCAGATATAAAAAGGAGATGTGAAGGGATCACAGCCCTGCATGCTTTCAGGCCATGATTGTCACTAATCTCTGTCATTTTACCTAGAAAAGGGTGGTCTTGCAACATTCTGTTTGTAGCAAAGGAAAGGCAATATGAGAATGTACTCGTATTTCTCAACTATGGCAGCCTTCTCCCCCTTCCTAACTACAGAGACTTTTCCATCACTGGTTCAAATCTGGAACATGTGAAATAACCACTGTGTGGGTCTTCACACACCTGATACCCCTGTAAGCAGGATGCAGGACGGTTATATATTCAGTACCCTGCATCTCATGCATCACATTGATAACAGCGGGGCCACGATGATGCTTCAGATCCCTGGACATGGTGTGAGTCACACACTGGGTCCATAGGAATGTGGGGCGGCTTCTGCTTCCCAATGTGCACTTACCTGAATCAATGGCCATGTGGCTTCCAAGGATGGGGAAGGACAGAGGACTGCCGCACTGCACTTGCCATGGTGATAAGTGGGCCCTCCTGCTGGAAACTGGCCTCTCTGTGTAGTAATGGAGTCTCTGTTCTGATAACAGGCTCAGTTCTAGCAACTGAGCAAAGTATCCAGACAAACTGTTGGAATGGCTGTTTTCAGCGTCCTGATCATCCAGCTTGTGTTCTATGTTCTTTTCGTTTCTGGGTTTTGTTGTTTTTTGGTTGGCTGCCTGGCTTTGGGGATCTTAGTTCCCTGACCAGTGATCAACCCGGGCACCTGGCAGTGAAAGCCCGAAGTCCTAACCATTGGAGCCCCAGGGCATTCCCTTGTCTCATTCCTTTCCGTTGTGCAGTTTGTGTCTAGGTTGGCCACCCATCCGGGGTGTTTGCCTCCAGGATCTCCCTGTGCTGGGAAACAGCATCATACTCTGCAGCCGTCCCATCTCTCTACTCATATCAACCATTGCGCCTGCTTTGTTCCTGACACGGTGCATCCCCACCTGGGATCTGGATGTGTTCAATCCCTGTTTCTGCTGGAAGCCCACTGGAGACACCATGTCTGAGCAGCATCCTGTCCTTCAGCAAAAGCCCTCCTGTGTTACCGACCAGTGCTCTTGGACTCGATCAATAGAAGTTGGTAAAAGGCCAGACACAAATTCAGGGGGAAAAAAAGCTTTATTGGGACTCATGAGGGAGCAAAAACAAGTAACATGTTCCCTTGCTGACTCCAGAGGGCGGGGGAGCTGGTTCTGCATATGAGTTGAGGGTGGGGGCAGGTCCTGGGTTCAGGCCAGAGGGGTGACCTGGGTGGTTTGTTCCCCCTTGGTGGTGCTGTATGCAGGGATCATGACCAGTACCCTGCTTTTGCACCTGGCTGCTCTGAAATCCCCTTGGGTTTTTGGTCTTTTGTATCTTGTTTTGATTATTTGCCCCAACTGCACATGCATGCAATTATTTTCAGCCCTTTTTAATTTCTTCATATTTTGATGCTTGATGTGACTTTTGTCCAGATACACTCACTGCAACAAACTGTCCCAGCCTGTCTCATTACCCACTGAGGGGTCCTACACCCGTATTCTTAAGGGTTAAGGGCCTGAACCTTTCTTCTATCAAAACTTCTCCCTGCTGGACAAGGACCACTGAACTGAGCCTCCCCTCAAGGTGTAGAAGTCTTTCACAAAGACCTACTGCTGCTGCTCCAGGAGCACAGGCCTGGCCTCAGCCCTTCCCACAGTCTCTGCTGTGGGGCTCCTGCCTTGCCTGCTTGACCCAAGCCACTTCCTGTGAGAACAGGCCTTTGGAGTTGGGTCTGCAAAGGCCTTCCCACCCCTTCCTCCTGGGATGAGAGCCTAACCCCTCTCATCTTGGCCCCCTTGTTGGGTCCCCTCTCTGCGGACACATCATGTGGAGCCCCCATGCTGCTCTCAGCCCCCGTGAGTCCTGCCCTCGCCTTGAGTGCCTGCTGTTCTCACACCACCTACCAGGGGCCCTGCCAGCCAGCAGTCTGTGCTCAGTCAGGGGATTTGGCTAACACTTTAAGCATCAATAGGCCCTCAGCCTAGTGAAGGCCCCTCCCTTTTCACAATGTCACCTGACAGTGGGGACTTTTCAGAACTCAGGGCTGAGCTTGTCGAGTTCTGCTCTCAGGTGATATGGGGTCTTATCCCCCTGCTCATTTCCAGGATGAGGAGGTTCAGTGAGGGGCAGGGGTTGGCTGGGAGTCACCTTCCCCGGCCTCACACCAGGCCCTGTGCCCCTGCCTTCCCTCTGAATTCTGCCCTCAGTACCTGTTTCTGGAACTCAGCCCAGAATCCAGGCTGATGAAACCAGTTGTGATGAAACCCATGAGGACCACAGAGAGGATCAAGGTGATGGACTTGATGGCTGTGGTTGTCGACTGGACTGTGAGGGGAGCTTTGGTTAGTGATACTGCAAGGAAAATAAGAGTGAAGCCCTTCTACATACCCCAAACTGAGCAGATGCCTCCTTAACCCCCCTACCCAGGTACCCTACTATAGAGTCTGGGTTTGTTTTTTTTTAATTGGAGGATAATTTCTTTACAATGCTATGTTGGTTTCTATTGTAGGACAAAGCAAATGAGCCATAATTATATGCATACCCCCTCCATCCTGAGCCTCCTTCCCTGCCCTCATCCCAACCCTCTAGGCCATCACATAGTGCCAGGCTGGGCTCCTTGCATTATATAGCAGCTTCCCACTGGTTAGCTATTTTCCACATGATAGTGTGTATATAGGGGCTTCCCTGATAGCTCAGTTGGTAAAGAATCTGCTTGCAATGCAGAACCCCAGTTCAATTCCTGGGTCGGGAAGATCCGCTGGAGAAGGGATAAGCTACCCACTCCAGTATTCTTGGGTTTCCCTGGTGGCTCAGCTGGTAAAGAATCCATCTGCAATGTGGCAGACCTGGGTTCGATCCCTGGGTTGCGAAGATACCCTGGAGAAGGAAAAGGCTTCCCACTCCAGTATTCTGCCCTGGAGAATCCCATACAGTCCATGAGGTTGCAAAGAGTCAGACATGACTGAGCAACTTTCACTTCCAGTGTGCATATACGTCACTGCTACCGTCTCAGTTCATCCACCCTGTCCTTCCCCTGCTCTGTTCACAAGTCTGTCTCTGTGTCATGCAGTCATTTGAACCAACCATATGGCAGCCCCTGTGACAGATCCTGAGGTGAGATGGAGGAAGGGAGGTGCCCCATCTCCACAGAGCTCAGACAGTGGATGGGCGAGCAAGGGTCCCCACACAGCCCCTCAGTTCTGCATGACATCGGATGAGGCGACACGAGGATGTGAACAGATAAAGTCCTCTCAGGAGCTGATGTTTGAGGTGGTATTGACAGATTTCCAGAACTAGAATAGCCAATATTTTAGAGTTTGTAGAGAGAGGGTCAGTAAGAAGGAAATCTCTAGAATCGGAGTGGTGCCCTCATGTTAGGGGTCAGCAAGAATCCATGTACAATGGTTCAAAGGCCTGTGCTATGAGGGAGATGTCAGGAGGCAGAAGAGGAAAGAGGATCAGAGCATCACCAGGGCCATTGTTCTCCCAGGAACTACTCACCTTGAATAGATCACTTTCACACACATAGACACACACACACAGACACACACACAGAGGGGTGGGTCCATGTCCCTTTGAGTGGACTACCACTTCTCCTCATCTCACTTACCCGTGGTCTTCAACATTTCCTCCCAGCACACCAAGAAATCCTGAAGCCAGACCCGACAGTCTCCCATGGAGACCTTCTTGAAGAAGTTGGTCACAGCTCTGTCCTTCTTCCACTTCTCTCTCATCTGTTTCCCTCCAGAATGAACGACTGTCCAGTGTCCATTCTCTGAATCAAAGAGGACATTTGTCCATTGAAAGCAAACTGCCAGTATCCACTGGTGTGTCCATCCTTTTCACACCAACACATTATCTTGCCCTGTAGGGTGAGAGGGGCTGCCTCCACTGTGGGAAAGAAATAGCTCAGCTTCTGGGCTTGACAGAATCTTTGCCCCACTTGGGTCCACTTCCCCTGGGCCCACCTAATCTGGCTCTGGTCTCTCCTCCAAGTCCTGGTCCTTCCACTGGACTACTAAGGAAAGACAATATCCTTTATTTTTTACCTGAAAACAATGAATGTAGCTAAGCCCTCAATTTGGCCCTCCTGCCCTTGGATTTCTTTTTCAATTTATTTTTTACTTGAAGGATAATTGCTTTAGAATATTGTGTGGTTTCTGCCATGCATCAGCATGAATCAGCCATAGGTGTACATATGTCTCCTCCCTCTTGAACCTCCCTCCCACTTCCCTCTCATCCTACCCCTCTAGGTTGTTATAGAGCCTTGGTTTGAGTTCCCTGAGTCATACAGCAAATTCCCATTGGTTATATATTTTACATATGGTAGTGTTTCCATGTTACTCTCTCCATTTGTCCCGCTCTTCTCCTTCCTTCTCCCACCCCACCATGTCCATAAGTCTGCTCTCTATGTCAAAGTCTCCATGCTGTCCTGCAAATAGATTCATAATAATTTCTGTATATATGGGTTAATATATGGTATTTGTTTTTCTCTTTCTGACTTACTTCACTCTGTATAATAGGCTCCAGGTTCATCCACCTCATTAGAACTGACTGAAATACATTCCTTTTCATGGCTGAGTAATATTCCACTGGATAGATGTACCACAGCTTCTTTATCCATTCATCTGTTGATGGATATCTAGGTTGTTTCCATGTCTTAGCTATTGTAAATAGTGCTACAATGAATATTGGGATACATGTGTCTTTTTCTCTTTTGGTTTCCTGAGGGTATATGCCTAGTAGTGGGATTGCTGGATCATATGGTAGTTTTGTTCCTAGATTTTAAAGGAATCTCCATACTGTCTTCCATAGTGGTTGTGTCAATTTACATTCCCACCGACCTAACTCACCCAGGACCCTGTGTTTCTCCATGTAATGTCAGGCAGTTGCTCCTTGAGTAACTCCCTGATGCCCAATGTCTCTGCTTGTGTTTTCCAGACCTCTGTAGTTTTCACTTTCTCTCCCAATGGACTCATGTACTCGATCTTAGACCCACCACAATCATAGGAGAGAAAAGCCTTTCCATCCACCCGGCCTTGAACCACACACCATGGTTGCCTAGGTCTGGTCTGAGGATCAATGGTGAAATGATAGGAAAGAGAGTGAGCATCTGTGAAGGCAAAACACAGCAAGGGTGGGGTCGGGAAAAAGAGATCCATAGCCCTCCTGGCACCCCTCCACCCCCAGTTATGTGAGAGCAGAATAAAGCTGCAAGTCTGGGCTCTCTGAGCAAGGACCTCCCTGCCTGGCACCACCCTCAGCAGTTACAGGCTGAGGAAGAAGATGAAGTCTCTGTCAGGCAAGAAGCCATGCAACATTATGTCCACTCTGTTCACAAGGCCAACACCTAGCATTAGCCAACATATTTTTCTCCAGAGCTGTGCCAGGGCAGTTCAGAAGGAAAGCCCTAAACCTAGAGGACTGGCAGAATCTAGCCCAGTGTCCTGAGGGGAGATGGGGAGCATGGGAAGGCTGCTTCTGAGGAAGAGGGGTCAGGTGTGTGATTCTGAGGAAGTGGAGCAGGATGAGCATAGAACCCAAAGCTGGAGAAGGGAGAGTTCACAATTAGGGGTCACAGGACTTAGCAAGGCTGGGGAGATGCTGCTGATCTCCCACTAGGATGGGTCTTGGAAGCCTGGAGAAAGGCCTGGCCCACATGGCATGAAAGAGAAAATCCAGAACTTTCAAGGCAGGTGGTAGAGGAGGGGATCTGTTAGGGAAATGGAATAGTCTTAGCAAGGAGAGAGGAAAAAAAAAAACAAACAAAAAACAACTATGTCTGGACGTGTGTGTGTCAGTGCATGTCTTTATTTGATATTGCTGAGGTTACTTTGTAAATGAGCTCTATTCAGTTGGCTTTAAAAAAAAGTAAGTGCTTACAAATTGAACAGTTACAAGAGAAATTAACCTAAATGAATATCAGGTTCGCATGAACTGGGAAATATTCAGTATTTAATATCTAGTATTAATGTTTGTTTGCTAATTTAATTAAGACATGTCTCAAGTTATCAACATTGTGTAATGCTTTTATTGTGCCTAGGTTTAATGTAAGCTAAATTTGTCAACAAAGAAAGTAACTTGAGTGAAGAAACTTTCAATGAAAGAAAATGTAAGTGAGATAGGAGGTTTTAGATAAACTTTATTAAGAGTAATTATGCTTTAGGAATGTCTGTCTAAAATAGTCTCTTCAGATTGGGGTAACTTGAACTTTTAGGATTATGCTAAACTAAGTGATGGAAGTTTATTGAATAGCTAGGTGATTTCCAAGTAAAATAAGATTTTGAAACATTAATTACTGAACAGTAACTTCCTCTTACAGAAAAACTAAAGAGATTTTTGACTACTAATGAATATGTTTAATGCCATCCTAAAATGTTCTCTATAAAAAGCAAATGCTTTTAGAAATTATCACTGGTATTTAGTTCACTAATCTACAGGGTGCTAATATAAACTACAGTTCATGGTTGCTTAAGGAAAGTAGAATGTATGTTTTTAGTAAAAAAGATATGAAAAATAAAATTACATTTTATTAAGGGCAAAGAAAGTAGGTCTGATTTACAGGTGGCTGTTTCTAAATGAACAAAGTGATAGAAAAAAAAAGTTTATGGAAACTGGACACGAAGCAAGAGTTTTGTGCATAATACAAGTTTTCTTGAGATGTTGAACTGTCTTTGATAATGGATTTTAACTTTCTTTACCTCTAAATTGATCTGTTCTATGTTTACCTTTCAAATTTTTTTTGCTACCTTGGCCAAGTGAATAACTTGTTTCCCAGTGACCTACATGATCCTATCTGTTATAAATCCTTTTGATATTTTTGGCAAAACTTTCTAAAATTAAATTCCAATGAAGTTCTTTTGACCTCTAGCTGACTCTGAGGTACTTCAGAAGGCTCCTGAGACTTCTCAAAGAAAGATATTAAACTACCTTGATTCATTTGACATGTTAAATTACATGGGAAGTATTGTTGGAGGAGTGATAAATTTTCTCAGGTTATATTGTATGGTTGATGTTACTAATATAGATTTCCTAAAAATTATGTGGAATTCATGAAGATCTGATATAATGTCAATTATAATTCTATTTATCATACTAAAGTGTTAGATGTCACAGCAATGGTTGCTTTGTCAATTGCAGTGTAATCAGATTTTAAACCGTGCCTTCTATGGTTTCACTATGATGCCTTTGCAAGAATATTGCTACTTCTTCAAGATTTGTGGAAAAGACTTTCTAAGATTAACCAGGTAAACAAATTTGTTGTTAACAGTAAGCTGATACCAGACTGGAATTTAGTTTTCTCTTTCTGTTAAGAGAATAGTTTTCCTAGAATGTGACTTCTGATAACAGACTGTAAATTTCTTTGCCTTTAAGTGATTTATATTTGTTCTTAAAATCCCTTGTTACTTTGGTGAATTAAATAAGTATTATTTCACAATGATATATGAAGATTATGGTACATATAGATAGAGCTCATTCTGCTTCTACAAAATTAACCCCTCACTGTCAGACTATTGCTATCCTGATGTTCTTAAAACATGACAATGGTCTACTTCTAAACTGGGAAATTTAAGATGGGTAAAAAATAGCTGTAAATCAAACAGAGCTATGGAAAATCCAAGACAGCTGCTTGGCTTTTCCTGGATCCCTGAGAAACCTCATTTTTATTTGAAGGGATAAAACCTTCCCTGGCTGCAGGGTTAATGCCTTCACAATGAAAAATTGTTGTTTCACTGAACATTAAATTCTAATTTCATTACTCACTTCTGAGATAGTTTCTTGTTATTATGTTATATCGTTAAAAACTTAATTAAGTTGTTAAAAAGGACACTCTAAGTTTGTTTCTGAAGCATCTATCAGTGGTCAAGCTTTGGATAAAGATCCAGTGCTACATGATGTACAATCAGGAGATTAACACCTGGCTATTGCCATTTACTGTGATTGTGGTTTTCATTCTGTCTGCCCTCTGATGGATTAGGATAAGAGGCTTATGGAAGCTTCCTGATGGGACAGACAGACTGAGGGGGAAACTGGGTCTTGTTCTGATGGGCAGGGCCATTCTCGGTAAGTCTTTCATCCAATTTTCTGTTGATGGGCGGGGTTGTGTCCCCGCCCTGTTGTTGACCTGAGACCAAACTATGGTGGAGGTAATGAAGAAAACGGCGATCTCCTTCAAAAGGTCCTATGCATGCAATGTTGGACTCAGTGCCCCCAACCCTTCAGCAAGCCACTGTCAATCCACGCCTCTGCTGGAGACTCCTGGACACTCACGGGCAAGTCTGGGTCAGTCTCTTGTGGAGTCACTGCTCTTTTCTCCTGGGTCCTGGTGCACACAAGGTTCTGTTTGTGCCCACCAAGAGTTTGTTTCCCAGACTGTGTAAGTTCTGGTGGCTCTATGGTGGGGTTAATGGAGACCTCCTCCAAGAGGGCTTATGCTATACCCAGGTCTACTGCACCCAGAGCCCCTGCCCCTGTGGCAGTCCACCAATGACCCATACCTCTGCAGGAGATGTTCACAGTTCTGTCTCAGTCTCTGTGGGGTCTCTGGGTCCTGGAATGCACAAGGTTTGTTTGAGCCCTTGGAGTGTCTCTGATGGGTAAGGGGTTTGATTCTAAATGCAATTTTGCTCCTATCATTTTGCTGGGGCTTCTCCTTTGCCCGTGCATGTGACCACTAGGCCATTCATGTACGACCTAATGACAAATAGATTCAAGGGATTAGAACTGATAGACAGAGTGCCTGAAGAACTATGGGCAGAGGTTCATGCATGACATTGTACAAGAGGCACTGATCAAGATCGTCCCCAAGAAAAAGAAATGCAAAAAGTCCAAATGGTTGTCTGAGGAGGCCTTACAAACAGCTGAGAAAAGAAGAGAAGCTAAAGGCAAAGGAGAAAAGGAAAGATATACCCATTTGAATGCACAGTTCCAAAGAATAGCAGGAGAGATAAGGAAGCCTTCCTTAGTGATCAGTGCAAAGAAACAGAGGAAAATAATAGAATGGGAAAGACTAGAGATCTCCTCAAGAAAATTAGAGACACCAAGGGAACATTTCATGCAAAGATGGGCTCAATAAAGGACAGAAATGGTATGGACCTAACAGAAGCAGAAGATATTAAGAAGAGGTGGCAGGAATACACAGAAGAGCTATACAAAAAAAGATCTTAATGACTCAGATAATCATGATGGTGTGATCACTCACCTAGAGCCAGACATCCTGGAATGTGAAGTCAAGTGGGCCTTAGGAAGCATCACTATGAATAAAACCAGTGGAGGTGATGGAATTCCAGTTGAGCTATTTCAAATCCTGAAAGATGATGCTGTGAAAGTGCTGCACTCAATATGTCAGCATATTTGGGAAACTCAGAAGACAGGACTGGAAAAGGTCAGTTTTCATTCCAATCCTAAAGAAAGACAATGCCAAAAAATGTTGAAACTACTGCACAATTGCACTCATCTCACACGCTAGCAAAGTAATGCTCAAAATTCTCCAAGCCAGGCTTCAACAGTACGTGAACTGTGAACTCCCAGATGTTCAACCTGGGTTTAGAAAATCCAGAGGAACCAGAGATCAAATTGCCAACATCTGTTGGATCATCAAAAAAGCAACAGAGTTCCAGAAAAACATCTACTTCTGCTTTATTAACTTCTGCTTTATTATTTACTTCTGCTTATTTATTTTTATGCCAAAGCCTTTGACTGTGTGGATCACAACAAACTGTGGAAAATTCTTCAAGAGATGGGAATATCAGACCATCTGACCTGCCTCCTGAGAAATCTATATGCAAGTCAAGAAGCAACAGTTAGAACTGGACATGGAACAACAGACTGTTTCCAATAGGAAAAGGAGTATGTCAACGCTGTATATTGTCACCCTGCTTATTTAACTTATATGCAGAGTACATCATGGAAATGCCAGACTGGATGAAGCACAAACTGGAATCAAGATTGCCGGGAGAAATATCAATAACCTCAGATATGCAGATGACACCACCCTTATGGCAGAAAGTGAAAAACTAAGAGCCTCTTGATGAAGGTGAAAGAGGAGAGTAAAAAAGTTGGCTTAAGATTCAACATTCAGAAAACTAAGATCATGGCATCTGGTCTTATCACTTCATGGCAAATAGATGGGGAAACAATGGAAACAGAGACAGACTTTATTTTGGGGGACTCCAAAATCACTGTGGATGGTGACTGCAGCTATGAAATTAAAACACACTTGCTCCTTGGAAGAAAGCTATGACCAATCCAGACACCATATTAAAAAGCAGAGACATTACTTTGCCAACAAAGGTCCGTCTAGTCAAAGCTGTGGTTTTTCCAGTAGTCATGTATGGATGTGAGAGTTGGACTATAAAGAAAGCTGAGTGCCAAAGAATTGATGCTTTTGAACTGAGATGTTGGAGATGACTCTTGAGAGTCCCTTGGACTGCAAGGAGATCCAGCTAGTCCATCCTAAAGGAAATCAATCCTAAATATTCATTGGAAGAACTGATGCTGAAACTGAAACTCCAATCCTTTGGCCACCTGATGCGAAGAGCTGATTCATTGGAAAAGACCCTGATGCTGGGAAAGATTGAAGGTGGGAGGAGAAGGGGATGACAGAGTATGATATGGTTGTATGGCATCATCGACTCGATGGACATGAGTTTGAGTAAGCTCCGAGAGTTGATGATGGACAGGAAGGCCTGGTGTGCTGCAGTCCATGGGGCCACAAAGAGTCAGGAACGACTGAAAGACTGAACTGAACTGATACTTGGCTATACCTTATGAAAGTTCTTGGCTTAAATTCTTACTTGTGACTTTACTAATAGTGTTGCATGAAGGGGAACCCATTCCAGGGCCCAAGAGTGGGCTCCTGTGTAACACTTAGAAATGATTTGTCCGAGGAGACATATGTGCTGACAAAGAAAGATACTGTATTGAGAAGGGGCACCCAGGCAGAGATCAGTAGGGTAAGGGAACTTAGGAGAACAGCTCTGTGATGTGGCTTACAGTCCTGCATTTTATGAAGTGGGATTAGTTTCTAGCTTTTCTTTGGCCAATCATTCTGAATTAGGGGCGCAGGCATTGCTCAGCCAAGATGGATGCCAGCAAGCAGGATTCTGGGAAGTGGTAGGACACATGGTGTCTCTTTTTTACTTTTCCCAAATGCTCCCAGTTGGTGGCTGCTTATTAGTTTCTTCTTCCTTATTAAGACTTCCTGTTGTAAAATAACTCATGCAAATAGTTACTATGATGCCTGGCCAGGGTGGGCGGTTTCAGTCACTATGCTTTCCCTAACAAAAGGGCAGAAAAGTGTCCAGTCCGCCATGCTCTGTGGGAAAGACTAAGTGGAAAGGATGGATGAGAAGCATCTCCAACAGTTCAAGGATGACTTTTGCTGAAGGTCAGGAAAGGCGGTAATAGATGGTGTGCCCAGTGGGTTTCCAGCTGGAACAGGGAGGGAGAAGGTGGAAAGCGCAGGTGCCAGGTGGGGTTCCTGTATGTCAGGAGCAAAGTTGGTGCAATAGTAAATCAGACTAGAGAGTCCCAGTGCACCCAGGGCCTGACTGCAGAGAGTACAATGCTGGTCAGTAGCAGAGGTTGATCCTAGAGGCAAATAGATAGGCAGCCAACTGGGATACAAACTGCATGACTGAAAGAAACAAAACAAAGGGAGACAAAACACAAGGCGGAATGATCATGAGGCTGAAAGCAGCCTTCCCCAGAAGAAGTCTAGATCCTCTGCCAAGTTTCCAGAACTGAGTCGGGTCTGATACTCAGAATCCATTACTGCAGAGAGTGAGAGAGATGCCAGGTTCCAGAAAGGAGGGCCCTTTCATCACCATGGCAAGTGCAAAAGTCGTGCTGGCCTTCCCCATCCTTGAAAGCCACCTGGTCATTGACCTGGGTAAGTGTACACCGGGAAGCAAGATACCCCCACATTCATATGGACCTACTGTGGGACTCACATCATGTCCATGGATCTGAAGCTTCAGGACCCCCTGTCATTGAAGCAATACATAAGGTACTGGGTAATGAATAGACATCTGTCCCAGGTCCTGCTCACAGAAGTGTCACTCATCCACAGATCCACAGAGTGCTCATTTCACATGCATTGTATTTGTAACATGAGTGCACAATCTTTGCAGTCAGTAAGTGATCACAGAGTGAGGTCTACCATAGTAGTGATTTCCACTTTCACACTTCTAACCTGACTCCTCATCCCCCAGTTGTATCTATAAACAATATCATATCCTGGAGGAAATGACAGAGATGAGTACCAACCTACAACCTCCCTACAGCTGCAGAGGTGTCATCCCTATGCTGTCTCCATTTAATTACCAGTGTGGCCATAGATTTTCTGTAATGGCACATATGAAATATTTCAGGCTTTGGAGATCATAGGCCTCTGTTGCAACTGTTCTCCTTGCACAAAAATCAGTTACAGATGATTGGTGAATAATGAGCCTGGCAGATCTGCTTTTTGGGCAGATGACCCAGCAGAAACTGTGACATTAGAGGTATCTGTGGTCTGAAAGGTGCTATGTGCAGTATATGGCATTACTACTTGGCTGCTCACAACACAGACTCCTTGTGTCTTGAAGCAAGGCCATCCAACTTGCAGTGGGAAAGCCATACCATTTAAAAGTGGCTCCTGGTATGGTCCTGTGGTCTGATAGAGATAAGGCCTCTGGCCATGGAATGTCAGAGCTGTGCATCATGACCTGAGTTCACCAACCCCTAATCATTAGTTCAGATAGGCCAGCTCTCATAGCACAGAAGTGATTATCTGGTTTGGCATAACCAGGGCCACAGGGAAAATAAGACGTGCCAGCAAGTGGCCTAGATGTGATACCAGAATTGTGGCATGGCCACTATCCTCTACTCACACCTGTGGCTTCATGCAGTGTCCCCTGTGACTCCTTGGACCAAGGAAGTCCGTCTACAGAAAAGGAGGGGGAACATTAGCCTTTAACTACCAGATCCACACTCCTATCACATTCACAACACCTAGAAGGTACAGGGCAAGTTTCTGGTTCATAAACACACAACTGAGGAACCCCTTGTTTAGTTCCCTTTATTGTTGTTCAGTCGCTCAGTCATGTCTGACTCTTTGCAACCTCATGGACTACAGCACGCCAGGCATCCCTGTCCTTCACCAACCCCCAGAGTTTGCTCAAACTCATGTCCATTGAGTCGGTGATGCCATCCAACTATCTCATCCTCTGTCGTCCCCTTCTCTTCCTGCCTTCAATCTTTCCCAGCATCAGGGTCTTTTCCAGTGTGTCAGCTCTTCGCCCTTCATGGGATTCTCCAAGAAAGATACTGCAGTGTGTTGCCTTTTTCTTCTCCAGGGGACATATTCTGCATATAAGTTAAATAATTGGGGTGACAATATACAGCCTTGACGTACCCCTTTCCCAATTTGGAACCAGTCTGTTGTTCCATGTCCAGTTCTAACTGTTGCTTCCTGACCTGCATATAGGTTTCTCAAGAGGCAGGTCAGGTGGTCTGGTATTCCCATCTCTTTCAGAATTTTCCACAGTTCATTGTGATCCACACAGTCAAAGGCTTTAGAATAGTCAATGAAGCAGAAGTAGATATTTTTCTGGAATTCTCTTGCTTTTTCTATGATCCCGTGGATGTTGGCAATTTGATTTCTTGTTACTCTGCATTTTCAAGATCCAGCTTGAACATCTTGGTTCAAGTACTGCTGAAGCCTGTGGAGACAGCAGCCTGTAATATTAATATTTATTAATTAAGACAAGAGTTGGAGAACTTTTTCTAAAGGAGATAGTAAATCTGTTTGTCTCTTCAGACAAGCCAGATAGATTTTGTATCTGCATTTGTGTCCACTTAGAGACCTCCACATTTGTGAGACAACAGCAGCCAGAGAGAACATGAAAACCAACTGGGTTTCCCAGTGCAGGAGACACAGGAGATGTGGGTTCAGTCCATGGGTTCCCTGGAGGAGGAAATGGCAACTGTAGGGTAAGGGAGTTAGAGAAGGCAAGGTTCAGAAAAAGAATGAGACCGGCACTTTACAGGAACAGATCACCTTTAAAGAGGCGAGAAGGGGCAGCAGTCAGATTAGTGAGCTGCTGCACTAACCCAAGAAAAGAGTAACTTTATATAGGCATATAGGTGGAAGTCTACTGTCTTAAGGGGGCCTGTTCTTCTTCAAGGTTGTTTGGAGTAGTTCTTGGGAGTAATCAACCTTAATGTCCATTTTTTTTCTTCAGGTGAAAGAGTTCTTTGTTTTGCATAGAATAGTGGGGAGGACCTGGAGGGGAATTTTAACTCCAGGCTATTTTGAGCCAAGAAACTTTCCTTCAGCAGCCCACTCCACAATTCTTGCTGGGATACTCCCATGGGCAGAGAAGCCTGGCAGAGGAGCCTGATAGAGTACAGTCCTTGGGGGTCAAAAAGAATCAGACACATCAAACAACTAAGCATGACTAGGATTTAACCCCAGGACTGGTTGATCCATCCCCTAGGGAATTATCTACTGAATAATCATAAGAGATTTGACTTAGGTCGCACCTGAATGACCTATTGTGTGGATAAGAACAAACTGTGGAAAATTCTTAAAGAAATGGGAATATCAGACCACCTTACCTGTCTCCTGAGAAACCAGTAGGCAGGTCAAGAAGCAACAGTTAGAACCATACATGGAACAATGGACTGGCTCCAAATTGGGAAAGGAGTAATATATATTGTCTGCATATTGTCACCCTGCTTATTTAACTTATATGCAGAGTACATCATGCGAAATGCTGGGCAGGATGAAGCACAAACTGGAATCAAGATTGCCGGGAGAAATATAAATAACCTTAGATATGCAGGTGACACCACCCTTATAGCAGAAAGCAAAGAAGCGCTAAAGAGCCTCTTGATGAAAGTGAAAGAGAAGCATGAAAAACCTGGCTTAAAACTCAACATTCAAAAAATGAAGATCATGGTGTCCAGTCCCATCACTTCATGGCAAAGAGATGGGGAAGCAATGGAAACAGTGACAGACTTCATTTTCTAGGGCTCCAAAATCACTGCAGATAGTGACTGCAGCCATGAAATTAAAATACGCCTGGTTCTTGGAAGAAGAGCTATGACCAACCCAGACACCATATTAAAAAGCAGAGATGTTACTTTGCCAACGAAAGTCCATCTAGTCAAAGCTATGGTTTTTCCAATAGTCATGTATGGATGTGAGAGTTGGACCATGAGGAAAGCTGAATGCCAAAGAATTGATGCTTTTGAACTGTGGTGTTGGAGAAGACTCTGTAGAATCCCTTGGATAGCAAGGACATCAAACCAGTCCATCCTAAAGGAAATCAACCCTGAATATGTATTGGAAGGGCTGATGCTGAAGCTCCAGTAATCTGAGCACCTGATGTGAAGAACAGGACTGAGCGAGTGAACTGAACTGTTTCCACAGTCTGTAGACATGAGTGTAAGACAGAAGTGGGTGTGCCCATCCTCACCCTCATGCCCCGTGTCATGCTTTGGGAGACTGGGCTCCTGTCTTTCCTGGAGGCCAGGTTGGGAGGCTTTTGCTGGGGCGAGTCCTCAAGCAAGATGATAAGATGTCAGGTGATAGAGGGCATGTTTAGGATCTGTACATAGATGAGAAAGTTGGAGGCCCTGGGCTTCTTGGGATGCACAGAGATGAGTAATAAATGGTGCTGTAACCAAGCAGGACCCTGAGGAAGGAGCCTTCTAGGAACAGATTCCACCCATTCCCTGGACTCCTTCCCCCTGCACCTCCTCCCCCAATCATCACAACATGACTGACTCCCCCCAGCCCTCCCCTCCACCCCAGTGGGTTCGGTCCTTCAGGACGGCCACCTGTTTCCCCCCCGGCTCCAGTGGCTACAAATTCCGGATGGGTGGGCTGGGGGAGGGGGGCTGCAGGAGCATTGTCTGCCACTGCCCTGGCTCCCACATCTCTCTGTCTCACCTCCCTTCCAGCTGGGATTACTTTTTCACCCAAATCATCTCTTTTCCTGACCTGGGCGTACAGGTAACTGCCAGGAGGAAAGGAGCCTGCAGAGGTTTAAGAGGAGGGAGGGTGGCACCCCACTGGGAAAAGTTTCCAGGACGCCCAGGACACCCCCACTCCTCTCCTGGGTTCACCCTGAACTCACAGCCTCGGGGGGCCGTGCAGAACCAGAGAGGAGCAGCACCAGGAAACCAAGACCAACCTTGGAACAGTGGTCCAACACATATCACCTGGAGCCTGGAGACGACCCAACTCAGCGGACTGAGACCCTGCTTGGATGAGAAGGAATGAGAGGAAAAGAGATTTTCCAGTTCCTGCAGCAAAATGGGGAAGTGGGCATGGGGCCTCCTTTTCTGGTCATACTACTCCTCACATCATCCATGCCCCAACAGCTGCCCATTCCTGCAGTTTCCAATCATTCCAAACCTGTCTCCTGCCCCTCTTCCTTTTTTTCACCACATGGTTCTTCTGATACCTCAGCTTTCCTCCTCTCCATTCTTAGTTTTAGTCATTCTGAAACTGAGTCATTTTCAGTTCCAAAATCCCTGTGGATAGTGAGTTCATCCATGAAATTAAAAGATACTTGCTCCTGGGAAGGAAAGTGAAGAGAAACCGAGACAGCATATGAAAAGCAGAGACATCACTTTGCCAACAAATGTCTGTCTAGTCAAAGCAATGATTTTTCCAGTAGTCATGTATGCATGTGAAAGTTGGACCATAAAGGAGGCTGAGGGCCGAAGAATTGATGGTTTTGAACTTCAGTGCTGAAAAGACTCCTGAGAGTCCCTTGGACTGCAAAGAGATCAAACCATTCAGTTCTAAAAGAAATCTGTCCTGAAGAGTCATTGGAAGGACTGATGCTGAAGCTGAAACTCCAATACTGAGAGAGTCAGTTCCCAGGCAAGTTGATAGGGAGTCTAGGGGTCCCCAAGGAGAGAGGGGTCTGGAATTCTCAAGGAGGAAGAAAGGACAAACTTTTTTGTCTTTCTCTACATTCCTTAGGATTATATAACAATAATGTATCCTGCCTAAGGACAGTCTTTGGATTCAACCTTTTGTTATCTTAAAATGTTAATTATGGGAGTAGACCTGGTCTTTACAAGGATGTATCTTGCCTGAGGACAGTGCTACCTTAAGATGTAAATTATGGGAGTGGGTCTGATGAGGTCTTTGCAACCTCCAGACATTCTTTGGCTTATATAACTTCATTGTTAACACTAGCAAGCGGGTACTCTTTCTGCCCCCTTCTGATGCCTATGTCAGAAGCTTTCTCTTTATACTTTAATAAAACTTTATTACACAAAAGCTCTGAGCAATCAAGCCTCATCTCTGGCCCCGGATTGAATTCTTCTCCTCCGGGGGCCAAGAATCCCGGTGTATTCGCGTGATTCAACAACAACCTTTCAATACTTTGGCTACCTGATGCGAACAGCTGACTCATTGAAAAGACCCTGATGTTGGGAAAGATTGAAGGCAAAAGAAGAAGAGAGCGGCACAGGGTGTGATGGTTAGATAGCATCACCAACTCAGTGAACAGAGTTTGACCAAACTCTGGGAGATAGTGAAATACAGAGGCGCCTAGTATCCTGCATTCTGTGGGGTCGCAGGAGTCAGATGTGACTGAACAACAACATGAAAGGGATAGAAGACAGCCATTACCTGCAGTGCCACCAACAGTACGTTCTCTAGTTGTTTCTGTTCCAGGGGAGCCCAAGACATTTTGTGGACCAATGTAACTGCTCTTCAGAAAAAGTTTGAGGACTCAGCTTGGAGTGTCTCTTTCCAAGTTTGGCAGGGAGACTGGGATCCAGAGCTGCCACTGTCGGCCACCTGGAGACGTCTTAAGGTTTTTTGTTCTCCAAATGACACTCGTAACCACTATGAAAGACTTTTTTTTCCCTTGGCGTTTGTCTCATTCGTTTTCTTTTGCACAACCTCCAACCAGTGTTTTAATATCTCAGAATTCTCATCTCAGGGCTCTCTGGTGATGAAGAGTGAAGCCAGAGACTGACAAGGCCTCCTAATTCTTGGTAAATAGGTAAATAGGTCCTTGTCTTTGGTCATTATTTCCATCCAAAGAGATTGTTAATGACCTAGAGAGGTCAAAGCCTGTGACAGAGGGCTCCATCTCTTTGTTATCATGGGGCTGCTGGCCTTTGCTGACTTCAGGGGTAACTGAGCTCTGAACTAGGAGTATGCTGAGACCTCAGCACAGGCAGTGCCCCATTTATGTCTTCTCATTCAGTGAGGCTGGGATTCCTATCGACATATGTGGAAACTACACGTGCAGAAGTTTAAGAAAGAAACACAAAGCGATCAGATAATTTCATCATGACCACTGTTTTTGGAAGTATGTTCTGTTGCTGACACCCATTAAAATCACCTGCTGGTTGATTCCACTCTCATCTGGGGTCTGCACTGTGTCTAGGTGCCAGGAGCATGCACGGGTTGGGGTGGCCAAGCCTGTCCAGAGAGCCCCGTCTTCCCCCACCTGGCTGTCCTGACCAGGACTCTAAGGCTGTCCTTCTGTCTCTCTCCTGCTCTCCCAGTCACTTACCTCTTCACCAGCCTCCTCCACTGAGGCTACCAGGTCCCCCGTGTTGCCTCTTCCCAGGAATTAAACCCAGGCCCCTGTCCCCCAGGTCTGTGCATGAGAACCTTTCCCTGACACACAGATCACCTGCTTAGGCTCAGGCCTGAAGCAAGTGAAGAATCCATTTGCTCCCTTTACTCCTGTCCTGATCCTCCCTCATGAGGCAGGTCCGGGGAGGAGGGGCCTTGCTTCCTGACAGCCTTGAGGGGTTGCAGGGAAACCTCCTTCCTTCGCTCCCCTCCAGCCTCAGAGCCAGCACACACAGCTCTCAGGACCAGGGTCCCTGCCCCCCATCTCTTCCTGGTGCCCCCAGCTGGGCACCTCCACCCCAGCTCAGGCTCACCCATCCTGTCACCTCTGCTCAAGGCAGGGCCGCTCAGTGATGGAGGCTCTGGGTCCCCAGGAGGCTGGTGATGTGCAGGCCACACTGAGTCACAACTGCTGCTGCTCCAAGAGCACAGGCCTGGCCTCAGCCCTTCCCACAGTCTCTGCTGTGGGGCTCCAGCCTTGCCTGCTTGACCCAGGCCACTTCCTGTGAGAACAGGCCTTTGGAGTTGGGTCTGCAGTTCTTGCTCTCAGGTGATATGGGGTCTTATCCCCCTGCTCATTTCCAGGATGAGGAGGTTCAGTGAGGGGCAGGGGTTGGCTGGGATTCACCTCCCCCAGCCTCACACCAGGCCCTGTGCCCCTGCCTTCCCTCTGAATTCTGCCCTCAGTACCTGCTCCTGGAAAGGACTCAGCCCAGGAAGACAGTTATGATGAAACTGGTGAGGAGCACGGGAGGATCCAGGTGATGTGCCTGATGGCTGTGGCCAAGGAGTTGACTCTGAGGGGAGCTTCATTTGGTGATGCTGTAAGGAAAGTGAGAGTGAAGCCCTTGTCCTGACCCCTAAACTAAGAAGATGTCTTCTCAGCCCCCCAGACCCAGGTACCCTACTATGGAGTCATTAGTGCATAATTTCTTTACAATGCTCTGTTGGTTTCTGTTGTAGGACCATGCAAATCAGCCATAATTAGATGCATATATCCCCTCCATCCTGAACCTTCTTTCCCGCTCCCATCCCACCCCTCTAGGTCATCACATAGCGCCAGGCTGGGCTCCCTGTGTTATATAGCAGCTTCCCACTGGTTAGCTATTTTCCACATCATAGTATGTATATATGTCACTGCTACCATCTCAGTTTATCCACCCTGCCCTTCTCCTGCTCTGTTCACAAGTCTGTCTCTGTGTTATGCAGTCATTTGAACCAACCATATGGCAGCCCCTGTGACAGGTCCTGAGGTGAGATGGAGGAAGGGAGGCGCCCCATCTCCACAGAGCTCAGACAGTGGATGGGCGAGCAAGGGTCCCCACGCAGCCCCTCAGTCCTGTGTGACATCAGATGAGGCGACACGAGGATGGGAACAGATTAAGTCCTCTCAGGAGCTGATGTTTGAGGCGGTATCGACAGATTTCCAGAACTAGAATAGCCGATATTTTTAAAGAGTTTGTAGAGAGAGGGTCAGTAAGAAGGAAATCTCTAGAATCAGAGTGGTGTCCTCATGTTAGGGGTCAGCAAGAATCCATGTACAATGGTTCAAAGGCCTGTGCTATGAGGGAGATGTCAGGAGGCAGAAGAGGAAAGAGGATCACAGAGCGTTCCCAGGGCCATTGTTCTCCCAGGAACTACTCACCTTGAATAGATCACTTTCACACACACACACACACACACACACACAGAGGGGTGGGTCCATGTCCCTTTGAGTGGACTACCACTTCTTTCTTCTAGTCTCACTTACCCGTGGTCTTCAACATTTCCTCCCAGCACACCAAGAAATCCTGAAGCCAGACCCGACAGTCTCCCATGGAGACCTTCTTGAAGAAGTTGGTCACAGCTCTGTCCTTCTCCCACTTCTCTCTCATCTGCCTCCCTCCAGAATGAACCTCTGTCCAGTGTCCATTCTCTGAATCAAAGAGGAGGCACATTTGTCCACTGAAGCCGAACTGCCAGGATCCACCGATGTGTCCATCATCTTCACACTGACATGTCATCCTGCCCTGCAGGGTGAGAGGGTCTGCCCCTGCGGTGGCAAAGTGCTCAGCCTCTGGGTTTGACAGATTCTTTGCCCCACCTGGGTCCACCTCCCCTGAGCCCAGCTAATCTGGCCCTGTTCTCTCCTCCAAGGCCCTCTCCTTCCACTGGACTACTAGGGAAAGACTAATATCCTCCATTTTATTTTTTACCTGAAAACAATGAATGAGTTTAAGCCCCCATTCTGCTCCTTCTGCACTTGGACTTTCTAACTCACCTGTGACCGTGCGTTTCTCCAACGTAACATCAGGCAGTTGCTCCCTGAGCAAATCCCCGATGTCTCTGAGTGTTTCAGTCTGTGTTTCCCAGGCCTTTGTCATTTTCACCTCCTCCCCCAATGGACTTGTGAATTGGATCTTAGCACGACCACTGTCATAGGAGAGAAAAACCTTTCTGTCCACCTGGCCTTGAACCACACACCATGGTTGTCCAGGTCTGGGCTGAGAATCGACGGTAAAGTTATAGCAAAGAGAGTGAGCATCTGTGAAGGCAAAAGGCAGATGAGGGCAGGGTTGGCAGAAAAAGGCCCATAGGCCTCCTCCCCTCAGTTACGTGAGAGCAGAGTAAAGGAGCAGGGCTGGCCTCCTGCTCCATCCCTGACACTCCATAGAGCCAGTGCCCCTCCCTTCCTTGTGGAGAGGGAGAGGTCCCCTGCTGGGCAGAAACTTCACATCCTGGATATGGCCCCTTGCCCACCAGTCAGTACCCAGGGTCAACCAACACACAGCCTTGCTGGATTACATGCCAGACAGCTCTGCAGGAAAAGCCTAGATGGAAGAGGACTTTCAGAATCGAACCCAGTGTCCTGCCAGAGATGGAGAGCATGTGGGGGCTGCTTCTGAGGAGCATTTCATTTTTAGAACAGAGCCCCTTTTCAGAACGCATCCCTGGAGAAGGAAGCCACGTTCCAGTGAGGAGTGCCCTTTCATCACCACAGTAAGCATGGAAGTCCTTTCCTTCTTTCCCAATGAGCCACATGACCATGGACTCAGGTAAGTGAACCTGAAGAAGCAGAAACTACTCCCAAATTCATGTTGGACCTAGCATGTTACTAGCATTATGCACAGGGACCGCAGTATCATCATGGCCTCCCTGTTTCTGAAGTGAGGCTCGGGGCTCCAGGCAGTCAGTGGATAGCTGTGCCTGCTAGCAGTGCTTGTCCCTGGGTCCACAGATCCACACCATGCTCATTTCACATCGCCTGGATTTCTAACATGAATGGACAAACTTTGTAGTTAGTAAAAGTAAAGTAATGCTCAAAATTCTCCAAGCCAGGCTTCAGCAATATGTGAACCGTGAACTTCCAGATGTTCAAGCTGGTTTTAGAAAAGGCAGAGGAACCAGAGATCAAATTGCCAACATCCACTGCATCATCCTAAAAGCAAGAAAGTTTCAGAAAAACATCTATTTCTGCTTTATCGACTATGCCAAAGCCTTTGACTGTGTGGATCACAATCAACTGTGGAAAATTCTTCAAGAGATAGGAATACCAGATCACCTGACCTGCCTCTTGAGAAACCTGTATGCAGGTCAGGAAGCAACAGTTAGAACTGGACATGGAACAACAGACTGGTTCCAAATAGGAAAAGGAGTCCGTCAAGGCTGTATATTGTCACCCTGCTTATTTAACTTATCTGCAGAGTACATCATCAGAAACACTGAGCTGTTGGAAGCACAAGCTGGAATCAAGATTGCTGGAAGAAATATCAATAACCTCAGATATGCAGATGACACCACCCTTATGGCAGACAGTGAAGAGGAACTAAAAAGCCTCTTGATGAAAGTGAAAGAGGAGAGTGAAAAAGTTGGCTTAAAGCTCAACATTCAGAAAACGAAGATCATGGCATCTGGTCCCATCACTTCATGGCAAATAGATGGAGAAACAGTGGAAACAGTGTCTGACTTTTTATTTTGGGGGGCTCCAAAATCACTGCAGATGGTGATTGCAGCTATGAAATTAAAAGACGCTTACTCCTTGGAAGGAAAGTTATGGCCAGCCTAGACAGCATATTAAAGAGCAGAGACATTACTTTGTCAACAAAGGTCCATGTAGTCACGGCTATGATTTTTCCAGTGGTCATGTATGGATCTGAGAGCTGGACTATAAAGAAAGCTGAGCGCCGAAGAATTGATGCTTTTCAACTGTGGTATTGGAGAAGACTCTTGAGAATCCCTTGGATTGCAAGGAGATCCAACCAGTCCATCCTAAAGGAGATCAGTCCTGGGTGTTCATTGGAAGGACTGATGTTGAAGCTGAAACTCTAATCCTTTGGCCACCTGACTCGAAGAGCTGACTCATTTGAAAAGACCCCGATGCTGGGAAAGCTTGAAGGCAGGAGGAGAAGGGGACGACAGAGGATGAGATGGTTGGATGGCATCACTGACTCAATGGATATGGGTTTGTGTGGACTCTGGGAGTTGGTGATGGACAGGGAGGCTTGGCGTGCTGCAGTTCATGGGGTCGCAAAGAGTCAGACATGACTGAGTGACTAAACTGATAAAAACTGATCTCCCTGGATATCTCAATATCCTTCACCTTAGCTTTTGTCTTCAAAGAGTGACACTTTTCAACTCCCACTCCTCTCTCCCAAGGGTAAAATAACTGGAGATGGGAGCTGCACTGTTGGGTGTGTCGCCTCTCAGATGCTGAGTCATCTGCAACATGTCTTGGGACGTGTTGGGAACTAGTGGAACAGGATCATAAATAGTTCTGCTAGTGATTCTGTACAAACTGAAGTTTTTACTTCAAATTTTTTGTGGCACATTTTTCGTCATTTCAATGTTAAGACTGTAAAGCTTTTTGAAGACTACTGTCAAGTGGAACTGCATTGGAAGATTAAAAGATTCTTATAACCTCAGAATCTACTTTGCCAGAACAGGAAAACTCAATCCGAAACACAGACACAATGCGTGGCAACTGCCCCCAAGTAGAAACGATGAAGAGGGAATTCTCACGAAATTGTTTACTTGGAAATCTGCTTTATGTTCAAACTCTGACTCTGTAAGCCAAGTGAAGGGCAGGGAATTTTTCTCGCTGGGTATTAACAGGTTAAAGGATTAGTGTTAATCGCTCAGTCCTGTCTGACTCTGTGACCCCATGGACTGACTGTAGCCCTCCAGGCTCCTCTGTCTATGGGATTCTCCAGGCAAGAAGACTGGAGTAGGTTGCCATTCCCTTCTCCAGGGGATCTTCCCAACTCAGGAATCAAACCTGGGCCTCCTGCATCGCAGGCAGATTCTGTACCGAAATAAGGTCATTTCTCACACAATGAAGTTATGCATCAAGACCGAAGAGCCAACACACCCGGTTGTCGCTCAGGTAGAGGGTCGCGCTGACCTCCCTCCCCCTGCCCCTTCCCCCCACCACCTCCCCCGACCCCGGCTGCTGGTGGCAGGGCGCTGGGAGGTGGGGGGGCGGGGTGCCGGGCGTCGCGGGGCTGGCTCGAGCGCTGAAGAGCCACCAGGAGCAGCACCGGCTGCAGCGGCAGCCCGCAGGATGCGCGGCCCCGGGAGAAGGCCGAGCAGATCCGTCCCGCTCGGGACCGCGCCTCCGCCGCCCAGGAGAAGCTGGGCCGCGGGCCGTCGCCACCGCCGCCGCGAGCCCTTCACAGACCCGAGCTTCGGCCGCCGCCCAGCTCATCTCGTCCTAGCACGTGGCAGCCAGCCGAGGCCGCCACTTCCGCGCTCTCAAGCTCGGCCCTGCCTTGTCTGCAGCCCCGTCCGTTCTGCAGGTGAAATTTATTACCTGTAAAGAGCTCTGGTCTTACAAGGACAGAGAGCGGTACCGATCTGAAGGGTTTGTCTGAGCAGATGGGGTCGGGGGAGGGCGTGCTTTTCGAGGAGTTACCTGGGTCTCTTCTCCCGGGGACGGCTACCTGTCCCCAAACCCCTGGCTCCAGGGCTCCCACTTCTCAAGGGCAGGCCGGGGTCTTGAGGGCAGCATTTCCTGCTGCTTTCTCGCCACCTTTTCTACCAACTTCACCTCCGAAATTCCCGGCACCAGCCACTATTTCACCAAAGTCACCTCTTTTCTGGCCCAGAGGGTGGGTAACCAGCCCGGGAAAGCCCCCCACCCCAGGAGCAAAGGGGCCAGGGGAAGGGACAGAGGAGGGCGGGGGTCACACAGGACAAAGTTTCCCTAACCCCCTTGTATACCTCCATCCCCTTCCCGGGTTAAGTCATTCCCTCCACCCCCTCCACCCACAGCCGAGAAGGTTCATCCCTGAACTCACCGCCTGGCGTCGCGCTGAACGGGTAAAACAGAAGTAGAAGCAGAAAGCAAAGACCAGGCTTGAAACCCCCGATCCAGGCCATTGTCACCTCATCCCAATTCCACAGGAATGCTAGGTTGCCGGTTGGAAGTGGGGATTATCTGAGACCTAGCTGGCTCTGGCTGGTTTCTTTGTGCCTGCTCCTTTCCAGCCGCACACCTCTGGGTCCCGCCCGCTGGGCTGGGCGGAACCAACTTGGCCAGGCTTGTCCTGAAAGACCGACTGGCTCCTGATTGCCAGTTGCTGTGTCCCATCCCTTCCCTCTAGAATCATGGGCTCATAGCTAGAATCTTTGCAGTCAGATAGCATGGGGAAGCCTTACAAATAGCTGTGAAAAGAAGAGAAGCGAAAAGCAAAGGAGAAAAGGAAAGATATAAGCATGTGAATGCAGAGTTCCAAAGAATAGCAAGAAGAGATAAGAAAGCCTTCCTCAGCGATCAATGCAAAGAAATAGAGGAAAACAACAAAATGGGAAAGACTAGAGATCTCTTCAAGAAAATGAGAGATACCAAGGGAACATTTCATGCAAAGATGGGCTCTATAAAGGACAGAAACGGTATGGACCTAACAGAAGCAGAAGATATTAAAAGGAGGTGGCAAGAATACACAGAAGAACTGTACAAAAAAGATCGTCATGACCAAGATAATCACGATGGTGTAATCACTCACCTAAAGCCAGACATCCTGAAATGTGAAGTCAAGTGGGCCTTAGAAGGCATCACTATGAACAAAGCTAGTGGAGGTGATGGAATTCCAGTTGAGCTATTTCAAACCCTGAAAGATGATGCTGTGAAAGTGCTGCACTCACTATGCCAGCAAATTTGGAAAACTCAGCAGTGGCCACAGGACTGGAAAAGGTCAGTTTTCATTCCAATCCCAAAGAAAGGCAATGCCAAAGAATGCTCAAGCTACTGCACAATTGCACTCATCTCACACGCTAGTAAAGTAATGCTCAAAATTCTCCAAGCTAGGCTTCAGCAATATGTTAACTGTGAACTTCCAGATGTTCAAGCTGGTTTTAGAAAAGGCAGAGGAACCAGAGATCAAATTGCCAACATCCGCTGCATCATCCTAAAAGCAAGAAAGTTTCAGAAAAACATCTATTTCTGCTTTATCGACTATGCCAAAGCCTTTGACTGTGTGGATCACAATCAACTGTGGAAAATTCTTCAAGAGATAGGAATACCAGATCACCTGACCTGCCTCTTGAGAAACCTGTATGCAGGTCAAGAAGCAACAGTTAGAACTGGACATGGAACAACAGACTGGTTCCAAATAGGAAAAGGAGTCCGTCAAGGCTGTATATTGTCACCCTGCTTATTTAACTTATCTGCAGAGTACATCACCAGAAACACTGGGCTGGAAGAAGCACAAGCTGGAATCAAGATTGCTGGAAGAAATAACAATAACCTCAGATATGCAGATGACACCACCCTTATGGCAGACAGTGAAGAGGAACTAAAAAGCCTCTTGATGAAAGTGAAAGAGGAGAGTGAAAAAGTTGGCTTAAAGCTCAACATTCAGAAAACGAAGATCATGGCATCTGGTCCCATCACTTCATGGCAAATAGATGGAGAAACAGTGGAAACAGTGTCAGACTTTATTTTTGGGGGCTTCAAAATCACTGCAGATGGTGATTGCAGCTATGAAATTAAAAGATGCTTACTCCTTGGAAGGAAAATTATGACCAACCTAGATAACATATTGAAAAGCAGAGACATTACTTTGCCAACAAAGGTCTGTCTAGTCAAGGCTATGGTTTTTCCAGTAGTCATGTATGGATGTGAGAGTTGGACTATGAAGAAAGCTGAGCACCAAAGAATTGATGCTTTTGAAGTGTGGTGTTGAAGAAGACTCTTGAGAGTCACTTGGACTGCAAGGAGATCCAACCAGTCCATTCTGAAGGAGATCAGCCCTGGGTGTTCTTTGGAAGGAATGATGCTAAAGCTGAAACTCCAGTACTTTGGCCACCTCATGTGAAGAGTTGACTCATTGGAAAATACTCTGACACTGGGAGGGATTGGGGGCAGGAGGAGAAGGGGACGACAGAGGATGAGATGGCTGGATGGCATCACCGACTCGATGGACGTGAGTCTGAGTGAACTCTGGGAGTTAGTGATGGACAGGGAGGCCTGGCGTGCTGCAATTCATGGGGTCACAAAGAGTTGGACACGACTGAGCAACTGAACTGAGCATTCACTCATGGAGAAGGCAATGGCACCCCACTCCAGTATGCTTGCCTGGAAAATCCCTTGGATGGGGAAGCCTGGTCGGCTGCAGTCCATGGGGTTGCGAAGAGTCGGACACGACTGAGCAACTTCACTTTCACTTTTCACTTTCATGCATTGGAGAAGGAAATGGCAACCCACACAAGTGTTCTTGCCTGGAGAATCCCAGGGATGGTGGAGCCTAGTGGGCTACTGTCTATGCAGTTGCACAGAGTCGGACACGACTGAAGTGACTTAGCTTAGCAGCATTCACTCAAGATACCTCCACAGTGCAACAGAACCAGAATTTCTAATTTCAGAAGGCAGAATGGCCATCACATATCATAACACAGAACACAAACTATACACTTACGCCCAGCCACCCTAATTGGTTGCCCCTTTAAATGAAAGGCTGCAGTTTCTCAGAAAACCTCCTACAGAGACCCAGAACTTCAGCTCCAAGTACTAACAGAGTAAACTGAAATACCTCGGGTCTTGAAATGTTGCAAAGGGAGGAAAGGAGGCCAGGTTGAAAGAAAAGGGGAAGGAGGGGGGACTATAGGGGGCCTTGTGGACATCACCTGCCACCAGGCATTGCAGGACTTTCCCCTGGGCTTCCAGGCAGGGAGGACTGGAACTCAGCCCTCCAGAAACCAGACAGCAGACCAGAATTCGAGTTCTCTGCTCACTGGAGGTCATCAGGCTCCAACCCTCAGTTCAGGCTGAGGCCCTTCAACTAGACTCCTGCATTCGGGACCAGGACAGAAAAAAAAGTACAAAAGGAGGGACTGAAAAGAAGAAAGGGGAAAAGGTCAATAAAGTCTCTTGTTTCTTACCCAGTTGGGGCACTAGCCAGTTGTCTGCATCAGGAGGAGAACAGGGACAAAAGAGTCCCTGTTTCTACCACTGGGTCTGGTTGGTCAGCAGACGAGCTGGTCCCTGAGTACCCGAGTGGTCAATTGTATTGAAGAAATCCCACCAGAGTTGCCCTTTGTTGCAGGAAGGCGGAGCCCTTCCCAGGAACAAGAGTGGGCTCTTGTCTAACATTCGGAAATGAATTGTCCAAGGAGACCCAGGCACTGACAAAGCAACAGACTTCATTGGGAAGGGTTGCCCAGGTGGAGAGAAACAGCGTAAGGGAACCCAGGAGAACTGCTCTGCCATGTGGCTCATGGTCTCGGATTTTATGATGATGGGGTTAATTTCCAGGCCTCTGGAAATTGTCTCTGGCTGGTCACCTTGCTTGATCCATATTTGGTCTTAGGATTCTTTCTGGAGGTGCAGGCATCTCTCAGCCAAAATGGATTCCAGGTTGGATTCCAGCAAGCTGGTAGGACATATGTACTGTCGTATCCTCTCCCCTTTGGACCTTCCCCCAATTCTTCTGGTTGATGGTATCTTGTAAGTTCTGCATTCCTCACCAGGACTTCCGGTTGTAGATAATTCATGCAAGTGATCAGTATCAAGCCTGGCCAGGGCCCGTGGTTTTGGTCAGAGGTTCCCATAATAGAAACTTTGTGGAGGATTTTCCCCCCTCACATTTGTCTCATTCATTCAGTCTTTTGTGCTGCTTCCAACCAAGATTTCAACATCTCTGAATTCACATCTTGGGGCTATCTATCTGGTGATGAAGAGTGAGCTTATCTCCTGTTGGGACTGACAAGCCCTCTTAATCCTTAGAAAGTGGGTCCTTGTCTTTGGACATTATTTTTCACTCCAGGAGACTGCCAGTGACATTAACATCTGTGACAGAGGGCTCCATCTCTGTTATCATGGGGGTCCTGGCCTTTGCTGGCTTCAGGGGTGACTGAGCCCTGAACGAGGAGGGGCATGCAGAGTCCTCAGCAAGGGCAGTGCCCCATTTCATGTCTTGTCACTGAGTGAGGCTGGGTTTCCTATTTATAGGTGCAAGCAGAATTTTAAGGAAGTAGCAAGAACAATGTGGTTCTTGGAAGTATGTTCTGTTGCAGACACCCATTAAAATCACCTCCCAGTTGATTTCACTCCCATCTGGGGTCTGCAATGTGTCTGGGTGCAGGAGCATGCACGGGGTAGGGTTGGCCAGGGCTGTCCAGGTGTCAGGAGAGGCTCGTCTTCCCCCACCTGGCTGTCCTGACCAGGACTTTAATGCTGTCCTTCTGTCTTTCTCCTGCTCTCCCAGTCATTTGCTTCTTCACCAGCCTCCTCCACTGAGGCTACCAGGCCCCCCATGTTGCCTCTTTCCAGGGATTAAACCCAGGCCCTTGTCCCCCAGGCCTATGCATGAGTCTTCCCCTGACACATTGATCACCTGAACCCACCAAGCTGGTGCCTCACCCAAGCCTGCGTCCTGTCCTTCTCCAAGCCCCCCTGTGTCTCTTGTCCCAAAACCATCCAGGCCCCCTCCTGAATAGAGACTTGAGTGAATCAGTGATGTGAAAGTGAAAGTCGCTCAGTCGTGTCCTACTCTTTGCGACCCCATGGATTATACAGTCCATGGAATTCTCCAGGCCAGAATACTGGAGTGGGTAGCCTTTCCCTTCTCCAGGTGATGTTCCCAATCCAGGGATTGAACCCAGGTCTCCTACATTGCAGGTGGATTCTTTACTAGCTGAGCCACAGGGGAAGCCCAAGAATACTGGAAAAGTAGTGCCTTTTCTTTATAATTGGTAATTTACAAAACCTGCTGTCCCATGGCCCTGCCCCAGGGCAGAGACAGATCCTGTGTCCTGGTACAGGTTCTTCTGCCTCCCCACAGCTGCAGCACAGTAGAATTTATTGTCAGTAGATGCCTTGCCCATCAGTTGATGAATGTGTAGAGTAGGAGGGCTGTGACTCCTATTGTTTGGTGAGGAAAGGGCTCAGGTCTTAGGATTGGGCCCATGCAGCTCAAACACCTAATATGGGAAGCATAGGTTGTATATCCAGTCACTCCTGCTGTGATGGAAAATGAGGTGACTCATGAGGAAGGTAGTAGAGAGTGTTTCCAGAAGCTGGCATGTCAGGTGGTATGAAGGTATTCCAGAAATAGAACAAGTGAGATGAAAAACAAAAGATTCTGGAAAGAGGGAACAATAAGAAGTAAATCTCTGGAATCAAAATGATTCCATAGTTGAATCATTTCAATTAGTGAATAGTCCAAATGCCTGTGATGTGAGGAAGAGATGTCAGGAGGTGGGAAGAGAAAGGAAGGATGACAGAGTATCCCCAGGGCAATTGTCCTCCCAGGACCAAGTCATGGCACATGGACCGTTTTCCCGAACACACACACACACACACACACACACACACACACGCACAATGGGATAGGTCTATTTCATTTCAAGAGAACTACCACTCCATCCTGAGCATCTCAATTACCTATTGTCTTTGGCAATTTATCCCAGTGCACGAAAACTTGCTCATGCCAGCCCTTACAGTCTCCATTTGGGATTTTCATGAGGAACTCAGTCACAGCTCTCTGATTGTCCAATGTCTGCCTCCAAGATGAACCACTGTTCAGTTTCTGTTCTCTGAGTCAAAAAGTCTTCTTTCTGTCCTTGGAAGCCAAACTGCCAGAATCTGCTGGAGCATCCATTGCTTTGCCCTGACACATCACCCTCCCTGCAGGGTGGGAAGTCCTACCCCCAGCAGGGGAGGTCTGTGTCTGGTCTAGACAACCTGTCTCAATGCCCCATCACTCCTCTGCTTTTCTTCCAGTCTCCTGGTCCTGCTCTATCCTCTCTGTCCCTGCCCTGGCTGCTGGGCCTCTTAGGTGGGACCAACTTCCAGTCTGTATGCAAACACATAGTTCTGTAACCCTACAGTGATTCTTCTGCCTCTGCCCTGGGCCTTCCTACTTCCCATTGGTTGTGACAGTTTCCAGCTTCATGTCAAGCTGGCTTTGTTTTTAGTTCTTCCCCAGGTTTTTTGGAGCCTCTGTCTGTCTTCCCTGGCCTTTCACCTTCATGTCCCAGAGGACCAAAGAATTTAACCTTCTCACTAAACAAGGATAGTAAATGAAAGTCTCACTGACCTGGCCTGGACCACACCCTGTGGTTGTCCTAGTCTGGGCTCAAGATTGGTGGTGAAGTCATGGCAAAGAGAGTGAGAGTCTGTGACAGAGAAATGCAGGTGATGGTTGGGGTTGGGAGGAAAGGACCCACAGGCATCCCTTCCTGATCCCTGTGACAGCAAGTGCGTCCCTCTGTAGGGCTGCGCTTGGCAGAGCAAGGACTGTCCCTGTCCAGCCCTCCCCATCACCAGTCAAAAGGGTGCCCTTTGCTGGCTTGAGGCGGAAGAGGAAGTTGCAGGGAGATGGAAAGCATGTGGAGGCCGCTCCTGAGGAAGTGGGATCACAGAGGGGGCGAGGAGCACAGAATCCAAAGCTGGATACCATAGGATATCAAGGGACCTGGCAACCCAGGAGTGCCCGTTGTGATCTGCGCTCCTCAACCCAGTACTCATTAGGTCAGGTGGGCTCAGTGGTCATCAGATACACCCTCTCCTCACACCTTCAGCTTCACAAATCATCTCTCGTGGCCCCTTAGACCAGGAAGGCACTCCATAGCACACCCACACTCCTAGCAATCCACTGTGCCCCAAAACCACAGCCAGGGCTCTTCAAAGACAGGCTGAGGAGCCCCCCAGCAGGTTCACTAGGGGTGGGGCACCCATTTCTGGGACCCCATATACCCTAAATCTGAGGATGGTAAGCTAGGACAGTGGCACTCCTATCCCCCACATTGATTTGCCTGTTGTCTTCAGCTGCTTTTGCTCTACAAAGGTGGGGGTGGGTCCCTGAGACAGAGACTGATTCCAAACGGCCTGCAGGGAAAAGTTTGCAGAGTCCCGCCTCAATCAAGTGCCACTGTGATGTTTGTGTCCCCAGCAGGTGACTATACGGATCTGGGACCAGAGGGTAGAAGTGGGGTGCCCATCCTCACCCTCAGGGCCCAAGCCCCACTTTGGGAAACTGTACTTCCGTTCCTCCTACTTCAGGAACTGAGGGCTTCACTGGGGTTTGTCCTCAGGCAAAAGGGTAACATGCCAGTGTTTGGGGGAAGTGAGCGCTAACTCACTTTGTAGTTTTCCTCTGGCAAGTTCAAGGGTAAAAGCAGAGGTGTCATGAATTTATCAACTGAGGGGGAGAGGTGTGTTTGTGTGTGTGTCTGTGCGTGTGCGTGCATTCACTTGCTCACTTGCTTTTTAAAGCATTTCAGGTCTTCTCACGGTTCTCCAGAGAACCACAGGGAGGAACTGCCTTATCCTGCCCTGCCCAACTCAGGGGCTCCCGCTTTCTGAGGGGGAGGGGTGGCCTGTGGGCAGCAGCATTTCCTGCCATGCCCTCTTCTCTGTGGTTACCTCTCCTCCATACTGTACTTTTTTTTTTGCCAGTTTTTAAATTTTATCTGGCCTTGCCTTGAACGGGGGATGTCAACCAGCCCCAGGAGAATTTACAAGGAGGAAGAGCCTGCAGGGAGAAATGAGTCAGGGGTGAGGAACCTCCAGCAAGAAACTTCTGGGGCACCCCCTCCTAGTCCTGGGTCTTAATGGCTTCCCAGTCCAGAAACTCTAAGGAAATGGCTTCTGTTAGTGATCTAGTGAGGTGGGGAGGTGGGGTGCGAAGCTGATTCCTCTCAGGGCCCCAGGCCAGGGGCCCAGCTGGTCCACACTTTGATTTCAGGCTGGGGAGAACCAGAGCAGCGAAACTCAGGGAGTCACCTCGGACTTCTGTCCTGCAGGCAAGAAGTGTGTGAAAATAGTGGATTTGATTTGAGCAGTTGAGTCTGTCGTGTGTTATGGCAGAAATAGAAAACTAATACACACACCCATCCCATTTAAATGAAACTGTCTGGATATAAAACTGTAGGCCCAAAACTCTTTTCCTGTAAGACTTTGGCGATAGAGCTCCTAGGGGCTTCCCATGTGGCTCAATGGTAAAAACAATCCGCCTGCCAATGCAGGAGACCTGGGTTCCATTCCTGGCTTGGGAAGATCCTCTGGAGAAGGAAATGGCAGCCCACTCCAGTATTCTTGCCTTGAGAATTCCATGGACAGAGGAGCCTGGCGGGCTGCGGTTTGTGGGGTCGCAGAGAGTCGGACACAACTGAAGCAACTTAGCATGCGTGCACACACAGGCAGTCATTTAGTCCTAGTGGAGGTGGGGGAAGGTTTAAAAAACGTTTTCAAACAACAGATCAATAGATGTGCTCATAGGTGGGACAATTTCACTGTTTTTCTTTTGTTCCACTATTATTAGTCTTCTCTCTTTCCGTCTTTAATGTAAATCAGTTACTGAGACATAATTTACAAACAGTTATAATTGAGATATAATTTATAGAAAGTTATTGAGAAATAGTTTATAGAGTGCCTTCCTTTTGAATAAAACAGCTTAAAGTCCTTTATCTTTGGGAGTATATTAGAAACATGTAGGCATTTGGCAAAATTATAAGACACGTTCCCAGGCTATGGAAGTAAGAGCAGATGAACGGTATTACTTCAGTCTTGAATCATCATACCAACCTGTAAATTCTGTGGAGAATCATATTTCCAAGGAGTACTATTTTCAAGTTTGCATAACTGAAAAAACTAATGATTTTTCTCAGTGAAGCCCTTGATTTTTTAGACCAAGTGAATGCCAGAACTAGAAGTCACTTCCACTTACTATGATGTTTATAATTTATGAACTTCATAAAATTAGTCCATATAATACTATACTTATTACAAGTATGATAGATATTTTAATGAACTGCCCACTCACTTTTAGTCACTGGAAACACTTATGTTGATTATAGACTTTAAGAAATATGGACTTCCTTGGTGGTCCAGGGGTTAAGACTCTGTGCTTCCAATGCAGGGGCATGGGTTCGATCCCTAGCAAGGGAAGTTCTACATGCTGCATGGTGTGGGCCCCCACCCCCTAAAAAGAAGCCACAGCAATTGGTGACAACATGGATGGACCTAGAAAGTGAAAGTGAAAGTCATTCAGTTGTGTCTGACTCTTTGCAACCCCATGAACCATACAGTCTATGGAATTCTCCAGGCCAGAATACTGGAGTGTGTAGCCTTTCCCTTCTGCAGTGGATCTTCCCAACCCAGGGATTGAACTCAGGTCTCCCGCATTGCAGGTGGATTCTTTACCAGCTGAGCCATCAGGGTAGTACAAGAATACTGGAGTGGGTAGCCTATCCCTTCTCCAGTGAATCTTCCCAACCCAGAACTCGAACCGGGGTCTCCTGCATTGCATGTGGATTCTTTACCAACTGAGCTATCAGGGAAGCTAAGTGGAATAAGTCAGACAGAGAAAGACAAATATTGTATGCCTTTGCATGTGGAATCTAAAAAACAAAACAAATGAACAGAGTCATAGATATAAAGAACAAACAAGTGGTTGTCAGAGTGGGTGGAGGGTGTTAGAAGTAGGGGATGGAGATTAAGAGGAGCAGACCCACAAAATAAATGTTACAAAATAAATGAGTCAAGGGCAGGAAAAGTACAATGTGGGGAACATAGTAGAGTTTAACATCTTTGCATGGTGGCAGAAGGTAGCTCAACTTACTGACTTACGGTGATCATTTTGAAATATATAGAAATATTTAAGTCTGAATTTGGCTATAAGGAGTTCATGATCTGAGCCATAGTCAGCTCCTGGTCTTGTTTTTGTTGACTGTATAGAGCTTCTCCATCTTTGGCTGCAAAGAATATAATCAGTGTGATTTCAATGTTGACCATCTGGTGATGTCCATGTGTAGAGTCTTCTCTTGTGTTGTTGGAAGAGGGTGTGTGCTATGACCAGTGCATTTTCTTGGCAAAACTCTATTAGTCTTTGCCCTGCTTCATTGTGTATCCCAAGGCCAAATTTGCCTGTTACTCCAGGTGTTTCTTGACTTCCTACTTTTGCATAATATATATATGTATATATATATATGTAAATCATAAAGGCATATAGGAAAGAACAAAAATAATTGCAAATAATGAGACATTGTCAAAATAGACTTCTAGCAGTGAAAATGTTTGCTGAATTTAAAACTCACCGCATTGGTGAACCAGCATTTTAGACAAAGCAGCATAGAGAATCTATGTGAACTAGATGATTGATCTGAAGAAATTAATCCAAATTCAGCAGAGAGTTTCATTCTGAAACTGAGAGAGAGGTATAAGAGAAAGCTATACAATAAGAGGGCCCAAACTACATCTAACAGGACTTTCAAGGGGAGAAAGGAAAAAAATGAGAGAGAGGAAATTTTCAAAGAGCTAGGAATTTCCCAGATTTTTATGAAAGACATTAACTCTCAATTTCTGGAAACAACAAATCCCAAGAAAGATACACAAAAATAAATGAATTACTAGATGTATTGTAGTGAAATTGCAAAATATCTTCAAGATCTTAAAGGAGAAAAAAGTGACTATTGATAAAATATAGGCTATCTGTAATGGAAAAACAATCAAATTGACACCAGACTTCTAATTAGTTTTAAACAATTCTGAGCCATCATCTCTTCAGATATGACTTCTTCCTTGTTTTCTTTTACCTCTTCCTTTGGGATTCCAGTGAAATGTGGGGTAAACTTCATTGTGTCTGCCATGTCTCTTACTCTTTCTTCTGTATTTTTCACCCTTTGGACTTTTTATACCTCATTCCAGATAATTTCTTTTTATTTACCTTCCAGTTTACTAATTCTCTCTTCAGCCATGTATAACCTGCTATTAGACACATGTATTGAATTCTTAATTTTAGTTACTCAGTTTTACAGTCATAGGTTATTCCATATATCAAGTGTATATAATTTCTAGTCCTACATTGAATTTCCATCTTTTTCAGCTCCTTAAACATGCTAAGTATAGCTATTTTTAATTCCTGCCTGATAGTTCTAAAATCTAAAACAGTAAGATCTAAAATGGTAGTTACTAGCTGCATTTGGCTCCTGAGCACTTGAAATACAGCAAGTCTGATTTGGGATGCTGTAACTGTGAAGTACATGCCAGATTTTGAAGACTTGGTACAAAAAATGTCCAGTATCCCATTATGAATTTTATATTGATTTTATATTTATATTGATTACATGCTGAAATAGTTTGAAATAGCAATTTGGGTTAAATAAAAACTTGAGTAAAAATATACTGAGTTAAAATTTAAAAAAATAATTTCAATTGTTTCATTTTGCCTTTTAATGTGGTTACTAGAAAATTTGAAATTACATGCATGATTCACGTTTGTGGTTTGCATTCTAGTTCTATCAGAGCACTGATCTAGACCTTCTGCATGTTTTCTGCTTCTGTTGTCTTATCTACAAAGCATGAGGCACTTGGTTGCTGTAAATCAAGGAGTTAGATATTTTTGGCCATGTAGAAGCTTTGAAGCTGGATTGCAGTCTGTTTGAGGACTGGTTTGCCTGCAGTTGACCTTTACTCCTAGAGTGCAATCCTTCGGCATCTCTACCCAGAGAGCAGGAAGCTTACCAGGGTCCCTACCTTTGGCAGGCCCTGGACTTCAATATGTGTTTGCTCTATTGTCCAAAGGCTGCATAAGCTACCAAGACAGAAATGTTGCTTCTAGGATTAAAAAACTGCTGATGCCATTATTATATCAATACTGTTGCAATTTGAAAGCCGCCAAGATTAGGACTGTAAAACTACTCAGGAAATCACCATAATCAGAAGTCACAACTGATTTTGTGAACTCCAGAACCACACTGTGCAGGCATGCAGGCAATGGTTTGCATGAATGGATGCCATGTGCCACAAGCCCTGCTCTCAACACGGCAAGGCCAGTAACCAGAGCCCAGCAGCTCTGCTACTACTCCTGCAGAAGCACCAAATGTCTTCGCAACTGGGCTTGCCAGCAGGAGCAGCAGAAACTTGGCGTTTGTGCTCCGATTAGGTCAGGTTGGATTGAAAGTGAAAGTGATAGTGGGTTGCCATTCCCTTCTCCAGAGGATCTTCCCAACCCAGGGATGAAGCCCAGGTCTCCTGCACTTTACCATCTGAGCCACCAGGGAAGCCCCCGTCTATGTAGACAATTTCTATAAAGGCAGAAAGATCAGTTGTGACTTCAAGCTTGGTTTCTGGAATCACACTGCCTGGTTTAAAACCTGTATTTTTGTGACCTGGAGTATTTCCCCATGCTCTCTCAAACTTCTAGTTCTCTGTCTGTAAAATAGGTATACTGATAGTACCTAGTTTAAAACAATGTTGTGGAGGGACTTCCCTGGCGGTCCAGAGATTGAGACTTTACCTTCCAATGCAGGGGGTGCAAGTTTAGTCCCTGGTTGGAAAGCTAAGATCCTATGTGCCTTGTGGCCAAAAATTCAAAATATAAAACAGAAACAATATTGTAACAAATTCAATAAGGACTTTAAAAATGGTCTGCATGAAAATAGAGCTTAAAAAAATTGCTGTGGGGCTCAAATAAAATAAGGCCTTTAATAGACCTCACAATAAGTACTTATAAAATTTTAACTGTTCATCATAAGGATGACAAAAGATCTAGTTGCTAACCCTCATTATATTGCCTTGGCAAGTCTCTTAAATTCTGAGTCCTGATTTCTTTGTTTTTCAGATGAGGGCCTTGTCTTACATGCTCTGTAAGGTGAGTTTCTGAGCTACAAATCTCTAGATTTCATGACTGGAGAAAGTGAAGCACTGAAAAAAGCTATTAGCCTACTAAGAAATTAGGCTGGAGAGTCTGGCATCTAGACATTCTAATTTTTAATTTCTTTTTTTCTGCACAAAGTCTTATAATTTTAGCGCTAGATGCTAATTAAGAGAAATATGGTGATGAAACTAATACCGGGAAGCATCTTTAAACAGGACTCCATGACTTCAATTGCTAAAATAAAGAAAAACACCAGAGGGCACTTGAGTTAAAGAGTGAGGTGAAACAATTCAGTTCAGTCGCTCAGTCGTGTCCGACTCTATGTGACCCATGGAATGCAGCACGCCAGGCTTCCCTGTCCATCACCAACTCCCGGAGTTTACTCAGACTCATGTCCATTGAGTCGGTGATGCCATCCAACCATCTCATCCTCTGTCGTCCCCTTCTCCTCCTGCCTTCAATCTTTCCCAGCATCAGGGTCTTTTTAAATGAGTCAGCTCTTCGCATCAGGTGGCCGAAGTATTGGAGTTTCAGCTTTAGCATCAGTCCTTCCAGTGAATATTCAGGACTGATTTCCTTCAGGATAGACTGGTTGGATCTCCTTGCAGTCCAAGGGACTCTCAAAAGTCTTCTCCAACACCACAGTTCAAAAGCATCAGTTCTTTGGTGCTCAGCGTTCTTTATAGTCCAACTCTCACATCCATACATGACCACTGAAAAAACCATAGCCTTGACTAGACGGCCCTTTGTTTGCAAAGTAATGTCTGTGCTTTTTAATATGCTGTCTAGGTTGGTCATAACTTTCCTTCCAAGGAGCAAGCGTTTTTTAATTTCATGGCTGTAGTCACCATCTGCAGTGATTTTGGAGCCCCTGCAAAATAAAGTCCATTACTGTTTCCACTGTTTCCCCCTCTATTTCCCATGAAGTGATGGGACCAGATGCCATGATCTTAGTTTTCTGAATGTTGAGTTCTAAACCAACTTTTTCACTCTCGTCTTTCACTTTCATCAAGAATTTCTTTAGTTCTTCACTTTCTGCCATAAGGGTGGTGTCATCTGCATATCTGAGGTGGAACAAAGTTCAGGTAAACATTGGCAGTCTTTTTAGGAGGTGAAAAGAAAGTGAGAGCAAGAGGCCTGATGGTGAAAGTAGTAGGAGTTTAGTCTTTCATGAAAATCATGTGAAAAATGTTATTTAATTTCATTTTCAGCTTTCTGGACGTGCGTGACATGGGAGGATGGTTGTGTAGTTTTGTTGCCCTCACCTGGATTGTTGATATAAAGCTTTAAGGGTCCCATTAATAAGAACAAACAGCAAAGACAAAGTCTTCATCTTTCGCTGGAGATTCTTATGCCATGCCGGTGTCTCTAGATGTCTGGTACTTGGGGAACCAGCAAATGTACTTGTTTACAGTGTTTGTCAGCACTCCAGACCTTCCCATGACTCAGGGAGAGGAACCCGGGAGTAAACTGCCCTGGTTGCAGTATACACACGGTGCCTTCAGTCCCCAAGAAAAACACGGGTTCAAAGGAAAGCATATTAGACTATAATAAACCTTGGTGATGGATAAAGATGGATGCGTAATGACTGAAATATAATCCATTGAAATTATACTACCTAAATGAACCATTTCTAACTCTCACAGAAATGATGCTTTTTAAAAATTAGAAATACAAGCAACTTCAGATTATGACCTCATGAATGTTCAGTTCACAGAGCTCATAGACGATCTTCCTATGTCTGTTAATGTGACAAGGGTTTATATTCTGTCCTATAGTCTTTCCCCCCTCTCCAGTTAACATCAGTTCAAGGCAACAATAAAAAAAGATCTTTATGCAAATGTCCTTTTATAATACAATAAACTGCCCTATGGTTCAGAAATAATGAAAAGCTGGGCAAATGAAACCTCTCATAGAAAACAAAAGATTGCCATTAATTGCTGCCTTCCATCTTTATCAAGGCACTACATGATTAGAAACTTGGGAAGTCTCATTAGCTGTAATTGTAGCTCTGACCTATGGAAATTCAAAAAACTGATACCTATACAGTACACTAGCTACTTCCATGAAAGGAAGGGCTTAAATTCAATAAAAAAAAATCTTTTTGGTCACCAGGAATTATCAAAAGAAGCGTGGATGCTTTACATTAGAACTTGACAGTAGATTTGCTTGAAAGTGAAACTTGCTCAATCCTGTCCAACTCTTTACAACCCCATGGACTATACAGTCCATGGAATTCTCCAGTCCAGAATACTGGAGTGGGTAGCCATTCCCTAGTGATTAATAAATGATGGGGTGGTGTGTAGCATTTGAGCTGATTTCTAGCTCTTGAGTGTTACTCTGTGCAACCTGAGATATGCTCATTGGTTCAGCCTGGAGCAATCCTCCTTCAGGGAACACCTGAGTTCTGGGCCAGCCTGGAGTGAGTGCAAGTTGAGGGTCTGTCCTCTTTTGGAGCTGGTATAAAAATGTAAAAAAGCATTAGTTTTAAATTTACTTGTCAGTACTCATATCAAACCTGAGTGTGACTTCACACCTTATTTGATATCCAGCTATAGGACTTTAAGGGCTTCCCTTGTGGCTCAATAGTAAAGGATCCACCTGCTAATGTAGGAGACTTGGGTTCCATCCCTGGGTCAGAAAAATTCCCTGGAAAAGGAAATGGCAATCCACTCAACCTTCTTGCCTGGAAAATCCCATGGACAGAGAAGCCCGGTGGTCTATAGTCCATAGGATTGTAAAAGAGTCAGACACAAGTTATCAACTAAACAAGAACAACAACAATAGGACTTCAAAGTGGGAGATGGAAACTTAAGAGATAATTTTCTGTATCTCACACTGGGTACATGAAACGGTTAGTACAATGCTGAATGACAGCAGTTAAAAATCAGAGGATAAGTTTGTGCATCACCTTAGAGAATCCATTTGGTCAAAATTGTATGGTATAAGCATACTAATTTCTGCTTTTTTAAAAGAAAGGTTTATTTATTTGACTGTGTTGGGTCTTAGTTGTGGCATGCAGGATCTTTTGTTGCAGTGCTTGGGTTTCTCTCTAGTTGTGGCACATGGGCTTAGTTATCCCATGACATGTGGTCTTAGTTCCTCTATCAGGGACTGAACCTATGTCCCCTGCATTGGAAGATCGATTGTTCACCACTGAATCACCAGGGAAGTCCCTAATTTATGTTTATATTAAAACAAATCCAAATATTGTTGTTGTTCAGGCACTAAGTTGTGTCCGACTCTTCGCAATCCCATGAATTGCAGTGTGCCAGGCTTCCCTGTCCTTCACTGTCTCCAGAAGTTTGCCCAAATTCATGTCCACTGAGTTGGCGATGCTATCTAGTATATTATGAAGTAAAATGCAGAACTGTATTGATGTTTTTTTTCAGTGAAAACATGAAACTTCAGAGAATTTTTTCTCTTGCAGAAGGCTCCTTTGGGCTGGGCTTCTTGGTCTTTAGATAAGGAAGCAACTGCTTGCTCATGTTCCACCACAAATGGTATTTTAGGGGAAACATCTGAAATTCTTGTTTAGCAATTTCATTTGACATCCAAGAAAACCAAAACACAAAGAGAAAACTTTTCATCTATGAGTGTGATTTGAGCTTTATATATCTTCCTTCTTTAACCTCAAATATTGCTTTCCATTCCCAAATCCAAGTAGAAAATTCAGAGAAAGCATGGTTTAGTAATACTGAAGAACACAGGGCTGTCCATAAACTTAGTCCTTGTTCTGCCTGTGTAACTTGAACAAGGGGATTCAGTATCCCAGTCCCTCAGCAATGAAGAAATGCATTTTAAAATAAAGAAATAAAAATCCATTGTACTTGCCTTGTGTGGCTGTTGGACAGATGAAATCAGGCAGCATATGTGAAGTTTGAAATGCTGTAAAAAGAGATAGAATCCACCTTTTGACAAATGGTGCTGAGAAAACTGGATATCCATATGCAAAAGAATAAAGGTGGACTCTGCACCATATACAAAAATTAACTCAAAAGTGAATCAAGGACCTAAATGTAGACCTGAAATGATAAAACTCTTAGAGTAAAACAGGATAAATGCTTCATCACTAATCACTGAGGGAAATGCAAATCATGACTTTGGACTTGAAATAATTTTTTTTGGCTATGACATCCGAGGCAAAGTTATGAAAAGAAAAAAATAGACAACTTGGACTTCATGAAAAATTAAAACAAAAATTGTATGTCAAAAGACAGTATCCAAAGTAAAAAGGCAACCCACAAGATGGGAGGAAATATTGCAAATCATATATCTGATAAGGGATTAGTATGCAGAATATATAAAGAACTCCTACAACTCAACAACAAAAAGACAAACAACTTGATTCAAAAATGGGCAAAAGACTTGAATAGATTATTCTCCAAAGAAGATGTACAAATGGCCAATAAGCACAGGAAAAGATGCTCAACATCACTAATCATTGAGGGAAATGCAAATCAAAAGCACAGTGCGTTACCACCTCACTCATTAGAATGACTCCAAGTGTTGGTGGGAATATAAAATGGCAGAGCCACTGTGGAAAACAGCATGGTAGTTCCTAAAAAAAAAAAAAAAAAAAAAAAAAGAGTTATATATGATTCAGCAACTCCACTTCTGGGTATGTAATCCAAAGAAATGAAAGCAGGGTCTTGAAGAGATATTTGTACATCGTGTTCATAGCAGTGTTATTCCACAATAGCGAAAACATGGAAGCAACCTGTGTCTATCAAAAGATGAAAGGATAAGCAAATAAGTTGTGTACATTCAGCCTTTTAAAAAGGTAAACTTTGCAACGTGGTATAACATGCATGAACCTTAAGGACATTATGCTAAATGAAATAAGACAGTCACACGCATACCCACACACACTCACAGTACTGTATGATCCCACTTTGTTGTTCTTCAGAGGCTCAGTCATGTCCTACTCTTTGTGACCCCATGGACTGCAGCACACCAGGCTTCCCTGTCCTTCACCATCTCCTAGAGCTTTCTCAAACTCATGTCCACTAAGTCAGTGATGCCATCCAACCATCTCATCCTCTCTCATCCCCTTCTCATCCTGCCTTCAATCTTTCCCAGCAAAATGGTCTTTTCCAATGAGTCAGCTCTTAGCAGCAGGTGGCCAAAGTATTGATTCCACTTAAATGAGGAAATTTAGAGTAGTCAAAATTAAAAGGACAGAAAGTATAATGATGGGACTTCCCTGGTGGTCTGCTGGTTAAGAATCTACCTCCCAATGCAGAGGTTTGATCCCTGGTCTAGCAAGATCTCACATGCTGTGGAACAACTAAGCCTGTGTACCACAACTACTGAGCCTGTGCTCCACAACAAGCAAAGCCACCGCAATGAGAACCCCAAGCACGAAAACTAGAGAGCAGCTCTCGGTTGCCGCAACTGGAAAAAGCCCACAAACAGCAACGAACACCTAGCACAGCGAAAACAGAAAATAAATTAAAATAGATCCACTGAAGAAAGTGTAATGGTGGTTTCCAGGAGCTGGAGGAGCAGAGAATGAAGAGTTATTGATTAATAAGTACAGAATTTCAGTTTTACAAGATAAATATTAATGTGGATGGATGGTACAACAATATGAATGTATTTAGTACCACTGAACTGTACTCTTACAAATTAAGATGGTAAATTTTATGTATATTTTACTCAATTAAAACAGAGAGAGAGATAGAACCCAAAGACTAGAGTCCACCCCTTGAAGCTACTTTAATAAGGGTTGAAAGTGGGCTTCTCATGAGCAGTTCTAATTTCAGGCTTGTGTTCTTGACTGCTGTTTTGTCTGCAGGTTCTGTGGTTCGTGACTCATCAGGTTGCCCCCAATGCCAAGTTTTGTTTTGTTCCTTGGTTACGGACTTTTTCCTAATCCTGGTCCATGGAAACTAGAAATTCATACCCAGGCCCCTAGGAGGAGTCAGAGCAAGAAGGAACCTCCACCAACACTTTCCCTCCCTCCAACTGCTGGGAACCCGGATCTGCTGGGTGTGGGGTGTTGTCAAGCCCTGGGCTCAGCCTTGCTACCTAATCCTCTCAAAAACGCCATTAGGTTGGGCTGCGCCGTCTCTCATTATATAGATACAGACGATGAAGGCACAGAAGTTAAGTGTTTTATTTATGTGTTCTGTTTGCCATGCCTCCCCTGACTCTTGGCTGGTGAACTCTTCCTGCCCCCTCCTTACCTCCCAGCTCCCTGTCACTTCCCCCAGGGGCCCCCCGGTTTGGGGTCCCCTCCCGAATGCTCCTGTGAAGTGGTTTCTCACTTTCCGCCCCAGTGTTTGCCTCTGCCTCCAGAGATGGATTGAGAGATTAGGAGCTGCGCACGTGTGACGTGTGGGCTCCGCAAATACATGAGTGAACGAGTGCATGAATGAATAAATAACGTTTTAAGATACCAAGTCCCCAGATGAGAAATCCACTCTGGCTTATGAGTCCCTGGAACTTCTTACCCAGTCTCCCTCTTCACAGCTATTAATATTAACAGCCTTGGCTCCATCCCAGCTGGTAAGAGTTCAAATATCACTGAGACAATATTTAGAAACTTGTTTAGACCATGCTGGCTCCAGCCCAACCAACCCTTTTGAGGTTGTAGCTGAGCCTCATAGCTCCATGATGGAGCAGGGTCTTGTGAAGAAACATACGACTTGTGTAGGAATAGGTCAGTTAAAGCAGCTCATCTGTTGGCAATTGTTTTCAGCCTTCCCACAACTCATTTCATACTAATTAATTCTCTGTGCTTTTTTTTTTATTGTTGTTCAGTTACCAGTGTCTGATTCTTCATGATCCCATGGACTGCAGCATGCCAGGCTTCCCTGTCCTTCACCACCTCATGGAGTCTGCCCAAGTTCATGTCCACTGAATCAGTGATGCCATCCAACCATCTCATCCTCTGTCACCCTCTTCTTCTTCTTGTGCTTTCAATCTTTCCCAGCATCTTTCCCAGGGTCTTTTCCAATGAGTCAGTTCTTTGCATCAGGTGGCCAAAGTATTGGAGCTTCAGCTTCAGCATCAGTCCTTCCAATGAATATTCAGGACTGATTTCCTTTAGGATGGACTGGTTTGATCTCCTTGCTGTCCAAGGGACTCTCAAGAGTCTCCTCCAGCACTACAGTTCAAAAGCATCAAGGAGCTATGGGCTCCTTCTGACCTCAAATTTGGACCATTCTTCTAGAAGGTGTTATTTATCACCTGTGTCATGACTGCACCTCTGTTAGGACAAGAGGATGATGATCTTCAGTGCTCAGCCTTCTTTATTGTCCAGCTCTCACATCGGTACATGACTACTGGAAAGACCATAGCTTTGATTAGATGAACCTTTGTCGGCAAAGTGATGTCTTTGCTTTTTAACACACTGTCTAGGTTTGTTGTAGAGAGATGGCAAATATTCTGCAGGTCATTCTGGTCTCAGAGAAGATATTGATGGCCCTCAAGAGTTCTCTCCTCATGGGGGATGAAGTAACTGTGACTGGAAGTGGACCTCCTTTAGAAGGCTGATTAGCACCCTTATACACAGAGCTTGGTTCTCAGGGTCCACTGGGGCAGTAACATCAGCCCTCACTCTCACCCTCTGCAGTCATCTGGGGAAAGAAGAGCACAGCTGTGTCTCTGAGACCTTACCTGCTAGCAGCGACTGGGAGGGGAGGTGCTGGGGAAGAGAGTGACTTGAATGCTTGTGAGCTATGGGCTCCTTCTGACCTCAGACTTGGACCATTTTACTAGAAAGTGTTATATATCACCTGTGTCATGACTGCACCTCTGTCAGGACAAAAGGCTGATGATCTGACAGCTATGGGACTGGGATGCAAGGTCACCTCAGTCTGCTAGAAGGTCATACAGAGCCATTTCCAAGTAGTCCCTGAAGAGCTTGCTTGTGGCATCTCTTTGATTTGGTTGGGATACGGTGTGTTGATGTTTGTCCTTCCTAAGTGACCACTGTCCACTCCCCGAAGCAGAACGGGGTCACAGACTGGTTCATTCATCTTACTTGCTGGCTTTTGCTATGTGCCAGGCTGTGTGGTCAGGATATTATTGACATACGTCACGATCTTTAACACATACAGGTAAGTGGGGCCCCTAATCCCAGATCTCTGTGATTACAGATGTAACAAGAAAGGGAAACATGGGGGGAGGGAAATGGTGTAAAACATAGCTTTCTTAGAGAAGCCTGCTCTGATTTCCCCCAGCATGATTGAATCTCCCAGTTACAAGCCTCTATATCACCTTTGTACTAGACATGGACTCCATGGGTAGGGACTGTGTCTGTCTCACTCAGCAATGTATTTCCAGCACTCAACACAGTGGTGAACACAACATAGGTGCTTAATGTATGCTTGTTGAATGAATGAACAGTCATGGAAGGCTTTACAGAGGTGGTGGCACTGAGGTGGGTCTTGACAAATCAGGGGGTTTACCAGGGAAGAAGTGAATGGATAATTTTGTAAAACAAACATATGTTATTAAATTTATGACCCTCCTCACTAGCACAGGGAAAATCCCTGATGTTTACAAGAAGTTTTGATGGCAGGATGAAGCCTAGGCAGGCTAGGGGTGAGAAAAGTATTTGCAATCCTTCCTTTCAACACACTTGGAAAACCAATCTCCTAATGAGAATGAGGCTTGGTGGACAGGGAGTCCCTGGGATAGAAGAGCCCCAGCCGCCACCCCCTTCTCTCTGCCCCAGTAAACAGCTGGGATTTCAAAGAAATATGAGAAAGACTGCTCTTCCTTTGGTTAGTATTTCTTACTTTACCTTCCTCTACTTTCTGATTGGGATGAATTTATGGGCACTTAACAGCTGGTCTAAGTTAGGAATCACGACTCATTCAACAAACATTTAGTGAACATCCTTGGCATTGAAGATGCTGTGTGGGAGCCTCAGCAGAAAGTACAGGATGTATGAACCACAGGCTCTGTCTTCATGGAGCTTATTTTTAGTAAATAAATAACACGGATAACATCAACAACTAGAGTGCGGTCAGAACCTTGTTGAAATCACATCGGAAGGGCAGAAATGCTGCATAGGGGAGGGAGACCTGGAGTAGAAATTGGAGGGTAAGAGATGTGATGGGGCAGGGGTTCTGGTGGGAGTGAAGACATGAAACCGGGTGGCACGGAGGGTCTGGGGAAGAGCTTGTAACAGCTGCGCCAGGAAAGTGATGGATGGTGAAGTTGGAAAAGGACTTCAGTGCCACACGTGCATGCATGCGTGCTCTGTTGCTTCAGACATGTCTGCCTCTTTTCGACCCTGTGGATGGTAGCCCTCCAGGCTCCTTTGTCCATGGGATTCTCCAGGCAAGAATACTGGAGTGGGTTGTCATGCCCTCCTCCAGGGGATCTTTCCAACACAGTGATCAAACCTATGTCTCTTACGTCTCCTGCACTGGGAGGCGGGTTCTTTACCACTAGCACCTGGAACCCCTACCTTGGAGAACACTGAAAAGCAGATATGAAAGTTTCCAACGGTGAAATTTCTTCCATAGGTGGCACTCTAGGAAGTGGTAGGGCAGGGATTTAAGCTGGTGCTTGATGAGACTCCAAAAGCATGTGTATATGCATATATACTAATACCTGTGTATACTGAGGCAAGGGGCTTCCCTGGGGGCTCAGCGGTAAAGAATCTGCCTGCAATGCAGGAAACTCAGGTTTGATCCTTAGGTCTTGAAGATCCCCTGGAGAAGGGAATGGTTACCTACTCTAGTATTCTTGCCTGGGAAATCCCATGGACAGAGGAGCCTGGTGGGCTATAGTCCATGGGGCTGCAAAGAATCAGACACAACTAGTGACTAAACAAGAAGACTCTGAGGCATGCATTAAACTGCTTAGGAGGAAATTAAGGATTAGGAGGAAACTGGCAGAAGTTTCCGTAACGCTCAATGTCAGCTAGATTTATGAAGTAAAATTTTCCTTAATTTCTAATGCAAGAGGCCCAGAGCCCATTGGGCTGAGCAGAAGGAGGGTCTTGGGTTTTTCTCATGCAGCAGCAGCACAAGAAATAAAAGTGAAAAACATTGCAGAGCCAACTCTTGGTTTGCTTGTACAGTTTAAAGTTCAGATTATTATTATTAGTATTATTATTTTGGTGGGCATTGGGAGAGGGAAAGGAATTGGAATAGTTTGCTCTCTGTAGGAGTGAGTGAGGAACAGGGAAGAAAAGGCTTCCTATCCCAGGGTCCTGTGTGCTTGTTGAGCTACTTTATGGGCATCCTGGATTCGACCCCTAATGAAAACAAGCTGGGACTGAATTCCCATTGGTAGAATTGTCTAAGATAGAAAACAAGTTCTAGGCTCTAAAATGACGTGCAAATGGACGTTGGAATGAAACCTGTTTGTAAGTGGAGGTTATAATAATAATGATTTTGAATTCAATAAAAGTTTTATGTTTTAATTTATTTTTTTAATTTTTATTTTAATTGGAAGCTAATTACTTTATAATATTGTAGTGATTTTTGTCCTACATTGACATGAATCAGCCATGGGTGGACATGTGTTCCCCATCCTAAACACCTCTCCCACCTCCCTCCCCATCCCATCCCTCTGGGTCATCCCAGTGCACCAGCCCTGAGCACCCTGTCTCATGCATCGAACCTGGACTGGCAATCTGTTTCACATATAATAATATACATGTTTCAATGCTATTCTCTCAAATCATCCTACCCTCGCCTTTTCCCACAGAGTCCAAAAGACTGTTTTATACACCTGTGTCTCTTTTGCTGTCTCGCATATAGGGTCATCGTTACCATCTTTCTAAATTCCATATATATGTGCTAGTATACCATATTGGATTCAAATAAAATTTTTAAATCTTGATGAGACATTTATAAACAAAAGTTAAGGTTGCCAAGAATATTCAATAAATGAGTATGTCTGATGATGAAAAGGTGGTGACTTAACTGGGTTGAGAGTAAGGATAAATCAATGCAAATTTCTAGCTCCAAAACAAGTTAGATGAAAACCTGTCACCACCTGAAATGGCTCTCTTCCTGCTGAATGTTTTCTGATGTTCTTTATATTAGGTAAGCTTCGTTTGTCCTGATATAGTACCTCTTATATACTTCACCTTCCATGCAGCAAGGTGTGTGGTAACAAATTAATTCCTGCTGTATTCAGGTGGGGCAGTGGAAGAACACCAGTTTCAGAGAGGTGTGTTGGTCCTTTTCTGTCTGGTCACTATTGCTGGGGGACCTTGGACAAGTCACTTGACCTTTGCAAGTCAAGTTAGCTCATCTGGATATGAAATAAGGGGATGGAGCAAGGCTTCTCATGCTCTGAAGTTTGATCCCACGTATAAAGCTAAATTTTATAGTAAGGCTTCTCTGATGACAATTTATTGTTCAGTGAGTGATTTTTTTCATCTCTATATTGTCACCAGAAATAGGTCATTGTTGATTTTTTAAAATTTTATTTATTTTAATTGGGGGATTATTGCTTTACAATATTGTGTTGGTCTCTGCCATACATCAGAAAGTTATTGCTGATTTTTAAAGTCTGGGTTTTGAAAAGATTTATACTGTTCAAAATTGTTTTTAAAAAGTGACTTGAATGGCAGTGGCTATTCAATAACAGTTGTAATTTTCTGTTTTCTTTGTGTTTCCTTTCTGATAAGCAAATGGCCATTTATTTGATTTCCAGTAGAAAATACAAGTGGAGAAGGCAATGGCACCCCACTCCAGTACTCTTGCCTGGAAAATCCCATGGACGGAAGAGCCTGGTAGGCTGCAGTCCACGAGGTCACTAAGAGTCGGACACGACTGAGCGACTTCACTTTCACTTTTCACTTTCATGCATTGGAGGAGGAAATGGCAACCCACTCCAGTGTTCTTACCTGGAGAATCCCAGGGACGGCGGGGCCTGGTGGGCTGCCATCTATGGGGTCGCACAGAGTCAGACACGACTGAAGTGACTTAGCAGCAGCAGCAGAAAATACAAGAGGAAATGTAAGCACGAACATTGCATCTTAGAATTAAGAAATACTGAAGAGTATATTAATTACTATTTTTTTTTCGTTTCAAAGTTAAGGCTTCTGAGGAAGAAAAATGGACTAGACTATCTCAAGCAGGGAGGACATATTTAATACCACTACAGTATGTGTTTAGAAATAACTACGTTGTTTCTCCTTGTCAAATTTGAGCTGCCATTCATTTTTATCAAACTACTTTCCATCTTCAGAAAGAAACAAACCTTGATATTGCAAGTTTTTAAGTTTACTTTTGTGCCTTTAAAAAAAAAAATGTGAACATTTTTACTTCATTCCAGGCTGGAGAGGGGAGCATAAACACACTCTTCTTACAGGGTGACCCCTCTGTTCATGTGCAAATGGATGAGAATGTATAGGTGGTCATCTGGGACTAAGTGAAATTTCTCTTATGATGTGTTAGCTGTGTTAACTACCCACAATGAGAACCTGGATGATATATCCAGAGCAAAAGGAAAAAAAAAATACCAAAAGCATACACGTTTTTAGAGTTTGGTCATCAGAACAAGCCATTGAGACTTCCATGGAGAAAGTGAATCTAGTTGAAGGAGGCAAGATTCTGCTTCAGCACCACCTTTTGTAGGGAGAGTGCATAGCCGAGGGAATTTGTACCAGATCTGCCTTTGAACTGGGCCTAGAAGAGTGAGGTGGAAGCTTCAAAGCCTTTCTCCTTTCCATCTTTTCCTCCCACAGCCATCTCTCTCCCTCAGAAAGCTAGACTCCTGTTTGGGCAGCTCTTTCCATGGTCCCCAGTTGGTGCTGGTGTTGCAGGTTGGCCAGGAAACATTGTTTGCGCCATTTCTTAGGTGAGGACATAGACATGGAAAGATGAACTGGTGGGCCCAAGGACACATTGGTTAGTAAAGGACCTTGGATTTGAACCCAAATCACTTAAAGTCCAGGGTAAAGCTCTCTCTGCATGCCTGGTTACTTCTGAAGGAGAGTCTCAGAATACAGCCTGCACTGGTTTGCTGCACTTCCATTATTAAACTTCCAACAGAGTATTAACATCTTTTGTGACCTGGTAGTTTAGAACCATTCAGAGACTACGAAAATCTTACTTTTTTGGCCACAGGAAAAAAAAAAAAACTCATTCTAGAAAAGAGTGGGTGATGTGTCAAGGTATGTCAACCAATTGGTGCTTCTCAGAGGTTGGCCAGGGGCTGGGCTGTTTGCAGGAGACTGGCAGATGGTGAGCCTGGGCCATCAGCCATGGCGAGGCTGGAAGGGGAGGGGAGGGGGCAGGGAGTTCACGTTATGGGACACGAGCATGTACTTCCTTGGGTATCACAGTGAGAGGAGTGGACCGATAAGGGCAGTCTCTCCTCCAGCTCCCTGGCCTGTGGCCTGAGCCTGCTGCTTGGAAGCTTCTGCCTGAGGTTCTGGCTTGGATGGTTGGCCACATGCAGGGAGAGTCAGAGATTACTCACAGCAGCTGTGTGAGGCCCAGTGGGCCTCCTAAGTGGCTTTCTAAGCAGAGGGCTCCTAGGGTGATCCTGGCTGGCCTTGCCTGGCCGAGTCCCTGCAGTTTGCAAGCCTGGATCTCCATCTCTGCCCTCTGTCTTGAGAGACTTTCTTTCAACAGACTCTTTTGGCTAAATATGGTTTCTGTTGTTTGCAGTTGATAAGCCAATTGATGCAGCCAGGAAGAAGTGGAATCAGGATTAGAATTGGGTGTGTCAGATACCCATTGCTTATTCCTCTGTACCCAAAAAAGGGATAGCAATCTGAGTGACTGCCAAATCTTATCGTTTAAGCCTTCTTGGGAAATAGGCTTACAAGTAGATCAGTGGTTAAATAAATCAATAAGTGATCACACACATATATCAATGCACACACATATACACATACATGTTCACATACACGTTTTAATTGATTGGCAAGTTTTCATGAACTGTTGTTGAAGCTCTATGATGCTGACGTTTCTAGGGGAGGGGACCAGACATAACATTCACAGGGTGGCTGTGAGCACAGAAGTGATGTATTGGTTGAGAACAGATTTGGGAGTCAGACAGATTTGATTTCAAACCTACAGTTACTATTAAATAAACCTTTGCGTCTTTGGACAAATTATATATTTTCTTTGGACCTCAGTTTCCTTATCTGTAAAATGGGAATAATTATACTCATTTCACAGAGATTCAAAGCAGTCCAGATAAGGCACCTAGCACAGAACTTGGCACAGAGTGATTGATGGATGGGAGTTATTATTTCTATTTAAATATATTGCCTAGTTTAGTTCCCACAGCACTACTGAATTTGTCCTTTTTTGAATAAGTTTAGGATTCCTGCTTGTTGGCATATCCTCTTATCCTCTTTTAGAAGGGGACTGTGGGAGTAGGCAAGGGGAGGGTGAGACGGAAGCCATAAGGTGAGGAGTAAGCCATAAGAAGCCACAGCTCTGAGCATCCTCTCTGAGCTCCCGGTCCTGGGGATGCTGCTTGTCGTGGAGATCCTGCTTGTCTCGTGCAGTGGGAACCACGGGCAGGTTCTGAGTGACACCAGTCCAGGGCAGCCCACTTCACCAGCAAAGTGATGATGGCAACCAAATCCACTTAGAAAACAAGTCAATCAAAGCATATTCACTAATGAAGACCTAACAGTAACCACGTTGTATTCTACACAGGAGGTCATATGCATGAAAAATCTTTGGCCGTCTGTTTAGCAAATAACATGTTCTAAAGAAATGTTGGGTTTTCTTGGTGGCTCAGCAACAAAGACTCTGCCTGGCAGTGCAGGATGCAACCTGCATCAACCCAGGATGATTCCTGGGTCGGGAACTTCCCCTGGAGATGGAAATGGCAACCCAGTCCAGTATTCTTGCCTGGAGAATTCCATGGATAGAGCCTGGTGGGCTACAGTTCATGGGGTTGTAAAGAGTTGGATATGACTGAGTGACTAAACAGCAACAACAAGAAGGAAATGTTAGACACAGTCTAACTCTTCTTTCTCTTTTTCTTAGACATGGTCTCTTGGTGGCTTGTAAAAAATGTGGTCAGAATTAGCTTATATAATTCTCACTACAATTTTAACAGAAATATGTTATTTTTCATCTCTGCCTTCCAGAGATGGAAATCTGGAATTGGAAAGAATTCCTTCTGGATTGTGCACCGTGGCAACGACAAACAGGAGATCAAACTCGAATCCTTTGCCATCAACTTTATATTCATTTGTGTACCGTCTACCATGTGCCTGGAGCTGGGCTGGGCACCAGGGTCTGTGTCTTGGCTGTGGGCCCTGCCTGCAAAGAGCTCACACTGCTCAGGAAGAGTCTTTCCTTTGGGCTATCCTGTCCAAGACCACATCATTTTTTTCCTGGCTCTAATTAATGACCCATTCATATCCCAAGACTAGAGGATGAATGGCTACATTCAGGTTTCCAGGTGATGGCAATTTTCTTTGGAAACTCACCAGTTTGGGGTCTTCATTTCAATCTGCCCACACACTTCACTGTTAAATTGTCAAAAATGATGTGGAATGTGGATTATTTCTTACAAGGTCCCAAAGGGGTGTTTCAGGAGCCAGTGACACCCTGACTCTCTTCAGTCTGGGGAACAGGCAGGGAGATGCCCCCAAAGTCCATTGCACAGTGAGTTGTTGTGTTGTTTTTTGATTTGAGTTTGTTTTATTATTATTTTGTTTAAAAAATTTTAATTGAAGTAGAGTTGATCTGCAATGTCCTGTTAGTTTCAGGTGTACAGCAAAGTGATTCAGTCATGTATCTATTACATAGGTCATTACATTGTAGGGTATTACACGATACTGAATACAGACTGCCATGCTAGACAGCAAGTTTCTCTTATTCCAGAAGTGAGACTGCTGAGTCATATGGTAGTTCTATTTTGGTTTTTAAGGGGCTTCCATACTGTTCTCCATAATCGTTGTACCAATTTACACTCCTACCAGCAGTGTAAGAGGGTTCCCTTTTCTGCACACCCTCTCTCAGATGAGATCAGATCAGATCAGTCCCTCAGTCGTGTCCGACTCTTTGCGACCCCATGAACTGCAGCACGCCAGGCCTCCCTGTCCATCACAAACTCCTGGAGTTCACCCAAACCCATGTACATCGAGTCAGTGATGCCATCCAGCCATCTCATCCTCTGTCGTCCCCTTCTCCTCCTGCCCCCAATCCCTCCCAGCATCAGAGTCTTTTCCAATGAGTCAACTCTTCACATGAGGTGGCCAAAGTACTGGAGTTTCAGCTTTAGCATCATTCCTTCCAAAGAAATCCCAGGGCTGATCTCCTTCAGAATGGACTGGTTGGATCTCCTTGCAGTCCAAGGGACTCTCAAGAGTCTTCTCCAACACCACAGTTCAAAAGCAGCAATTCTTCAGCGCTCAGCCTTCTTCACAGTCCAACTCTCACATCCATACATGACCACAGGAAAAACCATAACCTTGACAAGACGAACCTTTGTTGGCAAAGTAATGTCTCTGCTTTTGAATATGCTATCTAGGTTGGTCATAACTTTCCTTCCAAGGAGTAAGTGCCTTTTAATTTCATGGCTGCAGTCACCATCTGCAGTGATTTGGGAGCCCAGAAAAATAAAGTCTGACACTGTTTCCACTGTTTCCCCATCTATTTGCCATGAAGTTATGGGACTGGGTGCCATGATCTTCGTTTTCTGAATGTTGAGCTTTAAGCCAACTTTTTCACTCTCCACTTTCACTTTCATCAAGAGGCTTTTGAGTTCCTCTTCACTTTCTGCCATAAGGGTGGTGTCATCTGCATATCTGAGGTTATTGATATTTCTCCTGGCAATCTTGATTCCACCTAGTGTTTCTTCCAGTCCAGCATTTCTCATTATGTACTCTGCACAGAAGTTAAATAAACAGGGTGACAATATATAGCCTTGACGAACTCCTTTTCCTATTTGGAACCAGTCTGTTGTTCCATGTCCAGTTCTAACTGTTGCTTCCTGACTGGCATACATAGTTCTCAAGAGGCAGATCAAGCGGTCTAGTATTCCCATCTCTTTCAGAATTTTCCACAGTTGATTGTGATCCACACACTCAAAGGCTTTGGCATAGTCAATAAAGCAGAAATGGATGTTTTTCTGGAACTCTCTTGCTTTTTCCATGATCCAGCAGATGTTGGCAATTTGATCTCTGGTTCCTCTGCCTTTTCTAAAACCAGCTTGAACATCAGGAAGTTCACAGTTCACATATTGCTGAAGCCTGGCTTGGAGAATTTTGAGCATTACTTTACTAGCGTGTGAGATGAGGGCAGTTGTGCGGTAGTTGGAGCATTCTTTGGCATTGCCTTTCTTTGGGATTGGAATGAAAACTGACCTTTTCCAGTCCTGTGGCCACTGCTGAGTTTTCCAAATTTGCTGGCATAGTGAGTGCAGCACTTTCACAGCATCATCTTTCAGGTTTTGAAAGAGCTCCACTGGAATTCCATCACCTCCCCTAGCTTTGTTCGTAGTGATGCTTTCTAAGGCCCACTTGACTTCACATTCCGGGATGTCTGGCTCTAGATCAGTGATCACAACATCATGATTATCTGGGTTATGAAGATCTTTTTTGTACAGTTCTTCTGTGTATTCATGCCATCTCTTCTTAATATCTTTTGCTTCTGTTAGGTCCATACCATTTCTGTCCTTTATCAAGCCCATCTTTGTATGAAATGTTCCTTTGGTATCTCTGATATTCTTGACGAGATCCCTAGTCTTTCCCATTCTGTTGTTTTCCTCTATTTCTTTGCATTGATCACTGAAGAAGGCTTTCTTATCTCTTCTTGCTATTCTTTGGAACTCTGCATTCAGATGTTTATATCTTTCCTTTTCTCTTTTGCTTTTTGCTTCTCTTCTTTTCACAGCTATTTGTAAGGCCTCCCCAGACAGCCATTTTGCTTTTTTGCATTTCTTTTCCATGGGGATGGTTTTGATCCCTGTCTCCTGTACAATGTCACGAACCTCATTCCATAGTTCATCAGGCACTCTATCTATCAGATCTAGGCCCTTAAATCTATTTCTCACTTCCACTGTATAATCATAAGGGATTTGATTTAGGTCATACCTGAATGGTCTAGTGGTTTCCCTACTTTCTTCAATTTCAGTCTGAATTTGGCAATAAGGAGTTCATGATCTGAGCCACAGTCAGCTCCTGGTCTTGTTTTTGCTGACTGTATAGAGCTTCTCCATCTTTGGCTGCAAAGAATATAATCAATCTGATTTTGGTGTTGACCATCTGGTGATGTCCATGTGTAGAGTCTTCTCTTGTGTTGTTGGAAGAGGGTGTTTGTTATGACCAGTGCATTTTCTTGGCAAAACTCTATTAGCCTTTGCCCTGCTTCATTCCGTATTCCAAGGCCAAATTTGCCTGTTACTCCAGGTGTTTCTTGACTTCCTACTTTTGCATTCCAGTCCCCTATAATGAAAAGGACATCTTTTTGGGGTGTTAGTTCTAAAAGGTCTTGTAGGTCTTCATAGAACCGTTCAACTTCAGCTTCTTCAGTGTTACTGGTTGGGACATAGACTTGAATTACTGTGATATTGAATGGTTTGCCTTGGAAACGAACAGAGATCATTCTGTCATTTTTGAGATTGCATCCAAGTACTGCATTTCAGACTCTTTTGTTGACCATGATGGCCACTCCATTTCTTCTGAGGGATTCCTGCCCTCAGTAGTAGATATAATGGTCATCTGAGTTAAATTCACTCATTCCAGTCCATTTCAGTTCGCTGATTCCTAGAATGTCGACATTCACTCTTGCCATCTCTTTGACCACTTCCAATTTGCCTTGATTCATGGACCTGACATTCCAGGTTCCTATGCAATAATGCTCTTTACAGCATCGGACCTTGCTTCTATCACCAGTCACATCCACAGCTGGGTATTCTTTTTGCTTTGGCTCCATCCCTTCATTCTTTCTGGAGTTATGCCTGAGGCCAGGGGTGGTGGCCCGGAGGACCAACCCCACATCCAAGGACCCGTGGCTGCGAGGGTGCAGGAGGACCTAGAGGAGCTATCCCACGTTGAAGGTCATGAAGGGCGGCGGTGAGGAGATACCCCTCGTCCAAGGTAAGGAGCAATGGCTGCGCTTTGCTGGAGCAGCCGTGAAGAGATACCCCACGCCCAAGGTAAGAGAATCCCAAGTAAGACGGTAGGTGTTGCAAGAGGGCATCAGAGGGCAAACACACTGAAACCATATTCACAGAAAACTAGTCAATCTAATCACACTAGGACCACAGCATTGTCTAACTCAATGAAACTAAGCCATGCCCGTGAGGCCACCCAAGATGGGCGGGTCATGGTGGAGAGATCTGACAGAATGTGGTCCACTGGAGAAGGGAATGGCAAACCACTTCAGTATTCTTGCCTTGAGAACCCCATGAACAGTATGAAAAGGCAAAATGATAGGATACTGAAAGAGGAACTCCCCAGGTCAGTAGGGGCCCAATATGCTACTGGAGATCAGTGGAGAAATAACTCCAGAAAGAATGAAGGGATGGAGCCAAAGCACACCCTCTCTAGCATTTATTATTTGTTGACATTTTGATGACGGCCATTCTGACTGTTGAGAGGGGTACCTCATTGTAGCTTTGATTTTCATTTCTCTAATAATTCATGATGTTGAACATTTTCATGTGCCTATTGTCCGTCTGTAAGTCTTTTTTGAAGAAATATCTGCTTAGATCTTCTACCCCAACTCTTGATTTTTTTTTTTTTTTTTGATATTGAGCTATATGAGCTGTTTGTTTATTTTGGAGTTGTATTGTTTCCAAACATTTTCTTCCATTCCATAGATTGTCTTTTTGTATTGTTATTGTTTTTCTTTGCTGTGCAAAAGCTTTTAAGTTTAATTAGGTCCCATTTCTTTATTTTTGCTTTTATTTCTATTATTCTAGGAGATGGATCCAATGTTGCTGCAATTTATGCCAAAGAGTGTTTTGCTTGCTTTCCTCCAGGAGTTTTATAGTATCTAGTCTCACACTTAAACCTTTAATCCATTTTGAGTTTATTTTTGTATATGGTTTTAAAGAATGTTTTTATTTTTCTAGTAAGACAAAATTGGTATTGGTGCTTACCCTGGAGAGGAAGACAGCCTTTGTCAACTGAGGCTTGCTAGCATTTCAAAGAGGGTAGGACAAAGCTAGGTTATTTATTCAGACTATGAAGTCCACTTTAATAAAATCTTTCAATGCTGTGCTCAATTAGGACTGGGTAAAGCTCCAGAATTAGTGCCTTGAGAGGAAAGGGCTTAGAAAGCCCTTGTGTGGTTTGGCTATCACCCCACCCCAGTACTCCTGCCTGGAAAATCCCATGGACGGAAGAGCCTGGAAGGCTGCAGATGAGGGTTGGACACGACTGACCGACTTCACTTTCACTTTTTACTTTCATGCATTGGAGAAGGAAATGGCAACCCACTCTAGTGTTCTTGCCTGGAGATCCCAGGGATGGGGGAGCCTGGTGGGCTGCCGTCTATGAGGTCACACAGAGTCAGACACGACTGAAGTGACTTAGCAGCAGCAGCAACCAGGCATGGTAATGCCATGAATCCTGAGAAGTCGGTGGAATATATGGACCAAGACACTGGTGACCTGTATCTGAGCACATGTGGCCACTTGGATTTTCCTTAGTTCACTACCACTCCCCAGTTTAGTCCGGGGACCAATCTTCCTTTTCTTACTCTCCACAGGGCAGAACTTCCTGGAAGTATCATATATGCTGCTGCTGCTGCTGCTAAGTCGATTCATTCGTGTCCGACTCTGTGCAACCCCATAGACGGCAGCCCACCAGGCTCCCCCGTCCCTGGGATCCTCCAGGCAAGAACACTGGAGTCGGTTGCCATTTCCTTCTCCAATTCATGCAAGTGAAAAGTGAAAGTGAAGTCTTTCAGTTGTGCCCGACTCTTAGTGACCCCATGGACTGCAGCCCACCAGGCACCTCCGTCCATGGGATTTTCCAGGCAAGAGTACTGGAGTGGGTTGCCATTGCCTTCTCCGAGTATCATATATATGACACAGTAATAATTGTAACAATCAGACCAATATCAGTAGTCCACATTTACTTTAACGTCATACACATGACAAAATCATAATCATACAATCGCAGTAATAATACTAATAGCTAGCATTTATTTCCCCTTGACTTCCTAGGTGGTGCTAGTGGCAGGCACTGGCCTGCCTGTCAATGTAGGAGACAAAAAGAGATACGGGTTCAATCCCTGGGTCAGGAAGATCCCCTAGAGGAGGAAATGGCAACCCACTCCAGACAGTATTCTTGTCTGGAGAATCCCACCAACAGACGAGCCTGACAGGCTACAGTCCATAGCGTCACGAAGAGTTGAACACGACTGAAGCCACTGAGCAGCAGCACTTATCCTTGACTCTGTGCAGGCAGCTGGGGTAAGCACTTTAGATGGATCCCTCTCATTGAGGCCCGTAACAGTGCTGTGAGCTGGGAACTGTTTTATTCTTGGCTAATGAAACTTACCAAGGTTAAATCAATGGAGTAAGGTGTGCAGGAGAGCTGGGCCAGAACTCAAGCCAAGTCTATTGGAGCCCAAAGCCTGCTTGTTCTTAGGTATGACACTATAGTATCACTCTCCTTTTAAAATACATTGTTCCTACAACTAATTTTTCTAAAGCAACATCCAAATATTTGCTCACAGGGGAGAAGACCAACTCTCACCATACAGAACCCCTCTCTCCTTTCGACCTGGTAGGAGTGTAGCCTTTAATCCCTGTTTCAGTGCTGAGGCAGAGCCTCCCATTCTCAGGGGTGGAGGCTGCCCCTCTTTCGTGCTGTTCTGCCTGGTTTCCTGGTTTCCCTGGGAAGTCTTCCAAGTGAAAAACAGTTTCCCCAGTAACTGACAGCCCACCCACTGGCCCTTCTGCCAGAGTGACTTGATTGCTTTGTGACTCTGTCATAAGTCACTGCCAGAGTGACTTGATTGCTTTGTGGTTTCTTAAAGGTGTTTCTTTTGGGAGAGTCCAAACCCCTTTGACACACATTCTGACAGATTAGTGGTTAAGGAGAACACTTCCTTGGGCTAGAAGGAATGAATATTCAAACAAATAAGAGAAAACTGTCAACATAGACAGTGGCTGCTGTAGAGTGGGAGAACATTGAGCAACTGGTTCCTTTAGTTCCCCAGCTTTGGAAAGATAGAGCTAATCATTTCTGACAGATGGAGTCTACCAGTTTAAAATATCCCTAGATTTTTTGATGACTGCCATTCTTACTGGTGTGAGGTGATACTCATTGTAGTTTTGATCTGCATTTCTCTAATTATTAGTGATCTTGAGCATCTTTTCATGTGCCTGTTGGCCAGCTGTATGTCTTCTTTGGAGAAATGTCTATTTGGGTCTTGTTGGGTCATTTGTAGAGATGTGGATGGATGGAGTCTGTCATACAGAGTGAAGTCAGAAGGAGTGAAACAAATATATTAACGCATATATGTGGAGTCTACGGTACAGATGAACCTCTTTGCAGAACAAAAATAGAGACTCAGATGTAGAGAACAGATGTATGGACACGGCAGGAGGTTGGGGGGGAGAGAAGGTAGGATGAATTGGGAGATTGGGGTTGATATATATACACTACCACGTGGAAAATTGGTGATTAGTGGGAACCTGCCGTATAGCATCGGAAACTCAGTTTGGTGCTCTGAGTAGGTGACCTACTCTTTATTCGTTCTTAGTCGTGTCCAACTCTTCACAACTCTATAGACCGAAGCTCACCAGGCTCCTCTGTCCATGGAACTTTCCAGGCAAGAATACTGGAATGGGTTGCCATTTCCTAGTCCAGGGGATCTTCCCAATCTAGGGATTGAAACCATGTCTCTTGTGTCTCCTGCCTTGACAGGTGCATTCTTTACCATCTGTGCCACCTGGGAGCCCCAAGGTGACCTTGAAGGGTGGGGTGTTGTGGGGGAGGGAGGGGATATATATACATACGGCTGGTTTGCTTCATTGAATGGCAGAAACTAGAACAGCATTGTAAGGCAATTATACCCCAATTAAAAAAAAAAAAAGTAAAAAGAAGAAACGAAAAGCTTCCTAGAGAAGGAGATTCCACTCTTCTCTGTAACTCATGTGTAACAGCTGGGTAATTATTTCTAATAGTGAATTGAATTCCTCTACCTGGCAATTTGGAATTCATTTCTAATTATGTTTCCTCCTATAGAAATGGACAAAGGCTTGCCTACATGGTAGAGGGGGGTCATATGTGTGCTGCTTTATTGTCTTAGGAACAGGGGCTGCAGTGGAGAAAAGGATTCACTGGCTTTCGTGGAAGGGTGAAGGGAAAAATAAGCTTTATGCTCAAGCCCAGAAGTGGAGCTTACATCCAATCTATGTCATGATTGTAGAACTTCCGGAATCTCTATAAATGTGCCCTGGTTGTTTAGCTAGGGCCTGTTTTCTCATCGTGAGAACACATAAGAAAAGAAGTCTAGTCTATGTACTTGATTTCTGGGCAGCAAAAAGAGGAGGAGGGAGGTAGCAGGGGGATAGTTGAACTGACTTAGGAAACTGGGGGAGAAGAGTCTGCAGCAGGGTGGGAGGGGGTTTCTCTTTTGGGGATGAAGTAGCTTGAATCTTGGCCACCTCAACTGACAAAGAGATTAAAGCATGGGGAGCAATTTGAGGTCTCAGAAAGGATCCTGATCTTGAGTAGGAGAAAGACCCCATTAGAGTTGATATAAGTCTTATCAGGTCTTTAAACTGTTCATAAACTTATTAGAGTTCATGGCATCCTGACATTGTCCTGCTGAAATCACACTTCATCCTGAGTGGTGGCTTTTTCATTCCTCATATTTTTATCTGTTCTAGTCAAAGATAGTTATTTTATATGGAGAGGGAAAAACTGGAAGAAGAAGAAGAAGAAGGAGAAACAGATTTCTTGGAACAAGTAGGCTTTAAAGGTGGAGTTTAAGGGACAGAGACTTTCAATTTAGATGGCAGTCAACAACAAACAAATAAGCAAAATGAACTAATAAAGAAGGAAAAATAAGTAGTAAAAGAAAACACAGATACCATATTCCAATATCACGTGTCTTATCACATGCAGTGACTTCATAGCCTCCCATTTATTCAATGAGTATTGTTAAATACCATCATGAGGAACTGCATCCTTTGCTCTGGATGAAGCATACACCAAGTAAACTTGGAGGACCCAGGTCTGTTAGAGAAGCTGAATTACATAATAATAAGTGAAAGATGGAAATCCAGAGCCAGTGCCATGGGGCTCAGAGAAGGTGAGAGCTAGCTCAGCTGGGGCACTACAGGAAAGGCTTGGGGAGAAGGAAGCCTGAGCACTAGGACTTGAGGAATGATGGGTGGGCTTTGGTCTTGTTGGCCTGGTTGCAGGTGGGGCGAGAATAGCAAGGACTAGGGCACAGAATGAGTGGTGCAGGACTCAATAAGAGCAGAAAGCCTGAAGGAGGCCTAGCATGGACTGGGAGAAAACTGTGCTGGGAGGAAGCTCAGAACCAAGATGTGGAGCTTCCTGAATTCTTTATGGTCTTTGGGAGTCATTGGCAACCCTGGGCTTGTCAGTAGACAGCTGAAAGTACTACTGTGTGGATTAGAGGTGATGATCAGGCCTAGGGTGAACAAAGCCCTCTTTTAACTATCTAAGACAGAAATCAGCACCAAAACATTCCCCTCTAGCATTCTCAGTCTTATATGTGGAACCCACAGTGTCAGAAAACTGGGCAGGAGTCATTTCTCACCCTTCTGTCTATGTATTTGGTGGTTGGAGGTCTGCATTTATGTATTTGTGATGTGGGATCCATAAGACAGAAGTTTCTCCACAAATACCACAGGAAGTGCCGCCAAGAAGAGAGTCACTGGCCAGCAGGGCCTCCCTGGCTCATAACCCAGCCTTGGTTTCCTGTCTCACTTACTGGTTGCTGGTGGTGGTGGTTTCACTGCCAAGTCGCGTCCAACTCTTGTGACCCCATGGACTGTAGCCTGCTAGACTCCTCTGTCCATGGGATTCTCTAGGCAAGAATACTGGAGTGGGTTGCCATTTGGTTAGGGGGAAAAAAAGATGATTTTTGTCAAACTCCCTGAGAGATGAGGGAAAATTGAATGGAACAATGGTTGGAAAGCATTGTTTGAAAGCTTGAAAACTACTGACCTAGATTAGCCTTGTACTTTAGAACATATACTGGAGAAGAAAATGGCAATCCACTCCAGTATTCTTGCCTGGAGAATCCCATGGACGGAGGAGCTTGGTGGGCTACAGTCCTTGGGTCACAAAGAGTCGGACACAACTGAGCGATTTCACTTTAGAACATATAAACTATCCCCTAATGCTGTAGTAATAAAGATTTCTCATGGGCCAGCTGTGTTCAGTCTCATGAGAAGCATTATGAAATACGGCCTTCTCAAAATGCAGGAGGCAACTTATACACATTAACCACTAGTACAAGGTCAGAGCATCAGGTGTGGAATTGTCTGGGCAGAGATGGAAGCTGTTGGAGATTTTACAACATTCTGAAGAGCCAATAATGGGAAAAAAAAGTCTATGAAGGAACCACTTGGGGGCCTTATCTTATATTTTGGAACTGTAGCTCACAACTTATCCAGTGTGTTTGGTTTTCACAGAATATTATGGTGAAAACATATTTGACTTGATTGGGCTTTCCTGAAAGTTCATAAGGCACCTTTTCTTGTAGTTCTAGTTACTGGTTATTTTTCTGGATAATGAAACATGGGTATGAAGATAGAAAAACTCAGTCATCTGTCTGCTTTTTGCTTACTTTGCAGGACTGAATTTTAAACTGTTCTTTTAAATGTTGGCAGCATGTAGACTGAGACATGGGAAATGATAAGAGATTCTAACCATGGTTAATGAAATCTGTAAGGAAATAATCATGGACGTGTTGCCTTCTGTCAGTGTTTACTGTATGACATGGAGATTTTTCTTTTAATTAGGATCGTCACTGTGGCCTCTATTTCTTTGATGAATGCCAGGTTAAATCCATGACTTACTTCACAGATGTGAATGGGTTCTAATCTTTGTGAATATTTGCATATTACAGAGGTCAGGTTTTTTTCTTTCTTCATGGAAGTGGGATTTTTCCTGTTGTTTCATGTTTAAGATATTTACCTTGTTGGCTCTGTCAAAAACTGAACAGAAATAACAGTTACGATTGCTGCTTCTTAGGCTGAATGGACTCCTTGGCTTAGGGTAAAACTTCCCAACATCTAATAGAAGGAATTTATTCTTAAGGCATACCTTAGATGATTCCTTCAGTTGGGTCAAACTCATCACGTCTGATTGGGTTGAATTGTGTCCTTTAAAATTCATATGTTGAAGCCCTAATCCTCACTACCTCAAAATAAGACAATCTTTGAGAGAGATTCTGAAGAGGTGATTAAGTCAAAATGAGGCCATTAGGTTTAGCTTTTATCCAACCTGACTGGTGTCCATGTAGGAAGAGGAAATTTGGATACACAAAGAGACACCAGGGGTGGGCAGAGAGGTCCTCCATGTGAGAACAAGTGAGGAGACAGCCATCTGTGAGCCAAAGAGAAAGGCCTCAGGAAAAACCAAAATGTTGACCTCTTGATCTTGGACTTCTAGCCTCAGTAGCTATGAGAAAATAATGTTCCATTATTTAAGCTACCCAATCTTTGATATTTTCCTATGGCAGCTCTAGCAAACTAATACAATGCCCAAACCCAAATTTATTACTTGCCTGTTCAAAGCCATTCATTTTGTGGCAGAGGAATTTACTACTCACTGAATATCCATGTAATTCCCCTGAAAGACCTGCCCACCCACAGCCAGGTGGGGCTGTGCACTAGCTGGTCTATGGGCACCCACAATCTTATCCCCTGACCCAGGGACCAAGGAGGCGACAGTCCTGGAGGGGGAGCTCCAAGATGGTGGGGTTTCCATATGTTCCCTGGGAGAGTGAGTGGAGCAAAGCCTCCCCCCAACCAACGTAGAGTATGTCTCCCAGGTGAGACACAGTTCATTACTGTATTAAGCCTGGGATTTGGAAGGTTTCGTTCATTTCTTCTGCTTAACTTTGTTTATCATGAGCAGTAAAGTCTTCAGCCTCCTAGGTCATCTGAAAGTGTAAATGTAGCCACATATTTGGACTCATAATTTCACATCTGACTGATTATTAGTCTTTCTTTCTACTTTTGCAGCTTCCCACAGGCCTGCCCCTGCTTTCCTTTCACAGAGGTGCTACAGTTATCTCTAAACAAGTGATGACATGAGATGATGATAATGATGGAGGAGCACTGGTCCAGGCACTGACCTAGTGCTTTCTGTACATCAAGTCCTTTATCCTCATAACCTATGAAGTAAGGCAATATTATCATATTATTCTTTCCAACAAAGAAATTGAGGTGCAGAGTTTGAAGTGTTCAAGTTCACACAGCTGGTAATTGGTACAGCCAAGATTTGAACTTGGTAACACGATTTCCATTGCTTTCTTATAAACTCTGAGTTAACAGCCTTTCCAGTTCTGTTCCCAGTGTATCCTATCACTTTTCCCATCAAGGACTACCCTCTACTTCTGACCACTTCCAACCCTTCATTCCAGTTACAGTCTACATTGTTTCTGTCCTCTAAACAAATCCTGCATTCGTCACCTTTGGTTTCATTGCTCTCTGAATTGCTCTGTTGCCCATTCTCTTTCTCCCTTGGCCCCACCTTCAGCATCATGTGGATCCTGCTGCTGCTGCTAAGTTGCTTCAGTCGTGTCCGACTCTGTGCAACCCCATAGATGGCAGCCCACCAGGCTCTGCCATCCCTGGGATTCTCCAGGCAAGAACACTGGAGTGGGTTGCCATTTCCTTCTCCAATGCATGAAAGTGAAAAGTGAAAGTGAAGTCGCTCTGTCGTGTCTGACTCTTAGTGACCCCATGGACTGCAGCCTACCAGGCTCCTCCGTCCATGGGATTTTCCAGGCAAGAGTACTGGAATGGGCATCCCACAGAGCCCCATTCCTTTGCCACTGGGAAGCCTTCCTTCAGTCATCTTCATTCAGCACTCCCATAATCCCTTTCCCACAGACACTCATGGTTCACTTATTTGTGTGTATTTCTCTCTCTAAAGGATAAGTTCCCTGAGTGCTGAGTCTCACTTATCCTTTCACTCTTATCCTTTAGAGAGAGAAATAGACACAAATAAGTGAACCATGAATGATGCTAAAGCTGAAACTCCAGTACTTTGGCCACCTCATGCAAAGAGTTGACTCATTGGAAAAGACTCTGATGCTGGGAGGGATTGGGGGCAGGAGAAGAAGGGGACGACAGAGGATGAGATGGCTGAAAGGCATCACTGACTCGATGGACGTGAGTCTGAGTGAACTCCGGGAGTTGGTGATGGACAGGGAGGCCTGGCGTGCTGCGATTCATGGGGTCGCAAAGAGTCGGACACGACTGAGTGACTGATCTGATATATATATATATATATATATATATATATATATATATGTGTGTGTGTGTGTGTGTGTGTGTGTAGTCTTTAGATCTCCTCTGCAAGCAGTGGGCACAGTATACACACACACACAATCTTTGGGTTACACTTCTTGATTGCAATTAAGAGAAAGGAAAGTTTCCTTGAATGCCTTGCACTTAACAAGAGATAACAGTGTTACCCCTCCTCACTTTGGCCACCATAGTTTAGGATTCCCAGTCCCTGTGTGGGAGTGACTTTGTTAACATCAAAACACTTTCCTTCATCCTCTATCTGTGTTCATTTCTCTGAGATGGATGCTACCACTTCTCATCTGTGTCATGTTAGCAAATTGTCCCTTTGGTCTTTATATTAGAACTGATTTTCCCTGGGTTTCAATTATTTCTTAGCTTTGATTTATTGATTAGGAGCAGCCTTTCATCCTGGTGGCACTTTTCAAGCATGTGGTAATATATGTTGCAGGGAGTTGCAAGGAAAGAGAAGAATAGCATTCCTGCTGCTCTCCCTCCCTGCAGGTCTCCACCTTTCAGTGTTTTGTGAAGCTGGCGGTCCTCTTCTCTCGGGGGTGGGCAGCAAGTTGAAAGGAAAGTGGAGTTCAGTCGCTTCTGCCACAAGTATTTCTGGGTCAAATGCAGGACAGATTTGAAAGTTGAACACAATTGGATTTTCTGAGGATTTCAGCCAAGAATGTATTTGTGTTTGTCATCTTCTTACATAGACATGCATTTTCCCAGACATGGCGGTGATTTTCCAACACGGCCTCCAGTAATCCTCACCTTCTGGAGTCATGCTTTTGTCTTGTTTCCTCCCAAACGAAGTAGGGGAGCAGTTCTGCAAATAATGGGCTATTGCAGAAGGGATGGGTGTGATTAGAAGTTAAATCATAAAAGTGTGGCTTCCATTGTGAGGCCATGGAGAGGTCCGTGTGGCAGTGAATGGTCTCCTGCCAGGCGCCAGCCCTGGCAGGAGATGTGAGTGAACCATCTTGGAACAGATGCTCCAGCCCCAGCCAAGCCTTTGGACGACTGTAGCCCCAACTTCAGCTCATGAGAGACTGGAGCTGGGTCAGCCCAGCCAAGCAGCTCCCCAGATTCTGACCTGCAGAATCCATGTGAGATGATAAATGTTTATGTTTGTGTTAAGCTGACAAGTCTGGCGCTAACTGCTTGTGCAGCCACAAACAATATACATGGTACACGAAGTTGCATTTTCTAGGCTCTTTGAGTCTATTGTCTTTTCAGTTCTAATAATATTTTTGGCACTACAGAGAGTCTGGTTCTGTGATTGAAATTAAAAGTCAATGTAGAAAGGAAAATGGAAAGATCATCATGGTTTGGTCAAATGCTCAGCATAGCAAGATCGCCTCAGTTCCCTCCTTTGGTTGTGACTGGACCCTTGGAATGGCCCCAAGACAAGCTCCCCTTACCTGTCCCTCCCCAAGCTCCTCTGCTCCCTGATCTTGGCCCCCCCACCCCCACAGTGCACTATCACTGCCATGAGGACACAGAGGCACCCACCAGCCCCCCGGGCAACCTGGACGTGCACGCACCTTCCATCTGCCAGCATCCCAACTGCTCTGATGAGGATGCTGTGACTTTGAACTTCGTGAAATGTTTTCTTCATCGACCCCAGAAGAGGAGACGGCCTGCTGAGACACAGATGCAAGTGCAAAACCAACAGAGGCCAGGTCCTCTTTTGGCGACTGGAAGAAAGAGCCAAAGGCAGTGAAGTCTGCCTTTCACTGGGCAGGAGAACGTGAGTCATTCATGACTTCGACAGAATGAACCAGTCCCAGAGCCAGATGGACCCCTTTACCTGAATGAGCAGGTAAAATCACCAACAGTAACTTGCACAAGATGGGATCTCATCTTCCCATATGACAGTTGTCTCTTTGTCAAGGGGACCTGGAAACAGCTACGGCAGGAGTCCAGTCATGGACTGCTTCGCTCTGGTCTTGAAAAAGATGGACTTGCCCGCTCCTGTTTCAGAAGGGGCCTCTGGCCATCGGGGGCTGTCTGTACCACCAGCCTGAAACACTGAGCACTTCTCTCCTCCTCCCCATCGTCCTCTCTCTACCCTCCTCCTTCTCTGCCCTCCTCCACGCCAGCACACTTATAAAGTCCACCTTTACCATTCCAGATAGTATGTTTAGGGCACTTTATTATTTAATGCAATTCTGCAGTGCTTTACAGGCCAGGAGTATGGAAACGTTGTATAAAATTCTGTAGGAATGCATCTTGTTACTTAACAAAGATCATAACCGAAGCAAATATATATATTAAGTGTGTACATGCTTTCCTGTAAAATGTTTAACAACACAAGTCATCTCCAACTTAAATATTTGTGGTGGATCCATATAATTTAGAGAGCAATGCAAGTTAAAAGCTCCATGGTTAATGTATTCAGTGTTCAAAACCATACCGAGTCATTTAGGCATGAAAATATACTTCAACTTTGATTACATCTGTAAGACCCTGTAGCTGCCAAATTTTCAGTTGGCTTCCTGTCTCATGGATAGAGTTTTTGAAAGATAGTCTCAATAATTCCTGCTTTAGGGACACACACAGCACCTGCCACTGCCCACCTCAGATCACTTAGGGTTTTAATCTACTGATGCTCACACTACGAACAGGTCAGACATGGCTAAGTGCCCACGACAGTGACATTGATGGTCCAACACACTCCTGATAATTTAGCTGAGCCCCTGGCCTAAGGGAGGACAGGTGATTCTGGTCCTTTTTGGCCTCCTTAGAAGTTCAGGCCTTTTCTAAAGATCATGGTCAGCTCCAAGCCTGTCTATAGGGGCAGGGTCAGCCGTCTGCCCCTCAAGCTCCTGACTTCTCTTTCCTGCTTGCCCAGGGCTGGTCACTTCAGACCAGCTCCAGGTGACGCAGCACATTCTGGAACAGAATGGTGTCTGCCTTTTCCTATTCACAGTGTCAATCAGGTGCTCCACACAGTCCCCTTCCCCACCCCCACCCCACCCAAACCCAACAAGAGCTATCGTGTTACCGAAGCTTCCTGGGAACATGTAATTCATCAAACAGAAACCCACAGTGAGAAGTATGAACAAATTCTACAAGTGTTTGCTCCCCTGGGGGCAGTCAGGGCAAAAAAGCACTTTGTGCTTCTTGTCTCTGGGAGACTCTGGGGGCCGCCCAGCCAGCTGCCCCTAAATCACAGTCATGAGTCACGTGTGCAAAGTCTGGAGAGGAGCACTGTTCTCCAGGAGGACTGTTGGTCCATCAGTGGCCAGGCTGGGCAGCTCTGCAGCAGTGGGCTTGTCACATGGTCTCCCTCCTGTGGTCCTCTCTCCTCTGCCACATCCTCTCCAGTTTCCTCATTCTGTCCTCTCACCAGCCCTGTTCCTATGACCACACCCTTCTTACCACCAGGCCCCTACTACCCAGGCCAGCAGGCTTCATCCAAGGCCAAACTCCCCTAGCCTGTTAAGACCCCAAGCTTCACCTCCTCACTTTCTCCAGGCTGGTACCTTGATAGAGTCTTCCTTGCTGATGCCCCAGTTAGAAACCTCAGCACCTTCCAGAGCCTTCTCTGCTCTTGAGGGAGCACACACACATCCTACAATGCTCTGTGCACATGAATATAACACACAAGCCTTCGGTAACCCAGAGGTGACTGTCTGGGGAGAAAGTGCAACCTTAAGGAGGGAACATGGTCTTGAGGAGGATGTGGGAACCATCTCTAGGGGCCAGATGGTAACCCTCCAATGAGACAAAGCTAGTATACTTCAGCCCACAGCTAAACAGGGCTCACAGACAGCTTTTGTTTTGCTTATGCAATTTTCTAAAATTCCTATTTAGTTGTCATGCATGCTAAGTTACTTCAGTCATGTCCAGCTCTTTGTGATGCTATGGACTAGAGCTTGCCAGGCTCCTCTGTCCCTGGGATTCTCCAGGCAAGAATACTGGAGTGGGTTGCCATGCCTTCCTCCAGGGGATCTTCCCGACCCAGAGACGAAACCAGTGTTTCTTAAGTCTGTTGCATTGGCAGCTGGGTTCTTTGCCACTAATGCCACCTGGGAAGCCCATTTAGTTATCAACATTGTACAATTAGGAGAATTCACATGAAAAACTGTATTTCTGGAGTCTTTTGAAAACTTGAAGATGTAGCCATGTGGGATCTACATGGCCACATGTAGATTTAGGGGAACTAAAGACTGTACCAGAATTTATTTATTTATTTGGCTGTGCCAGGTCTTAGGGGTCATGCACGGGACCTTCGATCTCATGCAAGATCTTTAGTTGCCACCTGTGAACTCTCAGTGGTGGCCTGTGGGATCTAGTTCCCTGACCATGAATCAAACCCAGGCCCCGTGCATTGGGACCTCGGAGTCTTAGCCAATGGACTGCCAGGGAAATTCCTGTGCCTGAATTTAACATACCACTGGGGCTGCTGTACTCCTTTCCTGGGGCCCTGATGGCTTCAGGCTGGTGAAGGTCTTAGTTCCCCAGGGGAAGGGCGAGGGGCCACCAGCCCCCTGGGTAACCAGTGCCAGGCAAGGATTTGGAGGAATTTGGAGTTAGGATTCTCTGCTCAGTACCTGCACGTCTGGAATCAAAAGCAGGTAAGTGACAAACTTGCACCTGAATAAACATGGTTTCTCAATGACGCTGATGTCAACACTTCTAACCAACTCAGAGGCTGTGTTGCTCAGGGAGTTCCTCAGAGGTCAAGGAAAATCAGTTTTGGGGAGGCCCTGGGGAGGGGAATGGTGGAGGTTGCTGGCTTCAGGGACAAGTGACCTGTAGTCACATAGGGTCCGTGCTTGGTTTAATGCTCTGCTGATGTTACCTTAAATTAATGATGTTTTGAACAAGGGTCCCATAGTTTCATTTGCACTAAGAATCTGCCAGCAGTACAGGAGACCTGTTCAATCCCTGGATCAGGAAGATCCCATGGAGAAGGGAATGATAACCCATGCCAGTATTCTTGCCTGGAGAATTCAGTGGATGGAGGAACCTGGTGGGCTATAGTCCATGGGATTGCAAAGAGTCAGATATGACTGAGCGACTGACACTTTCACTATCAAGCAATTTCCCCCAATTATGTAGCCAGTCCTAGCAGAGCTTAACCAACCCAGGACCACTTATCTCACCAAAGAGATATTTTTCACATGAGATGCTTTTTAAAAATTTTTATTATTCTTTGACCACCCTGCTCTGGCATGCAGGATCTTTGTTCCCCAATCAGGGATCAAACCCATGCTTCCTGCAGTGGAACTCAGAGTCTTAACCATTGGACCACCAGGGAATTCCCCAGATAAGAAGCTTCAAAGAGACTTGAAGTATTGATGGATGCCCCCGGGGCTCTGGTGCTCTGAGCAGAGAGTGATTTCATATGTGAGTTGTGCCCATCAGTGAAATTAGAGAATCCAGTCAATAGACGATGGTGCTTCCAAGAGAATGCAGGAACAACTTAACACACTGTTAAGTGATCAGAAGGCTGCTGCTGTCTCAAGGGGCTGAAGTTAACATCTTTTCTGCTTTAAGAAATTTTGCAGATTGTTGGATGGGTGGACCTGAGTCAGCTGGGCTACATGTGGAGTTGTGGTGTTGTGAAACTGCAATGCTCACAGCCTTCGAGTAATCTGCTCAGGGTTGTTACTTTCCTTCCAAAGGAGTGCACATAAATACCTGGCTGCCACAACATTAACTTAGACAAATGCTTTCAGGATTTAAACCCCCGCAATGGAGTATTTCTGCAGGGAATTTAGACTTGATCCCTAGTTGGGGAACTGAGATCCTGCAAGCTGCATGGTTCAACAAAAAAAAAAAAAAAAAAAGGGAATTGATATACTGTTACAGGTTGAATTGCGTCCTCTCCAAAGCAAATGTGGAAGTCCTAAGCCCCAGTACCTCAGAATGTGACATTGTTTAGAAATAGGGTCAATGTTAATGTAATTAGTTAAGATGAGATCACACTGGAGTTGGTGTAAGCTTAATCTAATATGACCAGTGTCCTTGTAAGAAGAGGGAAGGACGCACAGACACCCAGGTGAGACAGCCACATGACGATGATCGAGGCTGAGGTGAAACACTACAGCTGCTGGATGGTGAGTGTCAACGTTTTGTGGCCACCGCAGTAGGGGATGGGGCTCTGAAGGCTTCTTATTTCCAGCTCGTTGAGGGCCCTTCATTTTGAACTTCACCCCTGAAAGTGTGAGAGAACACACTTCTGTTGTTTCAAGCCACCCAGGTTGTGGTAGCCAGCCAGCAGTCCTAGGAAACTAACCTGAAATATATAGGTCTTCCTCAAATATATCTTTTTTCTTTTTGGGTAAATCCAATTCTTTGTAGATCTCTAGATTTACGATTTAAAAGAAAAAGAGGCACTCCATATTTTTTTATATCTAGATCACACTTAAAGCTCCCCAAATGTTGGCCTCATTAGTAAACATCAGTATTTTTAATGTGTGCAGTAGTGCTTAGTGACCTAAATCAAATCCCTTATGATTATACAGTGGGAGTGAGAAATAGATTTAAGGGAGTAGATCTGATAGACAGAGTGCCTGATGAACTATGGACGGAGGTTCATGACATGGTACAGGAGACAGGGATCAAGACCATCCCCATGGAAAAGAAATGCAAAAAAGCAAAATGGCTGTCTGGGGAGGCCTTACAAATAGCTGTGAAAAGAAGAGAAGTGAAAAGCAAAGGAGAAAAGGAAAGATATAAGCATCTGAATGCAGAGTTCCAAAGAATAGCAAGAAGAGATAAGAAAGCCTTCTTCAGCGATCAATGTAAAGAAATAGAGGAAAACAACAGAATGGGAAAGACTAGAGATCTCTTCAAGAAAATGAGAGATACCAAGGGAACATTTCATGCAAAGATGGGCTCGATAAAGGACAGAAATGGTATGGACCTAATAGAAGCAGAAGATATTAAGAAGAGGTGGCAAGAATACACAGAAGAACTGTACAAAAAAGATCTTCACGACCAAGATAATCACATGGTGTAATCACTCATCTAGAGCCAAACATCCTGGAATGTGAAGTCAAGTGGGCCTTAGAAAGCATCACTATGAGCAAAGCGAGTGGAGGTGATGGAATTCCAGTGGAGCTCTTTCAAATTCTTACAGATGATGCTGTGAAAGTGCTGCACTCAATATGCCAGAAAATTTGGAAAACTCAGCAGTGGCCACAGGACTGGAAAAGGTCAGTTTTCATTCCAAGCCCAAAGAAAGGCAATGCCAAAGAATGCTCCAACTACCGCACAACTGCACTCATCTCACATGCTAGTAAAGTAATGCTCAAAATTCTCCAAGCCAGGCTTCAGTAATATGTGAACCGTGAACTTCCAGATGTTCAAGCTGGTTTTAGAAAAGGCAGAGGAACCAGAGATCAAATTGCCAACATCTGCTGGATCATGGAAAATGCAAGAGAGTTCCACAAAAACATCTATTTCTGCTTTATTGACTATGCCAAAGCCTTTGACTGTGTGGATCACAATCAACTGTGGAAAATTCTGAAAGAGATGGGAATACCAGACCACCTGATCTGCCTCTTGAGAAACCTGTATGCAGGTCAGGAAGCAAGAATTAGAACTGGACATGGAACAACAGACTGTTTCCAAATAGGAAAAGGAGTACGTCAAAGCTGTATACTGTCACCCTGCTTATTTAACTTATATGCAGAGTACATCATGAGAAACACTGGGCTGGAAGAAGCACAAGCTGGAATCAAGATTGCCGGGAGAAATATCAATAACCTCTGATATGCAGATGACACCACCCTTAGGGCATAAAGTGAAGAGGAACTAAAAAGCCTCTTGATAAAAGTGAAAGAGGAGTGTGAAAAAGTTGGCTTAAAGCTCAACATTCAGAAAACTAAGATCATGACATTTGGTCCCATCAGTTCATGGGAAATAGATGGGGAAACAGTGGAAACAGTGTCAGACTTTGTTTTTTGGGGCTCCAAAATCACTGCAGATGGTGATTGCAGCCATGAAATTAAAAGACGCTTACTCCGTGAAAGGAAAGTTATGACCAACCTAGATAGCATATTCAAAAGCAGACATTACTTTGGCAACAAAGGTCTGTCTAGTCAAGGCTATGGTTTTTCCAGTAGTCATGTATGGATGTGAGTTGGACTATGAAGAAGGCTGAGCGCCGAAGAATTGATGCTTTTGAACTGTGATGTTGGAGAAGACTCTTGAGAGTCCCTTGGACTGCAAGGAGATCCAACTAGTCCATTCTAAAGGCGATCAGCCCTGAGTGTTCTTTGGAAGGAATGATGCTAAAGCTGAAACTCCAGTACTTTGGCCACCTGGTGCGAAGAGTTGACTCTTTGGAAAAGACTCTGATGCTGGGAGGGATTGGGGGCCGGAGGAGAAGGGGACAACAGAGGATGAGATGGCTGGATGGCATCACCAACTCGATGGACGTGAGTCTGAGTGAACTCCAGGAGTTGGTGATGGACAGGGAGGCCTGGCGTGCTGCGATTCATGGGGTCGCAAAGAGTTGGACACGACTGAGCGACTGAACCGAACTGAACTGAACTGTAGTGCTTTGTACTATAATACTATTAACAAGAGGTGATTCTAGTCTATGAGTATTACATTAAAAAGAGTAGCTTTCATGAATGAGGGTGTAACTATTATAGTGAATATGTAGGAATCCTTGAATGTGATCACGAGCAGTGGCACTTTTGTCTCTCGTTGTCCTTAAGTTTCTCTGTAGGCTTAGTCCTATTCTTGTTCAGGCTGAAAGAACTAGAAGATTTTCTGGTTATTTGCAGTTTTCTTCTGGTCACTTTCAGGGCCAACCTAAAATTTAATATGCTCGGGTTGGTATGGTATTAAAGCTTGAACCTTCTCTAAAACTTCTTTCCTGTTCATCCATCCAGGATTAATACGTGAGCACAGAGTGAACTTCTGGAGTGATGGAGCCAGTACACTTTTGGAGCGTTTGCAATAACACTTAGCTGTTCTAATGAACACATGCTGTGCTACGGATCCAGAAGCAGGTGCGTAAGCGAAGTGTGCGGCTCATGGGCCAGATGGAAATAAGTGACGCATAAAATCTATGCATGATATTTGTTTCCCAGAAAAGTGATGCATCGACTAAAGTTTTCCTGAATCGCTTTAAGACATCATTTAATGCCAATAAAAGGTCTGCTAACTAGCTACATCCTGGGACATGTCCTGGGGGTGATCTAATGTGTCTGTAAATAGTCTGTAAATAAACATGATCCATGTATAATCTTAGCGTGAATGAGCCACACTAGCAAAACTCCCTCATTCCCATTCTAATTTCTCACGTGCACTCAGAAAATTTACTAAAACCTCCAGGAGGTTTGGCCAAAGGAAGTTTCGAGTCTTGACCCTGCAAACAAAACCATTGCTGCTGTCGTCTTGCTTGTCTGCTTAAAATTTAATCTCAATTATGGTTATTCAAACCATAGCCAGGGGAAATGTGGCATCTGGAAAGATAGCTATTTAAGGAAACAAAGAGTTCAGCTTTTAAAATAGGCCATAGGAATGTATGTGCAATCACTAACTTTCCCTCTTAGGAAGGCAAATCAGCAATGTAGGTGTCTCCCAATGAATACACTATGATCGACACCTTGGCCATAGGATGTTAATATCTGAAAGGATTCTCTATGCCTGCCTGACTCTGGGGAGAGAGCTGAGTAAGTGAGAGCTCTTTGGGTCTGAATAGCAGTTTCATGGAGGCGGCTGTGCAGTGCTGGAGTCTCAGGTTTGGAGGAACATGAGTGAGCTATGACCCGGAAGAGCTTTCCCGGCAGTGACTCAGTGGTGATTCTTCATCTCAAAATGATTCCCAGACACAGTACTCACATTCAGTGGCTCCTTCATAAACATTTACTGGAGGAGGAACTCCTAGTGCGAGGCTGCATTGTGTAGATGGGGCTACACTGGCTAGCTCTGCCCCTTATTTCCTGTGTGGTTTTGACAAGTTACTTAGCCTTTCTGTGTTTCCATTGCCTCATCTGCAAAATGATGAGTTGTTGTGAGGATTAAACAGTGGTTCAGCTGATAAAAAATCTACCTGCAATGCAGGATACCTGGGTTCGAATCCCTGGGTAGGATCTATCCCGTGGATAAGTGAATGGCTACCCACTCCGGTGTTATTGCCTGGAAAATTCCATGGGTGTAGGAGCCTGATGGACTGCAGTCCATGGAGTTGCAAAAAGCTGGACACGACTGCGAGACTAACATTTTCACTTTTTTTTTCTTGAGATGTAAAAGAAACAATTATGATAGTAATTGGCATTTAGTAGTGTTATATAAGTGTCGCTGTTGTTATTACAGTAGAAGTATTAATATCCTCCTTGAATGCTGACTTTCAGAATGTCGAAGTGGTTCTCCATATTTCATAAGCTCATTAGAAGAGTATAGAAGAGTTATAGCTTATCGAGATGATATTTTCATGTCCAAATAGCATTTGGTATTTAAATATCTTCAAGTTTTTTTTAATTAACATATGCAGTCGAGTACTTATTCATTAAATTTACTGCTTGCCGAATTCCATGCTAGGTACTAAAGAAACCAAGCAGATACTGAAAGTTAATGTGTTAGTCACCCAGTTGTGTCTGACTCTTTGTGACCCCATGGACTGTAGCCCGCCAGGCTCCTCCATCCATGGGCTTCTCCAGGCATGAATACTGGAGTGGGTAGCCATTCCAGGGAAAGTGAATGGTAAACGAAGTCATTCTTTGTTTTTCTTCTAAGTTTTTATAATCTAAATCCTATTGGTTAAAAAAACATTTTTTTTTGTCCAGTCTCACAAATTTTCTGAAAGCACTTTGACTTTGTATCTTAAATATTTACACTTTCATAAACTGGTCCTCACAGGACCCTTTTGCAGCCTTCTTTGGCTTACTAACATAGCTTCCATTAAAGAAGAAATCAACTGACGTTCAGTGTATTTGTATAAGAATAATTTCATTTTTTAAAATAGATTAGATTTATTTGAAACAGACATTTGAAAAAAGTTCTAAGTGCATTATTTTGTATTTGTTTATTTTTCCCCCCATACAGTGAAAAACAGAAGGTGTCTCAACATAGCAGGAGAGTGGGTGATTGAGGGTGCCGAGGCTGTGACCCCTGGGAGGTGCCTCCAGCAGGGCTGGCAGTAGCTGACACAAGCTGTCACTCCCTCTTCTGGGTTCATGAATGCCATGTACCTAATGGCATTCTTCTTTGTAGAGTCTGGATGCCACCTCACAGCCCAGCTCCAAGCAGAGCACTAAGTTACTCCCCCAGGACACAAGGAGTCTTCATTTGAGGTGAGACTTGTTTTCACCCCAAGCCTGCAGGAGACTGTGGTTAGCAGTCAGGTACTTGCTTATCTTTAAAGGCTCTGTATCAGTACCTAGTGCTGGGGTAACTGAGTATTGCAATCTGGGTGGCTTAAACAATAGAAACGCATTGTCTCCCAGTTCTGGAGGCTCCAAGTCCAACACTGGAGATGAGGCAAGCCTGTGCGCCCTCCAAAGGCTCTGGGCGAGGATCCTTCCTTGCTTCTTCTAGCTTCTGATGGTCCTGGCAATCCTTGGCTTGTAGGTGCAACCCTGTGACTGTCACCTCACATGGCATTCTCTGGGCGTCTGCCCTCTGTCTTCCTCCAGACACGGTGTGTCTGTATGTCTGTGTGGCTGTGTCTCTTTTCCTCTTGGAAGGACAGCAATCATGTTAGATTAGGCACCCACCTACTTCAGTATGACCTCACCCATTACCTCTACAGTGATCATATTTGCAAATTCAGCCACATTTGTGGAGCTGCTGGTTCCAGAGTGTGGGGAGGTGTGGGTTTAGCACCCAGGACATTGTGGGTGCCTGTGGGCTCTGTGGCAAGATTGTCAGGTGAAGCAATAGGCTCGTGGTTCTAAGAAGGACTTGAATTTAGTGGGCGGGAGCACTATTCAATCTGGTACAGGCTCTTTGTCTTCTGTCTTCATCACACAGCTGGCTTTTCCCCAGCGGTAGTTGCTGGCTTGGTCTTGGAGGGTAACAAAGAGTGCTGGCATGGGAGAGAGGGGACACAAGTGATGGCCATGAGAGGCTCTATCTGCTGGCAAAGGGTAGTGATGGTGGATGAGATGCTTGGAATATGCACCTGGGAGAGGTGGGGGCCTGCACACTAGGAAGAAGGACACATTTCACCTACTCTCAGCTTGGTTCACAGTTGGATCCAACCCACAACTGCCGACTGCCCTGCTTACCATCCCTCCTCCACTCCCCACCCCCCTCCCCGCTTCCCACCCCGCATCCCCTGTGTGGGGTCTGGCTTGTTCGTCTCCCAGCCCCACTGATTGTACAGGACCAACTAGGGGATAGGGACTTCCCTGGCAGTCCAGTGGTTGAGACTCTGCCCTTCCACTGCACAGGTTTGATTCCTAGTCGGGGAACTAAGGTCCTGCCTACTGTGGGGCCAAAAAAAAAATGGGGCATACAGCACAGTTGGTAAGTTAGATTCTGACCCTGTTTCCTGAAAAGTCTCCACATTTCTTGGTTCACCAGAATCACGAATTTACTAGAAGTTTTATTTTCTAAAATGTCAGCCACAGTCACAGTCCCAGTCCTGCAATATCTATGGTGACAGATATAGACGTACCTGGAGGCTTATCTTCGCTCATTATGCTCTGCAGCATTTCTGGGCTTCTCTGTACAGAACCTCTTTCTAAGGGTTCAGACAGCCAAAGGGCATCTGTGGAATTTTTAATAATTCTCTCTCTCCGTGGGTTGAGCAGTGGGGGCAGAGAAGGTTAATGCCACTTATTACTTATTCTACAGCTTATTGCCTTGCAGTCTAAACTAAGGACATTATGCACACTCACTTCTCGCCTCATTTTCTGGGCAGTAGCATTGTTGCGGCACCATGCTATAATTTTGCTTGTTTTTCAAACATAACGTATGCAACATAGTGACATAGATTTTTCTGTTATCTTAAACATAAAAGCTGGAAAGAACTACCATTCTCTGCTTTTTTCAACATATTATGTTTCCTAGGATCATCATAATTCTCTGCACAAGGTTCTGACAGACCATTCTCTTCTGGTTAAAATAAAAATTTTTTTCCAGTTAGGTAACTAGATTTCTTGGTGACATGATCAATTTACATACTTACGTAACTTTACAATTATGTCTGATCCTTTTATTATTCCACAACTGAGATGTTTTTGTCTGTCCATAAAGATCCATTCTTTTTATATTTCAAAACAATTGCCAAGTCACATCACCAGTTTCAAACTGTACCGTGAAACTCATACTGTGACTGAATAGTCATTTCTATAGAAATCGACGTATTCGATTAAGCACTTATGGAGGATTGAGGCTGCTGCTCCTGAGGTCTTTGTGGAGCAAAGCCAGAGAGAGTAAATAAGAGTGAGAAAGAACAGAATAAGGCTGAGAACATAGGGCAGTGTCTGGGGAGTCATGAAGCTTGTCCCCAAGTGGTCCTGGGCCGTGACCCTCCACCCTTGCTCACAGTGGACTCACCTGGGAACTCTCAGCACTGATGCCCAGGCCTGACCCCCAGAGACATTGACTTCATTGATATGAGGTGGACCAGCATCAGATTTTTATCCCACATGTCAGGGAATTGGAAACTGCACACCTGGTGGATGCCATATATAATTGCCAATTGATTTCAGAGCATCTCAGTTCTCGAAGTAGAGAAGAGGAAAGGGAAAACTTCCTTCCTCACTTAAAAATAAAACTTGACTACTCCAAATCTGGAACCAGACTAGAGATCTCTGTGAGGAGTGGGTTTATGGTCCCTTGAACGCTGCTTGTGCCCTGAGGCTCTCTCACAATGACCCTGGCTCCACCAAGCCAAGCTCCAAAGGAAGGAAAGGGAATGCTCCATGTCTATAACTCCCTGGCTCAGTCCTAGGCTCATAGCCTGGCCCTAAAGGGCCTGTGCAGAACTGAGGAGGCTGGGACTTTCAGGTAAGGTCTTACTAATGACCAGACTGGAAGGTAAAAGATAAGATCACAGTTCCACTACCCAAAAAGCCTCAGGGTGGAAGGCAGGGTCTCTTGCAGCTTGGTTTCTTTCTCTTTCAAATGAGTGGAATTGTCAATCTTGAAGGTAGGTCATCTGCAGGGTTGGGGGCAGGTACTTAATGAGATAGCATTTATAATATAGCATCTGACACATCATTGGGTATCAGTGATGGGGAGCTTTGGGAATTATAAGATTCAAACTATTATAAACCTGTGACACCTGCTTCGGATAAGACTAGCTTGGGACCTGCTAACCTGGTTGTGGGTTCACTTCCCTCTTCAGTTCAGTTCAGTTCAGCTTAGTCACTTAGTCATGTCCAACTCTTTGCGACCCCATGGACTATAGCAGGCCAGGCTTCCCTGTCCATCACCAATTCCTGGGCCTTGCTCAAACTCAGGTCCATCGACTCAATGATGCCATGCAGCAATCTCACCTTCTGTTGTCCCCTTCTCCTCCTGCCTTCAATCTTTCCTAGCATCAGGGTCTTTTCCAATAAGTCAGTTCTTCGCATCAGGTGGCCAAAGGATTGGAGTTTCATCTTCAGCATCAGTCCTTCCAATGAATATTCAGGGCTGATTTCTTTTAGGATGGACCAGTTTGATCTCCTTGTGGTCCAAAGGACTCTCAAGAGTCTTCTCCAACACCACAGTTCAAAAGCATCAGTCTTCGGTGCTCAGCTTTATTTATGGTCCAACTCTCACATCCATACATGACTACTTGAAACACCATAGCCTTGACTAGACGGACCTTTGTTGACAAAGTGATGTCTCTGTTTTTTAATATGCTATCTAGTTTGGTCATAACTTTCCTCCCAAGGAGTAAGCATCTTTTAATTTCATGGCTGCAATCACCATCTGCAGTGATTTTGGAGCCCAGAAAAATAAAGTCTGACACTGTTTCCGCTGTTTCCCCATCTATTTGCCATGAAGTGATGGAGCCAGATGCCATGATCTTAGTTTTCTGAATGTTAAGCTTTAAGGCAACTTTTTTACTCTCCTCTTTCACTTTCATCAAGAGGCCCTTTAGTTCCTCTTCACTTTCTGCCATAAGGGTGGTGTCATCTGCATATCTGAGGTGACTGATATTTCTCCCAGAAATCTTGATTCCAGCTTGTGTTTCTTCCAGCCCAGGGTTTCTCATGATGTACTCTGCATATAAGTTAAATAAGCAGGGTGACAATATACAGCCTTGATGGATTCTTTTCCTATTTGGAACCAGTCTGTTGTTCCATGTCCAGTTCTAACTGTTGCTTCCTGACCTGCATACAGGTTTCTCAAGAGGCAGGTCAGGTGGTCTGGTATTCCCATCTCTTTCAGAATTTTCCACAGTTTATTGTGATGCACACAGTCAAAGGCTTTGGCATAGATATACCCAGCCCCTTTGCCTTGTGCTGGAGCCCATTGTAACACAATGCAACACACAGTACAACACAATGCAATACAGTGAAGCCCAGTCCTTAGAGACATACAGAATAAGAGGCGGATTTTTTTCTTTTTTCTTTTGTTATTTTTAAAACATAATTTTATGATTACATTTATTTATTTGTTTTTGACCATGCTGGGCCTTCGTTGTGGCTCAGGCTTTCTCTAGTTGCAGTGAGTGGGGACAACTCTTCTTTGGGGTGTGTGGGCTTCTAAATGTGGTGGTTTCTCTTGTTGCAGAGCACAGGCTTTAAGGCACACAGGCTTTGGAAGTTGTGGCTCCCAGGTTCTAGAACACAGGCTCAGTAGCTCTGGCACATGGGCTTGGTTGCCCAGAGGCATGTGGGATCTTCCTGGATCAAGGATGGAACCCACGTCTCCTGGATTAGCAGGCAGATCCTTTACCACTGAGCCACCAGGGAAGCCTGGGATGTGGATTTCTAAAGGAGGGAGTCTTGTGCCATCCTCCACAGCATGTGGCGGGCAGAGTGCAGAGGCTACACAAGCTTCTCAGAAGGTGAAGCTTCTGGGTCACTAGAATCAGCCCTGTTCTAACAGAGATTTCCAGAGGAGGAAGTGAAGACCAGCACCTCATTCTCCCAAGCTGGAGGGCAATGCCCCATTATTATTGCTATTGATATTATTACAGCTATTAGAGTTGATAAGTCACTCATCATGACAACACGGGACCTGTGGCACAGGGATTTTCAGAGGGTTGTTCCTGAGCTGGTGCCAGTGGCTGGTCTGGTCTGTTTCTGGGTCATGGCAAGATAAGCACAGAACGTGAGAGTAGATGTTTGAAAATTTTTAGAGACAACCGATGTTGCCAGGGGACCAGTGGTACAGACAGGGGTCAGACAGCAGGGTTTGGAGCAGTCTGAGCTCTGTGACACTCGCTTGGTGAGTCAAAGACGACACTGGCTGCAGATTAGCTGTGCACGTGTATACTGTCACCCTGCTTATTTAACTTCTATGCAGAGTACATCATGAGAAATGCTGGGCTGGAAGAAGCACAAGCTGGAATCAAGATTGCTGGGAGAAATATCAGTAACCTCAGATATGCAGATGACACCACTCTTATGGCAAAAAGTGAAGAGGAACTAAAAAGCCTCTTGATGAAGCTGAAAGAGGAAAGTGAAAAAGTTGGCTTAAGGGTCAACATTCAGAAAACGAAGATCATGGCATCCGGTCCCATCATTTCATGGGAAATAGATGGGGAAACAGTGGAAACAGTGTCAGACTTTATTTTTCTGGGCTCCAAAATCACGGCAGATGGTGACTGCAGCCATGAAATTAAAAGATGATTACTTCTTGGAAGAAACGTTATAACCAACCTAGATAGCATATTCAAAAGCAGAGACATTACTTTGCCAACAAAGGTCCGTCTAGTCAAGGCTATGGTTTTTCCTGTGGTCATGTGTGGATGTGAGAGTTGGACTGTGAAGAAAGCTGAGTGCCAAAGAATTGGTGTTTTTGAACTGTGGTGTTGGAGAAGACTCTCGAGAGTCCCTTGGACTGCAAGGAGATCCAACCAGTCCATTCTGAAGGAGATCAGCCCTGGGATTTCTTTGGAAGGAATGATGCTAAAGCTGAAACTCCAGTACTTTGGCCACCTCATGCGAAGAGTTGACTCATTCGGAAAGACTGATGCTGGGAGGGATTGGGGGCAGGAGGAAAACGGGATGACAGAGGATGAGATGGCTGGATGACATCACTGACTCAGTGGACGTGAGTCTGAGTGAACTCTGGGAGTTGGTGATGGACAGGGAGGCCTGGCGTGCTGCGAATCATGGGGTCGCAAAGAGTCGGACACGACTGAGCGACTGAACTGAACTGTGGGACCACGCCTTGGTCCATGATGACCTGGTCCTTTACCACACACAGATGGCCTGAGGTGGTAGCCTTTGGAATCATTTCTCATATTGCAGATGGAAAAACTACTGCTCAGCCCACGGCAAAGTCAGGTGAGAGGAGAACTGGAGTCATCATCTGATGACTGAGGACTTCATCTGAGGGCTTCACACCTGATTCCTCAGCCACTGTCTCATAACAGCCTCAAACCAACAAGGTGTTGAAAAGCTGAAACTAAATACTGAAAGGGGGTTAGAGTTCCAGCTGGTGTGTGGGCCCTGGGGAGAACAGAGAGACAGTTATTTCTTTTGTTTACTATGGAAACATAGTAAAAACCCTGGAGCATCTCTGTAGAGGGGAGAAGTGTGATTTCCTGTGATTTTAAAAGAACAACCACCACCAGATTGAGCCTATACTGAGGAGAGATGGGAGAGACCTGTATTTCTGTATATTTGTATTGGAGAGCCAAGGAGGGGGAAAATAGCATATAGCCAGGAGTGGAGATTAGTTTCACTCATTCCCTATTTTGGGGCACCTAACATGTGGTAAGCACACTGTTCTTGGTGCTGAGAATATAAACTCCAATTAGCCACCTCCTCCTCTTCCAGAGTTTACAATCTAGTGGGAGGGACAGATGACTTAACAGACACCTTCTGCTGACAATGAGCAGCCTAGTGCTACTACTGTTTTGAAAAATGAAAGTGAAGTCGCTCAGTCATATCCGACTCTTTGTGACTCCATGGACTGTAGCCTGCCAGGCTCCTCCGTCCATGGGATTCTCCAGGCAAGAATGCTGGAGTGGGTTGCCATTTCCTTCCCCAACTACTGTTTTAGGAAGTGGAAAAAGTGAACAGTGGAGTGCCTGCCCTCATGAAATTTACATTTCCGGTGGCAGAGTGAGTCAGTTAACAAGTACAGATGCACTTTTCAATAAGTCATAAGAATAAGAAGGAGAAAAGAAAGTGATCAAGGAGTGAGAGGATGCAAAGAGGAGGCCTGTTGAGGAGGTGACCTTGGAGCAGAGACATGATCACAAAAAGGCTTGATGGGTGATGTGACAGATGGTGGCCAATGAGCAGACATGAGAGCAACACTGAGCTGAGACCAAGGACATCTTGAAGAGCTTAGTCCAGGAAGTGAGACCTGAGATGATCCTGGAGGGGGTGAGGGGTCAGCCTGGCACCATGGGGAGCTTGGAAGGGGTGTATAGGCATAGGTAAAAGTTGATGGTGAGTGTTCTGTATTTGGGAATCCATGTTCAGTGAGATGTTGGGCAGAGTGAGGTATGTATGTGTATGTGTTGGAATGCGGCATGTTTGAACAGATGCTGGAGCAAAAAGCAAGGGCTGGAGCAGGAAAAGCCTGTGTGCAATGTGAGGTTGTTCATACTTTAGCCTGAAAGAAATGGGGGATATGGAGAGATTTTTTAAGCATAGGATCTTGATTACATTTGCTTTCATAAATCTGTGGGAGCAGTATAGAGAACAGATGGAAGGCAGGTCATAAAGACAAAGTAGGAGAACACAGGAAACATCCAGGGGAGAGGGTGAGGACGAGAGGAGGAGGCAAATCTTAGATCCAGACAAACACGGGACCATAAAGATGTGCTTATTGATTGGACAAGGTGGACAAGGGAATGAGGGAGATGGTTCTCAAGTTTCTAGATTAAACAAAGAAGTGAGTGGTGCTAAATAGTCCTGGCAAAAGGAAACTAGGAAAAGGAAGTAGGTCCTAGGAAGTCGATGATGTTGTTAAGAATTTGTTAATTTGAGGTGACTTCAAGGCATGTAGGTGAAGGCGCCAACTGAGTAAGCAGTGGATATGTGTGTTTGCCTCCACTTATTGGAACTTGTCAATGGGAATGCTGCGTCTGCTGTGTCATGACTGGAGCAGGTTCCCTGTGGAGATGTTTCCCACCATTCTCTCCACATCCCTGGAGTCAGGACATGCCTAGGGTGGTAATTTCTCTGCGACATTATTGGCACTATGGTGAGTTCTCTCTGCGGTGTTTAGGATCCCTTCACACCTAACAGCAGGCACTGTTCTAGGTGCTTTTTCTCCAGGTGCCCATTCTCTCTCAGAACAACCTGGGAAACAAGTGCTGCTGATCCTTTTATGGATGGACAAATGGAGGCACAGCGAGGTTAAGTAACTTGCCAAGGTCACACAGTGCCTAAGCGGCAGAAGTGAGGTGGAGTCGCTCAGTCGTTTCAGACTCTTTGTGACCCCATAGACTAGCCTGCCAGGCCTCTCTGTCCATGGGATTTTCCAGGCAAGAGTTCTGGAGTGGGTTGCCATTGCCTTCTCCACAAGTGGCAGAGGTCAGATTCAATCCAGGCACTTGGGATACGGGCTTTGTGCTGGGTTTGTTGTTGTTCAGTCACTAAGTCGCGTCCCCCGCGTGGACTGCAGCACGCCAGGCTCCGCTACCTAGTTCTATCCTCCAATTCTCCACTATCACCCCGAGTTTGCTCAAATTTGTGTCCACTGAGTGGGTGATGCTCTTTAACCATCTCATCCTTTGCCTTCAATCTTTCCCAGCACCCTATTGTTGCCCTGAGGGTGGAGGCTCTATCAATCCCTGATGGCCTTCTCTCTTTACCCTCCAGGGACTCCCCCATTTCCTGAGGGAGTGTGGAGGTTCAGCAAAGGCCCATGCTCTTGTTCAGAACATTCCTTTTTAGTTCTTTTGCAGCACTTCCAGGAGGATCACACTCAAGTTCTGTGTCAGTCATTTGGGGTCAAAATTGTTGACCAGAACACTTCATTTAATAGTGACAGAAAGAGAGCACTGGAGAAATAAACCATGCTGGAGTGTGCCAGGATTGACGCTCGTAAGTATGGTTCTGGCTGACAGCAGCTCTTTTCCAATTCTGGGTTGCAACCCTTTAGTAGGTTGGGAAATCTGTTTAGGAGATTGTGAGAAGCAGTCTTTAAAAATAATAGAACAGAATAGAATAGGATGTGTCAGAGTGTATTACATGTAATATGGGTAAGTTATGTGTGTAGACGTATATTTAGGTCATGCCAGAAATGTATTTCTTATTGTGGTTTGTGGTAAAAAAATGTTTGAATGAACTGGGCTAGGGTAGCCTTTACTGTGCTAACCATCCATGACCAAAACAACATTCACTGCACTGTTTTGCTCTCAAATGAATTTCAATCAATATATATTTGTGTTGTTGTTACTTAGTTGCTGACTCAAGTCCCACTGTTTGTGACCCCATAGATTGCAGCCCACTGGGGTCCTCTGTCCATGGGATTTCCCAGGTTCTTTATCACCGAACCACCAGGGAAGCCCCCTGTATCTGTGTACTTTAACAGTACACATACTTGCATAGTGCATGGGCACTAAAGGTGATGTACCTGTAGATCTAAAGCTTGGACCGGGATTCTGCTGGAGATTGTTCATCTGGAGAGGCTGTGACAGGTGGATGGTAGGTTGTCAAAGTAGAAGATTCATTAGGAGACAAAGTCACCTTGAGTGAGCATTTGAATGAATAAAGAAGCAGAGGGAAGAACTTGGAGAGCCACTTATCTTGAAGGTGGAGATGTAGGAAAAGGAGCTCACCAGAATCACTGCGATGGGCTTCCCAAGGGGCGCGAGTGGTAAAGAAAGTGAAAGTGAAAGTTGCTCAGTCGAGTCTGACTCTTTGGGACCCCAAGGACTATACTGTCCATGGAGTTCTCCAGGCCAGAATACTGGAGTGGGTAGCCTTTCCCTTCTCCAGGGGATCTTCCCAACCCGGGGATTGAACCCAGGTCTCCCAAATGGCAGGTGGATTCTTTACCAGCTGAGCCACCAGGGAAGCCCCGTGGTCAAGAACCTGCCTGCGATGTAAGAGACAAAGAGACACGGGTTTGATTTCTGGGTCTGGAAGATCCCCTGGAGGAGGGCATGGCAACCTACTCCAGTATTCTTGTCAGGAGAGTCCCAAGAACAGAGGAACCTGGTCACAAAGAGTCGGACACGACTGAAGCAACTTAGCATGCACGGATGCACGGTGACAGAATAGACAGAGGTGGGAGCAAAAGCAGGAGGATGTTGGCCAGGAGAGATTCAAGATTGTCAAGTGTGGCAGGAGGTCAAAGTAGAGAAGAGCTGAAAAAGCACAGACTGAATTGAGCGACATGGAGGCCTTGCTTGGCAGCGGTGGCAGTCACACTGCAGAGGGCTGAGTGTGAGCGAAGACAGAGATGTTGGGGAATGGACAACTCTTCCAGAACACTGGACAGGGAAAGAGGGAGGGCAGGAGGCCATTGGCTGGACAGGGGAGAATCGGCTTCTCTCGAGAGTTTAGTCTCACAGAAAAAGACAAAATATTTGATAAGCGAGGCTTACAGGAAGCCACAGGGATCCTTAATCTTTGTTAGAAGGGATGCAATGAAGCTATGGGTTTCTCCCCCTGGTTTTCATCATCTCTGAACTGTCACATAAGAATTTCTGTTAATTGCTAAGACAAAGAACTGTGACAGTGACTGCTGTTGATTCTGGTTATTTATGCAAATAGTGGCTAAGTTCATTTAGGAATTATGATTTCAAATTGTAGTACGTAATACAATCAAATGCCCAGAATTAGGAAGGGAAAAAAAAAGTCAGTGGGGGAAGGGGAGATGAAGTAGTAGCCAAAAGGAAACTACACTTACATAGGTTAACAATATCACTTCCCTCACTCCATAAAGAATAATGAAATAATGGATTATATTCTGAAAACTAAAAATACTGTGAACAGTTGATAGAATCCCAAGGAACAGACGATATTTTCTCTACTTTTATAATGAAAAACAGACTTATTAAGTTACTTTTTGTTTGTCTTTTTGCTTTATCGCATCTTTGAGAGAAATGAGGGGCAGGCATCGTATCACTGACCTATGAGTCAAGATTCTCTGTTGAGGTCTGTAGCTTTGGGGGCTGTAATTATCACAGTCTCAAGGTAGATTCCCAAGTGTTGCATAATTATTGCAACAATTAGCCTTTAAAAAGTAAGGAAATTGGGTCTAAGTATGAACATTTGTATTTTAGTCCTTCTTTCCTCCAGGAATGAAGAAAGCCCTGGGACCCTTGATTTTCACCCTTTTCTAACAACCTTTAGCTAGGATTTTTCCAGTAGTCATGTATGGATGTGAGATTTGGACTATAAAGAAAGCTGAGTGCCAAAGAATTGGTGCTTTTGAACTGTGGTTTGGAGAAGACTCTTGAGAGTCCCTTGGACTGAGAGGAGACCCAACCAGTCACTCCTAAAGGAAATCAGTCCTGAATGTTCATTGGAAGGACTGATGCTGAAGCTGAAGCTCCAATACTTTGACCACCTGATGCAAAGAACTGACTCATTTGAAAAGACCCTGATGCTGGGAAAGATTGAGGGCAGGAGGAGAAGGGGACATCAGAGGATGAGATGGTTGGATGGCCTCACTGACTTGATGCACATGAGTTTGAGTAAGATCCCAGGGAGTTGGTGATGAACAAGGAGGCCTGGCGTGCTGTGGTCCATGGGGTCACAAAGAGTCAGACACAACTGAGAGACTGAACTGAACTGATTGTTTTTGATTAACTGCCATTCAAAAATTATTTACATTAGAAAAGAAAGGGTTTGCCCTGAACAAATTTATGCATAAGTCTTGTAGATAATGAATTTAAATATTCATCTGTGTAAATGGTTTCTGGCCTGGAAATGATTCCCTTGCTCCCATATACTTTGTCTTCAGTATTTGAAATCTGCAAAAAACAGTAATTCTATGATCCATCAAGATTTGAACTTTGAGTTTTGATTATTCAAACATGGAGAGTTGTGTGTGTGTGTGTGTGTGTGTATTTGTGGTGGGAATGGGGCTGTGCAGTTCACTTTGAATGTAAATCATATCCTGGGGACTTCCCTGGAAGTCCAATGGTTAAGACTCCCAGCTCTCAATGCAAGGGATACAGATTCGATCCCTAGGCAGGGAATTAAGATCCAGCATGGCCCACAGTGTGGCAAAACAACAACAACAACAAAAAGATGTCCATGGTATATTCTTAAGTTAAAAAAAAAAAAAAGGTAAATTATGTTCTGGGTGGAGCTATGGGATTTATAGAAAGAGGAGACTCTTGTTTAGTTCAACTTATAATTCCAAGTCAAGGTGACTCATTTGGGCATCTGAAGGTCAGTGTACCTCTGGAAGGAGGCTGACTCCTCCCTGGCTATTTTTCTACAAGTTAGGATGAGAAAACTCTAAATTTCTTCTTAAATGTCTCTTAGTACTTGTCACTTTTGAAGTCATGAAAGTGAAAGCTGAATTTTAAGCATAAAGGAAAAAGCATCTTATACAGTGAGAAAAAACTGGCAGAAGAAATTCTCAGAAAGAACTTAGTGAATTTTTATAAATCCTTTGAAGTTATTCTCGAATGACTGAATTCATTGTCCAAAGACTCAAAATAAGGAGTTGGAATTTCCCACTCTTTGCCACACTCCTGATCCCAGGCATAGTTTTCAAAATAAATGGGAATAGCCAGGCCCCAGTGCCAGAATGAGGCTGAGGTTTTATATAGTTTCTCCCTCATGAAGTACAATTTTAGCTGTTTTTGTTTCGAACAAAATTCTCTTGGTTAGTCCAGTTGGTTAAAGCTGGTGCTCGCTAACTTGAATAAGTGCCAGATGTCTAGCGGGAGACAAGCTTAGTCTCTCTCTGGGTTGGGGGGAGAGTCTTGTTGATCACTGCCTACCCTCCTCTGCCTCCTCAGCCTGGCTGACAAAACTCCTTTTTGTTGATGTGCTTGCCCTCTTGGTTATGAGCACAAGGTTTAAAATAATCTACCCCCTAAGGCAGGTGGGGGTGGAGGTCATGGGGAGAATTCTCAACAGTCTCTAGGAGCAAGTCAGGGTAGCTTTGTCTCCCTTCTCCATGAGTAGCTGGGTAGGAAACCTACCACGTTAAGGACAGTTGGCCTCTTCCAGGGGGCAGGGATTTTAGCCTCAACCCCTTCTAATTATGAGAAGGGTCCAAGACCTAGGGACTTCCCAGGTGGCACAGTGGTAAAGAATCCCCCTGCCAATGCAAGAGAAGCAGAAGATGCAGTTTCAATCCTTGGGTTGGAAAGATCCCCTGGAAGGGGAAATAGCAACCCACTCTAATATTCTTGACCAAATAATCCCATGGACAGAGGAGCCTGGCGGACTAGTCCATGGGGTTGTAGAGTTGGACAGAACTGAAGCAACTGAGCATGCATGCATTAAGACCTATACCAGCCACCTTTTTTTCCCACACAATCCGCACTAGATCTTTCCTTTCATTCTGCAAGGCCAGACATGTCCCAGTGTTGAACATCAGGCATGGAATGCTTTAGGAAAATCCCTTCACAGTCATGTTCCGGCTGGAAAACCCCAAACAAAAGAATAAAGCAGACACAAACCTGGGTAGAGGAAACCAGGGAACCAGAGGCAAAGCCAGAAGAGTCAGTACAAAGCTCTGGCCACTTTTATTTCCAGTGTCTTTAAGTCTTTATAGCTGTGAGTCTAAGGGCCCAGCTAGAATCCTCTCCATTGAAGAAAGTATTCAGAGGAAATTGACTTGATTCTTTATCTCTGAGAAACTCGGGTAGTTGCTAGTAACCTTTGCTGCTGTGCTGTCCAACTCTTTGTGGCCCAATGGACTGTAGTCCACCAGGCTCCTCTATCCTGAGATTTTTCAGGCAAGAATACTTGAGTGGGTTGCCATTTCCTCCTCCAGGGGATCTCCCCAGCCCAGGGATTGAACCCAAGTTTCCTTTGTCTCCTGCATTGGCAGCCAGATTCTTTACCACTGAGCCACCTTGAGAAGTGCCCAGTAGCATTTAAAAGAATTTCGTACAAGCAACTTACTTGTGTTTGAGTATCTTTATGATTTCTTTCAATGGTCTGAACAGAAATGTATTGTTATGTACCAGTACCACATAAATATATGTCCCCCAATAATTTTATACACATACACACGCAGTTTTCTGCTTATAACTTCTGCTCCATCTCCTTGCCCTAAACCTCATAAGAAATTCATTTATAACTTTTTCTGGATGTATAGGTTGATCATAACTTTCCTTCCTGACCAACCTAGACAGCATATTAAAAAGCGGAGACATTACTTTGTTAACAAAGGTCTGTCTAGTCAAGGCTATGGTTTTTCCAGTGGTCATGCATGGATGTGAGAGTTGGACTTAAAAGAATGCTGAGCGCAGAAGAATTGATGCTTTGAACTGTGGTGTTGGAGAAGACTCTTGAAAGTCCCTTGGACTGCAAGGAGATCCAACCAGTCCATCCTAAAGGAGACCAGTCCTGGGTGTTCATTGGAAGGACTGATGTTGAAGCTGAAACTCCAGTACTTTGGCCACCTGATGTGAAGATCTGACTCTTTTGAAAAGACACTGATGCTGGGAAAGATTGAGGGCAGGAGGAGAAGGAGAGGACAGAAGATGAGATGGTTGGATGGTATCACCGACTCAATGGACATGGGTTTGGGTGGACTCCGGGAGCTGGTGATGGACAGGGAGGCCTGGCCTGCTGCGGTTTATGGGGTCGCAAAGAGTCGGACACGACTGAGTGACTGAACTGAACTGGCTGTGTAAAGTTTTAAAAGTAGTCTCTGCCGTTATTTTCCTAGCTAAAAAGAGGTTGTCTGGCAATGGTATTGAGAGAGGAAAGGCGGCCGTGCAGGGAATACTACAATACCAGAAATGGAAGACCAGGAACCAGCAGGGACTCACAGAGAAAGATTTGCGTTCCCAGTCTCATGCCCAAGAGACAGCGAGTCTTCCGACCTTTAGATATAAAGATACCTTCATGCTCTGCCTATGAAGAAACAAGACACGGTGTAAGAGGAGAAAAACTGGTCTGGAGAGTATTTTTCAAGCGCGGGATTGCCTCATGGCACAAACATCGCCTAGTCAATTTTCTCACAAACCGAGGGAGAAAGCTGCATGAATAGGGATGGGTGTTTGGAGCGGTGGGGTGGGGCCAGGAAGGGAGGAGACATGTCCCCGCCCTCCCAGGAGGCGGGAGGGAGAGGAAAACCTTTGCCAGGGACCTGCGGCTCCGTCCCTTCCCGCGTCGCCTGCCCCCCCGGCGGTCGCCAGTCCCCCGGTAGCGCTGGCCAAGGCCGCGGGCGGCGGTGGGTTTCCTGCGCTTCGGGACGGCGGGAGAAGAGCAATCCTTGTGTCCCGGGGGACAGAGCACGGTCATCCGCGCAGAGGACCATCCCTGGCAGCAGACCCTCGCCAGTCCTCCCGGTGTCCACACCCCGGCGCCCGCGTCGTCTGCGCGCCCACATTCGCTCCGCCGCGCGCAGCTCCCACGCCCCTGGCTGCTGCCTGCCAGGCGAGGGATCCGCCTCCCCGGTTGGACCGAGAGGGTCGTCGGCGGCGTCTTTAAGGCTGCGTCCCCGCCCCTACCTCCTCCCCGCCCTTCCCCGCCCGCGCTCCTCCAGACCTCCCCGGAGCTGGCGGCTGCGAGGAGCAGGTGCCGGTGAAGCCCTCGCATGCCGCTGACCGGCCCGAGGTGGTAGCGGCGCCCGGCGCTCCGCCTGCCCTCCTCCGGGCCGCACTTCGGCTCCTACGCGCGCGGGGACATGTCGGTGGCGACGGGCAGCAGCGAGGCGGCCGGCGGGGCCGCGGGCAGCGGTGCACGGGTTTTCTTCCAGAGTCCCCGGGGCGGTGCCGGCGGCAGCCCGGGCTCGAGCAGCGGCTCGGGCTCCTCCCGGGAGGACTCGGCGCCCGTGGCCACCGCGGCTCCCGCCGGGCACGTTCAGCAGCAGCAGCAGCAGCAACAGCGGCGCCACCAGCAGGGAAAAGTGACGGTAAAATACGATCGCAAGGAGCTTCGGAAACGGCTCGTGCTGGAGGAGTGGATAGTGGAGCAGCTGGGACAGCTATATGGCTGCGAGGTACCTGGGCGCGGGGTCGGGAGGGTCGCGGGGCGGGGGGCAGGCTCGCGCACCCGGTTGTGCTAACACAGGAATTCTCCAGGGCTCCGGCTCCCGGCTGCGCGCCGCCCTGGTTCCTGGGGACCGAGGGCTGGGAGCGAGACGCGGCGCGTTCTCTCCCCAGGGTGCCCTCCGGTGCCAGGGCTTACCCTGCTTAGGTTCAGCTGCCTGGTGCCCAGAGAGCTGGGGGCCCCGTGATGATTGTGGGGAGGTCGGGTCTTGCTCAGAGCACTGCCTTTCTCCCAACCCCGGGCTCTCCTCGGCTTCAGCTGCAGCTTCCCAAAGTGGGGCTCGGATGGGCTCACCCAGCTGCGCGCAGGAACAGGACTCCTTGCTAGGATCCTGGCAACACTGAGTTTTGTGGAGAGGGAGCAGGGAAGAGACTGAAAGCCGCTTCACCGAGAGGAGACGTTCTGGGGATCCCAGAGGCCCCCTGCGTTCTTGAAACAATATCACAAAACGATAAGCTGAATGCGTTCCCTGTTCCAGCCAGCCCCGACGCGTGTCCCCACGATTTGTCCTTACCTTACCAAAGCTGCACGCGTTGAGCTTTGTTGAAGCAGGTTTCTTTCTTCCTGCCCAGTTTCAGTTACTCCCGTTGATGGGCGCAGAATGAGAGCCTTGGGCAACCTGGAAGGGTGAGGGGTGGAGGAAGGGAGGCTGCGGGTGTGCTGGGAATTCCCCAGCTCCCCCTCCGCCGCGACATTTACTTCCCACAGTTCAGGGGCTAAGCCTGTACGCAAGTCTGCCGCGTAAGGAGAAATGGTTGATGTATTTTTGGAGAAATATTAAGAACAAACTGTAACAAAACTGTGCTTACCGAAAAATGACCGAAGCTAAAATGCTCCCCCAGGAGAGTCTTTTTAATGGCAGTAATTATAAATGAAGTATTCTACTTCTCTTAAGGGAGTGGAGTTTGGAAAGGGTGGAAGGATGAAGAGGGTTAATAATTAAGGATATGGCTTCTGAGTTAAAGCTGGGTTTGCGTTCATCCGGCTGTTAGCCTCTTCAACAAAAATGAAAGCCAGATGAACCCACTGGCTTTTCCTCTGGTTTGGATTTCACACATTTTATGGCCTATTGTGAATACCTATTTTCCTTAATATTCTCATCGAGCGAGGAAACAGCATTCTCATTACGGACTCCTGATGAATGATTATGATATAATGAAGCTTGACTATATGACTAATGGGCTTGTAAAAATATATTGTTCCTCCAGCCCAGCTCTTATAAAAGCATTTTAATTGCGTAAATAAAAACTGGCCCAAATCGAAAGTGTTTATGGTGTTTTTTAAGTAGAAAGTTGGCAAAACTCTTTAAAGAAACAATATATTTTATTTCGACAGGATTACTGTGGGGGTGGATGGAAGACTCAGTCTTGCCTCTGTAGAATCCAATTAGTTTTCATTTATTTCATAGTAGTCTTTATGCTCCATTTTGGGTTTAGAGAAAATTTGGGTTAATAGAGAAACTACTGTGGAAATTAACTATGCTTTAGTAATGCTCCTTTTATGGCAGACCAATTACATGTAGCTTGGGAAAGAGTCCCAGCCTCTTAGCAAGGTTGGTAAATCATGTATTTTCAAAATTCTTCTGAGTAACTGGTAAAAAAAATGCAACATTGAATGCTCATTGTATTAAACATGTAGATTAGGTACCTGTTTTAAAGGGTAAATATGACCTTGAATCTTTTCCTTGTGCTTCTCACATTTCAGACCTCCACATATAGCAAACAGCTAAAGATCTGAGAGGTTTTGTGGTAAAATGACACAAGATGCTCTATGCTGCCGGCTTGTTATTAAAATGTGGCAGGTATTTCTATTCATTTGCTTGTTCTGTCTTGTTAGGTTGAAGAGCTATAAGTCATGTTGGCAATTTATAAATACTATGCTGATGCTACACCTTCACTGAATAATAAAAAGCCTGTGGACTAATAAGTAGCCATATAAAGGACTGTCTTCTTCCATCTCTTTCTCCACTAGTAGGGCTCTATTTTTAGCTTCAGCTCTCTGGTCTGATAGCCTCTCCTCACTGATAGTTTCAAGTATTTCAGCCTCTGGTGTGTAAATTGAGAAGGACCTAGCTGGTTTGTAGCTCTGAATCTCCTGAATATGAAGGTTAGTAAATATTCAAACGGTGTGTGTGTGAAATTGACATGGAAAGCCAACTTGCCAGACTTCAGCTCAGCCAGAGGCTTGAGCTGTCTGCCAGGTTGGGTGCCTTCTAGATGAACACATAAGTAATTTCAGAAAAACTTGTATCAGTTAGGTCAGCAGTTAGATGATCTGTCCTTTTCAGAATAGGAAATAGTGGTCTTTTAGAGTGCCATAAAGTGTGATATTTTAAATTAGAAAGGAGTGAGGATAAAGAAATACACAGAATAACTTCCCGGCTATGGTTTTATCTAGAAGTTTGCAGTGGCCAATCAGTTTTGTATAGAGAATAACACAAAGAATTTATGGAGTACTTGTATTAGGTCCCAGGTGTTTTTCTAGGCCCTTTGTGTGCACTGATTCATTAGTCTTTACAACAACCCATATGAACAGGGTGCTGTTATCCTCTCTGTCTTATAGATGAGGAAACTGGGAGACACAGCAAAATTAAAAGGCTTTCCCAAGCTCTGTAGCTGGTGGATGGCACTAGGTGGATGGCATGGACTCTGAGTCCGTGTTCTAACCACCAAACCTGCTTCTAACTCTGCAGCGTCCTGTGTAAAAAAACAGACAGGGGCCTCACAGCATGTGTCTGAATATTTAAAAGTCATGAATCAAGCTACTGAGTGTCTCTTTAAAATGTGTTCTACCCTCTTACCTTGACAACTGTTATCTTCATAATGACCCAGAAAGGGAGGTTTGAACCATGAATTCCCAGATCTCCCAGAGCTCAGAACTGATCAAAAGAACCTTTCCCTGGCCCAGGGCCTGCTTCCTTTGGCTGTTCACCTGTGATACCATCCTACCTGGTGAAGGGCATTGTGTCCACTTGCACGTCCAGTCTGTCCACACCCTCCACCACCCCCTAACCATGCCTCTGGCTCCAACCAAGGAAGCCAGACCTGGAAAGAGCTGGTTCATGCCTTGGAAGTGTCTGTGTATTTAATCAGGGGATGCTGGGGACTTGAAGTGTAGCCTAAAACCAGATGGAGACTTACCGGTCCTGGATGGGTAAGTCCACCTGGTACTCTGCAGGAAAATGACTGTGGCAGGAGTGGCCCAGGGCCATGACCCCTCTTACACAGTCTAAGCATAGTATCGTTAAACAGCACAGCCTTTTGGATATAAACATAAATGTCTTTGTAGATTCTAAAATGATTATGTTTATAGTTGTTTTCCATTTCATCTACTTGTACAGGTAGTTACATTTTCACCTAGGAATTTGATTATCCTGGAACTGCAAGGTTAACCCTGCATCAACATGTAAGGATTTCTGTTTTAAGACATTTTCATATCTCTCCCAAACCCTGATGGTTTTAAAGAGCATTTGATATCTGGCATAATGTCTACGTTGACAAGTATTGCAAGAGGACTTACTTGGTAAGTCATGTCAATTTTTCTCATCTTGCCCAGCATCAAGATAACATCGGTACTTCTAGTTTTACAATTTGATTTACTTTGGAAATAAAAGCCCGTCGTTAACCTCGGATTACTGAAACCCCCACAGCAGCCTAGGCATAAACAGACTTGTACACAGAGGGCATCCTCTGGTGATCCTGACTGTCCATTCATAAGGACTTTCCTTTTCCAGCATCAGTCAGCATTTTTAAAAAATTTATTTATTTTTTTAATTGAAGGATAATGGCTTTACAGAATTTTGTTGTTTTCTGTCAAACCTCAACATGTCTGTGTTTTAAAAAGTGGTTTCTGGCACATTACACTTTTTCATCTTCCCTTACTCCCTACGATCTTCATTCTGTAAATCAGTGGTTCTCAAAATATTTTGATTGTGGCCCTAGAAAGAAATTCCCTTGCTTCCTGATACCTACACTGACACATGGATGGATGCAGAGATTCACAAAGACCAGTTAATGTTACCATGTACGCAAAAGAAAAATTACCAAGTCAATATAAAATGCATGCATGCATGCCAAGTTGCTTCAGTCGTGTCTGACTCTTTGTGGCCCCATGGACTATAGCCTGCCAGGCTCCTCGTCCATGGGACTCTCCAAGCAAGAGTACTAGACTGGGTTGCCATGCCCTCTTCCAGGGGATCAACCTGACCTAGGAATTGAACCCACATCTCTTAAGTCTCCTGCATTGGCAGGCAGGTTCTTTACCACTAGCACCATCTGGGAAGCCCCTAATACAAAATATGACTTTATTAATATTTAAATACAATATTCTATTCTATTTAACTTACCAGAATTGCTGGCTGTGACTCTCTAAATTGATTTCATCACACATTTGGGGGTTGTGACCTGCCATAAAAAATGTACTACTCCAGAAAGGGAAACACTTAAACATATTTAAGAGACAAAGCTAAAATGTATTAAGTACTTTCTGTACCAGGTATGGTTCATGTAATCCTAGTAACAACCTCTGATAGTCCCATTTCGTAATCCTAGTAACAACCTCTGATATTCCCATTTAATGGATGTAGAAACTGAGGCTCAGAGAAGTCTAGAAGTTGCCTGAGGCCCCTCAGCTGGAACACAGCAGAGCTGGGCTGTGTCCAGAAAGCCAGACGTACCCTAACCACTGCTTCCTGAGATGGGACAGTACCTGGCACTCTCTGTGAACCCCTGTAGGTTGCCTGCTCCCGGATGCAGCTGTGGTAATTTTTGGGTTGACTGATGTTGCATGTTAGAGGGACACAGGTGTCTGTGGGTTTGTTCCTGGATCAGGCCTCTTCTTTTCAGTTCAGGTCCTTACTTTGTTCTCAACTCCCACTCTACAACATCAAATTAGCCTGCTTTGCTGGAAGGTAGAAACTGCTGTCTAGAAGATGGTTTGCGGATAATGTTCAGTTCAGTTCAGTCACTCAGTCGTGTCCGACTCTTTGCGACCCCATGAATCGCAGCACACCAGATGGATAATGTGGTGAATCCCTATTTATGTAGCTATTTGAGAATGAATTGGCTTTTCAACAAAACTGCTTAAAACAGATACCAAGGAGGAAGGGGGGATGGGATGAATTGGGAGATTGGGATTGACAAATATACCCTACTATGAAGTGGGTTGCCATTCCCTTCTCCAGGGGATCTTCCTGACCCAGGGGTCAAACCCGGGTCTCCTGTGTTGCAGGCAGATTCTTTACTGTCTGAGCCACCAGGGGAGCCCCTAACGTATAAAATAAACAACTAATGAGAACCTACTGTATAGCACGGGGAACTCTACTCAGTGCTCTGTGATCACCTAAATGGGAAGGAAATCCAAGGACAGGGGATATATGTATCCGTGTAACTGGTTTCACTTTTCTGTGCAGCAGAAACTAACACAGCACTGTAACACAACTATACTCCAACTAAAAGAAAAAAAGAGCTGCTTAAAGAAAGCACCATAAACTCAATCTGTAAAATATTATGGAATAAATTAAACATGTTTAAAATTCTATGAATAAAAGAATTCGAAACTGCCAAAGGCTGAAAAGAAAACTGTGCTTAACAAGTTCCCTTTGGAATAATGGTTAGGGAAATCTGACGTGGAGGCAGTGGGTAAAAGAGTAAATGCTTTGAAGTGAGGTGAGCCTGAAAGCTACATTGGCCCCTGCACTGAGTAGTGCTGAGATGGGGCAACTTCCTTATTAACTTCCGAGCCCCACTTTCCCCTGTGTTTAAGGGAATCATCCTGGCCACTTGGCGGGGTCATTTTGAGATCTGAATGGTCAGACTATGGAGCTGGAACTTAGTCAGTGTAGTATGAACCACGCATGCGTGCGTGCTCGGTCAGTCAGTTGTGTCTGACTCTCTGTGACCCCATGGACTGTAGCTCACCAGGGGATTTTCCAGGCAAGAATACTGGGGTGGGTTGCCATGTCCTCTTCCAGGGGGTCTTCCTGCTGCGTCTCCTCCATTGGAAGATGGATTCTTTACCACTGAGCCTCCTGGGAAGCCCCTGTTGGAACCATAACTAGCCACTAACTGTTGGTCATTCTCTATGATACAGGAGGGCAGAAGTGGGGAAGAAAATGAAGTCTTCATATCTAGTTGGTGGTAGAGTTTGGAGATGGATATGGGGTCACAGGTGTTGGTGTGTCTTTGAACTTGAACATGAGCAAATATCATCCCCAGCCCTGTTTTTTCTAGCACCTTCCTTATTCTGGAAGTCCTTGTGAATTTTCATTTATGGGGAGAGAAGTTGCTATTTGTCAGTCACTCAGCTGTGTTCGACTCTTTGCGATCCCATGGACTGCAGCATGCCAGGATCCTCTGTCCTCCACTGTCTCTCTGAATTTGCTCAAATTCATGTCCATTAAGTCGGTAATGCTACCTAGCCATCTCATCCTCTGCTGCCCCTGTCTCCCTTTGTCTTCAGTATTTCCCAGCTTCAGGGTCTTTGGCATCAACAGTTTGAAGGCATGGTTGATTTTAATTTTCTTCGTCTGTGTCCCTAGTAGGGCTCAAACATGAAGCACTAGTGTGAATGAATGAAAAAGAATCAACCTTCAGAAAACTTTTGAAAAGTCATTGTTGTTTTAGCCCTGGATTATTTAGTGATGCTCCTTTATCATACTTCTGGCTATGGAAAAATACTAATCTAGGGTTTTGTTAAACAGTCATCCATATCAAGCTCTTGCATCTTTACTGTTTGATTTCAACATTTTTGGATATACACCTACCTTCATTGACTTATTTGCTTGAAATAGGAACTTAAAGACAGTAGCTGCAGCTAATTGACTTTTAAGCTTAGATTGAGAGAATTCTTTTGAAAATTGAACTTCTTCCTCGAGGGTCCTGTTCACTCTTTTCCTTTGCTTCTACTGTGCCCCTTGCCACACTAATCTACCTGCTCTTCTCATCTCTGGCAACTGTTTGCTTCCAGTATCTTCTGTTTTTCTCCCACCATTGAAACAACCTGGCTTCCTAGGGTATCCTTGCTCACCTCACAGCCGTCCTCTTTCTAGATGGAGAGCACAGTGGAGTCTGTTTCATTTTCCATGTGGTCTGCACACCATGTGCATAATTGCGTTTTGTAGTCTACTCTCCTGTCTCTTGTCTCCTGCACTTGGCTATTTCACACCTTCACCTGGCTTTGCAAGGTACCTTTCTTGTTACCTGAACTCCCCTCACAGCCTCCCGTGTTCAAGCCAGGCCAACTGCCCTCCCAAGCAGGCTCTTAACTACTCTCCTATCTGGGCTGCTTTTTCAGCCTCCCCTTTTCATGCCAGCACACACACAAGTTGCAGTGTTTCTTTTTGTTACTCACAACCCCCTACCACAAAAATGCTTTCCTTTTTCAATCCTGTACTTCCTTTGATGGTGGCCCTATCTTCTCCTTCCCTTACTATTTTTCCAGGTCTTTCTCCTCCATGACACCACTGTTTATCCATCACCATCTGATGTCAGCTTCTGCCACAGTTTCCCTGAGGCTCTCTTTGCTTCTCAATCCAGTGGGTTTGTTTGGGTCTCTATTTCATTGACCTTCTGAGGCCTTTGGTGCCCTTCTGCATTTCCTTGGGAACCCCTTTGCTCTAAGCAGATCTCTCCTGGGTCTCATCCTAATCACTAGTGACTCTTCCAGCCTCCTCTCTGCATTTTCTTCCTCTGCCTTCCTCTTCAGTGATGTCACACCGGGTCTGTCTTTGGGTCCCTACTCTATTCTCTCTATTTTTCTTCCCACTGCTACATCCTCTCTCTGGGTGATATGAATATTCCTGTGGCTTCAGTCACTGTTCACATACTGACAACTCTTCAATCTCCATTTTTAGCCCTGATCTGTTTTTGGAGTACCAGACATATTCAGATGCCTGGTGGGAGCCTCACCTTCAGCTGCTCTGAAGCTGAGTTTGTTGTCATCCTCTGCAAACCCGCCCTTTTCCTCAGTTGCCTCGGTGGGTGGTGGACACGCTGTTGGCAGGTGTCCAAGCCAAAATCACACTGGCTCCCTTCTCTGACCTCTCCCTGCGGGTCACACCCAGCAGTCAGGAGACCTTGTTGATGCCTGCTCCTTCGAGCCCTGGAGTCTGACTGCGTGGCTTCTTACTGCCACCACTTTAGTCCAGCACCTTACAATGTCTCACCTGTATTGTAGCACGAGACACTTTGGTCTCTTGTCACTCAAATTCCTGCTACTATGAGTATTAGTACTCCTACAATCCCTCTACTAGTGCTGCTGGTATTACTACTTCTGCTACTCAAATAGCTCTCAGTCAAGGGCCAGGTGACGTATGCATTTTATCTCCAACAGCAGATCCTGGCAGTAACTTTATGGGGTGGGAAGTATTATCTTCATTGTTTCGCGTTATAGAGGAAGAAACGGAGGTCAGAGAAGTTGCTCCTTGTCCCAGTCCAAGGTCACGGTGACTCCCAAAGTCACATGGCCTCCATGCTGCCATTGCTCCCATCAGCTGCTTGTGTCAAGTTCTTACTGCACACCCGATCCTTGCTGAGCTGGAGTTCAGTCCTTGCAGTAACTTGGGAAGGGAGGTTGAGAGACTGCAGTACAGAGATCTTGAGCCACAGGTCTCAGTCAGAGGCAATATCATCTCAAGTAGGGAGGCTGGAGCAAAGCCCTGTCTCCAGTTCTTGGGATGGGGTCTTCTCCTCTGATCCCTCACCTCCAGCTCTCCCTCCCCACGGGAGTTTCAGAGCCCCATCCACGTGGCTGGAGTGTTACCAAAATCCCAACCCAATCTAGTCACCCCCACAGCCTTTGGGGTACAGCTTAAGACAAAGCTCAGGGGTCCCCTCTCTGGTCCCATCTCTTGTCCCCACCCCACCCCTGCTTCTTCAACCAAGATCCCAGTGCAGGTGAGGCGGGAACCCTGTCCCCCTTGCTTTCTCCCTCTGCCAGGGTCACCTCTCTCTTCCTCCTCTTCCTCACCTGTCTATCTCTTACCTTTTCTCTTCCAGGAAGCCTCTGTGACAGGTGCTGTCCTTGGCAAGCTGGCCAACAGGCCTTTGCTGGCTTGTGCCTACCCGTGTCTCAGCACCTTTCTGTAATCCTGTCCCCTGGCCTTGCTGCCAGCTTCGTAAGGGTGGAATCTTGTCCCTGCAGCCTGGGTGGCCTCTTCATCCTGTCTGCACTCAGGGGTCCAGGACCTGGCTGTCAAGAGAGTGATGCACAAACTGGCCCTGTAGACCAGTTAGCAGCATCTTCTGGTGCCGTGCATTTCAGAAGTACATAACCCAAATTAAGTGCATTAATGTAGTATGACTTTGCCTGTATTAAAAACCTGCTCTTCTTGGGACTTCCCTGGTGGTCCAGTAATTAAGACTCCTCGCTTCCACTGCAGGGGACTCGGGTTCAATCCCTGGTCAGAGAACTCAGATCCCACATATAGCATGCAGCATGGCCAAAAAAAACACAAAAAACAAAAAACTTCTCTTCTATCATTGATGAAGTTTTGATTCTTTTTCATGGTTAGGAATTATATTCATGTAGGTTTTTTTTTTTTTTTTTGCCTGGAAAATTCCCTGGGCAGAGGAGCCTGGCAGGCTACAGTCCATGGGGCCACAAAGAGTTGGACATGACTGAGCAACCCAGCACACAGTTTTTTGAAACTGTGAATTAAAAGAGTATCATGATGGAATAAGGCATTGATGCCCGGGTCATAAAAGTCTTCAAAGGGAGTAATCATACATTACTGCCATTCTTCTCTGTAATTTTAATTTTTTATTATGTACAATAATATTACTTTGCTTGCACAGTAATTGTTCACTTCTTTGGGAGTGGAGATGCTTGCTGTACTGGGAAGAGGTGAGGGCTTTTCCAGCGGCAGATAACATTCAGAGCGACAGGCTCACACATGTCTTTATGGAACAAGGAATGAAAGCCAGGATTCCTGCCTCTGCTTAAAAGTTCAGGCCAATAAATTTTCACCAGATTTTTCTTAGTCAGCACTGGCATTTTGGAAATCTGTTCCGCTGCGTAAAAGCTGAGAAAAAAGGAGACCAGAGTATGATTTAGTCTCTAAAGCATCACTTTATGGTTGAGGATAAAATGATCACAGAAGGGTTTTTCCTTTTTGAAAGAATCCTTGGGGCAAACTGTGGAAAGACTTGTGGAGGGCAAGAATATTCATTTATTCATTCATTCCAACAGATATTTGCATAGATGGCAAAGAGGAATAGGACGCCATCATCCATTTAAATTAGGTAAGAGAGAAAGAGAAGGTAAAGGAACCCTGTCCATTATAGGAGGAGAAAGGAGGCATCCACATAATTGGAAGTCCTTTGATGGCAACAACTCTCTCCTGTTTGCAGTTGAATACGTGTTTTCAATACATTTCTTTACTGTCTTTTCATACTGCTTATGGGGTTCTTGAGGCAAGAACACTGAAATGGTTGCCATTCCCTTTTCCAGTGGACCATGTTTTGTCAGAACTCTCCACCCATCCATCTTGGGTGGCCCTGCACAGCATGGCTCATAGCTTCCTTGTTACACAAGGCTGTGATCCACGTGATAATTTTGATTAGTTTCTGTGCTTGTGGTTTTCATTCTGGAGGCTGTAGAATTATAGTTCTTGCTTCTTCTGTCTGTCATAAGGGTGGTGTCATCTGCATATCTGAGACTATTGATATTTCTCCTGGCAGTCTTGATTCCAGCTTGTGCTTCATCCAGCCCGGCATTTCCCATGATGTACTCTGCATATAAGTTAAATAAGCAGGGTACAATATACAGCCTTGACATACTCCTTTCCCAATTTTGAACCAGTTTTCTGCCACCCTTATGGCAGAAAGTGAAGAGAAACTAAAGAGCTTCTTGATGAAGGTGAAAGAGGAGAGTGAAAAAGCTGGCTTAAAATGCAACATTTAAAAAGCCAAGATCATGGCATCCGGTCCCATCACTTCATGGCAAATAGATGGGAAAACAATGAAAACAGTGGCAGACTATTTTCTTGGGCTCCAAACTCACTGCACATGGTGACTGCAGTCATGAAATTAAAAGACACTTGCCCTTTGGAAGGAAAGCTATGACAAACCTAGACAGCATATTAAAAAGCAGAGACACTACTTTGCTAACAAAGGTCTGTCTAGTCAAAGCTATGGTTTTTCCAGTAATCATGTATAGATGTTAGAGCTGGACCATAAAGAAGGCTGAGGCCCGAAGAATTGAACTGAAGTGTTGGAGAAGACTCTTGAGAGTCCCTTGGACTGAAAGAAGATCCAACCAGTCAATCCTGAATACTCATTGGAAGGACTGATGCTAAAGCTAAAGCTCCAATACTTTGACCACCTGATACAAAGAGCCGACTCATTGGAAAAGACCCTGATGATGGGAATGATTGAGGGCAGGAGGAGAAGGGGACAACAGAGGATGAGATGGTTGGATGGCATCACTGCCTTAATGGACATGAGAGCAAACTCTGGGAGATAGTGAAAGACAGGGAAGCCTGACATGATGCAGTTCATGGGATCACAAAGAGTCAGACACGACTTAACAACTGAACAACAGCAACAAATTTACTGCCTGGTGGTTGTGTCCTTCTTCCTTTACTCTAAGCCTGTTTTCAGGAAGATTATCTTAAATTCATTGACATTACAATGTAAATGATTAAAAACATGTTATCTTTCATTTTAATAGGAAGTAAAGTCTTAAGTAAGAGAAAGTTATCATTTAATAACTGAACTTTAGGAATGAATAAACAGGGCAGGCTCTATCATTTATGGGCTCTGGGACCTTGTTGCAGTCTATGAAATCTATGACTCAAAATATGTTTCTAATGTGATGTTGTGGGAATGACCTGGCCTCTGTTTTAGTGGGTGGCCCGCTTACCAGCCAGACGACCTTGGCGACCTATCATATTCATGATAGGCTTTTGTTTTCAGGTTTTCTTTCCTCATCTTAAAAAAAGGGGGAGGAAGTCTAGGGCTTCCTTGACTGATCTTTCAGTTCAGTTCAGTTCAGTCGCTCAGTCATGTCCGACTCTTTGTGACCCCATGAACTGCAGCACGCCAGGCCTCCCTGTCCATCACCAACTCCCGGAGTTCACCCAAACCCACGTCCATTGAGTCGGTGATGCCATCCAGCCATCTCATCCTCTGTTGTCCCCTTCTCCTCCTGCCCCCAAGCCCTCCCAGCATCAGAGGCTTTCCCAATGAGTCAACTCTTCGCATGAGGTGGCCAAAGTACTGGAGTTTCAGCTTTAGCATCATTCCTTCCAAAGAACACCCAAGACTGATCTCCTTCAGAATGGACTGGTTGGATCTCCTTGCAGTCCAAGGGACTCTCAAGAGTCTTCTCCAACACCACAGTTCAAAAGCATCAATTCTTCCGCGCTCAGCTTTCTTCACAGTCCAACTCTCACATCCATACATAACCACTGGAAAAACCATAGCCTTGACTATATGGACCTTTGTTGGCAAAGTAATGTCTCTGCTTTTGAATATGCTATCTAGGTTGGTCATAATCTTTAGAGGTTCTATAATAAATCCGGATGTGCACTGGAGAAAAGGAGATTTATTAAAGGGAGGGTGATGCTGGAAGCAATAAGAGAGGGGCTTTCCTTTCAAGGCAAACCTGAGACAATTACACTGGTTCACCCAAAGATCATCTGATTTTCATAGTTATTTCAGTAGCTAAAGTGAGTGTCTCCACCCTTCCTTTGCATAATCTCTTGTGTGATGCCACTTGGATGGAAAGATCAAATTGAGAAGGCTTTTAAAAAAAGAAAAACCCTCTTTCCCCCTCCAGTACTTTCCCCCTACCATTGACTTCCACATTGAATTTGAAATCTAATGGTGCAGATACTCAGAGCTACTCTTATCTGCCTATTTTTTTTTTTTTTTTTTTGCATTTAATTGGGCTAACCTTTAAGAAGAACTGGCATATCTGACTTAAAGGTTTTAGGCATATACTTTTTAATATTGGCTGTTAGGGACTTTTCCAGTTCTAATTATTTGTCCTTTATCTTGGCAGCTCATAATTAACTAATGGTGGTATTTATTTTAACTTGAGGATTTGTGTTGAGATATAAAATGAGCATTCGAGAGAGGAAAGTGCGGCAGATTTAGGAAATAAATTTTTAAAAAGGCGAGGAGCATAAATTAGCCTAAATAAGAGGCTGAAGAAATCTGTACTCAACAAATTAATTTTCACTGGGGAATTTATTCCTGGAATGTCACTTTATAGTTAGATTTAGAACTAACATGACAGGATAGAAAAATGAAATTAAGGGTTTTCATAGACAGTTCTGGTAGAAAGTGGAGAGCAGAACTGATTGCTCCTTATAATATTGGTTTATTTTGTTTTATGATAGAATCCATAAAGCCCCATCAGATAATCCCATTCAATCCATGCAAAAGCTCTGTGATGTAAGTAGTCATCTTATTTCTAAATGTGAAAATTGAGTCTCAGAGGGGCTTAGTAACATGCCCAAGTTTAAATTGCCAGTAAGAAGAACAAGACTCAGACTCAGAAGCAGTTCTTGGAAACCGTGAATATTACTTTCACCTTCACCCCCTGGTCATTTCCATGTACTCTGGCATTTTTGACCAATACATCAGGCAAGACTTTTCTGCCTAATTTATTTGATATATTTTCAAATATTCTGCATCTTAGTTGAACAATTTATAGCATTCCGTTATTTTTCAGATGAATCATTTACCGGATTCAGCTGTTTCTTTTGAAAAATTCAAATCCATTAGTTTTCAAGTATATATCACAGTTAAGTGAACTACTTATTTCGTTTTGCCAGGTTTGCACGAGTAGTTAGTATTGGGGTTCTTATGTTCTCCATTTATCCACTCAAATGGAGTTTTGAAGTAAAAAGTTGGAAACTCACTTTAAATAAACCATAGGATACAGAGCAGGTATTTTATCATTCATATTTGAAAATTCCAAATATTATCTTTGATGTGAAGTAAAGAAATAAGGCTTCTTCCAAACAAAATGTGAAAAATCCTAAATAATATCTTTTGCCTCTGCTAAAGAATATTTTTGTCCTGAGCTGCTGTGGTCAACCATCTGTTAATATCTTTTATGTTTTCTTTGTCAGTAGTATTACTTACAGAGCTGCTTTATTCATTTCTGCAAATATTAATTGAATTGAGTCTGTTTCAAGGCAAGCAGGTAAGGTGTTGCATTTTCAGACTGGTAAAGATGACTTTCCTGTTCTCATGAGCTAATATTGCACATAACAGTTCTAATTAGTCAACTGGTTTTTCTCCTGTTTGTGATGGGGTGTGGCAGCTCTTTACCAAGTTGAAAGAAAATGAGTCATTGATTGGGTGCTAAAACATGATTATGCTTGCTATAATGATAACACTACAAATATTACAACTAAAAAAAATAACATGTACTATCTCTGGTAGACAAGTGTCTTTTGTTAAGCTAAAATATTCCATTTCTTCATCAAACCCAGATGGTTCCATATTTAGTAATCTTATGCCAGAAGCAGTTTTTATATGGATGGATGTTTAGATAATGAAAGTGTGTGTGTGTGTGTGTGTGTGTGTGTGTGTGTGTGTGTATCTAGGTAAACAGACCATCACCCAAACTAGCCTGAGACTTTAAAAGCATTTAGTTGACAGTCATGTCTCAAACTTCTGGACTATTCCCACGTTAAACTTCAGAGAGGGATAGTAGGCTGCCTTTAATACGTGGAAGATCTGTCAGTTGAGTTAACTCATTATTCTAAAGAGGAACTAGTTTATTTATCCTTGACACTGTACTATAAATTGCCTTGCTTAAAGCAATTTAGAGCAGTCAAGGAGGGCAAAGAATGAGATACGGAGAACATACAAAGCATGCAAAGTGCAATCCAAATTCTCAAGCCAACCGTTATGAGTAAGACACTATCCTACTCAGCTGCCTCTACGGTACCAGCTTGAGTTTTGAGCAGGCCTGGTGGGCGTGAGTGTGAGTGAGCAACACTCTTACCTCCTCTCAGGAGCCTCCATCCTGCTGCTCAAGGAGGGACTTACTTCTTCATTTTCAGCCTTTCCTTCAAAAGTGACAGAGCTGGACACTGAAAATCTGCGCATTTCATGGTATGGAAATGAAGTCTCAGTAAAGTGCCAGACACACATACACAGAAGACTATCCCTGTTTCTTCCTCTCTTTGCCCAGATCTAAGGTTCCCTGGACTGTGAAGAAGGCTGAGCACCAAAGAATTGATGCCTTTGAACTGTGGTGTTGGAGAAGACTCTTGAGAGTCCCTTGGACTGCAAGGAGATCCAACCAGTCCATTCTGAAGGAGATCAGCCCTGGGATTTCTTTGGAGGGAATGATGCTGAAGCTGAAACTCCAGTACTTTGGCCACCTCATGTGAAGAGCTGACTCATTGGAAAAGCCTCTGATGCTGGGAGGGATTGGGGGCAGGAAGAGAAGGGGACGACAGAGGATGAGATGGCTGGATGGCATCACTGACTCGGTGGATGTGAGTCTGAGTGAACTCTGGGAGTTTGTGATGGACAGGGAGGCCTGGCGTGCTACGATTCATGGGGTCACAAAGAGTCGGACACAACTGAGCGACTGAACTGAACTGAATGTCCCCTGGAGAAGGGCATGGCTACCCACTCCAGTATTATTGCTTGGAGAATTCCATGGACAGAGGAGCTTCGTGGACTACAGTCTATGGAGTTGCATAGAGTTGGACACACACACAGCAGGGAGCTTGTCTACACCTTCTGCTCACCCTCAGCCCATTGCCGTGTGGCTGTCTCTCCTCTCTACTGATGGGGCTCATGCCCTCCAGGGTGCTGAGACCCTCATGCCCATCTCATTTCTCGTCTTCTGTGCTCTCAGCCGTGGTTGTCTGCCCTGCTTTCTGGAGCCACTCAACCCATTATCCATCCATCAGCCATCCTGCCCTCCGCCCAGCCTCCCATCAGTCATTCTGCCATCCACCTCTCCCTCTTTCCAATATCCATCCACCAGTCCGGCAATCACCTTCTGCTGGGCCCACTTAAAAAAAAGTTTATAGATTTACAGAAAAATTATGAATGTAGTATTCCAAACTAAGTTGACAGACTTTATTTTCTTGGTCTCCAAAATCACTGTGGAGATCTACAGCCATGAAATTAAAAGACACTTGCTCCTTGGAATAAAAGCTATGGCAAACCAAAAGAGCATGTTAAAAAGCAGAGACATTACTTTGCTGAAAAAGGTCTGTCTAGTCAAAGCTATGATTTTTCCAGTAGTATGTATGAATGTGAGAGTTGGACCATAAAGAAGGCTGAGCACAGAAGAATTGATGCTTTTGAACTGTGGTGTTGGAGAAGACTCTTGAGAGTCCCTTGGACTGCAAGGAGATTAAACCTAAACTCAATCCTAAAGGAAATCAACCCTGAATATTCCCTGGAAGGACTGATGCTAAAGCTCCAATACGTCGGCCACCTGATGTGAAGAGTCAAGTCTTTGGAAAAGACCCTGATGCTGGGAAAGCTTGAAGGCAGGAGGAGAAGGGGATGACAGAGGATGAGATGGTTGGATAGCATCACTGACTCGATGGACATGAGTCTGAGCATACTCTGGGAGATGGTGAAGGACAGGGAAGCCTGGCGTGCTGCAGTCCATGGGGTCGCAGAGTCAGATATGACAATGACTGAACTCCATATACTCTGCAACCAGTTTTACCTATTAGCAACATTGTAAATTAGTATGGTACATTTGTTACAATTAATGAACCAATATCAATACATTATTTTAACTAGAATTCATACTTTATTCAGTTTCCTTAGTTTTTATCTGGAGCCTTTTTTTCTGTTCCAGAATTCACCCAAGATACCATGCGACGTTTAGTTGTCATGTCTCCTTAGATTCCTCTTGACTATGGTAGTTTCTCAGGTGCTTCTCGTTTTTCATAACTTTGACAGTTGTGTGAGGTTCTGTTAGGTATTTTGTAGAACACCCCTCAAATGGGACTTGTGTGATGTTTTTCTTATAATTAGACTGGGATTGTGAGTTTGGGGGAGGAAAATCGCAGAGGTGAAGAGTAGTTCTCATCACATCCTGTCAAGGGATTTCTTATCAACGGGACTTATCACTGTTGATGTTGATCTTGATCACCTGGCTGGCATAGTGTCTGCCAGGTTCTGTCACACCTAAGGAGGGGGGACTTATGCTCCAACTCCTTATATTTCTACATAAGTTAAATGGAATTCTTCTGTGTGGGACATTAGTCTCCTCTCTCCCACTTGTTTATTTAGCCAATAATTTATTTAAATCTATGTGGCCAGTACTTTGGCCACCTCATGGGAAGAGTTGACTCATTGGAAAAGACTCTGATGTTGGGAGGGATTGGGGGCAGGAGGAGAAGGGTATGACAGAGGATGAGATGGCTGGATGGCATCATTGACTTGATGGACGTGAGTCTCAGTGAACTCCGGGAATTGGTGATGGACAGGGAGGCCTGGCGTGCTGCAATTCATGGGGTCGCAAAGAGTCGGACACGACTAAGCGACTGATCTGATCTGATCTGATGTGGGCTGTGGGTATTTATTATGTACTTTGGATTAAAATTCGTTCCTTCTGTATTTATTTTATTGCCTGAATTGTTCCAACTTTGGAAGCTGTTTCAATTGGCTCCTTTGTATGTTTGACATCATTGTATGTGTGCACGTGTGTTTGCATGTGTGTGTTTGTGTGCATGTGTGTTTGTATGTGTTTAATACTTCTTTACTCTCTGGTTCTATAAGATATTCCAAGTTCATCTTGCGTATTTTTTGCCCTAGGCATAGAATCAGCCATTTCTACAAGGAGATTTAGTTCTTTTTGTAGAAGAATGTTATTAGAAACCAAGACATGGATGTTAGGTGTGGCTACTGGGGTCATTGTTTCTAGGGTCTGTCAGCTGTCAGAGTGAAGAAAGGGATGTGCGCATAACTATGGTATATACATGTATCTGTAAATATTTCTACAGGTAACCAACCATCACTCTCTATATTAAGCCAAGCATGAGTTCAAGGTGATGTCTCCCACTCTAATCCATTACCATATGCCTTATTCTAGCCTCTTTCTCTTGCTCATCTGTAAATTTTTATTCCATCGATGAGAAACTTGAGGTTCCCACCACTTGCCATCCATTCACGTAATTGTGCAGCTGTGGGGTACATGTACAGCAGTTATCAGAATTGTAACCCATACCCCTGTGGGAAATAGCTTTATCAACTGGAGTGAGTGTTTGTGCACAGTTCACTTTGCATTTAGTTTTATAGACTCTACTCGTTTCCAAGTACTTCAGTCAGCGCCTCTTCTCCATACCTCTTTCAGTGAGGTTGTTTCATACATTTGCAATATAGTTAAGATTGATTTTGCCATATTCTGCATTCCATTTGGGGGTCGCCCAAACTCTTAAGTGATTATTTATTTTATTATTATTATTTTGGCCACACCATGTAACTTGCAGGATCTTAGTTCCCTGACCAGGGATTGAACTTGTGCTTCCTGCAGTGGAAGCATGGAGTTCTAACCACTGGACAATCAAAGAATTCCCTTAAAATTTTTCTTGAAACTTGCACATCCTAAATTGTCCTTTGTGCTGTAAAGTACTTTGTGTTTTGACAAATACAAGATATCATGTATCCACCCTTACAGTATCCTATAGAATGTTTTCATCGTGCTGAAAAATCTCCCGTAATTTACTCATTCAACCTTTCCTACTTCCCCCGGAGCTCCTGACAACCACTGATGTTTTCACCATTGCCACAGTTTTGTCTTTCCTAGATGTCACATAATTGTAACCATGTAGTATGTAGCCTTTTCAATCTGGCTTGTTTCACTTCAGTTCAGTCAATAAGTCATGTCCGACTCTTTGAGACCCCATGGACTGCAGCATGACAGGCTTCCCTGTCCTTCACCAACCTCTGGAGCTTACCCAAACTCATGTCCATCAAGTCGGTGATGCCATCCAATTATCTCATCTTCTGTCATCCCCTCCTCCTCCTGCCTTCAGTCTTTCCCACATCAGGGTCTTTTCCAATGAGTCAGTTCTTTGCATCAGGTGGCCAACGGATTGGAGCTTCAGCTTCAGTCCTTCCAATGAATATTTAGGATTGATTTCCTTTAGGATTGACTGATTTGATCTCCTTGCTGTCCAAGGGACTCTCAAGAGTCTTCTCTAATGCCACAGTTCAAAAGCATCAACTCTTTGGCACTCAGTGTCTGACTCTTTGTGACCCCATGGACTGTAGCCCACCAGGCTCCTCCATCCATGGGATTCTCCAGGCAAGAATACTGGAGTGGGTTGCCATTTCCTTCTCCAGGGGATCTTCTGACCCAGGGATCAAACCCAGGTCTCCTGCATTGCAGGCAGACACTTTAACCTCTGAGCCACCAGGGAAGCCCTCTTTATTGTTAGCAACATGTATTTAAGATTCATTTACATCTTTTCATGACTTGATAGCTCATTTCTTTTTATAGCTAAATAATATTCCTTTGTGTACCACAATGTGTCCATTCAACTATTGAAGGGTATCTTGGTTGCTTCAAGTTTAGGGGCAATTATAAACAAACCTGGCATAGACATTTGCTCACAGGCTCTTGAGTGGACATAAACTTAAAATTATTTGGGTAAATAAGTCAGATGTAGTTTTGGATGCTAGAGATATGGATAGTAGAGACACAGCAATGAACCAGAGAGACTAAGTCCTTGTGCTCTGGAACCAAATACCCGAGAGTAAAACAAAATGGTTTCAGCTCGTGAGAAGTGCTGTGGAAGAAATAAAACAGACTAATGGAATAAAGAATGAATGAGTGTGCCTAGCTTGCTGGTATCAGGGGCAGCCTCTCTGACGAAGTTCATTGCATTTGAACCAGGACCTACACAATGAGAGTTGACATCAGCTGCGCAAAGACAAGAGAGGATGAGTTTTTCTGCAGTAGGATTCAGTTAATGCTGAGACCCTGAGGCAGGATGGACCTTGACATAATCAAGGGACTAGAGACAGAAAAAACTGTGAGAAGAGATCATGAGTGAGAGCATTTAAAAAAAAAAAACAAAAACTTTTTCTTGTAGTATAACAGACAGGGCACACAAATCCTAAGTGTATGGGTTGATGAATTGTCTCAAATTGAGTCTACCACGATTCATCCAGATCAAGAAACGAAACATTGATAGTACCACACGAGTCCCTGTGGTAGCCTCTTTCCATCGTTAGTATACTCCATACCCTCTCCTGCAAGGGTGATTGCCTTTTTAAATAACTGATTGCATTTTTAAATAACTTTTATGTCTTTTGTTCAGCATTGTGTTAAATACATCCAAGTCATTGCCCACCATTGAGGTTTATCCATTTGAGTTGCTGTACAGTGTTCAGTGTATGAATTCATCACAGTTGTTTTTTAATGTGTTCTGCTTTCGATGGGCATTGGGGAGGTTTCCAGTTTGGAACTATTCTGAAGTGAACTGCTGTGAACATTATTGCATGCGTCTTTTGGTGAACATATGTCTGCATTTTTATTGGGTGGTATACACGGCAGTGAAATTGCTGGCTTACAGGGCATACATATGCTCAGCTTTGCTAGATATTCTCAGACAATTTTCCAAAGTAATGACAGTGACTTACATTCCCACTAGAGTATCTGAGAGTTCCAGTTGTTTCACATCCTTGCCATCACTTGGTATTTCCTCTCTTTCATTTTAACTATCTGTTAGGTATACAGTGTTTTCACATTGTGGTTTTATCTGCATTTATCATGAAGTTCAGTCCTTTTTTATGTTTATTGACCCTCAGGGTATTCTCTTTGTGAAGTACCTGTTCAACTCTTTTGCCCATTAAAAAATAAACTTTTGATTGAGTTGTCTTACTGATTTTTATGTATCCTGGATACTAATCTTTTATGCATCCTAGATGTCAGTCATTTGTCAGAAATATGTAGTGTATGTATTTTCTCCCCTTTGTAAGTTGCCTTTTCCACTCTTGTAATGTCTAAGTGTTTTTTGATGAACAGAAGTTCTTAATGTTGATATTGTCCTGTTTACCAGTTTTTTCATTTATACTTAGTGTATTTTGCATCCTGTTTAAGAAATCTTTGTCTGCTCTAAAGTCATGAAGATGTTCTCCAATGTTATCTTTTGGATCCTTCATTGTTTTAGTTTTTATAATTAGATCTATAATCTACTTGAAATTGATGGTATACTATAGACCTCAAGATTCATTTTTTTTTCCCTTGGGGACATCCAGTTGACCCAGCACCATTCAATGAAAAGCTCATCCTCTTCCCTACCGTGCTATAGTCGAGAAACAAGGACCTTGTGTGTGTGTGGGGTGGGTTGCTATTTTAGATTCTGATAGTGTGTTTTCTTCCTGGGTGGGATCTTCCCATTGTGCTTGCCATACTGTCTTCCATTCCTGGCACAATGGCACACACCAGAAATGATCAGTAGGTATCAGCTGGTTGATGGTCAGGTCTGAACTTGCCTTTTCAGCAAGAGTATGTGAAATCCCTAGGTTCAGACTCAAAGAGAAGGTTCTCAGATTTGATTTTAGAGAAGACTTGCCTTGACAACTTGATTATATTTCTTCAACAGGTCCAAATATGGTTTTAGACAAGTCCTATTGGCCACAGTCCTAAGAAAGACCAGTTAGCTTCAGACTAGTCAATAGGACTCGGAGAAGGCGATGGCACCCCACTCCAGTACTCTTGCCTGGCAAATCCCATGGACAGAGGACCCTGGTAGGCTGCAGTCCATGGGGTCACGAAGAGTCAGACACAACTGAGTGACTTCCCTTTCACTTTTCACTTTCATGCAGTGGAGAAGGAAATGGCAACCCACTCCAGTGTTCTTGCCTGGAGAATCCCAGCGACAGGGGAGCCTGGTGGGCTGCCGTCTATGGGGTCACACAGAGTTGGACATGACTGAAGTGACTTAGCAGCAGCAGCAGCAGCAGTCAATAGGACTTTGTCTATTCAACCATCCAGTCATCCACCCAATTAATATTTGTTATGAGCCTACTGTGTGTCAGGCCTGAAGTAGAACTATGAAATTATGGGATTCTTTCCAGAGTTTCTGTTTTTTATTTTAGAACATTTGTTGTTTCTTTCTTTATAAGTTAAATGTTCCAGTGTGAGGAGGGTAATTTTTGGAATTTTCTATTTCTGGGGTAGCTTTGTTGTTCTATTATAGTTATTTAAATTTTGTGTGTGTGTGTGACAGTTCGGGTAAACAGGCCACAAGCCTATGAATTAGAGCTTTTATGTTGCTATCAGAATATTTTAAAACAAAACCCTACAGAAGAAAAGAGAGTAAACAAAAACGTTTTAGAGCCCATTATTTCATCCAGTCAATTTAGTGAGCGGTGAAATATATTTCTTATTTTCAGAATTCAGTGCCAGTGCAAAGACCACATTCAGAGGAGTAGAGATGTGCCTTTTCAGGAGGTTGGCAGTGTGCCTAGGAGGGGAGTTGGTGTTGCACAGCAGGTGGGTCTCATGCTAGTGCTGCTCCCTGTCCACTGGCAACCTGTCAGCTGATGGCTTCTCCGTGGCCGCCATCTTGCTCCATTATGCTCGGGCCGCAGTTCATGTCCCAGGGCCTCTCTGCCCCTTGCCTCCCTCCTCCAGGGATGTGAACGAGGTGGGGTATGTTCAGCAGATGCTGGAAGCTGGAGCCAGTTCACTCCCCCCACCCCACCCCACCCCGCAGTGGCTGCTGGAAGGTGGGGCCGCCTCTGCCAGTGTTTTCTTGGCCACTGCTCCTGTTTCTGGTGGTTTCCAGTTCCAGCTGCTCAGAGCCCTTTGTGGACACTGGGACAGGCAGCCCTGGGGCTGGGCCAGGGCTGGCTCTGTCCTCTGCTTCAGGAAAGAGACAGAAACTGGCCAGAGAACTGGGTGTCCATGCTCTCGACTATCACTTACATACAGGGCTTTGATTCCCTCTGTTATGTAGTGACCGCTGGCTTTTTATTTTCTTTTTTTAGTTTGTCTCCATTGAATGTTTTTACCTACTGAGTGAAACCTTACCTCTCTGGAGGTCACTCATTTGGAATACAGAGACGGACCAGAAGAAAGCAGAAGGAGTAGATTTGGGAAGCGAAGAAGCTGCCCTGGAGAGTCTGTTCTTTCTTCTTTGGAGGAGCTTGTTTCCTCTTCCTTTAGCCACGGTTCTAACAAGCTTGATTTCTTAGTTCATTCTGATTTAGAAGCCACAAAGTAGGCTGCTAGATGTAAGTACTGGGAGAATGTCTCGAAGTGACAGCTGACAGCCTGACAGTAGGGGGTTGACAGGGAAGCTATAAAAAGCTCAGGAGATTGTTGCTATCTTCCCAGAAGACAAAGGACTGTGTGCGTGTCGGTGGCCTGGAGGGTGGCCGCACAATGCATGGGACGTCTGACCTGAGTTATCAAGAAAATGTTCAATGCCATCCATAGCCTCTGCCTCAGAAGGCAGGTGCATTTAGAGCAAATTTTAGAAAAAGAGTGTCAGTATTGGTTATCTGAAATAATTTGCTTACACATGTAGAGCCACTGTTCTCCTCAGGAGAGTAAATAGATAAAATACTCCTCTTTCTCCCTCTGTCTTCTGGTCTCTCCCCCTCCATCCTCCCCTCTTCCTTAGCCCCCTTCTTGCCTTCTTCCCACCCTTTCTCTGCCCTCTTCCTCTCCCCTTGTCTTCCTCCTCCCGTCTCCTCTTTCTGCTTCCTCTTCCCTTCCACACTCTATCTCTCCCCATCACCTTACCCTACCCCCCAACACAATTTGGATGGACAGAACTGCAAAGATAGCATTAATTTTTCTCATATCCGCATTCAATCAGCTTCCTCTGATGCTAATATCTTGTAATCTAGTACATATAGCCAAACTAAGAAATCAACCTCAGTGTAATATTAATACTGTTAGCTAAACTACAGTCTTTATTCAGATTTCCTTGTTCTTGTTGTTGTTTTCCCCCTAGATTAGGTTCTTTTTCTCTTCCAAGACCTGATCTAGAATATTTCACTGTATTTAGTGGAATTTGTTTTTGACTTCTCTTCCACCAGGAGGAGCCACCAGGGAAGCCCATAGAGGATGAGGTGGTTGGATAGCATCACCAACTCAATGGACATGAGTTTGAGCAAATTCTGGAAGATAGTAAAGGACAGGGGACCTGGTGTGCTTCAGTTCATGGGGTCGCAAAGAGTCAGACACAACTGAGCGAGTAACACACACACACACACTCTACCCAACACATCTTAGTATTTATAAGCCAGTCAAAAATAAATGTGATAGTATTGCTCAGCTGGCACTTCCCCTCTGCTGCCTGTGGTGTGGTTTCTTATATATATGTATCTTATCTTCCTAATTTGTCTCTAAGCTCCTAGAGGGTAGGAACTTTGGTTCATAAGATACTGTGTCCTCCAAAAAGTCCAGCAAATGTTCTCTGTGGAATAGATGTGTTTTAATAAGTAAGTGTGATTTCCTGGAATGTCACATGATGATAAATAATGAAGGATTTGTCTTTTTGGTCTCATGCTACTTGAAACATACCATGAATGGTTTGAATGTTGCTAATGGTGCTACTATGGCATTTAATCCCTATTGAGCAAATCATAAAACCCAAACAACATTGAGCCTTCTTCATATTAACTCTTTATCCTCTTAACAAACCTATGAGGTGTGAGAGCATGCTAAGTCACTTCGGTCGTGTCCGACTCTGCGACCTCATGGATTGTAGCCCACCAGGCTCCTTTGTCCTAGGGATTCTCCAAACAAGAATACTGGAGTGGGTTGCCATGCCCTCCTACATGGGACCTTCCCAGCCCAGGGATGGCACTTGTGTCTCTTATGCCTCCTGCATTGGCAGGCAGGTTTTTACCACTAGTACCACTTGGGAAGCCCCTGGATACTATCACTGGTCCCATTTTTAAAAAGGTGGAAACCAGGCACAGAGAGATTCAGTAACTTACCTAGGGCTGCAGAACAGCTGGTGGGGTGGGAAGGATTGTCCCCTGTGGATCTCTTGGATCTGATTCACTGGGGTCCTTGCCAGCAGGCGTCACAGAACCCACCTCCTCTTTTCGTGAGATCGGAGTGATCTTGTACTAAGGATACAGAAACTTGATATGTTGAGCATATTTTGGAGAAAGTGAGTTTGTTTATATTGTGGGTCTTTATAAATATTTAACTCCTCTCTCTTCATGACTGCACAGTAATTTCCGTGTAAAACATTACTTCAACCATAAAAAGCACAAATAAAGGTGAGCTCCCTAGCTTGGCATTTGTGGGCATTTCTCACTGCAAGGAAGTCACTCTGACATTTCTGGGTGGCGGGTTGGTTCCCTGACAGGAATGCAGGCAGTTACCAGAACTCTCACTTGGTGCAGTCTGTTTGTCCTAACGCTTAATCATTTTACAGCATCCAAACCCTGCGTTACTGGGTAACCATAACACACAGCTTTTGACTCTACGAGGTTTCAGGCTGATTGTTTATTTCAGCAGAAACGGTTAAAGTAAAACTCAGATGCCTTACCATTGGTGTGTTTGGGAAGAGCCATTTGTACCACAGGTTCAAAAAAAAGAAAAATACTTGTGGTATTTTAATCACCATTTGGTTTACTCCAGTGGGTCCTGAACTTTCTGAAGTTCTCCCTTTGATAACAGGATTTCTAAACCATCCGCATGTAAGTCACTAGTTACTCTAAGAAAGAATTTAAAACCCCTCTGGAAATATGTGGAGCTCTAGCCTGTCATGGCCTGTGGGGGTCCCACCATTTCCTGTGGGTTTATCCTTTGATTGGGTTACCTGGTTTGAGGGTGGCGGGGAGAAGAGTTCTCGTGATTGGGATGAATAAGAGGGTCCTTGCTGGACACCGCTAGGTGGTGGAATGTGGGGCTGGGGTATGACGCTTACAGTCACCTGCTGACCGGTCTGGATAAGCCACCCTGGAGGCTGTCTTCATCTCTAAGGGGCACCCATGCTAAGTCGCTTCAGTCATGTCTGACTCTTTGTGACCCCAAGGTCTGTAACCTGCCAGGCTCCTCTGTCCCTGGAATTCTCCAGATAAGAATATAGGAGTAGGTTACCATTTCCTTCTCCAGGGTATCTTCCTGACCCAGGGATCAAACCGGGGTCTCCTGCATTGCAGGCAGATTCTTTACCATCTGAGCCACCTTGGGAAGTCCCAAAGGGCACCCATGGCCTCCTTGAGTTACAAAACCAGGAATGGTTCCTAAAAATCAAGCTTGGGAAATTCCCTGGAAGCCTTGTAGTTAGGACTCTGTGCTTCTGCTATTGCAGGAGCCCCAGGTTTGATCCCTGGTCAAAGAACTAAGATCTCATGTGCCACTTGGGGTGGCGCTCCCCACTCCCCCCCAAAAAAATCAAGGATAAAGAAGGATAATTATGGTACAGTTTGTATCTGACTCCCTTGGAGCAAGTACCTCTTGTCTTGTTTCCTGTTTCAAGACAGTATCTTTTGGTTTAAACTGAACTTTCCCCTTGATTATCAGTCTTAGTGCCAAAGGGATGACAGAAAAGTAGCATCCTGTTTCCGTCGGTGCAGACACTTAAAGTACCAAGTTCAGGCTCCATAAATGCGAGAACTTCCTTAGCTCTTGTGAAGGAGTTGTTCCTTGTCTAATTTGCGCTCTGCTTTCTATGGCTATTTCAGAGGATTAGTGGGTTGGTGCTGTGGGAGCCAGTAGAGCTCTTATGATCATCTTCAACTAGTCCACATTTAAACAAAAGCTTTTTGGGTCAGAGAAGTGAGATTTTTCTTTCAAGCTGTTCTTGGTGGTGAGGCGCGTGTCAGGCAGGTCCCTGCCACTGTGCAGGTGTCTGGGTTCAGCAGAGGACTTGGAGGAGAGTCTGAATCGTGAGAATCCTGTTCGCTGTGTGGGGGACCCTGGGGGTGAGGCAGTGGGTTTTATGCTGATTGATGAGGCCCCACAAGGAAGTGGGATGAAAGAGCTGCAGGAATTATTTATGGCGAGTGCCACCCCAGGCAAGTGACCCAGCCGCACCATGTGTCAGCTGCCCCGTCTCTCTACTGTCTGGCTTCCCAAGTTCCTGACTCCACGTCCTGTTTGCTGCCTTCCTTTTTTCCAGGAATTCTAATATCCGTGTTCCCAGCCTGCAAACGTGACCCTAGTTCCTGACAGATGACTTGCTGGGTTTTCTTGCAGCTGTTTCGGGCCCTCTGGTGCCCTCTGAACACAGTTAAGCCCCGTCTTGACAGTCAGCAGAGAGAACTCAGGCCGTGTCCTTGCACTGTGGACTGGCTGAGGGGGAGTGCTTTCAGGAGAAGCATCTGGACAGTTCCAGAGAGACTAAGATGCACCGCTCTGTACCCGTTGTTTCTGCAAAGGGATCTGGGGAGAAGAGAAGGAAACTGAAGTGATAGTTTGGGTCTGTGTGTGGGTCTTAGTGGTGCTTTCAGGTCAAGTCTATATTGGGAAGGGAACTATCTTGGTAGATAAGAGGTAAAAATCCTTGCCAGTGTGACCGAGGCCTGGACCCTGTCTGCTGACAGCAAAGAAGGGAAACCGGGTCATGTGAGATGTGTCCGAGGGGCTATCAGGAGATGCAGTGATTCCACTGTAGGGATGGGGTAGCCCCCCCCTGATGCCCTCTTCTTTCCATCCTGCTGGCGTATCTTCTTCTCCTATAGATGAAAGCAGAGGGCGGGTGAGGCAGTTACTGTAATCGGGCTAATTGGACCTACATCCAAACACCAGCAGCCAGGGTGGCCCAGTGACCCTCCCAGCAGGTAGATGGGATGGACCTCATCATCAAGGCCCTGTCTCGGGTGAGGAAGGTGGGCTTCTTTTGGCTGTCTGTGTTCTTCCTCTTTGCTCCTGGCCTCGGCTGTGGGACGAACTTTGTTCAGTTGCTCATTGGTTTAAGGTTTTATCTCGGTCATGAACACACTTTCCCCACAAGGCTGTGGGTTGTGACACCATCTTCCAGCAGGGTTTCCTGTGTGTGCCCTGGTACTCGGGGCTCCACGCCGCCACCCACTACGGGAATTATTTAAGGTAGGTGCCACCCCAGGCCAGTGATCGGGCCACACCCCGCGTGTCATTTGCCCTGTCCCTCTACCTTCTGGTTTCCCAAGTTCCTGACTCCACGTCCTGTTTGCTGCCTTCCTTTCACCAGAAATTCTGGTACCTGTGTTCCCAGCCTGTAAACTTCACCCTCGTTCCTGACAGATGACTTGCTGGGTTTGTTGTAGACGTTTTGGGCCCTCTAGTGCCCTTTGAACATAGGTACCCTGAGGAGGCTCTTGCATCCCCCTGGGAAGGCTCATGGGGACCTGTCTTCGGCACACCTAGGAACAGCGATGGGAGGTCGGGATGAAGGGTCTGGTCTGTCTGATAATGCGGCCCGTGTGGAAGACTGGAGGAAAACCCAAGTGTGGGCAGAGGAGTGTGTTGGGGGCCATGAGGACAGTGAAGCCCTTAAGGGCGCTGACAGAGAGGGGCAAGGCCGGCTGGAGAAATCTGAGGAGACTCAGGCTCTGATTGGAAGCGGAAGCGGGTGCAGCAGCTGGAGATTTGTCGTTCTCCTTTTATGCCCAACCATCCCTTGAAGTTCAGTTCTTCAGTGTTAGCACGGTAAGCATGACAGATGGATAGACCTGCTGGAAGAGTGCCCAAGAGATGGCTGCATGTCTAAGGAAAGCCTAGTCATAGACTCATTACCATGGTGGCTTGGTTTCTGCTTTCATTTTTTGGAATCGAAGTTACACCTGGCTGTCAGAACAGTCATGATGCTACAAAATCCTGGGTCAGGAACACTGAAGAGGATCTTTATGCTTTTGGTTGTTGTGTTACTATGCGTGGAAGCGATAATCTGAGATGAAGCGCCCATTGACTCTGACCCAGCCTGAGGAGATCCGGAGGCTTCTGGGATCCCTGATATGCAAGTTTTCAGCTCTCACAGCTGACTTGTCTCTCCATCCACAGAGAAGAATTGAAGAGCAGATCTGTGTACCCGTTGGGTGCTACAGGCACAGCACATTCTCCAGGGAAAGCCCACCAACTCTGCTTATTGACTTCTGAGACTGTCTCCATCACTGAGTGGACAAGTTCCCTTCAAAGCCCTGTTCTACTTCCCAAGTTCCTCTCCCAGCCCACTTCCTCTGAGGAGGAAGCGAGGCCTGTGGTGTCTGCTGTCTTCAGAGTAGGGAGGCCTGGGGAGGGGCCCAGGGAGGGAAGAGACTTCCAGCCTTGGGGCCTTCATCCTCAGTGAGGGAAATGGCCCCCAGGGGGCTGAAGAGCCCAGTAAAGAGGCCTAAGCACTGGCCTGTCTTCTTAAATGGAAACTAACCCAGTAGATTTGCCCTTAATTAGAATCTGAATACTCAAATACGTATCTTGTGTTAAAACTCAGTTGTTGGTTCATGAGCTATTAAAATAATTGCCATTATTCATGGTGATGATTTTATATTTGGGTGAAGAAACATCGTCTGATTATTTTTAGTGTGTTTGTGGTGAAACTGAAGGGTAAAATCATGCATAGTGAGTGAGGAAGAGGAAAGTTTGAGTCCCAGCTGGGCCACATAGTGACTGTACAGTCTTGGGAAAATTAGCCTCCCTGCTCCTTGGTTTCCTCATCTGTAAAATTGGGAGTCGTGAAAAGGATGTTGTGAGAATGAATTAAGATGATTTAGGCAATAAAGCGCCCAGGTGGCTCAGTGGTAAAGAAATCTACCTGCCAATGCAGGAGATGCAAGAGACACAGGTTCAACCCCTGGGTCGGGAAGATTCCCTGGAGGAGAAAATGGCAACCCACTCCACTATTCTAGCCTGGAAAACCCCATGGACAGAGGAGCTTGGCAGACTACAGTCCATAGGGTTGCACAGAGTCAGATCTTACTTAGCAACTGAGCACTCATGGCGTCTAGTAGATGCTAAGCTCTCAGTAAATGTCAGCTATTATTATATTTGAGGTTGAATAGCATAAACTTGGAGGAGGCAATGGCACCCCACTCCAGTACTCTTGCCTGGAAAATCCCATGGACGGAGAAGCTTGGTAGGCTGCAGTCCATGGATGAGGGAGCCTGGTGGGCTGCTGTCTATGGGGTCGCACAGAGTCGGACACGACTGAAGCGACTTAGCAGCAGCAGCAGCATAAAACTAATACAAGGTTCTGGTTGTGTGACTGTGAGCAAATAACCTCTTTCTCTGAGCCTCAGTTTCTTCATCATGAAATGGGGAAATTAGTTCCCACTTACATGAAAGACCTGTCACTAGAGCAATGCGTAATAGCATTTGGGGAAAGTGCTTTAATGACATGTAAGTACTTGGGACTCTCAGGCGTGGTGGTTTAATATTTCATCCAGAATTGCAGAAAGGAATCCACACATTCAGGAAAATCTCAAGAGCTCCTCATTTCACCGTTGGTTTTCTCTAATGTAAACCTTGCCACAGCCATACAAACCATTTTGGGAAGTGATGCTTTGACTGCGTGTTTGGAGGACCTCCTTGGGGTCACTTCAGTGGGAGATGCAGGAGGAAGCGTCAGTATGAGCTCCTAAAGCACGTGTGACGTGGCGATCAGAGTGCCATTGGGTGATTTTGCAGAGATTTGGGACTGTCCCTGAACAGTGTGACTGGTGGGAGGGGTGGGTGAGTGTAAAAATCACAGGCTTGATTGAACTTGAAGGAAGCCTGTGTGCTGTTTGAAGGGCTGAGTGCTGATACTGAACTGTATCATCTGGTCTCAGAGGGGCTCTGCTTGAAATAACAAATGACTCTGCCAATCTGCATCATCACTAGAAAAATTAATGTTCACATTTTTATCACAGTGCCTCCAAAGTAAGGATGGACTGTCAAAGTTTAGGTTTATTTGGGGGAGAGGAAGGTCGACCAACTATATCTTCTCCCTTAGGAACTCATGGTCAGATTTAAATTTAGTAGTAAGTGATAATGTATCTTTTTAAAAGTGAAATCGATGAGGCCTGTCCTCAGAAGCGCAGTTTTTCTTCTCTCTGCTTGCCTCTGTTAATCAATGAGTGGCCGACTGCTTCCGGTGAGGCTGGCCTTTGAGATTGTTTTGATAAGGATCGCTCAGCCTGGTGGGGAATCGGCTCCTCTCCCGAACATTCGAGGGTACTTTTCAGTGAGGGGAGGCACTGGTGGGCATTTTCCCTTCCTTTCTTCTGTAGGATGTAGACTGTCCTTAGAGGAGAAATGTTAATAGTATGGTTGAACCTTTAAACAATCTTGACTTGAATGTGTAACTGTTAGTTATTCATGTTCTTCTCTGTTACCCTGGCTCGTCACTTTTGCGGTTTCCTGTTTCCCCAGATATGGCACTTCTCAAATTAAAAAAAGAAAAAAGGTTTCTTGCACATAATGGTTTCCTGGGTTATGCCTTAATTAGGAAAAAATGTCACATAGGAGCCTAGCCCTCTTCTTTCTAAACATAATAAGATGCTTTGTCCTTCGCCTTAACTGGAGCTCTCTGGAGAGAGAGGTTGCTCTGAGTCTGTGTGAGCCATCTACCTGACAAACATGCACCCTTTGTGGGTACCTTTGTTAAGATCTTTCTTTAATGTGATGATTTATTTTTGAGTTGGGGCTCTGACAGATTTTCTTTTTCATTGCTCCTCTAATTTGAGACACGAAATAAAATTACCTTGTGCAGTAAATAGTTTGCAGTATGTTTACCCCTTTCTTCTTTTTCTCCTGTAGCAGCTGCTAGAAGCAGTGGTAAGTTGGATGCAAGAGGTAGAATAAGAGTCCATTTTTTAGAAATGCTGGGCTTGACACGGACCATGCAGCTAACTAGCTTGGGTATGAACACTATTAAAGAAAAAATAAAACTTAGTTTTGTCATTTGACTAAACTAAGCCATTTTTATCAAATTGGTTAGGGTCAGTAACAGAGCACTTTTAGTTTGGTATGGCCAAGGGCACATGCTCAACATTCAGACCTCCTGGGTTTGAATCTGGCTCTGTCATTTTCAAGCTGTGTGCCTTGGGGCCAGTTACTCAGCCTCTTTGTTTGCTTAACTATAAAGTGAGGATAATGAAGGTGTATACCTGCTTTATAGGATCAGTGTGAGGATTAAATGAATGATGCATATATGTAAGGTACACTGCACAGTACCTGTCACCAAGTAAGCACGCTATCACTGTAGAAACTCATAAATGACCATTTAAGGTGCAAATATTCTGCTGGTCTGTGGATTATCCTTTTCATAACTGCTGTATAGTTGAGACTTTTCACATTTCAGTGGGAGTCATTTTTTAAAAGTGAGTTATCTTGGATTATTAGCAAGCAACTCTAGCTAATGGTAGTCATAAATTTCACTTGAATTTTCTATAGTACAGCTAGCTCTAGAATTAGAAAAAGGAAAACAAGTTGGTGAAAATGGGTTTATAAATTCTGTCTTTCTCCACAGAATGGAAATAGAATGAAAAATAAAATGTATTTTGTCTTAGGACTTCAGGGAAGTTCAGTGTTCAGAAAAATCCTTCCAAATGTCATAGGACATGGAGAGTTCTTACAAACCTATGATGAGCATCTGAGTGTTAGTTTCTACCTGTGTCACTAAACTGGGAAATTTCTTGAGATGAGTGAGTAAAAGGTAGACAAGTTTCAGTGATTTATGTAAAATCTCACACTGATTGCAGACATTACTAAGTGTTTACTTAGAACATCTGAGAAAAGCAGAAGAGACGTGCTCTGGTGTGAGGCTCTCTTTTTGACCGTTCACAGGTTTCTCAAGTTCTGAGTAGTCACTTTGAGTGTCAGGTCAGTGATTCATCCAGCTTTTGAAGAAGGATTGGTTGTCAAAACTTGATGCGCCACTAAATCGGGCAGATTAAAGATCATTGTCTTCTTTGTCATAGACGAATCAGAAGTTAGTGTCTGGGCTCTCCGTGAGCTAATCTGCAGGTGTCGTCTCGTGTCTGAGTACAGTAAATTCTGCACTTGGTGAACATCTTTTCCAGGTAGAATGTGATGTTCTTTCTTGCAGGAGGGGCTTTGCACTCGGCCCGTCACGTCTTTGAGCTGTGGTCACTCTCGTGTGGAGCACAGAGGGACTCTCACACTCATTGACACCTCCTCCTGTTAGCGGGCAAGCTGCCTTCTCCTGGCTGGGCAGATCCAACCTCCTCCAGGGAAACGTGGATGCCTGACTCTTTGTCCCCATCCCGACTGCATTCCCTTTACGGCCATGTGTGTGATCTGCCATCGCTTGCAATTTGGGGGATGTTACTTTTTGGCACGTTTAGAGCTTCTCTTTGCCAAAGATCTGGGTAAGTGACCTCTGTTTTGCCCAGGGGAGTCCTCACTCCCAGTTTGTCTTCTTCATTGGAGGAAAGGCTTTTGGAGTGCAGCCACTACGTGGGTCACTCATGATTGTGTATTTGAATGTCCAACAGTTCCTTGCGCATGGCAGGCGCCCCAGAAGATTTGTGAATGAGTCAGTGAATGAATGAACTATGTCTTTGAGCAGACCTCATCTGGCCCACATGACCTGGCTGAGATACAATCAAGAGAGGTTTTGGTTGTGACTCATCCTTTGGGGGAGAGGATGACTAATTCTCCCTTCTTTCCCTTGATTCCTGGGTGAGCAGCCAGGGCCTTCTCTTGGCTAACCATATCGTCTGTGGTTGGATCTTAGCTGTCACATTCTGTTACAGATCTCTTCCCCTTTTAATTTCAGATTATTATTAAGATAGTTAATTTCTCATGTCTGCATTCCCACATCCCTACCTCTCAGCCTCACTGGATCGCCTCGGGTGAGTTGTTGAACCTCTTTCCTCATCCCTTTCCTTATCCGTGAAGTGACAGCTGCGGTTTCTGCCTCTCTGATAGGCTGGCTGCGAGGTTGAGAGGAGTTAATGGTGTGAAGTACTTAGAAAGTGCCTGGCCATAGTCAGCTCTGATCACCCACGGTTACTCTCATCGTCATGGACACATGCTGAGCTGCTCTGACTGAGGCCCCAGGCTTCTTGTCCTTTGCTCTTGGCCCTGCCAACTACCTCACTGTTTTCCCAACTTTGTCCAACTTGCCACAGGGACCCTCCTCACAGCCACCAGAACAGTTTTCCAGCGATAGTCAATGATACCCCTCGCATTTAGCCCAGGGTCTGACCATGTGTATCAGCAAGTAATTGTTGATTGAAGGAAGCTGAGGTTCCCTGCCTAGTCCCCTGCTGGGTGTGGGACTCAGGGCTTCCCAGTCTGAAGGCTGCTACTGTATAACAGTTCTGCAGACTCCTAGTCTGTAATAGGAAACTGATGATGATTTTAAATTCCAACAATCAGTGACAAATCAGTGTTATCTGTCATGATAGGTTAGGTTATGTTGCAATCAGCTTGCTTGTGCTGCTGTGCTCAGTCATGTCTGACTCTTTGAGAACCCATGGACTGTAGCCCGCCCGGCTCCTCTGTCCATGAAGTTCTCCAGGCAAGAATACTGGAGTGGTTTGCCATGCCCTCCTCCAGGGGAATCTTCTGGCTCAGGGATGGAATCCATGTTTCTTATGTCTCCTGCATTGGCAGGCTGAGCTTTTTATCATGAGTGCCACCCAGGAAGCAATCAGATGTGACCCCAAATTTCAGTGGTCTGAAACAAAAAATCATAGCTCTCACTCGTGCGGTGTATCCAGTTTGGCTGATGTGGGGGTTCTGCTCCTCATTGTCACTTGGGCCCAGGCCGATGGGGCTCCCCCTTGGACACAATTAACAAAGCAGATCCAGTGGCATGTGAGTCATCCATGGCTCTTAGAGCTTCTAGCAGACAGGGTGCACAGCACTTCCCCACCCAGTTTATTGGCCCTAACTTCAGAGGGAGCAGCAAAGTGCAGACCCGCCCTATACCAGGAAGGAGCTACCAGAATATTTGCAACCAGAGAGATTTTGCTAATACATGGAGTGTTACTGTCACTCCTCAAAGGGATTGCTCCTGCTACATCTCTACCCTCATATTAAATCATTATTTAATGTAGTCAAGGAGAAAAATTAATCCCAGGAAGCTTCACACATGAGGTTTTCCTTTGTGAGGGTCTTCCAGGGCTCTCAGGACAGCCTTCCCATCCTTGTTGAAGGAAATCACTCTGCAGTATGAAGAGCATGTGTCCTGTGTAATCTAGAACCAAGCTTCAAGGGGACTGTTTTACAGGAAAAGCCCCTTATGGGGTCACAAAAGAGTCCATGCGACTGAATGACGAACTGAATTAATTCAGCTATTTCATCAGGCTTTTGCCAGGGATTGTTTATATGGCCTTTCATCATGACAACTAGGTGGGCTTGTCATTGTATGGATAAACGCCCCATCAAGTAAGCCTGCATTAATAATCTCATAGTATTCTATGGTTATGTGATTCATGGTTTGAGAGAAGCAGCAGAGGGAAGCCCTGGGCTGATGAATCAAGGTGGGGTTGGGCCCCAGAGGCAGTGGGCAGATCAGGCCTCTCCCAGGCGCTGATTGGGAGGCTGTGAAGCCAGCTGGCCTGCGGTGAAAGGGGGACTGGCACTTCAGAAAGTGCTCACAGGCCTGCACGGCCGCTTCAGGCATAAAATGAAGCTGGTGGAGTCAGACCAGGAGAGCATTGTAGGCAAGTCAAGGAGTCAGAATTTTGAGTTTAGTCAGACATTGAAGCAAGGGAGTGAAATGGTCAGGTTGGATACTTTTAAAAGTTGTTCTGGATTTATTCATGATTTTTTGTTTCACATGCTTTACTTCTTGGTATGATTTATATTTCCACAACTAATGACTCTTCACAATATTGCTGTCTTAAACCTAAAGTTTTATTTTACACCAAGTGTGTGTGTGTATGTGTGTGTGTGTGTGTGTGTGTGTGTGAAGTCGCTTCAGTAGTGTCTGATGCTTTGAGGCCCTATGGACTGTAGCATGCCAGGCTTCTCTGTCCATGGGATTTCCCAAGCAAGTATACTGGAATAGGTTGCCATTTTCTTCTTCAGGGGATCTTCCTGACCCAGGGATCGAACACGTGTCTCTTGTGTCTCCTGCATTGGCAAGTGCGTTCTTTACCGCTAGCGCCACCTGGGAAGCCCTTTACACCAAATAACCACATTTAAATCTCATCTTTTCCAGTATTTTTCACTCACACAGAAAATTCAACTATGTTAAAAGACCAAGGGAGAATATTATATTCTCAGATTCAATTACAGTGGAGAGAGATCTGTTTATTATCAAGATTTATTTATCTTATTAGGTGATGGCTACCATTTGTTGTCTTGTGAAAATTTAACTTTGTTTGTTCTTAAAGCATTAAGTGTTTCTAATTTAGAACAGATTAATCTGCTTCTGGTTTTATGGTGGGATAATCTACTTGAATCTGTCTTCTTTTGGTTAAGGGTTTAATTAGATGGTCAGACAAATATTTATCCAATGCACTCTTAAATGGTAAGTTCTGTTTCTTGTTTGAAGGTAGATTGGAATTTGGAGAAAACTGGTGTGGTTGCTGTGGGTAGAACAGGCTGAGTACACAGGGCTGAAGGCCAGAGAGAGTTAGGAGGCTGGAGGGGATGTGTGGCCTGGACCAAGGGGATGGAGGTGGGGTAGCAGAGAATGGGTGGGTACCGATGCTCCCCGGAGCTGAGATTGACAGGACTCGCCCGTGGATGGCTGGTGTGTAGCAGGAAGGTGACAATGGTCATTTGCTCAGGGCAGCTCTCTGGGAGGGCAGGGGCACCTGGGAACTGAGGAGGGACATCAGGAGACTGGTGTTGAACAGAACAAAGGGAACTACCTTCACAGCAGGTGTTTTCTTTACCCCTGTTCATTCTCTAAGTTCTCCCTCCTTTGAGTTATTTTTTGTGGATGTAACTGAAATCAGTCCTTGAGAGTCAGTGCCATCCCTCTCCCTCCAGAATGCAAGATGAAGAATGATGCAGTTACGTGTTTGTGTCCCCATTCACCACCCCTGTGCTTCTTAATGTATTTCCTTCTGTTGACACAGTGCCAGCTCAGATGGAGGTCAGAATGCAATAGAGCAGAACACAGTGTTCTTTGATGACTTAATTGACATCCTTGTCCCATTTTTCATGGTCACTGTTATTGGATTTGAGGGAGACTCTGGTCTCTTGATTGGATAAGGAAGATACCTGCATGTCCCTGATCGAATTTGGCAGTTCCGGTAGCCTTGTGGAGGACTGAGGAAATACCTGAGTCTCATCTGCAATGTATCATCTGAAGGAAAGCTACACAGCTCGAAATAGCCTGGAGTTAAAACTCCCCTCCAGGTCCTCCTCACCACTCTATACAGAATAAAGAACTTTCTCCCCCGAAGAAAGAAATGGACATTAAGATTGATTACGTTCAGCTCCCAGTGGATCCCAGTCTCCAGCTGGTCTCAGGAATTCCTTACCCCACTTGTTGAAAGCTAACTAATCAAAAATAATCATGAGGAAAAACAGACCCCCTCAAAATGATGTATCTCCACATATATATGTTTTCTATATATACCTACTCTCTTCTTGACTTAGCGCAGCAGCCCACTACTCTGACTGCTGCCCCTTCTCGCCTCATTAAAGGTGATCTGTTCCTGTAAAGTGCTGGTCTCATTTTTTTTTTTCCTGAGCCTCACCTTCTCTAACTCCCTTACCCTACACCATCAAGCTGTCTTTTACCTGGGAGGGATTTCTGGGGATGGCCAAGCTCATCATGTGAGTGTTGATTTGTTGTAGCTTTTTTTTTCTTTTTTCAGAGGGAACATTTTCTCACCTTACTTTCTAGGGCTGCTCCCATTGGAAGCTTTAAAACTGATGTTTACATATTTGTTGTTGTTCAGTCACTCAGTTGTGTCCAACTCGTTGTGACCCCATGGACTGCAGCACGCCAGGCTTCCCTGTTTTCACCATCTCCTGGAGCTTGCTCAAACTCATGTCCATCGAGTCAGTGATGCCATCCAACCATCTCATCCTCAGTTGTCCCCTTCTCCTCCTGCCTTCAATCTTCCCCAGCATCAGAGTCTTTTCCAATGAGGCAGTTCTTTGCATCAGGTGGCCAACATATTGGAGTTTCAGCTTCAGCATCAGTCCTTCCAATGAATATTCAGGATTGATTTCCTTGAGGATTGACTGGTTTTCATCTCCTCGCAGTCTAAGGGACTCTCAAGATGTTTACATAAGGAATGCTTTGTCATCAAGCATACCTCTACCTCTGGGTAGAGTTTAAAAGTTGTAGACATCTTAACACCAACAACCATGGTTTGGAATCTTAATCCTGGCTGATTCTGTACTGAATTTAACCCCCTTCCTGTTCATCTTTGGAATCTGTGGAGTCACACAGATCTGTTCTGGATTGTAACCTCCCACTGCCCTCCAAAACCGACCATCTCCAGGAAGGTGAAGGCCAAGTAGGTGACTGCCCAGCAAGGCCTTCTCACCTCTGGCTTTGAGTCCCCATCCCACTTGCAGATTACGAGGGGTAAAAGGTATTTTTGGTCAAATCACCTTTGGGTCAAGCTGCCTGACCCAGGACAAATCATGTAACCCCTGGAAGTCTTCATTTCCTCACTTGTCATATGAGTACCTACAATTAGGTTGAGATGAGAAGTATTTAAACTCTTGATTGTAAAAGTTATAGGCACAGTGCCTGGCACAAAGGTGTTGGTAAATATCAGCTATTATTCTTTTGAAGAAAAGGAAAAAAAAAAAAAAAAAAAAGAGGACTACCTTATTTAGTTTTGCACTTTCCACCAGAACTAGGACTATGTTTTGTGATGGTTTGTGCTTTACCCAAATTTCTTGAAGAAAATAAACACATAGGCTCTAAGTCACTGATTCATAGCTGATCTGTGATTCAGGACTTTGCCTTTTTATTATTAATCAGTAGATATAACAGTCTGGGATTCTCAGAGGCTATAGATGCAGTATTTGCTAAGCAGCCTTCTGGACAGAGGCCAGTCGCCCTGTAAAGCTGCATAATAAAATGTTCTGAACTCTGTAAATAAAGGCATCACTCAGATATGATAAAGAATTTGAATCGAGACTAATCTTTTCTCTGGCCTGGGTCCACAGTTGACTTCCTCAGACTTACAGAAGCTCTTATTGGAGGAGTGCCTGCTATATAGCAGGCACTGTGTTAAGCAAAGGACATGCCATTGAATCCTTGAAATGGCCCAGTGAGGTAGACTCTCTCATCCTTATTCCCTTTTTACAGATGAGGAGACTAAGGAGCAGAGAGGTTAAGTTGCACAGCCTGTAACTGGCAGCGCCAGAACCCAGACCCTGGTCTGCTTGGCTCTACTGTCTGTTCTAAATGCCGTTATGGCTTGAAGGTGCAGGTGATGTTGGGTTTGAGAGTATTCTCTTTGAGAGGGCGCAAATATTGAATGGAGTGTCAACAGTGCACCAAGTGATGTGTGAGGTCCACTGAAAAGGAGCCTGCTTTACTTGTGTTCAGCTGGGGCTTCTGCCTCCAGCACTGCACCAAGGCCGTTCTTGTCAGGAAGCTGTCACATCCATGGGGAGCTTTCTTTTCAAAATACTTTATTTATTTTTTTATTGGAATATTTGCTTTCTATGTTAGTCTCTGCTGTATAGCAAAGTGAACAAGCTATGCGTATACATATATCCCCTCTTCTTTTGGATTTCCTTCACATTTAGGTCACTACAGAGCACTGAGTAGAGTTCACTGTCTATTTTGTACGTAGTAGTCTCCCGATCCATCCCACCTATCCCAGGGGAGCTTTCTAAAGCTGCTTCAGTCACATTGCCAGATAAAGGGTGCAAGAATCAACATTAATAAACACAAGGAGACTATAATCTGGAGGAGGAATGGCACCCTCCATCAGCCTCTGCTGATTCAGATCTGGAATATCTTCCAACACATCTCATTCTGGTTTTGACCAGTTCTTCTTGATAATAACTCAATCCTCTTTTCCTTGAACTGTTGTTCCAGTGATGGAGCCCCTGAACCCACTGTCCTAAGCCTCCTTACCCTGCCTCTCACCCTGGCAGACGTTTACTGAATGCCTGATGTGGGCATGGTTCCCTTATCTCTTTTCCCTCAAAATCCCTCTTCCATTTTGATTGCCCTTCTCTTATCCCAAGAAACAGTTATTCAACTGATCCATAGTCCTACTGAGGATTTGGATACAGCCTGAGCCAAGATTTGCCTTTGTATTGCACACCTCTGTTTGTTTTCCCTTTAAAGAATGTGTACAAAAGGATACGGTCGACCGGATCTTTAAGTGGTATGTGCAACTTAGTGACGAGAACCACATAATGTCCCACTACAATTTGTATGTCAGTTACATATCATTCCTTTTCCATTAATTAAAGGCAGAACCCTCCAACTGTCTACCAAGTAATACTTTATTATCCTAGAATGGTTTTTGGAATGTTACTTTGAAGTGATGAAAAAAAAAAAAAACTTTTCATTTAAAGTATTTTGGGGCTTCCCTGATGGTCCAGTGGTTAAGAATCCACCTTGCAGTACAGGGGATGTGAGTTCGATCCCTGGTCCGAGAAGATCCCACATGCTGCAGAGCAACTAAGCCTGTGCACCGCAGCTTCTGCAGCCCGCCTGCCCTGGAACCCATGCTCTGCAACAGAAACCGCCACAGTGAGAAGACCATGCACCGCAACTAGAGAGGAGGCCCTGCTCGACACAACTAGAGAAAAGCCCCTGCAGCAGTGAAGACCCAGCACAGCGAAAAATAAATATTTTACATTTGATTAAGTTGCATTGGCCTCTCCTCACTCTGAAATGACTAACCCCTTTACTTAGTAGGAGGCTGGCTACTCTGCTTTATTTCAGACAGCAAGAGTTGCCAGACATTTCAGACAGTTCTGGCATTTGTTAACCTGATAAAATATCTGCCTTGGCGAATTGCAAGATGTAAAAGATGCTCTTATATAATTTGTTCCATAATTGAAAACCCTGTTTCATTTAATTAAGCTCCTTGGCAGTAAATATTTTCTGTTCTTTAACATCTCAGTGAGTCAAGGGAAAATCCTCTTGTTTAAGCTCTGATGCTCATTGAATTTAATTATTGACATGGAATTTAAAGGTGAAATAGAGCCAGTTCATAAATATAACAATTGATCCAAGAGGTTCTCTGTCTGGGTTGAATCATTCAACAAAGGCAAGAGTTATAAAAAGAATATATGCCCACTTTCCCTTTGGACTAGCTTTACTTACATACCTAGAGCAGTTACTATTTATAGCCTCTCTTATATAACCTGCCTAATTATCTTATCTCCAATTCTGGGTCAATTTCAAGAGAAAATTAAGTACCCATGCAATTATATGGGTTCCTCGTTAACTTGAATCATTTAGAAAATGTGTTTAATGGTAAAGTTTTAGGCCTGAGCATTTTATTTGGGAGAGGGCTTCAATTTATTCACTGGCAATAAAAAGGTCACTGTGTGTGTATGTGAATTGGATACCATCCTCTGTATGGGCAGGGGATGAAGTTACAAGAATAAGGGAAGCACTGTCCTGCCTTCCTAGAGCTCCGAGTTTGCTGGTGGAAACAGCAGGTATACATTTTGGTGGATTTTAACATGCTAGTGACTATGGGGAGATGAAATCTGCCAAGGACCACAGAGTGTAGGCAACCAGAGAATGGGAGACTCCAGATGCTAACACAGTGTCCGGTCATGGGCAGTGATTGGCCTGAATGGGTTGCACCCATCTCCTCATGTGCACTGAGTACCAAGGGGAGAAGACTGAGACCCTCTGGCCTGGTCACTGTCTGGGCAGAAGAACCTGTCTCAGGGAGTGGAGAAACGGGATTCTCCCATCCCGTGCCATAGACCCTGAGAACTGTCATCCTCGTAGACCCTCCCTTTCTAAGTAGGAGTAACAACGGGACTTTCCGAAGGGAATCATCACAGTATACTGTCGTTATGCCTGCTGAATACTAGCTGGATTGCTTCAAGCAGCCTAGAGGCTGGCAAAGACTTATGGTCCTGGGGGCAACTGGGCCATCATAAATCTTCATCCCTGCTTGCCTTTATAACACTGGAGTTAGCTTGCTAGAGCAAAGACCAACTGGGACTCAGAATAAATCATTCAGGCAGTCACTCAACAGATAATTATGGAGTGGCCACTAGGTGTGAGGCCTTCTGGTCCCTTTTTCATTTATGTCAATATTTAGCAGAGTAGGAGCAAGACATTGGATTCTTGAATCTATTTCTGTTCTAAGGACTTTAAAAAAAATTTGATAAGGTGCACTGAGGGGACAGGCTTCAAGATTGGTCTCTGCACATGCAGGTGTCTTCCATGGCCAGGGCAAATGCCAGGGCGTGGGTGTTGAGATGCACAGCATGGATCAGGCTTAATGATGTATGGCATTTGTTAGTATTTATGCAGAAAAGAGGGGGCTTCCTTGGTGGTGCAGTGGTAAAGAATCCACCTGCCACTGCAGGAGATGTGGGTTCGACCCCTGGGTTGGGAAGAGAACCCCTGGAGGAGGAAATGGCAACCCACTCCAGTATCCTTACCTGGAGAATCCCATGGACAGAAGAGCTCAGCAGGCTACAGTTCTTGGGGTCACAAAGAGTTGAACATGACTGAGTGACTGAGCACACCAGGTGGCTTTGACTATATCATCCTCAGTCAAAATTGTTCCCTGCTCATGAGAAAATAAGTGAAGCCCTGGGGAAAGATTTGAGCATTCAGTAGCTTTCTGAGAATAAAATCAGAGTAAGTGTGAGAAATTTGTCCCCCTTGTTATTTATCACCGTTTTTTTTCCTTCGAAAAATAAATCTGTCGTTCAGTCAATTCTTTTGTTAAAATTAAAGTATGGAGCCCCTACTCCTTTTCCATCTGCCACTATTTGTGATCTCCAATGAGTGTCTGTCCTAGGAGCAGAAGTCACAGATGGACGTGAGGCAGCAACCTACTGCCTCAATAGCGGAAGTTTGCTTTGTGGCTGAATCAGAATAACAGAATCAGAATTTTGAGAATTACTGGAATTGTGTGTGACTCACCTAGGGTCTAAGTCCCAGAGCTGTTACTATAAAGGGGAAACTACATAATCAGGGCTGGCAGCATTTATGGAAGACAGATGAAAATTCCCAGGTTTCAGGAAGGCCTGGGTGCCCTCCCCTCCCCCCCCAACGGCACCAAGTAAACCCAGTAACCCTCCACTCGCCACCCACTAAGCCTTGAACTTCTCTGCTTGCTTCACCCCTTTAGTTCCCCGACAGGTAACCTGGGGGAATTACTCAGCTGCAGAGGGTTACAAGGATCATCAGCTGGACTTGCCTTCCTCCGGCCATGCACAAGTGGAGGGTGGGGAGGTATCTTTGTGGGAGAAAGTCAGGAGTGCAGCCCAGGCTGAGACCTCAGCCCCACCTGAGATTTTAATCTGGACCCGCTGTGGGTTCAACTCAGGTGAAGACCGCTTTCTGCTTCCTGTTGTTTGTCTAGGAAGTTGCACTCTGGACCTCTTCTCACCAGCACTCGCTTCTAGAGGCTGTTCCAGCAGTGTCTCAGGAGGGCACTTGGCTTGCATGTAAAAGGCACCGAGTGTTTGAGTTGCATTTGATGTTTACCGCGTCCCCAGAATCTGTGAAATTAGGGAGAAGGGGGCCCCAAAGTTAAAGGGCTGCTTTGTAGGTTGGCAAATTGCTGAATTCCAGGCTGTTATGGGATGACTCTCCAATGTGGTGGCAATCTGCCTGTGACATCTGTCCCCTGATTGATTGCTGTGGTCAGTGAAGAGGAGGATGTGGGCTGGATCCTGCTCTGGCTGCACTGTTGCCAGATGACCTCTGACCCCTGGGGGGGGGCTGCTCCTCGGGTAAGGGCTGTGTGATGGCTCGGGTCCCCTGCCACAGCTTCCTTCATCCTGGGCATTTGACTGAGCGTGCATCAGTGTGTGTGCAAGACCTGCACAATTACAAAAGCTAAGGAAGATTTTGTTTTTTATGGGAGGGGAGATTCATTTTCAATATAGGGTTACCAGCGGGAGATGAGGAACACTCAGATGATGTCTTCACTGAGGGTGCCGCAGAAAGCAAAGTTGAGCAGCAGCAGAGGGATGGTGGCCTTGGACCTGGAGACAACCTCCTGGGCCAGATTTGGTGGGGACAGTGTGGCCGCACTCACTCAGCTGAGCCTCAATGCCCGGCCAAGCAGCAGTGTGCCTTGGGCCATGGCCATCTGCCTCCATCAGCATCATCTCTGCATGGGTGTGGGTCTCCTGTCTTATTGATGGTTGTTTTCAGTACCCAGCGCCTGGTCAGCCCCTGGCAGGCAGTCAGTGCAGAATGAAGGTTCTATGAGGGCTGTGGAAATCAGTGATCGTGCACAAGGAATGGCTTTTATCTGTTTTGTTGTCACTGTCTTAGGAGACACACAGAACCTCCTGAGGCAGGGTTTGCAAGGTTTTGTTGTTGTTGTTGTTAGTTGCTCCGTCGTGTCCACCTCTTTACCACTCCATAGACTGTAACCTGCCAGACTCCTCTGTCCATGGGATTCTCCAGGCAAGAATACTGACTGGAGTGGGTTGCCATTTCCTTCTCCAGGGGATCTTCCTGACCCAGGAATTGAACCCCAGTCTTCTACACTTCAGGCAGATCTTTACCATTGAGCCCCTGTAGAAGGGAAACCCTGCAACCTTTCAGTTCAGTTCAGTCGCTCAGTCGTGTCCGACTCTTTGCGACCCCATGAATCGCAGCACGCCAGGCCTCCCTGTCCATCACCAACTCCCGGAGTTCACTCAGACTCACATCCATCGAGTCAGTGATGCCATCCAGCCATCTCATCCTCTGTTGTCCCCTTCTCCTCCTGTCCCCAATCCCTCCCAGCATCAGAGTCTTTTCCAATGAGTCAACTCTTTGCATGAGGTGGCCAAAGTACTGGAGTTTCAGCTTTAGCATCATTCCTTCCAAAGAAATCCCAGGGCTGATCTCCTTCAGAATGGACTGGTTGGATCTCCTTGCAGTCCAAGGGACTCTCAAGAGTCTTCTCCAACACCACAGTTCAAAAGCATCAATTCTTCGGCGCTCAGCTTTCTTCACAGTCCAACTCTCACATCCATACATGACCACAGGAAAAACCATAGAGTTGACTAGACGGACCTTTTTTGGCAAAGTAATGTCTCTGCTTTTTAATATGCTATCTAGGTTGGTCATAACTTTTCTTCCAAGGAGTAAGTGTCTTTTAATTTCATAGCTGCAATCACCATCTGCAGTGATTTTGGAGCCCAAAAAATAAAGTCTGGCACTGTTTCCACTGTTTCCCCATCTATTTCCCATGAAGTGATGGGACCAGATGCCATGATCTTCGTTTTCTGAATGTTGAGCTTTAAGCCAAATTTTTTACTCTCCACTTTTACTTTCATCAAGAGACTTTTTAGTTCCTCTTCACTTTCTGCCATAAGGGTGGTGTCATCTGCATATCTGAGGTTATTGATGTTTCTCCCAGCAATCTTGATTCCAGCTTGTGCTTCTTCCAGCCCAGCGTTTCTCATGATGTACTCTGCATATAAGTTAAATAAGCAGGGTGACAATATACAGCCTTGATGGACTCCTTTTCCTATTTGAAACCAGTCTGTTGTTCCATGTCCAGTTCTAACTGTTGCTTCCTGACCTGCCTATAGGTTTCTCAAGAGGCAGGTCAAGTGGTCTGGTATTCCCATCTCTTTTAGAATTTTCCACAGTTTATTGTGATGCACACAGTCAAAGGCTTTGGCATAGTCAATAAAACAGAAATAGATGTTTTTCTGGAACTCTCTTGCTTTTTCCATGATCCAGCGGATGTTGGCAATTGGATCTCTGGTTCCTCTGCCTTTTCTAAAACCAGCTTGAACATCTGGAAGTTCACGATTCACATATTGCTGAAGCCTGGCTTGTAGAATTTTGAGCATTACTTTACTAGCATGTGAGATGAATGCAATTGTGTGGTAGTTTGAGCATTCTTTGGCATTGCTGCAAGCTTTAACTGACTTTAAATCCCCTGGGCTCCGGTTCCCTGTGGGGGTCCTGAGTTCCTCCCTATGTGTCAGGGTCCAGTGACCCTGAGGGGGTTTCCCAGGAATCTGCATCTTCACAAGGGGTTTCTCAGGCAGGTATTCTATGAATCCTCACTTGAGAAAGAGCCCTTCAAGCTTCTAGCTGGGAAGTGCCCTGGAAAAATCTCTCGGGACTTCCCTGGCTGTCCAGTGGTGGACTGGACTCTGAACTTCCACTGAAGGGGGCATGAGTTCGATCCCTGGTGGGAGAACTAAGATTCCACATGCTGTGCGGTGTAGCCAAAAAAGTATTAAATTTTTTAAAAAGTGAAAAATCTCTCCAAGTGGGGAATCAAGACTTGGAGAAGGGAGTTCTGGCCCTTGGCCTGCTTTCATCTTGAGCCTGCGGTTTCCCAAACTTTGATATCTTGTGCTGCCCTGCATTGAGCCCCTGAGGCATACTTTAAAATTCTCTCCAAGTGCACTTTAAATTTTCAATGACATTGTTGAAAGCAGTTGACATTTTAAAAATTGAGTGCTTTTATAGGAGAACAATAATAAAAAATTACTGGACATAGATTAAAAAAAAACAAAAACAGTTAAGTGTCCAAACATCAGATCTTAAAGAAATTCGATATTAGCCCTGGGAGACTAGGCAATACCTCACAGCCACCCCTATAGCATCAAGATTATAATTACTTGTTTCTATGAAACAGATGCTTTTTTTTTTTTCTCTGTAACCTTGAACCCTTCTCTACCCAAGTCTCCAGACTTAAGCTTATCTTTTGCACTGTAAGGAAATCCATCCTGTACCAGCTTCCAGCCTGGGGGAGATGATTAGCTTAGACTTGGAAAGTGGTTAAAGTGCAGCTTCAGGAGACACTTAAGCCCTAGAATTGATAGACTTGGTGATGATTTGATGGTGGGGACAGAGGGGGAGGAGGCTTCAGGGGCAAGGCTTCTCTGAAGCCTCCTTCAGGGGCAAGGGAGTCACATTGCCTGCTCAGAGCAAGCCCTCATTAAATGCAAATTATTATGGTAATTGTTTACAATGCAGCTCTCTCTCCCTTTGGTCTGCTCAGTCCTCACAGAAGCTCTGGTTAAATGACTTGAGGGGTGAAGCGGAGGCTGGCCTCTTCCTTCAGCCTGGCAGCTGACCCATGGCAGTCGGGACCTTCTGCTGTTGTTCACTCGCTCAGTCGTGTCCGACTCTTTGCGACCCCGTGGACTGCAGCACACCAGGCTTCCCTGTCCTTCACTGTCTCCTGGAGCTTGCTCAAACTCAGGTCCATTGAGTCGGTGATGCCATCCAACCATCTCGTCTTCTGTCGCCCCCTTTTCCTCCTGCCTTCCATCTTTCCCTGCATCAGGATGTTTTACACTTCCATACGTTATAATAAGGGTTCTCAAGGCTATTAGCGAGAGGGTCAGCCTGTCACATTGCCATGTGCTGTCAACGCAGCAACCGTACTCATCTTTTAAAATTATAAGCACGTTTTAAAATTGAAGTTTAGTTGACATCCCTTACGTTTCAGGTGTACAACATAATGATTTGATATATATACTGAAAAATGATCACCAAAATAAGCCTAACATCCATCACCAAACAGCAGAATTTTCTTCTTGAGATGAGAATTTCTAAATTTAGCAGCTTTCAAATAAGCAATACAGTTTGCTAACTGTAGTCACTATGCACTGACATTAAATCCCCATGACTTATTTATTCCATTACTGGAAGTTTCCAAGTTTTGACTCCTTCCCCCCATTTTATCCCCCTCATCCCACCCCAGCCAATCACCCATCTATTCTCTGTATCTGATAGTCATTTTTTAAAAAATCGATAGGCTTTACTTTTAGAACAGCTTTATATTAGTTGAAAAACTGACCAGAAATTACAGAGCTCCCCTACACCCCCTCACCAATTCCACCCCACCCGGTTTTCCCTATTATTAATGCAGTTGTGCTTATTGCAGTTGATGAGTCACTATTGACACATTATTATTAACTGAAGTCCATGGTTTCCATTAGGGTTCAATGTGTGTACATTCTATGGGATTTGACAGTAATGGCATGGATCCACCATGACAATTTCAGAATGATTTCTCTGCTCCCAAAATGCCTGTGCTCAGACACTCATCCCTCCTTTCCTGTGAGCCTTTGATACCCACTGGTCTTTTTACATGTCTCCATGGCTTTTCCAGCATGTCCTATAACTGGAGTCTTTTCAGATGGGCTTCTTTCACTTAGCATGAAGGTTCCTCCATGTCTTCTCATGACTTGGTAGCTCATTTCACCAAGTCTTTCAAATTCCATCTGCACCGTGCCTACCGGTCTGCACCTGGAGGTCTCCATATGGGAATCACAGTTTCTTTTCGGTGCCTGGCCTCTCTTCCAAGTGGCATTTTCACATCATTTTCTTCATCTTGCTCTTTTGTGCACCTTCAGTCCTGGAGACATTTGGCCATAGCTGATTTAGGAACCTTCCCAAGATAGGAACTGGAAAATGATTGGATTCAGTGTTTGTGTTCAGGAAATAAGACACCACAGTGACTCTATATTCCCACTGAATGATTCAGTGAAAGTTTTGGTAGCATGGGAGAACTGCCTTTTCTCTAAGAATGGGGTTGTACCAGACTTAGAGTTATTAATGCCTTTGTAACACCCTGTGGGTAAATTGAGCATTTCTAGCCAAAAGAGTTCGGCTTGGCACCTAAGTAGTTTTGTTGCAAGGGGGAGTGTATGCCATCTTGCATCAGAAGACAGCTCTGGCCAAATCACTGAAAATGAGAAATGGGACACAGAGAAGTATGACTTCCTAGAGACAGGCTGTGCGGCTGTGACCTCTTGCTCTCTTTGGACACCACCAGCTCTGTTCTCAGAAAAGGCAATGGCACCCCACTCCAGTACTTTTGCTTAGAAAATCCCATGGATGGTGGAGTCTGGTAGGCTGCAGTCCATGGGGTTGCTAGAGTCGGACACAACTGAGCGACTTCACTTTCACTTTTCACTTTCATGCGTTGGAGAAGGAAATGGCAACCCACTCCAGTGTTCTTGCCTGAAGAATCCCGGGAACGGGGAAGCCTGGCGGGCTGCCGTCTATGGGGTTGCACAGAGTCGGACATGACTAAAGCAACTTAGCAGCAGCAGCAGCAGCTCTGTTCTAGAACACTTCTTGATTCTTCCCCAGCATCCTCAGTCATTGCCTGCAGTCCAGGACCAATTTGAGGTCATTGCTAAGTGGCCTTGCTCACAGTTTGCAGCTGCCCGGTCCCTGGTGTCTTTTTATGGTGTCCTAATGTCTGGGTCTTCCACCTCCCTCAGGACCCGCTTACGTGTGGTCTTCCTCGTGATATAGGTGCTGCCGTGGAGAGTGAGGGTCAGAGGTGAGGCATTGCTGTCGATCAGCACAGGGGCATGAGAATGGTGGCTGTCCACCTGCTGTATCTGGAGCCTTTAGGACATCCTGTCCTCACCATCCTCAGGTGTGGCACAGCTGAGAAGGTTGTCCCTGCCATCTCTGCATCTGCCTCAGCCATCGCTAGTTTCAAATCCCTATTAGGAGACATCTCCTCCTCCCTCTTCTTGTCACTTTGATACTGTTAGCAGCCAGCCATGCATCTTTAATGTTCACATGCAGAAATGTGGATCCAAGTGTTATTGTTTTGAGAAAGCTTTGCATCTGGAGATTTTTGCTTATATTTCCTTTCTTTTTTCTTCCTTTGAGTCCTTGTGCTTTTGAACAAGTTGGTAATGTGTTAGGTCTTCACTTGCCCTTTCCAGGCATCAGGAATGAAGGATTCCTTGGAAGACACTTTCACATTGAACTTTATTTTTTTAAGAGAAATCCAGCTATCAGAAGCACCAGGTCAACTGAGCATTTTCTGAGGTCATGTTATCATCTGTTAGTTTGCGCTACCCAGCCAGGCACCTTCAGGCCAGTGTCCTATTCAACCCTGAGGATTATGGATGTGGGGGACCCGGGTCGGGAGATGAATTATCTTGCCTGATTTGCAGATTGTCCTTACAGTCTGCAAGGACAGGGACAGAATTTAAACCTAGGTCTGTCTCTCTCCAAACTCGGTGCCCTGTGCCACTTCCTGCCGCCTGCTGGAGGGGTCTCATCTGTGCTGAGAAGCAGGGCCAGCTGGGCCTGTGTGGAAAGAGGCAGCTTTTGAGCCCTGGTCACCCAGATCCCCCTGGTGTCCTATCATCACCACTGAGACTGAGGATGGGACACATAGTGTCATTTCTGGCCTGACTCAGCCCTTTTTTAAAACCGTGTCTGGAGAGCTACATTATCTCTCCAAGGACAATCTTCTGTTAAAACGAAGTGCTAAATGTTTTAGGGAGGGCAGAGATTTGGGGGTGGGGAAGACCAGCTCCTAAAAGGGGAGGGAAGGGAACTGGGGTGCAACCCCTCAGCTGACCCCACACTGACTTGCTGCTTTCCCGGGCAGCTCCTGGTATCTAGGTCGCCTCTGGCCTGGGCACCAGGTGTCCTGCGTTGCCAGTGGCTCACACCCACCCTCACACCCACCCAAGCTCAGTAGGGTGTCTTTATGCATGCACCTAGAAAAGCACTCAGGCTCAGCCCACCTTGTTAACCCATGCAGCTGCTCGCTCAGGCTCAGCCCACCTTGTTAACCCATGCAGCTGCTTGTATAGAAGTTCGCCCCTTGAGATTTGGATGAAAGGTGAAAGTGTTAGTCACTCAGTCATATCCGACTCTTTGCCACCCCATGGACTGTAGCCCGCCAGGCTCCTCTGTCCTTGGGATTCTCCAGGCAAGAATACTGGAGTGGGTTGCCATTTTCTTCTCCAGGGGATCTTCCCTATCCAGGGAACGAACCCAGGTCTCCTGCATTGCAGGCAGATTCGTTACTGTCTGAGCCACCAGGGAAACCCCTTTATCACCATTTGTGTATATCGTACTTAGGTGTTTATTGTCTGTCTTCCCCATCAGGGTTCAGTCTCCTAGAGAGCAAGTATTTCTGTCCATAATTCATTCTCTAACCCCGGCATCTAGAAAGTTTTGGCAAATAGCAGGTCCTCAGTAAATATTATGGCTGTCACATGGATTTGCCTGGGGTGTTTAGATCCCAGTGTAAATGTGCCTAGATCTGGAGTATCCTCATGTGACCAGTAGTGTGAATCTTTATATCTCTGGGCTGGCATTTGTTTTGTGTTGTTTTTTAATTATTATTATTATTTTTTGGCCACCTGTGCAGCATGTGGGATCTTAGTTCCCTGATCAAGAATGGAGCCTGTGCCCCTCTCAGTGGAACTTGTTGTTGTTCAGTCGCTCAGTCATATCCGACTCTTCCCAACCCCCTGGACTGCAGCACACTAGGCTTCCCTGTCCCTCACTGTCCCTATCCCTGGAGTTGGCCCACACTAGGCTTCCCTATCCCTCACTGTCCCTATCCCTGGAGTTGGCCCAAGTTCATGTCCATTGAATTGGGGATGCCATCCAACTGTCTCTGCCCTCTTCTCCTTCTGCCTTCAATCTTTCCCAGCATCAGGGTCTTTTCCAAGGAGTCAGCTGTCAGGTGGCCAAAACATTGGAACTTCAGCTTTAGCATCAATCCTTCCAAAGAGTATTCAAGGTTGATTTCCTTTAGGATTAACTGGTTTTATCTCCTAGCTTTCCAGGGGACTCTCAAAAGTCTTCTCCAGCACTACAATTTGAAAGTATCATTTCTTCAGTGCTCAGCCTTTTTTATGGTCCAGCTGTCACGTTCGTATATGACTACTGGAAAGACCGGAAGTGCAGAGACTTAACCACTGGACCACCAGGTTTTGTATTATTGATTGGGCTTCCCTGGTGGCTCAGATGGTGAAGAATCCGCCTGCAATGCAGGAGACCTAGGTTCGATCCCTAGATGGGGAAAATCCCCTGGAGGAGGGCATGGCAACCCATGCCAGTATTCTTGCCTGGAGAATCCCCATGGACAGAGGAACCTGGTGGGCTACAGTCCACGGGGCCACAAAGAGTCAGACATGACTGAGTGACTATGAACAGAACAGGGTGACAGTTCTCAACTGGGTTGCTGGGACGCAAAGATGTATCTCAAATGATTTATTCAATGATAATAGTGAAAGTACCAAATAAAGCTGGTGAACTATGAGAAAGTTAAAATATATTCTAGGTGTTGTGAAGTAACGTCAGTCTTGCTCACTGGTATCACAGTGTTTCCTTGAGCAGGACGAGAGGGAGACACGCTGCATTTGGCACTGGGGATGGGGTATGCCCTGTGGCTTTCCTGCTCTCTCCTGCAACCGCTGTGTGTACGCGCTGACACCCCAGAAATGAACCTTAGCTGTGGGGAGTGCAGGGTAGAGGGACGTCTGACCTGGGAGGCAAGGAGAGCAGCCTCTCTGCTTATTATTTAAATCATCCCTTAGCTTTATCACAGGGTGAAGCCCAGTCAGGCTGTTCTAACCTTTTTAAAGGAGGAGTTTGATGGATTTTGCTGTTTGGCTTGGAGCAAGCTTCAGCCTTTGAAGGTTATTTAACTTTCAAAACAAGAATTGGGAGATTGGGACTAACATATATACACTCTCGATACTATGTATAAAATAGATGACTAATGAGAACCTACTGTATAGAACAGGGAACTGGATTCAGTGCTCAGTGGTGACCTAATGGGAAGGCAATTCAAGAAAAGGAGGGGATGTAAACAAACAAACTCAAAAAAGCAAAAACCAAGCGTGTATTAGATATGTGCTAGTGACATGGGATCGCACCATTTGTCGGTATTGAATCTGGAATGGTGTATGCTCGTTTAACCCTTTGAATTCTATTACAGGACTCTCCTACCCCAGCTCCGCTAAAGTGCCTGGCGGATGTGGGCCCATCAGGGACTGGATCTGGTGTCCATATTAAAAAGAGGCTCATCTCTCCTTTCACTCAGCTTTCCAGCTCTTTACGCCTCCCCACTCAGTCTTGATTCCTTCCCAGTTCTTCACACCCCCCTCCTCAATCCTGATCCTTGTATGCCCTCTGGCCTCCATGGTCCAGAGCGACAGATGACTCTCTTAGTTCATTTGTTTCACTGGAGCACTTCTTCCTGGAATGGGAGGTAAACACATTAAGATATAAAACCTGATGTGTCATAAAATGTCCGTGATTTTTCCCTATCTCTCAGTTGACAGTCCGGGGGGATGTAGGCGTCCAGGTTAGAAGTCGTTTCCCCTTAGGATCTTGGCATGTTTGTTCTCTTGGCTTCCAGCTCACAGCACTGTTGCTGGGAAGGCTGATGACATTGATTTTCTGTCCTTGTGCGTGTGACCTGTTTTCCTTCTGAAAGCTTCCCAGATCTCCGCTTCATCTCCAGTCTTCCGATATTTCACAGTGATGTGCCTTAGGGTATGCTGGGCTCCTTTTTAAGTAGAAAAATTTCTTATAAATTCCAGGGCTTTAAAGGTTTACTATGATTGATTTAAAGGTTTAATATGATAATATTTAGATATAAGCTGCTTAAAACCAAGCATAAACTTTTTATGCTTATGGTTTCCTCTGACTACAAAATCAAAATTGCAAATTAAACATAAAGTACCCAACCAACTCAAATGTACAATGTGAATTGACTGAGATGGCTGATGTCATTCTTTCTGTAAGAGGAATTAGGCACAGTTGGCTTCCCTGGTGGCTCAAATGGTAAAGAACCTGCCTGCAATGCAGGAGACATGGGTTTGATCCCTGGGTCAGGAAGATTCCCTGGAGAAGGGAATGGCTACCCACTCCAGTATTCTTGCCTGGAGAATTCCATGGACAGAGGAGCCTGGTGGGCTACAGTCCATTGGGTCACAAAGAGTCTGACACAGCTGAGCCGCCAACACAACAGCAAGGCACAGTGTGGGCAGCACAGTCTTTTGAGTGGTGGTTTGGGGCTTCACTTGGTGCAAAAGAGTCAGTATTAAATCTACCTGTTGGTTTTTTTCTCATTAGGCCATTAACGTAATTCTACTTGATGATAAACACAGAGCCGGATCTAGTTATGGGATGGTCATCCAGACAATTCTTAGAATAAATGTACTTCCTTACAGAAATGGTTTTGGGTTCTCATTAATGAAAACATGAAATGTAACTATTTTCAGAGAAAATAATAACACTCACATAGTCCCCGGGAGTGGGGACCTTCTTTGGTTTTTCCTCCTCCAGTTTCCCTGTAAGCCTGTGGAGGGGAGCTCTGGGGAGTGTGGGTATCAGAATAGGCGAGTGCCCACCCGACCCCACTGCCCAGGTTTCTCCTTTGCTGGCACCGTACTCACAACACTCTAATCTCACGGTCCTTATTTTGGGACGGAGACTCCGGAGAACAATGAGCCGCTGTCTCTTTCGGGAAGCCCTTCAGCTGTGTGGTGGAGCTCAAAAACCATCCTCCCTTGATGCTTGAGGGTTTTCAAGTTTCAACTTGAAAGTTTCAAGTTTCAACTTGAAAGTTTCAAGTTTCAAGTTTCAACTGCTTGAGGGTTTTCAAGCTGCTTTAGCATCTTCGTTCCTGCAGCCTTCCCTGTTGTGGAGGGAGGCGAGCATTTGTACTTTTTAACAGCTGACACCACACTTGCTGGGGTTCATGGTGTAAAATTTCTGGTTAGCAGTGTATGAGTGTGTGTGTTTTCCCCACAGGCCATCTGTATTTCAGGAACACAATACGAGGTTGCATCACTGTGTCCTGGTGGGTGAGCTGGGGTGTTCGCAGGCCCCACGGAGTCCTGCCTGCATGGGGAAGTGGCAGCGTGGGCGTCCCCCTTTTGCTTAGGGATGGGGCTGCTGGAGATAGCTGCCCTCTGAACTGCCTTTTGGTTTGTGAGGTGTCTTCAGGGTCCGAGACGTGCTCTCTTTGCGTGTTTCTTCAAAACTTCGCAGGCTTGGGACTTCCCTGGTGGTCCAGTGGCTGAGATCCTGAGCTACCAATCCAGGGACCTCAGGTTTGATCCCTGATTAGGGAACTAGATCCCACATGCTGCAACTAAAGATCCTACATGCTACAACAAAGACCTGGCCCAGCACCAAATAATAAAATAAATTAAAAAAAAAAAAAAGAAATTGTAAGCAAAACAAAACAAAAAACTTCTCAGGCAGGAAACCTGCGTCTTCTCTTTCCCTCTTCCAACTTCCAGTCCGTCTCCAAATTCCATCTCTTTCCCCTTCCTATTTATCACTGTTGAAATCTTTCCATTCTTGCCTCAACTGGCATCCAGGCCGTTACCTCCCACGGGTGAGTGCAGCAGCCTCTCAGCAGCACCCCCACCCCCTACCCTGGGCCCCTGGGCCGGGACTGTGCAGCTGGGCCAGTTCTCCCTACATTATTCCCCACCCTTGCTCTGGAGCCCTCCATTACTACAGTCTGCAGGGAAAGGCTGGCAACATGAAGGGGATGGATTTTGTTTGTCTTTCACAGTATTTTGAGGACTTGTAAGCCAACTGGAAAAAAAAATAGGGATATTTTAATATTAAAAAATCCATCTTTTCAACTTTTCTGAAAACTCGGAAAATCTGGCAGCACTGAGCATTTGTTCCTAAAAGGTTACAGTAGTCGGGAATGGAGGATTTGGGTTGTTTCTTTTTTCACTGCTTTTCCATGGGGCATGTTTTCTCTTGTTTGTTGCATTCATACTCCATACTCCCACCCGCCTCAGCTCTCATTTCTGGCTTCCACAGGCATTAGTATTAATATTTGCAGCCCAGAGCAGTCTGACTCCCAGGCCAAGAGCTTTCTGTACCCTGTATTTAGAACAATTCTTGTATTTTGCCTCCTATGTACCATCCTGTCTCTTTTGGGTGCTCTCTGTCCCCTTCTCAGTTCGGTTCAGTTCAGTCGCTCAGTCGTGTCTGACTCTTTGCGACCCCATGAATTGCAGCATGCCAGGCCTCCCTGTCCATCACCAACTCCCGGAGTTCACCCAAACTCATGTCCATCGAGTCAGTGATGCCATCCAGCCATCTCACCCTCTGTCGTCCCCTTCTCCTCCTGCCCCCAATCCCTCCCAGCATCAGGGTCTTTTCCAATGAGTCAACTCTTCACGTGAGGTGGCCAAAGTACTGGAGTTTCAGCTTTAGCATCAGTCCTTCCAGTGAACACCCAGAACTGATCTCCTTTAGGATAGACTGGTTGGATCTCCTTGCAGTCCAAGGGACTCTCAAGAGTCTTCTCCAACACCACAGTTCAAAAGCATCAATTCTTCTGCGCTCAGGTTTCCTCACAGTCCAACTCTCACATCCATACGTGACCACTGGAAAAACCATAGCCTTGACTAGATGGAACTTGTTGGCAAAGTAACGTCTCTGCTTTTTAATATGCTATCTAGGTTGGTCATAACTTTGTTCCAAGGAGTAAGTGTCTTTTAATGTCATGGCTGCAATCACCATCTGCAGTGATTTTGGAGCCCAAAAAAATAAAGTCTGACACTGTTTTCACTGTTTCCCCATCTATTTGCCATGAAGATATGGGACCAGATGCCATGATCTTAGTTTTCTGAATGTTGAGCTTTAAGCCAACTTTTTCACTCTCCTCTAAGCCTGGCCAAATCCTGCCATTCTACAAGGCCAGCTTCTCCTCTGTGAAACCCTCCCTCCCTGCCCCAGGTGAAAATGTTCCCGTTCCTTCATCATAAAGCATTTTGGTTTGTCTGTCCTTTAGTGCCTCTGGATATCATTTTGTTTTTGTGTGTCGGCTGCCTCTCTAGGGCAGGGCCTCACAGGGTTGACACACAGAGCCTCACGCATGGTGAATGCTCAGTGGATACTTTCTTAGCCAGAAGGATGCACACACATGATCAAGGGCCTCATTCTGTGGGTACCAACAGGAAGATTTCAGACTCAGTGGGGGATGATGTTAGCTGGTGATTTACCCAGCCACTCTGAAGAGGTTGTTTCATATCTTGTCACCTGAGCCTCTGTTGGCAGATCTATTTTTAGTGTAGGGAAATCCCCCCGAACACAACTAAATTCTGGAAAACCAGAGTATGTCATGGGTGGAGTTTCCTCCTTGTAAGTGACTTGATCTGTCCCCAAGGTTATTCACTGATACTGCTTTATACAGAAGATAGAGCTCAAGAGAACATCCATTGAGAGCTCTATGTCCACACTCCTCATTAAAATGATTAAACACCAAATATACGCCGGATTCTACGCTAGATGCTAGATCTATTTTTTCTTCCCACGTGTACCTCCATGGCCCCATCTCTCCATCCTCCCTGGGGCTTTGGTTTTAGTGCCACCAGCCTTCAGAATCCACCCTGCTCTGTGCTCCACGCTCTGCGCTGGTCCACACGTTTAGCCTGACCTCCTCCTGGCTTCTGAGAGAAGCGGGTGGAGGTCCTGAGAAGCTCATCGGTTGGTACAAAATGCTGATACCTAGTGATTCGGTATAATTACTAAACAAGTAAATACTTGGTCTGCATAAACCTTCCCACTTAGAAAGCCAGACACAGGATTTCTCAGCCGTATGCCCTTGGGGCATGAGGGTGACCTTGGGATGCTGGCTGTTTTCTTTATTGCTGTCAAGCTCCTTTAGGAGGGGAAGGGGCTTTGCTTTGTCTGGGCCAGAGGGTGAGAGGACCCTAGGGCCATGGTGTGCAGTGAAATGAAAGACCCCATGTCACTTGCCATGTGTGGTAGCTGAGCCCTGAAATGTGGCTAAGGTGACCAGGGAACCAGATTTTGAATTCTATTTCATCTTAGATAGTTTAAACATAAATACCACATGTGGTGGCCATGTTGGATGGCCCAGACCTCAAGGGTGGCGGAAATGGGTCATACGAGGTCAGAACCTTTGGAGAGCCCGGTACAGTTGTGGTGAGAGGACACCTAATTGCAGACGCTGCCGTGTAGGCGAGACTCTGCCGCTGTGCAAGTAAAAGCTTGTTTGACCAAATTTGGCCTCAAAGCTGAACGATATTTGCGGGGAAACCTGTGCTGTGCTGTGCTGACGAGGGCATTGTTCATTTATTCTTTTATTTCCTTTCAGAAGAGCAGACACGGAGCTCCCCTCAGCTGTAATTACTTGAACGAGTTTCTATATCCTGTTTCCTCTACTTGATTTCATTAAACTGTGACATAAATGCATACTTTGCACCCAAAGCGTGTCTAATCACTGAACCCAAATGACTGCTTTGAGAGAGGAGTCAGGGAACTTTCGGGCGAGGCTGTATAGACTGTTACACAGATTGAAACTTGTGAGGTTGTCGCTTTTGCTTGGTTTTTCTTGAATAGTGTCAGCTGAAACGGGCTCTGGGTGTTTTGCCCTTACATGGTGGTTATTAAAGCCGTGCTGAGCTGCAGGCATAGGTGAATTAATCTTGTGCCACATTTGCTAGAATATCCGCACTATGTGTGCCATGGCTTCAGTATTCATTGGCCCCAGGGAGGGTCCGTGTGTTCAGGCGTCATTTATTCCACACTGCGGCTTCCCAGCTGCAAGCTGTGTTCATGGGCTGCCAGTTGTTCCGTCATCTAGTGAGTTTCTTTGTTGGTGTGTCAGTTCCTTTCACTGTGGAAAGTCTAGCAGCCCTTTGAGAGCCACACTGCTTTTTGTGGCTCCCCAAATGGCTCCCCTATCCACCCACAGTCTTCCTTTCAACCACAATTTCAAATATACACAATATAAGAAGTCAGCACAGGCAGCACTGGAGCAAGAAAATACCAGTGTGAAAGGTAGATGATGAGCAGGGAGACTGGCACCCCCACAGGGAAGCGTCAATGTGGTCTTCCCCAGCATCCTGACTGAGTGGAGTGCAGCCTTGGGGTCCTCCGGCATCCTCCCCCAGTGGAGGCCACGTCTGTCCCCATCTCTGCTCTGCCCTTTGTTCAGTTGCTCAGTCGTGTCCGAATCTTTGCGACCCCATGAACTGCAGCACGCCAGGCTTCCCTGTCCTTCGCCATCTTCCAGAGTTTACTCAAACTCATGTCCATTGAGTCAGTGATGCCATCCAACCATCTCATCCTCTGTCGCCCCCTTCTCCTCTTGCCTTTGATCTTTCCCAGCATCAGGGTCTTTTCCAAGCAGTCTGTTCTCTTCACAACAGGTAGCCAAAGTAGTGGAGTTTCAGCTTCAGCATCAGTCCTTCCAATGAATATTTAGGACTGATTTCCTTTAGGATGGACTGGTTTGATCTCTGTGCAATCCAAGGGACTCTCAAGAGTCTTCTCCAGCACCACAGTTCTAAAGCCCTGGGGAGGGCTTAAAAATGGTATCTCATTTGAAAGAGTGGCTCTGTACCAGCCTGAGAGACAGACTGGCTGGATAAAAGTGTGGGCTGGATGGCTTCCAGGAGGGAAAAGGCACAGCTGCCCAGCCAGCTCTAAGTGGAGCACAGTACTGCTATGTTCATTGCCTCATGTAGACTGAGTCTTAGGGCCTGTAAAGTACTGTCAAATATTCCTATAGGCAGATACACACCTCCAACCCTGTACTGCTTTTCTGATGTCCTGGAAGGCCAGGTGCTTATGTTTTAATTTTATTCCTATCCCTACTTTCCAGCAAGAATCATTCTTCTCCAGTTCTGAGGTCATTTGACTTCTCTAAGGAGACTTGCTTTCTCCTTCCCATTTTTGTTTAGTATTATTAAAAAATTTAAAAGAGATTTTAACTTTAATAAGACTAACGTCTTAGACTTGCCCCTCAATTTTGGGTTCAGTTTTCCTTCTGCTTTATCTGAACCTTTCAATATCGACTTCATATCTTATAATAGTAAAAAAAAAACACAATAGTCAGCACCCCTATTTACAAGGAATTACAAGGATTTCCCTGGTGGCCCAGACGGTAAAGCATCTGCCTACAATGTGGGAGTCCTGGGTTCAATCCCTGAGTTGGGAAGATCCCCTGGAGAGGGCAATGGCACCCCACTCCAGTACTCTTGCCTGGAGAATCCCATGGATGGAGGATCCTGGTGGGCTACAGTCCATGGGGTTGCAAAGAGTCGGAGACGACTGAGCGATTTCTTTTTTTTTTTTTTTTTTTGAGCGATTTCATTTTCACTGTTTACAAGGGTTTGAAGAGCTCTGTGTCAGGAACAGGGATACAGACAGCAATAAACATTTTCTTATTATTTCACAGTGGCATATTATCTGCCTCTGTTTCCTCAAAACACTTGGGTCCTCACTTTCGTGTAGGAGCAGGAAAAAGAATGGTTGAGCACCGTTACCTAGTAAACGCGCTTTGCTAGAAAGGAAATTCTCAGAAAGTCAGCCTTGCCTCTGAGGACCAGACAATGCAGCTGGCACAGAGTATCAAAGCCCAGGTGGACACACAGGTGTCTACGCGCAGGTTTCTCTCTGACTTCTGTAAATACTCCTCGCCATCCCTGAGGCTGGGACGAGTTGGCATGCAGGTGACTCCTCATGGGAAGGGGAAGTGCAAAATTAAAGCACTCTTCTAAATGCGCTCTTTCTCTCTGCTGTCTCAGACCGAGACGTGGGGAATATCAGGTAACAGAGAGGAGAGGTAGCCGGGATCGACCGGGCGCTGGAGGTCAGATTCCAGATCAGGCGGTCTATCACTGCAAGGCCGCTGGACTTCCTCGCCCTGTTATGGACGGGATGTCTTTGGCTGCAGGAATATTAAACTTGATTCACAATAATAGGGCTCTACTGGAATGTCGGTGGGCTTCAGAGGTGACATTTCTAGAACCCTCTTTTCTTACTTCTCCCCAGTCTGCCCACCATGAGTCAGACTCTCCCTTCACAGTTGCACAATGGTTGCAGCAGTTTCTAGGTAACGGGCTGCCTCAGCCCGCTCTCCAGCCAGGGTTCTGCTGTTGAAAGAGCATCTTTTCCCAAAGCCCCCACTAGTCTGAGTTGAGTCTGTAACTGGGGCTGGGGTGACAATGACCCAAGAGCCCTGGCTCAGAAACCCCTGGTGGACTCAGGTTTTTCCAGACCCAGAGCTAGGAAGGGAGATGCAGATCCATGTGCCCCCGTACCACCCCCCCGAAAACAGATGAAGTAGTCACCAAGGGAAGTATAGATGTTGGGTGGGAAACTGCAAGTCACACTACTCTTCCTATAATTGAACAACCCCCCATTAAAAACTCAGAAAGGCAATTTCCTCTCAGAAAGTGGAAAATCACTGTTGAGGTAGCATTAGTATCTACGCTTTGTGACGAATGTCTCCTTTGCTCCCACTCCTCCCTCTGTTCCTTTTCCCTCCTTCCCCTTCCCACCTCTTCTTCCTTTTTCTTCTCTTTCCTCCTTTCTGTCCCCTACGTCCCCTTCTTCTTTCCCTCCTCTTCCTCTTAGTCTCTTCCCTGTGCCCCCACCCCCGTTAATTGTCAACACATCTATATGACTCAACAACATTGGTTTGATACAGTGCAGTATCTTACTAAATAGAATGTGTCCATATTTGTCCCCCAGGAAGAAGAAATGCCAGATGTGGAAATTGACATTGATGATCTTCTTGATGCAGACAGTGAAGAAGAGAGGGCTTTAAAATTACGAGTAAGTAGTATTCAAAATCTAGATCCTTTGATGAATGCTTGAATCCACTTGGGTCTCCGGAGTATGGCTCTCACTGATCGTGCCCTGAGGTGGTATTGGTACCAGCACTTGGGCAATGGCAGTTTGCAGAGGGAATCGATAAGATGCTGAGTATTCAACCACATAAACTGCATAGGGCTTCCCTGGTGGCTCAGAGGTTAAAGCATCTGCCTCCAATGCGGGAGACCCGTGTTCGATCCCTGGGTCAGGAAGATCCCCTGGAGAAGGAAATGGCAACCCACTCTAGTATTCTTGCCTGGAGAATCCCATGGACAGAGGAGCCTGGCAGGCTACAGTCCACGGGGTCACAAAGAGACGGACACGACTGAACGACTTCACTTCACTTCACTTCACTTCAAACTGCATATCTGGAGATAAAACAGCCCAAAGGACTTGACTATAGTTAAATCTTACAACACCTTAGGGATATGAGTTTCTTCAGCTCCAACTTCTTGGGAGAAGGATGGTTCTGCCTCCAGAAATCCATTTGCCAAAGAAGGAAGGCATGTCCCACAATTGAATGAGAAGGAGAGGGGCTGAGCTAGAACTGGAATACCTAAGCCCAGGATTCTGGTCTTGCAGTTGTGGATTATACCATTCATGAAATTCATTTCTAAATAAGATTGTTTACAACATAATTCTAATAAAATATCTTTTATCGGTTCATGCTCACCTAATACAATAGATATTGAGATTCCCCCATTTCCTTTGTCCAGAGCAAAAAAATACTCATTTCCCTTTCCATGGGAAGTCAAATCTATCATTTTAAAATCTGCATTTGGGAGTTTCTAAAACCAATTAACCTTTGACCTGCCATGGTTCTCACTGTTCATTGATAATTACTGTTGATGGCTGTTAGTTATCACAGAAGACAAATGATCACTAGGGGCAAGTAAAGGACACATTTGAATGTTAATGTGTTTAGTGTGTTAATAATTACTGGTGTCCCTTGAGTGGTGAACAGTCTCAGTTTAATGTGGTAGAGCCAGGCTCTCATGTCTTGTTGGTAAATTAGTTGGGAGATGATAGCATCCTGGTTATGAAAGTTACAAAAAGCAAAACAAAAACAAACAAAAACCCCCAGGCACCAGTTCTATAGAAAATGTAATGACATAAAGTGTTTTTATCAAAAATGTAATTACTTGAAAGAAGCTTTAACTGCCATCAGGTCACCCTGTCTGGTTCCCAGGGAAGGATAACCAAAGCCTGCAGAGGTGAGACAAGCTGCTTTGTGGCTGAATCACAGCCAGGCTGTGATTGTCACCATCTCTCACAGGCTGTCTCAACTTAAGTGTAGCCAGCTTATTATGAACCACATATGCAGCCCGGAGGACAGATGTGTATGCGTGTGTTCTGAAGAGTGCAAATGAAAGGTACAACTTTGCATCTTCAGAGGGCTAACAGATACTGAAATACAGTGTGATTCTTGGTAGTCAGTATGAAATATTGATTTACCCTGTTAAGAATAATGTTATAAAAATGAAATGATTTCACTTAAATAATGTTGAATTTTAAAATAAAACTTCTGTGTATTTTCTTCTAGGAAGCTCTTGTAGACTGCTACAAACCAACAGAGGTAAGCAAATCACTTTCCCTAAATGTCAAGTTTGAGCTGTTGTTTGTTTTTTTTTTAATTAAATCAATTTCTCTATTTTAAAAGCAGAACCACAATAAGTGGTCTTGATTATGTATACACTAAGTAGCCATTATATCCATAAGTGAAGAGCATGTGTTTGAATAACACTGACTTCCTTATTTGTAAGCCTAAACGTGTCTGATTCTGGAAGACTTAAAGCTAATAGAATTGGGTGTGTTGCATGCTTTTATATCATATAAAAGCCAAACTTCAAAGGAAATTATAAGAAGGTTTGGAATCATTTTAGTAAAAATTTTAGATTTATGACTGGAGAATACATTCTATTAGTGTAGAGGTATGTATTTTTAAAAAGCTTAAAGCTGATTCTGTTATTCATAATTGAATGGTTGCCTTTATTGGAAGGATACATTTTATGCTTTGTATGGATATTTGTCAAGAGCATAAGTATTAATGTAAAACACATGGATATCAAACTAATTTAATGAATTTAATGAATACTATAATGACCAATGTACAAATTAAGGATTTCATCATTTATGAAAGTATATGCAAAAGAGGTATTTTCACTTTAATCCTATGATAAGTAATAGAAATTAGAAGATCTATCAGATATTTTGAAGTTAATTTACAATATCAAAGCAATAATGAGAGGACTTCTATTTTTGAAGTGGTATAACTACAAAGTGAGAGGAAAGCATGCTTCTAAGAGTGTGTAAAATTTTAATGAATGGGAGGTTTTAGGGTCATTTGCCTTTATCTACTTATTTGAGCTTTATTCTTACAATCTCCAGTTTTCCTTTATACTGATTACATACTGTATTCATAGAGATTTTAAAATTTTAGTTATCAAAACATATATATTTTTTAATCAATGTTATATATATATTCATAATTTTGAAAACCAAAAACAGGCTTATGATGAAAAAGTAGCAATGTCTTTCCCATTCCTTAGTTCCCCTCCCTAGAGTATATATTTTATATTTATGTATCTTTATATAACAAAAATTTTGGCTGTTTCCCTGCTGTTTACTCTTATATTGCTAAGTATGAATTTACTACTTTTTTTCACTCCTTGACTTAAGAGAAATATAATAGATCTCTTACTCTCCACACATTTCCTTCCATCCCCTCAATAAAATTATGTAACATTATTGTTTTAACCCAGTAGTCAAGATTAATAATATGATTTAAACAAATGTTTTTCACTGATAAGTCAAATAGTGAAATATTACCAATGCTTCTTTCTTGCACAGCCATTTGTTTTTCCTGGCGCTGATAAGTACCTTGTCATTTATTTTTGTCTAGTGTCTATTGGTATTTTTTGTTGAACTTTCCAGAATCTTTGTCTAAGTAGTATATTTTTTGTATGCTCAAATGCATCATTACTGACTCCACACCAGGCTTTCCTCCTGGAGCCCCTTTGCAACAATATGGAGAAGTTATTCTCTGGGTCTGCTGAGTAGCTATTGTGTTGAGACTTCCGTTCCCTGCTGTTCCCTGTCAGATGCTTCGTTTCTTAAATCTCAGTCTTCCTCATTTAAGTTGGAGTACATCATCCTACAATAGCTTTCTGGGAAAGGATGTATAAAAGGTAAATTTTTTTAATCCTTGCATATATGAAAGTGTATCTTGATTGATAGTTTGGATGGTACAGAATTCTAGATAAAATTCATTCCTAAAACTCAATTTTAAGGGCATTATTCTATTGTTGTATTACTTCAGTTGTTAAGAATTCTGAAGCCTTTTCCATTCTCAGAATCTAGGAGACCTATTCTTTTCCCTTCAGTTACCTTGGATTATCTCCATATTTTGGAATTTTACAATGATATGCTCTAGTGTGGGTTCTTTTCTGTTCATATGCTAGGTAATTTGTAAACTTTTTTAGTCTGAAGATTTGTGCCTTTCAGCTCTTCAAAACTAACTTTATTATTTATTATTTTTATAAATTTTTCCCCTCAATATTCTATATTTTTGGTTCTCTTATTATTTAGATGTTACATCTTCTGGATGGAGCCTCTAACTTCTTATCTTTTTCCTTTTGTTTTTCATCTCTTTGATCTTTTGTTCTACTTTCTGAAAGATTTCCCTAACTTTATCTTCTACACTTTTTATTGATATTTTAAATTTTCAGCTATCTTATTTTTAATATTCAAGAACTGTTTCTTGATCACTGTTCACTATTTTGTTTGAGTATTTCTTCTCATATTATGGATGCATTTATTTCTTTTTTCTCTTTGAGGATATCAGTCAATGTTTTGTTTCCTTTTGAAGATTATTCTGCTCTCTGCATTTTCTATTTTTTCTCTGAATCACCTTTTTCTCTGTTTTTGTCCTTCCTTGCTAATTCTGGGCAGCGTATTCATGTTTGAATGTTAGGACTCAGTAAGCTGATTGGAATCTGTGTGTATGAGCACAACTTGTCCATTGGTGGGTCTCACCATGGAGTGACCAGGTTGCAAATCAGATTTTTTCTTTTTTTTTCTCATTGTTTGTGGGTATGGAGAAGGGGGTGCATTCCAGGTGGTTCAGTGGTAAAGAATATGCCTGCCAATGCAGGAGATACAGAAGATGCAGGTTCTATCCCTGGCTCAGGAAGATCCCCTGGAGCAGGAAATGGCAACCCAATCCAGTATTCTTGCCTGGAGAATCCCATGGACGTAGGAGCCTGGTAGACTATAGTCCATAATGTTGCAGGGAGTCAGACACGACTGAGCTCACATACACACACACACCCATATGGAACAGAGGGCTTCTCAAACTGTTGCTGTTGGGACATCTCTTTTCTGGAGAGGTTTTTCTGTTTGTCTGTTTTGTTTGTTTTTTTAAGATTTGACCCGGTAAACTCCTGTCTGAGGGTTGATAATCTGACTTTAGGCTTTGTCAAAGTAAGGACAGAAAGGCAGCAGATGGCCTCACCCTTTAGCTCTTCGGGGACTGAAACTCCTTTATTTATACATAGTTGGGAAATTAAGAGTTAAAACAATTAGATATTTGGAGAGCAGTATCAAATTGTTGCAAAGGGTTGGCCAAACTTAGTGGACTGTTAGTCAGGAAAAGTGATGAATTATGCTGATGAATTAACACGTGATGTAGGGGTGGGGGATGGCTGCTGAGAGTAGATGCAGACTGGTGGGTGTAGACATGCCCCATACTCACTTACTTACTTACTCACCTTTTCTTCAGTTCTTCTGGGTGGGGAAGTGCATCTTTTGGTGTTTAGGTGAGAAAGGTTGGATATGCATGAGAGCCCTCCTCCTCTTTTCCCCAGGTTTTGCAATGTTCAGGGAGAAAAGTGTTTACACTCCTTATAATTAAATGAGATGGAGGGTCTTTCCTCCTGCCATAATAGTATTCCTTAAAGCAGAAACATTACTTTACCGACAAAGGTCCGTATAGTCAAAGCTATGGGTTTTCCGGTAATCATGTATGGATGTGAGAATTGGACCATAAAGGTAGCTGAGTGCTGAAGAATTGATGCTTTTGAACTGTGGTGTTGGAAAAGACTCTTGAGAGTCCCTTGGACTGCAAGGAGATCAAACCGGTCAATCCTAAAGGAAATAAGTCCTGAACATTCATTGGAAGGACTGATGCTGAAGCTGAAACTCCAATACTTTGGCAATCTGATGTGAAGAACTGACTCATTGGAAAAGACCCTGATGCTGGGAAAGGTTATAGGCAAGAGGAGAAGAGAACAACAAAGGATGAGATGGTTGGATGGCATCACTGGCTTGCAATGGACATGAATTTGAGTAAGCTCCAGGAGTTGGTGATGGACAGGGAAGCCTGGTGTGCTGCAGTCCATGGGGTCGCCAAAGAGTCAGACTCATTAAGCAGCTGAACTGAGCTGGTCTCGTTGAGGAGGCTTATGAGATGAGAGGATATGGTATTTGAATGTTCCTCGGAGTCCCAAAGGAAGAAGGAAGGAAAAGGTGCTGGAGTTTATGAGGGAGCCTATCTTGCCCCCTTTTTTAGCTCATGGTTCCTAGGAATGGAAATGGTGTAAAATGCTGGGGAATGTCACTCAAGGTCATTGAAGTATTAAAGGATCATTTCAGAAAAGTTTGGATAGTTTTGTCTTTAAGCTTATGTGCACAAGCAACAGTGTTTACTGGCACCTGGATTGTGATGATAAAAATAATAGCTTGTGTTTCCCCCGAGCTCTAGAGTTCACACTGAGGGAACAAGTATTATCTTATTTAATCTTCACTTGAAGCAGAGAATTTGGGTGACTTGTCTAAGATCTCACAGCAGTGAGCAGAGAGACTGTGACTTATCCTTGAGTTTCCATCACCTGATCTTCTGCTCTTTCTTCCCATCCTGCCAGTCCCCCTAAGCTGCTTGACACAGCAAGACATGCAGGATATTAAAGGACTTTGACTTATCTCAGCTAAATGCCTGCAATTAATGATATTCCTTTTCAAGTCGCCTTCTCTGGAAGTACTATTTTTGATCAAAAGAATTTTACATACAATTATTATGCCTCTTTGAAGTTAGAAATGTAAGGAAGCCGTCTTTGCTGAATCAGACAGATCTATTTATAGTTTCATTGCAGAGGATGAGTTGGCGGTTGGGGTGGGGACCAGGGAGTGGAAAGAAGACTGGACTTTGAATCTAGAGTCTTATACCAGCACCAAATTTGTGTGACTTATAGCAATTTTCTCAACCTCTCTGACCCTCCTTTTCTTCCTTTATGAAAAAGGAAGGTACTTAATAACCACCTCCTTAGGTTTTGTGCTAAGTTGCTTCAGTCGTGTCCGACTCTGTGTGACCTCATAGACGGCAGCCCACCAGGCTCCCCCGTCCCTGGGATTCTCCAGGCAAGAACACTGGAGTGGGTTGCCATTTCCTTCTCCAATGCAGGAAAGTGAAAAGTGAAAGTGAAGTCGCTCAGTAAGGGCTATTTGCAATGAAAATATTATTAGTGATAGCAACAATAATAATAGCTTAATCATCTCTAAGCATATGCCAGGCACTGATCTAATACATGTATTAATCATTTCATCGTCACAGCAGAGTTATGAGGTTGGCACTATGATCATCAGTTGAGACACAGAACAGCCTGTGAAAATTGCCTCAGGTGACACAGTTAATAAGTGGAGAGGTCAGGGTACTTAGGAAAGCACATAACATGAAGCTTGCCACGTGCTGGTTGAATCTGGCTCCATATAAGGCAGTACTTCTCCATTACATATTAATTGCATAAAATGCCCAAATTCACTGATAATGATATTCTTGCATTATTTAATTTGAAGAGCAGGTTTGAAAGAATCTGCTGATTTCACAAAAGTGATATTGTTCTGTCACCGACTTTGGGTCCATGGTTTCATCCTGTGTGGGTCCCTGGTTAGGAAGAAAGAGACTTGTATTTCCCCATTTTGATTCATATGCCAAACTGTGGACTCTTGACATTTAAATCTTTCTTGACTGGGGCCCTTTAGAAAACACAGCAGTATAATTGAAGTCCCCACACTAATGGATTACTGATTGACTAGTCAGAATGGTGCTTTCATTTTTTCCACTTCAATAGATGCCATTTCTGATGTAGTTGATACTAACATAGAGCTGATAGGTAGAAAATAGGACAGAAAATAGGTACAAAAAGGATATTTCTATGTAAAACATGAAGAAAATAAGTAATTTTGCTTTGATTATTACTTGGATTTGAAGGATGCAAGTGGACTTTGTAGGGCTTCCCAGGTGGCTCAGTGGTAAAGAATCCACATGCCAACGCAGGAGATGCAGGAGACACATGTTCAATCTCTGGATTAGGAAGATCCCCTGGAGTAGGAAATGGCAACCTACTCCGGTATTCTTGCCTGGAAAATCCTATAGACAGAGGAGCCTGGTAGTCTACAGCCCATGGGGTTGCAACGAGTTGAACATGACTGAGCCACTGAACACGCATGCAGTGGGCTTTGTAGAAATCAAGGATGGGGATGTCAAGGCTAACTAGCCAGGCTAGCGGGGAGCAGTGACTTTAGCGTCTCTTAGCGATCAGTGTCTGTCCATTGATATGTATGAGAGGTTCATGCAGGATGACTCAGTCTGTGAGTAGGCGGTGAGAGGCATCTTTGATCCCCGTAGTCGGCTGGGTCATGGAAATGTTATGCCGCATGTGACGGTACAGAAGAAGGATGTCTAATTACTGTTTGCAAATGGGAATTGAGTAGTGTTTTCAGAAGGACAGGCCTGCTCTGTTGTTCATCGTGTGTTGGTGGGTAACAAGGCAGATGCTCTTTCCTTGCTTTGATGTCACAGTGACTGCATCTTACATTTCTGATAGGCTTTGGTGCTGGCCATTGTCACCTTCCTACTCACACCTACCATTTAGTATCTTAATCTGTCATTTAAATATTGTTCAGTTTATGCGTACATGGAAGTACTCCCAGCCCTGATTACTGAGCTGACTGCAACAGAAAGAAAGTGTAAACTAGGAGAGTCGGTGTGAGTGACTGGAGGAGGCTTGGCTTGGTGTTTCGCTATATTCTCTTTGTTCATCCGTTCAACAAATATTTATAGAAGATTTCTATAATCTAGGGACTTAGAGAGGGGTGGCAAACATGTGCATCCAGTTTAAAAACAATCTCTTAGGGACTTCCCTGGTGGTCCAGTGGCTAAGCCTCCACACTCCCAATGCAGGGGACACGGGTTCCATCCCTGGTCAGGGAACTAGATCCCACGTGCCAAAACTAAGACCCAGTGCAGCCAGAATAAATAAACATTAAATAATAAATAGAAAATAAGAACAATCTTTTAAAAGGCCACAGCCACCTATGGTGATAACTTCAATACTCAAAAAATTTTAAATAGGGATAAAAAGACAGAAATGCCAGGGTGTAAGCTTATCCCATGGTTCTCTAAGTTAGAAATCAAATTGCTGAATGGACAGTGATTTTAGGGTATCTGTACTTTGCTGGAAAAAGCCGAGGAGGCCACCATTTTGCTTGTTTAATGGATCTGAGAGCCTGCATGCAGGGAAAACTTTTCATCTGGCTTCTCACAGGATTTCCTCAAAAAAGACTGCTGTTTGGGTCTGGGAAGAGGAGTAGAACTTGAATGTGAGATTAATGAGTTGAAATCTACCCTTCGAAAACTGTCACCTTCAGAATGATGTTTCTGAAAAGTGAGAATTGGGAAATTACAAAGAAAGACCGGAGTCAGATAGGAACGACATTCTAGCGGTTGGAGCCATTGGCTACGAGAGCCTAATTATGTGTTAGAGTAATTAGGCAGGTAGATCATAAAGAGTTCAGATTTATTAGCCAGAAACATGGGAAGCTTTATCTAGTGGCCAAAAGGATTTTAGTCCCAGTATGTCAGTTGTCCACACACTTTCATTAGGGCTCTTTAGGCTCCAGGCCTCTTCTGCCCAGGAAGAAAGAGCCAGGATGTGTTGGAGCTGACTTTTGGACCCATTTTTAAAGAAGATTTATTTATTTATTTTATTTTTTGGCTTTGCTGGAAGAACCGCATGCATCTTGCCATTGGATGGGCCCCCTCCCCCAAGACATTAATGATTATTATTTTATAAAAGACTCAGTGGAGGAGGTAGAGGCTTTAAAGGACAGTGACTTTAAACAGTTGGCATTTTCCAGGGATTGATTGTGCTTTTATGGCCTTTTCTTTTTCTATTAAATTCAAAATGAATCATCATGTGACACCATGATCATGTTTTAAAAGCTGATCAGCCCTATATTTAAATCAGCTTTATGTTCTCTTCTTGTGTTTAGATTTATCTGGGCAGGAGAAAAACTATGTTAAAGGCAATTTGACACATGATTTTTTATTTCTATATCTTCAGCAAAGGGAGTCACAATCACACAAGTCTCAAAACAATTTAGAAATGGATTTCTTTCCTTTAGACAAGATTCAGGTGTTTGTACTAAATAATATTGCCCTTCATTGATAATGGGACCCTTGATGAAATTAGTTTTCTTAGGGATTATGAAGTGGGAAATTATAATTCTGCTGAGTTTAGTCCACTGATTATTTACTGGAGTTGGGTTACTTATGTGGACTTTTTGTGGAATGAATTTCAGGTGTATGGTGTGTGAGAAACCCATTAGTAAGTGAAGGAAGGATTAAATGCCAGTTAGGTTGGATCTGGTGAGAGCAAATGAACTGTTCTGCTGCATATACAAAAAGGTTAGAATTTGGGTACAAAATAAATTAATCTAAGAGCAGTGGTCTGTGTCTCTAAAATAGATTCATGAGACTGCTCTCATCAGCAGAGCAAATTAATCTTTAATGGTGGATAGTCAAGGAAATAAATGGACAAAATAGTGTCAGTGGTTTTTAAGTTAAAGAAGGGGGAACCAGGATGCAGTTAAGACCTTCAGGAATTTACGTTGGCAGAAGTCATTATAAGCACAGCAGGCACAAACCCTCACCCAAAACAGATTCATAAGCCTCTCTTCGGATCATGAAAAATAGGATCAGTTCTGGTGTGGCCTTGTCTGCAAATGAACTTCTCTGAAGATAAACCCTCTCCCCTCCTCCTCCTCTCCAAAAGACGGAGAAGTGAATGAAGTATTTCAGTGATGAGTGATGAAGGCACTGGTGCTGCTGAATAATGCCAGTGACTGAGGAGAGCCAAGCCCAGGGTCACACAGGGATGGGCTCGGATTCACTGCCTGCCCCTTTGGCATCCTGTGCGATCCGGATAGTCAAGCCAATGAAAGTTTGCAGTGTGGTTTTTAAATGCTTAGCTGTTTCATTGAGGGGGGACATTTTGCCATTTGTAATAGTTTTCAGGTGTTGCCATCATGTTTAAGAAGAGGTATGTACTGCCTACCCTTCCATTGTTCTCACATACCTAATCTTTGCTGGATCTTGAAATTCTTCTCATAGAGCCTGGTAACTATGATTCACAGTGCTGTTTTGTATATTTGAAAGTTGCTAAGAGAAAAAATTGTAACTGTGGTGATGGATGTTAACTAGACTTACTGTCATGATTATTTTGCAATATATTCATGTATTATGTCGTATGGTGATTTAGTTGCTAAGTCATGTCCACTCTTGCAATCCCATGGACTGTAGCCTGCCAGGCTCCTCTGTCCATGGGATTCTCTAGGCAAGAATACTGGAGTGGGTTGCCATTTCCTTCTGCAGAGGATTTTCCCAACCCAGGAATCAAACCCGGGTCTCCTGCATTGCAGGCAGATTCTTTACCGACTGTGCTACGAGAGAAGCCCATTATGTCGTATACCTGAAACTAATATGTTATATGTCAATTACATGTCGATTAAAAAAAATGAAATTCTTCCATCTCTACCAATCACAACTTGCCTGATTCCCATGTCATCTGTTGAATGCCAGGCTTTTTGGAAGGAGTGTCAGGTAGCTATATAATACAGGTGCAAGTTGACTTGATTTGCCGTCATTTGGCAGCGAGGCTCAGGGACAGATGGTCCCCAAATGTGCCTTTTTAGGAAATGCTTGGTGCAGTGATTGGGGTGACAAAGAGGAGGCACACAGGAAGTTACTGATCCTCATGGGTTCCAGCCTTCAGAATCCTCCCCTGCTGTTTCTCTTCATGCCACCTAAAGGGTGGGTGGTATTTTTTGGACAAGCAGGTAAAGCCTCCAGAGTTCTGCTGGGCGCCCTTTGTCAGAACTTGCATGTTGCACACAATTGTTCTCATTGGTGACATCATCCACCAAGCGGCAGTTTTAAGCATTTCTTTGGAAAAATCTGTTTGTCGGGAAATATTTCTCATCAAGGGGCTGCGTCATAATATCCATATATCTTGTTTATCTTTTCCAATGACTTGAAACACTTGAAAGAGCGACATGAGTGAGTGCAGCTTAGTCATGCACACAGCAGCCGTCTGTAGTGACACCCAGATTTCTCTTTCTCCCGCTTTCTGATGGACCCACCCAGAGCAGCGCGGTGTCATCACTAACAGATGAACCGCTTTGAGCGACTAGGGAAGGGCTGCAGACGCCTGGCTCTGGTGATAATTGCAAAACACACATCCATCTGCCGCCTCTGGCACAGACCCCAGCAGGCAAGAGGGGGTGGCAGCTGAAAGCCACGGGGCCCAGGAGGGATTAGGAACGAGAGCTCAGAGTGTGGCCACTGCAAGGCCATGCTCCGTGCCAGCCCACACCGCCCAAACTCCAGAGCAAGGAGGGACCTTCTGTTTTCACGAAGCTGCCAGGTCCCCTCAGAAGCCTGCTTTGCCTTTTCTTTCCTAGGAGTCTCTCCGTAAATCCGGTGGCCGCTTGTCATTGAGTCAGGTTTCCAGGGTCACTGGAGATGTTTCTTTTCTTTCTTTTGTTCTTTGATCTCTTCTGTGTGTGTGCTTGTGCACACCTCTCCTCCATTCGCTGCCCTCCCCACCTCCAGCATCCTAGGCTCCACTCTCCCCGAAGTGTTCCTCCTCTTCCCTAGCTCTCCCAGGAGGCCTAGTGTTCCGGTACTGAAAGGAGAACTCTGGAACCTTCCTCCAGAGTAGCTGGGGCCCATTGATACTTTGTACCGTTCCAGCCTCCTCCACTGAAACACAAAGATTCTCAAGTTTTCTCTTCCTGCTGCTTCACTTTAATGCCTCGCTGTGTGGATTAATTGCCTCATGTACATATTTCTTGGCTTTACAAACCTTTGCTGAGCACCTCCTGTATTATGCACCGTGCTAGGAAAACAAGAAGGAGTTGGATTCTTGCAGCCAAGTAGGAGTGAGAAGTGTGCGCAGGGATTATCTTGAATCCTTTATACAAATGATACTTTGTAATTTTTCTTCTTCAGCCTGCTTATTGTGCCCAAAATGAGACTTCTGAGATTTGTCCATGCTCATACAGAAGGCTCTAGTTTATTCATTTTTATTGCATTCCTGTGCAGTAACATTGTTTAAATGTAAATAATCCTCTTTACTATAATTCATGACTACATTAGAAACGGACATGGATCTGTTTGTTAAGACACTAGATTCTTATGCGCATCTGCTTTCCACTCGTTAGAAAATCTACTATTTATTTGAGAATGGTGAAAAAAGAAAGAAAGAAAAGGCTATTATCTTAGTCATTATGTCTTCACCTCATAGGAAACCTAGAAAGGTCTCTGGGTCTCTCAGGTCATGAGACTATATTGCTTTATAGTCTCGTGTGTCTCTCTACCCCCACTCAAGTGTCTTCTGGAATTCCTTGTGAATTTCAGTGGGCACCTTGGCAACAGAACTTTCTATCAGACTCTGCTGACTTTTAGTTCAGTTCAGTTCAGTCGCTCAGTCGTGTCCAACTCTTTGCGACCCCATGAATCGCAGAACGCCAGGCCTCCTTGTCCATCACCAACTCCCGGAGTTCACTCAGACTCACGTCCATCGAGTCAGTGATGCCATCCAGCCATCTCATCCTCTGTCGTCCTCTTCTCCTCCTGCCCCCAATCCCTCCCAGCATCAGAGGCTTTTCCAATGAGTCAACTCTTCGCATCAGGTGGCCAAAGTACTGGAGTTTCAGCTTCAGCATCATTCCCTCCAAAGAAATCCCAGGGCTGATCTCCTTAAGAATGGGCTGACTTTTAAGAGTTAAAGAATTCCAAAATTTAACATTTTTGAACTGTCCAGGCTTATCTTCCTAAAATAGTGTGTTACTCACTTACCACTCTGCTTGCCAAATAAAGGCCCCTCAAATACTAAGTGTTAACATCACCAGATGGTCAACACCGAAATCAGATTGATTATATTCTTTGCAGCCAAAGGTGGAGAAGCTCTGTACAGTCAGCAAAAACAAGACCAGGAGCTGACTGTGGCTCAGATCATGAACTCCTTATTGCCAAATTCAGACTGAAACTGAAGAAAGTGGGGAAAACCACTAGACCATTCAGATATGACCTAAATCAAATCCCTTATGATTATACAGGGAAAGTGAGAAATAGATTTAAGGGCCTAGATCTGATAGATAGAGTGCCTGATGAACTATGGAATGAGGTTCGTGACATTGTATAGGAGACAGGGATCAAGACCATCCCCATGGAAAAGAAATACAAAAAAGCAAAATGGCTGTCTGGGGAGGCCTTACAAATAGCTGTGAAAAGAAGAGAAGCTAAAAGCAAAGGAGCAAAGGAAAGATATAAGCATCTGAATGCAGAGTTTCAAAGAATAGCAAGAAGAGATAAGAAAGCCTTCTTCAGTGATCAATGCAAAGAAATAGAGGAAAACAACAGAATGGGAAAGACTAGAGATCTCTTCAAGAAAATTAGAGATACCAAAGGAAACTTTCATGCAAAGATGGGCTTGATAAAGGACAGAAATGGTATGGACCTAACAGAAGCAGAAGATATTAAGAAGAGATGGCAAGAATACACAGAAGAACTGTACAAAAAAGATCTTCACGACCCAGATAATCACGATGGTGTAATCACTGACCTAGAGCCAGACATCCTGGAATGTGAAGTCAAGTGGGCCTTAGAAAGCATCACTACAAACAAAGCTAGTGGAGGTGATGGAATTCCAGTGGAGCACTTTCAAATCCTGAAAGATGATGCTATGAAAGTGCTGCACTCAATATGCCAGCAAATTTGGAAAGCTCAGCAGTGGCCACAGGACTGGAAAAGGTCAGTTTTCATTCCAATCCCAAAGAAAGGCAATGCCAAAGAATGCTCCAACTACTGCACAATTGCACTTATCTCACACGCTAGTAAAGTAATGCTCAAAATTCTCCAAGCCAGGCTTCAGCAATACGTGACCTGTGAACTTCCTGATGTTCAAGCTGGTTTTAGAAAAGGCAGAGGAACCAGAGATCCAATTGCCAACATCCACTGGATCATGGAAAAAGCAAGAGAGTTCCAGAAAAATATCTATTTCTGCTTTATTGACTATGCCAAAGCCTTTGACTGTGTGGATCACAATCAACTGTGGAAAATTCTGAAAGAGATGGGAATACCAGACCACCTGATCTGCCTCTTGAGAAATTTGTATGCCGGTCAGGAAGCAACAGTTAGAACTGGACATGGAACAACAGATTGGTTCCAAATAGGAAAAGGAGTACGCCAAGGCTGTATATTGTCACCCTGCTTATTTAACTTCTATGCAGAGTACATCATGAGAAACGCTGGGCTGGAAGAAACACAAGCTGGAATCAAGATTTCTGGGAGAAATATCAATAACCTCAGATATGCAGATGACACCACCCTTATGGCAGAAAGTGAAGAGGAACTAAAAAACCTCTTGATGAAAGTGAAAGTGGAGAGTGAAAAAGTTGGCTTAAAGCTCAACATTCAGAAAACGAAGATCATGGCATCCGGTCCCATCACTTCATGGAAAATAGACGGGGAAACAGTGGAAACAGTGTCAGACTTTATTTTTCTGGGCTCCAAAATCACTACAGATGGTGACTGCAGCCATGAAATTAAAAAACGCTTACTCCTTGGAAGGAAAGTTATGACCAACCTAGACAGTATATTCAAAAGAAGAGACATTACTTTGCCAACGAAGGTTCTAGTCAAGGCTATGGTTTTTCCTGTGGTCATGTATGGATGTGCGAGTTGGACTGTAAAGAAAGCTGAGCGCCGAAGAATTGATGCTTTTGAACTGTGGTGTTGGAGAAGACTCTTGAGAGTCCCTCGGACTGCAAGGAGATCCAACCAGTCCATTCTGAAGGGGATCAGTCCTGGGATTTCTTTGGAAGGAATGATGCTAAAGCTGAAACTCCAGTACTTTGGCCACCTGATGCGAAGAGTTGACTCATTGGAAAAGCCTCTGATGCTGGGAGGGATTGGAGTCAGGAGGAGAAGAGGACGACAGAGGATGAGATGGCTGGATGGCATCACTGACTCGATGGACATGAGTCTGAGTGTACTCCGGGAGTTGGTGACGGACAGGGAGGCCTGGCGTTCTATGATTCAGGGGGTCGCAAAGAGTTGGACACGACTGAGCGACTGAACTGAACTGAACTGAACTGCAAAGAAGTTAGGTGAAGCTCCTCTTCTCTCCCCAAATTAAGTTATTTGGAGTCTCAAGTGAATGTAAGCACTGCAAACATGGGTCTTTCCCAAAGAAGGCAAGAACATTATTATATTACAATATACTGTAACATATTTATTCCCTCTTCTGCTATTCACTAAGGCTGTCTTTATTAACAGACAGCTTGATTGTCTATGTAGAAAATCCAATAATGTACCCAAAAGTTACCAGAAATAATGAGTTCAGCAAACTTGCAGGTTACAAGATAAATATATAAAAATCTATTGTATTTCTATATGCTAACAACAATCAAAATTGAAATAAATCCACACCACTCACAATAACATCAACAATATTAAATACTTAGGAATAAATCTGACAGAAGATGTGTAATATTTGTACATTGAAAACCAAAAATGTTGCTTAAACAAGGCTTAAATGGGTACAGAGATACACCATTTTCATGGGTGAGAAGATTTATTATTGTTAAGATGTCAGTTATCTCCAAATTGATCTATAGATTTAATGCACTCTCAATGAAAACCCAGCCAGTTTTCACTGGTAGGCATTTACAAGCAAAACAATTCTAAAATTATTAAGGAAATTTAAAGGACCTAGAATAGTTTTGAAAAAGATTAATAAATGTGGCTGATTAACATTATCTAATTTTAAGACATTATAAAAATCTACACTTTCCTTATTGGTGTAAGGATAGACACATAAATAGATCAGTGCCTCAGCTGTTATACTCCTAGGTATTTACCCAAAATAAGAGGAAGCATATTTCATGTACATGATGTTTTTAGCAACTTTTTTTTATGATTTGTGTAGTTTTCTATTTTTTTAATTGCTTTACAATATTGTGTTAATTTCTGCCATATAGCAACATGAATCAGCCATAAGTATACATATGTCCCCTCCCTCTTGAACCTCCCCTTCCACCTCCCACCCCATCCTACCCCTCCAGGTTGTCACAGAGCACTGGATTTGAGCTCCCAGCATCATACAGCAAATTCCCACTGGCCATCTATTTTACATATGGCAGTGTATACGTTCAGTGTTCAGTTCAGTTCAGTCGCTTAATCGTGTCCATCTCTTTGCAACCCCGTGGACTGCAGCACTCCAGGCTTCCCTGTCCATCACCAACTCCTGGAGCTTGCTCAAACTCATGTCCATCAAGTCGGTGATGCCATCCAACCACCTCATCCTCTGTCATCCCCTTCTCCTTCTGCCCTCAATCTTTCCCAGCATCAGGATCTTTTCCTGTGAGTCAGTTCTTCGCATCAGATGGCCAAAGTATTGGAGCTTCAGCTTCAGCATCAGTCTTTCCAATGAATATTCAGGACTGATCTCCTTTAAGATGGACTGGTTGGATCTCCTTGCCGTCCAAGCGACTGCAGTGTTTCAGTGTTACTCTTTCAGTTCATCCCTCCCTCTCCTTCCCCCACCATGTCCATAAGTCTGTTCTCTATGTCTGCATCACCACTGCTGCTCTGAAAATAAGTTCATCAGTACCATCTTTCCAGAATCCATATGTATTTGTTAATGTACAGTATTTGTTTTTCTCTTTCTGACTTACTTCACTCCATATAATAGGCTCTAGGTTCATCCACCCCATCAGAGCTGACTCAAGTGCGTTCCTTTTTATGACTGGGTAATATTTCATGGTATATATGTACTAAAACTTCTTTATCCATTCATCTGTTGATGAACATCTAGGTTGCCTCCATGTCCTAGCTATAGTAAAGAGTGCTGCAGTGAACACTGGGGGTACATGTGTCTGTTTTTCGGTTATGGCTTCCTCAGGGTATATGCCTGGTAGTGGTATTGTTGGATCACATGGTGGTTTTACTCCTAGTTTTTGAAGAAATCTCCATACTGTTCTCCATACTGGCTGTATCAGTTTACATTCCCACCAACAGTACAAGGGGATTCCTTTTTCTCCATACTTTCTCTAACATTTATGTTTTTAAGCAACTTTATCCATAATAGCCCCAAAGTGGGAATAACTCAAATTTCCGTCAACAGGTGACTAGGTAAACAAACTGTGATACTTCTCTAAAGTGGTATGCCAATTGGCAACAAAGTAGGAATAAACTATTAATACATGCAGCAGTATGACTGAACCTCAAAATAGTTTTGCTGAGCTACAGAAGCCAGACTAAAAAGTATAGAGTGTTATAATTGTATTTATAGAAAACTCTAGAAAATGCAAATAAATCTAGAATGACAGAAAACAGATCAGTGTTTCCCTGGGGCAGGAGGAATAGGGGTAGGAAGGGAGGATTACAAGGAAAGGGAAAATCAGCTGGAGGTATTAGACATGTCCATTATATTCATTGTGCGGATAGTATGCTCATAGTAGTTGTATACTTCAATTATGTGTATTTTGTGGCATATCAATTATATTTTAGTGAAGCTGTTTACAAAAAAAGTCCCTGGGGTCCTTTCAGTGTTAAGAGCTTCCATCCCAACCGTTCTATTAAAATTTCTCTCCTCCAGGACACAATGGCCCCTTTCTTGCCTAATTCAATAGCTTTGTCTTTGACTTAATCTCTCATCAGTAATTCCTTCCTTTGGCTTCTTAACCAGAACTTTCTTTGCAATATTGTAAATCAACTAAACTTCAATTTAAAAAAAATTTTTTTTAAAAACCCAGAACATTTTCTTGAATTTCCCCTAATTTCATTGGTTCCTCTTTTTCAGTCTCCTTTGCTGGCTCCAAGCCTTTGCCAGATCTCACTTGTTAGAGGGCCTCTGCCCTTGGTCTTTGGCCTTTTTTTCCTCTCTATTTGCACTTTTCTGCAGGGTTTTTGCATCTAGTTTTGTAATCCCAAGTATTGTCATATTGAGCAGTTCAATAGAATTTTCTGAGATGATGGAAAAATCCTGCTGTTCAATATGATAACCATTAGCTAGTTTAACATATTATATATGGCAACTGAGTGTTTGAAATGTGGCTTGTGTGACCAAGGAAGTGAATTTTAATTTTTATTTGTTTTAATTAGTTTAAATTGAAATAGCCACATGTGGTTAGGGGTTAATGTATTGAATAACCTTGGTCTAGATTCCTGTGTTTTCAAACTATGCATGGTAACCATTAAGTGATCTTGATCTGTATTTTTTTCAAAATAGAGTAAAATAGAAAATATCTTACACAAAGTAAGAGTTGTATTTTTATGTGAAGCTTTTGTTTCAGTCTTGCATCTCTGTGTACTAGGTTGCTATAACTATGTATAGATCACAAGATTTTTAGGGTTTTTCGTTTGTTTTTGTTTTTAGTTGAAAGCCATTTAGATCAGTGCTAGTCATACCCATATTTATGTTTTCTGTCTAAGTTCAGAAATGGTGGTGATTAAAATGTTTATGTCCTTTGACCTACTACAGAATAGCTCTCCAAAGGGAATAATCCAAATTGTATACAGAGATTTATACACAAAGATGTTAATTGTGGCATTGTTTATACTTTTGAAAAGCCAGAAACCAACCAAATATCCAGTGATGGAGGAATTAAACATTGTAGAACATCCATATAATAAAGGACTGTATAACTATTAAGATTAATTTTTAAAAAGACCATTTAATGTTGTGGGGGAAAGACTTGACATGCTGCTAAGTGTGGGCTTTCCTGGTGGCTCAGATAATAAAGAATCTGCCTGCAATGCAGGAGACCTGGGTTCAATCCCTGGGTTGGGAAGATCCCCTGGAGAAGGGAATGGCTACCCACTCCAGTATTCTTACCTGGAAAATTCCATGGACAAAGGAGCCTGGTGGGCTGGAGTCAGAGTCCGTGGGGTCACAAAGAGCTGGACATGACTGAGTGACTAACACACACACACAATGCTAAGTGCAAATAAAGGATATATTTATATAGTATAATCTTAATTGGGTAAAAATGATTTCCATAGAAGAAAATATGTTAATACTGGTTCGTTCTGAGGAGTAATTGTGGTTGGTTTATATTTTCTAGGTTTTCTAGAAAAAGAACATGTAACTTTCATATTAGCAAAAAGATTATTAAAAAAGAAATCATGGCAGCTCATCATATATTAAGTGTTTAAGCATATTATGTTTTAGAGCTGGATAGAAGCACAGGGACCATTTAGTCTGGGAGCTATGGCTGGAAGTTGTAATTGGTGGGTGATTGTCTGAGAGCTGTTTTTCAGAGGTCTTAAAGGAAAGGAAGTCTCCTTCACATTTTTGCTCCAGGATGTCCGTGCTATGCACAGTTCTGTCACTCACTGGCTGTCCATTGCTGATCAGAAAGTCTGATTGGCTGTCAGCTTTGTTTCAACAAATCTAAGAAAGGAAGACAAAGTAATTATTATCTAATAAATGCGACTTATTTAGTAAGCAGAAACTTTAATACATGAGGCAACAACAAAAGATTGCTAATGGCTTAAAGTGAGAACTATTCTAGATTGTTCTTTGGTTCTGATCCATGAATAGTCACATCATTTTAGTGGGTCTTCCCCAGTATTATGTTTTGAATGAAATTAGAGTGAAATAAAAAAGAGTGTGTGGCATACAGTAAGTGTTCATTTTTTAAGTTTTTATTTCAGATGTATTTTTGAATGTCAGATCAGATCAGTCGCTCAGTCGTGTCCGACTCTTTGCGACCCCATGAATCGCAGCACGCCAGGCCTCTCTGTCCATCACCAACTCCCGGAGTTCACTCAGACTCATGTCCATCGAGTCAGTGATGCCATCCAGCCATCTCACCCTCTGTCGTCCCCTTCTCCTCTTGCCCCTAATCCCTCCCAGCATCAGAGTCTTTTCCAATGAGTCAACTCTTCGCATGAGGTGGCCAAAGTACTGGAGTTTCAGCTTTAGCATCATTCCTTCCAAAGAAATCCCAGGGCTGATCTCCTTTAGAATGGACTGGTTGGATCTCCTTGCTGTCCAAGGGACTCCCAAGAGTCTTCTCCAACACCACAGTTCAAAAGCATCAATTCTTCAGCGCTCAGCCCTCTTCACAGTCCAACTCTCGTATCCATACATGACCACAGGAAAAACCATAGCCTTGACTAGACAAACCATTGTTGGCAAAGTAATGTCTCTTCTTTTGAATATGCTGTCTAGGCTGGTCATAACTTTCCTTCCAAGGAGTAAGCGTCTTTTAATTTCATGGCTGCAGTCACCATCTGCAGTGATTTTGGAGCCCAAAAAAATAAAGTCTGACACTGTTTCCACTGTTTCCCCATCTATTTCCCATGAAGTGATGGGACCGGATGCCATGATCTTCGTTTTCTGAATGTTGAATTTTTGTATGTACTGGATTGTAAATATCAATGTGTCTTGTTTTTCTTTTCAAACTGTGATTTGCAGTCCAAAAAAGTCAAGAGACTTCTATTACGATCTAGACCCATGGTTCTCAGTAAGATCCTGAGACCAGAAGCATAGGTATCACCTGGAAGCTTGTCAGAAATGCAAGTTCTCAGGCCATAGCCTATATCTACTGAATCAGAAACTCTGGGGAAGTGGGCCCAGCACTCTGGAATTTATTTAATAAGCCCTCTTTCCCGCCTGTGATTTGATGTGCACTCAAGTTTGAAAACCACGGATCTAGTTTAGCTATTTCAAGTGAGGTTCATAAACTAATGCTGGCATCATTTGGTGGCCAGTTGGAAATGCAAAATATTCAGCCCCAACCAGACTTATTCCTTCAGAATCCACACATTTCCCTGGTGAGTTGTAAGCAAGTGTTAAAGATTTCGTGAAGTTTGCGAAGCATTGATCTAAACCACATAGGCCTTCAGGGGCCAAGTAGATAATGTCAATGAGTGAAGGCAGCTTGGTTTTTTCTTTAAAGAGAGTACAGCAGTGAAAAGGCAGGATGGTGAGAAGTTTAAGTATCTTCATTTGTTTAAAAATATCCTATACTGTGCCAGTTGGGTTAACACACCCAACCAAGCTCATCAATTAAGGTTAGCTGCAGTTGACTTCAGTGACTTCAAGCAGATTTTAAACCCTTATTTGAATAGTGACTCTCTCATAATAACTTCTTCTGATCTCTTTTAGGAGTTCATTAAGGAGCTGCTCTCTCGGATAAGAGGCATGAGGAAGTTGAGCCCCCCACAGAAGAAGGCTGCATAAGTCCAGCCCAGGTGGAACTCTGCTGGAGACCCAGGAAGGAATTTGGACTTCACGAAGACTTTTCTTAAAGAACTGTTGTCCTTATGAGCAACTTTTTTGGGGGTGGGGAGGGGTTGTATCTATTAGACATTTATTCAAGAGTGTTTCTTTTTTGGTTTTTAAAGGTTTGGTTGGTGTAATATTTTAATAGCAAAGATATCACAGACTCTGGCTTCAGCCCAACCAGAGAGCATCAAATCAGGCAGACACGCAAGGAGGGGCTGGACTAGGCAGCATCTTCTTGGAGAAACCAGATGTTAAGGACCTAAGATACAGGGATGATGGTTTTCTTACAGCTAGTTTGGTAAGACTTTTTTCTTGAGTTGTACATTTGACACAAAGGTCGAATTTCTTGTACTTGTATATATCTACAGGCAACTAAGTTAAAATGTGGATGTGAGTTTTATTTCACACGGATGGAATAAACTTGTGGTCATCCTTTAATTGGAGGTCATGGCATGTGTGTTTTCAAGAGGCCACTAGGTCTTCTTCATGTGAGTGCTGGAGACCGCCAATGTTCACTTTCTGCACCAAAGTGAAAAGAACTCAGCGTATCCGTTATTTTAATGAGCTACACTATGACAATGTGGAGTTGGTCAAGGGCTTAATTTATGGACTTTGTATTATTCTGTTAATTGGGATGCTTTGCCAGGTCATGTACTTATTGCCTCATTTGTGGTATTTTAAAGTTTTCTGAATCCTTTCTTTGAATGACTATTTGAATTTCTCGAGAAATGTTCATACTGTCTGAGGGGTGTTTGGCGGTGGAACCAGAAAGCGCCGTGTAGCAATTCATTCTGTGATTTCTACCAAATACCATATATTATTCTCTCTCCATGAAAGCAGGTCATAAGGAAGTGAGCAGATTCAATATCTTCCTCCTTAGAAGTAGATCTGGGCATTTCTGTGCCTGGAGGGCATCGGACCAGAGTGGGTGAGCTGAGCGATGAATGGGTGTACAACTGAGAAAACCTCAGCTCCTCTGGAGAAAGTCGATGCAGGAGCATTGGCTGGTTTGGAAGTGTGGTAGAGATTTCCTTTCTGGCTTCTCTCAGTGGCTTATGGTGGGGACTCTAGCCCTAATTGTGCACCCTGATCGGATCCCTTTGCTTGGAGCTGAGCCTGGGGCACCTGCTGAGCCCCTCTCAGTTCTATACCGGCTCCTTGGAGAAGGATCAAAATGCAGTTGGATGTGGGTGGGGTCAAAGGTCAGAGTAGAAACTCTTGGTATCCTCCAGGAAGCCCCCACTGCCTCCCATAGAAACCCCCCTCCCTACTGTAAGGTGTCTCTAGGTGGCCCTGTCAGAGGACAGGGGTCAGGCATTTTATATCAAGGGTGCTTTGAACATATTTTATTTTTTAAAAGAACTATGTTTGTGAATTTTATGTACACTGGCAAGCTTTTGAAAATGTATTTAATTTTGTAATGTTTACCAATGATTTATTTACAAGCTATTTACTCGAATAAACGAAGCTGCTTACAACTCTGCTTACACGTTTGCCTTGCGAAACAACATGGGTGTGATGATTTTACTTTGTCAGATGCTCTGAAGACAAGGGTGTGTGCACATATATGCTCAGTTGTGTCCGACTCTGCAACCCCATAGACTGAAGCGCGCCAGGCTTCTCTGTCCATGGGATTTTCCAGGCAATAATACTGGAGTGGGTTGCCTTGCCCTCCTCCAGGGGATCTTCCTGACCCAGGGATCAGACCCAGGGATCTAACCCACGCCTCCTGCATTGGCAGGTGGGTTCTTTACAACTGAGCCACCTGAGAAGCCACAGACAATGGTACCAAGCACCAGCTAGCTTTTCATTTTCAGGTCTTTTGTTCATTTGATCCTGGACCTCACCTGAGGCATCTTCAGATCAGGTGGTGAAAGGAGGGGAGCTGGGACAGACTCCTCGCTTGAGCAGGAAACAGAAAATAACTCTGTGGCCTTGGCCCTGCCTGCCTTCTACTTCAGCACTCCCCCAGGCCATGCGTCTTTCATTTCATTCAAACTCCCTTTTGCCCATCTGGTGTATATTCTCAAGATTTCAGATTAATCAGATATTCCAATTATTGTTAGAATGCCTTACACTCTATGAGTACACAAAAATCAGAACTTACAGGAGTTCTGGTAGGTTTGACCAGCCCAAGTTATAATCTTTTCCTTTGAACTTTTCCTTTGAAGGCCTCTGAGGCCTACCACATCACACACTTCCTGCCCCCTCCCCACCCCCCGCTGCCTTGCTCTTGGCCTGGCATCACCTGACTCCCTGGAGCACTCAAGCCACAAGCTGGGACCTTCTCCTTGCCTCCCCATCCAGGTCCCAATGCATCCGTAGTCACCAAGCTTTTCCTCTGCTAATACTGCTTAAATCTGTCCTGGTGAAATCTTGCTGTGATTGCTACAACTATCTTGGAATTGACTTCCCTGTGTTCTGTCTTATGTCCCTCTGATCTGTTTTCCACCCAGTAATCAGAATAATCTTTCCCCAAAACAGCTCTGATCACTCCACTCCCCTACCTAAAACCCAAACCCCTCTGACTTCTCTACAAGGAATCGGTCCCTACCTCTCCGGCCTTCTCTTTCGGCCTTTCGGACTGATGTCTGGTCCTACTGAATTCCTTGGGGTGTCTGAAATGTTCTCTGTATTTTTTTTCCTCAGAAGTTTTGCAAAAACTATTGCCTGGGTCTGGTACACCCTCTCCACCAACAGGCTGTATCTGGAGAGCTGGGTTGGACCCTTCCTATGTGTGTGTACAGCCTAGTGACATGTTTCCACTATTACCACTGACTATTCACCTGTTGTCTCACCTGTTAGACTCTAGGATTCTTGAGGTTGGAACTGGGTCTTATAAATCAGGCCCCTGGTTCTGTGCATGACCAATCAGAGGGATCAATATGTGTCTGCCAATTGAATAAATATGATAAATGTTTCTTTGAGAAAACTGACTCCTTCCCACCTTGGAGAGTGCATATTAGACCCGAGTGTATATTTGAACCACCCACGAAGCTTTAAAAGCAGCTGATGCCTAGACCCTAGGCCTGACCAACTTAATCAGAATCTGTAGGTAGGAGCAGAGGTTAGGCATTTTTAAGGTCCCCAAGTTGAGTACCCCGGGCCACTGGCCATTCTTGTGTAGCCCAGTGCCCACGTTTGACAGCAGGGCATCAGCTTGTGCTGTTACGACAGGTGGCAACCATGATGTGAGCACGCTAACTATTTCATTTTATTTTCTACTGGAGAGCAAATAAGGGTCAGCACTTGGGGAATGACTTCAAAGGAACCAATTTCTGGCTCAGTGATTGCTTGAACACCTGGAAATCCACGTTTAAACGGAGTGGTGTCCATTTACAGCAATCGTAACAGTGGCTCCCACTTCTTGATCTCTGTGTTAAGTGTTTATCTGCCTTATCTCATTTTGTCTGACATTAATATAATGGGGTGGATTGCTAGTCTCATTTTACAGGTGAGAAAAAATCAACTCAGAAAAGGTAAGCAGCTTACCTGAGATCACACAGTTACAGAGCTGAGATTCAAGCCCTTTAGGCTTATCTGCCTCTTACAGGGGGAAATTCAGTCCCAAACACAGGAGTAGGGCCCCTGCATCTGCATCTATCAGAGTATCTCACTGCATCTACAGTGAGCCGGGCCCCTGAGCTGGTGGGTGGGGTGGGGAGGCTCTGTGGTTGGAGGGGTCCTCAGCCTCCTGACAGTCCTCTCCATCTGTAGGTAGAAGCAGAGCTTAGGCATTTTTTAAGGTCCCCAGATTGAGTGCCTGGGCCACTGGCCATTCTTATATAACCCAATGCCCACGTCTGACGGCAGATCATCAGCTTGTGCTGTTGTGATAGGTGGCAGCCATGATATGAGCACACTATTTCTCATTTTATTTTCTACTGGAGAACCTGGGGCCCCACCTGCTCTGGAGCTGTGGCACAGCCTATTCCGGGCTCTTCTTGTTTTCTACCCTAACAAAAAGCTCCTGGGTTTGGCCTTGGCAGCAAAGTACAGAGCACCCTTTCTTCAGTTTCCTGAGAAAGCAAACTTAGGAGAAAGAGCAGCCCAGGGTGATGTGGTTTCCAGCTCTTGTTACACACAGCTGTTTGATTTTCATTTACAAAATGAAAGTCCCCATGAAAGGCTGTGTGCTGTGCAGAAATCAGTTGATCAACAGTAGATGAGTAAGTCATTATTTCTGGTTCTTTCTAAGAAGACGAAGTGGCTGGGAACATGAGCTCTGTGCAAGCCACACCAAGGGGTACAGGCTGAAGGGGTCAATGCCAAGAGATTGCCAGGCAGGCACAAGGCCCCCACCTGGAGACGGAGGTGGGAGAGCATCTGGGAGGTGACCTCATCCCTTTCCATGGTCAGAGTGGGAGCCACGTGTTTTCCTTGGTGCCTAGTGTTGCTCTGGGTGCTGCTCCACACCCGGCCTGCAAGCATGGGGCTTGTTCTTATTCCTGTCCCTCCAGTGTTGCTCAGCGAGATGCCCGGGCTCAGAGCCAGCCCTTCGTGTGACTGCTGAGTGACACTCCTGCACTTGCACCATGCTTCTGCTTCTGAGTTAAAGCTCTGTGGATTCCCTCTGCTTCTCAGGGATCTTCCTTGAGTGCCAACACTTTGGGGAGCTTCCTACCACCCCCTCACACACATCCTTTCACCCCTGCTTTGGGCACTAACCTGAGGACACTTTGATGGCAGAAATGGCCTAAGATGTCTTGGGTGGGGAGAAGTACTGTGGGTGGGCGGGCCCCTTGTCTCTGGTCTAAAAACACACAAAGAACTCAGTGTATTTATTTGGTATTGGAACTTTGGGAAAGCTGATTTCAGATTGAACAGAGATAGGGGTTCTGGTGATTCTCCCCACTGCTGTTTTCTTCTTCTTTGAATTTATTTCAACCCAAAGGATCCTGGATTTATTACTGAGAGCTGGTGACATTCTCTATGAAGTTTGGGATGTAACTAGCTGGATGTTTGTAATTTGCCTGTGAAAATCAGGTGGATTCTCCCAGTCTTCTGTGAGCAAGAAAGATCCAGACTTCCTGGAGATCCCCTCCTCCCCGACTCAGACACCCGGGCTGGAAATGCTTCACTTCTTCAGTGTAGTGATGCCACCATGGCGTCATGCACTTGGGAATGAATGGCTTGTATAAGACTGGATTGTTCTCTACTCCTCTGGGCTGTGTGGGTGTTCCCACCACAGAACACTGGATGAGCATCTCAGTGGAGTACTGTTATAACAACTGCAAACTAGGCCTTGGAGATCTGGTCTTCTGATGCTTTTGTTGGGTCCATTGGATAAATAAGACCAGCTTTATCTCTGGTACATATTTCCTTCAGCTTCAAGCTCTTCAAAGTAGGGTGTATTAAATGACCTTGCTGGGTTTGGGTTCACCTTGTTCTGGTGGATTCTAGAGGTAGAAAGTCCTATCAAGTATATGGGAGTTTAAAAAAGTGTTTGTGCTGTGTTGACTTGGTCACATTTTACAGACACACATATGCACACAAATTCAGTGTTATCCTTGTTGGGAGACAATTATATACAGGTCTCTAGTGTTTCTGCGTGTTTGTGGCCAGACACTGCCTTAGGGGTGGACAAGTGTTTTCGAGTATGATTGTGTGTGCAGCAAACTGTGTTGGAGGATAGAGATTGCTTCTCCCTCTGGAGCAAAAAAATAAGTGAGCTTCAGATCAGATCAGTCGCTCAGTCATGTCCGACTCTTTGCGACCCCATGAATCACAGCATGCCAGGCCTCCCTGTCCGTCACCAACTCCTGGAGTTCACTGAAACTCATGTCCATTGAGTCAGTGATGCCATCCAGCCATCTGACCCTCTGTCGTCCCCTTCTCCTCTTGCCCCCAATCCCTCCCAGCATCAGAGTCTTTTCCAATGAGTCGACTCTTCGCATGAGGTGGCCAAAGTACTGGAGTTTCAGCTTTAGCATCATTCCTTCCAAAGAAATCCCAGGGCTGATCTCCTTCAGAATGGACTGGTTGGATCTCCTTTACTGCCTATCATAAAAGATACAGGTTCCCTAAGTTCAGAGTTCTTTCTCCTGTAGTGCAACCCTTTGCAAGGCAGTTGTCACTCAGCCTTCTTTGCAACCCCCTGTGCGAATTAGGACTTGCAAAATCATCATTCCAAAATGCTGCTGCTCTAGCTACTGTTCTTGTGAATAATAAGATGTCCTCTCTCTCTGACCCGGGAGTATTGGGTCTTTGATGTATTCCTGGCTCTCAGGCAGGCTAACTTTTCAACTTGGAAATAGAATCAAACCTCATACCCCGCCCAAGTCTTGGCAATGATCAGTCTTCCTGGTCTCTTTGAGTATGATTTGCATCATTCGTGTTGGTGGGCTGGAGTCCATGGGGTCGCTAGGAGTTGGATACGACTGAGCGACTTCACTTTCCCTTTTCACTTTCATGCATCAGAGAAGGAAATGGCAACCCACTCCAGTGTTCTTGCCTGGAGAATCCCAGGGACGGGGGAGCCTTGTGGGCTGCCGTCTGTGGGGTCGCACAGAGTCGGACACGACTGAAGCGACTTAGCAGCAGCAGTGTAACTAGTAGATACTTTCTTTGGTTTAGACCCTAATTTGATCCATCGTTTTCGATTATAGACAGTCAGAAATTTTCTTTAGAGAGATTTCATGTCTGGAAATGATTTTCTGTTGGCAGAATTTACTTTAACTTTCACAAAAGCTATTTTTTCTCTCTCTCCTTGTTAGCAACAAAAGGAGGATGCTGTGTGGTAGAGATAAGGGAAAATGGGCCGATGGAAGAGAGACATAGCAAATTTACAGAAAACTGACACTCTAGAGTGAAGCTGAGAAGACAGGCAGATGGCAGTTCTTGTCTTGAATCTTTCTCTTTAAAATAGGTATTTAAATAATATGAGTGGCAGTTTATCACATGCTACCTTGACATCCTCAAATTAAACTCCAAAAGTAGTTTAGTGACTGTAAACTTTATTTGCAGTATCACAGTCAATCCAGTGGTCCCTGAACAATAAAATAGGAAAGTAAGCTCATGGAATGAATTCCTGGTGCTCCCAGATCGCAAAGTGATCCATATAAAGTGTAACGCATCATACCCCTTGGGGTCACAAGTTGCTTGAGGGTAAGTGATTTTGCAGGTTTCTTTTCCTCTTAGTAGTAGTAGGAAATTACTCCTGGTGTGGATTAGATTTGTAAAGGGGGCCGCTAGTGACTCAAACCCCCTTTCTGATAGCTATGGATTAGGAGACAAATAAGGCAAAGTATCTTAATTTAAAAAAATATTTTTATAGCATTTAGCACCTCACTCTTTTTGGCTGTAACCCCAACATGGAGCACCAAAATGCATAATCTATAGTGTAGGCTTAGAGAATCATCTCTTTCTGAAATTAATGATGGGTGAGGAGTTGAACCAAACCTCCCAAATTGCTTAAAAAAAAAAAAAAAAGTATAGTTTTTTTAATCTTTTATTGTGTTCCAAACATGTGCTCCTTTTTTCATTTTTAAAATTTTTTACTTTTTGGCTATGCTGCATGGCATGTGGAAATTTAGTTCCCTGACCAGGGACCAAATCTGCACCCTCTGCATTGGAAGTGTGGAGGCTTAACCACCGGACCACCAGGGAAGTCCCACACGCTCCTTTCAGAGCTGAGAGCGCCCTGCCTATCTCTTTAAGCTTGTGCTTGTGCTAAGTCACTTCAGTCCTGTCGGAATTCTTTGTGGCCCCATGCACCATAGCCCGCCAGGCTCCTCTGTCCATGGGGTTCTTCAGGCAAGGATACTGGAGTGGGTTGCCATGCCCTCCTCCAGGGGATCTTCCTGACCCAGGGATCAAACCCATGTGTCTTATGTCTCCTGCATTGACAGGCAGGTTCTTTACCTTTGAGCCACCAGGAAATTCTCATGTTTAAGCTAGGAGTTCTTAAAGCTACAGCTCATGTGGCCTTAAGAGGAATCTTCAAAACCTCTGAAACTTTGTAAAAGAGAAAGCAAGAGATCAGACAGAGATAGAGACACACACAGAGCAACAGAGAGAGAGTGCTCTAAAGGAGAGACATAAATTGCTTCAGAGAGGGAAGAGGAGAGAGGTGGGAACATTTCGGGCAGGAGAGGGTCTAGGCTCTCTTCAGGTTCCCACAGTGTCCATCCCTAGAACAGGTGAAGAAACAGGCTCTGGAGGCCATAGTCCCATGGGAAGCCAGGGTTGCTGGGTGTTCCAGAAGAGCTGGGCAAGCCCACCCTCCCCTCCTGGGCCCCAGCCCTCCCTGATTCCCTGGTTTCCGTCTTTCCCACCTCATCCTCAGAGGTTCCGCTTGCTGAATTGCTTCTGTGAATATTAGCTTCTCCCTGAGATGCTGCTCCCAGAGCAAACAGCAACCTGCCCAGCAGGGAAGCCGCTGGGGATGGTCCTGCGCACCGCCACGCACATACACTGACTTATTCAGGAGGTGAGCTCCATGTCCCTTTCCTCTTCTGCTTTTTTGGGATGAATTCCACTCATAGGTTCTGAGGATCACACGTTTTTGATGCAGATTCACCTCCAACAGGCTCAGCTTCACAGGTCTGCTTCAGTAGCCCATGCCCTTTGCCTCAGCAATGCACGCCCTGAGCTGACAGAACACCTGGAAAAATATCTTTCCTCCCCCTCCTATCCCTTCTGGAATCTTGTTTAGATCATCAAACAAGAAAATGCATGAAAACAAGCATGTGAGTATTGGTATACAATGCACCGAAAGGAGTGGAAGAAAATCCACACCTTGTCATCCTGTCCCTGGGGAAAAAGCAAGGAAAGAAAGGGTAGGAATAATGCCTTGGCCTTCGACAAAACACTTCTCTGTATATGCTTCTGTTGTTCCAGAGGCACACAAATGTATTATATTTTTATATTATTACAATTATTATATATATAATAATTATATATTATATATTATTAGTATAATTATATTAATATAAATATATTTATATTATATTTGGGCTGGGAATTTAAATTCCATAAAGTATTTTATAATTTCTAGGAGGAAGTCAACCCTTAATTTTTCTTGCTCATGTTTTATCATGAGTCTCATTTAATCCAAAGTGTTGCTTCCTAACTTACAATCTTTCTGTGGAGGAAACACGAAAGATGCTTCATAAAGCCACTCTGCAAGCAGGATGCACATTTCAGAACAGAACTTTCCCCCTGCTTAAATAGTTGCTCACCCTTCCACCTCCCAAGATCAAGAATGACTCATTCGTGTACAAGATGAACCAGCCAAAGCAACATTTCTAATGGGCTCCAGACCCTGAAGGCAGAAACCCTTTAAGAATTGAAATTCCCATTTTATTGTGAACAACAAATATCAGATGGAATGTCCATTTAGCGATGATTGCCCAGAGGAAAACAAGCAGAAGCTAAGAACTCTTAAGATTATAACCCATCATCAATCCAGTCAACTCCCTCAGATACTAACTTCATTACTAAAGGGTCATTATGTTTGTGTTGTCAGGGTTTTCTTGAAAAGTCCTTAGTGGCTATTTATGGGTCACTGGGAAAGCAAGTGTTAATGTCTGCCTTGGATGCTTTAGGACTGACCCTTCAAATGATTATATGGGATTGGCTGAGTCTGGAAGTTGTGTTGGTTTTCCACCCAAGGCTTCACAAGAGCTTTTAAATTGCCTGTAGCTGTCAGAGGGGATCATCTCCTCAGCAAAGTGGGTGGAGCTTGCCCATCACACCACAGTTCAGGTTTTTACAATAATGCTGCTGTGGCCTCTGGTCTCCCCTTTCACTTTAAATGGTGGTTCTGAAGTCAAGCTCTAGTGCTGCTGATTTGGGGCTTCCCTGGTGGCTCAGATAATAAAGAATCTGCCTGCAGTGCAGGAGACCTAGGTTTGATCCCTGAGTGGGGAAGATTCCCTGGAGAAGGGAATGGCAACCCACTCAGGTATTCTTGCCTGGAGAATTCCATGGACAAAAGAGCCTGGGGGGCTATAGTTTATGGGGTTGCAAAGAGTTGGGCATGACTGAGCAACCAAGCACACACACATAGTTGATTTACAATGTTAATTTCTGCTATACAGCAAAGTGATTCAGTTATATATATATATATTCTTTTAAAAATTCTTTTCTATTATGGTTATTCACAAGATATTGAATATAGCTCCCTTAGTGCTGTGCTGCTGATTTTATAAGAATCTTATAGGAAACAAGCTTGGGTTACTAACAGGGGTGGGGTTAGCACACACACCCTCTAGAAGAGGCTTCAGCAGCCATAACAAGGCCCCTGGGCCCCTGTCCTCCTCCACACAGCGACCCCCCTACCAATTTATCAGAGGCCCCACAGTCAGGCATTCATTCTCCTTCAAGTTAACCAGAATATACTCCTGGGATCTTAAGCTTTAATCATCTTTATTTTTGTCAAGTATGGACCATCATGTCTTTTGGCCCCTACTGTGATATAGGGTTCCTCAAACAAAGTACTTCCCTGGTGGCTCAATCAGTAGAGAATCTGCCTGCATTGCAGAAGTCCTGGGTTCAATCCCTGGGTCTAGAAGATCCCTTGGAGGAGGAAATGTCAACCGACTGCAATATTCTTGCCTGGGAAATCCCATGGACAGAGGAGCCTGGCAGGCTACAGTCCATGAGTTGCAAAGAGTTGGACACCACTGAGTGACTAAATCACCACCAAAGTAAGGGCATCTCTTGTAATTAAAAATGCTAAAATAGCAAAAGTAAATACGTATCGAGGCAGGCCCTGCCTTGGCACTAGGTGAAGCAGTCTGTGATTCTGGTACGTGGATCTGAATATTTTGTCCACAGAGTGTGGTGCAAATATTGCAGAGAAAGGTAAAGCTCAGAAAATTACCAGAGGGGCCTTGGATAAGTTTGCAAAGAGGTAGATGGGGCAGGTATGGCCTTCACTGTGATAAAGTCCACTGAGGGCCCCACGTGGGCCCTAGGAGGTTGGTAGAGTGAAAAAAGCACTTGGATCTGTCAGAATCCAGCCTGGTGTCTTTGGGCAAGTGATTCTGTCTGGGCTTCCATCTCGTCCTCTTAAAATTAAGAATATTTGCCCTAACTATCTTGCGGAGTAGAAATGAGCAATAAACGTTAAGGGTCGGCCACAGCATTAACGTCTACTGGAAGCTTGATTGGTTTGATCTCCTTGCTGTCCAGGGGACCCTTAAGAGTCTTCTCCAGGACCACAGTTTGAAAGCATCAGTTCTTCTGCACAGCCTTTTTTATGGTCCAACTCTCACATCTTACATCTCGCCCAGCACCTTATTACTATTATATGCATGTCATTACTTAGAATATCTTTCTTTCTCATTCTCAGTTTCAAAAATGATGATCACTACCCTTAGGGCCCTTGTTTTTTCTCCTCTCTCTTCCTTCTCCATCTGTTACCAACCACAAGGTTCAACAACAAGGGTGGAGCCGGGGGAAGTCAGTGGAGTTGACAGCACAGCTTAAGTCTATGAGGCCACCATCAAGAGTCTCCAGGGGCAAGGCTGGAGCTCCTACCTGTGGGGGACAAGGATCTGAACCCCAGGATTCCCCAGGTTTTCCAATTCTGTAGTTAGAAGCTTGGAGGAACTGAAAGAACTTTGGGTTGATCCTTGCTGTCTGTGTATTATATTTTGTCTTTATTAGAACTGAAATGTGTTTGTATCACTTCTCCTTCTTGTGGTCATACCTGGCTGGGGGTGGAGATAGCCTTTGGGTCAGTACCCTAAATCCAGCAGTCATCCCAGTGGGGCAAAATTATTGATGGGAAAATGGCCCTCCATAGCTAAGGCTCAAAGAAGGTGAAATCCATCTAACAAAGCACACATTTTCTTTTTTTTCCCCAGTGTTTCTAGGGGCCAGTGTTTTTTAAATCAAGGACAAGGTTATGGAAAATCATCTTTAATTAAACCTGCATCAGTCCCTCTAGGGCTTTGTGCTGTGTTCACCTCTTAAATTATCCACTCCAATTAGCAGAATTCTTCCTCCCAGCCTCCAGGTTTTGTTTGCAGGTCTCACGGTGCTCTGACAGCTCCAATCTGTTTCATTGTGTCTGGAAGCAGCATCTGTAGGATTTCTTCCCCAGCTGCCTCAGGCTGCATTCTTTTTCTCTCCCAGGGTGTCTTTGTTATGAGCCCAGCTAAGGCCACAGACAGCTTTGTCTCTTAAACCACCACCCCCTGCCTATTGCTATCCTACTGACTTTTATTCCCTGCTCTTCCCAGAATTAATCTCCACCTGTCCATGTATTTAATCAAGATATTGACTAGTATTCCTTGTTACTTTCAGAAAGAAACTTATGGAAGCAGTGCTTCCTCCTTCAGCCAGAAAAACCAAAGTGGAGGAGCCTTCTTAATCGAGCATCCACCCAGCTGACATTGCGCCCTAAAATGATTAGAAAAACTCAGTTGATATTTTAAATCATCATTCAATTAATTAATCTAAAAAGAAAAGGGAACAGAAAATGTGCACTTTCTTTCATGTGATCCACATATTGACCCTTAAATACTTCAGCTTCCTGGAATATCTATTGCTGTTGCTGTTGTTCAGTCACTAAATCGTGTCTGACTGACTCTTTGTGACCTGCAGCACGCCAGGCTGCAGCATGCCAGGCTTCCCTGTCCTTCACTGTCTCCCAGAGTTTGCTCAGGTTCATGTCCATTGAGTCAGTGATGCTATCTAACCCTCTCATCCTCTGCCGCCCTCTTCTTTTGCCTTCAATCTTTCCCAGCATCAGGGTCTTTTCCAATGAGCTGGCTCTTGGCATCAGGTGGCCAATGGATTGGAGCTTCAGTTTCAGCATCCGTCCTTCCAATGAATATTCAGGGTTGATTTCCTTTAAGATTGACAGGTTGGATCTCCTTGCAGTCCAAATGGCTCTCAAGAGTCTTCTTCTGCACTGTATTGAATATATATTAAGAGCTATAAATTACTGAGCAGTAATTTTAAAAAGAAATCATTGTAACAAAATATTTATAGTGTACAAAAAAATCCAAGGAAGAATATTGAAATATGTTTTATACTTGTATCTATCTATGTCTGTGTAAATATCTGTATATATTTATCACCTGTGATATCTACAAGCCATTAAGCTTAAGATGTGAAACATAGATAAATCGAAGCCCTCTTATGCCCCACTGCTGATCCCTGACTCTACAGTGGTAACTATGAACCTGACTTTGGCCTGTATCCTAGCCATGTATATTCACTACTTATGAAGGATCCATAAATAATACTACATTAAAAACTTCATGTAAATAGCATTATATTCTATGTATCTGTCTGCAACCTGTTTTTCACGTGTGAGAATTTCCTGTGTAAATATTAATAATTTGGCCACTTCATTTATTCTAAAGGAGGTGTGCCCATTCTCTCCTGGATGGATGTTTAGGCCCTGACTTGCAGCAATTATGAACAATGCTGTGATGGGCTCATCATTACAGGGGATCTGTGTGCGTGACAGTCTTCACAAGTGAATCAAGGTGATCAGGCAAGTCTGGGAAACTCTAGAGCAAACTTTTCCTGTAAAAGGCCAGATCATAAATAGTTTCAGCTTTGTGGTGACAAAGCTCTTGACAGGCCCTGTCAATTCCCTCCAGCCCACCTTCTTCACAATCCTCTAAAAAATATAAAAACCATTCTTAATTTGAGGGCTGTCTACAGTATGCTGGCAGATTTGGTCCACTATCCTGTGCCTGACCCTATTCTGCGTACCACTGAGATGAGGCTACCTATGTCCGTAAACCTATTGCTGCTGCTGCTGCTAAGTCGCCTCAGTCATGTCTGACTCTGTGCGACCCCATAGATGGCAGCCCACCAGGCTCTTCTGTCCATGGAATTTTCCAGGCAAGAGTACTGGAGTGGGGTGCCATTGCCTTCTCCACCATAAACCTATTGCTGCTGCTGATGCTAAGTCGCTTCAGTCGTGTCCAACTCTGTGTGACCCCATAGATGGCAGCCTACCAGGCTCCCCCATCCCTAGGATTCCCTAGGCAAGAACACTGGAGTGGGTTGCCATTTCCTCCTCCAATGCATGAAAGTGAAAAGTCAAAGTGAAGTCTCTCAGTCATGTCTGACTCCTAACAACCCCATGGACTACAGCCTACCAGGCTCCTCCGTCCATGGGATTTTCCAGGCAAGAGTACTGGAGTGGGGTGCCATTGCTTTCTCCACCGTAAACCTATTAGATACTGTTAAATGCTCTGAGATGACTTTGGAATGTCATAAAATCTGTCACCTCCCCTGTCTCTCTGATAGTCTATGACTTTCTTCCTCCTTCCTTCCCTCCGGTATGGTTATGTGTTGCATGATTTATCATTTCTATGGGAACTTCTTGCTTGAACTCAGAGGTTTACTTTGGAGGAGCAGAGTGCCAGAGTCGCTCTTCCTCTATAAAGTTCTTACAGACTGAGCTTTATCCCACTTCTGAAAACCGGTGTGTGGCTGGGGCAGGTGGTAAACTGTGGGAACAGTGGGAATGCTTCCGCCTCTAGAACTACAGCCTCAGAACAGGTGCAGCTTGGGGACAAGGGGAGAAGACAGTGTTCATTGGACGCAAAGCCATAAACGTGCTTAGAAAACTTGGCATCGTCAATGGTGCGTGCTAATGAAGGCTTTTAATTTTTATGATTATCTAGGGGAGAAAACATATGGGGAATGGTGATAATGTTCTGGAAGACAAAGAAAACACTAACAGAGAACAGCCTTGAAAATACAAAAGAAAAATATGACACATCCTGAGGGCTGAATACAAAAATCAATATTTGTCATGAAAAGTGTAAGGTAAGGAGCTTTGAGAAAATGGAGAAATTCCAGACCACAGGCTGCAGGGCATCAAACAAGTTCACACCAGTCACACTTGACACCATTTTAAGTTAGAGCTACAATATTAGCAGAATGGGTTGGTTCTGTTGGATTTGAGATGAAAACATTTCGTTCTCAGAAATAATTTGTTGGCCTGGATAAAACCCCAAAGACCAGGGAAATAGTGGCCCTGTGGCCCTACAGGTGTGGTGTCATTTGGCTTTTGGGGTCATTGGCTTAAAGAGGAGTAGAGAGAAGGGGTGGATGGAGACTGCCCCCCAAACACCAGAGAGGGTGACTGCTGAGCACTCTGTAATATATGAGGCTGAAGCAGGTGGAGGCACCGGGGGCTTCCAGGGGAACTCAGCCAAACCAGCAGCATGGCATCCTTGTTGTGTAGACAGAGAAGTAACTGCAGGGCGTCCCGGACACCGTGAGGAGGGTGCTGTTGGGTGGCTAGCTTGTCTACACCTTTCTGAATACAGCAAATAGAGTGCTCCTCTCATGATACCCTTGCTGGGTTCCCTGGCACCTTGAACCCTATCTCTCATGCCTTCCCCATGTCTAACCCACCAGAAGGCTCCCCTTCCAAGGGATATCACTCCTAACCCAGCCAAAGGCTCAATGCTTCTGAAGGCTTATTCCAGACCCTGTATAGGGTCAGGGAGGCTCCCTCTCCACCTCTCATATCACAGAGGCCTGCTCAGCTACAACTCAGGGACCTCTGGACCCCAGATGCTGAAGCTTCAGAGGGCAGTTTCACTGCTCAACTCTGAGCAGTCACTCTGCCTGCTGATTTTCCTGGTCATGAGTCTCCTAAGAAGATTGCAGGGCTGATGGAAAATACCTTCTTCCTCTGTCTCCATGCCAACAGTACGTGCAGGCCCTGCCTGCCTCTGTCCTCCCTGCGCCCCCAGCAAGGGTGCCCCATGGTGTGTATTGATCACCTTCTGGCACCGACTCACCATGACCTCTAGTCAGCTCTGTCTCCATTTGTTCCCTGATGCCCAGCATGTCTTTTTACTGTCCCACTTTGAGGCCAGTTGTGCAAAGTCAGAAAGAAAAAGAGATAGTCACCTATACTTGTAAGAATTATGCCCTTGGAATGTAATAACTGACACTGGTTTGGCATTTTGTTTCAAAACTGTTTTTAATCTGTGTCATTTGACACATCTCTAGGAAGCAGGTGAAGCAAATTTTATTCAAATATTTAAAAAAATTTTCATTTTATAAATAAGGAATTTAAAGCTTGAAGAGAATTTCTGAAGATAATTTTTAGGCCTTCCAGAAATTTCTGAAGTTTCCAGAGCTGGTATGTGATGGATCTGGGACTCAGACTCAAATCTTCAACCTTTAATCTCGTGGTTTTTAATGAGAATATTATTCCCTCATGGTTCTCCAGAGAAACAGAACCAATAGAATACACACATACATACACACATTTGCATATACCCATACAAATGTGTATGTGTATATTTATGTGTGTACACTATTTTAATATAATTGTATATTTTAAAAATATTAGGTTGCAGAATTATATATTATGATATTATTATTTATTAATATTATCATTTTATTATCTTAAGGATTGTCTTATATGATTACAGGAACTGGTATGTTCAAAAATCTGTTGAGCAGACTGGAAGTTCAGAACTCAGATAAGAGTTGATGGTGCAGTTTTGAGGCAGAATTTCTCTTCTCTGGGAAACTTGAGTTTTTGTTCTTGAAGCCTTGAGCTGAGTGAATGAGGCCCACCTACATTATCAAGCTTAATCTCCTTATTTACTATCAACCACTTGAAAATATTATGCACATCTACAAAATACCTTCTCAGCAGCATCTAGATTACTGTTTGATGAAATGACTGAGTACCACAGTCTGGGGCTTCCCTGATAGCTCAGTTGGTAAAGCATCTGCCTGCAATGTGGGAGACCTGGGTTTGATCCCTGGGTTGGGAAGATTCCCTGGAGAAGGGAAAGGCTACCCACTCCAATATTCTGGCCTGGAGAATTCCATGGACTGTATAGTCCATGGGGTCGCAAAGAGTCGGACACGACTGAACGACTTTCACTTCGCTTCACTTCACACCATAGTCTAGCCAAGCTGAAACAGAAAATTAAACATCACAGCTGTATGATAAAAGTCTTTCCTAGGATAAGTTTCAATTCTGTGGTGGGCAGAATCAAGAGTTAGCAGAGAAATGAAAATAAGACTGAAGATTTGTGCCCTAACCTGGTTCTATGGCCTGCACTCCCTCCAGGCAGGGTCTGCATCAGTTCAGCTTTGCTTTCCCAGTGCCTGGAAAGACGGGTAGCCATGAGAGGCCATCAGTGAATATGGACTCAAGGGATATATGTGAAACTTCCTCATTATCTCAGAGATGCCAATGATGGAATTAACCATATCTTTTTTTTTTTTTTGGCTGCACTGCAAGGCATGTGGTATCTTACTTCCCAGATCAGGGATCAAACCCATGCCCCCTGCAGTGGAAGCACAGATTCTTAACCATTGGACCACCAGGGAAGGCCCTGGGTTAGCCTTATCTTATAAAACTGGTGGCTTCCAGGTCTTTCTAGCCATTAGAGTGTGCTCTGGATCCTGACTGTCAAGGATTGAAATTCACAGAATTCCCACCTACTAGCTGTGCAGCCTTAGGCAAATAACTAAACCTCTCTGACTGACTTCCTCATTTGAAAAATGGGGGTGATGACTGTGTCTACTACATAAGGTTGTTGTGCAAATTAAATGAGTTAATACACAAATTAAATGAGTTAATGCATGTGAAGGGCTGAATTCAGTGCCTGGCATGTAGAAATAGCCAGTAAATGTTAGCTATAATTTCCTTTATTATTTGTGCATCTTCCTAGACTCTTTTGCTTTGAGCTCCACATTCTTATATGAAGGCCAGAGTTCTACATGTTCTTCTTTCTCAAACATTTCTAGGTTACCACTGCTAACTGCACACTGGAAGTTGTGTGCTATTTAAATAATTGAGAAGATATTACCTTATAGAAGAGAGTCCCTCTAAATTAAATAAACCAAGGGTAGGTTAGTATATTAGTTTGCTAATATTCTAGCAATATACCTGCTAAGACAAAGAGCCACAAACCAGGTGGCTTAAACAGAAATTCATATTTTCATTGTTCATTAGATGAGAAGTTTAAGTTCAGGTGTTGGCAGGATCGGTTTCTTCTGAGGGCTGGGGGAAAAAATCTGTTCCATGCTTCTTTCCTAGGTTCGGAAGCTTAGCCTCAGCTCTTCCTTGGCTTGTAGAGGGCTGGCTCCTCCCTGTGTCTTTACATGACTATTGTCTTCTTTCTATGCATGTCTGTCTCTGCATCCATTTCCACTTCTTGTAAGGACACAAGCTATGTAGGGTTGATTATCTGTGAAGACTTTGTAAGACCATATTCACAGGTATTGGGGTTGTGATTTCAATATCTTTTGGGCAGACACAAACTCATGACATTCAGCTTTCATGTTGGGTCTAGTGAATTATAATCAGCTTATGCTCTGGCCTGGGCAGTGCCCTCTAGCTGACGAGTAAATACCCACTTTCAAGCCACACAGTGGTATGTGCTGAGGAACCTCAGCCAGAGTGAAGTTGGGGGCCATCATGCTGTTGTTTAACATTCCCTGTCATTTTAACATCTTTTTTGTATCTCATAAGCACTCAGTTAGTTGGTGGTGTTCATGCTGAAAGATGTGTTGGAACGATTTAGAAATAAAAATCTATGACGAGGTCCAAACACCTTGACACACCGTGTTACCTGATTCAAAAGACAGAGAGCTCACTGACATATTAGAGAAAAAGCTATATTATTTTTAAAAAGCATGACTCCATGGTTTTTGACTTACATGCTGTGAGAAAATATTTCTCCCATTTTACATTTATTCCAGTGTTGAGAGTCCCTTGGACTGTAAGGAAATCAAAACAGTCAATCCTAAAGGAAATCAGTTCTGAATATTCATTGGAAGGACTGATGCTGAAGCTGAAGCTCCAATGCTTCGGCCACCTGATGTGAAGAACTGACTTCTTGGAAAAGACCCTGATACTGGGAAATATTGAAGGTAGGAGGAAAAGAGGACCACAGAGGATGAAATGGTTGGATAGCATCACCAACTTGATGGACATGAGTTTGAGCAAGCTCCAGGAGTTGGTGATAGATAAGGAAGCCTGTCAGGCTGCAGTCCATGGGGTCGCAAAGAGTTGGACCTGACTGAGCGACTGAACTGAAATGAAAAATTAGTTTGGGTTATGGAAGGCTTTCAGGCTGAGTTCCTCCCGTGTAAGCTCCTGCCTTGTATGTGCGTAATACTGCAAACTCTCCCATGCTTTTTCACAAGTACCGCCCAGCTGATATAGATACTCTATCTGTCCTATCTCAGATGTCACTCTGAGGTCTGTGAGGAAGGTGATGCTCCCTACTTTACAGGTGTGGTCACTGAGATGCACAGAGAGTGAGAGGCAGAGCCAGGATAGAGGTACCATTCCAGGGCTGATTCCATGACCGCAGATGGAAGACTTTGGTAGAAGGACAGCAAAATCCTTTTGAGTCAATAGACAGTCAACGGGAGTTTGCTGTATGGCTCAGGAAACTCAAACAGGGGCTCTGTATCAACCTAGAGGGGTTGGGTGCTCCAGGAGGGAGATGAGAGGGAGGTTCAAAAGGGAGGGGATATATCCCCTCTCTTTTGTATACCTATGGCTGGTTTATGTTGAGGTTTGACAGAAAACAGCAAAATTCTGTAAAGCAATTATCTTTCAATAAAAAATCAATTAATTAAAAAAAAATCCTTTTGTGTCTGTAACCACTGAGTTCACGCTACACAAAGGACTGGTTCAGACCAAACTCTAATCCCGAAAGATACATGCACCCTATGTTCATAGCAGCACTATACACAATAGCCAAGACATGGAAACAAGCTAAATGTTCATCAGCAGAGGAGCGGATAAAGAAGGTATGACACATATATACATTGGAATATTACTCAGCCATTAAAAAAGAATGAAATAATTCCATTGGCAGGACATGGATGCCACTAGACATTACCGTACTAAGTGAGGTAAGTCAGAAAGAGAAAGCACCATATGATATCATTTATATGTGAAATCTAAAATATGACACAAATGAACCTATTTACGAGACAGAAATAGACTCAGGGACATAGAGAACAGATTTATGGCTTCCAAGGGGAAGGGAGTTGAAGGAGGGTTGGAGTGGGAGACTGGGGTTAGCAGATGTATGCTATTATATATGGAATACATAAACAACAAGGGCCTACTGTATAGCACAGTATTGAGTATACCATGAAAAACTATAAAGGGAAAGAATATAAATAATATAAGAATATATATAAAGAATATAATGTAAAGAATATAAATATATATATTTATATATATACAAATATAAAGAATATAAATGAAAAGAATGCATATGTATGTATTACTGAAACACTTTGCTGTACAGCAGAAACTAACACAATATTGTAAATCAACTATACTTCAATTAAAAAAAATTAACTAAGGACTTGTTAAAAGCTTCCAGAAAGACAGGAGAGGCCTTAATGGTGGGAAAAATGAAACTGCACAATGTCAATTCATTCCCCTGGGTCCTGTTTCTCCTCCAAGTGGAAATCAAATACTGGATAATGAGTTGTCCCGAGGTCTCCATCTTTTGAAGGTGATTGGCCAAAAATCAATTTCCCTACTGAAGTCATTCTTACTATTAACTGAAGGTCAAGCCGGTCACTAAAGACAGCTGTTTGTCACCTGTTGGGAATAGTTCTCAGGGCAGCTGCTCCAGGCGCTTACAGCCTTTTACAGACATCTATCCTGTCATCACCTTCTTTCCGGCAAGACAAGACACCTCCCTTCCCACCGCTGCTGTCTGGGGGCATGCTAGCAGCGTTCTGCAAGAACAAGGCCCTGAGATGCTTGTGGGCACAGATGCAGCTGCTGGCAGGATAGGAGAGGGAGTCAGGTGGCAATGTGCAGGTCTCCACAAGAACCTGTCATGTGCTGGAAGCCTGCTGGAGTACACAGAGAATGACTGTTAGAGCTACTGTTTTCTGGAGACCTACAGTGTGCCAACAGACCCTCAGCACATTCTGTGTATTGCTTCATTTAATTCTCTCAATATTCCTGCGAGGCTGGTAGGCACTAATGCTATCCCATTTTACAGATAAGAAAACTGAGGTCCAGGTGGTTAGAAAGCTTGCCCAGCTATACAGCTAAAAGTGGAAGAGTTGGGACTTTAGCCTAGTAGGTCTGACTTCAGAGCAAGGTCTCAATAGCATTTTAACAACGTCAGGGACTTTACGGTCAGGAGAGAGAGAATACTAACCCACAAGAATTATGGTAAGGAGTGTAGTGAGGGCTGTTGGAACAGAGAGAAAGGACCCTGGATAGGGTCTTAGGGGGTGGTCACGAAAGCACTTCCAGAGTCGAGGGCCTGGCTATGTGTCCCCGCAGCACCTTATAATGGTTACTTCTGTGTGTCAGGTTGGCTGGGTTTCAGGATAATTAGGTCAGGCATCATCCTGGGTGTTTCTCTGAAGGTGTTTTGGATGAGATTAACATTTAAATGTGTAGACCAAATAAAGCCGCCTGCCCTGCCTAGTGTGGGTGGACCTCACACAATCAGATGAAGGCTGGGATAGAACAAAGAGCTGACCCTGCCCTGAGTGAGGGGGTTCCTCCTGCCTGCCTGCCTGTGAGCTGGAACATGGGATCTTTTTCTGCTCTGGGACTAGAATTGAAACCTCGGTTTTTCCCGGATCTTGAGCCAGCTGGCCTTTGGACTGGAACTCCACCACTGGCTGTCCTGGTTCTCAAGCTTTGAGAGATGGACTAGAACTAGAGCCAATGGGCTCTTATGGGTCTCAGTTTGATGACTCCCACCCTGCAGGACTGGAGACTTGCCTACCTCTGTGATCACATGAACCAAGTGTTTATACTACATCTCTTTATCTTTATTTCGATCTGCACACACAAACATCCCTTCTAGTCTGTTGGCTGTGTTTCTCTGGACAACCTTGAATACACACCCTGTTCTTATCCTTTCACACCACCTACCCCAGCATCTTATCACTGCCTGTTTACTTATGCCTCTTCACCGGGCTGTGAACTCTGGGTGGCAGGGACCAGTTCCCCTTATTTCTTGTCATATCCTCAGAGTCCAATGATACCACGTAGGGAAAGGACTAGCAGAATGCCTGTGGATTGATTGAATGAGAGGGTGAATGGGGTGCTGGGACCCTAAGGATGAGTAAGGATGAGTAGGAGGAGGCATTGGAGGTGGTGGGGTTGGCAGCTGGAGAAGGAAGTTCTAACAGTGGTAATGGCACGGTTCAAGCATCTGGACACGAATGATTTGAGCAAGGCTGGAGGCCGCAGCTTGAGGCCGGGAGGGGTGGAGCTGACAGCCAGGTCAAAAGGGGCTTCACACACGTGTTAAGCAGCTTGTATTTTATCCACACAGGGATCCATTGTAGCGCCTGAGGATTGAGAATCCATCTTGCAGTGTGACCTTGGCTAAAGAATTAAGTCCACCTGGGTCTGGGTTTTGTTGTTACTTGTTTTGTCTGTTCCTTTGCATGATTGGGCTTCCCTGATGGCTCAGACGGTAAAGCTCTAGCCTGCAATATGGGAGACCTGGGTTCGATCCCTGGATCGGGAAGATTCCCTAGAGAAGGAAATGGCAACCCACTCCAGTACTCTTGCCTGGAAAGTCTCATGGACGGAGGAGCCTGGTAGGCTACAGTCTGTGGGGTTGCAAAGAGTCAGACACGACTGAGCGACTTCACTTTCCTTTTGCATGATTAGACAGATAAGAGGAACCTCTGCCTAGAGAGGTTGTGAGCCTGCTATGGGAAATACCAGTGTTGGGTGGGGGGAGGCCTGCTGGGGGTCTGAAGGGGGCAGGGCCAGTGCTCCTGTGCACATGGCTCCCATCTCACCCTCGGTGCCTGGATGCACCTGCATGACATCCCTCTGCTCTGGGAAGCGGACGATCAGCAGCCTGTGATGAACGAGTCTCCTGGGGCAGCAGAGAGCTACCATGCCTGCCCTCAGGGCCTGACACAAAGGGAGTAATTTGTGTCTTGGGAGCATCTAGGTGAATAAACGGTGCCTAGAAAGAGTCTTTAGGAAGAACCGCAGTAACATGAGTGAGAGTCTCTGTGTTAATTGCAAAGGCCATTGAGTTTTAAGTTAAAAAAAAAAGAAAAACACAACAAAAAAACCTTGGATCCATTTGAGGGCCATGCATCTTCACATGCTGGTTTGGTATTTATCTGTGCTCATAGCATATTCAGCTTAGCTGCTGACCAGCCTTTTCATTGGTCAAATGTACTGCTCTATATGGGGAGATGTGGAGGGTGGAGAGATTAAATAAACACTGTAAAGCCTTCCAAACCTGGTTTGCTCCCAGGTAAATTCTTGCTATAGCACTAGCTGGTTGTAATTTTTGGTTTGCTTATTTTCTCAAATGTAATTATCAATAAGGTCTTGAAGGGAAAGGATGTCAGAGTGATCTGTGGCATATAGGAGTACTCAATACAGATGAATGAATGCATCTACTCTCATGTGGAAGATAAATAGGTGGAAACAAGCACTGCAAAAACTTCCAAATCCTAGTTTACTCTCAGGAGAAGCATTTTGCTTTTTTTTCTAGTTCATTAGAAGAAGAGAGGCAGATTGGTTTCCCCAGCAGTATGGGTAGACAGGAAAGAATGGAGAGGATTTTGTGTTTGGTACCTGGATGATGGAAATAAAGCAAATGCTTGGTTTGCACCATTGCAACTGATGGGGATTGTGAATGGTGGACTGGGGTCATGATCAGGAACTTCACCTCTGTTGTCACACTCGCGTGAGCATCAGAAGACTCGAACATGGTTCATATCATCTGAACAGGCACTTAGAAAGTCAAACAGTATCATCAAGAATGGAGATGATACGTGGTGGAAGATAGAAATGTGTTGTCTAGCCTTAGGACAAAGTATTTTTTCCCTTCCCTTTTTCATTTGATTTCTGGTGTATTACCTTCCCCATTTTCTGCCTTTCTTGTCCTCTTTTCATTCTTAAACTGAGTACTCCTCTTCCTCCTCTCCCTTGAATTCCTATTTGTGTTGATCTCATTTAGGACAGCAAGGGTGAGGGCTATGTGGATAAACAAGTGAATCAGGCAGCAGAGATCGTTAAAAAATCAAATGTATCCAGTGCCTTATCCAGCGACTGCCATGTGCTTAGTGTAAGGTTCCTGGTTTCCAAGGGCTGGTGAAGCAGGATAAGCAGATGGCTGATAATGACAAACTACACAGACCTCACATCAGGAAGACTGAACACAAAACAGTGAGTGTGGAACCCTAAATGGTATAGGAATTCAGAGAAAGTAGAGGTGAATAAGAAGTCAGATTGGATGGGCAAAGAGGAACACTCAAAGTATGAAGGATAAAATAAACAGAGGTGGTGAGGTGAGAAATCATGAGAAGACCAACCTCGCAGGACTGAAATGTATTAAGCCTCAGTAGGCAGCCAGCCAGCCAGAAAAGGAAGAGGGCTTTAGGAGCAGTCCATGGGGTCGCTAAGAGTTGGACACAACTGAGCAACTTCACTTTCACTTTTCACTTTCATGCATTGGAGAAGGAAATGGTAACCCACTCCAGTGTTCTTGCCTGGAGAATCCTAGGGATGGGGGAACCTGGTGGGCTGCCGTCTATGGGGTCGCACAGAGTCAGACACGACTGAAGCGACTTAGCAGCAGCAGCAGCAGCAGTGGCACATAAGAGATATTCAATACAGATGAATTACTATCCATGCTGCGATTCATGGGGTCGCAAAGAGTCAGACACGACTGAGCGGCTGAACTGAACTGAACTGTCCATGTGTTCATCAAGTAGTACAGGGCTCGTCTTATGGGGCAGTCAGCATATCTTTGGTGAAAGTCAGGGTTCAGTTCCAGATAACAATGTTCATTACAGTTTAAGCACAAAGGGATTTAACACAGAGCATTAGCTGCTTACAAAATTGTTGGGAGGTCTAAAGATGTGGGATTTTAGGCTGGATCCCCAGAAAAGATTTTCAGAAGAACAGGTTTAAAGGATTGACCCATCAAAGGTCTGGAAAATTCTACTTTTAAGCTTTCAAAGTGATTGCAGCATATGATAGCCCTTGGGTTGGAATAGATAAAGAGCTACCAAGCTACCATCTCCACCTCACTGAGAAAATATCTGAATATTCCTTTGTCCAGCGTGTGCTATTAAAGAGTAATGCTGGGAGCTACTGCATAGCACAGGGAACTCTATTCAATACTCAGTAATGACCAATAAGGGAATAGAATCTAAAAGAGAATGGATATATGTCCATGTATAACTGATTCAGTTTGCTGTATGGCAAAAACTAACACAACATTGTAAATCAACTATACTCCAAAAAAAAAAAAAAATGAAAAAAATACCATTAAAAAGAAGATCAATGCTTGGAGCTGGCAAGAGGGAAGGAATTCTCATTTGCTTCCTATTTTTAATATATTTACCTGGAAAAGTCCAAACACTTACCCTCTTCCTTGCCCCCAATTTGTGCTCAAGCTAATTGAAGTCTGGAGACATGATTTGCTAAACCAGGCTGGGGCAAGCTCCAAGAGAATTGCTGACAATGGTCACTTTTATGGGCCAAAGACACAGAGTCAGATGGATCAGAAGCAGTCCATTCATTTCTTTCTCTTCCCATTGCTCCTGGACCACTTAGCCAAGACTGGATGACTGATGGTAGCTCTCATAGTTGTGGTTCTCAAATTTGTAAGGAGGTTTCTGGAAGCCTGCAGTTAACTGGTTTTGTAAATGTGCTGGGCTTTCTAGGTGGTGTTATTGGTAAAGAACCCATCTGCCAATGTTGGAGACATAAGAGACTTGGATTTGATCCCTGGGTTGGGAAGATCCCCTGGAGGAGGGCATGGCAACCCACTCCAGTATTCTTGGAGAATTTCATGGACAGAGGAGCCTGGGAGGCTTCAGTCCATAGGGTCGCAAAGAGTTGGACATGACTGAAGTGACTTAGCACACAAGCATGCATAAAGGTGCCTGGGAAATACCTCAACCGTCTCTGCTTCCAAATCTAACCCCAGGCCCAGGTGGATTTGGGCATATTCCTGAGAGAGGACAGCTCTGCCCACATGGAAGACTTGACTCCGGATTCCAGCTGCATGACTCTTGGAATGGTGCCACTGTGTCAGCCCTTCCCCATCCCTCCCGAAACATCTGCCACTAAGTTAATTCATTTGCACAGTATGACCTATGACTGTCCCAGCCCCAGGACAGTGTCTCCCCTTCTTTCTAATGATAAAGGTAATATATGCTTGTTCTAGAACATTGCAAAATGCATCCAATAGGAAGAAAGGGAAAACGAATTCTATAATTGTACCACACACTGTTTGCCACACATTTTGGCACTTTTCTTTTTTCTTTTTTTCCACAGGTCACAAGATTTTAAAAGGAATCCAAGAAAATAAGTTAGTCTATGCATATCTGCAAACAGTGGAGTGAGGGCTTCAGCACATAGCTGGAGCTCTCTCCTCTTGAAGGAATATAATCAAGGAGACACCACCACTTTTCATTTCAATATTCACCACTCTCTCAGAAAACTCTTTAAAAAAAAACAAAAACTTTTTATTTATTTTGTACTGTGGTACAGCCAATTAACAATGTTGTGTTGGTTTCAGGTGAACAGCAAAGGGACTCAGCCATACATACACATGTATCCATTCTCCTTCAAACTCCCCTCCCATCCAGGCTGCCACAAAACAGTGAGCAGAGTTCCATGTGCTATACAGTAGGTCCTTGTTGGTTATCCATCTTAAATATAGCAGTATGTGCAAAATTCTTTTTTTTTGTAATAGCTAATTTAAAAAACTGGTGTGGTTATAGCCCATTTTCTCAGGTCCACGGTGATAGGTTAACATTTGGCCCCCACTCTCTGGAAGATATGAAGAAAGGTCCACCGACTCCTTCGGAAGACAGAAAACCTGCTTGGTAGAATCGTCAGGAGTCTGACACATGTCCGGGGAGTGGGAAGAAGATATGAGGGATGCATGAACTAACAAGGGCTTTTGTTCTAGAAAGTGTGTGGACCAAAGTCTCACTAAATGGGCAGCATCTCCGCAAGTGTGTTCTGACTCTGCTGTGCTACTTAAGCCCATGAGAAGTTAGCAGATGGCTTTCCTTCCCTGTCTGCTGTGAAGCAGGACAGGCTGGGGTGTGTCCGTCGAGCCCACTACGGTCCTTTCTCCGGGAAAGGAGTGTCTGTGGTGTGGCTGCCAGTTCGTGATCCCCAGAGGGCCCCCCTAGGCATGCCTGGCCCTGTGAGTGAAGGCTGGGTGAGAGCAAAGTCAAGTGTGGCCGGTTCCTAAGGGAACAACGAACCCTCACTGGAGGCTGATGTTCAAATTTGGATTTGAGGTTAAATATAGCCTCACCACACCTTCTAGAGTTGCATTTGGGAGCTTAAAAGGGCAAATCAGTTTTAATGTGATTCTCTCAAGGGAAAGACCAAGTACATCCATTCATGTTGCAAGGACGTGAATGGCTTTCTCGATCTTTCAATGAGAATGACTTGATGTAAAATGACCCAGCTGTGGGGCAGCAGTCACCTCAGCACTTTCCTTCTCCCCACTGGTATTCCGCCCCTGGCTTTTCCTTTTTATTGCTGATGCTTCAGAAGCGTCCAGAAACAGGGCCAGCTCTAGGAGGAGTAAACCGGGAAAGAGAGAAAGCCAGCCAGGGGAGGGGAGAGGGCCTGGGTGAGAGGTTTTCGGATCAGATTAGCACTGAGAGCTTCAGCCTTTTCTGAAGGGATGCACAGTCTTCCAGCTGTTCCTGGATAAACCAGCCCTGTACCGACTGTGGGACTTTGATAGAGACACGTGGATATGACAACGTTGCATTCTCATTCCGTTCGTTCAATAGCAAGCAAGCTGAAATCACTGATCCCCGCCCCCCTTTCCCAAGTTAACCTGTGAAAAGACGGGGTGATAATGTGGTTTATAATTAAAATAAGATATGTATTTGGTCTGCGTCCCAGTTTCTGGCACAGAGCTGCTAAAACCCTTGGGATTTTTCAAAAGTGATGATTAAGTATAAAGTTAAAAAAAAAATGGATGAGAATGATAAAGGTGTCTTTTGTTATGTTAACGAAGTGACTTTTGAAAGCCCCTGGGTCACCTAAGGATGGGGGCTGGTTGCCTGGGGAACCAAGTGGGTGAATAGATGGCTGGAATTTTTAGTCCCAATCCTGAATTTGAGAGGACAGGAGGAGGCTGGGTTTGAATCCATCAACAGCGGCCGATGATTTAATTGATCATGCCTATATAATGAGGCCTCCAGAGAGACGCAGAAGGACGGGTTCAGAGAGCTTCCGGGTGGGTAAACATGGGGAGGTTTGGGGAGGGTAGGGCACCTGGAGAGGCATGGAAGCTCAGCGCCCCTTGCCCATGTCTTGCCCTGTGCATCTCTTTCTTTTGGTTGTTCCTGAGTTATATCTTTTTATAATAAACCCATGATCTAGTAAGTAAGATGCTTCTCTGAGTTCGGTGAGCCACTTTAGCAAATGAATCAAACCCGAGGAGAGGGGTCATGGGAACTTCTGGTCTATAGCTGGTCAGTCAGAAGCACAGGTGACGACCTAGGCTTGTGATTAGCGTCTGAAGTAGGTTGGGGGCTTTCTTACAGGACTGAGCTCTTTAATCTGTGAGATCTGATGCTATCTCCTGGTAGGTAGGGTCAGAATTGTGTAACACCCCGCCGGTGTGGGAGAATCTGTTGGTGGTGGGGAATCCATGCCACATACACACCCATACACAAATTAGACTTGAGTGCACAATCATTAGGAGGCTAATAAATATGCTTGCGGTGGAATAATTATAGTGCTTCCCAATTGTTTTCACCTCACAAGAAGCATAGAGACACACTTGATGGCAAAGCGGAGCAAATGGACAAACTGGCCTCTGAAGAATCAGACCAGTGACCCAGCCCACAGCACTAGAGGAACGTTCTGAGTTAATAAGCCCAGTCACACTGTATTACCTGGGAAGGTGAGGGCAGAGGGTGTTCAGTACAGACCAGCTGGAAAAGCTTCCAGAGACCCATGCTCACATGGTTGTTCCTCTCTTCTTGCTCCCTTTGCCCCTCTTCGATTGATTGCCTGGCTCTTTCTCATCAGAATCTGTCTTTGGGGATCTCACCCTTTCAGTTCTAGGAAAAAGGCCTGTTAAGCCACCACAAGACGGTATAAAAGGTACAAAGAGAGAAGACTGGTCAGAGTGTATTTATTGAAACAGGTTTCTAAAGCAGTTTCTCCCCAGCATGTGGTGCCTATTAGAATCATCTGGAATTTTGGTAGATGCAGTCTCTGACCTCATCCTTGGGCTTCCTAGGTGGCGCGTGTGGTAAAGAACCTGCCTGCCAATGCAGGAGATGTAAGACACTGGTTTGTCCCTGGTTCAGGCAGATCCCCTGGAGGAGGGCATAGCAACCCACTCCAGTATTCTTGTCTGGAGAATCCCATGGACAGGGGAGCCTGGTGGGTTACAGTACGTGGGGTCGCAAAGAGTCGGACATCACTGAAGCAACTTAGCACACACGACCTTGTCCTCAGCTTCTCTGTGGGAGGGAGGTCAGGAATCTGCCTTCTACCACGCCCTTCAGGGAGGTCCTCAGGTCACTTTGGGGGATACCTGCTCAAAACAGTGTCTCTCCCCTCCTTTCTTCCTTTGTTAACTGAATATCAGGATGGTTAGGGGTCACACTGTGTTTCTTCAGCCCATGTGGTGTTTACCTCTAACTCTCTCTTGTCCAGAAGGTTGTGTGAGTGCTAAGTCACTTCATTTGTGTCTGGCTCTTTGCAACCCCATAGACTGTAGCCCGCCAGGCTCCTCTGTCCATGAGGGTTCTCCAGGCAAGAATATTGGAGTACGCTGTCATGCCCTCCTCCAGGGGATCTTCCCAACCCAGGGATCAAACCCGAGTCTCTCAGGTCTTCTGCATTGGCAGGTGGATTCTTTAACACTAGCGCCACCTGGGAAGCCCTCAGTTCAGTTCAGGTCAGCCGCTCAGTAATGTCCAACTCTTTGTGACCGCATGGACCTCCCGAAGGGAAGCCCTCCCAGATGGTTAGGTACTTGTTTTTCAACACCAAGTAAGCATTTCTAATCTTTCTGTTGTTTCCCAGAGGCCATCCAACTTGGAAGCCATACCTTCCAGGTGAAAGGGTTTTCTGGAGTTTGCTGAGGCTGCTCTCCAGGGACGGTCGGCAGGCCGGGGCTGTTCCAAGGGGAGGGGCCGGGGCAGATGTACTGAAAGGCCGCGTCTGCACTGAGTGGCTCCTGCTCCTGAAAGGATCAGGCTCCAGAGCACGAAGAAGATGCCTGCAGAGTGCGCAGGACAAAAGACTCTTTTGCACTTGTTGCCTCAGCTAAGAACTGGGTGAGGAGAATCAGGGCACTCTGAACACAGGCTTCTGGCTGTCCCAAGGGAGCCTGCCACCCTAAAGCTGAATCGGGGAATATTTCCCCTCTGATTAGTCTCTGAAGTCTGGCAGACACTAGCTGTCTGTCTGGCCAAATACTAGAGTGATCATGTCATTTATTGTTCGGCCAGACATTGTTGAGAGTGAAAAGGGTACTGTTACTTACAGGATGGACATATACACAAGACTGTCCTGGACACCCACCCTAATACCCTCTTCCTTAAGTCGAGGAACATGAGACTGTCAGTGTAAACAGATATAAATCCTGTGATTTCAGCCAGTTTGTTAGCTGAAGTCTATGCCTGACATGTACATCCCAGCCAGGGACACTGAAGTCCAGCCTTCACTGTACCCGCTACATGGCCGGTGAGCTTGGATGAACCATGACCTCTGTGGCCTTGTCTCCTCTGAAAAACGGTCCAGATGTGCAATCTCAGGACTGATTAAGGAGCTCCAGTTTCCTTTCTCTTTTTCTTTGTTTACTCCTGTTCATCTAGCATCTGTTCACCACTCTGCATCAAGGTGTGAATGTCAGCACCTACCGTTATTGTTACTATTTTGAATTTCCTGTTTCAGCATGCTGGCCACTTGATTACAAAACCTAAGACTATTTTAATTGTGGAGGCATCACAACTAGATTGAACCATATCCTTGTTGTTTACATGTCATTTTCTCAAGCACACCCTAAGCTTACCCTTCCTGGGAGGCTGGGAGCTAAGAGCTTCCATCTAGTGTAACACCTTGCCTGCCTGGGAGGTGCCATAGAAGTGAGTTATAGCGACTGAATTGAGCTCATTCAGTTCTGGCAACAGTTATGAGGCTAAAAGAAGCTTCTTCGTAATGGTGGCAGGAGCCCAGAATCACCCAGTTGAGAGTGATAAGGGTTTCTCTGAGTTTCCTTCTCCTGCCATCTGAGACAGCAACTGCTTATGGAAAGGAGGGGTGAGATGCTGCAAACAAGGAAGATGGATGAATAGAGTAAGGTGAACTGCCTCTCTGATGCGGAGAACCCTCTCTACAGAGAGGTTGTTACCATTTGCCCCAGAAAATATAGAGAAGAGGCTTTAGGTCTGTTAATTTGCTGATGACTTGATAGAATTAAGGCTTCATTTAAAACCATTCTTTATACTTTGTACTCATGCGTGCTCAGTCTCTTAGTCACATTTGACTCTTTTGCAACCCCTGGATTGTAGCCCGCCAGGTTACTCTGTCCATGAGATTTTTCAGGCAAGAATGCTGGAGTGGATTGCCATTTCCTCCTCCAGGGGATCTTCCTGACCCTGGGATTGAACCCACATCTCTTGTACTAGCAGACAGATGCTTTACCACTGAGCTACCAGGGAGGCCCATCTTTCAAAATAGTAGTGGGCAAACTATGACCTGAAAGCTGAATTCATCTTGCTATCTTTGTAGGGTTTTGGAACTAAGACTAGTTTTTTCCACTTTTTTTGGATGGTTGGAAAAAAATCAAGAGAAGAATGACATTTTGTGGCATGTAAAAGTTACTTGAAACTCAAATTTCAGTGTCTATAAGTAAAGTTGTATGGGACCACAGCCACCCTGTTGGTCTACAAGTGGTCCTTGGTTGCTTCCTGCCATAGCTGCAGAGAAGTTGCCAGGAGCCCAAACCATGACCTCATCACTTGGCTCTGCTGCTCCGTGCATGGCAAATCTCAGGGGTGCAGTTGTAACTCAGCAATATTTGGGAAGCCACCCCTACTGCCATACCAGAGCATTTCATTTTACTTCTTATTGCCAGCTGTTACAAAAACTTCAAGGGATGGAGAACAAGAGAGGAGAAGTGAGTGACTCTGAAGCTCTGGGTTCTAACGCAGTGTTGCTAAAGATGGACTTGCTAACAACTCTAGACCAGCAAATCCTGCAATTTATATTTGTTGTTTTAATTTTTATGCCTATACTCACATTAAAGTATGGGAGGGGTGGCATTTGAGATGGGGAGGAATGAAGCCATCCGATGGCACTAGACTCACCCAGGAGTTATTTACAGGCAGACCTCTGAGACCCTGCAGTTTCAGGTCCAGACAACTGCGATAAAGCAAGTATTAAAACAGAGTGAGGCACATAAGATTTTGGTTTCCAAGTGCATATAAACATTAATGCTAAACTGTAGTCTAGTGCAGTAGCATTATGTCTAACAAATCAATGTACATGTGTTCAGTTCAGTTCCGTTGCTCAGTTGTGTGACTCTTTGAGACCCCACGAACTGCAGCACGCCAGGCCTCCCTGTACATCACCAACTTCTGGAGTTTACCCAAACTCATGTCCATTGAGTCGGTGATGCCATCCAACCATCTCATCCTCTGTCATCCCCTTCTCCTCCTACCTTCATACCTTCCCAGCATCAAGGTAATTTCAAATGGCTATTACATGTGTTAATTCAAAACATACCTCAAAACGAAAAAATGCCAACGGACTTCCCTGGCGGTATAGTGGTCGGGATTCCTAGCTTCCACCATAGAGGGTGCAGGATCGATCTCTAATTGGGAACTAAAATCCCGCCTGCTGCATGGAGGCACCAAATCAAAACAATAAAAACTAGAAAAAAATTTAAAATGCCAAAACAGTTATGATAGTAACATCAAAGATCACTAATGGCAGGTCACCATGACAAGTCTAATAACAATGAAAAAGTTTGAAATGCCATGAGAATTATCAAATTGTATAAAAGACATGGAGTGAGTAAATGCCCTTGGGAAAATGGTTCTGACAGACTTACTCAGTGCAGGGTTGCCCCTGCTCCTCAATTTGTAAAAATGCAACAAAGCAAAGCATGATAACACAAGGTATGTGTGTATTTATCGTTACATAACAGAGATGCATTGTATCCTTGATTTTGCCTTTTGGCACTCAAAGCCCTTTTACAGAAAAGGTCTGCCTACCACAGCTCCTGGAGAAGGAAACGGCAGCCCACTGCAGTATTCTTGCCTGGAGAATCCCACAGACAGAGGAGCCTGGCAGGTTATATAACAGTCTATGGGGTCACAAGAGTCAGACATGACCGAGCAACTAAATACACACACCACAGCCCTGATACGCCCTGTTTCTCCCTAGAGAAGTACAGAACCCTGGTGCTCTTTGGCCTCATGCCTGAACTCATGCTCACTCCTGTCTGGTCTTGCCTGTCTTCCCACATGTGCCCTGGGCTGCGGCCACAGCATGGACGTGCCCCCTTCACTGCCTTTCACCTCCTTATCTCAGCAAGGGCTGCTTCCTGGGCCCCCTGAGAGCTCTCCCATGCCAACTCCCAGGTCAGGGAGGGCCCCTCTTTCCCTGGCTTTCTGTTTCTCTGAGAGTAATAACAACAACATACAATCATCAAGCACTTACTGTGTCCTAGGAACTGTTCCAGCCACTTTGCTGTAGTATCTAATTTAATCCTCTCCAGCCCCTTGAGGTAGATACCACCGCCATCACCATCTTACAGATCACAAAACTGAGGCTCAGTGATGTTAAGCCACCTGCGAGGGTCACACAGGTAGAAAGTGGCAAACCCAAGCTTTGAGTTCAGACAGCTGAGCCCAAGCATCCACAAGCTGACTGCTTTGCCTTGAGCCTCTTTGGAAACATATCTGGCCCCTTGCAATGGTTCCCTGATGCTCCATGGAGGCTGTCTTCGTGACCTGATACAGGGTCACAGCCAGTGGCCCATGGTTGGGTGGCGTCAATCAGGGAAATGCCTTTAAGTCTTGGGGATTTGGTTTCCTCTGTCTGTGGTCCTGGGCAGCCATGTTGGGTCAGGGGGTCTGCTCTGCAGTTCCCAGGTAGCTGCCCCACCATCTACACTTGGATGAAGGGCTGGGGTATATTGGCGTGGCCTTCCTGTTTTTATCTTCAATACTCTGTTTTTCACAACAGTTCTAAATTTACAGAAAATTCAAAAAGATGGTACAGAGAGAGCTGTATAATCTGTATTGTTTCCTTTATTATTAAAATCTTATATTAGTATGATTCATTGTTAAATTAAAGAACCCAAATTGACCAAAGTCTTATTGACTAAAGTCCATTGTTTATTTAGATTTCCTTAGCTTTTACCTAATGTTCTTTTTCCATTCCAGCATCCCATCCAGGGTACAACATTGCAATTTTTGGTCACATCTGCTTAGGCTCCTCTTGGCTTATGTCAGTTTTTCAGATTTTGCTTGTTTTTGAGGACTTTGGTGGTGTACTGGTCAGGTATTTTGTAGAAAATTCGTCATTTGCAATTTGTCTGAAGTTTTTCTGATGATTAGACCAAAATTATAGGTTTTGGGGAGGAAGACCTTGGAGATAAAGTGTTATTCTCATCATACCATACATGTCAAGCGTACTTGTATCTACATGGTTTACAACTGTTGATGTTGACCTTGATCACCTGGCTGAGACAGCATCTGTCAGGTTTCTTCACTGTCAAGTTACTCTTTCTTGTGACATGCTCTTTTGATCACAGGTATAACTCCGTGTTCTCTAATTGACTTTCTCAGCAATATAGCTGACATATTGACCTCCTTTGTCTACCTCTTGCATTTTGTTCTTCAGTTGAAGAAGGGAGAAGGGAAAAAAAAAAATAAATGGGTATTATATAGTGAACCCCTAAGACCTTAATAGGGCTTCCCAGGTGGTGCTAGTGGTAAAGAACTCACCTGCCAATGCAGGAGACCTAAGAGACTCGGGTTCAACCCCTGAGTTGGGAAGATCCCCTGGAGAAGCATATGGCAACCCACTCCTGTAGTCCTGCCTGGAGAATCCCATGGACAGAGGGGCCTGATGGTCTACAGTCCATAAGGCCGTGAAGAGTTGGACACAACTGAAGAGACAGAGCACTCAGCATGAATGCAAGACCTCAATACAATCAATCTGGCAAAATACTGCTCTTCCTTTAAGGCTCCTTGGGAAGGAGATCATGTAGACACAAGTGCCTTGTCTAGCTGTTGCAGCTGGACCAACATTCAAGCCCAGGACTTATTGACAGATATTACTGAATGAGCAGCAGGAGGAAGATAGTCTTCCCTGGGTATTAGGCTTTCTCTTCATTGAGGTTTAAAAAAAATCTCAAAAATGAAGTGCAATTTTAGAAATTGATAAATATATAGTGATTATAATAATAGTTATCATTCTTGAACAAATATGATAAGCACTGTGCTAGGTGTTTCATAGGTGCTATTTAATTCTTACAACTCAGAGAGGGAAAGCAGCTTGTTTAAGATTGCACAGCTAGACCTGGATCTAATTCAAAGTTTATTTTATTTCCATGGATTCTATGCTTATTCCCTTCATAAACTTTCTGCTTCTCTTTGTTTTCATCTGTAATTAATTAGCTGAGTCTAAGAAACCGACATGAGAAAGGACAGAACATCGGCCAACAAAACACAGCAGATGAACCAAAGTTCTATTCTTTTGTCAAAAATAAGACTCCATTTTTGTGATTTTGCCCTAAAGAATGCTGACTCTCAACCATTTCTGTACATTTTACCTGAATTCTCACTGGGGTGACTTACTATGTTTTCTTGAGTTTAAGATACACATTTTCCCATATTTTAACTTTGTTTAAAATTCAAATGTCTCTTCAATTTAGTTCATCTAGATTGAGATCAAGTTTCTTAAGAGGGGATTTTAGGTTCTATTTAAAGCTGTCTCAATCTGGGGGTTCCTATCCACTTGAGTTCAAATTCTCTAGGGAGTACTTTTTCCCTACCTTCACTCCAGGCAAACTGAGACTTAGAAGTTTTCTGCTGTTTCTTTCTGTGGGGTGGATTTATTATTATTTACCCCAAAACTGAAGGTGTAGCTTTGGTGGGTCAGCTTTATTTGGAGAGTCTCCCAATATTGGCCATTTTTTTCTTTCTTCTGGTTACATAAAATAAAGACATATCTTGCAGTCAATGGTATTTTCAATCCAGTGAAATGTGTGTTTTTTGAGGTCTGATGTTCATTTTAAGCAGTGCAGTAGGCAGTCTTCATGGTGCCCTTCTTATCCAGCATGGTTCTTGCTCCTGATGCCCATGCCCTTGTGTGTAGCCTTTTACATTGAAAAAGACTGACCTGCGCAAGCCAACAGGATGTTACAGACATGACTGAGTATGACTTCGATAAAAGACCTTGCTGCTTCCGTCTTGTTCTCTTCTGGATCACTCATTTTAGAAGAAGCCAGCTTCCATGCTGTACGGACACTCAAGCAGTTCCAAGGAGAAATTGTTGCAAGGGGAAGATCTCTTGTAAACAGCAGGGGCTAACTTATCAGGCATGCACGCTCGGTCGCTCAGTCGCATCCAACTCTTTGTGACCCCATGGACAGTAGCCCACCAGGCTCCTCTGTCCATGGGATTCTCCAGGCAAGAATACTGGAGTGGGTTGCCATTTCCTACTCCACATCAGGCATGAGAGTGAACCAACTAGAAAGAAGATCTTTCAGCCCTAGCTGAGCCCTCAGATGACTGCAGTCCTGGACTTGACAGACCTCACAAGAGACTCCAAGCAAGAACCACCCAGTTAAGCTACTTCCAGTTTTGTGATTCACAGAAACTGTGAGATTATAAGTGTATGTTATTTTAAGTAACCAAATTTTGGTGTAATTTACATGGGGCAATAACAATTAATACAAAAGCTAGAAAAATACCTTATGGAGGGATAAAATATGTATTGCCCCATTTTTTCTTTTGAATGGGAAAGTATTGTTTGGATTATTTTTAATCCAGAGGAAATACTTAACTTGCAAAGATGTCCTTGATTATCCTATAATGGCTTAGCTTGAGGCAGCAGCTCATATATATTGAAGAGACCTTCTGTGGAAGAGAAAGAGGGGAGGCAGAGAAATCCAGGGAATGGGGAGGAGAGTGGGGGTGGGGATAAAAAGAAAGAGAGGACATTGCAAGGAATACAATCCCTCTGAGACTCCCAGGACACATGGGACACTGGGCTTCAGGCTTCATAAAGAATGTGCAATGTACTCAAGCTTCCTTTTTTTTTTTTCTTTTTGATCTTAAAGGAAAGAGTGACCTCCCAGGAGAAAGACTTGGGAACTGACATCCCAAGAAGACACTTGGATTGCATCACAAGTTTTCTATGAAATGGAAGGGTTTTTATCATGCCACACACATTCCTGCCACAAAGAAACCTCAGGTCCTGATGGACACTCTCCGCAGAGGCTGAGACTGCCTTCTTTCTTATATATCCAGCTGTTCTTTAGACACTGTCTTTAGTGCTCCCCAAGGAATAAGCCACAAGTGCTTCATCATAAGGAAGACAGGTTTACAATAGCTGGGGAGAACAGTTTAATTTAGCTCCAAGGAAAGGGCCAGAGTTGTCAAAGGAAAATTGAGGACACCCCCAGCTCTTCCCAGCCTTTATATTCTGTGATTCTGAGGAAGAGAGGGGCCAAACCCTGGTTTTGTGCCTTGATGAATAAAATGGCCTGGCTGGGTGTCAGCTGGCCTGCCAAATCTGGCAGCTGGCAAGGAAGAAACAGAGAACTTCCAAGGAACTAGCTCCATTTGCATGTATAATGTGTTCATATATGCTGTGTGCATATAGATTGTATAACATCCATGACATAAAGAGGAAGATTTGGGATTCTTGAGGAGGGGGGGGGAAGCTCAGAAGTAGACACAAATCAGGATATAGATTCTCACATGCAGGGTGACCTCAGCCACCAGAGGACATTTAGAAAGCAGGAAGGCACACATGAGGACAAAGGAAGTCATTCCCACAGTCAGGGCCCTGACCTAAAGCCCAGGGAGCTTTAGGGCTGTTGCCTGGCAACAGGAGAGACCTAGTAGGGATGCTGGGGGGATCATTTCTCATGGGGGAGCTGAGCCCCAAGGAGCTAAATCCCATTTCACTGAAGCATTTGGTTGCATGGAATAGGTTTGCCAACTCTTACTGGGGCAAAATGTGATGACAAAAGCTCACAGCTAGGAGAAGAGAGATGACATGGTCTCAAATGCCTGCAGAAACAGCAAATAATTGATCCGCTATGTTGTGTGATTATTTATACCACAGGCCACCCTGAGAAACAGGCACTAGCTTCTACTTGAAGATTCACACCTGGCTGTCCACAGTCACTTTTCCTCTTCAGGCTATACAGGAAATGGACAGCCACCTGCCCCTGGAGTGGTGCTGTTTCGAGATCTGGTGTGAAGGACACAGAAAACTCACTGGATTCTAAAAGCTCTTGAGGATGGGGGCCGTCACTTTTTTTTTTTAATCTCTCTGTATTTTATAAGCACCTAGCATTGAGACTTTTAACATAATAGATCCTCAAAACACATCCATTTTGTTGAGTAATCAGAAGCACCTATATTTCGTTGGGGCTCCATGGCATCTGGCCTTTCCCATTACATCATGCCATTTTGCTTGGATGTTAAAGGCAAGGGTGAGCCCCAGGAGAAAGGTTTGGAATACAATATCTCAATAGCAAACACTTGGGTTACATTATAAAATATTTGCTATGAAATGGAAGAGTTTGGATCATAACACACATGCTCCTGTGTAGCCGGAGGAATTCAGGTACGCCCTCACCCAGTGTATTCCTGCCGGTGGGATCATGAAGGGGTCAAATGGGATTCAATACTACTGGTTGCTTCAAGTTTCATGGAAAAGGGAGTTTACTGTACTTTGGTGTGTCAGGTCAGTTCTTCCCAGGATTATTTTGTTAGGAAGAGAAGTTATTCATTTCTTTGAAGCTTTGAGTGTTGGGACTGGGGAGAAGAGGAGGTATTTGCAGGGGAGAGAAGGGATGCCACTAATTGTTGGGCCTTCCCTGACAAGAAAGGAGAAATAAAGGGCAGGAGGCACGGTGGGAAGCATTGGACTTGGAGCTGAATGAGTGAGTCTGCAGGATTGGAAGAGGGACTCTACCTAGGGACTCTTGCATTAAACTGAGATTTTATTTTGAATAGTGTGACCTACCAACTTTTAAAAACCTCTCTTTTTTTGTTTGACATTATAATTTCATTTTCCTGCTAGATCTGAACCATTGCAAGAAAAAAAAAAAGTGTGAGCTTTTATTCTTTACATGCACCTTTGGTTCCTGAGTCTTGTGAAGAATGTTTTATTTATTTTTTTAATATAAATTTATTTATTTTAATTGGAGGCTAATTACTTTACAATATTGTATTGGTTTTGCCATATATCAACATGAATCTGCCACAGGTGTACACGTGTTCCCCATCCTGAACTCCCCTCCCACCTCCCTCCCCATACCATTCCTCTGGGTCATCCCAGTGCACCAGCCCCAAGCATCCTGTACCATGCATCGAGCCTGGACTGGCGATTCGTTTCACATATGATATTATACATGTTCCAGTGCCATTCTCCCAAATCATCCCACCCTCGCCCTCTCCCACAGAGTCCAAAAAACTGTTCTATACATCTGTGTCTCTTTTGCTGTCTCACATACCGGGTTATCATTACCATCTTTCTAAATTCCATATATATGCATTAGTATACTGTATCGGTGTTTTTCTTTCTGGCTTACTTCACTCTGTATAATAGGCTCCAGTTTCATCCACCTCATTAGAACTGATTCAAATGTATTCTTTTTAATGGCTGAGTAATACTCCATTGTGTATATGTACCACAGCTTTCTTATCCATTCATCTGCTGATGGGCATCTAGGTTGCTTCCATGTCCTGGCTATTATAAACAGTGCTGCGATGAACATTGGGGTACATGTGTCTCTTTCAATTCTGGTTTCCTCGGTGTGTATGCCCAGCAGTGGGATTGCTGGGTAATAACGCAGTTCTATTTCCAGTTTTTTAAGGAATCTCCACACTGTTCTCCATAGTGGCTGTACTAGTTTGCATTCCCACCAACAGTGTAAGAGGGTTCCCTTTTCTCCACACCCTCTCCAGCATTTATTGCTTGTAGGCTTTTGGATCACAGCCATCCTGACTGGCGTGAAATGGTACCTCATTGTGGTTTTGATTTGCATTTCTCTGATAATGAGTGATGTTGAGCATCTTTTCATGTGTTTGTTAGCCATCTGTATGTCTTCTTTGGAGAAAAGTCTGCTTAGTTCTTTGGCCCATTTTTTGATTGGGTCATTTATTTTTCTGGAATTGAGCTGTAGGAGTTGCTTATATATTTTTGAGATTAATTCTTTGTCAGTTGCTTCATTTGCTATTATTTTCTCCCATTCTGACGGCTGTCTTTTCACCTTGCTTATAGTTTCCTTTGATGTGCAGAAGCTTTTAATTTTAATTAGGTCCCATTTGTTTATTTTTGCTTTTATTTCCAATATTCTGGGAAGTGGGTCATAGAGGATCCTGCTGTGATTTATGTCGGAGAGTGTTTTGCCTATGTTCTCCTCTAGGAGTTGTATAGTTTCTGGTCTTACATTTAGATCTTTAATCCATTTTGAGTTTATTTTTGTGTATGGTGTTAGAAAGTGTTCTAGTTTCATTCTTTTACAAGTGGTTGACCAGTTTTCCCAGCACCACTTGTTAAAGAGATTGTCTTTTCTCCATTGTATATTTTTGCCTCCTTTGTCAAAGATAAGGTGTCCATAGGTGCGTGGGTTTATCTCTGGGCTTTCTATTTTGTTCCGTTGATCTATATTTCTGTCTTTGTGCCAGTACCATACTGTCTTGATGACTATGGTTTTGTAGTAGAGCCTGAAGTCAAGCAGGTTGATTCCTCCAGTTCCATTCTTCTTTCTCAAGATTGCTTTGGCTATTCGAGGTTTTTTGTATTTCCATACAAATTGTGAAATTATTTGTTCTAGCTCTGTGAAGAATACTGTTGGTAGCTTGATAGGGATTGCATTGAATCTATAGATTGCTTTGGGTAGTATACTCATTTTCACTATATTGATTCTTCCGATCCATGAACATGGTATATTTCTCCAGCTATTAGTGTCCTCTTTGATTTCTTTCACCAATGTTTTATAGTTTTCTATATATAGGTCTTTTGTTTCTTTAGGTATATATATTCCTAAGTATTTTATTCTTTCCGTTGCAATGGTGAATGGAATTTTTCCTTAATGTCTCTTCTATTTTCTCATTATTAGTGTATAGAAATGCAAGGGATTTCTGTGTGTTGATTTTATATCCTGCAACTTTACTATATTCATTGATTAGCTCTAGTAATTTTCTGGTGGAGTCTTGAGGGTTTTCTATGTAGAGGATCATGTCATCTGCAAACAGTGAGAGTTTTACTTCTTCTTTTCCAATTTGGATTCCTTTTATTTCTTTTTCTGCTCTGATTGCTGTAGCCAAAACTTCCAAAACTATATTGAATAGTAGTGGTGAGAGTGGGCACCCTTGTCTTGTTCCTGACTTTAGGGGAAGTGCTTTCAATTTTTCACCATTGAGGATAATGTTTGCTGTGGGTTTGTCATATATAGCTTTTATTATGTTGAGGTGTGTTCTTTTATTCCTGTTTTCTGGAGAGTTTTTATCATAAATGGATGTTGAATTTTGTCAAAGGCTTTCCCTGCATCTATTAAGATAATCATATGGCTTTTATTTTTCAATTTGTTAATGTGGTGTATTACATTGATTGATTTGTGGATATCGAAGAATCCTTGCATCCCTGGGATAAAGCCCACTTGGTCATGATGTATGATCTTTTTAATGTGTTGTTGGATTCTGATTGCTAGAATTCTTTTAAGGATTTTTGCATCTATGTTCATTAGTGATATTGACCTGTAGTTTTCTTTTTTTGTGGCATCTTTGTCAGGTTTTGGTATTAGGGTGATGGTGGCCTCATAGAATGAGTTTGGAAGTTTACCATCCTCTGCAATTTTCTGGAAGAGTTTGAGTAGGATAGGTGTTAGCTCTTCTCTAAATTTTTGGTAGAATTCAGCTGTGAAGCCATCTGGACCTGGGCTTTTGTTTGCTGGAAGATTTTTGATTACAGTTTCAATTTCCGTGCTTGTGATGGGTCTGTTAAGATTTTCTATTTCTTCCTGGTCCAGTTTTTGAAAGTTGTACTTTTCTAAGAATTTGTCCATTTCTTCCAAGTTGTCCATTTTATTAGCATATAATTGCTGATAGTAGTCTCTTATGATCCTTTGTATTTCTGTGTTGTCTATTGTGATCTCTCCATTTTCATTTCTAATTTTATTAATTTGATTTTTCTCCCTTTGTTTCTTGATGTGTCTGGCTAATGGTTTGTCAATTTTATTTATCCTTTCAAAGAACCAGCTTTTGGCTTTGTTGATTTTTGCTATGGTCTCTTTTGTTTCTTTTGCATTTATTCCTGCCCTAATTTTTATGATTACTTTCCTTCTACTAACCCTGGGGTTCTTCATTTCTTCCTTTTCTAGTTGCTTTAGGTGTAGAGTTAGGTTATTTATTTGACTTTTTTCTTGTTTCTTGAGGTACGCCTGTATTGCTACGAACCTCCCCCTTAGCACTGCTTTTACAGTGTCCCACAGGTTTTGGGTTGTTGTGTTTTCATTTTCACTCGTTTCTATGCATATTTTGATTTCTTTTTTGATTTCTTCTGTGATTTGTTGGTTATTCAGCAGCGTGTTGTTCAGCCTCCATATGTTGGAATTTTCTCCTGTAATTGAGATCTAATCTTACTGCATTGTGGTCAGAAAAGACACTTGGAAAGATTTGATTTTTTTTTTTTTTTTTTTTTGAAATTTACCAAGGCTAGATTTATGGCCCAGGATGTGATCTATCTTGGAGAAGGTTCCGTGTGCACTTGAGAAAAAGGTGAAATTCATTGTTTTGGGGTGAAATGTCCTGTAGATATCAATTAGGTCTAACTGGTCTATTGTATCATTTAAAGTTTGTGTGTCCTTGTTAATTTTCTGTTTAGTTGATCTATCCCTAGGTGTGAGTGGGGTATTAAAGTCTCCCAGTATTATTGTGTTATTGTTAATTTCCCCTTTCATACTTGTTAGCATTTGTCTTACATATTGAAGTGCTCCTATGTTGGGTGCATATATATTTATAATTGTTATATCTTCTTCTTGGATTGATCCTTTGATCATTATGTAGTGTCCTTCTTTGTGTCTTTTCACAGCCTTTGTTTTAAAGTCTATTTTATCTGATATGAGTATTGCTACTCCTGCTTTCTTTTGGTCTCTATTTGCGTGGAATATCTTTTTCCAGCCCTTCACTTTCAGTCTGTATGTGTCCCTTGTTTTGAGGTGGGTCTCTTGTAGACAACATATATAGGGGTCTTGTTTTTGTATCCATTCAGTGAAGAATGTTTTAAAATGAACCTCGTTGTTCAGTCACTAAGTCGTATCCAACTCTTTGAAACTCCATGGACTGCAGCATGCCAGGCTTCCCTATCTCCCAGAGTTTGCTCAAACTCAAGTCCATTGAGTCAGTGATGCCACCCTAGAGTAAAAACAAAGGTGACACTCACTTCCTACCCAGTGTGGACCAGCATCATCCCAAGACACATGTGTGCTGGGATGCCCAGGCAGAGTCAAAAGTTAGGCTCAGGCAATTGAGCCAAAGCCTAATCTTTGTTCATTCTTTAGAGAATAGAGGATTTCATTGGTTTGTTGTTTCTTTAGGGGTGGTGATAGTCGTGGTGGTGGTTGTCAGTTTTGCTCCAATATTGGTGCATAAATATTTACAATGGTGGCATCCTCTTGGGGAATCGATCCCTTTATCATTATTTGTTGACATTTTTGTTTCTGGTTACAGCTTTTGTCTTAAAGTCTATTTTTAAAAATGCATGTATAGCTACTGCTACATTCTTTTTGTTTCCACTTGCATGGAATATCTTTTCCATCCCTTCACTTTGAGCCTATGTGTGTCCTTAAAACTAAAATGAGTCTCTTTTAAGCAACATACAGTTGGATTGTTTTTTAAAATCCATTCAGCCACTCTGTGTCTTTTAATTGTTGAATTTAGACCATTTACATTTAAACAAATTATTGATAGGTGTGGAAATACTATTGCCATCTTGTTAGTTGCTTTCTGGCTCTTCTGTAGTTCCTCTCCTCCTCTCTTACCCTCTTTCTTTGTACTTTGATGATATTCTGCAGTGGTATGCTTGATTCCTTTCTGTGTGCAGGTATCCTTTGTATATCTGCTATAGGTTGTTGCTTTGTGGTTACCATGAGGTTTATACAAAACATCTTATGGTTATAACAGTCAGTTATGTTCAAAAACATACAAAAGTTCTACAGTTTTACACTCCCCTCCCACATTTTATGATTTGGTGTCACAATGTACATCTTTTTTATTATGTGTCTATTAAAAATATTGTAATTACAGTTATTTTTAACACTTTTGTCTTTTAATATTTGTATTAGATTATATGTGATTTATGCACCCCCATTATATTATTAAAATATTCACCATTACAAGAGAGTTTTATTTATTAAATTTGAAGATACACACTCCTAGGTATATACCCTACAGAAATGGTGCCTATGAACACAAAGAGATATGCAAAGAGTGATTATAGTATCATTATCCAGAAATAACCAACTCTCATCAGTAGAATGCATAAATGATGACACATTCATACAATGGAATCCTGAATAGCTTTTAAAATAAAGCAATTAATTGTGCTCACACTTAGTCGCTCAGTCATGTCTGACTCCTTGTGACCCCATGAATTATAGCCCACCGGGCTCCTCTGTCCATGGGATTTTTCAGGCAAGATTACTTGAGTGGGTTGCCATTTCCTCCTCCAGGGTATCTCTAGACCCAGGAATCGAACAGGCATCTTCTCTGTCTCCTGAATTGCGGACAGATTCTTTACTTGTTGAGCCATCAGGGAAGCCCAGAACAATTAATGCTTTACCCAAAAAAGATAAATAAATTTTAGAAATGTAATATTATGAAAAATAAGCCAGAATCAAAGAAAATATGTGAAATTATTATATACTGTATCCAGTTTGAAGACAGGTAAACTAAACATTGGTATTAGAAGTCAAGATGGTGGTTGCCTCCAGGAGTAGTGAGGAACAGGGTAATGACTGGGAGATGGGGGCCCAGGACAGACTTCTGGACCACTGACAAAACTTTTCATTTCCTCACCTGTGTGTGTTTCACGGGTGTCCCCTTGGTACACACAGGAAATTCCAGGAGACGATCTGCCAGCTGGCTGCTTTCTGAAATGATTGCTTGTACTTTTCAGCTTTTTATGACTTCACTGTTTCTCACCTTTTTCTTGTGCCCATACCTTGGTGTGAGGGCCCATCTGTTCATAGCTATCACCTTTGGGAACAAGCCTGAGGCTCTGTGCAAAAATTTCTTGGGGTTTGCCAAGGACATGTGTGAATGATATAGGCCACCCGGGGCCCTCTCCTGACCTCCCAGTTAGGTCCTTGGTGCTGGCAGCCCTCCACCCTCCACCCTCCATGGGCCTACAGAAGACCTAAAGGGATTTGGCATGAAGCTAAACAACTTCCCCTTGCAGGTTATTAAGCTCTTCTCTTGCTCTCTCTCCCCCGCCTCTTTCTCTCTTTCGGTTTTTATTATCACAGTCCCTCGGAAGCACGGGGAAACATTTTTGCAGGGGAATGTCTTTCTGGCCGCTCTTGATGCCAATGACAACAAAAAAAGCCACACAGCACGCCCTGGCTCCATGCGTCTTGGAACAGAGCGCCAGGCGCTGTGGACAGGGTAGTCGTGGTAGCACAGGACCGTCCGCTGTCACATGCAGACCACCCACCACGCGGAGGAAAGAACCTTCCATCATGCTCAATGTTGCTTTTGCTGTCTTTCTCGACCTCTTCTGTCATAATTCAACACAATTCACACTTTATTGTTGTGTGAGAGAAAAAGAAAGTCTTCTCTTTTTCTCATGAGATCCTGAAGGGAGGAATTTCTAAGTGTCCCTCCTGATACGTTGGCAGAAAATTGGTTTTGATGCACTTTTCTTCTGTTAAATTTGCATTTTGCTCAGCTCACTGGGCAATAGAGAGGCTGGGAAGGAATCATGGTGATCCTTACAGGGGCAGAGAGGGGTTGGGACTGCTTTCTCTGACCAGGTTTTCATGTCAGCTGCAAATGCCAGAAATTTTAAATACATGCTAGAGATCCAGCACCACAAGAACAAGAATATATTTGCCAGGGAGCGCCATGAGGTTTCCTCACAACTGCTATGGAAATTAGCCTTTCTGAAAAGAAAGTAAAAACTGGTGGAGAGCACCAGCTCTGCTATGCCAGCCCCCACCCTCATCTCGCTCACGGCTGTCACTCTGAATATCTGACCTTCTCTGTAACACAAGTATTTCATACCCCACTGCAGGGGTAAGTATCCTCAGTAATATCCCTAGGCAACAGGCAACCAAGATCTAGGATTTGCACTGTATGTGTCTTAAAAGTTTAACTAGAGTATCTGTTATCTATGGCTGCATAACAAATGATCCTAAAATCAAATGGTTTAGAGCAACAAGAGCTTCTTACCTCACAGCCTCTGTGGGTCAGGAATCCAAAGGTGGTCTCACTCTGGTTCTGGCTCAGGGTCTATTGGGAGGCTGCAGTCCAGATGTTGGTCTGGGCTTCCCTGGGGCTGAGGATTTGTGAGATGGCTCCCTGTGATGACCGTTGGCAAGAGGGGACACCAATGGGGCTTGGATATGGAGAGAAAGCCTTCCAAGCCAACGTGACTCTCTGCAGAGCTTGTCAAGGGCCAATATGGGGTTCAGCATGGGGGTGAGTTGGTCAAGGGGTGAGCAGGGGAAATGCAGGCAGCCATGAGAGGGAAGATGAAATGAATTTAGGTTAAACCATCCTGAAGAGCGTTGTTACTGAGTCTCTGTCTTTTGGGGCACAAAGAGATCTCATTTGGAAGACTGCGCACACACACCTGTGCAAGAGGCCTGGCAATCTGAAGGAAAGGATGTCGGGTAAGATGGAAGGTCCTCAGCAGCAGTGATCAGAGCTTGACGATGACCTACTTCTCTACTCTTCCCAGGTAATTACTGGACGGGTGAGGCTGAACCATGTGTAAGTCACTGCTGGAAAGAGAGCTGAGTGAAAGCCCCTCATGAGAAAAGAGCTGCATTCAACAACTCCTTTTTCTTTTCTACACACTCCAGCACATTCTGGCTTTTAGGCAGCAGACACACATGCTGTGGTGTAACAGTACCACAGAGACACGTCTCATAAAACATTAGCAGACTCATTCTTAGTATGGAATTTAGGGTGACCCTCTTCCAACAATGCTGTCTGATTAGAAACCAGAGTTCTAAGAGGTTAGCTGATATCCTCAAGGCTGCTGAGTTATGAGTGGCAAGACTGCTCCTGGACTGATTTTCTGACCTGCAGGCCAGCACTGTCTCTGTTACTTTACTGGAGAGATTCAGGCAATGTTTTACTAGACAATGAGCTGCCTCATCCCCATAGACCCAGTGGAAGTGCAGGGCTCACCCACTACACAGCTAGAAGCATCCTTTTATCAACACACTCGAGGGCAAGGAGATAGTGCGGGGTTGTTTAGGCTGCTAATGGATTTCCCTCCACATGCCCTGTGATGTCCCCAACCTGACCCTGCATTGTGCCATGGGACACAGTGGAAGCCTGCTAACACTGACACATCCTTATAAGGGATAAAATAATTTGTGCACAAAGCCTCTGGCTCAGGGCACCTAACAGCTGTGTGCAGCACTCCTGGGCTCCCAGAAACTAGCCTTTCTGTAACCTCGGGAGTCAGAGAGCCCGCGTACATTCTCCCATTCCCTGCAGGCCACCTCAGCGCTCCCTGATGGGATGGACTCTGTGGCTGCTAAGATAATCCATATTTTTAACTCCCTGGGTCTTTGAAGGATTCACATGGGTAAAAAGAGGCTCCAGGCTCTTTTCTGATGAGGCTGAGTTGATAGACGTCACCAACATATTAGTGTCAGCTTTTCAAAATCACATTAAGGTTTGTTCATGTCAAATCAGTCTGGACAGTGACTCATACGAATTAGTGACTTGGTTTTTGAGGGCTGAGCTGGGAGAAAGAGTCTGTACAGAACCAAGTGCTCACAATGCACAACGATGGGTTGTTCACAAGCAACACTTGCTTTTCTGTTCTATTCACAATTCAGGGCTATGGGTAGTTGGACAAGGAGGGAACGAAGTCAGTATATGAGGCTCCAGCTGGTGGGCCCTGTGTACCTAAGGCGGTGATGGTTTTGTTTTATTATTATTATTTTTAACTTTTGGCTGCATTGCTATGGGATCTTCATTCCCTGACCGGGGATTGAACACGTGCCCACAGCAGTGGAAGCATGGAGTCTTAACTATCGGATAGTCGGGTAAGTGCTACAATGGTGATGGTTTTAGATATTGTCATTTGTCCCTCGATTTTGACTACAACTCACTTCTCATCCTCAGGTTGGCATCCCTAAAAAGAGGCTTATTGAGATAATCTTTGTGTGGTCCTGATTTAGTCTTCCACCCAGCTCTCTATAGGAGGATGGCTGTGACCACTTATCACTCCTTCAGCCCAACAATCCTCTCCCCTGGTAAAGCTGTGACAGTTGAAACACTGGGGTCTGCTCCTAGGTGCAAGGGGATTGGCTGGCATAAACCAGTGGCTTCGGCAACTTCAGCAACAAAGATCAAAGCCAGCCACACAGGTTTATTGCAAGCAAGAGGCTGAGTTTCAGGGAAAATCAGCAGGAATCAAGCCGTTAGGAAGTGTTGCCGACTGCAATTACAGGGTGACAGTTCTGACTGGTTTACAGGCAGGGCTGTGCTAAATTTAGCATGTGACTTTATTGGTGTTGACTGGTAACATCCCAAGGATGCAAGGTGTGAGGCACTTTCCAGCAGCAGGACCTTGTGTCGAGGGTGGAAAAAGGACACCAACCGGGAAGCACGTTGGACCCAGGAAACAAGGAGAGCTGGGGGCTGATCCGAAGCAATTCTCTGAACTGGGACTGCAGTGTTGGGCCAGCTGGAGCTTGTAGGGGCCCATTTCCCCCTTCTCTGTACTCTGTACCACCTGTACACCTGTGTGGTTTATCCTACCACAAGGCACATAGGGAGTTAGGCTATTTCTGGAAGATTCCTATCACAATAAATTTAAACTTAAACAGTTAAAAATAGCTGCTGCTGCTTCTTCTTCTTCTTCTTTTTTTTTTAATTAGACAAACCAGACTGATCAGATAACTGTGAAAAGTTTCCGGAACAAGACACTCTACAGAAAGGGTCAGCAAACTGGTCCACAGGAGAACTACCTGATTTTGTAAATTAAGCTTTATTGAGACACTGCAGCACCCACTAGTTCATGAATGATCCACGGCTGCTTTCAGGTCACCACGGAAGAGCTGGGCAATGCAACCAGAGAGCCAGTGGTGTGCAAGATTTCAAGCACTTGCTATCTGGCCCTTTAAGGGAGTTTTCTGACCCGTGATCTGGAGCAACAGCCCATGGACCAGTTCTTTTCAGTACCATTGACCCTTGAACAACATGGATTTGAATTGCATGGGTTCACTTATACACGGATTTTTTTCAGCAAATATATTGGAAATTTTTTCTGAGATTTTCCATAATTTGAAAAAAAATCACACAGTCTAGAAATATACAAAAATTAAGAAAAAATTAGGTATGTCATGATTGCATAAAATATATGTAGATACTAGTCTATCCTCACATCAGCATAAGGTGGGTGATATTTAATATAAAATTAATACTTTAATATAAATTTTTTAAATGTCAGTTTTTGTACTGTTTTATCACTTTGCTTTCAAAGAATTATGTTACCATACAGTTTATCTCAGTTTCTAATAATTGGAGAAATTGTGAATTGTTCTATCATCACAGGTAAGTGATGTTTTTAAAAAATGTAACAATGTTTCTAATACTATGGTATGAATATTTATGACAATTCATTTCTTATTGTAGAGACTAGTCTACCATGAAGCAATTGTATTGATTATACCAGGCAACAATAAGGCAGTTATATTGTTGCTTCTTCATAATCAGGGCATGAATCGTTATTCCTAGAAATAAATATCTGAGTTTCTTTTTCACACTATCTTTTCACTTTGAATGCCTAGTATTAGTAATATGTATAACATCTGCCGCATTTTTTATCATAAGAAATATAGATGTCATTATATACTGACAGATGGATGACTCAAACAGATGACATAAATTTACAGTATGGATATATACAAAATAGTACTGTATTTTCTTTTCTTTATGATTTTATTAATAGCATTTTATTTTCTATAACTTATTCTATAACTTTTGAATTGTGGTGGTGAAGAAGGCTCTTGAGAGTCCCTTGGACTACAGGAAATCAAACCAGTCCATCCTAAAGGAATGACCTTAATATTCATTGAAAGGACATGCTGAAGCTGAAGCTCCAATATTTTGGCTACCTGATGCAAAGAACCGACTCATTGGAAAAGACCCTGATGCTGGGAAAGATTGAAGGCGGGAGGAAAAGGGGATGAGAGAGGATGAGATGGTTGGATGGCATCACCGACTCAATGGACATGAGCTTAAGCAGGCTTTGGGAGTTGGTGATGGACAGGGAGGCCTGGTGTACTGCAGTCCATGGGGTTGAAAAGAGTGGAACACAACTGAGCAACTGAACTGAACGAGTAAACCATCAACTCCAAGAGGATGGGAGGTCAGGTTGCTTCTGATGGTTTGTCCTCATCCAGGTGATTCATCCGAGTTGCTAACATTTTCTCCCAGGGATTGCTCTGGATGAGTTTCCCCCCACACCTCCCTCCAGATACAGATTCCATGTGCCTGCACAGGGTTACCTGGATGCTTGTGAAGATGCACACTACTGCATCCACACCAGATCCGTGAATCACAGTCTGTTATGACCATCACTAATGCATACAGGATGGAGAAGGAAATGGCAACCCAGTCCGGTATTCTTGCCTGGAGAATCCCACAGTCTGAGGACCCTGGCAGCCTACAGTCCATGAGGTCGCAGAGTCAGACACAACTGAGCATGAGCACAATGCATGATGCCTCCTATACATGGGAAGTACCCAGAGAGTAACTCCCTGAGGTGGCTTAGAATTTAGACTTAGATCGGTAAGAGACGCAGGTTCAATCCCTGGGTCAGGAAGAACCCCTAGAGGAAGGCGCGGCAAGACACTCCAGAATTCTTGCCTGGAGTGCCGGGGACCAGCCCCAGCTGATCCAGGGTATTCGAAGGAGAGACGGCTAGGCGAGGGTCAGGGAATAACTGCTTAATTACACTTTAATTAAGGATACGAAGAGTAATAGAATAAGGATAGCTCAGTGAGGAAATTCAGTGGAGAAAAGCGGCTGAAATAAGGATAGCTCAGTAGGAAAATTCAGTGGAGAAAAGAAGCTGAGTGGCTTGGTTTACGCGGAAAATCAATATAACCCGTGACACCAGGTTAGCTCTGACCACGGAGGCCGCAGGCGCCCTCTCGAATAGCGGAAGGTGCCCCACCTTAGACACCTTCTCGAGTGGGTCTTAGAAGCCCAGGCAAATAAATGGTCGCAGAGGACATCCGCGCTCCAGATGGACGCTCAGCTGGAATTTGGGAGAGATAGTGACATGGGGAGACCAAGTTTCAGTGAACAAGGCCCGCACTTTATTTTCCAAAGTAGTTTTTATACCTAAAGTTGTGCATAGAGGATAATGGGGGAAGGGGTGGAGTCATGCAAGGACAGCAGTTCCTGGTCCTAATCGAAGCCAGGCTTTCAAACTTATCATATGCAAAAGTTCAAGTGATTGACATCATCTTCTTGCCCGGAGGCCTGTTAACATTTTAAGAAACTTATTTTCTCTAAAGGTGATTATTCCAAAGTCAGGCACCAGCCTTCCAAAAAGCATTAGACAAAGCTGCATTTTACATTTCTATACACCCATTATATCAATCAATACACTGCCAAGGACACAGTAGGTAAGGAGTATGGAGACTTAGCAGCAAACATTGGCCCAACAAGTGAAAAACCCTTCACCAATACAATTTCTAATCAATCTTTTAACTACTCAAAGGAATCTGTGTTTAGGCAGTTTAGAACATCTCCTGCCTCTCACAGTTGGGAGGCTCTGAACAATCACATGTGGCCGGAAAAACCCATTCAGGCAGGCTAGAGGATTTCCAAAGGAGTTTGTAGGTTGAAACACTGTCACATCCAGGAATTATTAACTGGAGCTGTAAGCTAACTCTCTTTTCAGAGAGAGGTAGTGGGGGACAGCCCCCCGTAAAGTCAGAGGTGTAGGTGAAAGCACAAAGCAGAAAGTAGGCAGACTCTGGTTTTGGGGGTAGATGCTCGAGAATTTCCAGGGGGACTCCTGAGGCTCGATCCCGCCTTTGCGTATGCCGAGCCTCCTTCCTCATGACCTTTGTCATGGGCGGAGTGCCTCACGAGTGCCTCACACTGGCTCCCGGCAGTGATAGAATTCCAGTTGAGCTATTACAGATCCTCACTCAATATGCAATATGCCGGCTCCCAGCACTGGAGCATCCCATGGATGAGAGGAGCCTCGTGGACTACAGTCCACAGGGTCGGACATGACTGAGGCGACTTAGCACACATGCACATGATCTTAATAAGGAAAGGGGCGAGGGTGTAGGTTTCTTAAGGAAGAGTAATTTTTAGGAGAGATGAGAAGACTCCCTGGGAGGTGTGGTTGTCTGGGATGAAGTGCAGGTGTTGTGTTGACCTCTAGCCTCCTCTCCTATGATGACTCAGTCCTCTGTGGTTGATAAGACTCCCTAAGAGGAGAGGTGTTGACAGCTGAGAGTCTCTAGACCGAGAAAGGGACCTGGAAGAGAAAGCCTCATTATGCATTTGCTGTTTCTCAAGTGTCTACAGCTCAAAATAATCCATCAAAGCCGCATATTTGGGGGTGGCATGTCCTGAATCCATGCAATCATATTTTGGGGTGGCATATGCTACTACCCTGCACTTACTCTCCTTAATCCCAATTTGACCTCTTTTTTTCAGTCTTTTTCTTAAAATAATTTGGGTCCCTCCATTGTTTTTCCTCACCATCTTCACCCTGATCCCTGTGATGTAGAAAATACTATTCCTAGGATTCGCTTCTTCTCCCCCCTCCTCTAGAGCCTTCTCCTTGCAAGATTTTATTCAAAGGGAACATAAGGAATGGTACTGACTATTTCTTCTGATAACCCCTCTCTCCTCTGCGCCTGCCTCTCCCTCCTCCAAGAATATGGGCAAATGTTTCACTGCTTCCAGTTCACTCCTTTCTACTCTAACATGTGCTGCCTCTCTCATGTTGAATTCCAGGACTGAGACCATTTTTCTGTTTATGGCCTTGTGACTCCGAAACACCTCCATCCTCATAGACATCTAGGACACGGAGCCTTGAAACCCCCCAAGGCTTGCTCCCTGGCTTTCTCAAAAGAAGTCTAACAGCATCACAACCTGCCTCGTGATAGGACCCTATGATACTTGGAACATTGCCTCCAAGTCAGCACTTTTCCACTCTGCAAAATGTCTACAGCCCCCAACCCCTCTATCTGTGAGTTAACAAAGAAGATGAGTTCAAATATAGAGAAAAGCTGGATTTACTGCTTAACAAGGGAAGTGAAGTGAAGGTCGTTCAGTCATGTCTGACTCGTTGTGACCTCATGGACTGAGGCCCGCCAGGCTCCTCTGTTCATGGGATTCTCCAGGCAAGAATACTGGAGTGGGTAGCCCATTCCCTTCTCCAGAGGATCTTCCTAACCCAGAAATCAAACCCAGGTCTCCCGCACTGCAGGCGGATCCCAAATGAAAGGATCATAATAATTAAAAATAACAAACTGGTTTTGAATTTATAAACAAAAATCTTTAAAACCTTGTTGTATTAAAATTTTTAAAAATCCTGAAAAATCTATAGGCTCTATTCTGGTTCCAACAGTGACATGTAGCTCTGAGACCTCAGGCGCTGTGCTCCCGTCTGACTTGGAGTTTCCTTATGACTGTGAAACATTCTAAGGGCCGGTGTTGTAATTGCCCGTGAAGGTGGCTGAGGAGGGAATTGGGCACCAGGTCACTTCCCGGTCTCCTGTGAAGTAGAACCCCTTCCCTTTGAGTCAGAGCAAATCATTTCTTCTGCTTGGTTTTGGCCTCCGTGGAAGTGGCACCTATCACATCATATTAGAGCCAGCTGTTGTCTTGCCAGTTTCCCCAGCCAAACAACGCTCAAGTTCTACTACTGTGTTGCAAGAAAGAGAAAATACAAATCAAGCAGGCTCAGGTAGTGAAGCTGATTCACTTATGTAACTGACAGGCCCAGTTGTCTGCCTGGCCTGAGGTCTGGTTGGACTCAGGTCCCCTGTAGTGTGACTGGGCCCCCACTTTCCCTCCTTGGCTCTGCTTCTGTGATGTTGGCCCCATTCCCAGGTCTCAGGTGGACTGGAGGGGCTGCCAGCAGGTCCTGCAGTTATATCCACCCTCTGTCCCATTCAAAGGGAAAGAGAGCTTTTGCTCCTGTGGTTCCAATGGAAGAGACTTTTTCCCCCTTCTCTGAAGCCCCTGCAAATCTCTTCCTGCCATATTGACCATTCAGGTCAAGTATCTATCCCTGAACCAGTCACTGAGGCCAGGAAGAAGAGATACAGTAATTAGCATAAACCAATCAGGTGCCCCTGCCTCCCGGGAGCTGGGGGCGGAGTCAGCTCCACCCACAGGCCTGGCTGGGGACAGGGGAGCAGTGAATCTTCAGATACCAGGATGGTAGAAGCTGGGCGGGGGGCCAGAGACTGCAGTTCCCTTCATACCTGGTGGGTACCTCGGCAACAACATTCTCTACTGCCTGCTTTATATGCAGTAGACCTTAGCAAGTGAACATGGTGACTCTGTGTGATTTACATCTGACTTCCCTGGGCCCAACGTGCAGTGTGTTCAGTAGAGGGTTTCGTGGTCCATTTTTTCAGATGCCTCTGCATCTGAAAGCGATGCCTTTCACATGACTTTCAGATGTGTTCACTATCAGATGATGCCTCTTGGCTGTTCCCAGAGACAGTGGATTCCATGTCTGGATGGAATAGATGGAGGGCAGTGGCAATGAGAGGGAGTAAGAGTGAGAGCAGCAACTTCTGGGGTCTTTGAGGTGTTTCCTGCCGGCCATGCTGAGAGCTTCAGAACTGTATTTACAACACAGGAATGCTAGTGCAGAATCATGGGTACCAAACGACCCCCACGTATGATTTTTGATGTGACATTGACCACAAAAGGGCATGGATGGATGTAAAAATAAAACACCAACCAGTAGCCTGAATTCCTTCTCCTAGTGATAAAATTGCCTGCACTGAGCTTCTAATAGAAAGAGACGGGTGAAAGACGAGTCGAAATTAGCTGCCCCACCCCCATTCTTGAGGTGCAATCTGGCATTTAGCTGGAGGCAGCTACTGTAAAAAGATTTGTGGCAGTGACTGTGAAAGGGAAATGAAATGTCAGGGTTTCCTCCCCGGCGGGGCCCCAGTGGGTCAGTGCAGATGGCAGCCCACCGTGCAGTGTGCTGAAAATACATATTAAAGGCTGTTTTATAGACTTAGCAAACTATGCTGCTTGAACGTAATGGAATACAAGCTAGCTAATAAGATGCTGTGTGAAAATGTTGATTAATATGGATACAGCATTTGAAATAATGCAAATTAAAAAAAAAAACAAACCCACCCAGAACTCAAAATAGCATGAACACACTAATGATAGCTCCATAATACATGGATTCATTTTTAAATATTTGAAAGAGTGTTTGGAGTATAGTTAATAGAGTTTATGAGATTGGAAATCTTAGTTCATGGTTAATTTTAAAGGAATTCTGGAGAACGGTCTTCTTTGGGCAAATTGGTGATACATGTTCCATTAAATTAATTCTGCTGGTCCCAGGCCAGCTGGATGTGGGTAGCGGTTTTAGTCTGAAGACAAGGGTGGGGAGTGAGAGCCGAGGATGGAAGGAAGGGCAAGAGGAGGGAAGGACTAGTTCCTCATTTTCCTTGACGGAGGAGACCCGAGCTTAAAATGATGCTTTTGCAGTGTTGCCAACCTGGAAACTTTCCGAACCTGTGCCAGAAACTCAGGGTGACTCCAGACAGATTTAGATCCCTGATCACTGAAGCCCCAGTCTCAAGCAATAGTGCTACATTTATTGAGGATCTACTGTCAATCCTTTGGTTAATATATGGTGTCCAACCCTGTAGCTCAGAGCTACAGAGGGGACCACAAAAGTGAGTGGGACAGAATGCCTGTCGTTAGTACACTTTCTGTTTCATTAGAGGGACAACTATGACATATTAAGCAGCTGGGAAAAACACATAGTGAAGTGCAACATGGAAAAGTACTGAGAAAATAAAAACGTGCCATAAATGAAAAGGGAGAGAAAGTAACAAATGCTAGAGCAATCAAGGAATTCTCCTGAGAGGAGGGGGCAATTACGTTGGGTCTTAAAATGTGGCTATGATTTGGATTACTACATTAAAAATAACCTCAGAAAGACAGTGAGCGAAGGGATCCCAGGCCAGTGAGTCCCGCCCACCCAGGGTAGGGGTGTGATAGAGCAGAGAGGATGTAAAGCTCGCCCAGTGGAGGGGAGGTGAATCCCAGAGGGTCACCGGAGCCAAGTGTTCAGGAACTCGGGGGCGATTCGGTAGAGAAGAGGTAGTCATTGGAGGCTTTTGAGGGATTTGCCTGAAAAGACTTGCAGACAAACACCAGGCGGGGCTGTGAGTGAGCTGCAGTGATGAGAGACCAGAGGGAGGAAAGGCCAGGCAAGACCCAGGGCGAGACACGGGCTGTTTGAATTGTGATGATGCGGGTTTAGTTCTTTCAAACTTTAATTTTCTACCCAGTAGACATGAGGGTGGCTTCCGTGGTGTCTCAGATGGTAAAGAAATCCTCCTGCAATGCTGGAGACTCCAGTTCAACCCCTGGTCAGGAGCATTCCTTGGCGAAGGGAATGGCTATCTACTTCTTTCTTCTTGCCTGGAGAATCCCATGGATGACTCCCATGGATGACTGGCGGGCTACAGTCCGTGGGGGTCTCAGAAGTCGGACATGATGGAGTGACTAACATTTTCACTTTCAGACATGAGCGTGATACCTCTGATACCCAGGGTTATGTTTAGACTGTTAATACCACTCGAACACTCCCACCTGAAAAAATAAAATTTCATGTAATCTGAAAGATGATTTGCTCACTGGGAAAGGGGTTCCTGGGCCTGAACTTTTGAGTGTCTTGCTCTGTCTGGGACATGTGGCCTCAGCAAGACCCCTTGAAGTCCGCAGCTGCTCCCCAGCCCCCTGGCAGCACCTGTGATATAGCAGGCCCTCAGTAAGTGTCCACTGAAGGGAGAGATGGAACACCGTTCTACTTGGGCAGAGTTTTTATTTCTCTAAGGCTTTTGTAAGGAGGTAGGGCTGAGTGAATTAGATGGTTAGAGAGCATCACTGACTCAATGGACATGAACTTGAGCAAACTCTGGGAAACAGTGGAAGACAGAGGAGCCTGGCATGCTGCAGTCCATGGCCTTCCAAAGAGTTCGACATGACTTAGAGATTGAACAACAACAGGGCTTAGTGTCCTTCTGGAGGCCACATCATCTCAAAGATCACCCTCCCTTTGTTTAGTGAGAGATTTACATGGCCAGGCAACACCTACAGTGTGATAAGTGCAGTACATCAGTCAAATCAGACGCAAAACGAGTCTTCAGGGAGATGACCCTGCGGATAGTCTAGGACAAGAAGGAAGCACATGGTCCAACATGGCAGCTGAGGAGGCCCGACGCAGTGCAGTGTCCAGGCAACGAGCCAGGCCGTGCACTGATGCCATCCATCAGGCCCAGATACAGTTTCAGCCGGTCAGCAGTGGCTTCTCTGTGTCTCTCAGCTAATCCTGCTGTAGGCCAGATAGAGCTTGAGTGGTTTATGGGTGACAGAGTAGCATCCAGGGTATCATGTCACAATCCATATCTTGGTTGTGGTGTCTTGCAAAGGTGCTGATTTTCCAGGACTAGGATCCCCTTGAGGGCTCTTCCTGCAATGCAAAGTTGGCATAGGTACAGAATTAAAAGCAACTGATGTCGCAAGAATCGGTGTCTAGAGAAAATTCACACTGCTGTGTTACTCATCATGCCTGAGGTCAGTAAAAACACAGTCACCCAGCTTCAACGTAAATACCTCAGGTTTTACAGAATTTTAAACCTTTAATTTACCTGTAATTCCTTAAATTTAAACCTGTAATTCCTTAAATTTAAATTACAGAAATTCAGAGAGCTTCTATTTAGTCCTTCCTCATTTTTTTTTTAAACAGGTGAGAAAACTGAGACTTGGAGAGAATGAAGTGACTTGTCCAGGGTCACACATTTCATAGCAAAATCTTGATTAAAGTTTAGAGTTTCTAACTTCAGTTCAACTCTTGGACTGTCTGAAATCTACTCCCTTTAAAAAGTTTTGTCCCCTAACATGACTAAAGATACATTTTCCCCCAAGATGCTTGTTTGCATGTTGTTTTGAATTGATAGCTGACTGGAATTTTTTTTCCAAAAATAAATGTATAGAATATCATCACCACCATCGACTGAGCTACTGAAACCAAAAACCAAGTTATCCTTCATCCAACCCCTTCTCCCCATTCCTGGCCTGGGCAACATCTAATCTGCTGAGAGCTTCTGCTTTTTCTACTTCTAAAATGCATTTCAAATCCTTCTACTTCTTTCTACCTCCTTCTCTGTTCGAAGCCCCAGTGTCTTTTTCTGTACCTCCTGCAAAGCCTCCCATTCATTCTCCACACTGGACTCACAATGATATAAACTTTTATTCTGAAATAATTATAGATTCATAAGAAATTTCAAAGAACAATGTAGAAGGAGATCCCATATACCTATCACCCAGTTTCCCCCAATGGTAACGTCTTGCATAACTATCAAATAGTATCAAACCAGGAAATCAACAATGGTGCAATCCACAGAGTTGATTTCAGCAGTTTTACCTGAACTCCTGTGTGTGTGTATGTGTGAATGTGTGTGTGCGTATTCATTCAACCACCACCACAATCAAGAATAATCTTCAAAAAACTATAAATCAGTCATGCTACCTCCTTGCTGAAATCTCCCAATGGCTTCCCATCCTTCTAGAATACACTCAAGCTCCCGCCCAAGCTCCTTTTCAGCTTCCTTGCAGACCCCAGCGCTGCTGCCTGGTTGGGCCCTGCAGGCCCTCAGAGCTTTGACACCTGCCGCTGCTTCCGTCTGGTTTGCTTGTTCTTGCCTCTTCTCTCCTCTGCCCATTCTCCTCCTTCAGGTCTCGCCCGCAGGCCACTCTCGGGGACGGTTGGCTATGTCACAGCACCCTGGTCGTTGCCCTGCGGCACTTGTCACAGCTGGCACAGATCCATATGCTGGCTCACTTTGCTTCTTTGTTCCTCGGGGGAATAAATGCCGTGAAGGCAGACACCTTGTCAACAGTTATCCCCTTAGACCTGAACACCGAGCCTGGTGACCAGTAAACATGTTGAGGATGAAGGTCAGGGGCAGGTGTGCGTCTTAATGCCCAGAATAAGTGAGGGCAACTCGGGGGCTAAATTGAATTAATGAGAAAAGAAAGCATATTATCTATACGGAGGAAAATCTCATATTTTAAAAAGAGTAATTGCCCTATACTGAAAACAAATAGTACTTTAAGAATGCAAAGGTATGAAACTTTGCAATTTTTTTAAAAGTCTGTATCCAGTCCTTTTTGAACTATGGAAAAAAAAGTTGTGCTTGCTGTTCTTTATTTGGGGGTTTTTGGGTCAGTGTTTAAGGCAGTTTGTTTCTTTTTACATGTTATATTAATATTTTGTATCCTTAAGAAGAATATCAAACCCATCTCTAGATATACTGAGAGTAAATATTCCAATAGTACAATGTTGCATTGAATACAAAGTGTGTGCTCCTGTGCCTGGGAGTTTTCAGCTACATCCAGGCAGGGGTCTTCGTGATTGGTGACGATGGTTAGGTTCAGTCCAAACCCATGACTGCAGAGGCTCCCAGGTTAAGCAAAACTCAATGAAGACGTCATGTCACCTCGCCAGTAACATGACATTCAGTACTTCCTACTCACCAAATCCTTTATAAGAACTTTCTTTTTCAATACAAGTCTTTCAGATGCATTCATGTCACATAATATAGAGGTAAAACTTTAAAAATATGTATATAAATGCCACAGAAGGCAATGGGACCTTTGTTGGCCTTTTTTACTTTGAACTGAGGGAGTCATCCTAAGGGACACAAGCCATTGAACACACAGGCCCTTCTGCCAGACTGACTGGTCAAGTCTCCCATGGGGACACTCTCCTGTGTAGGAGCCGCTCTGGACAGGACTGAGAAGTGGAAGGAATTTGCTTTTCCGTTTCTCCATATGTTTCCCATTTTCTGTGTCTTGAGGATATTTTCACTCTGCTTCTTGCAGCCTCATCTCCATCAGAAGCCCACAGGCAGGGACCTGTTGACTTGCTCTCATCTCCTTAGGCAATCTAGACTTCAGTGCTAATCCCTTATATAAAACACCCATCAACTGGCACTACTGTGGGTCAGGCAGAGACACACAGATAAAAGACATCCACTTTCTGGCCAGTTAGAAGGGCCTGCTGTGAGTGTGGATAAGTGGGCAGGATGTCTAACCAGTCAGACATGAAGGCTGGTTCTGGTTATGTGTGTTATCCTGGCCAAACCAGCTGAGGAGGAAAAAGGGAATGAGCTCTGAGGGAGCACCTCCTCCAAGCTGTCCTTTGCACAAGAATCAAAGCTGGCAATTGAGCCCTTCTGCTGGCACAGCAGAGGCAATTGAGCTCTGGGACAAGTGGCAGCTCCTTAACTTGCCCCCCCCATCCTGACCCTGCAGCAGTGAAGTCACCAGAGGGGATGGACAATTCTTCTACCAAACCTCCTGGGCTTTCCTCTCTCTTGTTTTCTTAGTTTCCATTCTGCACTTTTATTTACTAAAGGTAGCATATCCGTTTACAATAACGATTTTGTTTTATTTATATATTTTTAATTTGTTATTGTTATAGTTGATTTACAATGTTGTGTTAGTTTCTGCTGAACAGAAATGTGATTCACTTATATATAAATATATTAATATATATGTACTCCTTTCATATTTTTTCAATTATGGTTTTTCACAAGATATCGAATATAGTTCCCTGTGCTATATAGTAGGATCTTGTTGCCTATCCATTTTCTATATAATAGTTTGCATCTGCTAATCCCAAGCTCCCACCCCATCCCTCCCTCACCTGCCCTCCTTGTTGGCAACCACAAGTTTATTTTCTATGTCTATGAATCAGTTTCTATTTCATAGATAAGTTCACTTATGTCATATTTTAGATTTTACACATATATTTAGATTTCTTGTTTCACTCAGTATAATAATCTCTAGGTCCATCCATGGTGCTGTAAATGGCATGGTTTCATTCTTTTTCATGGTGGAGTAACGTTTCATGGCATATACGTATTGCATCTTCTTTATCCATTCATCTGTCGATTGACATTTGGGTTGTCTCCATGTGGTTTCCATAGCTTGGCTATTGTAAATAGTGCTGCTATGAACATTGGGGTGTGTGTATCTTTCTGAATTATACTTTTGTTTGGATATATACCCAATAGTGGGATTGTTGGATCATATGCAGAGTACATCATGAGAAATACTGGGCTGGATGAAGCACAAGCTGGAATCAAGATTGCTGGAGAAATATCAATACCCTCAGATATGCAGATGACACCACCCTCATGGCAGAAAGTGAAGAAGAACCAAAGAGCTTCTTGATGAAAGTGAAAGAGGAGAGTGAAAAAGTAGGCTTAAAGCTCAACATTCAGAAAACGAAGATCATGGCATCTGGTCCCATCACTTCATGGCAAATAGATGGGGAAACAGTGGCAACAGTGTCAGATTTTATTTTGGGGGGCTCCAAAATCACTGCAGATGGTGACTGCAGCCATGATATTAAAAGACGCTTACTCCTTGGAAGGAAAGTTGTGATCAACCTAGATAGCATATTAAAAATCAGAGACATTTTTTGTCAACAAAGGTCCATCTAATCAAGACTATGGTTTTTCCAGTAGTCATGTATGGATGTGAGAGTTGGACTATAAAGAAGGCTGAGCGCCGAAGAATTGATGCTTTTGAACTGTGGTGTTGGAGAAGACTCTTGAGAGTCCTTTGGACTGCAAGGATATCCAGCCAGTCCATCCTAAAGGAGATCACTGCTGAAACTCCAATACTTTGGCCACCTGACGCAAAGAGCTGACTCATTTGAAAAGACCCTGATGCTGTGAAAGATTGAGGGCAGGAGGAGAAGGGGACGACAGAGGATGAGATGGTTGGATGGCATCACCGACTCAATGGACATGGGTTTGGGTAGACTCCAGGAGTTGGTGGTGGACAGGGAAGCCTGGCACGCTGAGGTTCATGGGGTCACAAAGTCGGACACGACTGAGCAACTGAACTGAACTGATGGTAGCTCCATTTTTATCTTTTTGAGGAACCTCCATACTGTTCTCCTTAGTGGCTGCACCATTCCCACCAACAGCGTTATCTCCTGAGGTTTTTTATTACATTTGTCATCTTCTTGAGCAAAGCCCAGGTCACCTGACAGTGAGGGTGGGAAGCCCAGCGCAGCCCTGGCACTGCCAGCAGCATCAGAGGAGCAGGCCTGGCAGGGGCCCCAAGCAGAGGCCTCAGAGCTCACCACCCTCTCCCTGTGACTGAGTTCTACCCTATGAAGGGGCTTCTCCTTGTAATGTTTGGTTCACCCCCAGGTTTATCAGGGTGCGTTTAGCACTGAAGATTTGACTCTAACCCTAACAATGTTTTCTTTCTTTATTTTTTCCATGCCTGATTTTTATTTTTCTTCAGTACTCTATTTTTTTTAATTGGGATATAATTGCTTTATAATGTTGTATTAATTTCCTAAAAATGTTTTCTTAATTGCATTTTAAGAATTAGTTAAATAGTACCTCTTTGTATTCCTCCCTTCCCTTCCCCCCACCTCCTGCTGATGAAAGAACACAAGTTCTTTCCTGTCAATTTTCCTGCTCTGTCCTCACCCAGTCAGTGATTCTGTTAAAGATGGAAATGTCATCGTTTGTCACTAACGCACTCTGAGTCGGGAGCTGCCTCTTCTCCATCACAGGTCACTGAGCGCTGCGGATCTCCCAGCAGCTGCTCAGATCCGGTATGTGTTTATTTTCTTTCAAGCCTTTCAGAAGGACCAGAAGATGCCTGGTGCTGAGGAAGAAGTGAGAACGTGGAAGGGACCAACCCCGGGATTCAGGTGAGCCCAGGAATCTGCCCCAGGGCCTGGCACTGCTTCCTGACTTCTCTAACTTCAGTTTCCTCATCTGTGGAATGGGTGACATAAGAACACCCACCTCACCGGGTTACTGACCTCACCTCTATATCACTAAGCCCAGAGTCTGGAGTGTGAAATCTCCTCAAAGATGGTGACTCACACATAATGATTCTCATTAATTTTTTAAAATTGAAGTAGAATAGGTGTGCAATATTATACAGGGTATAAGAGCACCATTCATAATATTTAAAAGTTATATTCCATTAATAGTTCCATTGGAACTATTTCATTAATAGTTATTATAAAATATTGGCTATTATTTTTATGTTGTACAGTATATCCTTATAGCTTATTTTATTTTAATTTTTATTTTTAAAGGAACTTTTACTTTATTTTCATTTAGCTTCAGTTCAGTTCAGTCGCTCAGTCATGTCCGACTCTGTGCGACCCCATGAACTACAGCACGCCAGGCCTCCCTGTCCATCACCAACTCCTGGAGTTTACTCAAACCCATGTCCGTTGAGTCGGTGATGCCTTTCAGCCATCTCATCCTCTGTCATACCCTTCTCCGCCTGATCCCAATCCCTCCCAGCATCAGGGTCTTTTCCAATGAGTCAACTCTTCACATGAGGTGGCCAAAGTACTGGAGTTTCAGCTTCAACATCAGTACTTCAAATGAACACCCAGGACTGATCTCCTTTAGAATGGAATGGTTGGATCTCCTTGCAGTCCAAGGGACTCTCAAGAGTCTTCTCCAATACCACAGTTCAAAAGCATCAATTCTTCGGCACTCAGCTTTCTTCACAGTCCAACTCTCACCATACATGACCACAGGAAAACCATAGCCTTGACTGGACAGACGTTTGTTGGCAAAATAATGTCTGCTTTTCAATATGCTATCTAGGTTGATCACAACTTTCCTTCCAAGGAGTAAGCATCTTTTAATTTCATGGCTGTAATCACCATCTGCAGTGATTTTGGAGCCCCAAAAAATAAAGTCTGACACTGTTGCCACTGTTTCCCCATCTATTTGCCATGAAGTGATGGGACCAGATGCCATGATCTTCATTTTCTGAATGTTGAGCTTTAGGCCAACTTTTTCACTCTCCTCTTTCACTTTCATCAAGAGGCTCTTTAGTTCCTCTTCACTTTCTGCCATAAGGGTGGTGTCATCTGCATATGTGAGGTTGTTGATATTTCTCCAGTAATCTTGATTCCAGCTTGTGCTTCTTCCAGCCCAGCGTTTCTCATGATGTACTCTGCATAGAAGTTAAATAAGCAGGGTGACAATATACAGCCTTGATGGACTCCTTTTCCTATTTGGAACCAGTCTGTTGTTCCATGTCCAGTTCTAACTGTTGCTTCCTGACCTGCATACAAGTTTCTCAAGAAGCAGGTCAGGTGGTCTGGTATTCCCATCTCTTTCAGAATTTTCCACAGTTTATTGTGATCCACACAGTCAAAGGCTTTGGCATAGACAATAAAGCAGGAATAGATGTTTTTCTGGAACTCACTTGCTTTTTCCATGATCCAGCGGATGTTGGCAATTTGATCTCTGGTTCCTCTGCCTTTTCTAAAACCAGCTTGAACATCTGGAAGTTCATGGTTCATGTATTGCTGAAGCCTGGCTTGGAGAATTTTGAACATTACTTTACTAGCATGTGAGATGAGTGCAATTGTGCGGTAGTTTGAGCATTCTTTGGCACTGCCTTTCTTTGGGATTGGAATGAAAACTGACCTTTTCCAGTCCTGTGGCCACTGCTGAGTTTTCCAAATTTGCTGGCATAGTGAGTGCAGCACTTTCATAGCATCATCTTTCAGGATTTGAAAGTGCTCCATTGGAATTCCATCACCTCCACTAGCTTTGTTCGTAGTGATGCTTTCTAAGGCCCACTTGACTTCACATTCCAGGATGTCTGGCTCTAGGTGAGCGATCACACCATCGTGATTATCTGGGTCGTGAAGCTCTTTTTTGTACAGTTCTTCTGTGTATTCTTGCCCCCTCTTCTTAATATCTTCTGCTTCTGTTAGGTCCATACCATTTGTGTCCTTTATCGAGCCCATCTTTGCATGAAATGTTCCCTTGGTAGCTCTAATTTTCCTGAAGAGATCTCTAGTCTTTCCCATTCTGTTGTTTTCCTCTATTTCTTTGCATTCATTGCTGAGGAAGGATTTCTTATCTCTCCTTGCTATTCTTTGAACTCTGCATTCAAATGCTTATATCTTTCCTTCTCTCCTTTGCTTTTAGCTTCTCTTCTTTTCACAGCTATTTGTAAGGCCTCCCCAGACAGCCATTTTGCTTTTTTGAACTTCTTTTCCATGGAGATGGTCTTGATCCCTGTCTCCTGTACCATGTCATGAACCTCCGTCCATAGTTCATCAGGCACTCTGTCTGTCAAATCTAGTCCCTTAAATCTATTTCTCACTTTCCACTGTATAATCATAAGGGATTTGATTTAGGTCATACCTGAATTGTCTAGTGGTTTTCCCTACTTTCTTCAATTTACATCTAAATTTGGCACTAAGGAGTTCATGGTCTGAGCCACAGTCAGCTCCTGGTCTTGTTTTTGCTGACTGTATAGAGCTTCTCCATCTTTGGCTGCAAAGAATATAATCAATCTGATTTCAGTGTTGACCATCTGTGATGTCCATGTACAGAGTGTTCTCTCATGTTGTTGGAAGAAGGTGTTTGCTATGACCAGTGCGTTCTCTTGGCAAAACTGAATCAGCCTTTGCCCTGCTTCATTCCGTACTCCAAGGCCAAATTTGCCTGTTACTCCAGGTGTTTCTTGACTTCCTACTTTTGCATTCCAGTCCCCTATAATGAAAAGGACATTTTTTTTGGATGTTAGTTCTAAAAGGTCTTGTAAGTCTTCACAGAACCGTTCACCTTCCAGTTCTTCAGCGTTAACTGGTTGGGGCATAGGCTTGGATTACCATGATATTGAATGGTTTGTCTTGGAAACGAACAGAGATCATTCTGTCATTTTTGATATTACATCCAAGTACTGCATTTCAGGACTCTTTTGTTGACCATGATGGCTACTCCATTTCTTCTAAGGGATTCCTGCCTACAGTAGTAGATATAATGGTCATCTGAGTTAAATTCACCCATTCCAGTCCATTTTAGTTTGCTGATTCCTAGAATGTCGACGTTCACTCTTGCCATCTCCTGTTTGACCACTTCCAGTTTGCCTTGATTCATGGACCTGACATTCCAGGTTCCTATGTAATATTGCTCTTTACAGCATCGGACCTTGCATCTATCACCAGTCACATCCACAACTGGGTATTATTTTTGCTTTGGCTCCGTCCCTTCATTCTTTCTGGAGTTATTTCTCCACTGATCTTCAGTAGCATATTGGGCACTCACCAACCTGGGGAGTTCCTCTTTAAGTGTCCTATCATTTTGCCTTTTCATACTGTTCATGGGGTTCTCAAGGCAAGAATACTGAAGTGGTTTTCCATTTCCTTCTCCAGTGGGCCACATTCTGTCAGACCTCTCCACCGTGACCCATCCGTCTTGGGTGGTTCCCACAGGCATGGCATAGTTTCATTGAGTTAGACAAGGCTGTGGTCCATGTGATCAGATTGGCTAGTTTTCTGTGATTATGGTTTCAATGTGTCTGCCTTCTGATGCCCTCTCGCAACACCTACCATCTTACTTGGGTTTCTCTTACCTTGGTCGTAAGGTATCTCTTCATGGCTGCTCCAGCAAAGTGCAGGCACTGCTCCTTACCTTGGACGAAGTTGCCCCTCCTGACCTTGAATGTGGAGTATCTCCTCTCTGCTTATTTTTGTTTATTTAGTGAAAGTAACTCAGTCATGTCCGACTTTTTGTGACCACATGGACTATACAGTCCATGGAATTCTCCAGGCCAGAATATGAGAGTGGGTAGCCATTCCCTTTTCCAGGGGATCTTTCCAACCCAGGGATTCAACCCAGGTCTCTCACATTGCAGACAGATTCTTTACCAGCTGAGCCACAGGCGTAGCCCAAGAAAACTGGAGTGGGTAGCCTACCCCCTTTCCAGCGGAACTTCCTGACCCAGGAATCGAAACCGGGGTCTCCTGCATTGCAGGAGGATTTTTTACCAACTGAGCTATGAGGGAAGATCTTATTATAAGGCAGGTGGTTAATAACTTACAAGAACTATCCTTGCTATTCCATTTTACATTAAGATGCAAGCCTGGCTAAAGGGTAAGCAATAGAAACAGTGATGCAGGAGATGTCTCTATGTGCTCCTGGCACTTTCTCTTTTATTCTTTGGTAGGTGCTGGTGAGTGGTCATGGCTGACAGGAAGAGCCCTCAGAGCCTGAAGGAAGTGGGAAAGAGGAAGTGGCGCCATTTTTCTTTTTAATCTGCTGGAACTTATTCTGGTGTGTCTGCTGTCCCAGCAGTCTGATACTCCTAATCCATATCAAAATCTGCACATTAGGTAAAAAATGTCAAGTCCCAAGGGTGTGGTGTGTTTTTGTTGGCATCTTCCTGACAGAGACTTGGGCACCTGTCGTCTTGTCATTCATTCATGTCAGCAGACGGAAGTCCCGCCCATGGAGGGGAAGTCCTATAACATCTTCCCTTTGTAAATACGTTTGCCAATTACAAGCTCTTTCTTTACACATTTCACTTGAGTTTCACAACCACCTGTGAGGCAGAAAGAAAAGGATTTGTGGTCCTCGTTTTATAGATAAGATAAAGAGGATTGGAGAGACTGAGTGACTTGTCTAAGGTCAAACACTCTGTCAGTGGTTGAACAGGAATAGAACTCCAAGCTGGGTGGGGAGAATATTCAAGACATCTGATTAATGTTTTAGATCTGCAGGTATATAGTTTGTGCAACCCTTGTGAGCCACTTGTCAATGGGAAAGCAAGAGGCTGGGGTCAGCTGGGGGATCCCTCAGGTTCTTTGATGTTGTCTGGCGGGAAGTGGGGCCGTCCACATTTTCCCCTCATTGACCTCCATGAAGTCGTTCTCAGATGTGGAAATGAGGGACACAGGATAATACTTTCCAGTGAGACTTCAATTCTTTCCTCTAAGTACAGAGGCTGAAAAAATCACTGGGGAATCAGCAAAATCCCTCAGTAGCTCCAAACCTCCTTAAGCAATTTGTGCTGCCTAAATCCAAAATTAAGCTCTGGTTTTGCCATGAGCTGCTGGCAAGCTGCCTGTCTAATTACAGTAAGGTAGGAAACTCTGTGATATCCTGTAGAACCACGATTATTAACTTAACCTGTAATTGTGTCTTAGGAAGACTGTCATTTTAGAGTGTGAGCAGTAAGAGGGCATAACAGAGTCTGAATTCTGGGTGTTGTGGTTACTTTGGATTTTGCATTTCTCCCTGTAGTCATCTCCACATTTCCTTCAGTAACATTCCTGCTGGTGTTTTTGACCCGAAAACTCACCTTTTCCCTGTCAGTAATGAGATTCAGTTTTCTGAATAGTGTCTTGATTTCTTTGGTAACTATGGTAACACCTCCACACACACTGCCCCCAACCCCAAAGAAGAAACCAACAAAGAAGTAAGTTATCATCATACAAGCTCTACCTCAAGTCCTCGAGAGGAAACGGATTTGTTAGGGTGAGGCAGCCACCACCATCCCTCCGGGAGCCTCTGGTACCACACTTCTGCTCAGCAATGCTCGCCTCCTCTCCTGGGGCCATCATGCTTTTAGCATCGCTCTGTTATTCCTTGTTTTACTGCAGAGCAGTGGTAATTGATGTTGATGATCTATTAAACAGATGGCGGGATGAGGCGGAAGCATCTTAGTTAAAAGACAGTTCAATTCTATCATTCTTGTTGAAACACTTTAACCTCTGATTTAATTTTATTCCACTGGGATTGAGGGTTATGGTTTCTGGCTCTCATTCTGTTGTCATTCACACGGACACACTCTCCAGAAAAGAGACAAGCCCTCTCTCCTGCCCTTCTTCCCACCCAGACTGAGGGTGTGAGGTGAAAACACAGATAGCATCCACTGAGGGCCTTCGCTGCCAACAGGCAGATGGGGGTGGGTAGCCTCCCTGGCAGGCAACAAGGGAGGAGGGAAGAAATCATTACTGCCAAGTGAACCTTGAAATGGTGGGGAAGCTTGGTCTGATGCTGTGAATGCAAACCCATGAGGCATCTCGAGTTTTCTCTGAAATTTGATCCGAACGTTTAACCTCTTCCTTCCTGGTCAGACTCTTGCGTGTAGAATGACATAAACGGTACAGCAAATAAAGTATCCAGGCTAAAAAGAAGATAAAGATTGGGATTAGAACATGTTTTTCTTAGAAGAGTGTCTTTTAAGTGGTTTTCTAGGTGGTGGTGGTTGTGTTCTACTCGGCAACCCCATGGACTGTAGCTCTCCAGGCCCCACTGTCCATGGGATTTCCCAGGCAAGAATAATGGAGTGGGTTGCCATTCCTGTCTCCAGGGGATCTTCCCCACCAGGGATCAAACCCGCATCTCCTGATTGGCAGGTGGATTCTTTACCACTGAGTCACTAGGGAAGACCAGTTTCTTACTTTCCTAGGGCTGTTGTAACAAAGTACCACAAATTGGGTGGCTTAAAAGAACAGATTTCTAGTCTGGAGTGAGAAGGGAAGAAGTCTGAAATCAAGGGGTGGGCAGAGTCATACTTCCTCTGCAATCTGAAGGGGAAATTCCCTCCTCTCTCGGCTGGTTTCTGGTGTTTGCCAGCAACCTATGGTGTTCCTTAACTTGCAGACACATCACTCTAATCCCTGCCTCCATTATCGCATGGCTGTCTCCCTGGGCATCTGTTTCTGTGTCTCCCTTCCTTTAATAAGGACACCAGCCATGTTGGATTTGGAGCCAACCCTTCCCTGGTGGTTCAGACTGTAAAGAATCTGCCTACAATGCAGGAGACCTGGATTCGATCCCTGAGTTGGGAAGATCCCCCAGAGAAGGGAATGGCTACCCACTCCAGTATTCTGGCCTTAGACACACTGTATAGACCGTGGGGTTGCAAAGATTCGGACTCAACTGAGCGACTTTCACTTTTCAGTCCTCCGGTATGACTTCATCTTACTTTACTTCATTACATCTGCAGTGACTCTATTTCAAAATAAAGTCCCATCCCGAGGCACTGGGGTTAGGATCTAAGCATACCTTTTGGGGGAACACAATTTAACTCAAAAGAAGAGAGGATACGGAATCCACGATTTCCCCGCTAAGTGTCCAGAAAACGTTTAGACTGAAGAGGATACTATGGAATTTGTGCCCTGGGAAACAGACTTGTGAAATGATGCCCTCAGCCTTGTGGAAGGCTCAGTCCTGTTCTCCAGTTCACCCAGAATATGACCCCCAGCACCGCTCTCTTGCCTTTCAGGTTCAGACACCATTGTTCCTCCATTTCCCAGAGACCATGGCATGCCCAGGAGAGGACGTGCTCCTGCATTTTGCGAAGTCCGCAGTGGGGGCCTAGCCCTGCCAAACCCGGGCATTGGTCTCAGTTGACGGCGAGACTCTCTCTAAGCGCAGGCCTGCCACCTTGTGGTCAGGTTTGCTTTCCCCCCGCCACATGAAGGCTTTTTTTTCCTCTTTCTTAAATTTAATTTTTATTTTATCTTGGAATATAGTTGATTTATAATATTATTTTAGTTTCAGATGCACATCAAAATGATTCAGTTATGTATATACATATATCCATTCTTTTTCAGATTTTTTTTCCATATAGGTAATTACAGAGTATTGGGTAGAGTTCCCTGTCTCTACACAGATATCAAATGATATCACTTATACGTGGAATCTAAAAAAATGATACAATCCTGAATATTCATTGGAAGGACTGATGCTGAAGCTGAAGCTCCAATACTTTGGCCAGCTGATGAGAAGAACTGATTCATTGAAAACACCCTGGTGTAGGGAAAGAGTGAAGGCAGGAGGAGAAGGGGATGACAGGATGAGATGGTCCGATGGCATCACTGACTCGATGGACATGAGTTTGAGCAAGCTCCGGGAATTGGTGGTGGACAGGGAAGCCTGGTGTGCTGCAGTCCACGGGGTCACAAAGAGTCAGATACAACTGAGCAACTGAACTGAACTGAAAACTGGAAGAAAAAAAATGCCTATGGTTGGGGTTTGAGTGTAATGAATTAATAATTAATCACCACTCTCTCTGCTGCTTGGAGTTCAGAGATAGACTCAGGAGATAGATAAATGGGAACAAAAATATCAGTTTTATGATTGGTAAAATGCAGCTGAAGAATGTGGCACCCATGTTGTGACGATCCAGAAGATCTGTTAACAGTTTCCTTCTTACTACCTTGACCAGAGTTTCCAGAATAAGAATGCTCAAGAGTAAGCTCTCTTTCTTCTAGCTTTCCCTCTCTCACTTTGTCTTTCCTTCCTTTTTAAATTTTGATTTCTGATTTTTAATGATATTGCCTCTAGTGTTTATCATTAAGAATATTGTTGATTCAGTTTAAGGTGAATTTTTAAAATCATGTTAAAAAAAATTTTTAGGACTTCTAAAGAAGTTTCTTGGAGAAGGCAATGGCACCCCACTCCAGTACTCTTGCCTGGACAATCCCATGGACAGAGAAGCCTGGAAGGCTGCAGACCATGGGGTCACGAAGAGTCGGACACGACTGAGCAACTTCACTTTCACTTTTCCCTATCATGCATTGGAGAAGGAAGTGGCAACCCACTCCAGTGTTCTTGCCTGGAGAATCCCAGGGACGGGGGAGCCTGGTGGGCCGCCATCTATGGGGTCGCACAGAGTCGGACACGACTGAAGCGACTTAGCAGTAGCAGCAAAGAAGTTTCTAAAAGTCAGACTGGGTATTAAAGAATATCAGATAGCTTTTGGAAATTTTTGAAGATTATTGCATAATTTTAAAATTTAACCAATTTTTGTAATATGATATATTTAGATTTCCTCATATTTAATTATTCTGTACTGCTTGGATAAATCTTATTTGAATGTATTTAGTGAAGATATGTTTAAAATATATTGATTAATTTAAATTGCTAATTCTTTCTGTAAAATTTACAAGTAGGACTTATAAGTGTGATTGTTTTTGTTTTGTTTTTGGTCTGCTATCTTTGTTGAGCTTTGTTAGTTATTATTCCTATTTTTGCTCAATAAATTGGGAAGATTTACATATACTCTGAGCTTTTTTATTTAGCCTGGGTAATATTGTTCTTTGAGCATTTGAAAAGGTCACCATCTGAGGTAGGACACATCTTTTTTTAAACATAACATTCTTTGACAATGTTTTAAATTTTTTATCATAGTAACTGATATTTTTTAGTCAGTTTGAGAATTTTGCTTGTTTTTCCCCTGGAAATTGCTGATTTTATTGAGCTTTAAAATGTGTCCACACTGAATCATATGAAGTTTGTTGTAATTTAAAATGTCCCTTTGTAATTATTTGAGATACAACCGTAGTTTTAATTTTTTTAAATTGTGTTTTCCTTATTTACATTTGTTAGTGTGTGTTGTGTTCTTTTTTCGCTAAAGAATCTATGTCACTGTTTATTTAATAAACACATGTTTTAGAGAAACATTTAAAAATTGAAATACAAGAATCTAAGGGTAACTGTAATGGTGGCACTAAGAGATGAGGGTTCTATCCCTGGGTCAGAAAGACCCCCTGGAATAGGAACTGGCACCCCACTTCAGTATTTTTGCCTGGAAAATTCCTGGCAGAGTACAGTCCATAGGGCTGCAAAAAGTTGGACAGGACTGAGCACACACACACACACACATTGCTAACTAGGAGGAAAACAAAATTCCAGAAATTTGTATCTATAGTGTTTCCTTAAGAATCAGCCCTATGTGTTCTGGGCAACCAATTTTACAATCAGTTTCTCAAATTGAGCTATCCATTAATAGAGTTAAAAAGAATAGCACGGTACAGCAATGTTCATAGCTGCATTATTCACAGAACCCAAAAGGTAGAAGCAACTCAACAGATCCATCAACAGGTCAATGAATAAATGCAGTGTATACACTCCATGAAATATCATCTGGCTTTAAAAAGCAAAGGAATTCTGACATTAGCCACAATGTTGAACTGTGTAATAAGCCAGACATGAAAGGAAAAATATAATTCCAGTTATGTGAGGTACTCAGAGTAGTCAACTCTGTAGAGATAGAAAATAGTATGTTGGTTGCCAGGGACTAGGGCAGGAGGGAGGGACTAGGGCAGGAGGGAAGAGGGAGTTAATGTTTAATGGATATTTTTAATGTTTAATGTTTAACAGACTTCCTGACTGGGATGATAAAAAACCATTCTGCAGATGGGAGGTGGGAATGGTTGCACTACAACATGAATGTCCTTCACACCTTCGAACTGTTCACTTAAAAATGGCTAAAATGGGAAAGTTGATGTTTTGCATATTTTACCACCATTAAAAAAAAAGTATATTTTGCAATTAGGATATTATGCAATCAGCTTTAGGCTTAGTTTAGATGAATCATTCATAAAACAAGAGTATAGTAACTCACTTCATCTATTAAGGAATAGAGAAACAGTGATGCCTAGCCTGCAACATTAAAGAGATTTTAAGTCATTATGTTGCAGAAAAGCACTGAATGTCTTTCTTGGTCTGCAGAAATATTCTTTTATGCTAATATTTCAAGGAAATATTAAAATAGGGAGATCATCCTGGATTATAGGATGGAGCCCATGGAATCAGAAGAAGAGCTCCTGTCCTCTATCTCCCTGGTTCTCCCAGGGGACAGAGAGGGGTAGAAGTGGAAGTCAGAGTGACATAATGGGAGAAAAACTTGACCGCTGTTGCTAGTTAAAGTAATCAACATTAATATCTAATTAAAAACTTAAATATAAGGAAAATTAAAAGATATAAACTTTGGACCTCTAGACTTTCCAGAGTCTAGACATATGAAAAAAAGAGGTTTCTAATCTTCCAAGCATTTGTGTTGAGCAATCTCAGCCTCCCACCTGGGCAGATGAGTCATTGATTACGGACAGGGTGGTTTCCTTAGAGAGAAATGAGTACAATGTCTCCTGCTCTGCCCACTTTACAATCAGATAGGCTAAAAACTTGGAGACTCACCATGATTTGATTGATGTTTCACAATGAATTTACCCTCACCAGAAGAGGAGGAAGCATCTTCATTTCCATTTTACCAGGTGTTATGGGTTGAGTGGTGCCCCAAAGGGATATGCCAATGCCCACCAGGACATACTGTCTTTGCAGGTGTAGTCAAGTTAGGATGAGGTCATATGGTCTAAAATCTGTCCTGGGAAGAAAAGTCTAAAATGACTGGTATCCTGGTAAGAAAAGGAGAAACATACAGGCACAGATTTACAAGGGGAGGGGGAAGTGAAGATACACTGGGAGAACGCCATGTGACTCCACAGGCAGGACTAGAGTGAAGTTTCTACCAGCCGAGGAGCATCAAGGCTTGCTGGCCTCTACCAGAAATAAAAAGAAAGCCCTGATCAGATTTTCCCCTGGAGCCTTCCATAAGAACCCCGCCCTGCTGACCCCTTGATTTCAGACTTCTCACCTCCAGAACTGAAAGACAACACATTTCTGTTCTTTCAAGTCACCCAGTTTGCAGGGCTTTGTTACAGCTGCCTTAGGGCTGCCCTGGTGGCTCAGACAGTAAAAAATCTGCCTGCAGTGCAGGAGACCCAGATTCGATCCCTGGATCAGGAAGATCCCCTCCGAGAAGGGAATAGCAACCCAGTCCAGCCTTCTTGCCTTGAGAATTCCATGGACAGAGGAGCCTGGTGGGCTACAGTCAGTGGAGTTACAAAGAGTTGGATATGACTGGGTGACACACACACACACCAGACATTCTCTTACATGCCAAGCAATCAGTGCCTCTCCTACAAGTCACCTTGTTTTGTTAACATTCTGCCTCGCAATTTCTTCTTAGAGGAGAAATAAGATAGCGATGATAATTCCATCATTAGATGATAATTTTTTTTATTGTGTAGAAAAGCAATAATGAGTCTCTACTGGAAGCAAATACAGTATCACTAAATGCTAAGGAATGTTGCTCTGGAACATAACATTTTTCTATTAAAAATTGTTTCTGACTAATATCACTGCAGGGGTTTTGTCTTCTTGTCTAGAATGGATGCCATATCGTTTGTGGCTAAGCTCTTTCATAAAAAGGCATTGTTTTCAAAAGATAACATAATACAGAGGTTGAGGATCTGCTGTCATTTGTCATCAGTGGGCCCCAACCCATAACCAGGAAGTACTGTTTGGCTATTGCTTGAGTGAGAAAAGAAGCACTGAGGAAATCGCCCAGTCCCAGAAGTCATGTTTTGATAGAGGCAGAGCCAGTCTCACTTGATGAATCATGTTCCGGAACAATCCCCAGCTTTGTGAGCGCTGTGTTGTCATTTCAGCTTTTTCCCTGAGAGCTCTTTATAGAAGTCTCTCCACTTACATGCTCATTGGGTTAAATAACATGAAGTCCATGAAATCCCAAAGTCTTTTCCCAAGAGAATGAGACAAAGTACAGACTGGAATATGCTGGGAGAAGGAGGGATGTCATTTCTGATTCCCGCTCTGGAATACCCCCACATCTGGACCTGGTCACTTCTACCACCTCCAAACTTTATGCCACCATTTCCTCCTCCTACTCCCCCAGTTTTCTTCCCTGAAGAGTCGAGTCTTCGGTTAGCTCTCCTCTGGGTGGCTGCAATGGTTCTTTTTAGATTATAGTTGATGTACAATGTTGTGTTACTTTCAAGTATACAGCAAAGTGATTCATATACATGTGTGTGACACACACACATATCCTTTTAAGATTCTCATTCCATATACAATATTAGAGAATATTGAGTATAGTTCCCAGGGCTATGGCTTCCCATAGCAGAGTCATTACTTTGCCAACAAAGGTCCGTCTAGTCAAAGTTATTTTTCCACTAGTCATGTATGGATGTGAGAGTTGGACTATACAGGAAGCTGAGTGCCAAAGAATTGATACTTTTGAACTGTGGTGTTGGAGAAGACTCTTGAGAGTCCCTTGGACTGCAAGGAGATCCAACCAGTCAATACTAAAGGAAATCAGTCCTGAATATTGATTGGAAGGACTGATGCTGAAACTCCAATACTTTGGCCATCTGATGGGAAGAGCTGACTCATTGGAAAAGACCCTGGTACTGTGAAAGATTGAAGGCAGGAGGAGAAGGGGATGACAGAGGATGAGATGGCTGGATGGTATCACCGACTCAATGAACATGGGTTTGAGCTCATGGGGGTTGGTGATAGACAGGGAAGCCTGGTGTGCCTGTGTCCATGGGATCCAAAGAGTTGAATATGACTGAGTGACTGAATTGAACTGAACTGATGGTGGCTCAGTGGTAAGGAATAGGTCTGCCAAGCAGACCAAACAGGAGATGCGGGTTCGATCCCTGGGTCTAGAAGATGCCCTGGAGAAGGAAATGGCAACCCACTCTAGTATTCTTGCCTGAAGAATTCCATGGACACAGGACCCTGAAGGGCTACAGTTCATGGGGTCACAAAAGAGCCAGACATGACTGAGCAACTAAACAACAACAACAAGGGAATATGAGGAGAGAGCCTTTCTTGAGTCCAGTGGTTCTCAGACCTCAACAAGTGTCGGCACCACCTGGAGTGCTTCTTGAAACCGAGTGCTGGACCCACCTCCAGAGTTTCTGATTCAGTGCATCTGGAGTAGGACCCCAGAGTTTTTATTCCTAACAAATCCTCTGGGGATGTGGATGATGGGGATCTAGGACTACACTTTAAGGACCTTGCTTCCACTCATTCATGGTGCTTTAGGCACTATTGTACAAGCTCTTCATTTTTCCTTCAGGGCAGAGAAGATATTTTTTTTAATTAAAATATTTTTGGTACAATATATACAACATTCAGGGCTTTTCTGGTGGCTCAGATGATAAAGAATCGGCCTGCAATGCGGGAGACCTGGATTCCATCTGGGGTCAGGAAGATCCCCTGGAAGAGGGCATGGCAACCCACTCCAATCTTCTTGCCTGGAGAATCCCCATGGACAGAAGCAACAGTCCATGGGGTCATGCAGAGTCGGACACGACTGAGTGACTAAGCACAGCACAGCGCACAACGTTCAGTGTACCATCTTTGCTTTTTTTCAGTGTACTGTTCAACAGTATAAGTCCATTCTCTCTGTTGTGTAACCATCACCACTATCCACCACAATCCAGAACTCTTTTTGTCTTGCAAAACTGGAACTCTGCACCCATTAGATAATAACTCTCCTTTTCCCCTCCCCCAGCCACAGTGAACAATCAGTTTATTTTCTATCTTTATGAATTTGGCTACATTAGATCTCATACATGTGATTTATACAAGGTCTATCCTTTTGTGACTGGATGTTTTTCCACTTAGCAGATGTCTTCAAAATTCATTGATGCTGCACCATGGGTCAGAATTTCCCTCTTTTTTAGGGTTGAATAATATTGTAATGTCTCTACTATATTGTTTATCCATTTATCTGTCCATGGACACTTGGGTTGCTCCCATCTCTTGGCTATGGTGAAAAATAGTACTGTGAATATAAATGTGCAAATATCTCTTTGAGACCTTGCTTTCAATTCTTGTATGTAGTGGAATGGCTGGAGCAGTGGAGTTTCTTATGAAGTGACTCATCCTGTGGATTATATGGGATAATGTATATAAAGAATCAACATAGTGATCACACATAGAAATATAAACTTCTGCATCACACAGTCCGCTGGTCATTAGATCTATATAAACTAAATATCTTTCGATGGTGTTAAAGTTATTTGTGAGTATGGACTGTGTATAGGTGAGGTCAGTTAGGTTTAAAAGCATTCTGAATTTTTTCCTCTAACTTCCCACTTGAACTGAGATAAGATTTTGGTGCAGACATAGGCACACCCTATTGTTTTTGTTTTTTTAGCCATAAGGTTCTTCTTTAAAAACAAACAAACAAACAAACAAACAAAACAAAACAAAACAAACAAAAAAAACCCACTTTTTATTTTGTGTTGGAGTATAGCTGATTAACAATGTTATAACAATTTCAGGTGGACAGCAAAGGGACTCAGCAAGTACATGTCCATCCCAAACTTCCTAACTATCCCTTCCCCCACTCCTCTCCATCCTTCCTCCTGGCACCCACAAGTTCATTCTCTAAATCTGTGAGTCTGTTTATGTTTTGGCCACAACACGTGGCATGTGGGATGCTAGTTTCCCAACCAGGGGTTGAACATTTCCCCGGTAGTGGAAGTGCAGAGCTGTAAGCAGTGTATCACCAGGGAAGTCCCAAGCACGTCCTATTTTAAGCCTTTAGTGTGAATACTTGATATAACACTTGTTAAATAAGTACTTAATAGAAATGCTTGATGACAGGTTGTTTGTGTGAATCATTAGAAATGGTGTTGCCTCACTCAATGCCGGGAAGTCTCTTTCCTGGAAAGTTCTCTTTCACCTCATTTCACTTACCCTGCAAATACACTTGCAGAATGTTACTAAAGCAGAAGGATTCAAGGACGGGGATAATTAGATTCACCACCAGCACTGGAAGTAAAGACTCGTATGTGTGTCTTGGGAAAATATGTTCTCTAGAGTAAAGATGCTCACAGTGCAGTTTGCAGACTGACCAATCCATCCACTCTTGATCACCAGTCGTGAAATGAGACATGAGCACACAGCACAATGGAAATCCAGGCAAAGTAAACATGTCACTACACTACACACTGTCTAGGTCAGCTGACCTTTTTTTTTTTTTTTTTGCAGCAAGAGTTTCTCAAGGAAGGGAGAGTGTGTAGATTAGATTCTGGCGCAAGCTCCCTCAATTGCACTGTCCCAGGTCACACTGAGTTTGTTGAGACAGTAGAAGCTATGTCCTCCGTGGGGTCTTTCCTGTCTCAGATGGAATAAGGGACCAGGCATACTTGTCTATTATAGCACTTATTGCACTGTATTGTAATGGTCTGTTTGTAAATGTAACATTTATTTAGTGTCTTATTTTTAAGTATAAAAATACATGTGCTGTGCCGAGTGCTCAGTTGTATCTGACTTTGCGATCCCATAGACTGTAGCCATCCAGGCTCTGCTGTCCATGGGATTTTTCAGGCAAGGATGATGGCATGGATTACCATTTCCTTCTCCAGAGGATCTTCCTGATCCAGGGATCAAACCTGCATCTGCTGCATTGCAAGCAGACTTGTTACCTGCTGAGCCATTGGGGAAGCCCCCATAAAAATATATAGTATGAGCTAGTGATTCATGGGGTCGCAAAGAGTCGGACACGACTGAGCGACTGAACCATGAAAAAGAACGACATTCTGATCTGTATTAAAACATGGATGAATCTTGAAGACTTTCAGCTAAGTGAAACAAGCCATTCACAAAAAGACAAATACTGTATGAGTCCACTTACAGAAGGCTCCTAGGATGGTCAGAACCATAACGTAGGAAGTGGGTTTGAGGTTACCAGGGCCTGTGGGAAGAGAAAGTGGGGAATTACTGCTTCATGGTTAGAGGGTTCCTGTTTGGGATGATGAAGCAGTTTTTGGAAGAGTGGTGGCGGGTTTACAACACTGTGAATGTACTTAATGTCACTGAACTGGAGCCTTAAAAAGAGCTAGGATAGTAAATTTTATATTAGTATATCTTATCACACAAAAAAAGTAGAAATAGTAAAAACTAGCACATGCTGGTTGAAAAGAATTCGAATAATATAGATATATATAAGGCAAAATGTGCACGAGAGGCCTGAGATAGCCAATCCTTTGCCCAGTCTCTAAAACTGCAGGAAAACATCCCAGATTTGGGAACCGCTCAAAATGGGCATGGAGGTTGGTTCAAAGGGGCCAACACTAAGCGACTCCTAGCATCAGGCCAGTCGAGGACACACTGCTCTCAGAAAATCTACAGGAGAAAGATGAAATACCACCATGGCTGGCAAGATCTAGTGCTTTAAAGTAAATCCTCAAATCCTGGCAATGATTGTCTAAGAATATATTGATTGAGCACACAGTTTAAGAAAGTGCACTCACCCATGCATTGCCAGACCCGCAACACACCCTGATGCACACAGCTGCAATCTTTGCTCCTTGGCAAAGTCCTCGTGGAGTCAGCAGGTTCACTGTCCCTTCCCCGAGCAAACCCCTCCCTCTCTTCACTCATCTCCCAGCATTCCCCACACCTGTCCCTGTTTGTTTAAACCCCAGCCTGGGAAGTATGGACACCCTTCAGGATCAGTCTCACCACCATGCTTCTTCTGACTCCAGTCTTGGTAGCTGTCATCTGCATTTTGATGGTGTGGATCTTTAAAAATGCTGATGGAAGCACTGAGAGAAGGAAGGGGGAGCCTGGGGCTGAGGCTCATCCCTGGGTGGATGAAGACTTGAAAGACAGCACCGATGTCCACCAGGAGGAAGCAGGTAAAGACACTGGCTCTGCTGCTCAGTTCCCACCTTCTGTATTTTTACGATGAGGGCAAGTGGCTGGTGGGGCTCATGGAGAGAAATATGTGCAGGCAGGTCAGTTTCATCATCAACTTCTATCATGCAAACAAATTAGTGTGTGACAGAGACATCATTTCTCTTGGGTGTCAGCTTGTCATTTGCTGTGACCAAGTAAAAAGCTGGATCATCAGTAAAAAAAACTGTTGAAGGGCTGGCTTTCCCCAGCTCCTGTCCTGACTGGCTGCTAAAATCTTTCTGCAGGGGGCACATCACAGGCTGGTGTGGCCATGAGTTAAGTAGTCAGGTTTTGATCAAAATTTTGAAATAAAAAAAGGGCAGCTGTGTCGGGGCTCACTACTACTCATTATAGCAGCCCTGTGGGTTACAGACAAGAGTGGCTGTGGTCCTCAAAGCCGAGTGTCTGATTCAGTAGACAAGGCAATGAATGGACAACTGAAAGAGAGTGAAAAAGAGACAGGCAGAACTGATTATAAGTTGTTTTGAAAAGGCTCAGGATCTTGGCAAGGCAGTTACAGAAGGGCTGAACCAGGACTGGTGAATTACTAGGATACGAATAGTAAGGGTGAGGAGGTTAAGAGGAACAGAAGGAGCCTGAATACAGAACCGCTAGGAAAGATGCTAAGAAGATGGAAGGACTATGCTGACCAGGGAAGGGGCAAAAATGAAGTTGGATGTTGAGGATGGGTGGGGGCATGGTTGACCCAAGAAAGACAAGGTGATGAAGGAGGCAGACAGGCAGGGAGAGGTTTTTGGGAGCTCTGAGTGATCTGTGTTTGGGGTGGGTCTGAGGAGATTCTGTGGGCTGGATTTGACTTGGAAGAGGCTCAGTGACTCTCAGCTGGGGTAATAATGGCACCAGTTCAGTTCAGTCACTCAGTTGTGTCTGACTCTTTGTGACCCCATGGACTGCAGCATGCCAGGCCTCCCTGTCCATCACCTACTCCCAGAGTTTACTCAAACTCATGTCCCTTGAGTCGGTGATGCCATCCAACCATCTCATCCTCTGTTGTCCCCTTCTCCTCCTGCCTTCAATCTTTCCCAGCATCTGAGTCTTTTCAAATGAGTCAGTTCTTCGCATCAGGTGGCCAAAGTATTGGCATTTCAGCTTCAACATCAATCCTTCCAATGAATATTCAGGACTGATTTCCTTTAGGATGGACTGGTTGGATCTCCTTGCTGTCCAAGGGACTCTCAAGAGTCTTCTCCAACACCACAGTTCAAAAGCATCAATTCTTTGGTGTACAGCTTTCTTTAAAATCAACTCTCACATCAATACATGACTACTGTAAAAACCAAAGGTTTGACTAGATGGACCTTTGTTGGCAAGGTAATGTCTCTGCTTTTTAATATGCTGTCTAGGTTGGTCATAACTTTTCTTCCAAGGAGCAAGTATCTTTTAATTTCATGGCTGCAGTTACCATCTTCAGTGATTTTGGAGGCCCCCCCCCCAAAAATTAAAGCTCCACCCTCCCTCCAAAAGAGGCCACCTGGAAGTATGTGTGCATGTGTGTGTAATGGTGTGTGTGTGTTCTGAGTTGTCTTAACCTTAGGATTTGGGAGTGGGGTACACAGCTGGCACTCCATGCGGGAAGCCATGTATCACTGGCTATGCCATGTACACTGAATATACCACACAGGGTCCAAGCCCAGGCAGCCTCCTAGCCGGGCTGTCTCTTACTCTCCTCCCTGGATGCCAACTATGCCAGCTGAGAAGCACTTCCCTGAATGAGGGGAGATCCACTCTGAAGCTGGGTAAGGATCTGCTCCGGTAACAATGGGCAGGGCAGTGGGGATAGCACAATGCAAGAGAAGAGGTGGATCCAAGGGACAGTCAAGGAAGAACAATGGGCTCTGGCAATAAGTTAGATGTTGGGAGAGGAAGAAGAGGGCAACGATTTGGAGACTGGAAGAATCAGAACAACACTATCTTATGCAGGTGAGGGGAGGGGACCTGGTTTAAAAGGGATGCTCTTGAGTATAGTGCAGGGCGTCTTGGGCTTGAATGGACAGTGGCACACTGAAGCAAAGATAGGGAGGTTTCTAGGTGAGAGATCCAGGCCATAGACCCTGATTGGAGATTCACCAGCTTAAGGTGATGCTTGGAACTTGGGAAACAAATGAATTCACTAGGGGTATTGCTAAAGAGAAGACTGAGGAGAGAACCTGGTGGGGAGCACATTCAGATGAGAGGAACTGCCTGGGAGGAATGGACTTGGAAGAAAAGGTGTAGGGAAGAAGGGCAGGTTAGTAACAAGCCCTTCCAGGTATTTTCTATATCCAAGGTCATTTTTACGTAGGGTGAATCATAACAATACAGGGAGCAGGCACTATTATCATCCCTATATTACAGATAAGGAAGCTGAGCTCAGATCATCTAAATCATCTGTCCAAGCAGCTAGTGGTGGAGCCAGGACCCAGCGGGGGCTGGTTCTTGAGTGCCAGGTCTACAAAGAAGACTTTTCCAGGCTTTTCCAAAGAATGACCCAGAACAGAGCAGGCAGGAGATGGCCCACAGAGTTAAACAATTCCTGAGAGATCAGAAGTAGTGTGTGCATTGAGAAAAGCCCACTGGCTTTGAAGACCCAAGGGTTGAAGGGATACAGAGGGATCGATGTGGCTGGTGGGGAACCAGGGACCTGGGATCAGGGATGGTTGGGACCAGATACGAGAGCTGTGTGGCCCCGTTCTGCTTCTCTGCCTGTTGATTCACTTCTCATTCTCTATTCTTTACAAGGAGGAATAAAGTGAACATGTAGCACCCCCTCCCCAGCAACCATGAGCAAATTTTCCCCGAGTGTAGAGTTCACAGTCTCTTGTTGGGATTTTCCTTGTCTACATAAGAGATATTTACTGAGGTCACACGGGCACACAGGTGTTAGGTAGGGCTAATGTTTAAACTCAGTCTCCTCTGGCACCCAAGTCCCTGCTCTTAACCACTGGGTGGGTGGACACAGTCTAAGAGAGGATACACTGCCAGTACTGTGGCTCCAATGGAGGTATAATTGGAGAGGAGAAGGCTACCATTGCCAAGCAAACACGAGATGGCTTTGATAACAGCCAATAGAGACCAGGGGCAAGCCATTTTGAAAATTAACAGAGACAAAACAGTAAAATAAGTATTGTAGGCCATTCTAGTGTGAGTTGAGGGAAATATGAGCGCTGATCCAACCTCTGCCAGCTCTGACTCACAAGATTCCTGTTCCACATTCACAGGTCGGGGAATCAGCCTGTGCGGGGTGGAGGGCGAGGGGAGGAGAGGTGGGGGCAGGACATAGAAAGGACATGCTGACTAGATGCCAGACATAGACTTTGTCTGGGGACCAGTCACACAGGGTGTCTGATGAGGATTTTCTGTTCCCTCTTTATCTGTGGCAGAGGTCTGAGGAAGAGAAATGACCCATATTTAATCTCAAACAGAAAACCTCAGAGTGTTTCCCCAAAATGAACTGAAAATACTACAAAAATCCTCTAGTCAGTCCCAGATTCATGAAAGCTCATGGAACTGGAAATAGGAGAAAAAGACAGGAAACACATTAAGATGTGTGCATTTTAACATTAGTGGGGATTTTCTTTACTTGGCTTCGCCAGCCATCCAAAAGCTAGTATTCTAACTGAATTTTCATTGTCCCAGTCACTGCTAATAAAGGCTTTGCCAAAATTTTTATCTTATGTGCTCAACACCTGAGAGTTCCTCAGACTTAGGAACAGATAGATTTTTATGTACCCATATGCAGCTGTTTCAAACCTGTTCATTGGATCAATGACAGCTCATTTCAGTAAAAGCTTAACAAGTTAGCCAATTAGAGATGGATTCATTCCAGTTCCAGCTCCTCTGCATGCCAACTAATCAACAACAGTCTCAACCAAGTAACACTGTTCCTACAGATGATATTAACCCTCTTACATGCCTGGAAGCCAACCAATGCCTGAACTCCATGTTTTCCAACCAAGTGGTGTGCAAGAACTAGCCTGAGGAGATCTTAGAGGTTCTGAAATTTTATGGGCCATTTGTTCACTTGCTAGTAGCTTGAAGTCAGGCCATGATGGGAGTGCTGACTCTATATTATAGCACTGGAAATTGGCCAGGGCTATAATTCAGTGCTCTTTTTCTCCCTACTCTCAGAGGGCTGGTTTGCCAGCACACCACTGACAAAAACGCTATATAAGAGCAGCACTCAAGACCTGCCTGGTTTTCCTCTGCTATAAGAAGCAAGGAATTCAGCTTCATCTTTGCATTTCGTCATCTTTTGACACCCATGCATACTTCTGCATGACTAATTTTAAAAGGCTGGTTTACCAGGACTCCTGTAAGACATTATGGTCCTAGGACAAAGGAGAGGTAAATTTGAATTCAGATGAGAGAAGACTGGGGACAGGAAAGGATTTGATGGAGATGTCATCCTTGGGATCAAATCTGGGTGGGTACTGCTGGGGAGAGTAAAGGTCAGCACAGGACACTGGGGACCCCAGAAGAGGTGGGGGGCTCAGAAAACAAGTTCTGTCCACTTCACCTGGGATAGCATGGCTTTATTCCAGATCTTTCCAGCTGAACACCCCCAGACTCCCCAACCCCCACCCACCTTTGTTGCTAGTGAGTCAGTTTACACTGCAACAAATGGCTGAGAGGCCCACACAGAAGGAAAGCGATGGCTGAGGAAGTGGGAAGGAAAAGTTCTCTGGGCCAATGTTGAGCCCCAGAGTTGTTCCCATTGTCAACTGCAAGAGCTGTGTCACCCAGAGCCTTATTAACATGGTTGCTCAAGGCTCCTCCAAAATTGCAGGGAGGGAACAAGGATGATATGACACAAATTGGCCTTAGCGGTTTCATAGCCAGAAAACATTTGGCCTGTTTGCCAAGATTTGGAAGTGGAACTGCAAAAACACAAAAGCAGTTCACATAGAGATGCAGCCAGAAAAATGCCTCCAAGTTAAACATTAAAGGATAGACATGACCTAGAATTACTTGGCCATTAAACCTAATTAGGGAGCAATTTGACTCCTTGGCATTCAAGCCACAATACAAGGCGAGTTGGTTTTGGTGTCAATAGCAAACTCCATGTGTGATAGCACAGGACTTCTGTTAAAAGCAGACCACAGTGGTGTGCATTTATTTTTGAATATGTGGGCTCTACCACTTAAATGAATCTGCCAGAGTGGTTTGGCTGGTCTGGGCTGGTGGCAGAAAAGCCACAGAACTGAGGCTCTTCCCTCTCCTTTGGTGAGCCCACATTCCCTGGAGGGGATGGTTAGGAGTTCAAGAGGAAGGAGAGAGCCGTGCCTTTTGTATCGGTTCACTGCCCTGCAGTCCCTCAGAGCTTCTCTCCATCTGGCTCAGCTGACTCCTTTCCCCAGGTCAAGTGTAGACTTTCTGTCCTGGGAGAGGCTCCAGGAACAGCAGCCTCCCTGTGCTCTGCTCAGAAAGCCCTTCAGAACAATCCAACCCAGCGGTGGTTGGGGCCGAGTGTCTGCCCCGCTCAGAGACAAGGCTGCCCTGATAAGGCTTGAGAGGCAGCCCCTTCATTCTGCCAGAGTAGGAGCACCTACCCTGGACTTCAGTGGCTACAGAAACTGCTGAGTCATGCCCCTCTACTGCCTTTAGTTTCTGCAAATGGTGGATGGACCTGAAGTTAAGGAGGCCTTTCATGCATTCTCTCATTTACCACTGACTGACTAAACAGGTTGCTGGACTTTGTGACACATGGGTGGGGAGTAGCATGGTGTTGAAAGTCTTTGCTGATGCATTTGATAAAGTTGACCTGATGACATCTGAGTTTGGTTCAGGGTGGAATGCTAGAAAGCTGGTGGGTGTTAGTGGCCACTCCCCCATCACATCTAGTGCCTTTTGATTTAGTAACTGGGCCATCTCATTAAATGTGTACCATGTGGGCTCCCACTGCCCCTGGCTAGTAAAGTGTAAGAAGTTGCTTATTACTAGCAATGAGCTACCATGATCCTTACTAGTACTGTAGGTGGGTTCTCAGTCTCCCACAAATCCCCTTTTCTCCCTCTTGCCTTCTTCTCCCCATCCTGACATACCCAGGAGTGAAATGTGTGGGTGCTCCCAGGGGCAGAGGACTCTCTTCTACCTGAATTCCATCTGGAATGCCCCAGATCCTCAGGGCCAGGCCCTGGATCTTATTGCTCTCTTCCCTGTTTCGACTGTCATTCTTATCTTTATCTGAGGGCTCCCTAAGTGACATCTCACCTCCTGGACATTGACTGCAGTCTCCCCTAATCCTGAGGGGAAACCATCCAAGACCCCAAGTGGATACCTGAAACCACAGATAGTACTGAACCCTACATATCCTAAGCTTTTCCTATACATACATGCCTATGGTAAAGTTTAAATTAGACACAGTAAGAGAATATCTGAATTGCCAGCATCATTACTCATGTGCTTTGAGGTCATTATTAAGTAAAATCAGGGTTACCTGAGGACAAGCTCATCAGTTGACCTGATAACTGTGCTGTGCTTAGTCGCTCAGTAGTGTCCATCTCTTTGTGACTCCACAGACTGGGGCCCACCAGGCTCCTCTTTCAGGGGTCCATCAGGCTCCTCTGTCCATGGGGATCCTCCAGGCAAGAATGCTGGAGTGGGTTTCCACACCTTCCTCCAGGGGATCTTCCCAACCTAGGGATCAAACTCAGGTCTCCCGCACTGCAGGTAGATTCTTTACCATTTGAGCCACCAAGCCCTAAAAGGCTACTAAGTGTCTAATTAGGTGGATACGTGGACAAAAGGATGATTCATGTAGGTAGGGGGACTGAGCAGAACAGGCATGAAATTTCATCATCTTGCTAGAATGGTGCATAATTTAAAACTTCAGTTCAGTTCAGTCGCTCAGTCGTCTCCAACTCTTTGCGACCCCGTGGACTGCAGCATGCCAGGCTTCCCTGTCCAACACCAACTCCCAGAGCTTACTCAAACTCATGTCCATCGAGTTGGTGATGCCATCCAACCATCTCATTCTCTGTCATCCCCTTCTCCTCCCGCCTTCAATCTTTCCCAGCATCAAGGTCTTCTCCAATGAGTCAATTCTTTGCATCAGGTGGCCAAAGTACTGGAGTTTCAGGGTCAGCATCAGTCCTTGCAATGAATATTCAGGACTGATTTCCTTTAGGATGGACTGGTTGGATCTCCTTGCAGTCCAAGGGACTCTCAAGAGTCTTCTCCAACACCACAGTTCAAAAGCATAAATTCTTTGTCATTCAGCTTTCTTTATAGTTCAACTCTCACATCCATACATGACTACTGGTATAAATTGCTTATTTCTTGAATTTTCCACTTAATATATTCAGAACACAGTTGACCCTGGGTAACTGAAACCTACCTCAGAAAGCAAAACCTCTGTACTTGGGGGGCAGGAAGGGAAGAACACTGATTTAGGAGTTAAAAAACCTAAGCTATAGTTCTGGCTCCATGAAGGATTACGGCATGTTTAGGGCAAATTAACTGTATCCATTCATTCCATCTCCTACTTTTGCCCCACCTTCCCCAGATGGTTCATCTCTTATCCTTCTGTCTCATTTAAGAGACCGTGAAATGTCTTAACAGTTGTGTTCAGTTGATCTACCCTTGGGGTTTTTTGTGCAATTCATTTCTATGGCTTTCTTATTAAAACAAAACACACACACACACACAAATCCCTTAATTGTGAAATGTAAGGTAGCGGTTGGTTTAGTCACTAAGTCATGTTGAACTCTTTGCAACCTCATGGACACAGGGATCGAACCTGCATCTGCTGCATTGCAGGTGGATTCTTTATACTGAGCCACCAGAGAAGTCTGTGATATGTAATATGCTGGCTGGGAAAGTGTATAAAACATAGATGAATGGCTTAACAAATAATTTGAAAGCAAAAATCCATATAATTATCACTTAGATCAAGAAGTATAAATTTCCAGTACTCCATAAATCCATATATTCCTAGTCACACCTCTTCATCCCACAGACATAATTACTATTTTTAATTTTATGGGAATTACTTCTGTGCTTTTCTTTATAGATGTATCACCTAAATATGCATTCCTAAACACTTTCATGCATTGGAGAAGGAAATGGTAATCCACTCCAGTGTTCTTGCTTGGAGAATCCCAGGGACAGAGGAGCCTAGTGGGCTGCCATCTATGGGGTCACACAGAGTTGGACACAACTGAAGCGACTTAACAGCAGCAGCAGCAGCAAACAGTAGAGTTCTATTGCTCATATTCTTTTGACTTTGTTCTTTAGCTTAACATTTTATTTGTAAAATTCATTCAGGTTAGGCATGTGATTGCAGTTCATTCATTTTTGCTGCTGTATAGTATTCTGTTTCATGAGTATATCACTATTTATTTTACTGTTGATGAAGATCTGGGCTATTTCCAGTTCAGGACTATGATCAACTATGCCTCTAATAACATTTTAATACTTATTTCCAGGATACACATGCATGACTGTCTCTGAGGTATGCAAGGGATTGCTGAGTTAGAGTGTGATGGGCATGGAAATGTATCATCTGGATCACCCTTCAAGGAAAGACTTGTTGCTCCTTCTGTTGGGAGTGTTGTAAACAAAGAGCCTTCAACTGTCTGCATATTCCAGGGTTTACCTTTGCTTTGCCCAAGATTCTGCCTTTCCCAGGGTGGTTTATATGCAATGACTGATTGGCTTAGGGGTATAAAGGCCCAGTCATTTGGGCCTAGTTGGGGACAACTCTGATGGGCTATTTTTCTTCCAAAGAAGCCCTATTGTTGGCTAAGCCATCATACAAGGCTTACATTGAAATATGATGCCTTCTGTCCAATCGTGTTTCTTCCCTCTCCTTTCCACAAGTTTTGTTCCCAAAGGTACTTCCTGTAAACATCCTACACACTAGTCTCAGTTTGAAACTGCTTCATGATCTGTCTGATAATTCCAATATCTCAAGTCTTTGTAGGTCTATTTCTGATGCCTGCAGTTTCTAGTTATTATTCATGACTTCTTATTTTCTTGAACACACTGTTATTTTTTATTGTACACTGGTTATTCTTTTGGAAAATTACTCATAATTTTTTTTGAGGCCTAAGATATAGTTAGGGCTTCCCAGGTGATATAGTTAGGCTTTCCTCAGTGGTAAAGAATCCACCTGCCAAGCAGGAGACAGTGGTTCTAATCCTGGGTCAGGAAGATCCCTTAGAGAAAGAAATGGCAACCCACTTCATGGCCTGCAAAATCCCATGGACAGAGGAGCCTGATGGGCTACAGTTCATGGGGTCCCAAAAGAGTCAGACAAGACTTAGCAACTAACCACCAACAACAAGATGTTACTTACTCCAGGGAATAGTCACATTTGCACCTACAAGTTGAGCAACTTTGTAACACTGGGACAACTTTAATATGAGGTCAAGTCCTATGGTTCCTTGGATCACTCACAGGATATTATCCCAGGCTCTAAGACACCAGGGCTGGATTAATTACATTTTAGTCTTACTGTTGGAACATAAACCTTCAAGCCCTGGATGGCCCTGGGGTTTTGACTTTTGTCACCATCTCTTTGTCTGAACTCAGCCTCATGGCTGTTTCTTGGCAACTGGAAAATATTCTCCAGACATTTGATTGCTGGTCTACCTCTACTGGTACTAACCTTCACCTAGATTTTTAACTATGATGTCCTATCTTCACAGATTGGTGGTGGTGGTTTAGTCGCTCAGTGGTGTCCACCTTTTGCAACACCATGGACCATAGCCTGCCAGGCTTCTCTGTCCATGGGATTTCCCAGGCAAGAATACTGGAGTGGGTTGCCATTTTTTTCTCGAGGGGATCTTTCCAACCCCGGGATCGAACCCAAGTCTCCTGCATTGCAGGCGGAATCTTTACCACTGAGCCACCAGGGAAATTACAGATTAGCTCATTAATATGTAGAAGAAAATGTTCTAAATTATATTTTACTAAGCATTTTACCTTTTTTTTACTTTAGAGAGTTGGTTTAAATTATGTAAATAACCATTACTGGAAATGAGAACCCTTTAGTAAATGTCACAACAACCGCAATATAATCATAACTCCAACATCAGTTAATCCATGGCATTAAAATGGATTCATATATACTCAAGAAAGAAAGTCACAACTGTTTTCTGTCACACAGCTGAAGGCAGGGGATATAATATGTCTTATCAGGCAACTATTCATTGGGTTTTGTGTTGTGAATGAGGAAAATATATGATAACATTATATTCAGTTTTCTAAAGATACAGTTTAGGTAGTACAGTAATAATTCAGGTAAGCCATGCACACGCACACAGATAAATTTTATGGTTTAAAACAATCTAAATCTGTTACCTTAATGAAAGCAAGTGCTGAGCATTTTTGGGAATTTGATCATAGTGGATTCTGATTACCTGCTGTTATCTAAGTAGGAGTTGCCTTCTACTGGTTATGTGGCTTCTCTGCACCACCCCCATCAGGCTGAAAAATATCAGATCAGGTTTAGGAAAGACTTCAGCCTTTGTATAAAAGAACTATCTACTCATTAGATTCCACTGATATTTTCAGTGTCTATTTCTTTGGGAGCCTTCTTGGTGAAGCCTTGTCTCTCTGATTTAAATTTCCCTGAAAAGTCCAACTCACATCAGTTTATTCTGATTTGATGTACTAAAGTCCACTTTCTGTAGTGGTCTCTTTTTGGCATCTTCTGCCTCCAAGATTCTAGTAGTTGGTGAGGCCCAACAATAACCAGAAGTCCAAGACGAATTCAAGTTAAGCATATGTATATATGTAGAATATATATATATATATATATATATATATATTATATGGTAGAACATGGTAGAAGCAGGCAGGTATAAAAATAAATTTAGTGTAGGTAAGCGGAACAGATTTTTTCCTTACAGATAATCACGATGGTGTGATCACTCACACTCACCTAGAGCCAGACATCCTGGAATGTGAAGTCAAGTGGGCCTTAGGAAGCATCACTATGAACAAAGCTAGTAGAGGTGATGGAATTCCAGTTGAGCTATTTCAAATCCTAAAAGATGATGCTGTGAAAGTACTGCACTCAACATGTCAGCAAATTTGGAAAACTCAGCAATGGCCACAGGACTGGAAAAGGTCAGTTTTCATTCCAATCCTTAATAAAGGCAATACCAAAGAATGCTCAAACTACTGCACAATTGCACTTACCTCACACGCTGGTAAAGTAATGCTCAAAATTCTCCAAGCCAGACTTCAGCAATATGTGAACCTTGAACTTCCAGATGTTCAAGCTGGTTTTAGAAAAGGCAGAGGAACCAGAGATCAAATTGCCAACATCCACTGGATCATGGAAAAAGCAAGAGAGTTCCAGAAAAACATCTATTTCTGCTTTATTGACGATGCCAAAGCCTCTGACTGTGTGGATCACAATCAACTGTGGAAAATTCTGAAAGAGATGGGAATACCAGGCCACCTGACCTGCCTCTTGAGAAACCTATATGCAGGTCAGGAAGCAACAGTTAGAACTGGACATGAAACAACAGACTGGTTCCAAATAGGAAAAGGAGTCCCTCAAGGCTATATATTACCTTGCTTATTTATAATCACCCTGTTTATTTAACTTCTATGCAGAGTACATCATGAGAAATGCTGGTCTGGAAGAAGCACAAACTGGAATCAAGATTGCCGGGAGAAATATCAATAACCTCAGATATGCAGATGACACCACCCTTATGGCAGAAAGTGAAGAGGAACTAAAAAGCCTCTTGATGAAAGTGAAAGAGGAGAATGAAAAAGTTGGCCTAAAGCTCAACATTCAGAAAACGAAGATCATGGCATCCAGTCCCATCACTTCATGGGAAATTGATGGGGAAACAGTGGTAACAGTGTCAGACTTCATTTTTCTGGGCTCCAAAATCACTGTAGATGGTAATTTCAGCCATGAAATTAAAAGACACTTACTCCTTGGAAGGAAAGTTATGATCAGCCTAGACAGCATATTAAAAAGCAGAGACATTACTTTGCCAACAAAAGTCCATCTAGTCAAATCTTTGGTTTTTACAGTAGTCATGTATGGATGTGAGAGTTGGACTGCGAAGAAAGCTGAGTGCCGAAGAATTGATGCTTTTGAACTGTGGTGTTGGAGAAGATTCTTGAGAGTCCTTTGACTGCAAGGAGATCCAACCAGTCCATCCTAAAGGAGATCAGTCCTGGGTGTTCCTCGGAAGGACTGATGCTAAAGATGAAACTCCAATACTTTGTCCACCTCATGTGAAGAGTTGAGTCACTGGAAAAGACTCTGATGCTGGGAGGGATTGGGGGCAGGAGGAGAAGGGGACGACAGAGGATGAGATGGCTGGATGGCATCACCGACTCGATGGATGTGAGTCTGAGTGAACTCCGGGAGTTGGTGATGGACAGGGAGGCCTGGCGTGCTGCGATTCATGGGGTCGGAAAGAGTCAGACATGACTGAGCGACTGAACTGAACTGAATATTTTTGTGTCTTATTTAAGAAACTCTTCTTGTCTACAAAGTCATTAAGATAGTCTCCTACATTCTTTTCTAAAAAGCTTCAAAAATTAGTCTTTCATAATTAAAGCTCTGGTGAGAACAGGCAATATTCATTCAGTTTCAATATCTGATGAAAGAGTTTAAATGTTTCACCATTAACTATGTAGCTGGTTCTGGGGTGTTTTGATTTTGTTTGTTCCCCATAGTTAGACTTTATCAGGTTAAGAAAGTTCCTTTCTACTCCCAATTTACTAAGAGATGAATGCCTAATTATATATATATATATATATATATATATAAATTATATGTGTATATATATATATATACACACTCTACATTCAAAGCATTCCTATTTTTTATAATCTTTAATTTTTGAAGACTGTATCTTAGAATTTCTTTCAGTTGGCATCTTCGTAGTTCACATGTGAATCTTTGTAATTCAGACTGAAAATACTGTCTAGTTATGGTGAAAGGAATGAAGAAACACACATGTTCAGAGGTAGAACTGTGATATTTTGGATCTATAACCAACAATTTCAAGAATGTTGGAATGAAGCATCTGGGAATTCAGCAATAAGGTCTTCTGAACTCTTTTGTTTGAAAAGCCTACCAGGAACTTCACAGTGTTATTGACTGGAAAGCCTTCTCAAATGAGGTGGTTGGGTCTGCCCTTGGTGAGGCTTCTAGTTCACCAGATATATCTTCCTTTTTATCTTCTACCGTATCTGTGAGTTCGTTTTCTTCATTTTACCATTTTCAGCTCCACCTATTGAATCCTCCATTGCATCTTCATCTTCTGTGGATTTTCACAGCTCTCTGAACAGGACGGAAGCAGAGGAAACCAGAAAAACGGTAGAAGCAGGCAGGTGTAAAGATAAATTTAGTGTAGGTAAGCAGAACAGATTTTTTCCTTATGATTAGTATTTTTGTCTCTTTTTTAAGAAATTCTTCTTCTCTACAAAGTCATGAAGATAGTCTCCTACATTCTTTCCTAAAAGCTTCAAAAATTAGTCTTTCATAATTAAAATTCTGGTGAGAATAGGCAATATTAATTCATTTTCAATATCTGATGGAGAGTTTAGATGTTTCACCATTAACTATGTAGTTGGTTCTGGGTGTTTTTCCCCATAGCTAGACTTTATCAGGATAAGAAAGTTCCTTTATACTTCCAATTTACTAAGAGATGAATGCCTAATTTTATCAAACACTTTTTCCATATTACAATGATTACTAGCTTGTAAATGTAACAAACATGGTTTTGCTAACGTTGTTAACTTGCATTCCTGGGATAATCCCAACTTGATCAAAGTGCACTGTTTTTTACATATTGTTGAATTCTGTTTACTAATATTTTGGTCAGGACTCTTTGCATCTATATTTATGAGGAAGTTGAATCTGTAACCTTTCTTTCTTTTAATGTCCTAGTCAGACTTCGTAACAAGGTTGTGGGTGTCATAAAATGAGTTGGGGATAATGTTTCCTCTATTTCTATTCTTGGTAAGAGTTTGAGAAAATATAGCAATAATTGCTCTTTGTGATCAAGAACCTGCTTGCCAATGCAGGAAACTAAGAAATGAGGGTTCAATCCCCTGGAGGAGGGCATGGTAACCCACTCCAGTATTACTCAGGCTTCCCAGCTGGTGCCAGTGGTAAAAAAAAATCCTGCCTGCCAATGCAGGAGACATAAGAGACAAGGGTTCGATCCCTGGGTTGGAAAGATCTCCTGGAGGACAGTATGGCAACCCACTCCAGTAGTCTTGTCTGCAGAATCCCATGGACAGAGGCACCTGGAGAGTCAGACACGACTGAAGGGACTCAGTATGCATGCATGCATGCATGTTCTTTGAGTGTTTGATAGAATTACCTCCCTTATGAAGCCATCTGGGCCTCTTCCTAAAGGAATCTTTTTTTTCCCTCTGGCTGATTTTGAGATTTTATATTTGATTATAAAAGATGTGGGCTTCTTTTCTCTTTTACTGCTGCTGCTGCTGCTAAGTTGCTTCAGTCATGTCTGGCTCTGTGAGATCCCATAGATGGCAGCCCACCAGGCTCCTCTGTCCCTCGGATTCTCCAGGCAAGAACACTGGAGTGGGTTGCCATTTCCTTCTCTTTTACTACCTGGGATTGACTGGGCCTCTCGAATCTGTAGATTTGGCATTTTTATCATCATTTTTTTTTTTAATCAGATGCATGCATCTGTCCATGGGATTCTCCAGGCCAGAACATGAGTGGGTTGCCATGCCCTCCTCCAGAGGATCTTCCACACCCAAGGACTGAACCTGAGTCTCCTGTGTCTCCTGCATTGCAGATGGCTTTTTTTCTGCTCAGCCACCCTGGAAGCCCTTTTAACAAATAGTCTCCTTCACATAGGGCCTCTGCCACATCCTCTTTCCCATCTCCTGCTGTGACTATCATCAGACATATAATAGACATTCTCATTCTGCTTTATTTTCCTTGATCTTTCTTTTATGTTTTCCATCTTTTGGTCTTTCCTTGCTCTGTTCAAGATATTTTCTTCTGAGTTATCTTCAGCTCATTAACTCTTTCTTTAGGTATGTCTAACCTGCTGTTAAACTCATCCACCAAGTTCTTAGTTCTATTATTTTATTTTTCAGTTCTAATCTCTATTTTAGACTATTTTCCATGTAACTTTTCATTTTTTCCTGTACCCTACAGATTTATAAATGCTTGTCTTTTTTTTCCCTCTAAACCTAGCCATCAAAGTTTTTCTATCTTTTGAGTCTGATGATTCCATATTTGGAGACTTCAGGTGTCTGATTCTATTTTTAAAAATCTGCTCTGCTATATTTTGTTCAAGGTGTTTTGGTTTTGTGTATGTCTGGTTGTCTTTGATGGGTTGCTGACTATTGCACTTAAAATTATCTGTATGTTGGCATTTGCTTCTGTTGGGTGATGGGGCTATTTTCAGGCAGGACCACATTGTTCCAAGTTCAGGTTTGAGGCATGACTCACAAAAATGCTGTAACCCCTTGGAGGCTGACTTATTTACATTTCTTACTTTTTCTAAGGATGTAGTCTTGGGGTCCATGCTTGTCAGACTTCCCATTGTATATGGGTCTGGGCTTTGATTTCTGTCTCTCTTGATCCCTGAAAATATAAAAATAAACATGTAAATATATAGGGATTGGCAGATACTAACAGGGCAAATGCAGCTTTTGCACTTATTTACCTTCTCAGGTTCCTAATTTCCCTTAAGTTTTGGCCTGGGTATGTCTTACTATGCTGTTAGCAATTTAATGATTTTATGATAGGTTTTAAAGTAATACTTTTTTTTTTCCAAGATCTTAGTGATTTTCAATGATTCTTAGTGGCTCAGATGATAAAGAAACTGCCTGCAATGCAGGAGACCCAGGTTTGATCCCTGGGCCAGGAAGATTCCCTAGAGAAGGAAATGGCTACCCACTCCAGTATTCATGCCTGGAGAACTCCATGAACAGATAGCCTGGTGGGCTACAGTTGATAAGGTCACAAAAGGGTCGGACACGGCTGAGGGACTAACACTTTGGACTTCCCTGGTGGCTCAGATGGTGAAGTGTCTGCCTACAATGTGGGAGACTCAATCTCCCAGGGAGGTTCAATTGAATCTCCCAGGGAGTTTCAATCCCTGGGTGGGGAATATCTCTGGGAGAAGGAAATGGCAACCCACGCCAGTATTCTTGCCTGGAAAATCCCATGGACAGAGAAGCCTGGTAGGCTATAGTCCATGGGGTCGCAAAGAGTGGGACATGACTGAGCGACTTCACTTTCACTTTAGTGATTTTCAGCTGGTGGGAGATAGCTTCAATAAGCTAGTTCACCATTAACAGAAATTTATATTTCTCATCTTTGGGGAAGCAAAAATTTTCTTTTTCTTGATTTGTAACCAGTCTGGGGTTTGAAGGACAGTCAAGATCAGAGTTCAGGATTCTCAGACCCTTTTCATTTTTTTATGATGTTTTTGAGCTCATATCCTTTAGATACTTTTTAGAACTTGATTTCCCTTTCTCTAGTGGTCACCTTGTGATTCTAAAGGAGGAAAAAGAATTTTCCCTCTATTCTTCTAGGTTTTTGGCTGAGACATCTCTTCTTCGTAATAAATACAGGTTAACAAGAGAAAAACAAACAGAAATTTAACAATATGTATATTTCTTGTGTACATGGGAGAGACCCAGGAAAACTAAGTAACCCCCTTGAAATGGCTCTAGAAAAAAAGTGAAAGTCGCTCAGTCATGTCCAACTCGCTCCTCTGTCCGTGGAATTCCCCAGGCAAGAATACTGGAGAGTGTTGCCCTTCCCTTCTCCAGGGAATCTTCCCGAGCCAGTAATCAAACACAAGTCTCCTACATTGCAGGCAGATTCTTTACCAGCTGAGCCGCCAGGGAAATGGCCCCAGCCACCACCTTAAATATAATTTCCAGATAAAGACAAAAGAAAGGTGTTGGGGGCTGGGCAGAGTCAGTTATGGGAGGTTATCAGAAAAAGCAGAGTAAATAAGGGTAAAGTTGTTACAGAGATTTACGGCCACACCTTCTCTATTGACAAGACTTTATTGTGATTTAGAATCATCCCTCTCTTCCTGGTGCAGAGAGGAAGATACTTCCAAATGGAGAATTCCTTTATAAATGTAAACGTCCGCTTACCAAAGGGTGATTTCTACTCTGGTTTTCAGAGTTTCTCCTGGGTCTGTTGTTTCCTAAAAATAGTCAACTCAAAAGAATTCTTATGCTAATGAGGCTTATGGGGGCGGGGAGGGGGCATTCCCTTTCAAAACCAAGACATCATTTAATTTGCTGTCTTGTTCCTATTTGCAGAGGCTGATGAATGGCAAGAGTCAGAGGAAGAGGTGGAACACATCCCATTCTCCCACAATCGATACCCAGAGAAGGAAATGGTTAAGAGATCCCAGGAGTTTTATGAACTTCTCAATAAGAGACGGTCTGTTAGATTCATAAGTAACGAGCAAGTCCCAATGGAGGTCATTGACAATGTCATCAAAGCAGCAGGTCTGTACATGCGCAGTGGGTCTTTGGGAATGTCCGCTGCAAGTGACAGTAGTAGAGCAATGCTGAAGTTCAAACACAGCAGATAAAGCCCGGAGTGATAGGTTTACCTGCAAAGTCTTGTTAGTGCAAGTTGCTATGCCCAATGCACAGTGAGGCCAAACACACCAAAATGTAGGAGTTTGGAGCAGAGAAATGTTTATTGAAGAGCTATGCAAGGAGAGGGGTGGTTCATTCCCTAAAAGCCCCCTGAGTTCAAAGCATTTTTAAACAGCAGGTGAGGGAGAGCAGTCGCAGGGTATGTGATCTGCTCAGGTACAAGTCTCTGACTGGCTGATGGTGAGGTTGCAGGGTGGTGTCATAGGAGTTAACTTCATCAGACATTAGGCTCCAGGAGGCCTGGGGCTATGAGCTCATGGGGTCAAATAGTTAACATCTTCCATTTGGTGGGGGGTTTCACATCAGAGAGTAACATGGAAACTTACATTACCATATGTAAAATACATAGCCAACGGGAATTTGCTCTATGTCTCAGGGAACTCAAACGGGGGCTCTGTATCAACCTAGAGGGGTGCGATGGGGAGGGAGATGGGAGGGAGGTTCAGGAGGGAGGGGACATATGTATATCTATGGCGGATTCATGCTGATGTTTTGACAGAAAACAACAAAAGTCTGTAAAGCAATTATCCTTCAATTAAAAAATAAACTTAAAAAAATTAAGTGATGTCAGGGGGGAAAAAATAAACAACTCTGGAAATGTGCATCAGATACTGTTATCCAGGTACTTCAAGAGGAGATAAAGCAGAGGATACGGGAAAAGCCCATCCTAGGGTCCTTCTTGGTCACAGTCTTACCCAGATGTTGACTGACTGCTGGGGACATAACGACTTCCATTTTCTACAGACTTTTAACTATTACTGACTTCTTGGGAGCAGATGTGACAACAGTTCAAAACGTCTAAAATTATTCAACATTATAAACTTTTATGAAAAATGAACATTTCTGAACATATTATTACACCTTGGAAGAAAAAAAACATCCTCTTACTTTCCCCTCCCCTTAAAACACATGCATACATGCATGAGTGCGCACACACACAGACACACACTCATACAGACACACACTCACATTTATATATTTCTCTTTTGGGGACCAAATTTCTTGTATTACACACCATGATGCTCTGTTCCAATGAACTAGCAAACTTCATGTGAATTCATAAAGTAAATTGAGGCAAGGTAGACCCATTTTTAATGTAAAGTAATAAATATCTCCTTAGAAGAAGAGATGAGAATTACAGACAAGGGGAAGGAGATAGAAAGGCCCCTATTTGAGAGCCTCCTCTGATTGGGTTCTTATTCCTATACAAAATCACATTTAAGTTAATTTTCAGAAATTATTGCATGACTATTATAAATCCATTGCCCGAATTAAAAGGAAGAAAGAATAAAACATTTTATTTCAGTTAAGAACACAAATGAACTAAATTGGTGAGTCCTTTATCTAACTAATAGAGGTTACTAAATATCTTCTGTGTGTATATCTGTATTTAAATATGTGTGCACATGACATTCAGAGAAGTTTGGCATAGTTGAAAACATTAGGGGGCAATTTATTTCTTGTGTTCAATGGCACCAATATTTAGTGAACAGACAACATGTACAAAGTGAACTGGAATCTCTCTGTTCAGAAATTTGGGCTTTATGTTTGATTTGACTTGCATTTTACAATTCAGTATGCCCTCTCTACCACAGGGACTGGTGGATGGTGAACTCATGAAGGCTGGCAAGCTTGAGACCCCTTCTATAGAGTTTATGCCATTCAATTACTCACTAGGAAGAAAAAAAAATACTTACTTCTGAAATATCCCACCCCATGGTCTGCTTCTAGAAACAGTGAGCGATTTCTAGGAGACAGTGGTGACATCCACACCAGAACCTGGCTCGCTCCTTAGCTGAAATCTTAAGGAGAACTGAAGCTCCTTGAGTCCACGATGCACTATGAAGCTTTGTCAGGGATAGCAGGACTGATCCAAGTGTGGTCTGAGTTTTCCCAAAGCCTGTGAGAGCTGAAAGACACACTGTTGTGTGTCTGAGCGTCCAGGGCCAAGAAGTTCTCATGTATCCACACAGGACCACAACCCCACACTGCCACCCTCAGAACTGTGATATAGGCACTAAACGATTTATAGTTCAGTTGCCTTTCGGAGAGTGCTCTTTTAAAAATCTGTTAATTGATTTAGTGTCTGTGCTGGGTCTTCGTTGCTGTGTGTGCTTTTCTCTAGTGCGATGCCCAGCCTTCTTGTTGAGGTGGCTTCTCTTGTGGCGCACAGGCTCCAGGCACAGGGGCTTCAATGCTTGCGGCACATGTGCTCAGTTGTTGCGGTTCCTGGGCTCTCGAGCACGGGCTCAATAGTTGTGGCACATGGGTTTAGTTGCTTCTTCATATGTGGGATCTTCCCGGATCAGGGATCAAACCCATGTCCTCTGCAATGCCAGGAGGATTCTTATCCACTGAGCCACCAGGGAAGCCCTGGAGAGTGCTTTTTACCATTTAAAAATTTTAAATGCTTTTTACCATTTACATTTTTCGAGTTCCAATAACCTTCACAACTTGACACTTTTTCAAGAATACCAAAGCAAATATTTACCAAAACAAATAATGGATTTTGGGGGATTTTGCCTGACAGAGCTTCCCCTCTGAGTTTCCTTACTGGTCACGGTGCAGTTTTCAAGGGCTGTCTTCTCCCACATAATTAGAGAAGCAGTGATAAACTCTCATGGCCCAGGAACTACTGGCCTTGATCTCAGTTAGTTGGTTCAAAGACCCTGACAGTGAGGTGGAACAAAACAGGATGTCAGCAAGACCCCAGAGGCTACCGTTGGGGACTTTGTGTACTAGGTGATCTAACATTATCTTGAGCAAATATGAGTTATAGGAATTCTTAGCTGACAGTCTCACATTTTCCTGCAGTTTTAATTTCTGATGTTAATTGAATGTGTGATAGGAACAGCCCCAAGTGGGGCCCACACAGAGCCCTGGACATTTGTGGTTGTGAAGGACCCCGACGTGAAGCATAAGATTCGGGAGATCATTGAGGAGGAAGAGGAAATAAACTACCTGAAGAGGATGGGACCTCGATGGGTCACAGACCTGAAGAAATTCAGGTACAAAAGTGGGGAGCATCAGGCATGTTTGGTTTGGCTTCTTAAAATGAGATAACTAAGATTCAATTTCCTGGTTTGTTTTAGGTGTTAAAAAGTTTCATTTTAACTGTGGGAGAAATAATGGAAGTGCAGTCAGGCCTCACTTCTGTGTTGCTTTGAGCACACATATTGGCTAAGTGTTAGAGATGCCAGCTGGGATCGCATCTCAGTTCATGTCTCAGCTCTGGTTTTTCCAAGTGCAAGACTTTGGGCGTTTGCTTTCAGTCTCTAAATGCATGAGTCTGGGTTCTCCAGAGAAACAGAATCAATGGAGAGAGAGAGACAAAGACAGAGAGAAATAGAAACACAGAGAGAACGAGATTTATTATATTAATATATATAATAGATAATATTACTATTATAGAGCTTCCCTGGTAGCTCAGCTGGTAAAGAATCCATCTGCAATGCAGGAGACCCTGGTTCAATTCCTGGGTCAGGAAGTTCCCTTGGAGAAGGGATGGGCTACCCACTCTAGTGTTGTTGGGTTTCCCTGGTGGCTCAGCTGGTAAAGAATCCATCTCCAATGCAGGAAACCTAGGTTTGATCCCTGGGTTGGGAAGATCCCCTGGAGGAGGGCATGGGAACCCACTCCAGTATTCTTGCCTAGAGAATCCCCATGGACAAAGGAGCCTGGCAGACTACAGTCCATGAGGTTACAAAGAGTTGGACACCACTGAGAGACTAAGCACATTTTAGCACATTATTTATTATAATAGACAATTTATTTATTATTTATAATTGGCTCATAATTACTTGAGCCAACTTACTATAACTGGCTTAAGTGATTATGAAGGCTGAGAAATACCAAGACCTGCACTCAGCAAGTGGGAGGCCCAGCAGAGCTGATGCTGCTGTTCTAGTTTGAGTCCAAAGGCCTGGGAATCAGGGGAACTGATGGTGTATGTTCCAGTCCAAGTCCAAGGACAGGAGAAGACTGATGTCCTCAAAGACAGGCAGAAGGAGAAAATTATCCCTTACTCCATCTGTGTTTTTTCTACTCAGGGCTTCAACAGATTAGACCAGGCCCCACATTGGGAAAGTTAATTGGCTTTACTCAGTCTGCCAATTCACATGTTAATCTCATCCAGAAACATCCTTTTGACACACCCAGAATAATGCTTAACCAACCATCTGGGTTCCTTGTGTCCCAGTCAAGTTGGCACCTTAACTTAACCATCACATTAAGCTTCTATTTTTTTCACCCCAAATAATGTTAAAAACTTGGTATCAGGATTAAATAAGATAGAGGCTACGAGTAGGGCCTTAGAAGCCAGAGTGCTTGAGTTTAAATATGAGATCTACTATTTATTAACTTCTCAGTGCCTCGGTTTCCTCATCTGCAAAATGGGAATAAGTCTAGTATCTATTTCATTATGAAATTTGGATGTGTTTGTAAGCATGCAGAATGGCAATGACACATAGTAAGTCTGGTAAACAAACAGGCTCTGACCCAAATAATTATTGGCAAACAAAACTTTGAGGATGTACTTTTCTACTATCTGGAACATAAGACTGTGAAATCCTCAGGATCTTGAATGAAGTAAATGACATCTTGCTATAATGATCACATCTGAGCAGACTTTAGTTTTAATACATGCTCAATAAAAGTACAAATTTAGTGCAGGTTTAATATCCATTAGGCATTAGTAACTTTGTGGGCTTTCTTAACTCCAGGGTAGATTGGAATTCAGTGTAACTGGCTTTACCATGAGGCTTCAATGTATTAGAGTAGACACATGTGAAGCTTCATTTTTTTCTAGAACCTGCAACTAACTGTGCCTTGTTGAGCCCATTTTCCCTGTTGAGGACCAGTCACCCTACGTTATATCTAGGATGAATTCAGTAATTTCTCAGTCATTTTCATAGTTAAAAACACTCCATTTTTTTCAGACCAGGCCTTGTTATTTTATTTTTTAATTGAAAAAAATTTTTTAGTTTGTTTTTTATCTTTTCAGCTGCACTGGGTCTTTGTTGCAGCACATGAGCTTTCTCTAGTTGAGGCACATGGCTTCGCTTGTTGCAGAGAAAGTCAAAGTGAAAGTCGCTCAGTTGTGTCTGACCCTTTGTGATCCCATGGACTATACAATCCATGGAATTCTCCAGACCAGAATACTGGATTGGGTAGCCTTTCCCTTCTCCAGGGGATCTTCCCAACCCAGGGATTGAACCCAGGTCTCCCACATTGCAGACATGTACTTTACCAGCTGAGCCACAGAGGAAGCCCCCCTCAGCCTTGTCATTTAGAACACTGGTCACAGGGTCCCCTTTACAAACACTGCACTCCTCACAGGCATTTTGTTTCCCCTCTGAACTCTTCTCAGGTTGAGCATGAGGAGGGGTAGGGTGCCAAATCTAGCCCTTGGTGTGTAGAAGGTAGAAGTTCTTATGCCCCAGGCTGTCATCTGTGGGCCTTTCGTGGCCACTTCCGGCACCAGCCATCCAACACCCAGTGTGACAGAAGCCTGGGGAAAGGCACTGGGCTGGCCACCTTGTGGGGCAAAGCGGGTGACAGGCAAAGCGGGTGATGGGACAAGGCTGGGTGATGAGAGGCTGGCCTTTTAGTCCTGCTCTTATCATTTCTTTGGCCTCAGAGGACATTTTTTTTCCCCTGAGATATTAAACCCTATCAAAATGGATGTCTATTGGCAGTGTAACTTATGATTGTGTTCTGAAATAAGTGCAGGGTATTAATAATAAATACATAAATCTTATGGCACATTCATGAGAAAACATAGACAGGGAAAGTCCAGTTGAGCCCGTCCCTCTTAGAGAGACATTTTGCTCTGTGCGTGCAGTACCTACAACACACTGCCAGCCCCATGTCTCCCCAGTGAAGGCAGAATCGGCTGCTCTCTCGTCTCTGTGCGCAAAGTACTTAATACACACCTTCCATGCATCTGAAATAGCCATTACCACACAGGATTTTGGGCTTCCCTAGTAGCTCAGCTGGTAAAGAATCCGCCTGCAATGCAGGAAACCGTGGTTCGATTCCTGGGTTGGGAAGATCCCCTGGAGAAGGGATAGGCTACCCATTCCAGTATTCTTAGGCTTCCTTGGTGGCTCAGCTGGTAAAGAATCCACCTTCAATGCAGGGAGACCTGGGATTGATCCCTGGATTGAGAAGATTCCCTGGAGGAGGGCATGGTAACCCACTTCAGCATTTTTGCCTGGAGAAACCTCATGGGCAGAGGAACCTGGTGGACTACAGTCCATGGGGTCACAGAGTCGGACGTGACTGAGTGACTAAGCACAGCACACAGCACTTTAATTGCTGGCTTACTTTTCTTCTCATTTTCTAGTCCATATTTTAGAAACCTCTGTTGTACACCAAGATACTCATGAGAATTCAATGAGCATTACAGACTTTCTGTGCAGACAATATGTACACACAGATATGTTTATAAAAACTCCAGGGCCCAGCCTTGTATCACTTAGCACAGTGCTAATGCATAGTAGGTAACTGAATAAATGTTTGCTAAATTGCATTGCAAATGAACACTCAGCTCACTCACCTCCTGATATCCAATTTAGGTCAGCTCTGAAACTCAGAGCTGTCATTAAAGCCTCTAATATACAATCTGGTTCAACTTATCTGTTGAGCTTTGTTCTCCTCTGGTGGCATGAGGCCCTCCGCTCCAGGCAGAAGGTGTTACTTGTCCTTTCTTAACAGCCCTCAGCATGTCGCAATCTGTATTAGTTCTAATACAATGTCATAATACATTCCTGTAAAACTGAACAAACTGAAATACTAGCCAACAATGTATGCCCTGACAAATAAGTACAAAAATTGTAAAAAATTACTACCCTGCCTCCGAAACTAGTAAGTTACTTATTCTTCACCTTATATTTTTAAATTGTTTTGAATTATTCACTGTAAAATAAAATATAGTTGTGATAATAACACTAGCTAGCACATGCATGGCACCATGCCCTGGGTACTATTCTAAGCACCTGATCTATTTGGACTGAATTTACCATCACAAAACCTTTTGAGGTGAATACATTTTACACATGAGGAAGATGAGCTGTGAGAAAGAGAGAGGCTTACCTAACATGGCAAAGCTAGTTGACTCCAGAGTGTTCTGGTAAACTATTAACATTCTCCCTCCTTCTAAAGAGGAAAATAATTGATCCTAGTCAAATGTGAGTAAGCTGGCTGAGGTATGGTGAAGTAGCTTTGAATAAGTAATCTACAGAAGTAAGTAGGGTAAAAGAAACCGTAGAAAAATATACATGCGAGTTTAGTGTATTTTAAACAAGAAAGTATTATACTTCCTAGGTTAAAAACGAAATGAACAATTACTGTCTCTTGTTTACTGATGACATTATATATCCTAATGGAAAATTCTAATACATAGCATGGTATGAGGGTCTTTCCTTTGAATACCTGTGCTAGAATGAAACATTTGTCAAAATGTATGGGCAGGATACAGAGAAGGCAATGGCAACCCACTACAGTACTCTTGCCTGGAAAATCCCATGGACAGAGGAGCCTGGTAGGCTGCAGTCCATGGGCTCGTGAAGTCAGACACGACTGAAGTGACTTAGCAGCAGCAGCAGCAGCAGCAGCAGCAGCATGGGCAGGATAATGAAAGACATGCTCTTAGCTGGAAAACAAAAATGGAAACTCAGCATTTATACCTCCCATGGGTTATGTCCCTCTCCCACAAAGGTTTCCTTCCTTTTCTCCATAACTAGGCTAAGAGCACCACCATCTGGAGACTTGCTTCAACCTCACTGTCACCTTTTCCTTTTCCCTTTGCACTCTTGTATCATATCTGTCAGCTCCAGCCTTCATAGTTCCCCAGATTCTCCTGGGCCATGGCCATCATCTTCTCTCTGGTCTCCCCGGAGAGCTGGTCTTCACCATCCTGGCTCTCTCTGAAGCAGATCTGATCACATGATGCTTCTGCTCAGAAACATGGTAACTTTTCATGCCCCCCTGAACAAAGCTCTGTGCAAAATCTGTATGAAAACTGCCAGCCCTCCAACACATGCTCCACCATGCACAGCATCCCCCAGCCTATCAGACTTCTGAAATCCCTGGCTGGCCAAGGATTTTCCTTCCGACTCTGCCCTTCGCTCATCTCTTCACTAGGGTGCCCTGCCCAGTGCCCTTTCTCCACTTGGTCTTCAGCATCCCTCCTCAAGAGAAATTTTGCATACATTCTGACAACTTTCTTATTTAAAATTAGCATTTCATTTTTGAGCTCCTAAGGCATTTGGCTTATTTTTCTTTCATAAAATTTACCAAGTTTTTATTTTGCTAAACGTGACTTATTACCCTCTGGGTTATAAGATCCATCTTTGTGTCTTTTCAGCATTTCACATGTCTTTGCCATATGATTTTTATGAATATCTGTTTATTGACTTTGGCTAGAAAATGATGAATATGACAAAAGAATAATCCTGGTCTTTTTCAATTTAACCATAAAAGATGAGTAAATGTTTTTATTTTTCATGTCAGTAAGGTGGTAAAAGGGGAACAAAAAAAAACCATTAAGAGAAAATATTCTTCTGAATATCTTTTTCTCGCCTTTAGGACCAATTGGATTAAAGAGTACTTGGACACTGCCCCTGTTTTGATTCTCATTTTCAAGCAAGTCCATGGATTTTCTGCAAATGGCAAGAAAAAGATTCACTACTACAATGAGATCAGCGTCTCCATCGCTTGTGGCATTCTCCTAGCTGCCCTACAGGTCTGCCGCCCTCCCTCTCTGTCCAAGAGAGAGACGTGATCCGTGGGGCCGATTGCGGTTTTATTTCCAAATTTTAGCTGAGTTTCTAGTTCAGGGACTAGTAGAGTTTTATCTAAAGTTGAATTCCTAAGGCAAGTTACTCTGATGTATAATCTACCTCTGGAAAGCTGGGCTGGTGAGGATGATGGTTCAAACAATCCGGAATCCTTCCTGGAAGTTTACTTATAATATCAGTTAAGGGTCAACAAAATGGTCATTGTGTTTGCCTTCTTCTGTAAGGACATGAAACTTTAAGGGTTTTGGTGAACACACATAAGGAGCTTTGGAATCTGAAAGTTGCAGGGCCTGGCTTCTCAGCTGTGTTCACTGTTGTCTGAGCCAGTGGGATGATTAAAAAGCCATAAGGGGGACTCTATTACGGAGCTCCTACCCTGAGAAGTTGTTTACATATTGCATTAGAAACATGTCCATGACGAAAAAAAAAACAAACAAACATGTTCATGTGCTTAAAAAAAAAACCCATCTATAAGTAGCTACAGTAACACTAAGCATGAAACAGAGCAGGATTTCACAAGATTCAAGTCATTCCTATACCAGGTATTTTCTGAGCTCCTTTTATGTGGCAGATTCCAGGAGGCACCAGGAACAGTTGCATCCATGTGTGAATAGTATACTCTAGTGGGAACTGTGGTCCTGGGAAGGGGTGGAGAGTGATGGTAAACAAGTGAAATAAACAAAGCAAACAGCATTAGAAGAACGAATGAGCCAACCTTCAAGGGATCAAGGGACAGTCAATTGCAAAAACCTATGTTCTTCTTCATTATCTCAAAGGAAAACATGCTTGCTGAAAACCTGCAAAATAGTCACTGTGGCATAAAAGAGGGAAAAAACATAAAAAATAAAACATTTTTTTAAAAACCTATAAAAAACACTTTAGATGACTTGAAAAATGGTTACAAAGTAGCTGGCGTCCTGTCTGCTTTCTGATTCTGAAACAGATAAATAAAGGAGGTGCTGTACAAAGGGCACAAAGGTCAAACCGCAGGGCACCGCCGCTAAAGCGGTTTCGCCTTATGCTGGCTTCAAGCGCGGCTTCTGCGCCTTTGACTAGGCAAACTTCTCCACTTTACCGTGGAGTTTGCTGCCCTCTAGCGTTCTTTAAAGGGCTTCCCTGGTGGCTCAGGTGGTAAAGCGTCTGCCTGCAATGCAGGAGACCCGGTTCTCTTTAGCGTTCTTTAAAGTGTAATTGAGTGTAGGTTTTGTGTGGGTTTTGTGATTTGTACACTTGTGCGAGAGGAAAGAATCTTCCAGGAGCCCCTGTCTGGATAGATTGCTCAGAGACTGTAGGTATGCTTGATTCCCAAAGACAATTCCAGAACTTCCTTCTGGCCCAGGCTTACTGTTGACCATCTATCGGGAAAATCAGGGGGAGGATAGAGAGAGCCAACTGGAAAAGTGTCTTGAAGCTACATGATTTTTATTGAATGTTTATTATTCAAGGGGACTGGTCAGAGGTTGGTGGAATATTTCCTCGACCTCTTAATGTACTTCTTGGCCACTGAGTCCTCCATCTGCTGCTGCTAAGTTGCTACGTCGCTTCAGTCGTGCCCAAGTCTGTGCGACCCCATAGACAGCAGCCCACAAGGCTCCCCCGTCCCTGGGATTCTCCAGGCAAGAACACTGGAGTGGGTTTCCATTTCCTTCTCCAATGCATGAAAGTAAAAAGTGAAAGTGAAGTCGCTCAGCCGTGTCCGACTCTTCGAGACCCCATGGATTGCTGTGCACCAGGCTCCTCCGTCCATGGGATTTTCCAGGCAAGAGTATTGGAGTGGGGTGCCATTGCCTTCTCCGGGGTCCTCCATCACTGGACGTCAAGTATTCTCAGCTGGGGTGATGCTCTGCTTCCACTGGTTGGTTGTATAATCACACGAACTGCCTTTTGTTATTCCATTTCTTTGGTATGAGTCCGTTCAGTCACTCAGTCATGTCCTACTCTTTGCGACCCCATGGACTGCAGCACGCCAGGCTTCCCTGTCCATCACCAACTTCCAGAGCTTACTCAAACTCATGTCCATCACGTCGGTGATGCCATTCAATCATCTCATCCTTTGTCGTCCGCTTTTCCTCCCACCTTCAATCTTTCCCAACATTAGGGTCTTTTCAAATGAGTCAGCTCTTCGCATCAGGTGGCCAAAGTATTGGAATTTCAGCTTCAACACTGAATATTTAGGACTCATTTCCTTTAGGATGGACTGATTGGATCTCCCTGCAGTCCTAGGGACTCTCAAGAGTCTTCTCCAACACCACAGTTCAAAAGCATCAATTCTTTGGTGCTCAGCTTTCTTTATACTTCAACTCTCACATCCATATATGACTACTGGAAAAAATAGAGCTTTGACTAGACAGATCTTTGTTGGCAAAGTAATGCCTCTGCTTTTTAATACGCTGTCTAGGTATGCTGACTTATAATATGCTGTCTTGGTATGATTAAATACCTCAAATTTCTTTCTATGAAACAACCACTCCCATTTTTTTAAGCACCAGTGAAAAATGAGACTGGTACTTTCTTCTCTGAGAAGCTTCACACTATTTGTTTCAGAGATGGGGTCTGGGGAGGTCGAGGAGGGTAGGAAAGATTCAAGACACCATTGCCCACGTTGGTAGCTTCTTTTCTGCCCAACTATGGGAGAAACAGTCTTACAGGGACTGGAACTTGCCCATGCTACAAGCAGAGCTGGGGTTTTGCCTGCTGACTTTAAAGCGTATGTTCTTTTTCTCTCCTGTTGTAGAATGCTGGACTGGTGACTGTCACCACCACGCCTCTCAACTGTGGCCCCCGTCTGAGAGTGCTTCTGAACCGCCCCACCAATGAAAAGCTCCTGATGCTGCTCCCTGTGGGGTACCCCAGCGAAGACGCCACGGTGCCCAACCTCGCACGGAAAACTCTGGATCAGATCATGGTGACTGTGTAGGAAGGACACAGGCAGGCAGATGCTGGAAGGTGATGCCCTGCTCCCCTCTCCGGTTCTCTTTCCCTGGGTGTCCCATCTCCCTGGCACTCCACTCTGCAGGGGTGGCCACTCTGTATGTCAAGAAACCTTTCCACTTTCTCCAGCACTTTGAGTCTGAGAAGGCGTGGTTCCATTAGTGAGATTAGCTGAACATGCAGAATAAGGGACGAACAGATATGTTCCTTTCCATTTCTTATCCACTTTGGAAATGCATTAAATATTTATTAAGAATATGCCCTGGTTTTTATGTTTTTCTGAATTGTTCCAGAAAAATCATGGGGGATTTTTTTTAACTCTTTAAAAATTCATAGAGGAAAGAGTTATCAGAAAATTTAGTGTAGTCCCAAGAATTCAGCTGTGTGATGATTTCTGAATTTAAATTTAGACTGATCAAATGGCTTTCCACCCCACACTTTCTGTTAAAAGGGACCAGAGAGCAATAGGGAAGGGACCTGCTGGTCCTTCAAGGGCCGAGAGCAGCAGGGAATGGACCTACTTCCCTTCAGCAGTAGTAAGAAGGGACTAGAGAGCAGTTCAGAAGGGACCTGCTGATCCTTCATGGCTGAGAACAGTAGGGAAATTACCTACTTCCCTTCAGCCCCAGTAAGAAGGGACCAAAGAGTCATAAGGAAGGACCTGCCACTCCTTCTTTTGCCAAGAACAGTATGTAAGGGGGCTACTTCCCTTCAGCAGTAGTAAGGAGGGACCAGAGAGCAGTAGAGAAGGGACCTGCTGGTCCTTCAAGGGATGAGAGGAGTAGAGAAGAGGCCTACTTCCCTTCTGCAATAGTAAAAAGGGACCAGAGATCAATAGGGAAGGGACCTGCTGGTCCTTCAAGGGCCAAGAGCTGTAGGGAAGGGACATATTTCTCTTTTGCAGTAGTAAGAAGGGACCAGAGAGTCTCAGGGAAGGGATCTCCTTCCCTTCAGCAGTAGTAAACAGGGACCAGGGAGCAGCAGGGAAGGGACCTGCTGGTCTTCAATGGCAGAGAGCAGCAGGGAAGGGGCCTAATTCCCTTCAGCAGTAGTAAGAAGGGACCAGAGGCAGTAGGGAAGGGACCTGGTGGTCCTTCAAGGGCAGGGAGCAGTAGGGAAGGGACCTACTTCAGTTCATCAGTAGTACGAAGGGACCAGAAGGGGCTCTGTGCACAGATCATCAAGTACTGAGTTCAGTTGCTCAGTCATGTCTGACTCTTTGTGACTCCATGAACCGCAGCACGCCAGGCCTCCCTGTCCATCACCAACTCCCAGAGACCACCCAAACCATGTCCAATGTGTCAGTGATGCCATCCAACCATCTCATCCTCTGTCGTCCCCTTCTCCTCCTGCCCTCAATCTTTCTCAGCATCAGGGTCTTCTCAAATGATTCAGCTCTTCACATCAGGTGGCCAAAATATTGGGAGTTTCAGCTTCAACATCAGTCTTTCCAATGAACACCCAGGACTGATCTCCTTTAGGATGGACTGGTTGGATCTCCTTGCAGTCCAAGGGACTCTCAAGAGTCTTCTCCAACACCACAGTTCAAAAGCATCAAGTCTTCAGCACTCAGCTTTCTTTATAGTCCAACTCTCACATCCATACATGACCACTGGAAAAACTATAGCCTTGACTAGACGGACCCTTGTTGACAAAGTAATGTCTCTGCTTTTTAATATGTTGTCTCATTTGGTCATAACTTTTCTTCCAAGGAGTAAGCGTCTTTTAATTTCATAGCTGCAGTCACCATCTGCAGTGATTTTGTAGCCCCCCAAAAATAAAGTCAGCCACTGTTTCCACTGTTTCCCCATCTATTTGCCATGAAGTGATGGGACCAAATGCCATGATCTTCGTTTTCTGAATGTTGAGCTTTAAGCCAACTTTCTCACTTTCCTCTATCACTTTCATCAAGAGGTTCTTTAGTTCTTCTTCACTGTCTGCCATAAGGGTGGTGTCATCTGCGTATCTGAGGTTATTGATATTTCTCCCGGCAATCTTGATTCCAGCTTGTGTTTCTTCCAGCCCAGCATTTCTCATGATGTACTCTGCATATAAGTTAAATAAGCACAGTGACAATATACAGTCTTGACGTACTCCTTTTCCTATTTGGAACCAGTCTGTTGTTCCATGTCCAGTTCTAACTGTTGCTTCCTGACCTGCATACAGGTTTCTCAAGAGGCAGGTCAGGTGATCTGGTATTCCCATCTCTTTCAGAATTTTCCACAGTTGATTGTCATCCACACAGTCAAAGGCTTTGGCATAGTCAATAAAGCAGAAATAGATGTTTTCCTGAAACTCTCTTGCTTTTAGGATGATGCAGCGGATGTTGGCAATTTGATCTCTGGTTCCTCTGCCTTTTCTAAAACCAGCATGAACATCTGGAAGTTCAAGGTTCAGTATTGCTGGAGCCTGGGCAGGAGAGCGGCGGCTTCGACGGCGCAGAAGGGCAGATCATGGGCTTGTGGTTTTCAGGGCGGCTCTGGGTCCCTTCCCCGGGCTCCAGGCCTCCCACTTCACAGGGCCGGGCTGAGCCCTGGCGGGCCTCAACAGCATTTCCTGTACGTTCTGGCCCCGTTTCCTCCCAAAGTCCCCGCCTTACTGCTTCACCAAGGCACCCCTGTTCTGGCCCGGAGAGCCCGCAAGTAGCCCGAGGGGAGCCACCGAGGTGTAAAGGACCCAGGGGAGGGAAAAGAGGAGAGGGCGGCGGCGCCACACCACAAGAAGTTTCGCGAACTCCCGCGCACCCAACTTCCCAGCGCCCCCGCCCCCTCACCCCCGCCCTCCCGCAGGTTCATCCCGGAACTCACCGCCGGGCGTCCGGCTGAACCAGACAATGAGAAGCAAGTCCAGGAAGCCAAGACGGGTCTCAGGGCCACCCATCTCTCCCTTTGCCATCTGGATCTCGATTTTGCAGGAGTGGAGGATGGCAGGTCAGAGGAGCGGATCCTTTCTGGGGCGCTGCCGGCGTTGCTCCGCCCGGGCGCCCTGTCCCAGGGCCAGGCCGGTGAAGTCATTAACCTTCGGCTTCCCCAGACTGCTAGCTCGAGAGCAGGGTGTGGCCACTTCCTGTCTTCCCACTTGTTGGAGGCCTTTCGTGGTCTGATAGCCAGCATATTCCTAGTTAGGTCATCTTGTCATTTTGGCCTCCCTAATTAGTAGAAATTGATCAGAGGTCAGGGAAGAATTTCTGGCAAGAAGTTCATGGAGGGGAGAGCTCAGGGCTTCCTGCTTCCCCATCTTGAGCTTACCTTGGATGATGACTGACCTTTTCATTGTATTGAGTTTCCTTAGGGTTTTCCATACCATCTTATGAAAACTTAAAGGAACTTTTCAGCCAACCAGTTATTGTTTCCGGTGCCAGTTCAGGTGGCAAACTTAATTGATAAACGTCGTCTGTGTCCTGACCGTTCTACTGACCTGCCCTTCTCTCATCTCTCTCCCTCTCCTCGGGCTTCCTGAGTCCCATAGACACAACAGTATTGAAATTAGGCCAGTTCATCACTCTGCAAGTTTGCTTCGGTCCCATTTGTTTATTTTTTCCTTCAAAATTTCAATGCCAATGCATTTTGAAGAAGGATTCTGTGTAATTCTACAGGTTGTTTGCCCCTCCTTTTTTTTTTTTTTTTGTATAATTGTACAACTTTGAAAATTACATAAGTTATAATGATCCAGTATTATTTGTCATTCAAAAAAAAAACAACAACAACAACTAACTTTCTCTTCCTCCCAGCAACCATCCAAGGGGAATTAAAGTTCCTGAAAGAAAGCTGGTTCAAGATGGCTTCTACTCTGGTAGAAACAGAAAACAAAAAGATGAGGAAAAGCAATAAAGAAATGGGTCCTCATCAAACTTACATACTTTTGCATAGCAAAGGAAACCATAAAATAAAAAAGGCTAACTACAGACTGGGAAAAAGATTTGCAAATGATGCAGCTGACAAGGGCTTAACTTCCAAAATATACGAAAAACTGTTACAACTCAGTAATAAAAACAGGGAACCCAATCATAGAATGGGCAGAAGATCTAAATAGACATTTCTCCAAAGAAGGCATACGCATGGCCAATAGGCATGTGAAAAGATGCTCAATATCAATATTTATTATTTTTAATTAATTAAAAATTTTATTTTATATTGATTGGAGTATATAGTTGATTAAAAATGTGTGTTAGTTTCAGGTGTATAGCAAAGTGATTCAATTAAACATATACATGTATCTATTTTTTTACAAATTCTTTTCCCATTTATGTTATTATAGAATATTGAGCAGAGTTCCCTATGCCACACAATTATTACTTGTTGGTGATCTATTTTAAGTATAGTAGTGTGTATATGTCAATCCTAAACTCCCAGTTTATCTCTCTCCATCACCTATCACCTCTGGATATATGCCCAGGAGTGGGATTGCTGTATCATATGGTAGCTCTGAACCTGCCTGCAATGCAGGAGACCTGGGTTTAATCCCTGGGTCAGGTCCTGACCCAGACAGTAGGAGCCATTTGGCTTTTTAACAAGTAGGATAGGCGTGTTATAAGGAGAGTGAGTAGGGCACAAGAGACCCTGATGCAGTAGCTTAGAGATGTTGGGTTTTAATCCCTGTTGATGTATTTGGGAAATAGGATATTGAGGTTGATTGGGAAACTTTGTTGGATCTTTTAGACAAATATAAATGAGAGTATGGTGGGAGGCGATGGAAGGGTTATCAGTATCCCAGACTATAGGGTTTACAGATGAGGAGGGTAATGGGGGAGGTGAAGAAATAGTAGGTTCGAGAAGCAGTAGCCAGGCCAGGTCAGGAGAAAGATTTGAAACAGTGAGGAAAGCCTTGAATTTGGAGAGTAGATCCCTTCCAAGGATTGGAGTGGGGCATTTTGGGAGTACGAGGAAAGAATGAGGGAAAGGGGTATTTTGAAGTGTGCAAGGCAGAGGCTTGGTAATCTGTGGTGTAGGTGCTAACCATCAACCCCCATGACAGAGATCTGAAAGACTAGTTTTTCTGGAATAAGCAGGCGTGGCAGAACAGGTGGCCCCTGTGTTGATAAGAAAAGAGATGGGCTTCCCTGCCACTGTGAGATACCCTGGACTCTGTAAAGGTGATGAGAGTTGGGGTCTGGGTCTCTGGGCACCTTCAGTCTTCAGCGGCCAGTCTGAGGAGCCTGGGCAGAGCTGGGTCTGAGGACTCCTGCTTGGGACCGGGAGGAGATGTCCGGATCCCTAGAGAGGGATTAGGGCAGTCCACCTTCCAATGTCCCTTTATGCCACAATTAGGACATGGACCTGGAGGGGGCCTGGGCTTTGGGCATGAGCAGGCCCAGTGCCCTTCTTTACTGCACTTGTAACAGGGCCTAGATGATTTCTTTTCTCTGTCAGAGGATTAAGGTTTGGAGCTGTGTAGAGCAGAGGTTCAGAGATGATATTTAGCCTGATCTCTTTGAGTGTTTACTGGTTTTGCCTGTTCTTCCCATTTATTGAAAAATTTTAAAGCCAAATTTAAAAGATCTCTTTGAGAGGTTTGAGGGCCTTCCTCTCTGCCTTTTTTAACTTTTTTTTTAATGTCTGGGGACGATTGGGAAATAAAATGGGTATTCAGGACAATGGTACCTTCTTTTGAAGTTGGATCTAATTTTGTATATTTTTGTAGGGACAGAATTCTAGCTAGGTTAACAGAACAATGCCTTCTGCTAAACTAGCTAGAATTTGTGCTGCATTTTCATCTGGTCTTTGAGTTATTTCTCTGAGTTTATCAAAGTTAATAGCCTTATGTCCTGCTTTTTGGAGGGCTGTAGTAAGGCAAGTCATCATGTGATTTTGGGCTATTTACCCCAGATGCCCTGCCTGGTAGGCCCAGTCAGGGTTGTCCCTGGGAATGGCAGCTAGGTCTACAGGTTTAGTACCATCAATTTGATGTATTTCATGGGCATGAGCCTGAGAAGCTTGACAGACTTGTTCTTTCTCTTCTGGGAGGAGAGTAAAAGACAGTCTAGTGTAAATATCATGCCAGGTCAAGTCATAAGACTGGGTGAGGTATTTAAATTATTTTAAATAAAAATGTCCCTTGAGAGTCCCTTGGACAGCAAGGAGATCTAACCGGTCCATCCTAAAGGAAATCAATCCTGAACATTCATTGGAAGGACTGATGCTGAAGCTGAAACTCCAATACTTTGGCCACCTAAAGAGAAGAACTGACTCATTGGAAAAGACCCTGATGCTGGGAAAGATTGAAGGCAGGAGGAGAAGGGGATGCCAGAGGATGAGATGGTTGGATAGCATCACTGACTCGATGGACATGCGTCTGAGTAAGCTCCGGGAGTTGGTGATGGAGAGGGAAGCCTGGCGTGCTGCAGTCCGTGGGGTCTCAAAGAGTCAGACATGACTGAGCGACTAAACTGAACTGAAACAAGTGTCAGGGTCAGAGGAAAAAGAGCCAAGACGTTTCTTGATTTGAGATAAATCAGAGAGGGAGAATGAGATGTGTACCCGAACAATGCCTTCTGTACCAGCCACCTCTACTAAGGGAAGGAGGGGAGCAGGAGGGATTCAGGGTCCTGTTTCTTTAAGGCCCTTTGTAGCCAGGTGTGAGGAGGGGATTTAGGGAGGTCAGGATGGGACTTGAGACTCTGGTAGCAGGGATGGATCAAAGCCCCAGAGCCCCTTCCAAACAGACCTGGAGGGAGGGTGAGAAGTGGTGGCAGCCTGCACCTGAGAGCAAGAGGAGAGGGGGAACCTAAGGTGGAGGTTGGGGAACCGGCTCTGCTACGATGGGATTAGAGGCGATTGGAGGTGCACTGTGGTCAGAAGGGTCAAAAGAAGAGGAGGAAAAATCCAAACAGGGATCAGGAGATATAGTATTGGGGGGAAGTGGCCCAGGATGGGCTAAAAGTATTTGAGAAGTAGAACAGGAAGTACAGAGAGAGGGCCAAGGGTGGAAAGCAAAGAAAGCCTGAACATAAGGGATCTCTGACCACTTGCCATTGAGGCGGCCGAAGTTATAAAGGTCCCGTAAAGTACTGGAATGGAGAGTTCCATTTTCTGGCCATTGGAACCTAATATCCAGTCGAGATTGTGGCCAGACAGTGTTGGAGTGATAAGTGAGTCACGTTGGCCTTATCTCTCCTTAAAAACCCAAGGTTTTTAGGTTTTGGAGAAGGCAGCCTAAAGGGATAGATTTTGTAGATTGGGACTGAGAATTTCCCATTATAGACAAATAGGGAGGGAGGGCAAACTAGGGTGAGAGAAAAACGAGGAGAAAGGTCTCAGAGAAAAGGCGTACCCACTCATGGGCTTCTCAGACAGCCAGACAGTGGCAGGGTCTACCCTGAAATCAGTCCAGTTCAGTCACTCAGTCTTATCCGACTCTTTGTGACCCCATGGACTGCAGCACGCCAGGCTTCCCTGTCCATCGAATCCGTGATGCCATCCAACCACCTCCTCCTCTGTCATCCCCTTCTCCTCCTGCCTTTAATCTTTCCCAGCATCAGGGTATTTTCAAATGAGTCAGTTCTTCGCATCAGGTGGCCAAAGGATTGGAGTTTCAGCTTCAACACCAGTCCTTCCAATGAATATTCAGGACTTATTTCCTTTAGGATGGACTGGTTAGATCTCCTTGCTGTCCAAGGGACTCTCAAGAGTCTTCTCCAACACCACACAACAGTTCAAAAGCACCAATTCTTCAGTGCTCAGAATTTTATTTTTTTGAAATGGGCGTCCCCTATTTCAAAGTGAGACCAGGGCCCAAGGGCCGAGAGGATCCTCCGCCTACCTCTAAGGCTTCAAAAACCAGACCAGAGAAATAGGATCCCAGAGAGCAGGAATTCACTCACCCCTGCAGCTGATGAAATTAGAGCCTGCATGTGGATGTCAATCCAGGAAGGCAAGTGGAGAGTCCCATCCTGGGGACTCCCTTCGGTTTCTTAGCAAGGTCCAAGGGAGGGAACTACCAAAGGTGGGCTCAGGAGAGGAGCCCACCTGGCCACAGTGGGTCTTCCCTCCCATGTTTTAGTACCAGAAACGTAAGGCAAGCGCGATGAAAAAGAGAGTGAGCCAGGCATTCAAGCAGAGAAAGATTTATTATAGGAAGAAAGAAAGAAATTGGCTATAGAGAGAAACCAGTGCTCTATTTTTACAGCCAACCCTTCTTATACCCTATCGATGGGAAATTGTGCCCTGGAGGAAGGGGGCTTCAGTTTATCTTTAGCCCTCAGCTGGGGTCTTATGGTCACTTAGTCGAAGGGGTCTCACAGTCGGGTGGTCACATAGTCTTGAGAAACTGGCACCAGCAGGAAAAACAGGATATCGCCTTAAGGAAGGTACAGTCTGCCCACCAGGGCAATGTGGCCACTGTGACTTCATCCCTTGTTTGTCAGGTACCACAATGGGTCATATTTTAACAATACGCTATGAGCCCCTTGAGAACTGTAGCATGTGCAATGTTTTTCTAAGTTGGATCCCATCACAGAGACCTATACATACATGTTCACACTTATTATGGGGGGGCCTCCCTTTTTGACCTCCAAGAAGCCTTCCTGCACATGTGCACATAGGGAAGTCTTCCTTAACCTCAGGAGTGGGCACCTTATCTCTGCTTCAGCAGAGCTCAACTTTTGCCACTAACTTTGTCCTTGGAATGAGAACAAAGCTTGAATTTTATTCCACCTGACAAATGCCACGTGTCCAGCCCAGAGGCCCACTGTTGCCTACTCACCAGAACCCGGGTCGGTACCACTTCTGGGGACCCACCCCTAACAGAAGCACAGGACCTGGAAAGGCAGGAGGGGCTGCAGCTTCAGGCCTGACCTCCCATCCCTGTGGCCTTAGGTGAAGCTGAGGCTCCTGCCACTGCCTTGTCTGTGGAGCACGGCTGCACAATGCCTTTTCTCTCTCCTGGAACTGGTCATCGTTCTGCAGAGCTGGGTCCCCTCAGTCAAGGAGGAGGGAACTCTGTCTTGGTGGAGGAAGAAGATGAGTCTTTCTCATCCTTCCCTCAATCTTCTGAGCCAGGTGCTTGGGGCTTTGCCTGTTTCTTTCTTCAGATGTGCGTGTGTCTGTCTGTCTGATTTCCAGGTGTGTTTAGAGGGGCCTGTAGATTAGCCAGGAGGTACCAGGGAAGTTGTCCCCTCCCAGTGTTTGAGAGAGAGCCTGGCCCTCTGTCAACAGAAATAACCAAAAAACAATTTATAATAAGAATAGAAAAGAGTTCTATTGGAGCCAAACGAACAGCTAGCCCAGTAGCCAGCTTTCAGATTATTCTGAGAACATGCTCCAGAGAAGCAGGGTTTTCTGCCCAGTCTTATATCTTGTCAGAACAAAGAACATTAAAGAAATGAGGCTTATATTTCTCCAATGATTCAAAAAAGAACAGACCAGCATGTACACATCCAGTCAGTACAGCCTTGGCCCCTGGGAAGGGCATCTTACCATCAAAGAAGGACCAGCATTGGAATCCCAGGAGGAAGGGCATTTAATTCTTCATTTTTAGCATGGACATTCTTTACTTCTGCTCAGGGTGTCCTTTTCCCTAGTAATTAAAGCAGACGTACAAAGTATGTTTGATAGGCCACAACCAGGCTATCTTAACTAACATAAAATTCAAGTGAACTCATGTATAAGCCAGAATGACTTCCCTATATCCCAATATGTGAAAATCTCTTTCATCACTACTCTGGAATCTTGCCTCTTAGACCCCAAGGTAGATCCCTCCTCCACTGCGCCTGTCTCTGGATCTTCTGGAAAGCAGACCGTTGGTTTATAACTCCTCCCTCTAGTCTTCCTCTTCACTCTGCCTGTTGCTGTGTCCTACCTTCTTCCCCAGGAGGCCTCTGGCCACCCTGTGCCCTGTGTTCACTTACCACGTTTTCCAGGATGTTCTGCCTCTTCACTATCCGCTGAACGTCCTGTGTGTCCAGACAGACTGTGAGCCTTTGGAGGATACATGTGTTAGTAGCTCAGGCATGTCTGATTCTTTGCAACCCCACTGACTGTAGCCCACCAGGGATTTTCCAGGTAAGAATACTGGCGTGGGTTGCCATTTCCTTCTCCAGGGGCTCTTCCCAACACAGGGATCCAACTCGCACCTCCTACATTGCAGGCAGATTCCTTATTGCTGAGCCACCTGGGAAGCCCTGGTGGAGGACAGACTCTGTCTTGTACTGTCATAATTTGTCCCATACCCTACCTCACGCTCTGCTTATAGTAGCTGCTCCCCCAACGTCTGACCATGGGAATGCACCTGACAACAGAGAACATGCTCTCAGTGATCTGCAGAATTTGCCAATTTTTCTGAACCTCAGAGAGTCAGAGGAGTTAGGGCTGAGGATTTGGGGGCTGAGACCGCTGGGACCCAGAATGGAGGCCCCTCCCACTGGTGGCCCAGCCCGTCAGAGGTTTCCTTGTGGTCTCAGGGTCACTGGGGACATAAAGCATCCTTTTCTCCCCACCCAGTGCTCACCTGAATGTTCCTCTCTCAGCTGCTCACTCTCTGGACTACCTTTTCACTCTCTGTACTCGTTCCAAACCTGGACAATGCTGGGAGCCAGCGTGAGGAGCTCCGCCTGTGGCAAAGGCCATGAGGAAGGAGGCTCGGCATACGCAAAGGCGGGATCAAGCCTCAGGAGTCCCCCTGGAAATTCTCGAGCATCTACCCCCAAAACCAGAGTTTGCCTAGTTTACTGCTTTGTGTTCTCACTCACACCTCTGACTTTACGTGGGGCTGTCCCCCACCACCTCTCTCTGAAAAAGAGTTAAATTACAGCTCCAGTTAATACAGTTCCTGGTCGTGACAAGAGTGTTTTAGTTCACAACCGTGAGAGGCATGAGATGTTCTAAACTGTCTAAATACAGATTCCTTTGAGCAGTTAAAAGATTGATTAGAAATTGTATTGGTGAAGGGTTTTTCACTTGTTGGGCCAATGTTTGCTGCTAAGTTTCCTTATCCCTTACCTACTGTGTCCCTGGCAGTGTATTGATTAATATAATTGGTGTATAGGGATGTAAGTAGTAGCTTTAATGTTTGTAACCTTGGACCCTTGAGTTAATTCTTTTTCTTGTTATAGCCCACCACACCTTTGCCCTATAGGAATGCAACTTTATCTAATGCTTTTGGAGGGTGGCGCCTGACTAATCACCTTTAGAGAAAAATAAGTTTTCTGAAGAAAGGGTCTTAAAATGTTAACAGGCCTCCGGGCCAGAAGATGATATAAATCACCTAAACTTTTGCATATGAATAAAGCCTGGCTTACTGCTGACTCTACCCCTTCCCCCATTATCCCCTATGCACAACTTAAGGTATAAAAACTACTTTGGAAAATAAAGTGTGGGCCTTGTTCACCGAAACTTGGTCTCCCCATGTCATTCTTTCTCTTACCTTCTGGCTGAATTATTCAGCCTCTTTTCTCCACTGAATTTCCTCACTGAGCTATCCTTATTTAACCACTCTTTATATCCTTAATTAACGTTTACTTAAGCAATTGTTTCCTGATCCTTGCCGACGCCGTCCCCGCTTCGAATTCCCTGGATCCACCGGGGCTGGACCCCGGCAGGACAGCCCTGCTTAACTTAAACATGTTCCCCCTTCTCTTACTTTTCTCCTTATATTCAATAAATAAGATTCATTCAGTTCATAAATTCAGACAGTAGTCCAGGTTTAAGAAGATTTCAAGATGGGATTAACTTACAGGGATTTCACTGAAGAAAACCCCTGTGAGAGAGAAGGAGGAAGTCTGAGGAGGCCAGAGAACCATTCAGATGGATGCAGTTCTGACCCAAAGTGAAGGAGAGAGGGGTGGGAGGCAGGGTGGTGGCATCCCACACTGCCATGTCAGCTGGGGAAAGTTCCATAAGGCTCTTGAGGAATCCATGTCCCCCAGGAAGGGGCCTGCCTCAGCCCCCAAGACTATCAGGCTTACTTCTTGGCTGGGAGCAGACATGGGGAGAATGACCTTGACACAAACACAGTGATGGACTTAGAGCTCAGCTTGGGGCTTGCGGTCAAGTAAGCACACTGTAGTTCAAGACCTAAGGTACACCTTCTCAAGCCCAACAAGCAAAAGCCAGACAAAGCGCTTAGCTTGAGAAAGAATGAGTTTTTTGTAAATACCGGGGTGTTTCCCTGCTGGCTCAGTGGTAAAAAATCTGCCTGTCAATGCAGCAGACAGGGGTTCGTTGCCTGATCCAGGAAGGTTCCAGTGCTGCAGAGCAACTAAGCCTTTGTGCCATGACTATTGCTCTAGAGCCCGGGAACCACAACTCCTGAGACCATGTGGTTCAGCTACTGACGCCCTCGCACCCTAGAGCGGTGCGCCACAGCAAGAGAAGCCACTGCAAGGAGAAGTCTGCGCACCACAACTGGAGAGGAGCCCCGGCTCTCCATAACTAGAGGAAAGCTCTCCGTAACTAGAGAAAAGCCTTCACAGCAACGAAGACCCAGCACAACCATGACTAAATAGATAGATACATAAAATTATTTTATAAAATATTCATATTGTAGGGGAGGAAAAATAATTTCCCCTCTACCCCTCTGAGTTCTAGGCTCTAATAAAAGACAGATTAACAAGAGAAAAAGAAACAAAAGTTTCAGTTCAGTTCAGTGGCTTGTGTCTGACTCTTTGCAATCCCATGGACTGCAGCACGCCAGGCTTCCCTGTCTATCACCAACTCCCAGAGTTCATTCAAACTCATGTCCATCGAGTCAGTGATGCCACACAACCACCTCATCCTCTGTTGTCCCCTTCTCCTGCCTTCAATTTTCCCAGCATCAGGGTCTTTTCCAATGAGTCAGTTCTTTGCCTCAGGTGGCTAAGTTTATTAACATGTATACCTCATGTATATATGGGAGATACTCAGGGAAAAATGAATATCTCCTTAGAATTCAGACTTAAATACTACCTTTAATTGTACAGCACAGGGAATATAGTCAATATTTTATAACTATAAGCAGAGAATAACATTTTAATATTGTGAATCACTGCACTGTACACCTGAAACTTATATAATAGATATCTCAATACCACAATACAAAAAAAAATTAATAAATAATAAGTTTATATCACACACACACAAAATATCACATTAATAAGGAAATGAGAGAGGAGAGGGATGTAGGCTTAGGGGAGACAAAAGATGTTTAAGAAAGTGAGAAACGGAATATCTTCTGCCATATCAGCAAACGAGGATGCTATAGTCACCAGTGATTGCAGCCTTCCTATGAGAGCTGGTGAGCCCTAAGGGCACTCAGGAAGGAGAGCACCTACGATCTAGCAGCCATCAGGCTGCAGCCATTATTTAAGGGGCTAGAAAAATTCACGTTGCGATATCTGACCAACAGTTATTTGGGGCAAGAGTTAGGCCAAGGGGCCTGACCATCTTGGCTCAACCCCACTCTGGGGACCCCAGAACTTTTTATATAAAACTAGATAAAATGGACAGGGAACGAAAGAAAAAAAAAAAAAAAACAAAACTTCCAATGCACTTCCCCTGTGGCTCAGTGGTAAAGAATCCACCTGTAATGCAGGTGACATAGGTTTGAACGCTGGGTCAGGATGATCCTCTGGAGAAGGAAATGGCAACCCACTCCAGTATTCTTGCCTGGGAAATCCATGGACAGAGGAGCCTGGTGGGCTACAGTTCATGGAGTCACAAAAAGTCAGATGCAACTGAGCTACTGAACAACAACAGTAACGATAGAAACTAAAGTTAAAAGGTATACAAGTTAATGGAATTTAGATAAAAGTATATAAAACTGGTATATTTAAATGGATTTATAGAAAATGTTTAAATCTCTAGTTTAATTATACTGTGGGATAGACATGTTTCACCGGAGGATAGTTCTCCTGAGTGGTATTATAAGAGATATAGATTGCCACCCAGGAGATAATAACTAAACGTACTAACCAATAATGTTACCTGAGCCATACAAGTAAGAAAAAAAAAAAAAAAACTGGGAACTAACATACAAGGACTAATAAAAATAGTGATTTTGCTTTGGGTTTAATTTGTAAACTCAAAAGTATCTTTGCTAAATACTTTATATATAAACCTTTGAAGGCATGGTAAATTAAACTCTAAAGTTCTAAAACAGACAATTAGTAAAAGAAACTTCAGTTTTGTTAAAGATCTTATCTGACTGGCATGAAATGGTACCTCATTGTGGTTTTGATTTGCATTTCTCTGATAATGAGTGATGTTGAGCATCAGCAGATGAATGGATAAGAAAGCTGTGGTACATATACACAATGGAGTATTACTCAGCCATTAAAAAGAATACACTTGAATCAGTTCTAATGAGGTGGATGAAACTGGAGCCTATTATACAGAGTGAAGTAAGCCAGAAAGAAAACCACCAATACAGTATACTAACACATATATATGGAATTTAGAAAGATGGTAACGATAACCCTGTATGCAAGACAGCAAAAGAGACACAGATGTATAGAACAGTCTTTTGGACTCTGTGGGAAAGGGAGAGGGGGATGATTTGGGAGAATGTCATAGAAACATGTATAATATCATATAAGAAATGAATCACCAGTCCAGGTTCGATGCAGGATACAGGAAGCTTGGAGCTGGTGCACTGGGATGACCCAGAGGGATGGTATGGGGAGGGAGGTGGGAGGGGGTTTCAGGATTGGGAACACGTGTACACCTGTGGCAGATTCATGTTGATGTATGGCAAAACCAATACAATATTGTAAAGTAAAAATAAAATAAAATTTAATTTAATTTAAAAATAAAGATCTTATCACTGATTTTAATATCTTTAGGTGACAGAACTGTTCTTTAGAAAAATATAAAAGCAACTGGCTTTCTCTTAGAAATCTCTTACAAACCAAAATGTAAATACAAGCCACAAGGACTGAGACTGAGCCTAATTAGCTCTATCAGACAAGACCTGAAACCAAGGGGAAAAAGTGGCAGGTTTAAAATTAAAAGCCCTGGGAATGTTCTGTTAACCAAACCTTACAGATAGCAAAGCCTTAGTCATCTGAGCAAACAATGTTAATGTATTTCAGCTGTTCTTTGTAAATTGCTGCTGCTGCTGCTGCTAAGTCACGTTAGTCATGCCCGACTCTGTGTGACCCCATAGACAGCGGCCCACCAGGCTCCCATCCCTGGGATTCTCCAGGCAAGCATACTGGAGTGGGTTGCCATTTCCTTCTCTGGTGCAGGAAAGTGAAACGTGAAAGTGAAGTCGTTCAGTCGTGTCCGACTCTTCTCGACCCCATGAACTGTAGCCCACCAGGCTCCTCCATCCATGGGATTTCCAGGCAAGAGTATTGGAGTGGGGTGCCATTGAATTTTATATTGTAATACCTGATTCATGGTTAAGCTTTTAAATGAAACTATGAGATCTATGGTTTTGCCTGTATATTTCTGTGTACACATTGTACATATGAGATATCTCTACTTCTAAAAAGTTTTATCAACATTAAATTTATAAATCAGATCAGATCAGATCAGTCACTCAGTTCTGTCCGACTCTTTGCGACCCCATGAATCGCAGCATGCCAGGCCTCCCTGTCCATCACCAACTCCTGGAGTTCACTCAGACTCATGTCCATCGAGTCAGTGATGCCATCCAGCCATCTCATCCTCTGTTGTCCCCTTCTCCTCCTGCACCCAATACCTCCCAGCATCAGAGTCTTTTCCAATGAGTCAACTCTTTGCATGAGGTGGCCAAAGTACTGGAGTTTCAGCTTTAGCATCATTCCTTCCAAAGAAATCCCCGGGCTGATCTCCTTCAGAATGGACTGATTGATCTCCTTGCAGTCCAAGGGACTCTCAAGAGTCTTCTCCAACACCACAGTTCAAAAGCATCAATTCTTCCGCACTCAGCCTTCTTCACAGTCCAACTCTCACATCCATACATGACCACTGGAAAAACCATAGCCTTGACTAGATGCACCTTTGTTGGCAAAGTAATGTCTCTGCTTTTGAATATGCTATCTAGGTTGGTTCATAACTTTCCTTCCAAGGAGTAAGCTTCTTTTAATTTCATGGCTGCAGTCACCATCTGTAGTGATTTTGGAGCCCAGAAAAATAAAGTCTGACACTGTTTCCACTGTTTCCTCATCTATTTCCCATGAAGTGATGGGACCGGATGCCATGATCTTCATTTTCTGAATGTTGAGCTTTAAGCCAACTTTTCACTTTCCTCTTTCACCTTCATCAAGAGGCTTTTGAGTTCCTCTTCATTTCTGCCATAAGGGTGGTGTCATCTGCATATCTGAGGTTATGGATATTTCTCCCAGCAATCTTGATTCCAGCTTGTGCTTCTTCCAGTCCAGCATTTCTCATTATGTACTCTGCACATAAGTTAAATAAGCAGGGTGACAATATACAGCCTTGACGGACTCCTTTTCCTATTTGGAACCAGTCTGTTGTTCCATGTCCAGTTCTAACTGTTGCTTCCTGACCTGCATACAAATTTCTCAAGAGGCAGATCAGGTGGTCTGGTATTCCCATCTCTTTCAGAATTTTCCACAGTTGATTGTGATCCACACAGTCAAAGGCTTTGGCATAGTCAATAAAGCAGAAATAGATGCTTTTCTGGAACTCTCTTGCTTTTTCCATGATCCAGTGGATGTTGGCAATTTGATCTCTGGTTCCTCTGCCTTTTCTAAAGCCAGCTTGAACATCAGGAAGTTCATGGTTCACATATTGCTGAAGCCTGGCTTGGAGAATTTGGAGCATTACTTTACTAGCATGTGAGATGAGTGCAATTGTGCGGTAGTTTGAGCATTCTTTGGCATTGCCTTTCTTTGGGATTGGAATGAAAACTGACCTTTTCCAGTCCTGTGGCCACTGCTGAGTTTTCCAAATTTGCTGGCATAGTGAGTGCAGCACTTTCATAGCATCATCTTTCAGGATTTGGAATAGCTCCACTGGAATTCCATCACCTCCACTAGCTTTGTTCGTAGTGATGCTTTCTAAGGCCCACTGACTTCACATTCCAGGATGTCTGGCTCTAGGTCAGTGATCACACCATCGTGATTATCTTGGTCGAGAAGACCTTTTTTGTACAGTTCTTCTGTGTATTCTTGCCATCTCTTCTTAATATCTTCTGCTTCTGTCAGGTCCATACCATTTCTGTCCTTTATCGAGCCAATCTTTGCATGAAATGTTCCTTTGGTATCTCTGATATTCTTGACGAGATCTCTAGTCTTTCCCATTCTGTTGTTTTCCTCTGTTTGTTTGCATTGATCACTGAAGAAGGCTTTCTTATCTCTTCTTGCTATTCTTTGGAACTCTGCATTCAGATGCTTATATCTTTCCTTTTCTCCTTTGCTTTTCGCTTCTCTTCTTTTCACAGCTATTTGTAAGGCCTCCCCAGACAGCCATTTTGCTTTTTTGAACTTCTTTTCCACGGGGATGGTCTTGATCCCTGTCTCCTGTACAATGTCACGAACCTCAGGCCATAGCTCATCAGGCACTCTATCTATCAGATCTAGGCCCTTAAATCTATTTCTCACTTCCACTGTATAATCATAAGGGATTTGATTTAGGTCATACCTGAATGGTCTAGTGGTTTTCCCTACTTTCTTCAGTTTCAGTCTGAATTTGGCAATAAGGAGTTCATGGTCTGAGCCACAGTCAGCTCCTGGTCTTGTTTTTGCTGACTGTATAGAGCTTCTCCATCTTTGGCTGCAAAGAATATAATCAATCTGATTTCGGTGTTGACCATCTGGTGATGTCCATGTGTAGAGTCTTCTCTTGTGTTGTTGGAAGAGGGTGTTTGTTATGACCAGTGCATTTTCTTGGCAAAACTCTATTAGTCTTTGCCCTGCTCATTCCATATTCCAAGGCCAAATTTGCCTGTTACTCCAGGTGTTTCTTGACTTCCTACTTTTGCATTCCAGTCCCCTATAATGAAAAGGACATCTTTTTTGGGTGTTAGTTCTAAAAGGTCTTGTAGGTTATAAATAACTCTATTTAATTTTAATAAAAAGCACTTATATTTAAAGACATTGGCTAAAGTAACTTTCAGGTTCAGTGAACTGGCAAATATTCAATATTAGGTTGATATCTGGTATTAATGTTTGTTTGTTTATCTAATTGATATAGATATATCGAGTCATCAAAATTATGTAACTCCTTATTTTACCTAGATTTAATACGTAAGACCTTACTAGATCTGTTATAAGAAAAATAACTTGATATTATGAAATCTGAAAGTAAATGTAAATGAGATAAAAACATTGGGATAAACTCTTTAAAATAATTATATTTTAGAAATGTATACCTAAAATAATCTTTCTAGATATTTGATAACTGAGTTTGAGCAAGCTCCAGGAGTTGGTGATGGACAGGAAAGCCTGGCATGCTGCAGTCCAGGGGGTTGCAAAGAGTCGGACATGACTGAGCAACTGAAATGACTGACTGACTGAAAGTCCTAGAACTGTGTTAATTTGTGATAAAAGTTTATTAAATAAAATATACTGAAACATCAATTACTAAATAAAAAAACTAAAGGTATTTAGAAATATCAAAAAATGTTGCCATCACATCGAGATGTTCTCTATAAGAGAACAAAAGTTTTAAATCTTATCACTGGTGTTTATGATAACCAGTCTATAAAATGCTAGTGTAAAAGACAGTTCATTGCTTAATTCTTAGCTTTTACTAAAAACTAAGGTTTTAAGAGTTGAGGATTCTAATTGAAACATGTCAGTAAAGCTATAAGGAATAATACAGTAACATTTCAGTATATAGTAAGAAGTAAAATAAATGTTTTCAGTTAAAAAAGATATGAGAAATGAGATTACATTTTATGGAGGAAAAAAATTAGCTGGTTGATCATATTTAGATGGAAAAATGAGACACAGGATGAATACAGAAAGTGATGAGAGATTATGCAAAGGAAGCCTGAGGAAGAAAAAATTTTTATACATAATTAGGATGAACAATGCTTAAGTGCTAAGTGAAGTCGCTCAGTCGCGTCCTACTCTTTGCGACCCCGTGGACTGTAGCCTACCAGGCTTTTCCGTCTATGGGATTTTCTAGGCAAGAATATTGGAGTGGGTTGCCATTTCCTTCTCCAGGATATCTTCCCAACCCAGGGACTGAACCCAGGTCTCCCGCACTGTAGGCAGATGCTTTACCATCTGAGCCTTGAAGCTAACTAAATGGATTCTGTTAAGTAAGCTAATGCAAGACTGGAATTTGATTTCTCTTTCTGTTAAAAGTGCTGCTGTTTGAAAACAAATTGCATGAGTTTCTGTGCCCTTAGGTGAGCCATATTTATTTTAACTGTTTTTGTGACTTTGGTGAAGTGAATAAGTACTGTTTCAGTGACCTTTGATCCTGTTGTGTTTTAAAACTTTTTTTTTAATATTTCTAACAAACTTCCCAAATAGTAAAATCTAACTAAAGCTCCTTTAGCCTCCAGCTGACTCAGGGATGCTTCAAAAAAGCATCTCTGAGACATCTCAGAGAGAATTAAGTTTATTTTTAATTCAAAAACATTGTTATTGAAGTTATTGAAGGTAAACTTTAGGTTGTAATGTATAGATGCTGCTGCTGCTAAGTCGCTTCAGTCATGTCCAACTCTGTGTGACCCCACAGACAGCAGTCTACCAGGGTCCCCCGTCCCTGGGATTCTCCAGGCAAGAACACTGGAGTGGGCTGCCATTTCCTTCTCCAACGCATGAAAGTGAAAAGTGAAAGTGAAGTCGCTTCAGTCGTGTCCGACTCCTAGCGACCCCATGGACTGCAGCCTACCAGGCTCCTGCGTCCATGGGATTTTCCAGGCAAGAGTACTGGAGTCGGGTGCCATTGCCTTCTCCAATGTATAGATAAATGTCATTAATATAGATATTCCAAAATTTATCCCTAACATCTGATATGTCCTGATATAATGTTATCAGTCATAATTCTAGTTATTATCCTAAAAGGTTATATGTTATAGAAATATCCAAGTTTCCTGCTAATTACATTGTATGCAAAGTTTTAACTATACTATTTTAAATTTGTCCTTCATAGAGTATTATAATTTTATATTGCTTGTACAAAATAAAGATTTTCAAAAAGACTCATAAAAAGAACCCGTTTAAACAAATGTAAATTTCTGAGAGCCTTTAGGTAATGCCACTAAATTGGGTAATAAATGACACACTCTAATAGAAAACCTGACTAATTTCTGCAGATCAATAGGAATTAAGTACATGAGACTAAATAGATAAATATAATTTATAACTTTTAGAAAAGTTTTAAGAAAACTTAAAAGTTTTTTAGAAAACATACTAACTTGAATCTATTTTCCAGTAAACCTTTTTCTCTGATACTGTCACAAATTGATATATTAAGCCTTTGTAAACAAAGATGAAACGTTTAACTTTTTCTCTCTACCTGATACTGGCAAAATTTGGATTCTCCAGCTGGCTCTCCTATGGATTTGATGGTTTATTACAACTTGATTACAACTAGTGATACTAATCTTTGTTTTAATTTATTTTTCATTTCCAAATTGTTTATGCCTGTGTCTCTACTACACTATGACTCTGTCAATGTTTCTATTAATAGCTACATTACTTATATTCTATTTTATAAGATTGTTGTCTCAGAGTGTATAACCAGACTTCCAACAAACGTAACCGTGACTTAAAACAATTAATCAAATATTTAGTTCTGTATGTGATCAATAATTATAATAGTGTGACTCTAGGTATGGGAAAAGAAAAGAAGGGAACTATCTCCTGGATCACAATAGGTTAAAAGACAGAGGACCCAGAAAATCTTTCATTGTCTATCAATGGGTCTAATCCAGAAACTAACACCCGGAGCGATATATCAACGAAAACCTTCACCTGACCTGGGATGAGCCTCCCAGCACCGTGGCACCAAAATTGGTCATGAAATGTCTCCCAAATATCGGTCGAATTTCTGACCAAGGGAAAGGACTGGAAAATGGAATATTTCCTGTTATGTCAGTAAACAAGGACGTCGCAGTCATCAGTGATTCCAGCCCTCCAGAGTACTCAGGAGGGAAAAGAACACCTGTGTGATATGGCAGGAATCAGGCTGCAGCCACTTGCTACTGGGAGCCCTGAGGAACTCAGAAGGTGAAAACACAGACAATTGGCCTCAGAGAGCCGAGATGCATATGAAAGGAATGAGTTCAGTAAGCCCAAACTCTTGCATCTTCCCATATATAGGAAAGCACTAAATTCCCTAACTTGAGATATCTGGTTTTCTTTACTTCACAAAAATACTTTTGATGTTCAGACTACCTGCCCTTTGTTGCAAACTTCTACATCACCCGAGTCCTCCCCGCTGCCTTCTTGGAAGAGTTCTATCAAGGCTACTTGAGATGCTACCTCCGGGATTTATGTCTTAAAAATTTCCACCAAATAAAACACAGCTCTCAACTTTTACGTTGTGACTATTTTTTAAGTCGATAATGGTCAATTGATTTTCAAGTCAAGGGCAAAGAAGAGTGTTTTCAGCAAAAGGTGCTGGGGCAACTGGAGAGTCACATGCAAAAGAATGAGGTTGACCCGCCCCCTTACACCATATACAAAATTAACTCAAATTGGATCATAGACATACATTGAAGAGCTAAAACTATGAAAGTCTTAGAAGAAAAGATGAGTGAATCTTTGCCTTTGCATTTGACAAAACTCTTCTTAAATACAATACTTGCCACAAATGACAACAGAAAAAAAAAAAAAGACTTTTTCAAATTTTTTTTTAAAAATTGCTTTTTTAAAGGATACCATGAAGAAAGTGAAAAAATGAGAGAAGATATTTGCAAGTCATGTGTCTGGTAGGGCTTCCAGGTGGCTCATTGGTAAAGAATCCTCCTGCCAACGCAGGAGACACAAGTTCGATCCCAGATCAGGAAGATTCCCTGGAGGAGGACACAGCAACTCACTCCAGTCTTCTTGCCTGGCAAACCCCATGGACAGGGGAGCCTAACGGTCTACAGTCCATAGTGTCGCAAAGAGTCAAACACAACTGAGCGAATGAACACAAGAACGAGCACACATATATCTGGTAAGTGACTGACATCTAGAATAGATAAAGAACTCACACTCCATAATGGGTGTGTTCTCTGGACAAGCTCCCAGGGAGGACCCATGGCAGATGATCTAAAAAGTGCTTATGAACCACAACGGATGTAATGACACTCGGTCACATCTTACATCATTCTAGTCTCAAAATAACTTTACCATGAAAAACTAACTTTTTTGTTTTTGTTATAAACAAGTGGACTAGAACATTTCACTTAAGTCATAAACAACTAGTACAACTTCATTTAACTAAAAAGCAAGTGGATTTGAAATCAGATCAAACCAATACACAACAGACATTCCCTGTGGGAGGGGTGCTGGGGAAGACTGTGTCCCTTGGACCCTGGAGGTTCAAGATGAACATGGAACCACTGTGGGGGAGGAGCAGAGAGGGACTGTTCCTAGAGGTGGGGTGGTGCCCTCCACCCTCTAACTTGTCGCAGACTTGATCACAGACCACCTAGAATGGCGGTGGGAGTAATGAAACAGTCGGAAGAATCAACGGCCTGCTGCCATGTATTTTATTTAGCTCATCAATTTAGTTCAGTTCAGTCACTCAGTTGTGTCTGATTCTTTGTGACCCCATGAACCACAGCACGCCAGGCCTCCCTGTCCATCACCAATTCCTGGAGTCCACCCAAGCCATGTCCATTGAGTCGGTGATGCCATCCAGCCATCTCATCCTCCATCGTCCCCTTCTCCTCCTGCCCTCAATCTTTCCCAGCATCAGGGTCTTTTCAAATGAGTCAGCTCTTTGCATCAGGTGGCCAAAGGATTGGAGTTTCAGCTTCAACATCAGTCCTACCAATGAATACTCAGGAGATAGCTAGGATGGACTGGTTGGATCTCCTTGCAGTCCAAGGGACTCTCAAGAGTCTTCTCCAACACCACAGTTCAAAAGCGTCAATTCTTCAGTGCTCAGCTTTCTTCACAGTCCAACTCTCACATCCATACATGACCACTGGAAAAACCATAGCCTTGACTAGATGAACCTCTGTTGACAAAGTAATGTCTCTGCTTTTTAATATGCTGTCTAGGTTGGTCATAACTTTCCTTCCAAGGAGTAAGCATCTTTGAATTTCATGGCTGCAATCACCATCTGCAGTGATTCTGAAGCCCAGAAAAATAAAGTCAGCCATTGTTTCCCCATCTATTTGCCATGAAGTGATGGGACTGGATGCCACGATCTTAGTTTTCTGAATGTTGAGCCAACTTTTTCCCTCTCCTCTTTCACTTTCATCAAGAGGCTGTTTAGTTCTTCTTCACTTTCTGCCATAAGGGTAGGTGTCATCTGCGTATCTGAGTTTATTGCTATTTCTCCTGGCAATCTTGATTCCAGCTTGTGTTTCTTCTGGCCCAGCGTTTCTCATGATGTACTCTGCATATAAGTTAAATAAGCAGGGTGACAATATACAGCCTTGACGTACTCCTTTTCCCATTTGGAACCAGTCTGTTGTTCCATGTCCAGTTCTAACTGAGCTGCCCTTATAAGGAATGCCATCCATGAAGCTGGTCAGGTGGCCAGGGAAACTTACAGGATAGGATGGTAGAGAAGAGAGGGGCTGAGCCTGAGCGCCAGGAAACTGGCCGGGCAGGACCGAGAAGTCGCCCGTGGCTCCTTGGCCGGGCCTCGTCCCAGGTCCTGGGTCCCCGAAGTCACCGCGGCGGCGCCCAGACTGACAACTGGAAAGAGCCTCGTCTTCACCCCCGCAACCCTGGGCACTTCCTTACAGAGACTCACTCACCGGCCGGGGGGGCCTCCCGGGGCGCCGTCCCCGGAGCGCAGCACCTCGGCCCGGGGCCCCTCTTCCGCGCCCGCCCGGGGTCCCCGCTCCAGCGACGCCTTTCCAAACGCCGCCGGCCGAGCTTCCCCCGAGCCGGGGCCACGAAGCGTCGGGCCGAGATTCGAAAGAGCGATTCAAACTGAAAACCCCGAGGAGAGTTTCGGAACTTCTCTTGTGGTTGCGAACTCGACAGTGTCAAATGCGCGAAAGCGACCTTGGCTGGACCTGGCAGGCGAGGACCGCACCCCGTCGATCGTAGGTGCCTGATGCGGAGAAGGAGTGGGCGGTGAGTACGAACCCAGGACGGGCCCCGGCAAATGTTCTGTCTTCTCTCGCCACCCCGAAGCCACCAGCCCGGAGACCGCGGGGCTGAGCCACCTGCGCGGCTGATGTCGTGCTGGAGACGGGCAGCGCAGGGGAGGGGGCTGGGAAAGGCGGGAGGGGGCCGCTGCTGCTTGACTCGGGAAAATCCGTCAATGTTTTACCGTGAGCTCGCTCCTCGGGGCCCTGGGAGGACTTTGCCAATTGCCGGTGAGCAAACGGTAATAAATTCCCGGCTGTCCTGGAGCTCGGCTCCAACAGGACTATTGGATTCTGTTGTACACTCTCCTCCGATATGACAGACCTGGTGGGGTCGGCCGCTGCTAGTTTGATTAACAGAAGGGAATGACAACCCACTTCAGTATTCTTGCCTGGAGAATCCCATGCACAGAGTAGCGTGGCGGGCTACAGTCCATGGGGTCGCAAAGAGTCGGACACGACTGAGTGACTAACATGTAGTGAATCGTAATCATTACAGAGAAAGTTTGAGAGGTTAGGATGGAAAGTGAATGTAGGAGAAAAGAAGGGATAACTGAGCAGGAGATGGCAGCGGCGGTGGGGTGGGGGTGAGGGAGGAAGTGAGGTCAAAGAAAGATTAGAGCAGGAAGTGGTTCAAGGAATGAGCAGAAGAGCCAACAAAACGTGGGCTTTTCTTGCTCACACCAGAAAAGGGCTTTTTTTGGAGGGAGGATAGTTATTCAAAGTGAATTTGGCTTTGTGATGTCATGACTATTTTTTTTTTTAATGAGTAATTACATTTGAAACTTAAGAAATACTTCCTGGGTATAAGTGTTATTTTTCTTGTTTTTCAACAGGGCTTCCTCAGTCTAGGACTGAAGACTTTGGGCGGTGCCAGGAGACAGAGGTATAGACGCACCCCAGGCTACCTTTTGCCGGTCACTCTCCTAAAACTGCAGGGAGGAATGTCACTGGCTCACACCGCAGGTCATCTTTTGCTGATACTGCTGCTGATAGAAGCCAGGAAGACTCTGGGCAGTGAGTGTCCTGGATCTGGGGCTCTGGTGGGGGAGGGGGACATGAGAAAATGGGGAGGGAAGGGGCTCCACCCTGGTGGGCCCCTGTCCACCTGCTCTTAGGATGGTAAGGGTGTGGTTTAGTTGGACTGGCTGCCCAGGAGGTGACACCCTGCCTTCCAGGACCCCACCCAAGGCATGGTGGCTGGGCCTGTGCTCCTGTAGCAGCTTTCCCTCTTCTGGCAAGTCCCACCTCCTACTCCAGTAAAACTTTCCTGATGACTAGGGACCCATCGAGAATGTTACATGTGTCCTATGGCATCCTTCTCCCCATTCTGTTGAAAGTCTTGTCTGTTCAGATAGATTTTAAGTCTCTAGAAACCAGACACTGTCTTCTGTTTTTGCTGCCTCACAAGCTGGCATGTGCATACTTAGTCACTTAGGTGTGTCCAACTCTTTGCCGCCCTACGGACTCTGTAGGTTCCTCTGTCCATTCTCCAGGCAAGAATACTGGAGTGGATTGCCATTTCCTTCTCCAGGGATTGAACCTGGGTCTCCTGCATTGCAGGCAGATTCTTTACTGCCTGAGCCACCATATATCAGATAAATCTTCCTGCTAATAGCATATGGATGGAAAAGATCCACGGTGGCATCAAAGTGTTTAACTAAAGCTCAGACAGTTAAAGGTGGGGGCAGGACTGAGGATGCAGCAGAGGAGGGGGTCTGGGATAGAGACCCCTCCTTCTGCAACCAGGCCCTGGAGGAGGAAACTCCCAGCCATACCTGTGGTTTTCTCTCACAGATGCCCACTCCCTGTGCCTTGACCTCACTGTCAAATCTCAGTCCAGACCTGGCCAGCCCTGGTGTCAAGTCCAGGGCTCCGTGGACACAAAGCCTTTCCTCCAATATGACAGTGACAGCAATGAGGTCAAACCTTTGGGTTTCCTGGGAAAGGAGGTAAACGACACGAAAGCGTGGACTGAAATAAGCCAAACGCTGGTAGAAGCAGGAAAAGAGCTCAGGATGGTCCTGCCTGTCATCAAACTGGACAAAAATGAGACGAGGGGTAAGTATGGGAAGGGGGTGGGGAGCTGGAGACAGCAAGAGAAAGAGTGCGTGCAGGGAGGGGATTCCTGTGAAAGGACTGAACAGGATCCACCCTTAGAGACCCGGTGGACCTGATGGGTAAAATGGGGCAGGTCATGGTCAGAAGATCACGAGCCCCTAGATGTGCAGACACACTTGAGTGACTGGGGAGGATGGACTGTGGAGAGTCCAGAAAGATTCATTGTGTGTGGGGGGTGCAGGTCCTCCCACCCTGCAGGTCAAGCTGTGTTGTCAACGTGAAGCCGAGCAATGCTCTGGTGCATCCTTGCACTTCAGTCTCAGTGGACGGACAGCCCTTCTCCTTGACACCATGAGCATAACCTGGACAGTCATCGATCCTGGAGCCACAGGCATCAAGGAAGAGTGGGAGAACAACCAGGAACTGGCAGAGTATTTCAGGACCATTTCAACAGGAGACTGTAGTTATTGGCTTAGGGAATTCCTGAAACACTGGGAGAAGATGCTGCTCCCAGAGCCCACAGGTAACTGAGTGGGATGTGGGGGAGGTGGCAGCTCTCTTTAAAGGTCTAGTGCCTTCATGTGTGGATATGAGCACATATGTTTGTGTAATTGAAAATATGATGGATGGATGGAGTGACTGATCTCTTGGTGGACTTCCTGTCTGGAGAGTCAGTGATGGGCATAGCACAGAACTGGCCAGCATCCTCCTTTCCCAGCCCACCTCCCTCAGCACAAGAGCCCCCTTCCTCATTAACCAAGACCCCAGGCACTGCTCGATGGTCCCCAAATCTATATATGCATTATGTTTCCAGGCCTTCTCTCCCTCTTGTCGTACTGATCCTTTAACCAGCTCCAATGTCACTTAATGAAGCCCTTATCCCTTCCCAGACAGAATTAAGTGCCCTCAATTGTGTCCTCCTCAAAAAAGACTCCTCACAGTAAACACGTCCACCTGAAAGATAATCAGATGGACATTTGCTGTCTCAGTAACTCAGACAGTAAAGAATCTGCCTGCAAGGCAGGAGACCTGGGTTTGATCCCTGGGTTGGGAAGATCCCCTGGAGTAGGAAATGGCAACCCACTCCAGTATTCTTGCCTGGAGAATCCCATCGACAGAGGAGCCTGGTTGGCTATAGTCCATGAGCTTGCAAAAGAGTTGGACATGACTGAGCGACTAACACAACTCAGGAGAAATATTAGCTCCACGAAGACAGAGCACAAGCCCATTAATCTTTCCATACCTGGACCTGAAGAGTGGCTTCACATGAGTCAGTAACTATATGGGGAACATGTGCTAAGGACAGCAGGTACTGAGGAAGGTGTATTCTTAGATTTGACAAGGTTTTTGCTTTTTCGTTTTAGAATCACTAATAATGGCCGCAGATATCAGCCAGTCTGCATCCATCCGATTGGTCTCTTCCATTATCCTATTGATCATCACCCAGTTAGTTCTAATTGCTTCATCGTCATGAATATTATGAAGAAATCAGGGACCACAGCAGGTGAGAAGCCAGCCAGCCTCTGGCTCCTAGGCAGGTTTGTTCTGGTCAGGACTTGGGAGAGGTGAGCCACGGGTTTCACCAAACCCCTGTCCACTGGACCCATCTTTATCAAGATGATGTTCTGTCTTTGTCTTGGGCCCCCACACTTCCCTGTAGGGTTGGGAACCACTCTGTTGCTGGGGTAGAAGAGGCTGGTGTGGGCAGCAGGACAGTGCAGTGGGAGTGGGGATGAAGACAGGTGTCTTCTCCTTTGGGGGCCCCGGGTACAAGATGTAGATGTGGTGGGGTGGGGTGTTGTCCTGAGATCTTACTCAGGCTTTCCCAGCCCTTTGATGAAAAAAACCTTTTGTTCTCTGATGATAGCATTATCTAGCTCAACATTTTCCCCAAGGTTCTAACAGCTATTCCATCATCTGGATGTTTCTCCCTGGACTATGAGAAGGTACAATGTTAAACCAACTCTGGGTGGCAAAAACTGACCCTTGATGACAGTCTGGCTGTTGATCTAATATACTACCTTCTACTCAGAGTGGGGTTTAACAAGAAGCTAAAGAAGATTATGCTTAAGAATTCCTTCACTTTCCACGACTGTTGATGGGCCCTTAAGATGTATTGACTTGGTCATTTTGAGGATTTGCAAATGTCAAATATTTGCTCACAATCAGTCAAGACTTCAATTCTATTCTTTCCATCAGACTTGCCTTCATGTGGGGTGGAATTGGGGTGGGGGGCGGGGGTTGGCATTTTTTAAGTTCTGTTAAGAAGATAATGCATTAGGGATATACTATGTGATTTAATCGGAGACGGCAATGGCACCCCACTCCAGTACTGTTGCCTGGACAATCCATGGATGGAGGAGCCTGGTAGGCTGCAGTCCATGGGGTTGCTGAGAGTCGGACACAACTGAGCAACTTCACTTTCACTTTTCTCTTTCATGCATTGGAGAAGGAAATGGCAACCCACTCCAGTGTTCTTGCCTGGAGAATCCCAGGGAAGGCGGAGCCTGGTAGGCCGCCATCTATGGGGTCGCACAGAGTTGGACACGACTGAAGCGACTCGGCGGCAGCAGCGTTCTTTAAAGGGCTTCCCTGGTGGCTCAGGTGGTAAAGCATCTGCCTGCAATGCAGGAGACCCGGGATCTCCTTTAGCGTTCTTTAAAGTGTAATTGAGTGTAGGTTTTGTGTGGGTTTTGTGATTTGTAGACTTGTGCGAGAGGAAAGAATCTGCTGGGGGCCCCTGTCTGGACAGATTGCTCAGAAACTGTAGGTATGCTTGATTCTCAAAGACAATTCCAGAACTTCCTTCTGGCCCAGGCTTACCATTGACCATCTATCAGGAAAATCAAGGGGAGGATAGAGAGAGCCAACTGGAAAAGTGTCTTGAAGCTACACGATTTTTATTGAATGTTCATTATTCAAGGGGACTGGGCAGAGGTTGATGGAATATTTCCTCGACCTCTTAATGTACTTCTTGGCCATTGGGTCCTCCATCACTGGACGTCAAGTATTCTCAGCTGGGGTGATGCTCTGCTTCCACTGGTTGGTTGTATAATCACACGAACTGCCTTTTGTTATTCCATTTCTTTGGTATGAATCAGTTCAGTCACTCAGTTATGTCCTACTCTTTGTGACCCCATGGACTGCAGCACGCCAGGCTTCCCTGTCCATCACCAACTTCCAGAGCTTACTCAAACTCATGTCCATCACGTCGGTGATGCCATTCAATCATCTCATCCATTGTCGTCCCTTTCTCCTCCCGCCTTCAATCTTTCCCAACATTAGGGTCTTTTCAAATGAGTCAGCTCTTCACATCAGGTGGCCAAAGTATTGGAATTTCAGCTTCAACATCAGTCCTTCCAATGAATATTCAGGACTGATTTCCTTTAGGATGGACTGATTGGATCTCCCTGCAGTCCAAGGGACTCTCAAGAGTCTTCTCCAACACCACAGTTCAAAAGCATCAATTCTTCAGTGCTCAGCTTTCTTTATACTTCAACTCTCACATCCATATATGACTACTGGAAAAAATAGAGCTTTGACTAGACAGATCATTATTGGCAAAGTAATGTCTCTGCTTTTTAATACGCTGTCTAGGTATGCTGACTTATAATATGCTGTCTTGGTACAATTAGATACCTCAAATTTCTTTCCATGAAACAACCATTCCCATTTTTTAAGCACCAGTGAAAAATAAGACTGGTACTTTCTTCTCTGAGAATCTTCACACTGTTTGGTTCAGAGATGGGGTCTGGGGAGGTCGAGGAGGGTAGGAAAGATTCAAGACACCATTGCCCACGTTGGTAGCTTCTCTTCTGCCCAACTATAGGAGAAACAGTGTTACAGGGACTAGAACGTGCCCATGCTACAAGCAGAGCTGGGGTTTTGCCTGCTGACTTTAAAGCGTATGTTCTTTTTCTCTCCTGTTGTAGAATGCTGGACTGGTGACTGTCACCACCACGCCTCTCAACTGTGGCCCCCATCTGAGAGTGCTTCTGAACCGCCCCACCAATGAAAAGCTCCTGATGCTGCTCCCTGTGGGGTACCCCAGCAAAGATGCCGTGGTGCCCAACCTCGCACGGAAAACTCTGGATCAGATCATGGTGACTGTGTAGGAAGGACACAGGCAGGCAGATGCTGGAAGGTGATGCCCTGCTCCCCTCTCCGGTTCCTCTTTCCCTGGGTGTCCCATCTCCCTGGCACTCCACTCTGCAGGGGTGGCCACTCTGTGTGTCAAGAAACCTTTCCACTTTCTCCAGCACTTTGAGTCTGAGAAGGCCTGGTTCCATTAGTGAGATTAGCTGAACATACAGAATAAGGGATGAACAGGTATGTTCCTTTCCATTTCTTATCCACTTTGGAAATGCATTAAATATTTATTAAGAATATGCCCTGTAAGCCAGAAAGAAAAACACCAATACAGTATACTAATGCATATATATGGAATTTAGAAAGATGGTAACAATAACCCTGTGTACAAGACAGCAAAAGAGACACTGATGTATAGAACAGTCTTATGGACTCTGTGGGAGAGGGAGAGGGTGGGAAGATTTGGGAGAATGGCATTGAAACATGTAAAATATCATGTATGAAACGAGTTGCCAGTCCAGGTTCGATGCACGATACTGGATGCTTGGGGCTGGTGCACTGGGACGACCCAGAGGGTTGGTATGGGGAGGGAGGAGGGAGGAGGGTTCAGGATGGGGATCACATGTATACCTGTGGTGGATTCATTTTGATATTTGGCAAAACTAATACAATTATGTAAAGTTTAAAAATAAAATTAAATTAAAAAAAAAAGAATATGCCCTGGTTTTTATGTTTTTCTAAATTGTTCCAGAAAAATCATGGGGGATTTTTTTTTAACTCTTTAAAAATTCATAGAGGAAAGAGTTATCAGAAAATTTAGTGTAGTCCCAAGAATTCAGCTCTGTGATGATTTCTGAATTTAAATTTAGACTGATCAAATGGCTTTCCACCCCACGCTTTCTGGTGGCTTTTAAGCAAGGATTATTTTTAAGAGGAACTCTTGCTGAGCTTCATGGATACTCTGCTAGTTTTCAGTAAGTAACCTTCAATATATTTAAAACATCACAAGCACAGAACAGAATAGTGTGTGCTTGTGCAGGTGAGTTGAAGAGGCCACCATCTGGGCATATAAATGGTTAGTCGCACTGTCCAGCCCAGTGTGTGTTGGAGCTGGCTCGCACCAGCTCGTGGAAGCTGATGGTTAAATACTCATGAATTTTTCATGCCAGTTATTAAACCATTTGCAGCTTGTAATTGCCGACAGTGGGAGTACACCACGGCAATTGGCAGACACGCAAATCAGGACTTGCTTTCTTTTTCTTAAAGAGCGCTGTTTTGAACCTAGGTACAAAACAGAAATGGACCTATAGAGATCAGACTTGTGGCTGCCAAGGCGAGATGGGGAGGGAGAGGGATGGACTGGGAGTTTGGGGTTGGTAGATGCAAACTATTACATTTAGAATGAATACCAACACAAACTCCTACTGTACAGCGTGAGGAACTATATCCAGTCTCCTGGGATAAACCATAATGGAAACGAATATTAAAAAATGAAATGTATATATGTGTAAAACTGAGTCACTTTGCTGTATAGCAGAGACTGTCACAACATTGGAAATCACTTATACATCAATAAAAACGTGATTTTGAAAAAAAAAAAAAAAAAAAAGAGCGCTGTTTTCCCGACACTAGGGGGCACTAACTGTGTCCCTCTTCTCCACTCTCCTCCATGAAACGCATTTATCCTTTTTCTCAGGATGGCAGTCACGCTGTTTGGAACCCATGGGGTCATAAGGTGCTGGCGGGGGGACCCTGCCAGCTCCAGCCCCTCACTCGTCACTGCTGTCTCCCTCCCGGGGTGCGGCTCACACAGGCACGGGGTAGCTCAGATAATTGCTCAGCAAGCAACTGTACTCAAACTCTCCTGCCTCATGTCACTTTGTATGCGAGTCACACAGTGCATTGATAAGATCATCAGTAGTGTCACTGATAAGAGTCAGGGCTGGTGACAAATCTGTATCAGGGAAAAGGAAGACTTTTTTTCCTCTTTAAAACATAGAGGGAATTCCCTGGCAGTCCAGTGGTTAGGGCCCCATGCTTTCACTGCCGAGGGTGTGGGTTCCATCCCTGGTTGGGAAACTAAGATCCTGCAAGCTTTGTGGCTTGGCCAAGAGAAAGAAAGAAAGAAAACTTTATATATATATATATATATATATAGAGAGAGAGAGAGAGAGAGAGAGAGAGAGAATTAGTTATTATAAGAATCTGTGCTTTTGACCTTTGAAATCCTTTGAAATAGCCAGATGTCTCTTTTAGAATGTCCAAAATCTTCCATCTAAATCTTTTTTGTTTTTCTCTAGACATTCTTTTCCCCAAATCCACACATTTTACTAAATGCATCCTTTCCTATATTTTGCTTCTATTCTTTTTCAAACAATTATTAGTACTGTGATAGGTGCTTGTCCTGAACTCTTTACTGTAAACGAGCATTGTTTTAACTACATTGTGGCTTTATTAGACCTAATCACTGTACTTCCAGTTGTTTTTAAAAGGACAAAGATACTCTTGAGTTCCAGTAGAAGAACAATTGGTATCACAATGCAAAGAAACTGAAGTTGTATTTCTGAACTTACGTTTCTTCGGTTTTGAAGCTGTTTGAACCCAGGGCGTTCTTTGCTAGTTTCAGTGCATCCTGCTGAAGAGGTGATGGTACGGGGGAAACTTGCCTCCTGGATGCGGGGTGGAGAAGGAATCCACACCAGTGGTGGGGATCTGGGTACAGTTGTTCAAGTGCAAAGTCCCTTGAGAGGGAAGGGGAAGTCCAGTCACATGAGTTAGAGCACCTGAGCAAAGTGCTGATCTGGTTGCCTTCTAATCACACCGTCCAGAAGCACAGCCCTAATTTGTCATGGATGCTGAATTGAGTTGCCAAGGTGCAACTCTGGGAACTGCTCCAGCCAGCTTTCTCTTTGGGGGATAGGATTATTCATAATCCTTAATCTGGATAGCTCACCATAGACAGGCCCAGATTCAAGTTCCCCTTCGAATGCTCCCCAGCTGGGTGGCTGTGCGAAACTGGATCTTTCTCAGCCTCATTGTCTTCATCTGTAAAATGAGGATAAGTGTAGTGCTTACCTAGGACTATTTTGATCGAGTGTGATGATTCACATTATAGTTCCTGGCATAGGGTATATGACACCTGGTGCTAGCTTTTACTGAGGGCTCTTGATATTACTTCCCTGGTGGCTCAGATGATAAAGCGTCTGTCCACAATGTGGGAGATTTGGGTTCAATCCCTGAGTCGAGAAGATTCCATGGAGAAGGAAACGGCAACCCACTCTAGTACTCTTGCCTAGAAAATCCCATGGATGGAGATTGGTACAGGCTACTGTCCATGGGGTCACAGAGTCCGGCCGACTGAGCGACTTCACTTTTTTTCTTGATATTATATAGTTAGGACTAACCTAGACAGCATATTAAAAAGCAGAGACATTACTTTGCCAACAAAGGTCTGTCTAGTCGAGGTTATGGTTTTTCCAGTAGTCATGTAAGGATGTGAGAGTTGGACTATGAAGAAAGCTGAGCACAGAAGAATTGATGCTTTTGAACTGTGGTGTTGGAGAAGACTCTTGAGAGTCACTTGGACTGCAAAGAGATCCAACCAGTCCATCCTAAAGGAGATCAGTCCTGAGTGTTCATTGGAAGGACTGATGTTGAAGCTGAAACTCCAGTACCTTGGTCATCTGATGCGAAGAACTGACTCATTTGAAAAGACCCTGATGCTGGGAAAGATTGAAGGTGGGAGGAGAAAGTGATGACAAAGGATGAGATGGTTGGATGGCGTCACCGACTGATGGACATGAGTAAATGCTGGAAGTTGGTGATGGACAGGGAAGCCTGGCATGCTGCAGTCCATGGGGTTGCAAAGAGTCGGACACGACTGAATGACTGAACTGAACTGAACTTGATATTATTATGAATGTTATTACTGCTCTGATTAATAATACTATGTGCTATGCACATTTGACTATGAAAATTAAAACCATAAAATGACACCCTTCAAGAGTCTTGTCCTTAATGCCTTAAATCATATTAAAACGTGAAAGAACACTGTCTGCTGTCTCAGCTTGAGCCTGTTTTGAGGATGGAGGTTGACTTGACTATATCTGATGGGTTCTGGGAGCCTCTGGCTAGGACTTCCTGCATGCATGCATGCTAAGTTGCTTCAGTCGTGTCCAACTCTGTGTGACCCCATGGACAGCAGCCCACCAGGCTCCTCTGTCTCTGGGATTCTCCAGGCAAGAATACTGGAGTGGGTTGCCATTTCCTTCTTCAGGATAGGACTTCGGAATCTCTTTAATAGTAAGATCTATAAACAGAGGTCTTTTTTTGTTGTTTGTTTGTTTAACTTTTAATTTTATATTGGCATGTAACTGATTAACAATGTTGTGATAGTTTCAAATGCACAGCAAAGGGACTTAGCCATAGATACACATGTATCCATTCTCTCCCAAACTCCCTACCCATCCAGGCTGCCACATAACTTTGAGCAGAGTTTCCTGTGCTATATGTAGGACCCAGGTGATTATCTGTTTTAAATATAGCAGTGTGTACGTGTCGATCCCAAACTCCATATCTTTTCCCCACATCCTCCTCCCCCACTAGCCCGGTAACTATAAATTCGTTCAACAGAGGTCTATTTAATAGTAGGGAAAAGCATCCTTGGAAAACTTTTTTCAGGGAAGAGACAATGAAGACACATAGTAAGATACCATGGTGACAATCAGTGTCAGAAAAAAGAAGCAAATCTAAATGTGGTAAAGACAGCTACTCCCAAGGTATATGTTGTCCCCATTTGTTAAAGAATCTGCTTGCAATGCGAGAGACCCAGGTTTGATCCCTGGTTGAGGAGATTCCCCTGGAGAAGGGAATGGCAACCCACTCCAGTATTCTTGCCTGGAGAATGCCATGGGCAGAGGAGCCTGGGAGGCTATAGTCTATGGGGTCGAAAGAGTCAGATACCACTGAGCAATTAACCCATTTGTTAATCATCTCAACATTTCATCACAGACGCACCCTACGCAGACTTGTATTCCTTGTTCTTTTCTGTTCGCTGTGACTATTTTTTTCCTCTCACTTTTCACCATTATAAATCCAACTGGCCTTTCTGGTTTCTTCTGTCCCCGCTGCGCCTCTCCCCCATACATTATTCTGATCCTGGTAATAAAGAGCTAACAATGAAAGGTGAGGGGAGACCTTTCTTAGTTAGCTGGGGAGAGAGGAGGGGTGCTGCGGTCTCATATGTCAATATCACCATCCAGGTCACATCCGAGAGTCAGTGGTGGCAATGGGTTCAATGGCTGAGCACAAGAGCTTAAGAATCACTCAGCCTGGGTTTATTATATACCTGTTCTGCCAGCCATCTAAAGGGAAAAGTCCTTGGTAGTCTTAGGCTAACTGCTTAATCAAGGCTCTTATCTGATGTGTAAAATGGGGTGAGTCATACTTTACCTTGTGGGGTTTGGCGTAGTCTCTGGTACACAGCATTTAAAAGTGATAGTGTCTTAATGTGATGGTGATGGTTGACATCACTGTTGTCTTCAGGCAGCCCTGCTTTGGGTTCCAGGTGGGCAAAGATAAAAAGGGTGGGTAAGGGACCCCTTCCCCTCAGATGAGAGGCCTGGCTGGGGCTCAGGTGGCAGCTGCAGACCAGGTGAAGGTGGCCCAGGGTGTCAGCTACACCAGGTCAGAGAGCTTCTCAGCAGACGTCACCACTGGGAACTCGAAATGTTTTTTTTTTTTTTTTTTTTTCCCTCTGTTGTAGTTAATGCTATCAATTCGATATGCAGTTGGGTAATTACTTTTTACATGCGTTTTTAACATTTTTAATTAAAAATTACAGTGGAAGAAGAGAAAATTGGAGGCATTCACCCTAGAGATTACATACCTTGGCCCAGGAGTGACTTCCTCACCCCCATAGCCCACTGGCTGGAACTAAGTCACATGGCCTCATCAGAGAGTCAGGAAAGGTCACCCTCCTGTGTCCAGAAGGAGAGGGAACTGAGATGGGGCTACGCAAGCATTAGAAGTCTTTTCTCCTCAAACAAGTGACCTCAGTCAATTCAGTTCAGTCGCTCAGTCGTGTCCGACTCTTTGCAACCCCATGAATCACAGCACGCAAGGCCTCCCTGTCCATCACCAACTCCCGGAGTTCACTCAGACTCACGTCCATCAAGTCGGTGATGCCATCCAGCCATCTCATCCTCTGTCATCCCCTTCTCCTCCTGCCCCCAATCCCTCCCAGCATCAGGGTCTTTTCCAATGAGTCAACTCTTCGCATGAGGTGGCCAAAGTATTGGAGTTTCAACTTCAGTATCAGTCCTTCCAATGAACACCCAGGACTGATCTCCTTCAGAATAGACTGATTGGATCTCCTTGCAGTCCAAGGGACTCTCAAGAGTCTTCTCCAACACCACAGTTCAAAAGCATCAATTCTTTGGCACTCAGCTTTCTTCACAGTCCAACTCTCATATCCATACATGACTATTGGAAAAACCATAGCCTTGACTAGACGGACCTTTGTTGGCAAAGTAATGTCTCTGCTTTTTAATATGCTATCTAGGTTACTTAAGACTTAAGAAATAAAGTTGGATACAACAAAATATGTGGGGAGCGAAAGGAAGGTTGAAGAAATGGACAAAATTAGAATTAGGATGGTGAAAGGCATAAAGGTTCTCTTCCAAAAGGTAAACATTAAAATTGGTTGATACTTGTCTGATGCAGCTTTTATATACAGCATAAATTTAGGCCAAGAAAGTTAATATAAATGTATTGAGAAGGAAGCTCAAATTCCCTTCTTCCGAAACATTCCTCACTCTGCTCACAAAATAGAAACTTCTCTCTCAGAAGTGGGCTCCCCTGGTGGCTCAGACAGTAAAGAATCCAGTTTTCCTTGTCCTTCACTGTCTCCCGGAGCTTACTTAAACTCATGTCCATTGAGTCGGTGATGCCATCCAACCATCTCATCCTCTGTTGCCCCCTTCTCCTGCTCCCAATCTTTCCCAGCATCAGGGTCTTTCCCAATGAGTCGGCTCTTCCCATCAGGTGGCCAAAGTATGAATTTCATGAAATGGAAACAACTGTAATGTTTCAAACCCCACGGATCTATAAATAATGAAAAGTCTAAAACAAATGTTGCCCCAGCTCTTCTGTGGTGGCCTCACTTTCACAGACACTCACACACACTCACACTCACACACACACACACAAACAAAAGGCCAGACATTCAAAAAAGGAGGAACTTCTCTGCCTTTTAGAGAGAAATGAATGAAGAGAACAGGAGGTGGGGATGGTGAGGAGATCAGACCCCCTGGGCTGGAGTGGACTGAACAGCTGATGCATCTGAGGTTGGACCTGATCAGCGCCCCCTTCAGGTGACTCAGATATCATCCAGGACGCACAGCCTGCAGAGAGAACAGTGCCAGAGGCAGACACCCTGTGGGTTAACTGGTAGTTCTGATGAAAAGTGAGATACTATAATCCCATGTGGGGAATTCCTGAAAAGTCACAAGGAAGGGGAATGGTTCATGTTATTATTTTTTTTAAAGTTTATTTTATTTTTAAACTTTACATAATTGTATTAGTTTTGCCAAATATCAAAATGAATCTGCCACAGGTATACATGTGTTCCCCATCCTGAACCCTCCTCCCTCCCCATTCCATCCCTCTGGGTCGTCCCAGTGCCCCAGCCCCTAGCATCCAGTATCGCGCATCGAACCTGGACTGGCAACTCGTTTCATACATGATATTTTACATGTTTCAATGCCATTCTCCCAAATCTTCCCACCCTCTCCCTCTCCCACAGAGTCCATAAGACTGTTCTATACATCAGTGTCTCTTTTGCTGTCTCGTATACAGGGTTATTGTTACCATCTTTCTGAATTCCATATATATGCGTTAGTATACTGTATTGGTGTTTTTCTTTCTGGCTTACTTCACTCTGTATAATAGGCTCAAGTTTCATCCACCTCATTAGAACTGATTCAAATGTACTCTTTTTAATGGCTGAGTAATACTCCATTGTGTATATGTACCATAGCTTTCTTATCCATTCATCTGTTGATGGACATCTCAGTTATTCTTATGACTTTAGAATCATGGTGCAGAACCAAATGTTCAGGATTCAATTCAAGACCATTAAAATGTCCTTAGAGCAATCTGGAAGTACGTTAGCGGTGTCTGCAGAGAGCCAAGCAAACCTAGAAGCCAATGATGTAATAGAGGAAGCCAGCTAACTTGGGTGGAGGTGGAGTCGACAACTTTCTTCTACTCTAATAATTAAGAATAAAGAATAATAACTAAGAGGTAACTGGAATGAAGCTTCTAAAATCAAATCCCTCTGAAGATGTCCCCTGTTGTCATGGTAACCACAGAAAGGGTTGGGAGCTGGCTTTCCTTCTGATTTTGGCTCCTCAGCGCCCTTGGTTTATCTGATATTCCACCATATTGTGGTCATGAGTCCTTGATAAAGTAACTTTGACTCCCTTGAGGTAAAAAATCTGTTCCTTTGTTGAATAAGTGACTTTCCAAGTTTGATAATGTTTAGAATCAATATGGAGATGATGAAATAAATCAAACCGATAATATTGATACTCTTACACTTGCTTATGTTTCTTATTATTAAATTTTTTTTAAACTTATGATTCCAATTTAAAATGTGAAATTGATTTAGGCTTATGATTTTATGTTGAAAAGTATAAGAAAGTTTACAGTGTAGCTCATTAACAATATTAAAATAGATTCATTATATTTATCAATTTAATTTATCAGGTTTAGAAGAGCTGTTTAAATGTATGAGAACATTTTGGCTTAATTGGTGATAAACTTGCCAGGTCAATTATATGAAATGCTAAAACAGAAAATCTACTATGATTAAGTCTATAGAAGGAGTTTAAAATGTTTAAGAGATTATAATAAATGATTTTGGTAAATGAGACAGATGCTTTAAGGGAGTTTTATTTATTCAACTTGAGTTGTAATCAAGCATTAATCAAAGCCTTTCTTCCCAAAAGTAATTAGTTTTAAATTATTTAAATGCACTATGCTGTGCTTAGTCACTTAGTCATGTCTGATTCTTTGCAACCCCGTGGACTGTGTCCACCAGGCTCCTCTGTCCATGGGGATTCTCCAGGCAAGAATATTGGAGTGGATTGCGGTGCCCTCCTCCAGGGAATCTTCCCAACCCAAGTATCGAACCCAGGTCTCCCGCATTGTGGGTGGATTCTTTACTCTGAGCCACCAGAGAAACCCAAGAATACTGGGGTGGGTAGCCTATCCTTTCTCCAAGGGCTCTTCGCCGACCCCTGTTATGTTTGTTATGTGTAACAAATAAACAAAAAAACCCAACCCAACCATAGTGGCTTAAATAAGTAGAGGGGGATCGGTTCCTCATAATGATAAGTTTGGATACAGGTCCAGGGTTCAATGAAATCCATGACAAAATCATTCAGGACTACATCTGGCAATTTTCAATCTTGTGAAAGTAAAAGTCGTTCAGTCATGTCCAACTCTTTGTGACCCCATGGACTATACAGTCCATGGAATTCTCCAGGCCAGAATACTGGATTGGGTTTCCTTTCCTTTCTCCAGATATCTTCCCAATTGAGGAATTGAATCCAGGTCTTCCACATTGCAGGCGGATTCTTTACCAGCTGAGCCACAAAGGAAGCCCAAGAATACTAGAGTGGGTAGCCTATCCCATTTCCAGGGAATCTTCCCCACCCAGGAATTGAACCAGACCAGGAATTGAATCTCTTGTGAGCTGGCATTTAAATTCTTTTCTGTTCATTCTTTCTCCTTGTGTAAATGTGAATTTCTCTAGGGTATATACATCAGCAGAGACTTGCTGGGTCAAAGAACATTCATATTTCAATTAGATATTTCAACTAAATTGTTCTCCCAAGGTTCCCCTGTCCCAGATTTTGAAAACTCACTTATTGAGCATCTCCCATGAGCAGACTTGAATTCTAAGACTTCTTATCCCTCATGTGTGCTCCACTCTGTCTCCAAAGTGCCCAGAGCAGTGGCTGCAACATGAAATATTTGTTGAATGGCTGAAGATATGATGGCCCAAGGGGGCACAATGACTTGTCCAGGGTTACGGACTATCTTGAGGACAGCGCTGGAATTCAAGCCCGGGCTGCTGACTCCCTTAAGCCTGAGAGGAAGCAATTATTGTAAACACAGTCCCTTGAGCTATGGGTCCAAAGTTCTGTCCCCAGGCAGAAAGTCTGAACTGACAGCTCGAGGGCTCTCCCACATGGCTGAGCTGGTACAAGCCAAACACACATGCCATTGGAGGTGGGAGGTACAGTTCCTGAAGATTCTTCAGAAGGTGAGCCTCTGATCCAAGAGTATAGGAACAGAACTGCCAGGGACTGTGAGGGCTATGGTGACGGGGGGGATCTTGGCCGAGGGGACAGAGCAGAGAGGGGGACAGGCCACTATACTGGCAGAGGGAATGCTGACCCAGCAGAGGCTCCCTGTGGAAGCCCTGATGTCACATCAATCTTTAAAAGATGAAGAAGAAACACCCAGAGTTCTTCCGTCCAGCTCCCTGCAAGTCCTCGCAAGGCAGCCATGGGGGCTGCTTCAGGCTGAGCCGCAGAGCCCTGGGGGATGGCTCAGACCCAGGCTCAGCCTTGGAAGCTATTCATTTGAGGTCTTGAAGTGTGTGTTTATTCTGGCCTTTCTTCCTAGTTGGATTTGCATTTGGTTTTCATCCCATACTGTCTTGGATCCAACCTGGAATGCATACATCACTTAGCAAATGAGCCGAGAGCAGGGCTACCAAAGGGATGGAAAGTGAAATCCCCAAAGTGGGGGTAAAGGGGAGCAATTGGAGAGAGGGAGTGATCATGGGCTGGGGGCAGAGAGGGGTGGGGATGTGAGTCCCAGAGGCAGTAACAGGGTCTTCTAGTCCTTGAGCACCAGCTCTGCCAGACTCAGATACCTGGAGAGAGAGAGAGAGACAAAGCGAGCTAGACTGAGCATTTGGTCAGAATACATGCAAGAGAACTAGCCCAAGAATCCAGCATCGCAGTGCCCACTGTTACTCAGACTCCTGCTTAGTCCAATTGGACCATTTTCTGTGCCCCCCAATTCCCCATGGTTTCCCTTCCTGGTCAGACCCAGATAACCTTTCTGTATACTTCTCACAGCTTTATCTTCCATCCTTTAAGGCCCAACTTGCTGCCACTTTGCTGGAGAAGTCCCCCAGATTCTCCAATGAGACTTCCAGAGGCAAAGACCAAGGTCAGACCCTCTCCTTCGAGCATCGATAGTGTCCCTTCCTATGGCACTTGCCACCCTCCTTCTTGACCCAAGCTCTCTACTAGACCCTCAGCTCTTAGAGAGCAGGAACCAAGCTCGGTGTCCCCTGGGCACCTGGCACATGGCCTGGCCCACGGTAGGTGCTTGGTGATTATTGTCTGATATGATTCACATTGCAGGGAAGCTCTGCAGTTTGATGCTATCACTAGATGATCGGGAGACCTCACCAAAACCTTTTCTGCATTTTCGGTGGGAAATTCTTGGGGGTAAAAAAAGGAAAGCCCGGTCTCTCAGATTTGCTGGTGAGATAAACCAGTTACAACAAACCCCACATAATTATGGGCAGAGTAGAGGTAGGTATTTGGAGAGTGGGGTGGTGGGATGGGATTAAACTAAGTGCTGTCTCTTCACTTTTGGCACTCTGAGTTTATAATTTAATTTCTGGTTGCAAACTGGAGTATTGGGCTTACTAAACACCATGTTTAACAAAGAGTTTTGGTCTGAAAAAGGAAGCGAAAGCCCATTTTCTACCCTTGGAAAGGGTGCATGCCACCCATGTAGCTGCCTTCCAAGAAAGGTATTATGGGGTGTATCAGTCAGGTCTGGCCTAAACGGAGATCATTTATTTGCATAAGAGGATTTAAAAAAAGAAATTGGTTGAAAAGTTGATGGGAGCCCTGCCAAACCAAAGTAGATGTTGAGGCAACGACTGATGAGCCGTTACCCTCCCCTTCCCAGGGGTGATGGTGAAGGTCTCCCCTGACGGGCCACCTGGAGGAAGCTGGGAACACGGATGGCCTGCCTGGTAGACACCCCAGACCTGTGCAGCTCAGGACACGGTCGGAGACACACACAGAGAAGTAGTCTGACTTCACCCTTCCTCTGATGCTCCAAACTCCCACCAGTGCTTCTCATTGACTGAGACTTCCTTCTTTTCTCCCTTCCTCCTCCTTCCTTTCTTCCCTATTTTTAAAAAAATTTTTTAGAACAGGGAAATTTTTTTTTCTGGTGCTTACTAATATATCTAGAAAAGAAAAGAACATATTTAAAATTAAACGTAAAAAACTTGATATATGGTCTTCTTTCTTTACCTCTATAGTATTAATTTCTGAAAGAATAAATATTGAGCTAGTGATCCCAGGAGGCTCCATGATCGTAGGCTCAGCCTATCAACTATTGAAACAAAAAAGGACTGTATCAAGCATGTGAGTTTCAATAATTCAGTTCATAACATTGAAATGGAGAAACTTTCATCGCAAACTCTTCATGTACCTAGAAGCTAGTGGACTTCTGATCTTCAATTAGGTATTTAAATGTAATTAAATAAACACTTCTGCAATTTCCTTAATTAAGGTCTAAGGGAGTGAAGTGATTTAACTTATGCCAGTTTTCATCCACTGTGTGAATTTTTTTTTTAATGTTGAAGGTCAAACTCAGAGTTTCCTAGCTTAGAGGCAGAAACTAAACCAGAGACAGCGTGAACTCTAGTAGTGACCTATAAAGGTAAAAATTGTGGGGGAGAAGCTGGAGGGAAAATAAAGCTTAAAAGAGGCGGATGTCCATTAATTAAAACTAATACAGGCATGAATATCAAAGCTAATGGATGGTAGCTTTAATTCTTTATGACTTTGTATCCAAACCCTAGTTTTCATGGTTACATCCATATTTGAGGCATGTGGTTATTTGTTAAGTGCATGAATCTCTTACTTATTGCTTCCCAGGTGACTCAGTGGTTAAAGAATCCACCTGCCATTGCAGGAGATGCAGGAGACACCGGTTTGACCCCTGGCTCAGGGAGATCCCCTGGAGTAGGAGATGGCAACCCACTCAAGTATTCTTGCCTGGAAAATTCCATGGACAGAGGAGCCTGGTGGGCTACAGTCCATGGGCTTGCAGAGAGTCAGACATGACTGAGCATGTCTGACTGAGCAACTGAGCACACACGCACACACGGGTGTTTGTTAAATGCATGAATCTCTCTTCCTTATTTTTTAATATATCTACTTTCAATAAAGATTGAAGGCAGCTGACACTACTGCAAATTCTTTTTTCAAAAAAGCAAACAGAAAACGGGAGCAAGAGAGGCAATAAGAAAAGCAATTTCTGCAATATTTTGCTTTTCCCACCATTCTTGGGGGCAAATGACCACATTACATTGTTATCTAAACATAAGACCTTTTGACAATAATCTGGATATGGAAAGGCTTTTCTAAAGAATATTTCAGTGTTTGCTCTTCATCACAGAAAAGTGCAGTCTTTGACAATTGTAATACGATATATGGCATATTAGTCATAGAAGAAGCTACAGACCACAGTCATTGAGAAAAATGGTTCACTTCAAAATGATGAGTTATATTGAAGTATTAAACCAACTCTAAGCCTTACATACAAATAGGTATGATTTAAAATTCCATTTTCCTTTTTCTAAGCAATATTTCTATGGTTGATTATAAAAAGTAAACTCAAATACGTGCCAGCCAATTACCAGAAGATCTGTCCTTCTCAAAGTCAAGGTTAGAAGGAGAGATTCTGAGATGCTCACTGACATTCTTCTAAAACATATGTGTGAGATTCACTCTTTCTCATTTGGAATTATTAATTTATAAGATGAAGACTTAACAGTGAAGATTCTTTGTCATAGCTGATAATTAAGAAGGAAATATAGATAAAACTGTTGAGCCAACACAGGCCAGCCAGGATCGTTGGACTGCAGAAAACCAGCCATCTCAGGAGCAGACATTCTCTGCCACCCTGAGCAGTCAGAAGCCACCTATACCAAGAATCAGGAGACAACGGGCTCAAGAGCCACTGGGCTCTTCCTCTTTAGGAGGTGGGTAATCACACCTACTGTTTGGTGTTAGAATCAACTGAGATGATTTATATTTTGAGGCCATAAAGTATCATGTGTATATTAGATGCGGTAGTCACAGTGAAGACAGAAATGATGGAGATTCATTGCAAACTATTCCTACTCCTAAAGAATAACCCAAAGTATATCCCTATGAAACGGATCCATTTATCACTGGTCTCTATTTTGAAGGACAGCAAGTCAAATAAACACTTTATAGTGGAGTCAAAACAGTTCCCTAATCTCTGAAAATCAAAACCTTTCCCAATGATCTGCAGTCTCAAAACACAATAGATCCAATCATGGGCTTCTTGGGGGAAGTATAAACAAATATATAAAATGTATTTTAAACACTCAACAACTACAATGATAATATATTAAAATGGTACTTTTCAAAAATCAATCTATAATGTCTAATCTCATAGCTTAATCCCAGGGCATAAATTGTTAAGTGGACTCGCTCCAAATAAAACATACTAGATTAAAAAAAAATCAAAAGGTTGACATTCTTCATCTAATAAAGAATAAAAATAGAAAAAAGTTTGCAATGTCTTCATAAAGCTCATGTGTCTTTGCTTTGATTTCAAAACACTATTTTCAGCAGCAAGCAGATAACTTCTTCCACACACTCTAAAGGTAAAAAGGAGATGTGTGTAGAGTTTATACATCTTTCCTGGTGGCTCAGTGGTAAAGAATCTGCCTGCCGATGGAAGAGATGCCAGTTCAATCCCTGGGTTGGAAGCTCCCCTGGAGAAGGTAATGGCAACCCACTCCAGTATTCTTGCCTGGAGAATCCCATGGACAGAGGAGCCCCGAGGGTTACAGTCCATGGGTCTCTAAGTGTAGGATATGACTTAGCAACTAAATGACAACAAAAAAATAGAGTTTATATCAAGTATGGAAATGACTCACTTGACAGATGTTTGGATTTATAAAAAGTCTCAATCCTCTGGTTCACAAGTTGCAATCCAGAAGGCAATATTTCCCACCTCCAAAGGCCTTCACCCGCTGTCACAAACCCACCCTAAAGATCCAGAGCAGTCCTCCACAACAAAGGTCTTCAGACCTTTACTCAGGTCTATTTACTAATGGACTGGAATGGGTGAATTTAACTCAGATGACCATGATATCTACTACTGTGGGCAGGAATCCCTCAGAAGAAATGGAGTGGCCATCATGGTCAACAAAAGAGTCCGAAATGCAGTACTTGGATGCAATCTCAAAAATGACAGAATGATCTCTGTTCGTTTCCAAGGCAAACCATTCAATATCACAGTAATCCAAGTCTATGCCCCAACCAGTAACACTGAAGAAGCTGAAGTTGAACGGTTCTATGAAGACCTACAAGACCTTTTAGAACTAACACCCAAAAAAAGATGTCCTTTTCATTATGGGGGACTGGAATGTAAAAGTAGGAAGTCAAGAAACACCTGGAGTAACAGGCAAATTTGGCCTTGGAATACGGAATGAAGCAGGGCAAAGACTAATAGAGTTTTGCCAAGAAAATGCACTGGTCATAACAAACACCCTCTTCAAACAACACAAGAGAAGACTCTACACATGGACATCACCAGATGGTCAACACCGAAATCAGATTGATTATATTCTTTGCAGCCAAAGATGGAGAAGCTCTATACAGTCAGCAAAAACAAGACCAGGAGCTGACTGTGGCTCAGACCATGAACTCCTTATTGCCAAATTCAGACTTAAATTGAAAAAAGTAGGGAAAACCACTAGACCATTCAGGTATGACCTAAATCAAATCCCTTATGATTATACAGTGGAAGTGAGAAATAGATTTAAGGGACTACATCTGATAGATAGAGTGCCTGATGAGCTATGGACTGAGGTTCGTGACATTGTACAGGAGACAGGGATCAAGACCATCCCCATGGAAAAGAAATACAAAAAAGCAAAATGGTTGTCTGGGGAGGCCTTACAAATAGCTGTGAAAAGAAGAGAAGCGAAAAGCAAAGGAGAAAAGGAAAGATATAAACATATGAATGCAGAGTTCCAAAGAATAGCAAGAAGAGATAAGAAAGCCTTCTTCAGTGATCAATGCAAAGAAATAGAGAAAAACAACAGAATGGGAAAGACTAGAGATCTCGTCAAGAATATCAGAGATACCAAAGGAACATTTCATGCAAAGATGGGCTCGATAAAGGACAGAAATGGTATGGACCTGACAGAAGCAGAAGATATTAAGAAGAGATGGCAAGAATACACAGAAGAACTGTACAAAAAAGATCTTCATGACCCAGATAATCACGATGGTGTGATCACTGACCTAGAGCCAGACATCCTGGAATGTGAAGTCAAGTGGGCCTTGGAAAGCATCACTACAAACAAAGTTAGTGGAGGTGATGGAATTCCAGTGGAGCTATTCCAAATCCTGAAAGATGATGCTGTGAAAGTGCTGCACTCACTATGCCAGCAAATTTGGAAAACTCAGCAGTGGCCACAGGACTGGAAAAGGTCAGTTTTCATTCCAATCCCAAAGAAAGGCAATGCCAAAGAATGCTCCAACTACCGCACAGTTGCACTCATTTCACATGCTAGTAAAGTAATGCTCCAAATTCTCCAAGCCAGGCTTCAGCAATACGTGAACCATGAACTTCCTGATGTTCAAGCTGGCTTTAGAAAAGGCAGAGGAACCAGAGATCAAATTGCCAACATCCACTGGATCATGGAAAAAGCAAGAGAGTTCCAGAAAAGCATCTATTTCTGCTTTATTGACTATGCCAAAGCCTTTGACTGTGTGGATCACAATCAACTGTGGAAAATTCTGAAAGAGATGGGAATACCAGACCACCTGATCTGCCTCTTGAGAAATTTGTATGCAGATCAGGAAGCAACAGTTAGAACTGGACATGGAATAACAGACTGGTTCCAAATAGGAAAAGTAGTATGTCAAGGCTGTATATTGTCACCCTGTTTATTTAACTTATATGCAGTGTACATCATGAGAAACGCTGGGCTGGAAGAAGCACAAGCTGGAATCAAGATTGCTGGGAGAAATATCCATAACCTCAGATATGCAGATGACACCACCCTTATGGCAGAAAGTGAAGAGGAACTAAAGAGCCTCTTGATGAAAGTGAAAGTGGAGAGTGAAAAAGTTGGCTTAAATCTCAACATTCAGAAAACGAAGATCATGGCATCTGGTCCCATCTCTTCATGGGAAATAGATGGGGAAACAGTGGAAACAGTGTCAGACTTTATTTTTCTGGGCTCCAAAATCACTACAGATGGTGACTGCAGCCATGAAATTAAAAGATGCTTACTCCTTGGAAGGAAAGTTATGACCAACCTAGATAGCATATTCAAAAGCAGAGACATTACTTTGCCAACAAAGGTTTGTCTAGTCAAGGCTATGGTTTTTCCTGTGGTCATGTATGGATGTGAGAGTTGGACTGTGAAGAAGGCTGAGTGCCGAAGAATTGATGCTTTTGAACTGTGGTGTTGGAGAAGACTCTTGAGAGTCCCTTGGACTGCAAGGAGATTCAACCAGTCCATTCTGAAGGAGATCAGCCCTGGGATTTCTTTGGAAGGAATGATGCTAAAGCTGAAACTCTAGTACTTTGGCCACCTCATGAGAAGAGTTGACTCATTGGAAAAGACTCTGATGCTGGGAGGGATTGGGGGCAGGAGGAGAAGGGGACGACAGAGGATGAGATGGCTGGATGGCATCACTGACTCGATGGATGTGAGTCTGAGTGAACTCTGGGAGTTGGTGATGGACAGGGAGGCCTGGCGTGCTGCGATTCATGGGGTCGCAAAGAATCAGACACGACTGTGCGACTGATCTGATCTGATTTAGTCTACAAACAGGTCTAAAAAGCATATTTATTTAATTCCCTAGGATATAGTGAATGAAATAGGAACTTGGAAAGTGACCAAAAACCAAAGAAGCAACATTTAGAAAGATGTGACAGTTTACCAGGGAAGCAACAGACAGATAGAAGCCTCAATGCACTAAGCTGCTAGCAATCTGGGGACAGTTAATTATCTAATATGCTTGCCACTTCAGTAGTGTTTAACAGTATCACTGTTTCAGAGCATATAAACCTCTAGATGAATATTAAAACATTGGAGGACGAAAGAGAATACATTAAAGTTTTGTTTTTTCCTGTGGAAAATTTAGAATGTATATAAAGAATATGAAAAAAAAATCTTTAATTGATCTTATGACTTAGAAATAATCTTTGGGAACTTTTTATTTCTTCCTAGTTGCCAACACGTGCAATAAATTTGCAGCACTAAGAATGCATATTAATTCATTTTCTGATGATCTAGCCTAGCTCTTCAAACAGAAGCTTAATTGTTGGGGCTCCAGCAAGGAGTCCACAGAGCCAAGAGGATTCTGGGTATTCCCTCTCTCCTCTAGTGCTGGGAGGTGAATTGCTCTTCTAGAAGAAAAAAAAAAAAAAAGAAATTATATACATTCAGCTAAACAGCCTGAAGTGATTTTTAAATTATGATTTTACTGATGTACGTTAAACTTGTTGTGGCATCAGCAGTTTCACATGTATCAAAATTTCCACATATCTATAGGTTTTTGTTTTGAAATATTATTTTGGTAATTTGAAAAATGCAGGCAAGTATTGAGAACATAAAAATGCACATAAATTAGTGAGTATTTGCATTGTGTAATTTTGTATTCTTTATTTTAAAATACAAGAAACAAAGCATTAGAAATGCATGTTAAGATCTCATTAGACCCTCTATGGTCTCAAGATGTCATGTTTTTCCTTCCTTTTTCCAAGGCAACCATTCTTTGTGGGTCACTTTGAATGGAAGGTATTGATCACCAGCAGGAATCTGTGGATACCGATAAGGAAATGGATGTTCTCAGTGACACATTATAATAGCATGTCATCTCTTTTCTGGGTGAAAGTCATGACTTCATAAAAGGTGACAGGGTGCATAGCGATTGGCTTTCTGGCTCCATATTAGACTTGACTTGAGTTTCAATGCTTGCTTGGCTAGTTATTAGACACGTGACCCTGAATGATTTACTTAAATTACCCCTGAGCCGCAGCTTCCTCGTCTCTAGACTGGGAAATAATTGTACCTGATAGGTTTGCTTTAAGAATGAGATGAGATAACATATGCAAAATGCTTAGTACAGATCCTATCACATATCATTACAAGAACTTAGCAGATGAAGGATGATGTATTAGGAAATGGGTTACTAACTAAGCAGAAGGTATAAATGAACAGCTTTTTCCTCCCCCTTGACCATAGTTTAACATAACTAATTAGTGAGATTTTAGCAAGACAGGAGATGTTCTCACATGTTTGGCAAGTGATCTTACCAAAAAAACTCTAAGCTGGCATTTGAAAAGGAGATTCAGTCCAACTCGATTCAACAAAACTTACTGAGTGACTAGTACTTGAAAGAACAACGAGAGTCCAATCTAATAGAGAGACAGACACATGAACAGGTGTTTGAACTGCATAGTGGTGCTGCCTGTGAGAACAGATGCCATCCAGGACAGCAGGCTGGATATGTGGTTCATAACCATGAATTGATCAAAGACCAATAAAATGTCTTTCTAATTTGTGATGGGCACAAAGCCTGAGAGAAGTAGTTAGTGAAGTGGAAACAGACTCAGGAGTCCAAAAGATTGTCACAATCTTTGGAATTAGATACTAAAATTTAAAAGATGAAATTTAAAAAGAATAAGAGTCTTACAAGCTTTGAAAACCAACTGCCCCAGAACAGGGGAATGAAAGCAGGTCATTCGAAAAAGTTGGGGGGGGGGGAGCGTTTAGCTGATTGGCTCAAGCACAATTTGAGCAAACAAATTGCAACTATAACACAGCTGCAGAAGGGCATGCAGTCTCAGACAACATCGTCAGAGGAAGCACAGCATCACAGCCAAATAACGCTCTCACTGTATTCCCTGCTGTCCAGACGTGCTGGGCTCACACCCCAGTGACTCATGTTTAGAGGGGTATAGACCCATTTTAATATCTAGAGGAAGACATTGGAAATGGTGAAGGAGTGGAATCCATGACTTTATAGGATGGGTAACATTCTGAAGATAGGTAGCTTGATGAAGAGAAATATTGAGGACAAGGACATGACCGGTGGCTTAATGGAGTTCAAGATTTTTTCATGTGGTCTCAAAATTTACATGATGTTAGAAGAAGGCAAGCTTTAAATGTAAGGAAGGCTAGTCTAGAAATTATAAATAAAATGGGAAGCCTTGTGAAGAAAAGAGTTCCCTGTCATTGCATGAGTGGAATGAAATGATTAACCATCAGGTAAATTGTAGAGAAATGTCTGCAATGTACAAACTGTAGCACCAGTTGAGGAATCTTCTCTATGGCAGTTTTCACTCCAGGACTGTGATTCTATAAACGCCCTGGTAGCAGAATACTTAGGTAAACAAGCTGGGTAATTATTCTTGTCTGGGTTAGATGAGGGCCAAGTATGTAGTTGACTTTAATATATAAACATAAAGTTCAATGGGAATACCAGACCACCTGACCTGCCTCTTGAGAAACCTACATGCAGGTCTGGAAGCAACAGTTAGAACTGGACATGGAACAACAGACTGGTTCCAAATAGGAAAAGGAGTTCATCAAGGCTGTATATTGTCGTCCTGTTTATTTAACTTATATGCAGAGTACATCATGAGAAACACTGGACTGGAAGAAACACAAGCTGGAATCAAGATTTCCGGGAGAAATATCAATAACCTCACATATGCAGATGACACCACCCTTATGGCAGAAAGTGAAGAGGAACTAAAAAGCCTCTTGATGAAAGTGAAAGAGGAGAGTGAAAAAGTTGGCTTAAAGCTCAACATTCAGAAAACTAAGATCATGGCATCCGGTCCCATTACTTCATGGCTAATAGATGGGGAAACAGTGGAAACAGTGGCTGACTTTATTTTTCTGGGCTCCAAAATCACTGCAGATGGTGATTGCAGCCATGAAATTAAAAGAAGCTTACTCCTTGGAAGGAAAGTTAGACCAACCTAGACAGCACATTAAAAAGCAGAGACATGACTTTGCCAACAAAGGTCCATCTAGTTAAGGCTATGGTTTTTCCAGTGGTCATGTATGGATGTGAGAGTTGGACTATAAAGAAAGCTGAGCGCAGAAGAATTGATGCTTTTGAACTGTGGTGTTGGAGAATACTCTTGAAAGTCCCTTGGACTGCAGGGAGATCCAACCAGTCCATCCTAAAGGAGATCAGTCCTGGGTGTTCATTGGAAGGACTGATGTTGAAGCTAAAACTCCAATACTTTGGCCACCTGATGCGAAGAGCTGACTCATTTGAAAAGACCCTGATGCTGGGAAAGATTGAGGGCAGGAGGAGAAGGGGACAACAGAGGATGAGATGGTTGGATCTCATCACCGACTTGATGGACATGGGTTTGGGTGAACTCCCGGAGTTGGTGATGGACAGGGAAGCCTGGCGTGCTGCGGTTCATGGGGTCGCAAAGAGTCAGATACGACTGAGTGACTGAACTGAAATGAACTGAACTGAAAGTTCTTTTCTATGCCCAAGATCATCTCCTTTGTTTTCTAGTCTGTATTTGCATTAATGTGTGTTGAGTGTGTGCTCAGCCACTTAGCATTGCCTGACTCTTTGCGACCCTATGGACTGTAGCCTGCCAGGCTCCTCTGTCTTTGGAGTTCTCCAGGCAAGAATATTGGAGAATATATTTCCTTTTCTAGGGGAGCTTCCCGATCCAGGGATTGAAACTGTGTCTCTTGCACCTCCTGCATTGGCAGGCAGATTCCTTACCATTGCACCACCTGAAATACTCACTCTTAAAAATCAATGACCACTTGACACCCAGTAGGATGGCAATAATAATAATGGTAATTTTTAAACAGAAAATTACTAGTCTTAGTGAGGATACAGAGAAATTAGAACGCTCATACATTGTTGGGACTATACAATGGTACAGCCACAGTGAAAAGTAGCTTGGCAGTTCTTCAAAGAGTTAAACATACAATTATCATGTGACCCATCAATCCCACTCATATATATAAATATACACTCAAGGGCACTGAAAATGTATATTTACATAAAAACTTGTATATGAATGTTCATAGCAGCATTATTCACAATAAAGCCAACAGTAGAAATAATCCAGATGTCCATTAACTACCGAATGTATGAAAGATGATGTGCTATATACTCATACAACGGACTGTAATACTACAAGATGGATGAACTTTGAACATGGTAAGCACAGGAAGCTAAACACCAAAGACCTCTTACTATATGCTACCATTTACACAGAGTATATAGAAGAGGCAAATCTGTAGAGATAAAAAGTAGATTATTGGTTGCCAGAGCCTGGTAAGGGAAGAGGGAACAGGGAGTGAGGTATGGGGTGTGGGGTTTTTCTGGGGAGTAATGGAAATGTTCTAAGATTGGTTTGATGTGAAAGTTGCACAACTTTGTGAATGAAAATTAAAACTTTGAACTATATACTTTGAATTCCATGTTATGTGAATTATGTCTCAACAACAACAAAACAGTAAATAAACCAACAAACATCATCAACTATTTGAAATATTCTAGTTTCGTGTTTTAAAAATCCATGTTTTAAAAATTTGGCACATTTCCACTTTTCCAATGTTTCCAAAAGTTGCTGAGATGTTTTCCCTGGTCTTACTTCCTTCTCACGTCAGCTATTTACGATTTTGTACATTTCTATGTTTTTGTAGATTCCGTATAAAATGTGCAGTCATTTCAAAGCAACTTGCAAAAAAAAAAAAAAAACCTCTGGGTATTTTCTATTCTATTCTTTCTTCGCTGAGTTCCTTCTGACTCTTTCCTTGTGGGTGGTACAGTTGAGAGTGTAAGTGGCTGATTGGAGAATTGAGCATAAAGTAGGGAAATTTGAGAGCTGGGGACAGCTTTAGGTGGATGTTGATGACCTTCAGAACACAAGTCAGAGAGAACAGGAGACTCCAAGTAAATAGCGAATCAGATACAGAATGAAGTAAGTCAGAAAGAGAAAAACAAATACTGTATATTAATACATACATGCAGAATCTAGAAATCCTATTTGCAAAGCAGAGGTAGAGACACGGACATAGAGGAAAAAATAATGGACACCAAGGGAGAATGTAGGGGGTGGGATGAATTGGGAGATTGGGATTGACATATATATGCTAGTATGTATAAAAGTATAAAATAGATAACTAATAAGAACCTACTGTACAGCACAGGGAATGCTGTTCGGTACTCTGTGGTGACCTAAATCGGAAGGCAATCCAGAAAAAGATGTATATACACATATAACTGATTCACTTTGCTGTACAGTAGAAACTAGCATAGCTTTGTAACATAGCATTGTAAAGCGACCATATGCCAATAAAAAATTTAATTTAAAAAATGGTTTAAAGAAAGAGAGAGTCAGAGTTGGTGTAGGAAGTCTTCACATTTAGAGCAAATATTTGCAAAAAAAAACCCCACAATTTCAGAGCAAGAGATTCGGCAGGTCAATGTTATTGCTTTATGGCAAACATCAGCTGTTGGTTATTTGAAGGATGGCTACTGAGTTTAGGGATTCTTCTTCTCTATCTTTATTAGCTGCCACAAGTACTCTTGCCTGGAGAAGGCAATGGCACCCCACTCCAGCACTGTTGCCTGGAAAATCCCATGGACGGAGGAGCCTGGTGGGCCACAGTCCATGGGGTCGCTAAGAGTCGGAAAAGACTCAGCGACTTCACTTTCACTTTTCAGTTTCATGCATTGGAGAAGGAAATGGCAACCCACTCCAGTGTTCTTGCCTGGAGAATCCCAGGGACGGGGGAGCCTCGTGGGCTGCAGTCTATGGGGTCGCACAGAGTCGGACACGACTGAAGCAACTTAGCAGCAGCAGCAGCAGCAGCAGTACTCTTGCCTGTAAAATCCCATGGACGGGGGAGCCTGGTAGGCTGCAGTCTGTGGGGTCGCTAAGAGTCGGACACTACTGAGCGACTTTCCTGTCACTTTTCACTTTCATGCATTGGAGAAGGCAATGGCAACCCACTCCAGTGTTCTTGCCTGGAGAATCCCAGGGACAGGGGAGCCTGGTGGGCTGCCGTCTATGGGGTCATACAAAGTCGGACACGACTGAAGCGACTTAGCAGCAGCAGCAGCAGCAGTACTATCACTACCTTGAAAACAGAAGGGAGACGTCTGTAACTGCTTTGGAAGGCAGGAGCCATGTGCAGAGCTGGTGGGTGTCTTTGGTGTCCAGACACAATATACACTTTGACATTGAATGGATGCCTTTAGATGATGAAATCAGGCATTTGTGTGAAGTTCGTAAGTTTTCACTTATCATTGGCTTACATAATTTGGAAATACCCTACATGTGGTTGCCACAGAAATACTTTTTCAATCCCCTTTCACAGTTGATGGGAAATTCAAAGCACCTTGCTAAACTGAATCCATTTCCAAGAGAAGATAGGTATTGTGACTCCACCAGATGGCGCACGCATGCTAGATCAGCACTTCATATAGATAAGGACAAAGACACCAATGTAATCAGATACTATCTTTTCTCTCTCCCCGGGCAACCCCCGAATTTTCCTGTGTGTTCGTAATTTACGTTTCTAGATCATGTAAATACAGATGTGCTAGAGTTAGTCACCCGAATCAACTGTTCAGTGTCTAAGGCTAGGCTGTAAAAATGTTCACTCTCCTTTGTTTTCAGTTCAAGTATTCTGACTATTCCTTTGCCACACATGCCTTTATTTTTCATCCACTTACATCAGTGGTCTGAGTCTCTTTTCTTTCTTACACATACTGATGGAGAGGAAAAAAATGCTCTTGAACGTTCTGGAAATCTCCTTGTATAGTACATCAATTCTCCAACCCTCTTCAAGATGCCATTCATTTTATTTTGCATATAAGGGGCTCAGCTTTTGGAAAGATGTTAGAGAAATGTCCCAAGATACATAGCAAATGATTGCTCTCTTTATTCAGCTTTATTTGTCTTTGCCTTTTGAAAGAAGAGGAAGTCGGGGGAAGAGGAAATATTCACAGTCTGAAGCTGAACCAGCGAGACCAGCCATGTTACGAGCCTGTCCTGTGGTCCCTGACATTTGCCATCTTCCAGTCTAATCCCCGCCCCAGCCAGCACTCCCTTTAGAGCGAGACACAGGCCCCTCAGAGGAAAAGTTTGGTAGGACATCATGTGGAGCAAGTCCAGAGCCAATAAAAGGAACTATGAGACTTAGAGGCCGGAAGAGAGAAATGAGATGTAGCTAGTCTGACATCACCAAGCCACAAACGTGGCCACAAAGAGGCTCCCTGTGTGGAAGTAGAAAGCAGGGCAGGCTAGGGGCTGGCAGGCCCACCTCCTGGCTGGGGCCCTGCTGCTGAGCCAAGAAATGGAAGGAGAGGCCCCCTGAGGCGTTGGTGGCCCCTGGAGTGGCTGGTGAGAAGGGACAGTAGATCCAAGAGGGTTAAAGATGGATGGAAAAAGGGGACACATTGACCATGCTTTCCTCAGTTTCCTTGTGGTGCTCCGCTTCCACAGGAGAAGACAAAAAATCACAGTCTAATCACAAAACAAGGGTGTGATCTAGTTTTTTATAGAGCAGGATTGAGAAATAGTCCTTGATTATTCAGACAGCATTGTAGGAACTGTTAGTATTTATAAGTCTGTTATTGAAGTTTTCAGAGCTGACCTTTAATTCTAGAAGTATATGGTTAAAGTTGTTTTTTTTTTTTTTTTAATTGGTTCAGTCCTTGGGATATAAAAAGAACCTTGTGGTCCTCTGACATTCATGAAGAAGTAGAGTTATTTTAATTTTTGAATATACTGGATCAATTTGTATATAGGATATCATTTTTAATAACCCTTATTTACTTTTATTTTTAATCCCTACTTTCCTTTTTTTTTTTTTGATCCAGCTGTCATGTCATATGTTGTGACATCATATAATACATTTGTACCTCATAAGCTACAACCCAGAAGGCAACACTTTTCCCCCCAAAGGCCTTCAACAGCTGTCACAAACCCATTATAAAGATCCAGAACAGTCTGGGGCTTCGTTGTTGTTATTAGTTTAAAAATGAAATATCTTATGAGAAAGCACAAATATGAAAGAAAGTAGGCAGGGATTCAGTTTTGGGAAAATTCAATTCTAGGATGGCAAAGATTTACGTAAGATTTATACTTTGCATGAGTCATAACAAGCAGTGCTGGCCACACGAACAAAGACCTGAAAGTTTCAGTGGTTTAACAAAGCAGAGGTTTATTTCTCACTTTCTTCACAACTTAACATGGGTCTCTCCGGAGAAAGGCAGGGAGCCCTGCTCCAGGCATTCAGGGATCCAGGGATCCAGTTGGCGGCTCTGCCATTTTTGGTGCCTTGGTTTCCTCTATCAGTGCTTTGCATTCGACCAGCAGCTGGGAGAGGAGGAGGATGGGTAAATCCTATTTCATTTAACTGCCTCGGTCTGGAGGTAATGTACACCACTCCCACTTACCTTCCATCAGTAAGAACTAGTTTCAGGAATCAGAAGAAGTGAACTTGGATATTGATGTAAAATAGTCCAATGTTTACTATACAAGTGTGTGTGTGTGTGTGTGTGTGCCAAGTTGCTTCAGTCGTGTCTACCTCTTTGCGACCCCATGGACTGTAGCCCACCAGGCTCCTCTGTCCAGGGGATTATCCAGGCAAGAGTACTGAAGTGGGTAGCCATTCCCTTATCCAGGGAATCTTCCCAACCCAAGGATTGAACTCAGATCTCCCACATTGCAGGAGGATTCTTTACCACCTGAGCCACCGGGGAAGCCCATTTACTATACATACATACCAGCAATAGAGAGTTTGGTAAGATACAAAACTATTGTTAAAACTATTTGTCTCAGGGTGAGAAATGTCATGTTCCGCTCCCCCAAACCCAGTCCACTCATACCAGACCCAGTCAGGCACAAGCAAAATCTAGCCTTGGAAAACAGCTTCCTGTTTTTAGCGTTTGTCTAGATTAAGGGATCTTGAGGAAGTTTGGATCAAGGAATTTTTTCTATAAAACAGCATACATAATTTTTTTTTAGGTTGTTTTAATCTAGCCCTTAAGAAAACAGGCTCTAAGTCCTTTGTTACCATGTCCAGTCTACAAGACGGCACCAGTGATTCCTGCCTCCTGATAGTTACACCCTGGTACCATTTCCTGCCATGCTGGAATGGGGCTGACTTGGGTAACCACAGATGTGGTGAAAATGAAAGAATGTGACATTGAGGTCCATTGCAGCTTCCACCTTGTTATCTCTTGGTGCAATCCAGCTGCCATGTTGTAAGGACATCCAGGAAGCCCTGGTGGAGGAAGCTACCAGGCATGGAGCAGAGTGCTTGTGGTGAATGGGTGAAAAAAATCCCTTGTCAAGAAGAAAGATCCTAAGCAACATGATGGATTCAGAGACTCATGAAAAGAGGTCACCAATCCTAACATCTTCAAAATGAGGTCTATCATGCCATATTACGAATACTGCTGAAATGAAGCATTAAAACACACACACACACACACACACACACACGGAGAGATCCACCTGAGGAGGCAAGGAGGTTGGCTGCTAACCCCCAGCACCAACTTGTGAACCACTGGGTATGCCATTTTGAATCAAATCCTCCAACTCCAGTTGGGCCTTCAGGTGACAATAGCCTTGGCTGACCTCTTGACCATCATCTTCTGTGAGAGCCACAGACAGGACCATTCAGCTAAATGAAGTGAAAGTGAAAGTCACTCAGTTGTGTCTGACTCTTTGTGACCCCATGGACTGTAGCCTACCAGGCTCCTCTGTCCATGGAATTCTCCAGGCCAGAATACTGGAGTGGGTTGCCATTCCCTTCTCCAGGAGATCTTCCCAAGCCAGGGATCAAACCCAGGTCTCCCCATTGAAGGTGGATTCTTTACCAGCTGAGCCACTAGGGAAGCCCAAGAATCCTGGAATGGATAGACTATCTCTTCCCCAGTGGGTGTTCCCAACCTAGGAATTGAATTGGGGTCGCCTGCATTGCAAGCAGATTCTTTACCAGCTGAGCTATGAGTTAAGCCTCTCTCCAATTCCTGATCTATAGCAATGGAGTGAAATGATAAATGGTTATTTTTATTTTGAACCACTAAATTAAGAAGCAATTTGTTCTGTACCAATAGCTAACTAAAATGCAGATCCCCAAGCTCCCCTGGCCATTCTGAGCTGTAGGCTTGAGATGAGGCTGGTGATTATGAGGCAGAAGGACACCTCTGGCTCCCAAGAGAGTTCTGTGGCAGGGAAATGCCCTCCCCTTCACAGGCCCCATGTTTTGAGAGTCGCTCTCCTTTCTAGAGCTCTCATATGTTCCAAGTACATGATGCTTCTTTTTCCCCGTAATCTCTGCTTCCTTCTCTCTAGATCAGGTAACTGTCTGGTTCACAGTGTAGTCTATACACTGCTTTCTTATTTACAGTGGCCTGTCTCCCTGCATGTGTATGTCGTAAGTCACTTCAGTCATGTCCAACTCTTTGCAACCACGTGGACTGTAGCCCACTGAGCTCCTCTGTCCATGGGATTCTCCAGGCATGGTTAATGGAGTGGGTTGCCATGCCCTCCTCAAGGGTATCTTCCCAACCCAGGAATCAAACCCTTCTCTTAGGTCTCCTGCATTGGCCGATGAGTTCTTTACCCCACTAGCACCACCTGGGAAGCCCATTTCCCTGCAAGGCCCAGGCAAACCAGGGGAGATGGCTCGGATACCACCCCAGAACGCCCAGCTCCACCCAGGGGCCACTCAGAGCCTGAGCCCTCACCCAGCTGGGAGTACAGGGCCTGCCCGGAGCCCAGGAGCAGGGAAGCTCCAGCTCTGCCCTGGGGGGCTGAGCTGTTAGTAGGAAGTCAGGCACAAAAGCAGGTCATTGCCAAATGCTTTGGGGATGGAGCTGCATCTCAGTGGCAGGGCACTAGGAAAATCCTGTGGGAAGAGATGAAAAAAATGTGAACTGGTCCCACAGGAACACAAAGGATTTTTTGTTTTTTGTTTTTTTTGCCAAATGTGCCTAACATTCAGAGAAGTTTCCTGAAGATACCACCTGACATGGCTGTGAAGAGCTAATACTAGTCTAGATCAAGGAATTGTCAAACTACATCAGTTTAATTCAGTTCAGTCACTCAGTTGTGTCTGACTCTTTCGACCCCATGAATCGCAGCATGCCAGGCCTCCCTGTCCATCACCAACTCCTGGAGTTCACTCAAACTTATGTCCATTGAGTCGGTGATGTGATCCAGCCATCTCATCCTCTGTTGTCCCCTTCTCCTCCTGCCCCCAATCCCTCCCAGTATCAGAATCTTTTCCAATGAGTCAACTCTTCACATGAGGTGGCCAAAGTACTGGAGTTTCAGCTTTAGCATCATTCCTTCCAAGGAACACCCAGGGCTGATCTCCTTCAGAATGGACTGGTTGGATCTCCTTGCAGTCCAAGGGACTCTCAAGAGTCTTCTCCAACACCACAGTTCAAAAGCATCAATTCCTCAGGGCTCAGCTTTCTTCACAGTCCAACTCTCATGTCCATACATGACCACTGGAAAAACTATAGCCTTGACTAGACGGACCTTTGTTGGCAAAGTAATGTCTCTGCTTTTGAATATGTTATCTAGGTTGGTCATAACTTTCCTTCCAAGGAGCATGTGTCTTTTAATTTCATGGCTGTAGTCACCATCTGCAGTGATTTTGGAGCCCCCAAAAATAAAGTCTGACACTGTTTCCACTGTTTCCCCATCTATTTCCCATGAAGTGATGGGACCAGATGCCATGATCTTAGTTTTCTGAATGTTAAGCTCTAAGCCAATTTTTTCATGCTCCTCTTTCAGTTTCATCAAGAGGCTTTTTAGTTCCTCTTCACTTTCTGCCATAAGGGTGGTGTCATCTGTATATCTGAGGTGATTGATATTTCTCCCGACAATCTTGATTCCAGCTTGTGCTTCTTCCAGCCCAGCGTTTCTCATGATATACTCTGCATATAAGTTAAATAAGCTGGGTGACAATATACAGTCTTGATGTACTCCTTTTCCTATTTGGAACCAGTCTGTTATTCCATGTTCAGTTCTAACTGTTGCCTCCTGACCTGCATGTAGGTTTCTCAAGAGGCAGGTCAGGTGCTCTGGTATTCCCATCGCTTTCAGAATTTTCCACAGTTTATTGTGATCCACACAGTCAAAGGCTTTGGCATAGTCAATAAAGCAGAAATAGATGCTTTTCTGGAACTCTCTTGCTTTTTCCATGATCCAGCAGATGTTGGCAATTGGATCTCTGGTTCCTCTGCCTTTTCTAAAACCAGTTTGAACATCTGGAAGTTTGCGGTTCACGTATTGCTGAAGACTGGCTTGGAGAATTTTGAGCATTACTTTACTAGCGTGTGAGATGAGTGCAATTGTGCGGTAGTTTGAGCATTCTTTGGCATTGCCTTTCTTCAGGATTGGAATGAAAACTGACCTTTTCCAGTCCTGTGGCCACTGCTGTTTTCCAAATGTGCTGGCATATTGAGTGCAGCACTTTCACAGCATCATCTTTCAGGATTTGGAATAGCTCAACTGGAATTCCATCACCTCCACTACATACCATGAGCCAAATTCAGATAGTGCCTGGTTTTCATACAACCCAAGACCTGAGAACAATTTTTACATTTTTAAATGATTGGGGAAAAAGATCAAGAGTAGAAGACTATCTTACAACATGTGAACATGATATGAATTTCCAGTTCTTCATATCTCAAAATCAAGTTTTGGTGGAACCCAGAATGCTTAATTATGTATTGTCTATAACTGCTTCCATGTTGCGTTGCCCCCACAGAGACCCTGTGGCAGGCAAATCCTCAAATGTTTACTCTCAAGCCCTTGAGAGAGACCGTCTATCTGCACAGAAAGTGACGAATTCCTTCCCACATAAAAGGGACACTGCAGGAGAGGGTCCAGGTGGGAAAGTCCATAGTGTGCGTGGAGAGCTGCCCGCTGTGGGTAGCGTGAGATGGGCATGGAGGTGAGGCAGAGAGAGGAGGAAATGAGGCCAGGCCCACATCATGGAGTGGTCAAGGCTTCCACTTGGACAGTGCCCTGCATGGAATGGGGAGGAAGCTGTGGAACCAGGAAGACACGGCAATGAGAAACAAGGTCCAGGTGGGGATGGGTGCAAGTCAGCCATGGGACAGACTTAGATTGGAGCCTAAAGGTGGAAGAACAGTACAGAAAGCAGGAAAAAGGAGCCAAGAAAAATGGAGGAAACCCACCCACAGGCAATTTTGCAGAAGAACAGCAACCACAATAACCCAGGCATTACTGTCAAGTCATCACTACCACTTCAGATGCTTGAAAGTGAAAGTCACTCAGTTATGTCCGTCTCTTTGCGACCCCATAGACTATACAGTCCATGGAATTCTCTAGGCCAGAACACTGGAGTGGCAGCCGTCCCCTTCTCCAGAGGATCTTCCCAACCCAGGGACTGAACCCAGGTCTCCCACATTGCAGGTGGATTCTTTACCAGCTGAGCCACCAGGGAAGCCCAAGAATACTGAAGTGGATAGCCTATCTATTCTCCAGTGGATCTTCCTGACCCAGGATCGATCCAGGGTCTCCTGCATTGCAGACAGATTCTTTACTAGCTGAGCTACCAGGGAAGCCCCTCAGATGCTTAGTTGATATGAGTAAAGAGCTTATCTTCATTATTTACTTTCCAAGTCTGTAATGAATCTCTCCAGTGGGAAGTTACCCTTTTGTATATTCTCAGATCAGGGACTTGAAGATAGGATAATGCACCCAAAGGCACTTCATAATCAGTAGAAACCTACATCAATGTCAGCAGCTATTGATCGGTTGAGCCTAGATTAGGGCCAGGTCACGGTGGGACGGTTTAGATGGTTAAATATTGTCTTTTCTTCAATATTTCTCACCACTGGCTGTTTAGCCTAAAGGTGCTTATTCTCCATTCATCTTGTGTTGCTCTTTGAGTGACTCTCAGGAGGTAGTCATGTCCACGAGTTATCAGTTTGGCAAACAGGTTAATCACCTCTTGCCATTTGTCTCTGTTGGAGAAGAACCAGCATAACCATCATCCACAAGACCAACTGTCTCGATAATTATACCGAATATCTGGGGTGGGAGAGGTTAAAGATCCAGGACTAGTCTAATCTCCCTTTGGTAATTTGTCATTTAGATGGTCTTCCTGTGAAAGGTGAGGGACAGGAACTGTGGGGGAGGGCAAGAAAAGATGGTGTGCTTCAGAGAATCCTTTTAACCTCAAGGACACCCGAGGAGCATTGAGTCTCGGGCATTAAAACAAGCAAAATTACTCGGAAGCCATTGGAGATGCTTTCTCAGCGCTATTTTGCCTTTATTTACCTTTTGGGGAGTGGGGGAAATGAAGTCAGAATTATTTTTAAATAAGAAAGATGCTAAAAACAAACCCATTAAAAGGCACAAATTAAATATTCATACGCACAATCCCACATCCTTAACGGGCACTCTTCCAGGAGGAGGTGGGCTGCCTGCCTTTTCTTTAAGGGACATTCATCTCCCTCAGAGCTGCGCCCTGGAGGCCACCTCCCGTCCTCCCTGAATACCCGCATTGCAAGTCGACAGTCCTTTGAATCTCTGCACTGCCTACCGTGTTCTTTTTGGGGGGATTTCCTTTTTAAACCATTGCCACAAGCGCAAACAAACTTAAGATGGCTGAACTGGCCACTTTTCCCTAAGGAGCAAATTCTCACTGTTTATTTCTGGGAAGAAGGCAGGCATCAGAAAAGCAGGCTTGGGGACAGTGAACATAAAGCAAAGGGTGTGTTTTGAATTGATAAGGGAATGTGATATTTCCACTGGCCATTAAACCAGTGACATCAGACCCACTCCCATGACCTTTCCAGCCATGATTAAAAGAGGTGAAAGTTGGTTTCTAAAAGTTCAGTCTACTGTGGAAGAGGGTTTCAGTCACCAAAGTAGATGCCAAGAATACATGTGGATTAACAAACAGAGAACAAAAAATACCAAAGGACTATTTAGAACCTCTCTCTTTCTTACAGAGACCTGAAAGTAGGGTCAGTTACATGATTTGTGGGGCCTAGAACAAACTGAAAAATGCATGCCTCTGTTCAATGACTATTAAGAATTCCAAGACTCCTAGGGCAGGAGCAGGCTCTTTCAAAGTACAGGCCCTGGGCAACTGAACAGGCGGCATGCCCGTGAGGGTTTAAGGCAGTTTCCAAAATGTGTCTAATTTACTCCAAGAGAGTTAACTCACTCACTAAGAATTTGTCTTATAGAGCAAGATTAAACAGTCGTGGAATAATTTTTCTATAATCCTGCAAAGGAATTAATTTTCCTCTGACATATATATTGAATTGGCACAAGTGGACTTTTGTGTGTGAGATGCTTATGCTTGGGGAAGAGCTGTCCAGGCCTGCCTGAGTACCACACACGTGTCTGCAAATGTCCCCGTGCTGGCAGGATTTAACACACTTTGGAACTGTGTCACTTTTGTATTAAAAAAAAAATAAAAAATCTTTGATATAATGGGTTTTGAAAATACACTTAAATATTTAGAAATCCCATTTCCTTTGTTGCTTTCTCCTTTAATAGAAATGTGTTCACTGCCCTCTGCTATTAGACTCAAAAGTGTGGTCTCTTTAAGTGCTTTATTGGAAAACAGTCTCACTGATGTTATTTGACAAGTTAGCAGGAGGCTCAGTTAGTGATTTGAGCTATAAGACAAAGGGTCAGTTGATGACACAAATCATCCCAAGTTTTGAGAGCCAACGTGAATGTGGGATCAGATTAAAGAATGTCGCAGCCCTAGACGTGGTGGAGGAACCTGCAGGGGCATCTTCCACAAAAGAGAAAAACCAAGGAGGTCTTGGTAAAGGCGGGAGCAGGAGGATCCTAGAGCACTCGAACACGGGTTAAGCGGAGGTACAAGGTGGGCAAAGAGGCTGATCACTCCTCTTCACTCTCCGGGTTCCCACATCTAGCTCTACTCCTGGGCCAGGTAATGAGAACACTGATAGGCGCCCAGCAATGACCACATTGATTGGTGCCAGGCAAAAGCAGCCCTCAGGAAGGAGAGACAGAGATCTACAAAAGGATGAGCCAAAGCTCGCGAGAACATCGAGGTAAGTTCCTCGTGTGGGTGGTGCCTGCTTACATTTCATTGGTTGAAGTAGTTCGCGTGGCCACGCCCAAAGCCTCGGGGGAAGAACACTTTGCCCCAGCTACGTGGTCATGTAGCAAAAGGGGAAAAGAATCGAGAACGATGCGTCTTGATGATGAGGGAGCCAGGAAAATGCCTGCCCTCCTCAAGGAACGTTCCCATCACAGAGCCCCCTTCTTTCCCCAACTTACTTTCACAAACTTGGACATGAATGTGGCCCATATAAGCCCGGCAGTGAGAAAGGGCGGGAGGGCCTCTGGTTGGGGTGTGAATCTCTGGGCTTGAAAGAGATGAAGCCACGTGGTGAAGCTGCAAGGGGCCATTTTGGTGGGTTCTCATCTCCAACCGCAGTTCCTGCAGCTGCAGTGAGACTCTGAACACTGCGCCCAAAAGACCTGTTCTACTGCTCAGAACAGTGAAGGGCAAGAGAAGAGTCTCCTTCCTGACACTGCATCCTGGTGGGGCACCAGAGGCAGCCGCAGCACCAGCCCCTAGGGCACAGTGAGCAAGGATGTCTGGGGATAGGCTGGAGCCTCCGGGAGTCTGGAGTGTGAGGCGTTCATGGTCATCCAACCAGCAGACCCGTGAAGGTGGGTCTGGACTTTGACCTGGCTCCTAGAGTCAGAGTGGAAATAGGCCTGGGTGAAGAAGGGCCTTTTTTGCTCATAAAGCTGAGGCGCCGGGTGGATTTTAAGGGGAAGTTTGGCCACAGAGAAGATGCAAGGGAGCTGGAGAGGTGGAGCTTGCGAATACCCAGAGAGTGAAGAGCCCTGGGGCAGGAAGGTGCTTTTGGAACTTCTGTGCCAAGCCCGGGGGTGAAGAGGCAGCTGTATGGGGGGCCCAACCCATTGGGACAATGACTCCATTTACCCATGAGAATCATAGGGTTTGTTAAGAATCAATAAAAGGGCAACTTCTGCAATGCTGTTACGATTATGAAATCCATTCATTTGGATTATTTTTAACTAGGTGACCAGTTTATGCCCTGGTCCCGTAATCAATAATGTTTGGATAAAAGGGTTTCTACCTTATGAATAAAGAACCAGGATCTATGGCTCTAAAATTTATTTTTACAAAGAACAAATAACCAATTTATGTGTGTGCCTGGTGCCTTTAAATATTTGCATTAAGCTGTGCAGAGTTAGGGGATTCCTGCAGTCCTGTCCTTGTGGACTGTCTTGAAGGAAGAGGTCACGGCTTCAACAGTGACGAGAAGAATGGTTGCTGCTCCAGCCTTGCGCTATTGCTGTGTTGCTCAGCCAGCTGCAAGGGGTGCAAGGTTGGGTGAGGGGACTGGCCCTGCCCAGATTCCTGCCCCACATTGGCCCCACCAGCCACGATGCAGAGAGAGATAACGCAGAGTGAGTCAGGGGTTATCAAGCTACCCAGACCTACCTAGTAGATCGATGCTAATATATGCATGACATCTGGCTCTCCCACCTCGGTCATCCCCACTCCCTTCTGAGCACTGATGTGCAAAAGGCTAGTTCTTTCATCCTGGATTTGTTTTTTCCTACAAAAAAATATAGAAAAGAAGGAGGAGGGAACAGTACGTAGATGATATGTAGGTTCTTTGGAATATGTGATAGAGTTGACAATTTTGAAAATGTTTAAAGAGAGGTGAGGGTCATGGGATTTTTACAACGATCCCCGAGAGCAGGTTTCTCATCTTCCTCCCCGAAGCTGCCTTCTGGGGAGGCTTCAGCCTCAGTCCTGTGGAAGGAGGGGCTCTGCTGGATAATTTGTGAGGGTGGCCCCCCGCCCTGCTCTAGACTCCTGCTGGACTACACTCCTGGCCCTCTTTCCATAATGGAACACTTTTTTTTTTTTCTTTTTGGTTCAGTTTTCAATCTATTCTTGAATCAGTTCAGTTTGGTTTAGTTCAGTGGCTCAGTCGTGTCCGACTCTTTGCAACCCTATGGACTGCAGCACGCCAGGCTTCCCTGCCTATCACCAACTCTCAGAGTTTACTCAAACTCATGTCCATTGAGTCAGTGATGCCATCCAACCATCTCATCCTCTGTCGTTCCCTTCTCCTCCCGCCTTCAATCTTTCCCAACATCAGGGTGTTTTCCATTGAGTCAGTTCTTCGTATCAGGTGGCCAAAGTATTGGAGTTTCAGCTTCAACATCAGTCCTTCCAGTGAACACTCAGGACTGATCTCCTTTTGGATGGACTGGTTGGGTCTCCTTGCAGTCCAAGAGACTCTCAAGAGTCTTCGCTAACATTGAAGTTCAAACCCATCAATTCTTTGGCGCTCAGCTTTCTTTATAGTCCACATCCATACATGACTACTGGAAAAACCAGAGCTCTGACTAGACTGACCTTTGTTGGCAAAGTAATGTCTCTGCTTTTTATTATGCTATCTAGGTTGGTCATAACTTTTCCTCCAAGGAGTAAGTGTCTTTTAATTTCATGGCTGCAGTCACCATCTGCAGTGATTTTGGAGCCCCCCAAAATAAAGTCTGTCACTGTTTCCACTGTTTCCCCATCTATTTTCCATGAAGTGATGGGACCAGATGCCATGATCTTAGTTTTCTGAATGTTGAGCTTTAGGCCAGCTTTTTCACTTTCCTCTTTTATGTCATCAAGAGGCTCTTTAGTTTTTCTTCGCTTTCTGCCGTGATAAGACTTAGGTTTATTCTAACAGAACTAAAAGTGAGAAGGGCATTTCACTTGTCTTTCGTTCAACCATGTTCATATAAAATGTGTGGGGCTGGTGGGTTTGGGGGGCATGCACACCCCATGGTGGCCCTTTGGTGGAGGTTACTGTCATGTGTCCAAGAGCCTTGTCCCTCCAAACCTGCTCGTGTCACTAGGGCTTGCTTCCTTATGCACAGGAGGACAGCACTTCCTAAAGCCATAACTTACCTGTGATGCAATTGCAGGGTCTTTAGGGCTCTACTTTCCTATCCTGAAGTGTGATGCACAGCTAGAATTTTCCCTTTTAGAAGAAGATAAAGTCTATAGCCTAACTTTATGTTTCGGCACTGTATTTAACTTAGATTTCTACCTCAAACTGAATTTAGAAAAGAAAATATTCAAACCACATAAAATCTGGTTTGTTGACAACACCAATGTTGAAATGAACTCAACTCTGTTTCACCTGAGGCCTTGTTCCAAGAAACATGAAGTGGTTCAAAATCAAAACCTGCAGCCAGGAAGGGTGATGAACAAATAGCTTTATTCAGGGAAACCACAGTGTTCAGATTTCTGTCTCCAGTGGGATTCATTTAGTTGGCACCCAACCTGGAAGATACCCACCAACAGGAGAGGCATTTAAGAGTGCCTTACCCTGGACTGCAGTACAAACAGAACAAGAGGAAGCTGGTTCAAGAAAGCAGCTGCTCAATATGGATGGACCTAGAGATTGTCATACTGAATGAAGTAAGTCAAACAGAGGATAAATATCATATGGCATCCCTTATATGTAGAATCTAAAAATAAATTATATAAATGAACTTACAAAATGGAAAGAGACTCAGACTTAGAGAATGAACTTATGGTTGCTGGGGTGAAGGATGGGAGAAAGGGATAGTTAGGGAGGTTGGGATGGACATGTACATACTGCTGTATTTAGAATGGATGGCCAACAAGGACTTACTGTATAGCACAGGGAACCCTGCTTAATGTTATGTGGCAGCCTGGATGAGAGGAGAGTTTGGGGGAGAATGGATACATGTATATATATGGCTGAATCCCTTTGCTGTTCACTTGAAGCTATCACAATATTGTTAATCAGCATTACCCCAATACAAAATAAAAAAAAAAAAAAAGCAGCTGTTCAAATTAGAGGGGACAATTGAAGGGGACAATTGACATCCCCTTGTAAAAGACACCATTTCTTAGAGGTAGTTTCTGCTCACTTTACAGCAGAATTTCTTAAAAGAATCATCCATACTTGGTGTTTCCAGCTCTCCGTGTCTCATTCTCTTCTCAACCCTGTCAGGTTTCACCTGCAGCTCTCCATGGACATCACCCTTGACAGTCTTCTGTGCCATTTTTATCTGATCAGGTTCAGCGGTCAGTTCTTAGTTGACATTCGTTTGATCTCTTAGGAGCATCGAACCAGGTAAGTACTTCTCCTTAAACACTTGACTTCCAGGCCACCACACTTACCTTATTTTTCCCTTTGACCTCTTTGGTCTCATCTTCCTAGTCTTTGTTGGAATGCTCTCGAACTCAGTCCTCAGCCTTCCCAAGCCTGTTCAACCATTGCCATGGGTTTACATGTCACATATGTACTAGTGGTTCTCAAGCTTGTATCTGTAATTCTGCCCTCTTCCTTGACCTTAGGTAACTGCCAACTTGACCTTACTTCTTGGATGTCTAACAGGCATCTTGAGTTGAACATGGCAGAACCAGAACTCTTGATTCCCTTCCGCATATCCATCTTTACCCCAGCCTCCTCCATGCCCCTGCAGCACAGACATTACTCTCAAAAGGGATTAAGAGGGATGTGAAACCCTTCATGGAGCTTTGTGTGTAGATGTCCTGAAATTTCCATTTCATTGCTAGTAAAAGAGTCAAAAGGTAGTCTATTTCAGAGAAAAGAGTTATTCTTAATTTTAGGAAACTCTGAAATATAGATGCCTGATTAGCATATAATGAATGAATGAGAAGTAGGGAACTTAAATAGTCACTGAGGGGCTTTAGAGCCTTGTATATCTGGGTGGAGATTTACCAAAATGTCAGTTTTCAGAGATTTAAGAACCGCTGTGTCTGGTCTGGTGCTCTGGATACTTCTCTGCCTAAATCCTCTCCCTGAACACACACAATGACAACTGGTCTGTTAAAGTATGATATTGAATAGCAGCTTAAGTTTAATATTACAGATAGATTGCCTTAGGCCTAGCATACACCAGTTTTCCCTGTATCGATTCAAAACCCTTAAAATTGACCACTTGGTTCTGCTGCTTTTCACATGGCTTGAAAGTGACCTCTGATGAATGTTTGGGAAAGAGTGGAGATTGCATGCTGTCAGTTTCCCCCTCCCCATAAAACTGCATGAGAGGGGCAAGGCCATGTGTGGAAAGATCAATTTATGTCACCTCTAAATAAGACTGAGTGACTTCACTTTCACTTTTCATTTTCATGCATTGGAGAAGGAAATGGCACCCCACTCCAGTATTCTTGCCTGCAGAATCCCAGGGACAGGGGAGCCTGGTGGGCTGCACAGAGTTGGACATGACTGAAGTGACTTAGCAGCAGCAAATAAGCTTAAGAAATAACATGGACAGTATCAATGTCAGACAGATATTCTCTTTTTGCTTCTAACGTTTCAGTTACTTACGTCCTTGATGTCATCTTCCTTCAGGTCATAATCCTTTTGTTGTTGCTGTTCAGCCGCCAGTCATGTCTGACTCTTTGAGACCCCATGGACTGCAGCATGCCAGGCTTCCCTGTCCCTCACCATCTCCCAGAGTTTGCCCAAGTTCATGGGCAATCTTTCATAGTCCTTTTGAACAATCCAAAAACAGATCTTAGTGATAAAAATATTGGTGATCATGGAATGAGGCAGAGAAACCAATAATGAAGGGGAAGTGTGAAGTCATTAAAGCATGAAGTCATTGCCTTAAATGAAACTCTCATTGTATACTAGGGAGCTATAGGTTCCTTTCTGAAACATAAAAAAGGGCTGGTGATCCATGAGTCAGGCTCTGTTGATGATCCATGAGGGAGGAAGTCAATTGCTCTCCTTTCTTGGGCCCACTTGGGACCAGTGAGAGGCCAGAACATGCCAGGAAGTGATGAAGAAAAGCCAAGGACACACACAGGCAGCGCCTCTAATCTTTACTTACATACATAGTATGTGTGTATACTTTTATACTATGTGCATAGTGTGTGTACATGTGTGTATATACACTTTCACATTTGTATACCTAATATATATATATATATATATATACACATGCACATATACATACATATATGTATGTACACCACCATAGTTTTAAATTTCAGAAACATTGCAGGATTTCTGAGGACTGTTTATGAGCAAATCATCATTTTTTTCCCAAGGAGTGCCACACGTACAGGAGACAACTCAATATATGGTTAAGTATCTGCATTATTTAATATTTGCACTTAATTCCATTTGATTGGCATTTGATTCCAATGCCACATTTGATTCCCGTTTGATTGGAGTCACATTGAAGTCACATTTGATTCCATTTGATTGGCATTTGATGCCTTTGCTGTTACTGTGTTTTGTTTTTCCTGAGAATTTGATTTCATTTGATTTGCATTTATTTGTTCCTCTGCTCTAACTGTGTTTTGTTTTTCCTGAGAATTTGATTTCATTTGATTTGCATTTATTTGTTCCTCTGCTCTAACTGTGTTTTGTTTTTCCTGAGAATTTGATTTCATTTGATTTGCATTTGTTCCTCTGCTCTTACTGTGTTTTGTTTTTCCTGAGAATGTACATTAAGTTGGAGGAACTGTACATGCATGTGCTCTCCTAAACTTGAGAAAAGAGAAGAATTAAACAGAAGATCAGTCAAGGAGGAAAATGAGTGGGTGGCATTGGCAAGTGCTGCGTGGACTGCTTGCAAGGTCCAGCTGAATTCTGACAATTTCATTTTTGAGAACAGATTCTATTTTAGGGAGTTCTCACCGCAGGATGTCTGGGCCACAGGAGACTGCAGTCTGATCAATACTTTTTCCTCTTACTCTCTTCTGTATTACCTCATTTTAATCATGAGACATCAAGGCAATGGTCATTTCTCTTTTTTTTCAATTTTTTTTTGAAGCATCGTTGATTTACAGTGTTATTTTAATCTCACTGTACAGCAAAGTAATTCACTTACACATATATGTGTGTATGTATATATACATTCTTTTTTACTATTCTTTTCCATTATGGTTTATCACAGGATATTGAATATAGTTCTCTTGCTGTACAGTAGGACTTTGTTGTTTAACCATTCTGTATATAAACGCTTACATCTGCTAACCCCAACTCCCACTCCATCCCTCCCTCAAATCCCCTCCCCGTTGGCACTCACCAGTCTGTTCTTTATGTCCTTGGTTCTGCTTCTGTTTCATTTGGACACAGAGACAGACATGCTACAGGAGAAAGACAGTGAGAAGAGATGGAGGCAGAGGATGGCTGTGGACAATCCAAGAAGAGAGGCCTGGGATGGAGGCTCCCTCTCAGCCCTCAGAAAGAACCAGCCTATTGACACCTGGATTTCAGACGGCCAGCCTCCAGAACTGTGAGAATCCAGTGCTGTTGCTTGAGCCACTCACTCTGTGGTCCTTTGTCACGGCAGCCCTGGGACCTGGACGTAGTGTGTGCTGGTCCACGTGCTCAGTGAGGACATGGTCCCCCTAATAATGAAAAGAGAGGGCTGTGAGGTGGCCTTCCCTTCTTGCTGCCTTGCACTTGGTGTGTGAAACCTTGGGAGCTGGAGCTCTGGAGCCATCCTGTGATGTGCGAGACACGCCCTGGACAAAGGCGTCTCATGAGGGTGTCAGAATAGAGCAAAAGAGCCTGGGGCCTGTGGGACACCAAGCTAACCCGAGTCATCAACTTGCAGACTTGGACTTTATGATATAATTACACATCTTTATTGCATGAGCCCATCTTAGATATTGAGAAACAGTCATTTAATTGCCAACACAGTATGATTCTAATTGTTTATCCCTGGATGCCCCTAAAGCTGATCTTTGTATCTTAGTAAGTTATATGACTAAAAGGGAAAAAGAAGTTATTGGTTTTAATTGTATGTTTCCTGTAAATGGAGATCTTTTGTGTGTGTGTGTGTGGTTTAGAGGCTACACACAAAAGATATTAAAGTCAGAGTGGCATATACTTCATTTCCATTTGAATTTTTAAATGAGTCATAGCTAGCTAATCATCGCTCAGTCATGTCCGACTCTTTGCGACCCCATGAACTATACAGTCCATGAAATTCTCCAGTCCAGAATACTGGAGTGGGTAGCCTATCCCTTCTCCAGGGGATCTTCCCGACCCAGGGTCCAAACTCAGGTCTCCCACATTGCAGGCAGATTCTTTACCAGCTGAGCCACCAGGGAAGCCCAAGAATACTGGAGTGGGTAGCCTATCCCTTCTCCAGTGGATCTTCCCAACATAGGAATCAAACTGGGGTCTCCTGCATTGCAGGTGGATTCTTTACCAGCTGAACTATCAAGGAAACCCTTAAATGAGTCACACAAGATGATAAATGTAAGACATTGAAACTTGCATTTTCCAGTAGCATTTAAAATGCCATCGACCCTAGAAACAGATCACTTGACAGTGAAGAGAGGTTGTGCGGATTGAGTTAACTTTCACATTTGAATTTGAGTAGAAGATTCTACTGCAAAGGGCTATGAAGCCTTCATGGACCATCTAGCTGCTGCTCAAGGCTCTGATAATCTCAGCAGCAGGCCATCCTCCAAGGGGGCTCACCCAGGCGGGCAGCCCAGGGGCAGGTGGGTCCAGAAAGCATGAGGGGCACAGAGCCGGGAGAGGGCCAAAACAACACAGAGAAGAGTGCTAAATGCCAAGAGGACCACATTTAAAGAATCCGGGGAAGGGAGAGGGGGACTGAGTCTGGAGAGGTGAGATGAGAACAGCGCTAGTGGTGGTTCCAGAGGCGATGGAGAGAGCACCACGGTCCCATTTTCCTGTGGTTCTGGCTACACAGACTGGGGAAAGTGGTGGTGAATTAAAGGAAAGTAAAGAACGGACTCATCACCTGGCAGGTTATTCCGATGCTGTTCCCTGAAAGATAGTGCTTTGGCATGGGATTTCTCTTGCCACCACCCAGCACAACGGGTAGACACCACCATCCTCTGAGGAGACATGAGTAAGCTTTTCTTATTCCTAAAGATGTTTCCTGAATCTCCTTCCACGTTCCTGAAATCCCCCCATACCAAATCCTTTCTTTAGCTGTTACTCCATACAGGTACTCAACTTCTGCTTCTGGTAGCATGGCGGACTGTGTTATTTGGATCCGTCTTTCTTTGGACAACTAAAAATTCTGCATGAAAAGATTTTAAACTATCTTCTTAAATCTATTAAAGCATCAATAAGATAGTAACAAATGATCAGGTTAGAAAATTATCAAAAGCTGAAACCTAGAAAGGTCAAGGAGAAGCACCAAAATTCCTTTTGCTCTGAGAGCATTTGCCCACCTAGGTGAACTTGAACTTCTGATTTGACATCTTTTGGGGGCTTAGAGGATAGAAAAGATTAATCTGCATTGCCTCTGTTTCAGCCCTTTATTCCTTTTTATTGCTGAATAGTATTCCAATGTATGGGTGTAAAACAGATTGATTACATACTTACCAGTTCATGAACATTTGAGTTGTTTCTAGTTTTTTGGAAATTAAAAATCAGGTCACCATAGACAATCACGGAGAAGGCAATGGCACCCCACTCCAGCACTCTTGCCTGGACAATCCCGTGGACGGAGGAGCCTGGTAAGCTGCAGTCCATAGGGTTGCTAAGAGTCAGACACGACTGAGTGACTTCACTTTCACTTTTCACTTTCATGCACTGGAGAAGGAAATGGCAACCCACTCCAGTGTTCTTGCCTGGAGAATCCAGGGACGGGGGAGCCTGGTGGGCTGCCATCTATGGGGTCACACAGAGTCGGAAATGACTGAAGTGACTTAGCAGAGCAGAGATAGACAATCATGTAGAGATTTTTGTGTGGATATAAGTTTTCATTTCTCTTGGATGTAGATGTAAGAGTGGGATTCCTGGGTTGTATGGGAAGTGTATGTTTAATTTTACAAGAAACTGTTAAGAGTTGTGCCATTTTGCACCAGCAGTGTGAGAATTCCATTTGCTCTGTATACTCACTTAATGTCAGTTCTGTTTTGGTTTGGTTTGGTTTTTTGCCATTCTAATACAGTGATATCTAATTGTGGTTTGAATTTGCATTTCCCTGATGACTGAAGATATTGAGCATCTTTTCATATACTTGTCATTTGTATATTTTCTTGGATGAAGTGTCTACTCAAAGCTTTTGCTAATTTTTAAATTGGGTTTTTTGCTTAGTATTGAGCCTTAAGATTCTTTATCTATTCTGGATACAGTTCTTTGGCAGATCTGTGATTTTGCAAATATTTTTCCCCATCTTTGGCTTGTTTTTTTATTTTTAATCTTTTTAAAATAGTGTCTTCTTAAAGATCCTAACATTTTAATTTTGATGAAGATCAGTTTATCAATTTATGAGACATGCATGTTGTATTAGATTGAGTCTGTTCTGAATTGGTTTTATGTTTCAGTGGCTGGCAGTTCTCAGGCTTTCATGTGGTTTCAGTCTTCTCTTCCCACTTATAGCACTTACTCAAATACATGAAAAGTAGATCATCTAATAAATTACACTGAGTAACTCAGAATCTATTGCGTGTGTAGCATCTTCATCTGTCAGTCTTGACAAAGACTTGGGAAGGGTAGAACGAGAAGCAGCAAAGCCACAATAGACCCTTTGTAAAGAATAAATCTTCTTTTTCTATTACTTCACTCATTCTAATGTTGGTAATAAAAATGAGATAGCATGCACAATTTAGAGGACAAAAGTGAACTGTACTCTAAAATAAGGAGAGTTAAGAACAGAAGTGCTTTGTCACTCACAAAGAAAAAAATCAGTCTGTAATACCAATCTTTGAAAATTTGCTTTAGCATCTCAATCTCTCCATGTATCAAGAAGGGCATGGGTTTTTAAAGACATGAAAACTGATGCAGAGGAAAGCAATTAGTGAACTGTTCCTTTGAATATCTGCTCATTTTGTTGGTCTTCTTTTCAAGTTCAACCATTATGTTTTAAAGGGTAACAGCCTAGTCAACAAAGATTATTCAACATTATCACCTAAGAGTGTATCATTCTATTAAATTTTAACATCATTTTTAATAATAAAAACTCTAATAATTTATATTGAGCTATTTATTATTTTATTTTATAGTTAGCTGTGATCATTAAATGTGGTCTTGATTGTATAAGGTATAATTTTTGTTATCCTCTTAAAAGGTCATCCCAGTATTTTGGTTAAAATTTTTTAGTTTGGGAATATCTTTTATCTCCTTTTCATATATACTAATAACCCAATACATGCCAAAGTAACACTAGATCTATAATCTAATAAAAAATTCCATCTGATTTAGAGCCCAATGAAACACAGATACATTATATACATAATTTTATAAATATATACACATTATATACATAATCAGTATATAAAAAGCAGGATTTATTTCATTCATTAATCATTTCAGAAATATTCCCAAGCACCTACAGAGGTCAAATTCTGCCCTAGATGCTGGAAGTGTAATAATGAACTATAACTGATATTTCTGCTGCAATCTTGAGCTTGTGGCCTGGTGTATAATACAAGCATTAAACAGTAATCTTGTCAGTAAATGTATAATTACAAAATGTGATATGAGCTGTAAATGATAGTTAAATCATGACATGAGAGATATCCTGGGAGTAGGTGAGGTTTTTCTAAGAAAGTAATGTTGGGTTGAGATCTGAGTAAGAGTAAAGATTAACAGAGAAGGGTAAGGCAGGTGAGATAAGACAGGTGAACATTCCAGACAGAAGTAACAGCATAAGCAAAGACTCTGTGGCATGTTCAAAGGCTCAAGATTCTGGAGCAAAGAAAGTGTAGAAGAGACTTAGGTAAATTGATACAGTTCAGGGCCTTTAAGGTCACTGTAAAGATTTTGCTGTTAGAGCAATAAGAAGCCACGTGTTAATCCAGGAAGAGAATGTTAGTGAATGGGTATGATGAGATTTTTTTCACTTTGACTGAAGCACGGAGAATGATACCGAAGATGGGTAAGCGTAGATTAAGGAAGACCGGTTAAGATGCCATTAAAATAACTCCAGTGGGAGAAGTTATTGAAGTGGTGGCTGTGGAGGCAAAGGGGTATAGAGAGATTTGTGAGAACCATGTAGATGGGCAAAACTGGGAGTTGGAGGGACAAGGAAGTCCTCAGCTTCAGCTTGTAGGACCAGATGGAAGAGTGTCAGTCAGGTAATAAACCCTACACCAAGAACAGGCTGATGCAGAAGACCATGAGGTCATTCTTAGTGTAGCCTTGGTCCTATTGGGTGTGAAGTCATCTCAACGGAGATCTTGAATAAGCCTGTAGGTCTGCAGTAAGGAGAAGGATTGGGGAGGGAGATACAAGTTTGGGAGACCCTGGGGTATTATCATTGAGAACACAGGCAGGCATGGGATCATCTGAAGACTTGAGCCAGGTAAGAAGAATGGACAGAGGCAGTGCCTTGCAGAATTCATGATCTTGATGGCTATGAGGAGCTGATAAGCTCACAGAGGGGTTTCCCTGGTGGCTCAGATGGTAAAGAATCTGCCTACAATGTGGGAGACCAGGGTTCAATCCCTGGGTCGGGAAGATCCCCTGGAGAAGGGAATGGCAACCCACTCCAGTATTCTTGCCTACTGGACAGAGGAGCCTGGTGGGCTACAATCCATGGGTCACAAAGAGTCAGACACAACTGAGCGACTAACACCAGCAAGCTCACAGAGGAAGGGAGTCAGCCAAGAGTCTCCAGAAATAGTCAAAAGTGTGATGGTGGTACACACTCCACTGCATCAGTGCTGCCGAGAAGCCAAAAAGCTGAAAAACGTTCATGGGACTTAATGACCTTGAGGCTTTTGAGGCTGGTTTTAATAGGATGATGAGGAAAACAAAGAGCCAGACAGTTGGGTGGTGAGCAAGGGGTGGGCGAAGGGAGACTGTGGGTAAAGACAGGTCTTGAGAAATTTGGCTTTGAACCAGAGAAAGAAGTTGGACTTGGCAGAAGGGATATATGTAGTCAAGGTTAAAATAACCAGTAAATCGTGTGTGTGTGTGTGTGTCTGTGTGTCTATGTGTCTGTGTATTTATATATAAAATGACGGGTGAAGATATTGAAAGAATATTGTGTGTAACTCAATACCTGAAATGTGTTTTATAAAACAATTCAAGTTCATGCCTTAAAATGCATACAACTTGGCTTCTATTTCAGGGTTTTTTTTTAAACCTATTTTTCAGGAAGCTGAATTCTTTTATTAACTGAAGTTCCAATATAATCCCAGTCTGTAGAACAGATAAAAGCAGATGTGGTCCTTATGACACCTGCATGAAACACAAGGTTCCTCTCCATCCTTTACAAAGGTGTGTGTTTGCAAAAGTAATGCCTGTTACTAGCAGAGTATTCAACAGTGACTTACTCTGTAAACAGGTTCTTTGATGTAACCTGTGAACATACAGAAAATACAAAAGAACCAAAGAAAGAAAAAAATCAGAGCCAGGTTGGCTGGAAAACGAGCATACTCAGATCTGTGCCAGCTGCTGGACAGGTGAGAATTTTGTCTCTAAGTTTCCTAGTAGCTGAAGCAAAGAGCTATGCAAGATGCCTTACCAGAGTCACAGCATCCTTAGGGTAAGGGTGCCCAGCTGTTGAGGAAAGTAGCTTTTCATGAAAATGAGACCCGAGAAAAATGTCTCCTATAAATTCTCACATGAAAAGAACCAAGATGTAATGGACACCATCCTCAACAACATTTTCTTCGATAGATATAATGACAAATTTTTTGCACCTGTTTCTTATGTTCCTCCAGAGGCCCACGTGTGCACGTGTGCTCCCTTGCTTCAGTCATGTCCGACTCTTTGCAACCCTATAAACTGTAGCCCCCCAGGTTCCTCTGTCCATAGGATTGGCCAGGCAAGAATACTGGACTGGGTTCGCTGCCATTTCCTCCTCCAGGGCATCTTCCAGACCCAGGGATCAAACCTGCACTTCCTGCGTTTCCTGCATTGCAGGCAGATTCTTTACAGCTGAACCACGGGAGAGAGGCCCATGGGATAACATCAAAGTGCAGTCGAATAAAAGCATTGTTTGTGGGGTTAGGAGTGGATGTGGGAGAGAGAGCAGAGTGATTTCTGAATTTCCCTTTATTAATGTTGCAAATCTCTCCCTTCCCCTTTTCTTCCCCTTAGCACACAGTGCTTACCATCTCTAGAAAAAAAGACCCATTTCTTTATGACTTTTTGTTCTTGTGAAAGTAACACATATTCTTTACAAAAGTGCAAATAATTCTGAAATACAAAGCACAAAATGTATAATTTGCAGAAATCTGATCCCTCAAAGATAATCACTGATTTAAGTCTATTCTCCCAAGATTTTTCATACATTCACAGCACTAATTTATGTACATATTTACCAAATAGGATCATACCTGATTTAATGTATATAATCTCATCTTTCAGTGGTTATGGATCAGCTCATCACATGCATATAAACGAATCAATCCCCTGTTGATGGATTCTTGCATGTTTCTATTTTTCTATTAAAAATAAAGCTTCCATGAGTTTATATGGGCCTAATTTCTCAAAGTTCTTTTCAGGCTTCTCAGGAGTCTGCATCCGGACCTCCTCCTGTTAGCAGGACTTGATATGAGCTCATTTGTCTTCTCTCTTTACCTTCAAAGTGATCTTGTGCTTTATTTTTGAAAGCCTTGACCTCTTTCTGATGACTCATATCTTAGAAGAAAACAGTTTCCTTTGAATGTCACTGAGTATGGCTTGGAATTTTCTTTCCCAGTTAATATATTGCCATTGCAGTAGTGTCCTTCTAGAAACCATACATCATCCATAGAACGTTTTGAAAGTTACAGTCAGGTGGGCAGGAGAGGTATAGGTCAGTTGCGCAGACACTGAGTCAGTTTTGTAACTGTTCACACACACACACACACACACAGCTGGCATATCTGGAAGGCTGCCTAGCACAGTGGTGAAGGTGAAAACTCTGGAACCAAGATGCCTGGGTTTGAATCCTGGCTCCAGCACTAGCTCCGTGTGACTTTGGGCAACTTGTTCAGCCTCTCCCTGCCTCAGTTTTCTTATCTCTAAATTAACTAATTGAGTCCTATGAACACTAGGTGCACCAATGACTATAATGAACTCCAAAAAGCACAACACAGAGTAAATTAAGATTCTGAAAAATAAATAAATTCTCCTCTCCATCTGCCCCACAATTTTTCAGACACTTTCAAACACTTCCTAACCTCATGCTGCCATTCATCTGGGCCCAGATTGAGGCTGGCTGTAATAAAGCCACAGTTTTCTATGGCTAATTTCTATGACTCGGTGGTAAAGAATCTGCCTGCAATGCAAGAGATGTGAGTTTGACCCCTGGGTTGGGAAGATCCCTTGGACAAGGAAATGACAACCCACTCCAGTATTCTTGCTTGGGAAATCCCATGAATAGCGGTGCCTGGTGGGCTACAGTCCATGGGGTCACAAAGAGTCAGACACAAATTAGAAACTAAACAAGTAAACTCATAGGTTGCTAAATTGGTTCTTCATCTGTTTATACACTTTCTGTCACACCCAAAGTTTTATTTTGGTTAAATACAGGTTCATAAAAGCAATTAAAAAAAAAACTTTATTCTAGTCTTGTTAAAATTACTTTTTCTTTGGATGATGTCAAAACAGATTAGACATTGACTTAAGAGATGGTTACTATTGGTAAGCTTGTAATAGATCAAATACATTGGATATTAGAAAACATGGACATTATTGAATTATATTTTATTAAACTTAATGATTATATGAAGTTTTTAATGTCCAGTTTTACTTCAGAACAGATTTGGACCAGATTGACAAATATCACTTAAGGAAAGAAAATACTCCATCAGCCTACTTCTAAAAACAGAAAATTTTTTCAAAGTATATCTTAACTCTGCAACAGATTTTACTGGGCTCTTTTCCAAAACAGCCTACTTAGTCAGCGTTGTTATTTTTTGGTGAAGAAAGGCTCCACAATAACCAGCTTTATTCACCTACAGAAGCAGATTCAAGAAACATCCTTTGAGGACTAACAAACAATGATCTGTTTATACTCTGTGTTTTTTCCCATAGAGGTCCCAGGTGCTCCAGGAGACGTAAAACACCAAAAATGTTCATAAACAGACACGTTTAGCAGTTTCTTCTGGGGAACTTCTTCTGGGCCACGGAGGCTGCTTACTGTGTAACCTGAAATACAAAGCAATTTCACTCACATAATTAACTCTTGTTCCAGAATTCCTGTCTGGCAATTGCCACTATGCACATGAAATTAAAAGTTTTTAGAAACCATACTCCAACTCTGTTACATAGAAAACCTGGGGCTAAAGCTTAGTTTTGCTTCTTTTCAATTGTCTTATATCTGGCAGTCTCTAGTTGTAATCTGAAGCAAATATGATTACTATAAGATGTTTACTTGTCTTTATGGTGTGGCAAGAAAGACATTTCCATTTCCTTCTTTAGAAGAAATAATATTAAAGTTTTTCATTAGTTGGAGGGTTAAATGAACAACCAAACACAGAATGCTTAATTGTGTGGGAGTTGTCATTTTGAAACTATTACTAATTCAGTTGGTTGGTTAAGAAAAATTGAGTGAAGGGTCAATTTAGTACCTCAAGCTCAATTAGGAAAATTTTCTGAAAGTGTTCATTCTGAAAGATTCCCTAAAGGCGTTTTTTGCTCAACTGAAGGCTGTAACATGAATTTCTGTCCTCCTTATCACAACCAAGGCTTGGTCGGTGCTCCGTAACTGCTGAATTTGATTGACTGTTAAGATTTAGTAAACATTTTGCTTTGACTTCTTTTCATAAAAGCACCAACATGGATTTTGGCATCGAGAATGCCTCAGTTGAAAATATGTCTGTCCTGCTTTCTTGCCAAAAGACCAGGCAGTTTGACAGGTGATCTCCAGTCTTTCCGTGGATAAAGGAGAATAAGAAGCTCCACACCTCTGGGCTGCTGGGAAGAATGGTGTTATGGATGTCAGAAACCTTGCGTACTGATGAGCGGGCTATGTTTATGACCATTATGAGGATAGGTGGCTTCCCAGGTGGTGCTAGTGTTAAAGAACCTGCCGGCCAATGCAGGAGACAAAAGAGATGCGGGTTTGATCCCTGGGTTGGGGGGATCCCCTAGAGGATGGCATGACAATCCATTCCAGTATTCTTGCCTAGAGAATCCTATGGACAGAGGAGCCTGGTGGGCTACAGTCCATAGGGTCGCACAGAGTGGACACAGCTGAGCGACTGAGCACGCTATTATGCTCATCAGGATCCTTATACTCCAAGGATGTGTCAGTCCTTCTCTTTCTTTTCTAGTCACTCTGTTAGTTGATATTTATTTCTAAAAATTTAGTTTGATTTCCTGCTTTCAGGTAAAATTTTGAATTTATTAGTGCTTTCTGATGTTTGATGAGGGGTCCTAGAATAACTGCTTTTTCTAAACATCAGGTAGGGTTATTGAGTTAATAAAGCAAGTGTAAGAAACCAGGTTAAACCTGTGTTGAAATCAACTCATTCTGGAAGATGTTTTGTTGTTTGTTTATTTCTTCAAAAGTCATGAGATGTTTGTTTGTTTCCTTGGATTGCCTGTCTCCTTTACCCTTAAAGTAGAGTGCAGAAAATACTTACATGGCTGACCTTTTTTTTTGGCTGCACTGAGTAGCTTGTGGGATCTTTGTTCCCTGACCAGGGATTGAACCCAGGCCCTAGACAGTGAAAGCATGGAGCAGTAACTACTGGACCATCAGGGAATTCCCTTAAATGGATGATCGTATTGGCTACTTCCAATGAGCATTTTCTTTTTAAGAGTATTTTTTTTCATTATTTTTAAATTAATTTTTATTGGAGTATAGTTGTTTACAACACTGTGTTAGTTTCTGCTATACAGCAATCTAATGACTATCTTAACAAGCAGGGCAGACATACATCATCAACACACAGAACTCAGGAATGAGCTGGTGCTTTAAGAGCAGAGAAAAAGGGCTTCACCCTGCCCAGGGGTCTAAGAGGCAGAATCTCAGATGGCGGGGGTGGGGAGACAGGCCAACAGGTTCTACCCATGCACCTCACAGGATAAGCTCAAAGATTTGAAGTGTGAAAAGAACTGCTCACCACCCATGGGCTCTATCAGTGACAGCCATGTGTTCACACACAGGACTGTTCACAGGCCACCTATAGGGGCATCTTTGAATGACCAAGGCACTGGCAGAAGGAATCTGCAGTTTCTGCATCCATGCAACCAGGTTAGAAGATAAGAGAGTCAGAGGCAGGTGAGGGGATGAGGTGTCCAGTGAGAGAGGAGCTAGGAAGGTTTCATCACCTCACTACTTAATAGAAAGACTTGTCAGATGTGAACAAGGGATGTTTGCTCACAGAACTGAGTTCCTTGCTGCTTGACATAAAGTTGAGCTACACCTGTCATCAGAGAGCTAATGAAATGGAACAACTGGTCCCCAGGCGGCAGCTTGAACGAATCAAGGGCAGTGGGCACCGTTTTGCCTCTGAAGCCTGTTTTTCCAGTGGAGGCGTTTGACGTGTTTCTTACAGAGTGGAACATTTGGAATGTTTTGAAAGCCAAGACAGGAGACGTTTCTTCAGCTCAGGACCTGATATTGGTTTCAAGGGCATTTCCTATGATCCTCCGTGGGCAGGCACATTGACTTCTGGGAATTTCCTCCTTGTTTTTTGGGGGGGGGGCAGAGTGGGGGTTTAGTTGCTTTAAGGGGCTTCCCAGGTGCCTCACTGGTAAAGAATCTGCCTGCCAGTGCAGAAGACACGTGCTTGATCCCTGGGTTGGGAAGATCTCCTGGAGGAGGGCATGGCAACCCACTCCAGTATTCTTGCCTGGAGAATCCCATGGCAGAGGAGCCTGGCAGGCTACAGTCCATAGGGTCACAAAGAGTCAGACACAACCGAAGTGACTTAGAACATGCACACACACATGGTTGCTTTACAATGTTGCGTTAGTTTCTGTTGTACAAGGAAGTGAATCAGTTACATGTATACATACATCCCTTCCCTGTTGAGCTCCCTTCCACCCCCCATGCCACTCCTCTAGGTCACCACAGAGCACCGAGCTGAGTTCCCTGTGGTTCCCACTAGCTCTCTTTTCCACGCGTGGTAGTTCCACCTCCTGGCAATTAGATGGCTATGGTGGCCTGCTGTCTTCCTGCTGAAAAAGTGGTCCTCAGACCAGCAGCTTCAAATGAGAAGCATTGCTCCAAGTAAAGGAGCTGGAGGAGAAAATCCTGACACCCCTATGGAACATTTCTGCATCTTCACCTAGACAGGCCCGCAAGGAAAGCTGGTCTCCAGGTCACATGCTTGTTTGGTACCCAAGCCTCGGAAGACCTCTTTCTGATGCTATGTTCCTTCCTTTAAGCCATCCTGTGTCCACACCTATGACCCAGTGCTAAACTCGGGGCCATGTGTTACCATGCGGGCCATGGAAAACAAAGTAGCCACCCAGCTTTTTTGGATGGTTTCCCAATGTTCCTGATTCCTGGCAACTGAAAAGTGCTTCCAGGGACAGTACTTATGGTGGGGCGGAAGAGGGAGGAGAGGAAAGTGAGGTGAATAATGCTGACAGCGTGGAAAAGGCAGCCTGGGAGGGCCCCTGAATCAGCGGGAGTTCACCTTCCTTCCCATCCTGCTCTCTCAGCCCCAGCACCAGGGTCAGTAGTTCATGCATAAGAAATCAGGATTCTTTGGAGCAACTCATGCTGCCAAATCTACACTGACAGTCCAGACCAACACCCCCACCTCCCCGCCTAGCATTTGAAGGTCACTTGCTCTGCGTCAAGCACGCTTGACAATTGCTCAAAGGGAAATGAGAGAATTGTTGTGTATAAATGAGTCAACTTGCCTTCAATTAACACGACTTGAAATGAACCTTTCAGTGATAGACAGGTTTGCATGGCTTTACCTGAATGTTGTCCTGAAATAGAACACGTATTACAAACTTCCCAGCTTCATGGTTCCACATCAGGTTTTAGGAAGAAATTAATTTGGACATAGCATATAATCCAGGTAACTTCAGTAAAGTTCAAGAAGTTAGGGGGCTTCCCTGATAGCTCAGCTAGTAAAGAATCTGCCTTCGGTGCAAGAGACCCCAGTTCGATCCCTGGGTCGGGAAGATCCCCTGGAGAAGGGATAGTCTACCCACTCCAGTATTCTTTTCCGGGAGTTGGTGATGGACAGGGAGGCCTGGTGTGCTGCGGTTCACGGGGTCACAAAGAGTCAGATATGACTGAGTGACTGAACTGAACTGAACTGAACTTCAGTAAGACTGGAGGTAACGTGTTAAGCATGTGTGTTAACATTTTAGTAATTGACAACGAGGAAGGAGAAATAATGAAACTAGTCGAGGTGGTAGGTACCCCCCACTTCTTCCTCCGCCCACATCCTAATGCTTTCTATCACCCTCTCTGTAAGGGTGGCTGGCTTTTTGGGGAGCTCTGCAGATCCAGCATCCAACACATGCTGCTGTGAAGACTAGAAGGAGGCTTTGGACCAGCCAAGGTTACCTGCAGAGCCCAGGTAACCTGCACCATGGATAATGGGGAGTTGGCTCTGCAGATACCTGGATAAATACTGGAAAATACATTTAGTGGATGCAATATTTATAGTTGACATTGGTAAAAGGCAGAGTCCAGGTTGCAGGTGGTAAATAAAGGATCATACGTACTGTATGTTTAGACAAGACAGGAGTAGAGCCAATCTTTTTTTTTATTGAAGAGAAAATTGGAGTTTCTCCATCTTTTTTAACTTCTGCTAAGTGATGCTTCTGAGTCATGGCCCACTCTTTGTGACTCCATGGACTGTAGCCCAGCAGGCTCCTCTGACCATGGGATTCTCCAGGCAAGAACACTGGAGTGGGTTGCCATACCCTCCTCCAGGGTATCTTCCCAACCCAGGGATTGAAACTGAGTCTCTTACATCTCCTGCATTGGCGGCTAGGTTCTTTACCGCTAGTGCCACCTGGCAAGCTGCTGGGGGGAAAAGTTAATTCATGGTGGCATTGACTGCCCTGTTTGCAGTCATGAAGCAAAGTTCATCACAGAAACTCTTCCAACACCTTTCATGTTAAGAACTTCATTGCTGAAATTGTTGCTTGTGCAGGGGGATTAGCTGTGCTCACTGGGGTTCTCAAAAACTTTAGCCATTTGGACACAAAATTTCAGTTACAGCCGCATGACACAGGCATATGTTCAAAAGAAGGAAAAAATATTTACAGCCAGTATCTCCCTTATCCCGCACTTGTATTTGGTAGGAGGGCAGGAAGAACATTTGCAGAGAAGCCCCAAGTGCTGCCAGACACCGTCCAGGTTGGCTGGTGCAGCACTCATGTGCTCAGTCTCAGGGCCACCCCTGGAGTCAGAAAAGGATGCTGCCAGCATCTCCTTGGCCTCCCCCTTCCTGCTTGCTATGCTCAGCACTTTAGGGAAAAGTATGTTCTCACCTCACAGTGGTTGAGGATTCACTGCATAGGTCATATCTCATCTGAAAACCAGGAGAGAGAGTCATGGGGCATTTCCATTTCTCTTGACTTCTACCGTTTAGCCATCCTGCCCAGTGCTTCTGCTTTGGAAATCATTCCTTGGGTTATGCGAGGTACTCACAAGTTGTGTGCACTACATGTGTGCCCGCATGTGCATGTATGATGGAGGAAGTGATACTTGCCTTAGAGATGCTGAGAAAAGAGATTCTGCCTCCTTTCTGGTATCACTCTGTTGTAAGCTAGTCGGAGTCATTGGTCCGCCAAGACTAAGTGTTACCAGGAAAACTGAAAGAGACCCTGCAGTGCTAACTTGATTGTAGGAGATGAGTTTCCTTCTAAAAGATTGAACTTGTGCAGAAAGGAGGGGAGGGTAGAGACACAGGCCTGGCTTTCAAGAGGGTCTGTAGAGTAATTCAGTCAGTCGCTCAGTCGTGTCCAACTCTTTGCGAGCCCATGGACTGTAGCCCCCCAGACTCCCCTGTCCATGGGATTCTCCAGGAAAGAATACTGGAGTGAGTAGCCATTTCCTCCTCCAGGAGAGCTTCCTGACCCAGGAATTGAACTTGAGTCTCTGGCATCTCCTGCATTGGCAGGTGGATTCTTTACCACGAGCACCACCTGGGAAGCGCAATAGAATGGAGTAATTGTTCAAAGTCTATTTAAGTTGAGAACAAGGCTCACAGCTCTTTCCCCTCAAACCAACCTGGAAGAAAACCATGGAAATTAGAGATTATCGATCTGAAGAATTCACATTCAAAACTGAGAGAAACTCTGGGGTGAAGTAAAAGCTGCCGCGTCCAAATATGTGTGTGGAGGAGTCATGGTTGCCTTTCAGGGCACAGCCATACAGATCCAGTGAGAACAGGTTGGGAGCAACTTGTTTCGGTTCCAGTTCAGTCGCTCAGTCATGTCCGACTCTTTGCAACCCCATGGACTGCAGCATGCCAGGCCTCCCTGTCCATCACCAACTCCTGGAGTTTACTCAAACTCACGTCCATCGGGTCAGTGATGCCATCCAACCATCTCATCCTCTGTGTTTTACCCTCAGCTCCTCATTTCTTTGCTAAAGTCTCAAAAAACAAGCAAAAACAAATTTAAAAAGCAAACATATAGACTATCTAAACATTTAGTTATTAGGCTTCCGAGAGTCGGGCCTCTGACCATCGGTGGTCTGCCTCTCTCCTTGCAGCCTCCCACTTTTGACCCTGACACAATGATCACCTCATCACTTCTGTAGCCTCTGTTCTGGGTGCCCCGCCATCTGCCCAACACTTCCCATTGTCACAGCCTATGACCACTCCACCGACAATTGGAACTTCACCAGGGTCTACAATCCATTATTCTCACTCCCTTTCCAAGGTCAGCCCTCCAATGTTGTCATTTCCTTCTATATCCATCAAAGGTCCTTCATCATCATAACCAACCCCCTTCATCTGCCCCAACGCCCTTCAACTTCTCTCCCTCCAGCCTGAAAAGTGAAAGTGTTACTCGCTCCGTTGTGCCCGACTGTGACTCCATGGACTGTCGCCCACCAGTCTCCTCTGTCTGTGGGGATTCTCCAGGTAAGAATACAGGAGTGGGTTGTCATTCCCACTTTCAGGGGTTGAACCCAGGTCTCCTGCATTGCAGGCAGATTCTTTACCATCTAAGCCACCAGGAAAGCTCCCTCCACCCTTCAGCCTACTCTGCTAAAATAACCCCAATCTTGGTTAATCCAACCCCCCACCTTCTCAAGCCGGCACTGAGAAGCCGATGTGGCTGGAGAACAGCAATGCACACTGCCTAGAAGTCTCACCAGATTTCCTTACAACAGTCATGCTCTGACTCTTGCAGCCAAATATTTCACACCCCTCTTACTCCCTAGCAACTGAGACTTTGTATTTTTTTTTAATAGAGTATGTTTATTTACTCAGCTATTAGAAATCATCGGAACTGCCTTACCTCTATTAATCAAGGAATTCTCCTCTCTCTTTTTAAAATTTTTAATTGGAGGATAATTTCTTTACAATATTGTGTTGATTTCTGCCATACAACAATGTGATTCAGCCACAGGTATACATATGTCCCTTCTCTCTTCAACCTCCCTCCCTTCTCCCACCCATCCCACTCCTTTTGGGTGTCACAACGCATGGGGTTGCACTCCCTGTGTTACACAGCAGCCTCCCAGCCACTATCTATTTTATATATGGTAAGGTGCATGTTTCACTGTTACTCTCTCAATACATCCCACTCTCTCCTTCCTCTGCTGTGTCCACAAGTCTGTTTTCTACATCTGTGGGAGCAGTATTTTTTAATGACTGAGATCATAGAAATGCCTAGAAAGATCCTTTTCCTCCCACACCCAAGTTCTCCAGTCTCCCCAGACACCCTGCCTTCCCTCCCATTCAGGGACACCACTCTGCTCTCCACTTAGGCCTGCTCCTTCCCATTCCTTGGGTTCCTCCGAAGCAGACCCTGAGGCGGGGATTTGGGTGAAGACTTTTGTTAAGACTTGGGCTTCTCTGGTGGCTCAGCTGGTAAAGAATCCATCTGCAATGTGAGAGAGCTAGGTTCGATCCCTGGGTTGGGAAGATCCCCTGGAGAAGGGAAAGGCTACCCACTCCAGTATTCTGGCCTGGAGAATTCCATGGACTGTATAGTCCCTGGGGTCGCAAAGAGTCAGACACAACTGAGTGATCTTCACCTTTCACTTTTGTTAAGATGCCCCCTGGAGAAACCAGGAGGGCAGTGGGGAAGGTGAAACAAAGAAGAGAAGTCAGCCGGGGTACAATTTGGGATGAAGCTCCAGGGAGCGTCACTGTACAGTACTCCAGAGTGTCACTTACGCCTTGGATTTGTCCTGCCTGAAAGCCTAGGAGCTGATCTCTCACATCTCTGACTTATCAGCCATTGGCCAAGGCCCCCAGGGCTGTGCAAGCTCTGTTGGTGTTCATGGAGGGGCCCAGCAGCCCATGGCAGGCTCTGCAGAAGGCCCGTAGGTGCAGGCTTTTGAAAGCAAAAGTGTTAGCCACTCAGTCATGTCCTGTTCTTTGTGACCCCGTGCACTGTAGCCCACCAGGCTTCTCTGTCCAGGGAACTCTCCAGGCAAGCATATTGGAGTGGGTTGCCATTTCCTTTCCAGGGGATTTTCCCAACCCAGGTATTGAACCTGGGTCTTCTGCATTGCAGGCAGACTCTTTACCATCTGAGCCACCAGGAAAGCTAAGAATAATGAAGTGCATTGTCATTTCCTTCTCCGGGGGACCTTCCCAACCCAGCGATAGAGCTCCTGTTTCCCGCAAGTCTCCTACATGGCAGGCAGATTCTTCATTTCAGAGCCACCAGAGAGGATGTAAAGTATGCTGATATATACACAAAATACATTCACCATGGGATACGCTGGACCACGATCAGTTATGGATAACTTGGCATTTGTCTGCACCCACCAGAAGAGCAGAGATAAGGGGGGCAAAATTCAACAACAAACAAAAGGAAAAAGCAGAACAAACAATGATCCAGGAGATCCCCTGAGTTTCTCCAGAACAGCCACAGCTCCTTCACTCTGCTGGCTTCCTGAGTCAGTGAGGGGCCGCCTCCTCCACGCAGCTGCATCTGCATCACACCCCAAAAGCCTAGCATCCCACTTCCAGAGCAAGAGGAGAGCCAACGCCAGGGGAAGAGCAGAGCTGGCACCCACAACCCTGGCAGCAGCAAGCAGAGTGCCACACCTGAAAGCCCGGCTCACTGCGGGAGGACACCGCAACCTCTGTCAGGTGGTGTTGAGAGCATGGGGTCCCAAGTCAGGCCTCCAGGTTCGAGTCCCATCTCTACCACTTGGGAGCGGTGTGACCTGAAGTGAGTTACTGAACCTCTCTGTGCCTCGGTTTTATCATCTATCAAAGGGGGAGAAAAATAGTCTCTACCTCCTGGGGTGGCTGTGGGATAAAATGAGTTAAAGCACCAAGTATAGTGCTTGGGCTTTACCAAGCATTATTTTTTTATACATGTACACATGAATTCTGGGGCTTCCCCAGTGGTTCAGCAATAAAGAATCTGCCTGCAGTACGGGAGATGAGGCTTCAGTCCCTGGGTTGGGAAGATTCCCTGGAGGAAGTGAAAGTCACCCAATCATGTCCAACTCTTTGTGACCCCATGGACTGTAGCCTACCAGGCTCCTCTGTCCATGGAATTCTCCAGGCCAGAATACTCGAATGGGCAGCCTTTCCCTTCTCCAGGGGATCTGCCCAACCCAGGATCGAAACCAGGTCTCCCACATTGCAGGCAGATTCTTTACCAGCTGAGCCACCAGGAAAGACCAAGAAACCTAGAGTGGGTAGCCTATCCCTTCTCCAGCGGATCTTCCGGATCCAGGAATCAAACCGGGGTCTCCTGCATTGCAAGCGGATTCTTTACCAACTGAGCTATGAGGGAAGCCCAAGGGCATGGCAACCTAATCCAGTATTCTTGCCTGGAGAATCCCATGGACAGAGGAGCCTGGCAGGCTACAGTCCATGAGGTCACAAAGAGTCAGACATGACTTAAGTAATGTAGCATGCATGCATGTGCACATGAATTTTACCAAATTATAAAAAATTAGAATTCATCTCTTCTCTTTGATATTCTCTACCTAGGTTTATCACAGGATTCTAGTTTAATATGATGTCAGGCCTTATATACATCTTTTGTCAACTTCCATGGACACACTATTGCTTCACCCTTATACCCCAAAATAATACAAGCTTGCAAATTTCCTGAATATTAAATATAAGAAAAGGTCACATGCCAAAAGCACATGGAAATACAAATAACATCATCAGTACCAATGAGCTGAGAAACACCTTCCTGATGCTTCCATCCTGGGGCTGTGGCCAGTGGAGACTGAGTTGGAGGACACAAATAAAACCTGTGTATCATGTGCATGCGGAGAAGGCAATGGCACCCACCCCAGTACTCTTGCCTGGAAAATCCCATGGATGGAGGAGCCTGGAAGGCTGCAGTCCATGGGGTCGCTAAGAGTCGGACACGACTGATCGACTTCCCTTTCACTTTTCACTTTCATGCACTGGAGAAGGAAATGGCAACCCACTCCAGTGTTCTTGCCTGGAGAATCCCAGGGACAGGGGAGCCTGGTGGGCTGCCGTCTATGGGGTCGCACAGAGTCAGACACGACTGAAGCGACTTAGCAGCAGCAGCAGCATGTGCTAGTTATAAAATCAGAAAAATTACTATTAGAAAATTAATAGTGAAACCAGGCTACTAAGCCAGAATAATACTTGGAAGTAATTAATATTTGAACGCGGACAAATTTTAGCGAAGAAGTAAAGATACACTTGGGAGTAAGATTGAGCAATAATACAATCATCCCCTGTTCTCCTCAGTGTATCTGCTGTGGAATCACAGAGAGGTAATGTAAATAAACTGTCCTCGAAGTACTCTTGATGGAGCAAAGTACTGTTTTTAATGCTCAAATGCAGTGTCTTTGATAAATATCTAGTGTCTTGGCTACTTAAGTGTTGAAAGAACTGTGGCTAGAAATACATACTTTCTGTTCACTTTGGGAATAGAAATATTCTTTTAGAGGTTTAGACCAATGACATAATATATCTGAACATTAATCTTTGTTCAATTTTGAAATTCTTGTATTTTCCTCCTACATACATTTTGAAAGAGTAGGTATACTGCTAGGAGCTTCACAAATGACCCTCATATGCAATGTTTCCGACCACTTTTGTGATTTTGATGTTTCTTTGGGAACATCATGTTCACCTAGAATCCCATGATAAATCTGGTGCGAGAATATCGAAGAGATGCAGAGAATTCTAATCTTTTTAATTAGGTAAAAATTTTAGTTTTAAAAATTAGGTAAAAAAAATTCTAATCTGTAAAATTAGGTAAAAAGTGGCTTAGTAAAACCCAAGGCACTATTCTTAGAGCTTTATTTTAACTCGCTTTACCCCACAGCCACCCCAGGAGGTGGAGACTATTTTTCTCCCCCTTTGATAGATGATAAAACCGAGGCACAGAGAGGTTCAGTAACTCACTTCAGGTCACACCACTCCCAAGTGGTAGAGATGGGACTCGAACCTGGAGGCCTGACTTGGGACCCCATGCTCTCAACACCACCTGACAGAGGTTGCGGTGTCCTCCCGCAGTGAGCCGGGCTTTCAGGTGTGGCACTCTGCTTGCTGCTGCCAGGGTTGTGGGTGCCAGCTCTGCTCTTCCCCTGGCGTTGGCTCTCCTCTTGCTCTGGAAGTGGGATGCTGGGCTTTTGGGGTGTGATGCAGATACAGCCGCGTGGAGGAGGCGGCCCCTCACTGACTCAGGAAGCCAGCAGAGTGAAGGAGCTGTGGCTGTTCTGGAGAAACTCAGGGGATCTCCTGGATCGTTCATTCTGCTTCTTCCTTTTGTTTGTTGTTGAATTTTGCCCCCCTTATCTCTGCTCTTCTGGTGGGTGCAGACAAACCCCAGGTTTTCCTCTATTTAAAAAAATCTGGATGTGAAGTTAGTAAACAATTTACGTGAGGGAACATGTGTTACGGAAGTGGAAACAGCTGGTGCTGGGGAGGTTGGTGGTCATGGGTTGTTTTTATGCGGGCAGTCATTGGAACAGCTCCCAGACCTAGCCTGGGCCTGGAGTGTCCCTCTCGTGTGGGCTCCCCTCTGCTTCCCGCCCCTCCTCTGCCCTTCCCGCCCTCCCTTCCTCTCTTCCAGCTCCCCTTCTGCTCCCATCCCCTCCCTTCTCCTCCCCCATTTCCCACCTCCCCTCTCCTTCTGTCCCTCTTCGAGCCTCCTCTCTCCAGCCCTTCTCTCCCTCCCCTCTGTCTCCTCTCTCCTTTTCCCGTCTCTCTTTTATCTCCATTCCATTCCTTTCTGTTTATGATTTAATGTTGAAAAGCACAAAGGCTCCCTTCCCAAACTCCCCTCCCTCTTTTGGAGGAGGTGGCTAGGACCTTTATTTCTGCCCCCAGTCCCACAGGACACACAGTGGTGGAAAGGAGGGCAGGGGCCCTGTGGCCCAAGGAGCCTGCTTCCCAAACAGCTGCGACCTGCAACCTCCACCAGGGCAGCCTTGATGGAACCGGGTCTGCAAACAAGCACCTGGGTGGGGGAGGCTCAGCAAGGTCAGGTCAGGGCCATGAGAGCCCCTTGTAGGGTGGTGCACTGGGGGGATTGATTAGAATGATAATGACAGAGTGTGTGCGCTCAGTGTCTCAGTTGTGTCTGACTCTGCCATCCCATGGACTGTAGCCCACCAGGCTCCTCTGTCCATGGGATTTTACAGCCCAGAATGCTGGAGCGGGTTGCTGTTTCCTTCTCCAGGGGATCTTCCCGACCCAGGGATTGAACCTGCATCTCTTCTGTCTCCTGCATTGGCAGGCAGATTCTTTACCAGTGAGCCACCTGGGTCAGAGCTTTTTACATATATTAACTCTTTTCTTCCTCATGACAGCCCTGTGGAGTAGGTTGGAGCAAATGTACTTATTATTATCTCTGTTTTACACACCAAACTGAGACTCAGAGAAGTTCAGTAATTTGCCCAAGAGTACAGAGATAGTAAGTGGGAGAGCTGGGATTCAAACCCAGGCAGCTGGGGTCCAGGGCTTGAACAGCAGAGTTTTCAGATAGCCCGTTCTCTTGCCTGACATCATGGAAAGACAAAGAAATACCCCAACAAGTTGGCACGTTAGCTCCGTATGAGTGCTTGTGTATAACACATTTAAGAAGTGGTGCAATATGGGATTTTGATGTTCTCTAATTCTTCTGACAGTTTCACACATGATCATGTGGCTGGATGTAGGACTCTGTTAGTGAACACATCTTGCCTACATGTGTCTATTCTCTGGGTGGTCTACCAGCCCTAAGCTGAGAAAGAATATGAGAAAAGCAAATTACCTATTCATTTATTCAATCATTTATTGTCTGTGCGTGTATGCTAAGTTGCTTCAGTCGCATCTGACTCTGCAATCCTATGGACTGTATTCTACCAGGCTCCTCTGTCCATGGGATTCTCCAGGCAAGAATACTGGAGTGGGTTGCCATGCCCTCCTCCAGGGGATCTTCCCAACCCAGGAAATTAACCCGTGTTTCCTGCTTTGGCAGGCAGGTTTTTTACCACTAGTGCCACCTGGGAAGCCTGATTTTCATGTATTGAACTAATTATTTATTGTCTACCAAATCATTTAGGTAGGCTGGGTTTTAGGGGTACAGGAAGAAAAGATTTGGTCTAGTTGAGAAATAAATGGTATTCATTTATTACTCTACACATGGACATCACCAGATGGTCAACACCAAAATCAGATTGATTATATTCTTTGCAGCCAAAGATGGAGAAGCTCTATACAGTCAGCAAAAACAAGACCAGGAGCTGAATGTGGCTCAGATCATGAACTCCTTATTGCCAAATTCAGACTTAAATTGAAGAAAGTAGGGAAAACCACTAGACCATACAGATATGACCTAAATCAAATCCCTTATGATTATACAGTGGAAGTGAGAAATAGATTTAAGGGCCTAGATCTGATAGATAGAGTGCCTGATGAACTATGGAATGGGGTTCGTGACATTATACGGGAGACAGGGATCAAGACCATCCCCGTGGAAAAGAAATGCAAAAAAGTAAAATGGCTGTCTGGGGAGGCCTTACAAATAGCTGTGAAAAGAAGAGAAGTGAAAAGCAAAGGAGCAAAGGAAAGATATAAGCATCTGAATGCAGAGTTCCAAAGAATAGCAAGAAGAGATAAGAAAGCCTTCTTCAGCAATCAATGCAAAGAAATAGAGGAAAACAACAGAATGGGAAAGACTAGAGATCTCGTCAAGAAAATTAGAGATACCAAGGGAACATTTCATGCAAAGATGGGCTCGATAAAGGACAGAAATGGTATGGACCTGACAGAAGCAGAAGATATTAAGAAGAGATGGCAAGAATACACAGAAGAACTGTACAAAAAAGATCTTCATGACCAAGATAATCACGATGGTGTGATCACTGACCTAGAGCCAGAGATCCTGGAATGTGAAGTCAAGTGGGCCTTAGAAAGCATCACTACGAACAAAGCTAGCAGAGGTGATGGAATTCCAGTTGAGCTATTTCAAATCCTGAAAGATGATGCTGTGAAAGTGCTGCACTCACTATGCCAGCAAATTTGGAAAACTCAGCAGTGGCCACAGGACTGGAAAAGTTCAGTTTTCATTCCAATCCCAAAGAAAGGCAATGCCAAAGAATGCTCAAACTACCGCACAATTGCACTCATCTCACATGCTAGTAAAGTAATGCTCAAAATTCTCCAAGCCAGGCTTCAGCAATACGTGAACCATGAAATTCCAGATGTTCAAGCTGGTTTTAGAAAAGGCAGAGGAACCATAGATCAAATTGCCAACATCCGTTGGATCATGGAAAAAGCAAGAGAGTTTCACAGAAACATCTGTTTCTGCTTTATTGACTATGCCAAAGCCTTTGACTGTGTGGATCACAATAAACTGTGGAAAATTCTGAAAGAGATGGGAATACCAGACCACCTGACCTGCCTCTTGAGAAATTTGAATGCAGGTCAGGAAGCAACAGTTAGAACTGGACATGGAACAACAGACTGGTTCCAAATAGGAAAAGGAGTACGCCAAGCCTGTATATTGTCACCCTGCTTATTTAACTTCTATGCAGAGTACATCATGAGAAACGCTGGACTGGAAGAAACACAAGCTGGAATCAAGACTGCCGGGAGAAATATCAATAACTTCAGATATGCAGATGACACCACCCTTATGGCAGAAAGTGAAGAGGAACTAAAAAGCCTCTTGATGAAAGTGAAAGTGGAGAGTGAAAAAGTTGGCTTAAAGCTTAACATTCAGAAAACGAAGATCATGGCATCCAGTCCCATCACTTCATGGGAAATTGATGGGGAAACAGTGTCAGACTTTATTTTTCTGGGCTCCAAAATCACTGCAGATGGTGACCGCAGCCATGAAATTAAAAGACGCTCACTCCTTGGAAGGAAAGTTATGACCAACCTAGATAGCATATTCAAAATCAGAGACATTGCTTTGCTGACAAATGTTCGTCTAACCAAGGCTATGGTTTTTCCTGTGGTCGTGTATGGATGTGAGAGTTGGACTGTGAAGAAGGCTGAGCACCGAAGAATTGATGCTTTTGAACTGTGGTGTTGGAGAAAACGCTTGAGAGTCCCTTGGACTGCAAGGAGATCCAACCAGTCCATTCTGAAGGAGATCAGCCCTGGGATTTCTTTGGAAGGAATGATGCTAAAGCTGAAACTCCAGTTCTTTGGCCACCTCATGCGAAGAGTTGACTCATTGGAAAAGACTCTGATGCTGGGAGGGATTGGGGACAGGAGGAGAAGGGGATGACAGAGGATGAGATGGCTGGATGGCATCACTGACTCGATGGATGTGAGTCTGGGTGAACTCCGGGAGTTGGTGATAGACAGGGAGGCCTGGTGTGCTGTGATTCATGGGGTCGTAAAGAGTCGGACACGACTGAGCGACTGAACTGAACTGAAATATATTTATATAAATTTTAAATATATATATTATATATATAATATATATATAAATTTTAAATTTATATGTATAGAAACATGGCATGATAACAACTATCAGAAGAGATAAGCACTGCATGAGAGATACTGGGAGAACTTTTCCTTCTCTCTGGCAGGTGTGACTGAGGCTGGAGAAGGGGGTGCCCATCAAGTTTGTTTTTCAGGAAGAGATGGTGTTTGTACCTCACCTGGGAGTGTGGGCAAGTGTTGAGTTAGTGAACATAGGAGCATTTTCTCTCCCAGGATGGAGCCCCAGGGAATGCTGTGGTCCTTGTAGGACACCTTTGATTGGTCATGCTTCCTGGTTTGTCATCTGTACGGTGGGTGAATTGGTACATTTTCCTCTTGTTTGACACAACCTCTTACCACCTTCCAAGCTGGCAAGTAAGCAGTATACTGGACAGTGTTGTGCTGCTGCTGCTGCTAAGTCACTTCAGTCGTGTCCGACTCTGTGTGACCCCATAGACAGCAGCCCACCAGGCTCCCCTGTCCCTGGGATTCTCCAGGCAAGAACACTGGAGTGGGTTGCCATTTCCTTCTCTAATGTGTGAAAGTGAAAAGTGAAAGTGAAGTCGCTCAGTCGTGTCTGACTCTTTGTGACCGCATGGACTGCAGCCCACCAGGCTCCTCCTTCCATGGGATTTTCCAGGCGAGGGTACTGGAGTGGAGTGCCATCGCCTTCTCCTAGTGTTGTGCAGTGCTTTTCAAATCAGTGAATGAAAAAGTCCTGGTTACTCCCTGTTAGGGACTAAGCAATGTTCCCCTCAAATTCAAACACTGAAGCCCTAACCCCCAGTCCCAAGCAATGTACTTGGCAATTGGATCTTTAAAGAGATAATAAAAAATTATTAGAGGGAACTGGACTGGTTATTAGCTAGAAATCCCATGTAATTACAGTGGTAATATAGTTTTTCTTTTAAAATAGGACATTTTTCAGAGTGAAAGAAGACATTATTAAAAATTATGCCAGGGTAAAGTCCGAATCCAGAGTTGTTCTAAGCAAATATACATGATTGAACCAGACAAACAAATATTTTTTCCTTAGTTGTAGCTGTCACTGAGGAATTTTCCAGGGCGTTAGCTCATTTTTTGTTGTTTTTGTTGTTGCTAAATCTTAAAAATCCCAACACACTTATTTCTTTAGATAAAGCCATATGTATCAGCTCATTATATCATGGACTGTCCATATTTCCAAAGCTTTGCCATGTGAGGAGCTGCACGTTTGGACACCCACCTCTGAATGCCTCATGTGAGCTGCAGTTCTGCTGACCAATGAGGCAGTGAATGTATAGAAATAGCAGAGTCTAGGAGTCTGAAATTCTAATTCCAAGACTGCCACTACCAGATGCTTGTTGACAGTTGTTTTTAACTTGTAAAATGTGCAGGTTAGAGCACATGATTTCTAAGATCTGCCATGGCTGTAGCATTTCCACATAGGAGAAGCTTAGGGACAGTAATCAGGTTGGGAGGATCTTGTCCTGAAGCTGCAGTCATATAACTTTTCATAAAATTGAAGAAACAGCAATTGTTCATATCAAAAATTGAGTGAGGGAGGGTGCTGAGAGAAAGTACTTGGATTAAAGTAACTCTACTCCTTCTGTTTCCACTTTAAAGTTCTGCCATCTTTATGTGAATCTAAGACTTGGGAAGAATAAGCAAGGTGACAAAACATAAAAAGCAAACATTGACAGTAAGATTGGAATGAACCTGAATTGTTGAAATTCTTAGACAGCGGTGGAGTATTAGGGTAGTTATTTAGGAATGAATATATGAGGAAGCGTAACTGATCACCCTAGTGACTCACAGGCAATAGTTTAATTTGTGATGACTCGTAGGATAGAATTCTCCAGTGTGGTATTTGTTCCTAGATACTAATACCTATTGCATGATCCACAGATGTTTACCTCAAAAGTTGGAAATTGCCCTTCTTACCCACCAGAATGGTATAAATTTAAAGACACAATTTAATATGATCGTAACATTGCTATCAAGGAATAGACATCTATATGTTGTTGGTAGGAGTATAAACTGTCTCAACCACATTTTAAAAAATAAACTTTGAAATCGAGGTATGGTTTACTTAAGAAAAAAAAAAACACCCATTTGAAGTGTACACTTTGATGAGTTTTGAATAATACATTCACAAATTACCACCAAAATCACTTAGAGCATTTCTATTACTCCAAAAATGTTACCTGTGTGGCCCATTCTATTTAATTCCCCCAATTCCCCACCCCTGGTAACCACTGCTCCATTTTCTGTCCCCATAGACAAAATTTATCTTTTCTGGAATTTCATATAAATGGAGTCATATTTCATGCCTTGCTTCCTTCACTATCTCAGTCTAAAGTTTTTAAAATTCATCTCTTACTGTATGTACCATTGCTTTCCGTTGATGAGTAATGGCTACTGAGCAGATGAGTTGCAGTTTTCTTATCCATTTATCTGATGATAGACATTTGGGTTGCTTCTAGTCTTTGCATATCATGATCAAAGCTGCTACGAACATCTGTGTACAAGTCTTTGCATGGAATGAACTCTTCATTTCTCTTCAGTAAACACATGAGAAGGTTAATGGTTTGTGATAGTTAATTTTATGTGTCTACTTGACTGGCTACAAGGTGCCTAGATTAAATATTATTTCTGGATTGTCTGTGAGGGTGTTTCTGGGTAAGATTGGCATTTGAATTGGTGAACTCATAAAACAGATTGTCCTCCACAATGGGAGTGGGCATCATCCAAAGTGTTGAGGGCATAAATAGAATAAAAGGCAGAGGAAGGAGGAATTTGTATCATTTTTCTGCCTCATGGAGTTGTGACATTTCATCTTCTTCTGCCCTTGGATTGCCATTGGGTTTCCTGCCTGCAATGCAGGAGACGAGAGTTCGATATCTGGGTCAGGAAGATCCCCTGAAGAAGGGAATGGCTACCCACTCCAGTATTCTTGCCTAGAAATTGCCATGGACAGAGGAAACTGGTGCGGTACAGTCTATGAGGTCGCAAAGAGTCAGACACGACTGAGCGGCTAACACTTTCCCTTTTCCTAGTTTACAGACCTTTGGACCTCTTGCTCATCTGGTTAACATAATGTCATTGATGTGATGGACTAGGGAGTTATTCTAAGGAATGTCCAGGTAGTTCAGGTCCCAATGAACATATTATGACAGATGGCAGGAAACAAGGAAACTCTTGTCTGTCCCATATGAATAAGAACAGTTTCTAATCTTCTTGTTTAATAGGAGTGGAAAAGAAACCATTCACCAAGTCATGGACTGCACACAATAGACCCAAAAGAAAGCAAAGTCACTCAGTCATGTCCAACTCTTTGTGACCCCATGGACTGTAGTCTACCAGGCTCCTCTGTCCATGGGATTTTTCCAGGCAAGACTACTGCAGTGGGTTGCCATTTCCTTCTCCAGGAGATCTTCCCAACCCAGGGATTAGAAGCTGGGCCTCCCGCATTGTAGGCAGACGCTTTACCATCTGAGCCACGAGGGAAGTCCATTGGCAGGTCGGTATAAGCCCCCGACAGGGTTTATGCCATAAGCCTTATGAGGTCACTGCGGAACCGCAGAGCAGTGCTCCTCACTTGCTTTGCACAGGGCATGTCATTCATTCACACAAGCACAATGTACAGTTAGCAAAGTACAGCAGAAAACATGTTTACTAGGAGAACAAAGAACAGGAGTTCCAAGAATCCTTACCTTGTTCTGAAGAATCCCGGATGAGCCCCCAAGATGAACGGTTGTTGCTGAACCACAAAAGACGCCGGGATTCTTGGCCTCTGGAGGAGAAGAATTCAATCCGGGGCCAGTGACCAGGCTTGATCACTCAGAGTTTTGTGTAATAAAGTTTTATTAAAGTATAAAAGAGATAGAGAAAGCTCTGACACAGACATCAGACCCAAGGCTGTGTTAATTTGCTTTAGCAAAGACACTGCATCTGGCCCTGCAGCTGCAGTTAGGGCATGGAGAGAGAGTATGTGGCAGAAGATGAGACTGGAAATGTAAACCTGGTGCCAGACTGCAAACGGCCCTGAAGGGCTCACGATGGGCTTGACCTTGAGCCTGAATGAACTGAGAAGCTTTTCAGGTTTGCAAGCAATATATTCTCTCCACCTGCTATTTTCAACCAGAAAACTGTGTTTTCTAACATTCAGTAGTGTCCCAGTGATCACTGGTAGCACAGGTGCCGTTCCTGTGATCAGGCTGCCTCTCAGTATGGAAATAGCCATTCTCTCGGCTGCCAGCAGAGCCTCACAGCTGTGTCCCAGCCGCCATCATTTCTGGAATATAACGTGCACTTTGAACCCTTGATTCTTTCTCATTTGCTATCTTTCTCCTGAATCTCTGCCCTACACCCCCCCCCCCACCAACTTCCTATGCCTGGAGAAATTCTATTTATTTCACAAGACTTCCTTAGATGTCTCCTCTCACCCCAGATAGGATTAACTGCTTCCTTCTCTTTCTAAAGTGTTTTGTTCATTGTGTGAGTTTAGGACTTGGAGCGATTCTGGGTATCATGAATGGTGATTCATGTCCTTAGCTCCCCTATGAACTAGGCCCTCAGGACAGCAGTCCAGGCCATGTCTCGTTTATCTTCATGTCGCCAGAGGTTTGCAGAGCCTGACACGTGTAGACATTCAAGGAATGGTTACTGAATTCAATATGTTATTTAATTGAACGTTTTTCTGGTGTTAAAGGAGATCAATCCAGTCAGTTCTAAAGGAAATCAATCCTGAATATTCATTGGAAGGACTGTTGCTATAGCTAAAGCCGCCTGATGGGAAGAACGGACTTACGGAAATAAGACCCTAATGCTGGGAAAGACTGAAGGAAAAAGAGAAGGGGACGGCAGAGGATGTGATGGTTAGATAGCATCACCAACTCAATGGACATGAATTTGAGCAAACTCCAGGAAATAGTGAAGGACAGGGGAGCCAGGCATGCTGCAGTCCAATGGTCACAAGGAGTCAGACATGACTTAGCAACACAACAACCGGTGTTAAAAAAGGGGGAAAAAAATCCAGATTTATATGCACACATTTATTCTTTCATCAAATATGTATTAGTTGTCATGTAACAGTGGGCCCAAAGTAGACTTTTTGTGCTAATATCACTTATCATTCTGAATTTGTAAAATAAAACTGTCATAAACCTAAAGTTTTTTTCCCCTTCCATTTGAATTGGAACTATTTAACTAAGAATGCATATGACTCTAATACCTTTAAAAACTACTTAATTTTTTGTGTATATGTGAGAGAGAGAGAGTTTATATTGTGTTCAAAAACTCCCAGACATTCTGATTTATCTTTTATCTTCAAGCATTGAATTCATAAGAAAGCAACAAAATAGTGCTAAGAGCAAAGATACTTTTGTTTATAGTTTCAAAGATACATCATGATTGTCAGTTTAACACAAACTCTAATTTTTTTTTTTTTTTAATTTTGGTTGAGGCATGAACTATTTGCTGCCTGGAGACTATGTCTGATACATGTTCACATTTTTCAGGTGCAAATATTCAGGGGAAGGATTTCCATAATAAATTTCCCAGCACCCGATCACTTAAAAAAAAAAAAAACGTGAACCACAGATTGACTTACATGTATCATCTGCCTTCTATGGTCTGCATTATGGAGGAAGTGTGTGCATTTTAGACAATAAATAAGACAATTAACTAAGCTAGAAAATTGCTCACTGTGTTAGACCAACTCACCACTATCTTTAAGGTTCCTAATCACAGTGGCTTATACATGAAAAGTGAAAGTTAGTAACACAGTCATGTCCTTCTCTTTGCGATTCTATAGACTGTCTGGCTTCTCTGTCCATGGAATTCTCCAGGCAAGAATACTAGAGTGGTTTGCCATTTCCTCCTCTAGGGGATCTTTCTGACCCAGGGATTGAACCCAGGTCTCCTGCATTGCAGGCAGATTCTTTACCAAATGAGCCACTAGGGAAGGCTTAAACATACTAGGAGGTATGGAGTACACTGGGCTTCAAAGTTCCATCTAGTCAAAGCTATGGTTTTTCCAGTAGTCATGTATGGATGTGAGAGTTGGACTGAAAAGAAAGCTGAGTGCTGAAGAATTGATGCTTTTGAACTGTGGTGTTGGAGAAAACTCTTGAGAGTCCCTTGGACTGCAAGGAGATCCAACCAGTCTATCCTAAAGGAAATCAGTTCTGAATATTCGTTGGAAGGACTGATACTGATGCTGAAGCTGAAACTCTAATACTTTGGCCACCTGATGTGAAGAACTGACTCACTGAAAAGATCCTGATGCTGGGAATGATTGAAGGTGGGAGGAGAAGGGGATGACAGAGATAAGATGGTTGGATGGCATCACTGACTCGATGGGCATGAGTTTGAGTAAGCTCCAGGAGTTGGTGATGAACAGGGAGGCCTGGCGTGCTGCAGTCCATGGGGTCACAAACAGTCAGAGACAACTGAGCTACTGAGCTGAACTGAATAGAGTACATTATCTCCCTCATGCAAAAGTTTGAGTGTAGGCAGTTCAGAGCTTTTATGGCAGTTCTCAGATCATCTGACCCCAGGTACCACCAACTCAAGTGTCTGGACCTCATGCTTATGGTCCAAGATGCTTATGGTCACCATATCTCCATCAGAAAGCTGAGTGGATAACAAAGAGAAGAAGTATCCCCTATCCTTTTTAGGGACATTTCCTGGAACTTGTAGCTATCACCTTTGTCAGATCCCATGAGATGGATATGACTGGAACTTAGTTCTATGGCTACAAACAGCTGCCAAATGAGACTGGGAAATACCATCTATATTTAGTAAGGCCACATGCCCAGCTAAGTATTGGTGTTCCTATTACTGAAGCAAAAGTGGGAAATATACATTGAGGACCACTGTAGAGAAAACACAATGCTCAGATGATATTTTGCAAAATAATAAATAGGAGGATTCCAGCTTTGGGGTCGCTGTCTTTGTCTTCATTTCTTCCACTTGCCCAAACATAAGTCTCCTGCTTCCATTTCCTGCTTTCGTGTGTGAGGCCATGTGTTCATCAGGGCCTCTACGGCCTGGCAGGCTTGTTTCACAGAGTGCCTTGGAACTGGCTTTGGTTATTCAGGAATGTATCTCATTTGTCCTACATGAGCTCAACTCAACATCAGAATCATTTGGCAACAATCATTTATTTATAAACAATCATTAACCTTTCCTTAAGTGTTCTGTTTTGCATTTGGTTTGCTAAAACCAAAGTGCTGGCTTTCTGAAGGTTTAGAAAAATAACACTAGCAAGCTGAGAAAAAGAATTGGGCTCATAAGGTGGGAGTAGGAAACTGAAGTTAAAAATTACTTAAATGGTGCTCTTGGAGCTGTTTCCCTTGTCAAGAGGAGTGAGTTTTTCCATCTCTTTCTCTACAACCTGGAATTTACATCACTCTCATAAGCCACAGCGATGCCAAAAAGATTTTCTGGGGTGGAATAGAGGGGAGTGGAAATTGCTACAAGCTTACCATTATTCTTAATGCTTCAGGAAATACAGGAGAAATTTATGTCCTAGACTCTGGGAGGTAGAGTACTGTCTTGGAAGGACAAGGGTATGGATTTAGTCAGGAGAGAACAGGCTACGCTGCAGTAACAAGTATATAAATGGTGAAATGTCAGTGCCCGGCTGCAGTGAACGTTCATCTCTCACTCAGCTTTCAGTCTCGGGCACTACTGGCAGCCACTCTCCATTTCACAGGACTGCTGTCTGGAGCTCACATCCTTCAAACTTGCTAAGGAAGGAGAAGAAAGCACTGGGCGCCTTAAGCAGGATGTTTTTAAGGGCCAGGCCTGGACACTTCTTTCATATAGGTCAGAGGTGCCTAGGCCAGAGTTCAGGCATGGAGCAGGAACTGAACTGCAAGGTCAACTGAGGCTAAAACTTAGTCTCCCTGTGTGCCCAGCAACAGGAAATGGTATGGCGAACCCACCACAATGTCTCTGGCACACCGATTTAATCCCCAGCTTTTCTACTTGATATCTTTATGATCATGGCTAAGTCATACACTTTGGCTGAGTGCCTGACATCAAAGTTTTCATATAACGCTAATTCTCATTCTCTTTTTCAGAGGTATTTACAGTCACAGGCAATATTTTACATACATGCAAAAACTAGAAGCATCTCTAAATTTGTCCTAAAGACTACCTGCCTCCAAACCCCTGGGAGTGATAATTAAGATAGTGTTTCTCCTCCCTTCCACTCAGGTGAAAACATCAAAAATATGAATCTTGGCACTGAGCTGATAGACTGTCATTTTATATTCTCTTCTCAAATTTTTAAAAAATTGTGGTAAAATATATGTTTCATAGCATAATGTAACAGTACCATCTTAGCCAGTTTTAAGCATATAGTTCAGTGGTGTTAAGTACATTCACATTGTTCTCCAGTCACCCTCCAGATCTCTCTTTGTCTTGTAATCCAAATTCTGTCCCTGTTCAGCGGCACCTTATTCTTCCTCCCTGGTTGTCCCTGGCAACCATTCTTCTAGTTTCTATGAATACAACTACATAGGTTCTTCATGTAAGTGGAATTGTACAGTATTTTTTGTGACTAGCTGATTTCACTTAGAATCATTTCCTCAAGTTTCATCCATGTGGCATGTGTTGAAATTTCCTTTGTTTTTAAAGCTGAATAATATTCCTCTGTGTGTGTATGTAGATAGAGATACAAATACAGATATACCACATTTTGCTTATCTATTCATTCATCTATGTACACTTGGGTTGTTTCCACCTTTTGGCTATTGTGAATAATGCCTCTATGAAGATGGGTGTACAAAAACCTCTTTGAGACACTGCTTTCAATTCTTTTGGGTACACATCCGGAAGTGGAATAGCTAGGGAAAGTCGCTCAGTCATGTCCAACTCTTTGCTACTTCATGTACTATACAGTCCATGGAATTCTCCAGGCCAGAATACTAGAGTGGGTAGCTGTTTCCTTCTCCAAAGGATCTTCCCAACCCAGGGATTGAACCCAAGTCTCTTGCATAGCAGGCAGATTCTTTACCATCTGAGCCACCAATAGCTAGATCATATGGTAATTTTTATTTTTAATATTTTGAAGAACCTGATGATTCCTTTCCCCATTGACATTTGAATAGCACTAGATTAGAGTCCAAGAAAGGATATAATCAAGGGCTCAATTTGTGCAATCAGATAATACATGCTCTGGGAGGTTAGGAAGGAAGTGGAAGGGGTTGAGAAGACTAATGTGGGAAGGGAGTCCACAAAGCAAGGAAGAGGAGGGTAAGCAGCCTCCAAGCAGAGGTTTAAATAAAATGAAATGCAAGGAGAAGGCAGTCTAGGTGGGAACCCACAGAAGTGGGTCAAGGAGACCATGAGTGCAGCAGGTAGCAGGAGGGAAAAGTCACGTTGGAATCTCCCTGGGAGGTAAGGTTGTTGGGAAGGGTGGTTAGATTATTGCAAACCTTGCAAACCAGGCAAATGGGTTCTGATTTAATACAATAGACAATAGGCAACTCCCAGAGGCTCTGAAAGAGAAAGTCAGATGATAACTGCCATGCCATCATTCAGGAAAATTAATATCACCAACAAAATAGTATTAAAAGTGCACTTCTATATAAATTCCATTGTAGTGAGGATTTTAATAAAATTGTATAAATGGTTCATGTGGTGTTATAAATGAATGTAACTGTATAATTATACAGTCCTCTTCTACCCACCAGAAATTTCTAACAAGCATCATCCACAATACCTAGCAAATTTTTATAAACAATACAAAAATGCAAAAAAAACAAAACAAAGGCCTAGCAAAATGCCAAAAAAATATTTCTGTCTGAATGGGCTAAATAATATTTTAAAATGTGTAAGAAAGTCTTTGGGGTTTTATGCAAAAGCTAGTTAGAGTTGTGGTGTCTGATAAGTTTTGATTTTATAAATCTACCCTCTGTTAGGCGCAACTTTACTTAACCTCCTTATGCTCCATATGTTGTAGGTTCTAATCTCTGAAGTGAGGATAATAGCAAGAACTAACTCATTGAATTTTTGAGATGACCTAATGAGTTAATGTATGTCAAACACAACACGGGGTTTGGTGTTGAAGAGTGAATAAATACTATATTAATATTATTCTCTATACTCTTTAAATAAATAAATGAAGGTCAATTAAATTTCCTATTCTCACAAGAAATCATTGAATCTCAGAACCTTTCAAACTCTTACTTTTACCCTAGTGCTTGTGCGAAGTTGTTTCAGTCTTTGACTCTTTGTGACCCCTTGGACTTCCACCAGGCTCTTCTGTCCATGGGATTCTCCAGGCAAGAATACTGGAGTGGGTTGCCATTCCCTTCTCCAGGGGATCTTCCTGACCTAGGGATCAAATTCACATCTCATAGGTTTCCTGCACTGGCAGGCGGGTTCTTTACCACTAGTGCCATCTGGGAAGCCTCCACCTTTCCCCTACTGATTGAGAAGATATTCTTTTTAAAATTTAATTCATTGAATTTTTGGCTGCACTGGGTCTTCATTGTTGCACATGGGCTTTCTCCAGTGGTGGTGGCGGGGCAGGGGACTACTCTTTGTGTGGTGTGTGACTTCTTATTTTAGAGCACAGGTTCTAGGAGCTGGGCTCAGTAGTTGGGGTTCACAGGCTCTAGGGCAGGCAGGCTTCAGTAGCTGTGGCCTATGGGCTTTAGGTTCTCTGTGGCCTGTAGGATCTTCCCAGACCAGGGATGGAACCCATGTCCCCTGTGTCAGCAGGCAGATTCTGATCCACTGTACCACCAGGGAGTCCAGATCTAGAAGATACTCTCCACATGGACTTCTAATTTAGAGCAAAACAAACTAAGGCACTGTTTATAAATACTTACCTAATAGTCCTCAATGATGAAAATGAAAGAGGAGAGTGGAAAAGCTGGCTTAAAACTCAGCATTCAAAAAGCTAAGATCATGTCATCCGGTTCCATCACTTCACGGCAAATAGATGGGAAAAAATGGAAACAGTGACAGACTTTATTTACTTGGGATTCAAAGTCACAGCAGATAGTGACTGCAGCCGTGAAATTAAAAGATGCTTGCTCCTTGGAAGAAAAGCTATGACAAACCTAGACAGTATATTAAAAAGCAGAGACATTATTTTGCCAACAAAAGTCTGTACAATGAAAGCTACATTTTTTCCAGTAGTCATGTATGGATGGACATGAGAATTGGTGCTTTTGAACTGAAGAATTGATGCTTTTGAACTGTGGTGTTGGAGAAGACTCTTGAGAGTCCCTTGGACAGCAAGGAGCTCAAACCAGTCCATCCTAAAGGAAATCAACCCTGAATATTCATTGGAAGGACTGATGCTGAAGCTGAAGCTCTAATATTTGGCCACCTGATGTGAAGGGCTGACTCATAGAAAAAAACCCTCATGCTGGGAAAGATTGAAGGAGGGAAGAGAAGGGGACAGCAGAGGATGAGATGGTTGGATGGCATCACTGACTTAATGGACGTGAGTTTGAGCAAACTCTGGGAGATGGTGATGGACAGGGAAGCCAGGAGTGTTGCAGTCCATGGAGTTGCAGAGTTGGATACTACTGAGCGACTGAATTGAACTGAACTGAATAGTCCTCAATAGGTCTTACTAACAGTGATGACATCAGGAAAACATTTTTAGGGAAAAATCTGAATTGAAAAAATATTTTTGCGCCTCCAGTAACTACAGAGTTGAATCACTGATGAATCAAACCATGCCTGGGAAAGCAATGCGGAGATAAAAAGAAAGGGAACAAGAAAGAAAAGGAAAAAAAGAAACCAAAATCAGAAAATAAAAACGATAAACTATTTTTTGCCTCATGAATATACTTGTAGGCAAACACACACTTAGAATGGCAATAATTTGTCAACAAGAACTGCCTGCTAAGTGCTGGTCATAGATGTTTCTCAGAAGTAGCCATCATTAGGAAATATTTTGAAAGTTTATTATCAGGCATTGACTAGACAAGGTGGCCTTGATGTGACCAGTTTTCTCAGGGCCATATGTTCAGTGTATTAAACCACTGACCCGCTTCAACCCCTGCTGAGCTCCTAAACGTCATCAGAGCATGAGGCTCCATGAAATCAGGACTCTCTGAATCGGGTTCATTAATGAGTGTTTACAGAAGAGAAGCACTGTAGAAGGAGCTTGGTGACCTTCAGAACCAATTAATGCTTGGGGCCATAATTGTCAAGGCTCCCATATGGGTCAACGATAGAAGACTTGAAGAGTTGTGGATTCATTTATGAACCCCTGAAACCCCTGAAAAGATAGTGAGAATATAATACTAAGAGACCGACCAGCAAACTCTAAAAAAAACCTCAAGATAAGGAGCCTAGGACTTGGTTGGGCCGCAGGTCACCAAGGCATAGCCAAGCCACAACTAGGGATCATTGCTCACAATGAATGGCGAGGAGCCAAACTTCTTTCCTGACCCTGAAGAGAACCCTGCGTATCATAAAAGAGCTCTGTTTTCTTTGATTTCCCAGGCAGGATTATCCTTGTATTATAAAACAGAGTTACACAAGTTTGGGAGTTAGGTTGGTTAGTTTTATAGGTCAAGCTGGCTAGGCTATAGTACCTAGTTATTCAATCAATCACCAATCTAAATGTTTCTCTGAAGGCATTCTGCAGATCTGGTTAACAGATACAAACTTTTAGTAGAGGAGAGTATCCTTTAGAATATGGTGGGTCTCGTGTAATCAGTTGAAGGCCTTAAGACCAAAACTGTTTTTCCAAGGAAGAAGAAATTTCACTTGTGGACAACATCATCAGCTCCAAAACAAAATCATGTAACCCTGACACGATTCATGGAGAGTTACACTCTGTCTATCTCAAACTACACTGAGTTGTAGCTACTTTGTAAATTTTTTTAAATTAAATAAATGACTATTAGATGAAATAATCTGTTTAACACATTGTAAAGAAAGTAGCATAGGTGTTATTAATATAAATTCCTTCCTCTTCTCCCTCTGAATTATCCCCCCCCACCCCCACAAAAAAGATCTTAAAACTGTTTTGCTCATTTCAAATGGCCTCATGTAGAAACTGAGCCAATAGGCACCCTGGATGTCTCTGATATTCTTTTGATTTGCTTGCTTTGCTTACTTGAGATCTTTCTTTTGTATACACTTGAGATAAATAAGTCAAGAAAATTCAAATGATGGACCCACACTCATGCATTTCCTTTCATAATTAAAAATAAAGATCAGGCCCTCAGATGTTCTTAGAAATATATACATGAGCACCAAAGTCCAGCTACAGTATTTTGTTCAGTTGCTAAATTCTGTCTAACTCTTTGTGACCCCATGGACTGCAGCGTGCCAGGCTTCTTGTAAATATTCACTTAGCCCACCTTGCTGGTTTGAACACATTTCTTTTGGAAAATAGAGTTCTTGTTAAACACACTGTTTCAGCATAATAACGCAAAAGAAGTAGAGGTATTTTTAACCTGCCAGCTTTGCCAGTCTCTCCCTAATCCTCCCATGCTCTGTTGTGAGACCCAGCCGTGCCTTCAGGCCCATCCTACAAATTCTACCTAGTTTTTCTCCACACACATGTTCTGTTCTGGTTGGTTCTACCTCCTACCTCATGAACCAGACTTAGATCCCAGGGGGAAAGCGAGTGGCATGAAGTCCATCTATGGCCCCAAAACACCCATCTTGTGTGGCTTTTGCATCAAGCCCACACAGATACCAACCTTCGATATAATGGCAGCAGCCTGACCAGCTTCCTGCTGACTCATCGGCTTCCCACAGCTTTGAGTTTTCCATCTTTGCTGTCTACCTGTATTCTGATTTTTCATTTGCTTGGTCTACCCTTCTCCCCTGTATTCTAAGTATCCTTCAAAACCGTGTGGTACTCCCCTGTTTTCCTTGTCCACCCTCTGTGTCTTTGGTGCCATTCAGGTCACTTTGATGGAAATGGCCACTTTGGCTTAGATCTGGAATTTTTTTTACTTCTTCTTGTCACAGATCATCCTTGGTTTTTAGCAATTCTGGCTTCCTTATAAAGATGGCCAGTCTTTACAAAGTTTGACATAAATAGCCACACAAATGCAAAAAGCTCCTTCAATTCTTTGAACTCACAAGACGAGTGCGAATAACTATAATTACAAACGTAAGATTATTATCATTGTTTTTCTAACAGCAGTAATGGGTTATGTGGGTCCATCTACCCATCTAGTCCAGTTCTTGGGTAAGCCAAGGTGCAAACTTGAGTTCGTAGCCAAAGAATTGAATTTTGAATCAAGTTGCTAAATGAGAAGCAAGTAAACCACAGAGTAGCTTTTCCTGTCTACTCAGTGACTCAACCGGAACAGAAGGATATGTTCAGATGCACCACCCAAGTCCATCCCAGACTCGACGGCACTTTCTTTTGTTCAGTGTCAGGAATTTGCTCCAGTTTGTGAGCTGGTTGCTCACCTCCTTGACAGAATGCAGGATGATTCCCGTTTCCCTGTTGTTTCCTGAAGGGTAAACACTGACCTAAAATCCCCTTTGTCAATAAGTCTGGAAGGAACCCACCTTCACGTGAGCGCCTTTTCCGGTCCTGCTGCAGTTGTTTGTAGCCTTAAAGGCCGCGGCAGGATGTTTCTCTCCTAAATTCCCCAGGGCTCCTCATCCCTCCAGTGTCTTTGAACAACTAAACAGGAACGATGTAATGCTCTGGAGGTCTCCTAACCTACATTCATCAAAATAAAACGCCTCTCTGGGCCGGACCACATAGCTTTGTCTTAGTAAATGGAGAACTATGTAGCACATGTGTTAGTGTTGTTTAGTCACTAAGTTGTGTCCAACTCTTTGTGACCCCATGGACTATAGCCCGCCAGGCTCCTCTGTTCATGGGATTCTCCTGGCAAGAATACTAGAATGGATTGCCATCTCCTTCTCCAGGGGATTTTCCCAGGCCAGCGACTGAACCTGTATCTCCTTCATTGTCAGTGGCAGGCACTTCTTTACCACTGAGCCGTCTGGGAAGCCCACATGTGTGTATAGCTGCATGTATATTTATATGTGTTTGTATTCAGACATGTGAGTATATAATATATACATATATCCATATATGCCTATACGCATATATGTATATGAATGTATGTGTTTGGAGCTTTATCTACCACTACAGCCCTACACAAGCATTTCAACAAGACTATTCAGCTCATTGCTGAGGGCAACTTCACATTTTTTAACCTAACATTTTTTATTGTCTTTTGTTATTTTTTTGTTGCTAAGTCACGACTCTGACCCCGTGAACTGCAGCACGCCAGGCTTCCTTGTCCTTCACTCTCTCCCAGAGTTTGCTTGAACTCATGTGCATTGAGTCAATGATGCCATCCAACCATCTCATCCTCTGTCACCCTCTTCTCCTCTTGCCCTCAATCTTTCCCAGCATCAGGGTCTTTTCCAATGGGTCGACTCTTCGAATCAAGTGGCCGAAGTATTGGAGCTTCAGCTTCAGCATCAATGAATATTTAGGGTTGATTTCCTTTAGGACTGACTGATTTGATCTCCTTGCTGTCTAAGGGACTCTAAAGAGGCTTCTACTATGTACCAACTAACATGCCTGTGTCATATACATATACATATATATGCAACCTTTTGAATTTTCTAAATTTGAAACCATATCCTAAAGATCTCTTCATATTTGGAGTGTGTGGATAGGTATTCCCATTATTCTTTTCTGTAGTACCTAATATTCCATTATGTGGATCAACCATACTTTAATAACAAATCTTTTATTGCTTTCTACTTGTGTTATTTCCAGTCTTTTGCGATTGCAAACAATGTCAAAATAAATGATTTGTCTGTGTACATCTTTTATTATGTGTGCAGGTGTCTCTGTGGGACATATTATCAGAAGTGGAGTTTCTGTCAAAGGGTAAAGGTGCCTATAGTTCTGTTAGCTATGGCCAGATATCTCTGCATAGGGACAAAACCAACAACATGTGAGGGTCTGTTTCTCCTACAGTGTTACCAACAGTTTCGGATGTTTGCCATTTTGATGGATTAGAAATGGTATCTTGTTGTAGTTTCGATCTGTACTTCTCTTATTATAGATGTGAAATGGAGTTGAGCATCTTTTCTTGTTTACAGGAAGTTCATCTACATTTGTAATGAAGTTAAGCATCTTTTGATGTTTAAGGGAAGTTCATCTAAATTCATAACAGAATCCTTAGGTGATCCTTAGGCACATGGCTTTCTTAAAGCTTCTGGCCCAAGGCCAATAAACTTGAAGAAAAAAAAAAAAATGGTGAAGTGGAGAAGCTGGAAGGGCCAAGGATCCCAACAGAAAGGTGAACAACCAAATGCCAGGTTTGCGTGGGAACCACAAGCAGCCGGACTGAGAGCCTTGTCAGTGCAAAGAACTGCAAGGAGGGCTTCCAGAGGGCGTCTTCAAGGAAACCCAAAGGCACCCACCATGAAGGAGCTCACATTGCATGTCTGCCAGGGGTGCCAATCCTCTCCCAGCTAAGGGCTGTGCTCTTTTCCCCCGGCCCTACACCTGGGATGCCCGGACCCAGGACAGAGAACTTAGTCCCAGCTCCTGGAATGCTACTGACCAACTCCCTCAGCTCTCAGCAGCCCAGAGGGCTGGACCCTGCAGACAGCCACCTGCTCAAGGCCACACCTGCTTCCTGAGGAGACCAGCATCCAATGGCTGATAGATGTGGGAGAACAAAACCCTGATCCCTGGCCTCAACTGGACACCTTGGAAGCGTGATCCCAGCTTCAAAATTCTGGGGTCAGCTAAGGCCCCATCAAGACAGCATCACAGCTCAGCTTTATCTTCTGCCTGCTCCTCCCTTCCTTTTCTCTTCCACCTCCCCCTCATCTCCTCTTCCCTTCCTCTTCTGAAGGTAATGATGGCATGGTTTTGTCCAGAGGCAGGTAGAGCAACTGGTCCAGGGTGAGTTGACTGGGTCCTATGGGGTTTGGCTCACACCCTAAATCAGGTCACTCAATATACCATTTACATAGTAGCTTCTGGGAACTCTTTCACTATTCATAAAAACTGTAAAATTGTGTTATATCTGCTCCTTTTTTCATGAAGTTCTCAAAAAGAAAAAGAAGGTGATTCAGCTCTGAGACAGAGGTAGTCAAAGGTCTAAGGCACTAGTTTAAGATGAAGCATAGCCCTGGGAACAGCACTGCCTGCCAAGATGACCACAGGTAAGATGTGGGGGTTTTATCTGAGAGAGGCCACCCCTCACTGGCCTTAACTCAGTTATTCATTAACCTAGTTTGCCAAGTGAGTTTAAACTGTCTCACTAATGGAACCGATGTGGGCCATGTGTTAGCCCTGAGCAAGTTTAAACTCTTACCTGGACCTTTTCTGAACTTTTGAAGACTGCCTAATCACATTTGGTGGGGGACATGATTTTTGAAAAAGTACTTTACATGTTGAGTTGATCTCATGCCACTACTGGCTAAGGAACGGAAACCTTGTCCTGTCTTTTCAGGGAGTGGAAGCTGAGGGACTGCTGGCTGCAGCCCCCTTCCCCCCCATTTCTCAGCAGGTCTTCCAGGCACTGGCCTGTTTGAGGGGCTTAGCCTAAGAAAACAGTGTACGTCCAGCTATGCTTCACCTCCAGGGTCAAACTAAAAACACAATTTGAAAGGAACCAGGAAAAGGAAAATATACTTTATCCACAAAACGTATTTTTAAACATCTTTTTCCTGTGCAGCTGTCAGGTCTGATTACTCCACTGAAGAACAAAAAGTTAAAACTTAATAATTAAAAATAGTTTCTTTTCTTTTTTTCATCTCACCTCAGGATTATAATATGTCAGGAATGGAAAGGATCTTATAGTAGTTCGTTTAGTCAAATTCTTATTGTATGTAGGTGAAGAAATGATACCAGAAAGGTGACCTGCTAGTTAGTGTATAACTCTGCTGATACAGAGTGCCCTGTTTTAATGGTCTCCTATGTGTATATTTATTGTTTTCTATGACTGATAATCTCACTTAAGAATTTACAGGTTCTCCAACTCCAGGACTCTTGCCTGGGAAATCCCATGGATGGAGGAGCCTGGTAGGTTGCAGTCCATGGGGTCGCTGAGGGTCGGACGCGACTGAGCGACTTCACTTTCACTTTTCACTTTCACGCACTGGAGAAGGAAATGGCAACCCACTCCAGTGTTCTTGCCTGGAGAATCCCAGGGACGGGGGAGCCTGGTGGGCTGCCATCTATGGGGTCGCACAGGCTCGGACACGACTGAAGTGACTTAGCAGCAGCCAATAGGTGGAATAGCTGTCCCTTCCAGATAACTAGAGTATTGGAAATATGAGGTGATTTGTTTCATATCTCACAGCCAGGTTTGCCACATTCCTGTTTAAAATGCTTCATTTGTTCTCCATACATGTTGAGACAAAGTGCTTCCTGGCCCCAAATCTCACTTGCCCCACCCCCTCACTGGCCCCACCCCTCACTGGCCCCACCCCTCACTGGCCCCACCCCTCACTGGCCCCACCCTCACTGGCCCCACCCCTCACTGACTCCACCCCTCACTGGCCTCCGCCCTCTCACTGGCTCCACCTCCGCATTGGCCCCACCCTCTCACTGGTGCAACCCTCTTATTAGCCCTACCTTCTCTCTGGTCTCTCACATCCTTCCAGGCTCTGTGTCAACTTTGGTGTGTTTTCATATCTGGTGCCTTTCTCCACTTGCCAGTGACTGCGATGGAGTCTCCTCCCACTCACAGATTGCTGGGGTGAACAGCAGGGACCCGCAAGGCAGGGGTTCAGCTTCAACTGAGACTGTGTTGGGTGAGCCTGTGGCCTCCTGGGACGTGGCTTACTCACCTGTGGAAAGGAAAGCTGGAACTAACCTCTAGGACTGTTACTAGGGGAAGAGGACACTCAAGGGACACAGGGACAGTCTCCTCCTCAACACTGGCCCTCTTCTAGGACTGCCTTCTAGACTTCTACCACTGGTTCTGGACCTGCCGCGTGGCCCAGCCAATGCAGCGCCCAAGGCCCCACCGCCTTCTTAGCTCATCTCCCAGACTCTTCTTCACTAGCTTTTTCTAATAACACATCAGCTGAAACTAAAATCAGTTTCCTCGGCAAAGACATTCTCATTAACAGTCCTTTCAAAGCAGACACCAAGAGATTGCTGGGTACTTTTTAAAGCTTAAGGATATTTCATGAAGGTTGTTTTCAATGCAGATATTTTATTTTCTTGAACAGGCATTGTGAATGAATGAATGAAAAACATAAATGTTTCCCTTGGAACTTAGTTGAAGTGTCACTCTCTCAGGGATTCATTCCCTGATATCCTTAAGTCCCTCATTATTGGTTGACATGATATCCAGTAATTTTCCTCATCAAGACTAATTATATAAGTATGCATGCAGCTATTTCACATCCATCTATCCAGCCAGACTGTAAACTCCATTTCTCTTTTCACTGTTTCATCCCAGGATCTAATGCAGCTTGTGACACAGAGTAGAACCTCAGCAGATACTTGTTGAATGAATGAATGAACAGCCAGACTCATCCTGGCTCTCAGAGGCTGGTTGGCTGGCAGGTTGCCGGCAGCCTCCTCACAAGGGAACCATTTAGAAATGCAAATCCTAGAGCCTCACTGCAGCCTTATTGAATCAGAATTGGTTCCAGGGTCGGGAGTGGGGGTGGGGAGTCCAGCAATCTACAGTTTAATAAACCCTCCAGGCGACACACATGGGTTCTCGTGAAATAGGTGATGGTTTAACAGAAGACTCTATCCCACAGGGATCTGAACAATAGGCAGGCGGAGGCAGAAATCTAAACCCGTGGCTTTGGAAGCTCAGGGGGGCTGGGGAGGAGGATGTGAGAGAGTGAAAGAGAGAGAGACAGAGAGAGAGAGAGAGAGAGTGTGTGTGTGTGCGCGCGCGCGCGCTCCCAGGTGTAGGCAGGGCCTGCAGCAGCCTGGGCACAAAGAATGCTCCAGCATACTAAATCCATGTTTGAGGGCCAGTTCTGCCCCCAACAAGCTAGCAGTGTTGAGGAGGAGTCTGTCCCTATGCCCCCTGAGTCCCCTCTCCCCCTAGTAACAGGTTTCTTGGCCTCTGAAGGTCTCTTTTATGGAGTAGCTGAGTGTTTGGGGCCAGACTTGTGACTCCCTTTGGTGGGAGATATTGCTGGCCCTGAAAACATATCCCAGAAATTGCTTCCTTCAGCCTGGAAAGTAAGTTATCTATTTTTGAGTATGGGTTGGCTATAAGGCTGACTGTCAGTAATTTTAAAATCTGTTTCCTCCCTCAAGAGCTATTAGGTGACTTCCCCTGTCTGGAGACCCTGGGCTCAGGACTGTCCCTTTATCCCAAATTAGTTATTTTAAAAATTCTCTAGAAATTTTGACTTAGAAATTACACATTTCATAATGATTCAGATTACTTAGGATCATTTAGAGTTAAGGGATTAAATGGAGAGGAGACTTGGACTCAACCACTTGCATGACTGTCCCTAAATGGACCAGACTCAAGTTCACCACCTCCCACTGGACCTGAGAGTTTGGACTGCTAGCTCCTCCTGGCGAGTGCCTGCCTTTCTGTTTCTGTAGTGTTCCTCCCTCTCTACCGCTGCCTCACCTGCTCTCCCAAATTCCATCCTCATTTGCTACCCTGAACCTGGTCACCCTCCTTGCCTGGAACTCCCAGCATGCCATGGGTGGGGGTTGTACCCATCATAACTCTGTCAGTGACTAGCTTATTGTTCAATAAACTACGTTATTGACCTGCCATCTCATATAAACTTTTGGCCTCTTCTTTGGGATCAGCCCACCCTCAAGCCTCGAGGGTGTACTATCCTTAGGGCTTCCCTCATAGCTCAGTCAGTAAAGAATCTGCCTGCAGTTCAGGAGTCCTGGGTTCGATTCCTGGGTCGGGAATATTCCCTGGAGAAGGAAATGGCAACCCACTCCAGTATTCTTGCCTGGAGAATACCACGGACAGAGGAGCCTGGCAGGCTACAGTCCATGGAGTCACAAGAGTTGGACACGACTTAGCGACAAAACCACCACCACCCACTCTGCCCAACCAAATTTGTGTATTTTTTATTGTTCCTTTTATAAGAAAAAAAGGGCAATGACTATATTTGTCTAGAATACAAATTCATATTGGATGCAAAGCTCTCAGTGGGAAAGAGAAGAGTTCTAGTGAAGAGAGGTGCCCCAGTTATGAGCTGAGCATTGTCAAGTCCACTGAATCATAAGGTCCCTGTGGATGCAGCAGCAACATATTGAACTGTGGAAATGGTACATTTGAGATCAGGTTCAAGAGGGGAGCGCTCAAATAAGTTCCATGAGTAGGTGGCCCAGACTTGCAAACATCACCAGTCTCTGAAGCACTGCAGCCTCTATGTTTGCTCACCACTTTGGCCTCTTGAGTTTTCCCCATAACCCAACTGGTGAGAGCGAGGAGAATTTTAAATGGGGTAGAGGACCAAAGTGCCAGACTTCATTTCTAAGGAAATTATTCACTGATCAAAATGCACAAAGTATCTCCAATGCCTTTGGAACAAAAGTCAGATTACATTATATTATCTTTCCAGTCTCCTTTCACTGTCTCAACTGCCCTGTTTATTCTTCCAGATTATTCCCAATAGTAAAAGTGTTCTTCCCAAAATACTAAGTCTATTTCCAATGAATAAGAAAAAAAATGAATGGAATAAAAGTCAGAACCTGAGCCAGCCTGTGGGCCTTTCTAGCCCAACTAGTATATAATCATTTCTTCATGTGTGTATTTATTCCCTATGGGTGTGTCCTGGATTCCATTGCAAATATCCTTGCTGACCCTAGCAATGTCTTCTGATGAAGACCCAAGCTTCATCCTAAACGCCTCCGCTGACTCAGCTCGGCCAACAGGATGGATCACGCCTGAAACAGATGTTTCAGCTTCCCTCAGCCAAACAGCTCAGTCTCTTCCCAGCAGATGAGACATTTCATCCCTTGGACAGCAGAGCACCTTCCTAATTTCATCAGATGAGATGAGACATTGGTTTGGTGGATGACAAGCAAACAAAATCAAATGTGTGAAGTTAGAGACAGCATAAACCACATATGTAAAATATAGCATTAAGTAAATTCTACCAAATTGAAAATAGCACATTTGTCTCCTGATGAGTCAACAACTTCCGAAGATGATTTTGTAAAAGGAAGGATAAAATGACACAGTGAGAAATCTTCATGGTCTTGACAAGATAATGTAATCAGAGAATTCCTGACTGTATATAATATAGTAAGAACTTTACAATCTGATTAAAGCCTCAAAGCAATGATAAAATTCTTACTCAAATATATGGTTGATGTATTTCTTCTGTGTGAGCCAGTCATCACTCCTCAAATTGTAATGTGCACAAAAATCGCCTGGTGATCTTGTTGCTGCTGCTGCTCCTGCTGCTGCTAAGTTGCTTCAGTCATGTCCGACTCTGTGCGACCCCATAGATGGCAGCCCACCAGGCTCCCCCATCCCTGGGATTCTCCAGGCAAGAATACTGGAGTGGGTTGCCATTTCCTTCTTCAATGCATGAAAGTGAAAAGTGAAAGTGAAGTCGCTCAGGCGTGTCCGACTCTTAGCGACCTCATGGACTGCAGCCTACCAGGCTCCTCCGGCCATGGAATTTTCCAGGCAAGAGTACTGGAGTGGGTTGCCATTGCCTTCTCCGGATCTTGTTGCTAGGCAGACTCTAATTCAGAAGTTCTCAGATGGGGTGGTAGATTCTGCATTTCTGACCAACTCCATACACTGCAGATGCTACTGGTTTGTGCCCACTCCTCCACCACTTTGAGTAGCAAAGATGTCAGTCAGTTAGTTAGTTCAGTTGCTCAGTTGTGTCTGACTCTTTGCGACCCCATGAATCCCAGCACGCCAGGCCTCCCTGTCCATCACCAACTCCTGGAGTTCACCCATACTCACGTCCATTGAGTCAGTGATACCATCCAGCCATCTCATCCTCTGTCTTCCCCTTCTCCTCCTGCCCCCAATCGCCCCCAGCATCGGAGTCTTTTCCAATGAGTCAACTCTTTGCATGAGGTGGCCAAAGTACTGGAGTTTCAGTCTCAGCATCATGCCTTCCAAAGAAAACCCAGGGCTGATCTCCTTCAGAATGGACTGGTTGGATCTCCAGTCCACTGGAGAAGAACGTGGTCCACTGGAGAAGGGAATGGCAAACCACTTCAGTATTCTTGCCTTGAGAACCCCATGAACAGTATGAAAAGGCAAAATGATAGGATACTGAAAGAGGAACTCCCCAGGTCAGTAGGGGCCCAATATGCTACTGGAGATCAGTAGAGAAATAACTTCAGAAAGAATGAAGGGATGGAGCCAAAGCAAAAACAATACCCAGCTGTGGATGTGACTGGTGATAGAAGCAAGGTCCAATGCTGTAAAGAGAAATATTGCATAGGAACCTGGAATGTCAGGTCCATGAATCAAGGCAAATTGGAAGTGGTCAAACAGGAGATGAAAAGAGTGAATGTCGACATTCTAGGAATCTGCGAACTGATGGACTGGAATGGGTGAATTTAACTCAGATGACCAGTATATCTACTACTGTGGTCAAGAATCCCTTAGAAGAAATGGAGTAGCCATCATGGTCAACAAAAGAGTCCAAAATACAGTACTTGGATGCAATCTCAAAAACGACAGAATGATCTCTGTTTATTTCCAAGGCAAACCATTCAATATCACAGTAATCCAAGTCTATGTCCCAACCAGTAACACTGAAAAAGCTGAAGTTGAATGGTTCTATGAAGACCTACAAGACCTTTTAGAACTAACAACCAAAAAAGATGTCCTTTTCATTATAGGGAACTGGAATGCAAAAGTAGGAAGTCAAGAAACACCTGGAGTAACAGGCAAATTTGGCCTTGGAATACAGAATGAAGCAGGGCAAAGACTAATAGAGTTTTGCCAAGAGAATGCACTGGTCATAGCAAACACCCTCTTCCAACAACACAGGAGAAGACTCTACACATGGACATCACCAGACGGTCAACTCCAAAATCAGATTGATTATATTCTTTGCAGCCAAAGATGGAGAAGCTCTATACAGTCAGCAAAAACAAGACTGGGAGCTGACTGTGGCTCAGATCATGACCTCCTTATTGCCAAATTCAGACTTAAATTGAAGGAAGTAGGGAAAACAACTAGACCATTCAGGTATGACCTAAATCAAATCCCCTATGATTATACAGTGGAAATGAGAAATGGATTTAACGGCCTAGATCTGATAGACAGAGTGCCTGATGAACTATGGAAGGAGGTTCGTGACATTGTACAAGAGACAGGGATCAAGACCATCCCCATGGAAAAGAAATGCAAAAAAGCAAAATGGCTGTCTGCGGAGGCCCTACAAATAGCTGTGAAAAGAAGAGAAGCGAAAAGCAAAGGAGAAAAGGAGAGATATAAACATCTGAATGCAGAGTTCCAAAGAATAGCAAGAAGAGATAAGAAAGCCTTCCTCAGTGACCAATGCAAAGAAATAGAGGAAAACAACAGAATGGGAAAGACTGGAGATCTCTTCAAGAAAATCAGAGATACCAAGGGAATATTTCATGCAAAGATGGGCACAATAAAGGACAGAAATGGTATGGACCTAACAGAAGCAGAAGATATTAAGAAGAGGTGGCAGGAATACACAGAAGAACTGTACAAAAAAGATCTTCATGACCAAGATAATCACGATGGTGTGATCACTCACCTAGAGCCAGAGATCCTGGAATGTGAAGTCAAGTGGGCCTTAGAAAGCATCACTACCAACAAAGCTAGTGGAGGTGATGGAATTCTAGTTGAGCTATTCCAAATCCTGAAAGATGATGCTGTGAAAGTGCTGCACTCAATATGCCAGCACATTTGGAAGACTCAGCACTGGCCACAGGACTGGAAAAGGTCAGTTTTCATTCCAATCCCAAAGAAAGGCAATGCCAAAGAATGCTCAAACTACCGCACAATTGCACTCATCTCACATGCTAGTAAAGTAATGCTCAAAATTCTCCAAGCCAGGCTTCAGCAATACATGAACCGTGAACTTCCTGATGTTCAATCTGGTTTTTGAAAAGGCAGAGGAACCATAGATCAAATTGCCAACATCCGCTGGATCATGGAAAAAGCAAGAGAGTTCCAGAAAAACATCTATTTCTGCTTTATTGACTATGCCAAAGCCTTTGACTGTGTGGATCACAATAACCTGTGGAAAATTCTGAAAGAGATGGGAATACCAGACCACCTGACCTGCCTCTTGAGAAATTTGTATGCAGGTCAGGAAGCAACAGTTAGAACTGGACATGGAACAACAGACTGGTTCCAAATAGGAAAAGTAGTATGTCAAGGCTGTATATTGTCACCCTGCTTATTTAACTTATCTGCAGAGTACATCATGAGAAACGCTGGGCTGGAAGAAGCACAAGCTGGAATCAAGATTGCCGGGAGAAATATCAATAACATCGGATATGCAGATGACACCACCCTTATGGCAGAAAGTGAAGAGGAACTAAAGAGCCTCTTGATGAAAGTGAAAGAGGAGAGTGAAAAATTTGGCTTAAAGCTCAACATTCAGAAAACGAAGATCATGGCATCTGGTCCCACCACTTCATGGGAAATAGATGGGGAAACAGTGGAAACAGTGTCAGACTTAATTTTTGGAGGCTCCAAAATCACTGCTGATGGTGACTGCAGCCATGAAATTAAAAGATGCTTACTCCTTGGAAGGAAAGTTATGACCAACCTAGATAGCATATTCAAAAGCAGAGACATGACTTTGCCAACAAAAGTTCGCCTAGTCAAGGCTATGGTTTTTCCTGTGGTCATGCATTGATGTGAGAGTTGGACTGTGAAAAAGCTGAGTGCTGAAGAATTGATGCTTTTGAACTGTGGTGTTGGAGAAGACTCTTGAGAGTCCCTTGGTCTGCAAGGAGATCCAACCAACAAAGATGTACACTATTCTTAAAGCAGTATTTCTCCAAGGCTGGTCACTGGATTACTTATGAAAACCTCCTAGATAATTTGGTTAAAAAAATAAAACACAAAAAAGCCACAGTCCCATTCTCCATCCATGGAGGGCTTCACTTGTAACTCAGTTGGTAAAGAATCTGCCTGCAGTGCAGGAGACATGGTTCAATTCCTGGGTTGTGAAGATCCGCTGGAGAAGGAAATGACAACCCACTCTGGTATTCTTGCCTGGAAGATTCCATGGACAGAGGATCCTGGTGGGCTACAGTCTAGGGGGTCCCACAAAGTCAGACATGACAGAGTGACAAAGCACACATATTCCATAAGTTTACTAAACCTAGTGTCTAGAGCTGAAGGCCAGGGATCTATAGTTAACAAATTGCTCACATAATGCTTATCAGAGCTAACGCTTGAGAATGGATGCTGTGGGTAGATGGCAAATTTGGGATAACTAGCAAATTGTGTGGGTAGGCTTTGGCCTCTTAAGGAGGCTTCTGCACCATAACAGGAAGGAAAGGGACCAGCAATGCAGCACGCGGGGCGTCCATAGCTTGGCAGATACCAGTCATGCAGCGACTCTAGATGGTAGGGACAGAACTTGTACAAGCCTTCATCGTGGTACAGTACTGTACTAATTTCCGTTGCTAAAATAAACATTAATGTTCAGTATCGAGCAGAGCCTCCTGACTTTAAAACATAATTATGACTTGGAAAAAGTTGTAGAGAATTAAGTTTTTATTTTCTTATTGAGTTACTTGATAATTTTAGAGGGGCTTCTCATCTTTTTTATGGATTCTTCACTTGATGTTGTGTTCTCAGTTTTAAGCTTTTAGGTATTTCTAGTCCTCAGTTGCCAGCTCTTTGATGGAGGAGAAAACAATTCATAAATAAATGCTAACTTTTACTAAGGACATTGCTTCTCAAAAATAAATGAAATACATTCATTAGAGGTTGTACTTGTTTGGTAATAATAGCAGATAATATTTACAATGCATTTATTATGCACTTGGAACTATGACAAGTAAGTTAAATTTATAATTGCAACTACATTTAAATATGAGATATATGCCATTGTTATCTCCAAGGGCAGGTGAGCTTCAAAGGGCTCAGTGAGCTGGGGGAACCATCGTTCCCAGCTGGCCCTTGGCCAGTGCGCCACCCTGCAGGGTTCTCTTGATGTTTTTTCCTTTTATAAAAAATTCCCAGGTTGTCAGAGCCAAGTGCAGCCTGCTCCCTGTGCTTTGACCAAACCCAGACACAACTGGTCCAAAGGGAGTGCCTTGTGTTTGGCAGCATCGCCCTGCACTACAGAGAAAAGTCTTATTTAGGGGAAACAGAACCTGATCCCTTGGTGTTTCTGCCTCTCATACAGAATCATCATGTGTTACCTTGGAAGAGGTGAAACTGAAAGAAGCAACAACTTTACTTGGTGTAATCTTAGAGATGAACAGCAGCCCCATTCTTCCCAAATCAATAATTTTGTGATGGAGGAGGAGTCAGCAGATAGAGAACATTAAACATTTATTTTACATAGCACTTATATAAAAGGGACTGTTGCTATTGTTTAGTTGCTCAGTCATGTCTGACTCTTTGGCCACCCCTTGGACTGTAGCCTACCAGGATTCTTGCCTGGAGAATTCCTCTGTCCATGGAATTCTCCAGGCAAGAACACTGGGGTGGGTAGCCATTTCCTTCTTCAGGGAATCCTTAAAATTTTTTTACATAGTACTTACATAAAAGGCACCGTAGGTGTGTCCAAATGAGGATGTGCCATCCTTATCACTAAAGAAACAGTTCCCTTTAGGAAGACTGGATTCAAAAACTCCAAACAGAAAGACAGAGGAGGTAGAGATTAAGAGAGCAAATTTCTCTTTTCTCTGGCATTAATACAGCCATGCCCAATGTCTTTCATTGTCCAGATAAGGCAATGGCACCCCCACTCCAGTACTCTTGCCTGGAAAATCCCAGGGACGGAGGAGCCTGGTGGGCTGCCGTCTATGGGGTCGCACAGAGTCGGACACGACTGACGTGACTTAGCAGTAGCAGTAATGTATTTCAGTGTTTATCTCATAATTTTTTTCATCTTTAGTTTTAACCTTTCTGTGTGCTCATATCTTATATGCTCTGTGAAACAGCATATCACTAAGGATTCTTTTTTTTTAATCCAAGCCAACAATTGCTGCCTTTTGAATGAAAGTCTATTGTATTTGCATTCATTACCACTGCTGAGATATTTGTTCAGGCCAAAAACTCTGGAGACATCCTTGATTCATCACACATATAATTTATCAGCAAATCTCACAGACTCTACCTTCCAACCCTCTTCAGTCTCCCCAGCCCTTCTCACCCCCTTCACTTGCATTTGTCCTAGTTACAGCTGCACTACCCACCCAACCAGCCTTTGCTTTTTCCTCTTTTAGTGTGTTTGCATCACAGCATCTAGAGTGACCCTTCTAAAAAATAATAAGTCAGATCATCCCCCTCTTCTCAAAAAATCCTCCAATTACCCATTTTACTCAGCATGAATGTCACATCTTTCAAGTGGCCCCCAAGGTCCTGTGATCCAGTCCTTCTGTTCTCCTCTCTTCCTGCTCTCCTGTGCTCTTTGTGGCCTCCCCAAGCACATGCTAGCCTCAAGATATCTGCCCTTGCTGGTCCCTCGTCTGAATGTTGTTCCCTCCGTATGTTCACATCATTCAATTCCTTACTTCCCTCATAATGTTTTGAATACTATCAATACCTTCCTGGTGAGACTATCCTTAACATATCCATTGCACTTATTTGACTTGTGCTTGCAAGTCAAATATGTGTGTATATATATGTATGTGTATATATATATATATATATATATATATATATAACATAGCACATGTGATTTATTCACTTATCTGGTCCACATATGTCCCGCTAAAGGATAGAAGGTTCATGGGAGCAGGTCTTTTTCTGTTTTTTGTTTGTTTTTTCTTTTACTGACATATCTCTGGTTCCTAAAATAGTATCTGGTTTTTAGTAGGCACTGCATAATATAATTGTTGAATAAATGAATTTGGGTTTTTTCTACTACCTTAAACTTTGCACTTTCTATGTTTGTTTCTCCTTTCTCGCATTTTTTGGGGTTGAGTTTCGTTTGTTTTCAGTTTTTGTTTGTTCTCTTCTGCTTATTTGGAAGATGTACTACTCTGTCTATTTTCTTGGGAATGGTCTTGATTCCTGTCTCCTGTACAATGTCACGAACCTCCTTCCATAGTTCATCAGGCACTCTGTCTATCAGATCTAGTCCCTTAAATCTATTTCTCACTTCCACTGTATAGTCATAAGGGATTTGATTTAGGTCAAACCTGAATAGTCTAGTTGTTTTCCCCACTTTCTTCAATTTCAGTCTGAATTTGGCAATAAGGAGTTCATGATCTGAGCCACAGTCAGCTCCTGGTCTTGTTTTTGCTGACTGTATAGAGCTTCTCCATCTTTGGCTGCTAAAAATATAATCAATCTGATTTTGGTGTTGACCATCTGGTGATGTCCATGTGTAGAGTCTTCTCTTGTATTGTTGGAAGAGGGTGCTTGCTATGATCAGTGTGTTCTCTTGACAGAACTCTATTAGCCTTTGCCCTGCTTCATTCTGTACTCCAAGGCCAAATTTGCCTATTACTCCAGATGTTTCTTGACTTCCTACTTTTGCTTTCCAGTCTCCTATAATGAAAAGGACTTTTCATTTTAACTTTTTGGGGTGTTAGTTCTAGAAGGTCTTGTAAGTCTTCATAGAACCGTTCAACTAAGGAGATCCAACCAGTCCATCCTAAAGCAGATAAGTCCTGGGTATACATTGGAAGGACTGATGTTGAAGCTGAAACTCCAATACTTTGGCCACCTGATGTGAAGAGCTGATTCATTTGAAAAGATCCTGATGCTGGGAAAGAATGAGGGCAGGAGGAGAAGGGGATGACAGAGGATGAGATGGTTGGATGGCATCACTGACTCAATGAACATGGGTTTGGATAGACTCCAGCAGTTGGTGATGGATATGGAGGCCTGGTGTGCTGCAGTTCATCGGGTCACAAAGTGTCAGACACGACTGAGCGACTGAACTGAACTGAACTACTCTGTCTATTCTACTTCTGTTCTTAGAATGTGTCATCTTTCAATTTTAATTTTTACTTTTATTATGCATACTTACTTCCCTGGTGGCTCAGACAGTAAAGCTACTCTCTACAATGTGGGAGACCTGGGTTTGAGCCCTGTGTTGGGAAGATCCCCTGGAGAAGAAAATGGCAATCCACTCCAGTACTATTGCCTGGAAAATCCCATGGATGCATACTTACAATGAATCAAATTAGAATCTTAACCCTGCAGAGCAATATTATCCTTACCTTTAAGTGATTCATGTCAAAGTGGCTTCTTGGATCATCTCAGGATTTATTTTTATAATAAATATTTTATATTTTGTTCAACAAAAATGTAAGTGGTTGTTACTAAGAAAGAAAAAGAAAAGCTCCCATCTCTCCAGATGTTCACATTTGCTGTCATAGGGTTGCAGCTCAATATTCTATCAGTTTTTTTGACCTTGGACTTTTTAACCATAAATTTTATCTTGCTTGATACAAATAAAGAGGAAGTAAGAGAGGCAATTGTGTATTTGCTATATATTTATTCAGTCCTTTATTTTCTCTCTCCTTAAACTTTATGGGTAGTCTTTATAATACAAATGCCAGTAGTAGTCTTTTAATAGGAGAATCTAGTCCATTCATATTGAATAGATCTACCAATAAACCTAATTTTATTCCTTTGTCTGGCTGTATGACTTGTATTTGTTTCACTTCTTTTTCCTGCCCTTCATTCTCTACCATAACAGTAAAATGAATGTGGCCAGATTGGACCAACATCCATCCCTTGTTCACATTTAGGCAATAAGGGACCTAAGGATCAGAAATAGAAATAAGGGACAAAATTGAATCCTTTTTATGCCTTTCAAACTTCTTCAACAGCTGTTTGCCTTTTTAAAATTTTTTATTATTTTTTAATATTTATTTGTTTATTTGGCTGTGCCTTATAAATAGGTCTTTTGGTACAGTGTGTGAGATCTAGTTCCCTAACCAGAGACTGAACCTCAGCCCCCAGCCCCCTGCATTGGGAGCATGGAGTTCTAGCCACTAGATGACCAAGGAAGTCCCTTCATCATCTGTTTATTATCTAATGCTTTAGTTAAAAAAAAAATCCTTCAATGATTTGTTTTCACTCTTCATAAAGGTGATGACTAGAAGGTAGTCCAAAGGTAAGATCTCAGGCAGGAGTGGAATGGTCCAGGGAAAAGTGCAAGCAGGAGAGAATGACCGAGCAGGCTGGCTAATAATATGGCAGCAGGGAGAAGGGGTCCCTGCTGCCTTCTCCTAACTTGAGAACCGACCAAGCCAGCCTGGGTGAAAAGAATCATTTGATTTATCATTTTCTTGACGGATTCACACTAGGCTCCAATGATAAAAGGGTCAACGTTTTAGGAGTCATTTATGTTGTTGTGTGCTGTTGTTGTGTTGTTGTGCTGTGCTCAGTCATTTTGGACTCTTTGTGACCCCATGGACTGTAGCTCACCAGGCTCCTCTGTCCATGGAATTTTCCAGGCAATAATACTGGAGTGGTTGCCATTGCCTCCTCCAAGGGATCTTGCTGACCCAGAGATTAAACTCGTGTGTCTTACTTCTCCTGCATTGACAGGTGGATTCTTTAGCTACTCTGCCACCTAGTACTTTACTATTATACTATTTTTATTTTATGCTTACTGAAATAATATGTGCTCCTTGCAGGAAATCTGGGCAACAGAAAAAGTAATAAGAAAAAAAAAAAAAAAGGAAATCCTCACAATCCCACTGTCTGGAGAAAACAACTGCTAAACTTTAAGAGTATCTTCTTTCAGTGGTTTTGTTTTTTATTTCCTATATTCACTTTCATTTGGAATTTTGACAGTCTCACTTACTGGGTGACTTTGGTCTAGTTACTTAATTTCTCTGAATTCCACCTCTTCTGAAAACTGGATATATAAATAATACTAACCTCCTAGAATTGTTATGAGGGTTAAATAAGGCAAGACATTTAGAGTGTTTAGTATAGACTCTAACACAGAGTAAACACTCGGTAAACATCAGCTTTCTCTCTTTCCTCCTCCCCCTCCTCTTCTTTTTCTTTCTTCCTCCATCACCATGATGATATAGCCTTTCTCAGATGCTAACCTTAAAGCTTATAGCCTTGTGAGGACAGAAAGGGATAATGACCATAAATATCATCTTTGTAAACCACAGACTCCCAATTTTACTTCTAGCATATTGAAAGCCACAGATTTATAATACAAAAGACCAAATGTTTCCTCTTTCAAAAAATATTTTGCAATCACCACCATGTCCACAAAGTTAGCTGGAACCTACGGGGAATACAAAAGTATTTAAGACAATATCCCTTCCCTGGAATTCTAATAATTGATTTCCTACGTTATTTCCTAGGAGGACTCCAGATATCAAGTCACACTCTAAACTTAAGAAAATAAGCATTACATTATTGGCACAGATATAAGAAAATAAAGCAGTGGAACTTATTAGAGAGTCCAGAAACAAATTCTTGTGCACATGGGAATTTAGTTAAATGAAAACCATGACATTTCAAATCACTGGCGAAAGACACTTCAGTAAAGTGTTGAGAAAATCAGCGATCCATTTAGTAAAAGAAATAAATACCCTGTAACTACCTCACACCACACACAAAAATAAGCTTTATACAAATTAAAGAGTTCTCGACAGAAAATCCAAAATAAAACCTTGTGTTAGAAGAAAATAGAGTTAAGAATCAGTTACTGCCAACGTGTTAGTCACACAGTTGTGTTCTGGCTCTGTGATCCCATGGACTATAGCTCACCAGGCATCTCTGTCCATGGAATTCTCCAGGCAGATTACTGGGGTGGGTAGCCATTCTCTTCTCCAGGGGATCTTCCTGTCCCAGGGATTAAATCTGGGTCTCCCGCATTGCAGAATCTTTACCATCTAAGCCACCAGGGAAGCCCTGCCTCATAGCAAACTGCCCCAAATTTTAGAGCTTTAAAGCTACTATCATACAATTTCTGTCTTTGTGCCAGTACCATACTGTCTTGATAACTGTGGCTTTGTAGTAGAGCCTGAAGTCAGGTAGGTTGATTCCTCCAGTTCCATTCTTCTTTCTCAAGATCGCTTTGGCTATTCGAGGTTTTTTGTTTTTCCATACAAATTGTGAAATTATTTGTTCTAGCTCTGTGAAGAATGCTGTTGGTAGCTTGATAGGGATTGCATTGAATCTATAGATTGCTTTGGGTAGTATACTCATTTTCATTATATTGATTCTTCCAATCCATGAACATGGTATATTTCTCCATCTGTTAGTGTCCTCTTTGATTTCTTTCACCAGTGTTTTATAGTTTTCTATATATAGGTCTTTAGATTCTTTAGGTAGATATATTCCTAAGTATTTTATTCTTTCCATTGCAATGGTGAATGGAATTGTTTCCTTAATTTCTCTTTCTGTTTTCTCATTATTGGTGTATAGGAATGCAAGGGATTTCTGTGTGTTGATTTTATATCCTGCAACTTTACTATAGTCATTGATTAGTTCTAGTAATTTTCTGGTGGAGTCTTTAGGGTTTTCTATGTAGAGGATCATGTCATCTGCAAACAGTGAGAGCTTTACTTCTTCTTTTCCAATTTGGATTCCTTTTATTTCTTTTTCTGCTCTGATTGCTGTGGCCAAAACTTCCAAAACTATGTTGAATAGTAATGGTGAAAGTGGGCACCCTTGTCTTGTTCCTGACTTTAGAGGAAATGCTTTCAATTTTTCACCATTGAGGATAATGTTTGCTGTGGGTTTGTCATATATAGCTTTTATTATGTTGAGGTATGTTCCTTCTATTCCTGCTTTCTGGAGAGTTTTTATCATAAATGGATGTTGATAAATCCACGCACATATGGACACCTTATCTTTGACAAAGGAGGCAAGAATATACAATGGATTAAAGACAATCTCTTTAACAAGTGGTGCTGGGAACTCTGGTCAACCACTTGTAAAAGAATGAAACTAGAACACTTTCTAACACCATACACAAAAATAAACTCAAAATGGATTAAAGATCTAAATGTAAGACCAGAAACTCTAAAACTCCTAGAGGAGAACATAGGCAAAACACTCTCTGACATACATCACAGCAGGATCCTCTATGACCCACCTCCCAGAATATTGGAAATAAAAGCAAAAATAAACAAATGGGACCTAATTAACCTTAAAAGCTTCTGCACATCAAAGGAAACTATTAGCAAGGTGAAAAGACAGCCTTCAGAATGGGAGAAAATAATAGCAAATGAAGCAACTGACAAACAACTAATCTCGAGAATATACAAGCAACTCCTACAGCTCAACTCCAGAAAAATAAATGACCCAATCAAAAAATGGGCCAAAGAACTAAATAGACATTTCTCCAAAGAAGACATACAGATGGCTAACAAACACATGAAAAGATGCTCAACAGCACTCATTATCAGAGAAATGCAAATCAAAACCACTATGAGGTACCATTTCACACCAGTCAGAATGGCTGCGATCCAAAAGTCTACAAGTAATAAATGCTGGAGAGGGTGTGGAGAAAAGGGAACCCTCTTACACTGTTGGTGGGAATGCAAACTAGTACAGCCACTATGGAGAACAGTGTGGAGATTCCTTAAAAAACTGGAAATAGACCTGCCTTATGATCCAGCAATCCCACTGCTGGGCATACACACTGAGGCAACCAGAAGGGAAAGAGACACGAGTACCCCAGTGTTCATCACAGCACTGTTTATAATAGCCAGGACATGGAAGCAACCTAGATGTCCATCAGCAGATGAATGGATAAGAAAGCTGTGGTACATATACACAATGGAGTATTATTCAGCCATTAAAAAGAATACATTTGAATCAGTTCTAATGAGGTGGATGAAACTGGAGCCTATTATACAGAGTGAAGTAAGCCAGAAAGAAAAACACCAATACAGTATACTAACGCATATATATGGAATTTAGAAAGATGGTAACAATAACCCTGTGTACGAGACAGCAAAAGAGACACTGATGTATAGAACATTCTTATGGACTCTGTGGGAGAGGGAGAGGGTGGGAAGATTTGGGAGAATGGCATTGAAACATGTAAAATATCATGTATGAAATGAGTTGCTAGTCCAGGTTCGATGCACGATACTGGATGCTTGGGGCTGGTGCACTGAGACGACCCAGAGGGATGGAATGGGGAGGGAGGTGGGAGGAGGGTTTAGGATGGGGAACACATGTATACCTGTGGTGGATTCATTTTGATATTTGGCAAAACTAATACAGTTATGTAAAGTTTAAAATAAAATTAAAAAAAAAAGCTACTATCATACTATTAAAGCAGGTCATCTGGGCAGTTCTGCTGATCTGAGGGCAGTGTGGCTGATCTCAGCTGGGCTTGTTCATGAGGCTGCAGTCAGCAGGTAGGTGGGCTGGCTATCTGGCATGATCTTATCCACATATCTGCTGGTTTGGCTGGATACTGGCGTGGGTGAGGCCACACATCTCTTATCCTCCAGTACACTAGCCTGGATTTTTCACGTGGCAGGGGTGAGGTTTCAAGACAGAGAGCAAATGGTGCGCATTGTTATTTCTGCTGCTTTCCATTGGCCAATGCAGGTCACAAGAGGAGAAATCGGTCCCACCTCTTGATAGAAGAAACCACAAGTTGCAAAGGGCACGGATATAAGAAAGGAAAAGCAGGTCAGTTTTGCAGTCTTCCATAACAGAAAGCTATTTATTTATTTTTATGCTTTGAGGATTGATTTCATAAAAATTTAAAACTTAGATGCAGTGACAGGGTCTATAAGCAAAGTTAAAAGAGAAATGTCAAGTTGAGAAAAATATGAGCAGCTCCTATGGCAGTAAAATGTTCCCGTTAAACAATAAAAAAGATAATATTCTAATCTAAAAATAAGCAAATTTTCAAAATGGTAAATTCTCTAGAAGAAGAACACAAACTTGCAATCAACATGTAAAAAGATGCACAATTCATTAGTCATCTAGAAAAGAAAATCTAAAGGAAAAAAAAGTCATCACTGAAATAAGTGACACACAGGAAAATGATTCAAAGCATTCAGAGTTTCAAGAATGCAAAGAAATGGCCTTTCACATGTATTGCATGGTATAAATTCATGCATCTTTCTGGCAAACAATTGGCAATATACATAAAGATTTATTTAGGATACGGGTATTCTGTGCCCCAGAAATTTCCCTGACAGGGATATGTCTTAAGAGAATGATTGGGCAAGTGTTTATAACAACTGAAAACAACCCAAATGTCTAGCAATAGAGAACAGGGTACCTAAATTTTGGCAGCATGTCCACACAATGCAATGATGTGTGTCTTAGTCCATTCAGAGTTGTTGTAACAAAATACCAGAGGACTGGGTAGTCTATAAACAACAGAAATTTACTTCTCCCAGTTCTGGAAGCTGGAAGTCTGAGATAAGGTGCCAGCAGTCAAGTGAGTTCTCCCTTCTTAATGGCAGACTCCTCATTGTGTCCTCACATGGCAGAAAGGGCTCAGAAGCTCTGTAGGGTCTCTCTCATAAGGGAACTTAAACCCCACTTCTGAATCCTCCACCCTCATGACCTATGCATGTCCCCCAAACCCCAGGTCCTCATACCATCACCTTAGCAGGTAGATATATACAGTGGAATACTACTCAACCAAATAAAAGAATGAAACGATGCCATTTGCAGCAGCATGGATGTAACTAGAGATTTTCATTATTCATGCAACATATGAATTTGGAGGGGACACAAATATTCAGACCATACCAATGATGCAACCAGTGCAAAAAATGAGACAGATCTAAGTGAGCCATTGGAGGAAGACACCATGACACATTTTTAAGTGACAAAAAATGACAATATCTATCATATGATCCTATTTTAGTGATGCTCATCTCATCTCAACCTTCAGGAGTCTCCCTGTGTTATTTCCTTTTGACTGGAAATATTTTTCTCAATCACTGACTGTCTAAAACACAACATGAGCATCTATCCTGAGCAACTCCTGAATGAGAAATCTTTCCCTTCCAGGAAAACTGACAATCTCGTCCAGTGGAAAGGAAGTTAAGATGCCTGGGGAATAGAGAGCATACATTTTCTGCCCCCCAGAAAACATGATTTGTAAGAAGATATCATTTTTGTGAGATGAGCTCATTTTGTGTGAAAGGAAGGAAGGCAGGGAGAGTGGAAGGGAGAGAGGAAAGATTAGAGCAAGACAGAGGGAGAGAAGGAAGGAAAAAGGGGGAAAGAGAGAAGGAGAGGGAGAAAAGAAAGGAAGAGAGAGAGAGAAAGAAAAAAGAAGAGAGAGAAAGAAAGGAAGAAAGAAGGAAGAAAAAGAAAGGAAAAGGGCCACACTACTTAGAGGAAAATTACGCCTCACTCACTATATGAGCAAGTACAGAATTTCTGGTGCGTTACAATACACGTGCTTGGATTGTGAATCAAAGTGTGTTTATTTACATCTTGTGAAAGTAGAACCATCTATCAGTATTCTTTCCATATCCCGCACCCCACCTTGAAACACAGTGTATGTAATGGTTAAATTTTAAACCATGTACTTCTCTCCTCTCTCACTAGTACAAACCAAAGAAAATAGAGTTAAGTGATTACTTAAAAATATGATCATGTAGGAACTTGTGCCAATTTCCAGACATGAGACAATATTTTAAAGCCGCTAGAGGCAGAATACCTATCCAATATGGCACTGGCTAGGATGACAATTAGGATAATGACAGTGCCTGCCAACTCCACAGTCTTTACTTAGTATAAAAATTATAGAAAACAACTAAAACTATGCCTGCATTCTTAAAATTTTCTGAAAGCTTGAGATTTCATCTTAACTCAGGAACTCCTCCAAATGAAAGCTCATGATTTTCTCAAATCATACACATCAACGTAAGCTCACTGGGTTACTTAAAAACAGGTACATTGTAAAGTTAAATGCTACAGATTAGCTTTTGGCTTTCTGTTTTTAATGACCCCCCCACCCCAAACATGCAGTTGGACTATTTCTCATCTCTAAACCCATATTTTACTTTTTAAAACTTTATTTTATTGAAATAAAGTTGATTTACAATGTTGCGTTAATTTCTGCTATACAGCAAAGTGACTCAGTTATCAGTTCAGTTCAGTTGCTCAGTCACATCTGACTCTTGGCGACCCCATGGACTGCAGCACACCAGGCTTCCCTGTCCTTCACCATCTCCCAGAGTTTGCTCAAACTCAAGTCCATCGAGTTGGTGATGGTTATCTCGGCCTCTGTCATTCCCTTCTCCTCCTGCTTTCAATATTCCCCAACATCAGGGTCTTTTCCAGTGAGTCAGTTCTTTGCATCAGGTGGCCAAAGAACTGGAGCTTCAGCCTCAGCATCCGTCCTTCCAATAAATATTCAGGGCTGATTTCCTTTAGGATGGACTGGTTTGATCTCCTTGCAGTTCCACATATATGTATTTTTTCATACACTTTCCCATTATGAGTTAGTACAAGATATTGAATATAATTCCCTATACTACATAGTAGGACCCTGTTGTTTCCCCTTTCTATATGTAATAGTTTACATCTGCTAATCCCAAATTCCCAAGCCATCCTTCCTCCACGCCCCTTTCTCCCTTGGCAATCACAAATCTCTTCTCTATATCTATGAGTCTGTTTCTGTTTTATAGATAAGTTCATTTGTGTTCTATTTTAGATTCCACATGTAAGTGGTATCATTTGGTATTAGTCTTTCTTTTTCTGACTTCCTTCACTTTGTATGACAATCTCTAGTTGCATCCATGTTGCTGCAAATGGTATGGTTTCATTCTACTATATGGTTGAGTAGTATTCCACTGTATATATGTATTACATCTTCTTTAGTCATCTACTGATGGACATTTAGATTGTTTCCATATGTTGGCTATTGTAAATCATGCTGCTATGAACATTAGGGTGCATATATCTTTTCAAATTATAATTTTCTTTGTAAATACTTATTTTGTTGAGTATGTCTTCTGAATGTTCTCCTAGAATTGGGCTGTAAGTGGAAGGAAGGGACAGAAGCTGGAGTTTTTTAAAGAAATGGAACTGGCATTGAGTCTATCACCGTCTATTGACCCATGATAAAAGAAGTCTGGTTTCTTACTCTTAAGGAGTTAATAAATATCCTCCAACATCAGAACAGGGGTCACAAATGCATCCACTTTCACAAAGATCTTGCAGTATTCTGCTTGCCTCTTCTTAGAGGTCATGTCTATAAAAAGCATCTAGAGTTAGCCAGTCTGACGAACTCAGCTACATGGGGAGTTTTGAGGATTGAAACTGAGTCCTTTCAGAAATTTTTCCTTCACTGCCCCAAGAACTCCTCTGATTGAGGAAGCCAGGAGATTTCATGGTGGTATGGTGTCTTGTTTTTCTGACCGAATTTTGACAACACAGCAGATAAAGCCAAAGAGTTAACATCATGCTCTTTGCATTGGGAATATCTACTGGATAAGTTCATTCCAACAGAAATCACAGCATCAGTTCAGTTCAGTCACTCAGTCGTGTCTGACTCTTCGCGACCCCATGAATTGCAGCACACCAGGCCTCCCTGTCCATCACCAACTCCCGGAGTTCACTCAAACTCATATCCATTGAGTTGGTGATGCCATCCAGCTGTCTCATTCTCTGTTGTCCCCTTTTCCTCCTGCCCCCAATCCCTCCCAGCATCAGAGACTTTTCCAGTGAGTCAACTCTTCACATGAGGTGGCCAAAGTACTGGAGTTTCAGCTTTAGCATCATTCCTTCCAAAGAATACCCAGAAATCACAGCATAGTTGAGTTTTATTTTATTCTATAATATGGCCTCTGGCAAAAGTCCCCAGTGCCCCTTTTGGGAAAGGATCAATAAACACATCGGTCTGAGGACAGATTCTTTTCAAGGATGCTACACACTCTGGAATTTTCAGGTTTAGAGCCAGTGACTGTTTAACATCTGTTCACAAACTCAAACATGTCTTTTTAGTCCTAAGCCACTTGAACCACCTTGGCTCCAAAGTCAGCTAGAATCATGCCACAGATGGAAGATAGAAAATTTCCAGCCAACTCTAGTACCAGCACTGAGCTTCAAGCCATGTCAGTTTTACACACAGAAAACTAGGAATAGCTGAGATGAGCCTGCAGCTTTGTTTTTAAATGTAAGCTCAGGACTTTCTGAAGACACACTAAAAAAAGAAAAGGCCCATCCATCAAAAAATCAGTAAAAAACTTTTAAAATTTGTTGTCTGTCTTCCATCTTCCACTTCTCCTGTAGCCTATCTCCTGTAACGTAATAAGTACAGTTATAATAAGTTCCCTACATATGAATGAGTTCCTTTCGAGAGCAGGTTCATCAGTTCAATTTGTTTGCAAGCTCAGAGAAGTAAGAAGTAAGTCTAAGCTGCAATTTCACTCTTGCTTGCTGTTGATGAAATGCACATTTGCATCTTTGAAAGTTTGCAGCCTGAGGAAGGTTTATATGTAGGAGATTTACTGTACTAAATAAATACAAGTATTTCTCTGCTTGAGATCTTGTTCTGCAGAAGTAAAATATAGTCACATAAATGGCCCTTTTCTGAAATCATAACAATTCTTTACTAATCAGAAGCTTAAAGATAAATTGGATGGAGGGATAGACATTTTTTTATTGGCTAAGAGCAACAGCTGGCTCCCTTTGCAGGGATGTTACCCCTGAAAGGGAGTCTGCTAATAGATAGTCCAATAAGAGAGAAACACAGCACAAAATTTCTTCCCCTACCAGTGCCAACAGAGTATGAATGTAAGATTTTGAAAATGTTCAAATGTTCTCCAGTTTGCAGGTATACACAGAGAAAAATGTATTGTCTTTCGAGTTCATCAAGTCAATTTCTGCTTAGTGAAAAATTAGAATTATCTGAAGAATAACAATTTAGTTATTTGTATTAAGGCTCTAAACACTAGTGTTATGTTTAGACTTCTGAAAATTCCCTAGAATCCTGGATTTGGGGTTTGGCAGGAAGATAAACAGTGAAAGTCTGCTCCATCAGTCAGGAAAGAGACAGTGTCAGCAGAGGGCACCGGGAAGAGAAGGGGGTATGCTCAAGGAGGTGACTTTTCGAGTCTTCCAGTTCCTCGCTGGAGATACACTGGCTGGAGCTGATGGCCACTGTAAGGGCTTGCCTTGATTTAGGAAAGGCCAAGACTCTAATTTCCCACCCACATCTCCGTGGACTCCCAGCATACTTACTACACTTTCCTACAAGTTTGCAAAGTATGACTTCAGGCAAATCAGTTTGGTATTTTGTGGGAACAATATCCTTCTCTACCATAGGTTATCCAAGAATGAGTTGTCTTTGCCCATGCACAATGCCCTTGCAATGACATCATACTGGCCCCTCTATAGCAGGAATAATCCATTCATGGCAGAAAAGAGACTATGCTCAAAAGGACTGATTTACCAGAAAAAGATTTTCCAGTGTCACGAAGGCAAATCTAGATCTACTACTCCCAGTAATTTTAGACATTACCCTATTAAGACTGCCGTTGAGTTGTTTCTGAATAGTGTGAAACAATGAGAAGAGGACTTGTCAAATACTAGTCTAAATGTCATCATTTTATCCATTTTACTGATAAACTTTTAGAGTCATGGCCACAAGTGAACTTCTTTCATACCTATTGCATAGTATGCACAGAATCTCAAAAATTTTAGTTCTCTACTATATACTGACAAAAACAGAATTACCTTTGTACAATGACCTTTGCCATTGACTGTAAAACTATCTGTTAGAGCAAAAGGTTGAAAACAACATGCTGCTGCTGCTGCTGCTAAGTCGCTTCAGTTGTGTCCGACTCTGTGCGACCCCATAGACAGCAGCCCACCAGGCTCCGCCATCCCTGGGATTCTCCAGGCAAGAACACTGGAGTGGGTTGCCATTTCCTTCTCCAATGCATGAAAGTGAAAAGTGAAAGTGAAGTTGCTCAGTCGTGTCTGACCCTCCGCGACCCTAAGTCTCATTAAATAAGAAAGTACTTAAAATGGAACATGAAGAAAAAGGAAGATGCCTATAGATGGCAGTGGAGTGATCTCCGTATGTATGAAGGGGTAGAAAAACATGCTAGTAAGCCACCTCTTATCAAAGAGGAGGGGAATATAAATGGTTGTAAGCCTCCGCTTATACATTTTATAAATAATGACAGGATGAAATACACACTAATGAAGATATAAAATATCTCAATAATTTTTATATTGCTTACAGGTTGAAGGCTTCCCAGGTGGTGCTAGTGGTAAAGAATCCACCTGCCAATGCAGGAGACCTAAAAGACACATGTTAGACCCCTGGGTTGGGAAGTTCCCCTGGAGGAGGGCATGGCAACCCACTCCAGTGTTCTTGCCTGGAGAATCCCATGGACGGAGGAGGCTGGTGGGCTATATAGGCCATGTGGTCACAAAGAGTCCGACATGACTGAACGACTAACACAACACAAGTTTGAGACAGTGTGAAATATCCAAGCAGAGATGTCAAATATCCAGTTAGATATGTGATCCTAGAGTTCAGAGCAGAAGTCTTAGATGAACATAAAAGTTTGGGTAGCTTTTTTTCAGTCTAGGAATGGTATTTTTTGTTGTTGTTTAGTCACTAAGTCATGTCCAACTCTTTGTGGACCTATGGACTGTAGCCCATTAGGCTCCTCCATCCATGGGATTCTCCAGGCAAGACTACTGGAGTGGGCTGCCATCTCCTCCTCCAGAGGAATGGCATTTATACCTGTACATATACCTGTTCTCCCTACAGAGCAAGTTGAGTAACTTTGTGCTAAGCAGGATGATGAAAGGCTTTCTCCCAAACTGTCAAAAAGCATAATTTATTGCTGAACATTTATGCGTGCAGAGGAGAGAGAACACTTGTCTCCTTCCTACTCTGAAGGAGACACAACAAAAGCAGACACAAAGATTAGTTAAGAAGTTGGTCAAATTTTCTAGAAAGATCCTTTAAAGAATGTCTCTCTTTTCCAACCTTTGTCACAGTTTCATCTCAAGAGTCACTGTTTGTTGTTTAAGTTGGTTTGGAAGTGACTCTACCCTGATTTATGAGATGTGAAGCAATGCTGTGTGTCCGAAAGTGGAAACTTTCTAACTGGAGTGTGAATGTGAATTCTCTGCCATCCTTTCCAAACACTGTGGCTTTGGGCATTCTTAACTTCTCTGCATCTTCTCACTTATAAACTCAGAATAACAATGCCCATTTTTCTTAGAGTGAGAGATGAAGCATGTTCACAGCATAACCCATGGCAAACTTGCAGTGACTTTCAAATGTTGTTATGACTGAGAAAGTTATAAAACACTTTTTAGCACAGAGTTTTTCACCTGGATTATGGTGGCACATATGAGAGACATGAATAGCTGGTTTATATGTCTGCACTTGGCCTGAAAGCTTAGGGAATAGAGAGACATAGAGGGTGGGATGGAGAAGTCCACCATGTGTACGGGGAATTGAATATTCCCTAGAGGGTCTCCACCAGGTCTGTACCTGCCAACCAACCACACTGATGACTTCCTTCTTTGCAGTTGAGATTCCAGACAATCTAGGGACCCTAGAAGCAGACATGTAAGTGTGCTGGTGACAGAATGGGTAAAAGGCTCTGCCTTTGTCTCCTGGAGCCTGGGGTAAGGAGGAAACACTGCACTTGTGAAGCCTTCTGTTTTTTTCCTCCCCAGAGTGAGTGTCTTTAAAAAAAAAAAAAGAAAGAAAAACCTTACCATTTGGGAGTGAGGGTTGCAAGTGATTCTGCATTTTGAAGCAGAAGCTGAACTATTTTCTCTCCCTTTATTTGAGAAGAAAACCCATGTTGTCTTACTCTTGATGGTATTAGGCAAGAGTGTGTCCTATATTCTTGGGGAAAACTTGAATCAGGGAAATGGTCTAAATGCAGGTGTTTCAGACACTGAATGTTGACAAGTGGGCTGAGCTATTCTAGCTCAGAAATCTGCAGAGTAGGAAAGTGTTGGGTGTCCCCTCCACCTCTGACTGGAATTCGGGAGGGACAGAGTCTCAGGACAGGGACAAGAGACTCCTACTGGAGTCTGCTTTAGAGAAAGACAGCCAGTAAGAGACTCCTGGGGGGAGCACCACCCATGGATTTTGGTAGTGATATCTGATTGTGACTGGTTTTTCTTTTCACCATTTCCACTATCACGACCACCATCAACAGTCATAACCATAAAGGCGGACACATTTAAAGTGCTGTCCTAAGCCCTTAACTTATTTAACTTCTATGCAGAGTACATCATGAGAAATGCTGGGCTGGAAGAAGCACAAGCTGGAATCAAGATTGCTGGGAGAAATATCAATAACCTCAGATATGCAGATGACACTACCCTTATGGCAGAAAGTGAAGAGGAACTAAAAAGCCTCTTGATGAAAGTGAAAGAGGAGAGTGAAAAAGTTGGCTTAAAGCTCAACTTCAGAAAATGAAGATCATGGCATCTGGTACCATCACTTCATGGCAAATATATGGGGAAACAGTGGAAACAGTGTCAGACTTTATTTTTGGGGGCTCCAAAATCACTGCCTATGGTGACTGCAGCCATGAAATTAAAAGACGCTTACTTCTTGGAAGGAAAGTTATGATCAACCTAGATAGCATATTAAAAAGCAGAGATATTACTTTGCCAACAAAGGTCCGTCTAGTCAAGGCTATGGTTTTTCCAGTGGTCATGTATGGATGTGAGAGTTGGACTGTGAAGAAGGCTGAGCGCCGAAGAATTGATGCCTTTGAACTGTGGTGTTGGAGAAGACTCTTGAGAGTCCCTTGGACTGCAAGGAGATCCAACCAGTCCATCCTAAAGGAGATCAGTCCTGGGTGTTCCTTGGAAGGAATGATGCTAAAGCTGAAACTCCAATACTTTGGCCACCTCATGTGAAGAGTTGACTCACTGGAAAAGACCCTGATGCTGGGAGGGATTGGGGGCAGGAGGAGAAGGGAATGAGAGAGGATGAGATGGCTGGATGGCATCACCAACTCGATGGACATGAGTTTGAGTGAACTCTGGGAATTGGTGATGGACAGGGAGGCCTGGAATGCTGCAATTCATGGGGTCGAAAAGAGTCGGACACGACTGAGCAACTGAACTGAACTGAAGCACTTAACACAAACATGCACAGGTGATCCTCAGCTCTATGCAGAAAAGTACTCTTATTCTGCCCACTTTTCATATGAGGAAACCAAAGCACAGAGAGATTAAGTAACTTGCTTAAGTTCATTCAGATAAGAGGTGTCTTTCCTGCATTATAATCTCTATATACGTTAGAGTCAAGCCTTTGTAAAACTTTTATCGAACACTTGAATCTAAAGCTAGCTAAGTTTTGGGGAATTGAAGTAGGAGCTATTCCTGTGCTTTGTGTAAACCAGTGGAAAGTAAAGAGCAGGAGTAAAAAGGAGATGATGAAATAGAGTGAGTATAGAATATGGAATATTGTTTCAGGGAACTTGGTTGAGAAGGAAGTGGGAGAGAGAGGGCTATGGCCAGAAGGAGACAGAGGGTCAACTGATATTTTTTAGGTGAGAAAGTATTTGTGAATATTTAGAAGGTGAAAAGAGATACTAAGATGGGAGAAGGGCTGAAGACATAAGATCCATTGGGGACTTCTCTGGTAGTCTAGCGATTAGGACTCGGCCTTTCCACTGCAGAGGGTGAGGGTTCGATCCCTGGTCAGGGAACTAAGATCCTACATGCCCTGAAGGTGGGAAGAAGTGGACTTAAGAGTATAGGTGATGTAGCCCTTGGACAGGAAATGACATGACTCACCTGGAGTGCCTGGAGAGATGGAGAGAAGGAGGTAGGCAGGTGACTAATAAGTTGATGTGTTTGTTTTAAATGTTGATATAATTCATACCTTATGACTTTCAATTTCTTTATGAAAAAAGGACCCATCTTTGGACAAACATAGAGACTGTGGGGTTTGAGTAGGGAATTGGAGGAGAGAAGTAAAGTTTTGAAGCCATTGCTGAGTGGAAAGGGGACTGACAAAAAACAAGAGAAAGGATTTTTGAAAGATGTTCAGGGTCCAACTTGGGAGGATACTAGGAGTTTGTAGTAGCTCCAACATATTCTACTTTGCAATTTGCTCAGTGACAGTCAGCAGCATTAGGGACAGATTATCAGACTGATCCAGGGGTTTAACTGGGCTTGGCAGGGGAAGGACAAGGGTTTAAAGAGCTAAGAATGTCTATGAGAAAGAATGTGGTTTAGGGGATCAATCCTGCAACCCAATCTGGATCAAGGAGTTAGACCAAGAAAGGGCTTTGAGGTTGTAAGAAATGAAGGGATGTACAGCAGGCAGAGTCAAGAGCAGGCGAGGAGGGATGAACTGAGAGGGTGTGAGGCTGTGGTTAGAGATGGGGGCATTAGAGGTTTCAGAGATGAAATCGTTCTGGGTGATGACAAGGTCTGGGATGTGGAGATACAAGTCAGAATGGGAAGTGGAAAGAAGAAACCACTGGAATTGTTGTTCAGTTGCTAAGTTGTGTCTGACTCTTTTGTGACCCCCATGGACTGTAGCTCACCAGGCTCCTCTGTCCAGGGGATTTCTTAGGCAAGAACACTTTAGTGGGTTGCCATTTCCTTCTCCCGGGGTTCTTCCCGACCCAGGGATTGAACCCACATCTCCTGCATTGTAAGCAGATTCTTTACCACTGAACCATCTGTGAAGACCAACCATTGGGGAGAAGGTCTTAATAGACCTGGAGGATGGAACTCCGTGTGTGTGCTGCCTACATGGATACTGCGGTGACCCAAGAACTGGTGGCAGGACAGGAGACAGAGAGGAAGGCTATGGTATTTGTGCCAAAGTTCTCTGGGAAAGTGGGGAGTGACCAGGATGTCAACAGAGGGCAGGGATGAGCCAGGTGGCATGAGCGGCCAAGGAGGCAGGTTTGGCCATGGGAAAGGGAAAAGCCTTGAGGTTAAGGGCACAGGCTTTGAAGCTAAATAAACGTGGATTCCAATCTTAATTCTGCAACTTGCAAGTGTGGGACTTGGGCCAAATTACATAGCCTTGCAGTTCTTAGATTTTTTTTGTCCACCAAGTCGGGATAATTATACATATTCTGACCTCCCAGTGAGGAGAGTGTACAGCACAGTCCTGACATATGATAAGCACCTGATAAAAGCTTCCCTCTGCCTGGAATCCCCTTATTTTCTCATTTAGTGAAATTCATGCTTTTCTAGTAGATTCAGATCAAACAGCAACTCAACACCACCCAGTTTTCTATATTCCCTGGGTTCAAACTGCTCTTTCCCCTTGCTAACTTCTGTAGCAGGTTTTGAACTTTTCTCCTGAAGTTATAGCTCTTATTCTTTACCTTATAGTTCCTTTTGGTAGTCTCTTTTACCCCTATTAGATTAAAAACTTACAGAGACAGGGAACAATAGCTTGCTTGCTTGGGTTTCAACCAAATGATCAATAAAATATTTGTTGAATTTTTCCCATTTGATTCCCAGTGTTATTCTAATTTAAATTTAAATTGCTTTGTAAAGCCTTATAACTGATCAGAAGAAGCAAAACCTTTTAAAATTGATAACAAAAAATCTTGGTGCCAGAAATTCTAAACACAAAGACTAGAGATTTTAGGAGAAAGATTGTGAGATCATACCCACAATTATATAGCATTTGATAGTTCTGGAATCAAAAGATTTCATGTGAAAGAGGCAAGTCATTCATAACCTTAACTGACAGTAAATATGTGTTCTAAAATCAGTGCATTGTAATTCAACACATATGTCTTATCTTGAGCCAATGTTTTCATCTGTTTTTCACTGTACCTTTAGCCATATAGAAATCTCCATTCATTTCAGGGGAAGGAAACATTAAAGAATTTTATTGTCTTACCAGGATATGCAAGAATACCCTGAAAGACAGAAATCAAATTGTCGTTAAAATCTCCTTAACAGTAAGCATAGGGCTGCACAAAGAGGACTCCTCCCACCTTCTATGTACATAAAAAGCCACAGAAAGGAAGAAATTACTGATATGCACAGCATGCATGAATCTCAGCAGGGTGTTAAACAAAGGGAACCAGACACAGAAGAGTTAACACTTCTGATTACATTTGTATGAAATTCTAGAAAAGGCAAGACTAGTCTCCAATGACAGAAAGCATTGCTTGTCTGAGGGCTGGGGAATGGCTGCCAAGGGACAAGTGACTATTTGGGGATGCCGGAAGTGATCTGTACACCTCAACAGGGGCTTCCCAGGTGGCGCTAGTGGTAAAGAACCCGCCTGCCAATGCAGGAGATATGAGATGCAGGTTCCATCCCTGGGATAGGAAGATCCCCTGGAGAAGGAAATGGCAACCCACTCCAACATTCTTGCCTGGAGAATCCCATGGACAGAGAAGCCTAGTGGGCTACAGTCCATAAAATCACAAAGAGTCGGACATGACTGAAGTGACTTAGCGTCATCATTAATCATCTCAACAGGAGGGTAAGTGACCTGGATATGTGCATTTGTCAAAATTCATAGAGCTGTACATTGAAAATGGGTGAATTTTATTTTAAACAAGTTAAACCTCAACAAATATGGCTTTTTAAACTGAAGTTTATAACTCTAGTATAAATCAAGTTAATCTGACCAGGACCCTTTTGAGAGATGGGGTTATCAGCAACATTTCTAGATAGTTGGTGGGATGGAGAAGGCTTACAAGGAATTAATTAAGAGGTTCTAAAATGTTTGTTTTTAAGCAGTTACAATAACAAAATAGGTTTTTTTTTCCAAGGCTGAAATTCGCCTTTCTCTTCCTGTTGGACCAAAAGAGATGGAGGAAGCAAACAACCAAGGGTGGATGAAGGCTTTTCCCTGACAAGGTCATTCATACGTGTCCTTCCTGACCCACCGCAAGCCTGGGTCAATGGGAGGCTTGCTTTTGAAAGCAAAATCACATGCAGGACCCACAGATTCAGGAGCTAGGAGCAAATCCCAGGACATTCTCTAACACATTCAATACACTTAAGACTGGTTATGCTGTGCTAAGTCACTTCAGTCGTGTCCAACTCCTTGCAACCCCATAAACTGCAGCCCTCCAGGCTCTTCTGCCCATGGGATTCTCCCAGCAAGAATACTGGAGTGAGTTGCCATGCCCTCCTCCAGGGGTCTTCCCAACCCAAGGATCAAACCTGTGTCTCTTGCACTGGCAGACAGGGTCTTTACCACTAGCGCCACCTGGGAAGACCAAGAGTGGTCATACTGAGCAGTAATTATTAACAGTTGAAAACTAGAAAGCTTGTTCATAACTTATCTTTGATGAGTGTTTCTTAAAATTTTTTCACACATGCATCATCAAGCTAGATATAATTAGAAACATTATCATATTTTGTATTTAGTTGTTTAACAAAGTGGTTTTAAAAAAAAATCATATCTCATTGGTGGAAAAGTTCTCCAGTCCTGTGTCTGGAAAGAATCCATCTGTTTGGACAAGGAGACTTTGCCCAGACATCACCAAAAGTTGTAAACTAACTGTTATAGATGAGGGCAGAAAGGTTTTGGAAGGCTAACCTGCCAAGCTTTAATCAAGAAGAAATAATCACCAAACAGCATTTTATACCATTGGGTCTCATTTGTCTTTTATTAGTTTAGTCTCCCAAACAAGGGCAAAGACCCTAGTCTGTGTCTCAGGACACCTACCATACTTAAATTTGGCCCCCCAGCCCCATAGGGCTTGTTTGCTTGCCTCTCCGCGTGGCTTGTGCGATCTTAATTCCCCAATTAGTGACCGAATCTGGGACTATAGCAGTGAAAGCACTGAGCTTTGATCACTGGATCACCAGGGGATTCCCATAGTGCTTTCTTTCTAACGAGTATTTTATCCATGGGTCTTGACTCAGGCCCCCTACCTGAAACCTGAAGCTTGTCCCCACTTACCAGGCTTCCATCTATGTTGTTTTCTAACATCCTGAGTACACATCTCCTTAACTAACCCAGCCCTAGAATTCCATATTTCTGACAGTCTGTCTATGGGCACTCACTCCCCTTCATTTTTCCCACCCCCTGCCAGATGGCCTGAGGCTCTGTGCTCTTCCTTGATGCTGCTAATACCCTTTGTATGCAGCTTCCCATCTTTCTTCTCCAAAGAGATTTCACTCTGGTAGTCAGCAGAAACAAGGAAGGTACATTCCTTATGCCCCAAGGCAGGTATGAAAGTGAAAGTTGCTCAATTGTGTCTGACTCTTTGTGACCCCATGGACAATAAAGTCCATGGAATTCTCCAGGCCAGAATACTGGAGTGGGTAGCCTTTCCCTTCTCCAGGGGATCTTCCCAACCCAGGGATCGAACCCAGGTCTCCTGCATTGCAGGCAGATTCTTTACCAGTTGAGCCACAAGGGAAGTCCAAGAATACTGGAATGGGTAACCTATCTCTTCTCCAGCAGATCTTCCTGACCCAGGAATCGAAGCAGGGTCTCCAGCATTGCAGATGGATTCTTTACCAACTGAGCTATCAGGGAAGCCTATAAGGCAGGTATATTTAGCTCCAAACACCAGGAGGGGTCTCAGAATACAGACATACAGGTTAAAATTTTTAAAAGTAATGCTATCTGAGTATAACAAATTTCCACAACCGCAACTATATCTGGCATCCACACCCAGGAAGATTTGGTGATTCTTTCCATCCCGAGTTCCCACTGTGAACTGAAGCACACCAGGCAATTATATTCCTGCACCCAGGGCTCACAGGGGTTTTGAGCTTGGGACAGCACTCAAGTCCCCAAACAATGTAAAGAAGCTATACCTGGACATTTTTTTTTCCAAAAAGGAATTTTCTCTTTCCTGATGGAATTTATTCAGAAAACTGATTCTCAATTTTATGCTGGCAGTCCTACACTACAAAGCATTTGTAGTCATTTTTTCTCCCCAAATTCTCATTTCCACTAATTCTAAAGATTTCAGTAGTTGATATACATCCTGAGAGAAGTCATCAGGAAAAACTATGAAGATTTTTAAAATAAAAATTAGAGACCATCAAATATTCATCCTACTCTATTCAGATTTTTTAAATAAAAATTAGAGACCATCAAATATTCTTCCTACTCTATTCTATTCTATTCCAAAACAGAAGAGACAGGGAATTCTCTGACTTCTGAATGCAATTGGGAGGCAGGAATAAAATGGGAAAATCTCAAAAAGAACATGACTATCTCTTTATAATGTTTGACAAAGAGCTGCTGCTGCTGCTGCTAAGTCACTTCAGTTATGTCCAACTCTGAGCAACCCCATAGACAGCAGCCCTCCAGGCTCCTCTGTCCACAGGATTCTCCAGGCAAGAATACTGGAGTGGGTTGCCAGTTCCTTCTCCCTGACAAACAGCAAATGCTTACAAAGAGAGATGAGCAGAAATTAATCATAAGGGCAGAGACCTTTGGCATATAATCTGCTGCTGCTGCTGCTAAGTCACTTCAGTTGTGTCCGACTCTGTGCAACCCCATAGATGGCAGCCCACCAGGCTCCCCCATCTCTGGGATTCTCCAGGCAAGAACACTGGAGTGGGTTGCCATTTCCTTCTCCAATGCATGAAAGTGAAAAGTAAAAGTGAAGTCGCTCAGTCATGTCTGACTCTTCGCGACCCCATGGACTGAAGCCTATCAGGCTCCTCCATCCATGGGATTTTCCAGGCAAGAGTACTGGAGTGGGTTGCCATTGCCTTCTCCAGGCATATAATCTAAAACCGTAATATTCGGTGATTATTTCATAGGATGGAAGATTTTGAGTGGAAGGTCACATTATTTTATGATTATTTTAGTTAGTAGACATGAAACAAGAAAGCAGAGTCTGTGAAACAGTCATCATAAGCTCGCACTTCCTCCAGTGAGGGACATTTAAAAGCATTTTCAGGGGGTTTTTAGAGGCCAATTTGGCCATTTTCATCAGTTCACTTTACACGCAATTCACCACAAACCAGACAGATGGGAAAAGCTGCACAGCTGCTCAGCAGAGTGGAAAAGAGAAAATATTTCTCCCTCCACTTGAGATGGCAAAAGCATGTGGTCATTCTGAAAGAAAAGTGATTTTCAATCATTTCTGTTGTCTCTCCTAGGAAGGAAGCATGAGAATGGGGAGTCAAAATAAATGCAGAGCTAAATAATTTACAATGATTTCAAAGATGTTTTCTGTCCCTATTCAAATAAATAAGGCTGTGCCTTAGGTTCTAAGAGTTGTCATTTCTGGTTACCATGATAATTTACACACACACGCACACAAGCAGCGCCTTGTTCCACCCAGTCCAGGACTTGGTGTCAGACAAAGGCTACAAGTGACATCTTTTAGCAAGATATGATTATCAGCTCTCAAATGTTAGGATTGTAAACAAAAAGTATCCGTTATCCTTATTAATCCCACATGGCCCTCAAATTCTCTATACACTGTCTTTTTAGCCACCACATCTGTAAAGGAGAGCTAGAGTCCATGACCGCAGTCCTGAACAGTTGTCCTTGATCCAAATGCTCTGACTTCCTCTCATCCTCCACCCCTGGCTGCATGTTCTTCAGTTCAGTTCAGTTCAGTCACTCAGTCGTGTCCGACTCTTTGCGACCCCAAGAATCGAAGCACGCCAGGACTCCCTGTCCATCACCAACTCCCGGAGTTCACTCAGACTCACATCCATCGAGTCAGTGATGCCATCCAGCCATCTTATCCTCTGTCATCCCCTTCTCCTCCTGCACCTAATCCCTCCCAGCATCAGAGTCTTTTCCAAAGAGTCAACTCTTCGTATGAGGTGGCCAAAGTACTGGAGTTTCAGCTTTAGCATCATTCCTTCCAAAGAAATCCCAGGGCTGATCTCCTTCAGAATGGACTGGTTGGATCTCCTTGCAGTCCAAGGGACTCTCAAGAGTCTTCACAAAAACATCGATTCTTCGGCGCTCAGCTTTCTTCACAGTCCAACTCTCACATCCATACATGACCACTGGAAAAACCATAGCCTTGACTAGACGGACCTTTGTTGGCAAAGTAATGTCTCTGCTTTTGAATATGCTATCTAGGTTGGTCATAACTTTCCTTCCAAGGAGTAAGCATCTTTTCATTTCATGGCTGCAGTCACCATCTGCAGTGATTTTGGAGCCCAGAAAAATAAAGTCTGACACTGTTTCCACTATTTCCCCATCTATTTCCCATGAAGTGGTGGGACCAGATGCCATGATCTTCATTTTCTGAATGTTGAGATTTAAGCCAATTTTTTCACTCTTCTCTTTCACTTTCATCAAGAGGCTCTTTAGTTCCTCTTCACTTTCTGCCATAAGGGTGGTATCATCTGCATAGCCAATGTTATTGATATTTCTCCCGGCAATCTTGATTCCAGCTTGTGCTTCTTCCAGTCCAGCATTTCTCATGATGTACTCTGCAGATAAGTTAAATAAGCAGGGTGACAATATACAGCCTTGACATACTCCTTTCCCTACTTGGAACCAGTCTGTTGTTCCATGTCCAGTTCTAACTGTTGCTTCCTGATCTGCATATAGGTTTCTCAAGAGGCAGGTCAGGTGGTCTGGTATTCCCATCTCTTTCAGAATTTTCCACAGTTTATTGTGATCCACACAGTCAAAGGCTTTGGCATAGTCAATAAAGCAGAAATAGATGTTTTTCTGGAACTCTCTTGCTTTTTTGATGATCCAGCAGATGTTGGCAATTTGATCTCTGGTTCCTCTGCCTTTTTGAAAACCAGCTTGAACATCAGGAGGTTCACTGTTCATGTATTGCTGAAGCCTGGCTTGGAGAATTTTGAGCATTACTTTACTAGCGTGTGAGATGAGTGCAATTGTGCAGTAGTTTGAGTATTCTTTGGCATTGTTTCCATTCTGACTTTATCCTAGTTTGACCCTCGACACAATTTTCCTACCCGTGTCTTGTCTCCTCCCAACAGCAATTAGGGTTCCCCATCAGTGGTGAACCCGGAAGGTTCCCCATCAGTGGTGAACCCGGAAGGTTCCCCATCAGTGGTGAACCCGGAAGGTTCCCCATCAGTGGTGAGCCAGGAAGGTTCCCCATCACCGGTGAGCCAGGAAGGTTCCCCATCAGTGGTGAGCCAGGAAGGTTCCCCATCACTGGTGAGCCAGGAAGGCTCCCCATCACTGGAGAGCCAGGAAGGTTCCCCATCAGTGGTGATGAGGGTTCCATCATTGGTGCCCTCCCTCAGCAAGCACCCGTTCCAAAGTGTCTTTGCTGTGGATCTTCCTGACCCAGGTTTATTATTGCCTTTTCTGCATAAATCAATCAAAACAAATCATAAAGATGTAAGTATATTATTCTGATCTTATTCTGATCTTTTCTGGAAGTAATGAGTACAGTTTATTCATTGCAGCATTTCAAGCATGGAGACAGAGTAGGACATTTATTCTGTTTTTCCCACACCCTTCCTAGTAATCATTACTATTTGGCTGTTTGTTCTGGTTCCATTCTCTGGGTCAATGGGTTGAACATTCTATTGGTGACTTCTCAACACTTTCCTAGGTTGTGACAATTATTTCAGCAAGTATCACTTATGAGACAGAGTCATTTCCCTGCATGGATTTGCACATACCCACATACAAACTCAATACTGCTCTTCTGGCTGTTCTGTGAGTCTCTGGTGATCTTTGGGTTCACTAACATCACCCCAGATCAACATTTGACTCTATAAACAGAATTAGTACCATCTGCAGACTTGGAACATTCATTGTGCACTTTCTCTTTTATTTCTAATAAGTATATGAAGAAGCCTTAGGCTCTGTTCCAATCTCATTTCAATTTTGAATGTCAAGCCTATGCTTAGAAAAGATTCCAGTCAACTAGCCAACCAACTAGACTTTACTGAGAACGAACATTAATGGGCAGAAGACTGTGGGGATCAGGAGCATATTTATGTCTGACCAGTTTGTCGAGACTGGAAGTTTGAGTCATAGTTTTTGGCTCACAGGGTGCCCCTGAGAGGCTGCCTAGAAATAAAAATAACGCTGACTGCTCAACAGTTTTCTATTGAAGCACAGTGTTCCTATAAAATTAAAGTTGCATAATTTGGTCAATAAATCCACACTTTCATCCCACTCCTTCCTAACGGCTTAGCTTCACCTCTTCTGTTAATAGGTTACTATATCCTGTTTATCCACTTACCCATTTCAAAAAAACAGTTTGGGAGTTGGAACCTCCCTCTAGCTTCTCCTCCAAGGGTAATTCTGGAGAAAGGCACATTCTTCCTTGCCTTAAAAAGAAAAGAAAAAATCAGAAAATGAATAATTAGCAATATCAAGTGCCAGCACTGAGTAGCTTCTTTTCTTCAAATTGATTCTGAGTATTGTATTTGCATTCTCCTCAAGGGAGCTCTCCCTTTTCTTGGGAAGCCTGTCTGATTTTGAATTGTTCTTGACCTGGAACATTCTCAGAAGGTCTCCTTGTCAGGGCCAAACAAGCATGACTTCCAGCCTCCAGAGAGCCCCTGACGCCGCTGGGTAAACTCTCTGTATTTTCTCAGAAGGCATCTTACTTGTTATCCTTGAGAGCCTTTCTAATCCAATCCTCTCCACAGAGAGTGAAGACAGCTGCAGGGTAAAGGCAAGGTTAAGACTGTGGGCTCTAGGATCGGGTTACCCGATATGAGTCTGGATTCTGTGAGATCTTGGGCAAATTAGTTCATCCATCTCCATGCTTCCCTTTCCTCTGCCTCAGATAATAACAGAATAGCCCATCACAGTGCCAGTCTGAGGATAAAATGAGTTCCTATGGAGGAAATGTCTGGAAGAGTGTAGAACGTAGCAAGTGTTGATAAGCACCAGTATTAGTGTGATTTTGAAAAAATCTATCAATGGGAAAACCACTCAACTCTTGACACCAAACCTACACACTAACTTGCGTTTACTTAGGCCCTGTCCTCTGTCCTCCTATTGTCAAAGGAGAGATTCTAAATTTTAGGCTGTCTAAGGTCAAATCCTCCCCCTGTACATCAGATACACCCCATGAGCCCCTCTTCCTCAGGGATCTCATAAATTGTTACCCTTCACCCTTTTTCTCTCTTACATCTTTAATCTCACTCCCCTCTTTACTATAATTTCTCTCCTCAGCATTAAACATATTCAAGACCTTCTCATTAAAAATAATAATAATAATCTCTCTTATTAATCTGCTACTGCTCATTTCGGTTCAGTTCAGTTCAGTTGCTCAGTCGTGTCCAACTCTTTGCGACCCCATGGACTGCGGCATGCAGGCTTCACTGTCCATCACCAACTCCCGAAGCTTACTCAAATTCACATCCATTGAGTGGGTGATGCCATCCAACCATCTCATCCTCTGTTGTCCCCTTCTCCTCCTGCCCTCAATCTTTCCTAGCATCAGGGCCTTTTCCAAAGAGTCAGTTCTTCACATCAGGTGGCCAAAGTATTGGAGTTTCAGCTTCAGCATCAGTCCTTCCAATGAATATTCAGGACTGATTTCCTTTAGGATGGACTGGTTGGATCTCCTTGCAGTCCAAGGGACTCTCAAGAGTCTTCTCCAACACCACAGTTCAAAAGCATCAATTCTTTGGTGCTCAGCTTTCTTTACAGTCCAACTCTCACATCCATACATGACTACTGGAAAAACCATAGTTTTTACTAGATTGACCTTTGTTGGTAAAGTCATGTCTCTGCTTTTGAATATGCTATCTAGGTTGGTCATAACTTTTCTTCCAAGGAGCAAGCATCTTTTAATTTCATGGCTGCAGTCACCATCTGCAGTGATTTTGGAGCCCAAGAAAATAAAGTCTGTCACTGTTTCCATTGTTTCCCCATCTATTTACCACCAAGTGATGGGACCAGATGCCATTATCTTAGTTTTCTGAATGTTTAGTTTTAAGCCAGCTTTTTCACTCTCCTCTTTCACTTTCATCAAAAGGCTTTTTAGTTCTTCTTCACTTTCTACCATAAGGGTGGTGTCGTCTGCATATCTGAGGTTATTGATGTTTCTCCTGGCAATCTTGATTCCAGCTTGTGCTTCATCCAGCCCAGCGTTTCTCATGATGTACTCTGCATATAAGTTAAATAAACAGGATGACAACATACAGCCTTGACATACTCCTTTCCTGATTTGGAACCAGTCTGTTGTTCCAAGTCCAATTCTAATTGTCTCATTAAAAATACTAATAATAATCTCTCTCAACTGCTATACCTACTATTATTGAATACTTTTTTTTATTGGAGTATAATTGTGTGACTTAGCAACTAAACAATTGCTGTACAACGTTTTTGTTGTACAACAGAGTGAATCAGCTATATGTATACATATATCCCCTCCCTCTTGAACCTCCCTCCCCACTCCTTATCCCACCCCTCTAGGTCATCAAAGAGCACTGAACTGAGCTCCCTCTCCTATACAGCAGCTTCCCATAGCTATCTATTTTACACGTGGTAGTGTATATATGTCAGTCCTGATCTCCCAATGTTTCCCTTATCTCTCAGCATCTCTGCAAAGATGAGATGCTTGGAAGAGTTAGTTATCTCTGCTGTGTGGTAGAGATAACTCATCACTCCTCATGATGCCTCAGCTCCTCATGTGTGGTCCACGGTCCTTTCGCTCCACTAAAACTGCTTTCAATCTTTTGTTCTCATGAAACCCAGGGGACACTTTTCAGTCCTAATATTACTTGAACTCTTCACAGCATTCAACATTGGTGAACAGTCTTTCCTTATAGAAACCTTTTCCTTAGTTTCTCACACTCCACACTTCCTCAACTTTCCCTCATTCTCTCTAGTTGTTTTTCTCAGTTAAAACTGCTGATGCATTTCCTCTGTCTTTAACTGGTATTCACTGAACCTCTGTCCTGATCTCTCTTCCTTTTCTTTTTTTCTCTTCCTTTTCTGTCAATATTTTCTTTGTAGTTAATGCTTTCAATGTTGTGTTTAAGGAGACAAAAAAAAATTTACCCTGAGTTCGAAAAGATATTTTTCTATATTGTGATAATTTTAACCATTCATATCTAAATCTCAATCCAACTGGAACTCACTGGTTTCAGTATGGTGTGACAAAATGATCAATTTTTTCTCCATGTGTATATCCAATTGATGAAGCATCATCTAATGAAAGCCCATCATTTACCCAGTGTTCTGTTGTGCCACTTTTGTGATAAATTACACACACACACACACACACACATATATATTATATATATTTATAAGTTTATCTGTTCCTGGGCTCTGTGTTCTGTTGCATGATCTTTTAGACTATAACTGTCAGGGGAGTTTGTAATTTCCTCAGTTCTGTCTCGTTGCAACAAAAATTTGAAGCGACAGACGGACCACTGTTCCAGCCCTCAGATGGATCAATGTTACAGTCCCGTGTAATTTCCTTGGATGGACCAGTGTTATAGCTCTGTGTTACAGCTCAGTTTTATTTACAAAGTAAAGGAAAATACATCCTTGAGGTGTGAGTTCAGGCCAACCCAAAACACATGAAGAGAAGCCCCTGGCCCAAATTTGGCTCCTCTTTTTACATGTTTTTTCTCCTCCCCCCGAGCCTGCCCTACATAAATTGGGCCAGCCAGGAGGGCTGTTTTACCTGAGGTCCTCACTCTGGTCCTCAGACCTTCCTTTGTTCTATTTTCACGGGCTTTTCCCTTCTTTGTCTTTTAGCCACTGCCACTCTGGACTTCTTTTTCCTAGTCTAACTACAGTACTAAGCTTTATTTTGTTGTTGTTGTTGTTGTTCGGTTGCTAAGTCCAACTCTTTGTGACCCCATGGACTATAGCATGCCAGTCTCCTCTGTCCATGAGCTTCTCCAGTCAAGGATACTGGAGTGAGTTGCCATTTCCCTCTCCAGGGCATCTTGCCAGACCAGGGATCAAACCTGTGTCTCCTGCGTCTCCTGCATTGGCAGGCAGATTCTTTATCACTGAGCCACAAGGGAAGCCCAAGCTTTGTAGCATGTCTTAACCAAAAGAGTCAATTTCCATTTTTTTTTCCACAAATTTTTGGATTATTTTTATTGGAATTGGGATTACATTGGATATAGACATAAATTAGGGAGGGACTAGTATCTCCACAATATTAACAGCCCATGAATATAGTATATCCCACCCCATTTATTTAGGTTTCTTGTGTTGTTGTTCAGTTGCCCAGTTGTTTCCAACTCTTTGCGACCCCAGGGACGGCAGCATGCCAGGTCTCCCTATCCCTCTCCATCTCCCGGAATTTGCCCAAGTCATTGGTGATACCATCCAGCCATCTCATCCTCTGAGGCCATCTTCTCCTTCTGCCCTCAATCTTCCCCAGCATCAGGGGCTTTGTATCAGTTGACCAAAATTCTGGAGTTTGAGCTTCAGTATCAGTCCTTCTAATGTGTATTCAGGGTTGAATTCCCTTAAGATTGACTGATTTGATCTCCTTGCTGTCTAAGGGACTCTCAGGAGTCTTCTCTAGCTCCACAGTTTGAAGGCATCAATTCTTCGGTGCTCTGCCTTCTTTACCATCCAGCTCTCACAACCATACATGACCACTGGAAAGATCATAGCCTTGGCTATACGGACCTTTGCTGGCAAAATAATGTCTCTGCTTTTCAACATACTGTTTAGGTCTGTCATAGCTTTCTTGCCAAGAAGCAAACGTCTTTTGATTTCTTGGCTTTAATTTATCTTAATAATGCTTCTTCATTTACAAAGAAGTCTTGCACATCTTTTTTAGATTTATTCCTAAGCATTTTAGATTATTTGATACAGTTTAAACAGAATCTTTTCTAGCTGCTTATTGCTAGTATATAGAAATGAAATTGATTTTTTTAGCTTATCACAAGGTCCAAGTCACACTAAACTCACTTAATTCTAATAATATGTTTGTTGAATATTTTTGATATTTACATAAATCTTCATATAATCATATCATAAGTTTATTTATTCTTTTTTGGTACTTACACATTTGGCTTATTTATCTTCTCTTAATACACTGGCTTGAACTTCCAGTAAAATGTTACATAGAAATGATAAAAATGGATATATTTATCTCTTTCCCTAATATTATTTTTTAACATTATTTCTTTGGTTAATCCCAAAGACTAATAGTAAAATTATAGGATAGTAGAGATGAAATAAACCTTGAAGTTCATCAGTTGAGATGTTAAGAGATGGATTGAATTCCTTAATCATATAATGAGAGTGAACAGGAGTCAGAACCCAGGCAATTTTACTATTGGTTTAATGTTCTTTTCCCACAAGCAAAAAAGTCTTTCCTAAAAAGGAATTCAATCAAGGTAATATCCTTTTATCTCCTAAAGTTAAGGAGACTTGGAGTTCAAAGCTTTCAGAGCTGCACAACTCTAAAGCGGGCCAAACCGTTAACAAAACCATCATACCCAGGCCAGAAACAGGGAAACCTCCTTGGCAAGTCCACCTTATTCCACTAGGACCTTCAGTCCCATTTCACTTCCAGGAAGCTCCCAGTACGGGCACTGGTCCTATTCAATTTCTGAATTTCTGAAATTTCTCCTTGACACTGTGTCAATCCATCCTGGCACCATAAGAAGAACTGCATATAGACACCTACCCTCCTTCAGTCTGATTTCCCATGAGATCAAAGGAAATGATTTTGTTCAGTTCCCTCTGTTGTCTTTGGAGGCAAACTCCTGGCAGAACACAAGGCAGTGACACTCTTGCATGTCTTCTTGTCCTCGCCAATACCTTCAGTCCATTGTCTGTTAATCCTCCCACTGGCCTCTGCCTGGTGAATCCAAATCCAAGTTCAAAATCTGATTCACTTCTCCCTATACCTGGTTGCTGAGCCATGCTAGCATTCAATAGTGTAATTAACTGATTTTAAGAGGCCACCTCAAAGCACTAGTGATATCATACTCAGTAATCGACCTTTTAAGAATTTATAATCTAGTTGAGGAGATGAGATTAACACATGCGAATTAAAGATCAGGAACTTATAATGTGCACATAATCTCTGTTAGCAATAATCAACACAAAGAAATAGATCCAACAGGTGGACAAGTTCAGAAATATTTAAGTCTGATGCTCACAGCTCCAGCTTCTATATTTTAACTGCTCCCGCATTCTCACAAGCTGTTACCTCTTGGCATCTCAGTTCTCATTGGTTCTTTCTTTCCCCTCCGCCACCTGAGTCACTGAGGGAAATGTTTGCTTTGGGTATTACTGGTTGAAACTCGGAATGCAATTTAGTCCAAGAAAGAGTGGTTAGGAAAGATGTCAATACTTCAGTCCCATTACAGGTTAAATGGGCTATTGTGAACTATTTATAACTATTTCTTTGGAGAAGCTGCTCTGAATACAAAATGACCTGCTTTCAAATGAAATTTCAAAACACAGACCCTTCTTTTAGTGCCAGTACTCAAATCTAGGCACTCAAGAAGTGTGCCCCGCCAGCTCCACGATGCTGCCTTCATCAGCAATGTTGACTGTCTTCTTACTCTACACAAGTGGAAGACTAAATACGAACATATCAAGCAATTAAACGTGGCGGCCACATGTTCTTTGTTTCCATAGACACTAGCACTCTTCCACTCCTCATGGTCTTTCCTGTACAAAGGCAAGAAGATGAGAAACACTTCAGGAAAACCACAACTGGACTGCACATGCCTTGTGTAAACCCTCGCTCTCAAGTCTGTAAAATGAATATGATTATCTTGGTTTGGACTCTTGGCCAAACCTGAGGAAAACAGTTTTTAGAATATGTATTATTTATAATTCTGGAGCTGCTGGATAATATATGTGGAACAGAATATGAAAAGGACAAATTCCCAGAGGGTAATACAGCAGTGCTCAAAGTGCGGTCCATAGATCAGTAGCTTCACCCTCACCTGGGAAGTGGCTGAAAATGCATTTTTTTGGGCTACCAGAATCAGAGCCTCTGGGGTGAGGCCAAGTATCTGGTCTATAACATGTTCTGCAAGTGACATTTATGCACATCAAAGAGAAAAGGCAAGAGGCTTGTCCTCTCTTAGCGCTGTGGATCCAATGTCAGTGGTGTCTGTTGAGACACATAAAGGTCCCTTAGTCCCCAGAGGTGCCCTACCTTGCTGTGAGGGTCAGGCAGCATGCTGAGCACAGGGTCTGGCACAGAGCAGGCACTTGATACCTATGGAATGAATGAACGTGCTATGGCCCCCACATACCCTCTGCTTCTCCTTACACTCTGCATACCTCATGCAGTCTGTTATGGGCTAAACTATCCCCAGCTGCTGCTGCTAAGTCACTTTAGTCGTGTCTGACTCTGTGCGACCCCATAGACGGCAGCCCACCAGGTTCCACTGTCCCTGGGATTCTCCAGGCAAGAACACTGGAGTGGGTTGCCATTCCCTACAAGTTCTTAAACTGAAGTGCTAACCTCTAGTACCTGAGAAAGTAACTGTATTTGGAGGTTAAATCTTTAAAGACATAATTAAGTTCAAAGGAGGTCATCAGGGTGAAGCCTAGTCTCATGTATCTGGTGTCCTTATAAGAAGAGGAGATTAGGACACAGTCACACATAGATAGACCATAAGAAGAACAGAGCACAGGCAGCCATCCTCAAGCCAAGGAGAAAGGCCTCAGGAGAAACCAACTCTGTCAACACCTTGGTCTTGGACTTCTAGGCTACAGAACTGTCAGAGAATAAATCTCTGCTGTTTAAGCTACCTAGTCTGGGGTACTTTGTTATAGCGGCTCTAGCAAACCAATAGACTACACCCCCACCCCACACCCACACCTTAGAGTGCTTTATACAGAGCTTCTGTGTGCTCAGTCATGTCTGACTCTTTACAACCTCATAGACTACAGCCCACCAGTCTCCTCTGTCCATGGGATTTTCCAGGAAAGATACTGGAATGGGTTGCTATTCCCTTCTCCAGGGTATCTTCCCAATCCAGGGATCGAACCCACATTTCCTTCATCTCCTGCACTGGTGAAAGTGTTAGTAGCTCAGTCATGTCTGACTCTTTTCGACCCCATGGACTATAGCCCACCAGGCTCCTCTATCCATGGAGATTCTCTAGACAAGAATACTGGAATGGATAGCCATTCCCTTCTCCAGGGGATCTTCCCAATCCAGGGATCGAATCCTGTTCTCCTGCATTGCAGGCAGATTCTTTACTGTCTGAGCCACCTGGGAATCCCATTATACAGAACTCTGCCCAAAGTAACTGCTGGTTCCCATATCAACATGCCACTGGCCTTGAGAGTGGGGTTAGTGCCTGAGACTTTCTGTGATGGCCCATTTATGTGAGCTCCTATGCTCAGTTCTGACTCAGGGGAAACTGAGCTCTTCTGTCCAACTATGGAGGGCCTAACACTCTGGAGCCCACAGTTGTGTTTATGTAACATGTTTGTCTGTGGGAAAATGCCATTGATCTAGGTTTATTTCTTCATATGATAAAAAAAAAAGACCTTCATACTAACAATTCTCTCTTTCTTACAGGGATGCTGGAAAGGTCAAGTGAGGTAATTACGTAGGCACTTTAAAATGCATTGTCAATGGAAGGTGGGGATGAGGACTATTGTTTTCACTTTATTACCAGGACTATTATTAGCAAACCTGCTCTAGGTCAACAGCTCAGGGACAGCAACAGCTGGGAGCCAACTGTGGAACCTGTGCTTCACTCAGCTCCATCACCTGGTAGAATTTAAGGACCCTCAGGCTCCACATGGCAGCCATACATTTGGAAACTATCCAAGAGGTCAAGTAAACATGTTTGTATTTTTGTAATCCATTTGTCGCTGTACTTTGTTCTGAGCTTCAGAGCATGCATATGTGTGCTCCAACTCTGAGCAGACCAAGGTAACTCATCAATAATTTGGGTTCCACCTCACCTGTCTCCTTGATTTAAGTTACCTCTCTCCTTCCTACCATCATTTTTTAAATGCCTGTATCTTGAATCAAGATGGAGACAATCTGATTGAAGATAAAAAACCCCTTTATCTCTGAGTTTAAGTCATCAGAACCAAGAAATCATGTCAAGGGTTCTGTTCAGCCAGGAAGTGCAGCAGATGGAGTGCTAAATGACACCAGACAAAACAAGGGAGTGTTTTTGAGCGATCATTCGTGGAGTTTAGACTCAAAGACTTCTATTTAAGTCAAAGCACATAACAAATGATGGTGATATCATTAAAATAAATATCCCACAGGGACCGTCCCTTCCCCTCCCATATCATAGCACTGACATCATTTTTGCATATGATATCAATGGCATTTTCCATATTCTGCTGAAAGGTCACAGTTCTGTCAGTAATGAGATTCAGCCCCCAGTCAAGCTGTTCCAAGACACCACCGCCCACTTTCAAGACAGTGTTGAGAGCAGTTTCCCAGCAGCATGAATTCCAGAGAGCCGATGTCTCCTTGGGTCTGGGCTACAAGTAACACTGGGGGAGTCCCCTGCAGAACACTGTGGTCACTGGGGCTGTGGCTGGGCCACCTAGGAGGATCCACAGTATCATCCCATACCCAGGAGGGCAGGGCTTCCACAGAGCAGGTAGAGGGCCGATCAAAGCGCCCAGTGGCACCATTTCTGGGCCAACTCAAGAATCCCTGCCAGTGCAGCCATGGTTATAAAACAATGACTCATTTGTCTGAAGATCAAGAGTTCTTTAGGATGAAAAAGGACTGGGCCCTGTTCCTTGCACAGCTGTGTGACATTAGGTAAATTGTCCAGAGTCTCTGAGCCTCAGTTTTCCCAGCTGTAAGACAGGGATGACAACAGTCTCTCCTCCTATGGTTGTTGTGAGGCAAAAGATAAAAGCATGTAAGCCAGTCCTCTATATGTGCCGGCTGCTGTTACCACCATTAATGAGGATTTTAGGGTTGAACTGAACTTGAATATCTGCCAAAATATGCCACCCCTTCTTTCTCCTGCTAGTATCAGAGGAATGCATTGGGTGAAATGTTGAATTTGGTGATCTGAGAACAGAAGAGGAGGGAAGAGGATATTGTGAGCATGTATTGGAATTTTCAGAGATTATGTAATCAGTTATATATCTTGAGCTCTTTGTAAATGTGGGTCTGTGCATGGGTCCATTCTTGAGCTCGTCTGCTAAGTCCGTAAGATTTTTTCATTTCCCATTCTGCTGTGACCACACACTTGTTGTTGTTCAGTCACTCAGTCCTGTCCAGCTCTTTGCAACCCCATGGACTGCAGCACACCAGGCTTCCCTGTCCTGCACCATCTCCTGGAGCTTGCTCAAACTCATGTCCATTGAGTCAGTGATGCCATCCAACCATCTTGTCCCTTGTCATCCCCTTCTCCTCCTGCATTCAATCTTTCCCAGTATCAGGGGCTTTTCTAATGTCAGTTCTTCACATCAGGTGGCCAAAGTGTTGGAGCATTAGCTTCAGCTAAACACACTTGTTAGGTTTATATTAATAACCATCCCTTCACTTCACTCAGTACCCAGGACTTATTACTCCATTGGAGTCAGATAGAAAAGATCTATCTGATCACTATTAGATCACTATCATGTTAGTGTAAGGGCTTCTTAGGTGACTCAGGGGTAAAGAATTCACCTGCCAATTCAGGAGACACAGGAGTTGCATGTTCAATGCCTGGGTGGGGAAGATCCCCTGAGGAAGAAACAGCAACCACTCCAGTATTCTTGCTTGAAAAATCCCATGGACAGAGAGAAGAGCCTGGCAGACTACAATCTATGGAGTCACAAAGAATCAGACAGAATTGAGCATAACAACAACAACAACCAATGTTAGTGTAAACGAAGGCAACCTGTTAGCCCAATTCTCACCCCCAAGAGTGCTTGCCTTTCAAAAGAGAAAGCGCGTGCATGTGTGAGAGAGTCTTTTGTTTAGTTTGTCCACATCATTCTCCTGATATACTATCTGATTTCAGTAGGACAAATGACAAAAGCTCTCTCAACATCCATGTGGAGAGAGGGTGAAATATAGACTGGAAAAGAGCACAGTTCTATTTATATCTGGGTTCAGTGTCCCTGATCAAAGAATGCTTACAAAGGAAAAGGAGGCAAGAGAGGGTGCTATGCCTGTAAAGGATCACAGGAATCTTTCTGAGGCCACATCCTGGGCAACATTTTTATCAGGAACTTGAAGGAAAGCACAGATGGTGTGCTGAATAGGCCCACAGATGGCTGAATTGTGGCTGACACATTTTGATGATCAAGACTATGCCATGCTCTTATCTGAACTAAAGGCATGGCACAACAGCTCTCTTGCTCAGGCCAAGCCAGGCAGTTTGCACATGTTGTCTCTAGCCCTGCAAAATAAGGACTTTTGTCTCCAGATTATAAACAAGGAAATGGATGCTCATCATGGTTAAGAAACTTGATGGGATCCCACAGTTAAGTAGAAGGACAGAACAGGAACTTGAATCCAGATCCACATAACTCCAGAGCTTCCTGACTTCACTTAGCCTGTGATAGTCCTGCACTGCCCTTTAAAATAACCAGTGTATGAGTTGTATTGGGGTGGGGTTGTCTGGTTATAGATGCAGAAGTACTTGTTGGGAGAGAAATAGGAGCAAGTAGGGGGAAGGAAGTGAAGGTGGGACGACGTCTGCTTTAGTCTGTGCTAGTGATCTTGACCAGTGGGAACCAGTTGATGATATTAATTTGGGAGATGGAGACACATTCATTCTCTTCAAACAATGAAAGGGCTGTTATTGTGCAGAAAGTATTCAGTGTAACCCAGGGAGGTGCGTTTTAATGCAACACGAACTGAAACTTTCTGAAATAATGAATGTTGTTTGCATGTGCAGCAGGCTCCCAACCGAGGTGATGTATTGTCCCTGGTCCTTCCCAAGCAGGATAGCATCACTGCTCCCTGTGGAGGGCCCCAGGGAAGAAGCAGTGGGCATGGCCTCTACTTTATGAGAGTCACAACACTACTTCTGAGACTTTAGCACTTGGATTGGGGACATATTTTGTAGTAGAGGGATTTCTCTCTATCCTTAAATGCACCACATAACTTTCTGTCTCCTCCACCGAATTTACAAGTTATGAGATAGAGATGGCTCCTCATTAGACCAAATGCCAACAAAACAGTGGCCTAATTTAGTCCTTTGTTTGAAGGAAAGGACTCAAAAATCCCTCAAGCAGGCTTCTGGGGAAAAGAAAAACCCTCGAAAGTACAGCAGGGGTCTTTGGAGAAGCACAAGATAGGCTTTGTTCTGTGGCTGCCAGTCTGTGCCAGAAGAGCAGTGAGCAAATGGAAAAATGTCCTGACAGACCATGTTTATCACCCAGCCATCAGCATTCTTCCCGATTCCTCTATAGAGCTTCTTACAGGGTGTGTGCATGCTGATGGATTTGAGCTATATGGAGATTTCTTTTCCCTTTAATCTTTAAGGTGGTAAACCAGGAAGAGCTTTAGACATCCTCCCAGTAACTGGAATACTAACAATGAAATACACCAAGACCACAGCCTGCTTGATTATTTCCTAATTTTCTCTTTATGTTTGTTCCAGCTCAGAGACCCTGCCAGATGCAGAAAGCTTCCTTCATGGCAGCACAAATAGTTTCCATTTCCCAGTCAAGAGCCAGCATCCAAGACGAGCTTCTGATTTGACACTGAATGAAACAAAAGATGGCCCAGAACTCAATGGAAGCCAGGAAATGGAGGCTCAATTGCCAGAAAATCTCTGCAACATCCCAGAAATCCCCATGGGCAGAGAAGGTACACTGGCTACTCTGTGCAAACAAGCACGCTTGCAGTACAGCCTCCAGCTGTTTTTCTCTCCAAAGTTTTTTCAAGTTCTTGGTGAAATTTTGCAAAAATATATTCCATGTTACACTCCAAATAGTCTTCTCATTAATCTATCTTGGACTTCATTAAGTCAACATCCATTTAGTTTTTCATTTTACTTCTTAATTCAGGAAACATGCATTGACCATCTTATAATTCATTCATTTGTTCAACACATCTTGAATACCCAGTACAAGCAAGAATGGGCTTGGGTTAAAGAGATTCATACAACACAGTTTCTGGTTAGTATCATATCCCTGACACATTGAACACTTACTAAATGCTCTGCATTTTCTAAGTTTTCACCTACATGCAAAATTTTCTCACTGGCAGATTTCTAACCCCACCAGCTTTTCAAAGCCATAGCCAGATTTCTACACATCTGTTAGATTTAGTCTTATCATGAATGTCCCTCTGATACCTCAACTTCAACATGTTCATAATTGAATTCATGCCCTCATCCTTTTAACCTCCTCTTCTCAATGACTCCAGTTTCTGTTAGAGCTGTATGCTCATTCCATGGGCTTGGGTTCAAAGATATCTCTGATGTTCCTTTCCCCTTTACTCAAGACAATAGTGACTTTCACCTCCAAAATGCCTCTCAAACATTTGTTTTGTTCCACTTCTACTGATAACAAGGACAGGACAAGAGCCCAGTAGTTCTTGCCTAGACTTGCAGTAGCTTCTCAACTGGTCTCCCCAACTTCATGTTACCACATCCTGGTCCATCCTGAACTTTGCCACCAGAATAATCTCCCTAATTTACTTTCTCACAATGCCACTTTCCTACACATTACTGATGCCATATTATCCTTGGGTAGAATATTCTCTATAACACAGCCTTAAATTCTGCTTCCCCTCAATCTTCTCTGTGCCCATGCAAACTGGCCAAATATCCTTTACCAGATCCTATCTAGGTTTTCCTGCCTCTGTGCCTTTTCTTAAGCTATTCTCCCTGCTTGGTGTCCCTTTCAAGTTTCTGCTGCAGAACTTTCCCCAGCCTTAGCCTTCTAGCCCAGATCCTCCATGAAACTTCCTTACCACCTCTCTGATAATAAGTACTCTCTCCTTCTTGGAACTCTCACTGCACTGATCACATTTCTCATGTTCACACAACACTAATCTACATCCCATCTCCCCTTTCAGAGTCTGAGCTTCATGAGGTCAGCCCAACCATGGAAAGGGACATCTATTCATTAAACGTTAGTTTGCACAAGGGGTTAAAGGCACAAAATCTTTTTTATGTAAAGTAATGAGTAGAGAATGAAAGATCACAGGTACAAAAAAGGAAATGGTAGGAAGAAGAACATTATAGAATAGAAAAGGACTAAATCAAGGGATATTCTCTTAAGACTTGAGAGTTTTAACTTCTCAAGGAAGGATGAACTGTGGAAAAGAGGTCCAGGTGCTGATGTGAACGGAGGAAGCAGTGCTTCTGCTCTGAGGAGGGAGGGGTGTGGCAAGTCAAGGAATACACACACCCCCCGCTGTGGCTTGAGCAAGTCACCCTCCAAGCCCATTTCCTCTTGTGTGGACCCAAGAGAAGAGCCATGTGTAGCTTATGTGTCTGTTGTGAGGAGTATGTGAAATAATGTAAGTTAAGAGCTGAACACTGAGCCTGGGCCCAGGCATGAATTAAAGTGGGTAAATGCTGCATTGTGGTTGAAGGGGGGGAGCTGAAAGTTCTGGAATCTGGAAATGGCAGGAAGTGTAAGAAAGATGTAGACAAGCTGTAGAGATCATTAAAATTGACAAGTGAGATCACAAATGGGGGAGGGGTGTGATTAGGCAGCAATATAAGTGATTAACTAAGACAGTCTCTGCCTTTATCTAGGATGTGAAAGATAGGGATTGGCTCTTGGCTAACACTTGCCAGCATGATAAGGTAGTTTGGGTGGGCATTTGTAAGCCACTGGCTGTAATAAGAAACTGTTGTTGAGGATGATACTACAGAAGTGAAAAGTTGCTTCTCTACTGAATACAATTCCCTTGTATCATCAGTAAGCCTTCTTTCTTAATTTGTTCCTTCCTAGGACTCATCTGTCTCTTCCTCCCTGGACTCTTGTTTGAACACCTATATTTAATTTTATCTTATTATTGTCATTTAAAGCTTGATTTTATGAAACATAAAAAGACATTTTTAAGAGTTCTATATCACAGGAATATAAGCAGTATAGTTATCCATAGCTTCATAGTATAAACTCAAATAATTGGATTTTTTTCAATATAGAAACTATACAAATGAAATAAATGGCAAAAGGTTCTGATGCCTTTCAACAAATCTTTTTCCTTTTTTTCGTTTCCCAAAGAGCCTCAGAACCAGCATTAGGTGCTTTATTTATTTATTAGCCATGCAGCATGAGGGATCTTAGTTCCCTGACCAGGGATCCAACTTCAGCCCTGCATTATAAGTGCAGAGTCTTAATCACTGGACAGTCAGGCAAGTCCCACAAGCTTTATTCAATTCTTTCCTCCCTAGGATTCAGGTACTGTCACAGGAACTTCAGAGAGCATGAAGGACCAACTTCAATGCCAGAGCTCCCTGGCCATTATGCTGCTTCTCCAACAACCCACGTGGAGGCTTACATTTCCCTACAGCATGGTGATTTGGGGACTGGAAAGAGAAACTAAAGACAACTGGCCACCCAGGGGAGAGAACATTCAGTTCATCAGAAACAGGAATTCTAAGACATCTATTATTGTTCAGTCACTCAGTCGTGTCCGACTCTGTGACCCCACGGACTGCAGCATGGCAGGCTTCCTTGTCCTTCACTAACTCCTTGGAGTTTGCTCAAACTCATGTCCATTGAGTTGATAATGCCATCTATGTGTGCCAGGACATCTATAGTGAGAGTTATTTAGCCCCTGCAAGAAATTCCTCGGTCATTTTACAGGACCCAGTTTTCCCTGTGAGATTGTCAGTGTCCCAGGAGTGCTAGGGGGCAAATGAGTGATTTTCCAACCTACATTAGTACGATTGCAGATAAACACTAAACCTGGGATTGTCCCAGAGACCTAAATAGAGGCTCCTGCTGGCCTGACATGCTGGCAGTGACCTTGTCAAGCAGCAGGCTGGAGAAGACCCTTTTTGCCTTGGGAGGTGATTCAATATGGGATTCATTTTCTCCTTCTGAATTGCTTGTCAGGATCAGGAGTAGAAAACTAACTCGAGGCACTCACTTCATGTGTATTTGGTTTGTTGGCCTCTAATGGCAGATAGATACCAGATTTAACTCAGGGAGACCAGAGGCAACACCTTTTCAACAGAAGCTGTTGGTTGAATTAGAGCTGCAGGTTGCTGAACAGAAGGCATAGGCTCATGGTTTTGGCTTTTTATTTCCTCGCTGTTCCTCAAGGTGTGCCCTGCTTCTATAGTAGCTCCCTGCAAAACAAACACCAAACACAATTTTTTACACCCTTCTTTTTTTGTAAAAGTGAAATCCCCTTCAGATTTCTTTCAGTTAGAAAAAAAAAAAGGTACAAAAGTTAACTCTTTCTTTAAAAAATAAGTGGCATAAAATGAACTTTCAATAAGCAGAGGATAGCTGTATACATGGAACAATGGCACCTCACTCCAGTACTCTTGCCTGGAAAATCCCATGGACGGAGGAGCCTGGTGGGCTGCAGTCCATGGGGTAGCAAAGAGTCGGACATGACTGAGCGACTTAGCAGCAGTAACAGCAGCAGCTGTATACAGATATCCATGTATGCTGCTGCTGCTAAGGCGCTTCAGTCGTGTCCGACTCTGTGCGACCCCATAGACAGCAGCCCACCAGGCTCCCCCGTCCCTGGGATTCTCCAGGCAATAACACTGGAGTGGGTTGCCATTTCCTTCTCCAATGCATGAAAGTGAAAAGTAAAAGTGAAGTCGCTCAGTCATGTCCGACTCTTTGCGACCCCATGGACTGCAGCCCACCAGGCTCCTCCGTCCATGGGATTTTCCAGGCAAGAGTTTTGGAGTGGGTTGCCATCGCCTTCTCCAATCCATGTATACATGTACACAAAGAGTCCATAGAAAGCTAATTTTAAGCAAAGGCTACTAGTTGTAAAATGTATCCCTAGGAAGCTAAATAAATTGATTTGCTGTACATGAATTTTGGATAAAAGCCAACTAAAGCTCCCAGATCTTTTTCATATAAAGCTGCCCTTGAATTATTGATTTTTTTAGCTCAAACACAGAACTTCACATTTATTCTTGCTTTTTCCCACCCATGATTCCACTTGATTGGCTGGCCTGAGTCCATGGAGTTGCCTCATGTGCCCAATACTCTGAACAGCAGAATTCATAAGGGACATTCTATGTTTAAGCCTATGGAACATTTACTGAAGCAAGTCAACTTTCTTGAATTGACAATGAACAACATACTCTATTTAAAATTTCTTATTTTCATCCTGAATTCAATTTCTTTTTCAGGTAGTTAAAGATCTAAAAAAAAGACTTAATCCTTCTTGAAGTCTCTCAGCACCAAGCAGGCAATAACCGTGTCCCATTCATCTTTGGGTGTCTCCAGTCTTTGGTAAGAGACGGTGACAAGTGAGTGCTGAATGGGGGAATAAAGAGAGAATGAATTAACATATAAATTAGTCTAGAATTTGAACTGAATTTTTCAGCAAGACCATACCTGATGGTTAAACAGACACAGTAGCACCAAAAACCAGTTAACCAATAATTAATGAATTGATTCATTTTAGTGAAGATCAACTATTCTCAAATGTGCTTTTCTCCCTCCAACTCCATGACCACCAGCAACATCACCCTCTGGAAACTTGTTAGAAATGTAGATGTGGTGCTCAGTCACATCCGACTCTTTGTGTCCCCATGGACTCTAGCCCACCAGGCTCTTCTGTCCATGGAGATTTCCAGCCAAGAATACTGGAGTAGATTGCCATTTCCTACTCCAGGGGATCTTCCTAATCCAGGGATCAAATTTAACCACTTCTCCTGTGGCTGCTGCCTTGGCAGGCATATTCTTTACCACTGAGCCACCTGAGAAGCCCTGAGCACCACCCTATATGTGAGGCTTTCCCCAAACACTCAACATAAAAGAGCTATGACCTCCCTCTTCCTCCTTCTCCCCCTGAACCCCAGCCCCCACACACCCAGCAGTCCAAGTCCCCATCTCCTTGTTCATTTTCCTCTGTCGTACTTATCACCATCTGGCCTTCAATTTATTTGCTGCTGATGTATTTTCTGTTACCTCCCACTAGAACACAGGCTCCATCATGGTAGAGGTATCGATAATCTTGATAGATTCAGTAGTGTCAAGCACTGTGAGCAATAAATACTTGATGAGAGAATGAATGAATGGTTGACACAGCATAAGTGAAAGTGCTTTGGAAAATAAAAAGATGCCACCATGAACAAGCTCTTCAAATAAGTGGCAGACTGGAGAAGTTATTTTGCAACATATATAATAGACATTCCCAAAATGGCGTCTACAGAGTTGGAAACGACTGAAGTGACTTAGCAGCAGCAGCAGTATATACATTTTAAAAAATCCTAGATATTAATAGGAAAGTGATCAGCAGCAACACAATGGGAAAAAATGGGTACAGGATATTAATAGAAAATTTACAGTAGAGGGAACATGGTGGTCAGTGACCTGGCCAGGTAACGTGACCTCTGTGTCTAGTTTCCCTCACCTAGTAAAATAGCTCCCTGCTTCCTAGGGTTGGGAGAATAAAATGAGTTAATATAAATTAACTGCTTAAAAGGGTGAATGGCACATACAAGTGCTAGCAAGTATTATTGTTACTGGTAATCAGAGAAATAAAACTGAAAACAAAACACCACTTTTTGCCCATCAGATTGGTTAAAAAGAAATTTTTTTTAAGTCTGAACAGCAAATATTAAAGATGTGGGGAAAATATGTGTATTAGACATGGTGAACGTGGTAATTCAATGGAGCAGCCCCTTCAGAGCACACTGCAGTAGTAGCCAGTAAAACAGAAAGAGTGCCCAGCCTATAATCAATTCCACTTTTGAGTCTTTAACCTAGGGCAGCTCTTCCCAGTGCTCCTCAACTGTGGAAACTCTGGAATGGTGGTTAATCAAACAGATTCCTGGAGCACACCCCAAACCCACTGATTCAAATCACCAGGGAAAGAGCTGAGCAATCTAGATATCTCACTAGTACCACAGAGGATCCTTATTATCAGACAAATCTGGGAAACCCTGAGCTAAAAAAGTTCTTATCCTTTTATTTAAGATTTTTGGAACAAGACTAAATACAGCATTCTGATCAAAATCAAAATAATGGAAAGAATCTAATATGTAACAATTGGTACATTAATTAATAAATTAATAAAATGTGATGCACACATATAATGGAATAGTCATAGTAGTTTAGACCTATAGCTCTAAATGGCAATGTGAATGGGTCATTTAAAAATCTGGATTAAAAAAATCAAGATGCAGAACTATATATGACACTGTTTCATACTATAACTATAGTGTACTTGTATTTCAGTGAAGTTTTAAAGCAACACAGATTGATGGAAATGTAAATTGGCATTAGCCCTTTGTAACATTGTTCAGCAATACTGACTAAAGCTTATTATCATCAAGTCGTATGACTTAGCAATTCCACTCCTAGTTATGTACCCGATAGAAACATACATATGAACATCAAAAATGTGCACAAAAATGTTCATAATGACCTGAATCCAGAAAATACCATATGTCCATCTATGATAGAGTTGAGAAATAAATTATATTAATGTGATCGAATACTATACAGCAATGAACATGAATGAACTAGAGCTTCATGCAAAAGCATGTATGAATTCCACATAAATGTTGACTAAATGAAGTCATACAACAAAGATTCCATTTATATGGAGTTCAAAAACAAGCAAAATTAACATGTGATATTACAGTATGAGGGTGGTAGTGAGGTAGAAGATAATTCAGAAATGGCTTCTGAGGGACTGATAATATTCTATTTTTTTTCTGTGTAGTGGGTGCCTAGGGATTCTTGCTGTATAAAAATATATTGAGTTATAACTTTTGATAGGTATACTCTATACACACATAGCTTTTGTTTCATAAATACACACAAAATTGTTTATTTTCTGGGTATGTATTTTAAGTAAAATATGAAAACGAGCTTGGATTATACACAACAAACTCATCAAACTTATGATACAATTGTAAAGTTAGGATGGTGAGTGTAACAAAGTTAGTGGGACCAAAGATGGTGGCTAAAGTGATTCTTTAATTTAAAAAAATGAAAAACAAAGAGAAGAAAAAAAGCTAGGAGAAAATAGAATATTAAGTTGATGATTCTGAATGATGAAAATACATGTGTTGTATTTGTTACAGTATATTTGCTCTTTATTTTTAGGACTCAAGATTTTAAATGTATAAGAAAAACAAAACTGTCTAATGAGCAAAATTTTTACATTAAGTTACTGCTTAATTGGGGGGAAATTCTGATTTTTTTAAGATGAGCCACAAAGAGATGAAGTCATTTTTCTAAAAAAAATTTAACAAGAGTAACATTTCTTTAAAATCTTCATTAACTACTGAATTTTGAGAATAAAATGAAGCAGTAACTTTATTTATCCATCCACCCACTGCTATAATATGCAGCAAAAACTCCTTGGACATTCACAGTGTCATTTGTTCTACAGTTAGAAACAAAACTGACAAAATCTTGTTTACTTGTAGGGACACAAAGGTCAGAGCTCACCCACTCTGGCCAACAGAGCTGCAGAAGCAAAGACTGAATTAAAAGGATGTGCAATGGGATGAAGTTTGACTTTCTTATCTGAAGAAGAAAAATAGTATTTTATAAACAAGGTGGAAACATTGGGAACCCTCCAGGATTCTTAGCTGTGAACTTCTGGAAAAGCCTGTGTTGGTCTTGGGCAAACAGTAGGCAAGTGCCAGAGGATAAGGGGGATGTCTGCAGCCCAAGACGTGCATAAACCCAGAGGATGCTCCAGCCAACACAATTGACTTCCTGGTCTCCACACTGAGATAAAACCATCCTTAAGGAAGGATGCCAAAAATAGGAAGCCTTAAAATACAAAGACAACAAACACTGTTTTTTCCTGACATTAATCCTCTTGACATGGGCCGCCAGAAGATAAGTTATCCCCCGCTTAAAACACAGCTCCCAGAAAAAGAAAAAAAAAAAAAAAAATGCAGCGTCACCAGTGAACTGTCTGATGTCACATGGGACACTTCTGAGGTTCGGGGACAATTGTCCAAAGTGACCAAACAGCTGGATTTCAAGCTTCCACACATTTTCCTGTGTCTCCCAACACATTCCTGGCAGTTGTTAATATCTTTAATTTACAACCAATAATTAAGCTTTTAATTGCTTTTCTTTTCCTGTGTATTTGCTTAGAAGTGCAAACTGTGCTGTTCATTGTTGACTTAGCTTGCTCAGCCTCCATGGAAGGCCAACCAAAAATGAACAGGCTGACTCAACCGGTGGAGGGGTGAATTTACGATCAGGCCCACAAAACGTTTGTTTTGAAAACAAAGCCCCCCACATAAGTGATGAAACCACAGTGTATTGGTATGCTGGCTCGCATTTTGTACAGGATTCTCTTCTTCCCTCCTGGCCAGAAGTTGCTCTTAGCACGTTATCTTAGGAGGAGAGGAAACTGGCCGTCCAGCGGCTCCCTCAATTCTCTAAGGATTTTGCTCTCATGTGGCCTTTCTCATGTACATTTTGGAAAACGTGAAAATAGATGCATTGGTCAACTTCCAGAAGGGATGCTGCTTGTAAAGTGCTCCTTACTCCTCCAAGGAGAGGTAGCCCCTCCATCCTGTCCTCCACAGGGACCTGAGCGACAGAGCAACAGCTGCACAACTCATTTCTTAAAGCCCTGTGTCTTGAGGGGGAGAGAAGGGAAGCAAGAAGGAAGAAAGAGAGAAAAAGAGAGAGGAGGGAAAAAAAGAGGGCAGGAAGGAAGAGAGGAGGGAGCTCGAGGAACCCTGGAGGAGTCTGTGAAGATGAAGGAGAGGCAGACTAGTGGGGTGTGCATGTGACTGTAAAGTAGCTAGTTTCTAAGGTCACTGAAAACTGGCTCTGGAGGAAATTCGTGGGGAAAAGTTTTAAAAAACTAAAACCTCAGTGGTTTTTGAAGTAGTATTTCGGTAGGGGAGCAATCTCATGACCTTAGTGGAGTATCACCTATTCAACCCTTACCTTTACTTGGCAACCCAGAAACAGAGAGATCCAGCAAGATGGCCTGTGGGAGACCTGGTGCAGGAGACTCTTGATTTCATGGCCTCATGCTCAAACTCTGTACCACATGCCTTTGACTGTAGCTCCTACTTAAGTCAAAATTGGAAGCTCCTTGACAATGGGAGTCACAATGTAGTGAAGAATCAGAAGTTGGACTATTTGGTGTTTGACACGAGGGAATAAACTGAAATGGCCAGTGACCGGGAAAGGGGGGCCCACGGAAAGACCTGAAGCTCCATCTCTATTGCCAGAGGGACATCACAATGGGAAACGGAAGCAGCTGAGCTGAGGTCCGATGCAGTTCCTCAAAGGTGTCTGTCACAGTCCATTCACATGAGTCTTTCTGAAATCCACGAGTGGATGTGTGGCAGGGATCACATATGCATAGTATGTCATTTAGAACACGTGTGACTGGGCACCACATAGCATTTTAAAGATACATTCTCTTTGGAAATCTCCCTGGAGGTGAGGGCAAGTCCATCTGGAGGGACAGATGTAAGACGCTGAGCCCAAGCCCAGATCTCAATTCCCTCTCTCACCCCACTGGACCAAGCCCAGTGGGTATCAGTGAGCAAGGGAGCCCATTGGCACAGCCCGTAAGGGTCAGCTCCTCAACATAGGGCAGGGTAACTAGGGTAGAGAAGGTTTCTCCAAGAGCCAAGGGAGAAGACTCCAGTACTCTATCTAACTCGGTCTCCGTCCTGGGGTCGCCCCTGTAAGCGGCCCTGGAGGCTGAAGGGATTGATGATCTGTTGCTTCAGAGCAGACGGAGGTGGCGTTCAGACTCATCTCATGGCCGTTCCACGTCACGGGCCACCACCCGCCTGCCAACAGACGCCGGAAGAAAGGTAAAGGGGTTCTCAGATCATCTGGGTCCATCGAGCTTGCAGCAGCCCAAGGCCCAGAACCCTGAGGACAATTGGGTCAGCCACAGACAGGGAAGCATCCTCCCAACACATCATTCCAGGGCCTCTGAATGTCCCAATGCAACATCCCACTGAGAAGGCTCCCAGAAGCTTCTAAAAGCCTTGCCACAGGCTCCTCGACCTTCCAGACCAGCTCACATCCTCATATTTCAGGCCAACAATCCTCTCTCAGACCTTTGGCCTCATAGGCCCTTCTTGCCCCGCTGACTTGATGACACATGAGGATGTGGTTTTCAGTCACCCTCAACTCTTGGCCAGACAACAACTTTTGTCTCTGGCTGTCTGCACCCTTTCATAGCACGTGGGCGATCAGAAGAGAAAAGCCTCGGTTCTGAAAGATCCCAGCTTGTTGAGGCTTCCCTCCTGCCAGGCTCTCTTTCCCTTCCATGGAATGAAAGGTTGGAAACCAGAGCTGAGAAGACCACACAGTTCTCTCATGCAACCGTCTCCTCCTCTGCAAGGGTCTGAGGCTACTACTGGTTCACACAGGGTGGCACAGCCAACCAAGCTAAGCTGCTGCTTCTCGGGTGGACCCCACACCCAGCCCAGAGCTCTCTCTACTAGGCTGCATTCTCTCCAGCTTTTCTAAGGAATACATCCTTTGAGAAAAGTCATAGCCATGGCCTTGTTTTGCCACTTTGGAGGATGTCATGGGGCTGGCCCAACTGTTCTCTCATGCTCCCTCCCTCCCCCGGCATCTCTCTGCCCTCCTCCTCCTGCTGTCCCTCTCTTTATCCCTCCTTTTCTTCCTTTTGGTCATCACTGCCTCTCCTTCTGTGTGTTTCCCCTTTCAATCGCTTGCAAGAGATTTTGAGAGAGTGGAGAGTGAGAAAAAGCAAAGAGCAAGCAAGATTATGGGGGCGGTGGGGGGGGGGGGTGGCTGTTGGAGAGGGAGGAAGTACCCGAAGCTGACTTTGTATTACTGTACTTTGAATAAATGACCTCATTTCCCAGGGAGTCTGTTTATGTGACTCTTTCATCACACTCTATAACAAAGTTCTCCACATTCCAAGGACTAGAAAGCCCATCCGGGTGTTCTCTCTTTAATTAAGTGTACTGCTCTTGATCCACTCTTTGCCTCAGAAGATTTTGCTAGAGTGACTACATCTCTTCTCTGTTGAAGCAGGCTGGAAGAGTGGGGTGGAAGGGAGGGCTGTGAGGGAAAGGAAAGGCCAGCTTAAAGCTGCCGCCCTGCCTGACCCGGTCCCCTAGTGACACCGCATGCCACTCACTGGGCACAGCCGCCCTCCGCTGCAGGCTGTGCCGTGCCCTGCCTTGGTGTCCCCGGTCACTCCTTTCCCCGGGCCCCTCCTTTCACCGACTGGGGCCTGTTCTCTTAAAGATCGATCCTCTGACCTCTAATCTACTCACAGATTTATTTTGTCAATCCCTAAAATCCTTCTGGAGAAGGGAACGGCTACCCACTTCAGTATTCATGCCTGAAGAATTCCAGGGTCAGAGCCTGACGAGCTACACAGTCCATGAGGTCGCAAAGAGTCAGACATGAGCGACTTTTACTCACTCACTCAAACTCCTTCTAGCTCTGCTGCTGCTGCTGTTGCTGCTGCTAAGTCGCTTCAGTCGTGTCCAACTCTGTGCGACCCCATGGACTGCAGCCCACCAGGCTCCTCTGTCCATGGGATTTTCCTGGCAAGAGTACTGGAGTGGGTTGCCATTGCCTTCTCCACCTTCTAGCTCTAACCTTCTCCAAATCTAAAGTAAATTAGTTGGAGCTTTCTTGGTAGTCCAGTGGCTAAGACTCCAGTCTCCCAATGAAGGGGGTGCAGGTTCAATACCCGGTTGGGGAACTAGATTCCACATGCCTCAACTGAGAGTTTGCATGCTACAACTAAAAAATAAAAAATAAAAAACTTCCTGCATGACTCAAGGAAGGTTGAAGATCCAATGTACTGCAACTAGGACCCAGCGCAACCAAATGAAGAAATAAAAGTACATTTTTTAAGAAAAGTAAATTAGTTAAGGGTGCCATTTGCACACATATACCAGGGTCTTCTTAATCAACTATGCATTTATCATTTCATTTTTTATACATGCATTTTGTTGTTTAACCCAGAGTGGCAATTCTGAGAGTTTTCACTTCAAGCCAATGAGCAGAATCCCTAGTCTCTGAGTAACAGATATATTCAGACAAGTGAAGCCTTTCCGGGGGGCTACCCTGAACCTTGCTGTGTAGCCACTACACTATACATGGGCTAAGGTGGGTTCAGTACTCCTTTTGGGAGCCTAACTGCTCTTGATGACTGCTCCTGAGCAGTCACAATGTGCAATTCAGACAAAGGACCATTCATATCCTCAAAGTGAAAAAAATGTGTCTTTCTTACTTTCTGAGTGTAGCAGCAGGGTGTTTTATAGAGAACAGTCCTGAAGATTTTTCTGAAGCTACAACAAAATTGCTACCTGATAACTGCAAGCACATTCTTCTTTCAACATGAAGTCTTGATTTTGCATCACAACAGAATGTCTTTTTTTCTAATGGGCAAAGCTGCTAGAGTCTGTCATCTTACTTCATTTATTCGATTATTCAATATCAACTAATGCCAACACTAGTTTCTAGGCTTGCGGTGAACAGAAGTGTTGCCGCCACCCCAAAACTTGCAACACAATGATGCGCAGATACAATCAAGGAACCAAACACATATTTGATTGTTTCGAAGGAAATAAACAGGATCCGTGATGGGTAGCAACAGAGAAGGAGCAATTTAGACAAGGTGTTCATTGTTCGTGGAAAGTGAAGACGCAAGGAATGAAAAAAATGTCAGGCAAGCATAACAGGGAAGGGAGGATGTCCCAAGCAAAGGAATGTTCCAAGCAAAGGAAATAACATGCACAAAGGCTGGGCTGCCATGGGGGAGGCTCACCTTGTTGAAGAAAATGAAGGGAGGTTTGTGCGACTGAGTTCAGTGTGTGAGGTAGGAAAACAGGAGGTTGGAGAGGAAGACAGAGATTAGATCACATAGCACAGTGTAAGCCATGGAAATAGGTTTGTACTCTATTTGAATGCAAAGACAGAATGGCTTTTGAGAAGAAGTAAGAGCGAGGCCGGAGTATATGATGGAGACTATTGCATCTCCCACAGTGGCACGTGGATTCTTTACCATTGTGCCACCTGGGAAGCCCATGATGGAGAGGGAGTGGGAGGCAGTTTCTAGGTCTGGACAAGAGATGGTCCAGTGACCAGTGGGATGGAGTCAAGTTAGCTGATATGGAGCACTTTGGCTCCTGAAGGAGACGATCCAGTGAGAATTGCTGAGGCATTTAATGTGGAGGGTGAGAAAAGGGAGGAACTGAGAATTAAATGCAGACTGTTGGCATGAAAAACTGAGTTTCTGGGGTACCATTCATGAAAATAAAGAAGGCTGGGAGAGTAGGAATTTGAAGAGCATGTGGAATGAGTCAGGATTTTCATTTTCAGATGGACTTGAGTCATTCTATGTTTAAACAGCCTATGTCTGTTAACTGTTGCTTGTTCCTGTGGATATACATGCACTCTGTCTGAGCACTCTTTGCAGAAGAGGTGGGCTTTGGAAAGGAGTAATGCAGGAGGGCCAGCTCTTCAACCCAGCAGACTTGCTGTTGAGATGTCCCATTGTGATTTGGTGTTTCAATCTGATATTTGTGAAATATACTCTCAGTTTAGTTCAGTTGCTCAGTCATGTCCAACTCTTTGCAACCCCATGGACTGCAGCATGCCAGGCTTCCCTGTCTATCAACTACCAGAGCTTACTCAAACTCATGTCCATCAATTTGGTGATGCCATCCAACCATCTCATCCTCTGTCGTCCCCTTCTCCTCCCACCTTCAATCTTTCCCAGGATTAGGGTCTTTTCAAATGAGTCAGTTCTTCACACCAGGTGGCCCAAGTATTAGAGTTTCAGCTTCAGCATCAGTCCTTCCAATGAATATTCAGGGCTAATTTCCTTTAGGATGAACTAGTTGGATCTTCTTGCAATCTTCAGGACTCTCAAGAGTCTTCTCCAACACCGCAGTTCAAAAGCATCAGTTCTTTGGCACTCAGCTTTCTTTATGGTCCAACTCTCACATCCATGCATGACTACTGGAAAAACCATAGCTTTGACTATACGGGACTTTGTTGGTAATGTCTCTGCTTTTTAATATGCTGTCTAGGTTGGTCATCGGAGAAGGCAATGGCACCCCACTCCAGTACTCTTGCCTGGAAATTCCCATGGACGGAGGAGCCTGGTGGGCTGCAGTCCATGGGGTCCCGAAGAGTCGGACACGACTGAGCGACTTCACTTTCACTTTTCACTTTTCATGCATTGGAGAAGGAAATGGCAACCCACTCCAGTGTTCTTGCCTGGAGAATCCCAGGGACAGGGGAGCCTGGTGGACTGCCATCTATGGGGTCGCACAGAGTCAGACACGATTGAAGTGACTTAGCAGCAGGTTGATCATAGCTTTTCTTCCAAGGAGCAAGCATCTTTTAATTTCATGGCTGCAGTCACCATCTGCAGTGATTTTGGAGCCCCCCAAAATACTCTAGGCCATGACTCTACCCTGTGGAAGCAGTTGGCGGTGGTGGTGACTAGAGGATCACTAAAGAGAATAAATACCCATTCTCTCAGCCATCCTCAGAAGTCAGTATGAAGGCAGAACACAAGGGCTTGGTGATGTCCCTCTTGAGTAGTCACATCTTGCAATTTAAACATCCCACCTTTTATCAGACCCAGAGACTAATACTCAGCTCAACTCTTGAAACAGATACAAGACAATGTGCTTGTGTGCTGAGTCACCTCAGTTGTGTCTGACTCTTTGTGACCACATGGACTGTAGCTCACCAGGCTCTCTGTCCATGGAATTGTCCAGGCAAGAATGCTGGCATGGGTTGTCATTTTCTGCTCCAGGGGATCTTTCTAACCCAGAGATGAAACCCGTGCCTCTTGTGTCTCCTGTGTCTCCTGCATTGGCAGACAGATTCTTTACACTAGTGCCACCTGGGAAGCTCCAATGCAATAGATTTCTACAAATAGTTCTGGTATAGTTTTTATACCAGGGACATATACATGTAAATATACATATAGATTTATAATTCATTTGAAACAAACTCTGTTATTTCAATATGTTTTAAAAATAAGATACATCCTAAATGACTACTCAATATACAATCAGTAAACTTTCACTTCTTAAGCCAAATTGATAAAAAAAGAACTCTTTGAGCAAAAAACTAAAACACAGAGACTTTAATCCATGTTGCAATCAGCTCTAAGCAAATATTTCCTTGTAGTATCTATACTTCTAAGCAAATATTTCAGCAACCTAAATGAATAAGTAAGCATTATATACAAAGGAAAGAAAAGCAATCAAGAAGATAGTTGACTTCTCATCAGCAAAAATGCAGACCAGAAAATAGTATCACAACATCTTTACAATGCCAAAGCAAACAAACAAAAACTTACTTTAAAATGATATAGGCAAAGAAAATATCTATCAAAAATAAGTGATAAGACTACAGAAGTCAAAACAGTGTGATACCAGCACAAAGACAGACACATGCAGCAATAAAATAAAATAGACAGTCCAGAAATAAATCATCATAATTTTCAGCCAATGTGCCAGGACCATTCACTGGGGGAATGTACAGTCTCTTTGCAATAAATGATACTGGGAAAACTGAATATTCACACACAAGAGAACAAATTTAGACCCTTACCATACACTATACAGAAAAATTATTCATAATGTAGGTGTAAGAGGTAAAGCTTTATTTCTTTTCTCAGAAGAAAATATGGGAAATCTTCATGATATTGATTTGGCAATAATTTATTCAATATATCACCAGAAGTACAGTCAACCACATAAATATAGATAAATGGGACGACATCAAAAATTAAAATTTCTAATTTGTACATCAAAAAACAATCAACAAAGTGAAAAAACAGCCTATAGAATGGGAGGAAATATCTGCAAACCATGTATCAGATCAGAGAGATATATCTATATAGACAAATCAATATAAATATAAATATCCAGAATATATAAAGAATTCCTACAACTGAACAAAAAAATAAGGTACACAATTTAAAATGAGCAAAGGGTGTGAATAGACACTTCAAAAAAGATATACACATGGCCAATAAACACATGAAAAAGTGCTCAACTAATCATTAGAGAAATACAAATCAAAATCCTAATGAGATATCACCTTACACCTGTTAGGATGGCTGAAACAAATAAATAAATTCAAACTAGCAAGTGTTGGCAAGGATGCAGAAAAATTAAAACCCTCATGGACTATTGGTGGGAATGTGAAATGATGCAGCTGCTACACAAAACAGTATGGCAGGTCCTCAACGAAAAATAGAATTATTGTAGGATCTAGCAATTCCACTTCTGGGTATATAGCCAAAAAAATTGAAAGCAGGGTCTCAATGAGATATTTGTACACCCATGTTCATAGCAGCAACCCAGTGTCCACTGATGGATAAGCAAAATGTGGTATATATTCATACAATGGAATATTATTTGGCCTTAAAAAGGACAGAAATTCTGATGCATGTTACAACTTAGATGAATCAGAAGGATATTATGCAAAATGAAATATCAGTCACTCCCACACAAAAACATATTATATGATTCCTCATACATGGGGTACCTAGAGTAGTCAATTTCAGAGACAAAAAGGATAATGGTAGTTGCCAGGTGCTGGGTGAGGCATTGTGTGTTGTTCTTTAATGGGTATAGAGTTTCAGTTTTGCAAAATGAAAGAAGTTCTGGAGATTGATTGTACAACAACGTGAATATACTTAACACTATTGAACTGTACACTTAAAATGCTTAAGATGGTAAATTTTATGTTATGTGCATTTTACCACAATGAAAGATAAAAAGAAAATAAGCAGTACACATTTCTGGGGGGAAATACTGAGAGATTTTGTTTCTAGCGTAAGTCCACTATTTAAACATTAAAGGAAGTTCTTCTATCTAAAGGGAAATGCCTTCAGTTGGCAACTTGGATCCACACAAAGAAATGAAGAACACAGGAAACAGTAACTTTAACTGTTTTTTCTTTTCTTAATTTCTTAAAGAGACAATTGAACTATTTAAAACAATATACTATGGGCTCTATAAAGAAGTAAAATGTAAGAGAACACTAGAATAAAGAAAGGCAGTGGATTGAAGTTATACTATTTTAAAGTTTTATACATGGAATAGTATAATATTAATTCAGGGTAGATTGTAATAAATTAAGAAAAAACAGTGCAATCTTCAGAGCAACAGCTGGAAAAATGAAACAAAGAGGTTCAGGCAATATGCCAATAGATGAGAAAAAAAATGAAATACTACATAATGTACAATTAATCAAAAAGTAGGGAAGAAAATAGGAAAAACAACAAAAGTATAGAAAACAGCAAAATGGAAGTCTTAAATATGAGACATTTCATATAAATGATTAAATTTTACAGTTTTAAAATAATAATAAAAGAATCAGTTCATCAAGAAGCAGTAACAGTCTTAAATATGTATGCATCTCAGAGCTTCAAAATACATGAAGCAAAATGAGAAACAGATTAAGCCATAAACATAGCTTGATGTTTTAACACTCCTCCCACAATAGTTGTTAGAGCAAGTGCACAATACTATCAATTTGACCTAACTCATATTTACAAAATACTCTATATGGTAGTCACATTCTTGCAAGTGTATATAGAACATTTTCCAAGGTAGACCATGTGTTGGGCCATTAAAAAGTCTATAAGTTTAAATAATTAAATTATACAAATATTCTCTGATCATAATTAAATTGTTAAAATTTGATAACAGAAAGATATCTGGAGAATCTCCAAATATGTGGAAATTCGGCTGTGAGATATAGCTAAAGTGGTGAGATATAAAATAAAGAAACAACAGAGAAATTTAATGGAACAATAAGCTGCTTCTTTAAAAAGACCACTAAAATTGATACTTTCAAACTGGACTGATCAAGGGAAAAAAAGAGAGAACACACAAATTACCAATGTGTAGAGAAAAGACATTAGTACATATACTATAGATATCAAAAGGAAATAAGACAATATGAACATGTTTAGTCCAATAAATTTCACAACCTAGATAACTTGTAGAAATTCCTTGAAATACATAAGTTAATTATAGATAAAATGTATAAAATTAAAGACTGATAACACCAACCGTTGACAAATGTATGAAATAACTGGAACTTTCATACATTGCTGCTGGAAATGCAAGATGATACAATCATTTAGGGAAGTATTTTGGTGGCTTTATATAAAGTTAAACATACACTTATAAATTCCACATTTAGGCATTTACCCAAGAAAAATAAAAACTTAGTGTCTATAACAACACTTGGACATGAACATTGATAGGAGACTTATTCATGATGATTAAAAAAGTGGAAGCAACTCATTAGATGAATATCCATCAGTAGATGAATAAACAAAATATGGTTTTAATTCATATACTGAAATACTATTCAACAATAAAAAGCAATAAAGTATTAATACACACAACTTTCATTAATCTCAGAATCATTATATTGAACAAAGAAAGCCACAAATGGGTATATACTATTTAGCTTTATTTTATTAAAAAATGACAGGCAAAACTAACTTATAGGGATGGAAAGCTGATCCATGTTTGCCTGGTATAGAAAATGGGGAGCATTTACTGTAAGGGGGAAACAAAACTTTGAAGTGATGGAAATATTCTGTATCTTGAGTAGGTGGGAGCTACACAGGTGTGTACATGTCCAAACACATGGAGCCTAAAGTGGTACATTTTATTTTAGGTAGATTGTACCTCAATACATTTGAATTTAAAAGATGAAAAGAATGCACATTGAGATATTGACACACACCTGCTGGAATGGCCAAAATTGAATTTAAAAAAGCACTGACAATACTAACTGCCAACAAGTATGGGAACAAGTGAACTCTCATCCATTGCTGACAAGTATGCAAATTGGTAAAATCATCCTGGATAACTACTGTGTATTGATCATATATGTAACCTTTGACACAGAAATTCCTTTTTAAATACATCTGAACTAGTGTCAGACTTTATTTTGGGGGGCTCCAAAATCACTGCAGATGGTGACTGCAGCCATGAAATTAAAAGACGATTACTTCTTGGAAGGAAAGTTACGACCAACCTAGATAGCGTATTCAAAAGCAGAGACATTACTTTGTCAACAAAGGTCCATCTAGTCAAGCCTATGCTTTTTCCAGAGGTCATGTATGGATGTGAGAGTTGGACTGTGAAGAAGGCTGAGCGCCCATGAATTGATGCTTTTGAACTGTGGTGTTGGAGAAGACTCTTGAGAGTCCCTTGGACTGCAAGGAGATCCAACCAGTCCATTCTGAAGGAGATCAGCCCTGGGATTTCTTTGGAAGGACTGATGCTGAAGCTGAAACTCCAATACTTTGGCCACCTCATGCAAAGAGTTGACTCATTGATGCTGGGAGGGATTGGGGGCAGGAGGAGAAGGGGACGACAGAGGATGAGATGGTTGGATGGCATCACTGACTCAATGGACATGAGTCTGAGTGAACTTCAGGAGTTGGTGATGGACAGGGAGGCCTGGCGTGCTGCAATTCATGGGGTCGCAAAGAGTCAGACACGACTGAGCGACTGAACTGAACTGAACTGACAGAAATGTGCACATATATGCTCCAAAAGAATGCTCATAGCAGACATATCTTAAAACTGGAAACAATCTAATTGTCCATAAATCATAGAATGGACTAAAAACTAGTGGTATATTCACATGATAGAATGCTATCCAGTAATGAAAATGATTGAATTGCTTATACACACAAGAAACATGGGTGAATCTCATAAACCTTGTATTGAGAAAAAGCAGACAGATACAAAAGACTGTATACTGTAAAATTTCATTTATATAAAAATTTTAGATATGTAAAATTAATCCAGGATGTTGAAAGTCAAAATAGTCATTTCCTTTGGAAAAAAGAGAAGGGAATATGAGATGAGCTTCTGAGAAAGTGGAAAGCTGTTTCATGAACCAGGTGATTACTGGAGTGTATTTGCTTTATGATGACTCATTGAATTATACACTGGTGATTTGTGTCCTTTTCATTGTGTATGTCATATGCATTTATACAAAAAGCTTTTTAAAAAGGACTTATGAGTGAATGAGAACCAAGGAAGCAGAAGAAGAAATATAGACTTTGTCACTAAGTTCATAGTATTGAAAGGATGCAAAAAGGAAGGAGCTTGGGGTGTAGTACGATTGTGCTAAAAGGTGTTTTTTGGATTCGAAAAGAGTTACACATGCCTATATTCTGATTTTTTTTAAACCAGCGAAGGGGAAGAATTAATGCTATAGGAAATAAATGATAAAGCATTGTTTTAAAAACCTTATGAAGCAGAAGTTCATGAGAAACAGTGGTTATATATAGAAGTGCAAACAGTCTTTTGGACTCTGTGAGAGAGGGAGAGGGTGGGATGATTTGGGAGAATGGCACTGAAACATGTATAATATCATATATAAAACGAGTCGCCAGTCCAGGTTCAATGCACGATACTGGATGCTTGGGGCTGGTGCACTGGGACGATCCAGAGGGATGGTACGGGGAGGGAAGAGGGTTCAGGATGGGGAACACCTGTATACCTGTGGCGGATTCATGTTGATATATGGCAAAACCAATACAATATTGTAAGGCTAAAAAATAAAAAAATAAATAAAAAGAACTACTTAAAAAAAAAAAAAAGAAGTGCAAATCTTGTACAAGAGTGATTATTTTCCCTCCAAGTTCCAAAATAAAATAATTTAAATTAAAATGAAAAGATGGAGCCACACAGGGAACCCATAAAAGAGTGATGCGAAAATTGGGAAACTGTTGGAACAAGGCTGAGGAAGTTTGTATCTGACATAAAGCACACCACATGCTGAGAGGTTGGGAATCAGGATCTGAATCTTAAGAAAAAAGTGATGAAAGTTGGTACCTCCACTGCAGGAAAAGTAAAGAGTAGCTGCCTAAGGATAAATGAAACAAAAACTGAGCTATGTGGAGAGGTCAGCTTAATTTGGAAATTACACATTTCTTATTCTTTAGTTGGTACACTTGTTCTCTTGGGTACTCAAGCAGGAAATCTTGATGTAACTGATTTATGACATTGTCTTCTCTTCCTTCTTTTCACAGTCATCTTACAATCAGCACCCTTTCCCTTTCAGTTCAGTTCAGTCGATCAGTCATGTCTGACTCTTTGCGACCCCATGAATTGCAGCATGCCAGGCCTCCCTGTCCATCACCAACTCCCGGAGTTCACCCAAACTCATGCCCATCGAGTTGGTGATGCCATCCAGCCATCACATCCTCTGTCATCCCCTTCTCCTCCTGCCCCCAATCCCTCCCAGCATCAGGGTCTTTTCTAATGAGTCAACTCTTTGCATGAGGTGGCCAAAGTATTGGCGTTTCAACTTCAGTATCAGTCCTTCCAATGAATACCCAGGACTGATCTCCTTCAGAATGGACTGGTTGGGTCTCCTTGCAGTCCAAGGGACTCTCAAAGAGTCTTCTCCAACACCACAGTTCAAAAGCATCAATTCTTCAGCGCTCAGCTTTCTTCACAGTCCAACTCTCATATCCACACATGACTACTGGAAAAACCATAGCCTTGACTAGACGGACCTTTGTTGGCAAAGTAATGTCTCTGGTTTTGAATATGCTGTCTAGGTTGGTCATAACTTTCCTTCCAAGGAGTAAGCGTCTTTTAATTTCATGGCTGCAATCACCATCTGCAGTGATTTTGAAGCTCCCCCCGCAAAAAAAGTCTGACACTGTTTCCACTGTTTCCCCATCTATTTGCCATGAAGTGATGGGACCAGATGCCATGATCTTAGTTTTCTGAATGTTGAGCTTTAAGCCAACTTTTTCACTCTCCTCTTTCACTTTCATCACTTTCCCTTTCAGTCTTTGGCAATCCACACCTAGCAGGGAAAACCTAAACCACTGTAACCTTTTCCCAGCAGAGTTTCTGCCTCCAGTCTCTCCCTTCAATACTTATTTTCCTAGTACAAATATTTAGATGTCTGCATGCCCAGAGAGATTGGGCATTGGATGACAGTTAAACTAAAAGCTGAATCCCGATTACATTTTAGACCGTGATAGAATCTGGGGCACATGGCACGTCATGGACTGGACATTAGCCCAGCACAGCCAGCCCATCACACAGTCAAGCCTTCACCCGGGTAAATATAAACTAATGAGTACTGACATTTATTGAGTACATACGATGTGGAAGATATGTTCGGAACTCCTAGCATACACTAGTCTATTTCATTCTCATAACAACCTCTGGGGGTGGTTATAGTTTTCTCATTTAATAGGCAGAGAACTGAAACATAGGAGGCCAAGTAAATTGCCCTACTTAGAGTTAGTAAATTTAAAGCCAGTTAGATCCAAAATTGTACATTTAATCTTTGCACTAAAAACAGGCACTTGTTTGGCTTCTAACACTACTGTCTTTGGGTCTGCTGGGCCAAGTCAAAAATCTTGGTTCTGAGATCCATCTTCAGCATGGCCCTAGAGATTTTTGGTTTTCCTTCTGGTTTCAGGAGCCCCTACTCAATAGTGAGAAATGGTCACTAATTTTTAAATGCTGGAAATAAATATTAAAAAGTTTAAAAAGAAAGAAAAAGGAAAAGGATTGGAGGGTGAATTTCTATCCTTGTAGTAAGTAAGTGGTCCTCTTAAAAAAGATTATTTTCTGTAAATCAATTACATGCCAATAAAAAATAATTTATAAAAAGAAACAAGCTACATAATAAACTTAGTTCAGAACCTGCCCCCCAAAAAAAGTAATTTAAGAATAAACTATTTCTCATACAGAAATAAAAAGATTTTTTTTCATCTCTCCCTTTCCCCCACCACCATGCATTGTCATAAGAATTTCAACATAAAATTATCTTTAGCTATTTTATGAATAGTTTACCCTGTTCTTTGGATTGATTCTTATAAGCAAAAAGACTTTTTATTTTATTTTATTTTATTTTTAAACTTTACATAATTGTATTAGTTTTGCCAAATATCAAAATGAATCCACCACAGGTATACATGTGTTCCCCATCCTGAACCCTCCTCCCTCCTCCCTCCCCATACCATCCCTCTGGGTCGTCCCAGTGCACTAGCCCCAAGCATCCAGTATCGTGCATCGAACCTGGACTGGCAACTCATTTCATACATGATATTTTACATGTTTCAATGCCATTCTCCCAAATCTTCCCACCCTCTCCCTCTCCCACAGAGTCCATAAGACTGTTCTATATATCAGTGTCTCTTTTGCTGTCTTGTACACAGGGTTATTGTTACCATCTTTCTAAATTCCATATATATGCGTTAGTATACTGTATTGGTGTTTTTCTTTCTGGCTTACTTCACCAAAAAGACTTTTTTATTCCATGCTTTTTTTAATGAAATCATCATTTGAACAAAGAAATATTTTAAGAATTGGTTCACCTTCTCCCCCAAAGTTTGCTTCCCCTTTCCAAACTAAACAGTAACCCCCTTTTTCCTCCACCCAGAACACTTTTTTTTTCCAGGCTTCTTTAAGCAAGTTCGAGGTTAGGACAATCTTTGCTGAGACACTCTTAAGATTCCATTGTAGATATAATCCTTATCGGTTTGACTGTGATTACCAAGTCGCCTAGTTCTTATACAGAGTCAAAGATAAAGGCTTTATTCTACAGACTAAAATGCTGCAGGCTTTGAAAGTTAAGTTTTCCAGGCATAGCTTTGCCACTTAATGTACTTCTTTCTAACCACTCAAGACAGAGCGCAAGTGCTCTTCCTGAATAGCGGGAAACCTCTACCTTCCCACGCTGGCGTGTGAAAGCCCTACCGTAAAAGCACGTTACATTATCCTTGAAACAAATTTCTCTCTGACTTCAGTGACACTAAAATGCACTGCAAACAATGGTTCTGGCACAGTTCCAGTGTTTCTGGACACTGCTTCTTAACATGAAATGAGTTCACAAAGGCTGGGGTTTCATTTCTGAGGATAACAGATACTTTAAATACTGTACACTTTTGTGTCCACACATACAAAGTAAAGTAGTGAATCGGGGCAATTATCCTTGTAATTCAAATGCACCCTTTCCTCCCCACATACATATTTTGACTTTAATTATCTGAATGTTTCAAATGAACAATGCCTTTTTCCCCCATGGATAATGGCTTCGTATCTCTATTTTGTATCTGTATTTTATATTTTTTTTCTATTTTGTACATGTAATTTTAAAATATTCTCTATTCCGTGTAGAGAGATGAGAGAAAGGTTAGCAAAGAAATCATTTCTGAAGCAATACTTTTCCTTTTCCTTTTCCTAACGGAGAGCCACATGCATGCTCCATCACGTCTAACTCTGCAACCCCTTGGACTGTAGCCCGCCAGGCTTCTCTGTCCATGGGACTTCCCAGGCAAGAATAATGGAGTGGGTTGCCATTTCCTTCTCCAGAGGATCTTCCCAATCAATCGTGTCTCCTGCATTGGCAGGCGTATTCTTTACCATTGAGCCACCTGGGAAGTCTCAACTATGGTTCAACAGGCAATAGATAGTTGACCTTCGAGGTCAGAATCCCACCCAGGCAGGGACATCCTGTCCCCTTCCTTCAGTCCCAAGGAGCAGAAAGGATAGTAGAGGCCCTGCCACCAGGGAGGTGACAAAAGCTGTCATCCAGGAGGCAGGAACACAATTCATCTGTGGCCTGAGAACTATCATCAGACGTGTTGACAGGCATGGGGGCTGGAGAGGGGGGCAAGGTCTGTGCCAGCAACTGAAAGGAAGGACTGTCCCCCTCTTCTCTTCCAGCAGGTGTGAGATACTGCAGCCAGCGTCACTGGTGGTACGAACCTTCTAAGGCATGGACATAACATTCCTAGACACTTTGTGGAGATCCTGGTGGGGCCTGGGGGTTGGGGTACGTGATCTGAAGGATGGGGTTGGAACTTGTGCAGCATCTTCTATGCTGAAGCACACATATTGTGTGACTCACTGGTGCCCCAAGGGCCCGGATGAATCACCCATCCTAACACACTCACATTAGTTTAAGGACAAAAACGCTGTGGTTTGGCAGGTGAGCCAAGTAGTCTTTGACTGCTGTCGTTTGTCCCTTTCACTCAGCTATGAAAGGAATGTGTCGCCTTCTTTCCAAATTGTGGAGACAGAGATCAGGACTTTGTCTTGGGAAACCTTAAGGGACTGCAATTCAGTAAAAGGAACATACACTTAAAAATACATATTAAATTCATCCTCAGAATATTTAGGATAGGCCAAGATCTCTGAAAATGATGGATTTTTAGTGTTATGAGACATAGGACAGGGAGAAAGCCACCCTAAAAGACCTCACATAACAGAAGGGGAAACTGTATGGTTTTTATTGTCTCATGGCTAGGATTCCAAGAGACTCTAAAATGTTCTTGATATTGAGCAGGAAATTTTGTGGATTTCAAATAAATGCAGAGTGAGTGAGCATGGGTGTGTTCTGCTCGGAAGTCAGTGCCTCTGTACAGCAGCTGATAATGAAAACAAGATGCTTTCTGGAAAGGGGGACCTATGAAGCCAGATAACCAGAAGACATCGAGAAGCTTGACTCATGAACATTGTGGAGGATGAGGTGACTGAGTGGAGTCATTTAAGATGAATGGCCCAGAAAAAGGTCAGTTGGCAAATCCTGGGAATTGTCAGCCACTGATGAGATGTGGCCACAAAGATGAAGGCAAGATAATTTCCTAATATTATGATTTTCATTTTCTGGTCATAACTCAATATTTGTTTCTGTCTATTTACCTTAAAAGCAATGTCCTTAGCCTGGCCCTCACGGTAGGCGGCTTCTCAGGTGGTACTAGTGGTAAAGAACCTGCCTGCCAGGGCAGGAGAAGTAAGAGACATGGCTTCAGCCTGGGTTGAGAAGATCCTCTGGAAGAGGAAATGGCAACCCACTCCAGTATTCTTGCCTGGAAAATCCCATGGACAGAGGAGATTGGCGGGCTACGGTCTACAGAGTCACAGAGTCGGACATGACTGAAGCGACTTAGCACTCCATGTAGAATCCCACCCCCAGGTGGTCTGATTCTAAATATGTACTTCTCAACTCATGAGAGTCCCTTGTAGAGCAAAGAGATCAAACTTTGATCAACCTCGAATGTTCATTGGAAGGACTAATGCTGAAGCTGAAGCTCCAATACTTTGGCCACCTGATGCAAAGAGCCAACTCCTTGGAAAGGACCCTGATGCTGGGAAAGATTGGGGGGAGAAGGGGGCAACAGAGGATGAGAAGGTTGGATGGCATCACTGACTCAATGGACATGATTTTGAGCAAACCCAGGAGACAGTGAAGGACAGGGAAGCCTGGAGTGCTGCAGTCCATGGGGTTGCAAATAGTCAGAGATGACTTAATGACTAAACAACAACCATGTGGCACTAGTAAAGAACCGGCCTGCCAGTGCAGGAGACATGAGACCCAGGTTCCATCCCTGGGTCAGGAAGATCCCCTGGAGGAGGGCCTGGCAGTCCACTCCAGTATTCCTGCCTGCAGAATCCCATGCACAGAGGAGCCAGGCAGGCTACAGTCCATAGGGTCGCAAAGAATCAGATACGACTGAGGTGACTTAGCATGCACCAGGTTCATTCTCTGGAGGAATAAACTAATTTCTTAGGTACAATATCTGCACTCCACACTCCAGAAAAAGGCACCCGATACAACTGTGAGCCCATCTCCCAACTTTGAAATCCACACAGTGGCCTCCTGGACTTCCAGCAGGTATTTGTCAGAAAAGATTTCTTAGTTTCCCTCTTTAAAATAACATTGCCCCCTTGTCCTGCTTTAATTTTCTTTCTGGAGCTTCACACCACCTGGTATGTTATAGCTTTATTCTCTGTCCCTCCTGCTCCTAGAATGCAAGATCAGTGAGAGCAAGGACTTTGTGTGTTTAGCTTACTCCTGGATCCCCAGCACCTAGAACCATGGCTGTGCACAGTACACTCAGTGACCATCTTTCATTTCAATCAATCAGTCACAATGAGGTTTCTTGACATTTACCGTCTCCACATTCTTATCCAGACAGCTCTTTCTACCTGGAATTTGTGGAGTGTCCATTTTCCACCAGACCCTGCAAAAGAATCCAATGTCTTGCCACCTCTGCTGCTGCTGCTGCTGCTGCTAAGTCACTTCAGTAGTGTCCGACTCTGTGCGACCCCACAGACTGCAGCCTACCAGGCTCCCCCGTCCCTGGGATTCTCCAGGTAAGAACACTGGAGTGGGTTGCCATTTCCTTCTCCAATGCATGAAAGTGAAAAGTGAAAGTGAAGTCGCTCAGTTATGCCCGACTCAGATACCCCATGGACTGCATCCCACCCAATTCCTGGACCAACTCTCGTCCTTCTTGCATGTCCCCAGTCTCTCCATCTGCAACTGGGCTCACTGCCATCTCCACCCCAATAGCAACATCCTTGTGTCTCTTTTATAGCACTCACTGCATCTTATCTGTGGAATGGATATTTGTGTGCCTGTCCCCATTGTCCAGCCAGGCCAGGCCATATTCTTCCAGAAGCAGAGACTTTGTATCTATACCAGTTCCGGGTACTCACCTAGACACATAGTATTTCTGTAAGTAGAATAGTATTTATGAAGTGAAGTGAAATGAGGTCGCTCAGTCATGTCCAACTCTTTGTGACCCCATGGACTGTAGCCCACCAGGATCCTCGGACCATGGGATTTTCCAGGCATGAATCCTGGAGTGGGTTGCCATTAAACATTATATATTATTATTATAGTATATATTATGCAGGCTTCCCTGGTGGCTCAGACAGTACAGACTCCACCTGCAATGCAGGAGACCCAGGTTCCATCCCTGGGTCAGGAAGATCCCCTGGAGGAGGGAATGGCAACCCACTCTAATATTCTTGCCTGGAGAATTCCATGGACAGAGGGGTTACAGTCCAGGGAGTCACAAAGAGTCAGACACAACTGAGAGACTAACATTTTCACTTTCACTTCATATGAGGGTACGATTGCATATCCAATTATATATATACATAAAAAAGTAAATATACATGAAAGATGGTAGGCAGGGTGTAAGATTGTAAGTCACAGAGGGAAGAGAAAAATAGAGGGGGAAAAGACCAAGAGCAGCATGCATTTGTGATTCTTCCCCCAAGTGTAAACAGTTTTTTGGGTTCAACCCTATGCTTGAGAAAATGATCTGAGGATGCGACTGGTTAATTTAAGATGCCTTTATATCTGGAAAAAAGTATAATTCAAATACATGCACTCCTATATTCATGGCAGGAACCAAGACATGGAAGCAACCTAAATGTTCAACAGAGTAATGGATGAAGAAAATGTAGTACATGTATACAATGGAGTACTCAGTTCAGTTCAGTCACTCAGTCCTGTCCGACTCTTTGTGACCCCATGAACTGCAGCACCTCAGGCCTCCATGTCCATCACCAACTCCCAGAGTCCATCCAAACTCATGTCCATTGAGTCGGTGATGCCCTCCAACCATCTCATCCTCTGTCATCCCCTTCTCCTCCTGCCCTCAATCTTTCCCAGCATCAGGGTCTTTTCCAATGAGTCAGTTCTTCACATCATGTGACCAAAGTATTGGAGTTTCAGCTTCAACGTTAGTCCTTCCAATAAACACCCAGGACTGATCTCCTTTAGGATGGACTGGTTGGATCTCCTTGCAGTCCAAGGAACTCTCAAGAGTCTTCTCCAACACCACATTCTAAAGCATCAATTCTTCAGTACTCAGCTTTCTTTCTAGTCCAACTCTCACATCTATACATGACTACTGGAAAAACCATAGCCTTGACTAGATGGACCTTTGTTGGCAAAGTAATGTCTCTGCTTTTCAATATGCTGTCTAGGTTGGCCATAACTTTCCTTCCAATGGAATACTACTCAGCCATAAAAAAGAATGAAATATATGATACACTTACATGTGGAATCTAAAATATGGGACGTATGAACCTATCTGTGAAACAGAAAGAGACTAACAGACAAAAAGAACAGACTTGTGGTTACCAAGGAGGAGGGAAAATGGGAGGAGAGGGGACTGGGAGTTAGGGGTTAGCAGATGCTTCCAAGGTGTTGCTGGTGGTAAAGAATCCACCTGCCAATGCAGGAAACATAAGAGATGCAGATTTGATCAGTGGGTCAGGAAGATCCCCTGGAGGAGGGTATGGCAACCCACTCCAGTATTCTTGTCTGGAGAATCCCATGGACAGAGAAGCCTGGCAGACTACAATCCATAGGGTTGCAAAGAGTTAGACACAATTGAAATGACTTAGCACAGCACAGATGCAAACTACTACATATAGAATGGGTAAACTAAAGGTTGTACTGTGTATAGTACACGGAACTATATTCAATATCTTAGGGAAGACCATAAAGGAAAACAATATAAAAAAGAATGTATGTATGTGTGTAATTGAGTCACTTTGCTATATAGCAGAAATTAATCCAACATTGTAAATCAACTATACTTCAATAAAAATTCCTTTTTCAAAAAAAAGATGCCTCAGCTTCAATTTGCTCATTCAAAGTCAATAGCCATCATGGAAGCTGAGATGTGGACAGATAGCCATCAGTCTCCCAGGCGAGGAACCTGCTTTGCCAATGCTCACAATTGTCAGCACGTCCCCACTGGCCTGTGGCATTGTTCTGACAACCTAGTCACGCCAGAAAGGTCACTGACCCTCAACAAGCCGAGACCCTGGGTCTGCTTCCCAGTGTCACCGGGGATCACTCCAGGCTGTGCACTGACCCAGCTCAGAGACCAGGGTCAGCGAGATCAGCCGGCAGGGGAAGGGCAGGGGATAGTCACCCAACCAGCATCTGGAACCTTTACTGCAGAGTCCTGCCTCAGAGGTGAAAAATCAGAAGCCTGAGGTGGGAGCAGCGGTGGAACGTCTCCAAGTACTTAGGTAACAGCAGCTCTGGGCAGATGGGCTCAGAGGTAGGACACATCGCGGAGCGTTGGCTGGAGCCTGCGCTGAAGGTGAACCACGGGTGCTCAGGCAGGTCCGCCCAGGAGGCGTGCGGTAGTTGCAGCAGCGGAGCTGGCAGCCGGTCGGCAGCTGTCCTGGCCTTGTCCCCTGCTGGCCCCATGCCAGCAGCCTTCTGCGTTCACTTCAAGCTCGTCTGAAGCCCTCTTCTGTTCACCTCTACCCCTCCCTCCTTCCCATGAGAAGCAGAAACAGTGTGTGTGGCATCTGTAAAAATCCAAGGAGAGCCAGATTATATTCCCGGACAACAACTTTCCGGTCTGCAAAATGGGAAGGGTATTGCATGTCTGCTCCACGTCTCGAATAAAATGCTTATGAACAATCACCTGGTAAACTCGAGGTTAGGAGATCATTGTTAGCTTTCTTCATCGTCCAATTAATTTATTCATCACCTTCTTCCTCTTTACTTTCCTGACCCTTTATAAATGAATTCTAACATCATCAAATCATATCTGTAAAAGTGCAATTAAACCAATTATAAAGGTACCAGTCCATCAAATGGGAGAGCTTTGTGCTCATGAACATGCCAGGGTATGGCACTTGAGTCGTGTCGACTCTGCGACCTCATGGATTATAGCCTGCCAGGCTCCTCTGTCCATGGGGTTCTCCAGGCAAGAATACTGGAGTGGTTGCCATGCCCTCCTCTAGGGGATCTTACCAACCCAGGGATCAAATTTGGGTCTCTTATGTCTCCTGCATTGGCAGATAGGTTCTTTACCAATAGTGCCACCTGGAAAGCCTGCTTATGAACACAGGGGAACTTTACTTTTGTTCAAAATTTCAAGATATTACAGATTTTTTAGATATATTGCTTTAGAATATAAAAATGTGCATTACTTAAACTTGATTGAAATGAAGTGGCACTCATTTTATTTCAAATCATCTTGGTGGGTGCAGGAAATGGAGTGTGTTCATTTGGTGGACCTGAGACCCAGAGTGACACTCTCAACAGTGGAGTCCCAAGTGGTCTTCGTGCTGGCAGGAAGATATAGACCAGCTTCACACCTCCTGCCCTGAAACTTCTCTCTCTCTTCCCAACACGCAGCACGAAAATGTTGCCACCATTTGGACGAGGCAAGAGCTCCAGGCTAGAATGAGGAACTGTGTTAACCCACCGGCATGACTGAGTTCTAGCTCCTGTCCAAATGAGAACACCTTTTCAGTGAAAGTGAAAGTCGCTCAGTCGCGTCCAACTCTTTTCGACCCCAAGGAATTCTCCAGGCCAGAATACTGGAGTGGGTAGCCTTTCCCTTCTCCAGGGGATCTTCCCAACCCAGGGATCTTCCCAACCCAGGGATTGAAACCAGGCCTCCTGCATTGCGGGCAGATTCTTTACCAACTGAGCCACAAGGGAAGCCCACGCCTTTCCAGAGAACAACCCAGATGATAAACAACTGTTTGTGGACCTGACACAGAAGAGGGGGTTGTTTTAAAATGTTTGTGAAGATAATAAGGGAGGTAATTAGATACGGGTTTTGCTCTCAAAGAGTTTCTCAAGTTTTAAGGGTGTGTAGATAGATGCTGTAATCAGGCTTTGTCTGGTGTGGACATCTTTAGATGGAGACCAAGTAGCAGGACTTACCTGACCAGTTGAGCAGACAACAGAGGGGCCTGGACACTCAAGACTGGTGAGATTTGGCCTTAGCTCACAGAGGAAAAAGCACTACCAAGTCAGGGGGCATGTCACCTTATCAATGGCTGAATTTGGTTTGAACAAACTAGATTAGAGGAAGGAGGAGACTCGATAGCATATTTATCATGTCCTACTCTCATAAAAACAGCCACCACTTTTTTAATACTGACTCTGTGCCAAGTGCTCCTCTAAGCCCTTTGCATGTAATCCTTTTTAGCAACTCTACTTACTGTTCCCATTTTACAGATGGAGAAACTGAAGCCCAGAGTTGTTAAATCATCCACCGCAGGTCTCCCAGCCAGCAGGTGACAGAACCAGGCTTTGAACCTTGGCCCTTGGGCTCCAGGGAGTACTCTCTCAGTCCATTGCCTGTCTACCCTGTACAAGAGGGTTTACCTGAGGCCAGTGGGAGCTTTGCCTCTCTTCAGGACACAAACACAGCCAGAACTCCATCCGTCCCATTCCTGCCCTCACCTGCCAGCTCCCTGGGGCACAACAGAGCTCCAACTCTTTGCTCTTGCTTTCTTCTGGAGGTTAAATATGTTTTTCCAGAGTGCCAAACACAAGGAGCTGGTCAGGGGAGGCTATCTTCTCCATCTCGCCTCCATCCTAAGCTATGGGCCAGTCCTTCAAGCCACAGGTAGGGAAGGACCCACAGGACCCAGCAGAGTCCTGTTCCTGTGGCCAGAGCCAGGTTCCTTCAGCCTTTCTAGCGAGGAAAGTGGGGAGAGGACCCAACAGCTGTTGCTCCTTACACATGGACACCTGTGCACGCCGGGAGCAGAGTATTTGTTGTGCTTAACCCTATTCCCAGAGAGCATACAGGTAGGTTACTGATTTCTGCCTGCATGGTTGAATTGTTCATCTCGGTGTTAACTTTCATCACCTCTTCCCTCTCCAATGGAAAGGCAGACTCCCCTCTGGGGTTCTAGCCTGGCCCATAGGTCCTGTGCAGAATGACCTTCCCTCCCAGTTTTGAGACAGAGTTTGCAAAGAAGTCAGGCTCTCATGTTCCCAAAGCAGCTTAGGGCATGGAGACAGTCAGTGTGGAAGCTGGATAATTACCAACCTTGTCAGGTAAAGACAGTGGGCCGCAGGCTTCCACACCGACTGTCTCCATGCGCTGAGCAGCTCTGGGAACAAGAGAGCCTGACTTCTTTGCAAACTTTCAAACAGTGGTGCTGAAGACTCTTGAGAGTCCCTTGGACAACAAGGAAAAGACACTGAAGTTGGGAAAGATTGAGTGCAAGAGGAAAAAGGGGCGCAGAGGATGAAATGGTCAGATGGCTCATCGACTCAATGGACATGAGTTTGAGCAAACTCTGGGAGATAGTGAAGGATTGGGAAGCCTGGCGTGCTGCACACCACGGGTCACAAAGAGTCGGACACAACTGAGCAACTGAACAACAACAAGTAAACTATGAATTCGAGGAGCATAGGGACACATCCTTGACCATTTTAATGACTCCAGATTCTAGAATAAGGCCTGGCGTGTGGGAAGGAAGGAGAGAAGACTTGTGTAACACACACCAGTTGCCTTCGAGGGCTCACACTTCTCAGGGAGGATGCTAAATGTGCGTTTCTAGCCAGACATAGGGAGCCTTCAAATGATGGCAGGGGTCGGGGGAAGAAGAGATGGCATCTCGTTGGGTGAATTCACAAAGACTAGATGAAGGCCCTGGCCTTGGAGTCGGGCCACGGAGGAGCGATAGGAGGCAGAGGAATCAGCGTGAACAAGGCAGGCTCCCGGAAAGCACGGGAATATTCAGGAAGCAAGGTGGTTTCCTTTGGCTGGAGCATGAGGTACATGGAACAGAGCGGTAGGAGCCAGAGGGAGGGTGGGGGTTGGCCAGGCTGGGGAGGCCTGGGCACCGGCAGCAGCTCAGGCTGCTTCGGGAAGCAGGAAGGCCAAGGTGAAGGGGGCTGGCTGCCTTCCATGTTGTCCCGCCTCTATTTCTCATCTGGTTCCGAGAATCAATTGTTCAGCGTTAAGTGGATGGAGGGACTTTCCTAGCCTCCTATCTGTGTTCGTAACTAGACTCAGTGGAGCCTGCAACAATGGCTTTGTATTTAGAACCAGAAGTCGGGCTTTGTGACGGCCTTCTCCAAAGAGGCGGGAGAGAACGGACTGTGCTGTCCTTGCGGAACGACCACAGGGAGGATGCAACATTTCTATCACACGCTGATAGGCCGCGTTCTTTTATTAATCACATAATCCGTTGGTCTAAAAGCACATCCTCAATGCCCCAAATTTGAGTTATTCGACTGGACTCCTAAGTGGAAAATGCTGAAGTGTAAGCCTGCAGAGGGTTCTAGGAATAAGGTAAATGAATAAATAATATTCTCCCTGTGCTTGCGCTCATTTGCTTCAGTCATGTACTACTCTTTGAGACCCCATGGACTCTAGCCCTCCAGGCTCCTCTGTCCATGGGGATTCTCCAGGCAAGAATACTGGAGCGGGTTGCCATGCCCTCCTCCAAGGGATCTTCCTAGGGAAGTCTCCTGCATTGGCAGGTGGGTTCTTTACCACTAGCACCAACTGGGAAGCCAATGCGAAATATTAAAATGTTAGAACAAATTAGGCTAATATCTCCTTTAACCAGCCATTTCTCCAGTCTTGTCTATCACCTTCCCCATCCCCTCTCCTGAGTCAGCCATTACTATCATTCTGTTGAATACATTTTCAGAACTTTCTCATATGTGTTTACATATTTATAAAATGTATACTTGTGATTTGTGTCCACCTACCTAGATGCATGACTCGTGTGGCTTTGAAATTAATTTTCTGAAAGCCCGAAGGTAGCAAGTGACCAGAACTCTGAGTACGTGCTGCAGCCAAAATAGGAAGTTCTTCGTATTCTCTAAACAAAGCACTTCCACTTGACTTTGGATTTTCCTTCCATGTTCAGGAAGATGTGAAAGGACAAAGTTGATACTGCAATTCCCTGCTTGGATTCCTTACCTGTTTCTGAAAATCTCTGCTAGATTCCCCACCCCACACAATCCTTAGCACCTCTGACAGGGGTAAGCAGAGTGAGAAAGACAAGGATGAACAGGGCTGTCTGCCCATTCCACCCAAACAGAGGTGGAGAACCCTTCCCCAACAACTGCCAGAGAGATACTGGCTTCCAGGGTCTCTGGACACTTTTACTTACCATTTATTTCAATAAGGAAACTATCTCAGCCCAAGGATGTGAGAGCTATCTCTGTGCTTTTCTTAGATCCCCAGTTTAATAGTGAGATAGTACAAGTTCTCTTGCTTTTTGAAAAAAAACTTAAAATCCCCTTCTTACGCCAGGAAACACAGGATTTAAAAGCCTTGCAGATGGAGGCTTTCGTCGAGAAGGACAAGCAGATTGACTGAATAACTCAGACTGGCAACATTTTGGTGAATTACTTATAAATTTAACAATAAAGAAGATTTCTTTACTGGGAAAATAAAGGTCACTGCTGGAGCACTTTTGAGTTCTCTTGCACTTCCTGTGACCCTTAAGAGTGTTCATACTCATAACATAAAGCATGGAAAGTCAGAATGCATTTTCATGTCACCTTTGCCAAGGATTGGCTCTCCCTCTGGCTGAATTAACCACTGATTCTTAGTCTGCTCTCCTGAGTCACAAGCTAATTTATCCTGTGATCATTTCATTAGAGGGCAACCTAAGGGCACATCACCCTCCTTCCTTTATTTCCATGTAATGCACAGGGTCCATGTTGGTTATTGTCAAATATTACAACACTTTCTCCTGCTCTCATTGCAAAGGCAAATGACAAATTGCTCTGATGTCAGGTTTTATGAAGACGATAAAATCTTCTAATGGGTTTCAGGTGCATCTAGAAGTCACTGCATGGACATTATCATAGCTCAGTTATGTTGAGCCTGATGTTTTGCTTGTACATATCTTTTTTAGGATCTCCATTGAAATTTGCCAACAAAAGTCCGTATAGTCAAAGCTATGGTTTTTCCAGTAGTCATGAATGGATGTCAGAGTTGGACTATAAAGAAAGCTGAGCACCAAAGAATTGATGCTTTTGAGCTGTAATGTTGGAAAAGACTCTTGAGAGTTCCTTGGACTGCAAGAAGATCAAACCAGTTAATCCTAAAGGAAATCAGTCCTGAATTTTCATTGGAAGGACTGATGCTGAAGCTGAAACTCGAATACTTTGGGCACCTGATGTGAACTGACTCATTGGAAAAGACTCTGATGCTGGGAAAGATTGAAGGCAGGAGGAGAAGGGGACAACAGAGGATGAGATGGTTGGATGGCATCACTGACTCGATGGACATGAGTTTGAGCAAGATCCAGGAGTTGGTGATGGACAGGGAAGCCTGGAATGCTGCAGTCCATGAGGTCATAGAGTCAGACACTACTGAGTGATTGAACTGAACGGATAGAAATTTGGAGGTCATTAGACGCTGAGATTTGCTATACAAAGGGAAACTGACTTTACCTTCCTAACTTCCTCAAAGATTTCATTTCTGATGTGACCCTATCGCCCTTAAGAGCAAATTTCTCCACCACCTCTCTTGTGCTATGAAGTGATGCTTCTCTGCTTAGCACCAAGCATGGTTCCTCATCAAAACCTGGATGATGCCTGATGACAGTATCTCAGTGGCCTGACGCAGGCAGTCTCGGCTTTGGGTACCAGACAGTCCTCTGAGGCCCTGGAGCTTCTCTCTGGCGTGCGAGTGAGTTTTGAGACAAAATGCAGATTCTGGAATCTGAGGTCCAATCCAATATGACAGCATCAGAAACCACATTTTAAAAGAGAGAGGAGTGTGCTGTTCTGGAATAACATTTTCTGTGTGCCAGCCTTATAAATGACAGTGTGTCCATTACATTCAGCAGTAACTGTTGCTTAATTTTTAAAGCTTCATATTAAAATGTTCAAGATTTATACTCAAATAGTTAATATCCAGGGGGATATAATCCCAAGAGCAAAGGGAACAGGCTTAGTGTTCCCTTTATCACGCCTCAAGGTGACAACACACCCAAGGGGTGCCTCGCGAACATCTCAGAGACTGAAATGGTAGAGCTCTACTAATCCTGACATCACGCTCAGAGGACCGAGAAGGGGCGGTGTTGCAGTGCTCCTGGAAATCAGCCTGGGATTCTCCAACTCCTTCTGGGCAGAACACCTCTCTCATCCCCCATGCTAGCCCCCCACCCACCCCACCTCCTGCCCAGGAGAATGAGCACCCTGTTCCAGCAGCTTCCTCTAAGTGGTTGCCTGGCAGCCCCCTCTGTGGCCTCTACAGCCAGAAAGGCAGGCCCCAGGTCACACCTCATCAGGAGCTGGGTCTCAACCAAGCCCAGCCAGAGGGTCTCCGGATAACGTCACTTGTCTGTCTGGTGTGGTTTCCTCTTCTGAAGAAAAGGCCTTTCAGTCTGTTTAGCCTGCCTTTAAACCACAATTTCCCCTCTATCAGAAGGCTATGACATGCCGTACGTGTTACGTTATACACGTCGCCTGAGTCACATCACCACAGCATCAGTGTCAAGTAAAACTGCTGTCAGCCGTGGCCCCAGGAAAATTCCTAACCTCTCTGGTGCTCCATTTCTTTATCAGCAAGGTGATGGTGCTAATGATGATGATGATGATGATGATGATGTGATATATTTCTTAAGGCTCTTTGTTGAGCTTCCCTGGTGGCTCAGATGGTCAAGAATCTGCCTTCAATGCAGGAGACCTGGCTTTGATCCCTGGGTCAGGAAGATCCCCTGGAGAAGGAAACAGCAACCCACTCCAGTATTCTTGCCTGGGTAATCCCATGGACAATGGAGCTTGGTAGGCCACAGTTCATGGTGATGCAAAGAGCTGGACATGACAGAGCACCTGAGCACAATAGAGAGCTAATATATCTCTCAGTGTTCTCCACATATTGTTGTTATTAAATGAAATAAAATAAGCATTTAGCAATACCTAGCAATACAGAAACTCTCAGTAGATAGTAACAGCTGTTAAATTTTCTTTTCCAACTTCTATGTTCTTTCATGTAATACATAAGGTATATTTTTATGCTTTTTAAAAAATTATTTTTAAAAAAGACAACAAGACAATAGACCATTTATTCATCATCCAATATTAAATAGACCTCAGTTAAGCAGATTAATTGTAGGTGTTTTATGAATGGAGAAAGCAGCAAACTAAGAGAAAATTGGAAAAGACCCTGATGCTGGGAAGATTGAGGGCAGGAGGAAAAGGGGATGACAGAGGATGAGATGGTTGGATGGTATTACCAACTCAACGGACATGAGTCTGAGCAAACTACTGGAGATGGTGAAGGACAGGGAAGCCTGGCATGCTGCAGCCTGTGGAATCACAAAGAGTAGGACAAGACTGAGGAACTGAACAAGAGAAAATATCCTGTCAGAGATGCAGGATATATTTAAAAATAACTTTTATGATGAGGCCTGAGTATCATTTCAGGCTCTTCTCAGCATAATCATCCTCAGTATCATACAATAAGAATTAATATTCAGAAAGGTAACCCTGCACTGGGCTTCCCAGATGGCTCAGTGGTAAAGAATCCACTCGCCAATGCAAGAGTCACAGAAGATGCCGGTTGGATCCCTGGGTAGGGAAGACCCCCTGGAAATGGCAACCCACTCCAGTTTTTTTGCCTGGTGAATCCCATGGACAGAGGAGCTTGGTGGGCTACAGTGCATGGGGTCACCAAAAGTCAGACATGACTGAGCGACTGAGCATGCACACACGCAACCCTGCACTACAAGACGTGTATCAGTGAGAAAAAGATCCAATTATTTGAAGATGCTATTTTAAGGCATCAGTATCTGCAGATATCCTACATTATGTACTGCAAAGAAAAGGAGTTCTAGTGACCTCCAAATTCAATAAGCCATAGCACTCCATTTCCCAAGGTTTTATTTAATCCAGACTTTACTGAACTGAGTGAGTGAAGGACATCTGTGGGTTGGAAGATTTCTGGCCGCATGTGGCTGAAGGAGAGCACACCAAGACCATGTCGTTAGTGATTATCTCTGGCTTAGGCCTTGGAGTAGGGCAGAAAATGCATAATCACTAGATAAGATTCCACTTAAAGCTTTTTCATGCTACCATATGAACCCTGCAAATACTCTCATGAGTATGCAGAAATTACTAATTAATGTGCAGAAATTACTAATTCTATTGCTGGAGAAATGAAGGATGGTAAGCAGTTGAAAGTCCACTTGAAATTCATAAAAGGAGCTCCTCTTCTCCAGCTAATTAATACCAGTATTTAGGCCTGTAGATCCTCCCATCACCTACCACATTGCCTCTGAAGATTTGTGGAAACTTGCAGTGCTGACTGCCCCTTAATCTCAATTTTACTGATTTAGGGGAGACTGGCCATTTGGGGAGGGTCGCGCTCTGTCTCCTGGTTGGAAGCACAGTAGCCCATTCACTGTGCGGATTTTCGAGTGACTCATAAGGCAGCTGCCTAGATTTATGGCCAGTTGATTGATTTAAGGGCTGTTGGCTCTTTTGTTGAAATTCATATTAATAAAAAAGAGGGCTCTATAAATACTTACTGTTGCATGGAGGGAATGCGTGAAGCATCAGGAGCAAGGATTATGATGTCTTTACAACTCAAGAAGTAGGGTAGAACCATGCTTCCTTTCATCAGGTTTTGCAGTCTTAAAAGCAAGTAGGCTCTGAGGGAATTTACCATAAAATTGGCAGGACAAACTAAACTCCAGCAATTATATATAAACTCCTGTTTTCCTCTTACCACCAAGAAGTTACTTTTACTGCCAAGACATAACGTGTACTCTTTTTTTTTTAATATCAGACATAAACACTCAAAGGTTGGATTCTGGCAAGTTAGTCTCTTTTCCAAGTTCTTAATTTATGCCAACATGTAGCATATACATCAGTTTTCAGCTACTTAAGAGAAAACAAATGTTGGTTATGTAATATAATAGCATAAAACTCATCCAAACTTATAAAGGAGAGGACCTATTCCTCCCCTCCCCCAGGCGATCCACTGTTCCCCAGGCATACCCTGGAAGCCTAATGGACCTTCCTCCCAGTGGCTACCCCTTCCTTCCTACCCCTTTGTACTGGATGCAAACTTTCCCTCTGCCTGGAACACTCTCTCTGCTTTGTCCTTTCTCCTTTGGCATGTTAACTCCTACTCATTCTGATCTCAAAGGACAATTTTAGGGACATCACCCCTGAACTTCTAGAGTAGGTTATGGAAGGCTCTATATCCATCCTCAGATCCTTTACTTTCCACAGTGGGCAGTTGATACTGAATTGGGTATTAAGTCATTGCCATGGATTCTCCCCATTATATGGCCATGAGAACTAGAACGGCATCTCTTTTGCTTCTGTTTGCCCAGAATGGTCCTGGCACATACATGGGGCTCAGCAAATATCAGATGAATTACTGAATGCACTTATGCATTTACAGATGAATGAAGTAATTTAGCTACTCTTCAGGTAGGCCAGCCATTCCGTTAAGTCCCTCCAAGAGGTCAGTGAGTGAGGGGACTTTGATATTTTTAGACTACATCTTTCTACCTGCAGTCTTCTCATGCCAAGCCCAAGAAGTGAGTATAGGGCCTTTCCAGTTAAACAACAAAAAAGTTACTTTCTCACCTCTTAAAAAATAAATCCTTCCAGTCCTCACTGGAAAGTACCCTGTACCCCCTGAGCATTTCCTCCTTTTCATGGGCTGCTGTGGATGGTGTTTCTCATCTCCACACAATGACAGTGTTACTGACAGATCCTCTGAGAAGGAACCATGCTCCCCTCCCCCAGGCACCCCACTGTGCCCCAGGCACACCCCCGGAAGCTGCCGTCTAGACCAGGAGTCTTATTTGACTGGTGCTATCTCTTCGTGTGGCAGAATTCAGTTATAAAAACCACACGACACATTTAGTCATTCACACATAAATTGGCATTTTTATTTTATTTTCTTGACACGAGCTATTTGGAAAATGGATTAAAGGTCTGCACTAGACTGTCCCTTTCCAGTTCTGAAAAAGTCTTTCAGTCTGTGATTCACTAGTTTTGCAATTCAGATGTAGCAGCCATAGATTCACAGCATCATCTCATTCATCGACCAGGGCTTTCTGATTCCAGAAAGTTCTATGGGGATGTGGAGAATGCCTTCTTCTATGAAGAGGGGCATGAGTAACGCACTGAAGTCACTCCTGATCTAATGTAAGCTACTTAACTCCCATATATCTACCAAATAGCCATCTAGTAAAACATATTTTAGTAGAGAGGTTCTGATCTTAAAGAACCCATCAGAGAATGATTTTATTAGATGAATAACTACCTTCAATTATATCAGTTTTTTTTTAATGCGTGCATGCAAACCTGACCACTATGAGGTCAACAGTCTCACCTGTCTTATCTTATCATTGTCAATAATCGCACGTTGAGTGCACACCCAAGAAAGTAACTTGGTCCTTGTTGCAGTTCAGGGGGAAGCAGGTGTAGGCAATGCATGGTTTGTATATTGTGAGTGGGGAACTTATCCCTGGGGTGTTTAGGAAAACCCGGTACAAGATGTGGAACTAGAACTTCTCCCTGGAGGAAGGTCACGTCTCCTCAAAGAACACAAGAAAGCACATCCCAGCCACAAACACGGAAACTTATATGACATCATATAATTTAGATATACTACTTATTGGCAGATTTGGTTAATTGAAAAATCGTGGTGGCATAAGAAGAAGAAGACAAGGACGTCAAACAGGGGCTAGATTAATAGGTCTTAAATACTGGACTAAGAAATTTGAACTTGAGTCGAAACTAGGGAGGTATTGAAGTTTGGTTAAGGGGTGGCTGATGTGCACGTGAATATGTAAAGAAACTGCAAATAGTATGCAGACATCCCAGTAAAATGTTTGAGCCTTTCTTACTAAGAAATGTGTAAAGCAAATAAGACTGACATTGTGAGGCTTCATATCCATCATCGTCTTTTCAGACAAATATCTTTCTCCTAAGACTGTCAAGCTCTTCTTTTTTCATTTTCCTGATTTAGGATAATTTGGTGATCTTGGTAGGTACCTAACTGAACCACATTCCATGATAATCCGCAATAGATTGATTATCTCCTTGCATGGGAGATAAAACTGAAGATAATTCAGAGATCAATTCCCAGTCAAGTTTGCATCTTCTCCAAGTTAAATGTATAAGCAGAGTCACTTCCTCAACTATAAGCCTAAACTCCTTTTTTCCCCACTTTACCCCTGTACAAGCCTGGACAAGGCTGACATTTAATGAGGCGTGTTCTTCAAAGTAAGCTCTTCAAAACCACTTCTCCCAGCTTTGAGTGACAGCTCAGGGAGTAACTTCCATTCTCGACAGAAATGCGGCATTTGGAAGGGGGCGGGTCTTAGATGCCTCATGACTTGGAAAGGGTGGTGATCAGGGGCTGGTGGGGCAGGGGAATGGTTAGTGCAGAGAGAGAAACACGGGTTGCAGCCTGTTGGGAAAGTCTCCCCACTATTCAGAAGACTCTAGTCTTTGACTGCTGTCTGGGTCAACACTCAAAGTCCTTCCCAGTCACACAGCTTGGCTTTGCTTTTCACCCTTTGGGGGCCCTTTCTGTGTTGTTAGCTATGCAAACAGTGACCCTTTGAGAGCAGGCTGGCAACCTGCACTGTGCAGAGCTCATGGAAGCCTGTAAGTGGACTTGTCCCCATCAGGGAAGCACGTGATGAGGACTTGAACTAAAACCAGAGGAAGAGGACTGGAAAGAAGAAATAGATGATGATATATGATATATACTATATATATATATATATATATACACACACACACAAATTTAAATTAAAATAAACTTTATTTTATTTTAATTTTTATTTATATTGGAGTATAGTTGACTTACAATGTTGTATTACTTTCAAATGTAATGATGTATGGTATTTTTAATGATAAGATTACAGGAGGAGATGTTCATTAATTGAATTAGTCCACATCAAGGTTGTCCTTTTTTTTTTTTTCCCCACTTGCTGAATAGCTGTTAAAGACCCCTTCTGTTCTTGAAAGGTGAAAGGATACATTTCCTAAAAGAAATAGGAGCTCAAAACATCTTGCTAGGAATGTGGGAGTCAACTCTCAGGAAACTATTCAGTTGCTGGAAAGTGATCATGAAACTGAGTTCTTCATAAACAAAGTCTTTCTGTAATTACAGAAAAACTTACTTTGAAGCCAGTATCCTAAATGTGCCTGGAGTTAATTGCATTACAAAGGACTCCAATCTACACAAGCAACTGAGTCCATGTATGGTGAAAGAGTTGAGGGAAATTCTAAAAATGAAGAAACCAATTTTTCAAAGAATGATTTTTCAGATAACGAATTCAGACAAGGCATGCTGCTTCTTTGGCTTCTGGTTTAATTTGTTTTATCACAAAATTCTGAAGAAGAGTGTAACATCTCAGAATTCATTGGCAATATGTTGACACTATTTAATCAGGTTTTGTTGAATCAAGCTGGAAAGAAAATGATAATGGGAATAAGGATTTTGATAATATAAATAAAGTTGACTTTTTGAGGAAAAGGGGACTCAGAAACGAAAAGAAGAAAGAAAAATGAAGTCTAGAAGAACAGATCAGTACAAAGAATAAGAAATAGACATGCAAGTGTAATTTTAGTGGGAAGGTAGACTTCATTTCTGTTCTGAACAGAGTAATTCAGATAAACAGGAAATATCACCAGTCTTTAATGATGCAACACATGATTCTAAATATTCAAGGTATGTGTGTGGAGGGGTGCTTAGTCACTCAGTTATTGTACAAGTGTTTGCGGCTCCATGGACTATAACCTGCCAGGCTCCTCTGTCCATGGGGATTCTCCAGGCAAGAATACTGGAGTGAGATTGTCATGCCCTCCTCCAAGGGATCTTCCCAACCCAGGTCTCCTACACTGTAGGTGGATTCTTTACCAACTGAGCTACCCAGGAAGCCCTATTCAATGTATACTCACTGACCAGCATGAAGGTACTAAGGAAGGAGTTCCCAGAAATAAAAAATCTTTATCTTTCTCCAGTCACTGCTTAATTCACCTTTGTTCCCCTTATCAGCACACTTTCTTCAAAGACTGCATTTTATAAGCCTACTGATAACTGCTTCCTCCAGTATTCAACTCTGCTTAAATTTCAGGTCTTTGTATTTTCAAATATCAGTGTTCCCCATTCAAAATGAATTTTCCTTCTTTTGAGAATTTCATGGGATTTAATTTTTAATATAAGTATTATTTAATTTATTCCTTTTCCATAAAGCATTTATCATTAAAAAAGACCTCACTAGTTCATTATCAATCATTTTAAGACAATACCCTCCAAAAGTCAAAACTTTTATGTTAAAATAAGTCAAGTCATAATACTTATACTCAGAGAACAGCATATACTATATGGAAAAAAATTTTAAAAAGAAGCCACTTGAACATAGAATTCTGAAGAAGGGGCACATACTTGGCTTGGGTTACTTTAGGCCTGGAATGTTGTCTATAAAGCAAGCTCAGCAAGTCCAGGCGCACGCACACACACACACACACACACAATATTTACATGTCCTTTTAATTAGGAACTTTATGAACATGACTAAAGGATTGATTCATGACTAAATCCATATTCTATAACAATAGGTATTTGTGTTTCTAGTTTGTACTTCTATATAAACTAGCTACATAATATTTAGCATTCTGACATTTGTCTCCAGTTTCTCCTCACTGATAATCCGTATCTAGTGAGGGTCCAGAAATAGTCCTTGCCCCCTCCAGATCATCTTTTGAATGTCCTGTGTTGTTTTTAATTTTTCATTTGTCTTTCAGGATTGAGCTATTTTTAAAAGTTCATATTTTAAGACATTCACTATTTAATATGAAAACTCAATGCCAGATCATTTTATTCCTATTCCCAAACATTTTAAACATTTTGCAGGTGATACAAGAACAATCTTGAAAGTTTGGTTTCGTTGGGACTTTTCCTTCTATAATTTTTGCTTGAAAAAGGGTATTTTTTATTCTTTGAGAAACAGCCTGACACCATTTAAAATGGAAATGAAAAAAAAAAAAAAAAGAAGAAGAAGAAATACATTGTATTGAATAGCCAAAGTCTCCAAATTTGCCAACAGCTTCTAAAGAGTTGTTATAAACCTCAGTACTGGCCCTGGATAATTATTTCTACGATGATGTTGTGTCTGAAAGAGAACTGCCAATTTACAGTGTCAGCGACCATTTTTTGGCATTAATGAATAAGAATAATTATGGGGTTTCCCCCCTTTTCCACTGATCATTTTGTTCTCTATAATTAGTTGCCTGGTTATTCCTTTCTACAGCATGTGCACTCAGATCTTGAATGTAAAATTCCTTTTCTTACTGGTAATAGGGTTAAGTGTGAAGTTGTATGGAAGAAATGAAAACTAGATAATCACTAAAGTCCATCTCAAGGTAGTATAGCACAGGATGTGGGTTTTAGTGGGCTAAAAATCTCCTACTCCCTAATTTGTGTTAGTTCATGTACTAACTGAGCCTCACATGCTCTCTTCCTTTAATCCACGCACTCCGACTGGGAAATAAGGTCTAAACCACCGGCCTGGTTAGGTGAGAAGAGGGATGGGACCTGGAAATCCCTGGGGCCAGCACCACCCCAGGGGGTGCCAATCTCTGGTCCTTTGTTCTGCCTCTGCCCAGTGTTCTAGAGTCCCTGGGTTTCCTTTAATGAAACATCACTGCATGATAAAACCTTAACCTTACTATATCCCGTGTCTTCCTTTAAGCCCTGAAAGAGCTTAAATTTGAGGTGCCCAGTCTGAAGGGACTCCTCCCAGTGCTCTTCAGGAAATGCTGTTGGTATTTGGGATGGAATGAACTTTTATGGTGTAGGACTGTCCCAGATTGCAGAAAGTTTAGCCACCCTGGTGTCCAACACCAGCAGACTCCCCATTCCAAGGTGACACCCAAACACTCCTCCCATTTCCAAACAATTCTTCCTGTGGTGACCTTCTAAGCATAATTATTTTGAGAAATAAAGTTGAGAGTAATTCTTTCCTCTAACACACCTGACATAGAGAAAACAGCTCAAAGGATACACTAAATTTCAAGAACTTCCAAACATACACATTTGAAAATGAAGCTAATTCTAAGGCAGAAACATAAATTGTCCAATGTTGCTTTATTTAGATATAACACCACCGAAAATGATCTCTGCTATGCAAATATTCAGGCCATCTGCATAAAATAATATTTGCTTTGTTAACTTTTCTCTGCAAATATCAATATTTACAAAACATGTACACATACATCTTACTTTACTATATTGATCAAAATTGAGACTGTTTAGGCAATGGGCTCCAAAATCACTGCAGATGGTGACAGCAGCCATGAAATTAAAAGACGCTTACTCCTTGGAAGAAAAGTTATGACCAACCTAGACAGCATATTAAAAAGCAGAGATATTACTTTGCCAACAAAGGTCCATCTAGTCAAGGCTATGGTTTGTCCAGTAGTCATGTATGGATGTGAGAGTTGAACTATAAAGGAAGCTGAGCGCTGAAGAATTGATGCTTTTGAACTGTGGTGTTGGAGAAGACTCTTGAGAGTCCCTTTGACTGCAAGGAAATCCAACCAGTCCATCCTAAAAGAAATCAATCCTGATTATTCATTGGAAGGACTGATGCTGAAGCTGAAACTCCAATACTTTGGCCACCTGATGCAAAGAGCTGACTCATTTGAAAGGACCCTGATGATGGGAAAGATTGAAGGAAGGAGGAGAAGGGGATGACAGAGGATGAGATGGTTGGACGGCATCACCAACTCAATGGACATGAAAGTGAAAGTGAAGGTCGCTCGGTCATGTCTGACTCTGCGACCACATGGACCATACAGTCCATGGAATTCTCCAGCCCAGAATACTGGAGTGGGTAGCCTTTCCCTTCTCCAGGGGAATCTTCCCAACCCAGGGATTGAACCCAGGTCTCCCACATTGCAGGCAGATTCTTTACCAACTGAGCTATGAGGGAAGCCCCAGTGGACATGAGTTTGAGTAAACTCTGGGAGTTGGAGATGGACAGGGAGGCCTAGGATGCTGCAGTCCGTGGGGTCGCAGAGTTGGACACGACTGAGCGACTAAACTGAACTGAACTGAGGCAATTGAAGGAATAGATAAAATTGTGATGGTGGCTGTGAGCTATTTACAGTTCTTATTATCACATGTGTCTGTTATCCTGGCACATTTCTCTCATGTTTTTTGCATCACTTGATGCTTCTTTGCTGTCTTCTTGCCATCGCTGATATCTGAGGTCTTCTTGTTCTTCAGGGGCCTCTTTAGCAGCAGCCAATCATTTAAGGAATCCGATGAGCTCACTATGCTAGTTCAATAGTGGGTGGGATAATTATACACTATATTTATTATTCCTTATAAGTAATGAATTTATACTTACCTCCTAGACACCAGATCTTAACCTACTAGGCTACTAGTAAAGGGAAATTTGGGGCTTTTCTGGTGGTTCAGTGGTAAAGAATCTGCCCACAATACAGGAAATGCAGGTTTGATACCTGGGTCAGGAAGATTCCCCTGGGGAAAAAAAAAAATGGCAACCCACTCCAGGATTATTGCCTGGGAAATCCCATGGACAGAGGAGCCTGGAGGCTACAGTCCACAGGGTTGCAAAAGAGTAGAGTATGACTTAGCAACTAAGTAATCACATGGGGAAATTTAGGCACTCTGTTGCAAACCAGCAATGGAGATATTCTGACATATCAGAATTTCTAGGGAACCTCAAATTCCTCTACCTACTTTTAAGCCCAACTAAGCTAGGTACTCAGAGAAGGCAATGGCACCCTACTCCAGTACTCTTGCCTAGAAAATCTCATGGGTTGAGGAGCCTGGTAGGCTTCAGTCCATGGGGTCGCGAAGAGTCGGACACAACTGAACGACTTCGCTTTCACTTTTTACTTTCATGCGTTGGAGAAGGAAATGGCAACCCACTCCAGTGTTCTTGCCTGGAGAATCCCAGGGACTGGGGAGCCTGGTGGGCTGCCATCTATGGGGTTGCACAGAGTCGGACATGACTGAAGCGACTTAGCAGCAGCAAGCTAGGTACTAATGATTGTGAACATTTCTTATTTTCTCTTTCACTCTTTGAAGTTAGTATAGCACCTTGACTTTTAGCTGATTAGAGGCTTGAGAGACAGGAGTGCCAGAACTGACTCTGATCGCCACTCCTGGCTGGAGAGAACTTGAGGCACGTGTCATCCTGTGACGCACTTGCTGATATTCTTGGTTTGCTGTCTTCCCTACATGAGACTCTGCCATAAGTCCCTTCTCTTACCTCAAATGCTTTAACACAGTCAAAATGTTCTAGATCTTTTTCAAACCACATTTGAAATAGGAACAGCTTTAAAATTCAAAAAGGATAAATGCTACCTGTGTTTGTTCCTGAGGTGCTCCTGTAACCCAGTGGATAGGATATTTCTGGTCTTGGATGATCATAAATCCAGTGCAGCCATCATAAGCACCATAAAAGTTGTCACTCAAAGTCATAAAATGAAAGTGAGGCGTGATTCAGCCTTTTAACTCTATAAGCTTTGCAAACATTAACTCCCACATGTGCATGGATCAGTGACCCTAAAATGTGATTCTATAGGAGACTCTGGTCGCACAGCTTTTCATTTGGAACAGCTGAGTTAGTGGGACAAATGGAGAACCAGAATGCAGAGCCCTGTACATGTTTGTAAGCCGATCCACCACGTACAGTGCGGGGCTTTGAGCGAGTCACTGAAACTTCCTGAATGGCTGTGACCTTGTATATAATTTAGGGGTTATAGGGTTTATGTCCCTGGGTTTGTATGAGGGATGAATGAAATGCCATAAGAGACACTCGGTGATCTGAAAAAGCAAAAACATTTCTTCTAGACTCGATCTTATTGGAGTGAGAAGAGGGTATGACTTGAGGGATCTACTAGGTCTCGGTTGGTTGCCTTCAGATTTTTCTCACTCTTTTCCTGCTCAGTGTCACAGGATTGCAGGAGTGGCCTTGGGAAAGTCCCTGCAAACTGAGTGTTCCAAGTTCCCGGTCAGTTGGATTCATCCAGTGCAAGGTATTGGACTAGAGGGTGAAGGAAGGGAGAAGCCAAACCCTTCCCCTCTCCCTGCCAGTGTGTAAGACAGTGGCTATTTCTCAGGCTCCCATAGATAGCTTCCATCTGCAGTATCTCCTCCCTGCCCCTCCTGCCAGGGATGATAGTGGCTTTTGGCTCTTGTGAATTTCTGGACTACCTCACGGTCTCCTGTTGAATTCTTGGTTTTTCCATCACTTATGGAGACGATCCCCTGCATAAAAGTCTGTCTTTATAAATACTTTAAGTGGTTTCTGTTTCCCTTCTTTGACCTTGACTATTAGTAATAATGTTAGGAAGACCTTTCACCAAAAAAATTTTCCTAATACCGAATACATCATTAGAAAGCCATTCTTTGGATTCCATTGGATTCTTTTCCTCAGAGGGGGAGAGTAGTATATTACAACATGGAATGTTATGTTGTATAATAGCATTTTCACAACTCTTATGTTATCATTTCATCCATCCATCCACCCACTGAACATTTCATATCTACTGTGGGTTAGGAACTAAGCTTAAGTGCTGGGCACATATGATAAACTATATACACAAAACGTCAGACTAGGTGATTTCAAGGCCACTTGCTAATGACCTGAAGGGCAGAGTGCACTTACTTGGGAATCAGGCGTGATAATGTGGGTTAGGTGCCTAATGCTATGCTTGGCACACAGCATCAACAAAAGAGATTTCACAATCCTGTTTCCAGGAGCCACCTCCCACCTCATTGATAAACTGAGGTGAAATGAAGAGGTCTGGACAGGAAATATAATAACCATTACACAGATAAGGAATCAAAGTTCAAAATTGTTATCTGCAGCTAGCAGGTGGCAAAGTCTGCAGCTGATGGTCACACCGCTTCACTAATAGCTTTACTCAAAGTCATCTGTGCTAAGAAAGCATGTGACTCTGTGGGCCAGGGAGAAGGTAGCAGAGAAAGCATTTGAAAGAACCAGGAAAATCGGCTTCTCCTCCCTTCTTCTCCAAGCTGTCCCCAAACCCCATCTGTCAGACACTAACATGGTCGGTCATCAGTTATGCTCTTTGAACCTAAGGTTGTTGAATGAAGGCCAGTACTAACTCAGAGGATTGACAGAGACCATGAATGAGGTCCATGCTGTATGGTAAGGTGTTCCTGCTCACTTCATGGCAGGCAACAGCGTAGAGAGACCGACGAACAGGTGGGGTTTTGTGTGAGCTCCTGGTGCTAGAGAGGGTCTGATTCAGGCTGCCGAGTCTCCATATCCTGTGAAAGAACACTAGCCCCTGTCCTGCCGACATCACAAGGGTACTGCAAGATCAACTGAAACAGTGCTTTGAAGATGGCAAAAATCTGTTTGAGTTGCACTGCAAATCTTCCGTGGTAAATGTACCCGGAGCATAACCCAGCCTCATGGCTTGAGAGAATACAAGTCAGTTGTGAAGACAAAATAAATTGTAAAACAGAATATAAAGTGCATGTTGTAGGGAGAGAACTGTGACGCTGTGTGGCTCTGCTGCTCAAAACCTTATTTTATTTCAGATCTTTATGATAATTTCTATACATGCATCAGAGCAGATAAAAGGGGGAAATCAACAATAATAGCTAACGTTTATCCAGCAAGTGTGCCAGGAACCTCCTAAACCTTTCCTGGGAATTGCCTTATTGAAATCACAAGAAGCAACTCGGTGAGGTAGGCACTATCCTCATTACCCCCATTTTACAGATGAGGAAACTGAGGCACAGAGAGGTCACATGACTTTCTTAAGGCCACACAGCTCCTAACTGCTGCAACTGAAATTCTGTGAACAAATCATGTAAGAGTGCATTCTTACAAATCTAATGGACTCAACAGGCCGATACATACGGCTGCCTTGGAAAGGAAATGAGTGTTGGGAAATCACTGCTTGCCTTTGACGGTCACCTTAGGCACCTTCAACTCGAGTCATCATCACACTACACACACAGCCGGGGCCTTTAACACCTCTCTCTTTATTTCAAAGGTTAGTCTTCTTGGCCTCCTTTTTCCACTTTTACTTTCTCGAAGCAAAGGTTAGTTGGTACATTAACTGGGGTGATTAGAGTAATGACACCTGAAAACAGCGAGCTTCCTCCCTCAGCCCATAAGATTACCCCAGAGCTTCTGTGTTAATACTAAAATGTCTAACTAAAAGAATGATTTAGGATACTCTTTTTACAAAATCATATGCAAAGTATCACGATCAAGAGAAAGCTAAACCCGAGGATCCAGGGAAATGAAGAAAAGTGATGTGTCTGCGAAAACAGTAGCAGGGATTTTTTTTTTTTTTTTTTTTTTTTTTTGGTAATTTTTCCCCCCAGGGGCTGTAATTTGACTGCTCTGTTTGGCAACCCTCCAGAGACAAGTCCAAGTGCTTAATCTCTTTCTCTCTCTCTCTCCCGCTCCTCCCCACCGTGCTCGCCCGGGCCGAGGGGAGGAGGGACCCAAGATCCGCTGCTCGCGGCGACGAGGCCCGCAACCCTGCGCCGGGAGGGGCGGGTCGGGGCGCGGCCGGCGAGCGGGCAACGCGGCCGAGCGGCGGGGCCGAGCGCGAGGAAGAGGAAGTCCGAGCCTGGCGGCGGTGCAGGGCGCTCGGCTGGCGCCGCAGCCGGCGCAGCGCAGCCGCACCTTCCCCCGGCCGACCTGCGAGCGCGGCCCGCGCCGGGAGCCGGCCCTCCCCGGGTAAGTGTCCCTTTCGCTGGACACCGGGTCCTCTTCCAGGAATGGGACCGCGCGGCCGGGAACGCCGGGATGGCGGGGACGGGAAGGGGACCCCGAGGGGCGCCCCAGATCCGCAGGTGGAGGCGAGCGGACCGGGGTGCCGGGTTCCTGTTCCGCGCGCTCCCTCCCGGGCGGGGGCCAACGGGGCTGGGGGAGCGCCCCGCCGCCGCGACCCCGGCCCGCCGCTGCTCACCGCCGCCTAGAGGGGGCGACCCGCGGCCGCCACCGCCCGGCTCCGGGGGCCCTGCCTCGAGTCTGTGCTCCCCGCCCTCCACCCGCAGCCGCGGGGGCCGGAGCGTTCGCTCCTCGGAGAATGGATTCCTCAGTGCGCTCGAGACTGTTACCAAGTCAACCCTGCAACTCAAACGGGACAGTCCGAGAACGGGACCCGAGCGCCCGCCGCCCTCGGTCCGCTCCCGCCGCGGATCCCCGTTCCTGGCGCCCCAGACGAAGGACCGCGGTGGGAATCGGAGGCCCCGGCTCTGTGGCGCGTTTGGTTTGGAGGGTCCCAGCCTTTGTAGATGGAGCCTCGGTGTCCCAGCTCTGCAAATATTTCCTAGGGCGGGGGGCGGGGGAGGGGACCTGCAGGGGGGCTTGGGGTCGAAGCCGGTGGCCAGTCCATCACGGCGGTCAATGTAACCCCTGGTCCACGGGGACTTTGTCGACGGTCCTGGCCTCGGAGGACCGCCAGGGTTTGCGGTGATGCCCGCAGCCCGGTCTCCCAGCCTTTGTGTCCTCTAGTGAGAGTCTGGTTGTTAAACGAGAAGCCTAAGGAGGTTGTAATTGGGAAAAGTCGTTAAGCTGTGGCATTTCATTGCGTTTACGGGAAACAATGAGGTGGATGACTTTTTAAATGCTCCAGTGGAGTCTTGCTTGTAGGGCAGGTATTTCATTAAGTTCTGGTCCTTAACCCTCCCTTTGTAGCACCCTCAGGTGGCCATGGCTACTGCACATACTTTTGAAATTGTAGAGGGTGAGTCTGGGGGAAGGCTGTTTGCAGTCAGCATCTCCCAAGACAAGGTCAGTCACAGAGGGAGAGTGGTTTGGGGGTTTTCCGAGGACTGGGTACAGAACTTCCTTGTGTTTCGATTTAAACCAGGAGACCAGCATGTTGACTCTGGGTCAGATTCGCCTTCGAACAGAATCCCAGGCCTAGATAGATTGTGTAATGCCATAAAAATAGTTACCAAGTGTTAAAATCAGCATCTTCGGGCTGCTCAGTTTCTGTGGTTGGCATACCTTTAAAGAATTTACAGGCTTTGGATTTTGATTAAACACTATTAAAACATTTCCAGGCCCATCGTGTCTGGGAGTAAGAAACTCCATCCTAATTTCGTCTTTGCCAAGTCAGACCAGAGCAAGCGGCTCCACCTCGGGTGGCCTTGGCTTCCTCCCTTAAGAAGTGATTTAGAGAAACCAGACAGTTTCTGAAGTTTCAAGCTCACTCCTTGCTACCCCTCCCCAATAAGCAGTACTTATTTGGTCTGCTATATTTAAGACTTAGATCCAAAAGGGATGGTTTGGTATTATGGTCCTTTACCATCCTTGAGTCTGACTTTCCAGTTCCTCATGTTGCTCTTAGTCCTATTTGAAGCCTTGTGTCTGAACCGCCAAGCCACCTGAAGAAACATTTCCCCAGAGTTCTCTCTCCTCTTTGGTTCCATCCTCATTAGGTCATCAACAGCTGTCACCTCCTGACCTTCCTTTTTCCTGGTGTAGCTGCTCCCTGGAGCTTTCTGCCGAAGGGCAAAGCACAATGAGAAACAGTTACCTGGCAGGCAGATCCATGCCCGAATCCTGCTTCCCTTGATGGCTTTTTCCTACTTATCTCCATCTTCACAATGGGCACTGGCTTCCTTCAGTGACTTTAATATGGATGATGGTACCAAATACAAACAAATATTTCCCTGGGAGACTCAATCTGTGCTTCAAAAAGGTTAAATGGTCACCTTTTAACAAATCAAGAGGAAGTGGCAGTGTAAGTTTTCAAAAGCAAGAATAACCGGTACTGTTTTGTTCTCCTCCTTGAGGCTATGATTTTTTTTAAAGTGACGTAATTAAGATTTAATGATTTGACACATAAATGTGGGAAATGCTTGAGCAGCGCTAAATCTTTAGAGCCTTTAGTAAACTGGAAGCAATTCCTGGATCTACACTCTGATTCTTCATGGCTGCAGTCCCCTTTTCACAGATTTCTGTTCCCTCCCACCTTTCCCTGTGGATAGCTGATCTTTCATACAGTTGCCATCTTTGAATCCTCCTGCAGGCAAATTCGGAGAAGGCAATGGCACCCCACTCCAGTACTCTTGCCTAGAAAATCCCATGGGTGGAGGAGCCTGGTGGGCTACAGTCCATAGGGTCGCTAAGAGTCGGACACGACTGAGCGACTTCACTTTCACTTTTCACTTTCATGCATTGGAGAAGGAAATGGCAACCCACTCCAGTGTTCTTGCCTGGAGAATCCCAGGGACGGGGGAGCCTGGTGGGCTGCCATCTATGGGGTCGCACAGAGTTGGACACGACTGAAGCGACTTAGCAGCAGCAGCAGCAGGCAAATTATATCCATGGAATAGTAAAACTAAAATGGCTCTTGGAAGATCTAGCCCAGCCCCTACATCTTAAAGATTTGGGAAGGCACTGGTGATTAAGAACAAGTGCTCAGAAACTAAGATGACCTGTGTATCATTTGCTCAATAGCACTTTGACCTTGATCCCTCTAAGGAAATTCTATAGACATAGATTCTTTTATAACTGAGAAAATGTAACCGTCATAGTTGATCATTCTCTCTGGATTGTCTCACCTTTGCTCATTCCTTCCTCTGTCAGTTTAGGAAATGGTAAGCCTTCTTCCTTCTTAAGTGGTACTGTAGTAAGTGTTGGACACATTGTACGCTTCCAAGATGACTGCTTTTGATAAACCAAGTCCCACGAGTGAGTGATTTTCCTGGTGATTACACAACTCTCAACTGGAAGAGCTGTGATTTAACTCATGTTCATGTCTCTTAGTCCGGAACTGTACTACCTAGAAATGGTGGTGGCATGGGGGCATATTTTAAATTAAATGTAATGATTCTTTGTTTCAGAAAAAAAAAAAGTCCCTTGCCTCTTTTGACCTAAAAAGAACATGGATTCCAAATTAAAATATTCATTTTTTAAGTAGAAATGGGAATAGAAATATTTTCTAGACAAAGACCCTAAGCAAGCCAGTACTCGTGTGTGGCAGGCTTCTCAAATATTAGTGTTTCATCACAATGTACATCAATCTTGCTTTACAAAATGAAGAGCTGACTCCAAACCATTTGGGCATTCAGGGCCATGGGCATCTGTGCCAAGGAGAACTTACTGACTGCAGGGCCCGGTTTCAAGTAATTATAAGAGGACTACAGGCTCTGCTTCATGTTGCTCGGGCTGATGAAAAGCAACAGATGCTTTAGCAGAGATGATAGAAATATAGGCTGGCCATCCCAGCGAGGGGGCCTGGGTTTGCTGTCAGAGTAACTAGGCCCCAGGTCATCCAGATGCTGTGGAACAACTTCATGGATGCCCGAGTGATCCCCATCCCAGGGATAAGGAGGTGCTGGTCGATCTAGCATAGTTTCCATATTCGAGTCATATCGGAGTTTCTTTTCAATCTGTGTACACAAGAGTACCCAAAAATATTTCTCTGCTGAGATGCAAGGCGTGTAAAAATTTCCAACTCTAAACATCTCCTTTTGGTAAATATTGAATTACTGTTTGACAGAAAGCAAAAGTAGGCTGGATTCATGAATACAAAAAGTCCCTAACCCTTGTCTGCTTTTCCCCTTCCCATATAATCCCAGAGGAAGGGCAACTTGAGGAGTGTTAATGTTAGGCTAAGTTTTACAAAGGTTCCAGCTACACCCACTGGATGAACTAAACCGATGTCTTTAATTAAGGAAGCTGTTTGGGTAAGCTTTAATGACCAGGGTGCTGCCGAGCCTGTAGAAACCGCTTATCACCAGCATTAGGAAGATCAAACCATTGCAGCATTTGGCCGAAAGCTAGCAAGCCCTTAAGTGTGAGTAGGACATCTTTTTAAAATATCAAAGTTGAAATGGGTGTGAGTGTAATAATGATTGAGATTTAGAATTCTAATAAAAAGGAATCAGTAAATCAATGTCATTACACCGTTCAACTGGCTCCAGTGTTTGAAGTGGCAGATAGATCTTACCATTGTCCACTCTGTGTCCAGTCACATTAAACACAGGCTTAAATGACTTGAGTCTGAATAAAGATGGAGGAGGAGGAGGAGGAGTTCTACATCATGTGGTGGTGGGCCTTTCCCTGTAAAGAGCCCGATAGTAAGTGTTTCAGGCTTAGTGGTCCATGTATATCTCCATCGTATATTCTTTGATTTGTAGAAGGGCGGACTGGTTGTTTACATAAGCCTGGTTGTTTAAATATGTAAAAACCAGCCTTTGCTTGAAAGCCATACAGGATAGGCTTTTTCACTGGGAACCTAAATAAATGTTAGTAAACCAAAAAAGGAAAAAAAAAAATCTATGGCAGCCATTGTTTTCCAATTCTGTTCTAAGTGAAATATTCTGTTTGAACTATCATTCCCAAAATGACAAATGCCATAGGCTCTATCTAAGCTGTCTGGCTGTAGACTGACTTATAATCAAATCTCCTATGTTAATATTTTTTTTCCAATCACCCTTCTTTATTTGCTCTTTTCACTCGGCTTAGAAGTCTCTGTTAGACAGTGATCAGTTGACAGGATTCTCAGCACCAGATTTCAACATTCAGTCTTGAGTGAGGTATGGAACAGGCAGAGAAGTTCAGCTGGGATGTAATAAATTCCACAAAGAAACAGGTCATTGATAAAGCTCACCAATAACATGAAATAAAGTTCACACCCACTAGGAAGGCAACCAAGGCCCTTATGTTCTCTTTTCTGCTAGTACCTTTCCATGTACAGTCTATGGCCCTCTCATCCAAGATCACTCACAGAGCCCTAGATGGGCTGTGCTGTCTCTCACCAAAGGTGGGATCCTTCCATACAAAGTTTAACTATAGATCTCTTTCTGATCTTACTGGGGAGAAACATGGGCCCCTGAATCTCTGTGCTAACATAGGACTTTATATGTGACTCAAGTAGACGGAGAGAAAAATGTAGTGATCCCCAATGGACACACATTACCTTTCAAGGTTGCGGGGACCGTTTTATTCCTCTCTGTAGCTTCGGGGATCTTGCCTTATGTCTGTGGACCAGTCACTGAATCAGAGCTGTTTCCAGGCTTTGTATGTGATACCGAGTATAGCATGGCGCTGATGTGTCTGGATTTGAAGTCAGGCTGAGCTGACATCTAGTCCTGGTTTCTCCACTTCACCTGCTGCCCCATCTTTCAAGTCGAGAATAAGGCCTCTCAATTGCTAGGAATAAATGAGATTTTTTTTTTCTGTGAAAAACATTTAGTTCAGAGTCTGACATGTAGTGGAGAAGGCACTGGCACCCCACTCCAGTACTCCTGCCTAGAAAATCCCATGAACGGAGGAGCCTGGTGGGCTGCAGTCCATGGGGTCGCAAAGAGTCAGACACGACTGAGAGACTTCACTTTCACTTTTCACTTTCATGCAATGGAGAAGGAAATGGCAACCCACTCCAGTGATCTTGCCTGGAGATCCCAGGGACGGGGGAGCCTAGTGGGCTGCCATCTATGGGGTCGCGCAGAGTTGGACACAACTGAAGTGACTTAGCAGCAGCAGCAGCAAGTACCCATTGAATGTGGGCATGGGTGCTAAGTTGCTTCAGTTGTTTCTGACTCTGCAAACTGTAGCCCGCCAGGTTCCACTGTCCGTGGGATTCTGCAGGCAAGAATACTGGAGTGGGTTGCCATGCCCCCCTCTAGGGGATCTTCCCCACCCAGGGATCGAACCAACGTCTCCTGTGTTGCAGGTGGATTCTTTGCCGCTGAGCCACCAGGGAAGCCCACCCATTGAATAAGTTAGTGTTTCTCCATGCTTGCATATAAGGTTCAGCTCTGATGGTTTACATTGTGAGTTTGTCTCTTCTGTTTCTTAGTTCTGAAAGGTTGACTTGTAGCTATCAAAGAGTAAAGTATGGTAAATTATTGTGAGATGTTCATGATCCATTGCACTTTTAAAATAGTTTAAAATATTTGCTCATCTCAATGAGCAAAGTGTGTTGGTGATTCCTGCTGAAGTGAAATTGGTCTGCACATAACTTCAGGAGGAGCAAAGTTAAGCAGCTCATGCAGCCAATAATATTTGGCAGCTGTCCATAGAGTTGTGTGAATCTGTAATGCATAGCAATGCCATCCTAAGGGCTGCGAAGGCATTAGCTGGAGCTTGCTTCCTTCTGTTTCCCAGATTTAATTGAACATTAATACTCCCCTCCTCTGTATCCCAAGGGACCGATCATTCCTTTAACCAAGAAGGTCCTCTGTGATAATGAAATGGGAGGAAGGCTCCCTTTAGAACCACCGCCCTCCCCTCCTCTGGCAATTCCCTGCGCTTTCAAAGTCCCGGCAGTGTTCTCTTCTCTCCCCACTCCCTCCTTCCTGCTCAGAGAAAAAAGTACTGCTGAAGTCTTTGCTTTCTGACCACCCTCTACGCTCTGGTCCCTCGTCCAGATCTTTTTCTGAACCCAGTCCGGAGCCTGCCCCAGCTCTCCCCTGCTGTCCAAGGTCTCAGCTTCTGCACGGATGACTCAATGGGAGCTTTGACAATACTCGGCTATTTCTAGCTGTAATGAAGTGTGCTTTCATGCTGTTTTGATTTTAATTTCGACATGTCACTCAAGGCTTGCGTGCATGTCGGCATGCAGGTCCCCCACATGTGGGGAGCTTCTGTCCGCCTGGAGTCTGTCAGCAACTTCCACCCTCTCCCTGCCCAGTGGGGAGGGGTCTGTCAGCCCTGGCCTGGGAGGAAGCAAGTGCAGACCTTACTCCCTTCCAGCCACGTCCTCCCTCCATCTTCTCCTGGGACTGAAGCCCTCGTGCTCTAGGAGTTCTTCAGAACCCACCACATCTCCAGCTGCAACAGGAGTCCTTGGAAACAAGCAGATGCAAAGGAAAGGCCTTTCGGTTTGTAGGCATTCCAGGGATGCATATTAACCACCATCTGGCCTCAGGGTGATTTCAGGCTGTCTCCAACCTGTGACTAGAAAGCTGATTGAAGTGGGAGGGGTGTGTGAAGGTGTGAGACCACGAGGAAGCGGGTGGGCACTGATCCGAGGCCATCACCGAGTTCCCCTTACTTCCCGGGGCCATGTGATTACAGGCAGTCCTCAAACACTAACATCTGTGCTTCTCTGATGTGCTGGGAGAGAGGAAAAAACTGTAATCTGGGGCATAAATATATGATCCTGTGTTTGTTCCCTTTAACCAAGTAAACCTGTTATTAGGTTAAGCATCTGTGTTGCGCTAAAATATTATAGCTGCTTCAAAGGAGGATACGGTTGCTCGTCTGATACAGCTTACAGTTTAAACATTTAGCTGTCTCACACTTTTAAAAACTTGAATCAACTAAGAATATGAATTATGAAGCGTAAGAATCAAAATCCGGAATATAGGATTACTGAGTAGGGGGCAGAGGAGGAAATTAGAGGAGGCATAGACTTAATATTTTTTCCTTTTTACTTCGTACTATGTCACAACAATGTTGTGATAGTTTCAGGTGGACAGCGAAGGGACTCTGCCATGCATATACATGTATCCTTTCTCCCCCAAACTGACTTAGACTTTAAAAGTGAATTTTTTTTAAAGGAAACTCTTTGAACGTTTGGGATTGACATGTACGCACTACTATATTTCAAATAGATAACAAACAAGAACCTACTGCATAGTACAGGGAACTCTGATCAATATTTTGTAATAACCTAAATGGGAAAAGAATTTGAAAAAGAATAGATACACGTATATGCATCACTGAATCACTTTGCTGTACTCCTGAAACTAACACAACATTGTAAATCATCTATGTAATCATACTCCAATATAAAATACAAATTAAAAACAAAAAAGGAGGAAAATCCTTCCATTCCCTCATGCCCTTCCCATCGTAGATCAGTTTTAAGAGAATAACTTGCTAAGAATTAATGAGGGTGAGGCTGGAAGGGTGATGAGATGAGCAGGGAACAGGATGGGAAATGGGTGCCCAGATGGGCTGATGAGGATTGGCTGTGTCTAGGAAAGTGCTTTGAGAGATATTTGCAAGCTTTTGCAATATAGTTATGGAACAAAATCTTGGTGGTCTTGGCTTCTTTCCACTTTTCTTCAATGTCTATATGAGATAAATGCTTCTTTCCCCTTCTCTTCTTTAACAGTTGTTTAAACTCTAAGGAATTGGTGCTTAATCACAATATTTAATGATATCTGATCTTGACACTAAAATGGCAAGGAAGATAATGTGCAAATAATGTTTTGTGGCCTGTGGACCCCCTTTGGCCCATGGGTGTACTAAGCACAAGGATGAATTACCTCGAGCAAGTTGGAATCCATATGACTTCTTCAAAGTGTCATTATTTGGAAACTCTGTTTCTTCCTTCCTTCCTTTCTTTCTTCTTATCCTGTTGCTGCCGCTGCTGCTGCTAAGTCACTTCAGTCATGTCCGACTCTGTGCGACCCCATAGATGGCAGCCCACCAGGCTCCCCCGTCCCTGGGATTCTCCAGGCAAGAACACTGGAGTGGGTTGCCATTTCCTTCTCCAGTGCAGGAAAGTGAAAAGTGAAAGGGAAGTTGCTCAGTCGCGTCCGACTCTTAGCGAGCCCATGGACTGTAGCCTACCAGGCTCCTCCGTCCATGGGATTTTCCAGGCAAGAGTACTGGAGTGGGTTGCCATCACCTTCTCTGTCTTATCCTGTTAGGAAAGCAAATACTGAGAAGTTCTAAAAATTGAGTTGTTATGAGTGCTATAATAGCCATACCCTTCAGAATCCAGAATCTCCCTGACAAGCAGAAAGAGACTTATTTCACTGAATGGTCTAACACGTCAAGATATGAGACTCTAAATTTCCACATAGGAAGTGAACAGATGTTTGTTTTTACCTTCTTACCAAATGAAGCAGAGAGCACATTTCTGTACTAGCTAAAGACAGAATAGTTAGCAGCAACTATTCTAAAAAATACCTTTGACTTTGGTTTACAAATATGAGCAGAAAACATACTTTGCAAATGTTCAGAAACAAAATACTATGCTCTTAAAAGAGAAAATTCTTACTTGATGCTTCTATATGCATAACAGGCATAGCAGTCAAATCTAATACTCTTCTGCTTTCTTTGCGCGTGCGCGTGTGTGTGTGTGTGTGTGTGTATGCGCACAAGCATGCGCTCAGTTGCTCAGTCATGTCAGATCCTTTGGGACCCCATGGACTGTGGCCCAGCAGGCTCCTCTATCCATGGAATTTTCCAGGCAAGAATACTGGGGCGGGCTGACATTTCCTCCTCCAGAGAATCTTCCCCACCCAGGGTTTGAACCCGAGTCTCTTGCGTCTCCTGCACTGGCAGGCGGATTCTTTACTACTGTACTACCTGGGAAGCCTGTTTCTTTGCTTACTTATTGTAATGCCAGTTCAAGCACTGTTTCTGTGCCATTAATTATGGGAAAAATGGTGTGCATAGGAGAGATAAGTTTGTTTTTCTAAGGTCTGAATATTGAGTTGAAATGTGGGAATAGTCTGAAATTAGTCAGTCTATATGTGTCATTTGAATGTTATTTGAAAATGCCTGCTAGCCTAGGGGTAAAACCATATAATAAAGATATTGTGAGGCTTGAATGCTTAATGTATATATAGCACCCCATACATAATAAACCCTTGATAAATAGTGGCTCTTTTACTGTGTTTACTGGTTGTCACACTTCAGTTTTATTCCCTGCTACTAGACATCTGGAACAATAAACCAACATGAAAATAACCGAGAAAAAAACATCTCAATGGTAGAAGACAGCCTTTGTCCCGAGGCAGGGGTAAGAGAGAGGGAAGAGGAACACTTTGTTCTGTTGGTATTCACTGTAGTAGAGACAGAGTACACACTGCACTTGGAAATTCAGATTAAAATGAGCCTATCAACAAATATGGTTTCCTAAACTCTGGGGATACAGCGATGAACAGAACAGACCAAATCTGGAGTGAAGGGAAAAACACTATGTGACGAGTACTTTAAAGAAAAGAGGGAAATACGTGGCGGAGAGGGGAGGGCTAGTGGCTTGCCATTTGCTGGATGATCAGAAAGACCTATCTGAGCTAGTCCTTGAAAAGTCGACCTTAAGATATGAGGGAAGAACATTCTAGGCAAACAGGGGGGAAAAAAATAAATATGGAGGCCCTAGGAGAGAAGTAAATTCTGTGAGTTCTTAAGAAAAGCAGGCTGTGTATATGAACAAGGGGGTGGGGGCAGAAGAAAGTGAGAAGTGAGGGTGAAGAGGGAGACAGAGCCCAGATCTCCTAGCTCTTAAAGGTCTTTTAGTTCAGTTCAGTCACTCAGGTGTGTCCGACTCTTTGCGACCCCATGAATCGCAGCACGCCAGGCCTCCCTGTCCATCACCAACTCCCAGAGTTCACCCAAACTCACGTCCATTGAGTCGGTGATGCCATCCAGCCATCTCATCCTCTGTCGTTCCCTTCTCCTCTTGCCCCCAATCCCTCCCAGCATCAGAGTCTTTTCCAATGAGTCAACTCTTCGCATGAGGTGGCCAAAGTACTGGAGTTTCAGCTTTAGCATCAGTCCTTCCAATGAACACCCAGGACTGATCTCCTTCAGGATGGTTGGATCTCCTTGCAGTCCAAGGGACTCTCAAGAGTCTTCTCCAACACCACAGTTCAAAAGCATCAATTCTTCGGTGCTCAGCTTTCAATGGATACATGTATATGTATGGCTGAATCCCTTCACTGTTCATCTAAAACAATCACAACACTGTTAATCAACTATATGCATTCGTGCTAAGTCGCTTCAGTCATATTCGACTCTCTGCGACCCTGTGAACTGTAGCCTGATGGGCTCTTCTGTCTATGGGGATTCTCTAGGCAAGAATACTGGAGTGGGTTGCCACGCCCTCCTCCAGGGGATCTTCCCGACCCAGGGATCAAACTGGAGTCTCTTATGACTCCTGCATTGGCAGGTGGGTTCTTTACCACTGCTGCTGCTGCTAAGTCTATACCCCAATACAAAATAAAAAGGTGTTTTTTTTTTTGAAAGCATGATGCAAAGCCAGTGGAGGGTGTGGTGGAGGGCAGTGACAGAATCTGATTACTGATCATTCAGTTGGGAGCAGTGGTACAGAGAGGATGGTGCAGAGGTGGGGGTAGGGGTTGCGGGTTGATTCAGAACTGGAACGTCGGCCAAGACGGTGCAGCTGAAGGAGATGGAATTTATGGGACGCAGGGAGCAGCATGGCCTCTGTTATTTGTTTCAACCTATCTGCTTACCAGCCAGTCTCCGTCTCCTACTTCCATTGCCCTCTCTCCTTCGGCTCCCATAAATAAAGTAACTAAAGCAGCACGTGGCCATGAGGGATGCTCTCCCTGAAGCCGTGATGGACCAGCTCACCTCCCCACACCCCCCTCCCTTCTAGAACTCGGTGTTCCTGGTAACCATTAGTTGTCTGCCTTCCCTCACTAGACCACTGGCTCCTTGAAGGCAAGTGTTTGAACAAAACAATTTTCCCTTTTACTGGTTGAGATGAGCTTTTAAGAAGTCTGGGCAAAAATCTCTGTTTTTCACAAATGAGTTGAAGAAAAGAAATTTTGAGTAGGTGGCTAAATATTTGGAGAAGGACCAGGAAGAAGAGGAAGAGGAGGGAAGGAGAGAAAAGAGAAGAAAAGGAAAGAAGAGAAAAGGCTAAGAGAAAGAGCAGGAGACCCATTGGGGAGATCCAGAGGAGCTCTCATGAACACTTCTGAAAGGGTTCTGCAGAAAGATGTTTTTGTTCCAAGGATTTTCTGTAAGAGGAATCCAGTAGCTACTGGTGTAAAACCTGTAGGGCCTGTGGTACGTGCGGTACTTGATGAATAAGTAGGTCCATGGTCTGCCTTGCCCTGGTTTGCAGGGCACTTGGAAACTCAGTGATGCTTATTCTGAAATAGGAACAACTGTAGAGAAATTGAGGTGCTCAGAATTCTTTCTGATACTCCAACCCTATACCTATGCCTTCTTATGCATGGGGAGCGGGGTCACCCCAGACCCTTTGGTAGGTTGTGAGTCTCTAGGGGCATAGTTCAGTTCAGTTCAGTCGCTCAGTCGTGTCTGACTCTTTGCAACCCCATGGACTGCAGCACACCAGCCTTTCCCTGTCCATCACCAACTCCCAGAGCCTACTCAAACTCGTGTCCATTGAGTTGGTGTTGCCATCCAACCATCTCATCCTCTGTCGTCCCCTTCTCCTCCTGCCTTCAGTCTTTCCCAGCATCAGGGTCTTTTTCACATGTGTCAGTTCTTCGCATCAGGTGGCCAGAGTGTTGGCATTTCATCCTTGTGTTCCAGATGGAGAACATGGTCACTGGCACACCCAACTGTTTGAGCTGAAGTAGGGTCCAGGTGTCTAGTTCCACTGCAAAATGCATATGAAAAGTTTGATGTTCAGTGTGAGTGTGGGGATTTTGGAGGAAAACCTTAACTCTAGTACCATCTTGAAGCTTAGAAATGTAAAAAAAAATTTGAGAAGTCTATATTTACTATTCTCATATTCTGAATTTAGCATTCTTACTGGAAAAAAATATGAATATAGCTAAACCACATTGTTTACTGTTATTTTAAAATGGTACAGTAATTGCTGTGTTCTTTGTAAATTTAGTTGATTAAGACCGGTCTTTCACATCACTTTGTGTCAAAAGGAAATGGATTCTGGTAGCCTAGTTTTAGTTACTACTCTTATTAGAAAATAATCAAATGAAAAAGCTCTTAGAATATTCTGATTTAAATTTCCTAGCTCAGATAGTGAGGCCCTATTGTGTTTCAAAATAAATTCAGAGAAAAACCGTGCAGCAGCCGTCTGAGCCTCCCACTCTTACTCACACTCCTTCTGGGATTTATCTATTGGCTTTTGCACAATTGATTCCAAGTCACCCACCCAGAGCTGGGCTCATAATCTCCATTTCCAGACCCACCTCTAACTTCCTGGGGTTGTTTTTCTTTTCCCTCCTTTCCAGTTCTTAGTTAATAGTCCCACAATTCTTTGGTCAGAATAAGTCATTTTCCTTCCTTTCGTGCCTTGTCCAATCTGTTAGCAGTGACTTCCTAAATAGCTCTCCATCCATGTTCACCTCTTCATGCCCCCTTTCCATCCTATGAGACGCTTCTCTCTTAACCTAGCCGTTAGCATGGCTGCTGAGCCAGCATGGATTGATGTACCTAAAAGACAAATCTGACCAGTGAATACATTGTCACAGAGGCATCTCCTAATGGCTTAACCCAACAGAAAGGTTGAAGGTAGAGCTTCGAGGGGAGATAAAAGTCTCCAGAAGAGGGACTTCCCTGACAGTCTACTGGTTAGGACCCTATACGTCCTCTGCAGGGGGCACAGCTTCAATCCCTGGTAGGGGAACTAAGACCCTGCATGCTGTGTTGTGAAGAAGCTAAAAGGTAGGAAATAAAGGGGAAGGGCTTCAGGTAGAGATCCTTTGGTGTTTCTGTGGTCACGTTCCTCCTCTCATATCTCAGGTCCAATCCAGAGGCTGACTAGGCTCTTCTCCAAAATATCTGGAATCCTAGGATTTGTCATGGTCTTCTCCACACCCACCTGGTCCAGCCCCTCGCCTCTGTCTCCCTGGCTTAGTGCAGTAGGTTCCTAACTGGTCTCCTGGCTCAGCCTCATTGCCCCCTACTCTGTCTTTCCCATACACCAGTCCAAAGGATCATAATTCAAACATCTCTAATGATTCCCTATTCCATTCAGTCAAAAGCCAATCCATGGAACAGCCTCCAAGCCCCTCCCCAGTGGGGTCCCTGCCGATCCCCACATGGTTACCCGGACCCAGCTCGCTGGCCTCTCCATTGGCCCCAGATGCACCCAACAGGCCCCGGCCTTAGATTGTTCTCATGCCCTCTGCCTGGAACATTCCTGCCTGGGAATCAAAGCTTTACTGACTCACTTCTTTTCGTCCCCCACTCAAGTGTGCCCTTATCAAAGTCTTCCTGATGGCACTCCAGAAGACAGGAAGCCCACACCTTGGAGGTTGTAGCCTTCGTACCCTACTTCGTTTGTATGCCTAGCATTCATGAACACTTAACAAAAGATATATTTGTTTCTTGTCTGTTCATCATGACAAGAGAGGCCTTGTGCTGTTCACGCTGCATTTCCATGTTTTACAACAGTGCCCAGTGTAGAGAGAAGCTTTATTTTTCAAACAGATCAGTATCACCTCGGCAGCTGCCATCTCTTGCTACTGAGTCAGGTAAATTCTGATTATCTGCTATTGTATTATGTTCTAGAATGAGATCAGCACTTAAGGTGTTGAATGTGGACATGGGTGGGAGGGTATGCGGGAATAGAAGTGGCGGAGAACCTGTCTTATGACTCCACCTCCCTCTTCCCTCCATGCTCCATCACTGCCCTCATTCTCCTGGGCTTCAGAAGAAGCCTCCTTTGGAAGTCCACTTTGACCTCTTGCCTGCAGTGGTGTCTGCGCCATAGCACCATCCAGCCCAGAAAACCTGACTCTTGGCTGTTCTCCCGCATCTGCCTTATTCCTGCACAGTACCCACAGCACCACTCAGAAAATATCAAGGCAGTACTGGATATTCACCCTTCCTTTATCCAGATGCTACTTATCCATCAAGATAGCCAATGTCCGATGACACTTAAACATGCAAATTCTGGTCCTGGGCTACCTGGATTCAAACTGGGTTATACCACTTAGAGTTTTCATAACCTTGGACAGACTTTTCACCTCCCTAAGCTTGTGGGGAGCCTCTTACAGATGAAGGAAACAGTACCAACTTCTGGGGTTGTGATGAGGATCAAAGCCAATCATTCTTTAATATGTTTGCAGAATCTAGTTCTAACATAGAGAGAAGTTAAGTCATATTCATCATTGTTTTCATTAACACGTCTTTGAAATGGGCATCTTTCAGAAAACTCAAATTGCTCTTATCTTTCTCAGAAATTATCTTTAATTATCATTGTATTCAACTTCATGTAAACTTCATATGTATGAAGGTCTTATCCTGATGCACTTATCAACTCATCCAAGTTTTATTAATTTATGTGTATAAAATAAACACTGCCTGTGTGTAGAAACACTATATTCATCCACCCTCCTCTTAGCATCTCCCTTCCCTGCTTTATTTTCCTGATTAGCACATGTATCTGCCTGATGGATACACCGTAAATTATTGTTTATCTTTAAAGCTCCATGAAGGGAGGAATGCATCTTCTAATTAAGGGAATTTCCAAATAAACACAAGCAGAGAGAATAGCATAATGAACCCCCATGTACTCATCTTCCAAGTTCAAGAATTATAAACATTTTGCCAATCTTGTTTCACCTATTTCCCCATGTGTCCCCTCCCCTACCTTGAAGTTGTTCAGTCGCTTAGTTATGTCTGACTCTTTGCAACCTCATGGACCGCAGCATACCAGGCTCCTCTGTCCTTCACCATCTCCTGGAGTTTGCTCAGACTCATGTCCATTGAGTCGGTGATCCTGTCCAACCATCTCATCCTCTGTCGTCCCCTTCTCCTCCTGCCTTCAATCTTTCCCAGCATCAGGGTCTTTTCTAATGAGTCAGTTCGCATCAGGTGGACAAAGTATTGGAGCTTCAGCCCCAGTCCTTCCAATTAATATTTAGGATTGATTTCCTTTAGGATTGACTGGTTTGATCTCCTTGCTGTCGAAGGTACTCTAAGGAGCCTTCTCCAACACCACAGTTCAAAAGTATCAGTTCTTCAGCGCTCAGCTTTCTTTATGGTCCAACTCTCATATCCATATATGACTACTGGAAAAACCATAGCTTTAACTAGATGGACTTTGTTGGCAAGGTAATGCCTCTGCTTTTTAATATGCTGTCTAGGTTTGTCATAGCTTTTCTTCCAAGGAGCAAGCGTCTTTTAATTTCAAGGCCACTGTCACCATGTGCAGTGATTTTGGAGCCCAAGAAAATAAAATCTGTCACCATTTCCATTGTTTCCCCATCTATTTGTCATGGAGTGATGGGACTGGACGCCATGATCTTCATTTTTTGAATGCTGAGCTTTAAGCCAGCTTTTTCGTACTCCTCTTTCACCTTCATCAAGAGGCTCTTTAGTTCCTCTTCACTTTCTACCATAAGGGTGGTGTCATCAGCATATCTGAGGTTATTGATGTTTCTCCCAGCAATCTTGTTTCCAGCTTGTGCTTCATCCGGCCTGGCATTTCACCTGATGTACTGAGCATATAAGTTAAATAAGCAGGGTGACAATATTCAGCCTTGATATACTTCTTTCCCAATATGATACTCTTGACAACAGGTGACCAAAATATTGGAGCTTCAGCTTCAGCATCAGTCCTTCCAATGAATATTCAGGGTTGAGTTCCTTTAGGATTGACTGGTTTGCTCTCCTTGCAGTCCAAGGGACTCTCATTAAAGAAGTTAGAGCTCTTTAAATTGGCCCTCAAAAGGGCAGTAGGATTGTTCGGAAGTAAAACCAAAACACTGCTTTCCCACTGCACAGTAGACCATAACAACAGTGAGAAAACCTGAAGCGCCGTCTGGACAGGAAGAGAGGGAATCTGGACATGGGGCCAGGGAGGCCTGGGGAGGGCTGACATCCACTTGGTGACCCCTTGGCTCCATGCAACCTTTGAGGGTCTTCTGATGGCATCACAGACTCAATGGACATGAGTTTGAGCAAACTCAGGGAGATGGTAAAGGACAAGGGAGCCTGGTATGCTACAGTTCATGGGGTCACAGAGAATTGGATGCGACTTAGCAACTGAACAACTTCTAACAAGGCCAAAAAAACCCAAAAGCCTTCTAGTTCTACCTTCTCTTGTGAGTAAACACTAGACAAAAACAGTTCCATAAAAATCAGGTTTTGTGCTTCCCTGTCACTGTAGATGGTTGTGTCACTTTTCCAGAATTAGATCTCTATTTCTACCAACCTCTGAAAGAATGAGGAGGTAACACTTTAGATGCCTATCCCATTAAGATTACTGTCAGGCACATGGGGGACCCTCATACATTCTGAAGTAACAACCAGTCTTATCAGTAACACATTGGTAATCACTTCCCATAGTAGGTTTAGTTGCCAGATTGGTCTTCCTCTCCATCATTGGTCTGACATATGGAAGCACCGTCTCAACTTTATGATTTGAAGTAATTGCCTCTATTTCCAAGGCCGCACCTTGCTCTGAGGCAGATTAGCCTGGAATTTGAGGTGAATAAAACTTTGGATAACCTATAGCCTCAAGCAAAGTTCAGTGCCTCTCCACAGCACAGAGGGTTCCAAAGTGTTAGCTCTAACTCTGATAGCTTTGTACCTGAACATACACCCTTGAGCCCTTTTCTCTGTGACATGTCTGGGTCCCCCCCTATCCAGCCAGCCCCCAAGTCCCTGCAGAGTTCTGTTTGCTCTGGCTTGGCCTCCTTCGCCCCTCCAAAAGCTGTCATCTGCTTTAAGTGTCCCCTCCTTCTTCTTTCCAAATCTCCCCACTGGAAGTCTGGTCATATGCACGTCTTGCATGTACGCTCATTCGCTTCAGTCGTGTCCAACTCTTTGTGACCTTATGGATGGTAGCCCTCCAGGCTCCTCTGTCCATGGAATTCTCCAGGCAAGAACACTGGAGTGGGTTGCCATCTCCTATTCCAGGGGGATCTTCCCAACCCAGGGATCTAACCCCCATCTCTTATGTCTCCTACATTGGCAGGTGGGTTCTTTACCACTAGCACCACCTGGGAAGGCCTCTATTTGCATACTCAAATTCTCACAATAGGAAAAATAATACAGATAGGAATTTACAGAGGCTAGATTTTTTTTGTGAGAGGAAACAGATTGAAGAGGGATTGCAGGGAGCAGTCTGCTATATGAATAGAGGGGAATTCTAAATAAGGACCAAGGAGACTGGAAGGGGCAGGGCATCTGGGATCAAGTATGGGGAGAATGAGAAGGCAAGGGTAACGGTTTTGAGGCTTTACCTCTGGTTCCCATTTGCCTCCTGTCTTATAGTTCCCTTTTGTATCAAGGAGTCCTGACTAGTTCAGGCAATGTTCTAAGGCTCTGCATGTATTTACTCATTTTGTGCTTACAAGCACTTTGAATATATGCAGTCATTCCCATTTCATAGATGAGGAAATGGCTGCACGTTCACTCATGTCTGACTCTTTGCAACCCTGTGGACTGTAGCCCACCAGGCTCCTCTGTCTGTGGGATTTCCCAGGCAAGAATACTGGAGTGGGTAGCCCTTTCCTCCTCCACGGGATCTTCCTGACCCAGGGATCAAACCTGCATCTCCTGAGTCTTTTGCATTGGCAGGTGGAATCTTACCACTGAGTCAGCTGAGAAGCCCATAAAGAGGAAACTGGAGTGTAAAAACAGGTAAGGTCTCCAAAGACATTCAGCAAATCAATGGCAGCATTGGATCAGTGCCCAGCAGACTGGCTTCAGATCTCATGCTCATAGTATACTTGGTGTATGAGTTAGGATTGGATTCCACTGTGAGGGGGAGAGGGGCACATGCGACTCACAGGTCTGAGTAGGTCCGAGGCTAGTAGGTACCTCTCTGCTCGTGGGTACCCAAGCTCCTTCTATCTTATTGCCCTAGGAAATGTCATCTTCATTATGGCCCCTGTATCCCCAGGTGCTGTATCTGTGGATTCACCCAACCAAGGATCAAAGTTGGTTGAATATGAGGATGCAAAACCCGTGGATTCAAAACACATGGATAGGGAGGAATGACAATGTTTAATGTACTGCACTGTTTCATACAAGGGACTCAAGCATCTGGCAATTTGGGCATCTACAGGGACCTCCTGAAACCAGCCCTCCGAAGATACTGAGGGGTAAATGTATCTAGTTAAGACTGAGGATTGCATTATTGAAGAAGAATCTTTTCTCCTAGTGGCTAGTTGGGGTGCAACTTTCTTGATAGGAGAAATGGAAAATGACAGAGGGAAGGAAAGTCAACAGCCAGGGTCTCTGAACTCTACTGCTTGAGTACCTTGCAAAATCTGGGCTCATGACAGCTACCAAAGTATTCGAGTGACTATTGGGGCATCTTCTCTAAAGGGAAAAAAAGGCAATGTTTAACATCTGGCGGGATGCTCCACTTCATAACAAATAAATTAGATGCTGGTGTTTGTTAACAACTGGGCATTTCCATCAAACAGTTCATCCTGGCAAGGGCTGTTTACTAACTTAAAGTCATAAGCGGTCTCTTCTGGAGAGGAAACTGCTAAAGATATTAATCGTCATGGGATGTCAGTCATTCATGGTGATGTCAGGAAGCAGCTGAAAACTGATCTGGTCGACTTGCCTCCTTCAGCTTAGTGTCTTGTAAGAACTTGCATTTCTGTCAAAGAGATGTCCTAGTCAGACAGTTACTTGAAAGACTCCATATTTGCACTGAATTAAAATCCAAGAGATGATTGAAATTGCAGTATTCTCAATCTACTATGATAGGAAAAAAATGGTAAATGCAAAGTTCTAGAATTAAGACCTAAATTGAGGGAGGAATGATTGAAACATCAGTGAGAGGATTAGAAGGAAAATCAAGACATTGGATAACAATTTTTTTTTCCAAGATTAAAAATTTGAAGAAGCATAATTGAGTTAAATTGTATATTTTTCAGAAATTTAGATTGAGTGAATTTTCCTCTATTGCATGTTCCCAGAGAATTACAGGAAATCCTTTTCTAACAGGGTATCCTGAGTCGGAGGGTTTGTTAAGTTTAAAAAAAACACGCATTTGGTGGTATGCTACTGGTGAAGATTATAGAATCCCTTATGCTTCACTGAGTTTGAAGAACTACAATCACTTTAATCACACTTGTTTTCACGGTGGCCCAGGGAAGAATTAAGAGACTTCCTTTTCAAAAAGTTTTTGCTAAGACAGCACTTTTATTCTCCAGTTGAGTCAACGGAATTGTCTTCTATTGGAATTCCAAAATCAGACTTGATGTCCTAGTGAGGTTTAAAAGTAAATTGTTGAGAAGTAATTAACCAGTTAATTACTAGTGTGGCAAAATAAGCTTGTGCTTCAGAAGTGTTTTAACTACTCAGATGGCTGGGGAATTTCAGAAGAAGCCTGTTGGTTAATAGGAAGCCTTGGTAATACAGAACTCTAAGTCTCCCTGGCAACATTTCCAAAAGAACTCAGTTTGGGTCTAACTGGAGCTGCCCGAGAAAATTAAGAACAGTGATGCTGATGGTGAGTGGAGAATAAAGCTGCCAACTGGTGAGAGAGCCCTTGTGAGGCCAAGCAGCAGAGTGCTCACCAGGGTTTATAGCAAAGGATTTCCTTCCATTCTCTGAGGACGTTTGACAGACAAATGATTGCAGCTTATTGATGGGCATATCAGCAAGCATTGTTTTGAGGAGGGCCTGGGGTGTGGGAACAGGTTCGAAAGGGTGATAGAAAGTGAATATGGTGTGAGTTGGTAAATGTTTAACAACCTTTGAGGTTGGGCGGCTCTGTGTGGGTGTGTGTGTATTCACACAGGAGACATACATATACACATACATGCATATAATTTAGATAAATTGTACTGTAATAAGGGATGTATAGCACACAATTTGCAAATAACAATAAAAACTGATTCTCATAGAATGTTTTTGTTGATGTTTGCTGAGCCTTTTATATTCATAACCAACCTATTAATAAGTGAATTTAGCCTCAACATGAATATTGTTAGATATTTTCTTTGACATTAATATGACAAAAGTGAAACCCTGAAGATGTATGTCAGAGCTTCATGCTATTTGTCAGTGATACAATACTCCTCTGCTGAATACTGGATGAATATTTCCTCACTTTTGGTGCTTTTTTTTTTTTTTTAAACGGTATAACAGCGCCAGATGTAACACCCTTTTATGTTCTAATCTAGAGTATTTGCATTTTCTCCATCACTTTCTTAGACATAAAGAGAACAAATAAAAGCCCAGATTTGTAGTGTTTGCCAGCTTCCATGGTGTAAATATTCCTGCTATGACTACTTTCAAGCCACCAGAGTTGGAGGGAAATGTTTAATATCATGACATTTTTGGTCATTAATATGCTATTTCTATCATATAGGTAAAACAGATGTCAACAGCCTCAAGAGCATAGGTGATAGTAAAATAAGAAGTGAAGAGTTTGTGCAATGTCTATTTTTGTTTCTAAGGCATTTTATTTAATTTTGATTACATTATTTACATTTTAATGATGACTTTAACAACTGGCTCACGAAATTCCCGAAATTTAATAGCTGGCTCTTGTGAGATGCTAAGGAAAAGAGCATTGAGTAGGAGAGCATCAGACCTCACGATGTACAGAAGCATTGGGAGGGTACCTGAAAGTGCACATCCGAGAAGTTTTTACCTGATGAAACATATTTTGAAAAGCAATGGCGATTTTCCTCCATATATGGGCCAAATGCATTTAGGTACTGAATACAAGGATCTCCAAGTTACTAAGGACAATTTCAGTCCAAAAGGTGGGGCAGCCCCTGCCCAGCCATTGCTGGAGATCTCTCGCTGGTTACCCTTGGCTTTTTACTTACTTGGGGTGATGGGAGTAGTAGCAGAAAATGAGGAAAGAGGGGACTTCTCTGGAGGTTCAGTAGTTAAGACTCTGTGCTCTCACTGCTGAGGGTGTGGGTTTGATCCCTGGTCAGGGAACTAAGATCCCACAAGGCCTGGGGCATGGCCAAAAAAAAAAGAAAAAAAGGAAAGAAAAACAAGGGAAAAAACTGTGGAGAATGAAAATAGTTTAGACTTGCTTTGGGGACAGAGCCTGGACCTTTTGACTCAAATGATGATTTGTCTCAAAATTCTATCTATTGAGAGATCCATGTTGGTTAAAGACATGATGGGAAGTGGTTCAAAGATCATCTCTACTCTGTGCTCAGGGTCCCTCTGTTTGCCTTAGCACTCCTGTTCAGTGGCCTATCCCACCTGTCCTCTAACCCTGTTATTGTTCGGTAGCTTAGTCATGTCCGACTCTTTGCAACCCCATGGACTGCAGCATGCTCCTCTGTCCATGGAGTTCTCCAGGCAAGAGTACTGGAGTGGGTTGCCATTTCCTTCTCCATGTATGGAGCAGACAGAGAGGTAAAATACTTGCTTCTAGATGCTTTGTTTCATCAGACATGAAGGAAGAAATGTTCCTTTTCTTTTCTCCCTCCCACTTCACGTTGCCCACAGCTCCAGAGACCCAAGGCTCAGAAAAACACCCATTTGCTGCTTGGACTGCTTGTAGTGTTTGGCATAAATTGATTTCTTTTTCGAAAGATGTGTTTTGTGTTAAGGGAGTATTTCTGTTGTGTTAACACATGTAGGCTGTCGTATTGAGATTAACACTGACATTTATGCTGCTGAGTCTTCTGTATAAATTCCATGTTTATTTGGTCACAGTCACACAACCATCTTTATATTTTTAGTGTATTTATTTTTGCCTTTGTGTTTATTCTTGCTGTTTATTTTATTGTGTATATTTTAATCATTTTATTGCCTTTTTAAAAGGGATGTTCGCATGCATGAAGAGAAAGAAAGAGATGAATTCCAGTTGGTTCATTAGAAAGCGTTCTAAACCCAGACTCCTTAAAGCTGTAGCCTGGCCATGGAAAGGAAACCCCAAATGCTGGGCAGCCTGATCGTGTTCTTGCCGCAGGAAGACACCTTGACTCAGTGGCCCGCCCAGCTCTGCTCGTTTCTGGCCACATCCAGGCCAGATCTGCCAGGTCCCCATCCCTCAAGAGATTGCTGCAGCCTCCTGGCCTGTCCTTTGTCCCCCAAGACCCCTGCAGTATTTGTGCAAGCGGGGCAGGGCTCTGTATAAACACTGTCACTCCCTCTCTGACCATCGGGCACTCCACACCCTCTTAATCCAAGTGAGGGTGAAAAGAGCCAATTGTGTGTTCTGTTTTGCTTATCTTTTAAATTGCCAGATCTTTCTGACTGACTAAGCTTTTTTTTTTTTTTAAGTTGTCTAGACTTCTGCTGTAATGAGGAGTGTGTGTGTGTGTGTGTTCATTCAGTAAATGTCTATGTGCCTGCCTGTTCTGTTCCAGGCATCCTTTATTTGCCATGCAGACACTTAGGATACAAGGGTGAACAAAACAGAGGACCTGCCCTCCTTCAGTCTGAATTCTCTGCAGGCAACAGATATCAACAAGTAAAGTGAAATGTTATCAAGAATGACCAGTGCAATGAAGAAGAGTCAGGCCAGGGTTACGGGATAGAGAAGGAACTTGGATTGAAAGGGTGGGCACTTTCAAGAGAAAGTGTTGCCCAGGCACATCTCATCTGTGGATGTTAAAAGTGAGAGCCAGAAGGAGAAAATAAAACTCTGCTGTTTATTTTATTCTCTGTAAGGAAGAAAAAATCCAGCTTCTCTTTCTTAGAATGAATCTCCAATGTTCCTGACTTCAGTTTCTGGGCTTTAGTTTGCTAATGTTAAGATGCATTTAATAATAGTAATTGGCTCCTAGAGTTGTTTCAAAGGATGATGGGGTTAGTGCTTGTAATGGGCTTAGAACAATGCCTGGCAAATATGAGTCCTCAAATGGTAGCTCTAGTATGTACAGTCATGATATAAGTATCTAGCTTATATCTAGTAAGTATCTAACAGTTATGCCAGGAGATTGTGTTCCAGAATGTGGGGATGGAGAGCTGCTCCTCTTCTGACCGCCCCTCTCCCCGCCCCCGCCCCAGGCCACAGTAAGTGAGGGACCTCAGCTTCCCTCTTTGTCAAATGAAATCCTCTTAGTACGCTAACCTCACAGAGTTTTGTTGTGCAAATCAGTTTAAACAACATGAGATCACAGTTTGAAAACTGGAAATTGCTGTTGGAAATACCACTACACAGGGTGGTATTGAGCACTAATAGGGCCCATAATAACCTATTTAAAGTCTCTAAGTATGAGTGCTATCAAAATACACGTTGTAATCATTCATGCTGTACATCTTGTCCTCCTTCCTTTATGATGGTTTCCCTCTAGGTGACGTCTCATCCCTGGTACAACCTCCGATTCACTCTGTGGTTGTGGGGGTGATGCCTTGTCACCTTGGGCTTGAATCCAGTTGTGCTGTTAGTGCAGTTGATCTTGACTTTGAATGACTCACATTTGAGCCTCCCTTTCCCTTACTGGTCCCTCACATGATTCTTTCTCCTGAGAATTCTGTCCATCTCTGGATCTGCTTGGTTGTGCCAGCCTGCACTTCACATCATACCAGGTGGAAGGAAGCCAAAAGCCAGATGAGAATGTCATATTGTGATGTTGTCAGAAGTGTGTGTATATGTTGTGTGCACCTGCTCGGCTGCTCAGTTGTGTCTGACTCTTTGAGACCTCCCTGGACTATAGCCCACCAGGCTCTTCTGTCCATGGAATTTTCCAGGCAAGAAACTTTTGTCAAATGAATGAATCTCTATAAAAGCAAAACTGTTATATGAACATTTATTATATGTATATAGAGCACTATTCCATATGCTATATGATGAATGGTTTTAGCCCCAAGACAGAGAATAATAGTTTGTTGTTCTATGTACAGGGGCTTCCCAGGTGGCTTTAGTAGTAAAGAACCCACCTGCCAATGCAGAGGACGTAAGAGAGGCAGGTTCGCTCCCTAGGTGGGGAGGATCCCCTGGAAAAGGACATGGCAATCCACTCCAGTATTCTTGGCTGGAGAATCCCATGGACAGAGGAGCCTAGCAGCCTATAGTCCATGGGGGTCACAAAAAGTCAAATACAACTGAAGCGACTTAGCACAGCACAGCAGAGCATTCTATGTACAGAGACAAAGAGGAAGCATTCCCAGTGACAGACTTCTTTGGAAATGGCAAAACTTGAAGTAACTGAAGCCAGTTCTGCTGTGGGGGCAGCATGGTGGGGCACCCATCCTGTGTCCTGTCGCCTCAACTCACCCCACCCCCGTGGGGCAGTCTTTGGTGCCAGAGCGTCTTAACTTCTCAGAAAGCATTGAGCTGTTTCAAGAATTCTTCCCCAACCGTCCATCCCAGGCTTCTCTGGACCCCCGTTTTGAACCAGGTAACCCAGTTGGACCCACCACGGAGATACTTAGCCCTCACTAGCTCGCTTCTCCCTGGAGTAGAGTCCATGAGACTCTCCCCTCTCATCCCTCCAGACAGGTTTTGTTACAGGGAGATGTGTCCAAAGGTTGTGTTATTGAAGTTTCACTGTTACAGACATGTACATGGGGTTTTACTACCACAGGAAGTCAGAAGCTTTTCCCTTGAATTGAAAAAAGAAATCAACAATTGTTTGCTTCAGTCCCTCCGAAGTGCCTAAAAACCAGTGAATTGTATGGTAGCACCCTCCCCCTCCTAAGGATGAAGACCTTGTCAGCTGCATTGTTTCAGCCCCTCGGACAAAGAGGAGGTGGCACTTCCTCTTGTGGCCAATAGATACCGAGTCTTAATTAGCATCTTTTGTTGTTCTTCTGTAGGAAATGAGTGATTCAGCTTGCTGAGGCCACTTCTGTCATTTGTTAGGTATCCTGTGTGTCAGGGACACGTTCTTGAAGTTTCGCTTCTCTTTTCCTTGGCCTCGCCCTAGTGTAATTCATCAAGTAGTCCTGAAGTCACATTTAATGTTATCATGCCTTAAACCACACAGGTGCAGCCACAAAGAGAAAAGCAGATGGGCAGGGTTGTTTTTTTTCTTTTTTCCCCATTTTGCAAGTTAAATAAACTTGCAAGGGGGGAGAGCATTACATAGTTTTGTGAGAGCTTCTGCTGATGGGCCAACATCAATACCATCTTTGGTAGTACTCTGGGAGGATATAGACACCAATTTAAACATACTTTAGTAAAAAGAATGAGCAGGACTCATGGGGTTTCGGTCTTAGCTACATTTCCCCTATCCCCCACTCTTTAAAAATTAGGCTGGGGCTTCCCTGATGGCTCAGTGGTAAAGAATCCACCTGCTGGTGCAGGAGATGTGGGTTGAATCCCCGATCCAGGAAGATTCCCACATGCTGTGGAGCAGCTAAGACCATGCACCACAACTAGCCTGTGCTCTAGAGCCTGTGCTCCTCAACAAGAGAAGCCACCGCAATGAGAAGCCCACACACCGCAGCTAGAGAGTAACCCCTGCTCTCTGCATCAAGAGAAAAGCTCACACAGCTGCAAAGACCCAGCACAGTCAAAAATAAATACACGAATAAAATTATAGCATCTTTCCCTGGAGTAGGAAATGGCAACCCACTTCAGTATTCTTGCCTAGAGAATCCCATGGCCAGAGGAGTCTGGTGGATTACGGCCCATGGGATGGCAAAGAGTTGGACATGACTGTGCAAATAAACATAGCATCCTTAGACTCTAGCACTCTTTCAAGTATGGGCCAGGGTCCCAGTGTGGGTCCCTAAGACCCTTTCATGGGTCCATGAGGCCGAAACTATTTTTATAGGAATACTAAGACCCTGTTTGTCTTTTCCATCACTTCTTTCATGAGGCTGCAGCAGTGTTTCCAAAGATGCCATGACATATGAGAGCACGAGAGACTGAATGCAGAGGGAGATGCAAGAACCTAGCTGTCTTCGATAAAGCCAGACATTCAAGAGACTTAGGAAACTGTAAAACAGTGACACTTTCCTCACGAAATGGTTTTGGTTTGAGAAATACTATTTTTCATTAAAATGTGACATGTGAACTTGTTGTGGGTTTACAGTGTCTGTTTTATAATTACTACAGATTTGGAACTTTTTTAAGTTTTAGTTTCTAATATGATCAATATTTGGAGAAGGCAATGGCAACCCACTCCAATACTCTTGCCTGGAAAATCCCATGGACGGAGGAGCCTGGTAGGCTACAGTCCATGGGGTCGCTAAGAGTCGGACACGACTGAGAGACTTCACTTTCACTTTTCACTTTCATGCATTGGAGAAGGAAATGGCAGCCCACTCCGGTATTCTTGCCAGGAGAATCCCAGAGATGGGGGAGCCTGGTGGGTGCCATCTATGGGGTCACACAGAGTCAGACACGACTGACGCAACTTAGCAGCATGATCAATATTAGAATTTATAACCATAAACTGAGGCATTTTGGGTGCCTCAGTCACGTTGAAGAACATAAAAGAAGCCTGAGAAGCACTGACGTCACATGAGAGCCCTCCGTGGAGGAGTAGGAAGGTCTGGGTTTCTTTCCTCTTTAGGGAGGCAGCAGGCAGTGCCCCAGAGAGTACATCCCATGTGGAAACCCAAAGAAATTGCCCACGGCTAGAGAATTTACTGCAGATTCTCACTTGGCCCCTATGAGAAGACCCCAGCTGCTTCTTCCCACTCTTTTCCCCATTACTGTCCTATTTGAAGTCCTATGTTGTGGTGCCTGGGACTTGGGGCCATCCTGCTCCTTGTGCTTGGGGTCCTGTCCCCCACCCCACCCCAAGGGCCCCCTGCTCAGGAGAACCCTGCCTCCCTCCCCATCCCTTCAACTTTCCTCTGTGCTATGTTCTGTCAGGAGAAAACAGTCCCCACCTCACAGAGCTGCTGTGGTGAATAAGTTCATCTCCAGAGTGCTCAGATGCTGCCTTCCACTGTGAGTCAAATGATTTAATTCACTTCCATGTGGATTGCAACTCCTCATGGGTAAAGGTCTTCCCTACTATGTAGGGCCTGGTAACATAACTGCTGAGGGACAGTCTCTTTGAAAAAATTCAGCCAGGACAATTTTAGTTTGTGCGAAAAAAGCCAGAAGGCTCTGTTATCAGCCTCATCATTCTAACAGGTGTAGTCATCAGGGCTTCATCCTTACTTCACACAGAAATTGGGGGATTTCTGTTTGGATCATGGAATGGGAAGGACATTTACTGAAAGCTTTCTGTGCCCAGTCACTTTTCATAGTTTTGTTTTCTTTTTCGGCCGTTACCACAAGCAGCCTAACTTCAACAGCATCAGACAAGGTTAGCTGTGGTCTCCATCCAGGAAATGGAAGCCCGGAAATAAGGAACTTGCTTACACTAAGGAGGAAATGCATATATGAAATCCAGTTTGCCTGAAATCAAAGCCCATAATTTTTCCATAACAACCAAATATAGTGAGTGAGCCTTGACTGAGTTATATATATCCAAAAAATGTAGCATAATCTTAGGAGAGTGTATCAGTTTGCTTGGGCTGCTATAACAAAGCACCACAGACTCAGTGGCCTTAAACACAAGAAATTAATTTTCTCACAGTTCTAGAGGCCAGAAGTCCAAGATCAAGATGTTGTCGGGACCAGTTTCATTCTGAGGCCTTCCTCCTTGGCTGGTAGATGGTCGTCTTTCCCCTGTAACGTCACGTGGTGTTTCATCTGTGTATGTCTCTCCAAATTTCCTTATCTTACAAGGACAAGAGTCATATTGGATTAGGACCCACCCTAATGACCTCATTTTAATCTACTTACCTCTTTAAAGCCCCTATCTCCAAATACAGTCCCATTCTTAGGTTTTGGGGGTTCAGATTTCAGTGTATGAATTTGGGGGAGATATGATTGAGTCCATAAAAGACAACTGGTTAACTTTGAACTTGGACTGGGTATGAGATGGTGTTATGGAACTCTTAATTTTCATGGATTGTGAATCTACAGAAAGTGCCACTTTGGGCGGATGCATGATGAAACCCAGAGGGATGGGGAGAGATATCTGTGCCTTACTTTCAAACAATTCAGTGACCACAAAAAAAATTGTAAGAGTGATTTAAAACACTGCAAAAGATACCATGAAGGGGACAGATTGAGAGAAAGCACCTGCAACATAAACCATACATGGGTTTTATTGCCTAAAATATATATGAAAATGCTTGCAGTTCATTAAATAAAGACCAAAAAAAAAAAAAAAAAAAAAAGGCCCACATTGTATTTCCAGGAAGGAAGGGTGTATAGAAACACTGCACATTTTCCCAGAGACAGGGTGTTATCCTCTGCAGAGGTCTTCAGGCAAAGGTTCACGGTTCCATGTCCTGGCTAAGTTTCAGTGTGGTCTTTCCTGAAGGCTAAGGCTTGAACACGCTGGCCTTGAAAGATCTGTCCAAGTCCTTGTGATCAGGAGTCGGTTTTGATCTCCCGTGTGTTTCCATCTGTGAAGGACACTGGGAGGTCAATTCTGTTCATTGCCTGGTGCTCTTGAGTGAAGGGGAAGCTCCCATATCTGCTGTTCCTTCCCGGGTTACCCAACACCGCTTCAGACCTCCCAGGGCTCAGACGTACTCTGTGGGTAAGGTTTTTTTTTTTTTTGGAAGGGAAGCTATTTGTTTCTGTGTTATTAAGGTTCACCTATGACACCAGCCATGTATTATGGTATATATCTAAGGTAAATAAACCTCTTTGAATAGGTCGTTAACAATTCCATTTCAAAAAGCTCAAAGGCACAATATCAAAGAATTCAAGCCCATTGGATAATATGCTTGAGGAATAATATCCCATAAGTATTAGGAATAGTTCAAGTTTTATCCTGAAATTCTGTGTGTGTGTGTGTCTGTGGCATGTTTATCCTCAATTTACATCACAGCTATAAAAAAATTTTTAAAATTAAATAACTTTGCCCTCAACTGTGAAACTCAGGAAAGCTTATGAATGAGAAGAAGCAGATAAGCCATGCTTTGTACTGAATGGGCACTTTGAGAGGCAGGGAAGATGGAAAATCACTGACTAGCCTCTGCAGCTCTCTCATCATAGATGAAGGAGAGAGTTTATCCCAAATCTTGTTTCCAGAGATGTGACTGTTGTTGTTCAGTCACTAAGTCGAATCTGACTCTGTGACCCCATGCACTGCAGCACGCCAGGCTTCTCTGTCTTTTACCATCTCCTGGAGCTTGCTCAAACTCATGTCCATTGAGTTGGTGATGCCATCCAACCATCTCATCCTCTGTCACCCCCTTCTCCTTCTGCCTTCAACCTTTCCCAGCATCAGGGTCTTTTCCATTGAATCAGTTCTTCGAATCAGGTGGCCAAAGTGTTGGAGCTTCAGCTTCAGCATCAGTCCTTCCAGTGAATATTCAGGACGGATTTCCATTAGGATTGATGATTTGATCTCCTTGCTGTTCAAGGGATTCTCAAGAGTCTTCTTCAACATCACAGTTTGAAAGCAGAGATGTGATAGCACAAGTTGAATCAGGAAGTCCATGAACAGAAATGTTTATTTATACCCTGTCAAATTCTGGACAAAATATTTATTTGAAGAATGAAAAATATTTATGTCTTGAAAGGCGTTGTTGAGGCGGACAGTGATAGAAAGTTTTTAATCGTTTTTCTCCCTGAGCTCTATTAGAAGCTACAAAATCGGCTTGAAATGACTCTCACTTATGAGAGAATGAAGGACATAGTTCTCACTACCCCTGAATCTTGTTAATGTGGCAACAATCTCTGATCCAAATGGAAATTTTTTCTTTGTTCAAAAGTAAGGTTATCATGATTTCTTCCATTAAGAAGAGTGAACATTTCCACAGATTATTGTGGTGCAAATTTCAGGAGTGAAGAGAAAGAAACTTGAGCTTCCAAATAACGATGGTCTTAAAAAAAACACACTAACATCATTTTTGAGAAGAAAACTTAAACATCTGGTTTCCTTCTGGGAAACTGCACTTTTTTTCTTTTTGGGGGATCTTCATCTTTAAAAGAAAAAGTCTCTACTCGTCTAGTCTGCAAGTATAAAGTTAAGAGAATTACTACATACCTGAAAAATCCAACATTGGCCCATTGATTTTGTTTATTAGGATTACAGGTTTAACAAAATTGGATATACATGTGTCCTGCCTGGCAAATTGAATATAAATATCTGTGTCAACATACGCTTGCCACAGTTAGAGAAGATTTCATCAGCACTGTTGCCTTGAGCATTGCTGGAGAAATTTATAACCATCTGCCATCATCAGGAACTTAAATCCTAGATTACCCAGATAATGACAAACAATTGCTGCTTTTTTGCCTTCTAGACATGCTGCTCTGCACTGTGCAGGGAGTTTTATGGAATGAAGGCTTTATTCCATGTTTTAAGAACAGATATAGGCCTCCATTAATATTTATTTTAATGATATCCTTGTAACCACATGATAAAGGGATTTTAAAATAAAACCTGTTCTGGTGTAGGATCGCTCTTGCAAATGTAACTAGTCTTATGTCCACCATATGGGAAACAGAGTGAACCCAAAGTACATGTTTTCAAGATTTGGTAATATTGGAATGATTGTCTGAGGGGGTGCTGTTTCTGTAGTATAGCTGAGTGATGAAGCCATGATTTAGGCATTTGAACTCCCACTTTCAGAGGTTTGAAATGTAATACGTTTCAGGTTGTTTTCTTCTCTGAGCAGGATTTTCTGTTTTACTGTAAATTGCCAGTGCCGTTTAATTTGTATATATTTTTCTTGGTGTAAACTTCAAAAGGGATGTTGACCCAGCAGAAAACCCCTTGCCTGAAGAATAGCATAAAAGTAGCAGCTTTCACACATAGCACTTCAATCCTGGTTTCTCTTTAGATTCCTTTGAGATCAACTTTCAAAGAGTCCTTAGCAAATGGACATTTGTTTTAGGGACGGTATGTAAGTAGGAAAACACACACACGCACATACCTGTCCTGCCCTGCTATGTTATACCCTCTCTACCTAGATTAGGTATTAACTTGACTCAGTCAGAGAGACTTGGGCTTGAATTCATCTAGTTCGATAGAGTTGGTTAATATTCTGCCCCTACTACTAATGCCCCTATAATCTAGCAGAGAGGACAGGATGATTGTGTAACCGTTGTATTATTCGGTAGAATAACAGTCTTCACTGTAACAATATCCCCATTTGATTCACAGGCACATACAGTGGAGAAGTTCTGTCCAAGGGTGACAAGTGGTGATGGAACCACCACCCATGAGCAGGTGGTGAGGCCTCAGAGGGGACTGGAAAGCAATGGGAATGGAGAAGCCCCCTCCAAGAGAAAGCGCGTGTGTATGTGTGGGCACATGTTCACGTGCCCACATGCTGGGGGTGCAGGGGACCCGCTGAGAGATTGATAGAGAGAAAAAAACTGAGGTTTCTAGCCTGGGAAACTGGACCCATGTGGGTCATGGTGGAGGAACTGGCCGGGGCGCTGGTTTGGACACAAGGGTAGGATTCCTCAGACCAGTTCCTGGCTTACAATGATGTTAGTACATCCAGGTGGTGTGAACTTGGCACAGTTGGAGATAAAGGTTGAGCTCAGGGACACATTGCTGCTTGGAATGTATGTTCCTGCCATTTGCCCATGTGTATCAGGCCTCAAACGTTCATACCCTTTTACCTAGTAATTCTATTTTCAAGATTATACCCTAAAGAAATAAACCTTTCTGTACACCAGATTATGTGCAAGCTTTTATATTGCTGCAATAAACAACCTAAATTTTCAATAATGAAGAACTGAGTAATTGATGATGTATTCATCCAAGGGACTACTGTGTGCAATTAAAATTTCCCAAGATATTAACAATGATAAATGTTTAAGACATGTAAGAAAGAGGAAGATCAAATCAGCATAGAATAATCTACTTTTTGAAAAATGTCAATACTGCATAGACTAGAAAGGCAGGAAATTAGATCAAAATAGTAATGCTAATAATAGTTATCTTTTGGCTCTTTGACATTTTGATTTTTATTGTATTTATACTTTCCTGTATTTTTCAGGATCTTTTGAGATGTCTACAATCAGAAAAAAATTAATTTTATAAGTAACAATGAAGGATACTTTTTCAGACAGCCTTTCCCCAGCCAGGGTGGCTGAGGATATAGACTATTGGAGAGGTTCCAGGCGAGACCATTCTTTATGTGAGACCAGTACTGCTCACTGGGTTGTCTTCAAAGCAGTCTCTCCCTTGTTCAGCTGGGAGGTGAATGGAGGAAAGGGCCTCAGGACATAGGTCCTAATTAGGACCTTGGCTTTGCTCTGCATGTAATGGAAAGCCACTGGAGGGGTTTGAAGCTGGGAGTGCCATGATTTGCACAGGAACAGAACTGCTCTGGCTTCTGTTTGTAGAATCAGCACTGGAGAAGCATGGTTATGGGCAGAGAGATCAGTGAGTAGGAGGTTTGTCCAGATGAGATGATAGGGTGGGAGTTGCAGAATTGGTGGACCACATTTGGATATCTGCCGAGAGTGGGCCCACTGAGGTTTATGGACAGCTTACTTGTGGGGCATCGGAAAGAAAAGGGTAAATGATGGAGTCAAGAATATTAGCCTCAACATCTGAGTGCATTTGGCATTAAGGAGAAAGGCAGATTTGCAAGGATGAGAAGTTAGGAGCCCGTGGTCAGGCTGGATCTTGAAAAGGCATCTCAGCTTTCAGTGGTGAAGCCAGGAACACACTGGGCACGTGAATCTAGTGGTTGGGACAGAGTTCCAGGGAGGAGCTGTGCACCTGGAAACTCTCAGCAAGCCTGTGGCGTTTACAATCATGGGGCTAGATAAGATTGCTTACAGAGAAAGTGTAGACAGAGAAAAGGGAGGAAGGCAGATCCTGGGGCATCCCAGCTTAAAGAATGGATTAGAGAAAGACCCAGCCCAGGATACTGGGAAGGAGCAGCCCATAGGGGGAGAAAAGCCAGGAGTCCTGTCTCTCAGCAGCCAAGTGGAGAAGGTGTATCACAACGGCTGCAGGGTCATTTGCACATGAACCACCGTGTACACCAAGAGTTACAGGGAATTATAAGCTCTAAGTGTGTATCTGAGAATACTTCTTCCCCTGCTCCAGTGGATTCAGGGCCTCCCTTTTCTTTTACCAGCAATCACTCCCCACTTGGCTAGCAGGAGGATTACAGAAGCTTCCGAGCATGGCTGGAAGCTTCTGAAGGTGGGCATGCAGGGTTGAACCAGGTTAGTCAGAAGAACAGGATCTGGGCTGGTGGAGGAGGTGTAATGGGGAACAGGGCTTCGTGGGGGCTTCTGGCTTCCTGCCAGAGTGCTCCTAGGGGCTGGCTGCTACTTTCTCTGCCACTGCCACCAGGCTGTCCACCCGTGGTTCCCTGCTCTCTGGCCTACTGAGAATGGAAACAGTCTCTAAGTCTGCAACCTTTCTGACATTTTCTGAAGCGTTTTTGCTGCAAATAACAAACCATCCACAGTTTAAAGTTCTCTCCTAAGAAATGTCATTGTTATAATGCTTGGGGCAGAGGGGGAAGGTCAGAATACACTAAATTGTTTACCCTCCATTCTCTATTGTAAACAAATAAACTGGCAAGACTAGAAGGAAAGAACTACTGTTTCTGTAGCTATGATTCTTTCTGAGTTACACGTGATGCTTTTTTCTTGCTTTCCTTTATTTACTCTCTAGGTTATTTTTACAGTGGGCATCTATTATATTTATAATATAAAACAAATATAATAACTAAAAATATATATATTTAAGCATTTCTTCCAAACTTCAGTATGCTTTAACAATCTGCCTTGGTGAGTTGGGTATCCAGAGGGCTGCTGTCAATCTGGGGTACTGCAGTGGATGGTCAGACCTGCGGAAGGGGAGCCATAGACATACGAGGGCTAAGTTTCTACAACGTGTTTGGACATCCAGCCCAGCTTCCTTCCGCCAGCTCAGCAGGACAAGATTTATCTTTATGTCCCCACCACCCCTTCCCCCTGACTTGTCATTGGTCACAACTGTCTTCCCCACTCAACCACTAGCACCGTGTGTCTGGAATCTCAAGTGGGAGGCTGTGTGTTTGCATGTGTCTATGCACACTTCGACTGTGGGCATCCTTGATGCCATCTAATCTATTTTTATTGAGCTCCCGATGTGTGCTGAACCCTTTGTCTGTTCCAGCTTACAAAAGTGACCAGTCTTTAAACTTTCAAGTGACTCTGTGGCTCCCTGGCCTGTTTTCAGCCATAAGTCCCCCCAGACACCCCATCTGTGAAGCGCCCCGCATGTTAATCATTGCCAGCGGTTTGGCCTAAGGCTGTATTAGCTGCTATGATCCCCAGTCTTGACTGTGGCCTCTGCTGTCGAGCTTACTGCTGCTGCCTGGGTTCCTACAGGAGAAAGAACCCAACAGGCCTGCCAAAGGCCAAGTCCCTGGGGACCTCAAAGCCTGGGAGCCCAAGGGAGGAGGCCCAGGGCTGGAGCTGAGGCTGCTGGTGTCTCACCTGCTGAGGAAGAAGGGAAAGCATCGTGGACTTCCAGGAGCAGCTTTACAGAGAGTGCAAGGGAGGAGGGCTCCATGGCAGGCAGCATGAAGGGAACTACTCTGGATTTCTAGAGAAGAGAATATATATTTGGGCATGCGTGGCAGGATGGGGATTGGTGAAGAAGGTTCGTTGGACAATCTGCTTTGTCTCTAGAGGCCACAGATGATGCCCTGTCTTGTGGGGTGAAGTCTGGAGTAGCTTCTCTATTTCTCTCTGGGTAGGAATCACTTGAGGCTCTGACTGCCTTTCCAGCAGCTCCTAGATGTCCTTCCTGGTGTCACACATTGAGTAGCACGGCTGTGAGGGTGACCCAGGGTGGGGCTGAGGCCAGGGAGACCCTCAATCAGGCATATTTTAGGGTCCTCAGTAAGCCAGCTGGAGCTGTCAGGAGTGATGGCTTAAATGGAAGTAAAGAAAGACAGAAACCTGGATGTGGAAGATAGGTGGTGCCACTGAAAGCCCCTCAGTGGAGACACACATTCTGAATTGATGTGAGCACTGTGGGAACCCTTTAATGTTCGTGTTCTTCATCGTGGTCGTGATTCTTTCTTGACCAAGAGTCACACAGCAGAGTATGTATCAGTTCAGTTCAGCTCAGTTCAGTCGCTCAGTCGTGTCCGACTCTTTGCAACCCCACGAATCACAGCACGTCAGGCCTCCCTGTCCATCACCATCTCCCGAAGTTCACTCAAACTCACATCCATCCAGTTGGTGATGCCATCCAGCCATCACATCCTCTGTCGTCCCCTTTTCCTCCTGCCCTCAATCCCTCCCAGCATCAGTCTTTTCCAATGAGTCAACTCTTCGCATGAGGTGGCCAAAGTATTGGAGTTTGAGCTTTAGCATCAGTCCTTCCAAAGAACACCCAGGACTGGTCTCCTTTAGAATGGACTGGCTGGATCTCCTTGCAGTCCAAGGGACTCTCAAGAGTCTTCTCCAACACCACAGTTCAAAAGCATCAATTCTTTGGCGCTCAGCTTTCTTCACAGTCCAACTCTCACATCCATACATGACCACAGGACCACATGACCACCATAGCCTTGACTAGACGGACCTTTGTTGGCAAAGTAATGTCTCTGCTTTTGAATATGCTATCTAGGTTGGTCATAACTTTTCTTCCAAGGAGTAAGGGTCTTTTAATTTCATGGCTGCAATCACCATCTGCAGTGATTTTGGAGCCCAAAAAATAAAGTCTGACACTGTTTCCCCATCTATTTCCCATGGAGTGATGGGACTAGATGCCATGATCTTCGTTTTCTGAATGTTTAGCTTTAGGCCAACTTTTTCATTCTCCTCTTTCACTTTCATCAAGAGGCTTTTTAGTTCCTCTTCACTTTCTGCCATAAGGGTGGTGTCATCTGCATATCTGAGGTTATTGATATTTCTTCCAGCAATCTTGATTCCAGCTTGTGCTTCTTCCAGTCCAGCATTTCTCATGATGTACTCTGCATATAAGTTAAATAAGCAGGGTGACAATATACAGCCTTGACGTACTCCCTTTCCTATTTGGAACCAGTCTGTTGTTCCATGTCCAGTTCTAACTGTTGCTTCCTGACCTGCATATAGGTTTCTCAAAAGGCAGTTCAGGTGGTCTGGTATTCCCATCTCTTTCAGAATTTTCCACAGTTTATTGTGAATTCTGAAAGAGTATGTATGGTGCTGTATTATTTTAGTGACTAGCAATGCTTTGGTCAGAAGAGAGTCAGTTTGTGAGTATAAAGAACTTGTGATTTGCTAGAGAACAACTCATGCATACTGGCTATCAAATGTCCTGAATTTTAGACGGACCACTTGGCTGTGTGTCTGTACCATAGGCTTTGACTTCCACAGCAATGATTTATTTTTATACTTTATATGTGTATTTATACACTTAAATATATGTAATCTATGTAATTTTTATGCATATGTATACATAAAAATCAAAGTAATTAAATCCTAGAATCCTGGTGCCAAATGGTAAAGATTAATTCAATCCTCTTTTTTTATATGAACAATGAAAATATAAGAATAATTAATAAGTTGGGCATGTTCATGTTTAGAAGTCTTATTGGTTCTTTTGATATCTAAAGTATTAAGCTAGACACATTATCACATTCTGTTCTGAATAGGATGAAGAGGGCTCCTTTCCTTTTGGGAAAAGAAAAGTGGCTTTGGGCTTAATAGTAAGGTCACATTTTGCATTTCACAGTCACCAACCTGTCGATGGTATAGGCATCCAATCCCTGGGAACAGTCATCCTTTGCATAAATAGTGTACTCAGGCTGTGGTATTGTAATTTTTAGTATTAAAAAACTTACTATTCAGTCTTGTAAATACTTTTTCATAAAACCTCCCTTAATTATTGCAAAACAAAATCATCCTTTACTTGTGTGCAGAATGGACATTTGAAAGCTATGAGGGTTCTGGCTACTCTGAGGTTAGTGTCCACTCATGAGGGTCAGCTGCCTGGGGGACATGACTCAGAGAACAAGGTCTGTCTTTTGAATCATTTGCCTCTATTTACTTGCCTTTCAGTGATGGCAACAAAGCTTTTCATGGTTGCAAACACAATGTAAACTTGTTCTGATAAATATATGCAGTTCAACTAAGTGAATAGTGAGAACCTCGGACTGTTTAGCTGGTGGAGATAAGGGGGGAGGTAAGGAAGGAGACCCCTCTAACAATAGATCTGCTAATACCAAGGTCCAGAGACCCGTGCAGGTCAATTCACTAAACCCTTAACAGGCAGCACAGGACTTATAGGAAAGCAGGAGTGATGGCCACCAGAGGCAGTACTTGCTCAAGTACTAAGCGCCCCTTGACCCAGATGAGCCCGAAGTTGCATCCTTGACTAGGAAAATTACCCTGCCCGGTGTTCTGTGACCCACAGCTCCAGCACAGTTCTGTGTCTTCCATGTTAGGTGAGATTCTTGACAGACATGAATCAATCCAACATATTTGAGTACTACCCTGTGGATGGCACTTTGGAACTGCCCAGAATTAAAGTTGTCTATATAGAAAGGGATCATTTACTTAACAGTAAGTGAAATCACTGTTGATCTGAACAGGAAAGATATATTCTTCCTCCCAGGGCCTCGATCTAAGAGGGACAAAGACAGAATAATGATGGTAAAGGTAGTGGAAGAGTTAGGCCAAGTGGGGAGAGTGGGGAGGTTTAGAGATGTGTGTGATGTCTTTGTCTAAATATACCATGCTTTTCCTGCCCCTGCCCTTGATCTCAATGTTCCTCTTCTGAAAGTCTTGTCTCCTTTTTTCTCTCAAAGTTCTGCATGAACTTCAACTCACAACCTCCTGCTGCTTTCCCATGAGCAATCCTACCTGGGCTATCCCTGTTAACTAAAAGGCTTCTAGACACTTTTCAGGCCAGTTCATTGAATGTTCTGTCCCCACTGCTTCTGGGAAGGCAGAATACTGAATGTACATCATGCAAAGGTAGCACCCCGATATACCTGGGATGGAGCAGAGTACTCTCTATGGGTGGATCAATTCATTCTGTCGATGCTTGCTGAATGTCTGTTACCTCGTCAGGCACTGTTCTCGTGCTACAGATGATAAGCAAAGAAGGAATGTAGCCACCCACTTGGAGCACAGAGTCCAGCTGGGAATACAGACAGGAAGATGGTATTACAATGCAGGGGAGAGGATTCAGGAGTGATAGACATGTGCAGAGTTCAAGAACAAATAGGAAGGCTTGTAATCGAGTCTAAGTTTCTACTGCTCACTGCACGACAGGCCAATAAATCAAGAGACAAGGTGTTGGAGCAAGAAATAGCCACTTTATTTGGAAAGCCAGCAGGCACAAAAGATGGTGGACTGGTGCCCCCAAAGAACCATCTTACCCAAGCTAGAATTCTTGCTTCTTTTAAAAGGGGAGAGAGTGTGGTTGGCTGTTGCAAACTTCTTGATGCCAGAATCCTTTGTTCTTGCTGGTCATTGTTCCTATAAACTTCCAAGACAATCACTGTATTCTGTTGTGCATCTTCTTATCTCTATATGAATAGTAAAGATCAGAGCCTTGAGAATGGGCTCTCATGTATATTTCAGGATATAGGAAACATTCCTTTACAAAAGGTGCAGAGTCAGCGTGACTAAGCATAGACAAGAGAGCACAAGGGTGAGAGCTAAAGGAATAGACCCAACATGGAGTCAGGTTATTCTTCTATTACAGGACCTCAGCCCAAATCATACCAATCAGGGAAGGATTCTCAGATGAGGTTACATGTGAACTGAGTCTGGAAGAATTGGGCACTAAGTATGGATGAGAAAAGAGGCCAAAATGCAGTACTCGGGTGCAATCTCAAAAATGACAGAATGATCTCTGTTCATTTCCAAGGCAAACCATTCAATATCACAGTAATCCAAGTCTATGCCCTGACCACTAACGCTGAAGAAGCTGAAGTTGAATGGTTTTATGAAGACCTACAAGACCTCCGAGAACTAACGCCAAAAAAGATGCCCTTTTCATCATAGGGGATTGGAATGCAAAAGTAGGAAGTCAAGAGATACCTGGAGTAACAGACAAGTTTGGCCTTGAGGTACAAAATGAAGCAGGGCAAAGGCTAACAGAGTTTTGCCAAGAAAACACACTGGTCATAGCAAACACCCTTTCCAACAACACAAGAGATGACTCTACACATGGACATCACCAGATGGTCAATACCAACATCAGACTGATTATATTCTTTGTAGCCGAAGATGGAGAAGCTCTATACAGTCAGCAGAAACAAGACTGGGAGCTGACTGTGGCTCAGATCATGAACTCCTTATTACAAAATTCAGACTTAAATTGAAGAAAGTAGGGAAAACCACTGAACCATTCAAGTATGATCTAAATCAAATCCCTTACAATCATACAGTGGAAGTGATAAATAGATTCAAGAGATTAGATCTGATACGGTGCCTGAAGAATTATGGACAGAGGTTCATAATATTGTAAAGGAGGCTGTGATCAAAACCATCTCCAAGTAAAAGAAATACAAAAAGGCAAAATATTGTCTGAGGAGGCTTTACAAATAGCTGAGAAAAGAAGAGAAGTGAAAGGCAAAGGAGAAAAAGAAAGATATATCCATCTGAATGCAGAGTTCCAGAGAATAGCAAGCAGACAGAGATAAGAAAGTCTTCCTCAGTGATCAATGCAAAGAAATAGAGGAAAACAATAAAATGGGAAAGACTAGAGATCTCTTCAAGAAAATTCAAGATACCAAGGGAACATTTCATGCAAAGATGGGCTCGATGAAGGACAGAAATGGTATGGACATAACAGAAGCAGAAGATATTAAGAAGAGGAGGCAAGAATACACAGAAGAACTCTACAAAAAAGACCTTCATGACCCAGATAACCACGATGGTGTGATCTCTCACCTAGAGCCAGACATTCTGGAATGCAAAGTCAAGTGGGCCTTAGGAACCATCACTACGAACAAAGCTAGTGGAGGTGATGGAATTCCAGTTGGGCTATTTCAAATCCTGAAAGATGATGCTGTGAAAGTGCTGCACTCAATATGCCAGCAAATTTGGAAAACTCAGCAGTGGCCACAGGACTGGAAAAGGTCAGTTTTCATTCCAATCCCAAAGAAAGGCAATGCCAAAGAATGTTCAAACTACCACACAATTGCACTCATCTCACACACTAGCAAAGTAATGCTCAAAATTCTCCAAGCCATGCTTCAACAGTACATGAACCAAGAACTTTCAGATGTTCAAGCTGGATTTAGAAAAGGCAGAGGAACCAGAGATCAAATTGCCAACATCTGCTGGATCATAGAAAAAGCAAGAGAATTCCAGAAAGACATCTACTTCTGCTTCATTGACTATGCTAAAGCTTTTGACTGTGTGGATCACAAGAAACTGGAAAATTCTGAAAGAGATGGGAATACCAGACCACCTGCCCTGCCTCCTGAGAAATCTGTATGCAGGTCAAGAAGCAACAGTTAGAACTGGACATGGAGCAACAGACTGGTTCAAAATTGAGAAAGTAATATGTCAAGGCCAAATATTGTCACCCTGCTTATTTAACTTATATGTAGGAGTACATTATGTGAAATGCTGGGCTGGATGAAGCACATGATTGCCAGGAGAAATATCAGTAACCTCAGATATGCAGATGACACCACCCTTACGGCATAAAGCGAAAAGGAACTAAAGAACCTCTTGATGAAAGTGAAAGAGGAGAGTGAAAAAGCTGACTTAAAAGTCAACATTCAAAAAACAAAGATCATGGCATCCAGTCCCATCACTTAGTGGCAAATAGATGGTGAAACAATGGAAACAGTGAGAGACTTTATTTTCTTGGGCTCCAAAATCACAGAGCAGGAAATGGCAACCCATCCAATATCCTTGCCTGGAGAATTTCATGGACAGAGAAGCCAGGCAGGCTGCAGTCCATGGGATTGCAAACATTCAGACATGACTAAGTGACTAACAAACAAAATCCCTGCAGATGGTGACTGCAGCCTTGAAATTAAAAGACGCTTGCTCCTTGGAAGAAAAGCTATGACCAACCTAGACAGCATATTAAAAAGCAGAGACATTACTTTGCCAACAAATGTCCATCTAGTCAAAGTTATGGTTTTTCCAGTAGCCATACATGGATGTGAGAGTTGGACCTTAAAGAAAGCTGAGTGCCAAAGAATGGATGCTTTTGAACTGTGGTGTTGGAGAAGGCTCTCGAGAGTCCCTTGGACTACAAGGAGATCCAACCAGTCAGTCCTCAAGGAAATTGATCCTAAGTATTCATTAAAAGGACTAATGCTGAAGCTGAAGCTCCAACACTTTGGCCACCTGATGTGAAGAACTGACTTATTAGAAAAGACCCTGCTGCTGGGAAAAATTGAAGGCAGGAAGAGAAAGGGACAACAGAGGATGAGATGCTTGGATGGCATGACCAACTTGATGGATGTGAGTCTGAGCAAGCTCCAGGAGTTGGTGATGGACAGGCAGGCCAGGGGTGTTGCAGTCCATGGGGTTGCAAAGAGTCAGACAGGACTGAGCACTGAACTGAACTGAACTGAACTGAACTGATAGAAGAAAAATTCCTTTCCAGGTGGCTCAGTGGGTAAAGAATCCATCTGCAATGCGTGAGAGCAGGAGACATGGGTTCAATCCCTGAGTGAGGAAAATACCCTGGAGGAAGGCATGGCAGTCCACTCCAGTATTCTTGCCTGGAAAATCCCACAGACAGAGGAGCCTGGCAGGCTGTAGTCTATAGGGTTGCACAGAGTCAAACATGACTGAAGCAACTAAGCATACACGTACACATAGATGAAAAATATTCATTGAACATGTAAAATGCATTTAGAAAATCTTGTAAGGCACAAAAATGCAAATGCATGAGTTTCAGCACCTTTTCTGCATGATTATGTTAAGCCATCAGGCTCTCAGCAACATTATCTTTATTTTCTTAAGGATCTGGTTGGTCTTAGGGCTGAGCTTAGAGCTTGAGATGATGTCTCTGCAGTGAACAGTGTAAAGAAGACTCAGAGGGGTCACTGAGGTCTCTGACATGCTTCTCAGTTATTTATTATTTAAAGAGCTTTTTACAATAGAGTATATAAGTGATACATGATAATTGGGGATGGGAAGAAAAATAAAAACCTTCATAGACTTAAATTCTACCAGCTAGAGTGGCTACCACTTATAACATTTTTGTTTTACATCTTTCCAGGTGTTTTCCTGCCAGCTTGTCTTTTTTTATTCTTTCAAAAATAGGATCCTACTATCCTATACATCCTGGTTTACAGCCTGCCATTTGCTGCCAATATTTTGTGACCATATTGAAGGTTTATTGAAGTATAAGCTTTGTAGCAAAGTGATTCCAAGTGTCTCATAATACCTACAGTTTGCTTTGTGAGTCCAATAGAGATACAGAGAATCAGTTCTCAGGTTTTTTTATTCTTACCTAGCTGGTATTGGTTGTAAGGATACTGGTGATTAAAAGACAAGGAAGAGGGGAATGAAGAGGAACTCTACCTCGAAGTGGTATTTTAAAGAACATTTTCTAAGACATTTTGCCATGAAATGGTATGTATCACTAACCATTGGTTTTATTTACTAGAAGGTTCCTGGAGAAACTAGCTGACTTTAAGTTAGAGAATATCAAAGACTAAAGTTTTCATGCCGTTCTAGGATGACTTCATTTGAATCTCCCTTTCTAACTTAGTTGGTATTTTGCTAATGATGTAATTATTTATTTAGGCTTTTAAACTATTCTGTGCAAATACCTTATGCAATGCTTTCTTCTTCTTAAGCACCTTTTATTTATTTTTACTAAGCCAAAAAGCACACTTCACATCTGGGAACAACTAACGAATGGACTTGTTTTCCTTGGAAGACTCATAATTCACTTTCACATTTTTAACAAGCGACTCTGGGCCCGAGGTCCCACGGATGAGACAGGGTTGCTGTCCTTGAGGTCACAAGGGCATCTTCTAATGAAGAATCCAGGCCAGGGCATCACCTGGAAAAGCGCTGTTCAGGGGCACCTTCCTGAAGGAGGTCATTGGCATTGGAGCTTGACCAGGTGACAAAGGGTGGGAGTGATGCACCAGGCAGCGGCGAGAACAGGATGGAATCCAGAGAGGCAGGAAGACGTGTATCCAGCAGAGGTGGTACAGGCAGGCAGTACCAGCCTGCCAGCATGTGCAGTGCTATGTGAGGCTCACAGGAGTCGGGGTAGAGCTGGTAGTGATAGCTTACGGTGAACGATGTCAAATTCGTGATCTCCAAAGAAGAAGGTTTAGCTTTGGGACCAGGGACTAGGCTTGATCACTCAAGAGCTTTTGTGTAGCAGAGTTTTATTAAAGTATAAAATGATACAGAGAAAGCTTCTGACACAGACATCAGAAGGGGGACAAAGAGTGCCCCCCTTGCTAATCTTAACAAGGCCTTATATACTTTTGTCAGATCCACTCCCACAACATACATCTTAAGATAACAGGGTTAGAACTAACAATAGAAAGATCTTACCAGACCCACTGCCACAGTATACAAGTTTTAAGATAACAAGATTAGTCAGAATGTTCTTGTTAAGGGAAAACATATCCTCGAGCAAGATACATTGTTATACTAAGACAAAGCAATGTAGAAAAAAAAAAAAAAAGTTTGTCCTTTTTTCCTCCTTGAGAGCCTCGGACCCCTTTCTCCTTCTCGGGGACCCTGGACTTCTTATCAACCTTCCTAGAAATTGACTCTTCCAGTAGGATGAGTAATTAACCAAGAGACTATCCTGAGCTGTTCTCCAGGCAGCTGGAGATAAAGGTCTGAAAGGAAAAGGAAAGGAAAGTGGAGTTGCTCAGTCATGTCTGACTCTTTGCGACCCCATGGACTGTAGCCTACCAAGCTCCTCTGTCCATGGGATTTTCCAGGCAATAGTAACTGGAGTGGATTGCCATTTCCTTCTCCAGGGGATCTTCCCAACCCATGGATCGAACCCAGGTCTCCCGCATTGTAGACAGACACTTTACCGTCTGAGCCACCAGGGAAGTCTAAAGGTCTGAAGGCTTTGCTTAAAGCTGTAAATAATGAATGATTCAGGAGCCTCTGAAGACCTGTGCCCTAGTCATCTCAGTGGCAGAATCAAAGGAATAGAAGCACAGATGGAGTCAATGAGAGATGAGGAAATGAGTGGATCATAAACAGTGACAGTGAAAAAATATGGTCAAATAAGGAAGCTGGGGAGGAGGGGAAGGCACAGAGTCCAAAGGGGAGGTTTAGCATGGTTGAGGACCATCACAGGTCAAGGTAGAGAGAAAACAGCCAGTGGAGGGGGGAGTGTTCGGATATATGGGGGAGAGTGATGTATGGATGCTATCGAGAATGGTGGTGATGAGATGTCCCTCCTCAGTTCTGACATCCTCTCCTCTGAACCTGCAGGAAGACAGTAAAGAAGAGAAGCCACAGATGGATTCAACATGCAGGACTTAGGAAGTGGACAGAGACAGAGTTCTGATGGCCTTGTTTTCCTTAACATAGCAGACTGCTTTCTGAGAACAGGGGTTAGGGTGAGTTAGAAGGTTTGTGGGGCAAAGTGAATGATAAACCTGCTGCAGAGAGGAACTATAGAAGGAGCGGATAAGGGTTAAGGCAGGAATAGCTCTCCCAGGACAGTCCATGGCACACAATAGGAGTTCAGATAACATTCAATTAAAAAAGTAATGTCAAAAGATGGTTGAATAGCATCAAGAACCCAACTGAGGCTGGCAAACCACGGAATTGTTGTATCATGATGCGTGTGTGGTTTTTGTCTCACAGATACAGTAGAAAGATGGAAAGGAGAAAGATGGACACTAACCTTGTGTTGTTCTTTTCCTGGGCATCTGCAGAGTTCACGAGTGGAAGAGAGTGAAGGGTATTGTTAAGAGAGTGGTTAGTGGGTGAGCCAGGAGGATCTGATCTACTGCACCCCTCAATTGGGGGCTGAGGAGTGGAGGCAGTAAGGGTTGCGAAAGTGGGACTTTCACTTTTTATTATGTGTCCATAATAAATGCCATATGTACAAAAGTTTGCTCATTTTTAAATGATGATATTCATATATTATTAAAGTTTTCTAAAATTTAAATTATATTCATGTTATTAATTGTAAGTTTTTCTAAAAATAAGCAGTCTAAACTTCCAATAACAAAATATACTTAGATGCTCAAGGTAGTAATGAGAGAAACCCATGCATAATGTTCCTGGGAATTTGTATGAAATATCACATTTCAGTGGGGTAAATGTGGCTATGAGAAGTCTCAATGTCCAGCACAGTATTAAAAATCCGATCTGGTCCTTTCTCCCTTCTGAGAATATAGAGGGCCATGCTGAATTCATACTGATAGTTACTACACACATTCACCCATTCAGGGACTAGCATTGTTCCTGTGTGGGTACCACTTATGCACTGAGTGCCATGAATAACTAGGAGACATGGAAGAGACTGCCTGATCATCAGACTGGTTTTCCCTTTGGTTTAGGAGGAAAGGTCAACTAACCTACATGCCTTTGGAAACAAAGTATGTCATCAAGTAGCTGCGTGAATAGTAGAGAGTAATAAATGTGAAAATGATTTTGCAGTATAGGAAAAACGCATGGCCTAGGGTAGTCTAAGAAAGCTTGATGATTTGGTGAAATTGTAAAGAGTAGTTGGAGAGAAGAAGTATGAAAAGTTCAAAAGGCAAATGGAATAAGTTCAAAAGGTTACCCACTGCTGTCTTGACTTTAAATTGAACCACACTCAAGGCTAACCTGAAAACTGCAAAGAGGCCTGAAACATAGCTTTGGGGATACAGCTTTAATAAATAAATGAAGTAAATAGAAATAAACGTTTAAAATGTTTTAGCTAAAGAGTAAATCAATTTCTCCAGTACTGGGTCAACTGGTTGAAATTCAGACACATGGAGAAATTTAACTTTTAATTCCAGACTCTAAGCTTAATTCTGGGAGAAAATCCATTAAAGTAATGAAGTAAGGAAACAACTGAGCAATGATTCTTTATTTTGTAGAGAATCCAGTGAAGGATGGGAGGTACCTCACCATTTTCGTGCTTTTGGCTTATTATAAAAACCGACATGTTTGCCTAAGAGTTGCCAGGTTGCGGTTTTTCACTGACTTCAGGGTAGGAGTGGGTAGGAATTTATAGGATGTTCTCCTTCCAAGAAGAGCTAGGAGAATTGTTTTTTGGGTGCAGAAACTTAAAACTACCCAGGTTTTAAAATAATTGAGTGACTTTTCCTCTGGAAAAATAATTAGTACTCTATCTTTTTTAACTTGAATAGTCAATAGAGCTGTCATTGGGATCCAAAAGAAATGAAAATATAGGTGGATATGGTTCCTTCCCATAAAGGGCTTATAACAACAGAATAGTTTGAATTTTACACAAATGTTTTGTATTATTTCATTAAGCTTACTCCAGTACATTTCAATTAGTTTCCTGGAGTGCAAGTAAATTGCAGTTTTCACTGCTTTTTGAAAAAAAAAATTTGGACAGGGGTGAATTGTGGAGATTTACCTGTGGCAAATTTCACTTTTAATAACTGACATCGAAATGTTTTCAATGCCCTGGAATAACTGAATGACAATTTGAAGAATCTTATAACTAAAATTAAAAATAGGAAAGCTATGGATGGACATTAGAGGAATCACAGTTCTGTTGTTTTTTTTCTTTCGAAATTTGTGGATCCACTATTCGTTGTTCCAAAGCACTGGGACGACCCAGAGGGATGGAATGGGGAGGGAGGAGGGAGGAGGGTTCAGGATGGGGAACACATGTATACCTGTGGCGGATTCATTTTGATATTTGGCAAAACTAATACAGTTATGTAAAGTTTAAAAATAAAATTAAATTAAAAAAAAAAAGAAAAAAGAAATGTGTCTGTTTAGGTCTAATTTTGTCCTTTTAAATGTTTCTGATCTCCGTTGTCTTCACTCAGAGGACAAACATCTCAGCTTATCTGGTGCTACATTTTTTCATATTCCTTTCATGGGTTCAAACATGTTAGTCATCATCACACACATTTCCAGTGAGTTATGAATATGGTATCTCTGGATTTCCTCAGTTTCTAGACTCTGGATTTTTAAGATACTCAATTGATTTAACATTTTAACAAGGAACCTAAATAAACAAGTTGTGTTAAATGTTCATGTTAATTGTAAGCTACATCCTGATTTCAGGTATATTTGTGCATCTTAAAATAAGGAAACTTGATAAGTATGCAGTGATTTGACAGCACCAATTAAAGCTGTCAAGCATATCAAGGGCCCTAGTTCCATGCACCACACAGCACTCATGATGGATTTTGATTGTGTGCCTTGAAGAAGGCAGCACTATGGGCTTTTCCTATTTAAAATTTTAAATAATATCATCATCTTTTGGGTGTTAACAGAGGGCATTTTTAACTCGAAGGAAATGAGGCAATTACTATCTTTCATGCTTGTATTATCATTAGCAGATAAGTTAGTGGCTTCCTATGCAAATAATCAGGGATTAGTATATCTAAGATTTGGGTTCTCTTGAAGACAAAAAAAAAAAAAAAAAATTATCTATAGATATGAATCCCTCTTCAGGGTCATTAGATAAACTTCAGAGTGTTAGAGTACATGAAAATATGCCCTGTTTTGAATGTTTATACATTATGTGAATAATAATTTGGCATAAAACTCCTGGATCATGATATGTCATTTATGGATTTGTTTTGAAAAGTTAATGTAATATATAATATAGTACTCGTAAATGTCACGCTGACAGGACAGAGAGGGAACAGGGTGTCTTCGAGCATCTATTACATGGAGAGAGCAGGGCCATCTGGTTCACCCGGCAGCAGCTATGGGGCCAGTATAGCATCTGTTACGTCAGGGGTCCCCAACCGTGGGGATCTGATTCCTGATGATCTGATGGAACTGATGTAATAATCATAGAAATAAAGTACACAATAAATGTAATGTGCTTGAATCATCCCAAAGCCATCCCACCCAGTCCATGGGAAAATTGTCTTCCATGAAACTAGTCCCTGGTGCCAAAAAGTTTGGGGCTTGCCGTGTTATGTGATTAACTCTGTTCAGTTAGTCCCTTTTTTTGGTTCACTGAGGACTTCCTCCTGTTCCTTTCCTGTGACTATCCATTCTTCACAGACACTGCCTCTAGACAAGGGAACAGATCTTCCTGTCCTTGTTTGTTCATACTCTTGCTTTCAAATCAGCGTTTAAATAAAAATCCTTTGTTTAATCATTTTCAGTTAGCTTGCCGTGTCTGGAGCCCTAGGTTTTTCACACTTTGAAACATGCTCTTTGTTAGCAGTTAGATGCCTCCTGAATAAGACTTGGCTTATTCTACTCTAAATGGATGTATTGTTTTAGAAATGTAAATCATTTGGAAGGGGCTGAAGTCAAACATAGAACCGTCATTCCTTAAGTGGCAGCCACTGCTAAGAGTTGCTGTGTTAGTGTTGGTGGTCACCAACTTACTCTTTTCTAAAGCATCTATCAAACTTCTGCTCTGCAAAGTGAGCATATGAGCATCTTTTAGCCATCTCTTCTCCTCATGACTAGTGTGACAAACCAGTTCTGGTTTACCCAGGACTTTCCCAGTTTTTTAGTACTGAAAGTTCCACATCCAAGAACACCCCTCGCTTCCAGGAGGGTCAGCCCTTACCTATTAGCTCCCAATGTGTTAGACCACAGATTTTACAGCATCATGTTAATACTTGTTGTTAGAGCATAGCTATGAATACTTGTTTTGTTTATGTGCTTAGTCGCTTGGTTGTGTCCCACTCTTTGCGAACCCATGGACTGTAGCCAGCCAGGTTCTTCTGTCCATGGGATTCTCCAGGCAAGAATACTGGAGTGGGTAGCCATTCCCTTCTGCAGGGGATCTTCCCAACCCAGGGATTGAACCTGGATCTCCTGCATTGTGGACAGATACTTTATTGTCTGAGCCGCCAGGATTGTTTCTAAAAAATCAAAAGCTAATATGCAAACAGTATTCACTCTGAGGCCATAGAATATAATAAGATCCATAGAGAAAGAAATTCCATACTGAATCACTGAGTTTCGCTGCTTGAAGGAGTTTGTTCCAATGGCTTCTGTTCTTTATAGACGCTCTTCTGTTTGGGGGTTATATTTGGCTCCTATTGTTTTTATGCACCTGTGTTGTTCCCTTCCTTAGATTCCTGTTTTATTTTCATTTGGTAGACTATTGCCTCTGAGCAACTTTTTATATATAATATGTATGGATGGTGAGCTCTGTTACTGCATGTTTGAAAATGTCTGATTTTGCCTGCACACTTGATTGATAATTTCAGTCTAGATTCAAAATGATAGTTCCTCAACTTTGAAGGCATTGCCCTTCTGATACCTACAATCTAGTGTAGCCAATACGTCTACTGTTCGACTGATACTTCTTAGTTGACTGTGTATGCGTGTGTTTTTCTGCCTACCTCTTTGAAGCTTTGGGAAATTTTTACCTTGGTCTTAGTTCTGATGTTTTACCAGTGATCTTTTTTTCCCATTAATCCTTCTTCTTTTATTTATTTTTTTTTGGGGGGGGGGGCCTTTATGATCTGAAGTATCTTATAGCTCTGGATATTTTCTCCCCACTAATCCTTCTGCACTCTTCACCTAGAACTCCAGGGGATGAACCAATCCCTCCTGGAATTGATTCTCCCTGTCTTTCAGATTTTTCTTTGTTTGCTGTATGTTCTGGAGATTTTCTTGGCTGCAATTTTCCCACCTGCTGGATGAGCCTTAAGCTATATAAATTCTATTATTTAGTCCATTGAGTTTTCTGTTTTGGCATTTATTTGTTTAATAATCTGAGGATATTCCCATTCTTGCTCTTTTTTTTCCATGAAAGGAGTGTGAGTATCTTTGAACATTGTGGGCCCATCACTTCATGGCAAATAGATGGGAAAACAGTGGAAACAGTGACAGACTTTATTTTGGGGGGCTCCAAAATCACTGCAGATGGCTACTGCAGCCATGAAATTAAAAGATGCTTGCTCCTTGGAAGAAAAGTTATGACCAACCTACAAAGCATATTAAAAAGCAGAGACATTACTTTGCCAACAAACGTCCATCTAGTCAAGGCTATGGTTTTTTCAGTAGGCATGTATGGATGTGAGAGTTGAACTATAGAGAAAGCTGAGCGCCGAAGAATTGATGCTTTTGAACTGTGGTGTTGGAGAAGACTCTTGAGAGTCCCTTGGACTGCAAGGAGATCCAACCAGTCTGTCCTAAAGGAAATCCGTCCTGAATATTCACTGGAAGGACTGATGTTGAAGCTGAAACTCCAATACTTTGGCTACCTGATGTGAAGAACTGACTCATTGGAAAAGACCCTGATGCTGGGAAAGATTGAAGGTGGGAGGAGAAGGGGATGACAGAGGATGAGATGGTTGGATGGCATCACCAACTCAATGGACATGAGTTTGAGTAAACTCCAGGAGTTGGCAATGGACAGGGAGGCCTGGCATGCTGCAGTCCGTGGAGTCGCAAAGAGTTGGACACGACTGAGCAACTAAACTGAACTGAACTGATGAACATTGTTCCAGCCCTTAAGAAAGTGTTATTCTTGACAATAATGATCTTGACAGATGATCTTCTTGGATTGCTTAAACATTTTCTTTTCCAGCATCAAACTCTTCTTTAATTTGTTTATTTGTAGATAGAATGCATCACTGTTTTCCACCAAAACTCCTACTCCGACTAAGTTACCCATCTTAGTTCCTTGGAATAATTTAGGCTTTCTAGTTTCCTGTGCTGCTCTCCCATTGTTTTAGAATGTCTTTCCTTCCATCTCCTAACTCTTCTCTAAATGTTATTGTGATTGCCCACTTTGTACCTCATTTACACAGAAGGTCTGAGACCTCCCCCTCCCACCGCCCTCAACCAGAAGCAGTCTCTCCTTTCTCTTAACATTCATTGAGCCTTGGGACTTCCCTGTTGGTGGTCCAATGGTTAAGACTCCATGCTTCCAGTGCAGGGGGCATTCAATCTCTGGTCAGGGAACTAAGATATCACATGCCACATGGTGTGGCCAAACCCTTCTGCAGGGAAGGAGTGGAGACACATGGAGAGAATGGACTTGACGACACAGTGAGGGAAGGAGAGAATGGGACAAGTGGAGAAAGTAGTATTGACATATCTACACTATCATGTATAAAATAGATATCTGGTGAGAAGTTGCAGTGGAACACAGGAAGCCCAGCCTGGCACTCTGTGATGACCTAAAGGGTGGGATTGGGGGAGGCTCTAGAGGGAGGGGATATATGTATAATTATGGCCAATTCACATTGTTGTACTGCAGAAACCAACACAATATTGTAAAGCAATTTTCCTCCATTTAAAAAATAAATTAAAAAAAAATTAACTTAAACAAACGAAAACAAAAAACATTCATGAGCCTTGATTAAAACTTTGTTATTGCCCCTCTTTCACTCTTGTTGAGGGTCACTACTGCTAGAGCAGGATTCCTGAAATGAAGACATATAAGAAGATAAGACAATTCCCAGACATGGAAGGGAGAACAGGGAGTTCTAGAGAGCAGGTGTAGGCTGCCCCTGCCAGGTACCTCATGTGAAAAATAGCTAGTCAGTGGCTAGGGGCTCACGTGCCTGCCTCTCATCTAGAAGCTTAATTGAACAAAAACTTAATTTTTAAAATTGCTTTATGTTCCAAAAGTCTTTTAAGTAACAATTAGTTGATAGATGACCAAAATAGAAACTGTTAAAATTCTTTTCTGTAGCAGGAAATAGAATTACAGGACCTGGATGCATTCCTAAAATTTCTTTGTGGTTTGGCTACAGTAAATTACTACTTTACATATAGCTTTTAAAATATATTTAGACTTAAGTTTAAAGAGTGAGAACCACTTGTATAAACATTGTTGAATACCATTCTTTTAATGAACGGGGTAATGTTATTTATATTCTTTCTTCACTTCCTCTGGAAAGCCCATGTCTTTAGGGGAGGGCTTTATCTTCTATTCCCCCTGAAAAGTGAAAGGCATTCACCTTAATGTATTTTAATTCAGCCACAGAATTCTCACTATTGCTACTGAAAACTGCTTGGCACAAAGCTCTTAGTGTGATGATTTTTAATTGGACTGTCATAAAATAGCATGTGACCATGCATATATCCTAAAGTAGTAAATTTATATGTTTAAGGGGTTAGAATAACTCTTACTTTATGTGTGCTTTTATACTGAAAATCCTCCCTTTCTCTCTCTCTCTTTTTGAGAAATTTTGTAGTTAATATTTCAGTGAAGCAGTGAAATGCGGCAGGAACTAGTGATGGAGGGCTTGCTGGGTGCAAGTGAGGAGCCTGGGTTCATCAGTCAGCAGGGAGTGGGTGGGCTTTTGAAGGATTGAAGCAAGGAAGCCACGTGATCACATTTATCATATAGATGACAAGATGGAAGCAGGATTGGAGGCAGCCCAGAAGGAGGTCGTAGTATCACCCATTTCAGAAAGTAATGAAGCCACAGACCAAGACAAGAAAAGTGTTTCTGTCCAACTCTAAAATTTTGCACTATATTAATTGTGCCACCATTAGACTGATTTCCTAGTTATTTTGTTAAGATTTGGCCCTTTTAGAGCTAGAAGGGATCTTGAAAATTCTTATGCAGTCCTTTTATTTTAGAAATGTAAAACCTGAGGCCAGGCAACTCATTACATGGAGAGCTTGGGCTTGGGCCCAAGTCTTCTGATTCCAAAACTGAAGCTTTTTGGTGATGCTTCCCACCTGTCCTACCTGCTCTTGGCTAGGCACTTGCCCAAGCCAGCGTCCCACCTAAACATCTATCACCTGGTGCTTGATAACACAGTGCGATATTGACAACTATCTTTCTCTAGTTAACTCATACCCCGACTCTTCTAAATGACTTATTTCTAATCTTTCTCACTCTTCCCAAGTGCTCATTCTTGCCCATTACATTCAGAGGACGATCTGTCTCTTATTTTCCAGAGGAAATAGAAGTTACCCAAGAACACACTGGGCTGCTGCCTACCATCAAATCTACTAACCCCCATCTGCCTGCCCTTTGTTGTAACAGCAAAAGTGTCCCGCCTTATTTAATGCTGGATCCTGAGTCCCAGGTTCTCCTGTCTTTTCAAGGATATTTTTGATAATTTTCCCTGTTCTAGTGTTTTCAACCGTTTCTTCCCTAAAAGATGTATCCTGTCATCATTTATGTGTCAAACTGAATTTTTTCTTTTAAAATGCTGCTTAGAATACCTGTCCAGTGAGCACATTTCACTCAGTTATTAATAACTATTCATGAGTGACCTCTATGTACTTGGTGTCGGATATCCTGTCGTGTACAGAAGAAATGGGGTCTTGTATGGTCTCATGGAAGAAACAGATGCTACACAAGTATCTGTAGTTGTTGAACATTCAGATTGGACAATGGAAGTCTAGCCAATTTTATGGTAGTGGGCACTATATTTCAGTTTTGTCATATGCTGTGTTTCAGTTTCATAGTAAAATTTGCGGTAGTGAGTTCTCTCTAGCGTATCGTGCATTACCAGAGGCCTGGCCTTTGCTCTGGGTTTAATTGTAATATCACATGACCAAATGCCCATGCTGTTACAAGCTAGTGTACACACCCAGATATCCCTGCTAAAAATGCACGTTAACTGAATCTAAAGAAATATTAATCTGCTCATGGAGTTGGAAACTTAAAAGCCACATATTTATTCTGAATAAAATTTATTCTCAAACAAATAAAAATACTTAATATAATCTAAACCTGAAAGATAGGCTGAAAAAAATCCTAAAGGCTTCCCTTTTAAAATTAGCAAAATAACTGTGTAAGCACAGACTAGGTATGCTAATAACAAGTTTAATCGAAAGAAAAAGACGTCTCAAGTACAGATGTAAAATGACATGGTTTCTTTCCATGTGTCAGTTATTACCCTCCAAGTTTCCTCATGGGCTTCATAACTCAGTTTTAGCATTTCCCCTCTTTTTAGAAGTAAAAGGAGTCCACATTAGCAAAACCAAAGATTTCCAGGAAGTACTAGTTGCTGTAACGGTGGGGAATGTGTAGATGAATAAATCACTGTTAGGAACTATAGAATATTTTATTGGAAGTCTGCCTTCTATATTCAGCTTTCCTTGAACCTGAAAGCCTATTGAGATATCCTCAAGATGAATGTTAAATAAAAATGCCCCAATGTATTTGGTAGTTCATTTTTTTAAAAAACTGGTATGTCAAAGACTGTTTTTCTTGACTGATGTGGAAAGGTTGGGGGAAAAGGCCTTCAGTGAAAGGAAATTACCTTTCTAAATATAACATTCTAAAGTGATGTAACAGTTTTTTCCATATGTTGCTTGAATAAAAGTAGTGTTTTTACAGAAGTGTTTTACAGTACTCACCATTAAATAAACCGGCAACCACAAATTCAAATTTCTAAAGCTATCTCCCAAAATATTAGTTTATTAAATAGCTAGTATAAAAAAGAAACATGATATCTTTGGTCTCCCTGTACCAAAATCTATTTTACTTTTGAGCCAGTCCAACTTTAAAAACCACAGCCATATGAATTCTGTTCATTTTAGGGGATTTTCCTGTGTAAACTAACATTGTGTATTTTTGTTCCTTGCTAACACATTCTGAATCACGTAAAGTTGTTGGTCCAGGTTGAAAGAAGCTCTTGGACTCTAATCTATATTCCTCTAATCTTTAAAAGGTGTTGCTTATAAAATGTTTATGCTTAGAAATGCTTGTCCATTTCTACAGTTTCCTCCATTTTATTAAGTATAGAATCTGCCGAAACATTATTAACTTTCATAGTCATCTTCCATCTTTCTGTCTAGACTTGAGGATCTTTGAAAGTCTTATCTTACTCATAATAATATTCCTCCACTAGGTACTATTAAGCCCCATATTTTAATATTAGAATTGTATTCTTTTTATGCTCTCAAGAACACATCAGGTAGCATGCTGCCCCTGGGCGTTATTGTTAGCTAACTCTGATAGCCTATCCCACTGGCTGGAGATTCCCTAAGGGTAAGAAAGAGGTCTGTCCTAGTCTGGGCTGAGTTCTCTGACTAGGGGGTGCACCCTTGGTACTCAGATGTTGGGTGCCTTCAGGTCATTTAAAGAGTAACACAGAGGACTTCCCTGGTGGTCCAGTGGTTAAGAATCTGTCTTGCAAAGCAGGAGACTCAGGTTCAATCCCGGGTCGAGGTGCTTAAATCCCACATGCCACAGAGCAGCTAAGCCCATGCACTGCAACTAGAGAGCTTGCGTGCCACAACGAAAGATCTGCGTGATGCAACAAAGATTTTGTGTGCTGCAACTGAGACTCGCAACTGAGACTCGACACAACCAAAAAAATAAATAAAGAGTAACACAGGTTGCTTGGATGAGCAGCAAGTGAATTAGAAAAGTGTGGATAACTGTATTACAGCACTTGGAGTATAGCTACCATCCAATCTGTTGACTTCAAAGCCTGCTTTCTTGGGTAGAGGCTCAGTAATTTCCTTTGTAATCTTGGTACCTTTAATACCACTTGAATGAAGCTCATTCATTTAAGAAACATTCCTCCATTTTACCTTAAGGCCCAGTATCCCCTCCAACACTGAAAAGTAAAGGAAAATAGTGTTGTAATCTCCAGTTCTGTTTGGCCAGCTTTTTTAATAAAGAGGTCCACTTTGCCCCAAGAATGATAAAGAGAGGGACATAAGGGGAATGTGAGGAAGGAATCATCGAACTCCTAATCTCCAATTCAGTGTTAGAATTAAGGATTCTTTGTCAAGTCATTAAGCCAGCTCTTAGTCTGTTTGTATAAACAGGAAATGACGGAATCTGAACTCTGGGTCACCAGAATCTGGTGTGCAGAGTTTGTCCTCTAGTTGCTTTAAGCTTCCTTTCTAAAACATTCATAGCCAACTTACCGTTAAATAAAGCCTAGCATTTCTTAATAATGTATAAAGAGCTTTTATCACACAATTGGTGTGTGATCTTTTGGAACCCAGGAATTGATGCAAACTGAAGACGGAACTTGTCATTTCATCAGTCTTCTTTCTGTGCAGTATGCAGTGCCTGATGAGTCCTGCAAACCTGGTGTATAACATCAGAATTGAGTGGATAGAACCTTCCCTTTGACAGTTTCGTTTCAATGTATCCATTGAAATGCCACTGAAAGCAATTCAACTTATTAAGAATTGCTTTATGTATGTAGTTTTCCCAAGAATACACCCATTTTGTAATATGAGATGTTTGGAGACTTTGTTTTACTCACTTTGTAACCTCCATGCCTGACACAGTGCCTGGCACATATCAGACGTTTACAATATAATTTGATCAAACTTGGTTAAAATGAATATATTTACTGGCTAATAAACCAAAAACAAATAGTTATTGAAAGATGTGCAACTATTCTGCATAGTTTCCACTTCCAAATTCTAGGGTGTTGTTGTTTTAAGTGGTTGAGACCTACTGGACCTCTTAAGAAACATGAAGGGGCCGATTGGAGATATCAAATTAGAAATAGAAATTGACTTGAGTTTGCAAGGAAAGCTACAGAGTGTCTGTCTTTGGAGGTCTCTATGAGAATAGAAATGTGTGCCTCTGCATAATAGATCCTGAATACTTGTTGAATGGATAAATAAAAATTGAGTCTGAGGTACTTAAATAATTACCTGCTTGGATGAAACATTTCTGTGATTGCTTAACACCCTTATTCTAAAACATTTAAATAAGACATTTCTCACCCATTGGAATAACTGTAATTAAAATTTTATAGTATCAGATGTTGGCCATAATATGGAGTGAAAGGAACTCATATGAAGACATATGTCAGAGATGTTGCAGGTTCCCTTCCAGAGCATGGCAATAACGCTAGTATCACAATAAATCAAGTCACACAAATTGTTTGGTGTCCCAGTGCATATATAAGTTATTCTTATACTACACTGTGGCCTATTGAGTACATAGATAGCATTATGCCTGAAAAACAATGTATATACCTTAAGTTAAAAAATACTGTATTGCTAAAAATCGCTAACCATTATTTGACAACACAAAAATGCTAACCGTTATTTGACAATTTGATACCACAAACCTTCAACTGGAAAAAAAAAAAAAAGAAAATGCCATGTGTCCAAGGTGCAATGAACAGAGCACAGTAAATTGACGTATGCCCGTCCCGTGGGTGGAGTTTCAATTGGTACAATTTCTCTTGAAAAAAAAAATTGGCATCACTCAGTAAAGCTCGATATGTGTATGGTGAACAACCCAACAGTTCCGATTCAGATAAATACAATGTAGAAGCATGAATACAGAGCTATGTACAACACTGCTTGTAATAGAGAAGAAAAATAGAAAGCCTAAAGGTGCGACAGTAGAGCATATAAATATACCACGAAGCATCCAATGACATTCAAAGAAATACTGTCTCTCAGCACAGACGATAACACTGCAAAGCCACATGCAGGAGTCTCACATACTGTCAAGTTGGAAAAAGCAAGTCACCTTGGAGCATGTATAAGTCTGTTTTATAGTTCAAAAGCCCACAGAATTGATCAGAATGGGCTGTTGGCTCATTTTCAGCCCTTATGTGTTTGCAGGACGGCTACATCATCTTGGGCCTCTAAATCCTCTCTTGTTCATGTCTAGCAGGAGCAAGAAAAGTTCTGCTTTGCTAGTAATTTTAACAAAATACCCCCAGTTAGGTCTCATTGGTCCTGATTGGTGTGACTTGGGCCACGTGCCTATCTCTGCACCAATCACAGTAATCCGGGAAAGGAGATACTATGAATGTTTAGCCTAATTGATATCATTCAGAGCACCTGGGCTGAGAGTAAGACAAAGGAGAGGAAAATATTAATGGTTGCCAGAAGGAGGGTAGATGGATGTTGAGCTTTAAAACAATAGAGGGTATTATTCCGCCCCCTTTCAGCAGCCAATTTAAGGTTTATATTTTGCTATTGTGACTTGCTTATTCTCTACAAAGGAAATGAGGTGGCTCAAAGAAGGGCAAGTGGAAGGGAGAAAGTGGTTTTTATGTTGTGGTGGACAAAAGTCCCAGGTTACCTGCCTTTTGAAATCAGAATGTATGGATGCGAAGTGGCCCCCCATCATGGCAGGTGTGGGGCAGAGGCTGGACTCCGGTCTGAATATAGAGATTCTTTTTGGATTTACAAGATCAAATTGTATCCCCTCAAAACTACTCTCTTTGGTTTTGTCAGCTTTATCAGTTTTGTCTGTGTTACTTATCTAAGCAATACTTTCTAAATATTTAGGGCAGGAAAGTTGTCCTTTCTTGGCCTGATTACTTTTGAGTATGTTAATTGCACTGGCCTAAAGTTTTATGATTTCTGGGAGCCTCTTAAGTGGATTTTCACCCTCTGTTTCTTCTGTGAAGTTTGTGTGTGTAACTCAAGAAATAAAGATTTCATGCTTATGAGCAGGGGCTTCCCTGTTGGCTCAGCTGGTAAAGAATCCATCTGCAATGTGGGAGATCTGGGTTTGATCTCTGGGTTGGGAAGATCCCTTGGAGAAGGAAACGGCTACCCACTCCAGCATTCAGGCTTAGAGAATTCCATGGACTGTATAGTCTATGCGGTTGCAAAGAGTCAGACATGACAAGCAACTTTCACTTATGAGCAGATCTTTGGGGCTCTGTATTTCAAATGGGCTTCCCTGGTGGTTCAGACGGTAAAGCATCTGCCTGCAATACAGGAGACCTGGGTTCAGTCCCTGGGTTGAGAAGATCCCCTGGAGAAGGAAATGGCAACCCACTCCAGTACTCTTGCTTGGACAATTCCATGGACCAAATAGCTGACATTTTAGGGAAAATGTCTATGCTTTGGGTATTTGCACAGTCATTATCATAAGGAGAAGTATTTTTATTGGACATGACTTTAAATCATTTCTTGTTTAAACCATGCCTAACTTAGACCATTAAATCTGATTTTACCTGTTACCTCAATATTCTCCTCCAAAGCTAATAGGCCTTTAACTTTGTCCTAATATAAAGAGTAAGTGTGGTCCCTTTTGTGGATAATTTTCATTAACATTCATTCTAAAATAACTAGAACTGATCCCATAGATGTTTCAGAAACACCTGGCTTTCAGTTTCTCTCCTCACCTGTTGTCTAAAATGAAAGGTAAGCTTGTTTTAGACACTATAACTAAAACGCTCTGGTGACATATTGGACTTCTGTCTCCTTTTTATGAACCCAAGCCTGACATTTTATTTATTTTTAGAATCAAACTCACATTAGTTGTGGCTTGCATGTAGAACTTATTTTAAACATCACCTTGCATGTACTCCTGACTATAAACCAAGTTTCACATTGTTCTTTGGCCAAAAGCAATAAAATATGGCCTGTTTTATCACAGTGAAATGCAATTAGGATTTTCTTTTCAGAAATAGAACATCAATGGCTATTTATAACATTTCCCCAACTTTTAAAAGCCTAGTAAAGTGTTGAGATGTCTTTATATGAAATTCTATTTGTATTTAATGCCATGGGTACGATCTATCAGTGCATTTTGCATTTAAGGCCGGATAATCAAATATTCTTAATGTGTTTCTTTTTTCTAAAAGTTCTATTGTGAATTTATAGAAGAGCCTCTGAGATCCTTAAGTATTCATCTATAAATAAGCCTCACTGATTGTTAAAGGCTCTTGCTATTCTCATATTCCATAATGGTACTTCACCTTCTACAGGCCAAAGATAGAAACTCATTAGTTGACCTCATGTTGAATTTCATGCCTTTTATTCTTTTTCTAAAAAAGTACATTTATACTACTCAACTTTTCTCATGAGGAAACCATTGTCCTGAGGACTTCCTTAAACATTTTCTATATAGGTTCTTTAAGCATAAGTTTTTTGAATATGATCTGTTTTTAAATTATCTGTTTTCATTTGTTTGTGACTGCCCATTGCTATCACTGGACAGAAAACATTGCTTTTTATGTATTTCAGACCAACTGATGCCACCTTTGTTATATCCAACAGGGCATTTTTTTAAGATATTTTTCTTGTTATCAGCCTTTCATCTGCTGATGGTGGTATTTGGTCTTTTCATTTCCTTTCACTAATGCTATGTGAGCATCTTTTTATTTTATTCCTGACTTTATAGCGAATGTTGTCTGTTGGTTTTAGATCTTTTTAAAAATCACAGTAGGTGATCTGTTTCTAGATTACTGAAAGATTATCAGGTATAAGTGCTGTTTTGTCATCTTTGAAACTAGGAGTATGTGTTGATTTGACCTATTGATAGAGCATAAGAGATTTATTTATGTAATATTTATAGAATAAATCCAGTTTATATTGTTGTTATTATTTTAATATACCAGGAATAGACTATTCTGAGCACTTTATTTAACATTCTTCCATCTTATTTACCTAAGTCAAATAAGCCTCTTGCTTTTTTCCTTTTTTGTGTTTTATCAGGTTAGGTTATCTGATAAGCTTCACCAAACAACCTGGAGTCTCATTTGTCGTATATCCTGAAACTTTTTTATATAGCCTGGGAATTGTCTAATCCTTGAAGTAAACTATATTTCTTAGCTTTTCAGCTTTTATGTTTTTAGTTCAGTTTTTAATAATTAAATAGCACCTTATAAAACTGTTTCCACTGAAATGTTCAAATTTATTCACAAGGATCCTTTTATATGGCATTCTTAAGTTTATCATCTGTTACATGTCTGTGATATATTCTAATAATTCAAGTTTCACATTGGGTTTTAAGACTAGATTTGCCTGAAATCTGTCTATGAGGTATTTCATTCTATATTGAACCAGTGACTGTTTTTTAAATATCAAAATCACAAATTCCTGAATTTTCTTCTGCCTTTCCTATACTACATTTATTGCTATTTTTGAATTTAACATTGAATATGTAGTTTGTTTCTTTGTTCTCTCCAATATAGGAAAAAATAGTTACTGGTGTCACAAATAAAATTCCATTTCTTATTCTTCATATTAAATGAAATTAACTTACTTTTACCATTTATCCCCACTCATTTCCCCATTTTTCATAATATGATCTAGAATTTCAGGGACTTCCCTGATGGTACCGTGGTTAAGAATCTGCCTTCCAATGCAGAGAGAGTGGGTTCAATCCCTGGTTGGGGAACTAAGATCCCACGTGCCATAATGCAAAAAATGTTTTTAAAAATTGAAAATTGACTGACCCAGAATTTCAGACTTTGATGAGCTTAATTATTATAGTAACATTTTTATTAGACATTTTCTCAAAAATTTGAAGTTTGTACTCTGTTTGGACTGTTTTTTACAGTAATTAGCATACTTTATTCCCTATTTACTGCTTTTAATGCTTATCGCCAGTGCTACTACATGACTACTTTTTCACTGTTTTGTTTGGATTCATTCCTCAGTTCAGTTCAGTTCAGTCCCTCAGTTGTGTCAGACTCTTTGCAACCCCACAGACTGCAACACCCCAGGCTTCCCTGTCCATCACCAACTCTGGAGCTTACTCAAACTCATGTCCATTGAGCCAGTGATGCCATCCAACCATCTCATCCTCTGATATCCCCTTCTCCTCCCATCTTCAATCTTTCCCAGCATCAGGATCTTTTCTAGTGAGTCAGTTCTTCGCATCAGGTGGCCCAAGTATTGGAGTTTCAGTTTCAGCATCAGTCCTTCCAATGAATAATCAGGACTGATTTCCTTTAGGATGGACTGGTTGGATCTCCTTGCTGTCCAAGGGACTCTCGAGAGTCTTCTCCAACGGCACAGTTCAAAAGCATCAATTCTTTGGCACTCAGCTTTCTTCACAGTCCAACTCTCACATCCATACATGACTACTGGAAAAACCATAGTTTTGACTAGACGGACCTTTGTTGGCAAAGTCATGCCTCTGCTTTTTAATATGCTATCTAGGTTGGTCATAAATTTCCTTTCAAGGAGCAAACGTCTTTTAATTTCATGGCTGCAGTCACCATCTGCAGTGATTTTGGAGCCCCCACAAAATAAAGTCTGTCACTGTTTCCATTGTTTCCCCATATATTTGCCATGAAGTAATGGGACCAGATTCCATGATCTTAGTTTTCTGAATGTTGAGTTTTAAGTCAATTTTTTCACTTTCCTCTTTCACTTTCATCAAGAAGCTCTTTAGTTCTTCTTCACTTTCTGCCATAAAGGTGATGTCATCTGCGTATCTGAGGTTATTGATATTTCTCCCAGCAGTCGTGATTCCAGCTTGTGCTTCATCCAGTCCAGCATTTCTCATGATGTACTCTGCATAGAAGTTAAATAAGCAGGGTGACAATATGCAGCCTTGACATACTCCTTTTCCTATTTGGAACCAGTCTTTTGTTCCATGTCCAGTTCTAACTGTTGTTTCTTGACCTGAATACAGATTTCTCAGGAGGTAAGTCAGGTGGTCTGGTATTTCCATCTATTGAATAATTTTCCACAGTTTGCTGTGATCCACACAGTCAAAGGCTTTGGCATAGTCAATAAAACAGAAGTAGATATTTTTCTGGAGCTCTCTACTTTTTTGATGATCCAGTGGATGTTGGCAATTTGATCTCTGGTTCCTCTGCCTTTTCTAAATCCAGCTTGAACATCTGGAAGTTCATGGTTCACATACCATCCCTCAGTCAACTGGAAATATTTTCAAGTAGCTTTTGTTCATGATGATACCTACCTGATACACTTATAGGCCCATTTTGTTTATCTGTGGTTCTTTCTTTTCAAAAATAGTGACCAGAAGAAAGAAAAGCAATCCCCAATTTTATCCCATTTAAGCATCACCCCGTGAACTTCTCCTTTCCTACCCAGGTACTTTGCAAAGATGGAAACAGAGGAATGATTGGTTACAGCCATAGAGAGGAACTCAGGGATAGAGTGACCATGGTCCTTAGGAGGTAGTTCCCATCCTGTGGAGGACTTGGGTTTCAGAGATAAGAGATCTTATTGAGGCTGAGAATATTATCTTACTGAATTGAGACTGAGTGAAATCATCCATTCTCCTTCTGCTTCTTGGAGTTTCATCTCTCTTCCTGGTATGGGAAATGCTTCTTACTTCTGGCAAGTCAATGAATTTAGTTTTTATTGCTATTGTAAATTCTAGTCTTTTTAAAAATTTTTCTGAGTATTTCAAGGGAAAGGAAAAATCAAGGACTGGACATCAGTGCCTATCTAATACCACACACTCTGGGTTTTTTTAAAACTAAATTGTTCATTATTGCTATAGGTCCATTATAGACCAGTAGCATGCTGTACTGTGCTCAGTCATGTTGAGCTCTTTGCAGTCCCATGGACTGTAGCTCACTAGGCTCCTCTATAAATCCATGGGATTTCCCAGGCACGAATACTTAAACAGATTGCCATTTCCTCCCCTGGGATCTTCCCAACCCAGGATCCAACCGACATCTCCTGCGTCTCCTGCATTGGTAGGATTTTTTTTTTTTTTAAACCACTGCACCAACTGGGAAGCCCATAGATGTGGCATTTTCCTAGGAAAATTATGTGTGTTTTTTTTTAAATCCAGTCTTCCTTTTGCCACTTAAAATTGACCCAGATGTTTCTTCAATATTCCACTGAAATCATTCTGGAAAAGTAACATTTAAGTAAAAAGCAATTTATCTTTGCATTTCTCCTCCAGGTGGAGACAGATGTGAAGAGTTAGTGGATGAAGACATTGGAAAGGCTTCAACCATAAAAGTAAGCTGTTTTCATTTTTTTGCCACTTGAGTATGAAATGCACTAAAAGATTAATAAATTCATGAGTTTGTTAGGTATTTTCATATAAGTACCCTCTGTGAGCAAAATTTTTCTTGTTTTTCTTTTTAAACTGTTTTGTAAGATGGAATGACAACTATAACCAAAGGATGAGATACAAAAGAAAATTCATATTTCAAAGTACACAGGTGAAGAATAAAAATGGAGTCAGGAAAAGTAAACCCTAGTGGGACCCGAATTGGAGTCATTTCTTCCCATTGGCTCTCTACTGTTAATGAGTCACTCTTTAGGTAGCATTTTAAATGCTTTTCATTGGACAGAAAAGTTCTTCCTGTTCTTTTTAAGTTTCTCTCTTTTCTTTAAGATTTAAAATCTCAATCTAATTTTCTGGTGGCAGTGGCAACCCACTCCAGTGTTCTCGCCTGGAGAATCCCAGGGACGGGGGAGCCTGGTGGGCTGCCGTCTATGGGGTTGCACAGAGTCAGACACGACTGAAGCGACTTAGCAGCAGCAGCAGCAGCAGTACTTGAAAACCACACTGAATGGTAAAAGGGAAAGGAAAGGACTTTTCTAAGTCCTTTAATTTATCACAGTCAGACCACATTATAAGCTATTTTCAAGACTTGAAATGTTGAATTGACATTATTCACTTCCATATTAAATAATTACTAGAATGAAAGTAATATGTAAAGACATCCAGTCCTGATAAGCATAGCATTATCATTTTTTCTCTGGATTATTTTTTTCTTTTATACTTTCAATTTTACACCAGGCCTTTTTTTTGTAACCAAACAGTAAAATAAAAAATAAAATTAAAGTGTAAGTGCAGCAAGGGGTTAGAGTTTGCCTTTAGCCAGCAAAATGATCATGCTTTATTGGAATCATGAATATTTAATACATTGCATTATGCTTCTTGAGGTACTCAAATTATTACAAAGACAAACGATATTTTAATGGAATAAAGATGTCCTTGCGTGTGTTGGAGTTTAGAGTTCATTGGTGTTTTGTTAGCTGGTAAAACAATGGTTTTCTTACCACAGATCTTCAATCCTGGCAAGAAAGTTTTCATTCCTAGCAAGAAAGGAGTTTTTTTTGTCTAATGTATGATTAGAATTCTGAGTAGTTTAAAAATCAAGAGTCTGAGGTACAGAGTTGACTTTTCTATTACACATAGATATCATGCCTCAGGTCATGATACTTTTAGTGGCCCATGAAAATGTTTTAATTTTAATTCTTTCCCCCAGATGAATAAAATAGCCTGCCAGGCTCCTTTGTCCATTGGATTTCCCAGGCAAGAATACTGGATTGGGTTGCCATTCCCTTCTCCAGGGGATCTTCCCAACTCAAGGATAGAACCCTGGTCTCCTACATTGCTGGTGGATTTTTTACCATCTAAGCTACCAAGGAAGGCTGGAATATATAATAACAAACTCAAGCTGGATTGTATTTTTCTTTATACCAATGGAATCATAAAATGCAATTTTTAATACTCTCTTTTATGGAGGAAAAGGCCAGAGTGCCCCAGAACCCAAGAAATTCATCACATGCACCTACCGAGGTCTCAGTCAGGCACACTCTATATATGTGAACCATTCAGTCTTTTGAATACTTTTTTTTCCTTTTTTTTTTGAAGAGAAATAATCATTTCTTTTACAGAAATGATTACCTTCTATGTAAATGACCTTATCATAGACTTGTGTGCTCATCAGAGAGATATACATGGTTCTGTCTCCAAAGAAAGAAATGACATCTTGTGAGGTTAGGTAGCTGTGGTTTTTCATGATATTTGCCTAGAACAAAATAAATATTTTATCCTCTGAGAGATCCAGTTATTTTCTGTTTGCTTTGTAATATGATATGGAAAACAAGGGAAGGGAAAGAGAGACTAGCTCAGGATTCTTTGGTTCCATTCTGGACAAGCTTTTTTTTTTTTTTTTGCCTGCAAAATGTGTGTTCCATGAGAACATGTGATGACCCTGCCTCCTCTCTGCAGGGGCATGTCTAGAACTTAAGTTCTTGGATCTTCCATGATTACTGATCTGTGTTACTGAGTACGTTTCATTCTCAATTACCATGACTTATCTGGTTTTGTTTGTTTCTGAAGCTATGATCTAATGTTGGAGAAAATATTAAGATCTTTGTCAGTCTTCAACTGCAGTGACCATGTAAGATTATCTTCTAAAAGTCACTTTGATTTAAAGTAAGTGTGTTGAACGTCTGATGAACTTCTTTTGCAGAATTGGTACCCAGTCAGACAAAAGCTCCCTGAGAGCCAGGCCTTTGCATGTTTTGCTTGTTGCTATACACTCTAGAAAAAGCCAGACATCAGGGAAGCCCAAATATTTGCTGAAAGATTGAATGAGCTAATTTCCTTCTTTAGAAAAGTCATGTTTCCCCCTCTTGAGAACCAGGGCTCCAGATCTCTGGTTTGAGGTAAGAGCTGTGGTGATCAGATGCTGGAAGGGCCCCATCCTCAACACCCAGAGAGATGGGTGAAACTGCATTGGTCGGCCTCCATCTCCAGACTCAGTTTTGTTGTTGTTCAATAGCTAAGTCATGTCTGACTCTTTGCGACCCCATGGACTACAGCATACCAGGCTTCCCTGTCCTTCACAATCTCCTGGAGTTTGCTCAAATTCATGTCCATTGAGTCAGTGATGCCATCTAACCATCTCATCCTCTGTGGTCCCCTTCTCTTGCCCTCAATCTTTCCCAGCATCAGGGTCTTTTCCAATGAGTTGTCTCTTCGAATCAGATGGCCAAAGTATTGGAGCTTCAGCATCAGTCCTTCCAATGAATATTCAAGATTGATTTCCTTTAGGATTGACTGGTTTGATCTCCTTGCAATCCAAAGGGCTCTCAAGAGTCTTCTCCAGCACCACAGTGTGAAAACATCCATTCTTTGGCACTCAGCCTTCTCTATGGTCCAACTTTCACATCTGTACATGACTGCTGGAAAAAACATAGCTTTGGCTATACAGACCTTTGTCAGCAAAGTAATGTCTCTGCTTTTTGATACACTGTCAAGGTTTGCCATAGTTTTTCTTCCAAGAAGCCAGTATCTTTTAATTTCATGGCTGCAGTTTCCATCTGTAGTGATTTTGGAGGCCAAGAAAATAAAACCTGTCACTGTTTCCACTTCCCCATCTATTTGCCATGAAGTGGGGGAACCGGATGCCATGGTCTTAGTTTTTTGAATGTTGAGTTTCAAGCCAGGTTTTTTGCTCTCCTCTATCACCCTCATCAAGAGGCTCTTTAGTTCCTCTTTACTTTCTACCGTTAGAGTGGTATCTCTGCGTATCAGAGGTTGATATTTCTCCCAGAAACCTTGATTTTAACTTGTGATTCATCCAACCCAGCATGGTTTAACCCTTTCACAAAAATAGTTGGGTTAGAAGGAACATTTTTACTTTTCTAGAATTTCTTAAAACAACAACAGAAAAGGTATTCTGATGGCCTCCTCCACCTTGGTGTCCCTCTAGATTCCTCTTACCCCATGCTGGTCTCAGGCTGGTCCAGGCCACTCCACATGCTCTTTTTCCTAGCCTTCCAAAAGGAAAAAGTACCCCTGTATTTGTAAAACAATTATTTATTTTAAATGTAAATATATATATATATTAAACTTGATAATGCCCTCCCCCAAAAAAGTCCTGTTATATCTCTAAAGTGTTCTGAAATTGTTTGAGGTATATAAGTAAACTGCAAAACCTCTAGTTCTTAGATTAGCAAGTATCTGGGCATGTGAACAAAAATGTATATAGTACATCACTATAATAATAATTTACCAGTCTGTTACCCATCAACTATAGATATGAGCTATTCTCTCCAGGTAGCAAGACAGAGGAGGCCACTGGGTACCAACTGATCAGATTAAGCTAGGAAAGTGAGAGAAATCTAGAGAGAAGCTCTGCTGTCTCCAGCTGTTGAAAACATAGTCTGGAGGTGTAAACAGAAGGAATCAACTGACCTGAATTAGTTGCATTTGGTTAGGTAATCCTGATTTACAGAAATTTTTAAACTATCAGAGGAATATAGTCCTGTTTTGCAGTTTTTTGACCCTAAGTTTTTTCCCTTGGTATGACTTGTGTATGTGTACGTGTGTGTGTCTGTTATTCTGCTTCAGGACTATGTCTTTGATGCCAGCTATTGTATATAGAAAGGATAAACAGCAAAGTCCTACTGTTTAGCACAGGAAGCTATATTTAATATCCTGTGATTAAACCATAGCAGAAAAGAATATGAAAAAGCATGTGTGTAATGTGTAACTGAATCACTTTGCTATACAGCAGAAATCAACACAACATTGTAAATCAACTATCCATCAATAAAATGAATTTTAACAAAGACTACGTTATCTTTGAAATACCACCAAGAAAATATGTATGTACCGATACTCATATAAGCATATTTTTTTCCCTGAATAAACTTGCCCATACATTTTATTATTGGTGCCTTCTTGTCCAGGGTTTCACCTGCCCTGTTCTTGATGAAAGGGTATTGGGGATGGAGGAAGGAGCACATAGCAGAGAGCTGCCTGAGGAGCTGAGAGATGCCAATTAAATGTTCCAAGGCACACTCCAGGCACTGGGGTGCTCAGGACATCCGGATCTTTACAGTTCTTGCTAGCATTTTATGAACCCAACTATGTGGTCATGTTCTTGTCTGGAGGGTGTAAACATCACTCTAGTTTCTTCCATCTCTATCTGGGGATTTTCACAGCCCTGAAAGTGATCTTACCAGTGGTTTCAGATCCCTGGAAGTGTTTTACTTAGGGCTGATAGATTTGTCGGAAGGCAGCTAATAGAAGCATTATCGGGACTGCAGCATAAATGATTGACATTAAGAACAAATAACTCATTATATTGAGCGAGTCATTGCTAATAATATATCCATCCGGTACAATTCTTGGCACAGTTTGAGGACAACAGCTAAATGCAGTGGGATCTTTAAAAAGTCATTGAGATGCCTTCCCTAAATTTCTTCCATTGCCAACTACCCTGATTATCTCTTAACATGGAGGTGTCATGAAAATAATTTTTAAATGTGTAATCAAAAATTAAAAGTGTTATAATAACCAATGTAGTGGTTATAAAAATATAGCACATGTAGCCTGTATGGCACAAGATTACACATTCAGAAAGACATAGAGAAAGACTCTCTGACTTTGGGCACCTCTTCCTCTATTAAAAAAAATCTCCTTTGAAGAGTTCCAGGGATGGGTTGCATAACAGTGTAAATGTACTTAACACTACTGAACTGTTTGCTTAAAAATGGTTAAGATGGTAAATTTTATATGAAATTGTTACAACTAAAAATTTTTTTTTAATTTAAAATACCTTCTAGAAGTCTGCATACCTTAAGCTGGTATGGAGATTAGACACCCTTTTGTGGGGAGGAGGGGTGAAGGAAGAAGACTTCCTCATTGTAGATCTTTCATTTTAGCTGTGAAAAGTATAAAGGGAAATCCCCAACCATTTCTGAGAGAAAAATGATGTAAGTTTTTAAAAAAAAAAAAAAGTATTTCTTATGAAGGAATGACTTTTGGGATGAGGAACTACTTCTCATTCTTGGCACTGAGCATAAGAGGATTCTCAGGATACTATGTGAAACTATGGTAATAGGTTTCTGTCAAAAACAGGGATGGGGAGGAGGGCTTCATGGTCAAGTAGGTTTGGGATTTAAGCAAGGTTTTGGTGCATCTTCAACAAAGAGGTGTTACAGACAAAGTTTCCAAACTTACTGAAACAGAATACCTCCTCCCTCCTCAAAGCCCCCTGCCCCGCCTGCTAGTTTTTTGACCTATTACTGTGTTGTTCTGTGGAAGGTAGCTTGTGCATGTGTGTGTGCTGAGCGCTAAGTTGCTTCAGTGGTGTCTGACTCTGTGCAACCCTATGGACTGTAGCCTGCCAGGCTCCTGATACTGAATGCTGATTTAGTATGGAAAGAGGAAGCGACTAACAAACCCACAAATGGGTTATAGGAAGAAATATGGATGAATTGAAGCCATAACTGCAACCTGTCCCAGTAGGAGAAGCCAAGGAGGGTATTTGGAGCACAAAACTCTATACAATGACTCCAAGAGCTCCTCCTGGATAACCACTAATGGAGGCAGCCCTTGAGTTTGCTCATGAGGGGTTCCCTCCTCTTCTTCTCTCCTCTCAGACTGACCTGTGTGTTCCATGCATACAACTTGTGAAGCATCTTGAAGCATTTAGCTAAGCCATTGGGCTTCCCCGATGGCTCAGTGATAAAGAATCTGCCTGCAATGCAGGAGACCCAAGAGCCTCGGGTTCGATCCCTGAGTTGGAAAGATCTCCTGGAGGAAGAAATGGAAACACACTCCAGTATTCTTCCCTGAAAAATCCCATGGACCAAAGAGCTGGGCTACAGTCCAAAGGGTCTCAAAGAGTCAGATACAAGTATAAGCCATTGGCTCAGGGATCAGCAAAATACGACATTCAGTATTCTGAAATTCTAATGTGGAAGAAAGTTTCTTTAAATCTTTTGCTGTTAAGCTACTTCCAACTTAATAACATTTGATAGATTCTGATGGACTCCTTATTGGAAGAGAAGTAGCATAAAATTATTTAGCATAGGTTGTTATTGATGCATCATTAACAGTGATCTGTTTTAGGATGAACATTTTATAAATGAATGCATACTTTGTGTAGAGTGCTAAGTATTGAGAGGGATACAAAGGCAAGAAGACAAGGCTTCTATCCTTGGAAACATTGCAAAGTGAGTCAGAGAAGGTAAAACACTTAAAAGAGTAACCTTTCTATGAAGCAGTATATGATTAAAAAGTAATAAGAGAAATTTAGAGTACCAAAAATCTTAGAAATGTGATCCAAAGAGATGTACTTCTCATGTGAATGTCCCATGTCTTTGAAAATAATGCTTATTTTCTGTTGGAAGGTACCAATTAAATCAGAATGGTTTAATTGTTATTCAAATCATCATAATCCTTACTGAACTTTTTCTCTATTTCACCTGTCATTTTCTGAGGGAGCTGCTTTGGAGCTTAATTGTAGGACTGGATTTGTTGACATTTTCTTTTAGTTATATCAGTTTTTTCTTTGTGTGTTTCAAAGCAATAAGTATGGATATACAGAGGTTAACAAGTTATTTGGTTGCTATGAAGCTAGGTGCAAGATAATTATTGTGTTTTAGAAACCAGATAGTATAGCCTGTCCCCATGAACTGTGGGATCGTAGAGGATTATTGAAAGTCTCATGTTTTTAGCTTCTGCCACTGAGGATAATCCTTGGATAGGTCTGTTTGCAGCTTGCCAGGGGGCCATCTAATAGGCACAGAAAGGCCATCACATAAAATGTCAAAAGAACCAGATACATTCAGTGATGCCAGATCTGTTTTCGGCAGCTGTAGATAATGAACCCAGTGTCTGGAGCAGACAGTTGTAATATTTGAGAAACTTGTAGAAGCACTGGGCCAGAGTTACCACGCTCAGGAATCCGTACAACAGAATGATCCAACATAGCTTTACGTGATCAAGGCCTGTATTCATGTCGACTGAGTAAAGCCGACATCTCCTCCGCCTCTGTCTTGGCCCTGGCTTCCTGTCCCATTCCAGATCCCAACCATCGCTGCTTCAGTTGTATTTTCCAAGGTATGCATACTTTCAGAAATCTGTGTTTTATTGCCTTATAGCATTGCACCTTTCCTGTGCCATGCGGAAAGCCCTATTCTGGAGAAAGATTACATTTGTGATAAAGACTTTTGAGAGTTAAGTCGGGTATTAAAGCAGTCATTGTGTTTTCAGTCGAAAGCCTGGCTGTTGCAATTGATCTTAAGTCCTGTATTAAGTAGAGTATTTTCTTTTAATATTCTTTGTCTTAAAAAGTGTGGGATTGGGTTTCTTAAAATGTTGTAACTTCATATATATTCCTTTGATTTCTAAAGCATAGTCATTCAAAGAAAAACAGAGTTTAGCAATTTCACAAGTCCTCATAAATGGAACATTATAGCAACCAGGCCCTTCTACAAATGATCACCAAATCATTTTTCTTGGGTTTCCCTTCTCTCTCTAAACCCTCTGTTTCATTTCTAACTCTTTTCAGATTGTTTTCAATTGGGGATCTCCCAGTCACCTCTAAGGTCACTTATTCCTAAAACTACCTTTTAACTCCTATTTGAGGAAAATGAAGATATTTTTGTGCAGACTTATCATTTAAAGTACACATCTGACATCTCTCTCCCTTCCTCCCCACCATCCCATATCTAAGTTGTCACCAGATCTCAGTAAACTTACTTCCCTACCTGTCTCATCCCTTCTTTTCCATTTCTACACCCTTCATAGAGGGGAAAAAATGAACATCTGATTCCTTCCCACACGCTACACATTTTTTATTTCATCCTTTTAGTTCTGTGCAGTTATCATCATGAATTGATCTTCACAGGTTAGGAGACTGAAGTTCTCAGAAATTTTAGTCATCAACCAAAGTCATACAATGGGATGAATTATAAATATCCAAGTTCAATTTCAAGTCCGCTGTCTTCTCTGCTGCTCTGGAGTTCTAGATGCTGCCCAGCCTAGCCATGCCATGTGCCTCCATGGTACCACCTCTGGGCAGAGGAGCCAGATTCTCTTTCTCTCTGTTTTTTCCAAATTCATGAACCTCCAGTTCAGTCTCTCCTCCAGCCTGGTCCACTCCCAGGGCTGGATTAACATGTCAGGTGTCTAGTCTGAAATTCACAATGATGCATTGTTGCTTGCTCCAAAAACTCTGACCTATTTTTTCATTCTGTCTTTAAGTCAACTGTTCTATAAAAGTGTATTTTCTGCCACCCAAAATTGTCTCCACTCCTTGTAGTCAGTGTGAGGGGAACACAGTGGGCTCTGGGGTCAGTTTGACCTGGGTGTGCGTCACTGCTCATCTCCTTCCTGGGAGGCCGTGGGCAAAGTTTCTGCCATCAGCATCTGTAAATCATGACGATAAACTCACTTCAGGTTAGCTGTTGGGAGTGCATGTACAATGCCAGCTATAGTGAAAGTCTGGCAGGCTCTCAAATGGAGCTGGAGGGCAGTGGCAGTAACACTGTTATCTGGACCTTATCTTTCCTCTTAAACTCAGTTCAAATTCCTCTTTCTTTATAAATGACTCCAGCCTGATTTTATCTGCCTCCTCCTATATCAGTTAGCCTCCGAACAATTCATTTAGCAATTTTAATTATGTAGTGCCTCTGGACACTGCTTTGTGGTCTTAAAAATCCTTCTTGAAATGCCTCCTTGAGAGTTGTTAATTCCTGCTCTAATGGACTGAAGTAGTTCAAAGGCAGGACGAGGTCTAATGTATGTGATATATTGCCTGGTGCCTGACATGTAACCAATTGCTCACAAACTTTTTTGATTCAAAATTATAACTGTGTTTATTTTAAGTACAAAAATACTCAGTGCTCAGTCACTTAGTCGTGTCTGACTCTTTGCAACCCCATGCACTGGAGCCCACCAGGCTCCTTGGTCCATGGGATTGCCAGGCAAGAATACTGGAGTGGGATGCTATTTCCTTCTCCAGGGGATCTTCCCAACTCAGGGATGGAACCCACATCTCCTGCATTGGCAGACAGATTCTTGATCACTGAGCCACCAGGGTTCGTAGTTCTGAATGTGAAATATATTGCAGAGTAAACTTTGAAGCTCCAGAAAAATCTTACTATCCAGCACTTGTATTAAACCTGTCTATTAAACAGTGAACAATCTTAAAACATGACTGTATATATATTCATGTTTTATTTTCTTAAAGTACCTCCAAGTTAGGAAATATTATAATTTTCTTCATAACTATTATTTTCTAGGCCTAACGTTTTTTTCTTGGGCAGATTTTCATTTTTATTCATTGCCTCTTCAGTCTTAATAACTTTTTCTCCCCTCCTGGCCAGATTTTCCACTGCGAGTGTTTGGTGGGGAGAATGTTGCTGTAAAATAAGCCTGAGGAAGAGTTAGGGATCTGTTTCAGAGACAAAAATGTGGTGGCACTTTAAAACTGAAGGAAACATTCTGTTAATTATGGGTCTTTTAGCTTTATTTAGTCACCCCATATTCAGAGCCAGTTTTTAAAACTCTATACTTTAGCATTTTAACCAGAGGTTTGGGGACCTCCTCCTTCCAAAATATAAGTATTGGTGAAATAACCGTTTGAAATGCATAGTAGGCAAGTTTCACCTGCCAAGGTGTGTGTTCCATCCTGAAGTCACATTTAAATGCATTTGCAAAGTTTATTTCTGAACAAAATGTGTGCTACTAATTTGGGCAATATTTTGCCTATATGGAAAAGTTATTTGTTAAAATATTTACTTAAGGAAAAAAAAGTCTCCTTGGTCTGCAGGCTTAGTTGTAAAACTGAACTGCGTGAGATCCTTTGGAAGAAAGCTTCCCAGGGGAATGGCCTTATTCCATCTTGGGTCAGGCGATGGGGTGAAGGGTTGCAAACCACATCCCCCAGCTATGGAGTGCCCTGCTCAGTGTGTTCATTCTCTGCCCTGTGCCCTCCTCTCCCTTGTCTGTCTGGGAGGTGATGCTAGATAAAACCCCAAAAGGTGTAGAGGAGCAGGCTGACTCTGCACGCACCTCTGTTGGGATCCAGCAAGATCCCTCTCTTAGCAAAATGAACTTTCCAAAGAAAATTTTTAAAATTCAAACATTTTCAAGACTATTTGAACATTCAAAACTAGAATTCTGTAGGGAAAAACTGGGAACCAGTTAGGATTCAGTCAGTAAAACCATGTGTATACACAACATATGTTACATGCAGGCAATCTTCAATTTAAGCCAGGGTTGTTTTCCAAAAAGGTCACTTGAAAAATATTTCAGAGTGTATTTTTTCCTCGTTAGACATAAAGCTATGCGTGGGAAGTCCTCTGGCAAACAGAGCCTGTTTAACCCGTATTATACCTGAAAAGCAGCTCAGGTCATTTGGGTGGCCAGTTGCCAATACTAATATTCTTCCCCGCTGTTCACATAAACAATTGAAGTTCCAATGTTTGTAGAACTGCTTACAACTAGAAAATTTAGAAAATGTGGCATAAACATTTTTATGAGGCCATGTATCTTGGTATCAGAGTTTAGAGAGACACATTCGCTATTAATATTAAGCTATAATCATACAGACTTGAGTAATTGTGTATAAGATTGAGTCAGGAGAGCTTCATCAACATACCAAAGCAATAATAGAAGCACATTACAATTATATAACACTTTCAAGTCTGATATATTTATAATTTATGCCAGTTTGAATTTTCAAACTCTAAGACCCAGGCATTTTCATTTACTTTGTGCAAGAACTGAGGTGGAATGCTTTGAAATGAGCAGTAAGATGGGGCCTGGTACCCTGAGGGGAGAATGAAAAGACTATAGGAATGATGGCCTATGTGGGCCTCATAGGGAGAGAGAGACGAGTACAGAAGAATGGGCCAAGGACTTCCTGGTTGTCCAATGGTTAGGGCTCTGTGCGTCCACCGCAGGGGGCGCAGGTTCAATTCCTGGTCAGGGAACTAAGACTCTGCATGTTGAGTAGTTCTGCCAAAAAAAAAAAGAAGAATGATTTGTAGAAAAAAGGAACATGTATATCATGATAGTCCTCCTCCCAAGTATATATCCCAAAGTGAAAATTGGCTGGTTTTGGTAATACTTGGTTGAAAGAGAGACAAAGGGGAGGGTAAGGAAATCTTTACCTTTCAAGTTGCCATCTTCCCAATCAGGGTTACCTCTTTGTCTGTGAGACCTATTCTTCTGTATAAACCCTGATAACCTATGATTAGATCCCACATTTGAGAATCATTATAGCTTCAAAGATCCTGATGCTGGGAAAGATTGAGGGCAGGAGGAGAAGGAGGTATGACAGAGGATGAGATGGTTGGATGGCATCACTGACTCAATGGACATGAGTTTGAGCAAACTCCAGGAGATAGTGAAGGACGAAGAAGCCTGGCGTGCTGCAGTCAGTCCATGGGGTTGCAAAGAGTCAGACATGACTTAGAGACTGAACAACAAATGGCTTAAAAAGCTTTTACAGGCAAAGTTGGGAGCCTTCTATACCATTAGAACCTGGAATACATTTTCTTTTATGTAAGTAAACAACCATTTACCAGGACTCTTTTGGAACATGCTCTATTTTTAAATTGGTTCTGCTCATATGTGTAGAGTTGAGTGAGCCTGAGAAGCAAAGAGTCAACAGCCAGATTCTCACGGGGAGAGCTTGGGTAATTTCCCTTTGGAACTCAGAGAACTGTTGTACCTCTCGTACACCTTAAGGTCAGTCTCAGCTGTGTGTTTCTTAGACACAAAATAAAATTGCTAATTTTTTAACATTTATGATTTTTATGAACATAGCTTTCCTATCTGAGAAACTTTAAACACTTAGGAAAATAATTATGATGCTCTTGGAGTCACTTTAGAATACAAAAAAACAGATGGTTAGAGGTTCATTGACATGACCAACTGACCTGCCATGAGATATTGAGTGCTTTAATTTATTTTTCTTCCTTCATGATCATTCTTCTGAACATCTTGAAAGACATCCAAGAGAACTTTCTCTTCTAATTACTTCCAACTATTTCTCAGAAGTTCATTCAGACGTACAATTAAACAAATCATCCATACTTTGGGAGCGCCAATTTAAACATCAAATGTTTACATTTACATATAGAAAGAGGATTAATTATCTCTCCCCACCACCAGATTTTAATCTTAAAGGCAAGTTATTAATTTTGCTCCCTCTTGTATGCTGAGCAGTTGCTCAGTAAATGGGTTAAATAATATGATATCTTGATTCAGGAAAATGTGGTTCCCAAATGAACCATTTAGAGAAAATAGGATGTGACTGTGAGTAGAAGAGACAAGAAGGTAGATATCTCAGCAAAGCAAGTTGTTGGAAAGGAAGAAGTGGAAGGTAGATTCTGGGTAAGCAACCAACAATGCCCATGAAACAGGCTATTATACTTAATTGTTGCACTCTTATTCCAAATGAAAGATTAGCGTATATATAATCTTTCCATCCCTGCCTCTTATCCCTGCATACAATTGCAGACTGTCTCTACTTCTACAAACTTCCTCAGGTTATTTCTTGGCACTTTGGAGGGACAGGGAGCACAAATCCTATTATGGAACAGCTGCGGTGTCTTCATCTTCTGATCTAAGTTGCTCAGCTCTCCATGACTGGGAGGTGCCCGAAATCCAGACAATACTGCCATCCAGAATCACTCATGCACAGAGCCTACCCTGGGACAATTGGTGCTTTGTTCTTTGGAGCATGTGCCAGAGTCATACTATATTCTGTGCAGAATTGGGACAGATGCTTCCAATATCTTGTGGAGTTTTAAGTGAAAATAACTTTCTGCTCTTGATTTCTCTGTCTTTAGAACTCAAACATAAACTGTAGAGACAGGGCCTGAAGACAGTAGACCAATAGTTGAAGGATGGCTTCCACATTTCTACCTTGGATAGCTAGGTGGGACTGGGTCATAACCAGGAGGGCAGACTCCTTGTGATATTTAGCATCCAAGTTACGTGTAGGCAATTTTGTTCCCTATTTATCCTTTATAATGTTGTATCCATGGGAAAATAAGTCCTCTTTCCACCCTAGCAGCACTCTGGGTAAAAGAAGCAAGTTATGTAAATATAATGCGAACGTGTACCATGGACAAAATGTATTAAGAGGGCCAGATGTTCCACTTTCTGCAGTCCAAAAGACTTGTAGTTGTCTGAAGTAAGCCAATATGTTCAGACTGGAATATTGCCAAAACAAAAAAGTGTAAGAACAAGGGTAAACTTGGCCTTCCTCTCAATAAGCTGCAGTCACTACAAGATAATATTGGCCTTCCCCTTCAGGGGCCTCTTTGGTCTGACTGTCTCATGCAGAATCTCTTGTTACTTCTCCATTCCATAACCTCTCTACTACATTGGTCCATTCGCTGCTGACTTGGGTCTGTCATCTTGTCTCTTCATGAAATGCCCTTCTTCTCTGCTTGGGGTAGAATTCAACCCTCCAGATAACCAATAAGCCTAATGTCTCCACCCCTCTCTGTGCTCACCTCAGCCGTACCTGGGTGTTAATTTTAGACATCTAAAAGATCTAGTCCTAAATATCTCATGTTGCTTATGAGAAAATTTAGGCATGAAGAAAGTTGGTGTCACCACCAAATTTGGGCAGCAAGTTTATGTCAGAGACTGAACTAGAATCAAGAAGTCTTGTCTTCTAACCAGGTATAGTTGCCATCATACCCACTGCATTTATAAAGTTCTTTAGTTTTTCTGCAAAGAGCTATGTATATAGATACACACACACACACACACACACACACACACACACTTTTTTAAACTGATGAGCAATAAGAAAGATGGACTTTTAAAATTTGACTTGCTATATATTAGTCTATTTAGAGCTGAGAATGCCAACTATTTTAATTTCACAACATGAAAATTAAGCCTGTTTAAGCATATATTAATGCTGGGTTTGTATTATCTTTGGTCACCTAACTACTAAGATTTCAAGTTTCTAGCATCCCCAACTATGGGATCATCAGACTTTTAAAATCTTGCATTGCTGTAGATATGAATTTTAAAAAGAATTTCAACATGTCAACTTTACGGGTAGTAGTCAGGGATTGGCACTAAGAAGGCTGCTTGTTTCTATTATGTGTTCAATCAAGTCTTTGTGTTTTCAGAAAACTTAGACAGCATTATGGCATCTTATTGTGGTACTAAAATGGGATTTGGGCAGAACGGGTGGGTGTCTGCTTATAACACACAATCTAACATTATAGAGTGTCTCGGGAAAGACTAGTTTGAAGCACAACTTCCAGTGACAGTCTCCCAGAGTATCATTAATTTTCCTTGTTCAAAGCAATCTAGTTTTTCCTATTTGCACCAGATGTGTCTAACCAATATATTTTATTCACTCAAGCAGAAATATTTTCCTGCTAAAATGACCTAATATCACGTGCTTTTCCTTGTGAGTAAGGAGCATATACTGCTTGGGAACATTTAGAGAAACCAAATTCAGATGTGTGGAAAGATAGAAAGTGGTGAACAGCAGAACTGACCATCCTTTAGAGCTAAAGGTGATATTAAATCCACCAACAGTAACAAGTGAAAATTTTGTGCATTGTTGTCAAATGCTACCTGTCCCTTGAAAAGATTTCTCAATCAACGAGTATAAAGGGTTGCAAGATCTCTTGGGTTTTTGTGAAATGTGTATCTAAAGAGACATAGAGACCAAAGAAGTATTTGAAAGTTGACTTGTAGACAAGAGTGACTAAAATATTTATACACAAATAGGCTTCTCTCCAGGAATATGGAAGGGAAGATTGATTCACAAAGCTATTTTTTTTCAGCTGGTTTTTGGGGGCTTTTCTGTGTATTGGAGAAGGCTCAGGTGCCTATGTACTGTTGTGTCCTGCTGCGTCCACAAGGGCTGAATGTGAACCTCATTGCTCTCTGTCCTGCCAAGAAAGCATGTAAAGCATTGGCTGCCCTTCCTGCAACTTTTCTGAAAACAAAACAAAAAGTTATCCTGGGAGCATTAAACACCAGAACACCTTCTAGACAAAGTGCAAAATGATTTGCTTCTTTACGGCTCCCTCACATATTAGTCAACTCCCTGAAGTCTAGTTCCAAAGAAGGAATTATGGTTTTCTCTAAGAGCCAACAGTTCCCTTTGTAAATTTCTGGACTTCATGTGGGTGATATTTTTGAGTTCTTCTACAATAAAATTTAATGGTCCATTTGAGAAATTGTCCCCTTATTGAGCGTAGTTTCTATTTCAGGGTTGTTAGAGGCAATTCTTGAGTGCTAACCTCCTCTTTGATCTGTGGGGACTCACTGGTTTCCATGGAGTCTCACTGGCTCATGACCAAGTGAGAGCTCAGCATTCCTGTCAGCTGGGGTGCAACGTTCCCAATCAGGTCTGACCTGAACTACTTGGACAAAGGAATTTAAAATCAGAATGCTTCATATGTCAGCCTGAAAATACATTGATTATTTTGGGAGAAGAGTGCAGTAAAGGTTTAAAAATGTGTGTTTCTTTCAGTTATTTAAATTTTGATGCATTTCTGGAAAACGATTTTAGTCTTCTGATGACACAAAATCCATACTTTCTCCAGTCCTCCTACTTTGTACAAAATAATACAAAGCAGAATATCTTATTTGACCTTAAATGTAAATACGATGAGAGCCAAGTTATTGTGACCAATATATTGCACGCATCTGGCAGTAATCTTTTTATTTTACGGCAGTGATGACTCAAAGCAATTGTTGATCCTAATTTATTTTTAAACTTTTTAGCCTAAGCCTTCTTCTTGGGGCTTTTTTTCCACTCCCCCACCTAGTGTTGTAGAATGGCTAAAATAAGATCACTGTAAACACCAACATTCATTTTTTTAAGTCAAACATTTGCAGGACTACACTGTGGATTCAGGAGAGGTAGAGGGAGATGCCTGACTTAGAGCTTGCCTTCAAGCAGAGGAGGACGGGAGCCCACAAGGTTCATAATTGTGGACAGCTGGGATTGTCTTTAGCGTACAAAATGAATAGGAGCAAAGAGAAAGAAAAGTTTGTGGGTGTTGAAGAGGCATTGATGGCATTTGTGCTCCTACAGAGAGCATTCTCTGACCTACTTTGATGCCTGGTTCCCTTGCAATTACCACTGCTCAAATCTACAAGGCTTCATTCTAGGGAAGAATTAACTCTTTAGCTAACATGGAAAACCATGAGATGTTCTTTGGGGGAAATGTTTATCTAAATTACTTTCAACACTCTACTTGATGTCAGAGTTACCCAAATTGTTCATTTAGATACTTTTGGCAGAATCCTGTGAAGCAATTATAAAGAATGAGTCTTATACTCAATCAGGTTCTTATCAAGGTGTTCTCCATGTTGAAAACATGCTAACTCAGATTTTGACCTTGAAATGTATTTCTAATTTCCTTTTGAAACCATGCCTGAGATTACTAAGGGATTTTTGTATTTAAGGAAAAACATGGCTTTATTAATTTTTATCCCTGCTCTGTCAATGAAATAGATGTTTATTTTTCTTCATAAACCCAATGGATTTTAATAGAAATATCAATAAAAACCATCAAGAAAAAGATTTTATATAATATTTTCACATGTGCTTGTGTTTTAAAAGTAAATAAACAATGAGGAATCAATTTTCAAATATCAGTGATGTCGGTGGCATTTTTTTAAATAATTGGCTTAAATTAAGTAGCTTCACTTTTCATAGCTTCTCACTGACTTTTATTTCATTAACTGTATAAGGAATATGATCCATTTAATCATATTTTTAAAGACATGGATAAGATAAATGTTGGGTTTTTAACAAAGAATAAACCCAGGACCAAAGCATAGAACTAGAAGAATAGTGCAAAAAGGCAACATTAAGGAAATGAGCAGGGCCACTACCTGCAGCTACACAGACCCACTCTAGTCTACATATACCCATGCTAATCATGGACCCACCAGGAACAGCGTGCCCCCTGGAGTTGTGCCAACCTACCAGCCCTAGACCTAAGGGTTATTTTTAAAAGTTTTCAGATTTGGGGGTTCATTTGGCAAACTTTTAGGCTCCCTAATTGTTGGAGAAACCCTAGATCACCCTACATTTTTAACCAAGGGACCTTTTTATTGTTGACTCTCAAGAGTAGACCATTTGGCCAAGGGAAATGTTCTAATGTTACAGCTCCTACATTGCTGCTTTTTCCTCATGCTAGAGAGTTCAACTTTAAAGAGGAAACGGCAGGGCCATTATGGGCAAGAAGGAACCAAAGCCCAAGACTTTTGAGGAACTGGTCAAGTCAGGAGTCCTCCACACCTCACTTAACTCAGGCTTTCATGCAGCCAACACTTATGGACAGGCTCCATATTCCAGGCACTGGAGCAGACATTGAGTTTACAGTGGTTACCATGGAAGTGACATCCGCAGGAAGCCTAGAGCCTAGCGGAGCTGAAAGATAATTGTAAAGACCATCATTAAGTGTATAATTCCACATTGGGTGAATGCTATGAATGAAAAGAACAGGGGACTCTTAAGAAAGTGGATTTTCATCGACAGGAAGGGCAATCCTAAAGTTGGGGCATGAATGAATGAATGAGTGAATGAATGAAAGCCAGAGCGTGTGGAGGCTGGTGAGTGGTGATGAGTGGTGCAGTGAGATAGGGCTGTGTGAGGTGATGAGGTGAGGGCTGTGCCATGCCCAGGCTGCAGGCCATGTTGAGGCATCTGGCTTTTTTATTCTAAATTCAGTGGGAGCATACTTAATAGGTTTTAAGCAGGGGAGTTGATGTAATCCAGCTTAGTTTTTTGAAGGTTTGCTCTTTTGGGTAAAGAATGAATTGCAGATAAGAGTGAAAATGGGATAACCAGTTAGGAGCTTCTTCTTTTTCTTTTTTGATTGAAATATAGTTGATTTACAGTATTTATTAGTTTCAGGTGTACAGCAAAGTGTTTTATATATATATATATATTTCAGATTATTTTCCATTATGGGTTATTACAAGATATTGAATACATTAATAATTCCCTGGGCTATATAGTAAATCCTTATTGCTTGTCTATTTTAGGTGTAGTAGTTTCTATCTGTTAATCCCATCCTTCTAATTTATCCCTCATTCCCTCCCTTTCCCCTTTAGTGGCCATAATATTATTTTCCATGTCTGTGAATCTATTACTGTTTTGTATATAGGTTCATTTGGTTCATTTGTATTTTTTTTTAGATTCTACATATAACTAATACTATATAATATTTGTCTTTGTCTGACAATTCACTTAGTATGATAATCTCTAGATCCATCTATGTTGCTATAAATAGCAATATTTATTTCATTCCTTTTTAATGGCTGTTGTTGTTCATTTGCTCAGTCATGTCCAACTCCTTGTGACCCCATGGATGTAGCACACCAGGCTTCACTGTCCTTCATCATCTCCCAGAGTTTGCTCAAACTCATGTCCATTGAGTCAGTGATGCCATGCAGCCATCTTGTCCTCTGTTGTCCCCTTCTCCTCCTGCCTTCAATCTTTTCCAGCATCAGGGTCTTTTCAAATGCTGAGTAATATCCAATCTTAAACCAATCATCTGTTGATGGGTACTTGGGTTGTTTCCATGGCTATTGTAAATAGTAAGGAGGCTTTTCAAATATACTGATTATATAATTATGAACTGATTATATAGTATCAGTTATATGTGGAATCTAAAACATAATACAACTAAACCAAATGAACGTATATACAAGTAAGAACTAATGGCTTAACTAATGGTAAGAAGTAATGGCTCCTTGAATCAACGGGATCCCTGATATTAAAGAAATTATGCTCTGGGGCACACAAAAATTGTGCAGATGTTACCAAGCAGCTACTATTTAAATAGTGGAAAAAGAGCATGTGACTTTAACTATCTTCCCCCTTCTTCTTCCCTTTACTACCTCACCTTTGATAATGACTCTGTCTGCCTGGGTTCTCTCTATACCATGAAGAAGATTAGACCTGAATCCAGCATGCCCACATGAATAAATCAGGGTTACAAGGTGCTTTGCAGTGCTGTACAAATTCTAGAAATTGATGCTATCTCCTCTGCTTTCCCCTTTGTTCCTTGAAGTTCCTGGGGGAAGCCAGAGGGCTTTTATATTGTTCGTTCATGGAGATGAGTGAACTTCAAAATTAAGAATGATTTTGCAATTGTCTTAGAAGTTGAATCCTTTGAAAAGATCTAATTAGTTGCTCATTGTAACTATAAGCCTATATTAAGGCTCCATTTCACAAATAGTAACATTGAGGTGAAAAGAGAATACAGAAAATTTTAAGTCATTATTGCTTTGACACATGTGTAATAGAATTAGTATAAACTACTTAATATATAAATAGATGGAGTAAATATACATAGTAAACATATAATATACATGCATTAAGTTTATTATAATGTATAAGACATATATGAAGAATGTTTTCAGTTATTATTTTAAGTACTATTGAAGCATTGATGCATAAGATCTTCAGCTCTTTGTCAATGTACTATGATTTCTTTCCTTTGCATCTTATGATAGACAATCATATCAAGGACTTAAGAATTAAAAAAAAAAAATTTAAGATAATTAACAGGTATAATGCTTTTTTTTTTTTAACGGAAGTAAATGACATAAAAGCACTTCATTATTATGGACTCAAAAAATCATTCTCTACCCCTTTCCAGAAGTGAAGTACAGGCACTGCCCAAAGTAACTACACTTTTAGTTGATAATTCAAAGAATGAAAGAGAAAAATAAGATGTTTCTTTGTAGATGCTTAAGTCCATTTCCACACATAATTTTATAGTGAAAGATGGGTGAGAACTCCTCAGGTTTCTAGTTTGGGTGAGAGGAAAGCACACTGATGGATAAAAAGGAAAATAACTGGTCCTTCCTACAACCCTCCTTTCTCTTTTAGTATTTCTGCAGGTAGACATACAGCATGAGTGTCTGCTTCTAACTAGCAGGGGGTAAATAATTCAGCATTTTCTGCTGCATATCAACTCTCTGCTTATTTTCCCCTCAAATTACATATTCTGGCAAGGTTTCTCACTTGTTAAAACATTTAATTATTATGTTTGGCAGTCATGGTTGGTTGCATTATATAAACAGATGCCTACTTCAAACATCGAAACTGATTTTTTTCATAGTCTGCCAGAAAGCGAGACTATTTGATGTGCAGTTTGAATGCTCTATTTCTGATTATATAATTTAGGTCTGGGAATAGAATTCTGGCATTTGTCTGCAGTCTTTATGACATAGAAAATTAACCTTTAGCCTCCTCTTTAAAGGGCAAATCATCTTGGATAAAAGTTCCAAAACCACTATAAGGTGACCACCGTTCTATTAAAAGATCCTTTTATCTTCAAGCATGTGTGCATCTGTCTAGGACTGCATTATTTGTAAACACTCTGGGTAATCTGTGACCTCTACAAAGCTGTGGTAACTCAGCTTCCCACCCTAGTCAGTGTTTAGATGAAGAATCTGCTAGAAAAATTTGCTTTTCTTCTGCCTGTCTGTTGCCAGTGCTTGCAACTAGATGTTGAAATATACTTAAGAATACTTCCCAGGGCACTAGATTCTTATTTAAGGCATATATCCACCTGTAGTCAAATAAAACTTAGGTATCCAAAGCCCTTAATGGACTGTTTTCTTTCTAAACTCAAGTTTCTAGAAGAAACCTTCCCTTCCCATCACAAACACAAACTAGTTAGACATGAGGGATGTATTTAAAGAGAAAATATAAACCTCCAGAAGTGTGTTACATGATTAGTTCTCATCCAACCCTCTTCACCTTCTTCTCCTCCCAGAGTTTAGTCAATGCACCTGGTAGAGTTGACCCCGAGGCAGAACAGAGTCTGACTCATCAGAGGGAGGCTAAATTATAGTTTGGACACCATACTTACTTACTGAAGTGGGAACCTGTATGACTTAGAAAAAAATTAGCAAGAGTTGAAAGAGTTTTTTATTGTTAACCCTAAAATGATCAGAAAGTTCAGTTAGATAGAACTTTTCATCTCTTGAGGAGTTTGGGTAATTGCTGTTTTACTTAATAACGATGACAGAACTAATGACCTCGGAGGCCAAACCCTCTTCCCCCGACTTCTCCAGAATCAGCTTGCTACTAGGAAATTATAGAAGCTCATGCGAGAGTAATTTCCACTGAAATAGGAGTAGAGAGAAGGTTGGGTTCAATCTCTTGTTACAAAATAGAAATAGACTTACAGACTTAGAAAGCAAACTTGTGGTTACCAAAGGGGAAAGGCCATTGGAGGGTAGGGGCGGGATAAATTAGGAGATTGGAGTTAACAGATACATGACTACAGGTAAAATAGATAAACATGGACCTGCTGTATAGCATAGGGAACTATATACAATACCTTGTGATAACCTATAATGGAAAAGAATATGGAGAAAAGTATATTTCATATATGTGTATGTGTAACTGAATCACTTTGCTGTATACCTGAAACTAACACATTTGATATAAGTCAACTATTGTTCGGAGAAGGCAATGGCAACCTACTCCAGTACTCTTGCCTGGAAAATCCCATGGACGGAGGGGCCTGGAGGGCTGCAGTCCATGGGATCGCTAGGAGTCGGACACAACTGAGTGACTTCACTTTATTTTTTCACTTTCATGCATTGGAGAAGGAAATGGCAACCCACTCCAGTGTTCTTGCCTGGAGAATCCCAGGGACGGGGGAGCCTGGTGGGCTGCTGTCTATGGGGTCGCACAGAGTCGGACACGACTGAAGCGACTTAGCAGCAGCAGCAGCTATTGTTGCTGTTTCATCACCAAGTCCTGTGCGACTCTTGTGACCCCATGGACAGAGGAGCCTGGCGGGCTACAGTCCATGGGGTTTCCCAGGCAAGAATACTGGAGTGGGTTGCCATTTCCTCCTCCCAGAGATCTTCCCCACCCAGGAATCAAACCCACATCTCCTGTATCTCCTGTACTGCAGGCGGATTCTTAACCGGCTGAGCCATTGGGGAAGCCTATAAATCAACTATATTTCAATTTTAAAAAGAAGAAAAAGAAAGAAGCTCTTGTTATAGATTACTGTAGAACTAGGTTTTTGGTGTCTGGATTTTACTTTTATTTTAAATTACACGATGCCAGGTTATACCTCATACCTCTCCTAGAAAGGGTACACACAAACTGGGAACTGTTTTCTATTTGGAAATGGAAACCCGAAACTATTGTTTGAGTTGATGACGTGGTATAGCTGACACATATAACAATCATGGGCAATATTTGAGCAGCAGGCAGTGTGGGTAGGTGCTTCACAAGCTTTGTGATTTCCTGGGTACCACCCTGTCTGTGGTAACAGCCCCTGGCAGCTCTTCCTGCTCATTCTTGCACCCTTCACTCCACAATCCATTACATGCTTGGGGAACTTGGCTAAGGCCACACAGCTCCTAAGTGGCAGAAACGGGGCTCAGCCCCTGCCAGACACCATGTCTTTCGCGCCTTCCCTGTCTCCATTGTGTGTTCTTATACAGACTGATGTGTTCTTGCCCCCTTCCTTCTTTCTCTCATGCTATCCAGGTGGGACAACCTCATCTTTCAGTTTTTTATATTTATAACCCATTCGAGGGTTTTTTATTCCCTTTCTTTTTCATGGCAAATTAATCTGTATTCTGTTAAACTTTGGTGACATTCTGGGACATCCTTGATGCATTTAACTAGGTTCTCAGCCACTTACCAGATATTTGATCCTGTACGAACTGTTCAGCCCTTCTGAGCCCCAGTTTCCTCCTCTGTAATGTGGATGTAATATTATTTTTCACAGTGGTTTTACGTAAAGCACCTGGTGTGGTCCTGGTGTACACCCTTTCTGAGATAGTTTTGTTTTAGCCTCTTGTCTGTAATGATAAAATTTATTTCCCTTAGTGGAAGGTTGAGCACAGGATAATTTAAATTTAAGACAATAAAATTAGATAGGAAAAATGAGCCCACATAAATATTTCCTACAGATATCATACAGATGAATTGAGTAAAAACTAGTAAAATTATTAGCCACAGGCTATACCGTGAAAGAAAAATTCTCTAATATTCAGACCACATACCATAAAAAAATATGTGTGCCTCAACAAACTCTCAGCAATTAAAGAATTATGGATTTGGAGTAGCACAATTTCAGCTACAAAGGGGAAATTTTTGTTGAAGGAAACGACTGTTGAAAGGGAAAGGTGGGAAAATGTATATATATATATAATTTAAAACCTTTAAAGATTAAAATAGAATGAAAGCCACAAAATGCAAAAATATGCATGGCAAACTTTAGAAACTTGATAACACAGACACGTTTATGTCAATGTGAGCACAATATCAGACTGTAATTAAATAAGGAAGGGGTCTAAGGATGCTTTCAGCTGTTTCACCCAAAATAAAACAAATAGAAAATTAAATTTGTATATTCAACAAATTTTAAAATGAATTTTACCCCTACCAAGTAAATGAAAGCCCAAGGCCAAATCTGGAAAGGTTGTAAGGAAAAGAAAAATATCCTCATGCATTACCGCTGACAGTGTAAACAGATGGTCTCTTTGGATGAGGCCTGGAAGTGTATTCATGGTAGGAGTTATCAAAGTCTTCCTCTTTGAGCCAGCAGTGCTCTTCCTGGGAATTTATCCCAAGGGTATCATGAGATAAGCACTTACTAAGCCACTGCAGTGTGAGAAGCTGTGAGAAGCAGAGATGGAGGAGATAGACTCTCATCGGAAGGAACAACTAATGCAATCTAAAGGCACTAAAATAGTACATGTTCAAAAAAAGTTCTCAAAGCATTAATTATAATGGGGAAAAATGCAGGGTAGCCTAATTCTGAGAATGGGGAACTCATCGTTTCCCTGAATCACCTGCTGTCTCAAGACTAAAACTCCTCTGTTCTTCTATGCGTACCCCTGTGAGCCCCATGGCGCCCCCACCATAGGTCTGAACTACCCCTGGTTCCTCTCTCTGCTCACTCCCAACCCCATGGAATCAATTCCCAAGCCACATGCATGCATCCCCACTCCTGCTGCCTTTATCCAGGCCACCATCATCCTCTTCCCATCTGGTCTTTATCTCCCTACTTGCATTTACTCCCTCCAATGTGTTTTCCAACTTCAGTTAGTGTCTTCTCTTCAAAATGCAGATCTGATCATGGTGAAAGTGAGAGAAAGTGAAAGTGAAGTCGCTCAGTCGTGTCCGACTCTTTGTGACCCCATGGACTGTAGCCTACCAGGCTTCTCCGTCCATGGGATTCTCCAGGCAAGAATACTGGAGTGAGTTACCATTTCCTTCTCCAGCAGATCTTCCCAACCCAGGGATTGAACCCAGGTCTTCCACATTGGAGGCAGACACCTTAACCTCTGAGCCACCAGGGAAGCCCTCTGATCATGGTACTTAACTTCAAACCTTTCAAGACTTTGCCATTGCTTCGGTATAAAGTCAAACTCTGTTTAAGATATTCATGACCTGGTTCCTGCTTACCTCTATAGTCTTGTCTCTTATTTCTCCCCTTCTTTACACCACACACACTCACATACACACACACACTCACACACACACACACACACACACACACACACATTCACACACACACACACACACACACGTTTCTACCTCACTACATTGCTTGCAGTTCCCCCAAACAGACACCCTGGGTCTTTGCAGACGGCAGGCCCTATACCTGCTCCTCACCTCATTCTGAAATTCCAGACTGTTCTATCTATTCCTGTTTGTTCTTCTGAATTCAATTCCTGTGTCATCCCCTCCAAGGCATCTTCATGATATAGGCCACTTTCTGATATACACAGACACAAGATGCAAAGCCCACCTGTGTTCATAGCATCTGACTACCCCTTATGTAGAATACTCTTTATTGGAAAAGAACTTCTGAATTTTGAAAACTCATATCCGAACACTGTTTTCCCATTTAACTTGAGGCAAAATATATTATCCTATTTAATCTCTAATATGGTGAGTTGTAACACTATCTTTTATACTATTTTGTTGATAGTGGTAACTACAAACCATTTTAAATTATGTAAAAGAATTGTATTTAACGTGGGAGGTGAAAGGGAAGTCTCCCCAAGAAGGAGGTGATCCGGTTAAAGCTGTATCTCTCTGAAACTGCCCAAATCCTGTTAGAAAATTTAGTAAGTCAACTGCTCATTAACTTAAAACTCTATTATCAAATGTTTCCAGCAAGAGTAAAGAGGGGAACCTTTTAAGGTTTTTTGAGTGTGTTCCCTTGTCTTTAATGTAAATAGTATTTGTGAGTCCTTAAAGGTTGGTATGAGTATTATCTGATACTTAGAGACCAAATGGGGCCCCCAAAAAGGTAAATATGTTTTCTTACTTTTTCTAGTCTAATATTTAAAAAACTGCTTCTAATGGACACCTAAACTGAGCAGTGCCTGAAAAAACTTTAATAATTCTATATAGTGAGCATGGAGAAATCTAACTTATTATGCCATTAAGAACTCTTCACATGTAAACAAGAATTATTTCTTAACAGAAAAAAGTCCACGCTAACTTCAGATGCCATAGTAAACAGAAGTTTTTGTATTAGGTTCAGCCTGAATTATCCACCTTGACCCAATCAAACTGATGGAAGTAGCAGGAATTACTTTTGTGCAGACAGGGATAAAAACTAACCCTGGTCAATCAGCACCTTGTAATTAATCCACATACTCGTTTTAAAAGAGAGAAATGTTGGCACTTCTCTGGTTTAAGGTTCTACATCAATCTAATACAGCATTCTACAACTATATAGGGTTTGATTTCAGGGTAGAATTACATATAACAAAGGTTTTGCTGTAGCAGATGGTTATTTCCAACTGCCAAGTATTGAGGTTTTCTTGGGAATCTTTTCTAACCAGCCATGAGCATATTTATGAGTAAATGATTTAAAGACAAAATATTGAGTTACCTTTTAAATTTGGCTTGAAAACCTGGGCTTTAACATACTAGCTTAATATTGATATTGTGGTTTTTAAAACCTGAAATCTCTGAATACCAACTAATTGTAAACTGGAAGTCAGTCCAAACAATATTGCCTTTCATTTCTGAAAAACAGGTAATAAACCACTGAAAAAAAGTACAACAGTATTAATAATTTTATAAACCAGTATATTAAACAAATTCTTTTAAAGTTGCCTATGTAAATGAAGGTACTACGCTAAGGGATAGTAGCCTTACTTTACTTTGATGTAGAGGAGAAAATAAATGTGGAAATCACTTTTGCTGTATATTAACTGTTTGGCATGAGAAGGCTCCATTGCCTTTTCTTTATTCTAGTTGCTGTGTTTTTAATAAAATGCACATTTAGCAGTTGTTAATATATTTTCACCTAGGTTTTAATCTTGGAATGAATACTAAGCCGCAAGGAGACGCTAGTCATTTGTTAAACTTCTTGAGCCTTATGGCTATATTCAGCAATATTGGTAGGATTTCTAGGGGTGCAGAAGATGTGAATCTTAAATCTAAATAAGAGATCAATACCAGGAGCCCACCTTTCACCACAATGCTCTCTTTGAAGAATCCATATAATAAAGTAGGTGTCATAAAGTAGATCATACTTTCCCCTGGGAATGTTTTTATAATTACTTTTTAAATCAGATCTTAGCATCTAATTATAACAGCAGCATATTTTTAAACATTACAAAAACTGTGATAGAAGTATGCACACTCATTATACCAGTCCCCAGTGTGCTATAGTTGTTCATTCATTCATCCCACAGATGCTATTGAATATGTACTATGTTCCAGGCACTATTCCAGGCTCTGGGGATTTGATATGGGCAAAAAACACATGCCCCCTCCCTCATCAATATTACAGAATAGACTAGTGGCAGAGATGACTATAAACCAAATATTCATTGCAAATTATAAATGCTAGAAAGGAAAAAATATACAGGCATTGCGTTGAGGAGGTGGTCCTTGATGAGAGTTCTGACAGATCAGTAGTAGTAGCTAGCAGGAAGATTATTATGGCAGAAAAACAATGTGGAGAGAGCATGAAGCCCTAGAGAAACTTAGAGAAGAGTAGTGAGACTGGAGGGGTACATAGGCCAATAAGATGAGTAAGGAGGCAGAGACTCGACTTTCGAGGTGTTGGAGGCCATGTCAAAGATTTGGTCATTGTCCTTGAAGACATGAAAGGGCATGGGGGAGTTTTCAGTTGATGGGATAAAGGTGGGGTGACATCAGATTTACAATTTTAAAAGTTTGTAGTGCAACAGTGGAGAAGGAAATGGCAACCCACTCCAGTATTCTTGCCTGGAGAATCCTGTGGACAGAGGAGCCTGGAGGGCTGCTGTCCATAGGGTCGCACAGAGTCAGACATGACTAAAGCGACTTAACGTGCATGCATGCATTGGAGAAGAAAATGGCAACCCACTCCAGTGTTCTTGCCTGGAGAATCCTGTGGACAGAGGAGCCTTGTGGGCTGCCGTCTATGGGGTCGCACAGAGTCGGACACGACTGAAGCGACTTAGCAGCAGCAGAAGTGCAACAGCCCTACCCTGTCCATGAGGGACGTTCTATTAGTACAGATGATAGATGAGCAGGCTAAAGATAGAGGAAACTAAGGGCCATTTGAGAGAGAGTTGTGCATGTGTGCTCAGTTGCTTCATTCGTGATCGACTCTTTGCAACCCTGTGGACTGTAGCCCACCATACTCCTCTGTCCATGGGATTCTCCAGGCAAGAATACTGGAGTGGGTTGCCATGCCCTCCTCCAGGGTTTCTTTCCAACCCAGGGATCAAACCTGCATCTCCTATGACTCCTTCATTGCAGGCAAATTCTAAAAAAAAATAAAAAATCGGAGGTAGTAATAGTTTGACTTTCTGGAGTAAAAGTGGAAAAGATGATTCCAGAATTTCTAGCTGGTATATCCCTGCAAATGGGAATAACATTCACTTTCCTGTGAAATTTCAAATCTAAGATATCAAATAGTCACTTAGATGTACTGGTCTGTTGCTCAGGTGTTTGGGCCACAGGTAAAAATCAGTGATTGGATGGTCCTGCAAAGGAAATGGAAAAGGGCTGTCAGTATAGGTGGGAGGAAAAATGGGGTTATAAGAAATTGAGGTCCCCAGGGGGAATATAGAGCTTCACGAAGAAAGGAGTGGCCAAAAGTGTCAGGTGCTGCCAACAAGTTATAGGAGAAAAAGACTGATAAATACCAGTGGGATTAGGAAGCATTATACTACACAGAGCTGTTCGGGTGGTTGGAGAGGGTGAGGGGAAAACTGGATTGGACTGAGTTGGGGAAGAAATGAAGAGAAGCACAGATAACCCATTTGTGTTTTTTTTTTGTTTTGTTTTTTTTTTTTTACAAACCCTAACTCTTGAGGAGAAGAGACCTATAGCTGGAGGAGGAGGACACAGGGAGAGTCAAGGGAACAACTTCTTAGATGGGCACGTCTGAGCAAGTCTTCCTACTCTTAGGGCGGATAGAGAAGATATGCCTTGGACAGCTAATTAACATCTCTAAACAGCAAGACTTGCTTGTGTATATGAGAATCCAAATTCTATGTGAATTCACAAATACATTTTTGAAGGATTATCAGCATTAGCAGCTGATAATTAACAACATGTGCTGAATTTTTTTTCCATGTGTGTGACCTCTATGATGCTGCAGACTGTATATATACGGCACAGGGGATTTATATTGTAGTGCTTGGTGGATTTGAGTACAGCATCAATTCAGAGCCATTCAGCCTAGCTTGTTGTTATCACTTAGAGATAAGAAATAGGGATAGAACATTGCACATGAGATGAGGCTCAAAGCTGCTCACCAGATCACCAGAAGCCAGTGGCATGACCATACGAGCCAACGGTGGCACAAAACAGTTTGCAGTAAATTGCAGGTAAACACCAGTGGCCCATACCTGGTACAGCATCTGCCAGAAGCATCAATCTCCAAGAGTTATTTTGTTTCCCAAATGCCACATCCTGGAGCCAACCCACGAGATGCTGGGACTTGGGGGAAAAGGGCAATTAAGACCTCCTTCTGTCCAAGTTCTGAACCAATTTGGAATTTGAAACAAAGGAGCAAGGCAGATGGAGACTAAACCTCCACCTTTGTTACCAATAAAACCAATGCTGGAGATTGTGTCTTACACCTGTGAGCAGGTGAGCATCCTGATACTAAACTCAGCGTCAAAAGCCTTCCCACCAGTGGGCTGAACAGGGACAGCCCTCCCCACATAGAAGCGGAGCTTTCCTGCAAGTAAAGCAAAACCGGTGCCACCTGTGGGTAGGTAGCCCTCTGCCAAAAGAATCAAAATCTAATTCCTGCTTCCTGCCCCCAAGAGAAATGTGTGTGAGGAGTCAGAGAGAGACCAGGAGCTCTTGGAGCCCCACTCAAATGGAAGAAATTCTCTGCATAGCCAGCCCTCCTCCCAGCAGCTCCTTCTTGAAAGAATAGTGAGAGGTCATATATTTGCTTGCAAAGAGTCAGACATAACTTAGCAGCTGAACAGCAACAACATATATTTGCTACAGAGATGGAAGCTATTCTTGGTTCTGGTCGCTCAGTGCACATTTTAGTAGCTGACAGCCATATCATCACAGCTTGTCATGCCTTTACACAATCAGCAGTTGCCAAGAGCCCTCTGTGTGACCAGAACCAGGTCCTGAGACGTTAGGAAGAAGCATGTGGCTGGTTCGGCCCTCATGCTCTTCAGAAGGCGGATGGGGGTGGTAATGATGTTTCTGAAATTTAGAAAATAGTTGGTAACTTATGGACACCATAGGAAATTAAAAGCAAATATCTGTGAGCTGAAGTTTATCATTGGACGTATATTGGCTTCTCTGGAGCCTCCAGCATGACTCTGGGTTTCTAGATGTGCTGTGTAAAGAAAAAGTGTGTTTCCTTCCTTGGTGTGCCCCTTTTCAGGAGTGGAGGGGGAGGGTGTCTTATAATAAGTCTGATGGGGGGAGATGACCTCATGGGCTCTCGTTGTCCTTCGCTTCCTGGCGGGTGCACCGGTGGCCTCTGGCGGGTCTCTTTCAGGAAGTGGATGTGTAGGACCTGGGAAGGGTGGGGTTGCCCTCCACAGGCAGGACATTACTCTTCTTCCTCTTCCTGACCACGTTTCCCACAGCAGTCCTGGTCATTGCTCAGCTTCCTGTCGGGGAAAACCTTGGCTACTGAGCATCCACCTGCTACCACCAGCAAACTAAGGATGACAGAGAGTTCCAAGCTGTGGCAAAAGCTTGAGTCCACATAGACCCTTTGACAATGGTACCCGTGGCCTCAGACATCTGAAGCGAAGATGGAGCCAGTTTTTTGTTTGGTTTTTGTGTGTGTGTGGAGGTGGGGGGAGGTGAATGAGATAGGAAGCTGCTGCCTGGGCCAGTCATGTTCTGGGCCAGAACACCCCAGGCGAGTGGAGTGTGGGGATTCCGAGGGGCCCTGAGGCGGAGAAAAGACAAGGCTGTGTCATGGGATGGCTGCTGCAGCCAGGGTGGCCTTGGGAGTAGAAGAAGCAAGGGGGCTTCTCAGGAGGATGAAGGGGCCAGGCAGCCCGATGCATGTGGAGATGAGGGGTGGCCATTGATTTACCGTATCCAGCACGCTACGAGCTGGTCACACACCTGGCTCCCCTGCTGTCACCAAGGTAATGAAGGTCCCAGACTTCAGGAAGCCTGGATTTGGGACTTCCCTGGCGGTCCAGTGGATAGGACTCTGTGTTTCCAACGCACAGGGCGTGGGTTTGATCCCTGGTTGAGGAACTAGATCCCACATGCTGCAGGACATGGCCAAAGCAAATCAATTGATTAATTAAAAAAAAAAAAAGAAGCCCACATTCAAGTAAGTTTATTTCTTCAGACCTTCCTCAATCCATCCAGGCTGCCAGGTCAAGTAAGTTTATTTCTTCGGACCTTCCTTCATCCATTTCAGGCTGGCAGGGAGAGCTAGGGAAAATGCAGGCTCCTGGGCAGTTTTAGACCTGGGAGAGTAGTCATTTCAGGGTGAGCCCCGGGAATCTGTATTTTATAAAATGTTTCTGATACGCAGTGGATTAAAGCAGCTGGTTGAGTGGGACAGATGGATGCCCCAGAGGGGGACACATGCTATGGTTGTGAGCGTGAGGATTGTCTGAGAACAGAGGAGCTGTGTACTGCCTTGAATGTGGAGGACTCAGGGCTGGCGCGTGGGGAGTGTTATTTCAGGTATCCACTGGCTCCATGCACTGCCTTTCTCACAGGTCTCCGTCTCACCTCAGTGATGGACAGCAGCTGTGCAGGGACCAGGGCCTGAGGTGGGGCAGATTGCTGTACTTCCGACCCTGGCCCCTGTGTCTCCTGCCCTGGACTTCTGATTGGCCCGCTGGGGACGGGTGGCTGCTGTCTGCAGGGATCTCAGATACGTGGCAGCACTGATGACTGAGCCCCAGAGAAGAGCTCCGCCCGGGGGCATTAGTGGCCCTTCATAGAGCTGATCACTTGCTTTTGGCATCACTGTGTTATCTCTACCACCTCACCCTGAGGATGAGGCCAGGCAGCTTCTGCTCATCCTGATGGGTTCCTGGAACCCCTACCAGCCTGCACTCCCAGTCCACCCAGCCTCCTACAACTTGGACAGCGTTCCACCAAGAAATGGTTCAGAGTAAACACACACTGTGCTCCTGCCTCCTGACTCTGTCCCCTGAGGAGTTCCAAGTGACACTGGGCCTTCCTCAAGACCCCTGCCTCACAGTGTTCCACCGAGAGATGGTTCAGAGTAAACACACACTGTGCTCCTGCCTCCTGACTCTGTCCCCTGAGGAGTTCCGAGTGACACTGGGCCTTCCTCAAGACCCCTGCCTCACAGTGTTCCACCGAGAGATGGTTCAGAGTAAACACACACTGTGCTCCTGCCTCCTGACTCTGTCCCCTGAGGAGTTCCGAGTGACACTGGGCCTTCCTCAAGATCCCTGCCTCTCAGCTAAGAGCAGACCCCAGGCTTGAGCACCTGGCTCCCCTGCTGTCCTTCCCTGAGGTCATCCCACTGCCAGGGGATGTCCCCAGAAGAAGGCGGGTTCTTTGTGACTCTGGGGGTCACAGGAACTGAGAGACTGCTGAAGGCCTCCTTTTCCCTGAAGGGCAGGTAGTGTTGTTTCCTGAGTGCCTCTCCCAGCAGATTCTGACTGGGCCCTGGGTGGCGGAGGGGAGGGAGCTGCCCAGGGCAGAGGGAGTCCCTGCTCCAGTGAGGAAGTGGGGAGGACACAGGACTGGGCCCTCTCAGCAACCGCTGTGCCTCCCCAGATTGACCCCACCCTGTGCCTCAGATGTGTGTCTGAACTCCTCCTGAGGTCACGAGCAGAAATCAGAGATGACAGCTTCCTGCTCTCAGGCCATTTCAAGTCCCTATCCTTCGTTTCTACCTTCCCTCTGTCTGCCACCATACCGAAGTTGGAAAAGTCAAAATAATTAGCAAATGAGGGAAAGTTCAACTAAATGAATATGTAAAATATATATCCCCAAAGCACTACTGCTTTTTAGTACTCTGGAGGCTTTTTTAAAAAGTATTGGGATGATTGTGGAGGGATTTGGGGAATTTGCCTGCTTCCTGCAAAAACAACGTTATCTTATCAGATAAAGTGTAGCTGGGGAAGAGAAGTAGAGCAAAGTCAGGGAATGGATCATTCCATCTTCTCCATCTGTGCAATCCATAGCAGTCATAAGGACAGAAAAAAATGTCAAAAGACCCAGCCTGCCTACAATTAATTCAGGCTGAGTGAATATAGTGTACCAAGGGATTCTAGAATTTTCTACTGCCTGACACCACCCCCCCCCGCCCCCAACACACACAGGTTTAAGGCAAGCATTGGTCTCTAACCGATGTGCACCTGGAATCTTGACCAGTAGGGGGCATAGGTGAGCAGTGTACTCTATGCCCAACACACAGGTCCCACCTTCTCAGTCTGAGGCAATTCCTACTAGCTCACCAGGAGACAGAAAAGAATTAGGTCATCGGAATCAATTCTTTTTTTTTTTTTTTTGTAAGTTCTTGAGTATTTACATAATTGTGAAATTTTATTAAATTCCCTTAATCAACTTTCCTCATCTGCAAAAGCTGATATAATTCTGTGATGTGAACACTCAGACTTTAGAAATACTTTTCACATTTTGTAAACAAATTCTGTTTATCTAGACGACTAGTTCTCTTTTGGAAAAACAATTGCCCAAAAGCTGTTCCAATTTAGGAGAGAAGATGAGCTGGGAAAAGAGAAATAGATACACATGTTCATGCCCACACCTTCACTTTTGTCTGTTTGCTTGTAGGTTTGGGTTTTTTGTTTTGTTTTGTTTTAATTTTATATGGAAGTGTAGTTGATTTACAATGCTGTGTTCACTTCTGCTGTACAACAGAGTGACTCAGTTATATATATGTATATATATTCTTTTTCATAATCTTTTCTATTATGCTTTATCTCGGGTGCATTTAAAATAGTCATTTTTAAATGTTGAAAAAGCAGGCTTTATTTCCATAAGTGAAAAAAGAAGAGTCAAAAGAACAAAGCACTCTGTCCAGGAGACCGGCGCTCTGTCACACCGAGCATCCTCTCCTCCAGATGGGCTGTCTGCGTAGCGCTCATCTCTGTTTATTCTGTTTTCCGCCCTTGCTCGTCTCATCTCCCACTTTCCCTGGGCCTCCTGAAGGAGGATCCGCAACACAGGATGAGTGTGTGGGTGGAGGCCGAAGGCGGGTGAACTGCCCGGACCTGTCTGTCTTGGGTGTAGCTCCATCACAGGTGGACGGAATCCTCCCAACGGTGGCAGCCAGACAGGGCTGTCCACCCCGTCCCGGGCACCCGGCAGGGCCGCGGCCACCTGGGGACATGCTGTCCACAACCATGGTGGGGGCTCTGGTCAGAGGGTGGAGAAATCGAAGCTCTCCTCGAAGGGCAGAATCCAAGCTTCTTATCCCTCAGAGCCAAGATGAAATTCAGACTCGAGGTAGGTTTGTGACTTTGCTATGACTGCCTAGTTTTCTTTTTAAAGGGTTCAGGAAGGTAATAATGAGCTTAGGAGCTTCCCCAGACACACCCCCCTTCAAAGAGAATTGATACATTTTAAGTCCATTTTTCTTCTCAGATTATTATAAATTATGGCTGACTCACTGGTGGAAGGTTTATTTTCTCTTTTCCAAGTCAAAGACATAGGGACCTTCAGTGCTTATACAATTAAAGATCATCATCTCACCTACTTTCCTTCAAAAGCTTTTATTTTAACATGTATACTGGTTCTATGATATGTATATTGGACTAGTAAGACAGAAAAGGTTTGCTGGCTTTTGGCAAATTCTGGTCCAAGTCCTATCACTTTGTTACTTCTGGTGTGGGAAATGGTAAAAGTACTTAGCTTCTGGGTTTCCTCATTAATTATTTTTATTTTCTGTTACTCTTGTTTTGAGGCAGCGATAGAACTCGTGACCAAAATGTAGCTTGCCTGTTAACTTCACTCCAAAGGCTTTGGTGGCCTTTTCTGAAAGAAATTTTCTTTGGAATGAAACACTTTGGAAATTCCGGACCTCATTCTGTTCTGTCTAGACCTTGGACTTCTTAAGGATACTTAGAAGGGAACTCTTTGGTCTTGCTGATGTTTGACTTACGAGAGAAGCACAGAGCCAGCAGAGGAAGCAGGGATGAGCCCAGAAAGAAGCAACTCCCCGGGGCTTTCTGAGCTGGCCTGCTTCCCCTCAAAAGGCTTCTATCTGACTCAGAGCTCTGAGAGGTTCCAAGCAGTAACGGCTGACTATCCCTTCATTTCAAATGTGTATGTGCCGCACATTTTTCTAGATACTGACTTTCTCTGGTCTCTAGCTAACCTACAGTTGAGAAGTATGAAGATTCAATGTTACAATTTGTTTTGTTCTGATGGTGGTTTCCAACCATAATTTTCATGATGATGGTATTCAAAATGAATCAAATCAAGAGGCTACTGTGAACACGGTCTTACATGTTTATTCATGGCAAGGTAGTCAATTCGTTGTTTAACCGGATATGAAAAAGATAGAAGGCTCTGCTATGTTCTAAAGTGCCAAAAGAGTTAGTGATCACTGGTGATATCTGGCAATCAGAGAGAAATGTGAACGGTAGTGTTTCAAATGTTGATCACCTGGTTGTATTCCTGGTGCATTTATTTAAGAATATTCAGAGCTTTACAAGATGACAAAGTAGTATGCTAACAAGTGAGGGATTTTTTTAAACAGCTTTATTGAGATATAATTTACATGCCATACAATTCACCCATTTAAAGGATACAATTCAATAATTTCTGGTACATTACATTATTCATTTTTTAAGCTATATAAAAATCTTATATAGCATAAAATTTGCTATTTCGACTATTTCAGTTCAGTTCAGTCGCTCAGTCGTGCCGACTCTGCAACCCCATGAATCACAGCACACCAGGCCTCCCTGTCCACCACCAACTCCCGGAGTTCACTCAGACTCACGTCCATCGAGTTGGTGATGCCATCCAGCCATCTCATCCTCTGTTGGCCCCTTCTCCTCCTGTCCCCAATCCCTCCCAGCATTGGGATGGAAAAGACCTCCCATCAGAGTCTTTTCCAATGAGTTAACTCTTCGCATGAGGTGGCCAAAGTATTGGAGTTTCAGCTTTAGCATCAGTCCTTCCAATGAATATTCTGAACTGATTTCCTTTAGGATGGACTGGTTAGATCTCATTGCAGTCCAAGGGACTCTCAAGAGTCTTCTCCAACACCACTGTTCAAAAGCATCAATTCTTTGGCGCTCAGCTTTCTTCACAATCCAACTCTCACATCCATACATGACCACTGGAAAAACCATAGCCTTGACTAGATGGACCTTTGTTGGCAAAGTAATATCTCTGCTTTTCAATATGCTATCTAGGTTGGTCATAACTTTTCTTCCAAGGAGTAAGCGTCTTTTAATTGCATGGCTGCAGTCACCATCTTTGACTATTTAGAAGAGTACAATTTAGTGGTATTAATTACATTCATAATTCTATACAGTCATGACCACTGTCTACTTGTAAAACTTTGGTCACCCCAAACAGAAACTCTGTAACCATGAAGCAGTAACTCCCTATTCTCTCCTGCCCCCACCTTTGGTCACCTCTAGCCTACTTCCTGCCTCTAGATATGTCCCTAGATTAGATGTTGCATATAAATGGAATCATACAATTTTTTCCTTTCACATCTGGCTTATTTCTCTTAGAGTAATGTTTTCAAGAGTCATCAAAACATGTATCAGAACTTCATTCCTTTTTATGGCTGAAAGGATAGTATGTTTTAATTCTATTTTATTCTCCCTCCCTTAAATATATCTTAATTTCTAACCTGGTCATAGAAAAACCTTGAGATATTTTTCGGTCTACTGGTATTTTTATGTTTATTTAAAGTCTGAAAAGACTCTTAGAAAGGTATTTGTTTTCAGTTAGCTTTTTAAAGGCAGGGGCCATAGATTAATCTTTTAAAAATCCTTTTTATCCCCTCATGTCTAGTCCAAGAACTGGTCTAGAGTATTCCACAAATTTATCTTGAGCTGGACAAAATGAATAGTTTATAAGGTTTTACTTTTAGGTACCAGCAAAGAGAATTTAAATAAAAAGTAACATAATCTTTATGCTTTAGTTCTTTCTTTACTGGAGCAATGGTATTTTCTTTTGATGTAAAAATTTCCAGCTGCAGTTATTTCACACACCTAGAATTTTATTTCACATGCCATAGAATCACTAAATATTGAGAGTAGAGTGTTAGTAGAGTAACATACATAATGTATTAAACTGTGACATGTCCGAAGTTAACTCAGGAAATCTGACAATGCCTAATTCATACTAGTTTGGAGCCTATTTGGTGATTTTTTTTTTTTTTAGGGTGATTAAAGAGTATCCCAGCTGCTTAGTAGTGTGACATGAAACAAGTCTTTTCAGCTCATAGCTGCTCTTGGCTCCATTGACCTCATTACTCTTTCTTGGTGCTGGGCACAGGAATTAAGAGCAGTCAGACTGAAACAGAAACTCTTGCAAGTTGAAGAAGACTTTTGACACCTCCCTGAAATAGGGAAATTGGAGGTAAGGGTGGATTGGAGTGATTCACAGGGTTCATCTTTAAATACAAAATATACCTATGTTTCTTCCAGTTCTGTCCAGATAACTAAGGATATACATGTATGCTTATGTGGCAGCCCACACTTAACTAAAATGTGCTCTCATTATGCTTTGACTGTTTCAAAAGTTGTGAAGGACATGAGAAAGAGGAGGGAGGCGAAATGAAGCCCTTCATGAGGACCTGGAAATAAGTCATCAAAGGATACCTTTGCTGCAGATGATTCCCAGCCTACTTTCTCAACATCTAACCAAGAACAAACTTTTGCACATTCATTTTCTTCACTAATTTTATTGCAGTATAGTTGATTTACAATGTTGTGTAAATTTCTACTGTACAGCAAAGTGATTCATTTATACACACAGACACATTTTTGCATATTCTTTTCACTATGGTTTATCCCAGGATATTGAATATAGTTTCCTGTACTGTCCCATAGAACCTTGTTATTTATCCATTCAATGTACTGCAGTTTGCATCTGCTAATCCCCAAATCCCAATCCATCCCTCCCTCTCCCCTGGCAACCACAAGCCTGTTCTCTATGTCTGTGAGCCTGTTTCTGTTTCATACATAAGTTCATTTGCATTTGCATATTTTATTTTTATTTTTTTTTTTTTATTTTATTTTATTTTTAAACTTTACATAATTGTATTAGTTTTGCCAAATATCAAAATGAATCCGCCACAGGTATACATGTGTTCCCCATCCTGAACCCTCCTCCCTCCTCCCTCCCCATTCCATCCCTCTGGGTCATCGCAGTGCACCAGCCCCAAGCATCCAGTATCGAACCTGGACTGGCAACTCGTTTCATACATGATATTTTACATGTTTCAATGTCATTCTCCCAAATCTTCCCACCCTCTCCCTCTCCCACAGAGTCCATAAGACTGTTCTATACATCAGTGTCTCTTTTGCTGTCTCGTACACAGGGTTATTGTTACCATCTTTCTAAATTCCAAATATATGTGTTAGTATACTGTATTGGTGTTTTTCTTTCTGGCTTACTTCACTCTGTATAATAGGCTCCAGTTTCATCCACCTCATTAGAACTGATTCAAATGTATTCTTTTTAATGGCTGAGTAATACTCCATTGTGTATATGTACCACAGCTTGCTTATCCATTCATCTGCTGATGGACATCTAGGTTGCTTCCATGTCCTGGCTATTATAAACAGTGCTGTGATGAACATTGGGGTACACGTGTCTCTTTCCCTTCTGGTTTCCTCAGTGTGTATGCCCAGCAGTGGGATTGCTGGATCATAAGGCAGGTCTATTTCCAGTTTTTTAAGGAATCTCCACACTGTTCTCCATAGTGGCTGTACTAGTTTGCATTCCCACCAACAGTGTAAGAGGGTTCCCTTTTCTCCACACCCTCTCCAGCAGTTATTACTTGTAGACTTTTGGATCGCAGCCATTCTGACTGGTGTGAAATGGTACCTCATAGTGGTTTTGATTTGCATTTCTCTGATAATGATTGATGTTGAGCATCTTTTCATGTGTTTGTTAGCCATCTGTATGTCTTCTTTGGAGAATGCATTTGCATATTTTAAAAACGCAACAAAGTGACTTGCATTGTTGAGTGAAATCTTGTCCATTTTTGTGTATGTGCTAGTTCAGAAATTCTGTTCCTCAATGAAGTGCCTGTGAATGCCCGAAAAACTTGGCCATGTCACTCATTTCCAGCATAGGAGAGGCCACACCCACCATTCACTTGTCCTATGGTCCTCCTTTAGGTGATGAGCCCAGTTAGAGCCCTCTGGCTTGATGCTCTAAATCCACCATGGCCAGTGTTCTATGATTGGCACACAGTGAGTGACTGTTTTTGATGGCAGGACCTTCAGAAACATGAACTGCAAGATGTTGTCAAGGCAGGAGCCTCGTTTTCATGGCCAACCTGTATAATCTATCTTGATGCCTTATAAGTCATACCGGGTGCTTAAGTTATTATTGCTTTTCACATTTCAAAGGCATACAGACTACCATTGGCCTCAATATAAAATAATAATTTCTGGCTGTAGGACTCGACACCCTGTAGTCGAAAAGAAAGCCTTTCCTTCCTCATTTCTCAGTGACAGCCTGTAATCATCTTTGAGTAATTTTTAAGATTCTTTCTAAACCACCATTTCCCTCATCATGTCGGCTGGGGAACAGCTTCTCCGTGTATGAATGGAATGGTTCTCATTCCTTTCCAAGCTCAACCACCCAGCTAGTAAGAAAAGGTAGCTGTAAATCTCCACCAACTTTCTTTTTTCAACAGTTCTGCCGGGAGCAGAGTCAGATGATAAAGTCAGCTCACCACCAGATATTGAGGACCTGCCGGGGGAAGTTTCAGGTAACCACTAAAGAGAATATGATTTTACCCACACCTGATCCCCTCATTCCGCTCCAGCCTAGGCTTGAAGGAATGGGGACCAGGAGTGGATCTGGGCTTTTATTTAGCTGGCCCATCTCCTTCTTTAGGACTAGGACAAGTTTCAGGTAGCTTGTTTGGCTTCTTTAAATTCCAACTGGAATTTTTAATCATCCCCCATGTGTTGTTATTGTTGTTCAGTCGCTAAGTTGTGTCTGATTCTCTGTGACTCCATGGACTGCAGCATGCCAAGCTTGCTAGTCCCTCAGCATCTCCCAGAGTTTGCTCAAATTCATGTCCACTGAGTCAGTGATGCTATCTGTTTCATCCTCTGCCACCCTCTTCTCTTTTTGCCTTTAATCTTTCCCGGTATCAAAATCTTTTCCAATGAGTCTGCTCTTCACATTGGGTGGCCAAAGTATTGGAGCTTCAGCTGCAGTATCAGTCCTTCCAATGAATATTCAGGACTGATTTCCTTTAGGATTGACTGGTTTGATCTCTTTGCAAAGGGACTACTCTCACGAGTCTTCTCCAGCACCACAATTCAAAAGCATCATTTGTTCAGTACTCAGCCTTCTTTATGGTCTCACATCTGTACACAACTACTGGAAAAACCATAGCTTTGACTATATGGACCTTTGTCAGCAAAGTGATGTGTATGCCTTCTAACATGTTGCCTAGATTTGTCATAGCTTTCCTTCCAAGGAGCAAGCATCTTTTAATTTCTTGGGTGCAACATTAGGCAAGGGTAAAATGAACCCTGAGAAATCACAGCTTGGTGTATGTTTTACCTATAAGATGAAATTGTTTGATCTTTGTAAGCCAAAATTAAAATTAACTCCATTTTATAATGAATGGTAATGACTAAATATGACAGTAATGATTGAAAATAATTTACTATATCTGTGACTGTTTTCTGATGGGATTTAATAGACTCTTATAGTCTGAATTGTACTAATTTTACTAGTTTAGACAAGCTATGTATCCCTTTTCCCATATTTCCCCATGATTAACTATTATTACCATTTGATAAGAGCCCCTTATTTTAATTAGAATAATCATAGGGCTTATGATTCAATAAATATTCACTGAACTGCTTATGTGTAAGACTAATGGGCATGCTAGAAAGATTAAAGAATTATTAAAGAATTACTAAGGCTTCTCCTTTTTTAAAATTGAGGTATAATTGACATATACCATTGACAGACACCATAATGACTTGATTTTGGTATGTTATAAAATGATCACCACAATAAGTCTAGTTAACATTCAACACCACACGTAGTTACAGATTTTATTTTTCCTATGATGACAGCTTTTAAAATCTATCTAAGGCTTATCCTTGACCCCAAAAGAGCATTTGTGACCTAGAGAAAACAAAGGTAAAGAAATGCAACAAATATAACATGAATAAACAGAATTAAATACATGGTAAATGGATATTGGAGGAAGGAATGATTAATTTTAAGAGAGAGTACAGTTTCCCAAGTAGATAGAACTTGAGTTGGGCCTTCCAAACCATTGAAGGTATTTTCAACTCTGAAATTAGGGCTAATAGAAAGTAAATATTTGCTCTTGTTACACTTCCAACCTTTTTTCACGCATGATGTTTCCCCTAAGTCAAACCAAAGGCTTGAAATTAATTTGGTTATTTACTGTCGGGACAGTTATAGTATAGAAGTAAATTCACTCAGAGGCCACATGTGCCATACTTAGAGAAGAGTGGGAAGAGGATCCCAAGGGCAGACACTAGCCTGAGCAAAGGCCCAGAGGCATGAAAAGCTGGCAGTTCTCATGGGGAGCGTTGAGGAGTCTAATATAGCTGCAGTAACTGGCCAGACACTAGAAGGCTAACTACCAAGGTAAGGAGTGTGGACTTGAGTTGCAGACCACATGGAACTATATCAGACTTTCTTGGCAGAGTGTAGACCTGCATTCTGAGTTTTAGAAAAGAGCTGTGTAAAGATATGGCTTGAGGAACCAAGAAATTGAATTTAACAAAATATATTAAGGAGGTCATTGTCATGATTCAGCCCCAAACTCTGAAACTGACAGTAAGAAAAGGAAAGGTGGAAAGAAGACACATAGACGCAACATTATGTTTATGGCCTTTGTAAAAGTTTTTATTGCAATTGCTTATAAGGTCCATCATCTCAATGACTGTACTCATGGGATTTTAGTTATGGAAGTGACTGGATAATAACATGGAGGGACTAATGCCACAAAAAGATTCTTGTTACTCACATTTCCCAAGGGTGGGGGTGCTGGCATGCCATGTAAGGCCACATGGGGACACACCAGTTTTGTCCAAGAGGCAGAAAGAAATGAGAGGAAAGCCTAGGTCAGACTTGATTGGTGTTTCCGTGGGGTTGCCCATGCAGGGCAGGGTCCACAGCTTAGTACTGGCTAGTTTGAATAATTCTAGCTGGCCTTGGGACATACGGGCTTCCCCTGCTTGTCTGATACCTAACCCTGGGGTTTTGTGTGAGAGTTAGATAAAGGGGTGGTTCAGAGTACACTCTGGGTCACAGGGGAGATGTAAACAACTCTGGCTGTTTGGCCCTATGATTGTTGTTGTTCAGTCGCTAAAGTGAAAGTGAAAGTCGCTCAGTCATGTCCGACTCTTTGCGACCCCATGGACTATGCAGTCCATGGAATTCTCCAGGCCAGAATACTGGAGTTGGGTAGCCTTTCCCTTCTCCAGGGGATCTTCCCAACCCAGGGACCAAACCCAGGTCTCCCGCATTGCAGGCGGATTTTTTACCAGCTGAGCCACAAGGGAAGCCCAAGAATACTGGAGTGGGTAGCCTATCCTTCTCCAGGGGATCTTCTCAACCCAATTCTTTGTGACCCCATGAACTGCAGCATGCCAGGCTCCTCTTTCCGCCACTGTTTCCTGAAGTTTGCTCAAATTCATGTCAACTGAGTCAGTGATGCTACCCATCTCATCTTCTGCCCCCCCCCCCCCCACTCCTCAATCTTTCCCAGCATCAGGGTCTTTTCCAATGAATTAATGGATACAAAATGGACAAATACAGAATCTAAGAAAACACAAGTCTGAAGATCTCTACATGTATCCTGGTGGTTCAGATGGTAAAGAATCTGCCTTCAATGTAGGAGACCTGGGTTCTATCCCTGCATCGGGCAGATCCCCTAGAGAACGGAATGGCTACCCACTCCAGTATTCTTGCCTGGAGAATTCCATGGACAGAGGAGCCTGGCGGGCTACAGTCCATGGGATCACAAAGAGTCAGATATGGCTGAGCGATATCTGGACATTTGGATAAGTACTTTATCACTTAATCCTCCCAACCATGTGCAGTAAGTGCCAGATTGTCCCCATTTTACACAAGAAGCAACTGAGATCCAAAGGGGTTCAGCAATTTGCCCACATTCACACTAGTGAATGATTTTTCCAGCCAGATTCAGTCCAGGTCATGGTCAGCTTCACCTCTTGCTACTAAGCTCTATCCCCACATGTACTTCTCTATTTGATTATACTTCTCACTCTGGACTCAGGACGTGAGATTAGTTCTGTTGAAAAAGTGGTGGGAACTTGTTGAAGCTTCCTCAGAGCTGATTAGACTAGGGAACAGAAGTGGATGTATGTGCTTCACTATCTCTCTGTAATTCTTTATGCTTCTACTTGCTTTTTCAGAAGACTGTGAAGATGTATTTGCATACTGGTGGCCTCCCATGCAGCACATTATAATAAGAAAATATTATTAAGTAAAATGTATGACTTCAGCACTGTCTCCTCCGTTCCTGGAAACTGATTCTAGACTTTGACTTTTTTTTTCTGATCTCTTTGACTCTGGGACTTGGAAGCTCTCGTGTCAGCAAACAAAGCCCTTGGCAGACGCTTTTACTCCCCTGTGTCATGAGCCCGTGATCCAGATTGGCTAGGGAAGAGTCTCTGAATTCCGTGGGATAGACTCTGAGGTCCTGCATCAGTAACTACCCCATATGGTCATTGTCCAGTACTTCCTTGGATCATCCCACCACTCCCCATGAGGTCTGTCTCTTCCCAGCTGCCAAGGCTTTGTTCTCTAACATTTGGCTGCCTTCTCACCCCCTCTCTCCACGCATCTTCATGCCTCACTTCCATGAAGAGCCAGCTTGGTGCTCAGCCTCTGTGGGAGGGTAGCCGCAGCACATGTAAATCACACAGCCACATCCACGAAGCATCTGCTTTGCAAAAGCCATGAGGGGGATTCAGGACCATGAATGGCCCAGGTCACGATCTCAGGGAGCTTAGGACTGGCTTGAGAGGCAGAGTAAAATGGTGAGTGAGTGAGAGAGTGAAGTCACTCAGTCATGTCCGACTCTTTGCAACCCCACAGACTGTAGCCCACCACGCTCCTGAAAAAATGGGATTTTCCAGGCAAGAATACTGGAGTGGGTTGCCATTTCCTTCTCCAGAGGATCTTCCCAACCTAGGGATCGAACCCAGGTTTCCTGAATTGTAGGCAGATGCTTTACTGTCTGAAATGGTAAAAGATGCAAATAACACTTTAAAAAATGAAGGCTATATCAAACAAGAGTTTAGAAGTCATTCCCCACCAAATTGGTACAGCTTTGTATATATTTATTGCTTCGCTCATCTTCACCTTTCCATGTGCTTCCCACAGTTTAGCTAGGAGCTTTCACTCTTGAAAGCTGTGATGGGCTGTGAACCATCAGACAGAGGTGTCGCAAGTCTAGTCTATATAAGAGCCTTTGCAGAAGGAACATGACAGCTATTTATATTTCCTACCCACTAATAGTCCAGTTATGTGGGGACAATCCCTGTCTTTACATGCAGAGCTCAGCTGCAGGGAATTAGTGTAGCAGAGGGAGTAAACGTTTCAGCCCCAGAGTTAGACTGTCTGGATTATATACCAGTTACACCACTTCATAGTTAGATGACTTTGAAAGCTACTTCCCTCCTGTGTTTCTCATTTTTCTTAAGTGCAAAATAGAATAGCAATACTTACCTTTTAGAATTGTTATGAGAATTAAATGAGTTAATTTTTTTTTTTTTTTTTTTGGTTCATGGCAGCTTTATTCAGATTAGCTCCAAACTGGAAACTATTATATATAAATGTCCATCAGAAGGTGAATGGAAGCACAAATTGAGGTATATCCATACAGTGAAATACTGAAAGAACCACTGATACACATGGTACGAATGACTTGTAAAATAATTTTTCTGAATAAAACCAGACACAAAAGATTATATACAGATTCAATTTATATGAAACCCTAGAAAAGACTAATCTTTTAAAAAAACTTTCTATTTTCTGTTGGTGTATAGCTGGTTAACGGGGCTTCCCAGGTGGCTCCAATGGTAAAGAATCTGCCTGCAATGCTGGAGACCCAGGGTCAATCCCTGGGTCAGGAAGATCCCCTGGAGGAGGAAATGGCAACCCACTCAAGTATTCTTGTCTGGAAAATCCCATGGACAGAGGAGCCTGGCAGGCTATAGTCCTTGGGGTCACAAGAGAGTCAGACACGACATAGTGACTAAACAATGACAACACAGTTGTTGTTAATAATTAATAATGTTGTGATAGTTCCAAGTGGACAGCAAAGGCACTCAGCCATACATATACATGTATCCATTCTCCCCTAAAAACATGAGTTAACTTTTTTTAAAGCGTAAAAATGGTACTTGGTACACAGTAAAAACCCATATTACTATGTGGTCCTCATGACTGAGTGATTCTCATCTTTTGGAGGTTTTCTAGTCCATTCCTGGAGCTGTCTTGTAAGTCATCAGTTCCATTAATCGTCTCTGTAAATTTTACAAAAACAAAGTTTAAAAGCTTGAGCATAAGCATTTCCCCTGGAATACCAGAATTGTTGGTATTTTATTACTTCTCCACGGACATTTGAATAGCCAACAATGGCTTTGAAAATAATTGGGAAGACGTGCAGCGTCTGTCGGTCTCCATATTGAAGTTTCTGTTGTGTTTTTGTTTCCATGTGAACTTTATTTTTTTTCTAAAGTTTATAAGCCTTTTGCTCCATGGTGAGATTCAGCAACAAGTTTCTGTTCCAAAGAACAATATTTGTCCTATTTGAAAAATTGACCCGGTTTCCATTTTCTTTACAAAGAAGTTGCTCAATGCTTTATGCTTCCAGACTTGGTTTTAGCTTGATGTTTTCACAAACGTAATTTTTTCATCTCTGATCATTTTCGAAAAACTTTTTAAAAGCTGCCAGTATAACACATTGTCTGCCTTTGGGTTTTGTTTTCTTTTTTTGATGTTTTTATTTTTTGTTTTGTTGATGCTAAGTTGCCCCTAGTTGATCTCAGTTTGAAATAAGGATGTTAGGTGTTGAAATGTTAGGAATTCACTAGAAATACAGCTCTGATCTATAGAGTAGGATCCTAGACTGCAGAAAGTATTTCTTCCTTGTAGAGAAAACTGTTGATTCTCCTTTCCTTGAAATGTTAAAGTATAAGGCAGTGATTAAGAACACAGAATCCTGGCTCTTGTATTTCCACTTGAGTCACTTTGAACTTGTTACATAGCTTGCCTAAGCCTCAAACTGCCCAGCTTTGAAATGGGGACACTTAAGTTTTAGGGACCAGATGAGACCTTGTAATTCTTGTAAGGACTAGCAAGTGTTCATTGTGATACTGAACAAATACAAAGGCACCAATATCCATGATTGCTATTTTGCAGATATCTGACTTGAGAGTTTCCATGAGAAACTCTATCTGGCTGTTGAAGTTTTTTTGAAAATACAATGTGACCCTCTTGAATGGAGGAGATTTTGTGTGAGAATATCTATAAAGTGACCCAAGGTGCTTATTGAAGTCACTGTGGTGTGGAAGAAAGTAGGGGAAGAAACGTTAAAATAAGAATTCAGGGGACTTTTTTGGCAGTCTAGTGGTTAAGATTCTGTGCTCCCAATGTTGGGGGCACCCGTTCGATCCCTGGTCAGGGAACCAAGATCCCCACATGCCACACTATGGTGTAGCCAAAAAATAAAAATTTAAAAAAATAATTCAAATATAGAACCTTCACCTTTAAAAAAAACTGTTATTTTATCATTTTCTTGACCACTTTCACAGCCAGTCAAATGAATCTGGGATATGTTTATGTAAGTTATGCAAAGACTGCAGAAAACTAGTATTAGCCTAAAATAGTGTCCAGAGCCTCTGCTATATATCAAGATTGTGATGAGGGAGAATTCAGATCACAGAGAATATTTTAGAATGTCTTTCCTCTGTAAATATTTTTAAAAGCCCATATATCTTTTTAATTATTTCTTTGCTAGCTTAAGTTGAAAGTCTAGGGGTCTGGCAGTGGAATTCAGGCTAAAACCAGGAGACCGAAGGTGATGCCGCAGGCGGTGAGCGCTCCGTGTGTGAAGTCTCTTGCCTCCTCTCCCCAAAGCCCTGAGCTGCTTTAAGCCCTGTGGTGATGGCAGGCTGCCAGTTCTGGGGGAAAATCTGCAGTTTTCATTTGAAATCAGAGGATGGAATTTAGACACTTCTTAATCTTGCACTAAACACGTTGACTATCTAGTTACACACACATCACACCAAGGCACACACACCTCTCTTTTCTTCGGGCAGCACCAGTGCTGAGTCCAGGGTCTGTTTTTCCTCAGCTCCGTTGGATCTCACTGTGTGGATTTGTTTCTGAACAACAGCATCTCTATGCAAAATGCACAAAAAGAGTCTTTAGCTAACCAGGATTTGAAAAATAAATCACCAATTCATGAGCATCATTTTACAAGTGCTTTTTAAGTCCAGGGATATAAGAAATCATCTGTGCAGTACAAGGGACAAAGGTCTCAGGTGAGTATTCTTTGTATGTTGAGATGGAGTATGTGGGTGATGTTTCAGAAATCAAACTTGGAAGCTGCTACAGAAGTGATTGTCTCTTAACTCATGATCCATAAGACTGTTGTATTTCCAAGAATAAAATTACTTTTGAATTACCAAGAGAAGATGCAAAAATTATGCTATGGCCAATGAAAAAAAGATTTTAATTATTTTGATGGGTTCCAATTTTATATGTGTGTGTGTGTGTGTGTGTGTGTGTGTGTATACATATAAACTGTGCTAAATTTTGCTAAAGATTGTTTGGGAACCATGTTAGTATCAGAAATCCTTTTAATATACTAACAGTTTAAAGCATTTAAAAATTCCTCCAGGATAGGAGGGAGTTTGGGGGAGAATGGATACATATACATGTGTGGCTGTGTTCCTTCACTATTCACCTAAAACTGTTACCACACTGTTAATCGGCTACAGCCCAATACAAAATAAAAAGCTCAACAAAATAAATAAATAAAAATTCCTCCAGGAGCTGAAACAAAATGTCTGTGATGATTTGATTCTGAAAGAATAAAGATCATTACAATTTGTCAATTCTCGAGCTTAAAAATATGAATAAAATAGTAAATTTGTAATCACTTAGGCCAGAGAACAATTTAACGTGCTGTAGGCAATGGAAAGAGCACCAAACTTGAAATCAGGCCTCTAGCTCTCTAGCTGTGTGGTTTGGGCAGGTTATTTGATCCATGTCTCGGCATCCTCAGAATCTTTGAGGGGGGCTGAGCTTAGGGCCCCAGCCCTTGAAAGAAGGAGTCCTAGGTGGGCAGGGTTGGACCAGGGAGTGGGGAGATTTCAGGACACTCAACTGCGATGTAAGTCAGGGTGCCTAGGGATGGGGAGATGCCCAGTGTGGTCCAGGACAAGCTTCCTCATATTTCAAAATCTTGCCCAAGGCTGGCCCTAGAAGGGAGGAGCCTTCTACAATAGTTCTGCTTGGTCATTTAGAATTCAGATGGCCCCAGCAGGGGTTGTCAGCTCTTTGTGTACCAGTGGAGGCCAGTGTGACTTCTCCACCCATTGAAACATCTATTTACTCTGGCTGACCTCGGTGGGGGGAGATTGACACGGACAGCTCTGTTCGTCAAAGGGGAAATGCTGTGTTTTGTTTTCTAATACCAAAGACGCTTTTTTAGGGTGAAGAATCTAAAATGTCATCACGTTGTTACCCACTCAAGAAAGTAGTTCTCTGAACTTAGGGTTACCAAGGAGGAAGGAATGGGAGGGGATAGTTGGGGAGTTTGGGATTGACATGGACACATTGCTATGTTTAAAGTGTGTCCTACTGTGTAGCACAAGGAACTCTGCTCAGTGTTATGTGGCAGCTTGGATGGGGTGGGGGGAGTGGGGAGTTTGGAGGAAAATGGATACATGTATAAGGATCCCTTTGCTATCCACCTGAAATTATCACAGTATTGTTAACTGGGTATACCTTAATATAATATAAAAAGTTAAAAAAAAAAAAGTAGTTCTAGTCCTTTTTGACAGACCTGGAGAATCTGCTTCTTCAGAAATTTTGAAGATATTTTGTTCTTCTGGTGGGCTACTGATGCTTTTTCTCTTTTTATTTTTAGTTATTTTTATTTTATTTTTTATATTTCAGATAAAGAGCAAATGTTGTCAGTTGTAACTGACCAGTAACTACCTTGTGTTACTATCAGTCAGTAACTACCTTGTGTTACTATCAATTTTGAAAGATAGTTGATAGTTAAGGAAGTTGTTGGCTTATTAATGGTTTGACTCCATAACCTGACTATATATTATTCAAATACCCTGTTCCAGCTAATTGAAATATTCCATTTTAATAGCTCCAAATACATATATAAGAAAATAGAGTATGCTCAAGGAAAAAGAAGATTAATTTATAGTGAACACAATATGGAGAAATGTAACAAAATCCAATTATTCAAAGCCAGGCAATATAGAAAGTACTAAAGTTCCTCATTTACCCTCTTAAAGCCCTTGTACAGATGATGTATGTTTGGGCAGGGTTAGGATTTGTGTCCAAGTCTCGAGTTTACCTGTCACTTTAAAAGGGACTAAATGACTTCACCCATTGTCGTCTGTTGTTTTCATCTAGTCACTAAGTGTTGTCTGACTATTTTGTGACCCCATGGACTGTAGCCCGCCAGGCTCCTCTGTCCATGGGATTTCTCAGGCAAGAATACTGGAGTGGGCTGCCATTTCCTTCTCCCGGGGATCTTCCCAACCCAAGGATCAAACCCGGGTCTACCCTGTCTCCTGCTTGGCAGGTGGAGTCTTTACTGCTGAGCCACCAGGGAAGCCCATTACCCATAAATGCTCATATCTAGAAATGATTTGGAAAACAGTTTAATCTGATGACAGTTGTTAAGCTCAGTCTCTGAAAAGAATTTAAAGTTTTTTTTTTTTCAGGGAGAGTCATAATTTATACAGTTTTTGAGCTTAACATTTATCTTTTTCTCACAGCTAGTACATGCAAAGGCAAATTTCAGAGTAACATCAGGTGAGAGTGATCGCCTTCACACCTCTTTCTGTGTTCTTATGTCCTTCACAACGAAAGTGTAACTGTCCTCAAAACTGATGACATTTGGGTGTGCTCCGTGGACTGGCCCGATGTCAGCGTCCTGGTCTCGCTACTGTACAACAGTAAGGCAAGTTGTTGGCGTTGGGGGACACTGGGTGAATGATACAGGAGAACTCCTTGTACTTTTTTTTCGGCAACTTCTTATGGATTTATACTTCTTTCAAAATTAAAGAAATAATTTAACCTAACTCTTCTCTAGAATATTTTCCTGAGGTCTCTAATGCCTAGGCAAGAATTCCAATTAGATGCTTTGGCTCGGTAAGTGACATACTGTAAGGTTTTGTGGGTAACAGATAATTACCTTGTAAATATAGATGCTCCATAAATGACTTTGAGGTCCACGGTCTCTAATCACCCTGCTAATGGGTAAGAGAGAGACTTGGTGATGAAGTCTGCTACTTACTCAGGTCATGCCCTTTGGCTCCACCTACTTGCCCAAGCAAATGGGCCAGTCCCTGGGCTCTTTTAAATACCAGGAGCAGTAATGTTGAGCACTAGCTGACACTATAAGCACCTAGTATGTGCCAGGCTCCATCATGCCTTACACTTATTAAGTCACTTAAATCTCAGAACATCCCAGGACAGCAGGAAAATGAAGCAGTTTTAAATGTAACAAGTTTAAACAGTCATTACATTATGTCTCTACTTTCCAAAGAGTTTACTCTATTAGGAATCTTAATGAAAGGCCATGGATCCTCTCAGCTAAACAAACAAACAGAAAAATTTCCTTTTGATTTATAATGCAAACAAAAGAAAACTTTGAAATTGTCTAATCATCCTTCGCTTCTGAGAATAAATACTGGCAATTATCCATGACCCCTTCTTGTTGCTAATTCCTGCTATGTTTAGCATTGAAAGAGCCAAATTTTAGATCACAAGTTTTGGTAAATAGCTCGGAGTGAGAATAATATTTATTATCGGCAGTGAGCAGCTTTGTATTGTTTCAGATTGGTGATGTGTGGGGGTGGGTGCAGAAGGTTAGAACCAAGTTCCAGTATCATAATGAATCATGGTGTAATGTGCCTGCCAGCAGGAACCTTCCAGATGTTTCAGCTAAATTAGGAGGAGGACTGTATTCCCTACCTGTGCTCAGGGCTGCCCGAGCAAGTGGACCCACCTCCCTCTGTCTCTCCCATTATAGGGCAGCTGCTACCCACTATTTACGGGAAGATGTGAAGAGAGCGGAAGCCTCATTCTGGCTCAGCTACTAACTAGCTCATTGATTCTTTTTTTTAATGTTTTATTGATGTGTAGTTCACTTACAATGTTGTGTTAGTTTCTGGTGTAGATCAATGATTCTTAAAACATGTTCCCAAGACCAGCAGCATCAACACCATTTGTTGACTTGTTAGATATTCTCAGGCCCTACCCCAGACCCAAGTCGGACACAACTGAGCGACTAAGCATACACACACCCCAGACCCACAGAATCAGAAACTCCAGCAGTAGGATCAGCGATCTATGCTTCACTGGCCTGGCAGTTGCTTTATCTTGGCACATCAGTGTTTTCATGTTCTTCAGATAATTCCTCAGAAGTGGAATTGCTGGGTCATATGGTAGTTCAATTTTTAGTTATTTTGAGAAACCTCTATGTTGTTGTCTACAATACCTGTACCAATTTACAGTCCCATCAACATTGTACAAGGGTTCCCTTCTCTCCACATTCTCACTGTCATTTGTTACTTTTTGATGATAGCCATTCTGACATGTGTCAGTTGGTATCTTATTGTGGTTCTGATTTGCATTTCCCTAGCAATCTTGAGCATATTTTCATGTACCTGTTGGCCACCTGTTGCCATTTCCAAAGCAGAACTTTTTTTTTTTAATAAGATCATGGAAGGGGACTTCTTGATGCAGAGGAGAAAAAGAATCCTCTGCTCTCCAACACTTGTCATGGGGTCTCCAGAGGAGCATCCCAGAAGACAGAGGTGAGTACGAGTCTGTCCTCTTTGGGGCTGAGTCTCAGTTTTCTAGGCCTTACTCTGCTCTGGCCTTCACCCCAAATGTCTAGGCTCACCTGTGCTGAAAGCATGTGACCTCGTAAACACACCTCAAACCCATGAAGAGAAACATCAGCAAGTTAAGTAGCCTGAAGTTTGTTAGACTTGCTTGATCCACCTCAGTCTGGAGGAGCTTTTTCCCTCAGGGAAGCTTTTAGCTTTCTGCTTTTCTACCACATCAGGATTAGGGGGAAGTAGTTGCTTTTGTTTTTCTATTCCCCCTCACCCTTCTCTCCCCCAACTCCCTCCTCCTCACATGTGAGGGAAGAGATCACATATCAGAGACGTTGCTTCTTCAAAAGGGTTTGGGTATGTTCGCAAATCCTTGTTGAGACCTTCTGTGTATTAAAATTTTTATCTCCAGGGTTCAGAAAGAAAGAAGCGGTGGGCTGGGGTACAGGATGGGTTTTTGCCCCTTTCTAGGAAAAATGCTGACGATTAACTAGTGCCTCTGGGCATCTTCTTAAACGCTCCTTGTCAAAATGAATAAATGCTCTTCCCAATGAGGGGGACTGCTTATGTCTCTTTTTTTCTTGCTTATAAACAGTCTTACAGCCCTTGTTTATTTTGATGGGACCAGGATCTCCAGTTCTAAGTCTTAACTTCTGTCCTATTATTTTTTAAAAAAGTACAACAAAACCAGTATTTTATGAGCTTAAGATATGATATGTGAATTCTAACATTTGTAGTTGATCCTGGCTTTTCAGAAGCAATTCAAAAACCAATCCTGACTTCAAATCCTTGGATGAGGGTTTGGGTAAGGGACCCTCAATTATCTGACAACTCAATGTGTCATTCTTCTAGGGCTGTGGGTTTTGTCTAGCTGTCCCAGTATTTTTAAATGTCCAAAACTATGATACCATGTTACCTGGGTGTTTGGTTTGGCAGAATTATCAAATCAACTGATTTTCCACCGTAATTCTTCCATAGAGACCCTGAGGAAATTCTAACATTTATTGATATGTTAAAGGTTTATGAAAGTACTAGTAAAATAATGACTGTAATTAATAGTAAGAGTGGAAAATGAAACTAAAAGTTTGTGGAATTAAATGGTGGAGACAGTTCCAGGCAGTCCAATGATTAAGACTCCGCACTTTGACTACTGAAGGCATGTGGTCAATGTCTGGTTGGGGAACTAAGATCCTGCAAGCCACAAGGCATGGCCAAAAAATAAAGTAAAACAGATTTAACTCAGTTATCTTAAAAAAAAGAAGAAGAAGAAGAAGACAGTTCCAATTTCCTGACCTGCAATTTTAATATTCTTCCCACCTGCTACTATAAACATTTTCCCCTTACTCACTACACTGAGTATTTCCATGATGGTTTTGGTTTTATGGTACTTTATTTTTTGTCTAATCTTGTATAAAGTAACAAACAACTAGTGATATATTTAATCTTTTGTGCTTCATTTTTATGTGACTTACAAATTGAAGAGACATAAATTGTTCTTAAAACATCATTTCTAGTAATCTGGTTGTCCTAAGGCTGCTAACCTAGTACACAGTGTAGTGTCCAAGAGTCCATGAGTGTGACCCAGTGTCAAATGCTTTCAGGCTCCAGAGTCAGGCAGGTCCTGCAAAAGAGCGATGGGCGAAGAGTGTGATACTGATGGGAGTGGTGGGCAGTGGGGGGTGGCGCGGCAAACTGTGACGTGCACAGTTGAGGTGCAGGGAACAAGCTGAGCTCCAGCCATTGCTGCTGAGCGAGAATACAAGGCTAGTGGTAACCAAGGCTTACTGTTTCTTTGGCATATCCTCCCCAAGAAGGAAAATCTGCATTTTTATGTGAAATATCCTGATTTTTCCTTTTTCTATTTTTGAAAGAGCTTGATTTTTTAAATGTGTTTTATCAATTAAAACAATGTAAACCCAGTGTTGACAAACAACAAGTCTTCAGGTTATACTCTGCCTACTCAGCCTTATACCACAACTCCCCGGGGAGTCTTCAGCTCACATCAGGCCTCCATAGCCCTGTGGGTCTGGGTTCGGTCACACTAATAAGGGCTTCCCAGGTAGTGTAGTGGTAAAGAATCAGCCTACCAATGCAGGAGACACAAGAGATGTGGGTTCAATGCCTGGGTCTGGAAGATCCCCTAGAGTAGGAAATGGCAACCTGCCCCAGTATTCTTATCTAGAAAATTCCATGGACGGAGGAGTCTGGTGGGTTTCTGGGGCCACAAAGAGTCATACACCACTGAGTGTCTAAAGACTAAAGACTAAACTTTACCAGCTCAGTGTCCCTTCCCATCAACACAGGGTCCAAACCTTGCTTCCCTTCCCTCTACTCCCAGGTAGTCCCTCCCTGGCTCCCCAACTTCCCTGCCTGTACTGTCACTGCCCTTTGTTCAAGGATATGTGTACCCTCCCAGGGCCCCAGCCCTGAGATATTTGGGGTCTCCACACTCCCCTGGGAATTCACCTGGCAACCACCCAACCCCATCCCCGAGCTGCTGATGTTCACTTCTCTCTCTCTATGGGAAAAGGGCTGCCTTTCTTATTATGTTTTCTTCCCTCATATAGAATCTCATAACTAAGATGTTATAGCTATGCTCTCTCTCTTTCTCTCTCTCTCTCTTTTCTTTTTACCTCTCAATCTCTTCCTTCTTTAAGATATTCACAGGCTGCCTGGTTGGCTGGGGTGATGTTACTGAGTCCAAGCTCACACTACTCACCAGACAACAGGCCAGTAAATCAAGAGATAAGTTGTTGGGGCAAGGAATAGCAACTTTATTCAGAGAGCTAGTATACTGAGAAGATGGTGGACTAGTGTCCAAAGAACCATTCCACTGGAGTTAAAAATTGAGGCTTCTTTCATACTAAACGGGGAGGGGTTGTGGTTGGTTGTTTCAAACTTCTTGGTGTCAGAATCCTCTGTTATCACAGCTGTTCACATAGGTCAGGTCACAACACTCCTGTAAACCTCCAACAAGACATGCTATTCTCTGTTCTGCAACTTTTTATCTCCATATGAATGGAAACGTGTTATACCCTTAAAGGCTAGAGCCTTGAGAATGGGCAGTTCTGTATATTTGAGGCTATATGCAACATTCTTAACTTAAGAACATTGCAAAAGCAATAGAATACAAAGGTTAAAGTAAAAGAAATGGATCCAACATGGAGTCAGATTTGCTGTTCCCTATTACAGGGAGGCCAGCCTGTGTAGTTATTTATCAGGCCTCACTTCCTTCCCCATCTCTCCCAGGACCACCAAATCTTTCATTACCCTCAGATCTCTCGCCTCCAGCCCTATGCTCTTATCCCCACACAAAATCTGAGATGTATACTTGAAAATAGAGCTGAATCCCAATTTCAGATATTGTTAGGATTCTTTCTTTAAGAACCAGTTAAACACACCCCTTGAAAATCAGTTCATTCATCAATCAAAACAAGTAAACTGGGTTGGGGACCACTATAAAGGTTCTCCCAGTCTTAACCACCCAGTTTCCATGGAGGCTCAAGCAGGACACCCATTGCAGTGAATTTGTTCTAATCATCATCATTGCATGTACTTAAAGTATAATGAGCCCCTAGGTAATTTAGAACTAGCCATTCTTCCCATTATCTGTGGGTTATAGGAGCATAATTTTTGCAGTTATTCAGTGATATCAACTTTTATGTTACCACTATTACGGGAGTATATTAGGACAGGTACTTGCCTGGAGTAAAGTGCGACCCCAAATTATATACCCTGTGGTAAAATGAGCTATTCCATAATCTATGTTCTAACCTGGTTTCCAGAATGCAATTTTGCAGAAAGTGGAGATGATGTCAGTGAATAGGTAAAAAGCATGACCTTAACGCTAGGCATTGGTCTACTGTCAGATAATATTGTTAAAAATTTTTGTGGGGAATCTTTCTGTTGATAGCAGATGAGTTAAGATGTCTTATCATAAGTTCTGCTGCATGAGAAATTATAGATAATTTAAAGCAGTTTCCCTTTATAAAAGCCATATGCTCCTGGTTTTTGTTTCAATTCATGGTTATCTGACTAAAATAGTGGGACCATATTTAAGAACCTCAAGTTATATGAGAGCCTCAAGAAATACTGGGCTTCTCTCATAGTTCAGTTGGTAAAGAATCTGCCTGCAATTCAGGAGACCCGGCTTTGATTCCTGGGTCAGGAAGATCCCCTGGAGGAGGAAATGGCAACCCACTCCAGTATTCTTGCCTGGAGAATCCGATAAAGAGAAGAGCCCAGCAGTCTATAGTCCAGGGGGTCACAAGAGTCAGACATGACTTAGTGATTTAAACCACCAAGAAATATCGTGTAGTTCAGAAATGGGTCATTGTGTCAACCCATCACCCCAAAGTGTGGAATCTTAGATTTGAAGATTTGGAAACTTCAAATTAATTAATTTTATTGAAGTGTAGCTGATTCATAATGTTGTGTTAATTTCTGCTGTATAGCAAAGCAATACACTTTGCTTTACAAACTCACTCATACAGATATATTCTTTTTCATTTTGTTCCCATTATGATTTATCACAGGATGTTGAATATAGGTCCTTATGCTATACAGTAGGACCTTGTTTATCCATTCTCTGTACAATAGTTTGCAAAAGCATTCTTGAATGCTACAGGCTCCAGAGTTGTCACAATCCAGAAGGAACCTGGAACCCAGAGAAGTGAGTAACTTGCCAGGGTGACCCAGTTGTCTAAGAAAGCTTCAATTCTACACCTCCCAGCTCCAGGTCTGTGCCCTCTCCATGCGTCACATTACAAGTGGTGAATGATGGTTTGGATTGAACAAAGTTCAGCTTTGGAGCTGGTTTTTACTATGGCTTCACTAGGATAGTAACCAAGTCTTAAGAAAATCTAACCCCTCAATATTCTCAGAGAAGCTTCATTTTCTTTTAATTGGAGTACAGTTGCTTTACAATGTCGTTAGTTTCTGCTGTACAATGAAGTGGATCAGCTATATGTATACATATATCCCCTCCCTCTTGGACCGCCCTCCCACCCCACTTCCATCCCACCCATCTAGGGCATCCCAGAGTACCTAACTGAGCTCCCTGTGCTCTACAGCAGGTCCCCACTAGCTATCTGTTTTACACATGGTAGTGTATCTGTGTCAGTCCTAATCTCCCAATTCGTCCCACTCTCTTCTTCCCCTCCCACGCTCACATGTCCATTCTTTACATCACAGCAGCTTATTTCATTGGGGGTTACATTTTGTTTTGTCCTAATATCCAAAATCACTGCAGCCATGAAATTAAAAGATGCTTGCTCCTTGAAAGCAATGACAAATATAGTTAAGGTTTTTCCAGTAGTCAAGTACAGATGTGAGAGTTGAACCATAAAGAAGGCTGAGTGCCGAAGAACTGATGCTTTGGAACTGTGGTGCTGGTGGAGACTTGTGAGAGTCCCTTGGACAGCAAGGATATCAAACAAGTCAATTCTAAAGGAAAGTAACACTGAATATTCCTTGGAAGGACTGATGCTGAAGCTGAAGCTGCAATACTTTGGCCACCTGATGCAAAGAGTTGACTCTTTGAAAAAAGACCCTGATGCTGGGAGAGTTTGAAGGCAACCTTAGGAGAAAGGGGTGGCAGAGGATGAGATGGTTAGATAACATCACCAACTCAATGGACATGAATTGGGCCAAACTCTGGGAGATAGTGAAGGACAGGGAAGCCTGGCGTGCTGCAGTCCAGGGTATCTCAAAGCGTCAGACACCACTTAGCGACTGAACAGAACAGAACAAAAGAATGTGCAGATTCCTAAGCAGATGTCTTATGTTTGGAGCTACAGTGGTACCAGGAAGTCATCCCTGGCTTTGGGGGTCCTGGAATAGGTGCACAAGTGGTCCTGAGCTATACTCAAGGCTCACCTGTGCAGAGTCAGTCCCTAAACCCCCTAGAAGTAGCACCCCAGTGGAGTGGGTGACCCCTCCTCCAAGCTGTCCTTTTGTGACCACTTCTGCCCTTCGGGCTTCTTTGATGTTCATTTTCATCTGATTTTACCTAGATGAAAATGCTGGGCAGGGACATTTAGGTTGTGATTTACTGTAACCGCACCTTCTAAGGGGCCCCGTCCAAGTGGTTGCACAAGAACAGTCATGGTTACTGCCCAAGTGGCTCTGCCTGGTGTGTGGAGTGGGTAAAGGAAAAGCCCCAAGAGGGAGGCTGATGGGTGCAGATTAAAAGGTGGGTCACCCCAGAGTAAAGAAGGAAATAGAAGATTCTTTAATAAGGGGGCAGAGTTTCAGTAAACATAGTTATTAACTGTGGTATGCAGTAGGATATTTGCAAACAAGATTGCCCAGAGAAAAATCTAGGTCGAGTGGTCACCGTGGGCGTAATGCCAGGTACACCAGCCGTCTATGCTTAAGGGAAGTAAAATGACCTGGAGGATCTCATCTGTTGGCTCGGCTTCCCCCAGCTTTCTTTCCTCTCAGCTTTCAAATGTCAGTTCACACACTCCTCTCACTGGGAGCCTTCTCTGACCTCCCCCCTAAAACTAGGCTTGGTCCCCTTGGACCAAGGTATGTTTCATAGCCGGTCCCCCTGCATACCTTCTCTGCAGAATCCAATCTCAGGTAGCAGGAACACTGGTCCATGCAATGGCTCAGTGTCTGTCCCCCGGCCACATTCTGTGCCCTTGGAGAGCAGAGTGCTATTGCTGCATCTAAAACCTGATATAGAAGATCATTTCTTTCCCAAAAGGCTTTCTCTAAAAGTGGTGTCTTTGCAGGATTTTTTAGAATGGTAAGTGGCATGAGGATTTTTCGAGATCCTGAAAACCTTTTGGTGGAAGCTGCAGGAAAGCAAGATCTTGAGACACCTGAAGTAGGTGTTCCTGGAGTTCAGCACTGTCCCATACTCCCCACGGCATGAGGGGCAACTCCCCACCCCCGCCCCTTGAACCCTGCCTCCAGGAATCACTTAGGGCAGTTATTCAATAAATATTTGAATAAAGAGGCAAGTATGAATGGGAGACCTGACGGCATCTCAAATAATTAACCAACTTCAAGATGGAAGGGAGGTGTGATCTGTCTTGTTTTCCTGTAGTGGTCCTTGAAGAACTTCTCTATGTGAGAAAATGCTTTGATGATTAGACAACTTTAATAAAGACTAGCTTGCCTAAAGTGTGATGGACTATCTGAGCAGGGGTCAGTGTCTAGTAACTAACAGTCTTCGAGCAGAGACTGGGCATACTTGTAAGTGATTATTCAAACACCAGATAAGGAGTTAGATTGAAAGTGAAAAGTGAAAGTTGCTCAGTCATGTCCGACTCTTTGTGACTCCATGGGCTATACAGTCCATGGAATTCTCCAGGCCAAAATACTGGAGTGGGTAGCCTTTTCCTTCTCCAGGAGATCTGCCCAACCCAGGGATCAAACCCAAGTCTCCCACATTGCAGGCGGATTCTTTACCAGCTGAGCCACAAGGGAAGCCCAAGAATACTGGAGTGGGTAGCCCTATTCCTTCTCCAGGGGATCTTCCTGACCCAGGAATCAAACTGGGATCTCCTGCATTGCAGGCAGATTCTTTAGCAACTGAGCTATCCAAAACCTCAAAGTGCCTTTCCAGTATTGAAACACTGTTATCACGGGATTTCTGTCCAGCTAGCCCCTACTCACAAGGAAACTGCAGAAAGTTAGGGGTGATTATGTGTTTTCTTCACTGTTGTGTCTTTAGCGCTTATGGGGCCTGACACATAGTAGCTGCTCAATAAATATCTGTTGAGTTAAATATATCAGTAAATATCAAATTCAGAATCTATTTCTAGCACAGAATAGGTTCTAATTGTTTATTCCATTGACCTGAATCAAGCAGCCAGTCAATCAAAAAAAGGCTGAAAATTGGACAGTAAACCGCCTAGTGAAAAGCTGTGGTCAAACATGCGAACTAAGCATGTGCAATTGAACTGCTATCAGCTTTTCAGACCAGAGAGTCTGGGGTCAGTAGGAAACTGCATCAGCGGGGTCCTGGTAGGAAACTGGATTCACTCTGCTGGTTCAAATGAGAGGTTAATGAAGGGGCTGCTCCATGGACTGTGGTGTGGCCATGGGAGCCAGCAAGGAATGCGTGGCACCCAGAGATCGCATCAACGGCAGGAAACCTGAACCACTGTCCTCGGGGATAACCCGCAGTGACTCCGATGGCTCAGGGAACAAGGAAGCGTTAGGAGAGCCCCATGAGAGCTGGAACCGTGGAGACCAGGGTGTCTTGGCTGCAGCCACTGCTAAACCCCAGATGCTTCATCAGCCAGGGCGTAGACAAAAAAGCGTCTCTTTCCTTCTCCTCCTGCTCATAATACTGGTGTCTACTGTCAGCCAAACCCAACTGGAAGCCAGCCAGCAGGGAGTAGGGCGGGTGGAAAAAAATAGGAAAATGGGGGTGGGGGAAAGTCTGCCCACGGGGAATCACCTTCACATAAATTTGTATTTTATTTTTCAATTTTACTTTAAATTAAATTTAATTATTTATTTATTTAAATAAATACTTCTTTAAAGTAGAGTCTTATGTGAGGGAATTTCCCCCCCACCACCACCATTTCATCCCACCTCTTCTACAGCAGCTCATATGAATGTGCTGGCTTTTTCTCCTTTCTCTCTCTCTCTTTTTTTTTTTCTTTTTTCTTTCATCTAATACTGGTAAAGGACTCGAAAATTTTTATTCAGAATAAACCAAAGTAAATTTTGGGACACTTGTTTCTTGGCCTAATTAAGATTAACCCTGTAGCCTAACAGACAGGCCTATTTCCTTTCCTTTGTTCTGTTAACATAAACAAGTTACTTCACGTACCTCTGTGGGAACTGGGAATTAGGCAAGTGTTTAGATGCATAAAAACTCTCAGCAAGTTTGGCACTCAGCTTGGATACCAAGTAATTAAATATAAGATGAAAGATGAGTCCAACAGCGCTCGCTCTCTAAGATTGAAAGGGAAATATGAGTGCAGGCAGCCTCAATCAGCTTGATGTTACTGTCAGTGTGAGGTTACTATCAGCTTTTCATATTACTTGAAGGGCAGCTTGAAAACAGTGGGAGAGACCAGTCTAGGAAAATAGAGCAAATGTTATGGACACAATTCTTGTTACATCTGAGCTGTTGCTTCATCACACTCGTCACGCTTGTCATTGTTTATCTGATGCTTGTGCAGTCTTGCCAGACAGGAGCTTCCAGAAGGCAAAGCCACGTCCCTTCAGTGAGCCCAGCATGGAACCTGGCATTAACTAGGTGCCTGGTTAGCGAGGCTGAGTCAGTGGTGGCTGCTCTTAGTTAATGTAGAGAGAAGGTGTGAAGGGAGATGGTCAGCAGGTCATCGCAATGTGTGCCGAAGTTCTGAAAGGCAAATGCCAGGACACACAGCAACAGACGGGTGTTTTGAGACCATTGTAATACCATAACTAAGATGGCAGCCTCATTGCCTTCTTTGGTTTAAAACAAACAAACAAACAAATAAGCAAAAACCTAGAGAGTAATAAGCCATTTCAACTCTGTTAACAGAGAGGAGTAAGTTCTGCCTTCCTGGAGTGGACTCTGTACTTGGCCTTTTACAAATTTCTGCCTGAATTAGGATTGTCCTTGAGAATTGGTTCAGGAGGCCAAATGAGTAGAAGCTCTAACCACCCCACTTCAGTTCTGGAAATTAAATAGCTTCCCCCTAGATGAATCCATTTGCTCTCGAATCATACACCTAGAGGTTCAGCTGTCAGCCACCGTGATGTTGAAGGTAGCCTCCAGATTAAAGAAGAAGACTGACGGTGGTGATTTTAAAGGGTGGCAGCTGCTGGGGCGCAGACTCAGAATGAGCTCAGAGATGATTCACAGCCACCGTGGGTGTCTTGTCCATATCTCCTTAGCAAGCTTATGTCCTCACCACTATTACTTTGAAGAACTATTGCTCTGAACCCACTATCTTGGAGTCTGCAGGATGGGGGTGCAACTGGAGATGTCTAGCTGAGCCCTGCCCATCATTCCATCCTCTTGGAGCTATCAGAGGAAGCCTGGCCAAGGGGGCTGCCTCTCTCTTCTCTGCCAGGATGTGAAATGGTTTTGCAAGCTCACATAAAGGTTATGAACCTCCATGGTTGTCACTCAGCAACTATAATAGATTCTTGTTTTCATTATTATTTTGGAAAATACTGCTGCAGGATTTCAAAAGAGTCTCCAAGCCCCTTCTAGAAGTTCAAGTACATTTTTTGAAAGAGCATTTTCAAAAGTATAGATTGTGCTGAATGCCTTTAGTTATGAATGGATTAGATGTGCATTATCTCCCAGAGAAAAATGTGTCTGGAAACAGTCTGCATTCTTAGGGGGATAATTAGTTCATTGTGCTTAGCACAGCGAGTCCTCCCGTGGTGTCCTTAAAGATGGGACTGATCTAGTATTGAAAGCAAAAGACTATTTGTAACATATTGCTTGCTTGATATCTAAAAATTGTTCAGTTCGGAAATAACCAAGCCTTGATTTCATCATCTCTGGACAGTAAATACCAAAATATCCTAATAAAAGAACAGAGTGAAAAACAGAGCTAATGATTATCACAGAGACAGAGAAGAGAACCCATGGAGGAACTCCTGAAACAACACAAGTTTAGAGTCCCCAGGATGTGTGTCCTTCCAGGCTATCTCGGTTGGTGTTCATGGCGAACTGGTATATGATGGAGAAGTTGAACTGCGACTTGATAGGCAAGGTAAGGGTGAGCCAGGACACAGTGTTGTGAGTTTGTTGTTTGTTTGCTTAAGTTCTTACCATTATGCCTCAGTACGGACATTTTTGTGCAACAGAGGATGAGAAATTATATTTTCAGTTGGATAACTTGAGTACTGGTAACTATTGATTAGGCTTCTCAGGTGGAGCTAGCGGTAAAGAATCCGCCTGCCAGTGCAGGAGATGCAGGTTCGATCCCTGGAGGAAATGGCAGACCACTCCAGTATACTTGCCTGGAAAATTCCATGGACAGAGGAGCCTGGTGGGCTACAGTCTTATGGGGCCACGAAGAGTCAGACATGACTGAGCACACATCTCTATCTCTGTCTAACTATTGATTGTTTATAGTTTGATTTCTGTTGTTAGATTCAATACTCCAGGATTAACAAAAAGTACTCCTTTCATTTAATATCCCCTTGACTTGAGGGCTTTCATCTGCCTTAAATCTATGTCTTTTGCTGAGGGTAAATGCTTCTTTGTGAAGACAAAGTTGTTTATCATTAAAGTTATTTCACTTTGAAAATAGTCCTTGAAAAAGAAAAAAAAAACAGATTAGCTCTTTTGTTTGTTTAACAGTTTGGTTTATATCACAGTAGCAAGGCAGTTTATAGCTGGTAACACTTTCTCGGTGGAGATTAGCTTGAAATAGTGTATATAGATATTTAGTAAACGAAGCCTCCAAGGCAGAAGGGTATTAGTACATGATATCTCACTTTCATGAGGAAGGGCATCATCCCAAGGGACATCAGTGGGACACATGACACCTCTTGGCATGAAACTGACTTTAATGTTTAGCACATTTATTCTATGGCATGAGCTTAGAAAATGTAATTTCATGCCTTTTTCTTTCAAAGAAAAAAGTTCTAATAGACTAAAAATGTATATTTATTTGGAGTAGGCAATGGAAAATTGCCTACTTGTCTGGAAAAGTATTCTTGCCTGGAAAATTCCATGGACAGAGGAGCCTGACAAGCCTGATGGCCTGCGTCCATGGGGTCGCAGAGTTGGACATGACTGAGCACAAACACACAAATATATATTAAGGCTCTTTTGTCAGTGGCCTGTGCATTAGTAAATGTTTGGTTTTACCATTTGTCTGGGGAAATGTCACAGTGGTGATATCTTAAATCACAAAATAAACAGGTCTCCTGGCATCCAGCTTTTAAATTGTTATGCTCGATATATAAAATATGAGTTGTGATTTGAAAACTTCCTTATAACTTCTAGCACCTTTGTATCTGAAAATGTAAGATGATTGTTTAAACCTGCCTTACCCAGTATGGATGATATGAGGCAAAATCTTTCCTTGAATCTGAAGAATGTATGCATGTCTCTGCCCTTCCTTCTTTTTCCAGGCTGCTCTTTCATCCTTCATCGCCCAGCTTCTTGGAGCTGTTGCCTGGCTGCAAAGTCAGCAAAGCCTGTCCACTAGGTCAGACCCTGTCGAGTCCCCAGAGCTGCGTGTTATCTGCACTTCCTTCCTGCAGTCTCCCAGCCCTGCCTCCCAACCCACTTCCTGCCTCCTTCCTAAAAGACCTGCATGGATCCCAGAAGGAGGTTCAGGCTTATGACGCCACTGTGACAATGACCCTGTAACCCTTCCCAGGGAACATTAGAGTTTTAACAGACAACTTTTACCTTAAACCAAAAAGGATTTAAAAAAAAAATTTTTTTTTATATGGACGATTTTTAAAGTTTTTAATGAATTTGTTACATTATTGTTTCCACTTTATATTTTGGTTTCTTTTGGTTGCAAGGTATGTAGGATCTTAGCTCCCCAACCCGGGATTGAACCCACACTCCCTGCATTGGAAGGTGAAATCTTAACCACTGGACCACCAGAGAGGTCCCAACCAAAAAGAACTGGTTTCTCTTAGTGGACTGGCGGACTGATTCTAGGAAAGGATGTTTTTAAGTAACGGGGCTTTCTGGTCCTCCTCCAGTTAGGCCACAAGACTGGCCTGCACTTGGCTTGCTGGCTGGTGTGTGTCCTGCTGGCTGCAGGCATGCCCTGTGGGTGCTGCTGTTCTACCCCTGGGTCTCCACTCCTGGCGAGAACACTGCAAATGGCTCCTGAGCTGCCCGTAACCAGAGCTGCAAGGGAATTAAGAGCTGTATCCCAGTGAGAGTGTTTTTCCCACCTTGTTGTTCAGTCACTAAGTTGTGTCCAGCGCTTTGCAATCCTGTGGACTGCAGCTCACAAGGCTTCCCTGTCCTTCACCATCTCCCAGAGTTTGCTCAAAATCATATCCATTGAGTTGGTGATGCCATCCAACCATCTCATGCTCTGTCGCCCCCTTCTCCTCCTGCCCTCAATCTTTCCCAGCATCAGGGTCTTTTTCCAATAAGTTGGCTCTTTGCATCAGGTGGCCAAAGTATTAGAACTTTAGCTTCAGCACCAGTCCTTCCAATGAATATTCAGGTTGATTTCCTTTAGGATTGACTGGTTTTTATCTCCTTGCTGTCCAAGGGATTCTCAAGAGTCTTCTCCAGCACCACGGTTCTAGTGTACTAGGATACTAGTATTTGTGCCTTTTACTTGCCTTGGGATTAATTTTGTTGCATGGACAGAAGTCTAGTGGCAAGACAATAGGGCAAGGACTTCCCTGGTGGTCCAGTGGTTAAGAATCCATCTTCCAGTGTAAGGGACTAGGATTTGATCCCTGGTTAGGAAACTAAGATCCCACATGCTATATGGCATGGCCAAAAAGAAGAAGCCAAGAGCCTCTGCATATACCATCCCATCCCATCCCTGAATGTAGATCTCTGTGTCTCCCACATGAATATCAAATCTACAGCATAGGAAGCTTCCCTGCTCTTTAAATTAATAATCCAGGGTAGGACAGAGATGATTAGAAAATAAACATAAGACCACATGACTCTCTAAGTATAATAAACAATCATTTAACAGATAGAAAGAGCAGTGGACTGGAGTGGTTGTGGAAGGTTAGATGAGGCTCATAAGATTTCAACTGACTCTTAATTAGGCATAAAAAGAGAACTTGGACACAGCTAGGGTGGATGTCATTTTGGAGGGTAACAGAGATCACCATGGAGAACAGACAAGGGTTAAGAGAGTCCAAACAGCCCAGGGAGGGCCCTTCCTCTCAAACTTTTAGCATCAGTGATTTCCATCAAACTGGTAAATTTGGGGGGAAGGCGGATTATTCCAAGTTGTCTTCTGAACTGACTGATAAATTTCCATCAGAATGGCCCACTGAAGTAACCCTGTATATGTTCAGCTTTATTTGAGAGGAAACGGGCATTAAAACAAATCATCCTATTATGTTGTTAGTTTAAAATCACTTAATAGGTATGATAGAAATAGCTATATTAAAGATGATCAGCTAATGTTATTTTTCATAACCACAAATGAATGCTTTAAGTGGAACTTCTATTTAAAGGATTTTGATGCTCTGAAGTAGTTTAGTTTTAGCTATCTGTACATGGGCATAACCCAAACCTTGAATTTTAGCTCCACGGTGCAGTGGTATCAGTTTTCAAGAACATTTTTGTACTTCTGAAGTCCTTCATCTAAAGAACTCAATATCTTTCTCAAATATGAACTTTTGAATCTTGATATAAAAATAGGTCTAGCATTTTGAGAAAGACAGGTAGCCTTAGGGAAATGGAAACCCAAAATAATTAGAAGTTCTTTCCTACTAAACTGTGCGCGTTAGATCATTCTGTCTCTTCACTAGTTCGTATTTATGAATATAAAATCACAGAACTAAACTGTTTGTCTAAGAAATGCCTGTAAGTTTACATTTTAGCTGTTTGTCTTCAGATAGATTTTTCAGTACTGTTTTTAAAATACTCAGGCTTAAATGTGTTCTTGTGTAGCCTTGCTTACTTGACACTGTATTCATTGTCTCGTTAAGGGAAACTAAGGATTCAAACTTCCATCAACGGTGTGTTATTCTCTGCCCCGCCCCCACCCCCAAACTTCACTTTAAAACTTATGGGAGACATGTGTCCACTTCCTTTGAAACAGACTTAAAAGTCGGGAGGTGCACTTCAAAATAGCAGAGCTCCAAGATCTTGCTGCTTTTGTGGAGTTTAATGAGAACGGTGGCTGGAGCCAGGAAGGTAGATCCTGAGCAGCTGTAGGCAAGTGTGGGCTGTATTTGATGTTCACAAAAGAATGTCAGTGGCAGGGTGTTGCTCAGTGAAGTGTGCATTTTCAAGTTACCCACAGTGGTGTCTATTGTCCTGTTTCTCAATTGAATGATGTCATGTTTCATTTAAGGCTCTTAGTGATACTGAAGTCTGTGGTCTGCACACCAGGGGGAAAAAGGCAGGGAGAAAGTTGCCAATCAGGTTTTTGTAAAGCCTTTGTGTGTTGGGTTTTGAGAGATAAAAGCTGACTCATGCAATATTTCTGCGGAAGGAGCTGCACAGACTAGTATAGGCTTCTGGTTTTACCTGACCGAGCTCCCAGTGAGGTCAGCGCATCAGCTGAAGGCAAACGATGTGGCTCCGCCTGGGCAGAGCCCAGGTAGGTGCAAACGTGGATGTGTCTGGGGAACCCATGCTCGACACCCTTGGTCCTTCCTGCCGGAGCAGCCGAGCCCAACCGCCTCGGTGAGAAACTGTCGTGGAGATTTTCTCCACCACACTGTGCAGAACCAGCCGCTCGCTTGAATATATTACAAGTGTTCTGTTATTATTGCTATGGACTGAAAAGAGTTCTCCAATAATAGAATTAATCTAGAAGGTGATTTTTTTTTTCCTCCCTCTGAACTGCAGTCTGTCTTCAAAGGTTTTTGTCTTGTTTTGGTTTGAATTTGATCTCCCCTTAAAGTTAGGTTGAAATAATCTAGAGAGCTTGATGTTGGTGACTCTGGGGAGAAAAGTAAAACCTAAGTGTTCGTGCAGTGACTGCTGAGTATTTTCATGTGCTTTCTTTATGAGGTTGACACAGGTTAAGCTGGGGAACAAAATAAATGTTTGCAAACTTTATACTTAGCAACTGTAGTGATGGAATCTAGTCTGAGTCTAGTGGTCACCAAAGTTGACCGAGTAAATGCAGTTTCCATGTTGAGTGCTTATTGGTAAGAAATTCTTTTGTTAGGAGGAATAATTGGAGAGAAAAAGGCATGGATTGTAGTCAATGCTGTTGCACAGTGGAGTCTGACTTTTATTTTGTTTTTTATTTTAATTTAGTGATACTAATATATTTGAGAGAAGATGTATATATTTGGCATTCCTTTTCATTAATCATATGAACGTAGAAATTAATTCTTTTCATTGAAAATATTTAAATATTTGTTACACACTGATGTTGTGATTTTTAGTTTCTTTAAATAACTTTTGCAGATTATCAAAGTGGTACACACTGAGGAAAAGTGGTATTGAGAGGTAAATATTAAAGGAAAAACCATCCATTCTCCTACTTTGAAAAACCAAGGTCAATATTGTATTCTGCATCTTTTGAATCATTTTTCTAATGTGGATAATAAACAAGTGGCATTTTTAATTCAAATTTAGGATCACATTGTACTTATGTTTTATAAACCACCCATTTTACTCAACTGTCTATTATGACCATTTTCTGCCCTTAAGGATTTGAAAGGGCATGACATTCAATAGTTTTATATTGTACTTTCTGGATGGATTTATTCACTCAGATCTCTATTGTTAGACGCTTTGAATTCTCTTCCTCCTCTTTTTTTCTCTGAGAAAATGTTTAGTGTACTTTAGGGATGGTTTATTTTCTCAGAGTGCTATTGTTAGTTACTTGGGTTTCTCCTTCTCCTTCCTCCTCCCTTTTCTTTAAGAAATGTTATTTAACCTACTCCTGCCTCTCAAGTGAGCAGAGATGTTTTGGGAACTGTGCGTGCTCAGTGCAGAGGGAACCTGTGCATGCAGCTATCATTGTTGCATTACTGCCTTGAGACCGATATTTCCACAAAAACAAAAAAGAAGCCAGAGTATAGATTGTGATTTAGTCTATGTGAAAAAAAAATATAGAAGTTTTTTAGCCTTTAGCAAAGTCAGTGATATATATATTTCATCACTGAAGACCTGGAATTAGTAGAATGTAGAAGAAAATTGCTATTTTGTGGTTACCGCTTGTCCTGTGATTCCAGCTAGGAATGGACCATGCAGATGTGGCATCCATGTGACTTGGTGTTTATTTCAGGGTTGGGACTGCATCCCTGCAGTTGGATGGGACCTGGGGAAGTCAGCTAGTCCAGCTGCCTGACTTACAAGTGAGGAAACCAGAGACTCAAAGGCCTCAATACAGTGACTTCTCTGGTGGTCCAGTGGTTATGATTCCATGCTTCCACTGCAGGGGTGAGGATTCAATCCCTGGTCAGGGAACTGAGATTCCAATGCCAAGCAGTACAGCCAAAAAAAAAAAAATTGCAATACAAACCTCCATGGTACACAGCCAGGGCACAAATGCAAATCTTCTATAGGAGAGATGCCTATCACTTGATTTCTGGCTGGTCCACTGAGCTCTTTCTGTACACACAGTTGGGCATATATTCACTCATTCCTACACACACACACACTATTGGCACATTGGGATCGTGCACTTTATACACGTAGCTTATATGTAGTGCATCATTTGCTAAGCGCGTTTTCTGCCCTATTCTGTGAATCTATGCTGTGTGCTGTACTTAGCAGCTCAGTCGCTTGACTCTTTGCATCCCCATGACTGTAGCCCGCCAGGCTCCTCTGTCCATGGGAATTCTCCAGGCAAGAATATTGCAGTGGGTTGCCATGCCCTCCTCTAGAGGATCTTTGCAACCCAGGGATCGAACCCAGGTCTCCCACATTGCAGGCAGATTCTTTACGGTCTGAGCCACTAGTGAACCTATAACCAAGTATCAGAACTAATGGGCCAGAAATCAGAAACCATAGTCTCTGATTCACAGTTCAACTTTGAGCATGATGTAACCTAACCTATCTTTTTTTCCCATCCATAAAATGTTCCAAAAGTAATGACACATGTGAATGAACTGTGAGGCTTTGTGTGGGGGGTCAAGGGGAGGGAAGTGTGTGTTTTGTTTTTTAAGGATAATTGTCATAGAGAGTTAAAGACCTGGCATATATGGGAAGGCTGATCTGTTATAATAGAGGCTGTTCGGGTTATCTCTTGCTGCATTACAAATCACTCCAGAGCCTAGTGGTTTGGAACAACAACAATCATTTCTAATCTTTCAAGGTTTATGTGAGTCAGGAGTTCAGGAGAGGCTCTGCCAGGTAGTTCTGGCTCAGGGTCTCCTGATGTTGCAGCCAGATATGACAGGGCTGGGGTCATCTCTAAGGCTGTTCTTTCATACCGTCTGATGCCTGGGCCAGAAACACCCAGTCTGTAGGGGCCAGATCAGCCAGGGTCCCTTGTGGTCTCATTCCGTGGTTTCTCCAGCATGTCAGTTTTAGGATAACCAGACTTTTTTATATAGTGGCTCAGGGCACATCTGGACGCACTTATTGCAAGGCCCTTCTGTCTTTGTGCTGTGCCATATTCTAGGGCTTTGGGGTCATGTTCATGACTTGGTCAAGGTCCCCTGCCACATCTGGGTCCCAATGGGAAGGGGAAGGATGTGGAGGAATGATGTCTGATGCTGGAGAAATGGACCACCAGAGGGGCACGTATCTTTTCCATTGGTGAGAACTTGACCACATGGCCACATCTAATGGCAGGGAGTCTGGAAAGTGTGCTCAGCAGAAACTTTGTTCACGAAGGAAGAAGGGGAGTGGGTTTTTGTGGACAACTGCCAGTCCCCTCTCAAAGTGACAGCAACATTTTAGCCCTGCTTTAACCCTGCTCCGTCATCACCTTCACCTCCCCCACTAATTGATCTTCCAAAGCAGATAATAAAAATGAAAATGATAATAAAAATGGGGGAAAAAAGCCTTAAGGTCCCCTAGGTCCTCTTTTTTTTAACTTTATATTTTCAATTGGGTTAAGGCAAAATGGTTGTCTGAGGAGGACTTACAAATAGCTGAGAAAAGAAGAGAAGCGCAAGGCAAAGGAGAAAAGGAAAGATACACCCATTTGAATACAGAGTTCCAAAGAATAGCAATGAGAGATAAGAACGCATTCCTCAGTGACCAATGCAAAGAAATAGAGGAAAACAATAGAATGGGAAAAATGAGTGATCTCGTCAAGAAAATTAGAGATACCAAGGGAACATTTCATACAAAGATGGGCACAATAAAGGACAGAAATGGTATGGACCTAACAGAAGCAGAAGATATTAAGAAGAGGTGGCAAGAATACACAAAAGAACTGTACAAAAAAGATCTTCATGACTCAGATAACCACGATGGTGTGATCACTCACCTAGAGCCAGACATCCTGGAATGTGAAGTCAAGTGGGCCTTAGGAAGCATCACTATGAACAAAGCTAGTGGAGGTGATGGAATTCCAGTTGAGCTATTTCAAATCCTGAAAGATGATGCTGTGAAAGTGCTGCACTCAATATGCCAGCAAATTTGGAAAACTCAGCAGTGGCCACAGGACTGGAAAAGGTCAATTTTCATTCCAATCCCAAAGAAAGGCAATGCCAAAGAATGCTCAAACTACTGCACAATTGCATTCATCTCACACACTAGCAAAGTAATGCTCAAAATTCTTCAAACCAGGCTTTAAGTGTACGTGAACCATAAAATTTTAGATGTTCAAGCTGTATTTATCCCATCAGAGGAACCAGAGATCAAATTGCCAACATCCACTAGATCATTGAAAAAGCAAGAGAGTTCCAGAAAGACATCTACTTCTGCTTTATTGAATACGCCAAAGCGTTTGACTGTGTGGATCACAACAAACTGTGGAAAATTCTTCAAGACCACCTTACCTCCCTCCTGAGAAATCTGTATGCAGGTCAAGAAGCAACAGTTAAAGCTGGCCTTACCTCCCTCCTGAGAAATCTGTATGCAGGTCAAGAAGCAACAGTTAAAGCTGGACATGGAAAAACAGACTGGTTCCAAATCAGGAAAGGGGCACATCAAGGCTGTATATTGTTACCCTCCTTATTTAACTTACATGCAGAGTACATCATGTGAAATGCCAGGCTGAGAATCAAGATTGCTGGGAGAAATAGAAATAACCTCAGATATGCAGATGATACCACCCTTTTGGCAGAAAATGAAGAAGAACTAAAAAGTCTCTTGATGAAAGTGAAAGAAGAGAGTGAAAAAGCTTGCTTAAAACTCAACATTCAAGAAAACTAAGATCATGGCATCCAGTCCCATCACCTCATGGAAAATAGATGGGGAAACAATGGAAACAGTGACAGACTTTCTTTTTGGGGGCTCCAAAATCACTGCAAATGGTGACTTCTGCCAAGAAACCTAGACAGCATACTAAATAGCAGAGACATTACTTTGCCAACAAAGGTCTATCTAGTCAAAGTGATGGTTTTTCCAGTAGTCATGTATGGATGTGAGAGTTGGACTATAAAGGAAGCTGAGTACTGAAGAATTGATGCTTTTGAACTATGGCCTTGGAGAAGACTCTTGAGAGTCCCTTGGACTGCAATGAGATCCAACCAGTCCATCCTAAAGAAAATCAGTTCAGAATATTCATAGGAAGGACTGATGCTAAAGCTGAAACTCCAGTCCTTTGGCCATCTGATGCAAAGAACTAACTCATTAGAAAAGACCCTGATGCTGGGAAAGATTGAAGGTGGGCGGAGAAGGGGATAACAGAGGATGAGATGGTTGGATGGCATCACTGGCTCAATGCACTTGAGTTTGAGCAAGCTCCAGGAGTTGGTGATGGACAGGGAGGCCTGGCGTGCTGCAGTCCATGGGGTTGCAAAGAGTCGGACACGACTGAGCAACTAAACTGAGCTGAACTGATAGCCGATTAACAGTTGTGATAGTTTCAGGTGGACAACAAAGGGACCCAGCCTTACATATACATGTATCCATTCTTCCTCAAACTCCTCTCCCATCCAGGCTGCCATATGACATTGAGCAGAGTTCCCTGTGCTATACTGCACGGCCTTGTTGGTTATCCATTTTAAATATAGCAGTGTGTATCTGTTCAGCCAAAGCTCCCTAACTACCCCTTCTCCTCATTCTCCCTTAGGCCCTCATTTAACCAAACTGACATACCTGTGCCCTCAAATGTCAAAATTCTGGAGTCACCACTTAGCTAAGGCAATTTAGCCAATGCATTAGCTGTGTTAATTAAGATTATCTATTACAACTCAATCCTTGCCTAACTGCAGGAGCCATTGTACTTCTCAGTTTTCACTGACTAACATAGGAATCAATTAGTAAATGATCTGAATATTTAGTACCAGACTTTACAGCTCAAAGAATTTTTTGATCTTCTTTCCACCCCTCACCTCTTGTTTGAACAAGAACATTTTTGCAAAGCACCCCTTTTATCTTTGACTTTCTTATCCAAACTTTGCTTTACTGACTCTTCAGCAGTAATAAGATCTTTTTTAATTATTTATTTTAGAAAACGTTTAAACTTACAGAAAATTTGCTAAGCTAGTTTGGAGTTTCTATACACCCTTCATCCAGCTTCCCCCAGTCCTCACATCTTGCACTACCAGAGTACATTGGTCAAAACAGAAATTAACATGGTAAGAAGATTTTTTTTTTTTACCTCTTTATTACCAGACAGCTACAAATAAGAATGAAAACCATGTTCCCTGGATTGAACACTTGGAGCAGCAAAGAACAGGTTTAATTGTAGTCCTGGATCTGCTATTATTAATAATACAGAATCATGTTATTTTAGAAAACCAAGAGATAGAAATTCACATTGAGATCCAGTGGCTTTTATCTATTGAGCCCTCCACTATTACCTCAGAGATGGGTAGAGGAGGATTCCTCAAATGCTTGGTACTATCTTTGAAACATATAAATGAGTACTTTTTATAATTTTGACTCTTAAAAATTTGTGTGTTTTTTGAATCATGTAATCAGTTTACAACTTTAGGCTCTACTGAAGACTCTAGTGTGTATTAAATGAATTTTTCTGGTTGATAGAATAATTTCTTGCTTCTACCTTATTCCCTCTGTTTTCCTCCTCTTCACAGACAGTATAATAAGGAACGTAATTTTATTCATTGATCCGGAGCACTACACATTCTCTCGATGTCCATGACTGTCCTGCCAAGGAACTCCAATTAAGGATTTAAAGTCTAGAAGAGCCATGAGCAGAATTTGAAAACCCTGATCGCCCCTCCTCCCCTGCTGTGCATATAGCCCTGCCTTGCCTTGTAAAGCTCTCCTGGGGGCTGGTGACAAGGAGTGGTCGGTTATGACCCCGTGGGTTCCCCATGTAGCATGTAAACATGGTCAGAGAAGCCTGGACTTTTCCTGCCAATGAAAGTTCTGCTTCCCCCTTAAATCAGCCTCAGAGGCAAGTTAGAGCCAAGAAGTGCTACTTTTGATTCTGGCAGTGACATTCCAAAGGAGGGCAATTAAAATAATGGAGGTGTGAGGAGCAAACAAAGAAAAGCCAAGGAATTTGAGCTCTTTCTCCTAGAAAAAAAATTAGAGACTTGCCATGAAGCAAAACGTGTGAAAGGTATCTGTGTGGGAGCAGCACAGCCATATTGTTCATTTTATTGAGGATGGCACAAGAAGGAATATTTTTATGTTGATGGCTTTAGACTCCAGTCCTGCTGGTTGTAAGCATCAAGCCCCACCCCGACCCCCGACCCCTGTGCTACCTCCACCACAAACTCCAGGTTTCCCAAGGGTCAGATGAACCAAGGCCCTTGAGCCAGGAAAATCAGCGTATTTAGGGTTTTCATGGTCAAAAGAGCCACTGACATAGGCCATTAGCAACAACTGGCAAGTTCTCCTACATTGCTATATTATTAACCCTGCATTTGAGATTTGGTAAGAGAAACAGGTTTTGAGAAGGAAAGCAAAGCAAAGCAACAAATTACCCAAGTGTTAACACAGGTGGACATCTTTCATGCAAAGCAGAGGATAAAGCTTTCTTGCTCTTCAGTTTTCTCTCTGGGTATTTCAGTTTATCATGGGAAACCAACCACTCCAATATCCAGTACACAGCACTTGTCTCCAAATGCTGTTGCTGCTAACTCATAACAATATTGTGTATTAATGAGCAGAGTAAAAAAAGATAAACTTCAAACTGTACGTACCTTTTCACTCACTATTATTGGAACAAAGATTGATAAGGAAGTTAAGTTTAAATATTAAATATATATAATATTTAAAATAGTGTTAGTTGCTCAGTCATGTCCCACTTTTTGCAACCCAATGGACTGTAGCCCGCCAGGCTCCTCTGTCCATGGAATTCTCCGGACAGGAATACTGGAGTGGGTTGCCATTCCTTTCTCCAGGGGATCTTCCCGACCCAAGGATGGAACCCAGGTCTCCTGCATTGCAGGCAGATTCTCTAGTGTCTGGAAGTGAGCGTATATTTCACACTTGTAGCACATCTCAATTTGGATGAGCTGCAATTCAAGTGCTCAATAGTCACATGTGGCTACTGGCTACTATGTTGAACAGTGTCGCTCTGGAGATAAATATTAATAATTGATTAATTGTATTAGGAAGAATAAGCCAGAGAGGGTGGAAATCTGAAATTATTTTGAAGGAGGTGAGAGCAAGACTAGACAATTCTTATGAAGAACATTTCTTTATGTGAGAAAACTATAATTATCTTCTAAGCAATGAATCAACATAAAAATTGTTATCCACCCGCAATCTCCTATTATATGCCATTAAATGACCTAGCTTTAAAGGTTTCACTTCTGTCATCGGTAATTTTGGAAGGTATTTAATTTGGGGCAGTAAGTTTGGCTAAATACTAGCACTCCAAATACCTCATATATTCTGTTTTACAAAATGTCTGGTTGGCAGTCTGAATAGGCTGATTCAGTGCCCTAGAGCACGTGGCCTGGTATTGAAACATATGAAGTCTTCCTTGCTAGGGTCCAATTCATGTTGCCATGTAAGATTCATCCATGAAGTGAACCCTGTTGACTTGAGTTTCTTGTCCCACTTCCTCCTGCCTTTGAAAGTATAAAAGACACTAGCAGCCCTAGTAGCCCAAAATGGATTCCCCATCCCAATACTGGCTGGCTAACTTGCAGTGAAAGTAAGTAAAACAAAACAAAACATGAGTCTCTCTGTTGTGCTCATTTTTCAGCATCCTGATAATGAATATTTCCCAAGAGTTATGTAACTATCAAACATGGTTTTCTCAAATGAGACTATGACTTAGGACCAAACAGAAGCTGGGGGCGGGGTGGGGCAGGTGGATCCTACTCCATCTGAAAATCAGAGCATCTGGAAAAGGAGGATGAGATGGCTGGACGGCATCACTGATGCAATGAACATGAACCTGGGCAAACTCCAGGAGATGGTGAGGAGTAGGAAGGCCTGGCGTGCTGCAGTCCGTGGGGATGCAGAGAGTCGGACACGACTGGGCAACTGAACATCAGCACAGTGTCATTGGCCTTTTGGGACCGTAAAGAATCCTATATACTTCCCAAGTCAGCACCCATTCCAGAAAGGGACATCAACCTGATGGTTATGGTTGTGCTAGATGCCAGCGTGTGTCTGCTCCTAATCTTAACTACCCAGGACTTTCTTTTTAAAAAAAAAAAAAGTTATTTGTTTGTTTGTTTGTTTATGGCTGTGCTGGGTCTTTGTTGCTGCGCACAGGATTTTCGCTAGTTGCAGAGAACTGGGACTATTCTCTAGTCGCCATGCTTGGGCTTCTCGTTGCAATGACTTCTCTTGAGCACAGGCTCTAGGGCGTGCAGGCTTCAGTAGTTGTGGCTTGTGGGCTTAGCTGCCCAGCAGCATGTGGAATCTTCCCAGACCAGGGATCAAACCTGTGTCCCCTGCATTGGCAGGTGGATTCTTAAGCACTGACCCACCAGGAAGGCCCCTGCCCAGGACTTTCTTAACACCAGTCCCAAACACGAGTAAGCATCCTTTGCTGCAAACACACCTAAATGCCCTGGCTGTTTCTTGGATTTTCCAACATTCAAGTTGGACCAGGATTTTTCACACAAGTACATTTTAACTACTATAACCAATCCAAGTTTTATAGGCCATAAAGTTGTTACAGAGAAAGCAGAAAGAATATCACAAAAACTTTTAAAAAATTGTGGGAAATATACCATGTGGTAGTGGTTATACTGGTAATTTACTCATTTCCTACGTGCTTCTTACCATTCCTTCTTGTTGATCCAAGTTAGTTCCTTTATTTTATATTCATAGTTTTTCTATTTGCAGTACACTCTTAACGCTAATATTTGCCATGAATATAAACCACCAAGAGGACTTCCCTGGTGGCTTAGAAAAGAAAGCGTCTGCCTAAAATGCAGGAGACCTGGGTTTGATCCCTGGGTTGGGAAGATCCTCTGGAAAAGGAAATGGCAATCCACTCCAGTACTCGTGCATGGAAAATCCCAAAGGACATAGGATCCTGGTGGGCTACAGTCCATGGGGTTGCAAAGAATTAGACATGACTGAGTGACTTCACTTTCACTTTTCTAAACCACCAAGAAAAGTCTGAATGTTAAAGGATATAAACTTGATGGGTTCTTTTATATTCTAAAAATATTGGTACCAGCTGTTTGATGATCTTTATTATTGAGTTAAACCAAATTCACGTTCCTTTTGAAAAGACTGTCATTGATCTATATTCTTGTTATTGTCTTATTACCACCTTCCATACCTGAGTTTCACTCTCCTACTTTTCTAACAAGATCTATAAACGTGGATTTGGGTGGATTTTGAAATGAAGCAAATTTCTTTATTAGTCACACTATTGCAAGGCATTTTGCTTCTATAGACTTGGGATCACATTACTAGGGGGATAAAGTGTGGATCCTGCCTTACAAATGAAGAAGATTGGAACTTTGTGTTTTATCAGAATAGCTTCTGAAACTTTAAATTCCATACTGGGCCTGTTTTGAACCCAAGACTTAAGTGCTACAGGCTTTAAATTTTCTCTTCTTATTCCCTTTTCTAAATACTAACAGCCCCATTTCTTTAGAAACAGTTCTGATGTTTATTGTTTAACTGCATGGTCACACTGTCATGTTATCTAACTGGGCACTTGGAAAGTAGTAGTTCGTCAAATATACTCCGTAACAGTGTAACCCCATGTACACAGCAAATGGAATGCCAGCTTTCGAGAAGCGACTTAGATAAATGTTGTGATAGGCTGATTAAGTTTTAAGGAGGATGTGGGTCTCAATATTTTGAGTTTTCTTGTCCAGTACTGGAGAATTATTGTCCACGCAACACTTTCTTTAGTGCTATATACAAGTAAAGTGTAAAATTGTCAGCATCATTAAGTAGTGGCGTCTCCAGGTTGGTAATGAAAAGTTTTGTGGAATTGTAGTAGAATACTTAAAATCTAGAACAGTGGTTCTCAAAATACTCTAATATTTCAATATTATTAATATTATTAATCTCATAAAACATAGGATGTGGGGGTTTTTTTGCTTGTTTTTTAAATACATAAGCATTCCCTTGGTGCTTGCTGAAGCTGTAGATTCCTTGTGCCCTGAGCGCTGAGCCTTGATTTAGTAAATCTGGACTAATCGCTCTATCAGTCAGGTGCTCATGCTTTGAGGCCTGGTGCAATGATTCTAAAACTTTAAAGCGCTTGCACATGGCATTGGCGTCTTGGTAAAAGGCAGACTGACGTTCAGTAGGTCTAAGGTAGCGCCAAAGGCTTTTAAGTCTGACGCAATTGCAGGCGACGCTTTAAAAACTCCGCCTTTGCCATTCAACGTCCCATGGGTATCTTTGCATTTCCGTCTATACCTAGCGTGCTTTTTGCTTTTGATCATGTCCTTTGAGCTAAGTTTTAAGCACCTTCAAACCTTTCTGTTTGCTCTAATTTTAAATACTTGCCTATCTTGCTTATCTTGTCCGTTTATTTATTTTTCTTCACGTGTATAGATGCGCACCAGTTGCGTCGTGAAGTACGGTCGGCTTTAACACAAGCTCCATATCTCAGAACCACAGCCAGGCACTCCTGCTCCGGGGACCTCGGGGCCATGGAGCTTTCCGACAGTGACCGCCCGGTCAGCTTCGGCTCCACGTCGTCCTCGGCTTCCTCCCGGGACAGCCATGGTTCCTTCGGCAGCAGAATGACCTTAGTTTCAAGCAGCCATCTGGGCTTGTTTCCTCAGGATAAGGAAGCAGGGGCCATAAAACTGGAGCTGATGCCAGCCAGGCCGTTTTCCAGCAGCGAGCTGCAGACTGACCGTGCGGCCGGGCAGCAGAGCGCAGACGAGGGCGGCGAGAGGCAGCCCCGGGCACAGCGCAGAGTGGAAGCCAACGGGGCGACCAAAACGGGGGCCGAATCGGCCACCAGCCCCAAGCTGCTCTATGTGGACAGAGTTGTGCAGGAAATTCTGGAGACCGAACGGACTTACGTGCAAGATTTAAAGAGCATCGTAGAGGTAAGATGCGCTGGGGTGGGGGGGGGGGGGGGGGGGGGTTTAAAGTTTGTCCTGCAGGATCAATATCCCCCGAAATAAAGGGCAAGGAAAGGCTTGCAACAAAGTGCTTCTTAGGAAGCCCGGTGTCTCCTAAGAGGCAGAGATGGTGTGAATGTTTAAACAGATCATCACTTAAGAGGAAGCCCTAGGGCTGTTATCACTGGGTTGAGACCCTCAATGTTTGCATTCATGAATTGATTACGTGTTGGGAGTAAGCCTGATGATATCAGTGCCTACGCTGGTGTGTTGTGTTAGTGACTCCTGCCCCAAAGATCTGTGAGTCTCTGGCAGACAGACAGACAGGATGCAAGCTTCCTCACTTGCAGGTGTCAGGGGTGTGTTGACTGAGCCCCTTGGGTCATCTTCAGCTTTCTCACAGTTGTTTCCTGGTGTCTGGAGCTTCCAAAGCTGCCAGTGCCTGTGTCTCACCTCCAGAGAGGGACTTCATAGGTTTGGGGTGTGGCCTGGGGGTGGGCGGAAGATCCCCAGGTGATTCTTCTGCACAAACAAGCGTGGGAATTACTGTTTGATGCTTGTTTTCTGTGTTGGTTGCTGTTTAGGGGAAGGTGGTGAAAGGGAGAGAAGAACTCTGGACTTGGTCTTAGGTGTTTACCTTTTACTTTTATACTAAAAAAATTTGCGTAAATTATTTGACTCTCTGCAAACTGAACTTAGCTCAGGTACCAGATCCAAGACTCCGGAAATTCAGTTATTAATTTGTTATGATTGTTGTTTCCCTGTATTATTTCTTTTTTAATTTTTATTTTATGCTGGAGTATAGTTGACTTATCCAGTTATTAATTTGACTTTGATTATAGCTAGGTTTTTAAGCATAAAATGATAATTATCAGAACAGTTCAGATGCTAATTCATTCTCAGTGATTTAAAATATTATATTTCAAATTGATGCATTATGAAGCTATACTCCCTACGCTGCCTGGTACTATCCCAGGTTCTTTCATGTGTTAGTGCCCATTTCCTGTTTTAGATTTTTAATCTAAAATGTGTTTCAGAATAAACTGGAATATTTGCTGATGAGGACATTCTCCACCAAACACATACACTCTTATAGCTTTAGGGGAAAAAAAATTCTAGGACACAATTGTGTTTTCAGTCCCACAAATGATCAAACCAGACAGTCTTCTAAAAATAGTTATGACATAACTTCCCAGTAAAAATAGAAAAAAATCAATTGATGTTCAACCAAAACAATATGTGATACCAAATGTAGAGTAAACCAGGCCAATTGTTTCTTGAATTTCAACAATGATGTCATTTGTACTTGAGAAGAAATACCTGTGAAACTGCCAAAATTTGTGAAACCTCTCAGGAAATTTATGGTTGTCAAAGCTTTCTTTGGCCTGTTTTTCTTTGTTTCTTACTTGGAAACTTTACCACTTCATCGAAACTCGCCATACCAACAGAGAAACCTTTAGTGTCTGAGCTGGAATTAACACTTGTTTATTTCTGAGACCAGTTAACAAACTTCAGGTGAGAAGAAATACAATAAGAGATCTATGAAAGAAAATAGGTTAAAACAGGATTTTTTGCTTCAATAAAATACCTTAAATTTTTTTTATTTTCTAACAGTTTCAGCAGAAGTTTTATTCTAAACTGTACAAATATTCTTGCCTTTTTTTTTTCCCCTTATCAATAAATTAGCCATGTTTTGCACTATGGGTTGGTGGACTTTTGCTATAAAGGACCAGATGGTAACTCTTTTCGGCTTTCTGGGCCATAAATTGTCAATCCTAACTGTTCACTTCTGCCACTATATCCCAACAGCAGCCCCAGCCTCTACGTCAGTGAAAGGGTGTGGAAGTTCAAGGAAAACTTTAGGGCCGTTTTTGACCCAAGGACCATGGTTTGCCAAGCCCCGTATTTGCTTATAAATCTATGCTTTCATTTCATCAGCTGTGAAATGAGACTAATAAACGATACCTGCCTAATAGGGTTGGTGTTATGATAATTAGATAATATATGAAAAGCTCATACAACAGTGCCTGGCACGTGGTAAGCAAGTAATAAGTGGAAACACTTATCATCTCAGGCCTCTTCTGAATTTGCTGGCTGAGACTGAGCACCATTTATAGCTGTCTTATGTCTTATCTGAAGTCTTTTACAAAAATAAATAGATTTAGTAATACACTACAGTAGAAATTTCATTAGGAAAGAGTAATTTTTAAGTGGGTGATTCCTACATTATTATTTTGAAGGCAATTGGATTATTTATAAAGAACCCAGGGAGAATCTAATGTGACACATAATAGGGAGAAGAAAGATGGAGGGTGTTGGGAAGGAGGGTGGTTGGAAGAAAACGTCCCAAATAAAGAGGGAAGCACCTGGGCAGGAAGAAGATGCCGCTTTGTTCAGGAAGTCTCTGGAATGCTTTGAGTCCCTTCCCCTCCCCACCTAGAAAAGTGCAGAATCTCTTCAGATCACAATTGGTCACTGCAGCCTCTTCTTCACACACTTTTGTACGTGACCACCTCTCTTTCTCAAGATCACAATTTTCACAGAATGGTTAGATTCGTTTTACGTAGTTCTTTGCTTTATGGAGGCCTCCAGGTGGCGCCAGTGGTAAAAGTCCACCTGCCAATGCAGAGACATGAGTTCAATCCTTGGGTCAGGAGGATCCCTTGGAGTAGGAAAGGGCAACCCATTCCAGTATTCTTGCCTGGAAAATTCCATGGACAGAGGAGTCTGGCAGGATACAGTCCGTGGGGTCACAAAGAGTCGGACACGTCTGATCATGTACCCCTCCTTTATGGAGTATAACCAATTATTTTCCACCTTGCAGCAACTTTACCCAATAAGGACTGTTATGAGTATTCTTTTAAAACACAAGATGTCAACGCCTTTAAAAATCTGTTTTCCTTAATCCATTTCCAATCCGTTTTTAAAATTCTGTAGCTGATTTCTTTAGTAGCTTTGATTTTTCAAGTGCAGAGTTAAATGGAGAAAAGGCTACTTAGTAACAACCTACCATCATAAGTTCTCACCACACAAAGGGAGTTTGTTAGTTGACTTTCTAAGCAAGAATTATTTCTGAAGAAAAACCACGTAATTGTTTATAGAGATAACTGGGAAGTTGTTTTTCACTTACACAGTAGCATAGTTTCAAACTGTCTGAGCAAATGAGTGATAATCTTCAGTCGTGTCCAACTCTTTGCAACCCCCTGGACTTAGAGCCTGCCAGGCTCCCCTCTCCATGGAATTCTCCGGGCAAGAATACTGAAGTGGGTTGCCATTTCCTTTTCCAGGGTTCAGACTGTGCACTCTGCTTTCTTGAGTTCCCACTAATGAATGGCCTTCAGTAGTCATTCTTGGTTGTATTAATTTCCCTTTGTTAGATTTTATCTGTAGTGTATCTTATCCATACATATCCTCACCACTCAGGTTTATATTTTGTCCTTAGAATTTATAAACAAATATTTTTGTGAAAGGCCATTGATATATACTCTGATTTAAAAGATGTTAACACAGTATGCCTTGGTAGCTCAATACGGTACCACATAGTATCCGAGTAGCTTATTTCTGAGAAGAGATCCTGCTCACACATTATCTGGGCAATAGAATTCTCAGCTGTTGGCGATAATGCAAAGAAGAATGTATGTCTTTCACTACAGAAAGACATTGTATTAAAATCTTTCCCAAATATATAGGATTTTTTTTTAAATTTCCCATGCCATTTAGGAATTAAAAAATGAATTCTGAAGATTTAACTGAGAAATGTTATTGTTCTTATTGCTTCTGGTCTTCATCGCAGGCCTTTTCTCTGTCCGCTCCATTCCCTCCCCATGGCAACTCCCTCCTCTGCTCCTTTGCCTGACATCCTAGTAATTTGCTTTTGTACACTTGACATTTTAGAGAGAGGTGAGGTCTTGACTATCAACCATACTGAGAGAAACAAGAGAGCTGTTATTTCCATTTCTATATATGGCTCCTACTAGCATTCACAGATAAAATGAGATAATAACTATGAAAGCTAGTTTTAAAAGTTAAAAGTAAAATCGCCAGTGATACAATTTGTGAAGAGAGAGAAATTCATAGCTGAAAAGTAGGAAATAAGGGTTTCTTTCATGTTTAATAGGATCTTAGATTGACTGACCAGAGATTCTCATGGGCAGAGTGGGTTTCTTTAATCTTTCTAAATGATCTATAAAAGAGCCTTTGACAGCCTCATGAGACTTGGCCCTGGATATAGTTCATGGCCTGTTTTAACCTTTTATGAAGGGTTTTAAATAGTTCATAACATTATCTAATACTGTGTAATTAGAAATTATATGCCTATTACAAAATAGGATCTTTGAAATATAAGAAATGCTAAATTAAATCATATTTGGGGATGTTGAGGACATGTGCATTTAGTGAGGGGAAAGTAGGTAAAATATTAAAAGTAACATGTGAGTTTATTTTTTTCTATCATATTCTAGAAAGTTAAAATCCTTTTTCAAGCACAGTTATCCATACAGTGTGCTAAAAAGCTAAGAAGTTATTATTATAGCCTTGCTGCATAAAATTTAAAGAACCACAGCCTTAAGCAATCCTTGTTAAAAGCATTCAGCCTTGTTCAAAAGCTGTAGCTGCACAAGGATTAGGCTGTTGAGCTCCAACCTCCAGCTCTCGTATTTCTTGATCGACATGAACTCTTTGTTTATCGTGTGATTGTACAGACAGTTGGAGAAGGAAAGGGCAATCCACTCCAGTAGTCTTGCCTAGAGAATCTCGTGGACAGGGGAGCCTGGTGGGCTGCTGTCCATGGGGTCAGACAGAGTCGGACACGACTGAAGTGACTTAGCATGCATGCATGCATTGGAGAAGGAAATGGCAACCCACTCCAGTATTCTTACCTGGAGAATCCCAGGGACAGAGAAGCCTGGTGGGCTGCCATCTATGGGGTCACACAGAGTTGGACAGGACTGAAGCGACGTAGCAGCAGCAGTACAGACAATGTTAGGATAAGGTGGACGAGAAGAGAGATGCTTTTCACCCACTTAGTGACATGAAACACATTGAACACAATTCTGCCTGTTCCCATAGCTTAGAGAAGAGGCTGCCCTTAGCACCAGAGGTATCCACTAGCTGGAAGGCGAATTGTCTTACACTTGGGAAGTGAGCCTTTCCCAGATCTGTGCAGAGTGAATGAAGGAACCCAGTGATCAGGCCCAGGAAGTCTGTGCTGTGCCTTAACTATGGACCCTGCCTAAAGACTTAGCTTTTAGGCTGGTGAGGTGCTAAGACCTGGATAAGATGAAATCTGAGTGGGTTTTTGTCCTGAGCCACCTCTCAGAGACAACACTATCGAACTTGGAGGTGTTTTCTCTTGAAGCCTGGTTTGATTCAGCTGAAGAGAGAAGATGGTTTGGTGTGGAAAGGTCAGTTCATAGCTCTGCTACTCCTCTCCCTTGGCAATGAAAGGATGGCTTTACATGGGTGTTCCCTGGACCAGCCACAGCTGCTTAGGATACTTGACAAGAAGAGAAAAGTTTTGAACCAAGGGAGGAGGCTGATGAGATGTCATTGCTTTTATTGTCTTTTTACTTGCACATGTCCTCACTCAATACTTTCCCTGCAGTTTAAATAACATTTATTAAACTGACACTTTTTATGAGGTTCCTTCAGACTAACATTTCTTGAATACTGAGGGAATTGTGTGTTCAATGCTAGAGTGTAGGACTTGGCAGGGATTGTTTTTAACGAAGGCTTGTTACGTGGGTGGATTTAATAAAGTGCTTACACTGTAGTACTTGGCACATTTTAATGTACTTTTTCTTTTACATGGCATTTGAGCACTTTTATTTGAATGTGTCTCTTTATTTTTCCTTCCAGGGGCTTTTCTCATATTGGGTGAATGAGATCTTTGCTAAAACCATTTGAGGTCTATGGTAATTTTGAAGCAAACCTGCTAAGTAGTTTTAGGCTTATGTATTGGGTTGGCCAAAAAGTTTGTCTAGGTTTTTCTATAACATAGGAAACCTGAATGAACTTTTTGGCCAAGCCAATAGGAGTTGTTCGTCAAATAGCACATCTAACCACTGTATATAAGCCCCTCAAACTTCACTTTGACTATTTGTTTCCATGCCTCTTTGTTGCTCTTATGCCCCCTCCTTCCTTGCTCTACCCCACTGTCACCTCTTGCCACCTTAACAATGACAGAAACTTAGAAGGTAAGAACATAGTGATTTTGAGTATTCATCTCCTCTACTGGTAGCAGCCTAATATTGGGGGTGAAGGTGGGGGAGGGGCCTGGCTTTTTATGTCTTTTGTCCATTCTGTTCATACCTTCTGATTAACTGCTGCTGCTGCTAAGTTGCTTCAGTCGTGTCTGACTCTGCTTGACCCCATAGACGGCAGCCCACCAGGCTCCCCTGTCCCTGGGATTCTCCAGGCAAGAACACTGGAGTGGGTTGCCATTTCCTTCTCAAATGCATGAAAGTGAAAAGTGAAGGTGAAGTCACTCAGTCATGTCCTACTCAGAGACTCCATGGACTGCAGCCCACCAGGCTCCTCCGTCCATAGGATTTTCCAGGCAAGAGTACTGGAGTGGGTCGCCATTGCCTTCTCCGGATTAACTGCTAGTGAACATCAAAACTAGCTCAACGTGGACAGCATTTAGTAAAAGCAAAGTGAGTGGAGGTGTGTAGGGTTGCTGTGCAAAGGTTGTTGTTGACTGTTCACAAGAGTTCATGTATATTAATAAATGATGTCAGTTTATTCCCTCCAAATGGTTCTAGCCCAGATTTTGAGTCAAAACCTAGGAAAATTATTCAAAATAATTATATAGGTCAGGTTCTCCTGGGAGCATGGTAGATAGAAACCTTAAACTTGGTGATGACACCCACCACCTCAATGAATCTGAATAGCTGTAAACATACTACGTGGCTACTACTTCTAAATTTTCTAGCTATATACCTTAATAGCAACAAAAATACTAAAACATAACATTAACAGCAGCTTGTATTTGGATGCTTACTGGATTTCAGGCACTGAATTAAGCAGTTACAGCCTCACCCACAGCCCCACTATGTGGGTACTATTATAATTTTCTTATTTTTAGCACAAGAATATTGCATGTACAGAGAGTAAAGGAACTTGTCTAAGGTTTGTAAATGGTTAGTGGTGAAACAGGAACTGGAATGTTAGGTTTCACTCCAAAGGCCTCATTTACTACTACATTGTTATTGCAAATCTCCCCTTAGAGTCTAGCAGAGAGCTCAAAGGTTTGGTCGTCTTCCTAAGCTCTCTGGAGCAGGGTGTTGCAACAGCAACATGGTAGACATTCAGGACTGGATAGTGCTTGGTTATGAGGGATAGTCGTGTGTCCTGTAGGATGTTAGCATCAAACATGGCCTCCGCTCACTAGATGTAAGTAGAACCACCACCATCCCCACTCATGACAACCAAAACTGTTTCTAGACATTGCCATATAACCCCCAAGGGACAAAATTCCCTTGGCTGAGAAACACTGTTTTAAAAATTTGGAAGGCATAGTGTATAAGTGTAAGTAAAGCCACAGTAACAAATCGGCCCCCCAATTTAGTGATGTAATACAACAGAAGTTTCTCCTTTCACAGTCATGTATGTGTGTGTTCCGGTTAGTGGACACCATGCCATTCCATGCACCAATTGATAGAAGGCAGGGGAAGGAGAGTTTTTGAGACAAGTGTAGAAATGGCTTACCTCTTCTCTCATTCCACATCAAGCTATAAATTTGGAGATATAGTCTGTGTGCCCAAAGGAGGAAGGAAACATTTTTGTGAACAACTGCCAGTGTCTACCATGTATTATATTGGATTCAAAAGTTCATTCAAGTTTCTTCATAAGATGTTCTGGAAAAATCCAAATGAACTTTTTGGTCAACCCAATATGTAACTGCAATATTCTCATTATAAAAACCTATACCCGGCATCCCACCACTAAAGGTAAAAATAAAAAATACATAAGGAAGAAAGCAGGAAAGATCTTGATGATGCTTACTGCCAAGTTTATAGTTAACTCTCTCTACTAAATAACTCTATGCTGCTGCTAAGCTGCTAAGTCGCTCCAGTCGTGTCCGACTCTGTGCAACCCCATAGACGGCAGCCCACCAGGCTCTGCCGTCCCTGGGATTCTCCAGGCAAGAACACTGCAGTGGGTTGCCATTTCCTTCTCCAAAATAACCCTATAGAATGTTTTAAATGGAATTCTTCATTTAGGACTTAGACTAAGATGTACCTTCCCTTATTCCTCTCTCCCCTCTTACACATTTCCATCACCTCTACCTCCTCTCTCTCTCTCCCTTTTTTCCTAACTCCCCACCCTCTTTTGTTTTTGTAGTTTTTCCTATCCATATGACCTGTCAATAGGGCTCTTTGGAATTTTTGAACACAGGTGGTACTATCAATATTTCAGTTTAAGAAGAGGGCTGCTGGGTCTAGCATAGTTCAAGGCAGGAATTGTGCTTCTTTGCTTGTCTTCTGGAAACATTTTGAGTAGACTGGAATCAATGAGAATAATGGACTAATGCCAGCATACCCTGAACAGAATGATCATGCTCGGAAGCCACACTGATAAAGTTTATAAGAAAATGTAATACCCTCCTTCTCACTGCCCTGCCTTTGTTTTAAACTCATTTCTGTAGTCACTCTGAGAAGCCAAAATGAGAATTGTGAACACTTAAAGAACAAGTAAACAATGGAAAACCTAATGGTTGAAATTGTTATAATACATTTATACATACACAGTAATCTTAGGCCTTGCACACTTGCACACTCTAAATCAGGTGACATCATTATGGATGGTTTCCATAAGAAAGTCAAAGTGAACGTTGCTCAGTTGTGTCCAACTCTTTGCGACTCCATGGACTATATAGTCCATGGAATTCTCCAGGCCAGAATACTGGAGTGGGTAGCCTTTCCCTTCTCCAGAGGATCTTCCCAACCCAGGGATCAAACCCAGGTCTTCCACATTGCAGGTGGATTCTTTACCAGCTGAGCCACAAGGGAAGCCTTGTAGAAGTCAACTTTCATCTTTCCAGAGGTGAACATGGAGAAAGTAAATTTGCCATTGATAAATAGTGGTCTATTTATGCCATTAACCTTTACATTTTTCAAATTACTAAGAACTTTATACAATAGCATAATGAACATCAGTTGGTATACTAGTAATAATTATGGATTTAGTGATGTTCTCATTGTCTCCTTGAGAAATACTAAACCTCAGGTAATAGTCACCCTTGAGTGCCTGACATTCCTGACTTATGACTTGCTTCTTTTTTTTTTCTTTTTAGATTTTTTTGTGGCTTGCTTCTTGAAGCTTGGGTCTAGAATACTTCAGGTCAGTCTAAGGATTTACAGGGTATTGGAGGCCCTAGAGTCCAGCTTTGTTGGATATTCTTACCATGTTTCAAGAGTTCATGATCTCAGAATAGATTATAGTTATTTAATATAGTTAAATATATTATAGTTTTTAGCTTCCATATCACATGTCTAAGACCCAAGAAAGAGAGTACAGTTGCTATAGAAAAGAGCAATATGAATTTCAAGTGCCTACGATCAATTTTGCTATAATTTGACATATATGCTTTTAAAAATCACTGAACTTGCAAAATCATATGAGGGGAAAACGGGGGAAAATAGATTCCAGGTGCAACACTCAAAACATCAGTGACACATCGAAAAAGGAACAAATGGAGGCAGTTTTATACGTGTTAAATGGTTAAGAACTAAATCCTACTATAGTAAATATGATACTTCAACTTAAAAAAAAAACATGAAATTTCTTGTGGGAGCCACCTGGTACCCACAGCTGCCACCCCCTGTAGGAGAAAGAGAATAAAGGGAAGCAGGAGACAGAGTGAGGAAAAAAGAACAATAAAGAGGAGAAAGAACAGAAAGGGGAAAATATAAAAGAGGCTAAAAAGAAGGAGAGAAAAATTAAGGACAGAAGAAGTTGCGTGCAGGGTTGTAGTCTGAGTTATAAAGTAGGGTTCAGTTCAGTTCAGACCTGACATCAATGCAAAACTGACACCCCTGGCATGGATGGGTATGGCTTTAACAAGGTATGCAGGTGGACTGAGGCGGCTGGTAGGTGTTTGAGCTGTATGTGTGTGTGTGTGTGTTTGTATTCCTCTGATGCTCTCTGGAAGTGGCTACGCTTTTCTGTGTTCACCTGGTTTTTTTGTTTGTTTTATTGTGAATGCAATCCTGCCTAAGCAAAATTCAGAAATTTGAATTAAGTTCAAGTTACTCCCTAGTATATTAATCATGTGGGAACAAATTCCTGCTTTCAAAGCAAATGTTAAAGCAGAACTAACTGTACTTACTTCTTGAGTGTTATGACTTGATACAAATAGGTCTCACCTCTCCCCTGTCCCCTTTGTTCAGACCAGAAGATTAAAGAACACCATACCTGTTGTCAAAAAACATGATCTTCCATCCCTAAAGCACTTTTTACTTCCGCCCTATAAGAAAAAAATGGTTCAAAAGAATTTCAAGCTGTCTTAGCAATTTGAGAGTTTATTTCTGAAAACTAACAAGTAGATTTTTTTTATCCAAATCTTGGACCAACAAATATGATTATTTGAAAAAGCAAATAGTTGTGGATTTTTCAAAACTGTCACTGAAAAGATTTTCACAATTTGGTCAAATACTCCTACACAAGTGATAACCCTTGCTGTCTTGCTGTTATTCAGTCACTAAGTTGTGTCCAACTCTTTGTGACCCCATGGACTACAGCACGCCAGGCTTCTCTGTCCTTCACTGGCTCCTGGAGTTTGCTCAGATTCATATCCATTGAGTCAGTGATGCCATCCAACCACCTCATCCTCTATTGTCCCCTTCTCCTCTTGCCCTCAACCTTTCCCAGCATCAGGGTCTTTTCCAATGTGTTAGCTCTTTGCATCAGTTGCCAAAGTATTGGAGCTTCAGTGAATATTCAGGGTTGATTTCCTTGACGATTGAAACTTCTGTTACACCAAGGAGATTTAAGGGGTAAATATTTGTGTGTTTATGCCATTAAAATTAGAGTGTTTTCCATCTACACATGCATATTCTGAGTTAGACAATGTATTAAAGGACACACTTACTTACAGACATAACTGAGGACATTCATTTCTTTTGTGAGATCAAGCTCTTAGAGAAATACCTGCAACTAAAAAGTCCCTTCCCATTCTTCCAGCTTTTCTTTTAAGGCAACATTTTGATTTCTAATGAAAAGGTATTTCAAAAACTTCAGTTAACTCAAGTGATTGAGTAGCTATTATTACTCGTCTGCTAAAGAACTGCTAATATATTTCAAAGACTGCCTGTGGGCAGAACTCTACTGAAGATTTGCTAAAACAGGTTGTGTTCATTTGGGGGTAGAATTATGTTGCCTTTTGGGTGTATGCCATCTTGAATATGCAGTTATACTGAGTGGGTAGAAAATTACAGAATTCAGGAAATTGTGTTCTAAACAAACCAACCTTCAGTTGGGAGTAGTTTCCCATGGCTGAAAGTTTCTTCCAAAGAAAAATGTTGTTTGTGAAACTAAACATCAAAGAATCAACCCAGGTCATTTGACAAGCCTGAAGCAAGTTGATGTCAAAGCAACCCTGCTCTGTAACACCTAGAAAAAGAGGCAGCTTGAACTGATGCGAGGTTTGCCAGCCTACATAGTTCAGTAGTTAACTATTTTCTGATCACTTATGTTTTCAGTTTCTCCTCTGAGCACCAAGGATACTCTGCCACTTAAGGCTGATAGCATTGTTCTCTATAGCAGTTCACATGGAATGTTTTATATCTTTTTAAACCTGGTCAAATATACATGACATGTATTAATAGTAACCATTTCAAGTATACAATTCAGTGGCATTAGGCACACTGACGTTGTTGTACACTGAACTACATAACCAATACCATTATTCATCTTGAGAATGTCCGACTCTTTGAGACCCCATGGACTATAGCCCTGTCCATGGGGTTCCCCAGGCAAGAATACTGGAGTGGGTTGCCATTTCCTCCTCCAGGGGATCTTCCCCACTGAGTGATCAAAGCCTGGTCTCTTCCACTGCAGGCAGATTCTTTACTGCTGAGCCACCAGGGAAGCCCAAGATATACATGACATGTATTACTTTAGCCGTTTTAAGTGAATGATTCAGTGACATCAAGCACACCGACACTGTTGTGCATTGACTGTATAACCATCACCACCATCCATCTTGAGCACTTGAGAACTTTTCTACCACCCCAAATTGAAACTGTGCACCCATGAAGCAATACCTCTTCATACCCTCTTCCCTCAAGCAATTCTTTTTTGTTTTAAAAAAGTGTAGAATACACATAATATAAAATTTACTGTTTTAACCATTTGTAAAGGTATATCGTAGGTGACATTAAGTACATTCACAGCGTTGGGCAACCAGTCTCTAGAATTCTTTTCATCTTGTGAAACTGAAACTCTGTCCCTGTTAAACAGTAACCCCCCCTCCTCCCCTTCCTTCAGCTACTGATAACCACCATTCTACTCTCTGCTTCTATAAATTTGACTCCTCTATACTTCACATGAGTGGAATCATACAGTACTTGTCCTTTTGTGACTGTTTTTTTCACTGAGCACAGTGTCTTCAGGGTTCATCCTTCTCTATATAGCACATGTGGAGAAGGCAATGGAACCCCACTCCAGTACTCTTGCTTGGAAAATCCCATGGACAGAGGAGCCTGGTAGGCTGCAGTCCATGGGGTCGCTAAGAGTCGGACACGACTGAGCGACTTCACTTTCACTTTTCACTTTGATGCGTTGGAGAAGGAAATGGCAACCCACTACAGTGTTCTTGCCTGGAGAATCCCAGGGATAGGGGAGCCTGGTGGGCTGCCGTCTCTGGGGTCGCACAGAGTCGGACACGACTGAAGCGACTTAGCAGCAGCAGCAGCATATAGCACATGTCAGAATTTTCTTCCTTCTTAAGATTGAATAACATTCCAGTGTATGTCTATATAGCATTTTGTTTCTCCATTCATCTATTGGTGAATACTTAGATTGCTCCAAATAGCACAGAATTTTTTATTAAGTAGAAATCACACAGTTTTGAACTGGAAAATAACTCAAAAGTCTTAACTGACTGTGGATTCCGAAAGGGTGAAGTGTTTTGGTTAGTTTTCTACTTCTAGCAGTCAGCATTGCCTTTGACACTTAAGAGGCCATTAGTAGGTATTTGCTGAATGAATTACCAAGTTCTACACAATTGTTCTTATTGGTGAGGAAATAGAGATGCAGAGAACCAAGTGATTTCTCCAACTGAATCCAAATCTTAGTTCTGGCATCTACTACCTTTGATCTTGAACAATTATTTAATTTCTGTAACCTGCAGTTTCTTCTTCTTAAAATGAGGTAAGAGCTATTGTGTACCTCATAGAATGTTGTGAGGACAAAAGGAAGTAATGCCTGTAAAAATAAAAAAAGAAGGTCGCTCAGTCATATCCAACTCTTTGCGACCAGTCCATGGAATCTCCAGGCCAGAATACTGAAATGGGTAGCCTTTCCCTACTGCAGGGGATCTTCCCAACCCAGGGATCGAACCCAGTCTCGCACATTGCGGGTGAATTCTTTACCAGCTGAACCACAAGGGAAGCCCAAGAATATTGGAGTGGGTAACCTATTCCCTTCTCCAGCGGATCTTCCCAACTCAGGGATCAAACTGGTATCTCCTGCATTGCAGGTGGATTCTTTCTTTATCAGCTGAGCTATTAGGGAAGCCCAAAGTACTTTCCTGAGTTCGATGCCTGTAAAGTACTTTCCGTAGACCTGGCATAGCATAAACTCTCAATAGATGCAAGCTGGTCAAGCCCCAGACCCTGCAGCTAAGTATTGGCAGTGCCAAGACTATACCCATTACATTTAGAAACAATTGGAAAAACACAGGAAGCATTTACTGGGTGCCCCTTACTGTGCCAAATAAGGAGAATTCTCATACATACTTGTTAATGAAAATTCTGAAAACACTTTACTTTCACTACTTAGTTTTCTACATCTCAGTCACTGATGAGGATGAAATTGACATGGACACGTGAAGGGCAGAGCTTGTCTCTCCTGCATCCAGCCACCGCATAGTGTAGACAAAACCAGAGCAGTGGTACAGAGGGCAGGTGGGAACGATTAAGATCACTTCCTGAGCAATTGCTTGGGACATGTCTAAAGCAAACTGTGGAATTATCCTTTTTTTCCTCTAGCACAGATATAGGTAGCTTTTTGAGGATGAGAAATTGTCTCCTGTAAAACCAGAGAGTCAGGGCTAGTCCACTTATGATAAGTAAAAGAGCAGCTGATGCTCTTGGACCCCTTCTTGTCAACTCCTGTTCTGAAGTTGGAACTTGCTCTGAAGTTCCAGGTCCTAGTTGGAAAGAAAGAAGGTAAAGAAAGTTACTGACAAATTGTGTAAATTTACTTAATATTCAAAATTACCTGGAATATTCTAGGTACTAGTTTTGGCAAGAAAATTCACTAGAGTAGAATCCCCACTTCAAAGACAGGACAGAGTAAAACATCATAAACATCCTTTATGAGAAACACACAATTAACTGGTCATCAGTGAGATTTATACCAAGGATAGTAAGCCCCCATAAACAGGTTCAAAGGGGCAGATAATAATAGAATAATTTAAGCAATTAAGAGCTATCACCTAAGAAATCTGGTTAGGAAGAGCAACTTAAAAGTAGGATTTTTTTCAAAAGAGGTAATATATTTATACATATAACTGCTTCACTTTGCTGTACAGCAGAAACGAACACAACACTGAAAAGCAACTATACTCCAATAAAAAAAATTTTTTAATAAAGAAAAGAAAAAAATAAATAAAAGAAGTATTTTTCTAGGGACTTCCCTAGCGGTCCAGTGGTTAAAACTCTGCTTCCAATGCAGGGAGCATGGGTTCAATCCCTGATTGGGGAACTAAGATCCCACATGCCATGCAGCATGGCCAAAAGATTTTTTTAAAAAAAGAGGGTGCACCCTGGATTAATAAAATCTGTCTGAAACTCTATAGGTGACATCACTTTTTCTTAAAGCTCTGTTTATCCCAATAAGCAATCAACATGAGCCCACTGTCCAAAAGGCATTTTTTTCCTTTGTTATAAAGAGAATAATAGACATTGAAAGGCAACACAAATTACCCCACCCACCCCATCCCCTGTGATGAAATAATGAAAATGAAGAAAATCTAAAATCTGCTAGAACTGACTCTAAATCCTGACTCTGCCATCTCTCTTTGTGATCTTGGATAAGTTACAAAACTTTTCTAAGTTTCAGATTTTCACCTTAAAATGGGAATAATAGGACTGTTGCAAAATAAGACTATCCATGCAAAATGCTAGCACAGTGATAGGCAAATAGTAAGCTCTCAAATGAGAATAATGATGATTATTGTTAATATACTTAGTATTATTTGGAAAGGCCAGTAATTTCTGGTACATTAAAAGTATCATGGTATTGTTCTTGCTAATCTATGCTGAAACTGAAGCTCCAGTATTTTGGCCACCTGATGTCAAGAACCAACTCATTGGAAAAGACTCTGATTCTAGGAAAGATTGAAGGCAAAAGGAGAAGTGGGCAGCAGAGGATGAGATGGTTAGATAACATCCAGACTCAATGGACATGAATTTGAGCAAGCTCTAGGAGATAGTGAAGGACAGAGGAGCCTGGCGGGCTACAGTCCATGGGGTGGCAGAGTCAGACACAACTTAGCGACTAAACAACAACAAAATCTATGTTGAGGTATTTCTGAAAATTATTTAAATTTTGAAATTTAAAAAGGGTATATCTTGCAATTTTTAGTTTATCTGCTATGCTTCCATGCAGTTGGAGTTCACAGGCCTGCTAGAGCTGCAACGGCAGAATGAAATTATTTTCAGAGTTTTGGTTCGAGGGAAGTTAAACTGAGATTGATTTAATGGATAGAGCACTGGTCTCAGCTCGGTCTCATGCTAATAGTCAGCCATGTGCCCATGGACAACCAACCGGGCTGACCTCCCCTTCATCCTCAGTAAATGACTCTAATTCAACAAGCCAAAATCTAAAGATGACTAGAAGTCTCATCTTCTCCAGCCTCAGCTCTCAAGAATGTAACTAGGAAATAAGTGAGTCCTTTGAGCGGCCAAAATAGATATTTCAAACGCCAAACAGTAAATCTTGTGTCCTGACCCAAAAAGAGGCCCCTCTCACTGTGAGCCTATTTACTCTACATGTTTAAAATAAGCTTAGTGAGAGCATTTCCTGGCAGTCCAGTGGTTAGGACTCCAAGCTTTCACTGCAGAGGGCCCAGTTCAGTGCCTGGTTGGGGAACTAAGATCCCACAGGCCTTGCAGCCCAGCCAATAAATTAATTAATTAAATAAGCTTAATTATTTGGTTTCCTAACCCACAGCAAGAGGATGGTGGGGGCAGAAGGAGTGGATGTGATTGCACTGAAGAGCCAGAGGAAGAGCTCCTTAAAGTACATGAATTAACATAGGACCGTTTAGAGTGGTGCAAACCCATCTTATCCCCCTGGTGAGTTTCACTTGTGAATTATGCCCCAGAGCATAACCAGGGTCCTCACTGATGAACCTGAGTAGCCAGAACTTTATTATGTTTGTTATAGCATCTAAAATATATTGCCTGGTTCCTGGTCTTCATAAACAAAGTGATCTTTTAATTATGATAATTGACTTTTATTGAAATATAATTGGTTTACAGTATTGTTTCAGGTATACAGCAAAGTGATTTAGATTATTTTTTTTTCAGATTATTTTTCATTATAAAATAGTGACTGTAGTCTCCTGTGCTGTACGTCAGACTGTGTTGTTTTTTTGTATATAGTAGTATGCATTATGTTAATCCCAAACTCCTCATTTATCCCTCCCTGACAACTCCCCCTACCCCACTTTCTCCTTCAGTAACCATAAATTTGTTTTCCATGGCTGTGAGTCTGTTTCTGTTTGGACTTAAATGTTTTCCACTGTTGTTAACTGTACATAACATAAAGTTTACCTCGTGTAAATGTACAGTTCAGTGGCAGTAGACACATACACAAAGTTGTACAATCATCACCACTATCCATTTCATCCCAAAAAGAAACTCTGTGCCCATTAGACAGTAACTCCCCAGGCCCCTTTCCCCAGCCCCTGGCAACCTCCTGTCTACTTTCTGCTATGAATTTGCTAGAATCAAGCAATAGTTGTCCTTCTGCATCTGGGTTCCTTCACTTAGCGTAATGTTTCCAAGGTTCATCCATGTATTTAGCATGTGTCAGAATTTCATTAATTATAATTAACTTTTAATTCTTAGAGGAAATTTTCTATAACTGATCCCTTAACAAAAGTGAGATGACCCTTTATAAAAAGTGAGTCTTGTCCTTACTGTGTAAGGAGGGCCTGATGAGAAATTATAAGCATCTATCCAACCCAAAGCAAAATGGAGTACTTGTCCTAAATGTGAAGATTTTTGTTTCATTAAACTAATATGAAAGAATTCATGGTGATTTTTGTGCTTAAATCATGGGCACACACATACACACACAACGCAAAGTAGGTCACATAAAAACTGGAGCGAAGCCACAGTCTAAATCTTTGGTTTCAAACGGCAGAATCACTTTGAGGCAAAATTATTCCTGTTTTCTCAGAATGCTACTTGAGGACATTGTGGGGTGTGTGTGTGTGTGTGTGTGTGTGTGTGTGTGTGTGTGTGTGTGTGTGTTTGGGGGAGGCAGAGTGAGCCATTCTTTTAAAAAAACACTTTAAGATATTTTCTTCTGAAACAAGCCTTTTTTTTTTCTCTTTGGACCAAGGAGAACTGCTACAACTGTTCCCTCAGTTTTATAATGGGGCTTAAAGTTAAGCTGTTAACCTTTAAGTGGGAGATGAGTCGGGATGCGACCGCCACTCTGGCCACTGGGGCAGCCTACAATCAACACAGGATGGCTGAAAAGACTGCGCTTTTGTCCTGTTTTCCATAAAGCCCTGTATAAATCACTCAGTCCAGGGGGCTGTATACGGCCTTGTAAATGGGGTTCCCAATGCAAATGCATATAGAAAAAAGGGTGAGAGTTAATCTACTTTTGATGAAGGAAGCGTTTCAGGAGGTAGGTGGGCGGGAAGATAGTCAAAAAGGAATGCAAGAGTTTAGGATCCTTTGTCATCCTTGAGAGGCCCTGCTGTATAAAGGCTGTCCCTGAGATGGAGGGGAGGGGAGGGAGAGAAAGAGGAACTGGGTTGGGTTACATCTAGTACAACTTTTGCCACTTGGAGAGCTTGTGGGAGATCTGCCAGGGACTCGGTTAACCCTTTCTTTCCGAGTTCTGCTTTGCCCAAGCAACAGATGGACCAGGTTCACAGGAATTCACTCTGCAGCCATTCAGCTGGGAAAGCTTACAACAGAAACTCTGGCCATTGTTGACATCAGTTTTGTGGGACAGAGGGAGCTGCCAAGAGATTTTTAGAGCCCTAGGCATTGATTCCTCGGGCTTCCTTTATCATGGAATTATAAATGTGAATGCTCTGGCGAGTACCTGACCCAGACTGGGGATGGGAGGATCAGAGCGAGATTCCTGGAAGGAGGAGTCAGCCAGGTTAGGACAGCAGGGGATAGTCTTGGCCTTAAGAAAGGAATGTGTAATGACGGTCACCCATGAGAAGACAGGGCACGTTGCCTCTCGCTCTCTCTCAGTTCTAAGTAACAAGACAGCCGTGGACATTGTGCTTGGATTGAAGAGAAGAGAAAAATTAGTTTTTTTCCAAATCACATGTCCTGCTCTCTGGGTCCTGGAATCAGAACCAGGGTTCCAATAAAACAAAAGGAGATTTTTTAATTTACCCCATTCAAGAGGCCCTGGTGGCTGAGAATCTGGCTGCAATGCAGGAGACCTGGGTTGCACGCCTGGGTCAGGGAGATCCCTGGAGAAGGGATTGGCTACCCACTCTAGTATTCTGGCCTGGAGAACTCTATGGACAGAGGAGTCTATACCTTAAGGATCTACATTTGGACTTCCCCAATGGCTAAGCGGTAAAAAATCCTCCTGAAATACAGGAAACGAGGGTTTAATCCCTGGTCAGGAAGATTCCTCTGGAGAAATGGCAACCCACTCCAGTATTCTTGCCTGGAAAATCCCATGGACAGAGGAGCCTGGCAGGCTTCAGTCCAAAGGGTCGCAAAGAGTCAGATACAGCTGAGCAAGAGGCCCAGCGCACTTCAGGAAAGTCCAGTTTCTGGGGCACGTCCCATCATGCTGGCCCACCTGCACCCCATTTTACCCTCCACATAGCACCTCTTCCAGCTCCCCTGGAGGTCACCAAGCCCTTCGCTGTTTCTGTGTCAGTAAGTAACTGGTTAAGATACTGCTGTGATGTGATCAACAGCAGTGTAGTCAGAGAAGTAATAAGATACATCCTGAGGGCTGCTCATTGTTTTGGGTACAATGAACGGAAAAGTTTCCCCTATGCATTTCCATATTTAGCAGTGAATTACCTAATGCTGCCAGGGATGACTAATCACAGTCATCCTCATAGAAAAACTACCCATAAAGAGATCAGTCTTTGTGCGGGTTCTTTACTTTAAAATATCCAGCCTCTTTGTACTGTAGTTTTCAAGTAGAATAGCTTGACCTCCAGGGTCATCATCAAACTGTGTGACTCAGTAGTGGGAGGAAGAGTAACGTCTTCCAGCTTTTTCCTCTTTCTATTAATATTGTCCAGGTACCCCTGTCTTGGGGGCTTGGTTGAATCTTTATTTTGTTCCAAGGTTAGAGTTCCAAGCAAATTAGCATAAATCTTACTAAGCTTCTGTGTCTAAGGCCTTGTTTTTTGTCCGTCGAGTGAACGCTATTTGAACACCTACTGTGTACAGACCAATTGCTATGGAAATTACCTATATCACAGTTCCTGTCTCAGTACGAGACAGGAAAGTGCTCCAACTCATTAAATAAATCATCTAGTTAATTACTGCCCTGCACATCATTAGGTCAAGCATACACTCACTGGTCACGTGTATGTGGCAAAACAGACTGTATCTGTTTTAATGGGCCATTCTTTGGTGTCCTTATTTCCAAATGTCTGGTGCTCTAGAATTAAAAGCACTCAGGGGAGGTATGGGTGTTTTTTTTTTTTTTTACTTGAAAACAGGAAATGTTTTGCTGACAAATCCATGACCACCTTTTGATATTTAGTGGAAACCTTTGAGCCATCGGTGTACGAAGTGAGTTCCATGGAGTTGGTCAGAGCACTGAGGACAAATATCCAGACTGACTGTTCTCAAAGGCTTGTTACTCAGATAAGCTGACTATGGTACAGGCTCCCCTGTGAAGCAGTTAAACCCCTTCCAGGGTCACTTCCCCACATTTGTAAGGAAGCTTTGCTACGCGGATGCTGCACCTTGTTGTATATTTCCTGTCAGCACGTCAACCCTTTCCTCTAAAAGCCATGCTTTCAGAGCTGCTGTTTGTCTCTTCATTGCTGATTGATCTTCATTTTATAGTGATTCCTGACTCCTTAGCTTTTAAACTCTCTGCTTTCCAGACTCTCCATTGTATACTTTTTTTTTTTAATGTACTTAAAAGTAGCATGGTGCTAGGAGAACAGGAAAAATTTATTTATAGCATTTCCACATGATTGACTTTGTAAAGGAGTGCGTTCCTAAGGGGAGAGATAGCTATGTAAAGTCATGCAAATAAAGAGGGGTGAAATGACTGACCCTGGGGGAGACTGGCAAGGGAAGCAGGATGCTTTGAAGGGGTAGAGAACCTTGCACTAAGGAGAGGAAAAGCACCTATGAGCAAGATGGGAAGCATGAGCCAGTGTTGAAAGTAAAATGGCACGCGGCTGAGGGCTGGCACACTTGGCTGATGGAAGCCCAGGCCTGGGGTATGGACTGATAAACATGTGAAGCAAGTGGGTTCATCCTGTGAATGTGCTTAGTCATGTCCAACCCTTTTCCACCCTATGGACTGTAGCCTGCCAGGCTCCTCTGTCCATGGGATTGTTCAGGCACAAGTACTGGAGTGGGTTGCCATTTTCCTCCTCCGGGGATCTTTCCGACCCAGGGATCAAAGCTGCTCTCCTGTATCTCCTCTGTAGCAGGTGGATTCCTTACCTGCTGAGCAATTCCATCCTGTGAATGGACTAACATTAATTCAGATACAGTACCTGATAGTCCTGGTGCACAGCAGTCAGTGAAAGCTGTCGTTTTAGTAGGCTCCTAACTTATGCCTAATAAAAACTGTATGTGGTCCTAAAGTCAACAGCAAACTTCTCCTACTTCTGAAGATACCGTGGGTACGTGCTCAGTTTTGTCTGACTCTTTGTAACCCCATGGACTGTTGCCCGCCAGGCTTCTCTGTCCATGGGTTCTCCAGGCAAGAATACTGGAGTGGGTTGCCATGCCCTCCTCCAGGGGATCTTCCTGACCCAGGGATTGAACCCAGGTCTCCTGTGTCTCCTTCACTGGGAGGTGGATTCTTTACACTAAGCCACCTTTTTAAGAACTAAAGCCTTTTTGGGGGCCAAGCTGTAGTCAACTGGTACTGGTTTGAAGGTTTGAGTGCAGCTAAGTCACTCACTCTCTGGGGAGCAATTAAACACTTCTTTTTTTTTTTTTAATTATTTATTTGACTGTTCCAGGTCTTAGTTGCAGCAGTGGAACTCTTAGTGGGATCTAGTTCCCTGACCAGGAGTGGAACCTGGGCCCTCTGCATAGGGAGTGGAGTCTTAGCCACTGGACCCCAGGGAAATCCCAATTGAACCTTTCTAAGCATCCAGCAAAATGGGATTAATAATGGGGCTCACCTCCTGGGGTTGCTATGAAGATTAAATGAGATAATGCATATAAAGTAGTGAGCTCAGTACCTGGCCCCAAACCAGATAATAATAGTAATAACAATGATAATAATAGCAGTAGTAGTAAATAGCAGTGAGGAGGAGTTAAACCTCAGATGATCTAATAATGTACATTTATCTTACCGGTCTTTTTTTTTTTCTTTCCCATACACAGAGCCCCTTGGGCTTTATTTAATTTTTCTTAATTACCATGTTTCAAATTACAGCAGCAGTGCCAAGATTGTAATTGAGATGAATCAGGTTCTTATTTTCATTACTTAAAGCTTTGCCAGGACACACATCCCTCTGTCACCTCATCAGCCTTTTCTTCATTTTTCCTCCTGAAGGATTACCGTCACATCTAATTGCATCTGTCAGCCTTCTTACTTGGAGACTGAAAGGGAGGAGGAGTATATTCTAAGGAAGGGGCCTCCAGGTGGCTCAGCAGTAAAGAACCCTGCCTGCCAATGCAGGAGACATAAGAGACTCGGGTTTGATCCCTGGGTCAGGAAGATTCCCTGGAGTAGGAGACGGCAACCCACTCTGGTATTCTTGCCTGGGAAATCCCAAGGGCAGAAGAATCTGGTGGGCTACAGTCCATGGAGGGCACAAAGAGTTAGACATGACTTAGTGACTAAACAACAATGGTAAGTCGAGTTAACCCAGTGAGAAGGAAAGCATGACAAGAGTCAGAAGAAAAACAAAAAAATAGGGTGACCAGAGGACTCAGTTCAGTTCAGTTCAGTCGCTCAGTCGTGTCCGACTCTTTTCGACACCATGAATCCCAGCACGCCAGGCCTCCCTGTCCATCACCAACTCCTGGAGTTCACCCAAACTCATGTCCATTGAGCCGGTGATGCCATCCAACCATCTCATCCTCTGTCATCCCCTTCTCCTCCTGCCCCCAATCCTTCCCAGCATCAGAGTCTTTTCCAATGAGTCAACTCTTCGCATGAGGTGGCTAAAGAATTGGAGTTTCAGCTTTAGCATCGTTCCTTCCAAAGAACACCCAGGACTGATCTCCTTCAGAATGGGCTGGTTGGATCTCCTTGCAGTCCAAGGGACTCTCAAGAGTCTTCTCCAACACCACAGTTCAAAAGCATCAATTTTTCGGCGCTCAGCTTTCTTCACAGTCCAACTCTCACATCCATACATGACCACAGGAAAAACCATAGCCTTGACTAGACGGACTCAAGAGAGTGCTTAATAAACTTTCTGCCCTGTCTTGTCAGCACCCACTAGGACTCTTGTGCCATGCCCTACTGCAGGCAGCCTGGCAAACTCTCTGGTTGCCCATTTTAAAGATTTTGAACATATTTTGTATTTATGCACATTCAGTAAGCACATAGATTATCCCAGAAATGCTTTGCTCCTTTTTTTGGTAGCTAGAAGTGATGATCAAACAGTACAGAGGAAAAAAAGGAACGGTAGGTTTCAAATAAGTATGGAAAGATATCTCAACATACAGCAGGACCTCTTCATGGGTGTGTGTCCACCTCTCTTGTTTTAAGAGCTTTAGTGTATGAGAGGAGAAGGCGATGGCACCCCACTCCAGTACTCTTGCCTGGAAAATCCCATGGACGGAGGAGCCTGGTAGGCTGCAGTCCATGGGGTCGCTAAGAGTCGGACACGACTGAGCGACTTCCCTTTCACTTTTCACTTTCATGCATTGGAGAAGGAAATGGCAACCCACTCCAGTGTTCTTGCCTAGAGAATCCCAGGGATGGGGGAGCCTGGTGGGCTGCCGTCTATGGGGTCGCACAGGGTCGGACACAACTGAAGCGACTTAGCAGCAGCAGCAGCGTATGAGAACATTGTCAATGTAACTTGGAAACCCTAAGCACAATTTTTAGAATAAAGATTTAGCAAAGCAATAGAAAATTAAGGGTTTTTTGTTTTGGGGGCTTTTTTGCTGTGTTTTTTACAGAAGGAACTCTTCTAAGAAATTTTCTTTTTTGTTATAACTAAAGGGTAATAGGAGAGATTAATTTTAGTGTTAAATTTTTACCCTGCTTCTTAATTGTAACATATTTAGATTTGCTTATATTCATCAAACTCTTCATCCTGATAGCAATATGAAGTAAATAAACACAACTGATTCTTTTAAAATTTATTTATTTATTTATTTTTGGCTGTGCTGGGTCGTCATGGCTGCACGGGCTTTTCTCCAGCTGCAGTGAGCAGGGGCCCGTCTGTAATTGCAATGTACAGGCTTCTGATTGCTGTGGCCTCTGTTGTTGCAGAGAATGGGCTCCAGGGCCCACGGGCTTCAGTAGGTGCGGCTCCCAGGCGCTGGAGCACAGGCTCGATAGTTGCGGCACACAGGCTTTGTTGTTGCGAGGCGTATGGGATCTTCCCAGATCAGGGATGGAACCCGCATCTCCTGCATTGGCAGACAGATTCTTTACCACCGAGCCACCAAGGAAGCCCTGACAATTTTTATGATGGTTGTCAAAAGTGTAGCCAAAGATGGGCTGCTATGTGCTTTAAGGACTTTGATATGTAAAGGGGAATCCTGTTTGTTGATATCTTGCTTCTATCATTTGTAGGCTGCCAGTTCATTAAGTATTTTCTGCTTACAGTTCTAGAGGAAAACCAACTTTGCAAATATTCCTCAGGGGTGTATTTGCTCTTACTACTCAGTACTACTGTTCTTAACGGAACTCCTGCATCCCCACCCCACCCCCAAGTTTCTGTTTCTGGACAAACTGCCTGAGCCTCCCCCTTTGCAAGGCCAGCTGTCCTCCTCTCCCCTCTCCAGGGGCACCTCCTGCCCCCCCAGCTTCTTTCAGGAGGAAGAAGTGAAACAATAGAGGGCACTGAGCTGTCTCAGGTGTCATTTGTCATTGCTCAGCATGAAGGCCATTCCCAACATTTTTTACTGATGTCTTAGGTACTGAAACTATTATAGAAGGTAAATGAGGCTGAAAGTTCCATGTTTTTTTTAAATTCTTCTTTTACTCAAATATCTCAGAGCATTAATCCTGACTTCCACATATGACCAATTAAGATCAGCCTCTATACCATCAATTAGGAAAACGAATGAAAACTGATATCAGGAACAGAAGCTCCTTTTAACTGGAAATTCATCTGGGTTTCAGTCCTGCACTTGCTTGTGTGTTTCTCTCTTCTCTTTTTTCCTCCCCTTTCACACTTTCTTCCCTCTTTCTCTTCCTGCCTCTTTTCTTTCCTCTTCTTTTTCTCCCGGTCCTCCTCCTTTCTCTTCCCCTCCCCCATTCTCTGCAACAAAGTCCTGTTGATGATATATTGTATTTTCAGTACAGTTCTCTAGGGGGAGGGGAGTTCTATAGATTCAGGAACAACATTGTTCCCACAGTTGGAGCTTTTGTCCCCAGTCTAACGGGGTGGCCAGAGACACACCCCACACCCCCGACTCCCGTTTCTTTAGCTATATCTTCCTCACTCGAGGATATCAATAGAGGAAGAAAAGAGATTAACTTGAAGATTAGACTTCTGATGCTTTATCTGTAGGCTGCAGCAGGAACTTTTACTGTAAACCCCATTTGGTGGTTTATTTGGAAGAAAGATAAAAGGTCTCTTTCATTTGAAAATGTATTCTTCTATACTCTCACAGCCATTTGTAAATCTTCTAACACTTAAGTTGTTAGACTGAGATTTCTTTCTTTCTCTTTTACTCTCGCGTGAGCCCCTGGAGGGACAGGGGTCCTATCTCACTCATTTCTGAATGCCCTCTCACAGTTACTACCACACAGGTCTGTGCCTCTCCCAAAATCTTTATTAACTAGGTACATTATAATAAAGCTATTGAGTGGAATACCATGCAGCTGTTATAAAGAATGAAAAGGAACTATGTTTACATATAGGAGTTATGTATGTTTACGTGTACTGAATGGAGAAACAAAGCTGTGAATCAAGCATAGCATTTTTTCCAGATATAATTTTTTCAGATATAATTATGCCCCAGAACATAACCCAGAAGCATGCACACCACATCTTTAATCAGAGTTATCTCTGGAGAAAGACAGGCAGGCCCTTGAGAAGGAAGAGGGAACTTTTTATTTCCTCTGCTCTGACTTGTTAGAATTCTGTTTTCTACAGCATAAAATAAAACTGAGCAGTGTTAACTTGGTTAGATAGAGAGTGCCCCCTGCCCAGGCTTCCTGGGAGAGGTGTTTATCTTCCTGTCCTCTGCCTTTCATCTCTGCTCTTCACCTTGGTTCTGTGGTCACCTGCTATCTTCTCCTGTGTTCACCTTTGCCGGTTCTGCCCTCCTGTCATTCGAGGTGTCCTCCCTCTGCCTTCTCTTTCCCTGCACCTCCCACCAGCTCGTTCATGGATGCATGCAGGGGCAGATGATAGATGCCTGGACAGATGATAGATGCCTGGACAGATGATAGATGGCCTGGACAGATGGGTGGATATATGTGTGGCACTGGCAGTTATAGCTAATGTTCCTTTTTCTGATGCTGGAGTGACCTCTGGTCTCATGGCATCCTTCCTAGTTGCCTCTACCTACAGAGCATGGAAGGCTGTCCGTGATCAAGCCTGTCCTGACTCGAGCAGTTCTCACTTTGCAGCCCCACCTCCCGGGTCTGTGCATGTGCGCTGTTCATGCCCTGTTCACTCAGCCCATCTGTGCTCCTTTCATTGGTTTATTTTTTTTAGGGGGGGCATTTCATGCGGCATAAAGGATCTTAGTTCCCTGACCAGGTATCCAACCCCGTGCCACCTGCAGGGGAAGGGCAGAGTTTTAACTACTGGAATTCCAGGGAAGTCCCTCAGCTCCTTTGAGTGCGCTTGCTGCACCTGCATTTTGCTACCCTGTGCCCCTTTACTCTGCTCTATCTTCCTGGATATTGGGTCTCCTCCAACTTTCTCTCCATTCTAACTATCAGTCATCCTTAAAGACTCAGCTCCACCATTATCACCTCCTCTAGAAAACTTCCCTGCCCTGGAATTGCCCACTTCCTCTTCTGCACCACCCCCCTCCACCGTCTCCCATGTGCTAAATATTTATCAGTCATGCTGCCTAAACACGGTATTGTATTTACTTGTTTACATTTGTCTTTCAACTACACAGGGAGCTCCTTGGGGGGAGGGATCATGTTTTATTCATTTTATTTAATTCCTAACTTGTAAAATAGAATTTGACATGCATTCTTATGACCTCAAAAAGAGGCAGGGGGTGGGGGGTTAGTATTTGTATGAATAAATGTGAATGTGCTTTTAAACTGTAAATTGACATACAAATGTAAGTTATTGTCGTATCAACATCATCCCAAAGTAAAACATGAAACTTGCAGGCAGGTTTTCTATAAACAAATGATTACTTTGTAGAAAAGGTGGAGGTGTTGGAAAAACTGAAAAAGATGCTTCCCCCAAAATAAAGACCAATAATCTTACATAGGCATTATATCAAAGGGCTTGGAATTTGGAAATGCTAACACAAAAACTAGACCAAAAAGAGTAAGCCAAAGAGATGAAATTTTGAAACCTGAGCAAAAGGATTTATGAACAGAACCTTTTCTTCGTTTTATTTCTATGATATGATTATCTTCAGGAGAGAGAAATAGTAGAAAAATTAGATGCTGATCTAAATAAATTTTTTTCTTCTTGTGGTTTAATTTCATTTTCATGTTAAACAGTTTTTAATTTTTTAACATTTTAAGCATTATTTTAGAGGGAAGGAGGTTGGGGGCTAGGTGCAGGGACATTCACTTAATTCTCTCAGGGCATCTTAAATAAAGCGAGCTTCCAAGGACTTTGAGTTTGAATTCTGTCCCAGTTCTGGAAACATCCTTTCTCCAGCATCTCTGCTGGACCGTTGTCCAGACCAGACCTTCTCAAACTGTCTGAGAGTATGTGTGTGTGTGTTCCTATTGGCCACACACTGATATTTTTGTAAAACACCACACACACAAAAAAAGAATTACTAGAAAAACAAAATAGAAGATATCAGATATGCAAAATACAAGCCTGAATTTTCATTAGATTCAAAAAACATCATTCTGTCAAAATGCTATAGAAGTCTACACAGGCTTAGTCTCAACTTGTGCACTTAACCTTGTTGTAGATCAGTAGTAGTTTGCAAACTGATTGCTGTCCCTTTCAGTTCCATTCAGTTCAGTCGCTCAGTCATGTCCAACTCTGCGACCCCATGAATCAAAGCACGCCAGGCCTCCCTGTCCATCACCATCTCCCAGAGTTCACTCAAACTCACGTCCATCGAGTCGGTGATGCCATCCAGCCATCTTATCCTCTGTCATCCCCTTTTCCTCCTGCCTCCAATCCCTCCCAGCATCAGAGTCTTTTCCAATGAGTCAACTCTTCGCATGAGGTGCCCAAAGTACTGGAGTTTCAGCTTTAGCATCATTCCTTCCAAAGAACACCCAGGGCTGATCTCCTTCAGAATGGACTGGTTGGATCTCCTTGCAGTCCAAGGGACTCTCAAGAGTCTTCTCCAACACCACTGTTCAAAAGCATCAATTCTTTGGCACTCAGCTTTCTTCACAGTCCAACTCTCACATCCATACATGACCACAGGAAAAACCATAGCCTTGACTAGACGGACCTTTGTTGGCAAAGTCATGTCTCTGCTTTTGAATATGCTATCTAGGTTGGTCATAACTTTCCTTCCAAGGAGTAAGCGTCTTTTAATTTCATGGCTGCAGTCACCATCTGCAGTGATTTTGGAGCCCAAAAAAATAAAGTCTGACACTGTTTCCACTGTTTCCCCATCTATTTCCCATGAAGTGATGGGACCAGATGCCATGATCTTAGTTTTCGGAATGTTGAGCTTTAAGCCAACTTTTTCCCTCTCCTCTTTCACTTTCATCAAGAGGCTTTTTAGTTCCTCTTCACTTTCTGCCATAAGGGTGGTGTCATCTGCATATCTGAGGTGATTGATATTTCTCCCGGCAATCCTGATTCCAGCTTATTCTTCTTCCAGCCCAGCGTTTCTCATGATGTACTCTGCATATAAGTCCCTTTAGCACACTTCAAATAACACTGAGTTCAACTTTACTTGGATATTTTCTATAACAGACATCACAGAAATGAAAAAGTTATCAAGAGGGCACACATGTACAAATCTTACAATGGTGGAACTGTCGATTAGAGAAGAAATACTTCAGGCAAAATTCATAGTGCTAGAATAAAACCTTTTTCAAATGGTGTAAAGCTGTTTTTTTGTGTATATCTCTTCCTGCCCTCCTCAGCATTGAGTGACTTCTTTGATCCTCTTGGAGAATAATTATCTCAGTGCAAAAGTTTTAAATTGATCATTTTTAACAGTAGGGTAACCATAGGTGCTGACATCAAGCCAATAAAATTAATAAGCAGCGTGACAGGCTCTAATAAATTTCACTGGTGTCTCTACCCTGTCATTTGAGCACAGAATGAGCTGCTATTATCACCGAGCTCCAAACCTCTCATTTTGGCTTCAGATGCTTACAGCTGCTAATGAGCTCTGCCTGCTATAGTAGTTTCCAGTAACTGGTTTGGGGTTAAAGTATCACATTTAAAAGACAGTTATGATCAGTGGGGGAACACGTTGTGGCCCAGTGGCTTTGATCTGTTTTCTGGAGTGGCCTGCGAAACTTTGGACTCCCTAACGATCTATTTCTCAATGAGGTCAGAAAGCAAGCAGCTTTTAAAATCTAGTTCCTCTACCAGGGACTCTGGGGTTTTGAAACTCTTTCATCTGGAGATGGGCCATCCCCTGTTTGAAGTGGGCCACGGTTCTTTGTCTCTCATCCCAGATGAAATTCTTCAACTCCCTCAACTTGGTCCTTCCTTGACATGAAGAATTTAGTATCGGGTTTCTGCACGAGCCAGCTTCACCCTTGAAGTGAGAAAAAGGATTCTTCCTTTTCTCTTTAAACCCCATTGCAGCCATTCAGGTGAATCTGGCATCCCCGCATCATCTTTGTCCCAGCCTTCATGCTGCTGTTGGGTGTGGGTCATGCCTGCCAATATCTTCCATTTTACTTTTTTAATTTCATACTCATCTGCAACCTTCTGTTGTACCTTCTTAATTTTGCATATGTTGTGTCTTTTTATTTATTTTTTAAGGCTCATTTGGAGAAGGAAATAGCAATCCACTCCAGTACTATTGCCTGGAAAATCCCATGGACAGAGGAGCCTGGTAGACTACAGTCCACAGGGTCGCAAAGAGTCAGACACGACTGAGCAACTTCACTTTCACTTTCAAGGCTCATTTATTTTTTAAAAATTTTTGGCACTCTTTGCAGTGTGTAGGATCCTAGTTCCCCGACCAGGGATGGAACCTTCACCACCCCTACATTGGTGACACAAAGTCTTAACCACTGGACCACCTGATGTGCCCTTTTAAAATGTTAATCCAAGTATTAAGAAGCCATCAAATGTAAGCATTCAATGCAGTTAGCTATTAGCATCCCATCTCTTCGGACCACATGTAATTTTATGAAACTGTCAAGAAACACACGTATTTGTTTTTTTGAGGACACCTCACTTTGATTCATACTTGCTCAAAATGCCCTCTTCCTTCAACTCTAGCCTTCTTTACAATTTTTTATTTGGGCATTATCTCTGGAGCCTGTACAGGTACTGAAGCTCCCTATAATCGTTCCAGTCATAAAAGTAAGGAGGCCGGGTCTTGCTCTTGTGGGGTTTTAATGGCAATTACACACTTAAACCTTGTGAGTCTAATTTCTTATTGAGATGACCGCTTTCTGAAGAAGAAAAGATGTCACCATCAAGCTTGTTAAAACATAAAAAGGCTTATGAACGTCAGTTCCTGCATGACCATGATTTTAAGAACCAGAATGGTTAGTTATTTGACGCAGTCTGTGAACCATGCTAGGGAGACAGTTCCTGATGAAGCCCTGCCTGGTTTTCATTTGAGGAGCATGAAGGGCACAGAGAGGGAGGCTGTGGCTTATTAAAAGACAAAAGCAACAATTATCTGACGCTTCTCACATTTCAGCTTCTCCTTTCACTAGTTGTGCCTAAATACTGTTGTGTTTGTGACTGGCCATTGGAATGCAGTCCAGGGCTGGGATTTTCAGGGTCTGGCTGACTTTCCCCCCCTGCCGAGACTTCCCCAGGAGCTGCAGAGCTCCGGGTGACGTCTGGTGGAGAACCATCCTGCATTGTTCAGCCCAGGGTGGGGGACTATTTATTTTTGATTTTACGTTATTTCAGCTGTTTTCACTTTTTTCTTTATTGTTTTCTTGCCTCCTACAGAGTTCTCTTTTCAAGTCTGGCTGGGACAAGGGGGACACTCAGGGACTCAGCACACAGCATGGAGAACAGTTTTCCCCTCTCTCAGCAGTTCAAATAGCTTCTAAGACACATCCATTTAACCCACTGTGGGCCTGAGCCCATGCCACGTTAGCTCAGCTGGGAGTTGTTGCCATGTAAAAATGGATAAAATCATTTCAGTGCAGTCCATAGCTCCTTAACATGGTCTATTAGTATGAGTAAAGTATATGTTTATTTTAAAAAACATATAATGTTGAGAAAGCATTTTTTAAACTAGCATTTGAGGATGCATTTAGTTCTATAGTTTCACAACAGCTTTCTGACTTACAAAGGTGATGTTTAAAACAATTTCTTTGCATTTCACAATTTTATTCCTGGCTTCCCATTGTATGAATTTTGCAGTATCTTTTTATCATATATTAATAAATCAGTTGAGGGGACAGCAGGCAATGTTGTTATGCCAGAAGTCTGACTTTATTGGTAACCATGGTCATTATGTTATCCATCTAGGGACGATCTAATACATTTTAGGTGTAGATATGTTAATAAAGGGCTTCCCTGGTGGCTCAGACAATAAAGACTCTGCTGCAATGCAAGAGACCGGGGTTCGATCCCTAGGTTGGGAAGATCCCCTGGAGGAGGGCATGGCAACCCACTCCAGTCTTCTTGCCTGGAGATTCCATGGACAGAGGAGCCTGGTGGGCTACAGTCCATGGGGGTCACAAAGAGTCAGACACTACTGAGCGCGCACGCACACACACATGCACATTTTAATGTATATATACCCTTTCTCCTTGCTCAAATTCCCTGCTCTATAAATATGGAAATATTATCTTTATTAATAAAAGAGATTCTGTATTCTCATCGTAGAGTTAATGAGCACATTAGCATAATAATTACTTGAAACGGATATGAAAGATTCACCACACATAACTAAAGATGCCTTGGAAAAGAACAGGAGTGTTTATGACATCTCTCTTGTTGATTTCACAGGATTACCTTGACTGTATCAGGGACCAAACGAAACTTCCTCTAGGGACAGATGAAAGATCAGCCCTTTTTGGAAACATACAGGATATCTACCACTTTAATAGGTAAGTTAATACTCAGAAGATTGTTCTCACATAAGAACATTATGAATTTTTCTCAAATGAAGGTGGCCTCAGAAAACTTAACAGAAATCCCTGATTCCACTTCATCAATTTTTGTGAGCTATCATGCCGCGAAGTTTTCTGCTTGGAAACATCCTTGTTTGTGTATGAGTCTCAGATTAATTCAGAATCCCATCCCATTCTATCCTCCTGGCTCAGAGAAGAGACCTATTCGCCGTGACAGAACAGAGGCATCTTCGTTCCACAATGCCAGGTGAACAGGGCATCCAAAAATATATGCTGCCTCAGTCCCCAGCATCTCCACTCCCACTGGATTTTCTAAAAACTTCTCTCTGCCTAAGGAGTGGGCAAGAGAGTAAACACACAATAAATACTTTAATCATAACAGATATTAATGCAAATTAATAATTTAAATTTATAGTACTTAATTTAATTCAGACATCTATTGAGTACCTACTGTGGAGCAGGCACGGGGCTTAGAAAAGTACCATAGGAAACAAGACAGACAGGGAGCTGAAGGGGATGGAGCGAGCTTATCAGTTATTATATTGTTAGTACCTCTTGGAAGACCAGGTAATAGGCAGGTAAAGAGCACAGACTGTGGTTTCCAACATATCTGGGTTTGCATGCCAACTGGGTCATGTCTATATTCTTTGGAGAATTTTAGATAGGATACAGATGGTCCCCGACTTAAGATGTTTCAACTCGTGATTTTTAATTTTTTTTTTTTTTTACTTTACAATGGTGCAAAAACAAGATCTGTTCAGTAGAAACCATATTTCAAATTTTGAAATTTTATTTCCTCCACTCCTCCCCAGGGAGTGAGCTATACCTGTCGGTCAGACACACGATCACAATGGTAAAGAACCAATACACTTACAGCATTCTGTTTTCACTTTTAGTACAGTATTCCATACATTGCATGAGCCAGTCAACATGTTATTACCAAAGAGGCTCTGTATTGGATAGTTTTGCCCAGCTGGAGGCTCATGTAAGTGTTCTGAACACATTTAAGGTAGGTGAGGTGAGGCTTTTGTGTTCAGTTGATCAAGTGTATTTTTAAAGCATCTTTAAAATGTTTTCTTTATTTTTGGATTGGCTGCATCTTCATTGCTGCTTGCAGGCTTTCTCTAGTTGCAGTGATCAGGGGCCACTCTCTAGTTGCAGGGACTTCTCTTGATGCTGAGCATGGCCTCTAGAGCATGGCTGAGTTGTTGTGGCACACAGGCTTAGTTTCCCCGTGGCATGTGAAATCTTCCCAGACCAGGAATCAAAGCTGTGTCCCTTAAATTGACAGGCAGATTCTCAACCACTGGACCACCAGACAAGTCATTAATGCATTTCTGAGTTTGGACATTTTCAACTTATAGTGGGTTTATTGGGACATAATGCCCTCCCTCATTTCAAGTCTTGTTCATATCTTCTATCTCTATAGGGTTTATTGCTTCCCTGTGTGCTAAGTCGCTTCAGTCGTGTCTGAGTCTGTGCAACCCCATGGACTATAGCCCCCAGGCTCCTCTGTCCATGGGAATGCTCCAGGCAAGAATACTGGAGTGGGTTGCCATGCCCTCCTTCAGGGGATCTTCCTGACCCAGGGATCAAACCTGTATCTCTTGTGTCCCCTGCATTGGCAGGCAGATTCTTTGCCACTGGTACCACCTGGGAAGCCCAGAGTTACAGTAAAACCTCCTTAGAGAGTTCTATAATGCCCCATCATGGGATCACTCAACCAGAGTGTAAATTATAATACTGAAGTTAGTATATGTGAGGTCCTTGAGGGTAGGATCCACATCTCCTTGGCTTTCCCTAACATCCATGTGGATCCCGAACACCTAGCCCAAGCCTGGCCTCTGGGAGACATGTTTAAATTATCAACCTGTCCCTTAATTTTGAAAGCCTGGAATATGAAAAAAGCCAATATTGCAACATCTCTTGCATTGGACTCAGTAGACTTTGAAAACCAATTTGTATGTTCTAAAACAGTGGTTCTGAACCCCGGCTACACATTGGAATCCCCTGGGAAGGATTGTGCTTTGTTTTGTTTTTAATATGATGACTTCTGCCCCCAAAAGTTCTAATTAATGGGTCTGTGGTGGGACCAGGGCATCAAGATTTTTTAAAAGGTCTGCAGATGCTGGGAAAGATTGAAGACAAAAGGAAAAGGAGGCAACAGAGGATGAGATAGATAGCATCACCGAGTCAATGGACATGAATTTGAGCAAACTCCAGGAGACAGTGGAGGACAGAGGAGCCAGGCATGCTACTGGAGTCCACGGGGTCACAAAGAGTTGGACATGACTTAGCGACTGAACAACAAGAGATGTGCAGCCATGGTTGAGAAACACTGTCTAGATAAAATAAATACAATAAAAAGAAAATAGAAGAATGGCATTAGAAAATGGGATTAGAGAATTTAGAATCTGCATGTGCATTAGTAACATGCTGATGTTGGAGCAGGCTTCATTTAGCAGCTCTGAGGGTAATAGTCTGAGCAACCATGAGTGGCTTATCCCCCCAGAGCTCCCTGATCGTTCAGTAACCCAGGAAGAGGAATCAGGCCTAGCATTGGGAGGCCCTGGCCTCAGCTTTCTGGTAGTTTGGCTGTGTGTTGCCTATAATGACTGTTTATCTAGTGCTTGTCCATGCCAGAGGCCATAGAGCTTTATGTGCATTATCGCTTTATATAAGTCTGGGCTTCTCTGACTCCAAGCCCCAGGCATTTAGCCACATTCCCTTCTGCCAGAACAGAGCCCTGCTTTTCAGGTCTTGATTTGTGGCATTGTGGCACAGTCCAGGCAGGAAGGGTTTTCTACTCCTTGGAGTTTAAAGCTTCCTGTGTCTCCTAATTTAAAGGAAGACGAGACAGTAGTAGCCCCCAATGTCAACAAGAAGGGACCTCAGCTGCAAAAGATGGAAGGTCTTTATATGCCTGAAGTGTTCTCTGTGCTTCTCTCTATGGTGTTTGATGAACAAGGAAATCAGACGTGACTAAAGTAAACCTGAGTCAGGGTGATGATGACAGGTGAGCCATCAGAGGGGACACGATTCTAGCTGATGGTGCTCATGCCCGTCCCTTTGGTAGATCACGTTTATAAATCTCCTGCACACGCATTGTCTCCTTTCATCCTCTCAGCAGCTCTGAGGCAGGTAAGATGCAAAATGTATGCACATTGTTTGCACAGAGGAAACAGTGTAGAAAGCCCTTTGCTCAAGGACATAGAGCTAGAAAACCAACCTAGCCTATTTTGATTTTTTTATTTTGTTTATTTTTAACTTTTTATTTTATACTGGAGTATAGTTGGTTAACAATGTTGTGTTAGATTTGCGTGTACAGCAAAGTGATTCAGTTTTATGTGTATGTATATATACATATATATATTTATATACACACACATATGAATCTATTCTTTTTCAAATTCTTTCCCCAGTTAGATTGTTACAGTATATTGAGCAGAGTTCCCAGTACTATACAGCATATCCATGTTGGTTATCCATTTTAAATATAGCAGCACGTACATGTCAATCCCAAACTACCCAAATGCCCCTTGCTGCTGCTGCTGCTGCTAAGTCACTTCAGTCGTGTCCGACTCTGTGCGACCCCATAGACAGCAGCCCACCAGGCTCCCCCGTCCATGGGATTCTCCAGGCAAGAACACTGCAGTGGGTTGCCATTTCCTTCTCCAATGCATGAAAGTGAAAAGTGAAAGTGAAGTCGCTCAGTCGTTACACTCTAGTAAACATCAGTTTGCTCTCTAAGTCTGTGAATCTGTTTCTGTTTTGTAAATTAGTTCATTTGTTTCATTTGTTTTAGATTCTGCGGATAAGTGATATCATATGACATTTTCCTTTCTCTATCTGACTTAATTCACTCCGTATGATAATCTGGTTTCATCCATGTTGCTGCAAATGGCCTTATTTTATTCTTTTTAATGACTGAGCAATATTCCATAGTATATATGTACCACATCTTCTTTATCCATTCTTCTATTGATGGAAGCCTATTTTAAACACCTGGTTTTGTTGAATCTCAACTAATATTTCTCATTATTTTTTTTATTATTTCCAAGAATATTTTTCTGTTTAATTTTTACAGTTAATTGTCTGTATTATTTTGCCCTATTTACTTTTATTTCCTTTCTCTTAACTCTGGACTGAATTTAGAGCTTAAATGTCTTTACTAGTATATTTCATTAAGTAACAGTATTGTGGTGACTTTTTATGTTAATGCCTCTTATGAACCCTCTGTTCTATACCCTACATCAATTGATTTCAAAGATACAACTATCTGGCAAATCTATGGTTAAGGCTTGAAATGATTTTAAATTTTTTACTGGTTCAGGTCCAGATTTCTCAATATAATACTATTGCACCCAACTCAGAAAGATTTAAAATTCTAAAACTAAAGAGGGCAAAAAGAAAATGGTTTTATGATGGCCTAAAAAATTTTCTCTGGTGGCTCAGACAGGAAAGAATCTGCCTGCAATCCAGGAGACCTGGGTTGGGAAAATCCCCTGGAGAAGAAAATGGCTGCCCACTCCAGTATTCTTGCCTGGAGAATCCCATGGACAGATGAGCCTGGCAAGCTACAGTCCATGGGATCCCATAGAGTCGAACATGACTGAGCAACTAACACTTTAGAAAATTTTAGCTGATTAGATTGTTTTTTGGAAATACAGGAAGTATTTCCAAATTAGATTTGGAAAAGTATTTCCAATTAGATTGTATTTTGGAAATACAGGAAGTATTTCCAAAATACGAGAAAGCATATAATAAACACTTATGAAGCACCCCTATTCCATCAAGGCCTTCCTTTATGCCATATTTGCTTTAGAAATGCTTGAAAGCGTAAAGCTTTTACCGGTAATGCTGAGCCCCCGATATGCCCCTCTGAATTGCATTCCACACTGTGGAGAATGGCACAGTGACGTGCTGGTGTGCCACTTCTCCAGGGTGAGGACAAGGGAGGGGGAATCTGAGATTTATGTCTGCCAATTTCTATGGTATAAACACACCTACAGCAGATTTCAGGCTACTAAGAAGACCTTACTGAACAGGCAATTAGGAAGAGATGTACAGAATTGGCTCAGAAGAGCCAGTATAATTTGGCTCAAAATACCACCATCGCTGTAACTACCATCCAAGATTGGTGTTTCATCCCCAAGTATGATCTTTGTTGCCATGACTCTAAGTATATACACACAGTGTGCTTTAACTTACTTCAAACACAGCTGCACTGTATCAGTCTTTTACAAGTCTTTTTCACGCAACGGTGCTTTTGAGATTTGTGGTTCTACTTTGCTTATTTTAACTGCAATGTAATATTCCATTATGTGCTGTATTACCTTGCATTTTGCTGATTGCAATAAGACTAAGCCTCTTCTCTTGTTTTTTGGCCACTTTGATTTCTTCTCTGAATTTCTGGCTCCTACTCATTGCCCAGTTTTCTGTCAAGATGTTTCTCTTTCTTATGATTGTTTAGGAGTGCTTGATGAGTTCTGTCTGGAGATCTTTGTGGATTATGCAAATTGTAGTCCTCCGTTAGTATGAGATTTGTCTTTTAATTATGGCTTCTTTGAAAAGAAGTTATAAAATTCATGATTTTGACTACTCTAAGTAAATGTAATTTTTATAGGATGAGAATTTTGTGTCTGTTTAAAAACTTACCTCTTTTATAAATATGCCCAGTTCATAAATATGCTCTATATTTTTTCCTAAAAGTCTTAAAATTTTTGCTTTTCACTTACATCTTTAATCTAAAATTGATGGAAATGTGGTATGTGATAGGAAATCGAAATCCTTGTTTTCAGGGAATTCCCTGAAAGTCCAGTGGGTTAGGACTGTGTGCTTTCACTGCTGAGGGTGTGTTTTGTCTACGGTCATACCACCCTGAACATGCCCAGTCTCATCTGGATGTGTTTTCAGTCCCTGGTTGGGGAACTTATTAACATAAGATGTGAGAGCCATGCAGTGCAGCCAAAAAGAAAAGAAAAAACCCTCTTTTCATATAACTAGCCCATAGTCCCATCACCACAGACTGAAAAATATATCTTTTCTATGGTGATTTGTAGTTCTGCATTTCTCCCAGGTGAAGTTTACCTGTATGAATGGTTCTGTTTCTGGGCTCTGTTGTGTTATGTTGGACTCTTTGTCCATCCTTACTCCATACCCCATCATCTTAATTATTTATTAAACCCATGTTGCTCTTCTTCTGCATGACTTAGCATTTCTTAACTCTTCACACTGCCAAGTGATTTTTTCATTTCTTTTTGCTTTAGTTTGTCAAGTCCCATGAAGGGAGCTCTCTTGGGACTTTTATTGGAATTTGATTTAATTTATAGATTAATTTTGGCAGCAGTGATATCTTTATAATATTGGGTCATCCAACCATAAACATATCTCATTAATCAAGCTTTTTAAAAATACCCTATAATAACATTTTATGATTTCTCCATCACATTCATACATGTCACTTATATGTTATTTTTGACTAGAATATTTTCCTATTTTTTAATTCACCATTATTTTCATGTAAGAATGCTTTCAATTTTTATATGTTGACACTATATTCAACCAACTTTTAAAACTGTCCCATTAGTTCTAATTCTTTATAGACCCTTTTAGGTTTTCTATGTAGACAATGGTTGTTTGAAAATGAGAATTTTTTGCTTTCCTTTACAGTTCTTCTGCCCCTTATATATATATATACATATTTTTTTTCTTGTCTTACTGCTTTCAGTAAGTCTTCTCAAACAGTGCTAATTAGATTCTTGCATTCTTAACTTCTTTCTGACATTAGCAGGAATGCTTTAACTGTTTCACCATTAATTATGATGTTTGTTCTGAGATTTAGACACTTCTATTTTGCTGAAATTTTAGTGTGAATGAATATTGATTTTTATTGAACGTGTAATCATCCTTTAAGAAAATTAGTATATGATTTTTCTCCTATTCATAACGTGGCAAATTATATTAATAGGCCTTCTGATTTGAATCATATGTACACTACTAGAATAAACCCTGGATTTCCCAGGTGGCGGTAGTGGTAAAGAACCTGCCTGCCAGTGCAGGAGACATAAGAGACATGGGTTCAATCCCTGGGTTGGGAAGATCCCCTGGAGAAGGGAATGGCAACCCACTCCAATATTCTTACTTGGAGAATCCCATGGACAGAGGATCCTGGCAGGCTACCGTCCATGGGGTTACAAAGAGTTGAACATGACTGAAGCAACTGAGCAATATAGCACAAAGTGACTTAGCTCACGTGCACACACAAACCCTGCCTGGCCATGATGTTCCTATATTTGTGCATGATGAGTTTGTGTTTTTTAAAGAACTTTTCCATGCATGTTCATAAATGACAGTAATGTATGATTTCTTTCCTTGTACTGTCTTTTTTCAGTTTTGGCATATTACTAGATTCAAATTGTTATCTCATGAAATCTTCCAATATGAACTGTTTTGAAATACAATTGAGATTTCATTTTTGTTGTCTTTTTTGTAGCCAAATCTTTCTCTCATAATCCCTATGATAGCCTGGAAATTTAAGACTCTGTTTTGGTGTCTGGAAGAAATTCCCAAATGGTCAGGAAACTAGCTCAGTCCAAAGAAACCACTTTCCCCAGTTTAACTTGTTACCTAAACTTCCAAAACTTTTTTTTTTCTTAACTGCATGTTAAAGAGATGTCAATAGTTTTTACACAGTATCCCTCTCTTGAAATACAGAAGAGTTGTCTAGACTGTAATTTGAAAGTTTGAGGAAGTAGGGACCATTTCTCTACATCAGAATTTTATTTTTAAATTATTTTTTAGTCAGAAAATCCCATGGGCGGAGGAGCCTTGGTAGGCTGCAGTCCATGGGGTTGCTAAGAGTCGGACATGAAGGAGTGACTTCACTTTCTCTTTTCACCTTCATGCATTGGAGAAGGAAATGGCAACCCACTCCAGTGTTCTTGCCTGGAGAATCCCAGGGATGGGGGAGCCTGGTGGGCTGCCATCTATGGGGTCGCACAGAGTCAGACACGACTGAAGCGACTTAGCAGCAGCAGCAGCAGCACGATCATCTAAGCTCTCTTCTTTCCTCAAAAGATGAGAGGAGAATTTTCCTATTTCCTTCAACTCCTTCTCTCTCTTTTTTAAAATTTCATTTATTTATTTGACTACGCTGGGTTACCGTGTGCAGACTTTCTCTAGTTGCGGCAAGTGGGGGACTACTCTTTAGTTACAGTGCATGGGTTTCTCTTTGTGGCGACTTTTCTTGTTGTAGAGCACGGGCTCTTGAGTGTGTGGGCTTCAGTAGTTGAGGCACATGAGCTTAGTTGCCCTGCAGCATATGGAATCTTCCCGATTCCATATGGATCTTCCAGGATCTTCCCGAGATCAAACTTGAGTCCCCTGCATTGGTAGGTGGATTATTAACTACTGGACCACCAGGAAAGTACTACCCTTTCTTTTTATTGGGTATACCTATATTGAGTCACTGTTGCAGGTCAAACACTAGGCTAAATCTGTTAGTCTAAAGATGAATGACATTGTTGTGTAGCAGAGGCAGTAAGTCATATACCCAAGGAATGAACAAAACTTTACTTTGAGAACTCTGAGGAGCAAGGAATTGATTTTATCTGAGGGATCAGTGAAAGCATCCCAGAGCAAGTAACTTACGTCTTAAGAAAATATTTATTTGGGTCATGCTTCTTTTCTCCTTTGAAATGTTGTTTAGAAAGCAAATCATGGGGTCAGTTCAGTTCAGTTCAGTCACTCAGTTGTGTCTGACTCTTTGTGACCCCATGGACTGCAACACCCCAGGCCTCCCAGTCCATCACCAACTCCCAGAGCTTACTCAAACTCATGTCTATTGAGTCAGTGATGCAATTCAACCGTCTCATCCTCTGTCATCCCCTTCTCCTCCCACCCTCAATCTTTCCCAGCATCAGGGTCTGTTTCAATGAGTCTGCTCTTTGCATCAGGTGGCCAGAGTACTGGAGCTTCAGTATCAGTCCTTCCAATGAATATTCAGGACTGATCTCCTTTAGGATGGACTGGTTGGATCTCCTTGCAGTCCAAGGACTCTGAAGAGTCTTCTCCAACACCACAGTTCAAAAGCATCAATTCTTCGGCACTCAGACTTCTTTATAGTCCAACTCTCACATCCATGCATGACCACTGGAAAAATCATAGCTTTGACTAGACAGACTTTGGTTGGCAAAGTCACGTCTCTGCTTTTTAATATGCTGTCTAGGTTGGTCATAACTTTTCTTCTAAGGATCAAGCGTCTTTTAATTTCATGGCAGAAGTCACCATCTACAGTGATTTTGGAGCCCCAAAAAATAAAGTCTGTCACTGTTTCCATTGTTTCCCCATCTGTTTGCCATGAAGTGATGGGACCAGATGCCATGATCTTAGTTTTCTGAATGTTGAGTTTTAAGCCAACTTTTTCACTCTCCTCTTTCACTTTCATCAAGAGACTCTTTAGTTCTTCTTCACTGACATAAGGGTGATGTCATCTGCATATCTGAGGTTATTGATATTTCTCCTGACAATCTTGATTCCAGCCTGTGCTTCTTCCAGTCCAGCGTTTCTCATGATGTACTCTGCATGTAAGTTAAATAAGCAGGGTGACAATATACAGCCTTGATGTACTCCTTTCCTGATTTGGAACCAGTCTATTGTTCCATGTCCAGTTCTAACTGTTGCTTCTTGACCTGCATACAGATTTCTCAGGAGGCAGATCAGGTGGTCTGGTATTCCCATCTCTTGAAGAATTTTCCACAGTTGGTTGTGATCCATATAGTCAAAGGCTTTGCCATAGTCAATAAGGCAGAAGTAGATGTTCTTCTGGAACTCTGTTTTTTTCTGAGCCAAAGAATGTTGGCAATTTGATCTCTGGTTCCTCTGCCTTTTCTAAATCCAGCTTGAACATCCCAAATCATGAGATACATACAACAATAAGTCAGGGCAAGGTGGGAGCAGTTATCTTTTATGTTAATGCATTTTCATACCATCAAAATGTCTTCAACTATTGCCCAGTGGTAGAAATATATTTTTACCCATAGACTTTTTTCCAAGTAGACTTTTCAAGACCAGTGTTAGCATATCAGTGAATTTAATGGAGTATTTGATACTATTAACCTCACTCCATTTTCTGTTTCCTAATCCATATGTGCCTCTGTAAATACCAACTGACCTGCTTGATTGGGTGGGAAAAGGAAATGGAGCTTAGAGTCTATTGCAGACCAAAAGAGGAGAGGCCCCTTCGTGAATCTTGTTCAGTGGAAGGCAATAGAATCTGCAAGGTCTTATTACAATTCCTGAATTCAAGTACACATCAGTGGTCAGAGAAAATCTTACAGAGAATATGTTCTGTAAAAGAGAATTGTGTTTCCTTTAACTGTCCATCCAAACAAGGAATATGAACTCTAGTAAGAAATAATATTTTCTTTTTTCATAATGCTATACAAAAGGGAGGAAATATTTGGAACAATTGCTGCAGGAAAAGGGAAAATACCCTAAATCTGAAGGTAGAATGACTCTAATTTTAGCTCTGAGTACAAAACACAATCTGTGAGTCACTTCTTCCTGCTAATGTACTTGCAAAGCTGTTCATTAGTTTCACTGATGCAATGAAAAAGCTAGTCTCCACCCCATTAGGCTGTAACTCTAGAAGGACAGCCTGTTTCTGGTCTTTATGAAGTCCTTAATATCCCTCTTTCCATGGCCCCATCTCTGTTCCCATAGTACATGGTGTATTATTTTCTAGTTAGTTGCTTTCCGTATCTCCCACACTCCCTGTTGTTCGCCAAACAGCAGCTGGTGGGTTCCTTTCTATACCACCCACAAAAACGCACTATGTTCATTCTGTCCTTAGACTCATGACCAATTTCTTAAATGACTTTCTCTTCCAACCCTCCCCAAACTTAGATATCACCTCCTCAGAGAACATTCTGGGACTGCGCCAGTGCTCCTTCACCCACCCACCTAGCCTCAGGCACATTCTGCTACACTGTCTTTATTTCCCTCATAACACGTTGTTGTTACTTAGTTGCTGAGTCATGTTTGACTCTTTTGTGACCCCATGGACCATAGCCCACCAGGCTCCTCTGTCCATGATATCCCAGGCAAGAATACTGGAGTGGGTTGCTGTTTCCTTCTCCAGGGCATCTTCCTGACCCAGGGATCGAACCCACATCTCCTGCATTGGCAGGCAGATTCTTTACCACTGAGCCACCAGCCCCTCATAACACGTAGTACAGTATTATATTCTGTTGTGTTTGTTTTGCTTTTCAGTAAAACCAACCCTTTGCCATTTTTCACATAAGCATTCTTAGTAAGCAATATTGTACTATGGTGTATGAGTTTCTACTGGCAAAGGAATAAAATTTATTTTTTCTTAATTTTTATTTTAATAACAGCACTTAACATGAGATCTACCCTCTTAAATTTTTAAGTGTTCAATACTTCCCTTGTGGCTCAGACAGTAAAGAATCTGCCTGAAATGCAGGCGAGCTGGGTTCGATCCCTGGGTGGGGAAGATACCCTGGAGAAAGGAATGGCTACACACCTCAGTAGTCTTCCCTGGAGAATCCCATGGTCAGAGGAGCCTGGAGAGCTATAGTCCATGGGGTTTTAGAGAGCCACTTTCACACACATGTTATTGTTAACTTAGATACTATGTTATAGCAGATCTCTAGAACCTATTCATCTGGTTTAGCTGAAACTTGATGCATCTTAGGTAATAGCTCATCCATTTACTCTTACCCCCAGCCCCTGGTAACCACCATTCTACTCTCTGATGCTACGGGTGTGACTATTTTAGATTTCTACTATAAGTGGAATCATGCAAGATTTGTCCTTCTGTGACTGTTTTTTTTTTTTTTCCACTTGACATAATGCCAAGGTTCATCCATTTTGTCACAGAATTCCTTCTTTTTTAAGACTGATATTTCACTGTATACATACACAAACACACACACGCATATACATATATATACACACAAATACATATACATGCATACCACATTTTCCTTATTCATCTTCATCCATTCATAGACATTTAAGTTGTATCCACATTTTGGCTGTTGTGACTCCCGCAATGAGTGTGGTAATGCTAACAGCTCTTCAAGATCCTGATTTCAATTTTTTATGTAAATACCCCAAGATTGGGCTTCCCTGGTGGCTCAGTTGGTAAAGAATCCTCCTGCAATGCAGGAGACCCAGGTTTGATCCCTGGGTGGGGATGATCCCCTGGAGAACGAAATGGCGATCCATTCCACTATTATTGCCTAGAAAATCCCATGTACAGAGGAGCCTCGTGGGCTACAGTCCACAGGGTCGCAAAGAGGAGGACACAGCTGACCATCTGAGCATAGCATAGCATAGCTCAAGGTTGGATTGCTGGATCGTATGTTAGTTCTACTCTTAATTTTTTTGGAGCATCTCCATACTGCTTTCCATGGAGGCTGCACCATTTTGCATTCCTATCAGCAATGCATGAGGGTTCCAGTTCTTCACATCCTTGCCAACATTTGTTGTCTTTTGTTTTACATTGTGTTCTTTATTTCTTCAGTTGTTAACATTTATCACCCCGGATCAGAACATAAGTACTGTAGGACAGAGCTTTTGTCCGTGTTCTTTACCCCATCCCCTCCTGCCTGTAATAGTCCTGACACATGAGGCTTTCAGTAATGACCGTGTTGAATGGAGAACTAACAGGGTGGTCAGCCAGCTGTATCAGGATGGTTGCTCTGATGACAGGCGTGTGAAGGAAATCAGGCTACTGACTCCTCACTGTTTCCATTATTTTGTAAAAAGGTTGTAAAGGAAAGCTGCCCAGATGACTCACACAAGGCCTCCCAGGTAGGCGCTAGCAGGTTGAAGACACCATGATGTGGAGACTAGCCCTCAGCTTTCTTGAGTCAATCTGAAAAATAGATTTTTCAATAAGTGTGTTTATAATAGTGCAGGACTTGGATTCACAAGCCCTGATACTAAGCCTAGCTATGCCTATTAGTTATTTGCTGTGTGACCTAAGGTAAGCCACCTCCCTTTTATGAGTCCTGGTTTCCTCATCTTAAAATTTGGGAGTAGGACTGGAAGGTATCTGAGCACCCTCCCAGTTCTGGTTCTTGAGCAATGAATGCCATTCGTTTACAGGTGAGCTATACTAGCGCCTGGGTGGGTCCTCAAGACACTTTGTCCTACCAGGAGATCCAAGCTGGAGATGAAATTAAAGCTCCAAGAGGAGCTTGATGAGCATAACACTGAGAACAGAGGGAGTTAAATATTGTCAAGGAGTATTTCTGTTAAGCCTTGGAAGTATGAAAAATATGATGGATTCTGCTCAAAATTCTTCTCCTCTTAGAAACAGAAGAATATTGAAAGACCTGGTTACATAACCTACATCCAGAGCACTCCATCCTCCAACAGTGGAAAACACTGGTCCAGATATGTTGCCTTTTTAGCTATTCTTTTTGTTTGACCTTTTATTTTACTTCATCCAGTATTTAGATCCCAGTGATGAAATTTCAGCTATCTTTAATTTAATCACAGCCATCCGTCTATAAAAGGCTTCCCTGGTGGTTCAGGTGGTAAAGAATCTGCCTGCAACGCAGGAGACCTGGGTTCAATCCCTGGATTGGGAAGATCCTTTGGAGGAGGGCATGGCAACCCACTCCAGTATTCTTGTCTGGAGAATCCAGATGGACAGAGCAGCCTGGTGGGCTACAGTCCATGGGGTCACTAAGAGTCAGACACAACTGAGCAACTAAGCACATCCTTCCATAAAGGATATTGATAAAATGATCAGAACTATATATTCCAAACAAAAATAATCTTACAAATGGTATGTTTTGTGGAATATTACGGAAGAATGTTTGAAATTGGGTCTGTCCTGAAACCATGCATTGGTAAAATTTCCTTTCAAAGTACAAGCTTGATCAGTGGATTTCAATGTAGCAGGGTATAGGATTATATGGTTTCAGACCCCAGCAAACCTCTAAGAAACTACCACTTGTTGAGTTTCAGTGTTTTATCAAAGAAAGATATCCATAGAGGCTACTAAAATACTCCTACCTTTTCCAATGATATATTTGTGTGAGGCTGTTGAATGCTGAGCAGACATGAGCAGCCATCTGTGTTCTATTAAGATAAGCATTAGAGATTTGCAAATTATAAAACAATACTACTCTTCTCACTAAATTTTGTTGTGTTTTTTTTTGACATGTTGCCTACAATAGATTCATTTTATTTTATTTTATTTTTTTAATTTTATTTTATTTTTAAACTTTACAAATTGTATTAGTTTTGCCAAATATCAAAATGAATCCGCCACAGGTATACATGTGTTCCCCATTCTGAACCCTCCTCCCTCCTCCCCATACCATCCCTCTGGGTCATCCCAGTGCACTAGCCCCAAGCATCCAGTATCGTGCATCGAACCTGGACTGGCAACTCATTTCATACATGATATTATACATGTTTCAGTGCCATTCTCCCAAATCTTCCCACCCTCTCCCTCTCCCACAGAGTCCATAAGACTGTTCTATACATCAGTGTCTCTTTTGCTGTCTCGTACACAGGGTTATTGTTACCATCTTTCTAAATTCCATATATATGCGTTAGTATACTATAGTGGTGTTTTTTCTTTCTGGCTTACTTCACTCTGTATAATAGGCTCCAGTTTCATCCACCTCATTAGAACTGATTCAAATGTATTCTTTTTAATGGCGGAGTAATACTCCATTGTGTATATGTACCACAGCTTTCTTATCCATTCATCTGCTGATGGACATCTAGGTTGCTTCCATGTCCTGGCTATTATAAACAGTGCTGCGATGAACATTGATGTACACGTGTCTCTTTCCCTTCTGGTTTCCTCAGTGTGTATGCCCAGCAGTGGGATTGCTGGATCATAAGGCAGGTCTATTTCCAGTTTTTTAAGGAATCTCCACACTGTTCTCCATAGTGGCTGTACTAGTTTGCATTCCCACCAACAGTGTAAGAGGGTTCCCTTTTCTCCACACCCTCTCCAGCATTTATTACTTGTAGACTCTTGGATCGCAGCCATTCTGACTGGTTAAATTTTGTTTTATAAAATCTATTTTTCACAAAAAAAGTTACTTGTTTTAACTTGCACTATATATATAATTACATGAATTGATCTTTTAAAAATTACATAGCAGCCCTAATTTCTAATAAGTATTGATATAATCCACATAAAGAATGTTTAAAAGGTAAGCAGGTCCTGACACCAAAATGTTTGAGAATCACTGGTTTGAGTAAGGAGCATGCTATGTAAAACTACACTTCTGTGCAGACCTTACGGCTGGCTGGTGGTATCTTACCTTCAAAACTAGACTCTTCCTTCATTGGCAGGCAGCTTCTTTAACTGAGCCACCAGGGAAGCCCTACCTTCCAATAAGAAAGAACAAATGAAAATCCCCAGATATTTGGGGTGAACCACTAACATGAATGACAAAAGCTAAAATGATTAAAATGATTGTGGAGCAGAAAGCAAAGAGCAGGAAAGTTAAGTCCAAAATAACAATAGTCATCATTATCACCTCCTTATAAATATGAGAACACTTTTGCACCCATAAAATAATAATAGAAACATAAGTACCCAAAGAGCATGTAAACACACACACACACTTTGAAGCTGAAGATCAGATAGTAGAGATGAAAAAATTTAATAGAAGCGATAGAAAATAAAAGATGAAATCTGAGAAAACAGAACAATAAACAAGAAGATGGAAAATAGAGAAAAATGAGATAGTCTAGAGTATCTAACCTAATGGAGGGGAGGAAATATTGAAACTGTGATTCAAGAACAGAGGTTCCTTAGCTTAAGCCCCAGGATCTGACTTCCTTGGTGGCTCAGATGGTAAAGTATCTGCCTACAATGTGGGAGACCTGGGTTCGAACTCTGGGTCGAGAAGATCCTCTGGAGAAGGAAATGGCAACCCACTCCAGTACTCTTGACTGGAAAATCCCATGAACAGAGGAACCTGGTGAGCTATAGTCCGTGAGGTCACAAAGAGTAGGACACAACTGAGCGACTAAACTTTCACTTTCAGGATCTATATATGCTTAAAAATTTCTAAGTGCCCCCAAAGCTTTTTTTATTTATGATTTATGATGTTTCTATCTACCATAATAGAAATTAAAACTGTTGTTGTTGTTCAGTCACTCAGTCGCGTCTGACTCTTTGGGACCCCATGGACTGCAGCATGTCAGGCTTCCCTGTCCTTCATTTCTCAGAGCTTGCTCAAACTCATGTCCATTTAGTCAGTGATGCAATCCAACCATCTTGTCCTCTGTCATCTGCTTCTCCTCCCGCCTTCAATCTTTCCCGCTTCTCCTCCTGCCTTCAATCTTTCCCAGCATCAAGGTCTGTTTCAATGAGTAAGCTCTTCACATCAGGTGGCCAAAGTATTGGAGCTTCAGCATCAGTCCTTCCAGTGAATATTCAGGACTGATTTCCTTTAGGATGGACCAGTTGGATCTCCTTGCAGGCCAAGGGACTCGCAAGAGTCTTCTCCAACACCACAGTTCAAAAGCACCAATTCTTTGGCACTCAGACTTCTTTATAGTCCAACTCTCACATCCATACATGACTACTGGTAAAACCATAGCTCTGACTAGACAGACTTTTTTGGCAAAGTAATGTCTCTGCTTTTTAATATGCTGTCTAATTGATCATACCTTTTCTTAAAAGGATCAAGCATCTTTTAATTTCATGGCTGCAATCACCATATGCAGTGATTTTTGAGCCCAAGAAAATAAAGTCTGTCACTGTTTCCATTGTTTCCCCATCTATTTGCCATGAAGTGATAGAACTGGATGCCATGATCTTAGTTTTCTGAATGTTGAGTTTTAGCCTGCTTTTTCACTCTCCTCTTTCACCTTCATCAAGAGGTTCTTATATTAAAACTGAGAAGTTATTAAAATATCAATGTGTTCAATAATAATAAATTCACAGATTTCTAGAAAGGCTTACTACTCTTCCCATTAACATTTTTTGCATGTTGGAATTGTTTTACATTTTTACAAATCTCTTTACTGTTTGACTTACTGGAAGACAGCTGGATTCTCATATCTGCTTCTGCTTTCCATCTGTGATATCACAGGTCATGTAGCCTCTCGAAAGGCCACTGTACTCTCATGAGAGAATGAGGATAAAAAATCTGATAGAGTCAAGTATTTTATAAAATATATTGACCTTTTGGACTTCCTGAAGGGATCGTAAGAACCCAGGGAGCATTTTGAGAACTTATGATCAAGTTCAGTTCAGTTTAGTCACTCAGTCGTGTCAGACTCTTTGCAACCCCATGCATTGCAGCACACCAGGCCTCCCTGTCCATCACCAACTCCCGGAGTTTACCCAAACTCATGTCCATTGAGTCGGTGATGCCATCCAGCCATCTCATCCTCTGTCGTCCCCTTCTCCTCCTGCCCCCAATCCCTCCCAGCATCAGAGTCTTTTCCAATGAGTCAACTCTTCGCATCAGGTAGCCAAAGTATTGGAGTTTCAGCTTTAGCGTCAGTCCTTCCAAAGAACACCCAGGACTGATCTCCTTTAGAATGGACTGGTTGGATCTCCTTGCAGTCCAAGGGACTCTCAAAAATCTTCTCCAACACCATAGTTCAAAAGCATCAATTCTTCAGTGCTCAGCTTTCTTCACAGTCCAACTCTCACATCTGTACATGACCACTGGAAAAACCATAGCCTTGACTAGATGGACCTTTGTTGGCAAAGTCATGTCTCTGCTTTTCAATATGCTATCTAGGTTGGTCATAACTTTCCTTCCAAGGAGTAAGCGTCTTTTAATTTCATGGCTGCAGTCACCATCTGCAATGATTTTGGAGCCCCCCCAAAAAATAAAGTCTGACACTGTTTCTGCTGTTTCCCCATCTACTTCCCATGAAGTGACGGGACCGGATGCCATGATCTTCGTTTTCTGAATGTTGAGCTTTAAGCCAACTTTTTCACTCTCCTCCTTCACCTTCATCAATAGGCTTCTCAGTTCCTATTCACTTTCTGAATTTCTGGTTCCTATTTGGAACCAGTCTGTTGTTCCATGTCCAGTTCCAATTGTTGCTTCCTGACCTGCATACAGGTTTCTCAAGAGGCAGGTCAGGTGGTCTGGTATTCCCATCTCTTTCAGAATTTTCCACAGTTGATTGTGATCCACACAGTCAAAGGCTTTGGCATAGTCAATAAAGCAGAAGTAGATGTTTTTCGGGAACTCTCTTGCTTTTTCCATGATCCATCGGATGTTGGCAATTTGATCTCTGGTTCCTCTGCCTTTTCTAAAACCAGCTTGAACATCTGGAAGTTCACGCTTCACATATTGCTGAAGCCTGGCTTGGAGAATTTTGAGCATTACTTTACTAGCGTGTGAGATGAGTACAATTGTGCAGTAGTTTGAGCATTCTTTGGCATTGCCTTTCTTTGGGATTGGAATGAAAACTGACCTTTTCCAGTCCTGTGGCCACTGCTGAGTTTTCCAAATTTGCTGGCATATTGAGTGCAGCACTTTCACAGCATCATCTTTCAGGATTTGAAATAGCTCAACTGGAATTCCATCACCTCCACTAGCTTTGTTTGTAGTGATGCTTTCTAAGGCCCACTTGACTTATTCCACAATGTCTGGCTGTAGGTCAGTGATCACACCATCATGATTATCTGGGTCGTGAAGATCTTTTTTGTACAGTTCTTCTGTGTATTCTTGCCATCTCTTCTTAATACCTTCTGCTTCTGTTAGGTCCATACCATTTCTGTCCTTTATTGTGCCCATCTTTGCATGAAATGTTCCCTTGGTATCTCTAGTTTTCTTGAAGAGATCTCTAGTCTTTCCCATTCTGTTGTTTTCCTCTATTTCTTTGCATTGATCACTGAGGAAGGCTTTCTTATCTCTTCTTGCTATTCTTTGGAACTCTGCATTCAGATGTTTATATCTTTTCTTTTCTCCTTTGCTTTTCACTTCTCTTCTTTTCACAGCTATTTGTAAGGCCTCCCCAGACAGCCATTTTGCTTTTTTGCATTTCTTTTCCATGGAGATGGTCTTGATCCCTGTCTCCTGTACAATGTCATGAACCTCATTCCATAGCTCATCAGGCACTCTATCTATCAGATCTAGGCCCTTAAATCTATTTCTCACTTCCACTGTATAATCATAAGGGATTTGATTTAGGTCATACCTGAATGGTCTAGTTGTTTTCCCTACTTCATTCAATTTAAGTCTGAATTTGGCAATAAGGAGTTCATGATCTGAGCCACAGTCAGCTCCCAGTCTTGTTTTTGCTGACTGTGTAGAGCTTCTCCATCTTTGGCTGCAAAGAATATAATCAATCTGATTTTGGAGTTGACCATCTGGTGATGTCCATGTGTAGAATCTTCTCTTGTGTTGTTGGAAGAGGGTGTTTGCTGTGACCAGTGCATTTTCTTGGCAAAACTCTTATTAGTCTTTGCCCCGCTTCATTCCGTATTCCAAGGCCAAATTTGCCTGTTACTCCAGGTGTTTCTTGACTTCCTACTTTTGCATTCCAGTCCCCTATAATGAAAAGGACATCTTTTTGGGGTGTTAGTTCTAAAAGGTCTTGTAGGTCTTCATAGAACCATTCAACTTCAGCTTCTTCAGCATTACTGGTTGGGGCATAGACTTGGATTACTGTGATATTGAATGGTTTGCCTTGGAAACAAATGGAGATCATTCTGTCATTTTTGAGATTGCATCCAAGTACTGCATTTCAAACTCTTTTGTTGACCATGATGGCCACTCCATTTCTTCTGAGGGATTCCTGCCCCCAGTAGTAGATATAATGGTCATCTGAGTTAACTTCACCCATTCCAGTCCATTGGAGTTCGCTGATTACTAGAATATAGACATTCAGTCTTGTCATCTCCTGTTTGACCACTTCCAATTTGCCTTGATTCATGGACCTGACATTCCAGGTTCCTATGCAGTATTGCTCTTTACAGCATCAGACCTTGCTTCTATCACCAGTCACATCCACAACTGAGTATTGTTTTTGCTTTGGCTCCATCCCTTCATTCTTTCTGGAGTTCTTTCTCCACTGATCTCCAGTAGCATATTGGGCACCTACTGACCTGGAGACTTCCTCTTTCAGTATCCTATCATTTTGCCTTTTCATACTGTTCATGGGGTTCTCAAAACAAGTATACTGAAGTGGTTTTCCATTCCCTTCTCCAGTGGACCACATTCTGTCAGACTCTTCACCATGACCTGCCTGTCTTGGGTGGCCCCACAGGCATGGCTTAGTTTCATTGAGGGCATCAGAGGACAGACACACTGAAACCATACTCACAGAAAACTAGTCATTCAGTTAGTTACTTAATGAATCATTAAAAATAAATAATATAGATTTTCATCTGAGGAAAGAGATTTCCTCCCCTGGCATATTTTTCCTTTAGAGCACTATCTCTGTTTATAATTTTCTGTTTATCAGTGTGATTTTTCACTGCATGTCTGACTCTTCAGTGGATTCCAAGCTCCAAGAGACCATAATCTCACTTGGCTCATTGGTGTATTTGTTCTTAGTGCTTTGTATGCTGTCTGGTACCTGGAAAGCTATGAGATGAATGAGTAAGTAAGTGTATGTGAACATGTGTGCAGATTTTAACAAATCTCAGGCAGACTGAAATGTTGAGTAGGACCTATCTCTGGGTGGAAAGTTGCAGGTCAAACCTATGTTTACCCCTCTGGTCCTCCATGACCTCAGGCAAGTCACTTATCTAAGCCTTGGATGTAATGATAAGACCTCAGATATCCAATTAAATGGTTCCTTATATGCCATGTAAATGTTTAAACTTCTAAGTTATTTAAAATATCCTCAACCCTCAGACCACAGCCTAATATGTTCTTTTTTTTTTTTTCTTTTTTTTTTTTTAGTGAACTTCTGCAAGAGTTGGAAAACTGTGAAAATGATCCTGTGGCCATAGCAGAGTGCTTTGTGTCCAAGGTAAGCAGGGTTCATCTCTCTGAGCCAACCAAGACAGAGACAGAGACACACTGCTTTCATTGTAACGTTGAGATGGCCGATGTGTTCCATACTGGATGAAGTTCACCACTAATCTCTCTCGCTCGGAGGGTTTTTTTCTTCCCACTGGCCAGGGGGAAAAAATTCAGTTCCCAGTAAGTTGTGTGTGTAATTGTGTAGTCACTTCAGTTGTGTCCAACTCTTTGCAACCCCGTGGACCGTAGGCCCCCAGGCTCTTCTGTCCATGGGATTCTCTAGGCAAGAATACTGGAGTGGATTTCCATTCCCTTCTCTAGAGGATCTTCCCGAGCCAGGGGTGGAACCTACATCTCTTACATCTCTTGCATTGGCAGGCGGGTTCTTTACCACTAGAGCCACCTGGAAAGCCCAATAACTTAGCAGTTATTTTAGAACTTGTGTAATAAATAAGTGATGCTACATATCTGTCCTAAGGAAGACTTTAAGCTTGGGAAGAGGAGAGTCCAGAATAGAAGAATGTTAGAAAAATAAGTACATATAAAATATGACTAGATCAGTTATAAAAATCTGTAAGAATAGAAATACTTTACATATATATAAATATGTATATTTAATATACTGCCATATATATATGTATGTATACATAGATAAACATATATATACATATATATGGCACTAGCTTACTCATTTAGTGGAAAAACAGACCAGAATTATCTCCTGCCTCTTAAATATGCCCTTTAATTCTCCTACTTTCTTCTTAAGTTGCACTGATGGCTTAGAAAAAATGCAAGGAGAGGATTTGAATTTTAGAGCTTAAATGACAGTCAGTTTATATTCTGTTCCCAGGCAAGAAAATTCTGAAACATATAAGGGAATCCTTTACAACATTACTTCTTGATGTCCTACTGTAAATAGAATCTTATCTTACGTTTCTCTAAAAATTCAGCAGCTTTTGTTTGGAAAACCTCTAGCAGAAATTGTTTTTCCAGCAAAACTCCATGTGATTTTTACAGTTGTGGTTTCAAATGTACAAAGGTTGACGCAAAGTTCATGATGGCACTTTTGGGTCAACTGAGAGTTAGCACCTCATTTAGAGTCTCGGAGGCCAATGTGAACTTGGAGAGGTCCTCCCAGCCTGACCGGGTTCCGGGGTTATTCCACAAGGTTATTTCTGATGATCCAGTGGTTTTGAATCCAAACATAACACTCTTGGTTCTACTCAAGTGGGGTTCCTTAAAGGCCGTTGACGGACTTATATATAAAACACTCCTGACTTTGTGGGTGGCAGTGTATGTGTTAACATACAAAATGTTTGCACACACATGCTTACACACACAATTCTTCTCACAAGTGGCCTGTGTCACAGTGAAGGGTAAGAATTTGGAAAAGAGAAGGAAAATGAAAGAGGGAGAAATGGGCAAAAGATAACACAGTATATCAAAGAAGCTGTGTTAGAATAACCACAGTGAATAAACAACAAGAAGCTTTCGGAAACATCGGGGCTTTTCTGGTAACTGTAATCACAAGTTGATTAAAGACGGTCCAGCATATGCTTAGCTGTGGCTTAATTATTCACATAAAAGTTTGTTTATGCGCCAGGTTGCCAACTCCCAAATCTGATTTCTTGTTGCGATATTGCCAAGTTTAATTGGAAGACTGATTGCAGCACTCCACACTCCTGTGTGTGAGCAGGGAATAGCAAGGGGGTGTGTGTGGGTCTGGCACAGCCTGCTTCTCACTCAGCACCCTGAAATTTAGAAGATGTTACACTTTGTGAAACATAAGCAGCTGCTCACCTCTGGGGAGGAGTAGAAAATTGCTTTAATTGAGGGGCCGTTAATGAAAGAGGTGAAGCTGGTGCTTGCCATCTGCTTTTATCTGAGTCACTGGGGCTTACACGAGAGTCAACTTTGACCTTGCTTTTGTGTATGGCTAGGCGACAGAAATCCCTCCTGACAAGAGGAGAACACAGCCCTTCTTACCTGTTGCCCAGAAAAGAACAACAAAGCGCTGCAGAAGCCACTCTCAGGAGGGGTGAATGTCCCCGCCAGGCAGGCCGGGCTCTCGCCCACCAAGCCCTCGCCTGCTCTTAGGGCTCTGGAAACACCTGGAACGGGTTTCCGCGGTTTCCTGCCTTCACCTCCACTCTCATTTCCGTCACTTAGCTTGACTGTCAGCCAGGCTGACCCTGGGTGACATTTAGGAGGGAAGTTTGTCTTCGGAGGCCCAACTTCCTTTAACTGCCTCCTTTCACCTGATGCGTGGCCCCCTCCTCATTGAAGCCTGTCTCCTTTCAGTGCCCAGGCCTGTGTGTGTGCACACACACACGCACATACACACACATATGCACACACACACACACACAAGCCACTTGTTTAAATTATCCTCAGGAAACCGCTGGTATCAGATAATAGGTATGATTGGAGTCTATTCAAGTCAATGTTGTGGGCTTCCTGAATGGCGCTAGGGATAAAGAACCCCCTACCAATGCAGGAGACATAAGAGACGCAGGTTCGACCCCTAGGTCCGGGAGATCCCCTGGAGGAGGGCATGGCAACCCACTCCAGTATTCTTGCCTGCAGAATCCCATGGACAGAGGAGCCCGGTGGGCTATAGTCCATGGGGTCACAAAGAGTCAGACATGACTGAATGACTTAGCATGCACACACACAAATCAGTGTCTCCTTACAGAGTAAGCCTTTCTCAGTAGTGTCCTGTGAAAACTGCTCAGTCATCAGTGTGTGTGTGTGTGTGTGTGTGTGAAAAGTAGAGGGAGGGAGAAAGATGGAGTGGGGAGATATTAACATTATGGCAGAAGAAACCCTAAAGTCATACAGATTTCCTATTCTCTGATTATTCATTCAGGAAACGTTCAAACACCCTTTGTGTTCAGTTGGCCCTGATGGCTATATTTTGGTTCTTTCATAATTAAATGTCTTATTTTGACATCATCACTAACTGCAACTTGAAAGTGTTAAACAACCAGAAAAAGATATCTGGTTTTATATAATTTTCTCTCATTGCCTTCTTTCTCCCTAAATACTTCTGAAAAGGATTTGAGTGCATATATCATAAGAAATAGTTATTCAGGGATTAACTAAGTAGGAGTTATTGACTTTTGTGTAAAGCCATTATTTAACTGTCCACAGGGCTTATAAATTCAAGATCAAATATACATTTGGTTCTATATTAAGAATATATAAGTGATTTAAATTGAAACTGCCTAATTTAAGACAGAAGCAGAGCCATGATGTCACAGAATGCCCCAAAACTCAGTTGTGCAGAGAAGCCTTGAGGTATTTTTAGGGTAGCTCATGTAGATGATGTAATTTAGAATGTTTCTATTGAGGCCATTGTGTTTGGTATTTCATATGATGCTAAGTTTAAGGAAATCAGCCAAATAGCTGTTCAACCCCATACTGAGTGGGGCAGGAGGCAGGAATAAAGCAAGTAAGTGTGACAGTGTGAGTACACCCAGAGAAGGGCTCCAGGGGCTTCCCCGGTGGTCCAGTGGTTAAGACTCTGCACTCTGTGCTTCCACGGCGGGGGAATACAACTCAATCCCAGACCAAAGGATAGAGAGAGAGGGGGACACTCCAGTCTGATGTTAATTTCCTGGAAGACCTTGGGCAAGTCACTATGCCTGTCTTATCCCTGGGGAAAGTGGAACATTCCAGTGCCTTCAGGAGCTAAGCTGATGAACACAGTGCATGAACGGGCCCAGGCAGAGGCCAGAGCGTCAAGGTACTTATGTCTTGGGGACAGAAGTGTTATATGAAACTGTAGGCCTAGGGCCTGTGGATCTAATACTTTTTTAAGAGAAGCCAGAAATCGAAAAATTTTTATCTTCTAATTTTTAGAATTTGGCAACTTAGTCTTTTTTTAATATTATGCTTAAAACTTTGGCAGCATACTATGTTGGCAAGGCCATGGGGAAACAGACACTCCTTTAATTGTGGGAAAACAAAGTAGACCCTGTGGAGGGGAATTTGGCTATGTCTAGGAAAAGTACATCTGAATTCACCCTTCATTCCAGCAATCCTACTTCCAGAAATCTATTTTAAAGATATAGTGACAAAATCTCAACAAAGGTGATGTTATACTTTGTAGTACTAATTGTTACAATTTATAAATCTATATAAGGTACATGCCTACATGTGTGTGTGCTCAATTGTGTCTCACTCTTTGCGACCCCATGGCCTGTAGCCCACCAGGCTGCTCTGTCAATGGGATTTTTCAGGCAAGAATACTGGAGTGGGTCGCCATTTCCTTCTCCAGGCGACCTTCCTGACCCAGGGTCAAACCTGCATCTCCTGCATTGGCAGGCGGATTCTTTACCGCTGAGCCACCTATAGAAATATGCAATACATGGAAACAGCCCAAATGTTCATGAACAAAACCTGGTTGAATAAACTATGGCATATCCACATAATGGAGTAGTACAAAGCAGTAAAAGCAAATAAAGAATATTGCTATATACTCCTAGAAAGGGGATGGGGTGGGGAGTCTAGCACTGTGGTTCTCAGAGTGTGGTCTCTGGACCACATCATATAGGAACTGGTTAGAAAGCAGATTCTCAGGCCCTACCCAGACCTACCAAATCAGAAACTCTGGGGGGTGCAACCCAATAATCTGTGTTTTAATAAGCCCTCAAGGTAATTCTAATGCTCAAGTTTGAGAATCACTGACATAACTTGCTTTTATTTATCTAGAAATGGGGAAGGTTATACTTATATTTCAATGTGTATGTTTAAAAAAAATTTAAAAAGATAAACTGTAAGATTAGAAGTTGGTTCCTGAGGGAAAAGACAGGGAATGGACTAGAATGAGAAAGCATAGAAGCCAGACTTCTCTAAGTGTGCATTTCTTTGGAGAGTTGACTTTGAAACCATGTATTTATTTTACTTAATTATAAGACAAAGTTAAAGTTTAAAACAGCCTTCAAAAAATGAAAGCAGATTGAAACAATGAATCTAACTGTGAATCCAGTTTGTAGCCTGACCAGGCAGAGGAAATGCCAATCAATTAAAAAATATGCTATGGGCAAAATACAGCAAATACATCCTTAACTGTTTTCAGTAATTATATCATATATGATGGTTTCAGTATTGTTATTCCAAAATTGTGTATATTGTGGGATAAAGCAAATGAATATTCACAGTTGTGTCATTGAGAACTGGAATTGGCAAGAGAAAGAAAATACAGATTAAGAATGAGGCTAATTAGAAACACTCTAGTCCTGAATCTGAATTGCAAGAATTAGCATGAACGAAGCATGTGTTTTTGGAGAAGGCAATGGCACCCCTCTCCAGTACTCTTGCCTGGAAAATCTCATGGACGGAGGAACCTGGTAGGCTGCGGTCCATGGGGTCGCTAAGAGTCAGACACGACTGAATGACTTCACTTTCACTTTTCACTTTCATGCATTGGAGAAGGAAATGACAACCCACTCCAGTATTCTTGCCTGGAGAATCCCAGGGATGGGGGAGCCTGGTGGGCTGCCGTCTACGGGGTCGTACAGAATCAGACACAACTGAAGTGACTTAGCAGCAGCGGCAGCAGCAAGCATGTGTTTTAGCTTTAGAAACACCCTATTTCTAGCTCTGTCCACTGAGAAGGCCTAGAAATAATAATTAACCTGGTAGCAAGAGCATCACTAACGCTCAGATTGTGGTTTCCACATACTGTTGCCTACGTGAAGGAATCCGGGCTCCGTGGAGAACAAGTGTGGGAGGGAAATGTGCAAGAGGATCTGAAACATCTTGTCAGCCCAGAAAGCAAGGAGCTACTGGAGGCTGTAAGTCAGGTCACAGATACTCAAGAAGAGGCTCCTATTGGCCAAAGATGGGATCGTTTGAGCAGCAATAAAAAGATAGCTAACTAAAAACAACTGAAAGTCATGAAATATGTTTATATTCATGAAATCCACAGTGATGTTAAAAAACTCAAGTCCTTTACAGGATGTTAGAGCGCTGATGCATTATTTTGAAAATTAAGGAAAGGAATCAAGCATTTATTTATCCTGTCTTTCCCATACAAACCACAAACTGCCGGGTAACTAATCTAAGGCAGTTCCTTTCCTGGAAAAAAATCTGGCTAATAAATGAAGAAAGAATAGTGGAATTGGAAATATCACCATTTTGCAGCCCTTCATGAATTAAAAGACCTAAGCAGTAATTACCAATGATTATTAACATCATAGAAAGAAACAACCAGCTCCTATGCCTCTCAATTTAAGCACAATCCAGTCTATGATGTACTTGGGCCAAATTATGGAACCTAAATCCAGTCAAGCCTCTTCTAAACCACAAGGAGCGTGGAAGACAGAGGGAGACTGCAGGAGACCGCAGGACAAATCATCTGGCTCCTTCAACTTAATTGCAGGGGGGAAATAAGGGGGAATTTATAGATTAGAAGGGACTTAGATATCAATATCAAGTTGCTGTGTGTGGATGTTGTTTGGAATATAGAACAAACAGCAAACTATAATTTTTAAAAAGAAAAGAAAAAATAGGAATAGTGATAATGAACCCTCGTGATATTATGGAATTATTTATTTACATTTTATTGAAGTAAAGTTGGTTTATAATGTGTTTAATTTCTGCTATATGGCAAAGTGACTCAGTTTTTTTATACATATATATATATGTATTTCTTTCCATATTCTTTTCCATTATGGTTCATCACAGGATACTGAATATAGTCCCCTATGCTACACAGTAGATATGTACTACTATATATATTGCTGTTCATCCATCCTATATGTATAATAGTTTGCATCTGCTAATCCCAACCTCCCAGTCCTTCCCATGGAATTATTTAAAGATGATAATAGCATTGTGGTGATGTTTCCTTTTAAAGTCCTCATGTTAAAGATATATACTAAAGCATTTACAAGTAAGTGAAATGATATTATGTCTAGAATTTGTTGATAAGGGAACCTGGAATCAATTTGTTGATAAGGGAACCATAGCAAAAGGCAAGAAGCCCCCATTAGTTAGCCAAACATTTAATGCGTTTGAGGCATTGCTGCTGTGCTAGATGTACAGATGAGTAGACTTGGATCCTGCTCTCAAATAATTTTCAGCTTCATAGGAGAGAGGGGCATTCATTAGTTCAAAAAACATTATGTGCCAGGCAAGCACACTATGGCCCCTCTCCTGCAGGAACTCACAGTGTAGAGTGGCAGACAGATGCACAAAAAATGTCATGCTCATTTGGCAAATGCTGTGAGATCAGTTGGTACTGAGTGTTGTGGGACCCCAAAGTAGGAGCAATTGGCTCAGTCCAAGAACTCAAGAAGTCCCCTGAAAGGAAATAAAGCCTCAGTTCAATGTCAAAAGGTGTCTAGTGGCTGTCCAGTGAAAAAGGTGGGAGAGACCGTGGGCAGAGGAAGCTGCACACACAGGGCTTGAAAGTATTCCCTTGCACATACTTCCAGCATGTTCTGACCACATAATATTTAATTATCTGCTTATATTTCTCTCTCACCCTGCAAATGCCCCAGAGGACCATGAACACCTAGTAACAAAAACCCTGTTGTCTTCCTCTTCCTATTTGCCTTCAGATTCATCTAACATAGCAGATGCTCAATAAGTATTTAATGATCTCAAATGAGTCCAAGTGCATGTGGATTCTAGGTATAAACGAACGTAGCTAAAATGGCATGAATGATTGCCACAGGGACTCAGAAGACAGGCCAAGATGGTTAGAGAAACAACTTTTAAAACAACACCCTTTAAAGGATGAATGATATATCTTTTGTTTTTCATTGAATGTTCATGGCTCTACTTTTTTTTTTTTTTTTTTTTTTTAGCCTATTACATCTCTTTTGTTTCCTTGCAGAGTGAAGAGTTCCACATTTATACCCAGTATTGCACGAACTATCCAAGGTACGCCTGGTGAATGTGTAGGAATACTTTTGCTTACCTTCATGTTGCTTGAAGTTGGTCAACGCGGTATATGTCATCAGTGGGTACTATGTGCCTGGCGCTGTGCAGAATACTGTGGGAAAACTGCAGAAATGCCGAGAACGGATCACAGGGGTATCCTGATACTGATCCATTCAGGCCTAGGGACTACCCAGCAGAGCCTGTACAGGGGAACATTGTGAATGACCTTGAAGGAGGCCAAAATGATTGTTAGGTGTCCTCCACTGGACTCCTAGAAGTGTTTGGCTAGAAGAAGGCTTATCTATTAACCCTTTTGTATGTGTGCTGTGTTTTTAAGAATGTGGGATGCCCTGCTAATGAGTTTATATAATCCATCTGGGGATAAAATAGGTTATATTTTTGCTATGTAAGTTTTAGAAGCTATGCAAGTTTTATGGAGCTCAGAGAAGGGAATGATCATGATAAGCTTCCTACCTGGACCATCAATTTAGATTCACTTACACCAGAGGTGCTGGCAGGAGGGCCGTTGAAGGAGCAGCCTCAGTGATCATTCAGTAAGGGAATCAGGTCTAAGACCATGACTCACTCTGCTGGAAATATTTTTTTCTGCAAAAGACATTTATTGAGCACTTAGTAATTTCAAGTGCTGCTCTTGATGCTATAAATACAAAATGTGGTTGAATTTCGTTTTCCCAGCAATCTAGAGATGTTAAGGGATTAAAGAAAAGCAGAACATACAGACAGCACAGGGCCTGGCCCTGATAAGTCCTCCAGAAGTGCTTGTTCATCACCATCCCTGCCCCATCCCCACTGTATGGATGAAATCATCGAGCCTCCAGTAGGTTTATTGAATTTACAGGAGTCACACAGCTGACAAGTGAGCGAACCAGCTGAGATTCAAACCAAGGTTGGTCTGGCCTCAGACCTCATGCTGCTACATCCTTGTAGAATTTCTGAAGCTTTGTGATTCCCTCTGCCCCGTACCTTTCTACTGTCTGTCTGCCCATGACTAGCAGGACTAGCATTGTTATGTTAGGCATGAACCAGGAAGAGAGCTCAGGGAACTTTTATCTACTCTGTAGCCAGTCTTGGTATGGATATGTCCTTAAGGATAAAGCAGGTGCTGGGGTCCACCTCGAAGAGAAGCCAGCAGGCTGAGCCCCTCATGCCACTGTGGTCAGGAAGAACAAGTGGGTCATTCCTGCCTGGGGGTGGCCCTAGAAAGCCAGTGTGGATTAAAGGATGTGAAGCCAGAGGCTTGGGCTTACCAGTGGCAAAACTCTTTCCATTGGAGTAAATACTGGTCTGCATATCGTGCTGTGGTGATTTATTTGGTTGGTGGCCAGGTATGTTTTTCCCAGGTTTCTCTGAAAACAAAATAAAACCCCACATGCATATTAGTACATTTATCCTTCTTCTTATCTGTAGACCCACCCACACTTTACACAGTTTCAGTTACACAATGCTCTCCTAAAACATTTGTTGCCACCTCTCTGCTAAAGATAATCAGGAAATTGTAGGATGCCCCAACTAAATCCGTGGTTCTTATGCCAAAAGCCAGCATTATACCACACCTTGATGCAGAGAAATCACAGAATCAGGCCTCAACTTCTCCATAGACCTTCCTCCTGAGAGAAATGGAAAACCTTTCCAACTCTGAAGAAGCAGCAGAGCCCTGGACCCAGTTATCGGGAGCCAGATGCTAGAGTGGCTTGTGTGGAGGATTATGTCTGTGTAAATTTCATTATAAACATGTCATTTGAAGAAATATCTTCTGAATATTTAGTTTTGGAGGTTTATATTAAGAAGATTTTTCTAACTTCGTAATAAGAATGGAGAGTGCAGAATGAAAGCAACTTTTATAAACTTGGCTGCTTCAGGGTCGGGGACAGTCATTTGTGCAAGGACATTTTTGAGGGCCTGTCCTTCATGGAGCACAAGTCCACATTCAGTGTACACTGGCAGGAGATAGGAACTAATATCCCTTGCCTTCAAGCAGTTCATTTTCTTTTGAGGGTCAGAACTGAACCAAATGCAATAGTGAAACTGCCATCAGGAAAGATCAAATCAGTGAATATAAGTCAACGCAGAACCACCTCAGTCATGTGTAACAGAGGCTAAAAATGCATGAGACAAAGGAGGAGAAGTCAGGACAGTTTCCTGGAGGAAGTGTTTTGTATTTGGGGTCTGACTTTAAAGAAGGAAAGAAACATGTTAGCAGGAGGATGCTCCGAGGCCCTCTCAGTGAAGTGGTACATCTGAGTCTTGCCCAGTTGTGTGGTTTTCATGTTCATAGGAAAAGATTTTCTCTCGTCCCCCTCCTAACCATTTGCTCTCTGAGGCCCAAGCTTTCCCTCCCCTCCCCCATCTTCACAAGCCGTGAGCGCCAGGTGTTTCAGCCCATCTGACAACGTGTCTTCCCCCTTTGGACCTGGGCCGGTGATATTAAGTGTCTCCTGCACGCCTTGACAGATGTCCTTCTTCATAGCAGTCACGCCCCGGTGACTTCCCTGGGAAGAGGCTCAAGCCCTCCCTCTTGTCCCCAGGGAGAGGGCCAGACCTGCTCAGGTCACTGTCCTCGAATGTCCCCCCGTGGCCTCAATCTGGAGTTCAGTGTGCTTAGCATCTCCTGCAGGTGTCTTATCCTTGTGCAAGAACTCAAGACTTCAGAGGGTTAGCCAGCCAGTGGGCAGCTGATTCTGACTCTAAAGAGCCTTAGAAAAGTCCCTGGGTTCCATGGTAAAGAATTGTTTTGAAATCTGGACTTGAAGGGAAAAATAAATCTATTTGAACAGATATTTCTCCAAGCAGTCAGACACAAAAGGGATTCTGATCACTTCGTCAGGAGACCACCGTCCATGTCAGTTCCTTCCAAGGAGTTTTATTTTGTTGTTTGGCTCCAATTTTCTGAATTAATTCTGAAAACCTATTAAGACTTGGGGAGGAAGGAGCTGAAATACTTCCATCTGCTTCTAACTTATGAGACCATAAGATTTTACTTTACATGTGTGTGTGACCTCACAAGACCACCAACTTCATGTATAAGATGTGAGTGTTGTTTCAGCCATCTCTCTAGGATGTTTGGAGGCCATACTTCTTGCCTTTGGAGTAGAGAAGGAATCCTGAGCCATTTTTCTAATACACTCTGTAAAGCACGGTCCTGGAGGACCAAGGTTAACTAGCTGTTTCAAAAACTGAATTTAGAATGAGGAGAGAGATACCTGGAGGTGGACAGAAAGGTCTGTTCAGAGATTCTCAAAGGGAAGTTCCCTGGGGGACGAGGTCTCCAAAGACCTGCATGTAACATCACACACATTGTGCACTTACACAAACACAACCAGCAAAGCAGGTGACAAATATCTGGCATGGGGCTGGGTCTGCTGGAAAGAAGCCACTCCTTTTTCTTAGTACAGTGGTGACCTCTCCTTGCAGTGTAGCTTGTGAAAACTGAATGCAGATGTGAAGTTGAACAATGAACAAAGATGCTCATGTGTGTGTGCTCAGTCGCTCCAGCTCTTTGCAACCCTGTGGACTGTAGCCCACCAGACTCCTCTGCCTATGGAATTTTCTAGGCAAGAATACCAGAGTGAATTGCCATTTCCTATTCCAGGGGATCTTCTCGACCCAGGGCTCAGACCCGTGCCTTTTGTGTTTCCTATATTGGCAGGCAGATCCTTTAAATTGGGGTACCATCCAATTCAAATCCCCTGTGGCAAGTCCTATGTCCTGATAGGGGCTTCATCCCCTGAAGGACAGAGCTGGCAGCATAGATGCCATGGTCCATGTTTCAGCACCCTCTTATAGTGTCTTTTTCTAATTCACCTAATAAAGGTGAATCGGGACCAGATTCACCCAATTCAACCAGAGGGACACCTTTTCCTCACCTGCCCAGAGGCCTTCTAGTCTACCTATTGCTCTATTACCGCTTTATCTGCTTTAAAGCCTTGATACTTACTCTGGCATTTAAAGGACTTGCCTGGTGGCTCAGATGGTAAAGAATCCACCTCCAATGCAGGAGACCTAGGTTCGATCCCTGAGTCAGGAAGATCGCCCAAATGAGAGAATGGCAACCCACGCCAGTATTCTTGCCTGGAGAATTCCATGGACAGACGGGCTACAGTCCATGGGGTCACCAAGTTGGACATGACTGAGCAACTAACATTTTCACTTTCACTGGGATTTAAAACTTGAATATCTATGTTAAGAGTTACAATTTTGATTTTAAAATATTCTTACAGATCTGTGGCCGTGCTAACAGAGTGTATGAGGAACAAGATGCTGGCCAAATTCTTCAGGGAACGGCAGGAAACTTTGAAACATTCACTGCCTCTGGGGTCCTATCTCTTGAAGCCAGTTCAGCGGATTCTCAAGTATCATCTCCTTTTGCATGTAAGTTTCTGCCTGCACTGGAAGGACTTTCTAGAAGCTAAGGGTTTTATGTGTGTATATTAAGTTTAGGAGAAAAAAAAATCAAAAGTGGCTGTGGACATATGGAAACGTTTTCCACACTCATACTTTACAACTGACTAATCTGCTTTGAGGAATTAGAGATATTTATATGGTAGGCCTGCAGCCTCATTGATAACAGCCAAGTAGAAAGATTCATTTTATCTCTAATGGTGAAAGGGCTTACAAGTCCTTCACTCCAGGCAGTGACAGTTTCAACCAAGGAGCTGTCTTCTTAATGAACAACAGATTTTTTTATGCATGTTTTATTTTACTTCCATGAGCCCGGATTCGGTAGGCAGTTGGGAGTAAGAGCTGTTTGTCATAGATTGGCTTTCGTAGGAGCAAAGAGAAAGGCCTGAAAGGAGAGAAGACAGATGAGCAGTGTGATAAATGTCTTTGAGCTGGGCTTCACCTCACTTTGGGTTCTGTTCTCTTTATATCATTTCCCATTATTTGTACAAAATTTAAGGAGGCTTTAGAAACAAAAGTAGACATAGTTCTCATACATTCTTGTTTCTTATCCTCTAAGGAAGCTGATAAAAATGGAAAATAGTGTTCTCTAAAGTAATTTCATTCTGTAAGGAGGGTGAATTGCCTTGGCGATTTGACAAAGACAGGATAGCCAAGTGGTTAGGTTAGGAGCAGGGCTGTGGTCAAGATACTACCTGGGTTCCAGTCCTGTGCATTTCCCACATTCATGGTGCCTCACAGGCAGTCAATACAGAAAAACTGTTATTTTTATTTTGTTGCTTTAATTTACTTTATTAATTGGAGTATAATTGCTTTCAATGGGGCTTCCCTGATGGTTCAGACAGTAAAGAATCTGCCTACAATACAGGAGAACCCAGGTTTGATCCCTGGGTTGGGAAGATCCTCTGGAGAAGAGAATGGCTACCCACTCCAGTATTCTTGCCTGGAGAGTCCCATGGACAGAAGAGCCTGGAGGGCTGCAGTGTTGTGTTAGTTTCTGGTGTACAGCAAAGTGAATCAGCCACATGTTTGCATATATCCATCCCCTTCCCTCTTGAGCCTTCCTCCCACACCCCTACTTTATTATTTTTAATGCTACATTAAAAATCTTTTCATAAAAGATTTAAATCCAGAGTTCCTATCTATATCAACATGCCTTCAGTATACATATATCTCTTTTTAAATGATTCCAGGTTTCTAACTTGGTTAAGCATTCCAAGGTTGCCCAGTTCACACACATTTAAAACTGCAAGCACTCTTTATTGTCCATCTTTACCAGAAATTTCTCAGCTTTGTCTGTTTGCCTGTGTGGCCCATCTTGGGAGAGTCTTATGTCCTATGAAACCACATTGTGGATATTACTTTAGTTGTTTGATTGGCTTTAATGACCCCTAAATTTAGTGGGATTAATTTACTAAATCAGTGCCAAATAATTCTTTAAAAAATACTCACTTTCCCACGATAGATCTTTGCTGGACTCTGCTAATATGGTATAGACTGTAGCCTGCAAGGCTCCTCTGTCCATGGAATTCTGCAGGCAAGAATACTGGAGTGGGCTGCCGTTCCCTTCTCCAGGGGATCTTCCTGACCCAGGGATCGAACCTGGGTCTCCTGCATCACAGGCAGATTCTTTACCATCTGAGCCACCAGGGAAGCCCATCTGAGTCCAGCGTGTCCCAATAATATCTACCTAACGGCTTTCTAGACAGTAAGTCAATTAAAAGTTTCAGATCTCTGTCACTTAAACAAGACTCCACTCGAGATTCTTACAAAGAGTTAACTGCTAGGAAGAACAGCCCTCACCCTCTAAATTAAAAGCTGGGATATTAGTACATGCGGCTATAACAAAATGCCATAGCCTGGGTGACTTGGACAGCAAACATTTATTTCTCATAGTTTTGGAGGTTGAAAGCCAAAGATAAGGGGGCAAGCATGGCTGAGTTCTCATTTGCAGACTGCCTTCTCCTCTTCGTTTCCTCGCATGGTAGAAAGAGGCAAGACTGCTCTCTGGAGTCTCTATTATGAGAGCACTAACCCCATTTACAATGGCACTACCCTCATGGCCTCTTGTTTGGTCGCTAAGTCCTATTCAATTCTCTGCAGTCCCATGGACTGCAGCATGCCAGGCTCCTCTGTCCTCTACTGTCTCCCGGAGTTTGCTCAAATTCATGTCCATTGGATTAGTGATGCCATCTAACCATCTCATCCTCTGCCACCCCTTTCTCCTTTTCCTTCAGTCTTTCCCAGCATCAGGGTCTTTTCCAATGAGTCGACTCTTCGCATGAGGTAGCCAAAGTATTGGCACTTCAGCATCAGTCCTTCCAATGAACATACAGTTGATTTCCTTTAGAATTGACTGGTTTAATCTCTTTTCTGTCCAAGGGACTCTCAAGAGTCTTCACCAGCACCACAATTCAAAAGCATCAATCCTTTGGTGCTCAGCCTTCTTTATGGTCCAACTCTCACATCCGTACATGACTACTGGAAAAACCATAACCTTGACTATACGGACCTTTGTCAGCAAAGGGATGAATCTGCTTTTTACTATACTGTCTAGGTTTGTCATAGCTTTCCTTCCAAGAAGCAAGCTTCTTTTAATTTCATGGCTGCAGTCACCGTTTGCATGGCCTAGTCACCTCCAAAAGCCCCATCCTAATCCCAGCACATTAAAGGAAAGGATTTCAACATACTAATTTGTGAAAGATACAACCACTCAGTCTGTACAGTTAAGAAAAAGGGAAGAACAGTGGTTAGATGAATTTAAAACTAACTTCTGGTTTCCTGGAGTATTTTTGCTTTCATACTTGGTTTAGAGTGTTCCTTCTGTGTCTTTCACATCACTTCAAAGTTGTATAGTCACCTGTGAAGATCCCCACAGGAATACACTCTGTACTTCTGAGTCTGTTTATGATCAACAGAAGTGCCTCTCAGGCTAAAAGAAGAAATGATTATTTTTTGAAGTTTGCTCTTGATCTTGCTGCTGCTGCTGCTGCTAAGTCGCTTCAGTCGTGGCTGACTCTATGCGACCCCATAGACGGCAGCCCACCAGGTTCCCCTCTCCCTGGGATTCTCCAGGCAAGAACACTGGAGTGGGTTGCCATTTCCTTCTCCAGTGCATGAAAGTGAAAAGTGAAAATGAAGTCACTCAGTCGTGTCGGACTCTTAGCGACCCCATGGACTGCAGCCTACCAGGCTCCTCCTCCCATGGGATTTTCCAGGCAAGAGTACTGGAGTGGGGTGCTGCTCTTGATCTTACCTGGGAGTTATTAGTGATATGGTTTCATAGGACCTTTCTAACAGCTGAGTCTGAGTGTAGACAGAAAATGTAAATTCCTTGCCAGTTTCTAGCTGGATGGAAAGTTTGAGGATTCAGTAAAAGTGAACAAAGTGACTATAAAACAATGGAATTTTCATAATTTATACCATAAGATTTAACCTCCACCCTTGAGCTTAACATGTGTGCATGATAAGTATCATAGGAACAATCTAATTGATCATAATATCTTCTTACTGTTTTATATATTTACATTGGAATTTAGATACCTACAATGTATTGCTGCTCTTTTAACAAGATACAGCTTCAATTAAATAAGCATTTATTTACCACCTAGCTCTCTGGTGGGCACTGTTGAGAAGATAAAGGATTAAAGGGACTATGCAATAGTCCGTATCCTTAGACTCACGGAAGTCTAGGGACACGTGTCTTGTGTACTTGAAAGAACTGGAATAGAACCCTGTCCCTTTCTCATCTGCCTGGGATTGTGGAATTCCAGTGCTTAGCTAAGTGCTGGTGTTACATTCTTCTGAGCATCAGAGAGTGAATACTTGAACTATAAGCTCTCTCTCAACACTCAGAAGGAGTATCTTTAGTGAATTTCATTTGGGCTTTAAAGCATTGACTACATGAAAATACACTTTCTACATAGGTTTTTTTTTTTAAACATAATGTCCACTATTTCTTCTTTAGTTTGTTGTGTACTAAGCCCTATGTGTGATGTTTTGCTTCCTCTGGGAGAAAAAAAAAAAAAATCAGTATATTTTCTGTATTTTAAGAGAGAGAACTATATACATTGGCCCCCAGGAATTTCAGAAATCTCCAACTGCAGTATCAACTCTCCTATCTCCTACAATCACCCTGATGTCTCTGTGAGACTTAATGGCCTATATACTTGTTTCATCATCCTTGTCAAATTCCTCCTTGTAAAATTCTAATCAACTTTCCTAACTCTATTTTTATTCATTCTTATCATTTCTTTGCAGGTTTTTCTGGTAGTTATCTCAAGATCTTAAGGAAAGATAGTAGTGTGTAAATAAATAAGCAAAAATAAAATGAGAAACTCATCATAGAAGTACCATTTGTTTCAGTGAATATATGGGGAAAAAATGAAAATAATTAGAGTGGTTTTTGTTGTTTGTTTGTTTGTGTTTTAGGAAATAGAAAATCACCTTGACAAGGACACAGAGGGCTACGATGTGGTGCTTGATGCCATAGACACGATGCAGAGAGTGGCCTGGCACATCAACGACATGAAGCGGAAGCATGAACACGCTGTCCGCCTGCAGGTGAGGCCTCAGCATGGCAGTGTCTGGTGAGGCCATGGGCCTATTGCTTGTTACCGTTTCCCAAATCAGATGTTAAGTCTGCTCAGTGTTGCAGGTCACCCAGGGTCTTCATCATAGATCTCGCGAAGAAAGATCAGGACAAAATAAAAGATTAGGCCATCAATAATAGTGATCATTGTTGAATGTAGTTATTATGACTCAGGGAACTCAAACTGGGGCTCTGTGACAACCTCGAGGGGTGGGATGGAGTGGGAGGTGGGAGGGAGGTTCAAGAGGGAGGGGACATATGTACACCTATGGCTAATTCATGTTGATGTATGGCAGAAACCAACATAATATTGCAAAGTTGGTATCCTTCAATTAAAAATAAATAAATCTCTGGGTCAGGAAGATCCCCTGGAGAATGGAATGGCAACCCACTCCAGTATTCTTGCCTGGAGAATTCCATGGACAGTGGAGCCTGACAGGCTACAGTCCATGCGGTCGCAAAGAGTCAGACACGACTGAGTGTCCAAAATGTGTAAAAGGGTTTTAAGCCTCTGTTCCTCTGTCACTAGTTCACGCAAAGTCATGAGATGGTGAACATGTGGTGGTGGGGCAGGGGACTCAGGAAGGAGGACCAAGTCCAGAACCAGGTCCTCAGCAGCTTTCCTGGGGAGGGGAATGTCACTGCAGCATTTTAGACCCCTCACTTTTAAAATAAGACACGTTTGCTAATGTCCCTTCCATCATCACCGTATTTAGCTCTAAATTCCTGGGAACTTTGGATGGATGCTAAGTCAGTGACCATGCCCTAGGCACCTTAGAAGATGCGCTATTTAAAAACTGAAGGTCGTGTGTGCTCAGAGACTAGGCTGAGGCTCTTGGTTGTCCCCGGAGTAAAAGAAAAGCCCAGTGTGACTCCATGCTATGCAGAGCACCTGCATTCAGCTTGGGAGGGGAGAAAACCATGTCCTTTGGCCCATACATTCGGGTTTCATCTACATGCAGCCAGAGGGTAGTAATTGACTGTCAAAAATCAAAGGAAGAGGACATTCTAATCTTCCAGGCCATATCTGCTTAGTGTAAGCAATAATAAAGGTTTTAATGCTTCATCATTGAAGTGTTCTGTAGACATAATGTCAGACATAATGTCAGCTAGATATTCAGAAATGGCTCAGTGACTGTTTTTTCATAGCTTAGGAGTCTATCTGGCAGTCTGAAGACTCCACTAAATCAGTCTCTGGCTCTGAATCACCTCCATTTGTACCTTCAACTTGGAGAAGGAAATGGCAACCCACTCCAGTGTTCTTGCCTGGAGAATCCCAGGGACGGGGGAGCTTGGTGGGCTGCAGTTTATGGGGTCGCACAGAGTCGGACATGACTGAAGTGACTTAGCAGCAGCAGTACCTTCAACTTAAGAATTTTTGAGTGGTTTTGTGGGCTGCTTAATTCAGTGCTGTTTTTGAATATTTTCATTTTTCCAAAATAATAAAATCCATTTTCTTTAAAAAGTTAATATGGACATACAATATATCCCAAAGAAACTTCAAAGGCAGGTTATCCATTTTTATTTATCAAGTTCCATTAAAAATGCAATGGGGGACTTCCCTGGTGGTCCAGTGGTTAAGAATCTGCCTTCCAATGCAGGGAACGTGAGTTCAATCCCTGACCAGGGAACTAAGATCCCACATGCTAAGGGGCAACTAAGCCCACACACAGAAACTACTGAACCCGTGAGTCACAACTAAGATCCAAACAGCCAAAAAACAAAAACAAAAAACACACTGGTGAAGAAATGTTCATTTCCTTTCCCCCAATGAATGGGATTAATGTCAGAAAGTTTCTGAGAAGATGTATCTTGTGTAATCTTCTACCAGTTTTGATTATGGGTTACTTGTATGTGGTGTGACTTCAATTTCTGGAAGAAGGTTTTTAGGTCAGTAGCTCTGAAGGTTTTTGTCCAAAAGATAAGGGATGAGCATATCTTGGGAACATGGTGAGAAGGTCACACACTGGCAGCCTCTGTTCCTGGCTTTTGAAAGACAACCTCACTGCCTTAGTAGAGGGATTGTTGCAAGAGGGGAAGAAGTAATTAGCAACTTGTCAAATAACACCTTGGTTAAGTTTTATTAAGCCTAAGAGATACCAGCCCTAAATGCAGATTTATGTCGTGGACATCAGACACCATCAGACACCACTCAGAACCCTGAGACCCTGCTGCAGGTATTTGGACCCCATTCCTGAGGCTCGGTAGGCTTTCCAGGTGGCGCTAGTGGTAAAGAACCCACCTCCCAAAGCCTGAAACAAGAGGTGCTTTCGACCTCTGGGTCGGGAAGATCCTTGGAGGAAGGCATGGCAACCCACTCCAGTATTCTTGCCTGGAGAATCCTATGGACAGAGGAACCTGGCAGGCTACCATCCATAGGGTTGTAGAGAGTCGGACTCAATTGAAGGAACTCAGCACGCATGCACCCATCAAAGCTCAACAAACAGGCCCCTGTGTCCTCCCCGCTTTGCCCTCCCACCTCCTGTTTAATCACAGGGAACGTTCACTCTTTCAGGAGATACAGAGTTTGCTCACCAACTGGAAGGGGCCAGACCTGACCAGCTACGGGGAGCTAGTGCTCGAAGGGACCTTCCGCCTCCAGCGGGCCAAGAATGAGCGGACACTCTTCCTCTTTGACAAGCTGCTGCTCATCACCAAGAAGAGAGATGACACGTTTACATACAAAGCCCACATCCTGGTAGGTCTGAGTGGGTGTCCCGGGTGGGGACTGGGGGTGCTGGTTCCGCTCCCTTGCAAGCCTGCCTCACCCTCTCTGCTTGCCCCTCCAGTGCGGCAACCTCATGCTGGTAGAAGTGATCCCAAAGGAGCCCCTCAGCTTCAGCGTCTTCCACTACAAGAACCCCAAGCTGCAGCACACGGTTCAGGTACCAGCGTCCCCCTGTCTCCCTGTGAGGCTCACCCTCGTGCATGATGAGCGTCACGTGCCTGACGGCCTTTCCACGGCTTTCTGGCCACCCTGCATGTGTCCCGTCTGGCCAGAGGTCCTAGGAGTGTCCGTGTCTTGTGAGAGGTAGGGTTGCGTGACTGTCCACCTCTCCTCCTGGTAGGCGAAGTCGCAGCAAGACAAGCGCCTGTGGGTTCTGCACCTGAAGAGGCTGATCCTGGAGAATCATGCGGCAAAGATTCCAGCTAAGGTAAGACCATGAGGGCAACGAACAATAAAATGGAAAGGAATTCAGGTCTCAGGAAGACAGCTTGATGGGAATAAATGTGCATTTTCAAAATGAAGACTGTTGAAAAAGAAGCTACATAAGGGAACAACTGTACCAGCCATTCATACAAAAAAGATTCATATGCAGAAAGACTCTGCAGAGAGTTTTTGGTTCATTAATGCCGTTGTTGTTTGAAAGAAGAAAAATAAGGGAAAGATTGTAAAAGAATTTTCTAGAGCACTAGTAGAAAATAAGGGAATTATGAGAATTATTCAATACTGTGCTAAGCACCTAGGGTAAATAAAGCTGGCTTAGGTTCTGTGGAAAGCAAGACTCAGACTTGGCTGCGAAGGAATCTGCAGACAAGGGAGCTAGTCATATAAATGATGAACTGTTTGCTAAATATGATGAATTAATAGAGAGATAAGCCAAATATTGTGGACAAGTAAAGTATTCAAGTTTATGGTCGAGTGAGGAGAGGAAAGAAAATGCCTTTTACCTCAGTCTTGGCAGATGAGGAATATTTTTATTAAATGGGGAAAAGAACAAGGGAAACCAAGCTGAGAGAACAGCATAAACAAAAAACAAAGAGGTGTGAAAAGGGGCCCCGTGTTAAACAGCACAGACTGTGCTTGAATGGAAGTCCTCAGACTGAATGGTCGGGTTCTCAAGAGATGGAGTAGGAGGTAAGATTAGAGAAGTGGAAAGCAGTCAGCTGACCTTTGAAGGCTTTGAACACACACACACACACTGAGGAACCTGGATTATTGTAGGGGGAAGCTCCTGAAGTTTTTGGAGGGAGGGGTCTGTGCTGTGGTCTGTGCTGTTTTCTGAGAGTGTCACTTTGGGGACAGTGTGATGGATAAGCTGGTAGAGCATCACTGGCAGCAGGAAAAGAATTGGCAGATCTCCATGGTGGGCTGGAAAGGAGAAGAGGGGCACTGCCAGGTAGCAGAAGAGGAGGAGGAGAGGCAATGTAGGAGAGGAGAGGGAGAAATAAGTCAAGGACGAGTCAGGTGTTGGGCCAAGAGGCTGGTGTCGTAAGTTCCAAGACAGGCTGCCAGGGAGAGGAACCGGTTGGATGGGCCCGAGAGGGAGGCATGGTGGCCCATCTGCAGGGGCAGTTCAGCTGCAGGAGAGACGCAGGTCTCTCCACCCTGGAAGTCACCAAAGCCCAGAGATTTGATAGGAGGGCCCACGCAAATGCATAACGGGAAGACAGACCCTTTAGAATCCAACATCTAAGTGCTCGGCAAGGGGCGGAGGATTTGGAGAAGAACCAAAGAAAGAGTGGCCAAATGAGGCAGTAAGAAAACCGAAGGAGAAAGTGTGGTAACAAAGGAAGGAAAGAACCTCCCTGAGAAAGAGTGGAGTAACCGTCTCAAAGGCCGCAGAGATGACAACAGATTCAAACAGAAAAGCAGATATTAGGTTTGGCAACTAAGACATAAGGGGGAGAGAGAGCAGTGGGTTGAAGATAAATAAGGAACAGACTGGGTGTGGCCTTTTTTTTTAAAGCAAAGTTCAGAAGGGACAAACAGTGGTAGTTTGAGGAGAGGTAAGAGCAAAGGAAGACACTTTGCCCTCGTGAAGAATGTCGTGGGCATGTAAGCTGAGGGGATGAGGAAAGGAAGCAGGAGACAGGAAAGATAAGAGGTGGGGCACTCCTTGGAATGTGACTCTGGGGAGATGGAAGGATAGGGACATCCTTAATCCAAAATTTGTGGTGGGGGTGTGTACTGTAAATATAGTCTAATAAAAACATAAGATTGTGAATATAATAATAGGAACTCAAAACTTACTATTTACTGAAAAAATATGTAAGAACTGCTAATGCACACCTCCATATATAAAAAATGGCTTTTTCAAGCTTTTAAAAGCTTGAACTAATTCCCTTGGTCTTAGGAACCAGAAATTGGTGCAACTCTATATAAAATTAACAAATCCATTCACCTTCTCTATGCTAATTACACTTTTTATATTAACTTTACCAGTAGGTGTAGGGGTTAGTCTTGTCAAGAGTCAGAAACGTCTTCCCTGAGCTGGGGGAAGAAGAAAAATAAAGAGAGGATTAAACTTTGAGGTGGACTTGAGAGAGCTTAAAGGGTTTGCCTTCACTAAAGTTGCTGGTAATAGCATCTGCTGGGTGAGTGGAAGCAAAGATGGGGCTAGGTGTCCAAGGGCAAGTGGAGAGATTCAGCGTACGTGCTAAAGAACACAGACTAGGGACTCCCCTGCTGGTCCAGGGGCTAAGACTCTGTGCTCCCAATGCTGGGGGCCTGGGTTTGATCCCTGGTCAGGGAAATAGATCCCACATGCCGCAATTAAGAGTTCCCATGCCACAACTAAAGATCTTGGATTCAGGAGTGGAGATCAGAGATACCATGTCCCATAGCTAAGACCTAGTGCAGCCAAATCAATCAATCAATCAATATTTTTTAAAAAACCACAGGCTAGAGAGTCAGTGGGGATGACTACAGCCATCTGTGAAAGGAATCCTGGACCCCACTGAGGCTGACCACCATGAACCAATATGATGACTCAGCAACTTCAAAACTAGTGTGAAGAACCCTGGCACATATGGGTTGCCCAAGGCTGGGGACCAGCAGAGCAGTGAGGGGAAAGGTTAACAGTGAAGGCAGAGTGCTAACCAGTATCCAACCTGCAGTGATTGAGCATAATTCCCAGGCTGAGTGGAGCATGAAACCAACCAGGAAAAACAGGTGCATGAAGGATGAGTCAGAGAACTGGTTCAGCAAGAGTCTGGGTGGAGAGATGGAAATACAGAGATCTGTCATTGAAGGAGGGACTTCTGGAGTCGTACCTGCAAGGGAGGGCACTTCTGGATGATGATAGGCTCTGGGGGCGGCTGTGATTATGTATTGCTTGCTGTTCTAGAGTGAAGGGAAAGGTTAGATGTCCTAAAGGATATGAAGATCCACGCATCCGGGGAAGGGGTCTATGCTGGGGCAGGGAGAAATCAAGTAGAGCAGTAAATGGGACGATGCTCATGAGGGTAGAACTGGGTGGGAAATGACGCGATCTGAGATTTCTGAGAAAGAAAGTCTGTTTGCTCTTTGCATACTTTTTGAAAAGTCTTTGAAGCTTGTCCTCAGGGGCTGTCAGCAGCGCTTCTGTGCCCAGGAAATGAATGTGCATGGGTGTGGGCTTTGACTGACGCGTGAGTCTCAGCTCATCAGGGCGTTCCAAGGGGTCAGGTAACTCACGCAGAGAGGTGAATGCATTGTCTTCATACTTAATCATTTGTTTGCTGGCCTTGTCTCTTGGAATGCCCTTCTGAGCAATGGCAGGTGCCATTCATAAGCCCCACCTGTTGTTCACCTGTCCCTGAGAAAATCAAAACTGCCAAAGGGGTTCTGAAAGGCAGTTATTGGCCATTGCAAAATGAAGCTAGCTTACAGAACTTCCTCTTTCTCCCACACTAGGGGGTGTGTATTCCAAGCAGTTTTCCCTTTATATTTTATAAGGGTTAATAGAGTCATGGTAGAATTGTACTTTTTTGGCCCTGACCCTTTTAGGATGTAAACAATCTATTTTTTCAGCTACAAATGCTTGAGCACCATGCAGTGTGCTGAGTACTTTATACGCTTATTTCTTCCTTTTAGCAAAATGCCTTCTGCTAAAGGTCTTGTTCTCCCCATTCTAGAGAAATAAAAACAGAGGCTCAGAGATGGAAAGTAAACTGCCCTAGTTTATGCAATTAGGACTAGTTTATGCAATCTGGACTGAGTCCAGATTCAAACCCAGTTCTGCCTGGCTGCAAAGATGGTCTTAACTACATTGTTCCCGGGGAAAATGAAAGCACTCTTATTTACTATATTATATCCACTATAAGGTTATGACAATTTTCTATCTTATTTAAGCAGGATTATTACTAATTTGAATTTTTTACTTTTCTCAAGACTATTTCTTAAGTTATTTTCTTAAAGCTTTCAAAAGATTTTACTCTCATTAAATAAAATGCATAATGGGAAAAATATCCAAAAATGTATCATTGTTCTACTATTTAACAGCTGAAGAAGTTTGGTTCCTCCTAAAGAGTCAACACAACTTAGCAACTAAAACAAATGACAAAGAACAAAACCTCCTTCTGGTCCTTTAATTCTGTGATGGTCCTTGACTGACCCCTAGTGGAAAATATGGGAATAGTACTTTTTGATATTAAATATCAAAGCAAGAAAAAAAATACTGAGTTCTTAAAGTCAAGCTTATAAATATCAAGAAACTTCCTGGAAGTTAGCCATATGGTCCATCTATATATGTGTCATATACACTAACTTTTGTCCAGATTAATTGGGAATAAGGTGCAGGTAGAAACTGTTGGATTTTCTATATACACATGGTCCTGCAAATGCCCTTCACAGAAATTGTGCTAACATTTGTGTCTAAAATTAACTTGACTAGTAACCTCAAACTCTAAATGTATGGCAAAAAGATCAGTGTTATAAAAAAGGATAAACATTTGTTTTCTCAAAATTAAGGTGACTGCATCAAGGCTTTTTTTTTTTTTTTTTTTGCCACTTAGCCTAGACATTTTTACTGTGATGTCACATACTGCGACAAAGTAAAATTATTCTGTAAGTTATTCTTAGCATAATATTTGTAGGCTCAGTCACACTACCTTGAAAAATGAAAATGACATTCAAGATGCAAGAAAGCCTACCTTATTTTTTTCTTCTTTGAATCCTCAGGCAAAATAATTCATGTTAAGGCCATTAACTTATCTTTTTATAGTTCCCTAAACATTGATAACATATGATAACAATCATAACCAAAAGAAGCCTCAAAGCAATAAACTTCAGAAGCTCAGGGTTGAGGTGGGGAGAAGGATGTATGTAGAGGAAGCCAGAGTCAAGGTTATCCGGGTCAGTCCCCTGCGGGAGTAGATGGTAACTAACTGGGTTAAATGGCTGTCATTTGCTACCAGTAGCAAGTATGAAAGGTGCGTCCTATCTGACCATCTTCAAGTTGAGGGAACTTATGCAGAAATGTGAGAGCACTTGCCTAGTTAAGAGCTAGAGTTGGATCACAGACCGTGTCCTCCAGGGCTCCTCTCCCACACTGCAGCTCTTTCTCCCCCTCGGGATATTCCAGGGCACACGAAAGAGATGGTGGTGCAGGCATGCTGCAGGGAGCTGGGAGAGTCACCTGATAAGTGCATCATATTTGGAGGGAGGAAAACATAGGAACCGTCCAGCAAGTATTTTGCATTCAGCCCAAAAGAATTACCATGCCCCGTGATATGAGGAGGGCTGATGGTGTAGGCTCTGTACCTTGAAACTTTGATTGCATAGATTGAGATTGGATTCAATAGACCAGGGTTGCATAGAAGGAATCTAGATTGTATGAAAAGCTGCTCAGCCAAGGTATAGATCCTTTGGTGAAAGTGTCTTTCTCTCTTTCCCTCTTCTTTTCCCTTCCTCCTCCTCCCTCTGTCTTCTCTCCCCTACCCCCACCTTCCCTCCTTTCTTCCTTCCCTTTTTTCTTGCCTGGTGGAGGCTGTAAGCTTAGCCCCGGGGCACCAAAGGGACAGCATTTACCACCCACATGAGGATGCTCAACTGTTTGAATCCCTTGAATTCTGTATTAGTGCCTAAAAGAAAGGAGTTTTAGTTTTATAAAAACTTTTCAAATACCACTCATCCCAGTGGGGTAAAACCTGTCTTGGGATTGGTAGTTTAAACAAGGAACAAACAAAACAGGTCTTTGTAATCATAACTACATCTTCTTTCTTTCAGGCCAAGCAAGCAATACTTGAAATGGATGCCATTCGTAAGTTCTGTTTTCTTACACAATTTGAAATCTCATTGTCCACGTGTATCTATCACATTTCCTATCTTCAGGTTTACAGATGTCAGTTGTCAATTATGAGATGTCAAAACCCATCTGGAAGAAAGTAGCAGCTCTCTATTCACTGTTGTAACAGACAGAGCCAGTTGGACAGTATTATCTCTTTTTAACCCATTGGCTTCTTTCTCCATTGATTTCTCCTGGTTCATCTGTGAGCCCGCCAATGGCTCATCATCACGTCTCCACATCAACTCACAGCAAGCTATGCTTCCAGGATCACCTCTTACCCCACCTCCATCACCACCAAAACAATGAAGGTCTCACAATGCATTTCCCACATCACCCCCATGAGCAAAAAATATATTGATTATCTGTAAGAATCACACTAACTCGATAGGTGTTGGTTCCTGATACAGCTCACATTTCAAGTTACAACTGCCCCACACATGTGACTGTGTCTTACACTTCTCGTAGCAGGCAGAGAATAAATACAAGTGAGGTCTTTCCAATAAAATAAGACCTGTTCAAAGCACTTACCACATCCTTGTTACTGCCCAGGTTAAACAGACTTTAAAAAGAAGCAATAGCTTCAAAGACTTACAGCCAAGTCTGACAGAAACTTTTACTGAAAACTTCCTACTTTTGAGGAATCTTTCCCCAAGTACAAACACTAATTCACTTAAACAACACCCTCTCTTCCTCCTAGCCTGCTGGTTGTTAATCTCCAGCAGGAAAAGAAATGAAACGTTACTGAAATAAAGAAATGAGCACCAGCACTGAGATTCCCCCTTGCATGCCCACTGGACCCCACCAGGAAATGATGCAAGATGACCCCATCAGAGAGCTAGGCTGGGACTCAGTGCCCTGTGTTCTCTGAAGCCACTTATTTTATTCAGTAAAAATCTCTTTGAGATTCTTTTTTTTTTTTTGGAGGTATAGTTGATTGGTGGCTTAGACAGTTAAGAATCTGCCTGCAGTGTGGGAGACCCAGGTTTGATCCCTGGCTCGGGAAGATCCTCTGGAGAAGGAAATGGCAACCCACTCCAGTATCCTTGCCTGGAGAATCCCATGGATAGAGGAGCTTGGCAGGCTACAGTCCATGGAGTCGCAAAAAGTCGGACACAGCTGAGCAACTAACACACTTCCATAGTTGAATTTCAGTATATCATTCCCAGGTATACAACAGTGATTTGCAGTTTTAAAGGATTTTACTTTATTTCTAGTTATAAAATATTATCTGTATTCCCTGTGCTGTACAATATATTCATATAGCTGATTTATCAATATGTATATAATACAAATGGACACTCTGTAGAGAAGGTGAGGTCATGGATGGGCATGTGAGAATGAGGAGGAAAGATGGAGACATATGAGGACCCAGAGGGTCAGCTGTTCAGTCCCAGTCTCTGTGGTGCCGTCGGTTAGTGAGTTCAGCTGTTAATTGAAAAGTTGGTGGTTCGAGCCCATCCAGGAACGCTGTGTTTGGGCTTCCTAGGTGGTGGTAGTGTTAAAAAAAAAAAAAAACAAAAACAAAAAAACACCTACCAATGCAGGGGATAAGAGACACAGGTTTGACCCCTGGCTCAGGAAGATCCCCTGGAGAAAGGAATGGCAACCCACGCCAGTATTCTTGCCTGGAGAATCCCACGGATGGAGGAGCCTGGCAGGCTACAGTCCATAAGGTCACAGAGTCAGACAGGACTGAAGTGACTTAGCATGCATAGCTGTTCAACATGAGCGGCTACATTTGACAACATTGTTTGTTTATTGCCAGGCTCTGGGTTAGCTCTTCGACACCAACAAGGACGCTGTGTATGGCACAGGGAGCTCTGCTCAGTGTCGTGTGGCAGCCTGGATGGGAACAGGCTGGGGGAGGGACACGTGTGTGTAGGTGAGCAGCTGTGCTGTGTACCTGAAACTGTAGCATTGTTAGCCAGTTATACTCCAATATAAAAAAATTCAAAATAAATTACAGTAATTACACACTTTTTTTTTTAAAAATATGAGGCTTGAGATCTGAATATAACTAACAAAGAAGAAATAAATAACACAGAAAAATAATAAAGATTCTCTGAGCACACAGAATGCTGGCAAGCCTCTAACTGGCGTCCTGTGCCTCTCTTCCAGGCCAGGTCTATCCACAGCATCCCAGCCGAGGAGAATTACCCTGACTTTGGTCTCAGCTGGCTGTGAACAGGATAGGCCAGTGCATTGGACCGAATGACCTCATTTGGATACCTTTGACTCTGACATTGAAGTCTATGTGGTCTTTATAATCCTCAGACCTTTCTCACACTTCAGACACACCTAAAGATGCTTAACCTCAATTTGAAGAATACCCATCTACAGCTATGTCCTAAAACTGTTTATCCTCAAGCTTCAGGGTGCAGATGGTCACTGAATATGCTGCAATGCTTTAGACTTAGACCAGATTTTCTTAATCCAAAGTCTGTGTACCCCTTAGATGAAATGAAATGAAAATTCCTTTTCCGAGAAGAGAACTTAAACCATTTAAAGCGTGTCTAAAAAAACATGGAGGGCAGCTTCCACGGGGTCAGGAAGGGCTTGGCACCCTCTACCACCATGCCAGGCAGAAATGCCTCTTGAAATTACTCCCCAGATGGAATTCTCTAGTACCTTGACAGGGTCTCTGATGTGACCCTTTGCTGCAGTTTCTCAGGGGCCTTGTTTTTTTATTCTAATGGAATTGTCTGACCTCTGTGGGTCTCAGAGTTGCTGGTGAGTCTGAATGGGTGCCAGAAGTTACCACACCTTACACATTTGAACTAACTTTTTAGGAAGGAGAAAGCCAAAGGTTGTAGCTCTTTCTGCCAGAGAGTGAAAAAGTAGTAGTTAGAATACATGTGAGTGCCTGGGGGTGTGGGAGGGGGTGGAAGTGAGGAATGTGGTTTACCTTGCTAACTCATTCCTGCGGGTCCCACAGTAACCACAAAGTCTTGAGATGCATATTCAACCCCGGTTATGGAAGGAGGAATTCTACCATGTCTGATGAAATAGAAATCCACAGATACCCAGGACGAACGAGTCCTACCCGTTTTCTGAAAAGTCACGGAACAGTGCATTCTTTTTTTTTTTAATGTATTTAATTGGAGGCTAATTACTTTACAGTATTGTGGTGGGTTTTGCCATACATCGAAGTGGATCAGCATGGAACACTGCATTCTTATAGACATCTGTGGTTCTTTACAGATTACCCAGGCTTCTGTTACAGTCCCGAGGGAGAGACTTGTGGCTCTCGAAATGGCTCTGCTCCGTATCGGCTGAGAAGGAAATCTGGTAAATAAAATATAATCAGATATAATCAAAATTAAATAATTTGGGGGCACTAGTAATGAAAGTCCCTTTCAGTTAGACAAAAAGGTATTTTCTTTCTGGTTTTTGAACACATCACCAGTTTGATTATCTTTGAGGCTCTCAAGCTTTAGTTCTAAAAGTCTTTCTACTTAACTCTCAATTTTTCAGTTACTATAAAACATGTCAATTAACTAAGTTCGCTTTGTATAGTATTTTACCACTGGCATGCAGGTGTTTAAATCCCACTTACTGGCGCTGGTGAAAAATTGTATCCTATAAATGACATATACCAAAACTGCTTCAAATCTAAAATTTTAATACACATCTGCTAAACTAGACTTCTTGTGGTATCCCCTTAGCCCTCAGATTTTTCTTTATTTAAGTCAGCATTTACTAAGTTCCTGATTTCCTACACTGTGCTAAGAAAATGTAAAAATAACGCCCATGATTTCTGCTTGCAAGGACTTTGTAGCCTAGTGGGATAGTCAAAAAAGGTTGAACAAATAGCAGTTCATACAATGGAGTTTGTAGAAGTTGAATGGAAGTTCTGAAAAGCGGGGGAGACAGGGAGCTGAGCCCTCTAGGAACGACAGAAGACCACACAGAGCAGAGGACCAGGACCCCAGGTAGAATCTGCAGAGCCTGATGATATGGAGACAACACATTGCAAAGGCCCTGAGACTTCAGCCAGCACACCTTAGATCAGACAGCTATTGCCACTTGTTTGGCCTTGGCTGCAAGGTAGACTGGAGGTGCAGGTGAGCAAGGTAAATGGAAGGAGATGTGACTAGAGTTGTATCAGGGCCTGATTATGAAAGGCCAAGTAGGTCAGGCAGAACTTGCAAGTTCAAGCTTGCAAGAACTTGATCTTGCAAGAATGGAAGGATTTTAAGCAATGAGATGTTTTCCTTTTGAAAAGAGAATTCTGGCTCGAGGTGGAAAATGAAGTAGGCAGGGACACTGGGGAGGAGGCTGTTCCTCTAGTCTGTGTGAGAGATGCTAAAGGTTTGGAATAAAACAGTGGTAACTGGGGTGGAACATCAATAGGATCCTGTAAGATTGTGATGGATAAAAATGGAAAAAACTTAAAATGATGTCCTGGCCACTAAGTAGGGAAGATAACGTGAATGACAAACAAGATAAGAAATACAGATGGAGGAGCAGCTGTGGGGGAGACTGGTGAGCTGAGACTGGGATATGCTGAGTTTGCTGGGTCTGTGGTCATGCTGGGGACATGTCAGATGGACAGTTGGCCTGTGAGGTCTGAGGCTTGGCATAGGGCTCTGGCAGAAGGAGATTGAACATAATCCTCTTATCAGTTCAGTTCAGTCGCTCAGTCGTGTCCGACTCTTTGTGACCCCATGAATTGCAGCACGCCAGGCCTCACTGTCCATCAGCAACTCCCGGAGTTCACTCAAACTCACGTCCATCGAGTCAGTGATGCCATCCAGCAATCTCATCCTCAGTCATCCCCGTCTCCTCCTGCCCTCAATCCCTCCCAGCATCAGAGTCTTTTCCAATGAGTCAACTCTTTGCATGAGGTGGCCAAAGTACTGGAGTTTCAGCTTTAGCATCATTCCTTCCAAAGAAATCCCAGGGCTGATCTCCTTTAGAATGGAATGTTGGATCTCCTTGCAGTCCAAGGGACTCTCATGAGTCTTCTCCAACACCACAGTTCAAAAGCATCAATTCTTCGGCACTCAGCTTTCTTCACAGTCCAACTCTCACATCCATACATGACCACAGGAAAAACCATAGCCTTGACTAGACGGACCTTTGTTGGCAAAGTCCTGTCTCTGCTTTTGAATATGCTATCTAGGTTGGTCATAACTTTCCTTCCAAGGAGTAAGCGTCTTTTAATTTCATGGCTGCAATCACCATCTGCAGTGATTTTGGAGCCCCAAAAAATAAAGTCTGACATTGTTTCCACTGTTTCCCTGTCTATTTCCCATGAAGTGATGGGACCGGATGCCATGATCTTCGTTTTCTGAATGTTGAGCTTTAGGCCAACTTTTTCACTCTCCTCTTTCACTTTCATCAAGAGGCTCTTTAGTTCCTCTTCACTTTCTGCTATAAGGGTGGTATCATATGCATATCTGAGGCTATTGATACTTCTCCTGGCAATCTTGATTCCAGCTTGTGCTTCTTCCAGCCCAGCATTTCTCATGATGTACTCTGCATAGAAGTTAAATAAGCAGGGTGACAATATACAGCCTTGACGGACTCCTTTTCCTATTTGGAACCAGTCTGTTGTTCCATGTCCAGTTCTAACTGTTGCTTCCTGACCTGCATCCAAGTTTCTCAAGGGGCAGGTCAGGTGGTCTGGTATTTCCATCTCTTTCAGAATTTTCCATAGTTTGTTGTGATCCACACAGTCAAAGGCTTTGGCATAGTCAATAAAGCAGAAGTAGATGTTTTTCTGGAACTCTCTTGCTTTTTCCATGATCCAGCGGATGTTGGCAATTTGATCTCTGGTTCCTCTGCCTTTTCTAAAACCAGCTTGAACATCTGGAAGTTCAAGCTTCACGCATTGCTGAAGCCTGGCTTGGAGAATTTTGAGCATTACTTTACTAGCATGTGAGATGAGTGCAATTGTGCAGTAGTTTGAGCATTCTTTGGAATTGCCTTTCTTTGGGATTGGAATGAAAACTGACCTTTTCCAGTCCTGTGGCCACTGCGGAGTTTTCCAAATTTGCTGGCATATTGAGTGCAGCACTTTCACAGCATCATCTTTCAGGATTTGGAATAGCTCAACTGGAATTCCATCACCTCCACTAGCTTTGTTCGTAGTGATGCTTTCTAAGGCCCACTTGACTTCACATTCCAGGATGTCTGAGTCTAGGTGAGTGATCACTCCATCGTGATTATCTTGGTCGTGAACATCTTTTTTGTACAGTTCTTCTGTGTATTCTTGCCACCTCTTCTTAATATCTTCTGCTTCTATTAGGTCCATACCATTTCTGTCCTTTATTGTGCCCATCTTTGCATGAAATGTTCCCTTGGTATCTCTAGTTTTCTTGAAGAGATCTCTAGTCTTTCCAGTTGTTGTTTTCCTCTTTCTTTGCATTGATCGCTGAGGAAGGCTTTCTTATCTGTTCTTGCTATTCTTTGGAACTCTGCATTCAGATGCTTATATCGTTCCTTCTCTCCTTTGCTTTTCACTTCTCTTCTTTTCACAGCTATTTGTAAGGCCTCCCCAGACAGCCATTTTGCTTTTTTGCATTTCTTTTCCATGGGGATGGTCTTGATCCCTGTCTCCTGTACAATGTCATGAACCTCCATCCATAGCTCATCAGGCATTCTATCTATCAGATCTAGTCCCTTAAATCTATTTCTCACTTTCACTGTATAATCATAAGGGATTTGATTTAGGTCATACCTGAATGGTCTAGTGGTTTTCCCTACTTTCTTCAGTTTCAGTCTGAATTTGGCAATAAGGAGTTCATGATCTGAGCCACAGTCAGCTCCTGGTCTTGTTTTTGCTGATTGTATAGAGCTTCTCCATCTTTGGCTGCAAAAAATATAATCAATCTGATTTCGGTGTTGACCATCTGGTGATGTCCATGTGTAGAGTCTTCTCTTTTGTTGTTGGAAGAGGGTGGTACTTAAAGCTGAGAACATTGTGCTACTATGGGTTGGGTTGGTTTTCTGTTAGGTGACTCCAGATTGCATAGCTTAGTGTTCATCCTACAGTTTTGATAGAGTGAATGTCTTGCCAAGTATCTCTAAGCAATCAGGATTTAGGTGAATTTGGGTGGCAGAGGATGAGATGGGTAGCTAGCATGTCTGACTCAATGGACATGAATTTGAGCTAACTCTGGGAGATAGCGGAGGACAGAGGAACTTGGCTTGCTGCAGTCCATGGGGTCACAAAGAGTTGGATACGACTTAGTGACTGAACAATAATAATTACTTATAAAGAAAAAAATCTTGATTTGGTTTGACAAATGATGCTGGCCTTATTTTTCCTCCCAGAACCTTCCTCAAGATCACATAAAGTTTTGAAGACCAGCGGTAAGTCCTAGATCACTTTTTTTTTTCATTCCTGTTGATATCCACAAAGTCACACAATATACAGAAAAATCAACACCAGATGAATTACAGATTAGCAGGTTTGATTAACGTCTGTAAGTAATACTGTCCCGTTATAAAATGTAAAGCTGAATGACATAAAATGTTTGTAGTATAGATAACAGTGGACATAAAAAGATTAATGCTTGTGAATATTAATGTAAGAAATCACATTAATAAAAAAGACAAAGGACTTCTATTCTGAAGGCAGATAATATAATCCGGCAGAAACACAAACTGCCAATAAAATTTACAAATGGTCACTCACATTAGTAATCAGAAAATCATACATATACATGAGATACACAGAGGTGAGAGAGCTGTGGGCTTGCTCACAGAGAAAAACAGGCACTCTGAAGCTATTGGTGTATAAATTTCTGCAGTGATTTTGGAGCAAAATTTGTTAATACCCACTTAAATTTTAAATGTGCAATTTCCCTTGAACCAACAGTTTCATATTTTTCACTTGTATATGTTTCACAATGTACACTTCCTGTATAGACATACTCACCCAGGGTTCACACATTTATGAGTATTTGTGTTCTTTTGTTTTTAACAGGATACCACGTAATAAATGTATCCATCTAGTGAAAAATGATTTGAAAAGTTACAAATCCCAGAGCACTACATGGAATATTCTGCAGCTGTTAAAAAGAATGATGTACATATCTGTCTACTGATAGGCTTGTGTACATATATTTAGCAGGAAATGCAGTGTTGCATATTGCACCCTTATTATAAAAACAAGACTGGGATGGGGGGTGGGGTGGGAACAGGACCTGGAAAGATGACCATCAAACTTTTTTGATTGGGGTTGCCTCTATGGGGTAGAATTTGTGGAGAAGGTTCAATCACTTTTTACTTTACATGCTTCTGTAATTAACGTATAAAGATGAGACACAGATTATCAGGGTATCATAAGGGTATCTATGAGGATGCGGCTAGTAAGTCTCCCCCCACAACTCCTCTTGCACCGTCCTTAGCACAGAGCCAAGGTGACCCTTTTGATCAATGCTATGCCTTTCTGTTACAACCAATAAAATGTTTAAAAATTAACAAATATAATCTTATGTTTAAATGATTTTCATGTGTATTTTTTTCAGGTTATATATATTTTGAGGGAAAGCTTTTGAAACTTAATATGAATTAGTCCATTGCTCTCTCAGGGATTAAGGAAGGTACTTAACATTCAGATGTATGTCGAGTTGTTATAGTACAGGATATGTAGCTTGGGTAACTGAGTGCTATTTTCTGAAAATTAGGTCAAAAGAGCCTTGAAACTGGGTTTCAATGGGTTTCAGTGATTAACAATAAGTTTAAAAGTTCTATAAAATATCAGTGGTTAGCTATGTATGAGTTACATTTTTAATCCTCAAACTTTAAAATGTTTTAAATCCTTTGTTTTTCAGAAACAGCACAAGACATTCAAAAGGTAAGTGTTATTACATTCCTTATTTTGAAATGTTTACTTTAGGCAGCCTTTATACCTACCTATCTTCTCCTTAAAAATCTAACCTCCAGTTTATCTTCCAAGTGTTAACAATTACATGTTGAAGTAGATTTAAGTTAGGCCTCTTTCTTCTCAACCCTTGCCCTACCTCCCCACCCCCAGCTTCATCTCTCAGAACCAAGGCGATGATTTCTTCATCTTTCTGCCCCACCTCTCTGCTCAGAAGCTGTAAAGATTCCTTAGGATGTAACACCAGCACAGGCTGTGGTCCACTCCACGTTGCCCTGTGCCTATGTGCATTTAAGACCAAGGTTCTTCATCCCGAGTATTTGCTCCTTTTTCAAAGCATCAGCCTTCAATCACAAAGATCCCCTTCTAAGAATGCAGACCTGCTGGTGGTATGAGAGGTGTGATGATATGTGGTATAATAAAACTTCACTATATCAAGTTTTGATTTTTCTTCCTCCAATGAAAGGTTAGGAGAAGGGGGAATAAAAATGGTATGTTTTATTGGAAGATGTATATTCACATTTATTACCTATGAACAATAAATATTGTATCCTGACCGGAGGGAACCATGTCCGAAATGCCTACGGATAGATTGGCTTAACTAACAATTCTTAGAGAATCGATCTTGGCTTCTTGCTTTGTGCTCTGTAACGATGTGGCTGTGAAAATCTCCCCCACATCTCCACCTGCCCCACTCCTTGGCACAGGGCCAGAGTGACCATGTTAATAAATGATGGATCTTTCAGTCAGGATGTCAAAACATCTAAAAATCGATAGTCTTATGTTTAAATGATTTGCTTAAAATTGGGGCAGATGGATTTTTTTCAGGTAGTGCATATTTCTGTTTGGAAACTTTTGAAAATTTATTAGCATGAATTGAATCACTCTCCTGAAATATGACATAAGAGATTTTGATTGTTTTTTTAATGCACTTTGTTTTCAAAAGCAAACAGCAGAAGGTGGCTTTGCGAGGCAGCCAAACTATGATCACAGAGCAAGCCTGGCTTAGTACCAGGTGGGGGAATCGCTCTATTAGTCCTAGAGATACAATCTCAGGAGCTTCTTGGAAACTTTTCATGATAATGATCAAACCAAGTCTCTATATGGGGACTAACTAAACCTTGTGAAACCTGAAGACAAGAAAGAAAGAAAGCACCAATGTGCTTTTTTCTTAGTGGTAAAATTCCATCTCCTAACAAAAATGAATGTATACTAAATGCAGAAAAAGACTCAAGAGATAAAGAGATTAACATTTCTCCCAGAATATATACAGAATATGCATTCCGAAGCTGCGTGTGTGTGTGTGTGTGTGTGTGTGTGTGTGTGTGTGTAGAGAAGGAAGGAGATTTAGCTCACATGTAAACTGAGGATGTCCAAGCTGGTTTTAGAAAAGGCAGAGGAACCAGAGATCAAATTGCCAACATCTGCTGGATCATGGAAAAAGCAAGAGAGTTCCAGAAAAACATCTATTTCTGCTTTATTGACTATGCCAAAGCCTTTGACTGTGTGGATCACAACAAACTGTGGAAAATTCTGAAAGAGGTGGAAATACCAGACCACCTGACCTGCCTCTTGAGAAATCTGTATGCAGGTCAGGAAGCAACAGTTAGAACTGGACATGGAACAACAGACTGGTTCCGAACAGGAAAAGGAGTACATCAAGGCTGTATATTGTCACCCTGCTTATTTAACTTCTATACAGAGTACATCATGAGAAACGCTGGGCTGGAAGAACAAGCTGGAATCTAGATTGCCAGGAGAAATATCAATCACCTCAGATATGCAGATGACACCACCCTCATGGCAGAAAGTGAAGAGGAACTAAAAAGCCTCTTGATGAAAGTGAAAGTGGAGAGTTGAAAAGTTGGCTTAAAGCTCAACATTCAGAAAACGAAGATCATGGCATCCGGTCCCATCACTTCATGGGAAATAGATGGGGAAACAGTGGAAACAGTGTCAGACTTTATTTTTTGGGGCTCCAAAATCACTGCAGATGGTGATTGCAGCCATGAAATTAAAAGACGCTTACTCCTTGGAAGGAAAGTTATGACCAACCTAGATAGCATATTCAAAAGCAGAGACAGGACTTTGCCAACAAAGGTCCGTCTAGTCAAGGCTATGGTTTTTCCAGTGGTCATGTATGGATGTGAGAGTTGGACTGTGAAGAAGGCTGAGCGCCGAAGAATTGATGCCTTTGAACTGTGGTGTTGGAGAAGACTCTTGAGAGTCCCTTGGACTGCAAGGAGATGCAACCAGTCCATTCTGAAGGAGATCAGCCCTGGGATTTCTTTGGAAGGAATGATGCTAAAGCTGAAATTCCAGTACTTTGGCCACCTCATGCAAAGAGTTGACTCATTGGAAAAGACTCTGATGCTGGGAGGGGTTGGGGCCAGGAGGAGAAGGGGACGACAGAGGATGAGATGGCTGGATGGCATCACTGACTCAATGGACGTGAGTCTGGGTGAACTCTGGGAGTTGGTGATGGACAGGGAGGCCTGGCGTGCTACAATTCATGGGGTTGCAAAGAGTCGGACATGACTGAGCAACTGAACTGAACTGAACATATCCATATGTGCGTGTATTTATTTATTCCTAGTCCTCAAGTGGCCACAGTTTTACTATTTGGAAAAAAGTGAACAAAGGATTATATGACTAATAAGACTTTTTATTGTTAAATCTTTAATAGAAAAATAACATTCAGGATAAAATTATATTCTTGCCCTCGCTGATAGACAGACAGGCAGGTCAGTAGGCAGACAGACATATTAGTAGGTGAATACTCCAAGCTTCCATAGGCAGACAGAATATTAGTAGGTGGATATTCCAAGCTTCCATAAGCCTCTTATCCTTATCCATCAGAGGGCAGACAGAATGAAAACCACAATCATAGAAAATTAACCAAACTGATCACATGGACAACAGCCTTGTTTAACTCAATGAAACTATGAGCCATGCCATGTAGGGCCACCCAAAATGGACGGGTCATGGTGGAGAGTTCTGATAAAACGTGGTCCACTGGAGAAAGGAATGGCAAATCACATTAGTATTCTTGTCTTGAGAATCCCATGAACAGAATGAAAAGGCAAAAAGATAGAACACTGAAAGATGAACTCCCCAGGTCGGTAGGTGCCCAATATGCTACTGGAGATTAGTGGAGAAATAACTCCAGAAAGAATGAAGAGACAGAGCCAAAGCAAAAACAACACCCAGTTGTGGATTTGATTGGTGATGGAAGTAAAGTCCGATGCTGTAAGGAGCAATATGCATAGGAACCTGAGATGTTAGGTCCGTGAATCAAGGCATATTGGAAATGGTCAAACAGGAGGTGGCAAAAGTGAATATCAACATTTTAGGAATCAGTGAACTAAAATGGACTGGAATGGATGAATTTAACTCAGATGACCATTATATCTACTACTGTGGGCAAAAGTACCTTAGAAGAAATGGAGTAGCCATCATAGTCAACAAAAGAGTCTGAAATGCAGTATTTGGATGCAATCTCAAAAATGACAGAATTATCTCTGTTCATTTCCAAGGCAAGTCATTCAGTATCACATTAATCCAAGTCTATGTTCCAGCCAGTAATGCTGAAGAAGCTGAAGTTGAACAGTTCTATGAAGACCCACAAAACCTTCTAGAACTAACACCCAAAAAAGATGTCCTTTTCATTATAGAAGACTGGAAAGCAAAAGTCGGAAGTCAAGATATACCTGGAGTAACAGGCAAATTTGGCCTCGGACTACAAAATGAAGCAGGTCAAAGGCTAACAGTTTTGCCAAGAGAATGCACTGGTCATAGTAAACACCCTCTTCCAACAACACAAGAGAAGACTACACATGGACATCACCAGATGGTCACCACCAAAATCAGATTGATTATATTCTTTGCAGCCAAAAATGGAGAAGTTCATACAGTCAGCAAAAACAAGACCAGGAGCTGACTGTGGCTCAGATCATGAACTCTGTATTACAAAATTCAGACTTAAATTGAAGAAGGTAGGGAAAACCACTAGATCATTCAGGTATTACCTAAATCAAATCCATTACAGTTATACAGTGAAAGTGACAAATAGATTCAAGGGATTAGATCTGATAGACAGAGTGCCTGAAGAACTATGGATGGAGGTTCATGACATTGTATAGGAGGCAGTGATAGAGACCATTCCCAAGAAAAAGAAATGCAAAAAGGCAAAATGGTTGTCTGAGGAGGACTTACAAATAGCTTAGAAAAGAAGCGAAGCGAAAAGACAAAGGAGAAAAGGAAAGATATACTCATTTGAATGCAGAGTTCCAAAGAAGAGCAGGGAGAGATAAGAAAGCCTTCCTCAGCAATCAATGCAAAGAAATAGAGGAAAACAATAGAATGGGAAAAACCAGATATCTCTTCAAGAAAATTAGAGATACCAAGGGAACATTTCATACAAAGATGGGCACAATAAAGGACAGAAATGGTATGGACCTAATAGAAGCAGAAGATATTAAGAAGAGGTGGCAAGAATACGCAGAATTAGACAAAAAAAGATCTTCATGACCTAGATAACCACGATGGTGTGATCACTCACCTAGAGCCAGACATCCTGGAATGTGAAGTCAAGTGGGCCTTAGGAAGCATCACTATGAACAAAGCTAGTGGCGGTGATAGAATTCCAGTTGAGCTATAGCAAATCCTAAAAGATGATGTTGTGAAAGTGCTGCACTCAATATGCTAGCAAATTTGGAAGACTCAGCAGTGGCCACAGGGCTGGAAAAGGTCAGGTTTCATTCCAATCTCAGAGAAAGGCAATGCCAAAGAATGTTCAAATTACCGCACAATTGCACTCATCTCACACGCTAGCAAAGTAATGCTCAAAATTCTCCAAGCCAGGCTTCAACAGTGCATGAACCATGAACTTCTAGATGTTCAAGCTGGATTTATCCCATCAGAGGAGCCAGAGATCAAATTGCCAACATCCACTGGATCACAGAAAAAGCAAGAGAGTTCCAGAAAAACATCTACTTCTGCTTTATTGACTACACCCAAGCCTTTGACTGTGTGGATCACAACAAACTGTGGAAAATTCTGAAAGAGTTGGGAATACCAGCCCACCTGACTTGCCTCCTGAGAAATCTATATGTAGGTCAAGAAGCAATAGCTGAATTGGACATAGAACAATAGACTGGTTCCAATCGGGAAAGGAGTATGTCGAGGCTGTATATTGTCACCCTGCTATTTAACTTGTATGCCAGAGTATATCATGAGAAATGCCAGGCTGGATGAAGCACAAGCTGGAATCAAGATTGCCAGGAGAAATATCAATAACCTCAGATATGCAGATGATATCACCCTTATGGCAGAAAGCAAAGAAGAACTAAAAAGCCTCTTGATGAAAGTGAAAGAGGAGAGTAAAAAGTTGGCTTAAAACTCAACATTCAGAAAACTAAGATCATGGCATCTGGTCCTATCACTTCATGGCAAATAGATGGGAAAACAGTGGAAACAGTGACAGACTTCATTTTTTGGGGGCTCCAAAATCACTGCAGATGGTGATTGCAGCCATGAAATTAAGACACTTGCTCCTTGGAAGAAAAGCTATGACCAACCTAGATAGCATATTAAAAAGCAGAGGCATGACTTTGTCAGCAAAGGTCCATCTAGTCAAAGCTATGGTTTTTCCAATGGTCATGTATGAATGTGATAGTTGGACTATGAAGAAAGCTGAGCACTGAAGAATTGATGATTTTGAACTGTGGTGTTGGAGAAGACTTGTGAGAGTCCCTTGGACTATAAGGAGATCCAACCAGTCCATCCTAAAGGAAATCAGTCCTGAATGCTCACTGGAAGGACTGATGCTGAAGGTGAAGCTCCAATACTTTGGTCAACTGATTCAAAGAACTAACTCATTGGAAAAGACCCTGATGCTGGGAAAGATTGAGGGCGGGAAGAGAAGGGAATGACAGAGGATGAGATGGTTGGATGACATCACCAATTCAATGGACATGAGTTTGAGTAAGCTCCGAGAGTTGGTGATGGACAGGGAAGCCTGGCGTGCTGCAGTCCATGGAGTCGCAAAGAGTCAGACACGATTGAGCCACTGAACTGAACTGAATTTCAAGGTAATAGGTATCCCAGTTTCATTGATCAGTGATGAAAAGTTCTTGTTAATTTGACATTTCCAATAGGTTATGCTGGTGTTTTGACCAGAAAATATGTCGCTGGTAATAATTAGGTTGAACCTGTCCTAACCCTTTCAACTCTTTGAAGCTAATCCCAATACCCACAGAGGATATCAGAGGGCAGTCCGCTCCCTGCATGCACAGTTGAGCTCCATCAGGAAAGGTTCCAAGTTATTAGAGACTCATTGTTCTCTCTGATTAAAAGTCATTAGTGTCACTCGTATTTACTTCCTAACAGACATCTAAATATTAATTAAATGTATTCTGAAAGAAAGTAAAAATTTCATTAGTTCAATAGTGGATTAAATTAACTTCCTGAAACAAAGGCTCTTTTGCCTAGAATCTATAAACCAAGGCAGTGCAAGTCAGGGTCATGCAGTTTCAGAGATTTAAAAGAAACTCTCAAAGGGCATAGTCAGATCACTGACAGAGGTGTTTCTGGTACACCAATAACCAGGATGAGACTGCTAAGGATCAAGCCCCAAAAAGAAACCAGATACCTTGGCCCTTGACACCTATATATGTTCATTTGTATAATGTTATTTTCCAAGAGCATATCAAAATGATTTGAAGTATCTGACAGTTTTCTGTATTTAGCTGATTCCCTGCAGTGGGATAAGGTGACCTGGGTTTGCATCCTAGCCTTTCCACTGATGAGGGAGAGTTAAGTTACTGAACCCTAAGAGCCTAAATGTGCTTACTGTGAAACTGGTACGTGCGTGCCTGTTTGCTACATTGCTTCAGTCATGTCCAACTCTTTGCAACCCTATAGACTGTAGCCCACCAGGCTCCTCTGTCCATGGGATTCTCCATGCAAGGATACTGGAGTGGGTTGCCATGCCCTGCTCCAGAGAATCTTCCTGACCCAGGGATCAAACCTGCATCTCCTGCAACTCCTGCTTTGCAGGCGGATTCTTTACCACTGAAACTGGTACAATCATATCCACTTCAAAGAGTGATTATGAACATGCAGTTTGGAGAACGTCTTCAAATAGCTGAGCCTATTTCTCAGTAAACATCAGTTCCTGATCTTTCTGCCCCTACTGCAAAATATCCAATGTGCTTTCAATTCAATTAAAAATCAACCATGTGTCCTGATGATTTTCTTTAAGAATATCACGTCTAGGGGGAAAGACAATGTATAAATACAGGAGACTATTCTGAATTACGTGACCTGTTGGGTGTAATTCAATAGGTATGTTTCTCTCATCCTCAGGTTTCCAGAGAGGAAGGGTCTCCCCAGTTGACTTCAGCAGGGCCCTCTCCTGCCCAGCGGAGCAGTCAGCCAAGCAGTTCAACCATCCTGAGCATGCTTCGTGGAGGCGGGGCTGTCAGAAACATCTGGACCGACCACCAGATCCGCCAAGCCCTGTTTCCCAGCCGAAGGTCGCAGGAGAACCAGGAGGATGAAGATGACTATCAGATGTTCCTGCCATCCTTCTCCTCCTCGGATCTGAACTCAGCCCAGCTGTGTGAAGATGGCACTTCTAGTCGACCTTGCAGTTGGCACATGGGACAAATCGAGTCCTTGGAGACCTCCAGCTCTGGCCACAGGATTGTGCGGCGGGCCAGCAGCGCTGGCGAGAGCAACACATGTCCCCCTGACATAAGAACTAGGGACAGTGGTGGTTCTCAGTACAGCTCCCGGAGGGAACTGCAGGGTGACCCTAAAACAGAGGGGCAGGACGGGACAACTCCCTACGGGTCCTCTATAGAGTTGACTATAGATGACATAGACCATGTCTATGACAACATAAGTTACGAGGACTTGAAACTGATGGTTGCTAAACGTGAAGATGCTGAAGTCAGTCCCCACAAACCAGTCAGGGACTCTGTTCGCCCCAAGAGTACCCCCGAGCTGGCCTTCTCCAAGAAGCCAGCAGGACCTGAGGAGGAGAGCACATTGCACCCCAGGAGAGATGGAGCCCTCCCGGCCGGGGAGGCCTGGAACCAAAGCGTGCACGACCTCCAGGTGATGGAGGAGAATGTCTATGACACCATTGCGCTCCCAGAGGCGCCCTCCCGGGACTTCAAGGGCAGCAGCCCGAAGCGTCCTGTAAGGAGCACCTTCCTGGGCTTGGAGGCCGACTTGGGGTGCTGTGATAGTCTGCGGGCCTCTGCTTCCCAGGACAGCCTCCAGTTCAGTGAGGACGAGGCGCCCTACCCGCCAGGCCCCTCCGATAACGATTATCTGAGTTTGCTCTATAACTCCTTCGGCTGCAACTTGGCCCTAGCAGATCGGTCCATCTCTGATAAACTGTCTGAAGAAGTAGATGAAATCTGGAATGACTTGGAAAATTACATCAAGAAAAACGAAGTGAAAGCCAGAGACCGGCTCCTGGCCGCGTTTCCGGTTAGCAAAGATGACGTGCAGGAGCGGCCGCTGGCGGGCAGCGCCCCGGAGCTGAGCGCGCGCTCCCCGCTCTCGCTGCCCGTGGGCCGGGCTCTCCTTGCGCCGCCCGCAGACAGGCCCGGGCCAGCCCCCTGCGCCCTGGACCGAGCCCCAGCCGCCAAAGACAGCTCCTGCCTGAGTCTCCACCGGCTGTCGCTGGCCAGTGACCTGCCGCCCACAGAAAGTCCCTATGATGTGGCCGGCGGCAGCCTGTCCCCAGCGGACCTAGAGAACCCTGAGCCCGGGCTGGACAATGTAGACAAGACCAGGAGCAGGGTTTTCCTGATGGCCAGGCAGTACAGTCAGAAGATCAAGAAGGCAAATCAGCTGCTAAAGGTGAAAAACCCAGAGCTGGAACAGACGCTCAGTAGCCAGCCACAGAAGCCCGCGCCCAAGGACCTGGCGGCCATCCTAGAAGAGAAGAGGCAGGGCGGGCCCGCCATCGGTAGGTCCCAAGCAGCCCTTCTCTTTCCGAGGACCGGCAGAAAGCCGCGCTCAGGTTCTAAATGCCCCTAGCGCTGTGAGGATGCTGCCACCCCGATGTTCATTCTCACAGCGAGACCACAGGCTCACTGACACGCAGACGAAGCACCCACCTCATCACACCAGTGGGTCTGGAGGGTTTCCTGGTGTCTGTGACGTCATCACTCCAGATATACTGTTTGAAGCAGCTTTGTCTAATTTAATCTAAGGTTGAAAAATAGCCTTCAGTTTCACTGGTGGCATCTACAGCCTTTTCCCTGTGCATCAGTGTGTTAGAAGGAGTGGCTGGGTAGCGGAGTGAAGAGTTTAAGGTTTGGACACACATGGAATAGGATTGCTTTTTGCTCCAGAATCCCAGCAATAATGCCTATTCATCCTAACAAAGACAAAAAGGAGTCCCTTCTGCAGTTTTTTAAAAACTGTTCATACTAACGCAGCTGTTTTTCATTTGTTACTTTTTTTTAAATAGCTGCTATAATCCATCTGATACTATGTCATTTGGTATTCTCAGGTATGCTTCCAAGGAATTTAATTCTTTTAGTCAAGCCTCCTTTGGGGGCAGAACTAAACCAGGATCACAGGTGTGATATTGGTACCATTAGGGTTGAAAGAATGAGATAATCATGTTTGACTTTTTCTCTATTATAAAGAAGTACAGGGAATTCCCTGGTGGTCCTGTGGTTAGGACCTGACACTCTTACCACAGGGTCCCAAATCCAATCCCTGGTCAGGGAACTAAAATCCTGCTCGCCTCAGGACATGGGAAAAAATATACATATCCCCTGGCTAAATTACACAGGGTTCTTGGTGGAACCCGGGCATCTATGTGAATAAAGCTCAGGATTGTCATGGAAAGAAAAAAACCTGAGGGTGCTGTCACCTGAGGAGTTTTTCACCTCCAGATTCAGAGAGATTTCTGGGGTTAGGCTCAGGAATCTGAGTTTTGTAAACTGTGGACTTTCCATCCTATTTTTAAAAATCCCTACTGTAGATCTTCTGACTGAGAACTGCCTCTGTATCAAATGAGAGGAGACAGTTCTCCAATTAGAAGTAAAAACCAGATGACTCACTATCTGGGCATGTCTTGTTAATTGGCTTGATGGCAACATGGCTCATCTGGCCAGCTTGATGCCACTGACTTCCTGTCTTTGGGACTGCTTTCTTATGTGGGAACCAGAGAATAAGAAGCAGGTATCTGAGTCCTAAGTGAACTCAACAAGTTGCATGACCAAAATCTGTAGGGAAAAATTTTTTTAAGTTTGGGAATGTTTAAGAATTTTCATACAGTAAGATTTCTTAACATTTAGGGATGTTAAGCCCTGGAAATGTGACCTGAAGGATTTTACAAACTCTTTGACTTGTTCTTCTTTTTAAGTAAAATAAAGGTTAAAAGTGATGTTTATACAAATATGATAAAGGCTAGATCGCATATATTTTTCTCTTTGCAATAACATGCTTGAATTAATTCACGTCCCTTTTCCAACTCTAGTTTTGCTAAACTGGTTTGTTATTACACGTAGAACAAGTGACTGAATTCCAGCTGCAGGCAGACTGTTTTAGAGCATAAATGGCATATTGGCAATGCAACCACTGACTGAATCCAGGCTACGGCACCTCAGAATGAGAGCAAATATAATAGTGAGGTTTCACTTGAGAATAGATTGTTTAGGCCAGCACATTGTCCTTTAAAAAGAGGTAATTGCTTGAGTCACATTGTTTGGAAGATGGACCATCCATTAACTATACAAAGTTCTAACCCTGGTAGAAGCCAGGTCTAAATACTGAATCATGAGAACTCAGTACAACTTTGAATAGTCCTTATGGTGGCTCAGAGGTTAAAGCGTCTGCCTGAAATGCAGGAGACCCGGGTTCGATCCCTGGGTCAGGAAGATCCCCTGCAGAAGGAAATGGCAACCCACTCCAGTAGTCTTGCCTGGAGAATCCCGTGGAGGGAGGAGCCTGGTGGGCTACAGTCCATGGGGCCGCGAAGAGTTGGACACGACTGAGCGACTTCACTTTCACGTTTACCCACCTTTTAAATATTAAGTAGATTTCCCTTTGGGGTTTTCGTTTGCTTTTTTCCCCACTTTTGGCTTGTTCTTTTTGTTTTGCCTACTGCTGTCTTCCTGGGCTCCTGTAGGATCTTTTTATTTTTCAGCTCTGTGTCTGGGCCCTTTCTCCACGTGGTGGGCTACCATCAGCATGCTCTCTAAGAAAGAGATCTCTCCAGTCACCTTCTGAGAGTGGTGTCTCCCCCTGCTGGCTGGCGGGAGTATGTCCCTAGGGCCCGCCTCCTCTCAGACCTGAGGACTCTTCCATCTGGGTGGATCGAGACCACTTCCTGTGCCCACCAGGCTTTCAATCAGTTGACATGATGACTCCTTTTCTCTCTCTTGTTTATCTGGGCACAGGACGTCGTAATCGAATGGACCGATTCTCCAGACTTCTCCGTATGGGCCTTGCCACTTTGCCAGGAGCTTGCTCTCGGTGTTGTGCGGAAGGAGGAACGCCCTATTCACCTGCTGAAACTCTCCAGCACCTTTATTGAACTCTCTAGCCGGGGTCTACAGGCCCCGGGCCGGGCCACACTTCCGCCTATAAGTCACCCAACCAGGTCTAGTCCCTCCCACCTTTTGGAGCGCATGCTGGCCATCTTGTCCCATCAGGCCTTCTTCCTGACAGTCTTAGAGACCAAAGAAGCTTTGGGTTCCCTTCCCACCCACCACACACACAATTTTTTTTTTTTTTGGGGGGTGATATTTTATGTGGGAGAAGACTCCATACAGGTTTGAGGAATTTTCCTCCTTGTATAAAGTAAGAAAGGCAAAATAACATCTTGTTCTCTACACCCAAGCAACATCAGAAGCATCGATTTTAATCCTGCCTTGAAAATATTCTATTTCATACTTCTATCAATAAGAATCACTTCAAATTTTTGTCTGGAACGACAAGAATTTTCCCTTCTAAACTTACAAAAAAGAAATAAACCTGGGCTTGTAGAATAGTGATAATGTACTTGGTCTATAAGGACTGTTAATGCCTGAACTAAGAAAGAGGAAGAATGTTGATCCCCCTGACTTCTACTAAGTTTTCTAGGCTAGAGGTGTCATCTTGAGCTGGCTATTTCCGATATGTCTGACTAAGGGACTCTATTTCATGACAGCCCATTGCTCTGAAAGCTTGTCTCACCTTCTTGTTAGCATCAGGCAAGTTATAGACTTTCTTAGAATGTCAAGCTGAGACCAAAAAGACACACACACTAGATAGTCACAGAAAATTGTCTACTTATGAGATACTTTTTATTCCAAATTTATAAATGGTCAGCTTTCTATTATCTGAAGATAAATTGTGCCCATTATGAGTTGTATAAAATATATATATTTACATAGCATTTTACTAACACCTGTTGTTCTGCTTCTCCTTTTCCTGCTAAACCTGAATTCTTGGCTGCCTTTCCAGTCTTTGTGGTATAGTCTTAAGGAAGGCACCTTTATGTTTAACATATTAGAATGAACAGAGGCTGTCCAAAAATTCTGAGTAATCAAGTAGTTCTTGAGACCAATTTCTATCCAGAACTATGTTTTGATTTCTGTGGGGATTGTTCTGTGGCGGAGTAGATGGAATAATAAACCAGCTTAGATAAAACAGCTACCAACACAAGATTGTGTGCACGAATGCATATATACATATACAAGCACCAGCTAAATATTATGGTGCATACTAGTATATAAGACTTCAGAGAAATAAGTTAGAAAAGGATCTATAGAAGTGATAGGGCTTATAGAGGGTCTTAAGAGGTAAATTGATTAAGGACTTGATTAAGAAAAGGAAGAAGAACTGTGATAAAGAAGGAAAAAGCATGAGAAATACTGTGACTATTTTGAATAATATGGTTTGAGATTTTTCTGGGGTTTTGTTGAGATGTTCTAAAACTCAAGAGCTAACAGTTCTTATAAGACTTTGGAGTTAAATTTTGGTGCTGCAGTAGTTTAACTGAATTTTTAAAATTAGCCCTCACTGCTCTCTCCCAAATTGTCATTTTCTTGGAAGCTTGTGAAAGTACAGAGCCTTCCTAATTCAGCTGTAGCACCAGGCTCAGAGCCATGGCGTAGGTGAGAATGGCTCAGGAAGAACCATCTTGACTTTCAGGTGGGACTGCTTACCAAAGACAGGCCTAAAGTTCCAGCTGACATTGGCTGGGTTTCATAGTTGACTAAACGTTGTATATTTCAGGATGGGTAAGTCCATGTAGGTTTTCAGTCTCTTAAGGGGTTCAGTTCAGTTCAGTTCAGTCGCTCAGTTGTGTCCAACTCTTTGCGACCCCATGAATCGCAGCACGCCAGGCCTCCCTGTCCATCAGCAACTCCCGGAGTTCACTGAGACTCACGTCCATCGAGCCAGTGATGCCATCCAGCCATCTCATCCTCTGTCGTCCCCTTCTCCTCCTGCCCCCAATCCCTCCCAGCATCAGAGTCTTTTCCAATGAGTTAACTCTTCGCATGAGGTGGCCAAAGTACTGGAGTTTCAGCTTTAGCATCATTCCTTCTAAAGAACACCCAGGACTGATCTCCTTCAGAATGGACTGGTTGCATCTCCTTGCAGTCCAAGGGACTCTCAAGAGTCTTCTCCAACACCACAGTTCAAAAGCATCAATTCTTCTGTGCTCAGCCTTCTTCACAGTCCAACTCTCACATCCATACATGACCACAGGAAAAACCATAGCCTTGACTAGACGGACCTTTGTTGGCAAAGTAATGTCTTTGCTTTTGAATATGCTATCTAGGTTGTCATAACTTTCCTTCCAAGGAGTAAGTGCCTTTTAATTTCATGGCTGCAATCACCATCTGCAGTGATTTTGGAGCCCAGAAAAATAAAGTCTGACATTGTTTCCACTGTTTCCCCATCTATTTCCCATGAAGTGATGGGACCGGATGCCATGATCTTCGTTTTCTGAATGTTGAGCTTTAAGCCAACTTTTCAACTCTCCACTTTCACTTTCATCAAGAGGAACTTTTTAGTTCCTCTTCACTTTCTGCCATAAGGGTGGTGTCATCTGCATATCTGAGGTGATATTTCTCCCAGCAATCTTGATTCCAGCTTGTGTTTCTTCCAGTCCAGCGTTTCTCATGATGTACTCTGCATAGAAGTTAAATAAGCAGGGTGACAATATACAGCCTTGACGGACTCCTTTTCCTATTTGGAACCAGTCTGTTGTTCCATGTCCAGTTCTAACTGTTGCTTCCTGACCTGCATCCAAGTTTCTCAAGGGGCAGGTCAGGTGGTCTGGTATTCCATCTCTTTCAGAATTGTCCACAGTTTATTGTGATCCACACAGTCAAAGGCTTTGGCATAGTCAATAAAGCAGAAATAGATGTTTTTCTGGAACTCTCTTGCTTTTTCCATGATCCAGCAGATGTTGGCAATTTGATCTCTGGTTCCTCTGCCTTTTCTAAAACCAGCTTGAACATCAGGAAGTTCACAGTTCATGTATTGTTGAAGCCTGGCTTGGAGAATTTTGAGCATTACTTTACTAGCATGTGAGATGAGTGCAATTGTGCGGTAGCCTGAGCATTCTTTGGCATTGCCTTTCTTTGGGATTGGAATGAAAACTGACCTTTTCCAGTCTTAAGGGGTTACCAAATCTTAGTTGGTATCAAGAGTCTTTACTATGCCCTTTAAGGAGTTCAAGTTTTTGTTGCTAGATATTCTAAGCTAATAATCTCTGTCCTTCAAAGGAATTTGGACTCAAAAGTCTAAAGGATCTGAATAAATGCAGGGCCTAAAATGAGAAGATAAACACTATTTATCCTGATTCCAGGGACTAAGGGGCAAGTAATTTTGAGGAAGTTTCAGCACCATGTTGTCTGTCCTCACAGAAGACAAACTTGAAAGAAATGGCAGGAGCTCAACTAAATGTTTAGTTTAACTTCAAGGAATGATTTACTAGAAATGGCTTCAAGTAGGAGATATGCTGTCTCTTCCTGGTCCTTATATACAGGATAGATAGCTTCCTTTCATGGGGACTTTCTAGATGTGTTCTGAGCGATTTATAGGATTCATGGAATTCTTGGATGCTACAGTGGTCGTATGGGTACCTGGACCGGGAGGCGGGGGGAGACAACGTTTGAAATTGATGTGTCTGGGCTCTCTCTTCTAGATCATTCCTGACCCAACAGAATTCTCTATCCATATCTTGGTTCTGTTAATGTCTTTAGAAGTGTCTGTACTCTCAGACTTCCCTGATGGTTAAGACTCTCTGCTTCTACTTCAGGGAACAGGGGTTTGGTCTCCAGGCTAGGGAACTAAGATCCCACATGCCACCTGGCAGAGCCAAAAAGCAAAAATTGATAAATGGAAACGTCTGCACTCAGAAGTGGAGCAGAGAGGATAGTGGCCTCATAGCTTAATCTGAAATGGCAATAGCTTTCATGGAAATGGTGGTAAAATCCTGTCCTGTAACCAGTACTAGAGAGCATTATATTATGGATTATATGTACAGGATGATTCATTCTTAATGTCTTGAAAGCCAAGACATTAAGACTTGGAAGACTTGTCTTGGAAAACTTCAGTGGCCTGCTTCTCGGTGATGGGAAAGGAGATGTGGGTCAGTCGGGACGTGTGGTCTTGAAGTCCTGGAAGTAAGGACCTCCTGTCATCATCCCCAGACAGTGGCAGTGGGGGGCTGCCTGGAAACAGAAAGTACAGAAACAGCCACTAGAAGCAGACTCTTCCGGTAGTAGTAGTCTGAGAGCAGCCAAGCCTGGTGAGGCAGGGTTAGTAGCCATTGCACAGTGGGTGTGCTTCTTTTAATGACTACTTGAGTTATTTTTTGTTGACCAGGGTTTAAATGCTGACTTTCTTGTTTTTATGATGCCTGTGTTTAGCACTGACACTATTCCATGCTCGTAAAAAACACTAGAAATTTTCATTACGAACAGGGAACCCTTGCAGACCTGCTGTTGAAATAAAATAACCCAGAATTAGGTCAAATTAAATGAAGTTTTAGGTGGCTTTTTTTTAATTAGACTGTTAGTTTAATTAATTACTTTGTGTTGCTTAGCATTTAATTTCTCATCCTCAAACTTTAAAGTCCTGTCTACTGTTTAAATATTTTAAATATGTTATTAGAATGTTCTTAGTTTTTTAATCTTCACATGCAGAAATGATTCTGTGTATATTTATTGTTTTAATACTTTCCTTCCAGGTGCCAGGATTGCTGAGTATTCCCAACTGTATGACCAGATTGTATTCAGAGAGACCCCCTTTAAGACTCAGAAGGATGGCTGGGCCAGCCCTCAAGACCCCTCCAACCTCAGCTCTGCATCACCTTCCCACGCCCAGCAAGGTAGCGAGAACTGGCTTTTGCATTCAACCTATAGTAACGGAGAGTTAGCTGACTTCTGTCCCTGGCCAGAGCAAGACTTAAAGTCAAAATATCCCATCTTCGAGATCAATACAAGAAGTACCCCAAAACAACTGTCTGCAGCTTGCTCCGTGCCTTCTCTTCAAACCTCCGACCCTCTACTGGGCTCCATGCAGAGACACAGCGTGGTGGTCAGCCAGCCAAACAAAGAGAACTCCTGCCAGGGCCATCTTTACAACTCTCTGGGTCGGAAAGGAATCAGTGCTAAATCTCAGCCCTATAACAGGTCCCAATCATCTTCCTCCATCCTGATAAACAAGTCTGCAGACTCCATCAACTACCCTAGTGAAGTGGCAAAGAAGCAGCCTGTCTCTCTACACAGAAGTTCAAGGTGGGAGAGTCACCAGGACTTGCTCCCAAGCATTGCTGACTCAGGTCAACAGGGCCTTGAAAAACGCTCAGATCTCACACTCCAGGACTCGCAGAAAGTTCTGGTAGTGAATAGAAATTTACCTTTAAGTGCTCAAATAGCTACCCAGAACTATTTTTCCAATTTCAAAGAGACTGAAGGAGACGAAGATGACTATGTGGAGATCAAGTCAGAAGAAGATGAGTCTGAGTTAGAACTGTCTCACAGTCGGAGGAGGAAATCTGACCCAAAGATTACAGACGCTGACTTTGCGGATAACGTCTGCAGCCACACGACTTCTTACTCTTTGAATAGTCCGTGCACTCCAAAAAAGCCAGTAAGTGGCAAACTTGGGATTTCGCCGTATCTGACGCCATACAATGATCCCAACCAACTGAATGACTATCTCTGGAAGGGGCCATCTCCCAATCAGCAAAATATTGTCCAGTCTCTAAGGGAAAAATTCCAGTGTCTTAGTTCAAGCAGCTTTGCCTAAAGGTTCTTAAGAGTAGCTGTCTCAATTAACTTCTTACTATGCTTGTGAGTTACAGATTCTGAGAGGTGTTTTGTATGCACCAGATTAAAACAACTTTGTAATAACCAGAGATGTAAAATATACTTTCTTTAATAGCACAATTTTTTGAAACGTCTGGCGATCAGCCAGGATTGTACTGTAGCCAGCGTCAGCACGTAATACTGTTTTCTGATGCTGATGGTCTTCATGTTTCATGTAAGTCAATCTTCCTTGAAAATTTTTAGACTTTTTTTTAACATGATGGCCATGGTATTTTTTTTCCCCTCTCCTGACAATTAGTACTAAGACTTTAAGAAATACAATAATCCTCTCCTATTACCTGGAAGCCACTAGTTAGTTTTATCCTAGGACTCAGAGGCGACAAGGAAGGAAAAAGAAAGGAAACTAAAGCTGTTTAAAGGATCATGCTTACCTGTGACATTTCTGTTAAATTCATGACAAGACCCTAGAAAACCTCAAATGAGGGATCTCTAATCAGAATATTGTCTAGATACCCATTTTAGGGTTTCTGTGCTGACTTCCTTACATCAGGTCATTATAGTGCAGAAAGTGTGTAATTATTGGAAATTAGAATGTAATATGACCAATCTTCTATAAGCAAAAATTCTTATCTGTATTCCTGAACAAAGCCTGAAGAATGTGCTGCTCATGGTGTATTTTATGTTCCATGGGGTTAAATGAATGATTCCCTTAATGGTTTAAAACCAAGTGCAAGAAAATACAAATTGACTTACTAGAAAAGATGGGTTGACACCTGGGTACCACTTCATTATCTCATCATGTGACAGTTGGGGGTAGGGAGCAGATAGAAACCTCCCCTACTTTTTATGCCTATTTTTAATCAACACAAAGTAAACCATAAGCTAAAACAGTGTCCTTTACACCTAGCCTTCCCAGAGCAGCTGTGCAGATGTCCTTTCATGAGTCTTGTGCTCATCCCGATAACCTGAACCCAGCCTTGAGGATTCTATTGATGGCCGTGAAATTTATTTTCTAATCCAGACGTAATATGGCAGTCTTTTTTCATTGTTTGGGGGCATACAGAAGAGCAGAATCTTTGGTCACTAAGTTCTGACTAGTCATATCTTACTTTCATGTTGTAATTGTGGCCTTTAAATAGCAGTTCATTGTGATATTATGACTGATATAACTCTTTACGGAAGGGAACAGAAAAACAAAAGCAAGACCTTGTGAGTGAAACACAAAATTAAAGAAGCTGAAGAGAAAAATGGTAGTGGATTTATTGCTGCTTTCTAAAAATATTTTATTGAAGACTCCAGTCAATGAAAAAAGAATATTTTCTCAAACAGTGGCCTTTGCATTCTCATTTTAGCTACATTCTATGGTCCCTTCCCCACCCTCTGTTTTCATCTTAAAAGATATGCTAATCTTTTAGCATATAGCATATAGCGTATAGGGAAATGGGATCTGGGCTTTTCATTTAAAGATAAGCAATGATGTTGATTTGAATCAGTACTTTGAGTCATCTTAGCATAATTCCTTTTTCTCTTTAAGTGCTATGCCTCTTGTACTTAAGAACATAAAATGTGACCATCCTTATACACAGGTACCTAAAGCATTCCTTTTCTAAGTAACAAAAAAATAACCCATATCTTCTTTTTCCATACTGTACTTTCTTCTTGTAGCTTATAAAACAAAGTTCATATTGACGAACAGTTTTCTGGAACCATTTCTTCTTTCATGGCCTTTCTTTAAACATAACATGAGTTTTCAAGATGAAGCAGTATCAGAAAAGAGAAGCATTGTAACAGTGTGGATTCTCAGACTTGCTAGAGATATGTGTAAATGTGTTTACAAAACAAAGTTACCTGACTTTCTTGTCCCAGGAACACAGTTTCCCAGTTCTGCTTTTTAGTTTGTAAGACCCAAATTCTGTATTATCCATATACTCTGGTGTCTTACTCTCAGAAATTATTAATTCTCCACACCAGTCTGTTGCACGACTTTGATATTACTTATAGGAATACACCCTGCTGCACGAAGGCTGCTGTCTTACTGTATAAAATGTCTGTATGGTTGTCTTTAGGTTCTAGGACAAATCTGTAGTTCTGTACACCCCTTCCGTCAGCCAGGATGCAGATTTTGAGATCTGTGTGTACATATATCATCAGGTTCATATTTTCCCTCAAAGTTATCCATTGAGTGCTCTTGTTTAAAATAGTTTCAAAAAAAAAAAGTTTCTTCGGGAGGTGGGGTAGGGATGTATATAATTGCAGGGAAAGAGTTATATGTACTTAAGTGTATGTCAAGTTCTTATTAGGTCTCTGTACTGAAGATTTAATTGTTTTTGTAAGTTCACTTTTCACCTACTCTGTTCTTTGTGCAAAAAAAAAAAAAAACCCCATGCATCTTGGAAAACAGATTAAATACTGTATATAAGATAATGAAAGTTAGTAATGCTCATTATTTAATAAAGTTTGTAAAATACAAAGCAAAATACAGTGTGAATTAGTGTGTTGATTCTAGAAAGATCGAGATTTGTCTGAATTATACTACTGTACTACTTTGCCTCATCTTAGAAAATAATTAGAAAATGTGTAGAAAATAATTCAGGGTGGAATTCCCTGGTGAATCAGTGGCTAGGACTCCATGCTTCTGTTGCACGTGGGGCACAGATCTGACCCCTGGTCAGAGAAATAAGATCACACATGCCTCTCAGTGTGGCCAAAAGAGAGAGAGAGAGAGAGAGAGAAGAAAAGAAGTGTTATGATGATGTAACAGCAGCCTGTGACAGACCATTTTCTGTATCTTTTGATTACTTTTCAAATATTAAATTTAGCCTGAAAAATTCCCTTTAGGCTAAGTGCCTGTCCTAATGACTGGCTTTCACGGTGAGAGAAGATCCTAGAACAGCCTAGCAGGCAGTGGTGGGATTGAAGGCAGGTGAGATAGAGGAGATGGGCCCAGAATGCTGAGATATTCTCAGTGCCAACAGGCAAACTTCTCTAATTTACCCGGTGATGCAAGCCCATGGGCAAAGCCCACTTTGTGTATCTGTGATAAACAACAAAACTTGATTTTCCTGACCATGGCTTATTCACAATGCGTCATACAATAGGAAAGGAAGAGAAGAAAGCAGTTTCACTTTATTATTTCTAAAACCATGTTTATTCAGCTCAAACGTAAGAGAACAGGGTGGGGATAACAAGTAAATCATCCGCTCTATGGGGCAAACACAAGCCTTCAGGTATCTTACTGTTTGTATGGCAAGGTGTGCACGTGTGTTAAGTCACACTTCAGCTATGTCTGACTCTCTGTGACCCTGTGGACTGTAGCCCATCAAATTCCTCTGTCCCTGAGATTCTCCAGGCAAGAATACTGGAATGGGTTGCCATGCCCTCCTCCAGGGGATCTTCCCGACTCAGGGATGGAATCCATGCCTCTTATGTCTCCCGCATTGGCAGCCAGATTCTTTACCACTAGCATAAGCTGGGAAGCCCCAAGGCAAGGTATGGCTGTCCACACAAGCATCCCAAGACCACGGGTAAGCAAATTCCTTCTTGTATGTACTAGTGAAATCAGAGGCTATAAACTGGTGACCCGGAGTCTGAATCTGGTTTTCACAATTTTAAAAAGTTTTAACATAAAAATCCAAATTTTCACCTTCTTTAAAAAGAAAAAAATAGATCAAGTCTCTTTGGGCCTGGATTCTGATGAGGTGACTCTGAGATCTGAGGATGGAATTTAAAGGTGAGTATCATCCTAAAAGGTGGTGACGTAAGCAGATAAGGTGGTGTGTCCCCAGAGAAAGAGAAACAGGTGTGGCTTTCTTGATAGAAGCCATTTTTGGCCTAAGCCATTTTGGGATCTAAGCCTGGCCAAAATGCTTGCCCTTGAGCAGGTCTCAGTAACTAATGCTCTCCAGGGAACAAAAGTGCGGCTTTCCAGGCGGCAAAGTGGTAAAGAATCCACCCGCGAATGCAGAAGACAGAAAAGACTCTAGTTTGACCCCTGGGTTTAAAAGAACCCCTGGAGTAGGAAATAGCAGCCCACTCCAGTATTCTTGCCTGGAGAATCCCATGGACAGAGGAGCCTGGCAGGCTACAGTCCAGGGGTCACAAAGAGTCGGACACGACTGAGCAAACACACAACAACAGGGAACAGAAGTACAGATTGTTATTAGGCAGGAGAAGTAACACTATCAGAGACAGTATGTGAGTTGGGTAGGGCCTGCCAGTTCTCTTTCAATGGTAAAGATCAGCCTGAAGCACTCAACCACCGAAGCAGATCAACCAGAACATAAGGGATGGTGATGTTGACCTAGCTTCTTATCAGGTTGTCTTGCCAGTCTTCCGCATTTTCAGACTTGTTCACCTCTATCCTCCTAAGTCTTAGCCAGCATAATACTTCTAAATACAGACAGAATCAAATCTTGCACAAAGGCCCTCAAACCTGTCTCGGCCTTTGTAGGAGCTGCTCCTTTTGCATGCATGGCCTTCCCACTACCATTCAGGACAGAACCTGCCCAGTCCTCAACATTCAGCTCAAAAATCACGATTAAGAACTGTGGAGGGTGGGAGATTTTACTCAGCTTGCACACTAACAAGTTAGCCTGCCTCCGCATCAGAGGTCATGACCACTTTCAGCAGGACAGGCAGCATGAGCTTCTCATTTGCATTGGTTTCCCTTGCTTCTCCAAGGCCCACAGGGGCCTGCAGAGAAGCTACGCTCTGCCCAGATATGCACAGTGGGGTGGTTTTGTTAGGTAGTTAGACATTAACAACAAGGATGTGACAGAGGCAAAAAAGAAAAGCAAGAGGGGAATAATCAAGCTAAGCCCCAACAATCTGGGGACCCTCCCCAGACAGTAGCAGCAAAGAGGTGATGGTGGCTAAAGAAGGGAAGGAAGCAGTCCAGCTAGTCCCCACCTTGGAGACCCTCTCCTGTCCTCACCCAGGACAACGGAAACTGTGATCAGCTGGTGGGCAATTTATCTTGATAAAGACGGAGCACAGAAACAGGAGAGAACATCCCTGGGCTGCACATGCTGTGTGTGTGTGTGTGTGTGTGTGTGTGTGTTCTCAGTCATGTCTAACTCTTTGTGACCCCATGAACTGCAGCCTGCCAGGCACCTCTGTCCATAGGATTCTCCAGGCAAGCATACTGGAGTGGGTTGCCATTTCCTACTCCAGGGGAATCTTTCCGATCCAGGAATCGAACTTGTGCCTCTTGCATCTCCTGCATTGGCAAGCAGATTCTTTAGCATTGTGCTACCTGCATAGCCCCATATACACTCTGGATCGAGCCCAGGTCGCCCGCATTGCAGGCAGATTCTTTACCAGGTGAGCCACAAGGGAAGTCCCATATAAACTCTAGTAAACACAAACTCATTATACCAACATCATAATAAAATCTACATGTGGTTTTGCCCTCCCTTAGGTCGGTTTCTCTTAGTGAACCAAGAGTAGGGGCATATGCAATAATGAACTTGTTACAGAACTTGGGACAGTCAATCAAACAGCAATCATCACCCATGATGGCACCCCACCTCCTCTCCCTGTCACTCACCCATGACCTGTCACTCACCCATAAGTGCATTCTGCCTCCTGGCAGAATAACTCCTTATAAACATACTTAAGCCTGTATGGGAGGGCTGGTTTCACTTTACAGAAACAGCCGGATCTCCCTCTGAGAGTGTATCTATGCTTTAATAAACTTTGCTTTGTGCTGAAGCCTGAAGAGGTAGTTTGCAAATTTTTGCTTGCTGTCTCTAGGACTGAGATTGCTGCTCTGGGTCTCCCATTGACTTCCTTGGTTAAAGCTCTCTGACACAATGCATGCCTACCCATCTAACATCTCCACAGCTGAGAAATAACAGATTTAGGAATCCTTTATCTTAAAGACTTGCCCAGTCCCTGGTGGCTCAGACAGTAAAGCGTCTGCCCGCAATGTGGGAGACCTGGGTTCGATTCTGCCCGCAATGCGGGAGACCCAGATTCAATTCGCGGGTTCGATTCCTGGGTCAGGAAGATCCCCTGGAGAAGGAAATGGCAATCCACTCCAGCACTCTTGCCTGGAAAATCCCATGGACGGAGGAGCCTGATAGGCCACAGTCCATGGGGTCGCAAAGAGTCGGACACGACTGAGCGACTTCACTTTCACTTTATCTTAAAGACTTACTGGCCGACTTGCCCAATCTTTGACCCTGGAGGGAGGTGTTATATTAACTCTGGAGGCAGAAAACATATTTGCCTTCTGCCCTGGAGGGAGACACTATCTTCCTAGGTTGTTTACTCTACAAATATCCTTGCCACAGTAGCCTAGAACAAGACTGACATAAGACAGAGATGCAAAACGCAGGAGACCCACAGAGACTGTCTCCGAGCAATCATATTGTTACCCCCAACATTGGTTTGCCTCTTAGTGTCTGTCAAGTCCAAAAACACAACCAGGCTAAAAATGGGGAGAAGGATTTATTGCTTGCAGCAAGTAAGGAAAACACTGGAGATATTTCCCAAAGCAGTGTCTCCCCAACAGCAAAGTTGGGGAACATTTTATGGGTACATGCCTATTTATGGAGGGGTTTGGGTGGGATAACTCAGCATAAAATTTGGGTAAAGGTTGACACAGTCCAAGCTTTAGTTGACTGAAGTCAGAAAAGGTTAACATCATCATCCTTTAGGTTCCAGTTGATCTGACGAAGGTTCTTATGACTCTCCAGGTCTGGGAAGGTGCCTCTTCTTAACACTTAGAACACTAAACCTTCACGCTTTATAGCTTTCCATCAACATGCCTGTTTTTTTGTGCCAGTTACGCATGGTAACTACTGTGGGCAGGAATCCCTCAGAAGAAATGGAGTGGCCATGATGGTCAACAAAAGAGTCCGAAATGCAGTACTTGGATGCAATCTCAAAAATGACAGAATGATCTCTGTTCATTTCCAAAGCAAACCATTCAATATCACAGTAATCCAAGTCTATGCCCCAGCCAGTAACACTGAAGAAGCTGAAATTGAATGGTTCTATGAAGACCTACAAGACCTTTTAGAACTAACACCCAAAAAAGATGTCCTTTTCATTATAGGGGACTGGAATGCAAAAGTAGGAAGTCAAGAAACACCTGGAGTAACAGGCAAATTTGGCCTTGGAATACAGAATGAAGCAGGGCAAAGACTAATAGAGTTTTGCCAAGAAAATGCACTGGTCATAACAAACAGCCTCTTCCAATAACACGAGAGAAGACTCTATACATGGACATCACCAGATGGTCAACACCGAAATCAGATTGATTATATTCTTTGCAGCCAAAGATGGAGAAGCTCTATACAGTCAGCAAAAACAAGACCAGGAGCTGACTGTGGCTCAGACCATGATCTCCTTATTGCCAAATTCAGACTTAAATTGAAGAAAGTAGGGAAAACCACTAGACCATTCAGGTATGACCTAAATCAAATCCCTTATGGTTATACAGTGGAAGTGAGGAATAGATTTAATGGCCTAGATCTGATAGATAGAGTGCCTGATGAGCTATGGAATGAGGTTCGTGACATTGTACAGGAGACAGGGATCAAAACCATTCCCATGGAAAAGAAATGCAAAAAAGCAAAATGGCTGTCTGGGGAGGCCTTACAAATAGCTGTGAAAAGAAGAGAAGTGAAAAGCAAAGGAGAAATGGAAAGATATAAACATCTGAATGCAGAGTTCCAAAGAATAGCAAGAAGAGATAAGAAAGCCTTCTTCAACGATCAATGCAAAGAAATAGAGGAAAACAACAGAATGGGAAAGACTAGGGATCTCGTCAAGAAAATTAGAGATACCAAAGGAACATTTCATGCAAAGATGGGCTTGAAAAAGGACAGAAATGGTATGGACCTAACAGAAGCAGAAGATATTAAGAAGAGGTGGCAAGAATACACAGAAGAACTGTACAAAAAAGATCTTCATTATCCAGAAACCACTATGGTGTGATCACTGACCTAGAGCCAGACATCTTGGAATGTGAAGTCAAGTGGGCCTTAGAGAGCATCACTACGAACAAAGCTAGTGGAGGTGATGGAATTCCAGTTGAGCTATTCCAAATCCTGAAAGATGATGCTGTGAAAGTGCTGCACTCACTATGCCAGCAAATTTGGAAAACTCAGCAGTGGCCACAGGACTGGAAAAGGTCAGTTTTCATTCCAATCCCAAAGAAAGGCAATGCCAGAGAATGCTCAAACTACCGCACAATTGCACTCATCTCACACGCTAGGAAAGTAATGCTCAAAATTCTCCAAGCCAGGCTTCAGCAATATGTGAAGCATGAACTTCCAGATGTTCAAGCTGGTTTTAGAAAAGGCAGAGGAACCAGAGATCAAATTGCCAACATCCACTGGATCATGGAAAAAGCAAGAGAGTTCCAGAAAAACATCTATTTCTGCTTTATTGACTATGCCAAAGCCTTGACTGTGTGGATCACAATCAACTGTGGAAAATTCTGAAAGAGATGGGAATACCAGACCACCTGATCTGCCTCTTGAGAAATTTGTATGCAGGTCAGGAAGCAACAGTTAGAACTGGACATGGAACAACAGACTGGTTCCAAATAGGAAAAGGAGTACGTCAAGGCTGTATATTGTTACCCTGTTTATTTAACTTATATGCAGAGTACATCATGAGCAACGCTGGACTGGAAGAAACACAAGCTGGAATCAAGATTGCTGGGAGAAATATCAATCACCTCAGATATGTAGCTGACACCACCCTTATGGCAGAAAGTGAAGAGGAACTAAAAAGCCTCTTGATGAAAGTGAAAGTGGAGAGTGAAAAAGTTGGCTTAAAGCTCAACATTCAGAAAACGAAGATCATGGCATCCGGTCCCATCACTTCATGGGAAATAGATGGGGAAACAGTGGAAACAATGTCAGACTTTATTTTTCTGGGCTCCAAAATGACTGCAGATGGTGACTGCAGCCATGAAATTAAAAGACGCTTACTCCTTGGAAGGAAAGTTATGACAACCTAGACAGTATATTCAAAAGCAGAGACATTACTTTGCCAACAAAGGTCCGTCTAGTCAAGGCTATGGTTTTTCCTGTGGTCATGTATGGATGTGAGAGTTGGACTGTGAAGAAGGCTGAGCACTGAAGAATTGATACTTTTGAACTGTGGTGTTGGAGAAGACTCTTGAGAGTCCCTTGGACTGCAAGGAGATGCAACCAGTCCATTCTGAAGGAGATCAGCCCTGGGATTTCTTTGGAAGGAATGATGCTAAATCTGAAACTCCAGTACTTTGGCCACCTCATGCGAAGAGTTGACTCATTGGAAAAGACTCTGATGCTGGGAGGGATTGGGGGCAGGAGGAGAAGGGGATGACAGAGGATGAGATGGCTGGATGGCATCACTGACTCGATGGATGTGAGTCTCAGTGAACTCCGGGAGTTGCTGATGGACAGGGAGGCCTGGCGTGCTGCGATTCATGGTGTCGCAAAGAGTCAGACACGACTGAGCGACTGATCTGATCTGATCTGACGCACAGTAAACTGACACCTGAGCTTGTGTCTATCTTATTAAGTGTTGATTCCTTCACTCTAGGATAGAGGCTGGTATAGGAACATTCACTCTAGGAATACTGGATTTAGGAATCCTTTATCTTAAAGACTTACTGGCCAACTTGCCCAATCTTTGACACTGGAGGGAGGCGTTATATTAACTCTGTGGACAGCAAACATTATCTGTCTTCTGCCCTGGAGGGAGACATAAATATTATATTAACCATACATATATATTCCCTATTGGAAATAAAGTTTTTTTGATCTATGTGCAAATGTAATTACAAAGTGTTACAGGACAGAGAGTGGGGTGAGAAAAAGGATGGTCACATCCCAAATCATGTCTGAGTCCCTGGGACAGCCACCAAAAGGGAGTTCTTGGCTTTGCGCAGAAAAAAATTCAAAATCAACCCATAGTAAAGTGAAAGAAAGTTTATTCAGGGAAGAAACACTCTGGGTGTGGGCCATCTCAGAAGGCAAGAGAGGCCCCAGGCAATGGGGATGGTCAGTTTTTATGCATGCAGGCATTCTCAGCTGCTCAGTCATGTCCCACTCTTTGGGACCCCATAGACTGTAGCCTGCCAAGCTCCTCTGCCCATGGAATTTTGTAGGCAACAATACTGGAGTGGATTGACATTTCCTTCTCCAGGGGATCTTCCTGCCTCAGTGATTGAGCTTGCATCTCCTGCATTGGCAGGTGGATTCTCTACCTCTGAGCCTCCTAGGAAGCCAAATTGAGTATACAAGAACCCAAATAGCTCTCACCTGAAAGGTAAGCACCTTACACTCAGGCCTTCCTGTTGACTTCAGGGTGGGGCTGGAGAAGAGTTAAAGGTGAGCAGAGGACAGAGGCCTCCATGGACGCCCACATGAGGATTTGAAGAGGTTGAGTAAAATACATTAACTGGCTTGATTAGCCCCGGCATTTGTTGTTCTAGACCTTAAAGTGATTTTTAAAAATTATATTTAAGATCACAGTTAATCATATTATGAGACAGACCTGAGTACAGTGTCAAACACTTAAAATTTTTTAAGATTAGAAAGTATAACTTTAATACAGTTTTTAAAAAAAAAAAAAAACCTACAAGGCCTCTGCTGCTGCTGCTAAGTCACGTCAGTCGTGTCCGACTCTGTGTGACCCCATAGACAGCAGCCCACCAGGCTCCTCCGCCTCTAGGTAAACTTTATTATACTTTAACGTGAGATCTAATTTAAAGATAGAAAGTATCACTTTAAAGGTATGGATCATCATATGGTTTTGGTGATGACTGAAAACATTCTTCAAAGTGCCTTCCTCAAGGCGGCTTTGTAGCGCAATATATGGCCAGAGTCGTTTCTGTATTAGGGATTACAGTAACAAGTTAAGTTTTTTGGCTCACCGTTCCCAATCAGTTTAGCTTAGGCATACTGGTTTTAACTTGTTCTTCTCTATTCAAATTTTTCTTCCATATAGAATATTTCATTAAGTGCTGGGAAGGCGTCTTTGGGACCTGCTGTGCCATGCTGAACCATGCAGTTCAAAAACTGCAATTCAATATGATCAGGAGGGTTGCCTTTTTCTTTGAAGATGTGGCTATGCTGTTTATCCTCCACTTCCCTGTGCTGTTTCTTTTCCACTTAACATTTTCAGCAGTTATAAATTTTCTGAGAACTGCATCTGCAAAGGAAGATGGGTAAATATTGCCATCACAGGTGTGACCCCAATTCACCTTCCCACCCCTCCCCTGACACATAGAAAGCCTTCAACGCACAGCTATGGAACAGCAAATTAAAGAATGTTATTTCTCACATCAGAACTGGAAACAATACAAACAATGTGAGGAAAAGGTAAAATAAATTATGGTCTATCCACAAAAGAGGTTATAATATATAACCATTAGAGGTCATGATTTCGAATATTATCCTTTCCCAATTTCATGAAAACAAATACACCAAGTGAAGAAGAGGCCTATGGTTGCAATTTTATAAAACAATTTCAAATAAAGTTAAGAGATTAAAATGAACAGTTATGACTTGGCGACAGTATTGTGGGTGATTTTATTTTTTCCTTTAGGTTTTTCTATATATACATTATAAATAATAGTACATATATTGGAAAAACACGTTCATTTCCGGCTTCAGATCCTCTGGTGTTTTCTCTTGCTTGCCCTCCAGAAACAGCGACGCATTTCACTTTCATTTTCTCAGAAAACCACCCTGTCCCCATCAGCTCTCACCTCCAGTTCCTCCATTTCCCCTGCCCTCAGCTGTAAGCAAACCCTGGCATTTTATGTCTCTATAGATTTGTCTATCCTGGACACTTCCTATAAACAAGATTGTACAATATGTGGTCTCACAAAGACAACGGCAGTTCACAGTCTTTGTCAACATCACTGTGGTCAGCACTCATCAGATGGCCTGGTAAACTGTCTCCACAGTTGTGGAGTTACTGTTGGAAACTCCTGAGGGTAGATTAGATAAGTTTCAAAAAAAAAAGCTTTTTTCTTTTTAAGGACAGTTTCAGGTACAGAGAATGCCCACAAATTCCCTGTGAACTGGGTGATTTTCGTTTTCTGGCCAGTGACCCATGTTCAGCAGCGTCCAATGAATGTCCATTAAATGAAAGTGTTAAGTCGCTCGGTCATGTACAACTCTGTCACCCCATGGACCGTAGCCCGCCAGGCTCCTCTGCCCATGGGATTCTCCAGGCAAGAATACTGGAGTGCGTTGCCATTTCCTTCTCCAGGGGATCTTTCCCACCCAAGGATCAAACCCACATCTCCTGCACTGCAGGCGGATTTTTTACCTCCTGGTAAAGAATATGCCTGCAATGTGGGAGACCTGGGTTCGATCCCTGGGTGGGAAAGATCCCCTGAAGAAGGGAACAGCTACCCACTCCAGTATTCTAACCTGGAGAAGTCCACGGACTATATGGTGCATGGGGTTGCAAAGAGTTGGACACAACTGAGTGACTTTCACTTTCACGCTTTACCATCTGAGCCACCAGGGCAGCCTGTGTTTCTATGGACAATGTGAGTTATGACGTGGTGACTTTGATTGTGTTTCTTCAGCTGTAGCAACAGCATTGTCTAGTGGTATTGTCAGTATCTGGAGGACTTGTTCTGGTTTGCAGTATCCTGATAGGTTGTCTGACCTTGGGTCATTCTTTGGTTCTTTTGGGTCACAGTCGCCTCATCAATAAAATAAAGGACAGGATAATTTTCCAGATCTTTTTCCAGGCTAACTTTGTGTGAATCTTTAAGTGGTGTTTTGGGGCAGCTGGTTTAAAAAAAACCACCATAGCTTCTTTCACTGCTATTTCCATTAAATGATTGGTCCGCTATTTATAATGAGACACATAAGCCTCTGAGGGTTTTAAGACTTGCCCAAGATTATCAGGACAGTTGCTGAACAGGCCATTCAGGTCTCCTTTCCGATGTTTATATGTTTGCGGAACGGAGCAGGACGCTATGGTGCATTCCTGGAACAGACCACCCCCCACCACCCCCATGCCCTCCACCTGCCTCTTGTTTGTAGAAAAACTTTAGCCACCCAGACTTTCCCCAATTTCCAAAGAATAAACTTAATCAGAGAAGTAAGAAAGTGCAGAAACAAAGCAAAACAGCCAAGTAAGACCAAAATAATTATTAATAGTTTAGTCCTTAGACAAAGTCAAGGACCTTTTGTTCCTCCTCAAGGGCTATAGATAATATTCTGAGACATACCCTTTGAGCTGTTCTACGGAGAGTGAAACCCCCACTAGATCAAAGCAGTTAATTGTATGTTGCCCACAAGAACATAGACCCCGGACCAGTTGAACCAGGGGGTTGATGATATTGACTCAGAATTACCTCACCACCAATCGATCAGAAGAATGTCCACGAGCTGATCACGCATTTGAAACCCTCATCCTCACCCTGTCTTTAAAAACCTTTCCCTGAAAACTACTGGGGAATTTAAATCTTTTGCACCATTAGCTGCCAGTTCTCCTTGTTTGGCACCTGCATAAACCCTTGCACTTTTCCCTCATCACAACCTGATCTCAGCAGGGTGGCTTTAATGCGTCCCTGCGAGTGGACCCAGGTTTAGTTTGGTAATACTTGTACAAGACACAACTTCTATGATTTTGTTTCCGCTTGTGTAAAAAGGTGGTAATACCCACCTCACAGGTTTGTGAAATGTTAGCTATTGCTGTGGGCTCCCCAGGTAGCTCAGTGATAAACAATCTGTCCGTCAATGTAGGTTTGATCCCTGGTTCCAGAAGATGCCCTGGAGAAGGAAATGGCAACCCACTCCAATATACTAGGTGGAAAATCCCATGGACAGAGGAGCCTGGTGTGCTACAGACCATAGGGTTGCAGAGTTGACACTATTTAGCGACTAAACAAACAAAAAACTATTGCTATACCCCTCACATGTCAGACGTGGCAGTCAGCCTTGCAATAAAGAAAATATAGATAGCAGTATAAGATTAAGACATGATCACTGAAGGCCTGCAAACCAAACTGATCTTTCTGGATCCCAACTTTCTCCAGGTTGAAAATCAGGGCAAAACACATTAACCTTTTTTTAGGACTAAATGCCGTGTCTCTCCAGCATCTCCTACAGGCTTTAGCTGCTGGAAAAACCAGTGTTCATAACTTGTCCCTTTATTCCTGTTTTACCTGGGATTTATAAGATTTTAAACACAGTCTCATTTTGAGGCAGTTAAGCATCTCAGAGGTTGTCACTTGCCTAAGGCTGCAAAGTCACCTTGTGAACTCCAAGGCCCACACACCCTTCACTGGTCTCCAGCCTGATAAATACAATCAGCATCTAAACCAACTGCCCTCCTACGAAGCAAACTGCCACCCGCGGGCAGGATCTTATCTGCATCCTAGGCGGAGGAAGAACATACGGTCTCCAGGCAGGGAGGGATGCCCATCCTCACGCCCCACCCTCCTCTGATTTTTATCCCTAATCAAATTTCGCCTACGACTCAAAAGTGCCAGAAAGCCAGGAGTCCGGGCAGCTCGAACAGCAGCCCCGCGCCGCGCCGGCCTCCGCCTTCCCCACGTCACAGCCACCGAGCGCAGTGCCCACTAGGGGCCCCCGTTCGCCCAGGAAGGCAAGCCAGGTACTTCCAGCCTCTGGCACGCTACCGCCCCGCCCAGCCACCCCCGGCAGAGACGTGAGCCGCTGCCTCCCCGAGGTCTGCATCCGCATCTCCGCGTCGCGGGAGGACCCGCGCGGCCTCCGGTTCTCGCTGCCGCCACTGCTCGCGCCTCGACATGAGCGCGCGCCTGCCGTTCGTCCTGCGCCGGCTCGCGCGCCCACAGCACCCGGGCTCGCCGCGCCGCCTCCCATCTCTTTGTCGCGCCAGCAGCGGCGGGGGCAGCGGATGTGGCGGCGGGGAGGGTCTCCTCGGGCAACAGCGGCTGCGGGATACCCAGGCCGGGAGCAGCCGGGGCCCGGGCAGCCCGGCGCCCCCAGCGCGGGACTCGATCGTCCGGTGAGTGTCCGGCGCTCGCCGCCGCCCAGGTTCCTGGCAGTGGCGGGGTGTTGGGGGAGGTTAGGAGGAATCCAGGAGGCGGGGCGGCTGCAGCGCTCGAGTCTCGGCCGACCCCCGGGAACCTCCGTGGAGGTTCGCTGAGCATGGGCTGTAGTGTTTGGTGCCAACTTTTCGGGGTGATGGCGGCTGGTCAGGGTTTGCGGGGGGGGGGGGGGGGGGGGCGGGCGGCGGGTAGCGCGGGCATCCAGAGAATGGGCTGGGCCAGCGCGAGAACGGAGATTACCCAGGCCGGCCCAGGTCCGGGGGCGGGGGATCCGGAGGGCATGGACCTCCCCAGTGGGTGCTGCGCAGCCCAGACCGCGTGCCGCGCTCCACGTGCGCCTTCGGCCGCCGGCTCTGATGCAACGGCGCGGGGCGCGGCCTGGGCAGGAAAGGGGCGGTGCGGCGAGGGTGGGAGCCCCCGAGGAGGGGGAGCGCCTGCTCCACCTTCTGCTCCGCCCTTCAGCTGGTCGGATCCAGGGTCGGGGGCTGGACCGTTGCGGGGCTAGGATTGGGGGAGTAGGGGGCCGCAGCCAGGGCCCGGCGATCAGCGCCCAATGGCGCAGCGGCTTCGCCTTCCGGACGCTATCTGGGCGCGGTGAACTGTGACTGCCGTTGAAGTCCAAGCTCATCACCGCAGCCTCCGGCGCCTGGGAGGACTGCGGCCTGGCGCACCAGTTGACTCATTGGAGGCGGTCGAAGTCGGGGCCGTCTGGTTTCAGGCGTCGCTGCACCGTGGGCACGGCATCCCCAGCGCAACTTGTTGCCAAAGTTCTCTCTCGGGCCAGCGGCGAACTCTGGGAGCCCCGGGTCAGGCCTTCCGCTGTCCCCACCCGAAGATGTTCGCGGGTCCCCCTCCATCCACCTCCCCCCGCCCCCGCCCCGATCCCTCACACACTTCCTGGCCGCTCCTCTTCACCCTTCGGCGGGAGAAAGGGGAAGTCTTTAGTCTTCTGTCTGGAGAAGTCTGTTAGCTGGGGACCCAGACGGTGTAGAGCAAAGCGCTCTGGACGTTCCTGGGGGCCAGGATGCCAGTCAGCAAGCTGTTTGCCTCCATCCATAGACATCCTCTTCTGTTTTGCTTCTGTCCTTCATTTTGAGAATGGATATGCCTGTTTCCAAAGCACTTCTTCGGAGAAAGGCAATGGCACCCGGCTCCAGTACTCTTGCCTGGAAAATCCCATGGACGGAGGAGCCTGGTAGGCTGCAGTCCATGGGGTCCCTAGGAGGCCGCCACGGCTGAACGACTTCACTTTCACTTTTCACTTTCATGCATTGGAGAAGGAAATGGCAACCCACTCCAGTATTCTTGCCTGGAGAATCCCAGGGACAGGGGAGCCTAGTGGGCTGCTGTCTTTGGGGTCGCACAGAGTCTGACACGACTGAAGCAACTTAGCAGCAGCAGCAAAGCACTTATTGAGGTGGCCTGAGACTCCAAGGACCCTTTTGTTTAGCTTACCCTGTCTCTCTGAAAGTGAGGTTTCATCTCTTCCTGTCGTTAGGTTTTAAGCAATGAGCTCACCTTAAGGGGTTGTTACCAAACCTAACTGGAAATGCTGGCTAAATGTGCAGCAAAGCCAATCTACTGGACATGGGGTTGTGATGTAGCCAAGTACAAGGTTTGTTGTAGGTTACCAAGCAGGCGAGTCCAGGACAAGCTTCAGATCCACTCCAGCTTGGTCTCTGAGTTCGCCTTTTGTTTGGTTTTCTTTTTTTTTTTTTTTAAGGGGAAGAACTGAAAGGCTGGAATTAGTTATCTTGTGACATTTCATTTCTTAATTGTAGCTTTGGCAGTTGCCATGTCTTTGGTTTATGCTTCTCTGGTTGGCTGGTCCTTGAGTGGGAGTCTGTTAGCTCATCTCCTGAGTGTATAGTTAATGAGATCTGTGATAGTAATCTTATTTATTTTTATGATAGTAGATTTAGCACATTAATGAGATTACCAATAACAATTTTAGTCATCTGGCTCTGGTTGATTGTTGTTTATTTAGCACAGAATTAAAGTCACAGGGCTCAGGAAACTGGACAAAAATTTTAGATAGATTAATCATAAATTGAATAAGAGGTTTTAGGGGGGTTTGATTTCAAGGTAAGAGTCTGAAGACAGTATAGGAGGCAAAAATCTCCTTCCAACTAGAAGTTGACATGACAACTTTTCTCACCAGGGCAAAAAAAAAAATCTTGATTAGAAACATTTATGCCACTTTTTAGACTTATTGAACCTGGTAACTCCTTGTTTGCTTTGTTTGGCACTGTAGGAATAATGAGTAACCCCAAAGAATGATACATTACACATGTAACAAGTTGTGGGGGATTTTGACTCAAGGAGCTGGGTTGGTGACAGATCTGAGCTTCTGTAGCCATGTGCCCTTCATTTATTGGAATGGTAGGACTCTTGCCTGGAAAATCCCATGGACGGAGGAGCCTGGTAGGCTGCAGTCCGTGGGGTCGCTGAGGGTCGGACACGACTGAGCAGCTTCCCTTTCACTCTTCACTTTCATGCATTGGAGAAGGAAATGGCAACCCACTCCAGTGTTCTTTCCTGGAGAATCCCAGGGGCGGGGGAGCCTGGTGGGCTGCCGTCTGTGGGGTCACACAGAGTCGGACACGACTGAAGCGACTTAGCAGCAGCAGGAACTGCAGGTGTTTTCTGGGGAAAGTGCTTTTGGAAGGCATGTTTTCAGTGTTGAAGGGTAGCTTAGAGGCGCAGAAGAACATTTTACAATTATAAGAACAAAGGTAGAGTTCTTGTAGTGCCATTGCCCTACATTGAGAAAAGGGGTTTGTTATGGCTCAGGGAATTGTCCACACTGGTCAACCAAAGGCTGAGCTTGGATCCAAGGCTATTTCCACTCAGAGCTTTAGAGCCACCCAGACACTCCTTTTTGAGAACATACATTCCAGGCCCCACCCAGACTTAGGGAGTCCAATTTGATGGGCTGAGGCACAGCCTTTCTCTTTCCCATGCTCTCTGGCTGATCCTTCTCATTGCCAAGAACCACTTGGGACCCGCACTCCAGTGCCTCCCATACTACGCAGAAATGAGGACCCAATATGGCCCAAATTCGTAGTCAAGAAAGGCGGGGAGGGACTTCCCTAGTGGCCCAGTGGTTAAGACTCAGCGTTTCCGCTGCAGGGTGCCTGGATTCCATCTAAGATCCTGCACACCAAGCAGTGTGGCCAAAATAATCATAAACATAAGAAAAGCATAGAATCCGCATAGGGCACGTGGTCCTCAGCCACGTTTTGCTGCAAAGAAGATTCTGGCTCATTTATAAGGTGATCTGTGAATTTTCATATATAGTTCAACAGAACAATACAGTCATTTCACTATCCAGTCGCTTTATCCCAGGTGATTAAAAACAAACAAAAACTTGCCTGGTTTGTAGACAGCTGCATGCTCATCAATTCCGTTTCTTTTGGCTCAGCTGACAGTGGAAAGGCTCATCTGGTTAAGTTTTGAGGCCTTTAAACATTTTCCGAGCACCCCTCTTTCCCCTTCCATCTAATAGGAGCTGTTCCTCAGATACGTTCGTCAGTTTCTTCTCTGAAAACTGGGAGGAGTTTTGCGTCTGGCCATTTTGCCCCATCCCTTTGTCTATGGCCACTTACTGCTGATGGGACCTGGCTGAGAGTTCACCCTGCAATTTTTGAAAACTGTTGTGTGTGCAAGACTCTGATGGAGATGGGAGATAAAACTTAAAGATAGTCTTAAGCCCTGAAGCTTGGGTACCGCCTCAGCTAAGCCTCTTGTTTATTACTGTGAGAGGAAAATGAGCCAAATTGTTTTATTAATTAAAAAATTTTAATTGAAATGTAATTGATTTACAATGTTGTTGTGTTAGTTTCAGTTATACGGCAAAGTGATTCAGTTACCTATATATGTCTGTATATATAGATATTTATATGTGCTCAGTTGCTCAGTTGTGTGCAACTCTTTGCAGCTCCATGGACCGTAGCCTGCCAGGCACCTCTGTCCATAGCGATTCTCCAGGCAAGAATACTGTAGTGGGTTGCCGTGCCCGTAAGGGAATCTTCCCCACCCAGGGATCAAACCCAGGTCTCCCACATTGTGGGCAGATTCTTCACTATCTGAGCCACGAGGGAAACCCAGATGTATGTATAGATCTATCTTTTTTTTCAGATTCCTTAGTTATTTCAAGATATTGAATGTATTTCCTTGTTCTATATTGTAGGTCCTTGTTGTTTGTCTATTTCATATATAGTAGTCTGTTAATCTCAGACTCCCGATTTATCCCTGCCCCTGCCCTTCTTCCCCTTTGGTAACCATAAGATTGTTTTCTATGTCTGAGGGTCTGTTTCTGTTCTGTAAATAAATTCATCTGAAAGAGCCGACTTTCTTGATTGTGTACAAGTAAGGAACATTTCGCGTGGAGGGTGGTGAAAAGTGGTCTCTGAAATGGCTCATTCCAGGAAGCTACAGAAAAAGAGCCTGCCTTGTACCACGTTTATCTTGGTCTGCCCCTGTCCGTGGGAGCTGACACCTGGGGGATGCTAAGGGGAAGGTGGCCCCTGCTATTTTTCAGGAGGTTCCAGTGCAGACTTGAGGGGCCCAGAGGAGTGAGAGGCTCCTTCTGTGAGAGGCCTTCGGAGAATATCAGATCCCTGCACCTCCTCGGTGTTTCTGCAGCCTTTGCTTCCCATCCCTTCTGTAAACTCAGGAGCTTAAAGTGTATCCGGACCCATCACTTCTTACCCCCTCCACAATCCCCTGTGTTAGTACCTACCCCTCTTCACCCAAGTTTGCTTTCCCCCTGGACCCAGACTCTTCTGGAGTGGAAGGATTGTGATGGAGAAAGGGGATTATTGAACCAAGAAACCCAAACTTCTTACTACAGTAAACTTAGAAAATGCAAGAGAAAAAGTCACCCCTAGAAAATTACCATTTGCATCCAGCTCATTTACCTCTGCTTATTTTGAAAATTAAGAGGTTGTCACATTTTATGCCGGGTTAAGTAGTTCATGATTGCTCTCCTGGGCAGCCCCCGACCCTGTGCATACCCGGAGGAGCACCCTTTTGCTATCTAATTAGAGAGTAAGAGACCTTCTAAGAAAATGTGTGGTACCTACCCTTTCTTGTCAAACCTAGATCTGACTGTGTTGTTTCTCTTTCCCAATGTAGAGAAGTCATTCAGAATTCGAAAGAAGTTCTGAGTTTATTGCAAGAAAAGACCCCTACCTTTAAGCCGGTTCTTGCTATTATTCAGGTAAGCTGAGAATGTGGTTCTGTCTCGCTATTTTATGATGTCTTTTTTTGTTTTTTGGCTGTTTTGGGTCTTCGCTTCCACACATGGACTTTCTCTAGTTGTGGTGTGTGGGCTTCCCACTGTAGTGGCTTCTCTTGCTGCGGAGCACGGGCTCGTGATGCATGGGTTCAGTCAGCAGTTATGGCACACGGGCTTAGTTGCTCTGCGGCAAGTGGAATCTTCCGGCCCAGGGATTGAACTTGTGTCCCCTGCATTGGCAGACAGACTCTTAACCGCTGGACTACCAGGGAAGTCCTGGTATCTTTCAATCTAGATTGTACAAGACAACCACCTGCATTTCTTGTCACAGACATCCCACTGGGGCTTAGGGGAGGAAGGAGAAGCCTCAGCTGGAAATGCTGTTGTTTCCCCCTTTATCTGGCCATTTTGCTGCTTCAGGGTTCCAGGTCAGGTACCGCTCTGTTTGCATCTGTCTCCTTTTGGTATGGATAACTTCCAGAGGTTGGGACATAGATGCTCCCATAACTTGCATTATGCAGGATATACTGTGGCCAAGTATCAATTCTTATGATGTGATCTGAGGGGAAAGGGGAAAAACATGCCTCTTTGTTTCCATGGAAGACAGATGCTTGCTGAGACACGGTATTTGGTGATTTTACTACTTAGTCTCTAAAGCCTGCCTTGAGTCTGAAGGGCCAAAAGCCACAGCATGTCAGAAGGACTTCACGTTCCACATCTGTCTTCTGACTTCGGACCCTTCGTTGCCAGCTGCAGTTGGCACTATTTGCCACCTGTGTTGGCGCACCCAGGTGATGCCAGGTGCAGGCAAGTGATTAGCTGAGCCAAGCCTGTAAGCTAACACAGCCCAACAGTTGAGCTGCCGCTATTGTTCTTGGCATGAGTTTAATGTATCAGAAAAGCTGTCTCATCAGCACTGTGATTTCAAGACCAGAGAGCTATGCTGAAGTCACTTGCATTCTTTGGAGTCTGTTCCTGAAAAGGTAGGCAGGTGAGAAGAGCGGAAAGAAAAGTGAGCCGAGGGCCTAGCCTCCTGGAATTCAGCTTACCTGATAGCTTCTCACTGAAGGGCAAGTCACCTAAATCTCCCTGTTTGGCATTCCTCACTTAGAACTGGGTTCTGGTTGTGGCTATATGTGCCCTGTGAGGATTCTTATTTTAAAAAGAAACATAACTTGAAAGCCTGAGAAATTGCCATGTTAATGAAGACCAGCCGTTAGCTCCCTTTTATGAGCAATAGGATTCTTGTTCTGCATTTCCCTTTTATCGTCTTTGTTGTTAGATGATGCATAATCACAGAATTAGTCTTTGTATTGTTCTGTGCCTATTCAAGATCTTTTATGTTGATCTTTAATACATTCTCCTTCTGTCTCCCCTCTCCCAAGGCAGGTGATGATAACTTGATGCAAGAAGTAAACCAGAATTTGGCTGAGGAGGTAAGGATTGTTGATTTTCAAAAATGCATTTTAGTTTTTGGGTGGTACATTCATCTCCTCTCAGTGACAGACTCGCCCTGTGTACTCTTTGCAGGCTGGTCTGAACATCACCCACATCTGCCTTCCTGCAGAGAGCGGGGAAGATGAGGTAAGACAGCAGGACACGTGACTCTTTTGTGCCCCTCCCCCTCGGCCCTAGTAGATCTCTGAGCATCTCTTGCTGTGGGCGGAACTGACCAAGCCTTTTCTCAGGGCTGAACTTTTGGAGAGAAGAATTCACTTTTCCCATTAGTGTAAATGCTCTGTGATCTGTCCCTTACCATGTTTCTTTCTTTTTTCTTTAAAGTAGAGTTGATTTACAATGTTTTGTTAGTTTCTGGTGTATAGCAAAGTGATTCGGTTATACATATACGCTTGTGTATTCTTTTTCATACTCTTTTCCATTATGGTTTATTACAGGCTATTGAATGTAGTTCCCTGTGCTATATAGTAGTACCTGTTTTTAAAAATATATTTATTTATTTGACTGCACCAGGCCTCAGCTGTGGCCCTTCAGATCTTTGATCATAGTTGCAGCACTTGGGATCTTTAGCTGTGACATACGAACTCTTACTTGTGGCACATGGGATCTAGTTCCCTGACCAGGGATCAAACCCAGACCCCCTGCACTGGGAGCTCGGAGTCTTAGCCACTGGACTATTAGGGAAGTCCCCAGTACCTTGTATTTTATCTCCTTACCATATGTTTCTGCTCAGTAAGGCCTCCCCTCGTGGGCACTAGTGGTAAAGAACCTGCCTGCCAATACAGGAGACTTAAGAGACGTGAGTTCGATCCCTGGGCCAGGAAGATCCCCTAAAGAAGAAATTGGCAACCCACTCTAGTATTCTTGCCTGGAGAATCCCATGGACAGAGGAGCCTGGTGGGCTTCAACCCATGGGGCCACAAAGGGTTGGACACGACTGAAGCGAATAGCACACACTGTATGTCTGTGTTGACAGCATGAGCTATGACGTGGTCACTTTGGTTGTGTTTCTTTAGCTGTTGCAACAGCATTGTCTCGTGGAAATTGTCAGTGTCTGGAGGACTAGTTCTGGTTTTCGAAGTCCTGACCTGACTTGTTTGACCTTGGGCCATTCTTTGGTTCTTCTGGGTCACAGTTGCCTCATCAGTAAAATAAAGGACAGGATCATTTTCAGATGCTTTTCCAGGCTGACTTTGTGTGAATCTTTAAGTGGCATTTTGGGGCAGCTGATAAAAAACCAGCACAGGTTCTTTCAGCGCTACCGTATGTGCTATAGTTGTTTCCAGCAGCCGGGATACCAACCCTCCTATGTGTCATCTCAAGCCTGGGATAAGCAGCACTGCATAAGTAGGGCCTCAGACACCTAACCAGGGCCATCCTAGTGTCTGAACCTTCTGTAGCTAGATTTTCTTCAGACTGGCTATGGCAGTGATGAAAACTGTAAATAATCGGGAATAGCACTGAAGTCTTTTGTAGGTGCTCAAAGTCACGTCCATCAAGTCGGAGATGCCATCCAGCCATCTCATCCTCTGTCGTCCCCTTCTCCTCCTGCCCCCAATCCCTCCAGGTATCAGGGTCTTTTCCAATGAGTCAACTCTTCACATGAGGTGGCCAAAGTACTGGAGTTTCAGCGTTAGCATTATTCCTTACAAAGAAATCCCAGGGCTGATCTCCTTCAGAATGGACTGGTTGGATCTCCTTGCAGTCCAAAGGACTCTCAAGAGTCTTCTCCAACACCACAGTTCAAAAGCATCAAGTCTTCGGCGCTCAGTCCTGCGATTCGTGGGGTCGCAAAGAGTCGGACACGACTAAGCAACTGAACTGAATTGAACTGACTGCAAGTTCAGAAGTAGGGAATCCCTGGCTAGTGTGGTGGCATCACAAAGTCCTTAGATACTCAGGTTCTCAGGATCTTGCTGTGCTGCCTCATATCCAGGATGGCCCATTCAACTCTACAGATCACACCCACATTCTATTGTTGTGTTGTTGTTCAGTTGCTCAGTCGTGGCCGACTTTTGGTGACCCCATGGATGGCAGCACACCAGGCTTCCCTGTCCTAAACTGTCTCCCTGAGTTGCTCAAATTCATGTCCATTGAGTCAATGATGCTGTCTAACCACCTCATCCTCTATCGCCCCCCCTTCTCCCGCCCTCAATCTTTCCCAGCATCAGGGTCTTTTCCAGTGAGTCAACTCTTTGCATCAGGTGGCTCAAGGATTGGAGCTTCAGCTTCAGCATCAGTCCTTCCAGTGAATATACAGCATTGATTTCCTTTAGGATTGACTGGTTTGATCTCCTTGCAGTCCATGGGACTCTCAAGAGTCCACATTCTAGCCAGCATCAGAGAGAAAATAAATCCAGACTCAGTGAGAAGTGATATAATCTGAAAGAATTACTGCCAGATGGGGAAAGGGCCTGTTGAGGAAATGTACTCTGCCCATAACTTCTACATACCTTTGAGAGGTAGGCAGAAGGCCTGTCTTTTACAGGGAGGGGGAGAGAAGGCTTGAAAGAAGCCAGTGTGATGAAAGAAAGGGTGGCTTGATGAGACAGCAGATGAGAGAATGTTTTACCTGAAGCCAGCCTGTTCTCATGAGTGGAGGGAGGAGAGTGCCATCTGCCAGTCAGACTGGGGCTAGGTCAAAGTCTGGGCTTCCCTGGTGGCTCAGATGGTAAAGGTGTGTCTACAGTGTAGTAGACCTGGGTTCAATCCCTGTGTTGGAAAGATCCCCTGGAGGGGAGCATGGCAACCCACTCCAGTATTCTTGCCTGGAGAGTCTCCATGGACAGAGGAGCCTAGCAGGCTACAGTCAATGGGGTCACAAACAGTTGGACATAGCTGAGCGACTAAGCACAGCACAGCACAGGTCAAAGTTTAAGAACCGGAGGGAAGGAAAGAAGCTTACCTAAAGTTCGATTTACAAGCAGTTTCATTCTGATGGATCAGTGGGGACAAGCGGTTCAGCTAAATTACTCATGGACAAAAAATGGGAATTTGTGGGGTCTGTATCTGGCCCTATTCCCAAGTAGGCAAGAGAGCATCAGATGGGCTCAAATCTGACTGTGGACAGGGAATTGTCTTTTATGGCTCTCACTTGTAGCATCTCCTGTCTTTATTATTTGCTGAGCTTTGGTTTTGTTTTGTCCTGTTCTGGTAGAGAATAGTGATAAGAAAGACTTAAAGACACCAAAAATTCAGCCAAGCTTTTATACGTGGTGAGAAGGGAATATAGATTGCTTTTTTCTGCTTTACACCAGGTCTTCAACAAGGACAAAAAGAAACTAGAACACATACATTTTTACGAATCCATGTTTAATATAATATGGCTTTTGGGTCTTATTTTTGCACAACTGACTATAGTTTTCCCTTTAGATTATAGATGAGATCCTAAAGATTAACGAAGACAGCAGAGTACATGGCCTTGCCCTTCAGATCGCTGAGACCTCATTTAGCAACAAAATCCTCAATGCTTTGAAACCAGAAAAAGACGTGGATGGGTAAGAACATATAAAAGAAAACAATCAACTCATTGCTAGTTTGTTTACAGTAAATTTTTGAAAACTCTGCTCTTTCAACTATGTCAGTAATTAAGACTTGAAAGGAGTAATTTTAACTATTTCAGGAGTTGGAGGGTCTGTTAAATTCTGCTTAAGAAAGTGCATGTTTGGGAAAATACACTTACCCTTTTGTAGTGCTTGTGTGCCATTTTGGAATTAACCAGTCATATTCATTTGAGAAGTTCCTGTCTGACTTATAGAGTCCTTAGCTGGCTCTCCTATTCTAATAACTTTTCCTTGATAGTTCTACCAGACTAGAGAAAAAGCCCAGACACCTGCTTCACCCGCAATAGAGTATTCTTCCTCAGTTCCAGGCCAGTAGAGAAGAACAAAGCAAGCCCTTACGTTCATAATGCAGGGTTTTGTTTGAAGGGAAAAACTGACTAGCAGGTGCTTTGATATTGGTCTTGAATTTGTGTCACATCATGATATAAGCTTCAAGGGACAAGGAGTACTACCCACGCATATGGGAGTTCCTGATGTTTCCTAAAAGTTGAAAACCTCATTTTCCTACATGGAAACAAGAGATTTATGTACTGTGACCTAAAAGAACATACTTAGCATTACAGGGTGGTAAGCAAATTGATAACATTATTCTTGTAGGGGCTGGATTGAGTGGATCACCCACCACCTCATTGACACATCCAGATTCTGCCATTATCCAGGCCTTCTGTTGGGACTTAGGGCAGACTCAAACAGCGAGAAAAGTTGTCATGAAAGTCTCTGATCCTGTAGCAGACAAACCATAAAGAGAGAAGAAGCTCTAATTAGTTAGGAAACCTGCAGAACCTCAAGGTATCAAGGTGTAGCTTTCAATCCTTCATAAAAAGAGGACTATGAAACCTTTCCCAAGTATCCTCATTTTGTTACTAACCTGTATTGAGACCATCAGTTTAAGCTGAACAGTTAGGGACTGTGTTGTCCTGGATTTGACAAGAAAGGACGCAAGGCATTGAAAGGACATGGTTCCTCCTTTTTTCCCTTGATTCCTGCAGGAGATGAGTACTGATGTCAAGTGGGGGTCAGACCTTGAATCCAAATCTTGTGAGGTCACTCCCCGATTTCTAGGATTGATTCTGGACTTTGATATTAATGGAGATGTAAACTCCCTCAGGGTAAAGTGGGCTTGGCTTCAGGACCATGGCACACATCCAGGGCCACCCTTCTCCATAGTCCACTGAAATGAGCTTCCTGGAGCTGTGCAGTGAAGCCCTACATGGCTTCAAGCTGCAGACGCGCTGTCCAAGCAAGATCAGAACACCCTTAGGGACCCCATTAGCGTTGCCTGAAGGGCTGCTTTAAAAAGCTGATGGCCTCTATTCCTGCCCGCTCTTTATATATGTTTTTCTTGCCCACTCTTTAATTTCTATTTAATTATTTAATATATCCTATCTGTCAACAAAAAATCAGTGAACTATCAAGTTAAAAAAGGAATAAAAGAGAATTTTATTTGAGCCAAATCAAGGATTATAACCCAGCAAGCAGATTCTCAGGAAGCTCTGAGAACTGTTCCTCTGTTAGAAGTCAGAGATAGTCATATAGTCATATAGATAGAAGTCAGATAGTCACAGGGATAGAAGTCAGATAATCATACACATTGTCGGGAGAAAGGATAACACATCACAATGACACGCTGATGTTTTACAGAAAATTCACTAAGGGTGCAGAGTCCCGATGAGAAGAAAGTGAAAGTGTTAGTTGTTCAGTTGTGTCTGACTCTTTGAGACCCCATGGACTGTAGCCACCTACCAGGCTCCTCTGGCCGTGGAATTCTCCAGGCAAGAATACGGGAGTGGGTTGCCATGCCATTCTCCAGAGGATCTTCCTGAGCCAAGGACTGAACCCGGGTCTCCTGCATTGCAGGCAGATTCTTTACATCTGAGTCATGGGGGAAGCCCCATCGTCCAGATGAACCCCAAGTCACCCTGACCCCCTACAGAGCTGGGAAAGAACACTGTTCTTTTAAGAAGTTACATGGCTAGTGTCAGAATTTTAAAAAGTTATCTTTTCAGTTGAGCAGGCAGTCTTGTCTTTGAGGAGTTCTGGTTAATATGTCATATGGGTACACACTGCAGAGCTGGGAGGGAGGGACGCCCAAACGAGTACAGAGAGAATTTTATAGCTAATTTTTTCTTGACCAGCTTTAAAAGATAAACTTCTTTTCATTATATCAAATATTGACTTGGCTGTTATTTGGGATTAATACATGTGCTTTACAAATGAGTGAGTTTGGGCCAAGTTTGAACTCACTTGTTCCTTTGTTTTTGGATTCAGATTAACGGATGTCAACCTGGGGAAGCTGGTTCGAGGAGATGCCCATGAGTGTTTTATCTCACCTGTGGCCAGAGCTGTAATCGAACTTCTTGAAAAGTCAGGTATAATGCTCCTTCAGAAATGTTGCTGTTCTGTGTTTTTTGGTATTCACATGAGTTAGTAAAGATTTGTTTCTGGAAGATTCTTATTGAAACACTGAAGTGATATTCAGTGTCAGATTTTTTTGTTTCTTGTCAGATACATATGACTATGGCAGATTTTCTAATAAGACTATTATAATTTTAAAGAGAAATTGGTAAAGGTAAATGATTAACCTTGTTAAACATTAAATAACACATTAACACATTACGTGTTAAACATTTTCTCAGTGTCTCTCATGAAACTCTCAAAATAACCACCGTGAAAGACGTTTCAAGTTTCAACTCCTCAAATCTGTCAGTGTGTAGACCTAGATAAGATTTATATTTAAGGCTTAACTGACTGTTAGATATAGACTGTTAGATATATAGTTTAAATGACTGTTAGATATAGTTTAGGGTATAGAAACCTGGATTAGGATTTATCAGTGAACAGTATCACTTTCAGTATCAGTATTTAATTTCCATCTTTCTCTCCTTTCATGTCAGTGACATAGAAATGAATAATATCTTAGTTATCACATTTAACAAGTAAATTATTACTGAGTCTCTCCTATATTTAAGGACTTTATAACTGAATACATAAAAATTTAATAAACTTAATTTTTCTTTGCACTAGCTTGAGTGAAAAAGAGACCAGTGTCCCTCCCCTATACCCAAACGTGCAATGAGTAAACAAAAATTCTAGAATATATACCAAAGCTTTGTTAGAAGACTAACTTTCAAGATACACCTTTAGGACAGTAGTCATTAACCTCAAATCTCTGAGATAATCCGAATAGACAGTGTCTTTCCATCATATGAATAATTAGGATGATGATTCTGCATCACCCCACCATAAAATTTGCACAGAAAGAATAAATTACGGCTTATAGTCATTGTAAGTCTGGTGCCCAGAGGGCCAAGTTTTAAAAGGCTATTTTTTTGCAGCCAATTAAGCTGATGGTGCTATTTTCGCTGGGGAGTGCTGGTGTGCAGTGGCTGCAAACAGCAGACTCCTGGGTAGTGTATGAAGCCTGTTGCCTGCATGGGTTGCCCTAAGGGAACTTGAAGTGAAAGTGTCAGTCACTCAGTCATGTCTGACTCTTTGTGACCCTGTGGACTGTAGCCTGCCGGGCTCCTCTGTCCATAGAATTCTCCAGGTAAGAATACTGGAGTGAGTTGCCATTTGGAGACAGCCCTTTCCAGGGGACATTCGTGTCTGGCATGCTGTCCCCAGTCTAGGCTCCAGACAGGTGTGCATCGTGCCTTTGGAAAGCGCCAGGGTGCAATGGCCAGAGTCCACATTGGGCAGGTCATAATGTCCATCTGCACCAAGCTGCAGAACACGGAGCAGGTGAAGTTCAAGTTTTCTGGCTGCTGGAAGATCCACAGAAGTGGGGATTTACTAAGTTTAATGTGGATGAAATTAAAAATTTGGTGGAAAAGCAGCTTGTCCCAGAGAGCTATGGGGTTGAATATGTCCCTATTCCCAGCCCGCTGGACAAATATTGGGCCCTGTGCTCCTGAGAGCCCAGACACTGTCCCCTCCTTAACACCCACCAGTAAATCCTACTTTAAAGGCTTTTTTCCCCCTTGCATTAAAGCTGAATGGGACAAAGGCATTGATGTTTTGATTATAATACTGAATTTTCATTTGGTGGGTAGGTGTCAGCTTAGATGGAAAGAAGATCTTGGTAATAGGAGCCCATGGGTCTTTGGAAGCCACCCTACAATGTCTGTTCCAGAGAAAAGGGTCCATGACAATGAGCTCCCAGTGGAAAACACCTCAGCTTCAAGGCAAGGTAAGCATCTTTCATGCTGGAAACGTATCTTCAAATGCTTATATTAGAGAAGGAGCCCTGGAAATGCACAGACCAAGCGTTAAGAGATTACAGAAAGAACAGCAGAAAAATCTCAAAGGATGAAAGCAAAGAACAGAGATTTCTATTGCAAAGCCAAAATCAGTTCTTGGAAAAGTCTAGTAATATAGACACATCAGTAGCCAAAAGGATTGAGAGGAAAAGAGAATACCAGCAATGCTAGGAATGAACAAAGATACATAAACACAGAAGCAAAAACTATTTTTTTAAAAAGGTGAGTATGGGCAACTTTATGCTGATAAATCTGAAAACTTGTAAAAATGGATTCACATAAAATTGAATAGTATATAACGTTGAAGACATTGAATCAGTCTGCTGCTGCTGCTGCTGCTAAGTCACTTCCGTCGTGTCCGACTCTGTGCGACCCCATAAACAGCAGCCCACCAGGCTCCTCCATCCATGGGATTTTTCAGGCAAGAGTACTGGAGTGGGGTGCCATTGCCTTCTCCAGAATCAGTCTAGCAGACAAAAATCAAACAAGCAGACAAAAAGACAATAGTTTTATAAATGAGCTACCACAGTCAAAAAAGACAGGAGAAGACAGAACATTTTGTAACTCATGAGTTCCCAATGCAGACAGTGACAAGATGCTAATGGACAATTGCAGGCCAATTTCACCTGTGAACATAGATGAAATTACCACTAGCAAAATAGAAAATAAAATCCAGGTTGAGGTTATCATGAGATTGTAAAGAGGGTTAATATCTATCAAAATGTATTAATGTAATTCATTACATTATCAGATTAAAATCTATACTTTCACCATAGTAGACACAGAAAAGTTATTAGATAAATTCTAATATTCATTATGAGATTTTTCTAAAAAGTCATCTTAGACTAGGAGTTTAAAGAAATTCCTTAATCAGATAAAATGTCTATAAAAACAGAGTGAAAATATCATAAATGATATTTTAACAGTAAAATATGAAAAACTTTTTGGGGGGACTGCACTGCACAGCTTCTTCTTATTAATAGTTCTTAGTTCTCTGACCAGAGATCAAAACCAGCAGTGAAAGCACCAAGTCTTAACAACTGAACCACCAGAGAATTCCCTAGAAACATTTTTTTTTTAATTAGGAAAGACAAAGGTGCCTGTTATCAGTACTCCTAATTGGCATTGTGTGGGAATTCCTAGACAATGCAGTAATATGAAAAAAGAAAATGATGATGGGAAAGGAAAATACAAAATGTCATCAATCCTGAGTAGTAAACTTATGTAAAAAGTACAGAAGACTCTATCAAGATATCAGAATTACTTCACACACACAAAAAACACAGATATCAGAATTACTAAGAGTTCATCTGGGTTCTTGGATATAAGATCGCTAGGCAAAAGCTAATTGCATTTCTAAACACTACCACCCACAGTTATAAAATTAATTTTTAAAGAATACAACATATGATAACAATGAGAATATAAGGTACCTAGGAATATATTTGGAGAAGGCAATGGCACCCCACTCCAGTACTCTTGCCTGGAAAATCCCATGGACAGAGGAGCCTGGTGGGCTGCAGTCCATGGGGTCACTACGAGTCGGACACAACTGAGCAACTTCACTTTCACTCTTCACTTTCATGCATTGGAGAAGGAAATGGCAACCCACTCCAGTGTTCTTGCCTGGAGAATCCCAGGGACAGGGGAGCCTGGTGGGCTGCCGTCTATGGGGTCGCACAGAGTCAGACATGACTGAAGTGACTTAGCAGCAGCAGGAATATATTTAACAAAGGTTATTTCTGACCTTTTGAAAGAAATTGTATAATTTTTATAAATGCCATTAAGAAGACCCAGTTAAAAGCAGAGATACCATTTCATGGATTAGAAGACTCACTCTCTTAAGGATATTGATACTGATTCTCTCCCAAATTAATCTCTACATTTGAATCAAAATCCTGACATAATATTATTGTGTAGAATTTGCCAAATTGATTCTAAAATTTACATGGGAGATCAGGACAAAAACAAGACAATTTTGAAGAAGCATAGAGCTATAAATATCAATAAAGAATTTTTAAAAATTATTCATTGGAATAAGGCAAGTTGCAGAAGGATGTATTTCATCTAACCCCATTTGTAGAAGATTTAAAGTCAATACCATGTATACCTTTTTAGCTGCATACATATAAAGGAAAAGAATAAGGAAATGAGCAGAAACTGAACCAATTCTGGAAAACCATGATGGGACAAACGTGGATGTAGATGGAGAAGACACTAGGGGACCTTCGCTTGTGTTGGTCATACCTTTTCTTAAACCGGGTGACGGGCAGGGTGTCCAGGTGAATTGTAATTCTTTTACAATTTACTGTCTGAAATAGTTTCATAAAGTTTTTAATTTCAAAAACTGACTGAATTCCACAAATGTAAAGGGAAGTGAATTTACATTAAAAGTGCATTAAGCACAATAACGGAGAAGGCAATGGCACCCCACTCCAGTACTCTTGCCTGGAAAATCCCATGGACGGAAGAGCCTGGTAGACTGCCGTCCATGGGGTCGCTGAGGGTCAGACACAACTGAGAGACTTCACTTTCACTGTTCACTTTCATGCATTGGAGAAGGAAATGGCAACCCACTCCAGTGTTCCTGCCTGGAGAATCCCAGGGACTGCGGAGCCTGGTGGGCTGCCGTCTGTGGGGTCGCACAGAGTCAGACATGACTGAAGTGACTTAGCAAAGCGCAATAAATTACCAAAATCTGAAAATACATGTTCCTCACTTTGCAATGTGAGGATGGAGACTAGCAAGTTGTAGTCCTGTCCTGGGGACCAAGGCATCTGGACTGAGAGTTGTAATGTTTGAATGGCAAGTGGATCTGATACACCTTGTTCTTTCTTGTTTGAAAACAGTCCGGGAACATGATCTTGCAATTACTATGTGATTTTTCAGTGGTCGCCTCATGGTGGCAGGCTATTCAAGAAAATGCAGGGACAGTGTTTTGTACTTTAAAAGCCCAGAGTTTTGGGTTGGGACGCTTAGTGGAAGAGGACAGTAAACTTGCCCTGAACTGAACAGCTGTGACGAAAAAGAGAAAAATGCCTTCATTGGCAATTCAGTGTTTTCACAGCTGTCAAGATAGTTTTGCTAGTTGTATCTATATTTTGGAAAAACAAAGATATCTTTCAAAGTACTTTTTTATTATTGAAATAAATCACCTTTACTATTTGGATAAAGCTCATTCTAACTTTGAGAACCATGATTGGCTTTACTCTCTTGAGAATCTAGAAATTGGGTAACATTCTGATTTTCCTGTATCTATGGAGGTTCTCTTTAAAAGCTGACATTGCACGCACTTTTTTTTTCCTTAAGTCCTTGGTACTTATAGCAGTACCACTGTGAATCTTAGAGACTGGCAACTTTCATTGCTTTTATTGCTTCGACTTTAGAGCCAAAAATATGGCAAGAAAGATTCCAGGCTTTTCATTGTTTTTGTTTAGTCGGTAAGTCTTGTCTGACTCTTTGCAACCCCATGTACTATAGCAAGCCAGGCTTCCCTATATCATGGAGATTGCTCAAACTCATATCCACTGAGTCGGTGATGCCATCCAACTGTCTCATCCTCTGTCACCCACTTCTTTTGCCCTTAATTGTTCCCAGCATCAGGGTCTTTTCTAGTGAGTCATTTCTTCATATCAGGTGGCCAAAGTATTGGAGCTTCAGCTTCAGCATCAGTCCTTCCAATGAATATTAAGGGTTGATGTCCTTTAGGATGGACTGGTTCTATCTCCTTGCAGTCCAAGGGACTCTCAAGAGTCTTCTCCAGCACCACAGTTCAACACATTCTTTGGTGCTCAGCCTTCTTTATGGTCCAACTGTCATAGCCATATATGACTACTGGAAAAACCGTAACTTTAACTATACAGACCTTTGTTGACAAAGTAATGTCTCTGCTTTTTAATACTCTAAGTTTATCATAGCTTTTATTCTGAGGAGCAAGCGTCTTTTATTTTCATGGCTGCAGTTAACCGTCCGCAGTGCCTTTGGAGCCAAGAAAATAAACTCTGCCACTGTTTCCACTTTTTCCCTTTCTATATGCCATGAAGTGATGTGACTGGATGCCATGATCTTAGGTTTTTGAACGCTGAGTTCTCAGCTAGCTTTTTCACTCTCCTCGTCAAGAGGCTCTTTAGTTCCTCTTCACTTTCTACCGTTAGGGTGGTATCATCTGCATATCTGAGATTGTTATTTCTCCTGGCTGTCTTGATTCCAGCTTGTGATTCATCCAGCACGGCATTTTGCATGATGTACTGTGCATAGACGTTAAATAAGCAGGGTGACAATACACAGCCTCGATGTACTCGGTTCACAGTTTTGAACCAGTCCGTTGTTCCACGTCTGCTTCTAACCATTGCTTTTTGACCTGCATATAGGTTTCTCAGGAGGCAGGTAAGTGGCCTGGTATTCCCATCTTTTGAGGAATTTTCCACAGTTAGTTGTGATCCACACAGTCAAAGGCTTTAGCATAGTCAGTGAAGCAGAAATAGAGGTTTTGCTGGCATTGTCTTGCTTTTTCTGTGATCCAGTGGACGTTGGCGGTTTGATCTCACAGAGTCGGACACGACTGAAGTGACTTAGCAGCAGCAGCAGCAGCAAAGCTTCCTCTGACTTTTCTAAATCCAGCTTCTACATCTAGTAGTTCTTGGTTCATGTGCTGCTGAAGCCTAGCTTGAAGGATTTTGAGCGTTACCTTGCTAGCATGTGAAATGAGCACAGTTGCACTGTAGTTTGAACATTCTTTGGCATTGCCTTTCTTTGGGATTGCAATGAAAACTGACGTTTTCCAGTCCTGTGACCACTGCTGAGCTTTCCCATCATTGTCCTTAAACTTTGTTTGACCCCCTGCACACGGTCCACTTACACACAGCAGGCTCCCCTCCCACCTCGGAATAAAGGCTGTTTCTTTCCTTTCTTTGTGCTAGCAGCTAGCATGCACTTGCCACTCGCCTCCTGCTGGTATACCTCCATGCTTCTGTCTGACATCTAACTTTTCACTCTTCCTATATTTTGGACTCCCCTGGTGGCTCAGATGCAAAGAATCCACCTGCAATGAGGGAGACCTGGGTTCCATCCCTAGGTTGGGAGGATCCCCTGGAAAAGGGAATGGCTACCCACTCCAGTATTCTGGCCTGGAGGATTCTGTGGACAGAGGAGCCTGGCAGGCTACAGTCCACGGGGTAGCAAAGAGTCAGACACAACTGAGCGACTTTTATTTTACTTCATTCCTATATTTTATTTCTAAAACACAGACCATTGCTGGGCCTGGTTTCAGAGGATCATTGGGTCCTCTGCAGAGCATGGTGATAGCAACTGAAAATGGTGCAAAGAATATCCAAACACAAATTAGTGCTGGGAGACCTGAATGGGGCAGGCTGTGTCCACCCTTATCGCACACCTCGAAAGCCTTCACTGAAAAACACTGAAAGTATACGTTTTACAGTAGATTGGTATTTGTTTTCTAATGCCATCAACAATGTATTTTAAGATTATAATGCATTGTAAGTACATTTTAAGATGATAGCATATTTAACTTCTCATTATGAACAATGACAAGTATCAGGGGGAGAAATGAACAAGCAAAGGAGTATAGCTGTGAGGTCACACGATATTATCTTTGAAAAGCAATTCTTTCCTGCCTGTTTGTACCTGACATGGGACAGGACGCCCTGTTGGCCATCTGGTGGGGCATTTCAAGAACCAGAGGGGTGAGGGTTTGAGGGATAAGGTGGTGAGTGTAACACTGGAGCCCTGTATACCACCTCTGAAACTACATGTAGCCTTCCAAATTTGGGATGACCTCGAAGCTGCTACTGCTGCAACCAGTAGGAACTGTCTTTGGAACGCTTGGGATGACGTTTGTGTTCTCGGGAAGCAGTACAACAGGCCTTGGTGCAAACAGCTCTGGATTCAAGACTTTGTTGTTGTTTAACTTCTCTGAGCCTGTCTCCTCATGTGTAGAATGGGGATCTTAATACTCCCGTCCTCTTGGGGCTGCTGTGAGAATTCAGTGATCCTGTTGGTTTGCTTAGCGCAGGACTTGGCACCTGTTAACATCCCCAGTAATAGCTTGGCTGCGGCGGATGGTGAGTCAGGAAGGACACTGGCAAGTTTCACCATACAGATGTGCAGTTGATCCTTGATGTGGAAATGGAAAGGCCAGTGGGTCAATCGCTTGTAAGGAGGTAATAACATGTAGGACCTGGGTTCCTTATTTGAAGCCTAGCACACATGTTTCCAATGTACGGCTGGGTATAAGGAGAGAGTCAGTCTGCCTGTGAGGTCTCCCAACAATACGTGGAGGCCGAGGAAACCAAATCAAAAACAAAACTAAGAGAAAGTGTCCCCGAGAGAGTGTGTCCAGCTTTGGCCAGTCCAGTCCCACCATCTGGTCCTCAACTCCGTGGCTATGGACCTCTTCCTTCCCTGATGCCTGTGTCCCCTCAGAAGCCACTTCACATCAGGTCACATCTCCTGGGAATTCCTGGTTTACCAATCTCTCTTTCTAGGAATAGTATTCCTTCCTGCAATTTTGAGGGATATTTACATCAAGTTAGTTAAATAGAAATGGATTTCATCTCTATCAACAACCTAACAATCTAAGGATAGTCTTTGAATATTGTTGTTGTTCAGTCTCTCAGTTGTGTCTGACTCTACAACCCCATGGACTGTAGCACACCAGGCTTCCCTACCCTTCACATCTCCTAGTTTGCTCAAACTCATGTCCATTGAGTCAGTGATGCCATCCAACCATCTCATCCCCTGTTGTCCCCTTCTCCTCTTGCCCTCCATCTTTCCCAGCATCAGGGTGTTTTTCAGTGAATCAGCTCTTCGCATCAGGTGGCCAGAGTATTGGAACTTCAGTTTCAGCATCAGTCATTCCAGTGAATATTCAGGGTTGATTTCCTTTAAGATTGATGGGTTTGATCTCCTTGCTTTGCATACTGATTACATATAAAACTTTTGTGGACCCAGAATGTGAGGGATTGAGATTTGCCTTTTTAGAGCATTACACAAAACAGAGTGGACTTCTGTATTTGGAAGCTATAGTTTATGCCTTTCTGAGTGTATCATTGACAATTAAGAATAAGTTTTCTACTTCGTTCTGGAGCATCACTCTTGGGCTTTGAGATGCATTCTGCATTTACATGGTGGGAGGAGAGGAATGTCTGGGCATTGGTCCAGATTAGCCACACTCTATAAAGCATCAGCTGTTGGTAAGCTAAAGCATTGGGTATGAAATTTTTGGTTTGAGCTAAGGAGTTGCCCTCCTTCCTGCACCCAGATGTAGGCCCTTTACTCAGCTCCTCAGGACCCTGGAGTGGGATGACACCCTGATGTAGGAGGGGACAGCCATCTGCCCAGTGAGAATTGGCCTACATTGAGAGATGTCCTCTTTCTCACCCCAGGGAGTTCACCCTGACGCCAGAGGAAATGTTCTGTATTGAGTATTTGTGAGGCAAAGTGGTTCCTCTCTCCAGGATAGGGAGGCTGGCTGGCACCTCAGGGCTGTGCTCTCCACCCTACACACAAACACACACACACACACACACACACACACACACCCCCATACGCTCCACTGGCTGAAAAGCTTCTTTTGACACAGCTGGAGGAGGATGGCAAAATGGCCTCCAGCTGCAATGAATCGGGTCAGTCCCAGCTGCGTGTATAAGAAATAACCCAGAAAGAAGAGAACCGTTTTACTTTGTTTTTCTCAGAGGATCTTGTTTCTCCTTCTGAGCACAGAGATTGTCAAAACTAGCACTAACAGTAAAGGAAAAGACATAGGTCTTTCACACTTGAAGGATCAAAGTAGGCCAAGCTTTTTGAGCCAAAGTTAAATTATCAGAGTCATTTTCCACTTTGAATTCAGTACATTGCATGCCTTACAAAAGGCTTTAAAAAGTGAATTGGGAAATTCTAAATATATGTGTATTATACATAGGAGAGCTTGTAAAAATACTCTTTTCCCAAGATTGGTGGGGAAATGTTAGCTTTTTAACTGGACTAGATTAGCCATTTACATGAGTGCTTTTTCTTTTTTCTATACTTTTTTTTTTTAATACAACTTTTAATACATTTGTCTTAAATCAGTTGGGAAATTACAACTGTTGTTTCAAACCAAAAATACAAGAATACTGACTTTTCTGGAAATCTGTATTTCCTCACACAGCTCAGAGTTAACTAACTAGTGTCTTTCTACTTCTTGTAGAGCAGGTCTAATGGCAATGAACTCCTTCTACTGTTTTTAATATACAAATGTATTAAATTTTCCCTCTTTTTTTGGCTACTCTGCATGGCATGTGGGATCTTAATTCCCCAACCAGAAATGGAACCCCTGCTCCCTGTGGTGGACTTATAACCACTGGATCACCAGGGAAGTCCCCCTCTTTTTTTTTTTTTCCTGAAGTTCAGGTTTGCTGGATATAGAATTCTCAATTGACAGATCTTTTTTTCTTCCAGCACTTTAAACCAGTAACATATGGTAATGGCAGTAAGGACATGGAATAATCATTGAGTTAGGGGTTATAGTGAACCAGGATTGTCCTTCACTCATGTTACCTTGTTGATTCTGCAGCCGTCCTATGAGGCTGGACTCACACTCTTCCCATATCACAGATAGGAAACCGAGGCTCAGAGAAGTAAAGAGACTGAGCAAATATATATATAATTTTAAATCATTAGCAGTGGCAGTACAACCAGTATTTTTAGTCATTATCTCATGTCAGCTCTTATTCCAGATAGTCCCAAAATCCAATCTTTAAAAGGACCTTCCAAGTTTAATATTTATTTAAATACTCCACAGCATAAGGGAACTTCATTTCCCAACCAACAATCAGACCTGTGTGCCCTCTGCTTTGGACGTACATGTGCCCTCTGCTTTGGAAGTATAGAGTCTTAACCACTGGACCACCAGAGAAATTTCCTAATGTCTGATAATCTTTGAAACCCCAAAGTATCCAACAGCTTGGGCTGGGGAACATCAGAGGGACCAAGGTCCAAGACATTTGACTTGGGTTGGGTTCAACATTTTTTTATCCCCACTCTTACTCATCCCACAGATAGCTTCCTAAGAAAAAGAAGCCATTTCTTCCTTGAGCTTTAAGCTTGTCACCACCCTTGCAGGCTCACTCTTGCAGGCATCCCACTCAGGAGGGATGTGTCTACCTTTTCAAGAGGGGAGGGTGGGGCCACCCTGGTCAGGTGTATGGATTCACACTCCAGCCTTATTGATGTGAGTCCCTCCCCTGACCCTAGCCCTGTGTAATGGGTGAGTGGAGGAGATACCACTGACCCCAGGGTGCCACAGATCTTGTGCCAAGTAAATACTGAGGCTGTTGAGTAACGTGTGATGAAGTGTCCTAGATAGTGTAGGCCCCTGAATTTCTATTTTCACTATTAATGGATTGAAAAACACCTTTGGATGTCAGCTCCCTTTCTTCTCACTCTTGCTTCTGCCTGATCATTGCGTTACTTATTAACACCAGAGAAGACGGTGAACAGAACTTTTGAAAAGCCCCCAAATTAGGCCATTTATATTTAGCAGTGTTGAGAAAAGGATCAGTGAGAGAATCTATTGAAACTTGGCATAAGATCCGGAGGGGGCTTGTTAAGTCTCAGATGGTTCAAGGCATGTGTTGCATAAAAGGACAAGGGCTCCAGGCTGTGTCTCTGCAGGGAACAGGCCAGTGGCATCACCTCGTGTCTGCCTGTGGATCATCCTTGCTTGCCTGTCGACACCATCAGCAGAGCCTGGCTCCATCTTTCACTCTTCCAGCATAAATGCTTCCTAAGGGTGTAGAATTAGAATACTCCAGTGGGTAGGTCTTTGCATAGTCTATGAATCTTCCCAAGTGACCCTAGTGGTAAAGAACCCAACTGCCAATGCAGGAGATTTAAGAGACTTGGGTTCGATCCCTGGGTTGGGAAGATCCCCTGGAGGAGGACATGGCAACCCACTCCAGTGTTCTTGCCTGGAGAATCCCATGGACAGAGGAGCCCCAAAGGCCGCAGTCCATAGAGTCGCAGAGTCGGACACAACTGAAGCGACTTAGCACACACGCACGCAGTTAGTCTGTAATGATAGAACGCCTTATGTTTGTGTACAGATTTCATTTTTCAAAGCCTTTTCATGTATTTTCTTATTAGCGTCACACCCTGAAAATAAGGTGTTATGTGCAGTGCCTTGACCCTGGTCATCGATGACAAGAGCACAGCCTGGACTTGAATCCAGGTCTTGAAAACGCCCCCTGCTGGCTCTTCCCTCTGCACCTCAGTTCCTCTCTAAGTGCAGTTTCTTCACTTCTCAGAGGAGGCAGCTGAGGCCAGAGAGTTACTCCAGGGAAGTGGCATGCAGGAATCTGTTAATGTGCATCCCAAGGTTCAGAATCAGAAAGCGCAAGTGTGGCAGGAAATGCAGTGCTGAATTACCCACTGTCAGTTCGCATTAACAACGCAGAATAAGCATAGATCACAAGGCTCTTCTGCCTCTGAAGCGAGGCTCACTTCCTGTGGATCTGGGAACCATAACTTGAGCTCTTACACATTTTTGTGCTATGCTTCTGTGTCTCTATCATATCAGATTATCTCTCATCACAAATACACACACACAGCTGTGAGCACACGCTCTCTCTTTCTCAGCCTTACTTTTTTGTGTCCCAAATGATAGAAAAGACAGTTAATCCCTCTTCAAGTTTACTTGATTCTCACATAAATTACGATGGATGATAAAAGGAAAACGCAACCTCAAATCCAGTAATGGACATACTTTGACATTCATCCAGAAAAATTCCCTTTCTCACACCCTAGGAAGAAATAAAACTAAAAAGTAAGGCTGAGGAGTAAGGCTTTTTAGTTTTATTTCTTCCTAGGGTGTGAGAAAGGGAATTTTTCTGGATGAATCCTTCAAAAAGTATGTCCATTACTGGATTTGAGGTTGCGTTTTCCTTTTATCATCCATCGTAATTTATGTGAGAATCAAGTAAACTCGAAGAGGAATTAACTGTCTTTTCTATCATTTGGGACACAACTGACTGTCTTTGATACTCTCTTCTCATATATTGAACAGTAAGTATGTTAAATGATAAGGTAAGACATGAATTTTTGAGAAAAAGGAAGGTTATTTATTTATTAACCCTTTGGGGTTTGACCTGAGGGTCAGGAAGATCCCCTGGAGGAGGAAATGGCAACCCACTACAGTGTTCTTGCCAGGGAAATCCCATGGACAGATGGACAGAGGAGCCTGGCAGGCTACAGTCTCTGGGGTTGCAAAGGGTCGGACATGACTGAGCCCTCAAGCACGCCACTGCTCACTGGCTCAGTGAAATCTCCATAGGGAGGGAACACACTGGACTCAGAGGGCAGATTTTGCCCAAGCATGGTTGCCTATGCCCACTTCTATAATAAAGTCACTGAAAGGTTCCTAATGGCTTTTGGCTTGCTTAGCCATTGGGCATCATTTGGAACTGGTCGACAACACCCTTTCCCCTGAGGCTGCTTGAGACAACCCAGTGCTCCTCCCCTGACTCCTGGGTCAGGAAGACCAGACATGGCCAGAATCCTGTCATTTCTTCCTCTTCCTTTGTCATTTAAGATGAGTTCTGAGGGATGCCTTAGACACCTTTTTCTTCCCGTTCTTTCCCTCGGAGATCTTATCCAAGCCTCAGCCTTTAACTACATCTCTGATGCTGGCGAATCCTACCCTGCTTCCCCATCCTCCTTTCCTTTCTTGGTTCCAGACATCCAGCTTCCTACAGAGGTGTCCTCTGCCTGCTGCTTGTACCATGCTTTCCCCCTCAGCTCCCCCAGCCCTTCTCAATCCAGCCTCCAGCATCATCGTCCTGAAACACAGTGGATGCAGCAAGGGCAGCCAGGGTAGCCCAGCCTGGCAGCTGCTTATCTGTTGTCAAGAAAAGGCCAGCAAATTCAAGAATTCGGCCTTTATTGAAAGAAAGTGGCTTTTCATAAAAAGGAAAAACACCTCACTCTCGTTAGGACTTTGCCGTGAGACAGCCACGGGGCCTCCAGGCCCCTTGAGAGTTCACAGACACCCACTGTCATCACCGAGCACTGTGAAGGCTCTTGTGCAGAACATGGTGTGATCTATAAAGCCTCTCAACCAGCTCGCATGAACCACAGTGTCCCAGTTCATTGAAAGTGAAAGAACAAGGGCCAGATCACCTCCCACCCTCCCTCCCTGGGACCCCTCCTTCCCTGGGGACCCCACCCTGTGCTTAACTGTGACAGCTGCCAGGCCATTGCATGCGGCCTGCCGGATGTTAAACATTCGCCGGTTTTTTAAGTATTTTACCAACTGTATGGGCAAAATACATAGAAATAGAGTGTTTCTTTTCTATAGTTCAGTGGTTTGTCCTGTCCCTTCATCAGGAAGATCCTAGCTCTCATATCTTGTAGTCTGGGATCTTTATTTTCTGATGCTCAGCAACCTCAGTGTCTGCCCCAAGTGGACTACCCAAGTGGAGATGGCAGGTGAATGAGTCCATTCACTGAAGAATCCTGGGTCTCTTTCATTCTCTCCAGTCAGTGTAAATTCAGAAGCATGTCGTTGGCTGGAGAGAGCACCAGCTGATTTTTTCAAAAGTGATGTTCTTCATTTTGAACTTTGTTTTCAGAACTCTGTCCATAACATTTGAAGGATGTAGAAGCAGGTTTGTTAGGTCTCAGGTAGTTCAATCATGATTCTTCTTTTAAAACCTATCCCAGCTTTCTGTATGCATACAAACCCCATACCTGAGGTTCATATATGCCCTTATAAAATCGTTGATAGCAGAAGATAAATTCCTCTCATCTGGCCAGGAATGTGTGGCTGTCTTTCCTGTAGTTTCCATTTTAAAAATGCATTTCCTTTGCTGAGTACAAAACTATGATGTTTTCTTATAACATTGGAGAAGGAAATGGCAACCCACTCCAGTGTTCTTGCCTGGAGAATCCCAAGGACAGGAGAGCCTGGTGGGCTGCCGTCTACGGGGTCGCACAGAGTCGGACACGACTGAAGCGACTCAGCAGTAGCAGCCTAACATTGCGAGTCCTCTCTCTCCTATCCGTCCTCTATCTCCCCCTCCATATTCTGAGACTTCTCACCCCTACTTCCACCCCCCCCCGAAAAGAAAAACTTCAAGAAAAATAGTTTTCATGGTATCTAAACCCTCCAGCATTCCCACGTGGTCCACACTAAATGCCTGCATATCTGTGTCTGGCGATTGTTTTAACATTTGGTCTTCCGCCTGGGGAGTGGGCGGTATACTCTAAGCTGCTTCCACTCAGGCCTCAGCAGAGAAGGCAATATTTTGTTATGAGTAAAGTTTCAAGCCAGGCTTTGGCCGAGGTCCTTCCCATTAGGGAGGAAGAAAGTAGAAACAGCCAGTGAGATGATAATTCTCCTTGAATTGTAGCTCATTAAAAAAACCTTGCCTGGGCCTCTGTGGCTTATTTATTGATTTAAGCATCTAGCACTTTTCCTTTCCAGAAAAAATTAGCATCTCCATTGCAATCATGACTGTGGGAGGAGATTTTTGTCTTTTCTCTGGGGATTGACTGTCCTCCAGTTGCTTATTCACACAGCCCACTTTCGAGTTGAGTCTAGGTATGCAGTTAAGGGGTCGGCATGAGATTTCTGAGATTTATAGGTAATGAAAAGAACAGGTTGTATCGAAGATACCACGTGTAGGAAACTAAGCGCTCTTAGGGGACTCGAGTGAACCTGTGATCCTTGCTTTTTCCAAAATGAGCATTGCAGTCTTGTCCATATTAACTCCTTTCCTGTAGATAGTTTAACATGTTCTGTGTTTGCCACCGTTGAACGTGGAAATGGCATTTCTTGTCTGCTGATCACTTACAACAGGTGTTAAACAATTTGCATTACTCTCGAGTCTTACTGTGGTTGACTGTCTGCAGTGGTAAAGGGACTCAATATTAAATCCAAGCAGCAGCAATTTTCTTGCTGCTGCTTAGTCACTCAGTTGTGTCCAACTCTCTGCGGCCCTGTGGACTGTAGCCTGCCAGGCTTCTTTGTCCATGAAATTTTCCAGGCAAGTATATTGGAGCAGGTTGTCATTTCCTACTCCAGGGGACCTTCCTGATCCAGGGATCAAACCTGCGTCTCTTGTATCTCCTACATTGGCAAGCAGATTCTTTACCACTAGTTCCACCTAGGGATCCCATATGTTTTCTTATCAGACATTTAAAAATCCTCTTTCCATAAGGACACATTTTTCCCCTAAAAATAAAAGCACCTAGAAGTCTAGCCACTTTTCAGCTCCATCTGTTGAGAACCCATGTGATCATAACACACTCAGTTCAGTTCACTGGCTCAGTCATGTATGACTCTTTGCAACCCCATGGACTGTAACGTGAGGCTTCCCTGTCCATCACCAACTCCCAGAGCTTGCTCAAACTCATGTCCATCAAGTCGGTGATGCCACCTAACCATCTCATCCTCTGTCGTTTCCTTCTCCTCCTGCCTTCAATCTTTCCCAGCGTCAGGGTCTTTTCTAATGAGTCAGTTCTTTGCATCAGGTGGCCAAAGTATTGGAGCTTCAGCTTCAGCATCAGTCCTTCCAATGAATATTGAGCACTGATTTCTTTTAGGATTGATGGGTTTGATCTCCTTGCTGATAATATTGAGTGTAAGCCTCTTAATTTGTGTTTACACTGTTGTGGTTTTTCCAGTAGGGACCTCTTTTTGAATGTGGTTAATACCGACTCATTCCTGTGCCTTAATAAAGGGTAATGCTGAAAAACAGTGAGCACCTTAAAAACTGAAAAGCATTTGGGCTCCTTCATGGTACTCAGTCAATTGCTGCGCCCTCTTTGTGTGATTGGGCTTCCCCGATGGCTCAGTGAGTAAAGAATCTGCCTACAGTGCAGGAGACGGGAGATGCTGGTTCAACTCCTGGGTCAGGAAGATCCCCTGGAGAAAGAAATGGCAACCCTCTCCTGTATTCTTGCCAGAAAAATCCCATGGACAGAGGAGTCTGGCGGGCTACCGTCAGTGGGGTCACAAAGAGTCAGACAGAGCTGAGCAACTAAGCATGAGCATGATTTGCATGATCGGATTGACGAGTGTTTCTGGGATGTTAATTTGTAAGGATTGGCTTTGTTGGCTCTTGACAAGATGTGCGTTTAAATTTTCACCCTGCTTCTTTATCAAGGGAGCTCAGAGCTGCTCTAGATCTTGGCTGTTTTGCTTGCAAGATTCCTAAGACTCTAGCTGAGGCAGCCTCTTGCCCAGTGTTACACAGTCCTTAGCCAAGTCTGTAATACTGTTTGGGCACTGAAGCACTGGGACACTGGCCTGGTCCTGCCTGTACCTCTCAGCAATCTGCATGTCCAGGCTGAAAGCGGAAGAGGACCCCTGCAGCCGGCTCACTTCCTGGGCTTTTGGATGGATGTGTGAGGGCAGTGGCAGTGGGGGTGTTTTTGTGTTTTGTCTTCAGTTCCTGTCTGTTTGATTCTGAAGAGTCTGCCATCAGTTGCAGGGCGTTGAAGTCTGGCAAAAGCAATGATGGAAGGGTTGTCAAGTACTAGAAAGTGGAGGGCAGTCAGTCTCCCTCTTTCTGCCTCAGCAGTATAGAATCCAAGCCTGGGCCACTGGGAAGACGGGATATCCAACTGAGATTCTTGAACTCCTCAGTCTCAGTTTACTTGTCAATTAAATGGGCATAATGACACTCACCGGAGAAGGCAATGGCACCCCACTCCAGTACTCTTGCCTGGAAACTCCCATGGACAGAGGAGCCTGGTGGGCTGCAGTCCATGGGGTTGCTAAGGGTCGGACACGACTGAGCGACTTCACTTTCACTTTTCACTTTCATGCATTGGAGAAGGAAATGGCAACCCACTCCAGTGTTCTTGCCTAGAGAATCCCAGGGACAGCGGAGCCTGGTGGGCTGCCGTCTATGGGGTCGCACAGAGTCGGACACGACTGAAGTGACTTAGCAGCAGCAGCAGCAGCAATAACACTCACCTCATGTATTTAAGATCTGACATGCTTAATTGTCACTATTTTCCCCGCGGGTCTGGGATTCCTTCTTCAACTCAGTCCTTCCACATATGGATCCCGTTTGAAGTCATCAGGTGCTTACTTGGTACTGGAATAGGTGGTCATTCTTTTGTTGACGCCAGAGCTAACGTTTCACCCTTCTTCAGAACTGTCCTACCAGACATGTTCCTCCAGCGCTGTGTTATCAAAATACAAACAGGGCAGACATGTCTTTTGTAGAAGGGGTTGCATTCCAGCCTTTTTCTTTAAGAAAACAAAACAAAGCCAAGCAGTTTGACAAGACACTATAACCAGGACCTCAAGGAAAATGAGATTTTTTTTTCTAGACCAGCTCTATCTCTGTCCTAAGTCAGGATGCTGCTCCGAGTACTCCGATACTCCGATACTCCCTGCGCCGAGTACCATCTCCTCCTCCCAGCGGTGCAGTTTCCTTGACTTCAGCCTTTTTCTCAGTATTCCAGTTAGTGGTGAAAATGTGACGGTGCTAAAAATACACACAGTATTTATGCTGGGGCTGCCCTGGCGGCTCAGTGGTGAAAGAATCCATTTGCAATGCGGGAGACGCAGGTTTGATCCCTGGGTCAGGAAGATCCTCCAGAGAAATGAATGGCAGCCTACTTCAGTATTCATGCCTGGAGAATCCCATGGACCAAGAAGCCTGGTGGGCTATACTCCAGGGGGTTGCAAAGAGTCGAACACGACTTAAGCGACTCAGCATGCAGTTTCTATGCTGGAGTGACTACCTGGAAGAAATTTTTCAAGCTTCCTTTCCAGGGTATGATAATCACGCTCAGTTTGCACTTAGTTCGTTTGTTAGTAAAGTGATTCCGTCAGTACATCAGTGAGGAGCTGACAATCTGAAACTGTGATTGTCATCTGCTACATGGAAGGCATTTGATGCTGATCGGCACATCTTTATGCTACAGTTAAAAACACGTGTGGTATTTCTTTTTTTCTTTCTAGCTACAGGAGGCTGATATTGTGGTCTTGGGCTCACCCAAGCCAGAAGAGATTCCCCTTTCTTGGATTCAGCCGGGAACTACTGTTTTCAACTGTTCGCATGACTTTCTATCAGGTAAATGGCTTCAGATTGGTGCCAGGCCACGATCAAAACAGGCGAGATTGCTATGAGCAAGGTTCACCTTATTCGGAAAGAGTATGTTCCTGAAATGATGGTCACTGTCAACATAGGAACACAGTTAAGATGACCGCCTTTTCAGTTACTTATATTGGAACCATATTGTCGGGCAAAGAGCAACCAAGATACCAGTTGCGGTAGCAGCCACCTCCCCGCCTCCCCCCTCATTGAAATGCCCCCTGCTGTCCTCTAGCATCGAGCAGACAAGTCAGTTGTGACCTACAGCAGGCAGTTTGTACATGTGTGAGGTAAACTAGGAATAGTATTTCTCACAGTCTTTCTAAAACAGCAGAATGCTTTCTCCTAAAGCAATCTTAGGTGAACTTCAACACATAAAAGTAGATGAAAACACAGCTGCCAGAGGGAGGGGAATGGAGACCAGCTCCCCTGTGTTCATAATTTCCCTTTGCAGTGACCCCTCAAGCACTTCTTGGAGCCCCAGAGTCAATTCAGAATGCTGGGAAAGTCACCCTTAGAAACGGAAGAGGTCCTGGGATGGGTGTCGATATTTGATGGTATTTGCTCAGGGATCCAGGAACGTCCTGGATCACATCAGGTCACTCTCAGGGTAGATGAAGCTGTGTCAGAGCCAGGATGCCCACCCAGGGGGCCAGTAGGAGCTGATCCAGCGGGCGGACCTTTTTCTTATTCACAGAAAGACACTCAGGCTATGAAAGCTTTGGACCATACCCAGCCCACCCTCTCAAGTCCCATGACCTGTGTATGCAAGAGACAATGGCAGAGGAAGACAGAACCTTCCTTCCTTGTTGCCTGTGGCTCTCAATTTCAACATGGGGTGGGAATGCAGGGCTGTACTGAGCTGTCCAAGAGGATGGTGTCTTTTTTTCTTTTCCCCCAAAGCTGGTCAAAACTTGAACCAAAAGGAGTAGAAGTCTCTACTAGTACAGGCGTTCTAGACCTTGAAGCTTAGGCAGCCTCGCAACACAGAGTGACGTAGAGAATAGTATCAAGGAGAAAATAAATAGAACTTCTGATTCAGTCACCTTGGGATGACCATTTTACATTTTTCCACTAAAAAAGCATTAAACTTAATAGAAAAGAAAGGAATATGCTAAAAGTTTTACTGAAATTCATTTACCTATTTCTTCAAAAAGAGAAATAATGCACCTTCCTCTTTAGGAAATGTAATTCCTCCCAGAATTGACCAATCAGATTAAAAGCCCCTTGGAGCTGAAGGGCGCAAGGTGGTTTGGGGTGTTTTGAAGGGAAGATGCTCAGGAATTTTTCAGAATGCTCATGTACTCAGCTCACAAACACACACATGAATGAAGCAATTAGAGGTACAGTATAATATGAAATGGAATCAATGGCTTTTTTTAATAAATAGAAAGCATGCTCAATTCTTTACTCAATTCTTTGAAATATATGTAGTTTGTGGATGTAACTTTTTTTCCTGAAAAGAAAAAATGCTTAGTCCATTCACAGCGTACGTGCACTGTTCTGGAAGGCAACTCTGCTCACCACCATACCACCAATGCCATTTGCTCAGAATCCTATAGTGGGATCAGGAAAGTCAGTTATGACTTTACTGTTATTTTTTTAAGGCATGCTTCCCTGCTACAGTGTTTACTTGCTGTTTTTTATTAGAGTTTTTGTGTTTAGGGTGATTTTGGCACAACCCTGGTTGGAGATAGGAGAGTTGACTTCAGTGTTCTTTTGCAATCCTGTGGGCCCTACAATTACATGAAGGTTGGCGTATGTTTTACGGTTGAAATGGTGCCCTATTTTTAATGTGTTTCTTTTTTTAAGACCATTATTTTTTTTAAGGTATTTTAAAAACATTAAAGTTTGGTGTAACAATTCTCTTTAGGGGGGAAAAAAAAAAGATTCTGTATGTAGACAGATTGCAGTTTATTTTTAGTTTATCTGGTCCAATAGTAGAACTTTTATTGATTTTTGAGTGCCCAGAATATTAGCTGACACATTGGAAGGGCTTAGTAAATACTGTGTTGAATGAGTGACTAAAAATGGATTCAGAATTATCCTATGGTTACAGTTTTAAGTTAGTTTCAGATAAAAAGACATTTCCTTAAACTTGTTCTCCACTAAAAAAAAAACAGGGCTGACGAGGCAGAGGCAAAGATGAAAAAATACTATGCTGATTAAACAGATGAACGTTTTCCAGTCGGCACTATTTATAATAGCATTTCATTTCTCAGTAGTCAGAAGTTTTTGTTTTAACAACTTTGATTAGTATGAGAATTTAATCTCTGAATAAATTGAAGAAAGGCTTTTTCCCTCTTTTATATATAATTTTCCACTTGAAGCAAGCAAAGACCTTTCTCAAGCATTATTAAAGAGAAAGTTGCTTTTATTTCAACTTAAGAGAAAAAGAATGTTTAATATACTTATGACTGGGTGAAGGCAGGGCTTTATAATGAAATTTTGCTGGTCATCTTAATGGTACAGGGTTCCCCTTCCCCCCCCCTTGTAAAAATAGATGGGATGGGGTGATTTATGATGAGGTAATTCTATAGGGGCATTTTATTGAATACGTAATCCCCAGAGAGATTTTCATGATGGCTGATAGCCCAGAGGCAGTGCTTGGAAAACAATTACACCTAACTTGTTGGATTGGGTCCCTCTTCTGTGGCATGAGTCTCATGTTTAGATTGAAAACAGGGCCATAGCAGGGTTCAGTTGTCTAGGTACAAGAATTTTATTTTCTAAAACATTATTTCAAATGAAAGAAATGGGCTCTGATTTTGTAATGCTCTGCATGCTAAAGGTCAAAATTCATCCTCAGCAAAAACCACTGTGTACCTAATATTCAGACTTAGTTTCTGATGTACCAAATGAGATAAAAGAGATACTAATCTGGGGCCCAGAGAAGAGTGTCAAAATAGAAACTTAATGGGTCAGAGTAGTTCAGAGAGAGCATCATTTGAAGCAAACGTGATTCTATAGAGTGGAGTCAAGGGGCTACATCCCAGGACTCAGGCTAATTAGAGTTGCTAAGAGTCCCAAAGCAGCTCCTGCTTGAAAAGGGACCTTCTGATTTCCAAGGAAACTATTATAACACCTTAGCCTTAAATTTTCTCATTGTGGCAAGTTTGGTTACTGTAAGAAAAATGGTAAGTGAAAGGCCATCTTTTAAAGGGATTCACTGACTTGTCCCTGGAGGAAGGAGCTGTGAGTTAATGAGGAGTGTTAGTGGGAAATGAAAAGAGCCATTTGGTTTGAGAGCCCTGCTGGACTTACGAGTGTGGACAGCCCTCCGGGTGGGGCCTGGCCTCAACATAGGCAGCGGGGGTGGTGAGGTAATGATTTCCTGTTTTGGGTCTCCAAGAAATTTATTAACCATGTATTCTAGATTCCCCGAGTTACCATCTTAATTGCTTCAGTTTCTCCAGATTCAGAACTGTCCATTCCATTTTAAGATTGCACTGATTCCTGCTACAAAAGCAGCCCAGTGGTTTTGATATAAAAGGTTGGAAGTATACCATAGGAAAGAAAAAAAGAGCTTCTGACTCAGTCAACTTGAGATATCCATCTTAGATTTTTTTCCCATTTAAAAATTATACTTCATTTTATTGGCTGGAATATAGTAGAAGGAAAAGCAAATAATACACTAAAGCATTACTAAAATTCAGATAACTTTCTTTAAAATGAGAAATGTTGGTTCCTACAAGAGTCTTCTAAAGTTTGAGATATACGTGTCTTTTGTGTTGTCTTTTAAACTCTTACTTGATTTTAGCTGCGTTCTATTGTATGCTGCTGCTGCTGCTGCTGCTAAGTCGCTTCAGTCGTGTCCGACTCTGTGCAACCCCATAGATGGCAGCCCACCAGGCTCCCCCATCCCTGGGATTCTCTGGGCAAGAACACTGGAGTAGGTTGCCATTTCCTTCTCCATATTGTATGCTAGACAGTAGCTAAGAGTGTGAAATTGTGCACTGTGTAATTCTATAGGTGAAGTAATCTTCATTCACATGGGTATTCCTAATTAGACTCCTGGAACATCCATTTATAAGTTGAATGCAACTTTTTCTCATTTCCCCATCATTTAAAGGTAGAGGTAAGAATGAGGGAAGCATATTTCTTTTCCACAGGGGTTGGATAAGACCTTTAGATCAGATCTCTAGTGGTTCCAACAAAACAGGTCTTTCTCATTCTCTAGACTCTTGGCTTTTGCCTAAGTATGATGTATAAAACTGAAGTGTTGCTAATCTCTTTAAACAATACATGAGGGATATGATTTTCTAACACCCTTAATACATTTGACAAGAGAACATCACAAACACTTACGTGTTATGTGCTTTTTCTTGCAAAGGACTGTCAGGAAAATGGATAAATTTAAGAGTAGAGTGATCGTCTCTTACTTCAAAAAGTTTACTGTTAACAGCATAGACTAAAGCATTTTTACATGTCTGTTTACATTTCACAGACTTCCTAAGTGCCAACCACAGTAGAATTCTTATAAAATGCTTCTCTGTATTTTGAAATCCAGGTAATCCTCAAACTTAATATCCTAAAATATAATGTCTCCGTTTTTTTAAAAACATTTTATTTGGTTGCAGCACTTGGGATCTTTAGTTGGGGCACGCGAACTCTTGGTTATGGCATACGGGATCTACTTCCTGACCAGGGATTGAACCTGGGCCCCCTGCATTGGGAGCTCAGAGTCTTAGCCACTGGATCATTGAAGGAAATCCTCATCTCTCAGCTTTGATGGAGAATCGGCTCTGTCTTTTTTGTTTGTTTGTTTTTAATAATTTCATTTATTTATTTCATTTGGGCTGTGCTGGGTCTTTGTTGCTATGCAGGCTTCCCTCTAATTGCAGCAAGTGGGGACTACTCTGTAGTTGCAAAGAGCGAGCACTTTATTGTGGTGGCTTCCCTTGTTGCAGAGCACGGGCTCTAGGGCGCATGGGCTGCAGCAGTTGTGGTTCCAGGGCTCTGGAGCACAGGCTCAGTTGTTGTGGAAAATGGGTTTAGTTGCTTCACGCATGGCGTGTGGGATCTTCTGGGACCACGGATTGAACCTATGTCTCCTGCACTTGGCACACAGATTCTTTACCTCTGAGCCCGGCTCTGTCACTTTTAGGACAAGGATTTTACAAAGCCTGATCTGTCACACAGCACTTTACCTGGGCTTATCCTATAGGCATTTATATCTTCCTTTTTGTTCTTGACCAACTTAGATAGCATATTAAAAAGCAGAGACATTACTTTGCCAACAAAGGTCCGTCTAGTCAAGGCTATGGTTTTTCCTGTGGTCATGTATGGATGTGAGAGTTGGACTGTGAAGAAAGCTGAGCGCCAAAGAATTGATGCTTTTGAACTGTGGTGTTGGAGAAGACTCTTGAGAGTCCCTTGCGCTGCAAGGAGATCCAACCAGTCCATCCTAAAGGAGATCAGTCCTGGATGTTCATTGGAAGGACTGATGCTAAAGCTGAAACTCCGATACTTTGGCCACCTCATGCAAAGAGTTGACTCATTGAAAAAGACCCTGATACCTGGAGGGATTGGGGGCAGGATGAGAAGGGGACGACAGAGGATGAGATGGCTGGATGGCATCACTGACTCGATGGACATGAGTTTGAGTAAACTTCTGGAGCTGGTGATGGACAGGGAGGCCTGGCGTGCTGCAATTCATGGGGTCACAAAGAGTCGGACACAACTGAGCGACTGAACTGAACTGAATCATACATGGAATTGCTTTGACTTTAGATGTATTGTTTAAATATCCATATAATGTGCCAGGCACTTTACATACCATATCACATTCAGTTCTCACAAAACTCTGTAAGGTTGAACAACATTAATTAACAAGCCCAAAGTCACAATTGCCAGTAAGAGATAGAGGCAAGATTTTAATCCAGTCAAACTCTAAATCTGTGGCCCAATTGGGAGCCCCAAGGCTATGCCAGGACCCAGCTGGTGACCTACTACCTGTAGCTGTGCCATGACATGCTTACTTCCTTGGTTGAAAATGAGAACGTCATTCATCATCCTGGCATTTTACAGGGAAAAAACAGTAGGCTACAGATGACATTATGCTGAAAGTATTTTTTCTTTCCCCAGGGAAGGCTGCATGCGTTTCTTCTGGTGTCCATGGTATTAGTCCCATCGCCGAAGATGTGAGTCTCCTTGCTGCTGCTCTGCGGATTCAGGTTTGTCTGACCCAGTTATTTGAGAATTTTTGAGTTAATGAATACAAAGTTTTTAAAATAGTACTTGGATCTCACATTTTCTTTTTTTAAGAAAAACTTACACATTTAATTACATGTGAGTAAAATTACTCCTCCCACTTGGATTATTTTGCAACTTTTGTTCCTTTCCATGACACAGTATCCCTGAATGATGCTTGGTATTTTCATAGTGTAGATACGTAAGCCATCAGCTTTTACTTGTCTAACACCCTTTCCTTCCTACCCCTATTAAAGAACATGGTCAGCAGTGGAAGGAGATGGCTCCGTGAGCAGCAGCACCGCAGATGGAGACTTCACTGCTTGAAACTTCAGCCTCTGTCCCCTGTACCAAGGTATTTGTTTATGACATCAGCTCACCTTAGATACCCAAAGTTATCCATCGGATGGGGGCAAAACTCATGGTCTTACAGCTTTGATGGTAGATAGCGTTCTCTAATCAAATTGCTGCACTGTTTTTTCTGTCCTTTAATTCCTCCAAAATTAAATAATAGTGAGCATGTTTACCATATTCTATCAATTCTAAGATGTAGATTTTTTTAATACCTCTGAAATCAGCATGCACTGTCCTATCAAAGATGTATCTTGTGTTCAGTGGTAGTGTTTTTTCTTAAAATAATGGTACCTTAGATTTGACAAAATATGGTACTTTTTGGAATATGCTTTTCAGTGTCAGAGATGCCCAACACACACAGTCAGCTTGGTCTGAAGGGCCTTGTAGGTTTATTTATTGGGGGTAAATGACCAACCAAACCAATCACTATTCCACGTGGGAGTGTAGCTCCGCTTTGTTCAGAACATGATGGTATCTGCTCTCTGATAGGACACTCTGGGACAGTCCAGATGGATATTTTCTTGAGTGATAGTTAATGAAGTGAAAGCTACATATTCCCTCTGTATGAATTTGGAAATGCAAACTGCGGGACAGTCTCAGCATGTGATTTTAGAACAGTTCATTAGATAAGCTATCTCAGCCAGATAGATGACAGATGCATTTTCCAGCCTCATAGTGAATCCCCTATGGTTGCCCCTCTATTACTGAATTGGCCCAACCCCCTTCCTGCAGGGGCACCCTTAAGGCCAGCGATTAAACAGGTGATCCTGCCTGCCATCTTGGAATACACAGAACATAAGCGATAACACCACCAGGAACTGACTCATTTTTCACTTGATAACCAGTTGCTTTTCAGAACTGACCTGTTTCCTTGGGTCACAGCCAACCACTATGATTCGATTATACCCACCAGGCTGGTGAAACCCTCCAAGCTATGTTTTCACTCCTCAAATAGACTAAACATTTTAGTCATCTGGTTCATTAATACCTAAATTCCAAGGAATGTTCTTTGTCATAATCATCCCTATATTCGTGCTGTTTCATAAAATATTTCTTGATTACTTATTTTGTTATCACACCTTCATTTTTAGAAGTCAATGAATAAATTCTGTTCTCAGAGAGCTTAGAAAAAAAATTGAGAAGAACTCGGCCAAATTGTGTACCAAAGTCTTTGTACAAATCCAAATAAATCCACTTGGAGGGGAAAAGCCCTTAAATTGCTTAAGCAAATCTGACTTCTAGAGCCACTGGGGAAAGAAAGTCAGGCTGAGTAGTTTATAAATCACTCAGAAAATCAGAATGATGTCACCGTCACTCTTCAGCTAGTGAAGAGAAAACCTGGGAGATATTCCAAGAGTAGCCTATTCAATTTAGGAGGTTGTGGGAGGAGAGAGACAGAAAAAAAGGTATAGCCAGGAGGGTAAAATGAAGTGGGACCATGGACAGTAAAGCAGGGAGGAGAACCGGAAAGGAAAAAGGGATCTGGAGGAGAGGTTAGATGTGTGTGTAGTCACTCGGTCATGTCTGACTCTTGGTGACCCCATGGACTCTAGCCCACCAGGCTCCTCTATCCATGGAATTCTCCAGGCAAAAATACTGCAGTGGGTTGCCATATCCTTCTCCAGGAGATCTTCCCCACTCAGGGCTCAAACCTGGTTCTCCTGTACTGTGGGCAGATTCTTTACTGTCTGAGCAACCTACCTTGCTGCAGTCACAGAGCTCCACCCACATCCCGGCCAAGACACCCTTCCCCCTCTCCAGCTCAAGTGTGTGTTGGAAGTAGCTTTATTGTGACTTCTTGCACAAAGGTCAGATTTCACGGGTCATAGAGGAGAACACGAGATAATATGAGGACTGAGAGTAGATTGTCTGCAGTAGCAACAGAAAAAAATAGAGCCTGCCAATGGAGAGACCGCTGTGCCCCAGAATTGGGGCTCCAGGACCAATCAGGAGACAGCTGCACCATCAGACGTCAGCCCCCCAGACTAAGTCACAGACAGGTGGATTGGACAAACTCCCGATAAGAGAAGCAGCTGAGCTCAGGAGCCTTCTGAGAAGCTGAGCACATGCTGATTTCCGTAGCATTCCTGTTGAGATGAGCGACAACGTGTGCATCATTGTTTGCCCAGCGACACTCCGGAGTTCCTAAAATTTCCTGTCTCTGAAGTTGAGCTTCAGGGCACTAGCTCCATTTACCGACAGTTATGTAATTAATGAAATATTTTGAAATGCAGTTTTGGACTTGAACTAGGGAAGCGATAGGAAAAGTATGGACACAGATGAAACACAAGAGCATTTCCACATATTTGAATTGCCAAGAGACACATGTGGCTAGCCCAGTAGGAAAGCATTATGCAATAAGCCCTGTATTCCTGGTTGAAGAATTCAGCGATGACCCATAGAAGACCCTGTGCTCTAATCATGGTATTATCTTTAAGGGTGGCCTTTGGGCACATTGTAATATGCCGTCTCCTTTCCTATGACAGAGGTGTATCCTTATACCTGGGCAGAAGTTTAGAATTATGAGTTTTGGAGTTGTTTCTCTGTCTAAAAGGAATGTACTGTTTTCTCATGTACTTTAATTGTTAGCAGTTGCACATAATCCTACTTGGCGAAGAGGACCACAAGGCATTTGATTTAATTGTTGGCGTGGTGGGTGGATGTTTTCTACACTAGCAGCAACCACCTAAGCTGAGCAGACTCTCTTACCTCTTCTATTCCCCCCACCCAGTGATATCGAGATTTCAAGAGCACAGACTCCAAAAGCTGTGGAGATCCTTGCCAAGGAGATAGGATTGCTTGCAGATGAAATTGAAATCTATGGCAAAAGCAAAGCCAAAGTACGTTTGTCCTTGCTGGAAAGGTTAAAGGATCAAGCAGATGGAAAATACGTCTTGGTTGCTGGGTAAGAGCTATTTTTTAAATCTCTGTCACTAAGAATTCACGTTTGTAAAACTCTGTGCCCTATTTATATCGCCACACCCCTCCAATCCATCCTCTTCTCCAACTTGACATTATTTTATCCATTTCACTTGGTACTCCTTCATTTGATGTGAGATAAGTTTTTATTTTCAGTGCAAACCAAATGAGCCCCCTCCACAGAATGTAAAGTGTAATGAGTTCCTAATCCAGGGCTTGGCTTTCTGTTTCTCATATTGTGTTTTGATCACCCTAGTTCTGCCTTGAATTTTTCATTTTGCTTTTCATGATTAAAATCAAAGTAAGAATTGAAAGTAAAAATATTTTGAGCTGAACAGTGTGCTTTTGGGGTTTCTCCTTAGAAATAACATTGAAAAATGAACAGATACTTGTGTGAGATGTCAGATTTTTCAGTTAGTAACCTTAATATTTATGATTTTGCATTATAAAAACTCATTTCTCTTTCTTGCATTTCAGAATTAATGTTGGGTTGTTTACATTTATGTCACTCATTTTATAAAAGGCAAATGCGTGGTTTTCTTGAGAAGGAGTATTGGCTTTATTTTGCCTCTTTAAAAAAAAAATAATACATTCACCAGCTGAAGAACAATAGAAAACAAGGGATTTCAAATATTTATTTAATGTGACCTGAGGGAACATCAGGAGACCATATAAATTCCTTTGTTGTCTTGAAATGTCATTGCATTGACTTACTAATGATATATAGGCCAAGGTTTGGGGCACAAAGCCTTATTTATTAACAGGAAGAGACATTTCTGTTATAACTGGACTTGACTCATAGTTGAGTTGTTTTTTTACATATCTAATTATTCATGTAAGTGCTCTCTTTTTCTGGTTATAAAAATCATGCATACTTGTAAAATTTGAAAAATACAGAAAGTTATAAACAAGAAAGTATAAACAGCTGTTCACATTTGAGACCGTCTTGACACAGATGCCGTCCGTCATAAATGCAGTCATGCTGCACACGCTGTTCTATAAGCAAGCAGATTATTAACAGTATGTTGTGTACCTGTCTCCATGTGAGTCAGCGTAGAGCTCTGTTATCCTTTTGCATGACTGCATGACATGCTACTGCTCACATCCAGGTTCTTCAGCGTGCTGGGGGATGGGACTGGTGGTAATGGTGGTAAAAGTACCTGGCATGAGGGTGGGTTCCATTTTACAGTCTTCCCAGCATTGAGAAGTGCAGCTATGGCTCAGCCACTGATAATACAGCATGTTTCTAATTCTTTGAGTGTGTTGAGGCAGAAAAAAAGGTCTGAAAATATCATAGAGATGTCCCATAATTTATTTAAGCAGTTCTCTGTTGACGGGGTCTTAAATTGTTTCCCATTTTTGGCCATTATAAACAGCGCTGAAATTAACAACCATGGGCATGCATCTTTGTACTTTTATCCAATGATGTTCTCAGGAAAAAAATCCCTGGAGATGAACTCAATTTTTCATTCCTGCAAATAGAGATAAAAGTACAAATAAAGCAAGATAGCATCCTTAGTATCACCTCTTTAATGGAAGAGTGATTTCTTTATTTTCTTCCTCTGCTTCCTTCAGCCTCCCACCTCCTTGTGCTCTTCTCAGTCTTCTTTGGTTGTTGTTTTCTTGAAGGGATGGAAGGCTAGAGTCATTCAATGACTGTGTTTTCTTAGGGATTCATACCTTGCTGCAGCTCCTCGATTTTGTGGCTTAAACCTGTCAGGCTTCCAGACTCACGACAGCTAGATTCCCAATCCTAGGGGATCCTCTCCAACCTAGGAACCCCAACCCTGATGTCCCCTTAACTGAGCTTCAGGAAACCTCTTCGACAGCAGCTGTTGGCCCCATCGGAGGCACCCTCTGGAGCAGATCTGTGGAAGGAGCCAGCTGACTTGGGGGGACTCCTGGGTCCAAGATTTTGGAGTTAATATCTAGTCATCATTGCTTTTCTGGAAGTGTGCTTGATAACGAGTTTGTTTACAATGAATACATTAACTCTTAGACATGAAAAGCGAAAGTTGCACAGTCGTGTTCAACTCTTTGAGATCCCATGGACTGTAGCCTCTTTCATGGAATTCTCCAGGCAAGAATGCTGGAGTGGGTTGCCATTTCCTTCTCCAGGGGATCTTCCTAACTCAGGGATCAAACCCGGGTCTGCTGCATTGCTGGCAGATTCTTTACCAACTGAGTCACTAGGGAAGCCCTATTAGACATGAAGAACTTCCAAAACAAATTGAGCATCTTATCCACATATTTGTCATCCCTTCTCCCAGGCTTTAAGTGCTCCTGGTAGGCAGGTTTGCTGGTTTTTTTCACCGTGCTTAAGAGAGGAGGGATTAAGAAAACTCAGGAGGATGCAGTCTCAGTTTATGAAGGAGGAATCAGGCAGCCATTTTCCACATGGAGTGGCTCTGTTTTGAGCTTGTCAGCATTGGAAATAAAAGCACAAATCTAGACAAGACCCTGCCCCTCACTGGGAACACAGAATTGATATTTCTTGAAACAAAGCCTCTGGTGGTATCATTATCAGATTCCTAACTTGAAGTCATACCATCAAGGCCTCCAGCCACATGCCGGAGAGTGCCCACCAGCCTGGCCGTCTAGGATTGTCGCTGCATGTTGGCCCATAACCAGTAGAGTGTTGTTCCGCACTGACTCTGCTGGCCCTTATGTGTGTCACTGAGCTGAAGAAGACTGGCTGCTACGTTGTACATGGAAGTGAAAATTAAACCCGAATTCTCAAGTAGAGATTTAACCCCAAGAGATCAACAGTTCTTTTTCTGAAACGGTGATATAAATTCCCTTACAGACCTATGAAGGAACGAAAATCCAATTGTATTCCTTTCACCTGCATTAAAAAATGAATGTAGGACTTTGAGATGTATATATGCATCGGTCACAGAGTTTGATGGTTTTTAGAAAATAAATACCTCACTACATTCTATAAGACAGGAAGGAATAAACTCCCCTCACCAACTCAACAAGGGGTATCTTCTTAAGTGTATAAACTGCCTTTGTTATCTAATCTTTTAATAGCTGCATGTTAGAAATCAGTTTAAAACAGCAAGACAGTAATTTTATTTGTAGTCTAAAATGAAAACGTCATTTGAAATAAAATCATCTTTAATTTTGGTCAGGTAATGATGGAAAAGTGACATTATCAAGCCATTATACACATGGTTGCAGCTTCTTTAGAAAAAAATTACCCATCCATTAAGTGGAGAATTTTTTTCCTTTTCCTGAAAGGTATTTTTTTTTTATCTGAAAATTACTTTGTTCCATCGACTAAAAATTTAGCGTAAAGAAAAGTTAAACGGAGAAGACAATCTCTCATTACTCAGAAGTATTCAAAATTTTTACATTTTCTTCCAGAATTTTATCTCTGCTTCTATCTTTTTTTACACATTGAAGTCATGTCATAAATACTGTTTTGTGTCCTGCTTTTATCCCTGAATACTGTCTTTTCTCATGCTTTAGAAAAATTCAAATACCCAAGTAATTTTTCAATAGACCTAAATAACAAATATTTGTTATTGTACACTTGAATTCATGTACAAATGTGATTTAAATATATCAACAGTGGGATTAAAATATAAAACCGTGGGATTAAAAAAATCTTCTACTATTAATAACCCAAATGCAAAACAGATTAATTCGTTTTTAAAAGCTATCCTTCAAACTTTAGTATTTTTTATTCCGTCAGAATCATCTGTATTTCATCAGCTACACTTCACATGGTATTTACACCTACACATCACTTTATTTGCTCGGCCTGACAAAATGAAAAGTATTGGGAATTGTTCAGGGAAAAATGCCAAAAGAATCTTAGGGGCTCTTGAGTTTTACATATTTTCCCAGTTACACTAATGAAAAGGAATTTGTTTGAGAACTTGACTCGGAGTGCAGCTGCAGGGCGTTGAAAGTGTATGGGTTTCCATCCGTCCTTCACTGATTTCCATACAGAAGTTTTTAGAATTTCTCTGAATCGCGTGGACTGAGCATGTCAAATCTGTGAATACGCTGAATTTCACATTAAAGAAAACTTTTCACATCACTATTTTTTTCCTCTAGAGTGCTAAATGGCTGATTTGATTTTATTTATCTTTTAATGCTTCAAACAATTTTGGTCAGTGTCAAAATAACTCGATTGACTTTTCTAAAGTTTCAGTTTTCTGCTTTGGGTATCTATTTAAAGATCTGTGAGTTTTTCTTCTGTTCGCATGGCTTGCAGAGCAGAACAGAATATTTAGAAGCAACCAGGGACTTTGAACTGTTGGCCTCAGTCAATTGTGATGGGAAACACAACCAAGTGAACCACGGTTACCCATTTTTATCATTAGGTTTAAAAAGGTTTTTAAAAAACCTTCCAAATCCTGCCCATGCCTGGGATGAGCGATACATATTCAAATCCTCTTTAAGCAAAGATCTTTGGAGTTCACGGTTCAACCCATGGCTAATGGCAATAATACTGTCCAACAGGATTCTAGATCTCAAGAAACGGATCAATTTTATGACTTCTTTCTGCATAAGCAATCTCTTTGACCTTTGAGTAAATGGTAAGCTTCTTTTAGTATGAGTCCAAAATGTCACAAGGACTTTCCAGGTGACTCAGTGGTAAAAAGACTCTGCCTGCCAAGCAGAAGGTGCAGTTTGATTCCTGGATCAGGAAGATTCCCCTTGAGAAGGAAACAGCAACCCACTCTAGTATTTTTGCCTGGCAAATCCCATGGACAAAGGACCCTGGTGGACTACGGTCCATGGGATCTCAGATTTGGACCTGACTTAGCGACGAAACAACAACAAATTGTCACAGAGTACTTTAGTTCATTGTTTACCGGTAGTTGACAATGAATAACATTTTGTCTTGGGAAAGGTGTCATTTCTTTTCCTAATATGTTTTGCTCATCTGTGCTTGGACGCGTGACAGAAATGCAGTAGAAATAGTCCTTCACTTCAGCACACTTGTAGTAATAATGCCCTCAGAAAAGTTAGAGAATAAGCACAAAATGATTCCTGGGGGAAGTGGTGAATCTCCTGGGAGGAGAAGAGGAAGATAATGAAGCAAACCCACAGTTCCATCTCCATAAAGGAAGAAAAGGAAATTAGGTTAACATGGCGCTTGTTCTTTCCTAAGTCAACTGAGTCATTGGGAACCTGAGCTAAAGATCGTGAGACAACAATTAAGCCAAATTTTGATGCCAAATGTAGGAATGAGGCAAAATAAAATTTTTATTGTAACCCTCTTTTGATTGCTCCCCATAAATACTTCCTACTTTCTGGTTTTCCTGAATTGTATTAGTTGGCAGAACACGAAGCAGTCCTGTGTTTCTAATTAAGAGTTGGATGGTTAGCTGAAGCTTTTGGGAGGTCATCTCTGGGCGTGTCTGCTTTTGGCTCTCTCCAGCAGCGATGTGAGTTATCCTTGGGGATGAAAATATAATCCTTCATGTGACATATTTAAGTCAAGCCTGTATTCAAGTAAAGCCCGTATTCCTTTGCAGGCCATAAAGGCCACTGGAGTACTTAACCCACCCTATGTGTGACCTGCATTTTCTTGAAGATCATGACGCCTGTGGCTTTTGGCTGGAGCTCTGCTTCTCCGAGCAACATTCCGGTGGGCTCACCAGCTTATGTTGTTGCTAAATCAAGTGACTGATTATCACTGGACCACATATGAGGCTGTGGCCACTTGCTTGGTTCCCCTGTCCCACCTGTGTCTCCTGTCAAGGCTTCCCGATCATTCTTAATTTCCTTTTGCTCTTTTCTTCCAACTGTTCCCCTAGAGACAGTGTTCTTAACAATTCTGTCTTTATCCCTTTTGTGCTTTGTTCACTGAGTGATCATCCCCATTCCCATGCTTTATATGACTCATTGTCAATAACAACTTCTATCCGTAGAGATAACCTAGTGAAATCAAACCATTTGCCTGGATTTAATTTCCTGGTTTATTAATCTGTGTGGCCTTGAGCAGGTTGCTTAAAATTGCTGTGCCCCAGTGTCCTCATTTATCAAATGAAGATAAAAAGTAACCCAGTAAATATAAAGCACAGGACCTAGGATATGAATTACCCCAAACTGACTCACTTTTATCTGACTAACGCTTATTCATTTGTCAGGTCTCAGATATCACTTCCTCCAGGAAGTCTTTCTTGATGTCCCAAATCTAATTAGATCATCCTTCCATGTACTCTCAAAATACAGTCTTATTGCCGTTTCCCCTGTCTCAGCATTTCTCAAATTCATTGTAATTGCCAGTTTAGCTCTTCATGTCTCCCATCGGCTATGGGGCTTCCTGCTAGCTCAGACAGTAAAGAATCTGCCTGCAATGCAGGAGAACCAAGTTTGATCCCTAGGTTGGGGAAAATCCTCTGGAGAAGGGAATGGCGACTCACAGTATTCTTGCCTGGAGAATCCCACAGACAGTGGAGTCTAGTGGGCTACAGTTGTGGGTTCTCAAAGAGTCAGACGTGGCTGAGCAACTAACACTACCTTACTACCATCTCCCATTGGCTGTAAGCTCTGTGAGGTCAGCAGTGGAGTCCACCACGGTTATCATTGTGTCCCCAGGGTCTAATAACCTGGACTTAGTGCTACTCAAGATGTATTTGCTGAAAGAGTGATTGTATAGCCGTGGTAGTCTAAAATAGTTGCATTGCTTCTTTGTGATCACATGGCTGCATTTTGTAGGTCAGAAAACTCTGCCGTCAGTTTTGTTGTGGTTGACTGTCCTAGACAATTCAGCTCATACCCTCTAACTCATAGAAGACTAAACTGTAAGCCCAAAGAAGTGTTTTAAAAACTTGTAGCACTGAATGGAGGAGCCTGGTAGGCTGCGGTCCATGGGGTCGCTAAGAGTCAGACACGACTGAGCGACTTCACTTTCACTTCTCACTTTCATGCATTGGAGAAGGAAATGGCCACCCACTCCAGTGTTCTTGCCTGGAGAATCCCAGGGACGGGGAAGCCTGGTGGGCTGCCGTCTGTGGGGCCGCACAGAGTCGGACACGACTGAAGTGACTCAGCAGCAGCAGCAGCACTGATGAGTATAGGCTAAGGAGCAATTTCATGGGTCTTTTCTTGGGACTGTAATACTCGCCTGTCCTGTTTCTTATACTGTGATGTTGTGAACGTGTGATGCTTGGCTTTTTAGGGTGTGTGCTCAACGGTGAGCCCCCAGAGCAGAGGTGACCGCCTTAGTGTGTTTAGGGGATGTGGACTTATTCCTTCTAAATATTTGAGGGGTTGTTGTTTGGAAGGGGAGCAGGCTAAGTGTGTCTGTAGGAATGCTAACTTCTCTGCTTTAGGACAAAGAACTTGTCTAATTGGAAAAGTTATCAGGAAGTGAATGGGCCACCCTGGAGGTAATGAGCCTCCAGCCTGGTTTGTGTTCAAACATGGCTAGAAAAGCCACGGACACGATGGCAAGAAGGAGACAGATGAGTGGGGACATTAGAATCCTATCTAATGGACAAGTCTGGCCCCACCTCACCATGTATGGACCATTGACTTAGGCTTGGTGCCCACATAACATCCTCAGTAAATGGCCCTGGAAGAACAAATGCCAAATTATCCATCAGCAAGAAATGACATCAGCTTAATTATTAAATCACTTGGATAGATACGTTTATGCCATTTCCTGAAGTTGATAATGTTATTGGCACTACTGCTAAATAACTTTTCTTAATTGGCTCTTTTGGTACAGATGTGTCCGTATCTTGACTTTTAAGTGTGGATTTTGTGATGTAAGTGAACCACAAAGGTCCAAGGAAGTTGAGTGATTGAGGGATTTTGGCATGGCCTGGTCTCTACTGGTCTCCTTCAATTTGGTTCTTGTACCATAGATTGATTTTGCATAGGTTGTCTAGAAAACATTATTAAAGTTACTGTTTTTTCCCAAATCAGGATCACACCCACCCCTCTCGGAGAAGGAAAAAGTACGGTTACAGTTGGGCTTGTACAGGCATTGACTGCGCACCTGAACGTCAACTCCTTTGCCTGTCTCAGGCAGCCTTCTCAAGGACCGACTTTTGGAGTTAAAGGTAATTTATCTAACAGCTAGTATATACATTGGAAAAGACCCTGATACTGGGAAAGATTGAGGGGAGAAGGAGGAGGGGACAGAGGATGAGCTGGTTGGATGGCATCATTGATTGAGTGGACATGAGGTAGAGCAAACTCTGGGAGGCAGCGAAGGACAGGGAAGCCTGGCGTGCCACAGTCCATGGGGCGGCAGAGTCAGACGCTGAGCAACTGCACAGCAACAACAATAAATACCTTTCAGAGCAAAATTCATCACCAGCAAATGTAGAACCAGCAAATTTCGTCCCTACAAGCACGCCCCACTCCCCAATGCACTACCCTGCACTCGGTAGGTGGAGGTCTCCTGGACTTGGTCCTCCCACCAAGAAAGCTGCAAGGGGAGGTCTGAGTGGAGCTCCCCAGGAAACCCATCCCCTTCCTTCACTGAGACAGTGGTCCATCCAGCTTTTGCTCGGGATTCCAGCCTTGAGCAGAAGCCCTCCATTTCAGCAGTTCCTCCTTTGGTAAGTGGTTTTAAAATGCTGCCATTCATGCCGGTGTTTTATCGTCCCTGCCAAGGTAAAAGGTCTTTCCATCGAAACAGTTAGAGACCCCTAGGTCGGCCCCCAAGCCTCATCTCATCAGAGCTGCCATGTGGGGCCGCAGGAGCTCTGGAAGCTGACTGTGGACTGGGGCATGAGGTGAAGTTCCTCTGTGGCTGTGGTTGTGCTGTGATCTGGCCCCTACATGTTCACTCGTCTTTTTTCATCGATTTATCATGAATCATTCTTCAGCTCACTTTGTAACAGCATTCATTGCCACAATTCTTGTTCTCAGTACTTTGTGGTTTTTAGCAGTATTATATTTATATTGCTGTTACAAGTATTAATAACTCCTAACTTTAAGTACTCTTAGAATGTCATATTTTATGTAGTGCAGTGAACACTGAACTTGGACAAGAAGGCTGGGGTTTTATTTGGGGCTATCTTCCTTACTGCTGTGAGACCTTTAGCCAGTCATAACCTCTCTGAGCCACAATTGTAAAAGGCATATAGTACTAGGCTTACCAATTTGTTGTGAGGACCAAATAGTATATAAAAATAGGGTAAACTGTAAAATAATAATGGATGCACAAGGTATTGTTTTAGGAAAGAGAAGTCTTTTTAATGTGATAACTTTACTATTTTGAGGGATGAACATTATGATAAATCGTATATACTATTAACTAGAATAAACTGATAGAGTCTATAAGATGTAAATCTGTTTATCAGGTAGATTTTATTTATGAAACATTTTTTGGTACTTAAATTCATGCGCATTTTATTTAAAAATTTTTTTAAAATTCTTATTGGAGTGCAGTTGCTTGACAATGCTGTGCTAGTTTCTACTGTCCAGCAAAATGAATCAGCCATGTATTTACATATATCCCCTCCCTGTTGGACTTCTTTCCAATCAGAGCACCACAGTGCGTTGAGTAGAGTTCCCTGAGCTGTACAATATGTTCTCAGTTAGAAAACTAGCATCTATTTTCTACGTAGTATCAATAGTGTATATGTGTCAATGCCAATCCCTCAATTCATCCCCCCCGCCCCTTCCCCCTTGGTATCCATACATTTGTTCTCTATGTCTGTGTTTCTGTTTCTGCTTTGTAAACAGGATCGTCTATACCACATGTGCATTTTAGATAAAGCATAGCCACATCTAATAATTAATGAAATAATCCCATATTTGGTGTAACAACATTTGCTATATTATGCTTGTGTGTGCTCTGTGCTTAGTCACTCAGTGGTGTCTGACTCTCTGTGATCCCATGGACTGTAGCCTACCAGGCTCCTGTCCATAGGATTCTCCAGGCAAGAATACTGGAGTGGGTTGGCATGCCCTCCTCCAGGGGATTTTCCCAGCCCAGAGATCGAACCCTCATCTCCTACATTGCAAGCATATTCTTTACTGTTCGAGCCACCACCATGGGAAGCCCATGGATACTGGAGTGGGTAGCCTGTCCCTTCTCCAGGGGATCTTCCTGACCCAGGAATTGAACCGGGGTCTCCTGCACTGCAGGTGAATTCTTTACTAGCTCAACTACCAGGGAAGCCCATATTATGCTTACCCTCTTCTAAACAAAGAGACCGAAGTCCTTCAATTACAGAGCGGGACATAGGGTGAACATTCCCCCTTTCTGTTCTCCTTTGCCATACCAGTAATGCTTTTCAGTGCCTGTACTTCTTACATCTTGGGGATACATCCCTCCCTGTTGGGTTTGAGGAACCGTTTCCCTGGGGCTCCTATGTAGCTGTACTTGGCAACTCATCTCAAATGCTACCTGCTCTGTTGTTTAGGAGGAGCTGCAGGTGGTGGATATGCCCAGGTCATCCCTATGGAGGAGGTAAGATTTCGAAGAGATATGTGTCTTATCACTGTTTTTCCCTCCTGGAACCTTATAGACCCATAGTACTTTATCCTCCAGCCCAAAGTCCTAAAGGCTTTGAAAACCAGAAATGTTTGCATGACTCATTTGGGAGCAAAACCTGACATTTACTGTTAGGAGCTTCTTGTGGATTTTGTCTGTGCTGCTTGTTGTAAATATTCATATATTTTTCTGCAGAAATACTGTTTTTGATTAATGGATGCTGACCTGGACCTTGCTCGGAATGTTTTATAAATAGATTATGTACATCACACTACCTTTCTGCATTCCAAAAAATTCTGAGTCCCAAAACCCACCTCAGGGTTCTGGGTGAGAGGATGCAGAGCTATATCTCCATGTGTTATTCTGCTGAATTCAGGAAGGCTGGACTCTTCACCTCTGTGGATTGAGACTGCAAAATCAAATCCAACCGGACATCTATATCCCCAGGTTCCACATCCATGGGTTTTAACAGTTGCAGCTTAAAAATAGAAAAAAAAATTTTTTCCAAAAATTCCATAAAGCAAAACTTGAATTTAATGCACACTGGCAGCTATTTCCATAACGTTTACTTGGTATTGGGTATTTATGATAAGTAGTCTCGTAATGATTTAGATTATACTGGAGGATGTGTGTACGTTTGTATACAAATACTACCCTATTGGACATAAGGGACTTTGAGTGTCTGGTTTTTGGTATCTGCGAGAGTCCTGAAACCAATTTCCCATGGAGGGATGACCATAGTTCCAAGGAAGAATGGTCCAAAAGCGGCAATGATGTCAATTCTTTTTTCTCCAAGATCACTTTCTTCCACCCTGAGTAACTCTTGCTGGTCCCCTGGATCTAACCCATGACCAGGTCCCATCAGTTCCACTCTTTGCATCAGTCTCTTGGGTCAGGTCCTAAGAAAACTTCCTAAACCCATGTCTGAGCAGGTTACTTTCCTGCTGTGTTTGTCTCAACAGGGACTCCACCACTGTCTGTCCAGCACAGCACAGCCGGTCCCCGTGTGCCTGTGTTCCTGCTGTCTCCCCAGCCACCCGCCGTCTCAACTTCCCACACACCACACTCTCTCTCTCCACCCTGTCAAGCTCCTTGGATTCCTGCTCTCTTGTCTCTTGGTTCCAAGTCTGGAAGGTTTTTCCCTTCCTTCCCTGCCCTCCCTGCCCAGCTCACACATCCAGTTTCTATTCCATCCATCCGACACATCTCTTCCTTCTCCATGTTTACCTCCCTGTGGTCCCCTGGCCATGGTGGAGCCCATAGGCCTCAGCACTTAGCAGCATGCCCAGCACTAGGGAGTATTTGTTGTTTATGCTGAAGGACAAAAACCTCTCTGTCTGTACTTAGTCACCAAGTTGTGTCCAGCTCTTTGTAACCCCATAGATTACAGCCCGCCAGACTCCTCTGTCCATGGGGTTTCCCAGGCAAAAATACCAAAGGGGTTTGCCATTTCCTCTTCCAGGGATCTTCTCAACCCAGGGATCAAACTCATATCTCCTTCATCTCCTACATGGGCAGGTGGTTTCTTTACCACTGAACCACTTGGAAAGCCTTTTGTTGAAGGAATAGTTGTTTTTTTGTTTTTTTTTTCGTTTGTTTGTTTTAACCCATGGAGATGTCAGCACCATGGAAACTGGAGGGAAATTTTGGCTTGTCTTTAAATATTGGGGGTGGGAATGAGAATGAATAGTCCGAGGTTTTGCAGAAAAGAAGAGTCCTGGGCCCCACATCTGCAGGGGCATGAGTAATATTCACAATCTGGGCATCTTCAGAGTTGGGGCCAGGTTGGGGATGCAGTGTAAGGAATGTATCCTGGGGAGCAGCTGAGGATTTTGCTGTAGATGGAAATAGCCTTGGTGTTCATTGTCATGTGCCTGTGCCAAATGGAGGTGTAAGGTAGTTAGGGCTATCTTATGATAGCTGAGTAGGTGAAACGCAGGCAGTTTGCTCTTGAATTCAAGGACCTCCAGTGTCTTCTCTGTCTGTCCATCCTCAGCTCTGAGCAGAGTGCCTGCTAGAGTACCTGTATTACTTTTCAGAAATTAATTTCTTTTTAAAAAAAGCTACTTGTATGTGTTTTCAAATGATTGCTTCTTTACAAAAGTGAAAATCTGGAAGCAACTTAAATAAAAAATTTTGTTATATATGCATGACTATACAGCCCCTGTGAACAGTAGCCATACACAAACAAGATATTTTTTTTCTTTGCTTACTTCTTTATTTTTTTAAATTATGAAAATATGATAGCACATTTACAGGAGACTTGGAAAATATTACAAACTTGGAACAAAGTTACATATAGTTCTATGATGTAGTACAGTTATTTTTTAAGTAGATAAATTAAGGTTTTTAGTTGGAGTTTTAATATCAAACTGTCAAAAATTAATAGAATGAATATACAGAGAAGTAGAAGGATATACTAGACCTGAAAGGCAATATAAACCAATTAAATGTAATTAAGATTTATAAAAATTTTCACACAACAGTAGGATACAAATTTTATCCAAGTTCCATAGGCTGTAAACTAGGAGTCACTGGAACATATTCAGGGACATAACAGCAGGTGCAAAAATTTCATGGTGTGAAGGTATTGAAATCATACAAAGGTTCTCTTAGCAACATAAAGAAATACTGTGTTGTAAAAAAAAATTAGGGAATTAACATGTGATGCAGTATTATTAACTAAAGTACAGATTTTGTTCAAATTTCACAGAATTTAATGCTAGTCTCCATTATTTATTTTCATACTTCATTCAAGGTTCCAGATCATATTTAATTGCACTGAGCAGCTATAGCTGCATGCAACAAATTTTGATAAATTTTCTTTTCATTTTTCTACTATGACAAATATTTTCTAATTTTCCTTGTTATGGCTTCTTAGATACACCCATTATTTAAAAGTGGACATTTAATTTCCAAATACGTGGGATTTTTAAAGTATCTTTGATATCAATTTCTCATTTTGGTACTATTTTCTCATTTAAAAGCTTTGTTCTCTTCCATCACGCCCTGTATTTTTTCAGTCTTCTGACTTTATTGAAGCTTTCAATGGCTAAGTCAAAGATCTCTCTTCGTAAATGTCACATTGCACTTGAAAATATGTGGGTTGTTTTCAAATGTCTTTTGATATTGATCTCTACAATACGCTTTTAAAGAAAGAAGTTAACAGATTACAATTATGCTGATTCTGCATGTAATAATCATGTGTGCGCCTAAGATTAGAAGAAAAATAACAGAAATATGAAGTTGTGATGGTGATACATTTTTTTCTCTTTCTTCGGCTGTCACATTTTGTATTTTTCTGTTTCTACTGTGTGTTTTGTTCCCTGCCATATTGCCAAGTACATTTGATATGATATTATTTTCCTAATTATAAAACAGTACATAAAAGTACGTAAAAAAGGAAAACCAAAATAAGGAAACCAATCATTAACTCCACCAGAATTGTTTCCCTCTTAACCTGAAAAAGGAAGGATTTAAAAGTGGAAAATCCCGACATTGGTTTTTCTGATTTAGGCTAAAACATACCTAACCATTGTAGGGGTGTGTAATTAGCATATTATTTTGTGTATTCAGAAAGCTCTTCAATACTGCAGATGGTTGTTTGAAGCAAGTTAGATGTTTCATTTCATTTTCTAGTTCAACCTTCACCTTACTGGGGACATCCACGCTATTACTGCTGCCAATAATTTGCTGGCTGCCGCTATCGACGCGAGGATTTTGCATGAAAACACTCAAACAGATAAGGTGGGACAGGCCCCTTATTGGCCATTTTGGGCATCTTACCCTGGGAGTTCTGGATTAAGGCATTCATGGAAAAACTTTTAGAGTGTCCAAGTTGTCTGAAATCCTATTCAAAATTTTGTGAATTAGATATGTGTCCATCCTTCTCAAGGAGAGAATCTCTACTTCAGTCTGATTCTCAAATGAGTTTCTGACCACTGCCAAGTTAATGGGAGAATTCTACTAGTTGTACTTTTTAAGCCAAATTCTCTTCGTTTTGCCCATAGGTATAATCTCTGGTCTGTACTAAGGGGATTGGAAAGATTCTTTTTAAGATTCCCATGTTAGAGGCAGCTGGTCTCAATGCCCTGTTAAATATGTCAGACCTCCTTTTTGGCTGAGGGTGTACAGTCTGAGATGTAGCTCACACAGGGGACACAGTACCAGATGCTAATTCCTCATAGATGCCAGTTCCTCATAGACATAGGATGTGGATAAAAGTGGGAATTTTTGGCATATTTCACAAAAGTCCTGACATCCTCCAATTAAACCCACTCCCTAGTGAGTTCTTAAAGCTAAAGACAGCTATAGAGATAATTTTTAATTTGATAGTTAAAAGGCTGTAGATCAAGAAATATATTTTCGTGCAAGCTCTTTACAATGTGCATTATTTCAGATCTAGTTCAGATTTATTAAAATGACAGAACTTAAGTCTAAATTGTTTACATTAGCCAAGAATTTTAATAGGGTCTCTAATCCAAACAGTTTAGTCATAAATGTAATGAACTTTGTCATACTCTGTAAATTGTCCACATTCATGGTTGGCCCTTAAACTTGTGTGAGTTTTGTTTTTGTTTTGTGTTTTTAGGCCCTGTATAATCGACTGGTTCCTTCAGTGAATGGTGTTCGAGAATTTTCAAAAATTCAACTTGCTCGGTTGAAAGTAAGTTTCCAGTTAATGGTTCTTTAACAAAAAAATACCCTGGAAACAAATCAAAAAATTGAAACCAGAAATCTTGAACTTGATTTGAGTTTTGGTTTTCAGATACCTTATACATATATATATATATATATATATATATATATATATACACACACACATATATAAAGTAGATTTTATATATATATATATAAAACTCTTAAAAAGGCAGAACAGTGTAGCAGAGATTGCATGGAAGTAGATGCCTGAGGCCTGGATCCTGCACCAAAAAGCTGGTGAACAAATTAGTTCTCGCTTATAGATGTCAACTTCTTCATCTATAAAATGAGAGCACCACTTTGCTGAGAACTCTTGTCAACCAACGAATGAGGATGGCCAAGAGTCTTTTCCATAACATGTTTTAACTTTCTAGGGAAGCCTTTGAAAACTCATCTATTTCATTTTTTATTGCAGCAAGATATTAAGGTTGTATTTGTGGATGTGCTCTTAATCCTTATCCATTTTGCCATTTTCTGGTGCTGTTTGCTACTTAACATCCTTCGAATCATGGATTTTCCCCTTGCTTTTTTTCAGAAATGAAAAAATAACTTTAATTTACAACCATTAATTGGTGGAATGGGTTTAAGAAATTTATCGCCTAGCTTCTTACTAAACCAAGTTCAATTTGTTGAGAATACACAATATACTATCCTCAGCAACTCCACCATTTATATAGTTTCTGTTTCCTAATTCTTTTCTTAGACTTTGTTGTTGTCTAGTTGCTAAGTCATGTCAGACTCTTTGCAAACCCATAGACTGTAGCCCACCAGGCTGCTCTGTCCAATGGGATTTCCCAGGCAAGAATACTTGAGTGAGTTTTCATTTGCTTCTCCAGGGGATCTTCCTGACCCAGGGATCAAACCTGCATCTCCTGTATTGGCAGGCACGTTCTTAGCACTGAGCCACCAGGGAAGCCCTAAGAAAGGCTTATCACAATAAATAATAAATTAAGACATGCAGTCTTAGACTGTGTCCCTTAAGCGAAAGTAAAAATGTTTTTCATCCCGAAACCACTCTACTCAGGTTCTTATCCTTCTGGTTAGAGATTAAATTCCACAGTCAGGACTAAGCTCCCAGTATTTCTTCTTAACTTACCAGGGTGGCTGGCATGTGGCAGACACTCTTATATACTATCAAAAAGCACTTTCTTAAAATATTTCCTTTGTAGAAAGAGATGCATTTAAAGTTTTAATTTTTTTTCTAATGGAAATAGAAATTACTTGAAAACATAGACATAAAACTTAAATTATTGGGATTTATATCAGAAAAGAAGAATTAATGAACTCAAGCATCAATTTGATGGACAGTTTTTGCCCCTTCTGAGCACAGCATGAGGTGACCACGTAACCTGAGGTCACGACAGACAATGCAACACTTGTTCTTTGTATATTGTCACCTGCATCATCACCTCTTAAGAGTTTGAGCAAACTCCAGGAGATGGTGAAGGACAGGGAAGCCTGGCGTGCTGCATTCCACGTGGTCGCAAAGAGTAGGACACGACTGAGCGACTAAACAACAATAACAATTACAAATATCCGTGTCTTCCATTTAGGGCGTGTTTGGATTCTGACATTTGTTTATGAGTTGGCCCAACCTGCAATTTACTTGAAGTTCAGCTTAGTTTTTAAAAAGGTGGTCCTAGTTACAGAGGAAGTAAAAGTAGAGACAATTTGATTACATCTTGCTTTCTCTTCCTTCTAAAACCCATCTTATTTTATTCTTAACCACTAGAGACTGGGAATAAATAAGACTGATCCGAATGCACTGACGGAAGAGGAAATGAGGAAATTTGCCCGTCTTGACATCGACCCCTCCACCATCACATGGCAGAGAGGTGGGTGCTGGTGGCCGGATGGGGAGGGTGACACGTCCTCCAGCGGGCGTCCCTCAGTTGATTTCACAAATGCACGATTGTATTTCTTCCACTGTCTTCCCAGCTTGCATTGCACAATCGCTCCATTAACTCAGTCACTGTTGTTTGACCAGCCTTTCTCATCCTCATCTCCTAGTTGGGAGAAATAACTGTGCCCTTAGCTCATCCCAATCACTCCGGCTCTACCAATTTCCCAGGAAAAGTACTTTCTTCCTATCTCTTCTCTGCGCTCTTGTCTTCTGTTAATGGGAGGACTGTCTGTGGCTCCCACTGCCTCTCTACCGGGCAACCCTAATTTTAATTTCTTCCTTTCTCTTCTCTTACCAGCCAGGTCTGAGCCTCTCAGAAATTTCTGTTTTCAGTGAGGAATTTTTTCTCTGAGTATAATGCTTCCAGCCACTGATGAGAATCCTAACACTTGAAATGCGGCATGAACGGACTTTGGCCCTAGCCTCCCTGTTTCCCTCTTTGCTGTGACATCTCCTCTCCACTGCCACCCCACCCTACTGTCTGCAAGGGTGGGATGTGGGTGGGGTGGGCAGGAAGGCACCGAATGTGGAGTCAGGAGCCTTGAGCAGATGTCTCCCTCGCCACTAACTTAACTGCGTGACCCTGAGCAAAGCACGGAGAAGGCAAGGGCACCCCACTCCAGTACTCTTGCCTGGAAAATCCCATGGACGGAGGAGCCTGGTGGGCTGCAGTCCATGGGGTCACTAAGAGTCGGACACGACTGAGCGACTTTACTTTCACTTTTCACTTTCATGCATTGGAGAAGGAAATGGCAACCCACTCCAGTGTTCTTGCCTGGAGAATCCCAGGGACGGGGGACCCTGGTGGGCTGCCGTCTATGGGGTCGCACGACTGAAGCGACTTAGCAGCAGCAGGGCAAACCCATGCCTGTTCTGGCAAATGGAAATGGAGTCGATAATACATACTTCCAGGCATGTGGTAACAGCACTTGATAAAACCTATAGAAGAGTCAAATAGTGTGTATTCCTGATCCTTCCTTTGTTTTTCTTCTCAGAACTCCCCTCTCACCACCTTTCTCCATTTCTACACACTTTTTTTTTTAATTGAAGGATAATTGCTTTACAGAATTTTGTTATTTTCTGTCAAACCTTAACATGCATCAGACATAGGTATGCATATCTTCTCTCCTTTTTGAACCTCCCTTGCATCTCCCCCATCCCACCCCTCTAGGTTGGTACAGAGCCCCTGTTTGAGTTTCCTAAGACATACAGCAGGAGAGGGTGAGATGTATGGAGAGAGTAACATGGAAACATATTATATGTAAAATAGATAGCCAACAGGAATTTGCTGTATGTCACATTTTTTGTTTAATTATGAGTAGATGCTTGATTTATTGCAGTTACCTTTTAATAGATTTTCTTGCTTCCATTTCCAACCCCTGCCCCCCACCCCCACCTCCGCCCCACAACTCGGTGATTTTGTAGTAGAGGGGGAGGTGTCCTGTCACCCCCTTTCTGAGAGCCTCCATCCTGGGTGGTTGGTGCTGCACCCCACGGCCTGGCCTTCAGGAACACTGCCATGTGGCCAGCCCCATGCACACCTTTGCTTCCTGTTTGCCTCGTCCCTCTGCCCCGCCCCCCGCTGGCCCATCCCGCCCCATCTCCCATCTTGCCTTCCGGGACACAGCTCAGGACCACCCCACCTGCATGAAGCTCAACTCCCAGGAATCCATTCAACCTGTTCACTACAAAATTTAGTGAGATGGAAAAGCAAAGACTAGAGAACCCATCTTGTCTCTGTCATTTATGAGCTGTGTAACTCTGGACAAGTGAATTACTCGCTTTCCTCATCTGTAAATGAGTCATAATAGCAGCCTTTCCCTTGGGCGGCTGTAGTGGGACATGAGAGTACTTTCCAACCCTGAAGCACCATCCAGATGGTCATTATGGTAATAGTCGTATGAGGTACTTTTTCTGTGTGTCTCTGTCTCCCAGACTCCTAACAGAGAGTAAAATCTCTTCAGAAACTTCTAAATGTTTTTTAAAATTATCAAAGTAGTAACATTATACAGATTTTTTTGTTAGTTTAGTTCAGTTGCTCAGTCGTGTCCAACTCTTTGCAACCCCATGAATCGCAGCACACCAGGCCTCGCTGTCCATCACCAACTCCTGGAGTTCACTCAGACTCACGTCCATCGAGTCAGTGATGCCATCCAGCCATCTCATCCTCTGTCGTCCCCTTCTCCTCCTGCCCCCAATCCTTCCCAGCATCAGAGTCTTTCCAATGAGTCAACTCTTCACATGAGGTGGCCAAAGTACTGGAGTTTCAGCTTTAGCATCATTCCTTCCAAAGAAATCCCAGGACTCATCTCGTTTAGAATGGACTAGTTGGATCATACAGATTTTGCTGCTGCTACTGCTAAGTCGCTTCAGTCGTGTCTGACTCTGTGCGACCCCATAGATGGCAGCCCATCAGGCTCCATCATCCCTGGGATTCTCCAGGCAAGAACACTGGAGTGGGTTGCCATTTCCTTCTCCAATGCATAAAAGTGAAAAGTGAAAGTGAAGTCACTCAGTTGTGTCCGACTCTTAGCAACCCCATGGACTGCAGCCTACCAGGCTCCTCCGTCCATGGGATTTTCCAGACAAGAGTACTGGAGTGGGGTGCCATTGCCTTCTCTGCATCTCTAAAAAAAACCAGAAACATCTAACTGTGCAAATAAAACTACTATTCATAGTTTTTCTGTGCACCTACATTTTGTGTATAATTAAAGCTATAGAATTTGTACCCTACTAGTTTCATTTATATCATAATAAGATATCATTTATATCATGTTCCATTTTGTTAGTGACTGTTATGGTCATTTTAAATGGTTCCAGAAGTCTTCTGTGAATGAACTACAACCTCCTTAAACATATACCTGTTACTGAACAGACCAACATCATTTTTATTTTATTTATTTATCTTTTTGGCTGCTCTGTGGGGCATATGGGATCTTAGTTCCCCAACCAGAGTTTGAACCCACACTCCCTGTGGTGGAACTACACAGCCTTAACCACTGGACTGCCAAGGAAGTCCCACCATCATCGTTTTTAATTCCTGGTATGAATATGCTTAGCATTTTATTGGTAATCTACTGGAAGGATTAATTATTCCAACACCATTGTATTCAAAAGGCATAGTCAACTTTTTCAAGGTATTTGTGAATTCGTTTTATTCCTTAAAAGATATTTGGAGGTGTACTTACAAATGAAAAATTATGCAGGTGGAAATCAGTGTATTTGAAACCTAGCATGGGGATATGCTAAAAAGAAATCTTACACGAGGGACAGTCTTCCACATCTGCGTTGTGGCTCCAGCAGAGGCAGCCATCAGAAATAGGGCTGTGTTCTTGTTCTTTCTCTCTGAGAAGCATGAAAACACTGACGTATACTGTGGTTGTGAATCATTTCTCATGGAGATGACATTAAAAAATTAGTCGCGATAAATGTTAGAATGGCATTATTGTTTAGGGCACTAAAGTGACAAAAACATCATTGCCACCTGGGTCCGAGGAGTTCAGAATGACATTTTACAGCTAGTTTGGCTCTTCCTCCCATGGATTAATATGAGAAAAAGGACTCTCCCATCACGTAGATTGAGGCCATTTAATAATTGGACTTAGAGCTTAAAAGAGTATAACCTTTATGATGAGATTAGATGCTTTTCTAATTTGATAACTAGAAAGGAGACATTCAGGGACCACATGAGGCTAAAAACCTCCTCTCACACCATATGGATGTTGGACATTTAGTGGTCACTTCTTTCCTTTCATCCTATGTAAGAAATATGACTCTTGCTGGTTTTATCCTATGCCTCCTATCAGAAGCTTGAAGGCCTCATAATGCCTGGTGACGGGGAGGAAGTGGGAGCTGATAGACTTTTATAGAAACACTGATATAAGCAGAAGAGACAGTGGACATTGGGTCATTTTATTGTTCCCTGGGATGTGAATCCCTGCCTTTCTGAGCATTGGGTCCTCCAGGGGCTCAAGGGCTGTTAGACAAAGGACTCAAAGCCTCGATCTCCAGGAAACTGATATCCAGTTACTGGTTCCCAGCACTGCCCTGCAACTTTGTAGGGAATCAGTATCGTTCTTCTGCTGAATCCAAAATAATGGGCCTGCCCCTTATGTCCTACGTTGTACCACCCAGTGCCTGAACCATAGCTGGTTGTTAATGAGCCTCAGGACACAGCAGTGTAGTCCTAAAGGGACCGTCTAGGGCAAAGAGTGAAAAGACAGATCTCTTCTCTCTGCAGGAGCTCTTCACCTTCTCCACACCTACCTGCACTCTCCATCTCTCCCTTTGGCCAGCGAGTGCCTTCCATCAGAGAATGATGTCTTGTTTGTCTTTGTATCCCTGTACAGCTGGCACAGAATCTGTCACAAAATTGACCCTAAGTAAAAATCTCTGAAGTGAATAAACATGTTTCTCACTCTATCTTTAGCTCTATCTTACAGCTAAAGACTTAGAGTCAAGGAATTCTGTATTACTAGTGTTACTTTCTGCTTTCCAGATGGCTCAGTGGTAAAGAACGCACCTGCCAAGCAGGAGATACGGGTTCAGTCCCTGGTTTGGGAAGATCCCTTAAAGAGGGAAATAGCAACCCACTCCAGTATTCTTGTCTAGGAAATCCCATGGACAGAGGAGCCTGGTGGGCTACAGTCCATGGGGTCACAAAAAGAGTCGGACACGACTTGACTTAGCGACTGAACAACAAAGCGTTACTTTCTAGTATGCATCTTTCTTGTGTATCAGAATTTAATCTTCACATTTCTTGTCTTATGTATCACTGTCATTTCGCTTGTGTCTTTCCACGGACATCCAAAGCTTGATGGACTGTGAGATGTCCTGCTCTACTAGGGCCAGGCCAAACACAGCGGGGGGGCAGGGTGGTGGTTCTGGTTCCCACTGATTATAGCTGATCTTGTTAACTTAGTTTTTTTTCTTTTTCTTTTCTTGGCTTGTGTTCTCTTTGCTAAATAAATCCAGCTGAATTTCCAATAAAAAAGATCACGTTGTGTATGCTTCGCATGAGAGTAGGAAATCCTTTTACTTTATATGATTCTGCACCATTGGTCTTGGGAATAAGTACTAGCTAATGGAATATGGCAGAGAAGCCAATGGCACCCCACTCCAGTACTCTTGCCTGGAAAATCCCATGGACAGAGGAGCCTGGTGGGCTGCCGTCTATGGGGTCGCACAGAGTCGGACACGACTGAGCGACTTCACTTTCACGCATTGGAGAAGGCAATAGCAACCCACTCCAGTGTTCTTGCCTGGAGAATCCCAGGGACGGGGGAGCCTGATGGGCTGCCATCTATGGGGTCGCACAGAGTTGGACACGACTGAGCGACTTCACTTTCACGCGTTGGAGAAGGCAATGGCAACCCACTCCAGTGTTCTTGCCTGGAGAATCCCAGGGACGGGGGAGCCTGGTGGGCTGCCGTCTATGGGGTCGCACAGAGTTGGACACGACTGAAGCGCCTTAGCAGCAGCAGCAGCAGCGGCAGCAGTGGCGATATGGAGAGGCATTCCTTTCTGCCTATAGGACTCTGTGCCTTAAAGTCATAGAGAGATTTCCTTGTGCTTGGTGACTGTTGCTTGGATATCCGTATGGGCCTGTGGTAATGAGTGTGTATGTATGAATGTGTGAGAGAGAGGAGGATTGTACATAGAGAAAGAGCCGACACGTAACAAGTCAGGGAACAATGGAGGCAGACAAGGTGAGCAGGTCCGCTCCTGCTTTGTGTACGAAAGGAAACGTTCACATTGTTTATCCCGCAGATGATATTAGTCCCCAGATATGCGATTCCCATCACCGTTTTTGTCAGCGCCGTATTAAACATTTAGTAAGTTGGATCTAAGTTGTCAGTGTGGACCGCCTGCTCTTTGATGCCATATGAATTATTAATGAAGTCTGTGTCCTTCTTTCTTTGATTCCTGGCATTGTACATTTGGTTTTCACAAAACAAAGTGTGAATCAGTGCCATTCAGACAAGCCAGTGAAAAATGTAAAGAGAATTGATACTTACTCTCACCATCATTGACTTCTCCCCCTAAATTCTACTTTATTTATTTTAGAGGGTTTTTTTTTTTCCTGGTGGTAAAATATAAAATTATCATTTTAATTATTCATAAGTGTGGTATTCATGGCATTAAGTGTACAATATATAGTCATACCATCAATACTAACTATACCCAAAATCTTTTTATCATCCTCAATAAAAACTCATTTCCTAAATAATAACTCCCCACCTCCCCTCAGCCCCTGTTCATCACCATTCTGTTCTGTCTCTATAAATAATTTGCCTGTTCTAAGAGCCCCGTACAAGTGGAATCATACTGTATCCGGTTTATTTCATTTTTCATGATATTTTCCATGTTCATCCATGTTGTTGCATGAGGTATCAAATATTCACTCATTTTATGGCTGTGTAGCATTCCATTGTCCATCTATACTGCATCTGTACTGCATGGTATGAGTGGATAAAACTGGATCAAATTTAATGGATAAAATTGGTTTATTCATTCATCTGTCAGTGGATACTTCTTGGCTGTTGTGAATAAATGCTGCTATGATCATGGGTGTGCAATACCTGCTTCCAGTTCTGTTGGAAGTGGTGGGTCATATGGTCACGTAGTGTTTACCTTTAGAGGGACTTAATTGTCTTCTTGGGCCTCATGCTTCATTGTGAAAAAAAAAAAAGGACACTGCTTCAGAAATGCTTTTCCTTACTGCCTGGTAAAAATGGCACGCCACCCCGACCCCTGCCCCAACACAGGCTCTCCTGTCCCCTCCTTTATTTCCTTAAGCTGGTTGATCACTAGTTTCTTTGACCCCTTTCTGTGTCCTCGCATGAGATCATCTGCTCAAGAAGTCAAACCATGTTTTTTGCTCTCCACTGCCTCCCCAGCATCCAGAACCACTCCAGATACACACTGGACAGCCAGTTCCTACTTGCTGATCCTCTGTTCTCTTTCAGTTGTGGATACCAATGACCGATTTCTACGGAAAATAACCATTGGGCAGGCGAACACAGAGAAGGGCTGTTCCCGGCAGGTAAGGTAGCGCCCTCTCTAGGGACGGCTCTGCTCTTGCATTTTCCCTGCCCCAGAGCTGGTTCTCTGCTTTTCTCTTCTCATTCCTGCACCTGCAGGGGCCAGTGGGTCCCCCCACATGTTTCCAGTCCCTCAGCAAGACTGGGAAAGGATCAGGAGGCGGAAGCTCTTGAATATTATCCCACCACCCTTTTCCTGTGTGATTTTAGTTGTATTTCTGCTAGGAGCCATTCAGGGTATCCCTTGAATATACTTTCTAATATGTTTTATTGTCAGTCTATCCAGTTAGTTGCATAACAACTGAAAAATGAAAGTCTCGGACGTATTATTCATGTTTCATAAACCAAAGAATAAACACCCAGTTATTTGGCTTAATAGCCTGAGAAGTTGTTAAGAATAATGTCCTATTATCCAAACCCAGAAAATGTGGAAGATAAATTACAACGTTCATCCTCATTTTAATAGGACTCTGGTGTGAAGCAGTGGTGCTTAGGGAATGTAAATTCATTCCATGATTTTTCATCCAGGCACAGCAGGCCTCTAAATTATTATTTTTTGTAGTAAACTTTATACCTTAAGATAGCTTTAGATTCATGGCTTTTGCATTAAGTTGCACACTTTCTGTGCTTATTTTTGTACTTTATCTTGGCAGTAGAGAGATGCAAGATAAACAATGGCTGTGGTCTGATGCTCACTTGGTTCCTTGTGTTGGTAGGCCCGTTACATGCATGATGAGCACATTTAGTTTGTAAATCTAGTTTGCAAATGAGAAAAGTTGGCATATTGCGTTAGGTAACTTGTCCAAGGTTGTATTCTATATTGCTTTAAGCATACATATTTTTAAATTATAAAAGACTATATTTAAGAACTTTAATTTTTTTTAACCTTTAAAGCTATTTTAACTTAAAAAAGTAGATCTAGATCATCATTTTTTAATAGCTATATAACATCACATTTTGTAGATGTACCATAACTGGATTCAACCAGTTCACTCTTAATGTAACTTAGGGTGTTGGGCTAAAATAAACAAGCTGTAACATACATGTACACGTATGTTACAGCTTATTTATTTTATCCCAACATAAAATACATAACCCCTTCATGGATCGTGGTGAAGGGCCGTGTGTAACAATGAAACTATGAGCCATACCATGCAGGGCCACCCAAGATGGATAGGTCATAGTGAAGAGTTCTGATAAAACGTGGTCCCCTGGAGAGGGGAATGGCAAACCACTCCAATATTCTTGCCATGAGAACCTCATAAACAGTATGAAAAAAGCAAAGAGATATGACACTGGAAGATGAGCCCCACAGGTCAAAAGGTGTCAGTATGCTACTAGAGAAGAGCAGAGGGCAATTACAAATAGCTCCTGAAAAAATGAAGTGGCTGGGCCAAAGTGGAAACAGCACTCAGTCGTGGGTGTGTCTGGTGGTGAAAGTAAAGCCTGGTGTTGTAAAGATCAATACTGTATAGGAACCTGGAATGTTAGGTCCATGAATCAAGGTAAATTGAAAGTGGTCAAGCAGGAGGTGGCAAGAGTGAACATTGACATCTTAGGAATCAGTTAACTAAAATGGACAGGAATGGGTGAATTAAGATGACCATTATATCTACTACTGTTGTGTCATCTCTTGTACAACATAATATCATTAAGGCCAGGATCTTGAGGATGTTGTTTGACAGCCTGTTGTTTTGTAGTTACTTTGTGTATTGTACTTACTGCACTTCTTACATTAAGATCAGATCTACTATTAGTAAGTACTAAGGGTATATTCCCTGGAAGGAATGATTCTGAAGCTGATGCTCCAATACTTTGGCCACCTGATGTGTTGACTCATTGGAAAAGACCTTGATTTTGGCTAGAGGAGAAGGGGTGAGAGAGGATGAGATGTTTAGATAGCATCACTGAGTCAATGGATATGAATCTGAGCAAACTCCGGGAGATGGTGAGGGACGGGAAGCCTGCTGGGCTGCAGTCCATGGGGTCACAAAGAGTCAGACGTGACTTAGTGACTGAACAACAACAACATACACACATTTTTGTGTAATCCTGCCTGACGATATCCTTATGACAAATTCCCAGATCCATAACTGCAGAATCAGAGGATACAGATTTAAATGTTGGTGTGCATTTCCCCATCACATTCCAGGAAAGCTATGTCAATTCATGTCCTTGCCAACATGGCTTTTTGTCTTTTGTGTAAACATGTGATATGCAATAAGGATATCTCATTTATACCTTAATGTGATTTGGAAATATTTTATTTGCAAAACAGAAACAAGTAGCCCTCTAATAGCTACACTATTTGGGCATAAAATGAGTATTCTTATGTTGATCCTTGCTTCGTTTTTGATAGTGCTTGAGATACAAAATTCTCAAATTGTAACAATTACAAATGAAGAACCTATAGGAGTGTTATATATTCCTCTTATTACTTACACAGTTCATATTTTAAGGATATTTTGAACCTTGGTTTTTGTACAGAAAGTCTCATTATTTTTAGTCTTTTTTCATATGCACTGTTTTTAATAGAATGGAGGTATAGAAAATCCTAAATTTCATACAATGAAAAGCCACTTATGTTTGGAATGGCTTATATTGAGAATGTAATAATTGAGTATAGATGCATTTGACTCTCAGGTAATATGTTTTCACTAAATCAACGACTACTGAAATCTCAACCAGGAAGTAGCCAGAAAGCTCCTTCTTTCCTTCATTTCCTCTTCTGTTGGTGCCCAAAATGGACCAATAAAATATCTCCTGAGGTGATCCTGCCAGGGTGCAGCTATTTTCTATGTAAGACTGAACTTGTCTGGCTCCCACACCCCTGGGGACAGAGGATAATGAAGTGGTTTTGTCCAGTGGCTGAATTAGGAGGAGGAAGAGGGCAATTGTTCCTTGTGTTCTTGTTGGCTTGTGTCCAGAGTGGAATCAGAGCCAGGAGAGGGAATAGGAAGGCCCAGGGGCATTTCTCAGAAAGTAGCCACTCTCCACGTTTGTGGCTGAACGGTTCACCATCTGAGGTGGACAGCCAGAATGGATTCCACGTCACCTCATGACTGGGGAGTGGGCGTGGAGAACACAAATTGGGGGCCTCCTCACTGCTGTGCCAAGCTCTAAGTCTACAAAACTGGCTTCAGACCATCTTCTTTCACAGTTTGCTGCTCATCTCTTAATGGGGCAAACACATGCAGCCCCCTCGACACACAGAAGTAACAGAGAGGGTAGCTGGCGAACTCTTTCTTTATTTTGCCAACACGTATTGAATCCTGCTTCATTTCACACTCAGTCCCCCAAGCTGGGGACTCAGGAACAAACCCTCCCCAAATGGTCCCTGTCTTTGTGGCACTACGGTTCTGCAGTGGAGATCTGCATCCATCAGACCATCACATTAACAATTACAAGTCTGAGACGTGCTTCAAAAGCACATCTCGTAGTGCCGCTAGCTGGTGTTATGGAGGGGCCTGGCCATGCCCTGTTCTGCTCAGCAGAGCAAATAAAGAGCACTAAGCCCAGGACTGTGCAATTGCTGGAAATTTGTGCATCTGAGAACGGCCTATCGAGGGTTGAACCCCAGGCCTGCAAGACCTGAGTGCTGCAATATAGCGCTGCATGGAAACGGTCCGCTGACCAGGACCTCGGCTTCTGTTGTTTCAGGCGCAGTTTGACATCGCCGTGGCCAGTGAGATCATGGCAGTGCTGGCCCTGACCGACAGCCTATCGGACATGAAGGAGCGGCTGGGAAGAATGGTGGTGGCCAGTGACAAAAATGGACAGCCTGTGACAGCAGACCACTTGGTATGTCCATCTCAGAAGCTCCAGAGAGCTCAAGGTCCCTGACCTTCCCAACCCAGGGACCAAACCTGGGTCTCCCGAATTGCAGGCAAATTCATGACTGTCTGAGCCACCAGGAGCCACATGTAATCAGGAGAATGAGAGTCTTCTTCATGTCACTGGGTATAATGGGAATTTCTGTTCACACCTTTTCCTACTAAAGGTCCCGATTATCCTACAACTTAATGTGGTACTCACGGGCATTTGTAACGTGCTTATTATTCCTGGCTGCAATCAGAGTACCTGAAGTCCATTTCATGTGCTTTTCACTACTCTTTCCAATCCTGATTTCTGCTCTGCCTGGAGTGGAAGCCTGTGGCTTTTTTTTTAAAGGTAATCTTTGCCTGCTTTAAATTGAGGGCAAATCACCATTCCAAGGAATAAGAAGCAACTCCACATTCATGAAAGGGAAGATTAAGTTAAAGAGGCACATTTTTGACTCCAGCCTGCTCCGTGGGCACGCTGGCATGTTTAATTTTGTACCTTTGACTTGGGTTTCAGCTTATTTAAAAACAGATCTCCCCCGACCCATTCTTACTCATGTAGCTTTCTTTTGCGTGGAATGATGCTTTCTTACAAAACATTCATAGTAGCCAGGCACACCACCAGCTTGCTTAGTGCTGATTGTCATTTGCACACTAATCTTTTTCTCCTCTTCCCTTTAATAGCCACCTTTGCTGTTCACTCCCCGCCCACGCCCCTCATCAGCAATGTAGCTATTTCATCTGCTCATACATGTTTATAAGCACACAACACTTGGTACAACATAGACAGCCATTGCTCTAAATTTAAGCTTACTTTCCCATGTATTTAGTCATGCACCATAATGGAATCTTAAATAAACACTGATGAGAAGCTATCTTATTAATTCCAAGGGCTTGGGGTGTAATTTTAAACCTTTGCCAAAATGTCTCGATTACCTTTTGGCTTCTTTTTGAAGAGGTGAATCTGACTGACTCATAAGTCTTGTAAAGTAGGTTAAATAGATATATTTATATCGGCTGCTCATGGAATGCTTAGTATAAAGCTAAAAGAGAAAATCCAAATGCAGTTTGCTGTAAAGATATTGCTTTTTAAAAATTATCAAATCTCAACATTTCTCTCTAGAATAGTATATTATAGTTTCTGTATAAATATTTCCTCTGTATCCTCCTAATATTAGGTATCAGTAATACATCAGGAGTACTTTGAAAGGGCTTAATCCACAAATATTTCCCTGAACTTTTTTTTGCTTTGTGATGAAACTCTTGGATCTGGAACAAAAAAACTCAGAGTTGACTCTTTGGTGTTTCTTGCTTGCGAAATGTACCTAATTTCTTCATATACCTGTAATAGGTAGGTTACAGTTCTTGCAACATTTATTTTGTCCAATAAAGTAGAAAGTAAATTTGATTTTTAAAGACATTTCAGTGATTCCATATTATAAAAGTACAAAAATAGAAATTGGTTATATAAGAGAAACATTTAATATTGTTGATGATAGAGGTAGAGAGAAAGTAATAAACAAATCCTTAGATTCTACTGCCTGATCTGTCAGGATTTGTTGCAGGCCACCTTCATTTTTTCAAGGCTACATTCACATGCATTTGCTCATAATATGACCTTCTAATTATTTGACTAGTTTGTTGAAAGATCATTCCCCAGGGTCTTTAGAAAAGGTGGAAAGAAATTTTTTTTTTTTTTAAATGCTTTCCCAGGACTTCCCTGGTGGTCCAGTGGCCAAGACATCACACTCTCAATGCAGGGAGTCTGGGTTTGGTCCCTGGTCAAGGAACTAGATCCTACATGCTGCAAGTAAGACCCAGCCCAGCCAAATAAACAAATAGAACAGTATTTTTTTTTAAATTCCCTTTGTGGCCTGCTTTAGCACACTTTCCCCAGTAGTTCTTAGACTTCATCCCTGCTTTGTCTCTTGCTTGTCCTGTTCTTTTCCAGGAATGCAATAGGGAGCTGCAAGAGAGCCTAATTCAAGCTTCATAGGATTGAAAGGAAGCAACCACAGCCACAAGTGGCTTCAGCTTCATTCTAGGCAGATGTAGAGTGAGAGACAGAAAATAAGATGCCTTTCCAGTGTCCTGAGTACCTTCTGCATCTGTGGGCTGAGATGCAAGAGAGAACAGAAACCAGCATGGGTGCCTTTAGACACACCCCCTTCTCTCTACAGTCCCTTTCTGTAACCAGCCTTGTTTTCATTCTTCATCTTATTTCTCAGGGCAATAGTGTAATCTCTGGTGATGAAAAGTAACGTGCATAATTGCCAGAAAAAAACTTAGGTGAATTGAAAGATATGGTAAGCCCCTTATTTCAATCAAGGAAGGTCTTGAGAAAAAATGCAATGACTACTGCTTCCCCATCACATCCTAGAAGGGTTGGCATCCATTCAGGTGAGGTGAGAGCGCTGTCTTACCTATAGCTCAGAGTTGATGGCCGCCAGTGGGGTTACCCGTGCATGAGGCAGGCTGGTGAGAAGCGGCTGAGGATTCACCCTCATGTGAATGATCTTTTGTCGATAATCTAAATAAGTGTATTTTTTTCCTCCCTTTTCTTTAGGGGGTGACAGGTGCTTTGACTGTTCTGATGAAAGATGCGATAAAACCAAATCTGATGCAGACCCTAGAAGTAAGTGATTTTGTTTTCATAGAAAGTATTGACAGAGTTGCACTAAATAGACTGCTTTTGCATCTCTACATGTGAGCATTTCCAGCCCTTCTGAGCGTATGAGGAGCATCAGAATAACTGGTTGGTCATCCGGAAAGAAAAAGGTTCTTGATATGATTCCTGTCTTAGCTAATGAAATACTAATTGACCAGAGTAGAAACTTAGAAACTCAATAAATGTCTGTCTTACATCTCAGCAACTTGTGTAGCCGTGGGTTAACCACATGCAGTGTAGACGGGAAATACCCGTTTGCGGCAGTTCTGTCCAGTATGGTACCTATGGTCCCCTCGTGGTTATTTCAGTCTGAATTAGTCTAAGTTTAAAATTCTGTTGTGCAGTCATACTAGTTAACATTTCTATTTATTTTTATCAGCTACATTTTAAGTGCTCTATAGCCACATGTGGATGGTGGTTATCATATTGGACAGAGCAGATAGAGAATATTTTGAGCACTGCAGAAAGTTCTTGTGGATAATGAATGCTCTTTTAGATCTCTGGTCAGCAAGGAACAATTGAAGCATCAATCTTATGAAATGGTTGAAAAGTCCATTATGGAGAATATTCATAGCTTTGTCATCATAGAAACCAAGATAGTTCCTGTTATTACTTTGCTAAGTGATCTGTATATAAAATAAAATATTGAACTCAGGATAGATATTTTTATGTCTTTGGGTTAGTGACAGAATTTCTTAGACAAAGTGTTAACTCAGTATACTGTGTCATATAAGTTGAGTGTGTGAAACTGTGCTTGAATGTCCAACAATGATGTTCTAAGAATTTTTATATCTATTTAAACCACATCCTGGGAGCTCAAAAACCAGGGCTCTAATACTTCATGCTGCTTTAGTGATGAATCTGCTGTGTGGCCTTTAATTTTAATCTAATTAAAATTAAATGCCTCCGATCTAGTCCCTAGCATCATTATCCCAGGAATAGCAGTGTGTTGATGCTAATCCAGCCACACCCTGTCACCTGTTGACCTGGAGACTGGTGTCCAGTGCTTCTTAAAGAGATGGCCAGGATGAGAGTTGCAGGGCACAGAGGAGTGAAGCCTACTGCCTACCCAGGGGTGGAGCCTGTGGCCTTGTCTCTTTAAATTTTCCTCACTAGCTCCACTCACTTACTACAGGCGCTACACCCTATAACTCCCAAGGCTAGGAGGTGATGGAGACATTAAGATCTTAAACAGTGTTTTCTTCAGAGTACTTAAAAGGTTTCTCTGCATAGAAGTGAGAACTGTAGATGGACAGACAGATGGCGATCTGGACCATAAACATACATGTCTTCATTTCCATAAACACGGATCCCAGCATTATTTCAGATATTTTCACTCTTCGCGATGAGTTTTCTTTCACTGCCTTTCTTCCTGCTTTTGTTCATTTTTCTCAGCTTTGAAACATCACTCACAGCCCATCCTGGTTCATGGGAACTTTCCACGGCCCCACCCCCTGCATCGCTCCCTGCCTCGCCCCATGTCAATGGAAGGGCAGCCTGTATTTTCACAGGTGGAGCCAAGGCTTCATACACACAGACCTCAGTGGCCCTGCCTGGCTCCGAATAAAACCTGAACATTTTACTGAACGTGCATACTTTTTTTAGATAGGACTATGGTCTCTTGTGTTTGACAAAAGTGTGGAAATGAAAGTAAAAGAAATGTCATTTCATGACAAATTTTGTTTAAATCATTAAAATTAAAGTTTTTGAGAATTCCCTTTTTTCTTTTGTCTTTTTAGTAATTCTGAAATTTTACTATGAGTGAAATTTTTCTTTCATTGTCTTAATAGTTACCAGATTTTTAATAGGTAAGATAAACAATGAGAAAGATAAAATTTTCAAAAATCAAAAGATTATTACTGTAAATATAAAAATGGCCAGTAATAATATGTACTTGCCCTGCCATGATTCCCACAACTCAATTATTGTGCTGATTTTATGATTATATTTTTCTTGAATTAGTTGATTTCTTAATGGGGAAAAAACATTTAAACAAGCTTATTAGCCCATCAGAGTTTAATTCCATTCTTTTTAAAAGTATATGCAGAATACTATGACATAAGGTTTATTTCATGGTCACTGAGGCAGCTAACACAGTGGCTTATCAAAATTTATAATAGGAAATAACTGGGTCTCAGCTTTTTTTTTAACTTTTTATTTTGTATTGGGATGTAGCTGATTAACAATGTTGAAATAGTTTCAGGTAAACAGCAAAGGGACTCAGCCATACATATACACCTATCCATTCTCCCCTAAACTCCCGTCCGGCAAGACTGCTGCATAATATTGAGCAGAGTTCCATGTGCTATACAGTAGGTCCTTGTTGGGTATCCGTTTTAAATATAGCAGCGTGTTCATGTCCATCCCAAACTCCTTCACCGTCCCTTCCCCCACATCCTTCCTCCCAGCAACCATAAATTCATTCTGTGGGTCTCTTGTGTTTTGTACATAAATTCATTTGCATCCTCTCTTTTTCGATTCCTCACATAAGGGATCTCATAGTATATTTCTTCTCTGTCTGACTTCACTTAGTTTGATAATCTCAAGATCCACCCACATTGCTATGAATGGCATTATTTCATTCTTTTTAATGGCCTAGTGATATTCCATTGTGTATATGTACCATATGTGCTGTGCATTCCTTTGTTGATGGGCATTTAGTGCTGCAGTGAACTCTGGGGTGCACGTATCATTTCAGATCTTGTTTTTCTCCAGATATATGCCCAGTAGAGGGATTGCAGGGTCATAGCTTTATAAGATGTGTTCTTCTGCTTCCACAGGGGACGCCTGTATTTGTGCATGCTGGCCCCTTTGCCAACATCGCTCATGGCAACTCTTCAGTGTTGGCTGATAAAATTGCCCTGAAACTGGTTGGTGAAGGAGGATTTGTGGGTAAGTCACTTCTTTTCAACTTAGTTGTTGCCAGAATATGAAAGAAATCTAACAAATGATGACTGGAACAGAGTGAAATGCATTCTGAATGAGATATATTCTTGTATGTCCACCTTTCAGAGATGACCTCAGTCCTGGAAAAGCCCTAGTGTCTGGTCTGCGCTAGTGGTGTGCCATTGTGGTTGAACCATAGATTTCGATGCCAGGTGCATGTAGCTTAGAATATAAGCTCCCACACTTGCTGGTTATGTGACCTTGAGTACAGTATAGGGACCTCTGAGCCTCAGCTTTCTCATCTGTAAAATGGTGATGACAATATTGTATCAAACCTTCAAGGGTTATTGTGACAACCAAATGAGATTATTTGTTCATTCAGCAAATATTTATTGACAGTCTGCCCCATACAACACGTGTGACTCAGCTGTGGCTATGCAGTAAGAGAAACAGACCTAGTTCTGCCCTCCTGGAGCATACTTTGTGTGTAGTTTAACAGGAGAAAGTGCTCTTTAAATGTCAGCTACTATTAGCAGTAAAAGCACTACTGATTACTTGAAATGAAATCAGTCTGCTCTTCCTGGAATGGAATGTGTGCTTTTGTGGCTTCATGGATGGGAGATGCCCAACCATCAGACTTGAACATTTTTGCTGGTAAGATTTTTTGCTGCTGTGAAGCTCTTTGTGGTTCTTCTTCTCTTTGGCTCTTGTTGGACATTCCAGCCGGAAAGAGGGGGAAACCACCATAGAGTTTGCTCAGTCCTTGCCAGCCCCAGTCCTACCCCTAACACTGAGGCCATGAGGAAACAAAAGACACACAAACAAGGATTCATGAAATTCCACTGTAATTTGACACTGGAGGTGTTACACTGGCAGATTTTCACATGCCAAAAGGTAATTTCCATTCACCATGTGAAAGCCTGTAATCATCGTCCAGCAGTTGCTTCTTTCTCACCAATCATCAGCCTTGTATCAAACTCAGAAGTGAATTATTTTACTAGAAAAGATTCTGCTGGACAAACGAGCTTAGCTCTGCACTTTTATACTTAGCCATTACAAAGTTCATCAGGGTCATTGAGACTGTTTTAAGAATTCCTTATAGACATGCAGTCAGGATCAAATGAGGAATTATATGGTTCATTTCTCAAAGTTCTTATTATACAGCTCTCATGTACTTGCTGCTTCAGTACCGAATCCACTCTGAAAGTGGCTAGATGTACTGTCTAAATGGATTTGCTAGATTGATCACAGCATAATTGTAGAGCTAATGGACAAGGAGATTGCGTAGGGCAGGCTCTGAAAGGTTAGACACTTATGTGAAGTGCAGGTTCCAATGCATCAACTCCACAAATAAAAGAACTTCTTGAAGAAAGCACTCTCTTTTATTCTGATAGGGCTCTGTGCCTCTGTACCAGCCCTTACTGTATAAACACGTATTTATAGAATATGTGTTACTGTGGCAAAGGATCTTTAAAGCTATATGCTGATGATGTACACTGAACACAGTAGCTCTCTGTGTGGCCTTGGAGAAGCTATTAGCATCTTTGGGCGTGTCTCTTGTAGACATTCTCATCTGCAAAATGAGAAGTTGGACCAGACTAGGTGTTGGATCTGGATGGGTAGCTGTGAACCCAGAGTTAGAAGCTGTAGAATCAGAACCCTAACAGTTAATATGACTTGAAGCAATTTCCTTAACTTCTCTAGGACTTAGTGTCCTCCTTTGACAAAAGGAGAATACCTCTGCTGCAGGTTTTAATGAGTAGTAACAAATGAGAAAGTGCTTCGTAAACCTAACGTGCTAAGTCACGTCCAACTCTTTACAACCCTATGGACTGTAGCCAGCCAGGCTCCTCTGTCCATAGGATTCTGCAGACAAGATTACTGGAGTGGGTTGCCATGCCCTCCTCCAGGGGATCTTCCCAACCCAGGATCAAATCCAAAATCTTAAATCTCTTAAATCTTAAATCTCTTAAATCTCCTGCATTGGCAGGCAGGTTCTTTACCACTAACACCACCTGGGAAGCCCCTTGTAAACTGAAGTAACTATGTAAATATCAATAATTATGTGAATTATTTCTATGATCTCTTCTGAAAGGCCAAGTCCTGGAGTTGGAGTATCTTTCTCAACTCCTTTCAAACTGTGTAGTTTTAGGCAAGGTAACCCATGTTTGCCTCAGTTTCCTTATCTATGAAGTAGGGATTTTAATAGGACTTGTCTCATAGGTTTGAAATAAGGATTAAGTGAGTCGACGGATACATTCTGGCATGGTACCTGACACATGGTAAGACTGGATAATTTTTAGTCGCTCCTTACTATTATTTACTCCATTTTTGATACATGACTAATGGAGGTTAAATTTCCTTTATTTAGGTTTTATTTTCAACTGTTTTAAGATGCTTCTAACATAAAATTTATCATTTTAACCATTTTTAAGTGTGCCACTCAGTGAAATACTTTCACATTGTTGTGAAAACCATCACCACCATTCATCTGCAGGACTCTTCATGGTGCAGAACTAAAGCTCTGTACCCATTAAACAGCAGCTCCATGTCTCCAGGGCCTGAAACCACCCTTCTAGTTTCTGTCTCTGCACATGACTATTCTAGATAATTCATATCAGTGTTTTTCTGACTGGCTTATTTCACTTAGCATAATGTCCTCAGTGTTCACTCATGTTGTCATCATTTGTCAGAATTCCCTTACTAATTGATTTAGGCTGAACAGTACTCCATAGTTAGAGAAGGAAATGGCAACCCACTCCAGTGTTCTTGCCTGGAGAATCCCAGGGACGGGGGAGCCTGGTGGGCTGACGTCTATGGGGTTGCACAGAGTCGGACACAACTGAAGCGACCTAGCAGCAGCAGCAGTACTCCATAGTATGTATATACTGCATTTTGTTCACCCATTCATCTGTCAATGGACACTTCATCTGTCAATGGACACCTTTTGGCTGTTTTGAATAATGCTGCTGTTAATATGAGTGTGCAAATATCTCTCTTTATATTATTTTTAACATAAGATCATAGTTCATTATATGTCCCTGGTGCTCAGACAGTAAAGCACCCACCTGCTAATGCAGGAGACATAGAGATGGAGGTCCAATCCCTGGGTCAAGAAGATCCCCTGGAGGAAGGCATGGCAATCCACTCCAGTATTCTTATCTGTAGAATCCCGTGGACAGAGGAGCCTGGCAGGCTATAGTCCATAACGTCGCGCAGCGTTGGACACAACTGAGTGACGTAGCACACAGCACACATGTAGCACTAGTGCCTTATACCAGTATACGCCACAGGACTCAAGATCTACGTTGTTAAACCTTCAGGAAGGTGGTAAATTGATGCTGTGGCTCCATGGAACTCTGGGAGCAAAGTCAGTGTCCTGAACAGAGGGAACAGGGACTATCATCACTCTTTCCCCGTTTCCTGGTCGAGCTTGCTCTGTGGGCTGGTTCTTCCCTTGCACTTGGATAAAATTTGCAGTGTATTACTCTCACTACCAGTTAATATCTGCATGTCCAGTCTCATGAAGATCAAAACCTAATTTGCATTCAAATGGAAGCTTCTCTCCAGCGTAAAAACTGGGTCTGCTTCTAGACCGCGGGGGTGGAGGGTGGCTGCTTCTCTAACCCCCCTTACCTTGCACTTAGGCTGCCTCTGGCCCCTCCAGAATTGAAGCTTGGCCAGTTGATGATACTAGTCTGGCCTCTTCCAAACTCTAGGCAGAAGACTTCTGGGCTATATATTTCCCTTTAAAAAAATTCTACTGCTGGTTCCATACCTGGTCTCTGGGTACCATAGCCCTTGGACATCTGACAACCATCAGTGGGAGTGCAGTTCTATCTCTCACATGACCCTGCCATGGGCTGTTTCTTTTCAGCTCATAGATATTTTCTGGGCCCCCATGGCAGTATCACTGTTGAGCCTTTGCAGTTGTTCTGCTACACCCTCACTCACTGGCTCCAGAAAAGGGGGAGAAGCTGGCAGGCCTGGAGTGAGACCCGCACATCCATAACTTTCTTTGAAGCAATCCTTGCCCAGCTTCTACCCTTGTTCAGTCAGTTCAGTTCAGTTCAGTCGCTCAGTTGTGTCTGACTCTTTGCAACCCCATGAATCACTGCACGCCAGGCCTCCCTGTCCATCACCAACTCCCGGAGTTCACCCAGACTCACGTCCATCGAGTCAGTGATGCCATCCAGCCATCTCATCCTCTGTCGTCCCCCTTTCCTCCTGCCCCTAATCCGTCCCAGGATCAGAGTCTTTTCCAATGAGTCAACTCTTTGCATGAGGTGGCCAAAGTACTGGAGTTTCAGCTTTAGCATCATTCCTTCCAAAGAAATCCCAGGGCTGATCTCCTTCAGAATGGACCGGTTGGATCTCCTTGCAGTCCAAGGGACTCTCAGGAGTCTTCTCCAACACCACAGTTCAAAGGCATCAATTCTTCGGCGCTCAGCTTTCTTCACAGTCCAACTCTCACATCCATACATGACCACAGGAAAAACCATAGCCTTGACTAGACGGACCTTTGTTAGCAAAGTAATGTCTCTGCTTTTGAATATGCTATCTAGGTTGGTCATAACTTTCCTTCCAAGGAGTAAGCGTCTTTTAATTTCATGGCTGCAGTCACCATCTGCAGTGATTTTGGAGCCCCCAAAAATAAAGTCTGACACTGTTTCCACTGTTTCCCCATCTATTTCCCAGGAAGTGATGGGACCGGATGCCATGATCTTCGTTTTCTGAATGTTGAGCTTTAAGCCAACTTTTTCACTCTCCACTTTCCCTTTCATCAAGAGGCTTTTTAGTTCCTCTTCACTTTCTGCCATAAGGGTGGTGTCATCTGCATATCTGAGGTGATTGATATTTCTCCTGGCAATCTTGATTCCAGCTTGTGCTTCTTCCAGCCCAGCATTTCTAAGAATGTACTCTGCATATAAGTTAAACAAGCAGGGTGACAATATACAGCCTTGTTGTAGCCCCTTTGAAAGGTATCTTTTGGACAAAGGGATACAAAATGTATCTTCAAGCAATTCCTTTGCATGTGCTTCTAGGTTTAGCGTCATTCTTTGGCATGTGAGCAGTTGACATGGTTTGGGGACATCACTGAAATGCTAAAGACCCCTGTTTTAACATCCTTCTACTGAAGCTAAATGTAGAAATACAGATTTATTTGAAGTCTGTGAATGAATTTATGTCCATAGAAGTGTGGTTGTGTATAAGAGAGTGTCTCTCTTAAGATACAAAAAAGCTCAAGCTCAAAAGAGAGAGATTGATAACTTGGGTTATATTTTTAAAAATAAATTAGTTATGATAAAAGATACAAGACTGAAAAAGCACTTGACAGATTGGGAGGGGACATTTTCAAAGATAATAGGCAAATGACCGGCATTCAGAATATATAAACCCCCATGGACTACAGACTGATTTAAAAAAGAAAAAGGGAATAATCCAACAGAAAACCCAGCAAAGAATTTTTTTTTTTTTTTAAAGAAAATTCACAGAAAAGCAGCAGTTTGACAGAATTTCTGGTCCAAAGAAAATACATGTAAGTCCTTTGAAAGAATTTATTTTGGTACACATTTATTGAGTTTCCACTCTATGTCAAGTAATACAGGAAGGAAGTGGGAATCAAAGATCATTAAGATATGTCTCTTACCCCCAGTAATTTATAATGTGGGTGTGAGAGGCCCATAAACGGAGTCTGAGAAGTGAGTACAATGGTTATGAGATTTAATACCATATTGATTAACAAGGACCCTTAAGAGATAATGGGTATCTCTCGAGTAAAATTTTCTTCATGTGACTGGTTTTGCTAAGATACATTTAGTCTAGTTTTTTGTTCTGTCCCAGCACTCAGAAGGAAAGGATTGTTTTATCTACTCTAAAATGATTAAGATAATGGAATCAGTATTCCATTTAGACTTAAAACAGAGTGGAGTTTAATTAGTTGCATGAATTCATTAGACCAGAGCAAAAGGCTTCATGACAGTTTAGTGAAAGCGTTAGTTGCTCAGTCATGTCTGACTCTTTTGCAACCCTGTAGACTGTAGCCCACCAGGCTCCTCTGTCCATGGAATTCTGTAAGCAAAGATACTGGAGTGGGTAGCCATTCCCTTCTTCAAGGGATCTTCCTAACCCAAGGTTTGAACCTGGGTCGCCTGCATTGCAGGAGTATTCTTTACTGTCTGAGCCACCAGGGAATTTCTATTTCTTTTAGTCCTTCAGTCAGTACTCCTGTGGGAGTCCCCTTGACTTAACAGTTATTGCTATAAAGGCAAATATTTTTTTGGCATCTAACCCCAATCATGTTATTTCTAAAAAGTGAAAAGAAAGTAAAGGAAAACAGCATTGAGTTTCTAGGTTTTTAGAAATGATCTCATATTTAAACTATTTATAGGGATTTGTTTTCTCCTCTCTTAATTTGGTTTTGATTCCACTTTCGAATGAATACTTTGCCTTCTCTCTGGAATGCAGCGTCCACGTATACAGCTTCATAGCCAGCGGTTGTCAGTTGCCAGTCACAGCCACCCCTCCCATAATTAAATACACAATTATATATAGGAGTATATATACTTTAAAAAAAAAGTCTCCACAATTCTCGTTAGATTTTCGAAGGAGTCTATGACTCGAAAAAGAGTCATTTCGTAGCCTGATGGATGTTGTATGCGGTTTAAATCTACTCACTTTTGTGATTCATGTGAAGGTTTCGTGGCTTTTGATTTTCCAGCTGCATCTGGCAGTTCACAGCCTCGTCCAGACTCCACAAAGTCAAGAAGTCACCTAATTAGTCAGTCTTCTCCTTGCTAGCTGCAGAACAACACGCAGACCCCGGCTGGGCATTCCAGGTGCTTCCGGAGAACATAAGCGTAAACAAACACTGCAGCCCAAGAGGAAGTCTAGACCAGTGCCCAGTTAAATCGGGCACTGGAACTTGGCTGGCCATGAACGTTTCAGGATTAGGATTTAGAGATCAGAACACATAGCTGTGGCATTTCCAAGACAAACTGAGTGGGATTAGGAAACAAAGCCTTGTCAATATTTTCATTATAAATGCTCCCATTCTCTGAGTTGCTCCCAAGCTCCAGACCTGTGCTAAAGCAGTTATGTACGTTCTCACTTAATCCTTAAACAGTTCTGATTTTCCCCGTTTTAAAGCTGATACAACTGAAGCTTACCGAGATTATGAAACATGTCTGCCATCACTCAGCCAGTAAGTGGTGGAGGGTACAACTTTCCTCTCACTCAAACCTGTGTAGATGATCAGCAAGCTCTTCTGCCTATGATGATAGTTTCATCTTTACCTGGTTCCCATCCACTCTCATTAAACCGGTCATCATTTGTTTCAGATGACCGGTCTATAGCAGATGGTCACATTTAAAATGAGTACCAGTATAACTGCTGCTGCTGCTGCTGCTAAGTCACTTCAGTCGTGTCCAACTCTGTGCGACCCCATAGACGGCAGCCCACCAGGCTTCCCAGTCGCTGGGATTCTCCAGGCAAGAACACTGGAGTGGGTTGCCATTTCCTTCTCCAATGCACGAAAGTGAAAAGTGAAAGTGAAATCACTCAGTCGTATCCAACTCCTAGCGACCCCATGGACTGCAGCCTACCAGGCTTCACAGCCCATGGGATTTTCCAGGCAAGAGTGCTGGAGTGGGGCGCCATTGCCTTCTCCCACCAGTATAATTATTCTGATACAGAATAATGTGTGCAAACAGTAGTGGAATAAATTTGGTTGTTTTTTTAATTCTTCTCTTACTACTTTAAAAGATCTTTTCCCTGAATATATTGCTAATTAAAGGTTGTTTTATTGAGTCACATTCTGATCTACTCACTGCTCCCCTCACATGTGTCCGTTGGCAGACATTCTTCCCAATATTTGTGTGTGTGTGTGTGTGTGTGTGCGTGCACTCAATAGTGTCAGACTGTAGCCAGCCAGGCTCCTCTGTCCATGGAGTTCTACAGGCAGGAATACTGGAGTGAGTTGCCATGCCCTTCTCCCAGGGATCTTCCCCACCCAGGGATGGAAGCCACATCTCTTATGTCTCCTGCATTGGCAGGTGGGTTCTTTATCTCAGGCACCACCTGGGAAGCCCTCCCAATATTTATATTCTATGGGCTTCCCTGGTGTCTTAGATGGTAGAGAATCTGCCTGCAATTCAGGAGACCCAGGTTCGATCCCTGGGTCGGGAAGATTCCCTGGAGAAGGGAATGGCTACTCACTCCAGTGTTCTTGCCTGGGAAATCCCATGAACAGAGAAGCCTGGCAGGGTACAGTCCACAGGGTCACAAGGAGTTGGACACAGTTGAGTGACTAACACTTTATATTGTTAGACTGTTTTAAATCTTGCCAACCTAGTGATAGTGAAATGGTAGTTCATTATAGTTGTGAGTATAGATTTATTTATGGGCATATCAATTTGTGAATTGCTTATTTTCTTTGAGGCCATTTACCTCTTTCTTATTCATTTATAATATCCTTTATATGTTCCAAATATGAATATTTTACCATCCTGTGCTACAAATGTATTCTCCCATGTGTGGCTTGTCTTTTTGACGTGTTCGTTATAGCTTTTCCTCTTCCATCCTTTCTGTTTTAGGCCACACTGCATAGCATGTAGGTTCTTAGTTCCCCCAATTATGGGTTGAACCATTTCCCCTACACTGGCAGCCTGGAGCCCTAACTACTGGACCACAAGGAAATTCCATCCATCCGCTTGAGTTTATAAAGATCACCTGTATTGGTTCATAAAATGTTGGTTCTTATACATAAACCTTTAATCATTTCAGAATTCATGGTTGTATACATCATCCCCTTCACATTAGTCATAAAATTTGCAAAACTTTTCTTCCTCTGCAATTCTTTCAGAGGTGCTTGTCAGCTCTGGCTCAAAAAAAAAAAAAAAAAAAAAAGAAAGAGCCAAAAAGTCTCAACAAACCTAAGCCAGCACTCAAGGCCGTGCATGTGCTGGTCAGCTCTTTGCTTTGCAGTCTGCCTCTAGAGCTGCTTTTCAGTGCATTTATCCTGGCACTCTGTGTCCCCAAGAAAGAGGAGCCAAAAGATGGTTTCTCCAACACCGCTTATGACTACAGAGATTAGGGCTTTCTTCTAGAAGAGCTTCAAGTATTATCTCTTACCAACTCTTCATCTTTTGATGGTGAGCTTTACTCAGCAGTGGTACCTGGTCTTTTGTTTTATTCTTTCTAGACTACACTGTGTGGCTTGCAGGGTCTTAGTTCCCCAACCAGAAATTGAACCCCAGGCACTCAGCAGTGCAAGTAGAGAGTCCATTTTTGGGCATTCTCAATACTTGGTCTTTTAGGAGCCTGGTTTCTGTTTGTTTTGGGGATTTTGAATTTGAGATGGGAAAGGCATTAGAAGTCATGCTCTGCACCCCTCACCCCAGTCCCATTTTTCTGCCTCTCCACTAAAAGCGACCACCATCCTGGACTTTGGGAATTGACACTCAGGTTTTTAGTTATTGCTGCTAACTTATATATATTCTTTGGTATATATCAAATATTTGCATAAACTTTTTAAAATTTAGAAGTAAAATATCTTAATTACAGGTCACCAAATTTTGCAGCCTGATCTTCCAATGCTTCAGTGAAATTCAGTTATAATATTAAGTTAGACTAATGGGATCATTTTAATGCCAGTATGGCTTATTGATCGTTTTCTGCTCTCATACTGAAACTCCAGGTAACGGAGGTGATTTTCCTTGGAGCAGCCATACACGTTAGTTTGCAGTCTTCAGCCGCCCGGATTTGAGTTGCTCTCTGCCATGATCTGACTATGACCTTGGGTAGTTTGAGTAAGCCCCCGAATCTTAATTTCTCCTTATCTAACTCAAGGCTTGTTCTCAAGTGCCATAATGCTGGAGAAGCCCAAACTGAACAGTGGACACCAGCTGCTCTTACCACTGTAAGACGCTAAGGATCCTTACTTTTAAGATAAACCTTCTCAAATACTAACGCTTTCTTTTTCAATATTTATTCGGCCGCACCAAGTTTAGCTGTGACATGGGGGCTCCAGTTCCCCTGACCAGGGGTGGGACCTTGGCCCCCTTCATTGGCAGGCAGACTCTGAACCCCTGGACCACCGGGAAAGTCCCTAATGCATTCTTGCAAGTGAGGGATGTCTGTGTTCTGACAATGGAAAACACTCCTGCTTGTTCCCTTCCCAGACAGAGGCGTTCAGGACCAATGTCCATAGAAAGGATCTGAGGGGACGCGATGACTCTAAAGGTTGGAAGAATCCTTCTAGATAGACTTGTTTACAGTGCTGTGTAGTGACCAGGGAGAAAGCAGGATGCCCTGGAATTCTGCACTCACAGGCGTAGACCACGCTCCAGTCCATTTCCTTCTTGACATCTGAAACTCTTGTTTGCTCACTACTGAAATAACAGGAAAAAATATTTTAGGATTTTCAACAATAACGTGGTGGTGTATTTTCTGAAACCTGTTTCATCTGGCAACTGTGAATATACCACCTCTTATGTTATCAGCAGGTATTCAGGTTATTTCCTTTGGTTGTGTTATTATCAACACATATTCTTTCTCCCTGCTGCCTTGCACATCAGGTCCTGTGGACGGGTTCTCACTCTCCAGGCTCCCTCATAACTACATGATTTACTCCCTTGCTTCACTCAGTCTTCGGCTTATGTGTCAGAGAGGCCTTCTGCATGCCTTCCAGCTGAAATCAACCGTCCCGTCGATAGCAGCCCCGGCCCCCCTCGCGAGCACCCCGACCCCCTGTGTTGCTGCCAGGCATGCAGGCATCTGTGAGAGCACTGTCTGTCTCTCCCCTGAAGATAAATCCTTCAGGGCACTGGGATTTGTCCCTTTTGTTCAGTGCTGCATCCTCAGCTTCTGAGTAGATGATCTAACAAATGATTTCCCAGGTCAAAGAACTCCACAGAGGTCAGGAGCAGCCTAAGTTTTCCACCGCAGAAGTAGAACTGAGCAGATGCACCCTAGAGACAGCCCCGGCTCAGATACCAGCCCTGTTTCTTATCAGCTGTGACTTTAACAAGTTACGTAGCTCTGTGTTCTCAAACTCATCCCTTCCTTCTTTTTATACCAAACACTTGACTATCCTGAAGTAAAACTCAGGCACTATAATCTTCTACAGATAATTTCAAAAAATAACGTAATGTGTTAGTTGTGACATAAAAGTATTTTATGATAACATGTTATGTATTTCAATATGTATTTTTTAGTTAATTTTTTTGGCTGTGTTGGGTCTTTGTTGCTGTGTGCAGGCTTTTTCTGGTTGTGGAGAGCTCGGGCTGCTCTCCGGTTGTGAGCTTCTCATTGCTGTGGCTTCTCTTGTTGTGGAGCACTGGCTCTAGGGTGCTTAGACTGAGTAGTTATGGCGCCTGGGCTTAGTTGCCCCGTGGCATGTGGATTCTTCCCAGACCAGGCATTGAATCTGTGTCCCCTGCACTGGCTGATTCTGAACCACTGGACCACCAGGGAAGCCCTTCAGGATGTATTAATTAGAAGAAATATTTCGACTACACTAGAGTGGTCAGATGCTTGCATATACACAGAATTCTTACGCGACCATCACGAGTGCAGAAGGATTAGGTGTGTTTTGGCAAGTCAGATGTCACAAGTGGTTATTGGCACTGATGCAGTTTTCTGCAAAAGTGAGTATCTCGTTGAAAAGTTCCAAAGAAAACAAAGTTAACCTTCTCTCATTTTGCACTCTTGTTTACATTCCTTAAAAATGGGGTACACATTGATAGCTTGGAGTTTTTATGTAAAGCAAACTGGGAGGAGGGCTGTAAGTTCATATAATCATGGTCAGGTTTTCCCAACACAAGAGTGAAGGGACAGTGGACAAATCTTTGTGGGGCTGTCCTGCTCAACGCAGCATCTTCTGTGTCCTGGCCCCACCCACAAGTTAAGGGCTAGCTGTGTGCTGGGCATCGTGCTGGGGGCGTTCTGTATTACATGTATATGTTTAATGTCTTATACGAGCCCTCAACGAAAGTTGTCTCAATACTCTTGTTTTACAGCTGAGGAAACTGGGCATCCCAGCAAGTGAGTAGGTACCCAAAGACAAACTGCTAATGCAAGAGAGGTGAGGGGAGGGATGCAGCAGATTCCAATCCCCAGTCTAGAACTGTAGCTTTTATCACTGTGCTTTACTGCTTCCTAAGTACTCTTACCTGGAAAATCCCATGGACGGCAGAGCCTGGTAGGCTGCAGTCCATGGGGTTGCTAAGAGTAGGACATGACTGAGTGACTTCACTTTCACTTTCACAGGTCTGTTTTCATTCCATATCGTCATCACATAGCCCTGTGCTTATTAGCACATAACTAGCACTGAATAAATGGTTTTTTAAATGAATGATGAATAATCAGATCAGATCAGATCAGCCGCTCAGTCGTGTCTGACTCTTTGCAACCCCATGAATCGCAGCACGCCAGGCCTCCCTGTCCATCACCAACTCCCGGAGTTCACTCAGACTCACGTCCATCGAGTCAGTGATGCCATCCAGCCATCTCATCCTCTGTTGTCCCCTTCTCCTCCTGCCCCTAATCCCTCCCAGCATCAGAGTCTTTTCCAATGAGTCAACTCTTCGCATGAGGTGCCCAAAGTACTGGAGTTTCAGCTTTAGCATCATTCCTTCCAAAGAAATCCCAGGGCTGATCTCCTTCAGAATGGACCGGTTGGATCTCCTTGCAGTCCAAGGGACTCTCGAGTCTTCTCCAACACCACAGTTCAAAAGCATCAATTCTTCGGCGCTCAGCCTTCTTCACAGTCCAACTCTCACATCCATACATGACCACAGGAAAAACCATAGCCTTGACTAGACGAACCTTTGTTGGCAAAGTAATGTCTCTGCTTTTGACTATGCTATCTACGTTGGTCATAACTTTCCTTCCAAGGAGTAAGCGTCTTTAATTTCATGGCTGCAGTCACCATCTACAGTGATTTTGGAGCCCCCAAAAATAAAGTCTGACACTGTTTCCACTGTTTCCCCATCTATTTCCCATGAAGTGATGGGACCAGATGCCATGATCTTCGTTTTCTGAATGTTGAGCTTTAAGCCAACTTTTTCACTCTCCACTTTCACTTTCATCAAGAGGCTTTTGAGTTCCTCTTCACTTTCTGCCATAAGGGTGGTGTCATCTGCATATCTGAGGTTATTGATATTTCTCCTGGCAGTCTTGATTCCAGCTTGTGGTTCTTCCAGTCCAGCGTTGCTCATGATGTACTCTGCATATAAGTTAAATAAGCAGGGTGACAATATACAGCCTTGACGGACTCCTTTTCCTATTTGGAACCAGTCTGTTGTTACATGTCCAGTTCTAACTGTTGCTTCCTGACCTGCATACAGATTTCTCAGGAGGCAGATCAGGTGGTCTGGTATTCCCATCTCTTTCAGAATTTTCCACAGTTTATTGTAATCCACACAGTCAAGGCTTTGGCATAGTCAATAAAGCAGAAATAGATGTTTTTCTGGAACTCTCTTGCTTTCTCCATGATCCAGCAGATGTTGGCAATTTGATCTCTGGTTCCTCTGCCTTTTCTAAAAGCAGCTTGAACATCAGGAAGTTCACGGTTCACATATTGCTTAAGCCTGGCTTGGAGAATTTTGAGCATTGCCTTATTAGCGTGTGAGATGAGTGCAATTGTGCGGTAGCTTGAGCATTCTTTGGCATTGCCTTTCTTTGGGATTGGAATGAAAACTGACCTTTTCCAGTCCTGTGGCCACTGCTGAGTTTTCCAAATTTGCTGGCATATTGAGTGCAGCACTTTCACAGCGTCATCTTTCAGGATTTGGAATAGCTCAACTGGAATTCTGTCACCTCCACTAGCTTTGTTCGTAGTGATACTTTCTAAGGCCCACTGGACTTCACATTCCAGGATGTCTGGCTCTAGGTCAGTGATCACACCATCGTGATTATCTTGGTCGTGAAGCTCTTTTTTGTACAGTTCTTGCCATCTCTTCTTAATATCTTCTGCTTCTGTTAGGTCCATACCATTTGTGTCCTTTATTGAGCCCATCTTTGCATGAAATGTTCCTTTGGTATCTGTGATTTTCTTGAAGAGATCTCTAGTCTTTCCCATTCTGTTGTTTTCCTCTATTTCTTTGCATTGATCGCTGAAGAAGGCTTTCTTATCTCTTCTTGCTATTCTTTGGAACTCTGCATTCAGATGTTTATATCTTTCCTTTTCTCCTTTGCTTTTCACTTCTCTTCTTTTCACAGCTATTTGTAAGGCCTCCCCAGACAGTCATTTTGCTTTTTTGCATTTCTTTTCCACGGGGATGGTCTTGATCCCTGTCTCCTGTACAATGTCACGAACCTCATTCCATAGTTCATCAGGCACTCTATCTATCAGATCTAGGCCCTTAAATCTATTTCTCACTTCCACTGTATAATCATAAGGGATTTGATTTAGGTCATACCTGAATGGTCTAGTGGTTTTCCCTACTTTCTTCAATTTAAGTCTGAATTTGGCAATAAGGAGTTCATGGTCTTAGAAATCAGTTTACTAAATAGCTTATCTACTGGCAAACATGTCTGAATTTCCTCTAGGCTTTTTATCGTAACACTGATATTTCTTTGTGCGGTGGTGTTTTGAGGTAGTAATTGATTAATTAAAAGAGTAATTAAGTAAAAAGAGTAAACAGTTTGGAAAGGAGTTTGAACTTTAGGAATGTCTGACCTGACCTTGACTGTTTCTTTATGTGCTGCAAAATGCAAATTTATTTTCGATGCGTTATCTAGCCCATCCCTACTTCCAATTTATGTGTATGCTAAATAATGCGCTCCTAATGTAGTTCTGCTTACCATCATAAAATATGGAGTTAAAATAAGACCCTGTCAAAACAATGTCTTGCAGGGATTAGTGCTATGAATGTTAACATAAAATGATTTTTAAATGCATAGACTTTATGAGGATTAAAAGTAAAAATATCCACTGTGCAATAACATTTAAATTTATATGGCTGCTATCTTGCCCCATCTTGACTGTGAACTTTCCACCAGAGGATGCTGAAAAGAGTCCAGTTACCCTTATCTCATGTATAAATTTAGAAAATTGCAATTATATGAGGTTTTTCGTAAGCTTTCATTCATACCAGCGTTTGATATAATTACAACATTGTGCTGTTCTCATGCAAAGAAAACCGAATAGAATTTTGAGTAAGAAATAGAAGAAAACTGGCCATCACTAAATGAATAGTGTATTCTTATGTCCAAGTTTTTATGTCTTTTGGGGGGAGGGTAGAGAAAATTGGATTATTAGGACTTTCTAAAAGTTTCAACCTCCTGTTAGCTTCAACCATAATTGTTCTTTTAGCCATTAATGGTTTTTAAAAATTTATTTATTTGCTTGTCTGTGCTGGCTCTTAGTTGCAGCACATGGGATCTTAATTGTGACATGCAAAATCTTTTCATTGTGGCATGCAAACTCTTAGTTACAGCATGTGGGATTTAGTTCCCTGTGCAAGGAACGAACCTGGACCCCCTAGATTGGGAGTGCAGAGGCTTAGCCACTGAACCACCAGGAAAGTCCCAGCCATTAATGCTTTTATGCAAGTAATATCAATTTTAAAAACTCCCTGAAGTTTAAAAGAACCATGTCCAATTCAAAGTGCTTGGGTATCTAATTCAAAATAAAGCAGAGTGAAGAAGTAAATCTTTACTTAAACACAGAGGTATCTCAATGGAATGATAAAGACCTCATGCGATAGAAGAATTTGAATATATTTGAAAGACAGAAACTAACAATCAGCCTCATATTAAATAGTAAAGTCCTAAAGGTGCACACATGTATTAAGTCCATGACAAAAATACTTATATGATCACCGTCATTATTCATCATTATCCTGCAGATACTAGCCAATGTAATAAACAAGAACAATATGAAAGTATTGATATTAGAAAGAAAGTGGTAAATTTCCCTCTGTTTATATACAGTATGATTGTATAGTAGAAAGTTCAAGAAATTTATTTTAAGTAATAAGAGTTTTGATTGGTTATTGGATGCAATGTAAATTTGTAATAGTTCCCTTTCTATCAGCAATAAGGAGATACTGTAAAAGGGGAAATATTCTATTTATATGTGTGTCACCAAACTATAAAATTCCTGGGAATAAGTTTAGCAAGAAATGAGAATATAGACAGAAAAGCATAAATTTTACTGAAAGTCACAAAATAAGACTCTTGAGTCTGAATCATTGGTGAGACATAAACCATGTTCTTGAATGAGAATAATCAGTATTAATCATCATTTCTCTGTCAAACTAGCATGTAAATTACTATAAAATTGCTACATATTGCCAGAGTATATAGTTATGTTGGGGAAAGAAAAAATTTCCCCCTGCCCTTGTAGGTATTTCTGGCTGGCCTAACAGTTACAGTGACATCAGGCAGATTAACATGGGAAAACCCAAATTTAATTATGTACATACAGAGGATCAGAATATGAGATTCCAAAGACAGTCAGGTAAAATGAAGTATATGTGCCATCCTAGACTAAGGATTAGGGACAAATACAGAATCTAAGAAAACATGAGTTTGAAGATCTCTTTATATATCTGGGGGTTTCCCTGGAGGCTCAGATGGTAAGGAATCTACCTGCAACGCAGGAGACCTGGATTTGATCCCTGGGTCAGGATGATCCCCTGGAGAAGGAAAGGACAACCCTCTCCAGTATTCTTGCCAGAAAAATCCCATGGACAGAAGAGCTTGGTGGGCTATGGGCTATAGTCCATAAGGTAGCAAAGAGCCAGACACATTGAAGCAACTTGGTATACAGAGGAAGATGAGCATCATGGTTAAATAGCAATGTTTGTCTGGATTCTAAAAGAGTAAATCATGAGGAAAGACAAAAAAGTTTTAAAGAACAATGATGGATGATTTACCTAACTCTAGATATCAAAACAAGATAATATTGCCATAACAATAAAGAGGAATAAAACTGATATCAAAGGAGACCCCAGAGTGTCCTTAATTAGACTTATTCCACTATATTTAGAACTTTCAAATTAAAGTCTTGTATCAATTTATTCAGCATAAAGACATACCAAATTTAATGTGAAAATTAAAACCTAAACCTTTAAGAAAAAAGGCAAAAAGTGTGGTATTATTGGTGTAATGTCAATGTTATTTTAAAAAATAGATGTACATGGAACCTAGAAAGAAGTTCACATTAAAATAAATCAAGTTTCCAAACAGTATTCATACTTCATGTATTTTAAAAATTATGAAATGTTTACATTCAATGAAAAAGTAGAAATGAAGTATGTCAAGTGATTACTGTCATTGACATGTGGGAAATGGGGTCATGATGATGTTCATGTTATTCTTTACACATTTTGGTGGTGGTTTAGTCACTAAGGCATGTCTGACTCTTGCGACCCCACGGACTATAGCCTGCCAGGCTCCTCTATGGGATTCTCCAGGCAAGAATACTGGAGTGGGCTGCCATTTCCTTCTCCAGGGGATCTTCGCGACCCAGGAATCAAACCTGGGTCTCCTGCATTGCAGGCAGAATACATATTATTCTGCAGGCAGAATACATATTTTAGTGTTTTTGAAAGTTTTGCAATTAGTGTGTGTTACTTTTGTAATTTTATTTTTAATAAAGGAAAAACTGATTTAAAATCTGAAGTTATTTCACATACAGAGTTATGGAGAAATGGTATCTAAGCAGAGTGCTTAGGACACTTAATGAACAAATGAATATGATAGGAAAGCATTAGTGGGTTCTGGGATAGTTTAGCTGAAGTATAAGACATGGGAGAAGTGAATGACAGTCAGAAGAGGTCATTTGGAGGGAATAAATGCTAGTCTGAAATGTTACGCTTTCAATACTGGTGGAAATAAATGCACAATTCTTAAATAGTGGTTCCCTGTCCTTAAGACTCCCTGAGAAGATGGCATTGGGGGATGTTTTGAAGAAGAGTTGAGATATAATCCAGTAAAACAAGACAGTGGGGAGAAAGGAGGGTATGTATTCAAGGAATCACCATAGTTCGGGTAGCTCCAAGATAAGGCAGACAAAACAGGTTGGAAGTATATTTTCAACATCCTTAAATATGGAGAAGAGCATATAGTTTCTGATCCGTGAGAAGTTCCAGAATGATTTTGTAGAATTATTGTTACAAGAATGCCACTTGAAGATGGGGTTCCTTTTCCACCACCCCTTCCCATCAGATAAGTCAGTATACCTTCCTGAAAAAAATAAGTGAGGACGAGAGGTTGAAGCCGTATTTAATGGGGCTCCCTCCCCAGGAAAGGACTCGTCAGCAGCTGTAGATATGGGTACCATGCAACCAGCAGCATTAATCCTGGGTATTTCCAGAGAAGGTAAGATCTCAGAAATAACAATGGTGAGTGAAAAAGTTGGTAGTAGAATTTTCAATACAGTCTACATATTTTAAAAAATGTACAAACAGCACTATATTTTGTTTATGCCTTTAGACATGTGTAAGAGAATGAAAACATGACCCAGATAAGCACCAAGTTAATAAGAACTGCTGACTATGAGAAGACGGGAATGAGCCAAACTGGGTACCCGTACATGAAGATAGCCTTCAACTCTATCTGTGCTGTGTTATTTCTTTGTAAAAGGAAAATAAGCTGTTGTGGCAAAATGTTAGTTTGTTATTTATGCATTGGGAGTGAAGAGTGTGGATGAGGAAATACAGGTTAGAATTGGGTACCATGTAGATATGGGTACCATGAGCTTCAGCATCAGCCCTTCCAATGAATATTCAGGATTGATTTCCTTTAAGACTGACTGGTTTGTTCTCCTTGCAATCCAAGGGACCCTCAAGGGGCTTCTCTAATGCCACAGGTCAAAAATATCAATTCTTCGATGCTCAACCTTCTTTATAGTGGGTCGGGGATTTTACCTTACTTTCCAGCAGGATTGATGGTTATTTAGAGACATCTGTGCTCTTCGTTTCTCTTGGTAACGGGAATGGCAGAGATGTGGGCAATAGCTGACCTGAGTGATCAGGCAGCCTGAACCCTGGCAAAACTTCCTCTCTACGAACTGAACAGAGAGAAATGACCCATTGTAGGCTGCTGTCCCCACTCCAGTACTCTTGCCTGGAAAATCCTATGGACAGAGGAGCCTGGTAGGCTGCAGTCTATGGGGTCGCTAAGAGTCAGACACGACTGAGCGACTTCACTTTCACTTTTCACTTTCACGCATTGGAGAAGGAAATGGCAACCCACTCCAGTGTTCTTGCCTGGAGAATCCCAGGGACGGGGGAGCCTGGTGGGCTGCCGTCTCTGGGGTCGCACAGAGTCAGACACGACTGAAGCGACTTAGTAGCAGCAGCAGCAGCAGCAGGCTGCTGTCCAGAGGCATGAGGATGTCTTATTTATCCGCTAAAAACTCCTTCCCCACTGAAATGCTCAGTTATGTCCTAATAAAGGAGGTAGGATTTTTTAATTTTCGTATATTCAAGTGTATATGCATGCAGACATTCTCAATGTTAGACACCAGTGATAGAAGTACATTCTTTTGATTGCCCTCCACCCTACCTGGCCTGAATCTTGTTTAGTTCTTTTTTGTTTGTTTTATAAAATTGCATAAATGTTTTGGTCGACTAGATTGTTTTTATTTTTTAGGATCAAGCTGTAATTTAGTGATAAATTCTAAGTGTTTAAAGCAACTATAAAAACAGTGGTGCTTTTTTTTTCCTTCTAAAAAACATTTCTTTGTTTAGTACATACACAGAGGAGATAGAATTTAGAGTCAGACCTACATATATATCCTTTTATACTGCAAACTGACATACTGGTTTCTGCTGTCTTGATTTAAATCTGTGGCTGGAACTTTCAGTTAGACCCTCTCTCACTTACCTTAAGTGGTATAGCTTTGGGGTAGCTATCAAAGAGTTATGGCTACTCTTAGCCTCCCAAATTGTAGCTTTTTCATCAAGAAACTCTGAGCAAATCTCACATCTTTTCTAAATTGGAAATGTAACCTTGACTTTAGTTCCAGAGTTACTGTTGTGCAAAGAAAGAAAACACTGCATAATGTTCAAATTATGTGCAAACTGAAATGATAAAAATGAAAAATGCTATCATATTTCTAAGTGGTCTTTATTTTCACAAAGGAATCAGCTAGGATTAGGTTCACCCACATATTTTTTTGTTGTTGTTTGTATGCATACGTCAGTTGCTCAGTTGTGTCCTACTCTTTGCAATCCCAGGGACTGGAACCCGCCAGGATCCTCTGTCCATGAGATTTGTCAGATGGGAATACTGGAGTGATTTGTCATTTCCTTCTCCAAGGGGTCTTCCCGACCCAGGAACCGAACCTGCATTTTCTGTGTCTCCTGCATTGTCAGGAGCCATCAGGGAAGCCCCTTGGTTCACCCACACATAGCAGTAATAGTGAAGAAAAGTGACCCAAAACAAATATGTCTATTTCTCTGCCATTTAAGAGAAATCCAGGGCAGGCAGTTTGGACTGGTATGTCATCTACTCAATCATCAGGGAGTGCCTAGTAGCCCAGTATGGTTGCACAGGCCCCAGCCATCACATCTATATCCCAGCCAACCAGAAGAATGAAAGGCATATCACCATATCGCTGGTAAGGATCCTCCTAGAAGTCATATAGCACTTCTGTTTATATCTCACTCAACAACCTTGGTCTCATAGCCATACCTAGCTGTAAGAGGAGCTAAGACATTTTCTGGTTCTGTGTGGGCTCCTTTAAATGGAAAGGTGAGGTCAGCATGACATAGTTCAAGAGGTTTTCCTAGACTTGGAATCGAGTTAATGCTGAGTCATCCATGTAACCATCTGTGTCTCTCTCTCACTCTCCATTATCTGCCCGGTGGCCAGCCGTGGTTTAGAGAAATGAGACCTTTCACTTCTCTACACAAACATACTTAGAATTATCTCCTGAATCAGCCAAACCAACTGGCTCACTTTCATTCTTAAGTATATCAAAGATCAGTACTTTCCTGTGTAATACAAATAATCATATTTTTATTATTAGTACTTTACCCAAGTTGGACCCACTTCTAGATATGAGGCCATACTTGGAACGTACCAAGAATGACAGAGAGAGAGAGATGGCCAAATGAGTTTTTTATTTATACAAAGTAAAAATGACACGAGACTTTACTTTCAGCTCCTTCTGCTGTGTGGACAGGGTAGAGGTGAGAGGTGAGAACAGGAGTATTACTCGTAATACTTTGTTACCTTTCCTTTATAAACTGGGTTTACTTGGACCTCTCAAGGGCATGTTCTCTGTCAACAGTACAGAGAGATCCAAGAATGTAAATTACAGTGAAAATGGTTAAAATACCAGATACGTTTCTCCTTCACATCAAATATTCCAATAATGTATCAATAATATGTTTCTAATCATATATAATTCACACTGTCACTTTCACTTAGTACACAAAAGATTATTTTTAAAATAAGCCAAAGAAAAAATATGCTTAGCTCTCCTTTTCGGGGCAGTTAGCTTCAGTTTGAGCTTTTTAGACACAAAAAGGAATGCTGGCTTTTTCAGTGTGCGCTCATTTGCTCAGTTAAATCGAGTCCTTTCAAGATCTCATACCACTGGACAGGCAGGGGGAGCTTAACTAGCGCTAGTGACCAGGGCAGACATACTAAGGAAACGTTGAAAGAAGGACCATGGAGAGAGACTGTTCCTGCCTCTACACATCCAAAAAGACCTTTCCTCCCCTACACGGCCCTGGATCAGTGAATTGCATATGTGCCTCCAAATATAATGATAAGGCTGATTACACTGAGGTCCAGGTTGTCCTTCTTTTGAGCTGCCTGTTCTGTTTGTTGCAGTGCTGATTAGAGTTGGACCAGGCCTGGAAAATCATCACAGTGATCTTGGGAGAAACCAGTAGGCCTCGACAGGACTGTAGAACCAGCCAATCTGTCTCTCTGCCTAGATAAGAAATGTACGAAGTAGAGTCTGCACCAGGGGCTGTTGGATGTTGTTTGACTGAAAGCCAGAGCATAAAGTATATTTTATATACAAAATGCATGTGAACACACGCACACACGTGTGCAAAAAGGGAATCAATGTCTTATGAATTAAGACTACTTCCTCTTATCCTATGTAGCGTATCCTAACATTTGTAGTATTTCCTATCCTATTTCTTCGTTTTTAGGAAAACTTCTGTTTGCAACCCAATAATTTGATTATGTAAAACACTAATGGATTTCTACCCTCAGTTCACAAATTCCTGCCCAACCTGCTTTTATTTAGTTAAATACATTGTAGAATCTTCCAACTTTCAAGTTTGAAATGTTTTCCTTCTGTCTTCATTTCTTTTTCTATAATAAAAATTTTTATACTAGGATTGTTGGTAGATTTAATTTGTTTTCAAGCTCAGGAATCTTGGTTTCTCTTGCTGGGTTTCTTGCACTTGCAAAAGAAGCTAATAGAGGTTTGGGGGTGTTCTTTTGTCCTTTGAACCCTCAAGACAAAATATATTTACCTTTTGACATTTATAGTTTTTTTCCTCCTTGGGTTGATTTTCATAAACTGCTTGATGCAAAATGTTCTATTTCATCTTTTCACTATTTTAGATTAAAGCATGGTGTTGGCACAGACTTTTAGAATTTGTTTCAAGTTAGTTTCCTAGTGTCCAGTTCTCAGGAGCTGCAAGAGAACAGCTCTGCCCCAAGCAGTCATCCAGAAGTCCAGAACTTTGGGATACCACAGTTTGCTAAAAACAGAAGGGTTAAAACCCTGGTCAAAACAGTGACCTTGTACAAACGCTCCTGATCCCTACAAGAAGATGGCATCTATTTCAATAATGAATTTATAAATTTAATTCAGTTGGATTTTTATAAGGGAGGTAAAAATATAGCATGTATAATTTAATTTTCATCTAAACTTTTTTTTTTTTAATCAAATTACACTTTGGTCAGAATCATTTTACAAAACAGGATGATTAACGATAATGATGAGTTCAAATAGTTGAACCAGTGTCTGTGCTTAATTAATTCTCTGGAGAAAGGAAATTCTGGGTCCAGATAACAGAGTACATCCAAGTGGCATTACTGGTATTTTCAGAGTTTTTATTTTTGAAGCAGATTATTCATGGGGACCTATGTCCTTTCTAGGACTTTCCTGGTGGCTCAGACGGTAAAGCGTCTGCCTACAATGTGGGAGACCTGGGTTCAATCCCTGGGTCAGGAAGATCCCCTGGAGAAGGAAATGGCAACCCACTCCAGTACTCTTGCCTGGAAAATCCCATGGACGGTGGAGCCTGGTACACTACAGTCCATGGGGTCGCAAAGAGTCGGACACGACTGAGCGACTTCACTTTATGTGCTTTCTGTACTTCCCATGTCTTCTCTTTCCCTTTTCCCTGATAAGCCCCCTGTAGCCTTCTCACGCGTTCCATACAACTACCAGACTTCCCCTCATGTGTAAGTGCTGCCATCGCCAAAAGGTAGGAAGGAAAAAAAGCACAAGTTAAAATATTGGACATCCTAGGTGGCTCAATGGGTAAAAGAATCTGCCTGCAATGCAGGAGATGCGAGTTTGATCCCTGGGTAGGAAAGATCCATCCCCTGGAAGAGGACATGGCAACTCCAGTATTCTTGTCTGGAGAAGCCCATGGTCAGAGGAGCCCGGCGGGCTGCAGTCTTGGGGGCTGCAAAGAATCGGACACGACTGAAGCGACTGAGCACACAGCACAACATTAATCTTGGATTCTCCCTGCCCCAACCTTTTTAACTTTTTTTTTTTCCCCCTATAAGTCTCCTAATATGTGCCTGGTTGAATCTGTACAGCTGATGGAAATTTGACTCTAAGACATTTTAAAAACCCAAGAGCAAAGACAAATCCAAGAAGGCAGAAGTGATTTAATTTTTTGTAAAATTTCAAAGACTTAAGATGAGTTGGATCCTTTATATTTAAAAAGTTCTAAGCAAGTTCCTCCTTTTTTTTCCCCAGCTGTAGTCATAATACAGAGCTTTCTCTATCAATTACTGATTCATCCGGGTTCACTTAGTGTCCTTCTAATCATTGAAAAAGTAATTAAAATCCCCAAGGGCCAGCCTACCTTGAGCTCCAATTCAGAATTTATGTGCTTCTGTGACTCTGACCTCCACTTTCCCTATTCAGCTGCAGCTGAATAGACCTGCTTGCACATGGCAGAAAAGGGCAATTTGAAGAGTCCAGTTTCCATTTCCTTTAGCTTTGTTCAGGGATTACAGCCCACAGTGCTTCAGAATGAAGCCTAGTCCGGCATATACCTTACTTCTTCCTGTGCAAAGGTTTTGTTTATTTTCTGATTTGTCGTGAGAAAGTTAAGTGCCGACTGAATGAAAGCTACAGTTTGATTTCTCCCTCTGTTTTAGAAGAAATTCTTTTTAGGGTTAAGTTAGCAAAATCTGTGCTGTGCCGATGTATTTCTTATCTCAACCTGTTTTGAGCTAAACTCATTGCAAAGGCTAGGTTTTCTGTGGGACCTCTAACAGCATAAATTCAAGTTCATGTCCCAGAGTAATGGGGACTCACTGTGTTGTATATTTGATATATATGTCGGTTGCATGTATCATAGAGAGAAAAATTATTACCGTTATAAAGTGGCTGCGAAATCTGAAAATTCTAATCTTCTGAGCACACGCAGAATAAAGAGCCCTTAGTGACACAGCAAGGTGGAAATTCAATTTTGCTATGATGGTGATAACATTCAAGCGTATCAAGAAGCCAGAAACTCAGGGACAACTTTTGGTGCCTCAATTTTAACTCTTTATCTGAGTGCAAGAAGGGTTTTCCTCAGAGTAAAAGCAGAAAGGAGAATTTCACATCTAAAATATTTGCTGCTTTTTTTCTCCCACCATGGTGTACAGTTTGGAAAAGAAAATCCAAGCTAGAGAATTGTGGTTACTCATTTCCCCAGCCAGTGCTGGAGGGTAGACGCCTGGCTGAATGAGGCTGGGACGACAAGTCTTGGGACCTGACTCATCCAGTGAGAGGTGGTGACTCCCTAGCCCCCAGATTACCATTAAGTTCTCCAGAGGCCAGCCTGCAGAGTGAGTATTCTCTGCCTGTGGCCTGTTTCAACTGGTGTTAGGTACCAAGCCCAGATGGAGCTGGTCCTGGCAGCTTGCTCTCTGGGGCGTCTTTGTGTTTCACCAGTAACACTGCCTGCTGCTCGCTGCCCAGGACTCAGCACTGTAGGCTGAGAACTAAGAGAGGGTGTGATTCCCTAGCCCTAAATGAACTGCTCTAAGAGGGAAAATAACTTTCTGAATAAAGAGAGAGAAGAGGATGGAAGGAAAGAGGGCAGAGGAGGAAGGGAGGAGGAAATACCATAATGGAGGAGACTGCAGGTGACTTGCTTTCTTTTATCATAGCAGGACCACATTGCAATTAGAAAACAAGTCTGGAGTCGGGAGAAGAATCTAGAGCTACGTCTTAGATATCAGATGATTACTGAAGTACAAAGTGTTGAGATTTTCATCTTGTTGCACAACTTGCTAAGCAGCTGAGTTAAAGAAATACTGCAGAATCAGTTATACACGGACAAGGCAGGATGGGGTGGGGTGTAGCCTGCAGTCAGATGGACCATAGTTTTCCATCCAAGCTCTATCGCCTTACTGTGTGACTTTGGAAAAAAACTATTTAAATCTTTAACTTCGTAATCTATAAGCAGCGGATAAAGGCGATGAAAAGTGGAATGAGATGGAGGATGTCTAATGCATTGGCGGGCACACAGACATGTCAGTAAATCGTAACATCTGTGCCTCTCTTGAGCCCCAGTCTCTGAACAGCTTTTCCCCACCATATATATTTGTTCTTAGTAGTAAGACGGATCATGGCCATCACCTGTGTTGTTCTGTATTCCCTGCTTTCTTAAGAAGTTGGTGCATCCGTCATCAGTGAGACACTACTTTTCATCACCAGGAACTGCTGTGTTGTAGTAAACACATCATTGACAAAGAACATCAGACTTTGCTTAGCGGACTTTTTATTCATATTTCCAGGTCTTATGGTATGTAAGGTTATTGTTAGCATAATCTTGTACAAGCTTTTGTTTTATCACAGCGAACACATTTGTAACATTCTCAGAAAGAGTGTCTAGAAAGTACAAGGCTCCTTTGTTATGCTTGAACTAGAGCAGAATGTCCAGCTCTGGACATTTGGGGTGAATAATTCTGGGTGGTTGGTTTTTTGTTTTTTGTTTTTTTTCAAGGGGGTGAGTGTCTGTCCTCTGCATTCTGTGGTGTTTAGCAGCATCCCTGGCTCCCACTTACTCAATGCCAGTTAGAGTAACCAAAAATGATTTCAGATACTGTGAAATGTTCCCAGTTGAGAACCACTGAACAACACTTAAGATTGTGATTTGACAGAAATGGGTTCAGTGAATGTACTAACCCATGAGATCATCCAGAATTACACGTAGAGGAGAGCTGATTCAAATTTACCTACATGCTCGTAAATGATTAAACATTTTAAAAGTGCCGAAGGGAATTCAAACAGAAAAAAAAGAATGAAAAGTAAGGTCAGAAAGATGCTCCTTTGTCATTAGGTAATGAATGAATCTTTCTCATCTTTGTCATGTTGAATGTGTGCAGACAGCCCTGTTTCCTCACTAAGTGAAGACAAGGGCATGTTGATAGATGTTTAGATGCCTGGCAGGGTGATAGAAGTTCATTAATTATTGAATGAAAAGAAACAAAGGTTGTTTCTAAGATCTGGGGTGTGTACGTTTAGTCGAACGTGTTTGTGCAGAATGGCAGAGAGCACATAATACAGAAAGGCCAACTCTGCCTCGCACATCAGTGGGACCTCAGATACCATCGTAGCTTCTGCGCTGTTGTCTCAAGAAAAGAGCTTCCCTGGCACATAGGAGCCCCAAGGAGGTCGGTGTGTGTGATCCCTAACGGCCCCTTATAGCCCTAGAATTTTTATGAGACTATAGCTTATACAGAGCTTCCCTGGTGGCTCAGCTGGTAAAGAATTTGCCTGCAATGCGGGAGACCTGGATTCGATCCCTGGATTGGGAAGATCCCCTGGAGAAGGAAAACTGCCCTCTCCAGTATTCTGGTCTGGAGAATTCCATGGACTGTATAGTCCATGGGGTCGCAAAGAATCGGACATGACTGAGCAAGTTTCACTTTTCATAGCTTATAGGGAGCCTGGTAGGCTGCAGTCCATGGGGTCGCTAAGAGTCAGATACGACTGAGCGACTTCCCTTTCACTTCTCACTTTCATGCATTGGAGAAGGAAATGGCAACCCACTCCAGTGTTCTTGCCTGGAGAATCCCAGGGACGGGGGAGCCTGGTGGGCTGCCATCTATGGGGTCGCACAGAGTCCGACACGACTGAAGTGACTTAGCAGCAGCAGCAGGGCCTACCTATGATGTCATGACTGTAGTGGGATTTTTTTTGTTTGTTTGTTTGTTTTTTAAGGTAGCAGATCAGTGATTAATGTAAAATGTGAGTCCTAATTGTCCCTGCAACTTCTGTGTACACAGCAAGTAGGGATGTAATAAAATAATTTACATATAAGCATCATCTCTCTGCCTCACTGAATAATTTCGTCGATAGCAAGCGTGCCTGCCAACAGTGGCTTTTTTGTTGCTGTTTTTTCTATTCAGTTTGTACCATGTGACTCACAGTGTCCTAGCAGATAAGAACAGAGAGACCTGGTTGTCCAGTATTGGCTTTTGTGCAGAGCGCTGTTTACTGTGAGGTTACCAATAGTGTTTGTCCAAATAGTGAGTCCTTGCCCAAAGCAGACCCGACAGTTCCTTTCTGAGAAGATTATGGGTTTCAAAGATCGAATCAAACCAGGCTACAAAATGGCTATCTACTAGCTTCTGTGCTCACACAATCAGAGTATCAATGTTTCCTATTTCCATTCATGCTGTAAGTTGAATAGCTGTAAACTCCTCCCGCCTCTGCCCCCCCAAGGAAAAGGGATTGCCAAGACAAATAATTCTTGTGACATGGGCAATTTCTCGCAAACCTTTTTAAAACGTGCAGCTTTCAGAAGTCTACATTGTGTGCTTTTCAGGAATGCTAATTCATAGTAAATGTATTTGCTTCATGACTCAAGACCAAGTCTGAGCTACAGTCCACATTAAATAATTCCTTCACCTGTATCTGTTTTTAAAATCATAGAGGACTTTTACAGTAAGGGAATAAATGGCTTATTTCAGATCACTAACGTTTTCTTCAGATCACTAAGAAAACGTTACTTACTGGTTTTCGATGTCAATGAGTCCCAGGAATTGCAAAGTTCCTAGGAAAAGGAACTTGCCCCCACTCACAGCCAGACAAGTGCCCCCTTCCCAAGGGAGGAAGACACAGATATACAGCACTGCACGGTGAAACATCCAAGTTAGTTCTTGTTGACGACACCTTATGAAGTGGTCCTTAATTTTAGAATTACCCACCAGCATACCTTCTATTTTCTTATAGCAGTCTGATATTTGAACACAAACGCACAGTATTTCAGACGTTTTCAGCAGATGAGAATCTGGCACTTCCTCCTTGTTTGGGTTTTCTTCACATTCTTTGCCTCCATATTTCCTTTGCATTTAGAAGCCACAGTCCTGAAACTTTACCATGGCATCCTGTTTCCTTCCCCAGCTGAAGTTCTATTTATTACAATTCCCCATACCTCCATATGTGTCTATCTACCCATTTCCACTGAATGATAGCATTTACTTTAGATCACCACTGGCTCCTTCTCTGATAGTTTCTTCTTTTCTTTGTTAATTAATTCTTCTTTTTTCTTTTTTTGCACTGGGTGTTATGTTGGTTACTAGTGATACAAAGATGATTAAGATATGGTCCCTTCCTCCACTCCAGAGATGACATATAAGTCTAATTAGGATGCTACATGGAGAAATAGGTGTGGATCTGTGGGGCAGCAAACCAGAAGGCTAGGAGGGGCAGAGAGCAGCTTCCTCTTCCTGAGAAGATCAGAGGCGCCTACTTGGAGAGCATGGCAGTCCACTCCAGTATTCTTGCCTGGAGAGTCCCATGGACAGAAGAGCCTGGCAAGCTACAGTCCATAGGGTCGCAAAGAGTCAGACACAACTGAAGCAACTTAGCACGCACACATGTGCCTTGCAGTGTTAATCTCTCCTACAGACATGGTCCCCATCCTCATGGAGTTTACAGTCTAAACAGGGGAGCTTCATGTGGAAACGTGCACCCAACTGAAAAGACCTTAGAGATCATTTGATCAAACCCTGTTAGTTGAATAACAGTCTACTTCTGACAATAAGATAACATTAACCAGTTTTTAAAATTCCTTAGCATTTAAAAATAAAACCGTAAAACTTTGGTTACTTGAATCCCTATACCAGGGTACCACTGAGATAGGGATTTTTTCTGTCAACAATCTCCTCTGGTTTTGACCTTAACTACAATCAGCCCTTTGCATCCGCAGATACGGAAGGCTGACTACATTCAGTGTACCGCTCCATTTTATATAAAGAGCTTTATAGAAACATCCTCAGATTATGGTGTTCGCAGGGGCTGCTGGAACTAATCCCCCGTGAATGCCAAGGGTCGGCTACAGTGATAAAATCACCAAAATTGTCCTAAATACTGTATTAAAAGGAATGTCTTTTACTTCTTCAGATTGCCCTGCTATGTCTCTTGTTCAAAGGAAACATAGTAAAGGGGAAGAAAATGACTTGTAGCTATGTTCATTCCAAATTGAATACTTTCAAAGGAATATTTTTCAATATGTCAAAAGCATATCAACAGTCATAAAAAAAATTTATATCCTCTGGCACCACACTCTTACCCTTGGGAATTTATTCCAAGAATATAATTTGAAACAAGTTAAACTCATATGCCCAGATACTTTGCAGCATTCTTTATATTGGAAACAACTCAAACATAGAATAACAGGCAGAAGAATTTTGCAAATCTTGGTACATCAACTTAACAAAATTATAAGCTGCCACTTATAATCATAAATTTTGAAAGTTTGTAGTACAGTAAGAAAACTGTGATAACTTTAAGAGAGCAGACTACAAAATTCTACCTATTCTATAAAAATTATATAGTCATAGGAGGCACTAAAAGGAAACCATAAAGAATTAGGACAACTGGTTGACTAAAGAAAAGTCAGAAAGGGTCTGAGAAAAAAAGGATCTGAAATTATTGGTGTTTTATTTTTATTAATTTTTAAATAATATGTGTATTCAGTGAATGCTAAACACAAATATCCTCATTTGTTCACAGGTTAAATAGTTTTTATTTTATCTTAGTAAATTTTTTTACTGTCTATTCCTATCTCTGCCATAAATTATGGCTTTGGTTGTACTGTGAGTGTGTAGTACATATTCCATAAATATTTACCTTCTATTACATTGATAGTATTTCTTTCCTAGAGCAGTGTGCTTCTCAAATTTTAATGAGCATTCATCTCACCAGGGGATCTTGTCAGAATGCCGATTCTGGTTCAATAGTTCTGGGATAGAACCCATGAGTCTGCGTTTCTAAGCCCCCAGGGGCTGCTCGTGTGTCTGGTCCAGCTCTCTGCTCTGTGTATGAAGATGCTGCTGCTGACCCAGAGTCAGGGGTTATCCTCTTGGAAGGCAGTGTTGGATAGCCTCCCTGGTATAGCCATAACTTGCCTCAGTAACATTTCTAGCAGTCTAGGGGCAGTGAAAGAATGGTTACAGATGACTGTCTTCTGTGGTTATGAATTAAAGATGCCATCTTATCAAGCCTGATGATCAACCTTAAGCCACTCAACTAATATCAATTTTGTCCACTAATAGAAATGGCATTAATATAAGTGATTCTGTGTGTGTCTTATAAAGAGTGAGAAAAGATTTTCTATGGTACTCATGCTAGCAGTGTTGTTTGACACTGATTGACTATTTGGAACCTGATTAAAAACTTGAAAATCCCATCTGGGTTAAGAAAAGCTTTGCCTTGACATTCTACATTGGAAGAAAAATCTTGGCCAGGCAGTGAATCTTTAGGGAGCAGTGGTGTGAAACGAGTCAAGAGTCGATATTTTACAATTCTGAACATTGTATGCATAAGGAACATAAAGAAGCAGAACCTTTTCTAAAACCAGGGGAACATCTTTTTACCTTTGTGTATGCACAGGATACCATGGTGTATAGTAGCCTTGAACGTGGAGAGGAACTTGTCATCCTTTGAATTTGAACCACATCAATGATTGTCAAAACCTACTGTTGTTTTAGAAGATCATAGCAGGTTTCCAACTTGATTCTCCACAGTGACTGAAGCTGGCTTTGGTGCTGATATTGGCATGGAGAAATTCTTCAACATCAAGTGCAGAGCTTCTGGTTTGGTGCCCAGTGTTGTGGTTCTGGTGGCGACCGTGAGGGCTCTGAAGATGCATGGAGGTGGACCAAGCGTAAGTTCCATGCTTCCTTTCTAATAAAACAGAATGAAGCCGAATTGAGTCTTTGAAACACTCAAACCTGCTTCGTCACTACAGTTTTCTAAAATGTCTCCTTTTTCACAAATCACAATTTCAGGGCACTTAGAGTTCAGTAAGATCAAGTAATTCGTAACACCCACAAAGTTATTTCTAAGCAGTATTTTGGAAAGGAGCATAATGTAACCTCTAAGAGTCTAAACTGAAGCTTGTGTCAGCACTTTATAACCCCATGGTAATGGGAGGATAGAGGCTCTGCTTCCTGAATGAAGAACAGAAGGGTGAGAGTGATGGCTTTTGTGGGTGAGGTAGTTCAGTGTTTGTATGGATTGTTTTTTGGTTCATTGATGCTACATCTCATCAGATTTCATCTAGCACTATTTTCCTCCTGTTTCTGTTTATTATGATTTCACTTTATAACTCTGTTAGAGCCTTGGATTATTTCTGAGAGAGCTTTGCTTAGAAATCTCAAATTCTGGTTTAACATTTTAAAAGACTTTATCAAAAGTGTCACATGTAGAATTCACACACAACTGAAAGGGAAATGTATCTTTTCCATAGCAAAGGTGTATTTTTTTTTTTTTAATTACAGAATTTCCAAAGGGAGAATGAGAAATCTGGTGCTCATTCATCATTTTTGAAATAAAATGATTTGGCGTTTCTTTATCACTTAAATCTTGATATACAACACTAACTGCCAAATATGATTTCTTAACTGGCATGCTCTGTACGCAAACATCACACAATAATCAATTACATAGCATAAAGAAAAAGTTTGCCATGATGAAACGCCATAATATGTAGTAGTTAATTGTCTTAGCCATTCTTTGTCCTAGGAGGGGCAGATGTTATTTTATACCATTTTACAGATGAGGAAACTAAGGTTTGGTGGGTTTAGGGGATGTGAGCAGTATCACCAGGTCTGAAGTCTATGGCTGAGGTCCAGATCCTCCACTTTTTGTCCAGCAGACAGAGCTGAATGTGAATAAAAGGGAAAGTTTTTTGAATCCCTAATCCACTCATTGATACCAGAAATAAATTTGAAATTCCCCCTCCCTGTTTTGCAACCTAAAAATTATAAAATCAAAGGGCTTTAATACTCAAAGGGCTTAGACACTGTCTAGTCTGGTTCAGATAAAATTATAGAGCTATAGGAGGATTCCAGGTCTTGCTTAGTAATCTATTTAGGGGACTAATCAAACATGAAATCCAGGTCTCTTGACTTTAATTCCACACTCCAGTCTCATCTTTGTCCTATAAAAATTCACTACATGATTTATAATCCTATTTCGGTTCATCTTAATGTGTGTGCTCTGTTTTACAATGATAGCATTTTCTGCTCACCTTAATCCTTGGAACCTCCTCCACTTCTACTTAATGTCACGGTTCCATGCTAGTGATGATTGTAACAGGGCTCGAGAATAATAGACGCAGATACAGTTGGAAAATGCTAACGGGGAGGATCAGGAAGCCAAATGAAGTTTAGCTTTCCTCTCCTGGACTCCAGTAGTGCTTCTCCTTTATATTATTTTACGAATGTCTGTAGGTCTATCTCCCTCCTTAACTCTGAATTCCTTGAAATTAAGGACTGTGTCTTATTAATTTGTGTATTCCTCATGCCTGGCATAGGCTGTATCAAGGAAATGTTTTCAGTAATTGAATAATAAATGAACTTTAATCTTCTTAATCCTGTATTCTCTGTTATCCACCTCATTCCTTCTTACTTGAATCAACTCTGTTACTAATGTTTTTGATCCTTTATCATTTCTACTTCCTTTTGATATCATTACACAGATAACCACGGCTGCCTCTTATGTTTATTCAGCTTGTTTTTTTTCCCATAATTTGTGCAGTGGAAAATCCTATGACCCTTGAACTTGCCCATTTTAGCCCCAATCATATCTCATCTTCCAAAATGCTGACCATTCTTGATACAGTAAAAGAACAAACACTTTTGGATCCAGATATTTCTTTCATAATTAGTTTTTTAAACGTGGTGTCATAAGGAGGGTTCTCCACAACCAATAAGATGTGTATTTATATTAAAAAGAGTTATTGTAAGGAATTATTAATACCCAATTATGGAGGCTGACAAGTCCAAAAATCTACAGAGTGGGCAACTGCTGGAGACTCAGAAAAGCCAATATTCCAGCCCCGGTCTGCTGGAGAATTCTGCTCAGATTCTTTTTGTTCTAGCAGGCCTTCAGCTGATTGGATGTGTCCCACCTACACTGTGTCATTCAAAAACACCCTCATAGAAATACCTGGAATATCATGTTCCTTCACAATTTAAAAAAAAATTCTGTCGTAGAGGTAACTTTTCAAACGATTTCTAATATCCTCAAGACCTCTTTGCAGAGAGAAGAGTAGATCACCACATCCTTGGTGAGTTAAAATGGCTGAGGTTTCTCACTGAAACCAGTTGCAGGGTACAGACCCCCCCCCCCAAAAAAAAAAAAAAGAAAACTGTGGAACTGTGAAAAGTCACTAAACTGGGGTTTCAGAACCCAGTTACAACAGTTCATGCCCCTGTTCTTCTCTCATTCGTTGTGTAACCGTGGGCAAGACGCCTGCCTTCTCTCAACTTCAGTTTCCTTATCTTCAAGCTGCCAACCCCATTGGTTTCTATGAGAAATTAGGCACAAAAGGGAAAAACTAATGGCAATTATTTTAAAATGGTTTAGAATTTATTTAGAATGATGATGCACTCTGTATAAATCATATTGTGGTTTCCCTTTTTTGCTAGGATAATGGGCAACAGTATGAAATTAGAATTGCCTGAGGAGTTTTTTAACTGTTGCTGACCGTGGGTCCCACTCCCAGAAATCCTGGTTTAATTGGTCAGGGTGGAGCTCAGGCTTCAGTGATTTTTTTAAAAGCACCCAAAAGACTTTATGTTCCTCCAGGGCCACCAATGATTGGTTTAAAGCACAAAATGTGCTTTTCAAGTGAACCTTCCCAGAGAGGGACCATGATTTGTTTTTCTTTCAGATCTTTAATCAGAGTTAACAGTGTGACAGGACTATTCTTAATTTTTATCTTTTCTTATCTCAGGTAACTGCTGGGGTCCCTCTTAAAAAGGAATATACGGAAGAGGTAAGAGTGGAGAATTATTCAAATCCCATTAACCATTGGCTGGCAGCTGAGTCTCAGTCAGGAAACTGGTTCTCTGCCAGTGGCCTCTTAGAAAAGTGCTTCTCTAATAATCTAATGGGTGGAGGAAGGGATAAAAATCCATTCAGTTAACTCTCCAATCTTAAGAAAAGGTGGGTGTAGGCTTTCTGTCTGGGCAGTCATCAGAGCAGGCTTCATGGTCTCCAGCACATAAAGGTGTATGAAGCTTGTGGGCTTAGTCGCTTAGTCGTGCCCAACTCTGCAACCCTATGGTCTGTAACCCACCAGGCTCCTCTGTCCCTGGGGATTCTCCCGGCAAAAACACTAGAGTGGGTTGCCATACCCTCCTCAAGGGGCTCTTCTCCACCCAGGGATTGAATGCAGGTCTCCCGCGTTGCAGGCAGATTCTTTACCATCTGAGCCATCAAGGAAGCCCATATGAAGCTTATACCCATGTATTCTTTTGATGACTTGCAGATTTTGATGGACGGGCAGCAGTACCTCTTAGCTCCTACAGGTGGCACCATGAATTTGAGCAGAGAGTAGCTGGACAGGGCTGTCACCCTCCGGGGACTGTATGCCTTCTTGTCCACCAGCCCACAGAGCGTGGGCATGTTGCTGATGTGTTGGCTGCCAGTCAGCAGCAGAAATAGCTGCCTGGCTGGAGACCCAAATATGCCATTGGATCTAGAATAATTTTAGACTTTATTTGGAAAATGAGCCTCTTCCTCCTGCAGCCATCTTTTCTTGGGGGGAAAAAAAAAGACTTAGGCTTTCTTGCATAGCTTCCAGGACAATAAAGTAAGCATATGCTGTGCTTAGTCACTCAGTCATATCTGACTCTTTGCGACCCCGTGGACTGCTGCCCACCAGGCTCCTCTGTCCACAAGGATTCTGCAGGCAGGAATACTGGAGTGGGTTGCCATGCCCTCCTCCAGGGGATCTTCCCAACCCAGGGATCAAACCCAGGTCTCCTGCATTGCAGGCAGATTTCTTTACCGACTGAGCTACCAGGGAAGCTAAACTGAGCATAGATGGAACAAAACCTGCCAGAGTGGGCTTGCCGTTGTCATTTGGTAGGTTTAATGGGAGGTGATACTATGCAGGGGTCTGGTTTTTCTTACAGAACCTCCAGCTGGTGGCAGATGGCTGCTGTAACCTGGAGAAGCAAATTCAGATCGCTCAGCTCTTCGGGGTCCCTGTTGTTGTGGCTCTGAATGTCTTTAAGTAAGTCAAGCGTCCTACTTTAAATGTGGGCGTATCACTGGGCCACCCTATGAAGTACATTTGTGTTTTGAGGATGTTTGGGCTTTTCTGTGCTTCATCTAAAGTATAGAGAAATAACTCTACTCATTCTATTTGTTTGGTTTTCTTTGGATTGGTTTTACTTTAGCAGATGTGTTCCCAAATATTAGCAGGGAAATGAAATCTGTAAAGTAAGTTACCATTTCTTCTGCTTTTATTATTATTATTAATTCTGACCAGCGTTTCTTACTGAAAGACGATGGATGATCAAAGGGATATGCTATGGAATTTTGTCAATAAAACCTTTAACAATTTGAAATATTTGAGACAATAGTTGGAGAGGATCCCCCCCCCCCCCCCATGCTTTGCTTAAGATCTGATTTATTTAAGCACAATGTAACCACTTTTGATGTTTAGAATATATTCAGTGTTTGGGAGCAAAGTTCTGTATAAGCAGTTAGTCTTTCTTTGAAAACATCGCTAAATGAATACATATGCAAAACCACAAACATTTTCATCACCAGGACCGACACCCGCGCAGAGATTGACTTGGTGTGTGAGCTTGCGAAGCGGGCCGGCGCCTTCAATGCAGTTCCCTGCTATCACTGGTCAATTGGTGGGAAAGGGTCAGTGGACCTGGCTTGGGCTGTAAGAGAAGCTGCAAGCAAAGAAAGTCGTTTCCAGTTCCTGTATGATGTGCAGGTAAGATCCAGCACAAGGATGAGGCCAGGCCAGTGCTAAGAGCTTCGCACAGGTTGTCTCGACAGCCCTGCAGATAAGGATTAACAGAAGGTTGAAGAGGCTGAACCATCTGACAAGGTCCAGCTCCCTGGGACCCCAACTCTTTGGCCCCTAGCCTGTGTTCTGCACTCAGTGCAGAGGGGCTTTGGAGTATAGGGTTCAACAGGGTTGGCACAGGAACAAGACTTTTGAGCAACTTCATTGTTGTTCAGTTGCTCAGTCATGTCCAACTCTTTGCAACCCCATGGATGCAGCATGCCAGGCTTCCCTGTCCTTCACCATCTCCTGGAGCTTTCTCAAACTCATGTCCATTGAATCAGTGATGCCATCCAACCATCTCATCCTCTGTCGCCCCCTTCTCCTCCTGCCTTCAGTCTTTCCCAGCGTCAGGATCTTTTCCAATGAGTCGGCTCTTTGCATCAGGTATCCAAAGTATTGGAGCTTCAGCTTCAGCATCAGTCCTTCCAGTGAATATTCAGGATTGATTTATTTAGGATGGACTGGTTTGATCTCCTTGCAGTCCAAGGGACTCTCAAGAGTCTTCTCCAGCACTACAGTTCAAAAGCGTCAGTTCTTCGGCTTTCATCAGTTCAGTTCAGTTTAGTTCAGTCATTCAGTTGTGTCCAACTCTTTGCAACCCCATGAAATTCAACTCTCATAATGCTTGGGAACTCATGGGCAGTATTTTCTTTGTCTGTTTCTGTTAAAGCCCCTTTGCATTGTGGTTTTCTTGAACTATTAATTATGTCTAATATATATATTTTTTAATTTTTGAATTGTGGTAAAACACATATAACATAAAACTGACCACCTTTTCCATTTTTAGGTGGATAGTTCACTAGTGTTAAGTAGCTTCACATTGTTGTACAACCACCATCTCTCTCCATAGGTCTTTTCATCTTGCAAAACTCTTTACCCCTCAAACACTAACATTTCGTTTTTCCGTCTCCTTTATTCCTAGCTGTCTCATGCCAGTGAAGCCATAGAATATGTCCCTTTTTTGACTGGCTTATTCACTGTCTCAGTCCTTTCAGGCTGCTATGAAGAATATCATAGTATTGGGTGGACGTGTTAACAGCAGAGATTTATCACTGATACTTTTGAAAGCTGGGATGTCTGAGATCAAGACGTAAGCAGATTGGATATCTGGCGAGGGTCTTCTTGTTTTTTAGATGGCAGTCTCCTCACTGTATCCTCACGTGGTGAAAGTGGGGAGGGATCTTGTCTTTTATAAGAGCACTAATCCCTTGCATGAGGGGTGCACCCATATGACCTAATCACTCCAGGGCCTAACCTTCTAGTAACATCAACCTGCTGCTGCTAAGTCGCTTCAGTCATGTCCAACTCTGTGCAACCCCATAGACGGCAGCCCACCAGGCTCCCCCGTCCCTGGGATTCTCCAGGCAAGAGCACTGGAGTAGGTTGCCATTTCCTTCTCCAATGCATGAAAGTGAAAGGGAAGTCGCTCAGTCGTGTCTGACTCTTAGCGACCCCATGGACTGGAGCCTACCAGGCTCCTCCATCCATTGGATTTTCCAGGCAAGAGTACTGGAGTGGGTTGCCATTGCAACATCAACCTAATCACTCCCAAAGGCTTCACATCTGAATACACCATCCCATTGAGAATTAGGCTTCAACATTCCAATTTTGGGGGGACAGAAACATTCAGTCTATAGCCCTTACTTAGCATAATGTCCTCAAGGTTTATCCATGATATTGCGTATGTCAGAACTTCCTTCCTTAAGGCTGAACAACAGTCCATTGTATGTTTATGCCCTTGTGTCTGTCAGTGGCCAGTTGGGTTTCTTCCACTTCTTGGCTGTTGTAAATAATGCTGCTTGGGGCTGTGAGCATGCATGTAAAACTGTGCTTCCAGTTCTTTTGGGTATATATGCTGAAAAGGAGTTGCTGGATTGTCTAGTATATATTTAAAGCAGCTTCATAATGAGCATTCAGTCAGCATATCTGAACTTCCCAGGATCTCAGTCTTCTCCATTCATCTTTGTTCCTACCCAAACATCTCCATTCTGAATCTGCTGGCTGCAGCTCTGGCTGTTGGATTTGCCCTCTTAGGTAGTCCTTGATTGCTGGAGTTCTCAGCCTTAACTGGTGGCTTCTCCCATCCCTTCATTCCTCACAAATTCTGTTGGTCTTGAGTCTAGAGTTAAATCATCAAGAATATGATGATAATTCAATGGCTGAGGATGGCTTGTCGCGTGCCAGGCACTTTGTACTTGTTAACTTCTTTAGTCCTTACTTCCCTGCTTTCCCTTCATTTTACATATAAGGAAACAAACAATTGTCAGGAAACAGACCATCACCCAACTCTGATCGAGAACCACACTGAGTGGCAATGGCAGATTTTAATGATTTCACATTCACAAACTGTGGCTCTTTCAGGAAAACCATCCAAGGTGAAAAGAAGGTCAATAAATGGAAGCAGTGTTTTGTGATTAACGCTGTCTTCGACATGCACTAGCCCTAAGATGGACCCTTTTCCTTCCCACCAATATTAAAAATTTTTGTTCTAAATTCGCATTCATTGTGAAGATGATGCTGTTAAAATGTCTGCTCTTCTGTGAAAAGCGGATTAATTTTATAACAGTGTTGCCTCAATATTTGGTAGGATTCTTGCCTCCTTTGCCCACATACTCTATAACACAGAAATTAGATTTGAGCTGCATAATTGCTTCTTATGCAGTTCAGCCTTTTATTGCTTCATGACAGTTTATGAAAAGAGACTCTCTCCCTAATAGTTCTGTCCCTCGTGCTGGCGAGTCCATTTTAGATCATAGAAGACAATTTACAGTCTTGTAACAGTGTAGAAATCTGAGGTCACCATTGCAGGTAGTAACAGAATTTAAGCTCCCCCCACCCGCCGTCCACCAGATTTCTTGCATAATCAGTGTTGGTGAACCTTTATGGACTAAGTAATGCTTTTCTTTTTTAAGTTTTATTTAAGTAATAGTTTTTTTGAAACCCTTTTAATTCCTTTCATTTTTTTTTCCCCCATAACCCTTTTGATGCTTGATAGCTCCATAGGGAGGTATGAGACTGCCCTATGGGAAAAAAAAGAAGTGTTAAAATACTTTTGGATAAAACAGCCTGATAAAAGAAACACCCGGCTGCCTTTGCTTCTTTGTACAAACCGGGTTTCTGTGTATCACCCCGAACTCTATTCCACCCAGAATGTATTGGGGGCAGGATTGATGGCATCTCATTTCCTGCTCCAGTCCCGCCCAGGTCTTGTGTTATGGAAGAAAGACAGCTGAGCTGATTGACGAATCAGAAATAGTGTAGGAGCGCAGGGCGTAACTACTTTCGTGGGAGAAGTAGAAATCATCTCAAAACCCCAAATGGAAAGAGGAACAGCTCAAAAGAAAAAGAAACACCTGGCCTCAGAGACACCGTGAAGCCAGACAGCTCCCTGAGACAGCTCCCTGTGGCTTTCTGATGACCTGTCCATTAGTTAAAGTGAGAATCAAGCTGCTCTTCGGACTCAGGAGTCTGTGCCAACCTGTCGAAAATTAAGAGATGCAACCACTGTTCTTTACAGAACAATTCTGCATGTCTTTCACCGGAGTAGCTTCTAATTGAAGAGCAGGCAACAGTTGTTCACGTTATAGAGGAAGCTGTTGATTAATTCAAAATTATAATTTTTTTAAATATAGAATAAGAAGCATGGGCCTAATTGCTCAAAGGAAGTTTATCATGTAAGAATTAATATATTTAATATACTGCATCATTTCCTTTCACCCCTTAAGGATGATCACAATATCCTGTCCTTTTAAGAAGCTATTAGAAATACCCCAAAACCCATCTTCTCTTGGACTTTTTCTTTTCTATTATTGCTTTTGACAGTTTATCTTTACAGTTTACAGTATAATGTCTCTATATCTGTAAGCATCCTATATCTGTAAGGGAAATGCTATAGCAGATGAAAAAGTAATCTGTATTTAACACTTTATAAGCTAACGAATTTCTCTGCCATGCATTATTTCAAGTATATCAAATCCATTTCTGTGGGATGTGTGAGCTCAATTCTGCTTTTTAAATCTTAGAGAAGGTGAGGGACTTGCCCCATGATGAAATGGACACTTGATGAAAGACATAACATTATAGTTAAAGGGGTAAGACTTTGAGTACATTAGAACTGAGTTTAAATCTTGGCAGTGCCTTACTGTGGATGTAAACGTGGGCAGTTCTTCAAGTCTCAGCTTCCTTATCTATAAAATAGTGTCTGATATTGACATCAGCTTCACCCAGTTGCTGTGAGAACAAAATGAAATGTCCCAGAGTAAAGTGCTGGGACATGGGAGGCTGGGGATCTAAGTTAGCTCTTCCTCCTGTCTGTTTCACTTCAGAGGGCATTTCCTGAATTGACTTTCAGGAATCATTTTGTAACTCAGGTAACTTTGTCAAACTCCAGGGATGGTGTCCTTTCCAAGTGGTTTAAACCCAGCAGTTAGAATCTCCCAGGGCACCGGGAAAAAAGCCATCCCCTAATTAAAGCCAGACATTTAGCCATCTTTCTCCATTAGAATTGGGAGCTGTTAGTGATTTATTAAAATCTCAGTCGCTTTTTCAAAGGATGCATGGCACCGAAAGTCTGTCTGAATATTGTTTGTTACATCAGGAGTGAGGGTTGAAAACTGTCTCCCCGTCCCTTCGCATCCTTCCTCTAACCTCACAGACACCGCGAGGTGCAGCCTCACACCAAGAGAGGATGGTGTTTGTTTTTGTTTAAAGGTCTTTCCTGTTCCTTGTGTGAAGTCATGCTCTTGATCACAGCGGGGCTGGAATCAGGGGAGATCAAAACAGCCCAGGAAGACTATCTAGGGCCATGCCAGCACCAAGGATTTCCGCCCTCTTGCACTGCCTGTGTGTTTAGGAGTGTTTTCTCCCCTGCTGGCATGCATTTGGGGGGTAGAGGAATTGGTTGGTTATTGAGAAATTATGTATTTTCTATTTCTTAAGGATTCAGATCAGTTTGGGGGTGGGTATTTGACAGATATCCTTTTAGTTGGACACTGGGCATTTGCAGCCAGAACCTCAAATTTTAAGGAAATGAATAAAAATACATGTGTATAAGTACTTGTATATATGTGTATAGAATGTATGTGTGTATGCTAGTGGTGGTTTTTTTAAATATGGTAAAATATATATATATATTCCTAATGTGAAATTCCCTGTTTTTATCATTTTTAAATGTACCGTTCTGTGTATTTAGAAAATATAAAAATGTATACATTCATACTATATAGAGAGAGTTTTAATTCATAGAATTTTAAAATTTAGAATGATCGTTATGTACATCCCTCTGTGCCTTTTATATTTCACAGTAATTGCTCAACAAGTTTTAGGGAGAAGGGATGACCTTTCTTTTTACGCCCTTGTTTATCCCTGTAGTCTTATCTCCTTGTCAAGGCCTTGGCCTCCCTTGGCTCTCTCCTCCTTGTCCTCAGACCTGCCCTTGGTCTGCCTCTTTCCACCAGACCTTTTTTCAGCTCTCTCTTTTATATCCCTTGTGTGCAACTGAATATTTGGCACAGTTTATAGGAAGCTTCCCCTTGTATTTCCAGTCCCGTGAGTATCTCATGCAGAGTCTGTATCTCTCCCTGTGCTCTCCTGTTGTGCTTTCTTATTTATGTGAAGCTCTGGGTCTCCAGCCTGAACTGCTTCTAGCTCCTCCCTCGTCAGCCTCTTCTCCCCTTACCTCTTCTTCATGATTCAGCTCCAAATTTCCACACCGCCTCCATGCCACACCCTTTTGCAGACACACCTCAGATCTCTATCAGAGCTAGATTCTTCTCCAGCACTGGCCTCTAGGTTCCCTGTCCAGTCTCCTTTGGTCTCACTCACCTCCTTGGCCTACTGGCTGCCACACCCATCTTTGTTTGCCATGTCTCTTCAGATCTGAATCTGTTGTTAGAACAGGCCAGCTTTCTCGATGGGCTTTGTGATTCTGGTAGACATCTGCCAGCTTAATCCCCTTGAGGCTAGAAATAGCACCTGATGAGAAAGAGTGGTCTGTACCCGTTTCACTTGTGCATGTCACAAGGATTCCTATAATTTCACCTAAGTGCTTTCTTGTAACTCGAAAAATGGAATGTCACTGTGGTGGAAGCTTCTAGAATTGCATTATATCATCCAGAATTATGGGCCAAGCAAGAAAGACAGGGGTGTAAAATGAATCATCAGTGTCCCACCTCCAGTTAGCCAGTCATTTTCTGCCTTACTCCATCCATCCCCTGAATTTTCTGACTTAAATTCATATGACCTGAGACCACTCAATAGAGGTGCGTGATCAGTCGCTGAGTTGTGTCCAACTCTGGCCCCATGGGCCTGCCGGGCTTCTCTGTCTATGGGATTTCCCAGACAAGAATACTGAAGTGGGTTGCCATTTCCTACTCCAAGGGATCTTCCCGACCCAGGTAGTGAACCCACATCTCTTGTGTCTCCTATATTGGCAAGTGCTTCTTTATTGCTGCGCCACCTGGGAAGCCCAGTAGGTACAGAATCCGTTTTCTCAGCCTGAAAAGCTATCAACATTATTTAAATGTTATCACAACTGTATTAAAGACTACTTCAGGATTTGGGGAGGAAATCACTCAAAACAGCACAGGCTTCCAATCCCCTAGAATCTGAGAGGTTAGCGATTTGTTTTAGCCACCATTTTATTTGAGAAAATGATTTCTTTTTCTTTTCATGAAAGTAGTTTACTCCCCCCTTGAGTGAAACTTTTAATCTTAGACTAGAAGATTTTTCTTTGGCATCACAGCTCCAGTAGATAAATTAGGGAAATATGATTCCTTCCCATGAAAATAGAGCCTGAGCTTCACCGCATGTCCATTTGTATGAGTCTCTCAACACACTGAGGTTTGTGAGTAACTTTGTGCAAGGAGGGACATCAAGTGTGTCATAAAAATACATGAACATCATTAGGCCAAGCAAGTGCTCAGGCCACTACCAGCCCTTCCCCCTCCTGTGGGTGAGATCATTAAATTCATATGTTCCTCTATTTTCCTTTGGTGTCACTGTTATGTTCTACTTAAGACTATACAAGCCCAGGAGACTACTCAGTAACCTAGACGGAATGGATATATGTATATGTATAACTGAATCACTTCGCTGTCCACCTGAACCCGCACAACAGTGTAAATAAGCATATGAGCCTTCCCAGATGGTGCTAGTGCCGCTTTACCTAGACGTTCTTTGCCATGCAGGAGACGTAAGAGATGTGGGTTCAATCCCTGGATTGGGAAGATCCCCTGGAGAAGGGAATGGCAACCCACTCAAGTATTCTTGCCAAGAGAATCGCTTGGACGAGGGAGCTTGGTGGGCTATGGTCCATGGAGTCACAGAGTTGGATATTAAAAATTAAAAAGCAAAACAAAACCAAAATAATGAAATAAGCACTTTATTTTTAAATTTTTTAATTGTTCAAATAAAAGTAAATTAAGGACTAATAAAAGACAGCCATAGTGAGGAAAAATCCTCAACTAGTAGTAAAAATATAAAATTTTCCACTAGATGAAACAAAATTCAAGTCAGTATTCAGTTAGCATATTTTTTAAAACAAGGCGCTGTATTACTATCACTTGAGTTTGTGCTGTTAGACACTATGTTGACTCCTTTGCATATTTCGTTTCATGAAATATCGTCCTCAAGATGTCCATCTGCAGTAAATTGGACAGTCAGAATTCCTGTGACCTGAAATAAATCAAAACTGAAGGCAAAAGAGATTAACAAGAAAGAGTATACAAAGTCACTCTTGTGCTGTGAATGTGAATTCCTTATCATCATCATTTCACATGGACAAATGTGGGCTTTCTGGCGATGAGCCTCTCTTCATTCTCAGACCCCAGCTATCTCTACCTTGCATCCTGGTTTTCTTAGGAGAGCGAGTTTCCTCTGGGATTCTTCTGGACTGACCTGTTGCTCATGACCAACAAGTCGGCGAGGCTAGCCACTTGGGGAGCTGGCTCATGGCAGTCAGCACGTACACCTTGGGTAGCTCAGATGTGCTGGTTTCCAGCCAAGGACATGCTTTGTGTTAAAGATAAAAAGCTCTGTTGTTCTCAGGCACAAGGCAGAGCTGCTCCCATGACACTAGGGGGAGTGTTGTAATGAAGCTCCTGGGGTAAGGTGGGTTCATGTTATTTACTTTTATTGAAGTACAGGAAAGGCCATGTAACAGACTACACTTTATTTTCCCCAAGTCTAGCAGATTCATGATTTTTTTTTTAATTGAAGTATAGTTGATTTACAGTGTTAGGTTAGTTTCTGGTATACAGTGGAGTGATTCAAATATATACACATGTATATATATATATGTGTGTGTGTGTATATATATATATATTCTTTTCAGAATTTTTCCTATTATAGGTTATTATACGATGCTGAGGGTTTCCCAGGTGGTACAATGGTAAAGAGTCCTCCTGCCAATGCAAAAGATGCAAGTTCAGTCCCTGGGTCGGGAAGATCCCCTGGAGAAGGAATGGCAACCCACTCCAGTATTCTTGCCTGGGAAGTCCCGTGGACAGAGGAGCCTGGCAGGTTACAGTCCGTGGGGTTGTAAAGAGTCGACACGACTGAGTGACTTAGCATGATTAAGTACATGCATGTGAAGGAACTATCTAAAACCAGAGGAAGGATTACCTGAGAGGATTAGAGAAAACAATACTAATCAGGATTGAGAATCATTTCTCTGGGGTCACAAAGAGTCGGGTACGACTGAGCAACTGAATACACACACACTTATGATGTTGAATATAGTTCCTTGTACTATACAGTAGAACCTTGTTATTTATCCATTTTAGAAATATGTGTGTGTATGTGTTTATCCCAAACTCTTAATGTATTCCCTCCTTCCCTTCTCGCAGCTGTAAATTTGTCTTGTCTGTGCCTCTTTCTGTTTTGTAAATGAGTTCATTTGCATCAGTTTTTTAGATTCCACATCCATGATGTATGATTTTTGTCTTTCTGTCTGAATTACTGCACTTAGTACAATAGTCTCTCAGTTCAGTTCAGTCGCTCAGTCGTGTCTGAGTCTTCGCGACCCCATGAATCGCAGCACGCCAGGCCTCCCTATCCATCACCAGCTCCCGGAGTTCACTCAGACGCACGTCCATCGAGTCAGTGATGCCATCCAGCCATCTCATCCTCTGCCCCCAATCCCTCCCAGCATCAGAGTCTTTTCCAATGAGTCAACTCTTCGAATGAGGTGGCCAAAGTACTTACTGGAGTTTCAGCTTTAGCATCATTCCTTCCAAAGAAATCCCAGGGCTGATCTCCTTCAGAATGGACTGGTTGGATCTCCTTGCAGTCCAAGAGACTCTCAGGAGTCTTCTTCGGGAATCAAGGTAGTGATTCCAGAGGTCTTTTCAAGAAAGATCATGTCATCTATCTTTGAGTAGCTCAGCTTCTATGAGCCTGAATCACCCCCTCAACACAATGAATGTGGTGAAGGGTGAAGCCTCCAGCCTTTCCTTCCTGGTGTCACTCAGCCAGGGTTCCAGGTGGGCAGACTCTAAATGAGAAACTGTAGACAACATGACCCTAGTTAGGGTTTCTTTCTAGAGCTGTGCTGCCCAAGCCATAGCCACTGGTCACAGGAAGCTATTGTGGTTTGAATTAACTGAAATTAAGAGCTCATTTCCTCATTTCAGCTGCTTAATAGTTACATGAGACAGGTGGCTTCCGGCCTGGAAAGCATGGTTGTAGACCGTTGCCATCCTTATAGAAATTTCCATCAGAATACTCTGTTCTAGAGTATTTCAGCGATTTTTATACATTTTAGAGGTTTGGGAGGAAATTAATGTAGAATATGTTCAGAGTTATATTCTTGGTGAAGATAGAGATTTAACATAGTCTTAGTTTCAAAATGATCCAAGATTGTGGGATAGACGCCAGACTTTGTGAAGTAGCTTATGAGTGTATTGAGAAATTGTGCGTAATAGAATAGTCACTCTTTCCAGAGGAAGCCTTGTGTGTGCCACCGTTCCCACCTTGAGGTGTGCCTTCCAGCTTGTGTGAAATTATCTTTCCTTTTACTGCTTATTAAAATCTTTCACATCATTTAAGCACCACTCAAGTTCCTGCCAGCCTTATGCTGATCTCCATGCCTTCCCCTACAGTCTATGATCTTCTGACTTTCCTAGTAACATATATGCAGAGCCTTTATCGCTTGCTCCAATCTGTCATATTTTACTGTGTCATCGTCCCCACCCCAACAGGCATTCTCTGTACATAAAACCCCTGAAGTTCTTTGTACACCATGATATCTTGAAAGTACTTGGCATAGCTGGCTGCTCATTTGGCAGATGTTTGTGGAGTGGCTGCTGGTTGCAGATCACTATTCTAGACATCAGGGATATGAAGAGGGAAGAGGTGATGAACAGATAAATTTGTAGGTATTTAGGGAGTTGGAGGAATGCCAGGGATGATGAATACATATCCATGTATTATTTATTTTACCATTTTATTTATTTTATAAAATCTATCACTGAAAACAGAGCAGTACAAGTGAATATCAAGTTCAGATCAAGATCATTGGACTGAACTTGACTTTCTTTTATCTTTAAAGATTACACTCCCCCACCCCCCAAGTCAAGCAGAGAAACAGCAGGAAGTTCCTTGCCTGCTGAAACAACATAAATAGATTATATCCAATGGAGCTGCCTTATTGGTGCAGTTTTTAGTTTGTTAAATGCAAAAGTTGTGTTAACAGAGACACAGGTTTCATCTCTGTGTTGGGAAGATCCCCTGGAGGAGGAAATGGCAACCCACTCCAGTATTCTTGCCTGGAGAATCGCATGGACAGAGGAGCCTGGTAGGCTATAGTCCATAGCGTCACAAAGAGTGAGACATGACTGAGATACTAAACACACACACACACATAATCTTTTACCACCTGGAATCCTTGCTTCATCAACAGGAAGTTCAGAAAATATTTATCCATTTATTCAACTGTGTATTGAGACCCTACCCCAGGGGCTCAATCCGACCTGTAGGTGAACAGGAGGTGGTCCTTGACCTCAAAGAGTTTATAGGCTATTTTGAATTCTTCAGCTAATAAATGTGAAATCTTTTAAAAATTACCCTCGAGTTTTCTCTAACCCAGTCTCAACTTGACACTCTTGTGGTCATTCTTTTGCAACAAGCCTAGAGCCATCCCCGGAGAAGGCAATGACAGCCCACTCCAGTACTCTTGCCTGGAAAATCCCATGGATGGAGGAGCCTGGTGGGCTGCCGTCTATGGGGTCGCACAGAGTCGGACACGACTGAAGCGACTTAGCAGCAGCAGTAGAGCCATCCCAGGCTTACCCCGAACTCAGACCGAGGAAGGCAGCTCTGGTTACTATAGCTTTTCCCATTTCCTTTCATCATTTCCGTCCTTTCCCTACCTTCTGCCTTCCTGGAAAATAATTATCATTTATTTCTAGATTTGTCCCTTCTAGAGGTAAATATTTCTTTTCTCATTTCTCTTATGACATGGTTTACAAAAGGCCTTTTGCCATCCAGTAGATTGGGTGAGCTTGATCCTGGCACTGTTACCATTTGAGGTCCGTTGGTGTACCCCAAGAGAGTGTGGACGTTGCTAGTGGCTATTTGCTGCCAGGCCCTGCTGAATCTCTGGTCCTGTATGACACCCAGGTCAGAGTGTTCCACCGCCATCAGATGGCAAAGAAGAGAGCACTCACGTGTGCTTGAGGAAGGTCAGTGTAGGTTTCCTGGAGATGTTGGTCTTTGAGGTAGATCTTAGAGTGAGCCCTCAGGGGATTTTAGCAGAAGGTTAGAGTTACTAGGAAGGTTAGACTTACTGTAGAGGGTATATGAAGAGTGAAGAGGCCAGTAATGAAGCTTTCGTGGTAGATGAGACCATTAACATCCCAACCAAGAGCTCTGGAAGGATCATCTTCCCCACAGCCTCCCCTACACTTGATAGTCACAGACTTTCAGTTTCATTCATCTCATGGGTATGAATTGGTTTTTCATCATTTTAATTTGCTTTTCCTTGAATACTAATGAGATTGGAGATTTTTCATATTGTTATTGGTTACTCTGTCAACCAATATTATGTATGTCTGTCTTTTCCTGAATTTGTGGAAGTTTCATGCATTCTAGTAACCAGTCTTTTAAGTATTTGCATGTATCTCCCCCTACACTGTTCTTTATGCTTTGTTCTTACTCCTGATGTCTCTTTCAATATAAGAAATTTAAAATTTTGATGTCAAATCTATAAGTCATTTACTTTAAGGTATATTCTGTTGTTACCTTGTTGAAGAAATCCTTCCCTCCTTTAGGATCATAAAGTTCCCCAATTTTTTACCTTAGTATGTAAAGTTTTAATTTAGAAGGCTTTGCCTTTGTTCCATATTGGACTTACCTGGGGGCCTGGGGAAAAGTAGGAATTTTGTTGTATTTCCCTCCAGCCAGACGTCAGCTGCAGGGTCAGCCCCTGCCCTGTTTTGTTCCATATCTGCTGTATGCTGTCCCACACCTGCTGAGGTGTCCTGTGTTCTTCCTTATCTCAGCTTGATTATCCATCTTGCCCTGTGCCAATACCACGTGGAATCCATTAGCATCGTTTTGTAGTGTGATTGATACCTGGTATGGCAGGTCCCGTACCTTCGTTCTTTCGGTTTCATTTATTTATGAAGTTATCTTACCTATTTATGCCATTACTCTTCATTAGCAATTTTAAAATTGATTGGCCAAGTAACACAAGTGCTTTTGGGATTTTTATTGGAATTGGATTGAACTAATAGATTGTTTGAGAGACCCGACCTCTATTCAGTGTTGCATCTCCTCATCCATGAAGGAACTTTCTCTCCTTTGATTCAGATCCCCTTTTATGTCCTTCGGTGCAAGATCATAGTGACCTGCACCTTAATTTCTTTATTCGTAGAAACATTCAATATTTCAGCTCCAGACCACAGAGCACCTCTACATTAATAAAAACTGTGGTCATGAAAAGCACATTTTAAAGCTTGGGATTCTGTCCTATTGAGAAAGTAGAACAAGCTTTTGTTTTCTCCTATTAGGTAACTCTCCCTCCTGTGTACATCAACAGTGATTCATGCAGATGTACCCTTTGCCACTGTACAGCAAGGTCCTGGAGGTGGCCCACAAGAGGCTTCTGCCCCTTGGCTGGTGTCCATTCAGTCAGCACTTGGTCCAGCAGCACTTTACCAAACAGTAATCCACCAACTACAATCATTATGCCTATGTATTTCCTACCCACAGTAAAATTAGGAGCAGTTTTTTCAGATGCTTTGCTTGAATTAAGAATCACTTCATCTATGGAACGTTCCTTTCCTAATGAATCATCCTTGTTTCTTTTTTAAAAAATCTTTTTAAAATCTATTTTTGGCTGTGCTGGGTCTTCATTGCTGCACAGACTTGTCTCTAGATGCATTGCGTGGGCTTCTCATTGCCGGGCCTTCTCTCGTGTAGCACAGGCTCTAGGACACATGGGCTCGGTAGTTGCGGCTCGCGGGATCTAGAGCGCAGGCTCAGTAGTTGTGGTGCACAGGCTTAGCTGCTCCGAGGCGTGTGGAATCTTCTCAGCCAGGAGTTGAACCTGTGTCTCCTGCACTGGTGGGCGGATTCTTTACCACTGAGCCCCCGGGGAAGCCCTCTTGTTTCTTTCTTTCCGTTTCCTCCCCACACACTTATTTGCCCATACCTAGTCTTCTCAGATTTCCCCCCTTCTCCTGATGTCTCATCATCGCTAAAGTGACACTAGGTTCAACCTCTAGTTTTCCAATAAAATGTTAATCACTCCAGCATTTATATTAAAATCTCAACCCATTCTTACTCATAAAAACCATATTTATTCCTTAGTATTATTACATTTGACTACCATATAACCCAAGTTGAGACCTACTTAAACATCAGTACTGTTTAGTCAGGAGACTTTCATTCTGACATAAAAACCATCAAAAAACATAGTAAAGGTACATTTTTTATAAAGATGTAATGGATAAAAGTGATTTAAGTAGATAAATAGCCTCTGGACTGGCTTAACCCACTCCAGTGTTCTTGCGTGGAGAATCCCAGGGACGGGGGAGCCTGATGGGCTGCCGTCTATGGGGTCGCACAGAGTCGGACACGATTGAAGCGACTTAGCAGCAGCAGCAGGACTGGCTTAACACCTAACGCTTGTTATTTGTGAGTTAATCTCTGATTTCAGTACATTAAGGATGAAAGAAGAGAAAGAGGTTGCTTCAAATACTACAGTTGATGAGAAGGGAATCTGGTAGTGAATTTTAAGCAATTACAGAAAACCTCACTAGGCTTTCTATTAATTTTTTAACCAGATGAAACTTAACATTTTTATTGTCATTTGTGTTTGTCCAGCTTCCAATTGTGGAAAAGATAAGAACCATTGCCCAGTCTGTCTATGGAGCCAAAGATATTGAACTCTCTCCAGAAGCACAATCCAAAATAGATCGTTACACGGAACAGGTAAAAGTTGTACTCTTAGGGAAAAAAATCCAGCTTAAGCTTTTGAAATTATTCACCCTGAATTGAGAGCTGGCATATGTTCCACCAGCTGAATTTGGCTTAATCTACTGTGTGGTCTACAAAAATTAAGTTAATATCCCTGGATAGGATATTGACTGGAGTTATGTTGAGAGGATATACCCTCTGACATACACATCATTGACTTTTGTGGTTATAAATGTGTCTAATACAGGTTGTATCCACGTGTATCTGTGGTGTGTGATCTTTAGGCCCTACTTATTAGCCAGAAACACTAAAAGTGTTCTTGGGTGTGCAGCTGTGGAGTCAGAGTTAAATGATCTGTAGTGCTTCTTTTTACTGTCTTAAAAATGTTAGCACAGTGCCAGGTTAGTTAAATAAGACTGCCGTGCATAAAGATGGGGGTGCTTGGTGTCCTTTTTTGTATAAGTGCTTCCTTGGCTTGGTGCTGAGATTGTCCACCATGGGTGAAGGCTCCCTTCCCTTCTGCTGTGCAGGTGACCAAGATGCAGCAGCGGGAGTCTAGCCCCATAATGGTCATGTCGGATAGGCTCTGCAGAGTGTGTTCATCCACCCTGACCAAAGGGGCCCTGTGCCTCAAACGTCCCCTCCTGTTTACTATGATCAATAGAACTCAGAGCTCTTCAAGAGTTTGCTGGCAAAAGAGTTTCATGAAGAGTATCATTGATATATTTTTTCATCTCCCCAGCTCTTAAATTCTATTTTTAATGCATATTTAATATTTTGTCCTATGCTACCAACTCTCACCAGAGTATTCTCCCAGATTTGATAAGATAGTCAACAATTCATTTCTTCTTAGAATTTTCCAAGGGCTTAGAATGCTCTTGACTTGTATTTAAAAAAAAAAGAAAAATGATTCCTAAAATTTGCTGTACACACTGACATTGTTCTGCAGTGAAATTTTGACTTATGTGCAATGAAATGAGTAAAATAAGGTCATTGTCATGAGGATTTTTTTCCCCCATGAGTTTTTAATAATGCTATTTAAGGACTATTTTTAATTCCAATATTAGATCCTTCCTGACTTTTTTCTGAGGCTTAAAAATTTACAAAGTAATAGGGTGATAGTACATAGCATGCTGGGTTTTTTAAAAATATATTCTTAACTGGTAAACTTTTAAATTGGCAAACCCTTATCAGTTCACAAAAATTGTTTCAATGTTTGATTGATCTCTGAAACCCCAAATTCTGGGCACTGTTTCTGCAGAGCAATCTTGATTAACCCCAGCAGATTTCTGATCAGCGTCTATTAAGAGAATAGAGAACAGCCCCACCCCACCCCTCAGTTGATAGTTCAATAAAATTTTCCAAATAGTCCTAGATTGAATCATAAGAAATTCTGTGTGGGTTACCTCTGGAGATTTCATTCCTTTTATCTCTGTCTGTCCACCCAGAGAATGTTTCTTAAAAGTTATGTGTCAAGTGTGTGGTTGCAGTTAATCAGCCAAGTCTCTGAGGAGGCACTGTGTACCCTTAATCGGGACCAGGCTGCAAGGACACTGTCCTTTTTGTGAGACCCCACATGTGACTTCCTGCCCTTTCACCTTTGAAAACTCTGGGTCAGGCATCGCCTTTGGTCCTTAAAAATAAGAGGCTTAAATAGTGACCTCATCTCAGTTCATATAATGTAATCGCAGATCAAATAGCCGTGATTCATAAAGCAACACAAAGCGGCCCTTTGCTTGCTAACAGCCGCCAAGAACGAGTGAACAGTGGGACTAAAAGCCTCATTACGGAGCCTTTCTCCAGATTACCTTTCTGAGTCCCGGATATTAATATTCTTGGAAAGTGGTTTCTTCAGCTGCTGCTGCCGAGCCACCCTCCCTTCAAACACACACATAATAGTGTCTTTCTGCAACAAGAATTATCCAAAATAAGTAATAGACACCCTCAGCTTGCCAGGTGATGATCAGGTGTAGCTGAGTTTCACTCCCATCTTCTTGGTCAGTGAACAAGCAATAACAAGCACTACCGTGTGTGTGGATCTGAGCCGTGGGGGTTCTGGAAGGGGGTGCAGGTCAAACAAGTACAAAGAACATTTTTGCTCAAGGAACACTTTTTCTTGCCTTTCTTACAGGGATTTGGAAATTTGCCCATCTGCATGGCGAAGACCCACCTCTCCCTGTCTCACCAACCTGACAAGAAAGGCGTACCCAAGGGTTTCATTCTACCCATTAGTGACGTCCGGGCCAGCATAGGCGCCGGATTCATTTATCCATTGGTTGGAACGGTGAGTGTGTAACATCCTCCCAGAACCTTCCCCAGTCTGTGTTGTTATGACTCCTAAAATCCTTAGGTTCTGTGAACGCCTTGCAGACCAGATATTGGAAAGTAACTAATAGGATTTGCTATTTTCCTAAGTACTCTCTTCCACAATGAAAGGATGCACCTGCCACTGTGGTTTGGATTTTTATTTTCTTTAGATCATGTGTTCAGGACTCCTTGAGTCATAAAATTGACTCTCCCCTTATAGAACACGGAATAGAATAACTTGGGAGAATCCAGTCTGCTGTTGAGATGGGGGTGGGGGGTGGCTTAGTCCAGGACTGCTGGTTCTTCATGTCATTGTGCTCAGAATAAAAAGACTTCACTGCAGTGGAATAAATGGAGGCCACCACCAAGTCCAAGAGATAGGACCAGCCCCCTACCCCAGAGCTGGGAAATCAGTCTCTCACCCTCCACCTCTTTGTCAGGACTGCCTTAGGAAATGAGTGAATCACGTGAGTTCCAGGTTTTGACCTTATTCTGGGGAGACATTGTTACCACGGGATGGTTATTGTTATTTCAAAGCTTCTCTTTGGACAGAAGGGAGATAGTGCAGAAGTGAAAGCTTATCAAAGTACTTAAAACCCAGGATGATGGCCTTAATACATAAAATGCCTCATTACAGCTACTCAGTGATGTGGTGGGTTCCCTTGGTAACCGTCAGTGACTGAAGTTTGTTTTCTCATCATGGAATGCTCTTGGTTGAGCAGAAAAATTCTTAATTGTCTCTGTTGTCGTCATTGTTGTTGTTACAAGCTGATCCAAGTCCAAGCAGGAAACATAACAATTTTTTAAAATAAGCCAGGTGGCTCTGTTGTTTAAGCAATGGATGGGTAAAAAATGCGTAATGAGGACAGAGTTGCTTGCCTTCATATTTGCATGTTTCATCTGATATTGGGCAAAATGTTTTCAATAAGTGTTTCTTGAATTCTTAATGTCCGTGAGGCACAGAGATACTATACGAAGTAAATGTGAGACGCATAGGGTTGAACAGCACAGAGGTGTGTAGAAAGTGTGATGATGATGATGTTGTTCAGTCGCTCAGTCGTGTCTGACTCTTTGTGACCCCATGGACTGCAGCACGCCAGGCTTCCCTGTCCTTCACTGTCTCCCAGAGTTTGCTCAAACTCATGTCCATTGAGTCCGTAATACATTCCAACCATCTCATCCTCTGCCGCCCCCTTCTCCTGCCTTCAGTCTTTCCCAGCATCAGGGTCTCCTCCAGTGAATCGGCCCTTCACATCTGGTGGCTTAAGTATTGGAGCTTCAAACTTGGTGTTAACATCTTAATGCCCTCTGGGCATAGGAGAGACAACAGCTGTTTCTACTGGTTGCAGGCAGGGTCTGTGAGGGAGAAAAAGAGAATCAACCTCCAACAACTGTGGAAACAGTGAATTTTGAGTCAAAGGCACAGAGATACATGGTAGCCTTCGTGGGTTAATCCAGTATGCCTGGAGTTGGACAGGGGTTGAGAGATTGAGAAATGGGATTAGAATAGCAAGATCGATTCAAGCTGTTAAGGATCTGAACTGCCAACTGAAAGACCTTGGATTTTATCTCATGCACAATGGAAAGCTGCAGTAAGGTGGGTTTTGCACCTGGATTTTATTCTTTTTCTTTCTTTCTTTGTTATATTTATGTATTTATTATTTGGCTATGCTGCTTGGTTTTCAGGATCTTAGTTCCCCAACCTGGAATTGAACCCTGGGGGCCCTGGCCATGAACGCACCAGTTCCTAGCCACTGGACTGCCAGGAAATTCCCCTGGTTTTTATTCTTATAATAAGAAAAGGAAAATGTCCGATTTATATTTTAGAAAAATAGCTCTGGTAACAGTGGGAGAGTGTTGAGAGGGAAGAGAAGCAGACCGAGGGAGACATGGGCCGAGTAAAGAGGTGCTCAAGGTTAGCTCAGCAGCCACAGAAGAGGAGCAGTGAATTCCAGACATATTGTGAAGGTGGCCCCCTGCACGTGGGCTTGGGGGTTGGGTCACTTCCAGCCTGACTACGGATGGTGATGCTGCTGGGTGTGGAAGGAACAGTCAAGAAGTCAGGTTGACAGGGCCAGAAATGCATCTGGCCCGGAGACAGAGAGCTGGAAGGGCTCATAGGGTCTATATAGCATGATCTGTGAATCCATTGGAAACACAGACACAACAACCAGGAGAAAGGAACAGGCAGGAAGAAAGCCCTGAGAATTTTACGAATATACATGAGGGTGGATACTGGGGAGAAGCAAAGACCAGCACAAGAGAAATGAGAAGAGGGAGAGAGTGGTACTCGGAAAACATCCAAGTTCACAGAGCCGACTGGATAGCAGGAGCCCCCGGGAAGCTGGGAAGACCCTGGGGCACAGGGAGACCACGGGGTACACAGGAGCTGGTGATGGAGTCTCTCATTGAAGGAGGGGTAAAACCAGTACTGGCAGAGGGAGAAGGGGTCAAGGAAAACAGGTTCTGAATGGTATCTTGGAAAAGGCTCAGCTGAAGGTAAAAAGTAATCAGATCAGTGGTCCAGGGGAGAGAGGAGGAGGGGACAGACTGCAGAAGGACACCAAGGACTTTTTAGTGGGTGATAGAAATATGTGATAGAAATATTCTGTACTTTAACTGTGGTTCCACTACACATGTACATGTGTCAAAACTCATAGAGAGCCATGTTATTTAAGGGTGAATTTTATTGGGTGTAATTTAATCATACTTCGACTTCCCTGGTGGCTCAGACGGTAAAGTGTCTGCCTACAATGCGTAGACCTGGGTTCAATCCCTGGGTCAGGAAGATCTCCTGGAGAAGGTAGTGGCAACCCACTCCAGTATTCTTGCCTGGAAAATCCCACAGACGGAGGAGCATGGTAGGCTACAGTCCATGAGGTTGCAAAGAGTCAGACACGACTGAGTGACTTCACTTTCTTTAATCATACTTCACTTAACATAACCACCAGGAGCGCTTGCTTTGTATTCCTTAAAATGTCCTCAGTGATAGCAGGCACTTAGAGTCAGAGATCATCTGAGCTTCAGTCGGTGAAGGCCTTTGCTTAGGGGAAGAGCACCTCTGGATGGTCCAGGCTTAGACCAGGGAGCCGGGGCCATGAGGGTCCCAAAGAGCATGGAACAGTGGGTACCACCAAGAAGAAAATTAGCCCAGTCCATGACCTGTCCTGTCTTTTGCTGCACAGATCTAGGATCCCATAGTAGTTCTGCCAACAGTTTCATTCATTCATTCAGAAAGTGTGCACATGACTCTGTGGTTCCTGTTATGGGAAGCCCCAAAATAAAGCATTTTTCTCCACCTCAGGCAGCTTACTGCCCCTAGTAAAGAGATGTGAAATTAACAAAGAAAATGGTTTGTTGTAAAAATTGTGACTCAGAAGATGACACCTTCACTCATTTCTGAGTATTTAATAGTCATTAAATACGGATCATAATTTTAAATCTTTGGAGTCACTAAGCAAATAGATGCTATGAATCTCTTCGCACCTCAACTCATACCCCCACAACCACAGCCTTGTAAGGTCATTTCTGGAAAGTCAGTTTCCGTCAGCTTGCATGGGTGGGTGACCACTAGTCCATCCCTCTGTTCTTCTGCTCCTGCTCGACGCCTGACCAGTTAGAAGATGAAGGTGTGACCAGTCCTTGAGAGTGACCTCAGGCTGGCTGGGTTCCCTGAGGAGGTCCCCCTGCCTCCCCCCAGGGCAGAGCAGTGAGCATGGGCCCCTGGGGTAAAATCCTCCAAAACAATCATGAGGAGCGAGGAAGGAAGTGGTGCATGAGGAAAGAAGTTCCTGAAGGTCAGGAAGTATCGCATGGAGGCAGTGGCCTGAGGTCTGCTTTCTGTGACCGAGCCAGAAGCTGCTGTGTCCAGGGCAAACGCACCGCGGGAGGCCAGGATCGCCTAATAAGGACAGATATTTACTTTTACTTGACCCAGTCCTGGGCCCTGCCACAGTCTGCAAGAATGCTTCTAATAGTCATCATCCATGTGGGAGACATAGTGTAGTAATTTCCTGCTGAGATGACGCGGGGGGGGGAAGGGGGTTGAGGACACTGGGGTGACTGGCTCCTGCAGGTGGGAAAATTCTAGTGTAATTAATCACCCTGACCCATGATCACTCCACACGTGCTTATTTGAGTGCCTTTGAAACAGGCGTCCGACTCTCCTTTCCAGGAAAAACCCCTGGAAAGATCCTCAGTTTTTCTGCATTGTGCATTCATTCATTCATACTTGTAAATCACATGGAGATGAACATGCTCCAGTCCTCTTCCATGCGTCCTTATGTTGGACACTAGTAAGTAAAATCACACAGGTGCAGAATGCTGTGGGCTTTATAAGAAAGAGAAATCCCTACGGTGTGTCCTTGAGGAAGGCATGTCCCCCTGGCTGTCTAGTAGATCTGAAAGTGGAGAATCCCCACACAAGCACGTCCCTCCGCAAACAGTAAGTATCTTCAGTGTTCTGACTCTGGGACATCCCAGGGTGAAGTGCTAGAGAGTTAAGTTTTTTCCCCCCAGATTTAGTTTTCTAAGTATTTACTTTCACTCTTCACCCTTATTTACAAGCCAGAGTTTTCTGCCACTGAATGATTTCATCATATTTTGTTTAGTTACTGCTTTAGTTGGAATTGATCACCAATTAATGATCTCCAGCACGTGTAGCCACTTTATTAGTACATTTCACTTTATAGGAGCACCTAGTAGTTCAAGAGTTCCTCAGCTAAGGTCATCTAAGACTTTTTGCCCCATCCTTGCGTGCTCTGGGTGAGTTTTCCATCTCTCTGTAAGTAATTTTTCCTCCCTGAAATATCTTCATTCCTGCTAAGCTCCATCCTTGTATCCTTGCGTCTCTTTAATGACATTATCCTTATATATTCTTTCCATCATATTTTAAAAATAATTTCATTTATCTGGCTGTGCTGGGTCTTAGTCATGGCATGCAGGAGCTTCTCATTGTGATGTTCAGGCTCTCTAGTTGTGACTTAGTTACCCCACGGCATGGAGAATCTTAGTTCTCTGACCAGGGATCAACCTCGTGTCCTCTGCATTGGAAGGCAGATTCTTAATCAGTGGACCAGCAGGAAAGTTCCTCCATCGTATTATGGAAAGCTACAAAAACGTATAATATCCAACACAGTCACCAGTTAGTACATCTCCTTATAAGAAATAGTTTAGCAATACAGATCTTTGGTGTGGAGAGAGAAGAACAGATTTTCCAACACTCTATTGTACAGATTAGCCTCTTATGTTTCCAAAAAGTCTTTCAAAGCTTATGGTTTATAGTGTTCAGTAAACCTTGGTAGCTTATAAAACTTCTCTAAAACAATCTCATGCACACCCTTCCCACCCCATTCCCCCAGAGTTTAGTAGGTGGTCTTTGTCTGGTGGTCCCATTGCTTTGATATGGTTTTTAAGTTTTTATAATAATTTTTCAGGGTTGTTTAATCCTTTGACATAAATGTCATGGCATAAAAACATTAATATGTAAGCAAAGTTTATGAAATTATATTATTGGGATGTAAATTACATTCCATATAGAAGAGATTAGAAAGACGCCAAAATGTCAACATGGGGCTGACATTATGAGCAGCTGCTTTTCTTTACATTTCTGCTTACTTCGGATTACTGCACAAGCATATGTCACTTTCATAACATGAAAATACAATAAAAAGAGAAATGATAAACAAAGGATTTGAGAAAATGTTTTGTGAGGGCCAGTTAGTTGCACAAGAGTCAGAACACGTGTATGGCAGGTAGACTTAGGTGGGTAGAGTCATCTTGTCCTTCCTGGCTGCCTCGTAGTGTTTTAACACCTGGACTCTTTGGGACACCAAAGAGAGCCCCAAAGAGCTGGAATGTTCCTATAAGAAATCCACTCCTGTGTGTTGTCTGTTGACTGATGTTTCCTGGCCCCAAATTCGGCTAAGGGAACGCAAGATCGTTTTGTCCTTGTTAATTTGTTTCCTCGCTCCTGCCATGGGTTGGAGAGAGGCTGACCACTTCCCTTCATTTTACGAGGCTTCCTCACACAAGGAAGTGTTGTCAGAACAGTTGGCTTGGAGAGGTATCCAACCAAGTGTGAATTCCTAGCACATGCCCATTTGAAGTTAGTTTTTGGTGTATCAGACCGTTTTCTTTTGATACCATGTGAGGCAATGAGATTGGCTCCTGAAGATCTAGGAAATCTTCTTAAACATGAAGTCTTTATTGACAAACTTAGGACATAAAATTAGGACATGTTGGCTATTGAGGACAAGAATCTGGACCAGAATCTTGGGCTTAAGCCATCCTGCAGAAGGGATTAAGAATTCCTGCAGCGTTTATATGGTGTTTGGTGCCAGTTAGAGCAGCGGTCCCCAACCTTTTTGGCACCAGGAACTGGTTTCACGGAAGACAGTTTTTTGACGGATGACAGGGTGGTGGTTTCAGGATGATTCAAGCACGTTACATTTATTGCAGGCTTTATTTCTATTATTATTACATTGTGATATATAATGAAATAATTGTACAATTCACCATAATATGGAATCAGATCATCAGGTATTAGATTCTCATAAGGAGTGTGCACCCTGAATCCTTTGCATGCACAGTTGACAGTAGAGTTCCAGCTCCTCTGAGCTCTAGAATCTAAGGCTGCTGCTGACCAGAAAGAGGGCGGAGCTTAGGCAGTCACGTGGGAGACGGAGTGGCTGCAGATCCAGATGAAGCCCACCTCTCACCTCCTGCGTTGCAACCTGGTTCCTAACAGGCCATGGACCAGTACCAGTCCACGGCCTGAGGTCTGGGGAACCCTGAGTTAGAGCATTTCTGGAGCACAGAGTGGCCACTTGAAACTGTAGAGAGGCTGCTAGTGCTTTGGTCTCACAGGCTGATGAGGGGAGAAGAGCACCTTGGCTGGAGGGCTGGGGTGGGCTGTAGGATGCAATGGGCCAGGGTTCCAGGGCCTGTTCAGGGCAGCTTCCCTCTCCCTTCCTCCACCCTTCACTTTGGTCCCTGTGCTCTCTTTGGAGCAGAGGATGTGATCCTGGGCAGGGCACGTGTGTCCATGCCATGAGCAGTCCGGATCGTAACCCTGAGAGCGTGGACAGTGGACATCTGTCCAAGGAAAGGGGACTGAAAACTCAGCAGTAAAACCCGCAGCGGATTATGGAACGAGTAAAGGGCCCTGGTGTGGCCTTCGTGTCCGCTCTGGGACCCGATCCAGCCTCATCTCTGCCCAGGTGCCCCTCTGTCGGCCTCGGTTGGCCTGTCTCTGGAAAGCAGGAAATTCCCGGAGTGTGTTTGCGAAACCAGTGATGTCATCCACAGCAAACGCTGGGTGGAGGGTTACTGGTCTGGAAGGAAAGGGGGCCCGTGAAACAGTGAGCCGGGGCCCCACCCAGCCAAGTCATTGCCGCTTTCTTTCTCACATTTCACTTAAGCTCACTTTGTTTTCCGTTCTACTCCCTCTCCTGTAAAAAGTATGTCTCGTTTCCGCTGGACTGGATTCAGGTCAGTGAAGTTATTCTGCAGCTCACTGGGGAGACGTTTTCTTCTTTGGGGATGCATGGTTATAAACCTGGTCCATTCACTTAGGCATGAATTAAATTCAGACCTTGTAGGTTTGAGCCCAATGCACTGCTCCCCACATTTTCCAGAAACTCATGGCCCAGTACACACACACACACTCCCCGAGCTGCCTTTCAATGACATAGGTAAGCAGTTGTGTTCTACAGAGCTCCCGTCACACAAGATCACTCAGGTTGCCTCTGCACGTGTCCTTCCTAATTCCAGGGCTCCTTGACCCCAGTGAACCTGACACCTAAAATCTCTCTGATTAGCTTGAAGTGATCCAGACCCGCCTCACACTGCCCGAAGCCTCCCCTCCCCACCTGGCCTCACTTTCTTCGTATGGCTGTGTCCTTTCACCCCATTCCTGGGGACCTGGTCTGTTTCCTCTCTCCCACCCAGCTTGGGTCTCTCCCACCGCTCTTCCTCATCCTGACATCACGGTTTCCTGCTTTCTCCCAAACATGCCCTTCCTCTGGCCCAGATGTCACTCACTTCCTCTTATCCCAGGGCGGCTGCAGCAAGCTGTCCCCTTCCGGGTGTCCAGAGGACAGGCACACGTGTGTCTGTCCCATCAGGAGAGAACATGTCCCTGCCTTTTCACTACGTGTTTCCAGCAAAGGAAGGTGACCAGCAGCATTCTCCATTTCCAGAAACTGTTTTTCAGATTGATGAGCCAGAGGAAGCTTCGTGACTCAGGAAAATGATATTTGCCCCTCGACCACATAAGGTTATCTAAGGTCCAGTCCATTAGTTTCAGGGATCTTGTCTCCCTGAGTTTGATGCTAATTTATTTTTAGCATAAATATAAAATGACTTCAAATGAAATCAGCCTGAGCTGGGGAAACATGCTGAGTAATAGCATTACCAGATATTTCTATTATTGAGTTAACCTTTTAAAATTGGGTTAAATTTTTAGCCCACTGCTATTAACCCTACGTGTAGGCTCTGTCTTTCTTTCTACAAACCTAGAAAAAAAGGTGCTTGTCATGCTTAGGTATCCACCCCACCATCAACATATAGATCTTTGTTTTCTTAGAAATTGATGATATACTGACCCATTCTTCTTCCACTTCCGTCTATAGCTTACTTGTTTTCTTCCACATTGAGTAGTTTGGATTCAGAGCATAAAATTGCCAATCAACATATACACAGGTCAGAAAGACATCCATAAAAGTATCTAGTACTCATGGCACTTCTCTTTACTCTGTGTCTCTTTGTTGTTTTCATTTACTTTGTTATCCTAGTCTTTACCAAGAAGCATATAGTCCAAAGCAGCTAAGCAGTTTAAGCAAGGGAAATGAAATCAATATAGACCAAAATATGTGCTCAGTCACCTATTGTGCCCGACTGTAGTTCACCAGGCTTCTCTGTCCATGGGATTTTCCAGGCAAGAATACTGGAGTGGGTTGCCATTTGCTGCTCCAGGGGATCTTCTCGACCCAGGAATCAAACCTGCGTCTTTTGTGTCTCCTGCATTGGCAAAGTAGCTTTCCGATTAAAGAGCCAGGTCACCCTCTGAGGCAGTTTGAAAAAGTTTGGTGGTGTAGCCTGTTTCCTGGATATCACTGAAAATTCAAAACGTTTTATACCAGTGAGTATAAGCAGATCTTCTTAAATCAGGCAAGAAGTATAAAGTAGGTATTAGATAAATAATTTGTGTTGGGTTATGTGATCAAGCGGATGTATTTATGCAGACCCTGGAAGGCTTAGAATGAACGTTCATCATCACATTGCCACCCCTATGTAGGATTTCCAGGGGTGTCTGCATGAAGTATGTGTCCCAGGCCATTAGTAATAAAGGTACCACAGTCTGCTGCGGAGAAAACCTAGGGCCAGAAATACAAGTTACTGAATCCTTTGTGGACATCAGTCTCTTGTTTGAGACTCAGCCCTGCCCCAAGAATCAGCTCTGGGGAGTGAAAGACTTGAAAAGTTACCTTCCATGCTTCCTTGCACCTTCCAAAATCCATCATACAGTTCCCAAATTTATCTGCATTTCTCCTTGTAAGACTTAATTACTCAACTTTCAAAACTTGCCCCCCAGGACTGAGTGGTGGCCCCTACTCATCTCCAAACACTGTGTTCATACTGCCAGCTCCACCCAGCTAATATCTATTGCACTTACGTCCTCTGGGGTCCTATCCCTTTACCAAGCCGCCTTGCCTGGTGTCTCCTATTAATCCAGACCTCCCTAGGGTAGGGACCTGGTCTTCGGTTCCCCTGATCTGTCCACAGTTGGGAGTTCAGTGCAGACCATACTGCTACATACATACAGTATGGAACCCAGTGCAATAGGGGCCGGCCAGCCGCGCAGAAGACACAGGGTTCCTTACGGAGACCTCTTCCTGTGGGACCTCACAGAATTAGGATCCTGCTCAAGTCCCAGTCTGGAAAAGCACATCTTAAAAGACGCTGAGAAAACAGGGCTCAAATGCCCACCTTTCTTATCTGCGTGTAACTCCAGCCTTCAGGAGTCAGTGTTTTGACCCAACCAGTTACTGACCAGCAAGGCTATAAAACCAGGTCTAAATTCATTTTTCTTGGAATGTATTTAGATGTGCACTTACAGATCGAATATCCCACCAGGCTGTATCACTTGATACTATAGTAGTTATTCTCACTACATATCAGACACTGTTTCTTATGCTTCATATAGATTAACACATTCTTTACTCTTTGTATCAGCCCTGTGAGCTGAGTTAGTGATAAATGGCCTCAGGGAGTTCCAGTGGTCCATGAGTATTAAGGTTTATGAGATCCTTGCTCAACAAGAACTTGGATCTTGAACATCTTGACATTTTTTTTCAGTAGCTCAGGCAGTGTATATTTCTGGGTCATTCTTTACTGCCACTGAGGCAGAAAAGGAAAACTTCCAGCAGTTTCCCTTGCCCAGGCTAGTAAGCCCTGTTTCAGGATGGATCTTGTACTAGGTAACCAGGAAAACTGGAAGTGTTGAGTTGGACTGCTCCATGCTGTATCAGGGGACAAATGTGTTGTTTCTGTACTGAATGTGGTCAACTATAGTGAAATACTCTTTCTATGTCCATTTAGTCATTAAGCCTCAATAATTTGGTTTCTGAAGGGACTGTGATTTGCTGCAGCTCAAAGCTTTTAAAGTTATTTCAAGCTACATTACACAATTAAAGAGAATTGTCCTAAAAATAAAGGAAGTAATCTCTTCTTATTTTGAGATGCCACGCATTATTTGTTGGATTTGCACAAATATTTCCAGCACATTAACATCGTCTATTGTCAGCGTGTTTGCTTCTCTGTCACAGTTATTAAAAGTCCATGGGGACCAGCAACCTGAGCTTCTGTTATCTTTGTTCTGTCTACTTTACGGTGGGCTTCAGGTTGCTTCCCGTGGCAAAGAGTTAACTTGTCATCCAAACTATAAAATCACAGTGATATGTGAAAAGTTCTCCCTGATGTGTAAATCCTGAGTATTTGCTAACATTAAGAGACAGTCTTTTGTTTGGGACTGAAAATAATTATAACAAAGACTCTCCGGCAAAAGTTTGGGTCTCTACGTCGAATGTGGCTTGTCCAGCTCCCAGATCCATGATGTGGTTGGCGTTCCCTCCATAGTTCATAAAATAATGAATTTAGTAAATGGCTCATTTGTAGTCCTTTATGCCATCTAAAGACAATTTATTTAAAGAAATATTTTTTTGTGTGGGTAAAAATCATTGCATAGGTAGCTGTAATTTCTTTATTATTTACAATAACCACAGCCAGCTTTTTTTTTTTTTTAAGCTGTTTTGACAGCTGGAGTTTGTTATTTTAATTTTGATAAGTTTGTCACAAAGAATGGAATGTGCTCCCTTTTGAAGATGGGAAAGTTTGGGCGGGGAGAGAGCAGAGAGACACCACCTAACAATAAAATTCCAAAAGCAGATCTATTTGACTTCTTTGAAGTGTTTTTAGATTTCATTTGAGGCATAAATTGGAACCTGCTATCTTTCTTTGGAGTAGAACACATTACAGAGGGAAAAAACAAAAGATTGCTACAACCACAGCCCTGGAAAAAGAACGGAAGATTTCAGGAAGAAGAAGGATATTAAGTGTATGGATTACAACTGCAGAGTGATTCTTCCTGTCTTTGGACAGGAAGTTAATGGTTAACCTAAAGTTAAACGGTTAATGGAACATGGAAACCATGATGGGGAATCTTCTGCAGTACTTCAAAAAAAAATGCCCATAAATCCCTCTTTAGCACTTCCTTGTGCTCACACATTCAAGCGGAGAACAAGGATGGAATGTCCAGTTCATCTCAAGTGCACCGGGCTACTCTGCATCTTACTCTGATATCCTGTTCTCCTTCCTGTGTTATCAACATGCAGACACTGCTCTCTATGTATTATTAAGCACAAACAAGCCAAAACTCTGTCTACAGTAGTTCAGTATGTTTTCACAGATCTCCTATTGTGGTTTTATTTCTTCAGTATCTTCTCTATTGAGCACAGAGACTGACATCTTTCTAGCCCCCCCCCCACCCCCCCTGCAAAGAGTCTATTCTTTTTCCCTAGAGGTAATGTGTGATGCTAAAAGGATTCATTGAAAGGAGGGTTAAAGATACTAATGTCTGGATACTTTCAGGACTGGAATGATTGTCTCTATATACAATCTCTCTATATATATTGTCTCTGTATACAGTAGCTATATGTTTATAATGTTTAATGACTTGGAGGAATAACTTGTTTGTTTAGTGGGAAAAATAAGTGAAATTCATAGAGCATAATGTCAGCAATGTAAAAGTGCATAGAAAAAGCAAATAGAAACAAAGAGATGTTTATTAAATTATAATGATAAAAATTAAAACTGTAATCAGTTTTACTCGAATTAGTTTAATTAGCCATCAGTTTAATGGCTGTAGCATCAGAGCCCTTCTGAGCAGTTCGTATATATTAATTAATTTAATGCTCACAGCCTTCTTCTGGGTAGGTAACGTCAATGCCCTTGTTTACACAAAGGGAAACCAAGGGCAGAAAGATTAAAGGAATTGCCCTGGTCATGGAGCCGGTAAATAGTAGAACCAGGATTCAACCCCGACATTGCCTCATTAGAGATATTATATAATCTTTCTGCTGATTATACGGTCTTATTTTTAATCCTACCCATTACTGGATGTGAGCCTTGATTCTGGTAACTATCCAATTAGAAATAGTGGCTTCAAGTGATTTATTCTAAAACTAATCCCATTACCTGAGCTGATGGTATCCAAAACATTATTGCTTGATAGCTGTTAATCCCATTATAGCTTTAAAATTCTAGTAACTTAGGATAAACTTTCTAAATTTTTTTTTTTTTTTTTTTTTTTTTTTTTTTGCTGTTTGAGTAGAAAGCTCAAGAAGTAAACTTTTCATTGTGATGTGGTGAGATTTTTCTATAGCTTTTATGGTTGAAACTCTTGTTTTGGATCTCTTTCTAAACCAGAATAATTTTATCCACATTTTTTTTTTTTTTTTTTTTGGTGTGAATCTTGGTGTTTCTGTCATCGGTTAATTAATGTGCTTGAAGGAGGTTCAGAATTCTCTTCTACTGGCTTCTCTCTCTTCCTTTGAGATAGGTTGGTCATCTCTTTAGGTAGAGACTTGATTTGGTTGCTTAATTTCACAAAATTATTATCAAGCCTACGAGCCAAATGACTACTCTGCCAGGCATAGGAACCTGCTTGGCCAGCATAATAGAGTAGATGCACCTTCTGCCATCACTGGAGATTGTAACCCTGACAGTCAGCTGCCTGACTTTCCATCAGACGCCCAGCACTTGGCACACAGGAGCTGCTAGTTATTGAATGAACCTCTTCCAATCTTAAGTGACAGTAATGTCTTGGAGTTACTGACTCTTTTCCGAGGCACATCCTTGACCTGAATGTCTTCCCCTTTTCACTTTGGCTGTCAGGAAGCTCTATAACAAATCACAGCTTAGCTTTCATGATTGTAGGGTGCCTAGACCATGCACCTACTTTCTAACTGGTTCTTAACGTTCGTTTGGTATATATATTCCACAATCTTGATTTCTGTCTATCTAATCCTTAAACTTTCTTAAAAAGTAAACCTCCTTAAGTTGTTTGCGGAAAACCTCCACCTTCTGAAACAGATGTACAGAAGATTAGGGAGCAAAATATAAAGAAAGATACCACCCCGAATGCTCCAAGGCCAGAAAGATCTAGACTTTCCAAAACACATACACACACACGCACACATACGTACACAATAAAATGTATGCCTACCATATATTTCTCAATGAAAACTGCACAGAATGGTCTTACCTTTGAGAAAAGCAGTATACCGAATCCTTGTTTTCCTTGCCATTCAGGAACAACCCACAATTTATAGATTAGTGGTTTCAATTTCTTCTTTTCTCATTTCATTTCCATACCCAGTACTAGCTTGAGCTGATTTACCACATTGACATTTTACTGAAATATGAATAGCTTCACAAAGAGACAAGAAAGTTGTATCTAGTGCAGCTCAGCACTCTGGAAGGGTCAGGACCTTGCTGGGGTCTATAAGGAGCAGGTAGAGGGGGTGCAGTCTGATTTTCAGGGTCTGTCACATCCATATTTAGCCTTTGTCCTCATGGTGGAGGCTGATTTTCTGATCCTATGGAAAGCTTGCTCACTTTTAAGGATGGCCAACCGGCTGACAGCCAGCGAAAATCATGAACTCTATTTACATTTGCACATTCTTCAGTGAGATAGATGGTAATTAGCCCATTTAACCGTCGAGGCAGAGCTGTACCATTACGTGTACTATGGATTGTGGGGGTACATGTAATTTGCCTGCCCCCACTCTCAGAAGGGAGAGCCATGGCTCTCACACCCCCAAACCCATGCCTATAACACAGCCCTGGTTCCTTTCCCTACCCTGTCTCTACCTGCATGGCTGGGCGTGGCCTGGCCAAGTGAGATGTTCAGTTCAGTCACTCAGTTGTGTCCAACTCTTTGCAACGACATGAGCCCCAGCACACCAGGCTTCCCTGTCCATCACCAACTCCCGGAGCTTGTTCAAACTCATGTCCATCGAGTCGGTGATGCCATCCAACCACCTCATCCTCTGTCATCCCCTTCTTCTCCTGCCTTCAGTCTTTCCTAGCATCAGGGTCTTTTCCAGTGAGTCAGTTCTTCACATCAGGTGGCCATAGTATTGGAGTTTTACCTTCAGCATCAGTCCTTCCAATGAGTATTCAGGACTGATTTCCTTTACAATTGACTGGTTTGATCTCTTTGCAGTCCAGGGGACTCTCAAGAGTCTTCTCCAACACCACAGTTCAAAAGCATCAATTCTTTGAGGCTGAGCTTTCTTTATGGTCCAACCCTCACATCCATACCTGACTACTGGAAAAACCATAGCTTTGACTAGATGGATCTTTGTCGGCAAAGTAATGTGTCTGCTTTATAATATGCTGTCTAGGTGGGTCATAGCTTTTCTTCCAAAGAGCAAGCATCTTTTAATTTCATAGCTGCAGTCACCATCTGCAGTGATTTTGGGGCCCCAAAAAATAAAGTCTCTCACTGTTTCCCTTGTTTGCCCATCTATTTGCCATGATCTTCGTTTTTTGAATGTTGAGTTTTAAGCCAGCTTTTTCACTCTCTTGCCCTTTCATCAAGAGGCTCTTTAGTTCCTCTTCACTTTCTGCCGTATGGGTGGTGTCATCTGCACATCTGAGGTTATTGATATTTCTTCTGGCAATCTTGATTTCAGCTTGTGCTTCATCCAGTCTGCATTTCGCATGATGTACTCTGCATAGAAGTTAAATAAGCAAAGTGACAACATACAGCCTTGATGTACTCCTTTCCCAGTCCATTGTTCCATGTCCAGTTCTAACTGTTGCTTCTTGACCTGCATGTAGATTTCTCAGGAGGTAGATAAGATGGTCTGGTATTCCCATCTGTTTAAGAATTTTCCAAAGTTTGTTGTGATCTATACAGTCAAAGGCTTAGGTGTAATCAGTAAAGCAGAAGTAGATGTTTTTCTGGAACTCTCTTGCTTTTTCTGTGATCCAGTGGATGTTGACAATTTGATCTTTGGTTCTTCTGCCTTTTCTAAATCCAGCTTGAACATCTGGAAGTTCTCAGTTCACGTACTATTGAAGCCTCGGAGAATTTTGAGTATTACTTTGCTAGCGAGTGAGATGAGTGCAATTGTGTGGTAGTTTGAACATTTCTTTAGCATTACCATTCTTTGGGATTGGAATGAGTACTGACCTTTTCCAGTCCTGTGGCCACTGCTGAATTTTCCAAATTTGCTGGCATATTGAGTACAGCACTTTCACAGCATCATCTTTTAAGATTTGAAATAGCTTAGCTGAAATTCCATCACCTGCACTAGCTTTGTTTGTGGTGATGCTTCCTAAGGTCCACTTGACTACGCATTCCAGGATGTCTGGCTCTAGGTGAGTGATCACAGTATCATGGTTATCTGGGTCATTAAGATTTTTGTATGGTTTGAACATATCCTTCTCTTTTATGAAAAATGACAACTATTAAATGATGCAAATGTTATAAAAGCTATCAGGTACTTCCCTAAGTATTAAGGCCCTTCTCTTACTGTTTTGTTAAATAATTTTTATTCCTGAACACTAATCAAGATACTAAATGTTCCCGATAATCAAAGCGCATAGATTAGAATTTCTCAGAGTAGTTTCTCAGGTGTACCTGACCTTACATTTCAGACCCTCAGCCTGGAAGTGAGCTCTGCTCTCTGTCCTGTGGGCATGTGTGTATTAATAGATCCACGAGGAGGTGGTATGGAAGGGCTTTTCTTCCATATGCTACATAATGCACGAGAGAGTCATCAGTTTCCTTCAGGGGTATGTCAGTGTTTCCAATGAAATTTGGTTTCGCTTGGTTCCAGACTCAGATCCTTCCTGTACTGTAGGAAGGGAACAGGAGAGACTTGAAGAAGGACGTTAGGATTTAAGTGAGGGGCAAGGCAGATGAAGGTCATTGAGCAGACATCTCTAAGATAAATAGCATTGAGTTTGTGGGAAGCAATTTGGGAAAATTCTGTTGGAAACACTTTAGTCAGTATTCATATAGTAAAGAATCAAATGCGTTGCTGCAGGGTGGGGTGTGGACAGAAGGTAGAGACCACATGGGTTTGAGAACAGGAGTTCTGGAGATGATTTTATTGTCATAACCAGGAGAGCCCAGGGGAGAGAGTTCTGTCCTTGGCAGTGACTAATCTTCTTCTCTTAGATGCACTTCAGATACTCAAGCTAACAGTGATGACTCATCAGGCAATCCGGGCTTAATGAATACATCGCTGTACGACCACACAAATGCCTTATTTCTGATTCACTCATTCAGTATTTATTGAAGAGCACTGTGCACTGCGCCATGAGAAAAAACAAATGAAACAGCAACAGATGCCTTGCCCTCGAGGAGTTCACAGGCTAGTGAGGGGCAACAGTTAACTATATTAACACCTCAAAGAGCCTAGGGCTCTGCCCTTCTGAGAGACAGAGGGATGCAGTGGTGCTCCAGAGCCCGTGGGAGCAGATGGCTCTGGGACTTGGCAGGACTGGGGCGCTCAGGCTGAGCCTGGGGTTGTGAAGGATGAGAAGAGGTTAGCCATGTGACGTGGGACAGGAAAATAGCAACACATCTCTCATCACAGTGAGAGAGAGGCATGTGGGCTAACAAGAGATTTGGAACGAGCGTGAGCAGTGACGTTAGGCAGGAAGTTCAGACCCAGGACAAGCGAAGCCTTGAAGGTCAAGCTTAGGAATCAGAACTTGATTCTCCAGGACCTATGGATTTAAGCAGAGCGGTATCATCATTGTGTTCACAGTTCAGAGCCATCAGTCATGTAGCAGGATGGAGAGCAGATGGAGAGAAGGGAGACTAGAGGCATAAACACCTAGCATTAGGAAGGCAAGAGGAACATCCCTGGGGGGCCAGTGGTTAAGGCTTCAAGCTTCTGCTGCAGCAGGTGAGGGTTCAATTCCTGGTCGTGAAACCAAGATCCTGCATGTCGTGTTGGACAGCCAGAAATTTAGTAATGCAAGAAACGCCCAGCCTAGACTATGGTAGAGGCAGTGGAGGTTGAGGAGGACATGGGTACTAGAGAGATTATGGGCGTAGAATGAGCTGGACTCAATAAGCAGCAGAGTTGTTGTTGCTTGGTTGCAAAGTCGTGTCCCACTCTTTGTGACCCCACGGACTGTAGCCCACCAGGCTCTGCTGTCTGTGGAATTCTCCAAGCAAGAATACTGGAGTGGATTGCCATTTCCTTCTCCAGAGGATCTTCCCAACCCAGGGATTGAACTCATGTCTCCTGCATTGGTAGGCAAATTCTTTACCACTGAGCCACCATCGAAGCCAAGCAGGAGAGGGGAGGAGACAATTTGAAAATGGGTCCAAGGTCTGACTTGTTCCCCTGGTGGGTCAGATTGTCATTTACTTAGATAAGCAATAAAAGAGGAAAAAACAATTCAGGAGGGAAGTAATTGTGATGGGGGAACCCAAACCACCCCCAAGTTCAAGATTCACTAGAGGGACTCAGCATATATAGTCCTACTCACAGTTATGATGTATTATAGCAAAAAGATACAAAGCAAAATCAGCCAGTGGGGTAAGCACATGGGTAAAGTCCAGAGTTACGTAGGTACCCTCTGCCTGGAACTCATAGACCTCCTAGAACAAAGCAGGTGTGCCGTATAAACCCTTTCCAAAGCCAGGCTCCTGGTCACCAGCCTTGCAAACAATTCTAAAGGTAACATCTCAGATCTGCTATGTTAGCTCTCTTCTTCGTGACAGTACATTCCATTTTGTACGTGCTGAGTAGTCTGAGGCATTTGTTATAAGCATTTGTCAGGTGAAGTTGTCTACTGTGCAGTTGGGTCTTGTGTCTGAAAAAGTGGTGAAAGTGTGAGTTGCTCAGTTGTGCCTGACTCTTTGTGACTTCATGGACTATAGCCCGCCAGGCTCCTCTGTCCATGGGATTTTGCAGGCAAGAAGACTGGAGTGGGTTGCCATTCATTTCTCCAGGGATCTTCCCGACCCAGGGATTGAGCCTGGGTCTCCCACATTGCAAACATCTGTACAATAAATTAAAGGGTCTGGAATCATTAGCACTACTTCTGTTTCAAGTCTGTGGCTCTTTCCATCATTCTGCACAGCCTTCTCAAAATGGCAAAGTCATACCTTACCCAAAATGAATAAAATGAGATTTAGGTTATAAAACAGATTTTGTAAGTTTGCTTAATGCAACTTACTCCACAATGAATCCTTGGATCCTAAAAAGTCAAGGTGATCACATCGAGGCCTCCACACAGAAGGGATTTCCAAGCAGCCTCTAAGCCAACCATTCATGGTCGATCAACGTGGATTATCAGAGGGCAATAAATTATTAGGAGATTTCCCATCTCTTTACTCTTGTGTCCATTCAGCAAAGTTTTATGTTACCCGCAAAGACTCTGCCATATTTATGTTTTTACTCCTAGTGATGAACAGAGTCTTTGCCTTATTCTCTAGAGTCAGGAAAATCACAATGTATTAGCAGTGTGTTAGGGCAAGAGTAGGTGGGGTGACCCCTTGGATATGGGAAATGAAGTCAAACTGAAAACATGTTCATTTTTTGCTTGAAGCTCTGATAAAGGATAAAGTGGAATTTGAAAACTGTCAAATGAGGTTGCTGCATATTTACTTAGTTTGGGATTTCATTCCTGGGTGGCCTTAAACTTGGATAGGCAAGTACTAGAAAGCAATATGACTGTAGTTCTGTAAGACCTCCATTTAGCTCAACATATGTAAGTTGGCTTTGGTCTTAGAGGTAAACTTTGGGGCCTACAGAGGTAACCTCCGGTAATGCCCACTGGTGTCCTTTTATGGCTGGATTAAATGCATACACATGTGCTTGCTGCTTTTTTGTGTGATTATTAATAGTCAATTTTGCATTATTCTAAATGGTCTCAAGAGATATCATGAAATATGTACAGAGTCGAACTTAATGGTAGAATGTTGATTTTAAAATAAGTTGCAGGTCATTTGTATAGTCTCAAAATAAATATTCAAAAAGAAACAATATTTCCCTCTCGAATCTTTATTCCTATCTCAGCTTCATTTACTGCCTCATTTATCATCTAAACAGTCTTTGTTCTTTCAGCTTTCAAACATGATTAATTGACGGTGTGCAGTGTAGCATAAGGAAAAGGCTGAATATTTTGTAAGAGAAGTAATCAGTCAAATGCCCATCTTTTCTTTTATACTTTACCAACAAATATGTCTTATGTGGATGTAAGGGAAGTTTGCTATTTCCCGGTTCAGGATTTTTGAGCTTTTAGCATAACATGTTTCCTTTCCATTAACTTAGCCAAAAATAATATTGACAAATTCATGAAGCCTTCCATCTGATACTGTTGTAAACTTATGCAAATCTATTTAGACAGTTAAGTGAATAGAATAATTAAACAGCCAAATGTCAAGAATGGGAAGGGAGAAGTAGCATCAGCTGTCATATCACATTATCTGGGCTCAAGTTGGAAGTTACTGAAGTGTTTGAAAATATACCTTCAAAACCAATTATTTGAATTTGTGCTACATTTTTTATTTTCAAGAGGGCAATAATTTAAATAAAGTGCAGTGTAATATTATAGTTGCTGCAGGGAGTTATGAGTATTTCTGGGAGTGTTCATTTTCAGCACATGCTACTTAGAATTTGAAAAGATATTCAGTGTTTCTTTGTCATGAATCTTTCCACTGGGACCAGGCCACTCCTGGATGAACTCACAGATTGAGAGTTTCTCAAAATACATAATCAAATTGTTGGTCTTAAAAATATACTATTTTAAAGTCTTAAAAAACTGAAGTGAAAATAAGGTTAATGTTTGGCAAAAATAGTCCATTTGAGGAGTTGTCTCTTAAAACTCTGATTTCACTTACAGAGTTTGCTTCCAAAGAAATTCACTTCACATGTCATTAATTAAAATTTTTCCTCTTTATGCCATTTCTTTAATTCCTGATACATTTCCTTGAAGTGTTACATTGCTTTTAACTTATTAGAGATCAAAATTTGGTTGGTTTGGGATTTTTAATAATCATTGTTGTTCCAAACAAAAACCTTAAAATAGTAAACAAAATCGTAGCTTGTGACATTTCAAGGTAGCAAATGTTAGCTGATCTTGAAAAACATGTTAATATTCTTAAATGACCTCCTGCACATTTCTTTATACTTTTGTACCATGGGTGTGATTTAATTTAGAAATGTCTGCAGTGCCACTCCCATCTCACAGCAGTGGTGGGGGAGGGAGGCAAGCTAACGAAGAGCTTTGCAGGGGGGCAAGCAAAGGAAGAGCTTTTCAGGCAAGTGAATGGGCACAGACATGCCTCCCCTCTTTTCTGTGAGAAGAGCCAGGCCGCCAGACTCAACCACCATGGTTCCACCTCCCAAGCAGATTCTCACTGCTCTCCCCCAACTTCCTCTGCCCCAACCAGTACAGCCTCTTCTCCAGGCTGAGAGCCTGGGCAAGGTCTCCTAGCCAGTGAGCTGTAATACACACTGCTTGTCAAAACTCGCTTTTGTTGCAAGTAAGAGAAATAGAGTACTGGAGCTTCAGCTTTAGCATCAGTCCTTCAAATATTCATTGGAAGGACTGATACTGAAGCTAAGGCTCCTGTACTTTGCCTACCTGATGCAAAGAACTGAGTCATTAGAGAAGACCCTGATGCTGGGAAAGATTGAGGGCAGAAGGCTAAGAGGGCAACAGAGGATGACATGGTTGGATGGCATCACTGACTCAATGAACCTGAGTTTGAGCAAGCTCCAGGAGTTGGTGATGGACAGAGAGGCCTGGCGTGCAACGGTCCATGGGGTGGAAAAGAGTTGGACACGACTGAGCAACTGAATAACAATAAACAAAGAGAAAATGAACTAGAGTCATGCAAAAAGAAGGACTGACCCAGATAACAAAGTTCCATGGTTGTCTGGCTTTAGCCACCTCTGCCTTCTGTCTTCTGCTCTCCATTTCTTAGCTCCACCTCCTTGGAAGGGATGCCCTCCATATCACTTACTTCAAACAAAACCCACTATCCTAGAGGAAAAAGAACCTTATTTCTTTCACCAGCTATCAGTACAGTTTGACCTTTGATCCTTGAACACCACCAGGCTTAGGGCCACCAGCCTTAACGCAATGGCAAATCTGTGTATAATTGTAATTGGGCCTTCTGTATCCATGGTTTCACATCCACAGCTTCGGCCAACCACAGGTTGAAAAACATCCCTGGACCTGCTGCAGTTCAGACCCAGACAGGGAACAGCTGTCTTCAGGACATGATGGCCCTATTTGCCCCATATCCCCATCCTGACGCATCAGTGTGTCCAGGCAAGGGGTGACTGTCATGCCCATTCTGTGGGCCACTCAGGGGCAGACCCACCTGCATTACCTGGGACAGCCTTCGTAGTTACTGAGAAGCCAGCATAAGAATGCTGGTCTGCTCAGAGTATGGTCTGTAAAGTGAATAAATCGAGTGTCTCTCATAGGCCAGAATACTGTTTGTTTAATTATAGATAAAGGTTAGCATGAATGAAATACAAAGTTGTTTAAAAGCAGAACACTCAATTTATAGTTGCTCTGTCTCATGCATCTTCATGTTGAATATCAGATTCTGCCCCATGGGAATTGTCTACTTTGGAATGAGGTCTCTATACCCATAATAATCAGGTAGCATCAGGTTTTTGGTTTTTTTTCTTTCTTCTTTTTTTATAATGCTTTGGCTTGAAAATAACCACAGAAAAAGTGGGTTGGTCCTTAGTCTATTGCTGGCCCCTCCCCAAAGTGCATCTTTTCTGCATCCTTTCTGTGGTTCTTGAGTCTGCCATCCTCAGCCCCGCCCCTCACCCCAACCCTGTTCTCTCAAACTTAAGGTTTCTCATTTTAGTCTTCCAGAATTTCCTTAGTTACTCATCTCATTCTTATTCAGCTCATTAAAGCAGGGTATATAGGTTTTTGTAGTCCATATTTAGAATTAAAAGCATATTAATTTCCTTATGATAAAATCAAATTATATTGATCATTTAAAAATATCAATAATTATTGAAGCAGTTCTTTAAGTCATAATTTTTGTTATGTTTCTAAATAATAGATACCAGCTTACTGCCTGAGGACACTGGAAGTAAGATTGCATGTTAATATTTAAGTTTAAGGTGGAAAACATATATATGGGCTTTCCTGGTGGCGCATACGGTAAAGAATCCACCTGCAACGCAGGAGACCTGGGTTCAATTCCTGGGTTGGGAAGATCCCCTGAAGGAGGGCATGGCAACCCATCCAGTATTCTTGCCTGGAGAATCCCCATGGACAGAGGTGCCTGGTGGGCTACAATCCATGGAATCACAAAGAGTTGGACACAACTGAGCAACTAAGCACACACACAGACACGCACAACATATATACACACACATATCTCCATGTACTGGTACAGTGAAACCTCTCAAACTTCTCTCCAGGAACTGGAACATGGTGGCTGCTTGCCAGCTTGGCATCATCACTGATTCCTTTTCTTTCTGCCAACGTTGTGCAGACACCAGCCGAATGAATCCTCCCATCTCTTGTGTATTGCATGTGAACCTCTAGTGCATGTAAACAGTGGGCACTTATTCTTGACTGCACATCTGTAACTCGGTGAGACTCTCGGTGAGACCCAGGAGAACTTGAAAGGAGCGTTTGAATAACAAGTTTATTTCTCGGGCATGACGGCATAAAAGAGATGAGTAATGCTAATAAACTCAGAACACAATTCCGATTAACTGCATTGGCAAGAGAGGCGGCTTTTGGGCAAATAAACCAAAATAATAGCTGGAGTTCAGATCTGATAGCTGTGTTTTGATTAAATCAAAAAGATTTCTTGCCAGTCCTCCTGCAGCAACAGAGTCACGCCTCCCTGACTGCACGGAAGTAGAAACGCCTCACTGGGATTCTTTTGGTCCCTGATGCCTTTTGTCTGGTGCCCCTTTAAAAGGAACTTGAGCCAAGATCTTATCAGTGATGGAGATGGAGACACCTCAGGATTTTCCAGTATCAGTTTTCACTTTTTCTTCTTGGACATGGTTATTAATGCTACCAGATCTCTCAAATCTTGAGGCATTTCCTTGTGGCTCCAAGTTGCTGCTGCAGGTCAGGTTCTTGAACTGAGCGTCTGGTTTCAACATCCATATGCTTCCCAGCCCACTCTCTGACCTTCAGTTCTTTTCTGTTCTTTTCAGACTTTTAACATTTCCATCTACTGATCCCAGGAGACTCAGTATTCTGAATACTCAGTCCATTTTTTTTTTTTTTCAAAAGTTAAATAGAAATTAAGGTTGATATGGGTTGCATACATTTTTTAGCTTAAAGATCCTTTATTCACAATCTAAGACAGTTAATCTTGACAGCATATAAATGCTAAATATTTAGGGACTTTTTTAGATAGACCAGAACCTTACAACTTCCCCTGACACTTCACGTTGTCAACAGTGATGCATTTGTGGGGGGGAATCATCAAAATCCTTAAGATTAATGTCAATACATGTCCACAGCCTTATTTCTTTTGAACTCAGCTCCGTTTCTTTGAAGCACTGATCACAGTATCCAGCTTTGATTCCTTTCCTGTGGACTTATGCCAACTTGCCTGATTTCATTAAGTTTTTGGAAAGGGCTAAGACATGGTATCGTTTTATGGCAATCCTCACATCAATCATAATTTAGGACAGTCTTGGTGAAAGACGAGGCATTCAGGCGGGGAGGTGGAAGAAGGCTGGTCTAGTGGTGAGGGGGCTGGGGTGCGTTCAGGGAGTAATAATTTCATATCCAACTTCAGCCACCTCTTAGACCTCAGGGTTTTTTAGCTGTGGGTTCATTCTAGAGTGATTGCAGTTATAAGCTCCATACCTAGGTATATGGAAACCATGCAATTTTTAAAAATTTTATTGAAGTATAGTTGGTTTACAATTTCATGTTAGTTTCAGGTATGTAGCACAATGATTGTATGTATACTATATATTTTTTTCAGATTCTTTCCCCTTATATATTATTACAAAATACTGACATTTTGTAATAATATGTGCTCTTTTAGTAGGCCCTAGTTGGTTATGTGTTTTGCCATGTGGGGCAGCCGAAAAAAAAGAGAGAAAATTAGACTCCAAGTAAAACGTTTATCTAGACTCTACAAACTAGGTGTTATGAATTTCATTCTGCAAACAAGAACTCTGCGAATTAAAATATTGAAGCAGATTCTAATTTTAAAAAATACTATAAAGTCCTACCACTTATATTTAAATGTCTTTTAAGCTGAGAATGACTCTCTCCTAGCAGTCCCCCAAAACACTGAGAATACGCCAGCCAGGTCAGTGCCCTCGATCTTTCACTTTTTAAAAATGTGTGTTCTGTTGCACCGGTAATCACTATTCAATCATCAGCATCAGCTTTGCCTTTCAGTTGACACCTGTGCTTTACTAGTCACAAAATGTTTTTGGCATCTTTAGGGAAAGTTAAAGAATACCCACAACCAAATTCTTTGTCTTCCTTGTTTCTTATTAAATCCTTTTGTCTGTGACATTGTCTTTTAGAACAGAGATCAATAAACATTTCCTGCCAAGGGTCAGATAGTAAGTATTTTAAGTGTTGCGGCCCAGTCTCTGTCCTCACTACTCAGCTCTGCTGTTACAGTGCAAAAGCAACCGCAGACAATATATAAACCAGTGTTGCTATGTTCTAATAAAACTTTATTTATAAAATAGATAACTGGTCTGATGTGTGCCGTCTGTACCGTAGTTTTCCAACTTGTGATTTAGAAGAATGAAGAGGTCTGTGAAATTTCATGTTGGAGTAATAAGCGCATAAAACTGTCCCAGACCCCCTAACCTCTTTCCCACTGGGAACTGTTTGGTTTCCCAATCTCCCTAAGTACTTGTAGGAATGAAATGAAAAGAGCCAAGATGAAGTTCCCTGAGGCAGGTAGCCCTATTCCTTTTCCCCGTGGAAATCTCCATGGGCTTCAGGAAGGGAAAGCAGCTGGTCTGGGAGCCCCAAGACAGCCCAGGTTTAGGGAGGGAATTCAAACCTTTGCTTTAGGTCCCTTTACCCCAACTCTAAAATATAATAACACATAAAACAAATGTTGTGTGTAGATGTGCCAGGTCTTGTAGACATAGGTGCTTGAAATTAAATGTTCACATAAGCACCAGATTTGCTTTTGCCTTACAGCAAATTTCATGGCAAGTAGAATGGTTGTGGAGGTAGGAATAAACGGTGGAGGAAGTAAAACTGAAAAGTGAGACTGTAGTCAACAGGAGACACCACACCACGCGGGGAGGCGGGGGTACTGACAGAACTGTTTGTGGATGTAAAGTGTATCCTCATTGATACTTCGTGGTATTTATATGAAAAATTCAGGCTTTTTCTGTGAGAAAGTAGCTCATGGGCTGATGGTATCACTCTCCTTCAACATGTTAGAGAATTACTCAAACGCTTGTCAGATGCCTGGGCCACATATTTATTTGAAAGTGTGCCATCACGGGAAGCTTTCATTCACCAAGGTCACTGAGAGGGCAGAAGAGGGAGGCACACTGAACTTCAAATGATTCTTGCCGCTTGTGTCAGTAGCAAAGCAATGAAGGAAGGAGCTGACTTGCCAAAAGGAGAAAAGTTCAAGAAAACTGACTTTGTTTTGATTGAAAAAAGCAGATAGCTGAGCAGTAAGTAAAGAATTCTCATTATCCCCATTTTTCAGCTTATAAACATAAAATGTATATCACCTTATTCTTAGTCATTGCTACAATTATCTGTTTTTTTCCCCTATTAATATAATTTTATTCTTGGATTACTTAACATCAAATTCTGTCATTATATGTGTGTTTCCAGTAACCTTGCTCTTTAATTAGGTACAGTGAGTAGTATAGTCTTTGAAATTCATACCTAAGTTTATTACGTGATTATATCTTCAGTTCAGTTCAGTCACTCAGTCGTGTCCGACTCTTTGCGACCCCATGAATGGCAGCACGCTAGGCCTCGCTGTCCATCACCAACTCCCGGAGTTCACTCAAACTCACATCCATCAAGTCGGTGATGCCATCCAGCCATCTCATCCTCTTACCCAGTGGTATATAGCATTCTTTGTAAGTTGCATTTTACTGAAGATGGTGTAACAGGTACCAGATTTACCCTCCTATTTTAAAGTCAAGGAAACTGCACAGAGTATATGGGGAAAAGTCACTCAAGACATTGGACAGTCAGTTCAGTTGCTCAGTCGTGTCCAACTCTTTGCGACCCCATGGACTGCAGCACACTAGGCTCCCTGTTCATCATCAACTCCCAGAGCTTGCTCAAACTCATGTCCATTGAGTCAGTGGTGCCATCCTGCCATCTCATCCTCGCTCCTCCCCTTCTCCTCCTGCCTTCAATCTTTCCTAGTATCAGGGGCTTTTCCAGTGAATCAGTTCTTCACATCAGGTGGCCAAAGTATTGGAGCCTCAGCTTCAGCATCAGTCCTTCCAATGAATATTCAGGACTGGTTTCTTTTTCGATTGACTGGTTTGATCTCCTTCCTGTCCAAGGTACTGTCAAGAGTCTTCTCCAACACCACAGATCAAAAGCATCAATTCTTCAGTGCTCAGCTTTCTTTACACTCTTAACTGTCATATCCATACATGACTACTAGAAAAACCATCGCTTTGACTAGATGGACCGTTGTTGGCAAAGTAATGTCTCTGCTTTATAATATGCTGGTTTGGAAGCAGTCTGTTGTTCCATGTCCAGTTCTAACTGTTGCTTCTTGACCTGCATACAAATTTCTCAGTAGGCAGGTGAGGTGATCTGGTATTCCCATCTCTTGAAGAATTTTCTACAATTTATCATGATCCACACAGTCAAAGTCTTTGGCATAGTCAATAAAGCAGAAATAAGTGTTTTTCTGAAATTCTCTAGCTTTTTTTCTGTGATCCAATGGACGTTGGCAATTTGATCTCTGGTTCCTCTGCCTTTTCTAAATCCAGCTTGAACATCTGGAAGTTCACAGTTCACGTATTGTTTAAGCCTGGCTTGGAGAATTTTGAGCATTACTTTGCTAGCGTGTGAAATGAATGCAATCGTGTGGTAGTTTGAACATTCTTTGGCATTGCCTTTCTTTGGGATTGGAATGAAAACGACCTTTTCCAGTCCTGTGGCCACTGCTGAATTTTCCAAATTTACTGGCATATTAAGTGCAGCACTTTCACAGCATCATCTTTTAGGATTTGAAAATAGCTCAACTGGAATTCCATCATGTCCACTAGCTTTGTTCATAGTGATGCTTCCTAAGGCCCACTTGACTTTGCATTCCAGGATGTCTGGCTCTAGGTGAGTGATCACACCATCGTGGTTATCTGGGTCATGAAGATCTTTTTTGTACAGTTCTTCTGTGTATTCTTGCCACCTCTTCTTAATATCTTCTGCTTCTGTTAGGTCCATACCATTTCTGTCCTTTATTGTGCCCATCTTTGCATGAAATGTTCTCTTGGTGTATCTAATTTTCTTGAAGAGATCTCTAGTCTTTCCCATTCTGTTGTTTTCCTCTATTTCTGTGCATTGATCACTTAGGAAGTCTTTCTTATCTCTCCTTGCTATCTTTGGAACTCTGCATTCAGATTGATATAATCTTGCCTTTTCTTTTTTGCCTTTTGCTTCTCTTCTTTTCTTAGCTATTTGTGGCTCAGATGGTAAAGCGTCTGCCTACAACGCAGGAGACCTGGGTTCGATCCCTGGGTTGGGAAGATCTCCTGGAGAAGGAAATGGCAACCCACTCCAGTATTCTTGCCTGGAAAATCCCATGGACGGAGGAACCTGGTAGGCTATAGTCCATGGGGTCGCAAAGAGTCGTACACGACTGAGCGACATTTACTATTTACTCTCTTCTTTCCTCAGCTATTTGTAAGGCCTCCTCAGACAACCATTTTGTCTTTTTGAATTTATTTTTTGGGGGGATGGTCTTGATCACTGCCTCCTGTTCATTGTCATGAACCTCCATCCATAATTCTTCAGGTACCCTATCAGATCTAACCCCTTGAATCTATTTGTCACTTCCACTGTATTATCATAATTGATTTGATTTAGGTCATACCTGAATGGTCTAGTAGTTTTTCCTACTTTCTTCAATTGAAGTCTGAATTTGGCAATAAGGAGTTCATAATCTGAGCCACAATCAGCTCCCAGTCTTATTTTTCCTGATTGTATAAAGCTTCTTCATCTTTGGCTGCAAAGAATATAATCAGTCTGATTTCAGTATTGACCATCTGGTGATGTCCATATGTAGAGCCTTCTCTTGTATTGTTGGTAGAGGGTGTTTGCTATGACCAGTGCATTCTCTTGGCAAAACTCTGTTAGCCTTTCTCCTGCTTCATGTGTACTCCTAGGCCAAATTTTCCTGTTACTCCAGGTATCTCTTGACTTCCTACTGAAAAGGCAAAAAGATATGACACTGAAAGATGAACTCCCCAGGTTGGTAGGTGCCCAATATGCTACTTGAGAAGAGTGGAGAAATAACTCCATAAAGAGTGAAGAGATGGAGCCAAAGCAAAAACATTGCCCAGTTGTAGATGTGACTGGTGATGGAAGTAAAGTCCAATGCTGTAAAAAACAGTATTGCATAGGAACCTGGAATGTTAAGTTCATGAATCAAGGTGTATTGGAAATGGTCAAACAGGAGATGGCAAGAATAAATATTGACCTTTTAGGAAAAATGGACTGGAATGGGTGAATTTAACTCAGATGACCATTATATCTACTACTGTGAGCAAGAATCCCTTAGAAGAAATGGAGTAGCCCTCAGAGTCAACAAAAGAGTCCAAAATGCAGTTCTTGGGTATAGTCTCACAAACGACAGAATGATCTCCGTTTGTTTCCAAGGCAAAGCATTCAGTATCACAGTAATACAAGTCTATACCCCAACCAGTAATGCTCAAGAAGCTGACGTTGAATGGTTCTATTCAAGACCTTCTATAGAAGACCTACAAGACCTTCTAGAACTAACACCCCAAAAAAGATGTCCTTTTCATTATACGGGACTGGAATGCATTGGACATTGGACATCAGGCAATAAAGGACATTGTTTTCTGAGAAGCAGGAAACAAAGTGAGCCCTCCAATTGCCCTGCTCTCCCTTACGGCCTAGAGAAGGTGTCTAGACGGCCGTGTGTGGGGAGGGACCCCTGCAGGGAACAGTGCGTAGCTGTCACTCAGGGCCAGGCGGTCTTGCTTCAGTAGGAAGGGAGAAATTAATCCTAGACTAAACACAGTTCTGGTCCTACCCAACTAAGTTTTTAAAAGAAAAAAAAAAGCTCCAAAATCAAGTTGTTTCAAAGGAACTAAACTATATCCCAGGGCAAAGTATAAAAATATTTATAAATACAAAAAAATACAGTACACAGAAAGATGTCTGACATTCAATTCAAAATTAGCAGGCATGTAAACAAGTGGGAAAATACAACCTATAGTGAAACAAATCAACCAAAATTAACACTTAAATGACATAGATGATAGAATTAGGAGATGGGGACATTGAAACCGTTATGACAGTTTTTTTCTTAATGTTCAAGAAACTAGAGGGAAGAAAATAAAGAAAAAAAGATTAGTTAACTTGAAGTCATAACAATAGAAACTATCTAAAATGAACCAGGATATGGCTGGGGAAAAAATGAATGAAAAGAACAGTCATTGAGCTACAATCCACAGGAAACAGAGGAGAGGATTGCAAGTATTTTAAGACATAATGGGCAGATCTTTTTTAATTTTACAGAAACTGTAAGCCCACAGATTCATGAAACTTCAGGAGATCCCAGGTACAAGAAATGTGAATAAAGTTAGAGCAAGGGACATCTTAATCAAATTGCTTAAAACCAATGATAAAGAGAAAATCTTAAAGGATAAAAGATAATGTATACAGAGGAACAAAGATAAATTGATGCTGATTTCTTATCAGAACCAATGCAAACTGGAAGACAGTGAGGCAACATCTTTAAAGTACTGAAAGAGAATTTTAAACTTAGAATTCTCTACCAATTTAAAACTGTCTTTCAAAATCTAAGATGGAATAAGGAATTTTTTAGACAATTAAAAGCTGAAAGAACTTATCATTAGCCAACCTGAAGTATAAGAAATTATAAAAGAAGTCCTTCTGCAAATTTACCAGAAATTTGCAAAAAATTTATACCAGACAGAAACCTGGATCTACTCAAAGGAATGAAGAGCACCATGAAATAGTACCTACAGAGGTAAACTTTTGAAGACTCTTTGACTATGGAGCAAAAATAATAGAAATGCAGTGATGGGTTTATACCATACATGGAAACAAAATACATTACAGCAACAGCTCAAAGAGGAAAGAAATGGCCCTGTACTTTTTTTTTTAGATTCGTACACTTTAAGTGAGGGAGTATAACATCACTTGAAGGTAGACTAAAAAGTTAAATGTGTATCATAAAAACTGAGGAAACCACTAAAATAACACCAGGAGTTATAGTTAATAAAGCAACAATTAAATTATTAAAAACACTCTATGCAAAGAAAGATGAAAAAGAGAAGAAAAAGAACAAAGAATAGATAGGACGGAGAGGAAAAGAATAGCAATAACAAAAGATAGTAGATTTAAACCCAGCCATATCAGTAATCACATTAAATGTAAATGGTCTACATATCCAAATTGAAAGACAGAGACTATCGGATTGGCTAAAAATTCAAGATCCAGCTGTATGCTGCCATCGAGAAATCTACTTTAAAGACATTAGTAGGTTAAAGAAAACAGGCTGGGAAAATGCTAATAACAATCAAAAGAAAGCTGGATTTGTGTCCAAATAGAGCTAGAGCAAATAATATGAGATAAATGAAAGTGCTGCACTCAATATGTGAACAAATTTGGAAAACTCAGCAGTGGCCACAGGACTGGAAAAGGTCAGTTTTCATCCCAATCCCAAAGAAAGGCAATGCCAAAGAATGTTCAAACTACCGCACTATTGCACTCATCTCACACGCTAGTAAAGTAATGCTTAAAATTCTCCAAGCCAGGCTTCAGCAATATGTGAACCGTGAACTTCCTGATGTTCAAGCTGGTTTTAGAAAAGGCAGAGGAACCAGAGATCAAATTGCCAACATCTGCTGGATCATGGAAAAAGCAAGAGAGTTCCAGAAAAACATCTATTTCTGCTTTATTGACTATGCCAAAGCCTTTGACTGTGTGGATCACAATAAACTGTGGAAAATTCTGAAAGAGATGGGAATACCAGACCACCTGATCTGCCTCTTGAGAAATTTGTATGCAGGTCAGGAAGCAACAATTAGAACTGGACATGGAACAACAGACTGGTTCCAAATAGGAAAAGGAGTACATCAAGGCTGTATCTTGTCACCCTGTTTAAATATGCAGAGTACATCATGAGAAATGCTGGACTGGAAGAAATACAAGCTGGAATCAAGATTGCTGGGAGAAATATCAATAACCTCAGATATGCAGATGACACCACCCTTATGGCAGAAAGTGAAGAGGAACTAAAAAGCCTCTTGATGAAGGTGAAGTGGAGAGTGAAAAAGTTGGCTTAAAGCTCAACATTCAGAAAATGAAGATCATGGCATCCGGTCCCATCACTTCATGGGAAATAGATGGGGAAACAGTGTCAGACTTTATTTTTCTGGGCTCCAAAATCACTGCAGATGGTGACTGCAGCCATGAAATTAAAAGAAGGAAAGTTATGACCAACCTAGATAGCATATTGAAAAGCAGAGACATGACTTTTCCAACAAAGGTTTGTCTAGTCAAGGCTATGGTTTTTCCTGTGGTCATATATGGATGTGAGAGTTGGACTGTGAAGAAGGCTGAGCACAGAAGAATTGATGCTTTTGAAGTGTGGTGTTGGAGAAGACTCTTGAGAGTCCCTTGGACTGCAAGGAGATCCAACCAGTCCATTCTGAAGGAGATCAGCCCTGGGATTTCTTTGGAAGGAATGATGCTAAAGCTGAAACTCCAGTACTTTGGCCACCTCATGCAAAGAGTTGACTCATTGGAAAAGTCTCTGATGCTGGGAGGGATTGGCAGCGGGAGGAGAAGGGGATGACAGAGGATGAGGTGGCTAGATAGCATCACTGACTCAATGGACGGGAGTCTGAGTGGACTCTGGGAGATCGTGATGGACAGGGAGGCCTGGCGTGCTGCGATTCATGGGGTCGCAAAGAGTCGGACACGACTGAGCGACTGAACTGAACTGAACTGAAAGAGGGTTATTTCATATTTGTAAAGGGGCCATTTCATCAACAGGAGATAACAGTCCTACATGTTTACACATCTAACCTTCAACGTAGATGAAGGAAAACTACAAGGAAAAATAGAGAAAGCCACAAATATAGTAAGGGATTTTAAAACACCTCTCAGAACAAATAGACAGAAATGTAATAAGGATAATGGAAGACTTGAATAGCACTTTAATCCAACTTGATCTACCTAACTGGATTAAACACACTACTTAACAACATTAGAATACACATCCATTTCAAATGCAAACAGAATATTTGCCAAATAGACCATATTCTGGGCCACAAATTAATTCTCAGTAAATGTTGAAAGATTCAGATCATACAAAAATATCTTCCTTAACCACAGTGGAATTAAATTAGAGATCAACAATGAAAGACATAGGGAAAAACCCCAAACATTTGGAAATTAAATAAGCCACTGCTGCTGCTGCTAAGTTGCTTCAGTCGTGTCTGACTTTGTGTGACTCCATAGACGGCAGCCCACCAGGCTCCCCCGTCCCTGGGATTCTCTAGGCAAGAACACTGGAGTGGGTTGCCATTTCCTTCTCCAATGTATGAAAGTGAAAAGTGAAAGTGAAGTCACTCAGTCATGTCCGACTCTTAGCAACCCCATGGACTGCAGCCTACCAGGCTCCTCCGTCCATGGGATTTTCCAGGCAGCCACAGAGGAGGAGAAAACATTTGCAGGTCGTCTATCTCATGAGGACCTGTATATGGGTAATAAGTACATGAAAATATGCTTATCATCATTAGTCATTAGGGAAATGCAAATTAAGACTACAATGGGATACAACTATATAGCTCTTCAGTCAGTCAGTCAGTCAGTCAGTTCAGTCACTCAGTCGTGTCCGACTCTTTGCGACCCCATGAACTGCAGCATGCCAGGCCTCCCTATCCATCACCAACTCCCGGAGTTCACTCAGACTCACGTCCATCGAGTCAGTGATGCCATCCAGCCATCTCATCCTCTGTCGTCCCCTTCTCCTCCTGCCCCCAATCCCTCCCAGCATCAAAGTCTTTAGAATACCTGAAATTAAAAAGACTGACCATGCCAAGTGTTAGTGAGGATGTGAAAACAATTGGAACTCTCATACAGTGCTGGTGGGAACGTATAATAGTACAACACCTTTACAAAACAATTTGGTCCTGTCTTTAAAGGCTAAATATGCACCAACCATATGATCAAGTCATTCCATTCCTTACTCAAGAGAAATGAAATATATATCCATATAAAGGCCTACACATGAATGTTCACAGCAGTTTGTTTTGTGTACATGCTAAGTCGCTTCAGTCGTGTCTGACTCTTTGAGACTTCATAGACTGTAGCCTACCAGACTCCTCTGTCCATGGGACGCTCCAGGCAAGAATACTGGAGTGGGCCGCCATCCCCTCCTCCAGGGGATCTTCCTGACTCAAGGATTGAACCGAGGTGTCTTTAAGTCTCCTGCTATGGCAGGCAAATGCTTTACCACTACAATACCTGGAAAGTCCTTGTTTTGTGCACTCTTACAATGAATTTTACACTTGAACATGTGCAGTTGATTGTATACCACACTGCTAAATAATGCAATCTGTTTTTTAAAATAAAACTGCTCAAAGTACAGAAACATGAGGAAAAAATTTTAAAACAGAAAGATAAATGCATTAATTTTAATTTTCTATGCTACATAACAACTTACCACAAATTTAGCCCTTTTAAAACAACAGATGTTTGTTATCTCACAGCTAGCCATGAGTCCAAACCCAACTTAGCTAAGTTGCCTGCTTCAGGCTAGAGTAAGGGCTGTGGTCTCGTGTGAGGCTAGGGATTCTCTTCCATGCTTGCAGGGTGGTTAGCAGTTTTCAGTTCCTTGCAATTATAGGACTGAGGGCTCAGCCTCTTGCTGGCTGTCACTTGGAGGCAACACTTCAGTCTCAGGGGCCACATATGGTTTTTACCATCTGGCTTTTCATGCCCCCTCATACCATGGGCTCCCCTGGTGGCTCAGTGATAAAGAATCAGCCTGTAATGCAGGAGACCCGGGTTCAATCCCTGGGTCGGGAAGATCCCCTGGAGAAGGAAATGGCAACCCACTCCAATATTCTTGCAGAGAGAATCCCATGGACAGAAGAGCCTGATGGGCTACAATCCCAGGGGTCTCACTTGGACATAACTTACCCACTAAACAACATGATAGTTTATCAAAAGCCAACATGGGGTAAAGTTGAGTCTGCTGAGATAGAGGAACCTATCACCTTTGCCATGTGCTTCTGGTTAGAAGTAAGTCACAAGTCTCACCTGCCCTCAGGGAGAGGCAGCTACTGGGAGTCACCCAGTGTTGTGAGTGAGGTATAGCCACAGTGACTGTTGTTTAGTTGCTAAGTCGTGTCTGACTCTCTGTGACCCCATGGACTGTAGCCTGACAGGCTCCTCTGTCCATGGGATTCTCCAGGCAAGAATACTGGAGTGGGTTGCCATTTCCTTCTCCAGGGGAATCTTCCCAACCCAGGGATTGAACCCATATCTCACGTCTCCTGCATTGACAGGTGGGTTCTTTACCACTAACACCACCTGGAAAACCCATATCCACAATATGGCGTAGCAAATGGAAATGGAGGCAATAGAAAGGAATCCCCAGGAGCATGGCAAAGGGAGATCCCACCATCAGCTGTTTAGCAGGGCTACAGGAGGAAGGGCTCCAGCAGGATGGCTGTAAGGAAAACTAACCTCATGCATCAGCAATGTGAAGGGATGACCAAGGCTGTCAGGGTGCACTAGTGCGTGAATGATAGCTCTATTGAAAGCCAACCTAATAAAGATACAAGACAGTGATTAACTCTAGGAGAAACAGGGGTTGCACAAGAATGAGAATGTGATCAGAATATGTATGATGGCCCTCCTATGAGTAATATTTACATTGTCCTAATAAATCTTACGGAGAAGGCAATGGCACCCCACTCCAGTACTCTTGCTTGGAAAATCCCTGGATGGAGGAGCCTGGTGGGCTGCAATCCATGGGGTCGCTAAGAGTCGGACACGACTGAGCGACTTCACTTTCACTTTTCACTTTCATGCATTGGAGACGGAAATAGCAGCCCACTCCAGTGTTCTTGCCTGGAGAATCCCAGGGACAGGGGAGCCTGGTGGGCTGCCGTCTATGGGGTCGCACGGGGTCGGACACGACTGAAGTGACTTAGCATAGCATAGCATAGCAATAAATCTTAAGAGTCCCTTGGACTGCAAGGAGATCCAACCAGTCCATTCTGAAGGAGATCAGCCCTGGGATTTCTTTGGAAGGAATGATGCTAAAGCTGAAACTCCAGTACTTTGGCCACCTCATGCGAAGAGTTGACTCATTGGAAAAGACTCTGATGCTGGGAGGGATTAGGGGCAGGAGGACCAGGGGACGACAGAGGATGAGATGGCTGGATGGCATCACTGACTTGATGGACGTGAATCTGAGTGAACTCCGGGAGTTGGTGATGGACAGGAGGCCTGGCGTGCTGCAATTCATGGGGTTGCAAAGAGTTGGACACAACTGAGCAACTGAACTGAACTGAATAAATCCTGATCTGACCAAAAGTAACAATAGCTGTATATTTGAGAGATGAAAAGAGTGTTCTACTGATATCTGGTCTGAACCACCTAAAGGGGAAAAAAAAAAAGGTAGCAGAACAATGTAGGTCTCTAGTATTTAAAATGGTTAAATTAGGTAGTCCCTTGGACAGCACAGAGCTCAATCAGTCAATCCTAAAGGAAACCAACCCTGAATATTCATTGGAAGGACTGTTGCTGAAGCTGAGGCCTTTGGCCACCTGATTCGAAGAGATGACTCATTAGAAAAAACCTTGATGCTGGGAAAGATTGAAGGCAAAAGGAGAAGAGGGCAGCAGAGGATGAAATGGTTGGATGGCAGGACCAACACAATAGACATGAGTTTGAGCAAACTGCAGGAGACTCCAGGAGATAGTGAAGGACAGTGAAACCGTCCATGAGGTCAGACATGACTTAGTGACTGAACAGCAACAAAAACAAAATTAGATGGCAGGGTGGTCATGAATTGTTTCCTAATGCAGTTTCCTGGTCAGGCCTCGGCCAGCCAAATGTCCAGTTGGTAAACAGTAGAGAAGACAACTCCTTTGCTTTAAAATAATGGATACAGTTTGCCCAATCTTACTGTTTTCCTGCTGCAGCAGCTTATTATCTCTGGGGAGGAGCTTTGCCAGGGTCAAGGGGAAGGGAGTTGAAAAGAAAAGGGAAATGACATGGGCAGCTATGTCTTCGATACCAAGCTCCTTGAAGAAAAGACCAGCTCAACTAAGTAAAGGAAGGTTTCATGATCCCCCATGCCTTCCCCTTCCTCCTCTTTTATTTCCTTTATCCCTTCTTACAAGAGTTCCAGAATAATTTAATTGCCAGTAGGACCTTGGGATAAAACAGACGTCCAGAACAGCACAGTTCGTTTTCAGAAGCTGAGGTTCTCAGAAACCAGAATTTGATTACTTAATAGTGAGTTTCCGAACAATGAAACGTTATTAAATTGATTTGTTTTGGCAAAGCTGGCAGAGGTTCTCCTGGCCTGCCACCTGCCCATCGGAGGGCTGGTGAATGAATATACTGCAAAATTTCAAGCAGAGAGGAGCAGTGTGGGAAGAATTAAATTCGTGCTGCTGCTGTTCACATCATCTTCTTTGGCTTGCACAGAGAGAAAAATCGTCTTTATTTTCATGAAGACTGAACTCATTTTAAAATCATACCTGTTTTTAGTTTTTCCTCACACTTCTTAAGTTTTCTCTCTTAATATTTGTCATCAAAGGTCCTTGTTTGCTTGGTACTCTGTTGTTGTGTAGTCAACTAAGTCTCTTCTGACTCTTCGTGACCCCGTGGACTGTAGCCCACCAGGCTCCTCTGTCCTCAGCTCTCTCCCAGAGTTTACTTAAACTTGTGTGCATTGAGTCGGTGATGCCATCCAACCATCTCATCCTCTGTCGTCCCCTTCTTCTGGCCTTCAATCTTTCCCAGCATCAGTGTCTTTTCCAGTGAGTCAGCTCTTGGCATCAAGTGGCCAAAGTATTGGAGCTTTAGCTTCAGCAACAGTCCTTCCAATGAATATTCAGGGTTGGTTTCCTTTAGAATGGATTGGTTTGATCTCCTTGCAGTCCAAGGTGCAGTTAAGAGTCTTCTCACTTAGGTCTCAGTTAATGGGTCTAGTGCCAGAGCTGATTGTCATTAGTAGGATTGACAGAAAGGGGCCTGTTTTAAAATTGCTTATAGAGCCAGAAAAATTAGGAGGAAATCTAATGAACCCTTTTTTCTTACCTGAGAAACATATAATTAACATATAAAGAGCCAGTCCATGAAGATGACATTCTTTCTTGTCCTGGATGTCACACTGTATGGCTTTGTGGCCCAGAGCTGCCCATGCAGGAAGCCTGGGGATAAAGCCACCACCCAAAGGACAATAGAGAGAAGCCCGCAGGTGGCACATTCCATTGTGCCCCCTCTGATCTTCCAGGCAGGGGGACAGGAAGGACAGTGTCTTACTGAGCAAGCCAGCATGGAGCTTTCCTGGCAACCACAGTTGAAAACTGATTAAGGGTTCCATACTTGAAATCAGAGCCAAAAAAAGGAAAATAAATTCTTTAGTGTATGTGTGTGGGGGCGGGGCAGGGGGGAGACATCTCAAGTGCAGAGTGGTCTTTGAACTTAAAAAGCTGTAGTACTTGAGTTCTTTAGCTTATGGATGAAAGCTGCCTAATTTCTTCATTTCCTTTGTTGACATTCGGTCGGTCAGACCCTTCTGCTTCATATTTATTTTCCTTTTCTCCTAAAGCACTCTGCCTAATCCCTCATTTTCCAAAAGGCAGGGCCCATTGACTTTACATTATGCAGTTGATCCTTGAACAACAGGGGTTGAACAGGGCGGGTCCACTTCTACATAGATTCTTTTTTTCAGTTAAATATGACAGTACTACACAATCCAAGATCTGCGTTGGTTGAATCCGAGGATAGGGAGGAACGGTGGATACTGAGGGCCAACTACAAATGATCCGTGGATTTTCAACCTTCCTGGACATCAGTGCCTCTAACACCCACATGATTCAAGGGTCAAATGTAGAGTGTGTTGGCAACCACTCTCCTTGAGTCTCCTCTCTCCAGCCACATTCCTTTGTTTAGAAATTACCCTAGTTACCTCTTCTAAGTTTTCATCTTCCTGAGAATCAGATTTCAGAATTGTGCATGTGGAATTATCTAAGTCCTGTATTTAACTATATACATACATGTAATATAATCACATGGCTTATATAAGAATAGAAAATTACCTGGGAGTTTGCACAAGAAATTGTTTACATGGGTCACCTCTGGGAAGCAGTATTAAGGAAGCAAGCCTTGGCTTTTTAGTTTTATTATTTTTTACTTCTTGATTGAAAGTGCTTTCTTTTTGAAAGTATTTTGTTGAAAGTTAGGTTTTTTAAACTAATGGAAAAGTTAGTTTGGCACAGGATTCTTACCCCTAAGAATTATAGTTTCCTTTACAAAAGAAGAGAGAAATAACTGTACTTGCTCAGTCTTTTATTCCAGGCCATTGAAGTAAGTTGGAATCATCTGAGCTCTGTAATACTGGCCCAATACCTGGGCACAACAGAGTCATCTTTACAGCCATTGAACTTGACTGCTGTCTTTGAAAGTCAGAGGTTAAGAATTTATTATGTTCATTCTTTTTATATAAAAAGCAAAAAATGAAAAGGTTTTTTTGGTTTTCTTTTTTTTTTTTTTTAACCAAAAATAGTGACTTGACCCAAATGATCCACTTTTAATGGTCTCTTCCTCTGGAAGCAGGGACCAGGTCCTGGTCACCTTGGTGTCCCCATGGTGAGTGATCAGCAAAGGATTGTGGGTTGAATGAAGCCAAGCCTCACTGTCCTTTTGCATAGGAACAGGCATTCGTTGGCCACCAGGAGAGGTAAATGCACTCTGAAAATGCACCAAGCACCCAGAACATCCCTGGCAGTCACGGGCTGTGCAGGAGGTTCTTTCCTAACCCAGAAAGAAATCCCAGAGCATCCATCACCACCAAGTCAAGCACGTGGAATTCCTCTTCATTACCATAACTTGTAATACCTCTCTTCTTTCCTTTAACTCAGTATTTATACTGGACATTTTTCCTCGTGTATCATCTTAGAGTAGCTTGCCTAATTATCCACATGACCATGAGATATATACAGTTCTGTCCCTCACATCCAAAGGCATTGGGAGGGAATAATCCTAATCCTCAAGAAGTTTTCTTTCTGCTTGTTACGTAACTCCCTAATCATCCTCCATTTTACTCATCTGTTTTAAAATATATTTTTTACAGGCCTAATATTGTCAGGCACTGTATTTACAATTCAGAAGATACTTTTGCTCAATAGTTTAAATTTTTGACTTATTGTTTCATCAAAAAGAATCTTTTTATTTAGATTATATCATCATGTAATTAATCATTGCAGTCATTTTGGTTGTTTTTAAATTTTTGAAATGAGATATGTGTGTTCAGTCATCAATTTGATGGAGGAAAGATATAGAAGGGATTCCATTTCAGGTCATGAACTGAAGGAACAAAATAGGTGTGAGTTAAAATGCTTATTTCTTTTTTTGAATTAAAACAAACTTAGATGGCTTATCCAGTAGGAAAAAGTAGTAGATTTAAGGAGAAGGCAGAAAAGAAATTATTTCACAAGCGCAACAAAATTAACTATGATAACATTTTGGCTAAGTGGTTGGTAAATATGATTCTGTCATTTTATGAAACAGATTTTTGGGTAATTTTTCTACTCATTCTAAGAGTGTTCTACGTTTACTTCTGAATGACAAGTTTTTAAGTATATGAATATTTTCTCTTTACTGGTTTTAATGAACATTCATAAAAGCTATTCCTACAGCTCATAATTTCTCTCAAATAAGCTTAACTTGAAATCAAAGATTTGGAAGATTCATTGTGGCTAAAATTAGGGCCGTGAAGGGCAAAAAAGCATGTTTTTCAGCCTTTGTAAAAGAATCCATTAATGCAGCATGACAAGTAAGTACAATTTTGTGGCCCCTGGTTATTTTAAGCAGGAGGCCTTCTTAGAGGGCACACAAATAAAGTCAACATAGATCACCACTGACCCCAGGCATGGGGCCAGAGGTCAACTCCCAAGGGCTGTCCACATTCTTTCCTGTCATTCTATGCTGACTCTTGTCTGGGGGCTCCAATCCTTTGGTGACAGACTTTGCTCAGCAGGACTTTTTTTTTTTTTAGTAGTCTTTTTTTTCTATTATTTTTGTCTGTGCTGGGTCTTGGATGCTGTGTTCAGGCTTTCTCTACTTGTGGGGAGCAGGGGCTACTTTACGTTGCAGTGATCGGGCTTCTCATTATGGTGGCTCTCGGGGTTGCAATGCACAGGCTTAGCTGTTCCACAGCAGGTGGGATCTTCCCGGATCGGGGATTGAACCCATGTCCCCTGCATTGACAGGCAGATTCTTAGCCACTGTGCCATCAGGGAAGTCCTCAGCAGGAATTTTATTTTAAAAATATCTGGACTGGAGGTGGTTTTGTCCCCAGGGCTGGGAGTCACCCCAGCTCTGCATGCTCCACACACTTGTCTATTGTTCATCCCAAATAAACTGGATTCTTGATTCTTGGAAGTGACTATTGCATCATTGGAAAGAAACATGGGAGTCTTCTGAGAACTCATTTTTCCTCCCATTTGAGTAAAATAAGTTGAAAATAGAGGAAAGACATTTTATACTTCCTGGCATGTAATATCTTGGCTACTTTGAAAAGCTCCCAGTTTTGTGACAGCATCAGAATGACCTAAAGACACACGCGCTGATTCAGTGCAGCTGGCGGTTCAGCTCCAGGAAGCGCACAAATCACACTGTCTTTGTCAACCTTGGTCTGGCACCAGCTAAACGTGAATGATGGAGAGTTGAATTTTCACATCTGTAAAAATAGCGTGTGAACAAGCAGGCAGGGCAATTGTGTTGTCCACAATAGAAGATTCCGTTGTCACTTTGGCCCCAGATGCACTGCCTTCGGGGTTCTTCCTGGGCTTTCTCACCTTGTGTGGGTTTATATCTGATCTGCCTCATACTGAATTCTGCCCTGGAGTGACTAGCGCTGCAGCTTAGAAGCAGCAGCCATCAAGTCTGGGTTGGGAGCCTCACCCGGATCCCCTCAACCTAGAGAGTGAATTAAATTAGAGGTGGAGCAGATTCACTGTGGCTGACTGTGACTGTTCATTTCTTCTTCTTCTTTTTTTTAATGTTTTCAACTTTCTAATGTATAAAATTGGAGTATAACCAATTAACAGTGTTCCAGTAGTTTCAAGGGAACAGCAAAGGGACTCAGCCATACATATACATGTATCCACGTGTGCATGCGTGTTCAGTCACTCAGTCATGTCCGACTCTTTGCAATCCCATGAACCGCTGTAGCCCACCAGGCTCTTCTGTCCATGGGATTCTCCAGGCAAGAATACTGGAGCAGGTTGCCATTTCTTTCTCCAAGGGGTCTTCCCGAGCCAGGGATTGAACCCACATCTCCTAAGACTCCTGCATCGGCAAGTGGATTCTTTACCACTGAGCCACCTGGGAAACCCATATATGTATCCATTTTCCCCCAAACTCACCTCCCATCCAGGCTGCCACATAACATTGAGTGGAGTTCCGTGCGCTATACAGCAGGTCCTTATTGGTTATCCATTTTAAATATAGCAGTGTGTACATGTCCATCCCAAACTGTAAAACGTTGATTCCTTTTTCCAAATCCATATCCCCACACAGATCATAAGGGCATCTTTAAATATTCATGTCAGAATGCGATTAGGTAGGAAAACTGCTGTAGAGTAACTGGTATGACTTTGTAGCCCAGGCAACTGAAAAAAATATGGACTGTTCTCACCAGCGTCCTTTGTGTTTGATGTCTCAGTGCTAAAACATTAAGCGTGGGTTTCTTTCTGGGTTCTCCTAGGAGAAGCCACTGTAGTAACCAGAGAAAAATGTTACCCCTTTGCTAGGAACAGAAACCTCAGGAGGATAAGTAGCCATCCGGATACCAGAAGCTTTAAAGTACGGGAAGTCCCCACCTACAAGCAGGTTGTGTGCCAGAAATTGTTTGTAATTCACTGCTTAAAACCCAGAGCACATTTTCCTGGACACAGGCTATCAGTGGTGCCTCAGAAGCCTCTTTATAATATACTGAAATATATTATATTTCAATATATTCATATTTCAAACCATTATATACTGAAAAGTAGTCCTGTGCAGTCCTGAGCTGGCCACTATATCACGGTGCTTTACATCTGGCCGTGTAGACCCCTGTCATTCGGACTCACACAGTCCCGGAGGTTATGAGACCACAGGTGCGCAGGTTTCCTCCCTGACCTGCAGCTCATGCCAGGAAGAACTAACAGCCTTTTATCAAGGCTGAAAGGGCTTTCCTCACTGCTGCTCCTCAGCCCCTTCCCCTTGAGCTCCCTGTCCCAGGGCTAGAGGGAACGGTGGGAGAGACATCCTAGGCCACACTGACTAAGCCAGGGCTACTCCAATGGTCACATGCACACGAATCTCCTGGAGATGAGCCGAAATTGCAGGTTCTGATTCAGCTGGCCGAGGGTGGGCCCTGAGAGACTGGATTTCCCACAAGCTCCTGGGTGATATAGCGATGCTACTGGTCTACAGTCCCCCCAGGTTTGAGTAGCAAGAACCTGTCAGCATCATAGGAGGGAAGAGTGGGTGGCGGATAGGGAATCCTGCCACTGCAGAAAGGACCTTAAGAGTGAGAGAGCTGAGATCTGAGACAGAGGCTTTATCTGGGTTCCTTTTGTGTTGAGAACTTTTGGCCAGGTGGGGAAGAAGTGGGTAATGCTAAAGTCGATAGGGAGCACTCTCCAGGAGCCTCATTCTCTGGCTCCTGGACACGTGTTTAGTGTGTGAGAATCCCCAGAGGGAACTGGGCGGCTTCCCCTGCTCACCAAGGGTCTCTGGTGCAGGTGGACAAAGAGTGCACGTTGCAAAACTGATCTGGACACAGTGCAGCAAAACGGTGAGGCACGGGCCTGGTTTTAATTCTGTCTCCACCACTGATGTGTCCTTGAGCACATCCTTTGTGCCTAAGTATCCTGAATTCAGGCTTCCCAGGTGGTACTAGTGGTTAAAAAATCTGCCTGCCACTGCAGGAGACATAAGAGACGTGGGTTCGATCCCTGGATCAGGAAGATCCCCTGGAGGAGGAAACGGCAACCTACTCCAGTATTCTTGCCTGGAGAATCCCATGGACACAACAGCTTAGCAGGTTACGGTCCATGGGTCACAAAGAGTCAGACACAACTGGAACAACTTAGCATGCACACATCTTCTGTCTTCATCAGTAAAGTGAGGTTAAAATTAGTGCCTACTTCTAACAGTAATGGGGAACTTAAGTTATCCACATAAGACTATGAAGTGCCCATACGGTGGTGGTAGTGGTGTTTAAATGAGTAATTTGAGATTATAGGCATGGAATTCAATTTCTCATTTTACTGTTTATTACTTGTGTGGTGGTGGGTTAGTCGCTAAGTCGTGTCCACCTCTTGCGACCCCATGGACTAGCCGGCCAGGCTCCTCTGTCCATGGAATTTTCCAGGCAGGAATACTGGAGTGGGTTGCCATTTCCTTCTCCAGAGGATCTTCCTGAATCAGGGATCGAACCTGGGTCTCCTGCATGGCCGGCAGATTCTTTATCAACTGAGCTGCCAGGGAAGCCCCTATTACCTTTGCAGCCTTGGGCAAATGACTTCACACCTCTGACCTTCAATTATGTTCCTTGTAACATGGAAATTATAAAAGTACCTACTTCATAGGGTTTGGGGAATGATGGAAAAAAGTAAAGGGAATTTACTTTTACATTGGAAATTCCCCTTTGGTCCAGTGGTTAGGACTCCACACATGTACTGCAGCAGGCACAGATTCTGTCCCTGGTTGGGCAGCTAAGTGCAGCCAAAAAGAAAAAAAAAGTAATAAGAAAAAATGAAAGTGCTTGTACAATGCCTGGCACATAGTAAGTTCTCAATAAACAACAGTTCTAGCTGGTAAAGCAGACCAGCTGGAGAACAGGAGTTTTCAAACCATGCTCCAAGAGTTAGCAATTCTACCAAAATGTGTTTTAGGAATAGTCAGCAGGCTGTCATTGGACCCATCCACACCCACTGTCCCCTTCAGCCAGAGGGGCTCATCTTTGTTGGGCTTCATCATCAAGATTTGACTTAGAAAAAAGGGTTCACAGGTCACTATTTGGGAGTTATGGTGTCTTGTGGGACCATGGGGGGGATTTCCTTTCCTTGAACAAAGATTGAAATAGCAGATGGTAGATATAAAATGATACGTGTATATATAACCCAAAGTTACATGGGGCTGAACTGAATTAGAGTTAATTTATGTCATTGGATGGACATTGTCCAGAGTGATCACACTGCAACATGGCTAATGATGTAATCTCTTGTTCTCTCCCCTAGATGAGCACCATGCCAGGACTGCCGACTCGGCCCTGCTTCTACGACATAGATCTTGATACAGAAACAGAGCAGGTTAAAGGCTTGTTCTGAGTGAGTGAGATTTTTACAGGACCCGATTCAGGTAGGCTCTTGGGCTTTTTCCTTTTCCTTTCTTTCTTTGCTTTTTTTTTTTTTCCCCCTAGTTCAGATCTCTTTTTGTTTTATTTTTCTTATATTTCTTATGCAAATGGTCTGATATGTAATTTCCTCACTTGGTTACTGTGAACCCATTCCTAGCTACGGTCATGACTGGGGTCACTCCTGGGTATGGATATGTTTTTAGATGGGCAGCTCCTTGGTTTGCCTGGATTCGATTCCAATGAAAGTCAATCACGCCATCTCTGAGTATAGATTTAAGACATCTCTCTGACAAAGGAGTCCTGTAAACTCATTACTCTTTTTCTAGACTTAGAACTAATATCTACTGTCATCAAGTCCACCAACTGTACCTTATACCACACATCCCTTAGTCCAGAGTTAGAAGCATGTGATCAAGGACTCCTGGTGTGTTTCTTTCCTGGGGTTGCCATAACAGTGTCACAACTGGGTGACTCAAACAACAGATGTTTATGCTCCCACAGTTCTGGAGGTGAGAAGTCCAAAGTCAAGGTGTCATCCAAAGGCCGTGCATTCAGATTCTGGCAGAACCCTTGCTGGCCTCTTCCTAGCTTCTGGTGGTGGCCATCCATCCTTGTCATCCCTCTGTCTCCTCCCTGTCTTTTCCCTAAAAGACACCAGGCACATTGAATGGCAACCCACCTTACCTTGATTTTATCTGCTAAGACCCTATGTCCAGTTAAAGTCACTGTCATAGGTACTAGGTCAGGACTTCAGTGTACTTTTGCAGGATAGAGTGTAACTCATGGCACTGTCACACAGCAGGTGGTTGGGCTCTTATAACACTGGAAAGACTCAGAGATGGGACAGATCTTCTAGCTCCAAGGGTCCTGTGAGTCACAGGAAAGGACAGGGCAGCAGAAATGAAAGCCCTTGATGACTCACCAGCCACACAATGTGGAGGGTTGGGCTTGCCTTGGAGCTGGCTTAGGCAGCCCAGGGCAGGAGGGAGTGCGGGGCTTTGGTTTCATTCACGTCTGCCCCTCTGTCCTACGATCATACCTGCTGACTTCTGCCCTGGCTTCCCATCGCGAAGAACACCCTCCTAATTCTCCTCCCTGGAAAACTCCATCAGAAGTTGAGAGACCTGGAGCTGCTCTTCCCCACCCATGTATCAAACACATCCTCAGCGTATTCTCAAGATGCTTTCCTTCCCCGCAAACACCCCATTCCTTCTCCCACTCCCTCCAGTTCCTGGTCCTTAGCCCAGTACCCTTCCCTCTTGCCAGCATATTCTGAGCCTTCCGGATGAGCTTGTTTGACCTGAAGACCCTTCTTTCCAGTTGTCCCTGAGTTATGCCCTAAGCCAGTCACACAGGACTCTCAATTTCTGTTTGTTTCACCTGTTATGTAGTCTCTTAGTCGTGTCCGACTCTTTTGAGATCCCATGGACTGTAGCCCGCCAGGCTCCTCTGTCCATGGGATTCTCTGAGCAAAAATACTGGAGTGGGAAGCCATTCCCTTCTCCAGGGGATCTTCCTGACCCAGGGATTGAACCTGTGTCTCCTGCTTAGCAGGTGGATTCTTTACCACTGAGCCACATGAGAAGCCTTGTTGTTTCACTGTCAGTAGTCAACACGGGGAATTTGTTTGTTTTTGTTTTTTGTTAAGTCTCTGCTACTGTTACACTGAAGACTTAGGCTAGGATGAGCAAGGTAAAAGACGAATTAATACAAAGTTTGGGATTTGGGTTGTGTGTGTGGTGTTCGGGGTTGTCCATGTGTGTTTTTTGCTGAGGAGTGAGAGCTGTATTTAGTTTTAACCACAACCACCCTTCATATCCTTCTCATTACTGATGAAGAAAACTGCAGAAAATGAACTAAAGAGGCTGATTTAACAGAGAAGCCCATAAGCTTGAGCTTTGATAACAACAGTTCTTTTGGCCTTTTGATTCGATGGTGCATGTGTATGTGTGTGAAGGCCTGGGGTTTCCCAGCCAGGCCTTGGGGAAAATCACAGTATCATTTCTCTTAAAGTTTGTGTTGACCCTATCCAGACTAATCTCTCTTGTCATGTCAAGCCATCAAACCACATTTCTGCCACTTAATTGTTTTTCTCCAGAACAAGAATGTGCAGTTCTTTTCTCTCTCTGGGACAGTTCTTTTTCAGTCTCTTGGTCCATTTTTATTTGTTCTCCACATAGGTCATGTAAACCTAATTATTCCTTAATTATTGCAGTTAAGACTCAGGTAGTGCCAGACAGCACGTGCTCAGCTTCTCCTGCACCTACACCGAAACCCTGGTGTCCTCGTTCCCTTGACAAGTGTCCCTTTGGACTTTAAGTAAGGATGAGCAGAGGTTTGGGGTCAGGACACTGGCCTGTGGGGATTCCCTCCAATGGGCCAAGCATTGTGCTAAATACCCCTTGCAGGCAGGTGTTGTCCCAAGAAGTTAGATCCTTCCTGCGGTCACTGAGGGGCGAAGCCGAGGGATGACCCTGATTCACCAGACAGCAGGGGAATCGTATTGCCTTTCCACTCTCAGCCCTACCTCTTGCTCCACAGCTGTATCAGGAATTGCTTCGCCATCCCCAGTCACGTGTCACACTGGCCTCAACATCATGCAATGGGTAGTAGTGTTAGGTCAGAGTTACGGAAACTCTGGCTCAGAAACGTCAGCCACTTGCTCAGGTCGCACAGCTGCTGCCGCTGCTGCTGCTGCTGCTGCTGCTGCTGCTAAGTCGCTTCAGTCGTGTCCGACTCTGTGCGACCCCATAGACAGCAGCCCACCAGGCTCTGCCGTCCCTGGGATTCTCCAGGCAAGAACACAGGTGGGTTGCCATTTCCTTCTCCAATTCATGGAAATGAAAAGTGAAAGTGAAGTCGCTCAGTCGTGTCCAACTCTTCGCGACCCCATGGACTGCAGCCTACCAGGCTCCTCCATCCATGGGGTTTTCAAGGCAAGAGTACTGGAGTGGGGTGCCATTGCCTTCTCCAGTCGCTCTTCTTACTCTTTGCAAAATGTGTTGCAGATGTGACATGTCCCATATGAAAGAAGCTTCTCCTTTCTTCCCTTCCACTTCCTCTCCTTCCCTGTTCATCTCACCTTCCAGGAAAAGGTGAGACTTCCTACAATCGAGAGGTGTCAAGTAACCACCACAATTTGAGTTCTTGCTTCTTCTTTCCAAACTTTCCCTGTCATGCTTTTGCCATTGTCAGAATAAGGGCATGATTCATTGTTTTGGATGTTACCAAATGGAACTAATTAAAATAAGTTGTTTGTCCCAGTGAAACTGATCCCGTGACATTACTGGTCAGTCTTTTGTTAGAAGATGACTGAGTTTGAGGGTTTCACTCCCCCCCTCCTTTGGATTTCTTGTTTTGAATCTTTATCATATTTCTGAGTCTTGGCAGGATTCAAATGAATTCAAGAAAGCAGATTTCCTAAAGGATTCAGACACTCCCTTACCTCATTCTGATGTGCAAAGTTATGATTAGTATGGAATCAAATTGACTCTGGTCCTGCCATTATTGTTTTTCTTGAATTGCATATGCAGAAAGGAGTATAATATTAATACCAGTTCATTGTCTTCCCCAAACTCTCTTCGGAGCAGAAAGTTTCAGTGATGTTTAATAATCATAAATTAATCTTGATTGGCTGCTGCCTGCAAGCCTTCTGTGGACAGAGTCTCTTATCCCCAGACTGTAAACCATAGAGTTTTGGGGTTTCTTAGGGTTGCTCCTGAACTCTATGATTTTAATCCTGAAACTGTCTTTTCAAGAAGCAACTCAAAAATTGTTCCTCATCATTGTGTTTCAAGAAAAAGGTCTTCAGTTCCTCACGTGAAAGCCATCCCTGGAGTAGAGTGAGCCCCTGTTTTCCACTCCCAGGCAGGAGCCAAAATAGGCTGGAAGCCCAAGCTACTTAAATAAAAGATTGTGATAATTAAATCTAAGATGACATCTGTAACATCTCTGAAAGATGGTGATAATTAACTCTCCCCTGTCTAACTGAAAGGGAATGTTTTGAAGCTTGACAGCTGTGAGATTCTTAATTAATTTGCTTTTAAAGGAAACTTTTCCAGGGGAGCAGGGGGTTTAATAATCTTTTTTTTTTTTAATAAGGCATGGAAAATAGCATTTCTGAAAACTCTGGAAACATAATTTTTCTAATAACTTTAAATTTATATGTGGCTAATATATAAGAAATTCCTGGTCAATGAAAAAAGAAAAGTTTCAGTTATGACATTAGTTATAATTGACTACTTGATTTAAAAAGGTTAGAACTTGTAAAGTAGAGGAAAAGTTTTAACTAAATGCTATGAACCTGAAATCCTCTCCATTTCACTGAAGCCATTTTTTAATCAGACATTCAGACTGGTTAATAAGCACCCAGTGACTGTTAGACACCTTAACTAATAAGAGATGCAGAGCTGCTGCTGCTGCTAAGTCACTTCAATCGTGTCTGACTCTGTGCGACTCCATAGATCGCAGCCCACCAGGCTCCCCCGTCCCTGGGATTCTCCAGGCAAGAACACTGGAGTGGGCTGCCATTTCCTTCTCCAATGCGTGAAAGTGAAAAGTGAAAGTGAAGTCGCTCAGTCGTGTCCGACTCTTAGCGACCCCATGGACTATAGCCCACCAGGCTCCTCCATCCATGGGGTTTTCCAGGCGAGAGTACTGGAGTGGGGTGCCATTGATGCAGAGTTAATTCTCCTCAATTCAAAAGCAAATCTCAAACAAATCATGATGCAAAAGATTCTAAATTAGTCACCTTTCAGCTTTTAAAAACTGTCAAAATATGTCAGCATCAACTTTACAAATACTATTGAGGCTGAATTTTCATTTTTATTTTAAAGTCACATTGGTAGCATATTTAACTTTAACCTCTATTATTCAACAATGGGAACCAATAAAAGATGGTTTTCAGCAAAGAAAAGCCAAGAGTCAAGTGTTATTACCAGTAATTGATATAAGGGTGTGTGTTGTGTGTGCTTAGCACTTGGTCATGTCCGACTCTTTGCAACCCCATGGACTGTAGCCCTCCAGGCTCCTCTGTCCATGGGGATTCTCCAGGCAAGAATACTGGAGTGGATTGCCATTCCCTCCTCCGGGGATCTTCCCAAACTCAGGGATCGAACCCAGGTCTCCCACATTGCAGGCAGATTCTTTACCGTCTGCAATTTTCTTAGTTAAATAAAGAAGAGAGAACAACTCCTTTCCTCTATGAGATGAGTGTGTGTGCGTGTCCGCATGTGTCTTTTATCCCCAATACTGCTATAGCAGATACTTGGTGGTTTAAAATACCAGAAACATATCCTTTTGTGGTTCTAGAGGCTAGAAGTCTGAAATCAGTATTAGTAGGCTGAAATCTGGAGCTTCCTGGTTGACACAAGTCATAACCCGCCTGCCAACGCAAGAGATGTAAGAGACGATGATTCCATCCCTGGGTCAGGAAGTTCCCCTGGAGAAAGAAATGGCAACCCACGCCAGTATTCTTGTCTAGGAAATTCCATGGACGGAGGAGCCTGGCGGGCTACAGTCCATAGGGTTGCACAGAGTCAGACACGACTGAAGCGACTTAGCACACACTCACAGGCCGAAATCAAGGTGCCAACAAGGCCACGCTCCATCCAGCAGAGGCGCTGGGAAAGAATCCGTTTCTTGCCTCCTGCATATTCCTGCACCTGCCAGCAGTCTGTGTCTTGTGGCCATGTCACTCCAAGTTCTATTTTCCAAAAGATGTCTTATTAAATAAACTTCTAGAATTGTTTCTTCCCCCACTGAATAAACACCAGGTAACTGATTCATTTGCACCTTCACTCTTGCATTTCTGATTTTTTTTAATGCATAATCAGACTTTCTATACCCACCCTTTGAGTTTTCTGATAATCTGGAACTACAGATTCTAAGCCCCTTTAAATACTAAGTCACTGGTATGGAGGTCACGTGGTTAATCCGAGGGTCTTCCACCAAGCCCACCCTCATCCCCGCCACCCCCACAGCACAGCACCCCTCTTCCCTTCCCAGGAGTCACTGTGCCTCCCGTCTGGGGTCGCCAGAGCCATAGATGTGAGGCTGGCATGGCCCTGAGCGGAGAGGCAAGGTCTGCACCAGGGAAACTTCCCTTCCTAACATTAAAAATATTTTCATTTTGATAATGTTTGTTATGCTTGCGTTCCTCCTGTTTTCAGTTTACTTCCCTGACTTGAATCAGGCGTTAGGGGAGTATTTGGAATTCCTTGTCCCCTGCCTTCATCACGGTCTTCTGTTCTGAAGCTAATCAAGCATCCTTTCTGGCTCCAGACCCTGCACTCAGCCGTGGGAGGCCAGCTCGCTGTATTCCAGCCGAGTTTGAACTCTTGGCCCAGTAGATAAATTCCTCCATGTATAAATTCAGATCAAAGACCAAGTGTTTGTATTTGCATTTCTCCTGGTGAACACTTTTTTTTTTTTTTAACTTAGGTGTTTTTTGTGTTCTTTTTAAAATGCGGTTTGATCACTTCTTTTCCTGAAAGACTATAGGATTTACAGTGGCAGAGTCTTAGCATCCTTTGTGAGAAAACAGCAAAGCTTTAACAGTAGTAAGAAATCCCAGATCCACTCACTTCCATTCTTGTCCTAGAGGAATTTCTCAGACTGTGCTTTCTGAGCCTATGATAAAAGCGAAACTGAAATCCAAGGCAACAGGCTTCCTAATCTAAAATCCTGGGATGTTCCCATTCAACAGGATCCTAGAAACTTGTAGATCCCAAATTTAGAAGTCAAAGGATTTCAGCCATGACCCCCAAGCAAAATCTTTTTGGAAATAAAGAACTGCAACCTGCCATGTTCATGCTGGCTCGATTCTAAGTGATGCAGAATCGGATTCTCCACTGCTCCTAAGTAAAAAGACTCTAAGTGATCCCAGCCTTGTCTTGTGAATAGAATCACTTATCTGCTCTCAAATTTTCTTGGATTCTTCAGCTTTAGAGCTATAATATATGAACAGTTTGACACCAGAGGAAAAGGCCGTTCTTAAACCACTGAAAAAAAAATTTTTTTTTCTGTCTTTCAGGCTCCACAAATGCAAACTATTCCTTGCCTTTTTGCTGCAGTTGGAGAAGAAAGTGAATTTGAAATATGCTGTTACGCAATGCTGGGGAAATGGTGAAATAGGCCAAAGATTTATTCTTCGTTCAAGACAGATTCTGTTTGCAACAGGGTCTAGCATTCAGGAAAAGGACCTCCCCCAAGTCTTGAAAGAAGCTAATTTATTTTCTATTTCTGTAGAGTTTACATGATTTCCCACTGCTTACACTTTAGAACATTTATTTTATGGGGGCTGAGGGATTAAAAGAGTGTGAATGAACAGGTAACATTTTCCACGATGGAGTTTTCTATTTGGTCTTTGAACTGAAAATAAACATGTATGTAGAAAACCAACCAGCATGTTTTCAGCGCCGGATAAAATTCCCTGCTCTCTAGAGGTAGCTATTCATGGTGGGGTTGTTACCTGACACTGATTTCCTGGAAAATTGTCAATGCAACCAGAGCTTTATAAACATAACAAGGGGAAAATAACAGACAGAGAAATATCAGGTCAATTATGAAATCTTCTGACCACTGGCAGGTCAGATAGCCTTTGGAACAAAATGCATTTTATACCCAGAATGACTTTTGAGTGTCGGTGAAGTTTACATCACTTACCTAAAAACTAATGGGTTTATGCTAGTTTCTTCCACCGTTGAGTGAATCTCAATGGCCGTTAAGCTCCCGAAGGCCTATAGGGCAAGCGAAGTGATTCTTTAAGGTTGGGTGGTTGGCAAATGTTTTTCCATTTGTCCCACCCTTAAATTGGGCTAAAGAATGTTCTATGGCCTGTTTCTCCCCTCCCGGGAGTTCCTAACCCTTTCCTGTTTCCATTTCTTTTTCCTACAATAATATAAAATTATATAAAAGTTAAGACAAAACCAAGGATTCAGGAATAAACAAGCAGTGATTGTCCTCTAAGCAGTATAAGTAAAATAGTAACCATAAATATCTTAAATTTCCCCCCGGCACATCCTGCAAAAGTCTTTCTGCCATCAGATCCTGTACGTTCTTGCACTGTACCCTCAGTGACCCTGCTTGTTAGCTGCTCTGCCCATAGTGTATCTTTATGTGCAGTTTGATTTGTTCCAAAACACTGTTGAATAACTAAAAAGCCTCCCCATGCAAAGACTGCCCCGAGAATAATTTTGCTTCATGTTTCTAAAGTGTCAGAGTCCCATTGTCATTCTCCCCACCCACCTCTCTGTCCCCGTTGTTTATTTGAGTGCTTCTCCAGATAGCCAATGAACTGGTATCTCCGGTATATAAACCTATTTCAAGATGATGAGGGTTCATAGTCAACTCGTTCTCTGTATGAATGTGCCCAGTGAACAGCCTTTCTTTCAAAGTGAAGCCTTTCTTTCTCTTTTTTTGAGGTTTATTTATTTATTTTTGGTTATGCTGAGTCTTCGATGCTGCTCACGGGCTTTCTGTAGTGGTGGCAAGCGGGGCTGCTCTTCATGGCTGCTCGCCATTGCGGTGCTCGGGCTTCTCGTTGTTGTGGCTTCTCCTGTTGCAGAGCTGAGGCTCTAGGGCGCGCAGGCCTCAGTAGCTGTGGTGCACGGGCTTAGCTGCTCCACATCAGGTGGATCTTCCCCGACCAGGGATCGAACTCACGTCCCCTGCAATTGGCAGGTGGCTTCTCAACTGCTTGGCCTACCAGGGAAGCTCCTTTCGAAGTGATTTTTAAGCAGTTTCCTCCTGCTGCTTCTTTTCCTCTGCCATTTAAAGTTGCTTTTTCTGTTTTTGAAAATGTTTTTGAAAAAAAATAATCTTGCAAACCTATATTCCAAGGACTTTAGTCCCGAGACTTCTTTCCTTACCTGCTTTCACTAGGCAAGTCACCAATTCATTAAAAAATAAAAAGGAGGGGGACAAAAGCATCCTGAGCACAGATATGGGAGAGCTTCACTCCCACTAAAGGATGTGTACTCCAGGTGTTGCTGGGAATACTGCAGTTCTCCCCTCATATGGGCTTGTTTTAACTCCTCGAGATGTCATAACTCATGTCCCGATGGATTGTTTTCTTTCGTGCACTAACCCTACTAGGATACACTCCTGCTGAGTGATAAGCGGTCTCCACAGAGAAGAAAGGTCTTTGGCAGGTTAATTAATGGGCTTATCATCTCATGGTGACTCAAGGCATTCACAGGGGGGAGAAGATGTTATTTTAGAAAAGAGCTAGTTGCCTACCAACTCTTCTGAGGCCCAGGCATGACAGAAAATTAAAAAATCACATGACCTTTGGCATGGTGGCATTTAGAAACCTTCGCAAGAAGGGTAGACCCTGATTTCTCTCTGCCTCTGTAACTGAAATCTAAGAAACTGTTAACAGACCAGAAATGTGAGAGCCCCAGTGACCCACCTTGGCGCACAGACATGTGGCCTTGCTCCCTCTCTGCTCAGCATCCTGAAGTAACACCTGCAAAGGTTAAGACCCCGACCAGAAGGATCCTCTGAAAGCTGACAGAGGAACACACTATAGAGATTAACAAAAAGCAGGGGAGAGGTGACTGGGAACTCAGAAATGTAGCAGCAAGGTAATTAGCCAGCCTGTTCACTTAGTCATTGCAGGCTTTTCTTTGCCATCTGAGCTACCTGGGAAGCCCCTAGGAAAGGCCACATCCACATATTGCATGTTACTTTTGTGGCTCAGATGGTAAAGAATCTGCCTGCAATGCAGGAGGCCCGGGTTCGATCCCTGGGTCAGGAAGATCCACTGGAGAAGGGAATGGCAACCCACTCCAATATTCTTGCCTGGAGAATGCCATGGACAGAGGAGCCTGGCAGGCTACCATCACAGAGTTGGACATGACTGAGTGACTTAACACTTTCACTTTTGTATAAATGTATATGTACAAGGGAGTAAAAAGTAAGTACAAACCTATAATCCACATTTACCGACAAAGTCGAGCATTGTTGTGGGATAGTTTATCAGTAATCAGATCTTCACTGATTGCTTGAAATCTAGCATAGCCATGGATAGAGTCAAAAAAGCTCAGTGGGCGTGTGAAGTCGCTTCAGTCGTCTCCAACTCTTTGCAACCCTATGGACTGTAGCCCACCAGGCTACTCTGTCCATGAGATTCTCCAGGCAATAATACTGGAGTGGTTGCTACGCCATCCTCAGGGCATCAAACCCACATCTCTTACATTCCTGCATTAGCAAGCAAGCTCTTTACCACTAGTACCACCTGGGAAGCCCAAAAAAGCCCTGATAGCTACACTTGAAACAAAGGAGAGTGCTGAAGTTCAGGAGTCTGTGAACTTGGATGGGGAAAACATACATTTTTGTTTGTATTCACTAACCTCTAACTGTACTGTAGCATTTCCTTCGATTGTGAATGTCAGCAGCAAACCACAGCGGTGTTCACAGTCCTTGTGACTGTCTCAGTAGAAATCACTAATGTTCTACTATTACAGTTTCTGCAGATATTCACAGTAGCATTTAGACCCATCACAGCAGCACGTCATCGAACATGACTGTGATTACTCGTGCCACTATCCTGTCATTTCATGTGTAAAGAGTTCCATATATTGCTGGAATCAAATTTGATCACCTTTTCAATATTTTAATAATTGCATTTCTATTGTTGGTCTGCATTCTAATTATGTGGCATTTAAACATATTCTGAGACAAGATACACAGACTTCATCTGACTGTTTAAGGGATCCATGGCACCAAAAAGCTGATGACTCCCGGAGACCAGATGAAATTCTGGGGCCCACTCTGCTGCTCTAGGATGTGACTACGTCTGCATCTGTGCTCCAGGCCGTTCCTAAGGGTTCCCTGCTCCAAGGCTCCTGATCTGCTTCTGAGATTCTTGTTCAGGGAGTAGCCCAGCAGCACCTGTCACCGGATCCCTCCCCAGTCTAACTCGGATAAGACCCGCAAAGCTCTGGAAACTAGAGTGCTGTGTCAGTGTACAGCCTGGTTAGCAACCCCACCCCCTGGGCCAGCTCCTGAGCTTCTACCCTTGTCCTTCTTTGGGATCAAACTCCCCCACGTGGCTTTAGATGCTGCCCCTGACAACCAAGGCTCCCCCTGACCTGGTCCCACAGTGCACATGGCCTCAGCTTGTAGCCTAGTTCTGGGGACTAGTGACTAAGTGAAAGTGAAAGTGAAATCGCTCAGTCGTGTCCGACTCTGTGACCCGAAGGACTGTAGCCTACCAGGCTCCTCTGTCCATGGGTTTTCCAGGCAATAGTACTGGAGTGGATTGCCATTTCAAGGTAGCCATTAATGCCACTTGCATGAAATGACAGGTTTTTCTGTATGGTTTTCCTAAAACAGTGGTAATGATAAGTGGTGTTACTCAACTCATTGGTAAGTGACCGAGCTCCATTCATGTAGCACCGTTGTGCCCAGCATGGTGCTTAACACCTGGAAGTGCTAAGCAAGGACCTGTTGAGAGGATGAGTGCACGTTTCTTAGACAGTCCGTCTCCCGACCTGTGGCGGCCCCACCTGTGTGTTTTGCATCCCCTGACAGCCCTCTCACTTCCTGATACCCCTTTAGAGCCAAGGAGTTAGTTTTGTTTTTTGTGGCATCTCTCTCCTCCCTTCCTCAGTTGTGGCTTCTCTACGTTTCTAAGCTCCCCGGCATTTAATCCTTAAACCATCTCAGGAACCACAGATCTCTTAGAAAGATTCAGTGGACAATGAAGAAATATCTGAAGCTGATCAAATTCAGGATCTTTCATCCCAGACTCATGTCTAATAATCCAGGATAGATTGATTGCCTACCCGGGCAAGGCCTCACACTAGACTCCTGGATTAACAAAGATGATCCAAGTGGGAGGGATGCCATCGAAATGGTGCCAGAAGCTATTAGAAGGATCCTGGAGGGAGGGGCCAACTATGGGGGATGGCTTTCCACCATCTGCCAAGGGGAGTTTATACTCATGCTTTTGAGTTTGTTTTTATAAAATCTCACTCAGTGGTAAGACTCCCTTTCTCTTTAGCACCCCAGGTCTGTATTTAAGCCTCCTGAAATGCTTTAAAAAAATACAAACGTTCAGATATATTGTCAATCACATTTCGTCCCAAGGTTAGAAGGAGATTCAACCCTTGCCTCCTCTGTTTTGGCAAGGCAGAGCTCAGAGGAGAGCAATGTAATTGCCCAGACTGAGTTTGAGGTTAGAGTGTTTATGTAACAAATCCGCTAAACTTAAATATTTCTCGTGGTGTGGTCAGGGCTGCAAACCTTTGCCCGGGCTCACCACGGTGAATGTCATCTGTTTACTCAAGCCTGTGTGGGCATCTCTGTTTATGTGAAAGGACCCTGCTAGTTTAAAGCCAGTTAATATGTTCAATCATACATCATGTTGCTTACGTATTTTACAATAAGGATTGCAAAGACAATTTTTCAAAGCAATCAGACCAGTTAACATTTGTGTGTGTGCTGATGAGCTGACATATTGAATAAATGTTCGCTTGGCAAAGTCTTACAATTAAGGAATTTTTCTTCCCCAGATAATTACATGAGCCCTGACAGTGTTCCTCCAAGCCAGCCTCCTGATTACCTTCCCCCTTGATAGAGACAACATGTACCAGACAAACAGCTGAGACAGACACCCCGAAGGGACTGGAAAGGCTCTCCTGGGGGCAGAACTAGCCAACTGCATGAGAAGTGATGCTTTCCAACTTCATCACGGAGCCGGGAGCCAAAAGATGTTTCAGGGGCCAGGGGAAAAGATGCTGAACGGCAGCCTCACTCCTTCCAAGGCATTTTATACTGTGGCTTCATTACTGAGTTTGAGATGTGAATTCTCAGAATATCAGACATCCCCAAACTCAAATGTGAATACAGAAAGGCATTCCAAAGCCAAATGTGAATTATCTTTCAATTATTCATGCCACCTAGATTGCCATTAGAACAGATAATTGAGCTAACTGTAAATACGTATAAACAGAAGTGACAGAAACAGAAACATCGACAACAAACTGCAGATGAACAAAAAAATCTACTCAAGTGCTAAATAATTAGGGAGGAGGGAAGCCAAGGGAGGTGGGAGGCCATAGTTGTGGAGTGATGAGTGATTTGGGACTCAACTGGAGAGAGCCAGCGAGATGGGAGCTGGCTTGAAGAAGAGGGTTGGGACTTGGCAGAGAGGAAGGGGGGAGTGGTGAGGGCTGAGGAGCTAACCTTGTGCAGGGAAAGACAAGTCTGTGCTGGGTTCTGGTTTCTGACAAACCTGAGCTCAGCAAGGCAAAAGTGACAGATGGAGCCCCAGCCAACAGGGAAAAAAGAAAGTATTCTGTGAGATGTTTGAGGTCCTCCTGGAACCTCTGGACTCAGCACATGGAAATAACATTCCATCTGCAGCATTCCACCCCAAAACTGGCCCCCTTCTCTGCAGAGAGAGCTGGGGGTAAAAATGCTCTTAAAAGCAGTACTCTGCTGTAGCGAGTTGCAGTTGATTTGGCAGCCAGAATGTGTTACCTGGCAAATGGTTTGAGGCTCCCTGTTTTTAAAAATTCAGAGGGTTCAGAAATACCCTGGTGATCCAGCGGGTAGGACTGTGCACTTTCATTGCTGAAGGTGTGGTTTCAATCCCTGGTCAGGGAATTATCATCCCGCAATCCATGCAGCATCAAAACTAAATAGGGACTTCCGTGGTGGTCCAGTGGTGAAGAGTCTGCCTTTCTGATGCAGGGAAGGCAGGTTCGATCTCTGGTCAAGGAACTAAGATTGAGTATCCAGCCAGGCAATTAAGGCCTCACCTCAACCACTGAGCCCAGGCGCCTCAACTAGGGAGAAGCCCAGGCACGGCAAAGAAAAGTCCTACATGCCACAACTAAGACCTAATGCAGACAAATAAACAAAATATTTTTTTAAACTAAATAAATATTTTTTTAAACTTACAGAAGGTGGCTTGTAGAATTGGTCAATCAAAATACTTTAAAATTCAAGGGATTCAAAGCAGCTAGAGAGAACACACAGGTTTTAAGGATAAAGAAATGTGATGCTGTCCCCCTAAAAGGCCCCCATTCACTGCCATGAGGTGTCCCAGTGCACACACAGGAAGGTAAACAAGAGAGAAACTGTCTTCAAACCCTAATGAAGTCAGCAAACTGCCTGAGAAGGAACGCTCAGAATTAGCTGGCGATACTGATCATTCCTAAAGGAAAAATCAAGCATGAAAAATTCTGTTCTAGCAGATTCTGAAACAGGAATAGGGACCTGGGCAAATGTCCTTCTTCCGTTGCTGGCAGGTCCCAGGTCCCAGGCTAAGCCAGGTCAACTGCCCCATGAGGACTGAGAGTGAAGGAGACCAGCCCCGTGTGGAGGGTAAGGAACAGTCTAGAAGAAGGGTCACGGCAACCTGGATAACAACAGGCACAGGAAATAAATGAGCAAAGGCCAGGTCTATCTAAGTGCCAGAGAGGCTGTCTCCAATGTGTGTAAGAAGACAGTAACTTTAGCATGGAGTTTGTCACTAGCTCACACGGCCACCAACCTCTCCACACTAGGGCTTTCCCCTCAATATCCCCAAAGTGGGCAATTGTCCTAGTAGGCAAAGCTTTCTCTCTACCCTGTGGCCAGCACCCCCACACGGAGGTTGCAAGTGCAGGGGATCCTCTTTTGTGCAAACCCACCTATTCCACATGAACTCCAAATAGACATCACAGGTGCTGACACTGGCCCTAGACCTGAGTGATGGGATCAAAGCAGAGAAATTAATGGCAAAACTGGTGATATTTCTTCCCAGATATTTTTAGGAGAATCCTGTTTAAAATTCTGTATTCTTAAGAATTGTCTGAATCTCTTTACCTTGAGATGAATAGCATCTTTTATCGGATATTCAATTCAACTTCAGAAATGTTTTCCTGTGTTAAGTACTTACCTGTGCTCAATACCAGACCAGGCTCTAGACAAATGCAACCAGGATGGATAAGGACTTTACGTAGCACAGGTAGGCAAGTCCATGGCAGAAATGTCATGCACAACAAAAGGTTTCCTGATCATTATTACTGTTAGTATTGTTTCTATTTCTGCTGTCAAAAATCCAGAAGCAGCTAAACTTAAACCATCAGATCAATAAATGGACTGTAGCCCACCAGACTCCTCTGGTCATGGAATTCTCCAGGCAAAAATATTGAAATGAATTGCCATTCCCTCCTCCAGGAGATCTTCTCAACCTAGGGATCGAACCTGAGTCTCTTGCATTGCAGGCAGATTCTTTACCATCTGAGCCACCAGGAAATCCTCAAAATAGTAATTAGTAAGATTCTATTGTGCACTTCAGGGCAGTTCACGAGCTGGGAGCTTTCAAACCAACAGTGGAATGAAGATCAGAAGTATGTATTATACAGCACAGCTCATGAGGTGAACATGTGAAGGCTGTTTAATTTTTTACAATGATTGGTTATAGCATTGAAGTTTTTCCTAATGTTTCAGGGTTGGTTAAAAGTGATTATCTTATGTCAATTTTGGAAAATAGTTTAAGTTTCACTTATGATTTTCAAAGGCATTTACAAGAAATGACCCAAACTAATGTCACTTGTGTTGCAGGAAAAGCTTACTTAGTTTCACTTACATGGTTAACTGGTTTTATCTGCTCAGGGAACTTTTAAGTCTAGTCTCTATTTTATATTTTACTTTATCACCGCTCAGGAGCCAATAGGAGTACTTCCTCAAAATGTTTTTCCATTAAATGAATAAATGAACCAATTCACTATCAACATTAACATGACAATTGCCTAATGACAGCAAGAAATGGGACAGTGAGAAAAACCCTGAGTCAGCTTCACTGGGAAAATTGCAGACTTGGCCTGGAAGTCAGTAGAAAATGGCAGTGAAGTTTGAACACATTCACCTCACCATGGCTGAGGCATGTCCAGGGCTCAACAGTAGTGCAAAGTAAATAATTCACAGAGTAAGAGGAATAAGACTTTTCCTTAAAGGCCTCTCGTATCTGCTTAAATACAGCTGACCTTTGAACCACACGGATTTGAACTGTATGGGTCCACTTACATGTGGTTTTTTTCCAATAGTAAATACTACAGTACTACCTGCTCAGAGGCTGGTTGAATCCATAGATGCAGAGCAATGTATCTGAAGGGTGAATTGCAAGTTATCTGGGATTTTTACTGCCCAGCAGGTTCACACCCTGATTCCCCCGCTCCATTGTTCAAGGGTCAACTGTACTGTATGTAGGTTGAGATTTGCAAGCTTGAGAGACAGAATCCAGTTATGTGCTGGGGTCTGAATAATGGGAGAAAGGAGCTGGAGCAAGCCCTGCAAAGGGCCTGCCTGCTCTGGGCCCCACAGAGCTTGCCAGGAGCTATGAGTGCCCATGTCACCAGGACCTACAAGGGCTGCAAAACTCCCACACCTGAAGCCAACCCCTGAGGAAAGGGTCCTACCTGCTCCCTCAGAGGCCGCATATTTTTTAACATTTGTTTTAAATTAATTAATTAATTTATGTGTTGCACTGAGTGTCTTGTGGGATCTTAGCTCCCAGGCAAGAGATCGAACCTATGCCCCCTACAGTGGAAGAGTGCAGTACTAACCTTACTGGATGGCCAGGGAATTCCCTGAGGTCTCACCTTTTAAATGTGAAGCCCACAGCCTAGGACCAATGGGAAGGCCAGGCCTGGACCTCCAGGAACGCTGATGACGACACCCTCCCCTGCGGCAGCCACTCTAAAATGATCTCATCCTCATCTGTCATTCATGGCTCCCTTAGAAAAGGAATGGAGAGAAAACGCACTCCCTGGTGGGCTTTATGAACAAATTTGATCTGGTGTCACTTTGTTACCCATCTGCCCGGGGGGTTTCCGTTTTCACTGGTTAGGGCTACACAGGTCAATAGTGATGCCTCGGCATGGCCAGAGTTACAGCTGTGTCCCTACAGGCTTGGCCCCCCACCCACACGCTGAGTCATCGCAGGCAGAAAAAGTGCTTTGAACTGAGCGAAAGAACAAAGCTCTGCTGTGACATTTCCGAGGCAACAGAGGAATTTGAGGAGCCATCAGCCTTCAGAGTTTGGCCAGGACTGCTCTTAGGTGCCTTCAGCAATGAAAGCCAGGGTTTCCTAACAACTCTGATCTGTATAGTCAAAGCCATGGTTTTTCCAATAGTCACGTATGGATGTGAGAACTGGACTATAAAGAAGGCTGAGCACCGAACAATTGATCCTGTTGAACTGTGGTGCTGGAGAAGTCTCTTGAGAGTCCCTTGCACTGCAAGGAGATCAAACCAGTCAATCCTAAAGGAAATCAACCCTGAATATTCACTGGAAGGACTGATGCTCTAATACTTTGGCCACCTGATGCAAAGAACCAACTCACTGGAAAAGACCCTGATGCTGGGAAAGATTGAAGGCAGGAGGAGAAGGGGGCAACAGGATGAGATGGTTGGATGGCATCATCGACTCAAAGAACCCGAGTCTGAGCAAACTCCAGGAGACAGCGAAGGACAGGGAAGCCTGATGTGCTGCAGTCCATGGGATGGCAGAGTCAGACACAATTTAGTGATTGGACAACAACAGCTGCTTCCTCGGATTCCAGATCACCTGCTGCTCTGAACTGTCATCTTTAATTCATTTGCAGCCTTTGGGTGGCCAGGGAGTAACTGCGGACAGAAGTCGGTGTTCTTGCTCCCCACCAGCCTCCACCAGAGTCAGAATCTTAAAGTGTCCCTTCCTTCCACCTGCTCAGAACTGTGCCCTTGGCATGGACCCAATCTCCTAGGCTTAAAGCCCCTCCCCAGGCCCAGCATCTCTCTACAAAACTTCTAGGTAAGCAGGGCCAGTTCTTCCAGCCTGTCTTTCAAACATCCTCAAGAACAGAGAGACTCTACCCTTGGAATACAACCATAGGTTCATTCTAATAATGCTGAATTTTAAATATAGTTTTTCATAACAATCCAATTACTTCTTAACTTTGTGTTATCAAATGAAAAATATATTGTCAAGAATATCCTTGCCATTCTAAACCACAATTGGAATTGTTTTGTTTGGTTTTTAATCATAGCAATGAAATTTACTCTGTGCAGTTGCAGTATATCTTCTTTTTTAAATCTACCTATTTCCATAACAAAAAAGAATCTGTTGTAAAGTTAAATATAGAATTACCATATGACTCAGAGATTCCATCCCTAGGTTTAGGTATATGCCCGAAGAATTGAAAACAGGGACTCAAACATGTATACCACATTCATAGCAAATAGGTGGAAACAACCCAACAAATAAATGGATAAACAAAGTGTGGAATATACAAACAGACAAAATTCTGAAACATGCTACAGTATGGACGGATCTTAAAAACAACATGCAGAGTGAAATAAGCCAGATATAATAGAATGATAGTGTATGATTCCACTTGGATGAAATACACAGAATAGGCAAAAGTGGGTTGGAGATTAACAGAAAGTGAATGTCACTCAGTCATGTCCAACCCCGTGGACTACAGCCTGCCAGGCTCCTCTGTCCATGGAATTCTCCAGGTCAGAATACTGGAGTGGGTTGCCATTCCCTTCCCCAGGGGATCTTCCCAACCCAGGGATCGAACCCAGGTCTCCTGCATTACAGGCAGATTCTTTACCATCTGAGCCACCAGGAAAGCCCAAGAATACTTGAGTGGGTAGTGTCTCTCTTCTCCAGGGGATCTTCCCAACCCAGGAATTGAACTGGGGTCTCCTGCATTGCAGGCGGATTCTTTACCAGCTGAGCTACCAGGGAAGCCCATTAACTTCATCGGTTCAGATTTTATGTTTGACTGATGAGAATGCTTGGAATTAGATGTGATGTTGATGACCCAACACTGGGCATGTAATTAACACCATTGAATTGTACACTTTAAAGTTGTTAAAGTAATAAATATGTGTATTTTAGCACAACATTTTTTAAATCAGGCTTTTTTATTAGTATGACAGTTTTTGCCTACTACAGCAATTAATTATACATCTTAGTTTTCAGTGACTTTAGAACTTTGCCGACATGACCAATGTAACCAGTGCACACTAGAAATGCGCTTGTCAGTCACATGGGTCTGGAAGGAGTGGTAGAGCTGGAGAAGCCTGGCCTTGCATCCAGCTCTCTGCTTCCTGCCTCTGTGACCTTGCAAGTCACTTATGCCTGTTCCCACATAGTTGCCCTGCGGTGTGTGGGATCTCACATGAAAGTGAAAGTGTTATTTGCTCAGTCCCATCCGACTCTTTAAAATGTACAATTCAATGGTGTGGAATGAAGAGGCAGGAGGAGACCAGGCTGGGTCATTCTCAGGGACTCCTTGGCCTGAGCCCCTGGAAGCCTCTGCGAATCACAGCTGTGGACAAATGGACCGAGAGTCCCTTTTGTTGTGAGAATTCTGTTTGCTCTGATCACGGACACTCTGTCGGTTTATGCGCCTGGGACGAGTCGCCAGTTCTGCCAGTTCAAGCAGCTTAAACTTCTGTTTCCTTCAGCTCTCAGCCTCCTAGCAACCTTCTCACTCCAGACCCCAGCGACATACAGGGAGGTGTCCAAAATGGCCACTGGGATACTCTTGGTCTGGATCAACATCCACTTTGAAGGTGTCGGGCCTGATATGAAACTTTTCCAGGGAGGAAGGGAGCCTGTGGGCAGGAGAACCACACATCTCACATAAACAGACCCTTCAGCCTCGGCAGCTTTGGATTCCCAGGGGCTCAGCAGGTGGCAGGGGTTTGGTTACCAGATGTAAAGAGTTAGCTTGAACAGTTGGGCAGCCACTGAGTCCTGGCTACTTTCCTATGTGTGAGTTGCCATTGCTGGTTGGGGGCTTTTATTTTTTTCTGTATCTCGTGGAGGATTCGGCCCTTTTCTGGGAAGAGAGAGCACATTCCTTGTTTCCCTTGATCACTACTTTGGCCTCACAAGGCGGGGCACTCCAGATGAGGGCCCAGAGTGCTGGAAGCATCCTGGAAAGGAGGGGGGTAGTGGCTGGAAGCAGGAATACACACTGTAAAGACCAGACCCTTCAAGAGTTTGGGGCTCCCCGCTAGCCCCCAGAGCAGAGCAAGTGCAACCCAGGGACAGGGAGCAGAAAGCATCTGCAGCCTGAAAATGAATGAAGTATTATTAAGTAAGAAAAGATAACCCCAAGTAATGCAATCCTCCACTAATAGCTGAAGGGCAAGAGAACGTGTGAGGGAGGGGCTTTTTAACAAAAAATTTATGGGAGTGTAGTTGCTTTACAAGGTTATTTTAGTTTCTACTGTACAACAAAGTAATTCAACTATAGGTATACATATAACCCCTCTTTTTCGGATTTCCTTCCCATTTAGGTCACCACAGAGCACTGAGTAGAGTTCCCTCTGCTATACATCAGATCAGATCAGATCAGTCACTCAGTTGTGTCCGACTCTTTGCGACCCCATGAATCACAGCACGCCAGGCCTCCCTGTCCATCACCAACTCCCGGAGTTCACTGAGACTCACGTCCATTGAGTCAGTGATGCCATCCAGCCATCTCATTCTCTGTCATCCCCTTCTCCTCCTGCCCCCAATCCCTCCCAGCATCAGAGTCTTTTCCAATGAGTCAATGCTTCATTTGAGGTGGCCAAAGTACTGGAGTTTCAGCTTTAGCATCATTCCTTCCAAAGAAATCCCAGGGCTGATCTCCTTCAGAATGGACTGGTTGGATCTCCTTGCAGTCCAAGGGACTCGCAAGAGTCTTCTCCAACACCACACTTCAAAAGCATCAAGTCTTCGGCATTCAGCCTTCTTCACAGTCCAACTCTCACATCCATACATGACCACGGGAAAAACCATAGCCTTGACTAGACGAATCTTTGTTGGCAAAGTAATGTCTCTGCTTTTCAATATGCTATCTAGGTTGGTCATAACTTTCCTTCCAAGGAGTAAGCGTCTTTTAATTTCATGGCTGCAGTCACCATCTGTAGTGATTTTGGAGCCCAGAAAAATAAAGTCTGACACTGTTTCCACTGTTTCCCCATCTATTTCCCATGAAGTGATGGGACCGGATGCCATGATCTTCGTTTTCTGAATGTTGAGCTTTAAGCCAACTTTTTCACTCTCCACTTTCACTTTCATCAAGAGGCTTTTGAGTTCCTCTTCACTTTCTGCCATAAGGGTGGTGTCATCTGCATATCTGAGGTGATTGATATTTCTCCCAGCAATCTTGATTCCAGCTTGTGTTTCTTCCAGCCCAGCGTTTCTCATGATGTACTCTGCATATAAGTTAAATAAGCAGGGTGACAATATACAACTTTGACCAACTCCTTTTCCTATTTGGAACCAGTCCATTGTTCCATGTCCAGTTCTAACTGTTGCTGCCTGACCTGCATACAAATTTCTCAAGAGGCAGATCAGGTGGTCTGGTATTCCTATCTTTTTCAGAATTTTCCACAGTTTATTGTGATCCACACAGTCAAAGGCTTTGGCATAGTCAATAAAGCAGAAATAAATGTTTTTCTGGAACTCTCTTGCTTTTTCTATGATCCAGCGGATGTTGGCAATTTGATCTCTGGTTCCTCTGCCCTTTCTAAAACCAGCTTGAACATCAGGAAGTTCACGGTTCACATATTGCTGAAGCCTGGCTTGGAGAATTTTGAGCATTAGTAGACTCTAAATAGTTATCAATTTTATATACAGTAGCATATATATATGTCAATCCCCATCTCCTAATTCATCCCACCCCCTTTCTCCCTTGGTATCCATACGTTTGTACTTTATTTCTGTGTCTCTATTTCTGCTTTGCAAATAAGATCATCTATACTACTTTTTCTAGATTCCACATATATGCATTAATAGATGATATTTGTTTTTCTCTTTCTTACTTCACCCTCTAGTATATCTAGTATGACAATCTCTAGGTCCATCCACCTCTCTGCAAATGGTACAATTTCAGAGAAACTGTGAGATTTTTTAAGTCATAACTCTATGCTAGGAACCCTGGAAGTTTATCTTCCCAATTCAAAATATTTTTTTCTGACTCAAAAGTATGTTAACGAACCTTTCATGAACCAGTAAAGCTGATGTGCTATGAAATGAGAATCTGATACAGCTGGAGTGAATAAGCAAACAACAACAGCAAAAAAAATCCCATAGAACTTAATTTTTAAAAATATGTATATAATTTTTTCAATGGAAATTAATGATTGTTTAATGGGTACAGAATTTCAGTGTGGGAAGATGAAAAAATCTCTGGAGATGGAGGGTGGTGGTGGTTGCAAAGCAGTGTAATTGTACTTAATACCACAGAACTCTGTACCTCAGTTCAGTTCAGTTCAGTCTCTCAGTCATGTCCGACTCTTTGCGACCCCATGAACTGCATCACGCCAGGCCTCCCTGCCCATCACCAACTCCCAGAGTCCACCCAAACCCGCGTCCATTGAGTCAGTGATGCCATCCAACCATCTCATTCTCTGTCATCCCCTTCTCCTCCTGCTCTCAATCTTTCCCAGCATCAAGGTCTTTTCCAATGAGTCAGCTCTTCGCATCAGGTGGCCAAAGTATTGGAGTTTTAGCTTCAACATCATTCCTTCCAATGAACACCCAGGACTGATCTCCTTTAGGGTGGACTGGTTGGATCTCCTTGCAGTCCAACAGACTCTCAAGAGTCTTCTCCAACACCACAGTTCAAAAGCATCAACTCTTTGGTGCTCAGCTTTCTTTATAGTCCAACTCTCACATCCATACATGACCACTGGAAAAACCATAGCCTACAAAAAGTTAAAATGGTAAATTTCATGTTATGTATATTCTGCCATGGGCTTCCCAAGTGGCTCAGTCGTAAAGACTCCATCTGCCAATGCAGGAGACACTGGAGACTCGGGTTCGATCCCTGGGTTGGGAAGATCCCCTGGAGAAGGAAATAGCAACCCATTCCAGTATTCTTGCTTGGGAAATCCCATGGACAGAGGAGCCTGACGGGCTAAAATCCACAGGGACACAAAAGAGTTAGACACGACTTAGCAACTAAACAACCACAACAAATACTTTGCCACACTGCAAACAATTGCAATGTACTTTCATTCATTTGGTACAAATGTGTCTTCTCACTTGCATCCATTAAATCTCTGGGGTTTAGGTAAGCTCTGGTTATGATTACCAGATTCTACTCTTAACTACTTACGTGACCTCCAACAAGCCCTCTCACCTTTCTGGTCTTCGGCTGCCTCACTTGTAATAGGAGAAATTTGCAAAGAGTTGCCTGTTACGGCTCTGATAGCCGAGGATTAGTATTTCTTGAGGGCATGCCATGTACCAGGCTCTCTGCTACACATTTTATCAGCATGACCTATTTAATCCTCACAAGGATCCCGCGAGACTGGTATAATTAGCCTCATGAGAGAGAGAGGACTCAGAGGCTTGGAAGGTTTGGTGACTTGTCCACAAAGAGCAATTGAGTGGGTGGAGTGGGATTTGAGCTTAGGTCTGTGGGACCCCCAAGCAGGCTCTCTGCTGCTATTCAGTCCTGCAGCAGGGAAGAATGTCAGAGCCAAATCACCACAGAGCTTTCTCCCTGGAAAAACTATTAGCTTGGAAAATAAGACCCATGTCCAGCCAGGAGCCAGTCCTGCAGTGCTTTCTTACTCCACTGGTGATGATGTCACAGCCCCCTCAAGACTGGAGGCTGCAGGACGGGCAAGCTGGCCAGATTGCTGGCTCCTGCAAAGTCAGGTCTTCACAGTTAAGTTTCATTATTTTTCCCTGAAATAATTAAATCTGCCCAAATTAGATGCATCTTATTTCAACATAATTAAAATACATATGAGAAAACAAGACTTATTTTTAGATTATCCTCCACCACTAATACAATCAAGAGTTGGTCGTAGACTTGCCTGGTGGTCCAGTGGTGGACACCTGCTAGTGCAGGGGATTCAACCCTTAGTCTGGGAGGATTTGGCACCACGGAGAAATTAAGCCCAATGTGCCACAACTACTGAAGCCCACGTGCCCCGTGCTCTGCAGCAAGAGAAGCCATCTCAATGAGAAACTCGTGAACCACAACTAGAGAAAGACGGTGTGCAGCAACACAGATCTAGTGCAGCCAATAAAATAAAAGACATAAGTAATTAAAAAAAAAAAAAGAGTTGGTTGCCTAAGAATCAGGGCCCTGAAGCAGACAGCAGCTAACTCTCAGCTGGGCAATGAAGAGTCACTGACCTTCACATATTCTCTAAGTCTGTTTTAACCATCATCTTTTCTGTCCCTTTTACCACAGCACTGATTAGGACTCTTAGTAAGAAGCACATGGGGCATGTCTGTGTGTTACCAGTGACCCTCGGACAGAGGAACAGAAAAAAAAAAGCAAGAAAATCCAGCAAAAGTGCAACTGAACATTGGCTGTCCGGGGGGTGTTGCCCAACCATGGCGTATTTGCATTTGTTGACTAAAATCATTGCAAATCAACCTAGGGATTATATAAAAACAACAACAAATCACAGGAACATCCGCACGATGACACTATGTAGACATTGAGTCAGATCTCTAGCAGAGCAAATCACTGTCCAAATTAATGCATGAAGCTTTGGAAGTTGAAGCCAAGTTGAGCAATCATCCTTGTGGACATGGAGAAAGATCTGAAAACAGTCATGAGATCCTTAAACAAGAAGCAACCAAAAACTCAACAAACAGCCTGCGGAAAGAGTCTCAAGGATACACTACAAAAGCAGCTCGGATGCAAACAGCAGGAATCTAAACCCAAGCGTACCTTTCTCTGCAACACCACAGGGACTAAAGCGCCTTACCAGAGCTCAGGGAAGGCTTCCCCAGTGGCTCACTTGTGAAGAGTCCACCTGCAATGCATGAGATGCGCAGGAGACATGGGTTTGATCCTTGGATTGGGAAGATCCCTTGGAGAAGGAAATGACGGCCCACTCCAGTATTCTTGCCTAGTACATCTCATGGACAGAGGAGCCTGGCAGGCTACAGACCAAGAGGTTGGAACAGTTGGATATGACTAAGCAACTTGACAGCAATGAAGGGCTCAGTGAAGAGGAACTGAAGGCTGTAATTAGAACTCCACTGATCGGCATTTGTTCTGTTGTATTTATTTGTGATTCAGACACTAAACATACACACACATCCTTCCCATTTCTTGGTATTCAAATATTCTCTCTTTTTTTTTTTCTATAAAGTCCATAATTCTAAGCCCTTTGGTATATCTTTATATAGAAATTTCTACACTGGATTGGATACCAATTACAAAGAACCAAAATCTGTTACTTGGTGTGGGTAGAACACAGTAAGCAGCACTGCATTCGTTATGGTCACATAAATTAATCCAAAGCTTTGTGACTTAAAGCAACAAGTATGTATTATCTCTCACAGTTTCTGTGGGTCAGACATGTGCGTCATGGAGGCATACAGACTTATCTTGCTCTGCAAGGACTGGGGCCTCAGCTGGAAGGCTTTTGGGTGAAAGCTGGAGTCATCTGAGGGTTTGTTCACTTGCATATGTGATAATTAATGCTGGCTGCCAGCTGAGGGCCTGAAACTGGGGCTGTTGGTTAGGACCTCCCCATGTGGTCTCTCCATGTGGACTGGACTTCCTCACAATATAGCAGCTGGGATTCAGACAAGCATCCAACAAGAAAGAAACAAACAGAAGCTGTGTCTGTGTTAGGACCTAGCCTGGAAGTCACACAGCTTTGCTTCCACTGGACTCCATTGACCAAGGTGGTCACAAACTTTCAGCCAAACTCAAGGGTAAAGAACACAGACACATGTCTCAATGGGATGGATGTCAGCCACACAGTAAGAGGAGCATACAGATGAGATACATGCATAGGGGTGGCCATCTTTGGAAGATACAAACTGCGCATAGAGAATTCTGTTTAAAGTTGATTTCTATAGGACAGTGCTCTACAATATAAGCATGTGATTTCATGAACGAGAGAGTCTTAGGTGGGTTCTAACAGATAACTGGGGAATACTTGGTGTTTGGTGACATAGTGGGTGATAGGATTAGAAAGGTATGTTAGGGTCAAATTTCAGAAAGTCCCAAATGACATATTAAAAGTGTGGTCTTGGGACTTCCCTGGTTGTCCAGGGATTGAGAATCTACCTTCTAATACAGGGGCCGTGGGTTCAATCTCTGGTCAGGGAACTAAGATCCCACATGCCTCGGTGCACCTAAGCCCCCACCACAGCTGGAAAGCCTGTGCCTCGCAACTAGAGAGAAGCCCCAGGCCACAGTGAAGAGCCTGAGCATCACAGAGAAGGATCCATGTGCTGCAACGGAGACCTGGGGCCTGCTGCTCAGTCATAAGTCATGTCCATCTCTCTGCAACCCCTGGCAGGACTGTAGCCTGCCATGCTCCTCTGTCTATGCAGAGTCTCCAGGTAAGAATACTGGAGTGGGTTGCCATGCCCTTCTCCAGGGTATCTTCCCAACCCAGGGATCAATCCCATGTCTTTCACATTGGCAGGTAGATTCTTTACCACTGAGTCACCAGGGAAGCCAAACTGAGACCCAACACAGCCAAAAATAATAAATGTTTTAAAAATAAATGAATAAAATTAAAGCATGGTCTTTATTGCAGGGTCTCCGCGGAGGCACAGAAGTATTTTCAGCAAAGATTTCCCTTAAGGCCCTGGAGAGAATGGATTAGAGAACAGGAGAGGCAAGACCAATTGGGAGCTAATTAAAGTGGTCCAAGTGAGGTATGTCAGAAGGTTGGACAATGACATTTACCTGCATCTTTGAGCCACCAGCCTGTACCATCTGTCCATTTTACTCCTCTTCAATTATACATTCAGGGAGGACCTCAAATACTTTCACATCTATAAAAATTTTAATAGATTATAGGTCTTAAAGACATACATTTGATAGATTTGTAAACATTCACACAGCATAAAGCAAGTTGCCTTAAAATTACACTTCACTTCTTACATGGCTGTGAAGTAGTATAAAGCATTGATTTTGCTTATAAACCCCCACAAACTTCCGCCTGCACCTTCATCCTGGACTTATTTTTACTGCCCTACTTAAATATATTACTCAGGTTCCTCTGTCCTCCTTTCCTGACTTTGCTTAACCCTTAGCATAAACCAAAATCACTGAGCAAACCATGGTTCTCTTTGTTGTCGTTCAGTCACTTAGTCAAGTCTGACTCTTTGTGACTCCGTGGACTGCAGCATGCCAGGCTTCCCTGTCCTTCACCATCTCCCAGAGTTCACCCAAACTCATGTCCATTGAATCGGTGATGCCATCCAACCATCTCATCCTCTGTCGTCCCCTTCTCCTCCTGCCCTCAATCTTTCCCAGCATCAGGTGCCCAAAGGATTGCAGTTTCAGCTTCAACATCACTCCTTCCAATGAACACCCAGGACTGATCTCCTTTAGGATGGACTGGTTGAATCTCCTTGCAGTCCAAGGGACTCTCAAGAGTCTTCTCCAACACCACAGTTCAAAAGCATCAATTCTTCAGTGCTCAGCTTTCTCTATAGTCCAACTCTCACATCCATACATGACTACTGGAAAAACCGTAGCCTTGACTAGGTGGACCTTTGTTGACAAAGTAATGTCTCTGCTTTTTAATATGCTGTCTAGGTTGGTCATAACTTTCCCTCCAAGGAGTAAGTGTCTTTTAATTTCATGGCTGCAATCACCATCTGCAGTGATTTTGTAGCCCAGTAAAATAAAGTCAGCCACTGTTTCCACTGTTTCCCCATCTATTTCCCATGAAGTGATGGGACCGGATGCCATGATCTTCGTTTTCTGAATGTTGAGCTTTAAGCCAACTTTTTCACTCTCCACTTTCACTTTCATCAAGAGGCTCTTTAGTTCTTCATTTTTTGCCATAAGGGTGGTGTCTTCTGCATATCTGAGGTTATTGATATTTCTCCCGGCAATCTTGATTCCAGCTTGTGCTTCTTCCAGCCCAGCGTTTCTCATGATGTACTCTGCATATAAGTTAAATAAACAGGGTGACAATATACAGCCTTGACATACTCCTTTTCCTATTTGGAAACAGTCTGTTGTTCCATGTCCAGTTCTAACTATTGCTGCCTGACCTGCATACAGGTTTCTCAAGAGGCAGATCAGGTGGTCTGGTATTCCCATCTCTTTCAGAATTTTCCAGTTTATTGTGATCCACACAGTCAAAGGCTTTGACATAGTCAATAAAGCAGAAATAGATGTTTTTCTGGGACTGTCTTGCTTTTTCTATGATCCAGCAGATGTTGGCAATTTGAGCTCTGGTTCCTCTGCCTTTTCTAAAACCAGCTTAAACATCAGGAAGTTCACAGTTCACATATTGCTGAAGCCTGGCTTGGAGAATTTTGAGCATTACTTTACTAGCGTGAGATGGGTGCAATTGTGCGGTAGTTTGAGCATTCTTTGGCATTGCCTTTCTTGGGATTGGAATGAAAACTGAACTTTTCCAGTCCTGTGCCCACTGCTGAGTTTTCCAAATTTGCTGGCATATTGAGTGCAGCACTTTCACAGAATCATCTTTCAGGATTTGAAATAGCTCCACTGGAATTCCATCACCTCCACTAGCTTTGTTTGTAGTGATGCTTCCTAAGGCCCACTTGACTTCACATTCCAGGATGTCAGGCTCTAGGTGAGTGATCACACCATCGTGATTATCTGGGTCGTGAAGATCATTTTTGCACAGTTCTTCTGTGTATTCTTGCCACCTCTTCTTGATATCTTCTGCTTCTGTTAGGTCCATACCATTTCTGTCCTTTATTGAGCCCATCTTTGCATGAAATGTTCGCTTGGTATCTAATTTTCTTGAAGAGATGTCTAGTCTTTCCCATTCTGTTGTTTTCCTCTCTTTCTTTGCATTGATCGCTAAGGAAGGCTTTCTTATCTCTCCTTGCTATTCTTTGGATCTCTGCATTCAAATGGGTATATCTTTCCTTTTCTCCTTTGCTTTTCGCTTCTCTTCTTTTCACAGCTATTTGTAAGGCCTCCCCAGACAGCCATTTTGCTTTTTTGCATTTCTTTTCTATGGGAATGGTCTTGATCCCTGTCTCCTGTACAGTGTCACGAACCTCATTCCATAGTTCATCAGGCACTCTGCCTATCAGATGTAGTCCCTTAAATCTATTTCTCACTTCCATTGTATAATCATAAGGGATTTGATTTAGGTCATACCTGAATGGTTTAGTGGTTTTCTCCATTTTCTTCAATTTAATCTGAATTTAGCAATAAGGAGTTCATGATCTGAGCCACAGTTTGTTCCTGGTCTTGTTTTAGCTGACTGTCTTAACGATGGCTGAACTATGATCAGGACTTCTAGGTAATCTGGGATAGGGGAGGGACAGGAGCACACCACAGACATCTCTAGAAATTTGATGAAAAAATTCACACGGAGTGGGGGCATCCCCAAGTAAACCTGTCAATGAGAAGTAGCTTTAGCATACTGGTCTGAATCAACAGGCACCAGTGAATCAGCTGGCAGTCACCACCTGGATGAGGTCAGAGTGCTCATGGGAATTCTGGCCCCTGAAATGAGGGCTCTGTCTGACTTGAGGCTGTTCCTCATCTCTTTGAACTTCAGTGTCTCCAGATGAAAATGGTAATGAAGACACTTACCCCTGGCAGCAGTGTCCTGACATGCTGACCATCTGCTTGGAAATCTGTGTTCACTTATGAGCACCATCAAGGCAAATATAACCTGTCCCCTCAGCCAGCTCTGCCAAGGTTGCTTGTACAGTGATGACTGGTAGTTTGGTTTACTGTTCAATTGCTTTATTTAAACTTGAATCTAGTTATATAAACACACCTCAGCACAATTTATAGGCTGGCAATTCTTCCTAGCATAGCTGGCTTGTTTTTCTTCTTGAAACAAACTCTTGAGTCTAGACTTTGTCAGGTTGATCCATGAGTGTGGGGACTGTTTATACCGAAACTGTATACACATTCCAGACACGTGCCTTGTTCCTGATCTGACATAAAGATGAGCCTTTGACTTGTAAAGAAACACTCAAGATATCGTTTGAAGTGCAAACGCTTATCTGTTACTAAAAAGAGACATAAAGGGTTCCTCAAAATTTGCTTTGCTGTGTTAGAATAGGCAGGCGTTAGGGAGACAGTAACCTCAGATCAACATGGGAGAGGACTTTCTCATGATACAGGCTCTTCCACAATAAGAGGGGCAGAGAATCTCTAACTAGAGACTTTCTTTATAGGGAAAATGCTTAAACAGAACTAATTGGGACTTCCCTGGTGGTCCAGTGGTTAGAAATCCACCTGGCAGTGCAGGGGGTGCGAGTCCATCCCTGATCGGGGAACTAAGATCCCACGTGTCACAGGGCAATTAAGCCTCAAACTACTGAGCCCAACTATGAGCTGCAGCTATGGAAGCCCACACACCCTAGAGCCTTTGCTCACGTCAAAAGAAGCCACTACAGCTAGAGAGTAGGCCCCACTCGCTGCAACTAGAGAAAGCTCACACACAGCAACAAAGACCCTGTGCACTGCATCAAAGACCCAGCAGAGACAAAAATAAATAATAACTCATTGACCTTACCACAGTCCACGGGGTTGCAAAGAGTCAGACATGACTGAGCAACTGAACTGACCATCTTCAAGAAATGATAAGAAAGGGTTCAATCAACCAGATGGATTTGGAGGTAACTTTCCATTCAAATATCCAGTTTAAGATTTCTCCATAAGCCTAAAAGCATGAGGATAGAACTGTGCTAATGACTCAGTCCTACAAACAGATCTTTGCAGACAGTGCATGTGTAGATCTTGCTGTGGGCAACGTGTTGGGGTGAGGATATGTGTGCATGTGTGCAGTGCAATGCTGGGTGTTTTAGGCCAAGGCTATAGCCCAAAGCTCACATTTCTAAGCTTTCAAAATACAGATAAGTTGTGCTCAGTAAGTCAGTGTCTGGTGGCTGAGACTGGTGACTTTCTCCTTTCTAGGGCTGAGAAAACAAACCTGGAAATAGCAGTTTACTTTGCCAGCCTGTCAGAGACATCAGATTGTAGGGAAGGCGATTCCAGTGAAGGACAGACCTCAAACAGTGAGGGAATAAAGAAAGGTCTTGGTCCTTCAGAAGTGAAGACCTTCACTGCGCGCTGACTGTCTGACTAGTGCTAAGGTGCATGAGATGGAAGTCAGTCCCTGAAGCTCAGTGCTGATGGTACAGATTCATGACAGATAAGCCTGAAGGTCATTAGTTGGTCTCTTTAGAACCTCCCGTGGATCAGCATGTGAAGACTGATATAGTTCAGAATCTGTGTCTTCTCATATAAAGGGCAACATACACATATATGTGTGTGTGTGTATATATATATGTGCATTAATATATGAGTGAGTATAAATGTGCATATGTGAATGTGTACATATGTATGAATAGGTATCATATAATGTATATATATTTACATTAAAATTAATTTCTTCTCCTTGCACTGCTGCTGTTGTTAAGTCGCTTCAGTCGTGTCCGACTCTGTGCGACCCCATAGACGGCAGCCCACCAGGCTCCCCCGTCCCTGGGATTCTCCATGCAAGAACACTGGAGTGGGTTGCCATTTCCTTCTCCAAAGCATGAAAGTGAAAAGTGAAAGTGAAGTCGCTCAGTCGTGTCCGACTCTTAGCGACCCCATGGACTGCAGCCTACCAGGCTCCTCCGAAAAGCACAGAGATGGAAGTGTGTTCTCATTACTTCCTTCTATTTATTGTCAATGGCACCCCACTCCAGTGTTCTCGCCTGGAAAATCCCATGGACAGAGGAGCCTGGTGGGCTGCCATCTATGGGGTCACACAGAGTCGGACACAACTGAAGCGACTTAGCAGCAGCAGCAATGCAAGGAGAAGAAATTAATTTTAATGTAAATATATATACATTATATGATACCTATTCATACATATGTACACATTCACATATGCACATTTATACTCACTCATATATTCATGCACATATATATATATAAATATATGTATTTATATACGTATATCCTCTTAGCATAGCATAGCATAACATTTATTGTCAATTCACCTCCTAGTACATGGCGGACAGATTTTGCTTTCACCTGCCCAGTATCCAATCCCCTATTTCAAAAAACAATACCTTCTTTTCCTTTAGGAAAGCACGTATCTCCACTCTTGGTTAATTCTGGAGGGACAAACCCCATCTGCAGGTCCAAGTATGAGCTAGTGACCCAAGTTTGCTAGTTACTAGGATTGGAAATGTGACCTAAATTAGGCTTTTGATGGCCAATTCTAAGACTTTGGGAAGTGGGATCTCTGAAGGAACAAAATAAAGTATTAGTTTTTCCACTGAGTTTACTGGGTTGGTAGTAAGTAAGCCTGGAGCTGCCAGGGTAGCACTTAAAGGCTGACATCTTGAGATGAAGCCAACAGAAAAGAAAGGAGAGTGAAAGAGACAGAAACCATTTCTTGGTGGCATCCTGGATTCAATCATGACTAAAAGAAAGTGAAAGTGAAGTTGCTCAGTCATATCTGACTCTTTGCAACCCCATGGACTGTAACCCACCAGGCTCCTCCATCCATGGGATTCTCCAGGCAAGAGTACTGGATTGGGCTGCCATTTCCTTCTCCAGGGGATCTTCTCAACCCAGGGATCAAAGCCGGGTCTCCCACATTGTAGGCAGACATTTTACCCTCTGAGCCACCAGGGAAGTCCATCATGACTAAAGCTGTTCAGTTACTGAGCCAATAAAAACACTCTCTATATTATACCAATGTGAGTTAAATTTCTATCACTTGCCATCTCAAGAAACTTAATAAATCAGAGTGAAAGTCAAGCTGCAATGGTACCCTATGAGGAGTTCAACTCTATCCCACCACACCCCACCCTAAGTGGTATGTGCTATGGTGTCTGGTTGGGCTGCCTTGAGCAGGCCTAATGAGGAAGGTTCAACTTGGTGATAACGTTGAAACTTTTCGATTCACATCTTAAACCTTTATTGTCTGAGCTTCAGAAATAATATTGCATTTTTTAAAAGTATTATTTGCTTTCCCATAAGGAAAGCTCATGAATCACTTGGGTCTGTGTGATGACTGTGGAAATATAAGTGGTTCAGCAAGTGACTCCCAATGCATCCTTGAGGATTAACGTTTTATAAGGAGCATTTTTAAAATATGCTCATTTTAACTTGTTTTTGCATTTGCTGAAGCAAAGCAGGTTTGTGTGATTTCACATGAATGGTTTTGGGGCCTGGGCTATCTGTTTCTTTATCCTGTGCTAGCTCATGTTCTTTGTTCTCAATTTATGAATAAGTGTGGAAAACAAAATCATCTCATGCTAAGGTCTAAGGGAAGCAGTTGGCTATACTGAACACTTTGAAGTTGGTTTCCTCTGAGTAATTGTGGAGTTTCCAAGTTCACTTTTCTAAATATAACTATTTAATTTGCATCCAATTAGAGAAAAGAGCTGGGTAGAACCTGGAGCTTGGGATATTAATTGATTAATGCAGAGATGTGAGTGGGAAGCTGTGCACAACCATCACCCAGATGAATGCATTTAAACTGCTTTAATCTGCAAATTGGAGCCAGTGCTCGGTAGTTTGCTCTGAAAGTTTGCAAATGTTTCCTTTACAACATATTTCCTGCAACACTCAGGATGACAGGCTAATGCAGTCCCATTTTGTAGAAGCATGCTTTTTTTTTTTTCCTTTGCCACATCACGCAGCTTGTGGGATCTTAGTTTCCTGACCAGGGATTGAACCCTTGGCAGTGAGAGCGCAGAGTCTTAACCACTGGGCCACCAAGCAGTTCCCTAGACATATTCTTTTTAAGCAGATATTCTTTTTAAGTGATATGATCGGTTTTCTGTTTCTGAAAGATTGCTTTGATGCTGCTCAGAGGATGAGCTAGAGGAGAGCAGCTGGAGAAAGAAGGGCAGTTTTAGGACAGCACAGTCAGAACAAGACAGGCAGGTGGCCCAGGAGAGTTGGAAACTTCACTTAGTAGGGTGCCGTTAGGGGTTTGAATAGCGCCCCTCCTCCCCCAAAAAGATATGTCTACCTAGACCTGTGAATGTGACCTTATTCGGATAAAGGGTCTTTGCAGATGGGTTAAGGATCTCAAATGACATCATCCTGGATTAGCCAGGTGTATCTGTCTATTTGACATCCATTCATTACAAGGGAAATGACATTAACTATATTTTCTTATTTTCTGCTTTCTTGATGGTCTGGTATTTGGAGGCCTTATTGACCCAGGAGAGACTGCCCTCCGTCCTAGACAAAGCTAATTGCCAAAGATGATGATTACCTGCTCAGGACACACCTTTCACAGGCAAACCAACCAATCCTGGTCTATAGCCCCAACCACCTCCTTATTTGACTTTCACACACCAACCCATATTTCCACTGCCCTGCATCATCCCAGTGCCAGGTACCAGGCAACTGGAGACCATCTCTATAGCCCAAAGCCTATAGGAATTATTCAAATTAGACCATCTTTTTATTGTTTATTTATTTACCTGCACCAGGTTGAGCATGTGGGGCCTTCTATCTTCACTGTGGCATGCAGAATCTTTAGTTGTGGCATGCAAACTCTTAGATGTGGCATGAGGGATCTAGTTTCCTGACTAGGGATCGAACCCAGGCCCCCTGAGTTAAAAGCATGGGGTTTAGCCACTGAACCACCAAGGAAGCCCCTAAACTAGCCAGTCTTATAACATTCACCCTGTCTTGCTGGGCCTTTCCCACAGAAACTGGGACCTCACTGATGATTCTATTTGCAGGGCAGCAAAGGAGATGCAGACATAAAGGGTAAACTTTTGGACACAGGGAAGGAGAAGGATGGGGTGATTTGAGAGAGTAGCATTGAAACATATACATTCAGTTCAGTTCAGTCATTTAGTTGTGTCCGACTCTTTGCAACCCCATGAACCATAGCACACCAGGCCTCTCTGTCCATTACCAACTCCCGGACCCAAACCCATGTCCATTGAGTCCGTGATGCCATCCAACCATCTCATTCTCTGTCATCCCTTTCTCCTCCTGCCCTCAATCTTTCCCAGCATCAGAGTCTTTTCCAATGAGTCAGCTCTTCACATCAGATGGCCAAAGGATTGGAATTTCAGCTTCAACATCAGTCCTTCCAATGAATATTCAGGACTGATCTCCTTTAGGATGGACTAGTTGGATCTCCTTGCAGTCCAAGGGACTCTCAAGAGTCTTCTGCAACAGCACAGTTCAAAAGCATCAATTCTTCGACGCTCAGCTTTCTCTATATTCCAACTCTCACATCCATACACGACCACTGGAAAAACCGTAGCCTTGAGTAGATGGACCTTTGTTGACAAAGTAATATCTCTGCTTTTTAATATGCTGTCTAGGTTGGTCATTACTTTCCTTCCAAGGAGTAAGCGTCTTTTAATTTCATGGCTGCAGTCACCATCTGCAGTGATTTTGGACCCCCCCAAAAATAACAAAGTCAGCCACTGTTTCCACTGTTTCCCCATCTATTTGCCACAAGTGATGGGACCAGATGCCATGATCTTAGTTTTCTGAATGTTGAGCTTTAAGCCAACTTTTTCACTCTCCTCTTTCACTTTCATTACCATATGTTAAATAGATAGTCAGTGGGAGTTTGCTGTGTAAGCCAAAGCTCAACCCAGTTCTTTGTGACAACCTAAAAGGGTAGGATGGGGAGGGAGGTAGGAAGGAGGTTCATATGTATACTTATGGCTGATCATGTTGATGTATGGCACAATATTGTAAAGCATTTCTCCTCCAATTAAAAATAGAATAAAAATCTTTTAAAGAGTTTTTAAAACAGCAGCAAAAAAAACCTGAGACCTAGGATCTCCTCCCTGGCTTCCCCTCCTTCTACCTCCTGACAAAATCTGGTTCTTTCCATGTGACCCCGTCTCCTTGAAAATGTAAGTAATAAAATTTTCATCAGTGTTTCTGACCAATGTCTCATCACTCGGTCTCCCTAAATAAAAATCCTACAAGTACAAATGAGAGTTGTCCCTAAATCCAAAGAAGAGTGTCCTCTCTGCTGTAATAGAAATGTTCTAGAATTCTCACTGTTCAGCCCAGTAGTCATTAGCCACCTCTGCTATCGTGTACTTGAGATGTGGTTAGCACAACTAAGAAACTGAATTTTAAACTTCATTTAAATTTAAATAACTATACGTGACTTGTGGCTACTGTGTTGAACAGCATATATATGTGGCATGCTAGAAAAGAAACAGCTAGCAGGGAATAAGAGAAGGGGATAAGACACACTGGAGACAGGGACATGTGGAGAAGGAGGCAGAAACTGGGGTTACATCACCACAACCAACGTTCTGGGATCCACCAAAAGCAGGAAGAAACTTTAGAGGGAGTACCTCAAAAGGAACACCTCGAGTTCAGACTCCTGCCCTCCAGAACTACAAGACAATAAACTTCTGTTTTCTTAAGCTACCAAGTGTATAGTGATTTGTTACAACGGCCACAGGAAACTAACACAGCATCCTACTCAGTTCAGTTCAGTTCAGTTCAGTCGCTCAGTCGTGTCCAACTCTTTGCGACCCCATGAATCGCAGCATGCCAGGCCTCCCTGTCCATCGCCAACTCCCGGAGTTCACCCAGACCCACGTCCATCGAGTCAGTGATGCCATCCAGCCATCTCATCCTCTGTCGTCCCCTTCTCCTCCTGCCCCCAATCCCTCCCAGCATCAGAGTCTTTTCCAATGAGTCAGCTCTTTGCATGAGGTGGCCAAAGTACTGGAATTTCAGCTTCAGCATCATTCCCTCCAAAGAAATCCCAGGGTTGATCTCCTTCTCAGAGGTGTTTCTAAAAATTTTATTTTGTTTTTTCTTGTCTTAAAAGAGGGTTGCTATCACCAGTTTTAGAGACTAAAAATCACCAGTGTACAGCAGTTTGATCTTATTCTATGAAGAATTACTACAAAGAAAAGTTTCTCCCACTGAGCTAGAAGAAGATATAATAAAACTTCTTTGGCGGGGTGGGGGGTGGGGGCGGGGAGAGAAACAGCTTTAAAAATCACTCTCTTCAGGGCTTCCCTGGTGCCTCAGTGGTAAAGAGTCTGCCTGTCAATGCAGGAGACATGGGTTCAATCCCTTGTCTGAAGGGCTTTCATATGCTGGGGAACAACTAAGCCTGTGTGCCACAACTATGGAGCCTGTGCTCTAGAGCCTGGGAACTTAATTTAGTTGAGCCCTGGGCTCAACTATAGAGCCCACGGGCCACAGCTACTGAAGCCCACGCTCAGTAAATCCTGTGCTCTGCAACAAGAAAAGCAGTGAGAGCCCAAGCACCACAGCTAGAGAGTAGCCCCTGCTCACCTCAACTAGAAAAAGCCTGCGCAGCAATGAAGACCCCCAGAGCCAAAAATAAACAAATAAATACAAATTTTAAAGTGACTCTTCTTTTAGGATTAGAAATGGGTGGGGGCACAGTTATTAGGGAAAATAGGAGGGTTGGGGATGGTGGACAATGTGCAGGTCCAGCTGAGGCTTAAAAATCTTTTTTAGCAGTAATAATACCTAAAATTCATTGAGCTGCTACTACATGCTAAACATTATGCTAATCACTTTTTGGCATTATCTCATTCCATCCTTCCAGTAATCTTACAAGTCCTGTTACTGTTGTTGTGTTACAGACGAGAAGTATGAGAGGATACCTGAATACCCTGTTGAATCGATTTTCCAGCTGTGTGGCTCAGGCAGGTGTATGAATGAAAACAGGTAGAAGGTAGGATTGATTCACAGCTGTGCAGCTGCTGGTTGGAAGGAAGGAAAGCACCAGTAAGTAAAAAAAAAAAAAACTTAAGGGTTTTCATTTCATTTACTCAACAAATTGCATAAACTTGTTCAAAATTGAAAAAAACAATTCAAAGGACATCTCAGGAGATCTAGAATGGTGCTGTCCATTGATCTTTCAGCTGTGATGCAAATATTCTAGAATTCCCACTGTTTAATCCAGTAGCCATTAGCCACCTCTGCTACTGTGCACTTGAGATGTGGTTAGCATGACTAAGAAACTGAATTTTAAACTTTATTGAAATTTGAATAACCATATGTGGCTCGTGGCTTACTGCATTGAATAGCATAGATCTGTGGCATGCTGGAAAAGAAACAGCTAGTAGGGAGCTGGAGAGATGGGTAGAGGGAGGGACCAGAGGGGTTGTCAGCAGATTTGATGGGCATGTGGAGTGAGGGAGCTGAAAGGACCTGGGAGAGTGGTGTCAGAGAGGGAGATACTGGCTTTTGAGATTTCAGAGAAGCATTGAGCTTTTGTGTGGTTGCCAAACTCCAAACTGCATCCAGGGGGCAGATCAAAGAGCTAAAGAGACACAGAGGTGATGATCTTGGCTTTAGAGGATGTCAAAGATGTGATGGGTTTGGGTGCGGAATGGGCTGTCCACACTCTGCGGAAATCATGCAGTATGATCCAAATGGACATGGAGAGGAAATCTGAGGAGGACTGTCAAAGCCCGGTGTACAGGAGGCAATGATCCCTGTAGACAGAGCAAGAGGAGAAGAGCTGATGGCAGGGGTAGAGTGACAAGGAGGACATGAGCAGAAGATTAGAAAATTCAACAAGTGGATGGTGGGATGTAGGGTACGTTTTGGGTAGAATCGTGTCCTCCAGCATTCACAGGTTGAAGCACTAACAGCCACTCCCCTACACCTCAGAATGTGACCCTGTTTGAAGACGAGCCTTCAGAGAGGTAATCAAGTTAAAACGTGGTCCTAAAGGTAGACTCTAATCCAATAAGACTAGTGTCCCTATGAAACGGGATTATTTGGAGACAGATGTGTGCAAAAGAAACCAACGTGAAGAGACGCAGGAATAAGACACCTATCCACAAGCCCAGGAGAGGTGCCTGAAACAGATTCTTCCCTCCCAGCCTCAGAAGGGACCAGACCTGCCAACAGCTTCATCTCAGGCTTCCAGCCTCCAGAACTGTGAGACCATACATTTCTGCTGCTAAAGTTGCCCGTTTATGACAATTTGCCAAGGTAGCCCCAGCAAACTAATACAGAGAACCACAGAGCACTCTTCTGTCTACCCTGGGATTCTCGCAGAAGCTTGGGGCTCCTACCAGGGTTAAAAGAATTAGCTTGATCTCCCAATTGGAGACTGGAATTGATGAATACACACTACTCTATATAAAATACAAAACTAATAAGAACCTACTGTTGAGCACAGAGAACTCTACTCAGTACTCTGTAGTGGCTTATGTGGGAAAAGAATCTTAAAAAGAGTGGCTATATGTATATGTATACCTGATTCATTTTGCTGTACACCTGAAACTAACACAAAATTCTAAATCCACTACACAAATTTAAAAAACAGAGAATTAGTTTGAGGGGAGAAATTGATCTGGTTCTCACACTGAGATCTTTTCCTCTTTTACTCCTCCTGGGAAATAAAGGCTTGTTTGCAACCAGCCAGCCTTTCACCAATGAAGACTCCCTTCACTGGGGAGAGGAGACATCAAAGTGGCAAACCACACGCTGTCTTATTTGAGCAAAAAGCTGTGTACATCAATCCTACCCTCCCGAGGGCCAGAGAAGTAAGTGGCCCCCAGTTGTCTTTGGAGAGGGTAGAGTACATAAATTGGGGAGGATTTATCCATTTGGTCAAGGAGCACCCTGAATACCAGTGTCTAGGCAGATGCCTATGGAGTTTTTATTCCTGTAACCTCAACTGCTTCACCAGGTTTCAAGAAAGTGGATTTCCTCCCACTCTTCGCTCCCTCCACTTTCACTCACCACCATAGCCTACTCCAAGTCAGCCATGCTTTGTCTGGATCGTGGGCAAAGCAAGTGAAGAAGGACCAGATCTGAGGCAAAACTCCTCTTTTCTGTTTGCCTTCCCTCACTCCCTCCCAGCCTTGCACTTCTCTCTTCCAGCCTTTTGCATCTCCACTTTAAAGGAGGACTCCTGAGAGCTTAGAGACCACTTTCAGATCCCAGAGGAGGACATCATAACAGCGAAGGATATTAGAACTCAATTCAATCACCTCTCAGAGAAAACTGGAAGATTTAAAATCTGCATCAATGTGGCACCAGAAAACAGATTTTAGATGAACAGATCACTGCTTAGCATCTTAGACCATTATTTTTTCATTGATTTTTCTGTAGTTAACATAACAGACCTCAAGGAGTTATTGGAAAATTGATAAAGGGGATTAAAATGCACTTGGAAAATACAAAGTTCTATATAAATTACAATCATCCTTCTTAGCTGAGGATGCTCTTCCATATCGGCTTTTATCCTCCATGTCTTTAATCATTTTTCATTATCTTTCATTGAATGCAGCTGACTATTCAATTCTGTGTTCTCTCTATCAACTTTTAAAGCATGGATACTATGACTATAGAGCTGAGTAAGTTTGTTTTGCAAAAGACTTACAGAACCTTTGCAAGTTCCTCTGCTTGCTTAGAATCCTTTGTGGGATGAGGGAGGGAATAGATAGATATAAATATGATGATGGGTAGTTGGTCAGTCATATTCTACTCTTTGCGACCCTATGGATTATAGCCGATGGGATTTTCTAGGCAAGAATACTGGTGTGGGTTGCCATTCCCTTCTCCAGGGGATCTTCCTGACCCAGGAATCAAACCTGGGTCTCCAGCATTGCAGGCAGATACTTTACCATCTGAGCCATCAGGGAAGCCCAGATATGGATATATGGCCCAATGATTTTTTAATTTATGGAGACCTCGATTAAATAGTCAGGAGACCAGAAGGGAGTGCTCTCACATTCTGTGACAGTAGCAGATCCCAATAGGAAGAGGAAATATTCCTTTCCTTTCCTAGCAAGGACTCAGGCAATGAAGAGCCATGGGTCTTTTACTCCAGCCCTCTCAACTTCCTGTCCCCTTAAGTTTTCTCCTTCCCTTACCTTCGGTGACTTGCCCATGGCTTACCATGGCTACAGATCCTGAATTGCAATTCTCTTGCTGAACCTGCACAAACCCACTTTTGCTGGAGAAATACCTGGCAGTATTTGTTTTGGGTCAACAATATAAAAATATCAATATAGACCAAGGCTCAGCAAACTTTTTCTCTAAATGTAAGCTTTGCAAGCCACATTCTCTGCCACATATTTTTGTTCTTATTAAAACTCTCATAAACGTAGTAACCACCTGAGCTCTCAGCCCCAAATAGTCTATAGGCTATAGTGTGCCGATCCTTGATCTAGGACACCCAGATTAAAAAATTTCCTTGTATTTGGAGTTTCATAGAAAATGTTACCAATGTAAACATGTGTCGTGAGTGAGAAACAGGAAAATAGGAATGTTTAAAATGTGATGCATAATAATAATCATGAATAATCTGATCTGAACATCTTAAGGCCAATTATTTTTAAAGCAAATGCTTTAAATATTAAATGTTTAATATTTAGATATTCCAAAGTTCCACTTTTAGCCTAGGGGGGAAATCCCTTTACTTGGCTTTTCTCATGTCAAATTGGAATTTTGCTTTCTTGTTTTCAAATGTATCTGTCATTTTCAAAGATAAAAATGGTCTTCATTGAAATTTCTTTCGTGATTGACCACGTTGAATGAATGAAGGACTATGCTTCATCAAAACTTGTTTATTCAAAGCGGAAAGACTCAAAGCCCAGTGGTAGTAAGGAGATTTGAGTTCTGACCAGCCGATTACTATCCCCATAAACTCGATACATGTATATGTGCAGCTTATTCCTTTTGCTGTCCACCTGATACTGTAACAACATTGTTAATTGGCTACGTTCCAATATAAAATAAAAGTTTTTTAAAAAGAAAGCTGATTTCTTTGAAGCTTAGCTTCTCTCTCAAGAGTATGTGGGGATCAGATTAGATCATATGCAAAAGGGATTTATGAGTGTTAAAAACAGATATACATGTAAGTTATTACCTTTTCATTTTCCATTCTTCATGCCTAAACATGTCAGTGGTCAAAAAGATTTCCAAAAATCTGTTCAGACTTAAAGGAAATATTCATTCTTTTTCATCCGTATACCCTTTCTTTAACAAACATATACCAAGACCCAGCTACTGTAGCTGATAAGAAACCAGAGTTTCTAAAGACAGAAAACCCTCCCCTCAGGAGTTGTTGCAATCATGACTCAAAGAGAAGAGGAAGCAGTACTAGGGCTGAATACCTGGTTTTTGATGTTATGTTTTGCTTTAGCAATTTTGCATCTTCTATGATTAAGTAAGGTTAATACTCATCAAATAGGCATGGAGTGACTAGTGAGTGGCTAGTAATGCATTTAATAACCAACATTCAAAAGATACGAAAGAGGCACAGGTAACTATATTCAATATCCTGTTAAAAGCCATAATGGAAAAGATTATGAAAAAGAATGTATATAACTGAATCACTGCTGTACAGCAGAAATTAACACAACATTGTAAATCAACTATACTTCAAAAAAATTTTTTTGAAAAAAAAAAAGATATGAAAGAATCAGCAATCAAAAGACACAGTGCTGGGTCACGACAGTCGAAAGTCAAATAGGGTCCCCCTGGCCCGGATTCATGTCCACCTGGAACACAGTTGTGTGACTTTATTTGGAAATAGGGTCTTTCCTGATGCAATCAAGTTAAAATGAGACTGTGCTGATGAGAGAGGTCTTTAATCCAATATGACTGGTGTACAAACACATAGGGAGAATACCTCATAACAACGAAGACAAAGAGTGGATTGGAGTAATGCATCTGCAGGCCAAGGAATGACAAGGACTGCCAGCTAGGAAGACACAAAGAAGGATCCTCCCCTAAAACCTTCAGAGAGATGCTGGCCCCACTGACACACTGATATCCGGAGGCTAGAAGTCTGGAATCAAGGTGTGGCAAGTCATGCTCTCTCTCTCTCCCTCTCTCTCAGACTCTGTTATGGGATTCCCTCCAGCTTCTGCGTTGTCAGCCATGCTTAATGTTCCTGGGCTTGAAGCCACATAACTGCAATTTCTACCTTCGCTGTCACGTAATGTTCTCCCTGTGTGTCTGTCTCTCTTCCCTCTTAAAGGACCCATACTACTCCTGTATGATGTCATCTTAACTAATTAAAGCAACAACAACCCTCTTTCAAAATTAGGCTCCATCCTGAGGCTGCAGGAAGGAGTGACTTCGGGGCGACACTCTTCCACCCAGTACAGGTGGCAAATGTTACACGCAAGGAGAGTTCTGCAAAAGAGAGTGCGGAGAGTGAGAACCAGTGTACACACAGAACTGTGGGAAACTCTTCCGTGGAAGGGGAGGAAGGAGGATGTGGAGCCTACCCAGAGACCCAAGGAAGGGCGATCAGAGAGGCAGGAGGAGAAACAGGAGAGAGGGGTGTTCTGGAAACCAGAGATATGGAGGGACGGGGAAGGGTTGACTTCAGTGAGAGCAGCTCTGTCAAGTGATGGGGCCAGAAACCAGAGCACAGTGGGTTGAAAAGCAAATAAAAGGTCTTCTAGCTCCAATTGTGTTCGTGTTGTTGATATCCTGTCATCTGTTTTTCTTTGTATGGAATTGTTCCTATAATACGGTGCTAATAGTACTCACAGCGGGGGTTTAAGAGCTGTCCAGGATGTGTTTTCCCACATCACTGGCTGAGAGGTTAAGTGAACCTGGTCCCTCCTCTTCCCTGCACTCCATTCCCATAAAGCAACCCGACTTTTAATGCCTTGGATATCACAAACACCAGGCCTATAAATGTGACCCGGGCAGAAAACGCTAAAAGTAAGAAAAAGTGGATCTGGCCAGAACTTCTATGTGGCAGGTGGAACTTCTACCCCTGAGCTACCACTTTGATTTACGAAAGTTTTAATCAAGTTCCTTTAACTCTATACTCAGATACAAAAATTTTTTTTTGCAATTTATAACACATGCTGGATTTTTATAGCCATTTTACAAATATCTTGTTTGACCCTCAACACACATTAATTAATCCCTAGTATTATTTTCATCTAAAAGCTGAAAAATTGAAACTCCAGAGATAATGTGAAATTGCTCAAAGAGAAATGGCAGATCATTGGGGGAACTGAGATAAAAGCCTAGATCTTTGAAGCCAACCTGTGTTCTTGAAAGAGCCAGGGCTGTTCAATGGTAACTCTGTGATCATGTGTAAAGTAAATGGAGTCCCAGTTCCATCTCTTATCTTTAGTCCTTACCTCTTCTTCCTCCTCCTTTCCATGGAATATACCATGCTGTGCAGCATGTGGAATCTTAGTTCCCAAGAAGGAATTGAACCTGAGCCCCTTGCATTGAAAGCACAGAGTCTTAATCAGTGGACTGCCAGGGAAGTCCTCATGGAACTGATATTTGATGAGTGACTGTAAGGGATTTCCTGGTGGCTCAGATGGTAAAGAATCTGCCTGCAATGCAGATAGACCCGAGTTCGATCCCTGGGTCAGGAAAATCCCCTGGAGAAGAAAATGGCAATCCACTTCATTATTCTTGCCTGAAAAATCCCATGGACAGAGGTCCATGGGGTCGCAAAGAGTAAGACATGACTGAGCAACTTCACTTTCTTTTACTTTCTTGTAATAGGGAAGGCCTGTGTTAATCTGGAGATACAGTGGTGACCATGTCAGGCACTCTTTCCTGCCTCATGGATATCAGGATGCCTGCAGATGGGCAGGAAGCTGGCAGAGCATGGTGTGCTCAGGACTGCATGGGGTGGGGGCGAGCATGGGGTACCAACAGGGCACCAGATGGGCATGCAACCAACCCAGACCTGGATGGGCTGAAAAGGCTTCCATGTGTAGTCACATCTGGGCTGAAAGGTAAACAGTGAGGTGTGTCAGCTCCAGACACACACACACACTCCTGGGTCGCACACCCTCCAAGTCAGGAGGGGCAGACAGAATCCCTGTGAGTGGTGCACTGGCCTCTTCCTCTGGCAGCTCCCTTCTTCCAGGAGAAGCACAAGCCAGGTCGGCAATACCTGTGTGGCTGTTATTTAATCCTCATCTCTCCCTGACTCAGAAGGAGAAGAACAAGAGGGCTGGGAGCGGCCTCGCCTTGTGCAGAGCTGTACCCCCGATGTCCAGTACAGGGCCTGGCAGAGATGGCATTCAAACCCTCTGGAGGGAAAAATGACTGCTCCATTCAAAATCGACTGCTTTGCTCATGGCAAGGAGGCCAGGGTAAGAGAAGCTCCCACATCACGGGGACTGAAAAGTCAGAACTACACCCTGTGGGACTTCCCTAGTGGTCCAGTGGTTAAGAATCCACCTGTCAATGCCAGGAACACGGGTTCAATCCCTGGTCCAGAAAGATCCCAAATGACAAAGAACAGAGCCCAGGCTCTGCAACAGAGAAGCAATGAGGAGCTTGCACACTGCAATGAAGAATAGATGCTTTTAATCAATTAGAGAAAGCCCAGGTGCAGCAATGAAGACCCAGAGCAACCAAAAACTTAATTAATTCATCATTTAAAAAGTAATACACCCCGTGACTGCTCGGGGTCTGCTGTCTGTGTTTGATCACCAGTCCTCATCTGGTGATACCGGGTGAATGCTCCTTCCAAACTGGCAAGTTCCTCCCCAGTAGAAGAGATTGAGTTAAACCCAGCTGACAGTAAATGGGGGCATTTGGCAAAATTCAACTCCAACAGCAATTTTCTCTATTTTCCTCATCCACTAAATGGAGCGCCTCTTGTCAAAATTATTCTTGCTCTGCCCTCTTAGGCTGGTTAGGGCAGAGAGTGGGCTGGGGCCCCAGCACAGACTGGGGGTCACACAGCAGGTGCTCCCCTGATGCCAAATGCAGTCTAGAACAGTCAGCTAGGACCTCACTCACTTTTTCTCTTCTGCTCTTCCTACCCTCACTGTAGTTTATGGCCCGTGCCCACTGGGTGAGCCAGGCTTTGTGTTATGTGTGTGTGTGTTAGTTACTCAGTCGTGTCCAGCTCTTTGCAATCCCATGGGCCGTAGCCCACCAGGCTCTGCTGTCCATGAGATTCTCCAGGCAAGAAACTGGAGTAGGTAGCCGGTCTCCTCTCCAGGGGATCTTTCCTACCCAGGGATCGAACCCAGGTCTCCTGCACTGCAGGCGGATTCTTAAGCATCTGAGCCTCCATGTGCGTATACTGTGCTTTTTCTCATTAGGCCTAGGGGTGGAAGGGGGTGGATTTCCATTGACAAGGGGAAGATGCCTATGGCTTCCTTGATGTGGAGCCATTCGCTGTGGTCCTGAATGTCAGTTATTGAATAATCACAGATTGGTGCCATTCCCCAAAAGTTATCCTTGCTCTGTGCACCAAGCGCTACTAACTGACCAGTCTGACACTAGTCACTAGTCTTGACTGACAGTGACAGGCAGGTGATTCAAGAGCCCTAAAGGAACTTTTAATCAAGAGTCCTTTCATCTTTGGGAAGATCTCACGTGGAGAGGGTCCCCTGTGTTCCTTGCTCTCCCCACAATGCCCAGCTGCTCCTGCTGCATTTGCATTTATCTTGTCCCAGGTTGAGTGAGTGCCAAGATTGCTCTGGTTGAAACAGAACTTGAGAGTGGCTGATGTCCAAGCCTAAAGCTGTTTCCAGCTGGCCCTGACCCTCCAGATGTTCTCTACAACAGCTGAGCAGAGATGGGGAGTGGCCGGCATGCTGGGCTGCTGCTTCCTGATGACCCTGACTGTCCCGTTCACGTGTTTATGACCCTACTGTGTGTGTACTTGGTTAGAGATGCAGCCCTTGGACCACACCATCTATTGGTGGTGATATTTAAGGAGCATTTATTATGTGCCTGCTGCTGCTACTGCTGCTAAGTCGCTTCAGTCATGTCTGACTCTGTGCAACCCCATAGATGGCAGCCCACCAGGCTCCCCTGTCCCTGGGATTCTCCAGGCAAGAAGACTGGAGTGGGTTGCCATTTCCTTCTCCAATGCATGAAAGTGAAAGTGAAGTCACTTAGTTGTGTCCGACTCTTCGGGACCTCATGGACTGCAACCTACCAGGCTCCTCCATCCATGGGATTTTCCAGGCAAGAGTACTGGAGTGGGATGCCATTGCCTTCTCTGTACTATGTGCCAGGCACAGTTATTCATCCCCATTTTACTGATGTGGAAACTGAAGCATGGAGAGTGTGAGTAACTCGTCCAGAAGGTTCAGGGCCCAGCCTTGGCAGCCCTCAGGGAGCAGCAAAATCATGTTTATCTTTTCTGTTGTGCCCATTTTGTTTAGCCAGCATGGAAAAAAATGATTCACACTTAAAAAAGGTCTAAAGTGACTCTGTTACAGTAAGTCCCCTACATGCAAACAAGTGTCATTCCGAGAGTGCGTTCATCTAAAGTTCAATTTGTTCGTAAGTCCAACAAACTTAGCCTAGGGACCCAGCTAACACAATCGGATATATAATACTGTCCTGTAATAGACTTTCAAACTGTGGTGCTGGAGAAGTCTCTTGAGAGTCCCTTGGACAGCAAGGAGATCAACCAGTCAATCCTAAAGGAAATTATCCCTCAATACTCATTGGCAGGATTGATGCTGAAGCTGAAGCTCCAATACTTTGGCTTCCTGATGTAAAGAGCCTACTCATTGGAAAAGACTGCAATGCTGGGAAAGATTGAAGGCAGAAGAAGAGAGCGATTGAGGATGAAATGGTTGGATGGCATCATCAGTTCAATGAACATGAACTTGGACAAATTCCAAGAGATGGTGAGCGACAGGCAGGACTAGCATGCTGCAATCCACGGAGTTGCAAAGAGGCATGCAAGACATGACTTGGCGACTGAACAACAACAACAAATGGGTTTATAATACTTTTCACACAAATAATACATTAAAAAAACATGAAAAATAAAATATTTTTAATCTTACAGTACAGTATCTCAAAAAGTATAGTAGTACAGCACAACAGCTGGTATACAGGGGCTGGGATCGAGTGAATAGGAAGAAGAGTTACTGCCTGGGGGGAGAGGAGGTGGGAGATGAGGCTCATCTGCAATAGGAGATGGAGGGCAAGCTGCAATGCCACTCACGCGTGATGTTGATAGAACAAGTTTTCTGGAACCAGATGCACATTTCTATCATTGAAAGTTCCCAATATGAAGGTTCATACGTAGGAGGTTCATATGTAGGGGGCTTACTACACTCCCTTTAATTTAGAAATTAAAAATGGAGAAATTCTGATGAAGACAGAAGCTGCACAGAAACTCCTTTAAAATGCCAGTGTGTTTGAGAGGAATGACTCTGGCCTGGAGAGGGAGCTGCATGAGAACAGGGAGCTTCTTTATCTGCTTGCCCAGCACTCAACAGGATACCCAGTACTGTGTGCCCAGTAAGTGCTGATTGAATCCGGAGCAGAAATAAGTGGTTTTGTGTACTTCGTTTTCTGGGACAAACTTCTTGAGTAATTGTTTTGTTCTCCTACTAGACAAGCAGTGTCCAGTGCGTGCATGCCTGCTCAGTCTGACTCTTTGTAACTTCACGCACTGAAGCCCTCCAGGCTCCTCTGTCCATGGGATTCTCCAGGCAAGAAGACTGGAATGGGATCTTCCCAACCCAGGAATCGAACCCGTGTCTCTTGTCTCTGACATCAGCAGGCGAGTTCTTTACCAATGAGTCACCTGGGAAGCCCCCTACTACACAAGTTAGGCCTTACATGCAGTAAAGAACAAAATCTAGTCCCTGCCTTAAAGGAGCTTCCAGCCTTCCAGGAGGATAGGTAGACGGGTACAGACAATTACGGAAAATAGGGCCACGGAGTGCAGAGCATCGCACTATGGGGCATGTAGTGGGTGCTCTAACCCAAGCTTGGGCGACAGGGCAGGGGTCAGGGAAGATTTCACAGGGATGTAATGACTAAGCTGAGGCCTGACAGAGGGGACCTGGCCATGTGAAGATGGCAGAAAGCAGCCTGATCAAGGCCCTGGAGGTAAGAGAGCGAGCGGGGAAGGCACATTAAGGAATTTCGAGTAGTACAGGGAGCCTGTTGTCCATGGCAGTGGAGCAAACTGGGGGCCCAGGAGGGGAGTCTTCAGAGGAGGCCAGAGAGGGGCCAGATGATGGAGGGCCTGCCGGCATCCAGCTTGGTCTTGCCTATTTCTCAGCATAATTATCAGTAGCGTCCCCCTCACTCACTAAAGTATCCTTGTTTGGACAGTCGATTATTCAGACATCCTGTTACTTCCTATAGACTAAGGATTTGGCCTCTGTCCATCCAGTTGCATTGGAAATGAAGAGAAGAGGACATACTTGAGAAACACTAAGTAAATGATAATATAAATAGGATTTCGATTAGACCTGGGGGGAGGGGAAGAATGAAGAGTCCAGCTGTGCCCATGTGCAGCTGACGACCTGCTGTCGGTGGATCTCCGTCACAAATCACTTGGGCTTTGCTTTGTTTTAATAAATACAGATGCACTTTAACCTGGACCCCCCTCCATCACAGTCTCCAGGGGAGAAGCCAGGAAACTTCAGGGTTAACAAGCTACCCAGGGACTTCCCTGGTGGTCCAGTGGCTAAGACTACACACTTGCAAGGCAGGGGGCCCAGGGTTCAATCCCTGGACAGGGAACTAGATCCCACATACCGCAACTAAGAGCTTGCAGGTCCACAGCTAAAGATCCTGCAGGCTGCAATGAAGACCTGGAGCAGTCAAATAAATAAAAATAAATATGCCCAGGTAGTCTTCCTGCAAGAGCCTTGAATGAGGTGGGAGTGGGGAGGGCGCAGGGGTGCTCTGGGCCGGGGGCTGTGCTGGGTTTCCAGGCAGCAGTGGACCTCAGCCCCCAGGGAGGATGGAGAGAACAAGAATTAAGAGCCATAAAGAGCCAAACACCACCTGCACGAGGCACCTCAGCCGCCCTCAAGCTGATGACTTGTACTGGGCGGAGGGAAGGACAACAGGAAGGAGACCAGCAACAGCAGCCAGGCCTCTGCGGGGAGCGGAGCGGCAGGAAGTGAGAACCCAGCGGTGTCATCCGACACAGGATGCCCCTTGAACTCCCGTGGGTCCCAGGCTCCCGCATCCAGTACAGGCCAGGGCTGGACCCCCGGCCCCCGCTGCCCTTTGTCCCCAGCAGCCTGAGATGGGCTTGCAAATACAGCTCATGCCTTTGGGTTCCTAAAGGCTCATTTTGCAGGGAAAAGAAAAAAAATGTAGAAAAAGAAAAGCCAAACTCAGAATGACAGGCAGGCCTCAGAGAGATTACAGGTCAGCTTCCAGACCACTGAAATAAAGTAAATATTACAGTAAAGAGAGTCAGGTGAGTTTTTTGGTTTCCTGGTGCATATACAAGTGATGCTAACACTGTACTGTTGTCTATTAATAGAGTGCAATAGCATTATGTCTAAAAAAAGTATATGTGTGCTGTTATTAAATAACACTTCATTGCTTAAAAAATATTAACATCATCTGAGCCTTCAGCAAGTTATAGTCGTGACATTAAAGATCACTGATCACAGATCACCATCAAAGTGAAAGTGTCAAGTCCTGTCCCACTCTTTTCGTCCCTATGGACTGTATGTAGCCCGCCAGGTTCCTCTGTCCACAGGATTCTCCAGGCAAGAAGACTGGAGTGAGTTGCCATTCCGTTCATAGGGTATCTTCCCAACTCAGGGATTGTATCTGGGGTCCCTGCACTGCAGGAGGCTTCTTTACTGTCTGAGCCACCAAGATTGCCACACATAATTAGGAAAAGGTTGAAATATCTCAAGAATTACCAACACAGAGACACGAAGTGAACAAATGCCATTGGAGAAATAGCGAGGATAGACTCACTCGACATGGGGCTACCACAGACTTTCCATTTGTACAAAACGCAGCAAAACCAAGTGCGGTGAAGTGAGGTACATGTGTGTGGTCGACTTGGGCAGAAAGGGGAGGCCAGGTAAGTCAGCCTGATGGGGAGGCAGTATGGGAGCTACAGCTCCTCCACGTGGAGCCAAACATGTTCCTCCCTTTTCAGGAAAGGGCTGGCTGTCTCCCCAGCAGCCAGCACCAGGAAGGCAGCTGCTGGCGGGCTTCTTTTCTGTGCGCTAACTCTTGGACTCAGATCACACTGGGCTGAGGCCTGTCAATGCTTTCATTCCTTTTGGCTCATCCCTTATATAACATAATCGCCTGCTGTTTAAGGTTCTTAGGATTCTCCAAAATGTCCACATTCCTTCTCAAATGCAGAGCACAAACCGCCATCCGTGGCCAGTCCACTCCAGACTTCTCAGCCTTATTTGTCAGACTTTTAATTCTGCCTTAGGACACTGCTTGTGTTCAGTTGATGTCTCCCAGGGAACAGCCTGCCTTTCTCAGCAATCTAGGAACTGAAACCTTTCTACCGCGTTTCTTATCTGGGTGGATTTTTCTCCTCACTTAATTAAACTGGAGTACGTCAGATAGTATTCCAAATTTCCCCAGCTGTGCTTCTCAGAGCAGGAGTACTGTCGTATGCTCCTGGCTCAGTGATCAAATAAGGCAAGAGGGAAATTATAACCTCATCCATCTCTTGGAGATGTACTGAGTGTGAGCATGCAGAAGGTTCTGAGAAGTCCTACGTTTGTCTGACTCAGCATCTTCTACTGATTAGCTTATTCCTGACACTCTTAACAGCCAGCGTCAATTTCTTACCTCCCAAGAGTGAAGGCTGTCCTGGTGCTAGATGAATCCTTTTGCATGCGCATCTTCCTAAATCCCCAACATGGCAAAATAACAGCCCCCCACCCATGTGACTGATGACAAGTGTCAGGCTTTTTTCTTCCCCTAAATGAAATGTCTTTAATTGCTTTTTATGAGTATTGCTATTATTACAAATGCTTTTCATTCTTATTATAAATTACATATTAATTACAGACAACGTAAAGAGAAGAACCTAAAACACCTGCTTTCCCAAGGAAAACCACTGTTGACATTTCCTTCTAGATTTTTCTGTGTATTGATATAGATACATAATATCAACACATGCACTTCTGTGTTTTTTAATGAGATCATATCATAATATATTTTTATACACATAAATTGGTAACATCTTTCCACATCAATAGTTACATTTCTGTAATGTTATTTTAATAGCCACATAGGATTCTTTTGTATGGCTGCACCACAATTTATTTAATTAATCCCCTATGGTAAGACATTCATATTGTTTCCAGCTTTCGTTTATTCCAAACAACACTGTGGTAAATATATTTAGCATTAAATCCTTGCATGTTTTCTTAGTTATTTCCTTAGAATAGATTTCCAGAAGTAGAATCATAATGTTCCTTTTAACATGGGGCTAAAATCACTGGTGTATGCCAAGAATGGGTAGGTCTCAGGGTTAGTAACCTGCAGGATTCACCACTCCAGTCTTTTGCTGCTGCTGCTAAGTCGCTTCAGTCGTGTCCGACTCTGTGGGACCCCATAGAGATGTGCTCAAATGCCCCGTGGTGGTTCTAACTAGTTTCCTGTGAGTGCTGCAACAAACCTGGAGGCTTGTACGCAACAGAAATTTACCCTATCAATTCTGGAGGGCAGAGGTCCAAAATCAAGGGGTCAGCAGGGCCAGGCTCCCTCTGAAGTCTCCAGGGGAGAGAATCAATTCCTTGTTTCTTCCAGCTTCTGGAGGTCAGGCATCCCTTAGCTTGTGGCTGCATCACTCCTATCTCTGCCTCTGTCTTTTCATGGCTTTCTCCTCTCCTCTCTGCATCTGTCTTCTCTTCTGTCTCTTGTAAGCATAGTTGTCAATGGATTTAGAGTCCACCCAGAGAATCCAAGATAATTTCAGCTCCAGATTCTTAATTATATCGGCGGTGCTTTATCCAAATAAGTTCACATCACAGGATCCAGGGGTTAAGGCAAGGGCATGGTTTTTTTGGGGGGGTCATCATTCAATCCATTGCAATGTTCTTCCAGACCATAAGGAGTGGTTTCCAAGCTGGTACACACATGCACGTTAGCACTGAACTATATCCTCCTAACCCTGTTGGTGGCGATGTAAGCTGGTGCGCCAATGTGGAAAACAGAATGGAAGTTTCTCAGAAAACTGCAAGCAGAACTACCATATGATCCAGCAACCCACTCCTGGGCATGAATCCAGACAAAACTCCAATTCAAAAAGATACATGCACCCCTACATTCATAGCAAAACTATTCACAGTAGCCAAGACGTGCAACAACCTAAATATCCCTGGACAGATGAGTGGGTAAAGAAGATGTGGTGCATACATAGAATGGAATACTACTCAGCCATAAAAAAAATAAAGCCATTTGCAGCAACATGGAAGAGGCTAGAGATATCATACTAAGTCAGAAAGAGAGAGCCAAACACCATATGATATCACTTACCTGTGGAATCTAAAATATGACACAAATGAACCTACCTATGAAACAGAAGCTGGAGAAGGCAATGGCACCCCACTCCAGTACTCTTGCCTGGAAAATCCCATGGGCGGAGGAGCCTGGTGGGCTGCAATCCATGGGGTTGCAAAGAGTCGGACACGACTGAGTGACTTCACTTTCACTTTTCACTTTCATGCATTGGAGAAGGAAATGGCAACCCACTCCAGCGTTCTTGCCTGGAGAATCCCAGGGACAGGGGAGCCTGGTGGGCTGCTGTCTATGGGGTCGCACAGAATCGGACTCGACTGAAGTGACTTAGCAGCATGAAACAGAAGCAGAATCATGGACATAGACAAGAGACTGGTGATTGCCTATGGGAAGGAGTGAGGGGAGGGGTGGAGTGGGAGGCTGGGGTTAGCAAATGTATGCTCTTGTGTATAGAATGTATAACAACAAGGTCTTATTGTATAGCACAGAGAACTATATTCAATGACCTATGATAAACCATGATGGGAAAGAATTTTTTTTAAAAGAATGTATATATGTATGTCTAAGTCACTATGCTGTAGAGCATAAATAAATACAACATTGTAAATCAACTATGCTTCAATTAAAAATTGATTTAAAAATGCAACCTTATGTGGAATCTCAATATGTAATGTTCATTGGAAGGATTGATGCTGAAGCTGAAGCCCCAATATTTTGACCATTTAATGCAAAGAGATGACTCATTAGAAAAGACCCTGATGCTGGGAAAGATTGACGGAGGAAGAGAAGGGGATGACAGAAGATGAGATGGTTCAGTGACATCACTGACTCAATGCACATGAATTTGAGCAAACTCAGAGAGATAATGAAGGACAGGGAAGCCTGGCGTGCTGCAGTTTGAGGGGGCGGGGCAAAGAGTCGAACATAATTTATCGACTGAACAACAATAATATGTAAAGCAATGAAGTTGAGCTGTGGGGCCAAGGTGGGTGCAGGGAGGTGAACTGCAAGGACAGACACGGCATCAGGAACACAGTGGATTGTAGGTTCAAGAACTCAAGCTTTTGCTGTCTCTTCAAGGAGGTCAGAGAGAGCACCAAGTCATACTTGCTTTTCTAGAGGAAAGCTTCTTCACACCCTCCCTCTCTGCGTCTGGGTCCTAGCCTACGCAGGCCCTGTCTGCTTCTCCCCTACCGAAGGCGATTCAGGCCCCAGAGAAACCCTGCACGTGATGAGATGCTCTTGTGCGAGAATCACATGGAGGTCCTGATTTACAGTTTTTTGAAAAGCAAATCATTCACTATCTCAGCAAAAGTCCTCCAAGGACATTCCTGAGTTTCAGTGGGAGGAAAAATGAGTTGCTTTATGAGCTCTTTCAGCATGTTTCTGAACTGTTGAATGTTACAATATGCTGCAATGTTATAGCCTTATCTATAAATTGGGCCTGAGTATCAAAGACAGGCTGTTCCTGAACTCACAAATGATCGTGTTCCCAAAGTTCACTTGCAGGTGAGTTATTAGCAATTGAGGATGCCTTTTATCTATATAGTCTGGGCTAGAGCTCCCAAAGCGTATTGATTCCTACCATAAGCAAGACAGAACTCTGGTCGCTTCCTGAACTTGACCCCGGACTTCAGAGACCTCCCAAACTCTGAGTCTTGGGCTCTACTGGGCCTGAGAGCAGGACTGGAAGCAGAGGAAGAAACCTGGCATACAGTCTCCCAGGGGTTCAGCAGCCATGGGCAATCCTGGGGGTGTGGGGCCACCAAGGACCAGAGCATCTGAGAATGAGATTGTCACCATAGGGGTGGCTGCAGAGGGCCACAGATACCAACTGGCCAGACACAGCCTGTAAGGCAGGCCTATCTATATTATTGCTATCTGACTAGCAATGATTCAGAGACAATAAACAACTCAGAGGCCACGAATTCTGAAAGGTATATTAAACACCCAGGCCTGCTGTCACAAGTACACAAACTAGGTGGCTTAACACAACAGAATTTTATTTTTATTTTTTGACCACACCACATGACATGTGGGACCTTAATTCCCTGACCAGGGGTCAAACCCTTGCCCTCTGCATTGAAAGGTAGAGTCTTAACCACTGGACCACCAGGGAAGTCCCCAAACTACAAAACCGTGTTCTCTTACAGCGCTCAAGGCTACAAGTTTGAGATCAAGATATTGGCAGAACTGACTGTTGCCTGTAATCTTGGCCTTCCTTGGCTTGTAGCTGCATAACCCCCATTTCTGCTCCGGTTGTCACTTAGCCTTCTTCCTGCTAAGCATCTGTGTCTTCACACAGCCTTCTCAGTCTCTGCTGCTGTGTCTCTTCATTATAAACCATAAAGTGATTGGAACCATTAGATTATGGTTCACCCTAATGACCTCATCTTAATTTTTTAAATTTTCATTTGTTAATTTTATTTCATTTTGGCTGCACTGGGCCTTCATCGCTATATGAGAGTTTTCTCTAGTTTCGGAGAGCATGGGCTTCAGCAGTTATGGTACACAGACTTAGCTGCCTCACAGCATGTGGGATCTTCATGGACCAGGGATCAAATCCGCATCCCCTGCGTTGGCAGGCATATTCTTAACCACTAGACCACCAAGGGAGACCCTCATCTTAATTTGATTACATCTGCAAAGAGTTTACTTCCAAATAAGGACATATTTACAGGTACCAGCAGTTAAGACTTCAACACATCTTAAAAAAAGAAAAGACATCAACATATCTTTGGAGGGGGAGTGCATAATTCAACCTATACTAGAAGGCGTATACTCTATCTTCCCATCCCCCCAAAAATTTCATCTCCACTGCACAGGATACATAAGATAAAGCCTCTGCTTAAATTCTGCCAGTGACAGACAGGCAATCCATTCTATTTTCAGGTTGCCTCAGTCATGAGTAACCTCATTCCTTAATATGATCCAAAATTTCTTCCAGACTTTCACCTACTGATTTCAGTTTTCCCTTAGGAAACTACATAGAATAAATCCAATCATTTTTGACAGAATCCTTTTATATCTACTAAGCCCTGCCAGTTCGCCCCCACATATTTTCTTAAGGCTAAATTCTCCAGATCTTCACATAACATGGGTTTAGGCTGTTCTCAGCATCATAGCCAAGGAACTCTGTACCTGGTCATTGATCTCGGCCCATCTTACAGGCTTTCAAATGGACTTCCCTGGTGGTCCAATGGTTAGGATTCCACACTCTTACTGCTAAGGGCTCAGGTTCAATTCCTGGTCAGGGAATTAAGATCCCATAAGCCATGATGCCTGGCCAAAAAGAAAGAAAGAATAGGCTTTCCTGACCAAAAGTGCATAATACAGGTATAGGAGTCAATGGGTTCATTTACCCTCCAAGATCTGAGTATTACACATCTGTTGTTGTTTAGTTGCTAAGTTGTATCTGATTCTTTTGTGACCCCCATGGACTGTAGTCTACCAAGCTCCTCTGTTCATGGGGTTTCCCAGGCAAGAATACTGACATGGGTTGCCATTTCTTTCTCCAGGGGATCTTCCCAACCCAGGGATCGAATTCATCTCTCCTGCATTGCAGGCAGATTTTTTATCACCGAGCCGCCAGGAAAGCCCATTACATGTCTACTGAAACTCAGAATTGTGTTGAGATTTCTGTTTTGTCCTAGCTGGTTTGGATTTTATTTGCTTATTTGTTTTGCAGAAGGACATAAAGCTTAGGCACCAAGTTAGACTATTGACTCAGATCAAGTTTGCATTCAGCTGAATCCTCTGAGCTTTTTCATAACAAGTTCTCTTACAGCACATTTCTCACTCGTTACTGCATTGCTTCCTCCTGAACATCCTGCATATTGATTCCTGTTAACTTTCCTCTTAATTCTTGTTTCTTCAACACAGCACATTTAGACCTTTGCAAATTTTGATCTGTTTTTCCCACATTAACTACCCAACCCAGCTCTGGGTTGTCTGCCCTCCAGCAGAAAAGGAGAAAGAGGAAAGACAACTAATATTTATAATATTTATCAAGACCCTACTAAGCTGGACTAGACAGTTGTTTCTTTTTCATTGACGTCAACACACACATAGAAAAGCACACAAACATAAATACACAGTTCAGTGAATTATCACAAAGCAAATGCCTGTGTAACCACCCATGTCAAGAAAGAGAGCATTAAGCTGGAAATGTTTTAAGAAGCATTTTTCTCTTTAAAGCCTCAGACCTATTTGGTAATTTTTAGTAAACCTGGTTTACAAGTGATAAAACAGACTCAGAAAGGTGAAGCAGCATGCCAGCATCCCACGGCTGGGGAGTAATGAAGCACAGAGTGACTCCCCACAACTGCTCTTCCCACAGTAGGTGGTGGACTTGAAGAACGAGAGACATGACCACTCACTCACAGAGGGCAGGCAGAAGAGCATCTCAGGCAGGAGAAACCAGGAGACAAGGCAGATGGGAGGAGACATGCCCTGGGGTCAGGCAGTTCAGTGTTCCCAGAGCACAGGCTCCTTCCTGGTGGGAGAACAGTGGCTGGAAATGAGGCGTGTTGGTTGATAGGCTGACAGATCTGGATACTGTTTTGCATCAGTGAAAAAGCCACTAAAGCTTTTCAGAACTCTGCTTTAGGATAAAATAGTTCATTTTGCGGAGCTTTGTCAGGTTGGCAGGCTATACTGCTTAATCAGATTTCTCGAAGTCTTGAAAAGCTGAGATTCAAATTTTAGGGGATCCCATATTTAAGGGTTAAAGACAGCAGAAAGAAACGACAGGACAAGCCCTTAAGAGACTGGCCAAAAAGGCTGCCTAAGGGTCTATAGAAGGTGCCCGTGGGAAAAAAAAAAAAGAAGAAGGTGCCCATGGGATCTTTGCCTCCTTTCTGGAAGAACAGAGCTGTGACAAAATGGACTCGAAGATTCCTTTGGTGATCTGGGGCAGCTGACTATCTATAGGCTGGTGTGAAGATTAGTCATTTTCTGTGTAGGTTAGGGAACCGATTTTTGAAAGGAAAGAAATAAAAAGGCATTTCTTTGAATATACTAAAAATAGGGACCAGTGATACAGTCGTGTGTTTGTGAGTGTTTAACAATTTCACAAATTGTGGAAGTAGCCAGTTAAATAAGAAAAGCGGGGACTTCTCTGGTGGTCCAGTGGTTAAGACTCTGAACTTCCAAAGCAGGGAGTGCAGATTTGATCCCTGGTGATGGAACTAGGATCTCACATGCTATATGGTATGGCAAAAAAAAGAATGAGTAAATAAGAAAAGCAAAAGAAAGCAAAAGCTGAATTGGTGATGGACAGGGAGGCCTGGTGTGCTGCGATTCACGGGGTCACAAAGAGTCGGACACGACTGAGCTACTGAACTGAACTGATGCCAAAAGAATCGGCCACCATCACTTACATTTGGCAGAGACTCAAAGGCAGGCAGAAGAGGGGGGAGGCTTCAGTTGTGCCCTGGTGGAGACCTTTGTTCCAAAGAAGTTGTAGGTGGCTAACTAGAGCTGGGCATCCATGTGGTCAGCTAGGAGTACCTATTTGGCTGTTTCTAGTTGATCCTAAGCTGGAAGTGGAACAAAAATTAAAGATACTATCAACCATCAGTGACCCCTGGCCACTTGGGGTCCATTGTTAAGAAGTTATTGTTCAGCTCCCTGAATTGTCACTAGAGATGACACTTGAGTTTCCTACAAGTCTGACTTACAGCAGGGTGGCTTCCTGGCCAAGTTGTTGCAGACAAAGGGTTGGTTTCCTGAGCAGGTTGCTACAGGTGCTGGGTCAGGGTTCTCGTTTTAGACTCTAATCAGGCCGTTGTGCCTTTGTCTCTTGAAATGAAAGGTGAAGAAACGAACTATTAAAAATGAGAGTGGACAAAGCAATAAAGGCAGAAGAATAGGGCAGAGGAAAACTGAAAGATGAGGGGTGGGAACCGTCTTGGAGAAATGAGATCACAGCTTTTTAAAAGAAAAGCCCATCATCCACTGTGACCAGAGCACAGGAAGGGAGGAGAGGTGATGATGATAAAGAAAGGCTGAATCACCAAGGACCTTGAATAAAAGACCACAGAGTTAGGAGTTGATGTCCAAGACAGTGGAGAACCACCCAGAGCTTTCAAACAGGGCTGGCAGAGGTTCTGAAGTGTGGTTCCAAAAGAAAGTCTGGTAATAAATCTAAAACACCACTCTGTTTGTTTTATTCCCCTGCTTACGTTGTCTAGAATATCCTCTCCCTTCTCCCCTCTCTGACAAACTCTTCTTAATCCTAAATTCAGCTTCACCTTCTCTGGGAAGCTTTCCGAGTCTGTCTAAGGTTGAGTCAAGCAGTCTCACTTTGGGGTCCTCAGGGTACTTCCTATTCTCCTGGTTAGAGCATCGATCTCATGAACAGAACATGATTTCCTGGATCATGTCCCGCACTAAAGAGTTGTCCTGAGAGGAGGGATATGTTTGATTCATCTTTGAGCTTCCACTGATTGGTGGAGTGTCTGGGAGAAGTAGGCATTTAAATGCATGTGTTGTCATGGATGACTGGGTTAGACGGTGGATCTACAGGGGCATGTGGGGCTGGAGCAGTGGGGGCTGAAAGAGGGTAGTAGCAATGTGAATGGAGCTATTTAGGACTAAATCCTGGGAGTCACCTGATCACCTAGGAAACATACTTTATTTATTTATTTTTATTTCGGCTGCACCGGATCTTCATTGCGGAGCCCGGGTTCTTCATTGCAGCATGCAGGTTTTCTCCACTTGAGGCACATGCAAGCCCTCTAGTTGTGGCTTCTCTTGTTTCAGAGCAGCATGTGGGATCTTAGACCCCGACCAGGGATCGAACCCTCACCACCTGCATTGGAAGGTGGATTCTTAACCACTGCAGCACCAGGGAAGTTCCAGGAAATGTACTTTAAAAGCAGATCTTTAGGCCACTTCTAGATCTACTGACTCAGTCTCCAGAAATAAATTCATTTCAAATCTAAATTCATTTAACACTCAGCCGAGTTGGGGAACCACTGATACAGGCAGTACCGTAGACCACATTCTGGTGACTCACTGAAGGAAGGGTGAGGGGAGAGCGTTGTCTTGGCCCTGGACTTGATCTTGAAGACAATAAAGCCACGCGAGGGAAGGATTGCCGGAGAAGGCAGAGAGTTATGTTGCTTTTGCACAAGTTGAGTGTGGGGTGCCCACTTGGATCCAGATGAAAATGTCCCTTCAGCAGCTGGGATTCAGGTATGGTGCTCGCTGGAAACATCTGTCACTTATGATCTTAAGAATTTGACTTTGGCAGGGAAACAATCATGCTGCCATAATTACTGGTCTTGGTTGTTTAGTAGAAGCAGGTTAAACTTGCTTTTACCTTTTATAATTGATTTAGCCAAAAAACCAGTATTGATAATCTAGGAGGAAGCAATACATTCAATGTGCTCTCTATAGTCCAGGAGTGAATTGGCATTTGCATAGCTGCTTATTTCTCACACTTTAAAGCTTTAAACGAAATTAAAGGAAAGATATCCCTTCTAAAATACAGACTTTAAAAGAGATTGCTTTAAAACTCTAGTGAGTGTTACTAATTGACTTGAAACTCTATTTTTACAAATAAATCTTGGATGCATAAATTGATATTAAAACTCCATCTCGACTGCAAAAGGACAAAACCATGTATGCAAAGACATGTGACCTAATCAATTTTCAAATTAACCTGAAATTATTATTTGAATTCAGATTTTGTAAATGTCATGGGTCCTTGCCCTGGGGCACAGATAAAAATCTGATCTATGAATGAAATAGAGAATGGTGTCATTTCTCTGGTGAATATGAAACAGCATTAGGACCCATCTGGATAATTTACATAAAAATTGGACTTTCCTGTCCTGAATTATCTTTTACAATGGACATCTATAATACCATCTGCTTGGTCCCATTCTCCACTTGTCCATAGCTACATGGCTACCACAGGAACTACCTTATTTTTATCGAGACTCCATCCCACCGATCAAAGTTCATTGGTCCATGGCAAGGCACCCCTGTCCCCATAGGCAGCTGGCTCTCTCCTGCAGGGTGTCTGACCCTGACATCCAGCCCTGAAGGCAGTCCTTTCTAGTGCTAGAAAGTTGAAGGGTAAAACTTAAAAACAGACAGCAGCCATGTTACCTGCCATGGGAGCAATCCTTTTGATGGAAAGAATGAAACCCAAAGTGGAGAAGAAATCCCCACCCACTCTAGCCCTTTGTTCCAGTAGCTTCTGAGACTGAACTGGAACTCTGACCTCTCACAGTCTGGTTGGTTCAGTCTTCTTTCATCTCTATAAACCAAGAATTCCTTTCAGCCTAATCTAGAGGAAGATGGGTTTCAAGAGTAGAAGATAATACAAGTTTCCTACAAGTTTACTCCCCAACTCAACCTCAGAGATGCTAACTTCCCTTAGAAACAAACAGCTGTAAACGGTGAGAAGATATGGCCTCTGTTATGGGTTAAATTGTATCCCCCCAAAAATGCGAGCTCAGCTGTGTCCAACTCCCTGCAACCCTAAGGACTGCAGCCCTCCAGGCTCCTCTGTCCATGGGATTTTCCAGGCAAGAATCCTGAAGTAGGTAGCTATTTCCCCCTTCAGGGATATTCCTAACCCAGAGATCAAAGCCATGTCTGACTTCTGCGTTGCAGGCAGATTCTTCACCTCTGAACCACTGACGAATCCCCCAGAGATGTCAAGTCCTACACACAGTATCTCAAAATTTGACCTTCTTTGGAAATAAGATCTTTGCAAATGTAATGAGTTAAGATGAGGTTATTATGGAGGAATAGTAGACCCTTAATCCAATACAATTGAAGTATTTGGGCTTCCCAGGCAACACTGGTGGTAGAGAATGCAGGAGACCCAGGTTCAATTCTTGGGTCAGGAAGATCCCTCGAGAAGGAAATAGCAACCCACACCAGTATTCTTGCCCAGAGAATCCCACAGATAGAGGAGCCTGGTGGGTTACAGTCCGTGGGGTTGCAAAGAGTCAGACATGACTAAAGCGACTGAGCACAAGCATGAGCCAGAGACACACAAGGGAGGAGATGGCATGTGATCACAGAGGCAGAGAGCAGAGTGAGATGTCCACAAGCAAAGAATGCCAAGGGTTGCTGTTGTCCCAGAAGGTAGAGGAGAGGCAAAGAAGGATGCTCCCCTGCAGGCTTCAGAGAGAATATACCCAGAATTGTAATTTCAGATTTCTAACTTCAAGAACTATGAAACAAAAATTTCTGTTAAATCATCCAGTTTGTTGGGCAGCCCTAGGAAACTTGTAGTCTCTGAGATACTTTCTGTCTAAGTTCCACTGCTTCCGTGCTACTATGAGGTTGAGAAGGGGCAAAAGGTACCAAGTTCTTTCCTTTTCCATGTTCAGGAACTGAAGACCTAAATCAATAGGGCTGGAGGGGAGCAATGTTGGGGGTGGGGGAGCAAGACTGTGGGATTATAGACTTTTCTTATAATGCTTTATACCTGGGAGGTGCCAAATACAGCTTGTGTACTAACACCTAGCTAGGGGGTACTTCACACAGTACCCAACAGGGGAAAGATTATGCTCCTAGATACATATACTATACCAGGGACAGAGAAAGTACATTCAAAAGATTTCTATGAGCTTTACCTCCAAACCCATCTCACCCCCCAGACCCAAGGATTCCACTTCTTTTTTGGATTTTTGGCCAAAGTTTCAGGATACTGAGGCCTCCTCCTCAATAAACATTTATTTACAATGTCTCACTTTACCCCCAGACACAAATCCTTCTTTCTGTCTTAATCAGAAGAAAAATTAATTGGCAATAAGTGAATAGATAGATAAAGTCCTCTTTGGCCTCCACACTGCCACACTGCCCCACAAAGGGGCAATTCTTCACACGTTTTCCAGTGTTGAGAGACTGTGTGTGCTTCCAAGTAGGTTTTCAAGCAGCTATAAGGTGAGAGTGCAGTGGTTTATCTTCCTGTGAGCAATGTCTCAAATTCATGCCTTGTCATTCACTCTAACATAAAAAGTTAATTGTATTTATACAGGATAAATCTGTGTGTTTCAGAAAACTAAATTGTTCATTCCAGTTGAAAGTGGGCATGTCAGAAATACAGATCTCCAAAAAAATGGGGGAACAGATGAGTAAAGGTGCTAAAAGCTTTTAAAATATTTTAAAATAAAATATAAATATATTTCAAATATTTTCATTGAGATATGGAGTTTTACTTATACCAGAAAACTAACAAATGCTTTAGCTATATTTTAATAGCATCAAAACAAACAAGCAAATAAATGCACTTCTTGTTCTATGCTTGCTATTTGTTATAAATTTGTTCATTTAATAAATATTTAAATAACGTATACAATATATAAAACACTGTGTTGTAATAGATATAAATTCAAGGTTCTTGCTCTCAAAGTGCTTATAATCTAATTTGAAATTTCAAGACAAGACTTGGGTAGTTAAAGACAATACAGAGCTTATTTGACTTACAGAGGGGTTACGTTACCATAAGCCCACCATAATGTGATAATACCATTAAGTTCAAAATGTATTTAATACACTTAACCTACTGAACAGGGCTTCCCTAGTGGTTCAGTGGTAAAGAATCTACATGCAATACAGGAGACAGGGTTTGACCCCTGGATCAGGAAGATCCCCTGGAGAAGGAAATGGCAACCTACTCCAGTATTCTTGCCTGGAAAATCCCATGGACAGAGGAACCTGGTGGGCTGCAGTCTATGGGATCACATCAGACACAACGGTAGTGACTAAACAACAACAAACACTGAATACCATAGCTTAGCCTCATCCACTTTAAGCGTGCTCAGAACACTTCCATTAGCCTACAGTTGGACAAAATCATCTAACACAAAGCCTATGTGTTAAAATACCTCGTGCAATTTATGAAATGCTGTCCTGCAAGGGAAAAGCAGCATGGCTGAATGGATACAGGATGGTTCCAAGTGTGTTGGCTGTTTCCTTCGTGATCACCTGGCTGACAGCTGTGGCCGCCACTGCCCAGCAACACAGAAGGGGATGTATCACATGTCTCTAGATCAGGAAAAGATCCAAATTCAAAATTCAAAGTACAGTTTCTACTAAAGGTATATCGCTTTTGCATCCCTGTAAAGCTGAAAAATGGTAAGTGGAGCCAGGATATGCTGGGGACTGTCTGTGAGGGCCTACCAGCAGCTCTGGAGAGGCTGGGTGAGGAGCAACAGAGGGGCATGAGCTGGACTCGGGGAACAGGCTCGCTCACATCTGGAGGGGCGCCCTCTTCAGGCCGGAAGAACACTCCTAGCCAAGGCAGAGGCAAGACAGCACCAAGCTTTTATGAGAGAGCAGAAGCAAGACTTTTGGGATCTTAGCATATTGACTGGATCAGTAATTCTTCAAATAGTGTTAAACCACAGGATCGTTTATTTAACTGAAAGAGTACTTGCTTAGTTGCTAAGTCATGTCTGACTATTTTGCGACCCCATGGACTGTAGCCCTCCAGGTTCCTCTGTCCACGGGGTTCTCCAGGTAAGAATACCAGAGTGGGTTGCCATTTCCGTCTCCTTGTTATCAGATTAATGTATAGCTTTCACGCCATTTCAACTCAAATCAAAATGGAAGTTTTGTACAACTTAATCTTTTCTTTTCTTTTTTTCAGAAAGAAGAGTATAAAATGAGGGGAAAAACTCTAACACTTGAAAATATATTGTAAAGCTGTAAAAAATATATATATTTTCATTCTATAGACTTTATAACACCACAATGCTTTATAATACAAAGCTATTAGATTTTATAACCTAGAAAGTATGATAATGGCATTCAACTGAACAGACAGACTAAAAGAATATTACATAAAGTCTCAAGATAAACTGTATAAGAAATTTAAATATATGGTAAAAAAAAAAAAAACTGCTACAAAAATCAATGGGAAAGAGAAAGATAGGCTTTCATTTGGGAGTAATTGGTAAGTCATTTGGGGAAAAAATTCTATTAGCTATGGTATATACAAGTTTGCTCAAAAATAAATTCCAGATGATTTATGATTTTAATATATTTAAAATATAAAATATAATAAAATAGAATTATTAGATACTAAACATCTGGATAGAAAAATGACATTCCATACTGAGAAGCAGTTTTTAAAAAATCAAAGGATGAACAGATTTTACAAGATATAACGTTAAATTGCACTGAAAAGTGAAAAAATGAAAGTCGCTCAGTCGTATCTGACTCTTTGCAACTGTTTAGTCCATGGAATTCTCCAGGCCAGAATACTGGAGTGGATAGCCGTTGCCTTCTCCAGGGGATCTTTCCAACCCAGGGATGGAACCCAGGTTTCCCACATTGCAGGTGGATTCTTTACCAGCTAAGCCACAAGGGAAGCCGCATAAATAGGTCAAAAATAAAACCAATAACCAAAAATAAACCACCAACAGGCTGGAAAACATAAGTAACAAATTTGACACAAAGTTAATAGCTGTTTTATACAAGTTCATAAATAGATAAGAAAAATCACTAACATATTACCCCTAAGAATAAATGGACAATCTAGAAAATAAAATTAGTAAGTACATATCTGAAAAGATAATCAAACATATTAGTAGTCAACAACATAAACTTAATCTCTTTCTTTCTAGTCAATTAACCTTTTTATAAAAATTAATATGAAGCTCCATCTATATGAAAGTTAAAATAAATAATGCTAAAACTTGAGAATAGCTTGATGCACAAATTCAGACTTAAATTGAAGAAAGTGGGGAAAACGACTAGACCGTTCAGGTATGACCTAAATCAAATCCCTTATGACTATACAGTGGAGATGAGGAATAGATTTAAGGGACTAGATCTGATAGAGTGCCTGATGAACTATGGATGGAGGCTCATGAAGTTGTACAGGAGACAGGGATCAAGACCATCCCCATGGAAAAGAAATGCAAAAAAGCAAAATGGCTGTCTGGGGAGGCCTTACAAATAGCTGTGAAAAGAAGAGAAGCAAAAAGCAAAGGAGAAAAGGAAAGATATACCCATTTGAATGCAGAGCTCCAAAGAATAGCAAGAAGAGATAAGAAAGCCTTCCTTAGCAATCAATGCGAAGAAATAGAGGAAAACAATAGAATGGGAAAGACTAGAGATCTCTTCAAGAAAATTAGAGATAACAAGAATATTTCATGCAAAGATGGGCTCGATAAAGGACAGTAATGGTATGGACCTAACAGAAGCAGAAGATTATAAGAGGTGGCAAGAATACACAGAAGAACTGTACAAAAAAGATCTTCATGACCCAGATAACCACTATGGTGTGATCACTCACCTAGAGCCAGACATCCTAGAATGTGAAGTCAAGTGGGCCTCAGGAACCATCACTACGAACAAAGCTGGTGGAGGTGATGGAATTCCAGTTGAGCTATTTCAAATCCTAAAAGATGATGCTGTGAAAGTGCTGCACTCAATATGTCAGCAAATTTGGAAAACTCAGCAGTGGCCTCAGGACTGGAAAATGTCAGTTTTCATTCCAATCCCAAAGAAAGGCAATGCCAAAGAATGCTCAAAGTACCACACAATTGCACTCATCTCACATGCTAGTAAAGTAATGCTCAAAATTCTCCAAGCCAGGCTTCAGCAATATGTGAAGCGTGAACTTCCAGATGTTCAAGCTGGTTTTAGAAAAAGCAGAGGAACCAGAGATCAAATTGCCAACATCCGCTGGATCATGGAAAAAGCAAGAGAGTTCCAGAAAAACATCTATTTCTGCTTTATTGACTATGCCAAAGCCTTTGACTGTGTGGATCACAATAAACTGTGGAAAATCCTGAAAGAGATGGGAATACCAGACCACCTGACCTGCCTCCTGAGAAACCTATATGCAGGTCAGGAAGCAACAGTTAGAATTGGACATGGAACAACAGACTGGTTCCAAATAGGAAAAGGAGTATGTCAAGGCTGTATATTGTCACCCTGCTTATTTAACTTCTATGCAGAGTACATCATGAGAAATGCTGGGCTGGAAGAAGCACAAGCTGGAATCAAGATTGGACTATAAAGATGGCAGAATGCCAAAGAATTGTTACCTTCAAACTGTGGTGCTGGAGAAGGCTCCTGAAAGTCCCTTGGACAGCAAGGAGATCAAACCAGTCAATCTTAAGGGAGATCAACCCTGAATATTCACTGGAAGGACTGATTCTAAACTTTCAGTATTTTGGTCATCTGATGCGAACAGATGACTCATTGGAAAAGACCCTGATGCTGGGAAAGACTGAGGGCATAAGGAGAAAATAGGGTCAGAGGGTGAGATGACTGGACAGTACCACCCATCCAATGAACATGAACTTGGGCGAACTTTGGGAGATGGTGAGGGACAGGGAAGCCTGATGTGCTGCAGTCCATGGGGTTGCAAAGAGTCGGACATGACTGGGAGACAGAATATATAATGTAATAAAAATGTGGTAAGCTCCTTTTGGGCTTCCCAGGTGGCTCAGTGGTAAAGAATCTACCCATCCATACAGAAGACACAGGTTTGATCCCTGGGTCAGGAAGATCTCCTGGAGAAGGAAATGGCAAACCACTCCAATATTCTTGCCTGGGAAATCCCATGGACAGCAGACCCTGGTAGGCTACAGTCCACGGGGCTGCAAAAGAGGCAACAAGACTAAACAACACAACATAAAAATGTAGTAAATAATGATTTTATACTTAATGGCAGCAAAGTTAATGGTGTATATTCCTAGCATATTCTTTAACACAGTGCCTAATCCACAGTAGGAATTCAACACAAATTTGGTAAGTGAATGAAAACTGTACATGGTATGATTTCTGGCTATGTGAAATAAAAACCTACTTAGAAAAACAAAAAAGAAAAGCAATATAAATAGTGGTAGGAGCATTGCCTATTTTTTCTATAAAAAAGAGAACGGGTGATGTCCCCAGACTGCATGAGATACACTTATATTGTGTATCAAACTTCAGATTTAACTGAATATCCTGCATTTCAATTTATTAAATCTGGCAACCCTAGGAGACATCATATTTCATATCTTTAGTTACTTTTTTTAGAGTTAATTTTTAAAGTCTGTTGAACAGAGAGCAGTCCTTTTGATGAACACTTAATTGAAAGTAGGTGGTTATTCTTTTCTCATATATCATATGTGTATATGCACATTTTTCTGGATAGAAAAGTATAAAGAGAGAAAAAAATCACCCCAAGTTTCACAATGTAGTGAAAATCTCCACTTACATTTAAGACATTATATACATATACGTTCATACAGATCTACACATGTAATTTTACATACATATGGAATGATACTATATATGCTTTCCTGTTATCCTGCTTTTTTGCAGTTTATGCTTTTCTTGACTGCCAATTTCATTGCCTATCCAAAGGTCTGACTCCCATAAATTCTCATTTAGTTACCATTCCCAGGAGGCTACTGTACATGGGCTACACATGCAGATGATTAACTAGTAGTTTGTTATCTTTATGGCAAGCCACACAGTGCAGGCTCATAGAGAGGCCCCACTAGAGAGGGCAAGTCCAGAACCTATTATCTAAGCCCTCGAGGAGTCATGAAAAAAGGCACAGTTTTGTGAGAAACACATTCACAATGATTGGCATTTACTAAGCTTTACTTCATCTCTCTTTACTAATTTTAATCTAGAAACTTACTAAATAGCTATGAAAACATGAGACAATGAAGATGGATATTTGGGAGAGTTGTTTATGACCCAGTGTGATCCTACCAGCTGAGTTCAATAGTTATTGAATAGCTGTGACCAGCAAGGCCCAAGTGTTAGTCACTCAAAGATTATAAAGGCCAAGAAAATTCGCTCCTGTCCAGGAGGAAGCTTAAAATTACCCAACAGGAAATGAAATAGACATCCGTCCATGATTCTACCACTCAGAAATACTACTGTTCACATTTTAGTGTATATCTTTCCAGATGCAATAGTTACAATAGTTAACTCTACTGAAGTGCTTATTGTGTGCTGGCTTTGTTCTAAGAGTTTTGATATTCACTTATTTAATTTTCCTTTTTTTTTTGCTACGCCATGTTTTCATTGCTGTGCTCGGGCTTTTCTGTAGTTGCAGCAAGTGAGGGCTACTCTCTAGTCGAGGTATGCGGGCTTCTCATTGCAGCAGCCTGTGGAGCACAGTTCAGTTCCGTTTCAGTTAAGTCGCTCAGTCATGTCTGACTCTTTGTGACCCCATGGACTGCAGCAAGCCAGGCTTCCCTATCCATCGCCAACTCCTGGAGCTTACTCAAACTCGTGTCCATTGAGCCAGTGATGCCGTCCAGCCATCTCATCCTCTGTCATCCCCTTCTTCTCTCACCTTCAGTCTTTCATCAGGGTCTTTTCAAATGAGTCAGTTCTTCACATCAGGTGGCCCTAGTATTGGAGTTTCAGCTTCCGCATCAGTCCTTCCAATGAACACCCAGGACTGATCTCCTTTAGGAGGGACTGATTGGATCTCCTTGCAGTCCAAGGGACTCTCAAGAGTCTTCTCCAACACCACAGTTCAAAAGCATCAATTATCTGGTGCTCAGCTTTCTTTGTAGTCCAACTCTCACATCAATACATGCTACTGGAAAAACCATAGCTTTGACTAATAGACCTTTGTTGGCAAAGTAATGTCTCAGCTTTTTAACATGCTGTCTAGGGTGCACAGGCTTTAGTAGTTTTGGTGTCTGGACTTAGTTGCCCCAAGGCGTGTGGAATCTTCCCAGACCAGGGGTGGAGCCACTGTCCCTGCATTATAAGGTGGATTCTTAACCTCTGGTCCATCAGGGAAGCCCTTCACTCATTTACTCTTCAAGACAGTATTCTTATGATGCAAATGAAGAAACCTACAGCAAAGATTGTTTAACCTGCCTGAAATTACATGGCTAGAAAGTGGCAGGACTAGGATTCAAATCCAGTGTCTCTCAATAGATCATGATAGATAAATAGGTTAGATCATGTTGTTTTGGAAAACAGATTTTGAAACAAACTGTATATAACATTTATTATATGCCAATCTTCCAGTAATGTGGGACACCTGGGTTCAATCCCTGGGTTGGGAAGATCTGCTGGAGAAGGGAAAGGCTACCCACTCCAGTACAGCCTGGAGAGTTCCATGGGCTATATAGTCCATGGGGTCGCAAAGAGTCGGACACAACTGAGCGACTTTCACTTCACTTCATTTCAATCATGCTTCTACATATATTGATCCTACATATGTTGATGCATTTTGTATATAATGGTTCCCATATGTTGATTTATTTTATCCATCAAGTCAGCACATTTTCTTCATGCAGACATTTTGAAGGATGGCAAGTGACAGAATCCCAAGGAAACCTGGGGCTGCCCTGCATTTCATTAGAGCTTCTATCAATAAGTTCAGAGAGTTCTGCCTCACCTGAAAAGCAAAGCTGCTTCAACAGAGCTATTTGAGTCTGCTTTCTCAGGCTAGAATTTCATGATCATATCTGAATGAGTTTATTTCTGAACCCATCTCCAAGAAGGCTCCCGCACAACTGATATACGCCCACAGCTCAGGTGAGTGATAGTCCCAGATCTTTAGATATAGCGTTTCATTCAGAGATCTGAAAAATGTGAAAAATTTTGCTCCAAGCCATGAGGTAGTTTCATGTTAGCCAACTCTCAGTTGCTGATGAGCCAAGAACCTTTGAAAATAAGATCATCAGCCTCCGAAGAAATGAGCACACTCTCAGAGAAGAACTGGCCAGCGAGGGGGCACTGTCTTAACCAAAAGAATCCAAGTACATCAGCGGTCTTGACTGAGGCTCCACCGCACGGTCCATTGTGCCAGGGCACAACTTTAATTTCCTCTCATCCTTTTCCTTCCTCTTGGGCAAAATGAATCATAAAGTTTATATTCACTGTAGTATATACATTTTAAATACACTCCATAAAGCCATAGGCTTAATGAATTCAAGATGCCCACATCATAGAAATTCTGCATACAAGCTGTGTTTTATGATTTAGATCCAGGCTTCCTAGGATTTTCAATAGGGGCAGACTTCAGACTCCCAGGGACAGGAATGGCAATGACAGGGAGCTTCAAATGACTGCTAAGGTTCAAACACCAATGTCCCTGTGCCCTGGGCATTGTGACTGGTCTCCGGAGCGTGGGGCCCTGTGCATATTTCTTGGCTTCTGGGAAAGCCCCACCCTGCAGGTGCCAGAGAAACGCATTCTTCAGAGAGGGCGGACTGGCCAGAAGTCCTGCTCATTATTGAAGAAAGAGAAGAGCCTTTGGGAAGAATTCCAGCGTGCAAAGGTGCTTTCAAAACGCGGTGAGCTCAGGTTGCTTACCGCCACTTACCATCTCGACCCCCACCCGTGCCCCAATTCTTCCTCTGGGAAAATTTTCCAACCAGGTAGGCTGGGACTGTTTACTGTGAACCCAGAGCACCAGCCCTCAGAACTTCTTTGCTCTCACCAAAGTGGGATTCACTTATTCTGTTTCAAGAAGTAGGACCATCTCCAGTCTAGGGGAGACTTTAAGAAGCGGGGGCAGGGTGGGGTCACATTTTCAGCCTGGCTCCCGGCTCTGCAGCTTTCTCATGAATGCAGACCAATTGTGCACAAATGTGGCCAGGACACATGCAGAATATTCACATGAAATGTAAGGATCTCTTGTTCTCTGTAACATTAGCCGAGGTTTCAAAACAGAGAATCCAGGCTGGAACCGCCAGGCCAGCAGCGGGAGGCAGGCTGTCTTAGAAGCAGATGGAACAAAAGATTGGGTTCCCAAGTTCCTAGGGTGAGGCAAAGGGCAAGATGTCAACCCAGGACCACCCAGGGAAAATTAAATACAGATCAACCCTTGATGGCTTATGTTAACAGAGGGGAGATGGAGTTTTGATTTGGGGAAAAGCAACATGGTAAGCTGTACCCGGAATTGCTGTTTACAACACGCCTGCTCCACTGCAAAGGAGCCACAAACGCAAAAGTGGATGGAGGCTTCTGTCTCTTCCTTCCAGCACCCAGCCTGTCCTCCGAGGGCTGGAGAACAGGGTGTAACACCAAAAGGAGGAGCCTCGGGATTTCCCAGCCTTTGGACAAACAGGAGAAAATGGGTCCTACAGGGGTCAGCTCCTCTTTCTCAGCTTCAGGTTGGGGCCAGAGGCCACCCTGACTCCGTCTAGGAATGGGGGCAGCCCACCCACCTCCATCAGATGCCCTCCCACCCAATCTACCTGCTGCCACAGCCATGTCACCCTGGGCTCTTATTTACCTGGGATTGCAGATGGAATCAACCTTTTAAACTCTACTCTTAACCCCAATCTTTTGTCAGCTGTTATTTTTTAAAATTTAGATATTATGAAAAATGTCAAACCTACTCAGTAGAGAATACATTGCAACAAATCCCAGATTAGCAATTATCAAGATCTGTACATTTCCTCATCTAGTCCATTTTTCCTGGGTTTGTTTTGCTTTTGTTGTTTTTTTTTTACATCAAATCCTTTTGGCTCTTCATACTCCAGGAAATATCTTTCAAAATACAGACATTCTGTACATAACTACACCATTGTCACTCTTAAAAAAAAAATAACATTAATTCCTCAGTATCATCAAAATCACAGTTCATGTAGATTTCCCTTGTTTCACAAAACTGTCTTTTCTGTTACTTTGTTTGAGTCAGTAGCCAAAAAAGAGCTAAATAGTTCATCTGATTGTTATACCTCTTAAGACTCTTCATCTATAGCAGCTCCTCTTGCCTTTTTCTTTCTTTTTAAATGTGTATTTATTTATCTGCTAAGTCGCTTCAGTCGTGGCCAACTCTGTGTGACCTCATAGACGACAGCCCACCAGGCTCCCCCGTCCCTGGGATTCTCCAGGCAAGAACACTGGAGTGGGTTGCCATTTCCTTCTCCAATGCAGGAAAGTGAAAAGTGAAAGTGAAGTTGCTCAGTCGTGTCTGACTCTTAGCAACCCCATGGACTGTAGCCCACCTGGCTCCTCCATCCATGGGATTTTCCAGGCAAGAGTACTGGAGTGGGGTGCCATTGTGCCGAGTCTTAGTTGTACCTCAGTTCCCTGACTAGAGATCAAACTCACATCCCTTGATTGGAAGGCAGATTCTTAACCGCTGGACCACCAGGGAAGTCCCATCCCTTGATTTTTCCTTAAATGCCATTGCTGCAGAAATCAGGAGAGCTGGCCCTCAGCCTGAATCCTTTGGTCTATCTCTGTGATCTCCACCCCTAACTTCTACCTCTGACAAGTGGTTGGACTTGAACAAGAAGACGTTATTAGCACTGTGTGCAGACACAGCTTCTCCAGTTGAGAAACTTGGCAAATCTGGCCCCAACTTACCTTTTCCAATATATGTCCAAAAATAACCCATATGTAGACCTTCCAATTTAACCAAGTAGGATTATTTAACATTTCTTGCCCACCCTTTATATTTTCCCACCTCTTTTCCTCTGCTTTTCCCATTTCCCTTACTTGAGAGCTACTTAGCACTTGCTTATGTGAATATATGATGGTTTATTATGGCAAGGCCTTCAAATTTCACACTTTTGGGACTCACCCTTGGACCAGAAGCAGAATTTCATTTCACTCTGCTCTACCACCACCCACACTCTTAAACCAAATCCAGAGCTCTTGCTATTCATCACCTCTGTTTTTCCCCTTACCTGGCTGCTCCAGGTCTTGCTCCCTTCTCCTCCCAGCACCATTTTGCTTGTTGCTCTCTAGCCCTCAGCTCCAGAGCCTCTAGTCCATCTGTTCCACACAGTATACAAATCCAGGATCTATTCACCCATCTATCTTCTCTGCTCCTACTACAGGCTGCTTCAAGAAAAGAGAGAAGAGCACAGATGGCTGGCACTGGAAGTTCATAGTTGCTGGTCCCAGTTAGGCCTCGTTATTCCCCATTGATCCTATGACTTGTCCCTGGTCAGCTCTTTTTGTCCCTTATCTCATTAGCTCCTCCTTAGAAATATACAGAGAGGCGGTTGTTGTTGTTTGGTCACTTTGTCGTGTCTAACTCTTTGCAACCCCATGGACTGCAGCATACCAGGCTTCCCTGTGCTTCACTATCTCCCAGAGCTTGCTCGAACTCATGTCCATTGAGTCATTGATGCCATCTAACCATCTCATCCTCTGTCACCCCCTTCTCCTTTGGCCTTCAATCTTTCCCAGCATCACAGTCTTTTCCAATGAGTTGCCTCTTTCCATCAGATGGCCAAAGTATTGGAGCTTCAGATTCAGATTCAGTCCTTACAATTAATATTCAGGGTACTGGTCAGGTATTCATAGAAAGTCCCCCTAATGGAATTTGTCTGATGTTTTTCTTATGATTAAACTGGAGTTATGTGTCTTGGGGGAGGAAGATCACAGCAATAAAATGGCGTTTGTTTTTTTTTTATCACATCCTAGCAAGAGTATATACTATCAACATAACTTACTGCTGTTGATGTTGACCTTGATCATTCAGCTGCAGTGGTATGTGTCAGGTTTCTCTAAAACCACTCCCCACCCCTTTACTCTTGGGAGGAAGCCATGATCATGCAGCCAATGGTGAAAGTTACACCCTACCTCCTTGAAGGCAGAATTTCTGTATAAATTACTTGGAATTTTTCTGCAGTGGAAATTTGTCTCTTCTTCCTATTTATTTACTGACTTACTTATATCAGTATGGATGCATGGATGTTTATGTCGTACTGTAGGTTATAATTCCAACAGTATTTTATTTATTTTATAACTCAGGTTGTTCAAGTTTTGGAAACTCTTTCCATTGGCTCTTCTGTCCCTTTGATGTTAAGTGTTGAATACCATCAAATTATCTTCCATAAATGTTTTACTCATGTATATTCCCACCAGTAATACATGTGATAATGTCTTTTTCCTGATCCCTTGCCAACACAATGGTTGCCAGATTTTATATCTTTGTCAGTCAAAGGGAAGCCATGCCATCTCATTTTAGTTTCCCATGTATATCTCACATTATGAATCAGGTAAAGCAGAGTTTCATGGTTAAGAATCCTGTGCATTTCCTTTTCTGGGGCTTGTCTCTTAATAGCCCTTGCAAACTTTTCACTGGGAAATTAATCTTTTGCACTGATTTATAGAGATTCTTTATACATGAAGGAAATTGTGCCCTTGCCTATCTGCTTCCCCTACTGAAGTATTGATCTCTGGAGTCAAAACTGTTCCACACATGTTTTTGGTCTCAGCCAAAGCAAAGAGCTTGGCAGGTGATCTATGGTCAAGAAATATTCCTCTTTGAAAAGCTCTCACGTATCTTGGGTTTTCATCATAAGGAAAACAAAGCTGTACGCACTTTTCCATTTGGACACCGAAGGAATAGGAAATACTGGGCCTCGGGCTTCTGAGGAGAGCAGAAGGCAGAACTCAGTGCCTATACTCTAGGGTGGTTATTGGTTCTTAGTGGGAGTGTAATTTTAAAAAGCATCTTCGACATACCACTTGCTCTTCTTTTTCCTTATACACACTAAAGAAACAAAGTGCAAAGAAAGGTTGTTTTCTTGGTGAATAGATAAGTTTTAGGGGCTTCCCTGGTGGCTCAGACAGTAAAGAATCCGCCTGCAATTCGTAAGCCCTGGGTTTGACCCCTGGGTCGGGAAGATCCCCTGGAGGAAAGCATGGCAACCCACTTCAGTATTTTTGCCTGGAGGATCCCCATGGACAGAGTAGCCTGGAGGGCTACAGTCCATGGAGTCTCAAAGAGTCAGACATGACTGAGTGACTAAGCACAGCACATTTAAGTTTTATACAAAACAAAGTACAGAAACTGCTCTAGGACAAATTATAATCCTTTTCTCTTTCTTTTTGTTTTAGATTTTCTTATATGTGGACCATTTTTGAAGTCTTTATAGAGTTTGTTACAATATTGTTTCTGCTTTATGCTTTGGTTTTTTGGCCACAAGGCATGTGGGACCTCATCTCCCTGACCAGGTATCAAACCCACACCCTCTGCAATGGAAGGCAAAATCTTAACCACTGGACCACCAGGAAAGTCCTCTTTTCCCCTTTCTTAGTACTTCTTAATCTTTTGTGGTTACAACCCCTTAGAAAATTTGATGAGAATTGTAAACTCTCTCTGTTTGCATGAGATGAAAAATTTCACATGCAATTTCATGGAGTCTGCAGGAACTCTGAAGCCCACCCATAGATCATCTGAATAAGGATTCCTAATTTAGAAAATGGACAAAGAGTTCTTGGAAAGGCTGTTGCTCGCTTCCTATACAGCTTTGGGTGAGTTTTGTATCAATAATAAGATTGATAGCAATAATGTTATGGTTTCAGAGGACTGTTGCGAGAATCAAATGAGACCATACACACAGACTCCTAGTCCAGTGCCTGGTCAGGAAGCCACTAACTTCATGACTATCATCTGGGAATTTCTAGGTCAGCAAGAAAAGAGATGACTACAGTTCACAAGCACATCTTCAAAGAATCTTAGTCTAAGAAAATCATCATGATCCAAGTGGACCTACTCACCAACTACTGTGACTTGCCTGTCATATTTAGCCCCAGGGGATTTATCTCCTCTTTACTCTTTGGCAGGACCCAGGCAGACATGGTCAATCTTTACCAGGGCCATATTTCAGATTCCAGTATTCACTGTTCATCTTTGCATCTCTCTGTCCCACATTCATCAAACAAATCAGTTTGCAGTCAAGTTTGTAAAAGAGACCTTTCCAAGCCAATCCTGAGATGGTTTTCTTCACCAGCTTCCTAAACAGGTTGGTGAGACGCAACCAGACAAGATGATTTCAAATTCCTTTGACACCACCCAGCTGGCAGAGCATCTGAAAAGGGTTTTTGAGCCAGAATGCTATAGAATAATATTGCTTGTGGGCGTCATTAGAGAGAACATTCTAGACACAGAGCTTCAGCAGACCATCCATGCTCCCTGCTCTACTTCACCAAGGCACAGTGCACATAAACTCAAAGGCCATTGCATAAATATTAATATATACTCTATTTACTGTATGTCTGCCCCTCCAAGACCCTGAGACATTCTGCTTCCCTGGGTGGTTGACTCCAACAGAGACGTAGGGGTCAGCACAGTGCCAGATTACCAACGTTTAGAGCAATCAGCCATGCACTTCCTTTTTTAAAATATTGTGTTTATTTATTTATTTTAACTGTGCCTGATCTTAGTTGTGGCAAATGGGATCTGGTTCCCAGACCAGAGATTGAACCTGGGCCCCCTGCATTGGGAATGCAGAGTCTTAACTGCCGGACCACCAGGGAAGTCCTTATCAGCTATGCATTTGTTAAAGTGAGAATTATTCGTTCATGTCCAGATTTTTATTCAGTTCAGTTCAGTTCAGTTGCTCAGTCATGTCCGACTCTTTGCGACCCCATGAATTGCAGCATGCCAGGCCTCCCTGTCCATCACCAACTCCCGGAGTTCACCCAGACTCACGTCCATCGAATCAGTGATGTCATCCAGCCATCTCATCCTCTGTCGTCCCCTTCTCCTCCTGCCCCCAATCCCTCCCAGCATCAGAGTCTTTTCCAATGAGTCAACTCTTCGCATGAGGTGGCCAAAGTACTGGAGTTTCAGCTTTAGCATCATTCCTTCCAAAGAACACCCAGGGCTGATCTCCTTTATTAAGCACCTCAAATTCCAATCAGGCTCTAGTTACCCAGTAAACAAGACAGATGACATCCTCTGTCTCATGGAACTTACATTCTAACTGGAGAAAACAGAAAATCTAAAAAACCAAACAAAAAATACTCAAAATAATGGCAAATAATGATGAATTCTGAAAGAGGGGGATACAACAATAATGGTGGGGAAAGCATCACTTTAGATAAGAAGGTAAAGCAAGTCTCCTCTAAGGGAATATAATCCGAGCAGACACTTACATGACAAGAAAGAATCAGCTGGGAATTCCCTGGTGGCCTGGTGGTTAGAACTCCATAGTCTCACTGCCAAGAGCCTGGGTTCAATCCCTGATTGGGAAACTGAGGATTCCACAAACCACACAGAGAAGCCAAAGGAAAAAAATCAGCTGAAGCTGTATCTGGGGATAGGGCCTTCCAGGCAGGCAGACAGCTGGCAGAAATGCAGGACGGAGCTCAACGTGTCCTGGGAACAGAAGACTCAATACGTAGTTCACTGAGAGAAAGAGAGGGGGTGCCAAATGATGTCACAGGTTGGCAGCGGCCTGCTCATCTCAGCCTGAGGGACTGGGTCTAGAGCGTCATTCATTCTGAGTACAGTAGGACGCCATCGAAGGGTTTCAGCAGGGTTCAGGTCTGTAGGGTTTGAGCTGCAGATGGTAGTTATATTGGTCAAGATGGGGAAGATGAAGAAAAAGCTTGCTTGTGAGTGGGGTGGTTAAGATGGGCAAAAAGTTCTTTTTTTAGATCTCTTAAATTTGAGATGCCTATCAAATGGTGTTGGAGAAGTTCAGTCGGCCACTGAATTTATGAGTCTGGTGTTCAAGAGAAAGGTCAGGACTAGAGTAATAAATTTGAAGTCATCAGCTTATGAATGGCATTTACAGCCATGACACAGGATGAGATCATTGAGGGCAAAAATATAGAATATAAAATGAGCTTCAAACTTTAGAATACCAGAGAAGGAGTCAGCAAAGGAGATCAAGAAGGAATGTCAAAGAAGGAGCAAAGCTAGGAGAAGACACCAAAGGAGCCAAGAAAAGATGGTGCATCAAGAGGAAGTGGTCACCACTAGGTGCCAGAGTGAGGCCAAGGAAGGTGGGCACTGACCCTTGGTTTGGGCAAAGGGGGAATCATTGGTCCTCTTGACACCAGTCATTTCAGTTGTGTGGTGGTGAGGGAGGCCAGACGGCAGTGGTCAAGGACAGAGTTGAGTAGAAACAGGACAGGCAGTTCTGAATTGGGGCGGTTTCTGGAGGAAAATATGGCTTCAAGGTTTTTTGTTTGTTTGGTTGGTTGGTTTGTTGGTTTTCTTAATGATGAGGCCCTCATGGGTCTGTGGTTGGGAAAATAGAGAGGGGGACCCTGATGACTACAGAGACAGAAAGGAAACTCTTGGAATTGAGTCTTGCTTTGCAACCTCTTTCAAGGATGTTTAAGAACAACTTTCTCCAAAGTAAGAATAAATTAAATATATGGAGGTGTCCTGGAGCATCAGCTATTACCTAAGAGCCAAAAGTGGGGAATGTCGGGGTTGGGATGGTGGGGTCAGAGAAGGAAGAGAAACTAGCATTTATTGGGAGAATCAGTGTCAGGCAGACAAGGGAACTTTGTGGCAATTTTAAGTTTTGAGTATTACATTGCCTTTTATTTTGTTTTTGGTTTTGATTGTGGCAAAATATACATAACACAAAATTTGCCATTTTAGCTACTTTAGGTGTGTAGTTTGGATGCAATAAGTACTTCACAATGCTGTACAGATATCACAACTAAATAAAGTTTTTTTCATTTTCATCACGCTAAACAAAAGCTCTGAACCAATTTTTTTCAAGGCAAAAGCACTAGCATAGCCAGCTCAATTCTTTTTTTTTTTTTCTAAATATTTATTTTTATTGATGTATTTGGCTGCCCCTGGTCTTAGTTGCAGCATGCAGTGTCTTCTAATTGCAGGGTTCAAGATCTCGTTTTTAGTTGCTGCGTGCAGAATTTTAGCTGCAGCATTTGAACTCTTAGTTGTGGCATATGTGATCTAGTTCCCTGACCAGGGATCAAACCCAGGCCCCCTGCACTGCGAGCATGGAGCCTTAGCCACTGGACCACCAGGTTAGTCCTAGCTTTGTACATTAAACAGTACTGCCCCATTATGCACTCCTCACAGTCCTTTCTCTACTTTTTACTATGAATTTGCCTCTTCTAGGTACCTCATATGGGCTTCCCTGGTGGCTCAGACAGTAAAGAGTCTGCCCACAGTGCAGGAGACCCGGGTTCGATCCCTGGGTTGGGAAGATCCCCTGCAGAAGGAAATGGCAACCCACTCCAGTACTCTTGCCTGGAAAATCCCATGGACGGAGGAGCCTGGCGGGCTGCAGTCCGTGGGGTCGCAATGAAATCATAGTCATCCTTTTGCATTTGGCTTATTTCGCTTAGCGTGTTTCCAAGGTTCATCCACAACGTCACTTAATCAGAATTTCATTCTTTTTGGATGGCGAGATGACACTCCATGTGTGCATCTCCCATGATTTGTTTATTCACGTGTCTGTTGACAGACATTTAGATGGTTTCCACTTTTTGGCCCTCAGGAAGAGCCCTGCTATGAACATGGGTGTTCAAGTGTCTGCTTGAGTCCCTGCTTTCTGTTCTTTGGGGCCTAGATCTAGAAGTAGTCCCACTGATTTTTTGTTTAAGACTTACAGTAACCCATAGAGAGATAGACTGGGGCTGATTTCCTTCCTGAGAACCCCCAGTGGGGATTTGTATGCTCCCAGCTCCTGTGACAAACCCCCAAACTGGACATTGGCCAGTGCTTTTCTCTCAGTCAGGCTCAGCTTCCAGGTAAACTCTAGTCCTCAGCCCCCATCTCTTAAGCTCTATTTCTGCAGAAGAGAATCCATTCAACACATCCTGGTGGAGAAGGACAGGGAGGCAGACCATCTCTCTCCATCTTCCCATAGGGACCACAGTGAGGGCTGCGGTGTAGACTTACTGCTCAGGGGTGGTTTGGTGTAAATGCTCAAGGCACATGTTTGTAAATGACCTTCTGTCTCATTCTTCAGACCCTTTTAAATTGGAAAGAGCATTCTATCTTAAAATTGTGCTCCTTTCTTTCTTCTTTCTTTTTTTTGCCACACAGTGTGACTTGCGGGATCTTAGTTCCCCAGTAAGGGTTTGAACCCGGGACCCAGCAGTGGGAGTGCCAAGTTCTGACCACTGGACCATCAGGGAATGCCCCTGGGCTCCTTCTTTAAAAAGCTAAAACCTGACTTTTCCAAGGAAAAACAAGTCCTCTGATAGCAAGCAAGTCACAATACTATAGTCACTGGTATATTTTAGACATGTTAAAGCTTAACACTTTATGCACCAGAAGATAAATTATCATAGTATCATGATAATAGACTGAGCTGAGAAAATTATTTGTAGAAAATAAGTAAAACAATAGAATTGCAACAATTTTTAATAGCTAGTATTTCCCGTCAGGGACTATACAGGAAACAGAATAGTCTCTCCTTAAAGATATGAAAGTATTTCATGATCCAAAAATAGCTGGTCTCTGCATTGTTTCAGCAAGTTTCCCTTAAAATAGAATTTCACTTTCCTTTTAAAATGTTATGATCTGCTTGATTCTACAGAGCTTAGTTCTGTCCAAACAAATTGTCCTGGTGTGAAGGGCAGCTTAGTGGCCCAAAGGTTGGGGATGGTGAGAGCAGTTTACGTTTTTTGTTAATGGTTTTGGCTCCCTTCTGGATTGCAACACGCTAGTGAGGACCCTGGGGAAAATCCCAGTGCTGGGGGAGAGGAAGAGGGGTCAGGAGTTGGGACTTGAATCTCAGAGACCCGACACCCCAGCATCGCCTTCTCACACATCGGCAGGTGTGGTGCACTCGGATACACAATTTCTTTTTTTGTTGTTGTTAGGGCCTTGGTAGAGTGGCTTTCTCTGCTTTATTTTCTCTGTCTTTTCTCATAAACTTCACACTGATCCTAAATGTATCTTTCTTTCCTAAAACAGTTTTGATATGCTGTTTCTTTGATATGCTCTGATATACACCTGTTTCTCATTTACAGGTGAGATATTTTCCCCATAGTTTTGTGGGGTTTTATATATTTTGGTTATTGTTTGTTTGGTAACTCTTGTTGGACTCTGTCTATGGCTTTTTCTGACTCTGATTTTTTTTTTTTTTTTTTTGCAGGTTTCCCAATGATCTTTCTAAAGTACTCTATTGAAGGTATATCTTTACTTTTTCTCCAATTCCTTTTAAATATTTTCATTTTAGCTTTCATGTTATATATATTTTTTTCAGGTTGTATTTTCTTGAAATTATTGTATAAGACTGCTGGATTGAACCCACATCTACTGTGTCTTCTGCATTGCAGGCAGATTCTTTATCCACTGAGCTATTCTTAAAAGCATAAAGACTAAGTCAGTCTTTAGATAATTATTGACTTTATATTTCCATTCCAACTGTCAATCCTCTAGAAAATCTGTGGTGAAGATTATAATTGTAAAATATTTGTTACACCCTTGTCTGGATCCATCCATTTAATTAGAAAGATCTTTTATTAATTCTATAAATATCTTCTTTGTTTTGGGGGGTGGACCCAAACTACATAAGAAAAAGGATATAAAAGATTCATTTTATAACATTTTGAAAATGTTTAAGTAGAAGAGCTTCTTGGGTTTCCCTGGTGGTACAGTGGATAAGAATCTGCCTGCCACTGCAGGGGACATAGGTTCGATCCTTGGCCCGTGAAGATTCCACACACCACGGAGTGACTAAGCCCATGGGCCACAACTACTGAAGCCCATGTGGGCCAAGTGCCCATGCTCTGCAACAAGAGAAGCCACCGCAGTGAGAAGCCCCCACACGAGTGAGCCCCAGCGCACTGCACTAGAGAAAGCCTTCACGAAGAAATGAAGACCCAGCTCAGTGAAAAATAAAATAAATAAACTTAACTTTTAAAAAAAGAAGAGCTTCTTAATATTATGTCCATAAATTTCTTATAGTCCCCTTGAAATTACAATCATTAGTATTTACATGTTTACAGCCACAAGTTAATAGGTACATCAGTTCAGTTCAGTTCAGTCGCTCAGTCGTGTCCAACTCTTTGTGACCCCATGAATCACAGCACGCCAGGCCTCCCTGTCCATCACCAACTCCCGGACTTCACTTAAACTCACGTCCATCGAGTCAGTGATGCCATCCAGCCATCTCATCCTCTGCCGTCCCCTTCTCCTCCTGCCCCCAATCCCTCCAAGCATCAGAGTCTTTTCCAATGAGTCAACTCTTCGCATGAGGTGGCCAAAGTACTGGAGTTTCAGCTTTAGCATCATTCCTTCCAAAGAACACCCAGGGCTGATCTCCTTCAGAATGGACTGGTTGGATCTCCTTGCAGTCCAAGGGACTCTCAAGAGTCTTCTCCAACACCACAGTTCAAAAGCATCAATTCTTCGGCACTCAGCCTTCTTCACAGTCCAACTCTCACATCCATACATGACCACAGGAAAACCATAGCCTTGACTAGACAGACCTTTGTTGGCAAAGTAATGTCTCTGCTTTTCAATATGCTATCTAGGTTGGTCATAACTTTCCTTCCAAGGAGTAAGCGTCTTTTAATTTCATGGCTGCAGTCACCATCTGCGGTGATTTTGGAGCCAAAAAAAATAAAGTCTGACACTGTTTCCACTGTTTCCCCATCTATTTCCCATGAAGTGATGGGACCAGATGCCATGATCTTTGTTTTCTGAATGTTGAGCTTTAAGCCAACTTTTTCACTCTCCACTTTCACTTTCATCAAAAGGCTTTTTAGTTCCTTTTCACTTTCTGCCATAAGGGTGGTGTCATCTGCATATCTGAGGTGATTGATAATAGGTACATAGACATAAGCAAAATGACCTCTTTTCTCTAGATGCTACTGTCATAAATTAGCACAACACACCCCTAATATGTTCTTTCCTGCTGGAGTCAGGACTAAAGCAAGAATGGTCTCTGCCACTTACTACTCGATACTCTTGTCAGCCAGGAAAATGAAATCAGAGCAAGGAAGCAAAGGCACCTAAATATTAGAAAGTAAGAGTGATGAAGGACAGATAATAGGGACACAGACCCTGATGTCCAATTCTAAACCCTCAGAAGTTCCAAAATAGAAAATTATTTAAAGACTCACTTGTTTGCAAACCTTGACCCATAATAATAGGAGGTTATTCAGTCTTCATTTACTCCCATCATCAGTGTTAATATCACATGCAAATATATCACTGCATTTAGTCACAAGGAACTTCCTGAGACCCCACTGGGGACTTTGATGCTCTGTGTTACCTTTCTAAACTTGAAAATATTCTGAATTCTGAAACACAAATGACCCCCAAGACTTTGGCTAAGGGATTTTGTACCTGCAATATATTGGGCAGTGTTCAGGGACACCGAAAAGATAGAAACACTCATGTTGTCATTCAAGAGCTCCCAGTCAAAACTGAGATGTCAAGATACATGCATAAGAAAGTTTTAAAGCTTTCATATTTGACTTGAAACAAATACATGGTCCTAGTCTGGCTCAGGGATTGGTTGAAGTGAAGAGATACACAAGACTGCCTGTGAATATTTGTTTATTATTTCAGTGCCCCAACCTTGTACCAGCCTGTGTTTATGGATAAAGCCTTGGCCCCAAATATGGAAGAGCTGTGCTTAACAAGGAGGGGAAAGATGATTTTAAGCCGTATATTTTAGCGTCTTCCTGTCATAAACATCAGAAACTTTGCTTAAAGTCCAGGCTTGGGTGAACCTCTTGCTGGTCACTGAGCTCTCTCCTGCCTCTCTGAGCTGGCTTCCTTCTCCATTATTTCACTCCCAGGCAGGCTTTTTCTGCATGGTGGGAAAGATGGCCACTGGAGGTGTTCCATTTGTGATCCCTCCAGACTGCAATCCCAAAAGAGAAGAGAGAGATGGTCATTCCTCCTGCATCCGTCTCAGTCCCTCGTAATGATCTAGCCTAATCGTGTTGGCATTTTGACCCAGACACTTTTCTCCTGGCCTGGAGTAACCCTGAGCTGCTGACTTAGATGCTCACAAAGCTGGATAGCATCCAGCTGTAGCGAACCCTCAAGCTGGTATCACTTGCTGAAGATTAAAGAGAGGAGTGAATGAAACCCATCATGTGCTGGGCATTTAACGTAAATCATCTTTGGAATTCTCACAACACTGAAAGGGAGGTATCACAGTTCCCATTTTAACAGACAGGCAAAATAAGCTTTTCCATAATCTTCCACCTCACAGGGACACTGACCAGCTTGAGTCACATCTTAGGCTTTGTAATTGACAACCGCACTATAGTCATGAGCCTGTCCAGTCTCCCTGGATAACCCCTCCCAGCCTCTGCAGCAGTGGATGCAGACGGCAGACCTGACTGCCTGGGAGGGGTGATGCTGCAGACCTGCCATGGTGGCCATATGCCAGCTGGCCCACCTGCCCACCATGGTGCCCGACCCCTGCCCAGAAGCGCTGAAGGGCTCAGCCCCTTTAGACCCCCAGGTACTGTCCCTTCACAACTCCTGTCTTTCTATCTGGAGCCTGTGTCCTACCCAAAGCCATGGAAGGTATGTCTGTACACCACACTCCAAAAAGTTTTTTTTTTTAAATAAAGGAAAGAAACATTAAAAAAAAAAAAAAAAAAGAACTACATTACACGATAGTATAGGCTTAAGCAATTACAAAAGCAAGGGATGCACACTGCTTGAAACCACTGAAGAAAACCACTGAAGAAGAACACAGAGCCAAGACAATGGCTGCTGTTCCATTCATGGCAAATACATTTCCTCCCATTAAAAATGCAAAAAAAAAAAAAAAAAGCAAGGAGTGCTGGGGCAGATTAATGTTTTAAAAAGGAATAGATGTGTGCAGTCACCCTAGAGTCTTCCTCCTAAACAGGACTCCTTTGCTTTGCTGAGGAGGATAGCCAGACAGGAAGGGGGCCTGAACTGGAGCAGAGGTCACAGCAGGACAACAGAGGAGGAAGGCTGTCAAGGAGGCTGGTCACTCTCTGGTCACAGGTGTTGATGTCTGTGTATGTAAAACAGGGACAGTATTCACCGGTGGATGTCAGACAGGAAGCTTAGGATGCAAGCTCAGGAAGGAGCTTTAAAAGTGAGTGCTTCATGCTAAGTTAACAGATGCTTAAGATGTTTAAGATGGTCTTCCCTGGTGGCTCAGACAGTAAAGAATCTGCCTGCAATGCAGAAGACCTGGGCTCAATCCCTGGGTAGGAAAGATCCCCTGGAGAAGGGAATGGCAACCCACTCCAGTATTCTTGCCTGAAGAATTCCTCGGACAGAGGGACCTGGCGGGCTACAGCCCATGGGGTCGCAAAGAGTCGGACAACTGAGCAGCTAACACACACAGATGTTTAAAGGAAAGAAGAGAAGAGCCTTGCTAAAAAAGAATGAAACAGAGTATTATAGGTAGAAGGTGCAACATTTCTTTGGATGAAGTATTTTGCTCCTGCCGAGTCTAGGTTGGAACATCCTTCCCATCAGTAGTTGCTTGCTTTTTCCTTCTAAATATGAGAAATGTCTGGGTCCCTTCTGAACTGAGGTAAGTGCGTGAGGACAGGCTTACGCTTGATGGCTATGTGTTAGTCGTTCAGTCATGTCCTACTATTTGTGACCCCATGGACTGTAGCCCACCAGGCTCCTCTGTCCATGGGATTCTCCAGGCAAGAGTACTGGAGTGGGTAGCCATTGCATTCTCCAGGGGATCTTCCCCACCCAAAGATCCATCTCCGCATTCCAGGCAGATTCTTTACCATCTGAGCCACCAGGGAAGCCCTTAAAGGCTATGGTCCTGCCCTAAAATACAGGAGAGATGTGCTTGAAAAGGGGGGAAATATAATTTATAATTCTTATGTATTAGACTCTTACAGTTGCAAACCTCAGAAACTGGACTTAATATGAGAAAAAAAAAAAAACTGGACTTAATGTAAGCAAAAAATTGACGTATTCGCTCATTTAGAAAAATATTTAAAAGAAGTAGACTACAGGCATTTTCTGATCAGGAGTTGATCCTTTAGCAAATATGGTATTTTGGGACCAAGTATCCTATATCCAAGTTGGAATAACCTTCTAAATAACTTGCTGAAAGTCGCCCAAGGAATGATTTGTCAGTGTTCCAGAAGAGGGAGGTACAAAGGCAAAGGAGCTGTGCCTGGAACTTCTCTGAATAATTAAGTTACAGTTGCTATTTGCAAGTCACTGCAGAGAAAATCTTCCAAAAGACGCTATTTATTCAGTCATGTGTGCAAACCTAGATACTTCTTATATTAACATTGTAATTATATTTTGAATCTTCCTTTGTTGTGCTCTTCAAGGACAAAGATTGAGTCTTAAGTGCAGAAGTCAGAGGAAGAAAAGGCACTTTTCTCCTGGCAGGGAGTAATCTTGAGCTGCTGACTTAGACATACACAAAGCTGGATAGCCTCCAGCTGTAACCAACCCCCAAGCCATTATCACTTACTGAAGATTAAAGAGAGGAGGGAATGAAACCCATAATGTGCTGGGTATTTTACATAAATCATCTTTAGAATTCTCGCAACACTGAAGGGAAGGTGTCACAATTCCTATTTTAATAAATAAGCAAAATAAGACTCAGGGACCTTTACTCGCTTTTCCATGAACTTCCAGCTCACAGGAAGTAAACCCAGGATTCTAAAACTGAACTGATTTCAAAGCCTGGGCAAGACTGTAGACTTGACTTCTTGCCGGGTGATGTCTTTGAGGAATAATTAAGCTGTATAACACCTAGCTTTTTGTTTCCTGTTAACAAATCCTTCTTTCCTTACCATATTTCTATGAATGATCATCATGATATACTATAAAAAGCTCAATCCTAGGAGCCAGAGATGCAAAGAATTGAATACAACTTTAGCCCATGAAGAGCTCACAAACTATCTGGGGAAATGGAACCCAAATATGAAGCAATAAACAACGACCTAGGGGGTTGGGACTGGGCTGAACAACTAGTGAGCAGAAGAGACTTAGAGGGCATGACCGAGGCTGGAATTGCCCCTCAGTGTCCGTTTCCCCTTCCTTGGTAAGACAGCTCTGCCCCCTACTAGCTGGGACTACAGCCATCCAGTATGTAGACTACATTTCCCAGTCTCTCTTGCAGCTTAGTGTGAGTAATTTCTGTCCAATGGGACGAAAGCAGAAATGACAAGTGCAACTTCTGCCAGGCATTCTTAAAGGGGAAAACGACCTCCTCTCCTCTTGCCTGCCTGCAGGCGCTTCAGCAGCCACCTGGCATCATGAAGCAGGTTTGGGAGGAAGTCACTGATGGCACAGCTACAAGGGGGGAGAAGCAGAGGTCTGGCTCCCATGGCGCTGCCTCTACTCCAGACGGCCAGCCTTCACTCTTTCACTCGAAAGAGAAGCAAACTCCTGGTTCATTCATGCCACGGTTATTTGGGGCTTTTGTCACTGTAGGCAAATTTAATTCTAATCGCTAAAAGAGCACAGTGGGCAGCCACAGTCACCAACACCCCCCAAATCCTACTATGTAGCCTTTAGGAAAACACTCCCTTTCCCAGGGGGCCTGGGAGAATCCAAAGAGAATGACCAATGAGAGAGCAGGAGAAAGCACTTGGGGGTTCTTAGAGGGTCTGTTGTGATACAGGATGGCTGGGTGGGGAGGCATGAGGCTGCAGTCAATAGGGTTGCAAAGAGTTGGACACAACTGAAGCGACTTAGCATGCACACACACCACTAATCACCTCACTATTTTCCTGAGTCTTTTTTTATTTTGGCTGCACCTCGCAAAATGTGGGATCTTTGGATGGATGGAACCTACGCCCCTTGCAGTGGAAGTGTTGAGTTTTAACCACTGGACTGCCGGGGGCAGTCCAGAAATTAGGCCAGTTTAGTTTGTAAGTCTTGACTCTTTTAGCTACAAGTTAAAAAAACTCAATTCAACCCTGCTTTAAAAAAAAAAAAAAAGTGGGCAGGGTGAGCTTTCGTGGTTGGTTCATGTAATTAAAGAGGCAAGAAATAAGCTCAAGGAAGGCTGGATCAAGATGAGATGATGTCATTAGGATGTGGTCTCAGCCCTGCTTCCCTGAGCTCACTGCATTGTCATAAAGCTGCTGCTGCTGCTAAGTTGATTCAATCATAAGGCAAGTGGTGGCCTCTGGCAGCAATCATTTCTCAGCCTAGCCACTTCACAGCCCAGGTGGAAAACATCTCCTTCCTTAGGAGAGGAGCAGAGAAGTCCTCAAGCTACCTGCCTCCCTGTGACTCCGCTTCTGCAGACCTGCATGTCCCCATCTCTGGACTGGGTGGGGCATCCCCTCCAAACTGCATGGATTGAGAGCTTGAGAAGGGTGGTTGTTTTGGTTTTTGTTTTTTGAGTGGTTTTTTTTTGGTTTTTTTGCCATGTCATTCGGCATATGGAATTTTAGTTCCCTGACCAGGGTCCAAACTTGTGCCCTCTGCATTGGAAGCACACAGTCTTAACCACTCAATTCCCAGGGAAATCCCAAGAAGGGTAATTGTTTAAAGAAAAAGTGAGGTGCAACGCTCAGTAGTAGATAAATGGATACTGGGGAGAAATGTTCACATTTTAGGGCAGAGAAGAGAAATAGCAAAGATGTGAAGTCTGAAATGAGTGAGACAGGATGGACGGAATAGAAGAGGAAAGTCCTGTAGGAGGGAAACGTGTTTCAGGGGACTCTGTTCGTTTTCACTGCATTAGTTCACTGTACTGTGTTCTGCTTAGTCACTAAGTCGTGTCTGACTCTTTGCAACCCCATGGACTGTAGCCCGCCAGGCTCCTCTGTCCATGGAATTTCCCAGATAAGAATACTGGTGTGGGTTACCATATCCTCCTCTGGGGGATCTTCCCAACCCAGGGATCGAACCCAGGTCTCCCGCATTGCAGGCAGATTCTTTACCAGCTGAGCTAGCCCTAACAAAACAGATGGCTTAAATAACAGAACTTGATTTTCTCACAGTTCTGGAGGCTGGAAGTCCAAAATCAAGAGCTGGCAGAGCCGGCTTACCCCAAGGCTCTCTCCTTGGCCTGGAGGTGCTGTGTTTCTCCTGCCATCTTTGCCCATGGCCATCCCCCTGTTCACTGACCCCCACCGTGTTGAAGCCAGATCCCCACTGTGATTGTATTGGGAGATGAGGCCTTAGAGCAATACTTTATTCTGCTCTCATGAATGGGATTATTGCTCTTATGAGAGAGGCCCCAGAGAGCACATTTGCCTGCCTGCCAGGTGAGCACATAGCAAGAAGATAGCCATCTGTGATCCAGGAAGCAAGCTCTCACCAGACACTGAATCTACTGATGCCTTGATCTTAGATTTCCCAGGCTTTAGAGCAGTGAGGTGTAAATTTCTGTTGTTTATAAGTCCCTGGATCTATGGGCTTCCCTGGTGGTACAAATGGTAAAGAATCCATTTGCATTGCAGGAGACTTGGTTTCGATCCCTGGGTCTGGAAGATCCCTGGAGAAGGAAATGGCAACCCACTCCAGTATTCTTGCCTGGAATAATCCCATGGACAGGGAAGCCTGCATAGGATTGCGAAGAGTCAACCACAACTGAGCAACTAACTATGGGGAGCTATGGGGAGTCTATTAAAAAGCCAGAGCAGACTAAGATAGGCCAGTACATAGCCAAAACCAACCAAGTAAACAGAAGAATCCAACCAAAAGACTCACAAATCTAGGTGCAATAGCACAAATTATTTGCAGCTAGATGGTTACCTGTGGGGAAGGACCGTGACACTCGAAGCCTTACTGGGAAATGCCAAATGTGTAGAATAGGGTGGAATGGAAGACCCAGCACCTAATACAGTGTTCTGTCCAGAGAAGACACACAGGTAGTAATGGCTAGACTGAAGTACAAAAAAGAACAGGAAGAGAAAGAACATTTATGGTTTTGATGAGTTGCCTTTATCCTAACTACAGCCTTAGAACAAAAAACCCTCAACATCTAGGGCAGTTGTATGGGAGAGGAGAGGCAAAAGCTAATTTCAACTTCATTCAGAAGCCCTTGAAGCCCTAGGCATGAAATAAGATAACCCCAGAATCTATCCAGAGGGGAGTAGACATGGGAGGAGGAGCAGGCAATGGATTATATTCATTGGTTATCAATCAAAACTAGTTCTCCCCCAGGCCTCATCTATGTACCCATTATCTCCCCAACCTATTTAGTTTTTTCTTAGTACTCATCACTATACGAAATTGTCTTATATAATTGTTCAATTACTTTTTTTTATAGTCTACCAACACCACCTCCAGAATATAAGCTCTAAAACAGAAGGAGCTTTTTGTGGTCCTTGCTGTGTCTTCAGTACCCAAGAAAGTACCTAGCACATACTAGGTGTTCAAAAAACATTGTTGAATGAATAAAGGAGAAAGAGTAAAGGATCTGAGGGTTTTTAATAAAATAAAGATATCAGAGATTTAAAAAGAAAAGTGACTTCAGTTCAGTCGCTCAGTCATCTCTGACTCTTTGTGACCCCATGAACCACAGCATGCCAGGCCTCCCTGTCCATCACCAACTCCCGGAGTCCACCCAAACCCATGTCCATCGAGTCTGTGATGCCATCCAACCATCTCATCCTCTGTCATCCCCTTCTCCTCCTGCCCTCAAATCTTTCCCAGCATCAGGGTCTTTTCAAATGAGTCAGCTCTTTGCATCAGGTGGCCAAAGTATTGGAGTTTCAGCTTCAACATCAGTCCTTCCAAGGAACACCCAGGACTGATCTCCTTTAGGATGGACTGGTTGGATCTCCTTGCAGTCCAAGGGACTCCCAAAGTGACTACACCCAAGGTAATAACTTCATAGAAGCTGGGCAATTCAGAATGCTTCACTCCGTAAAGATTATGCATAATCATGGGACTTCCCTTGTGGTCCAGTGGTTAAAACTTTGTACTCCCAATGCAGGGCTCATGGGTTTGATCCCTGGTCAGGAACTAGATCCCACATGCTGCAAGTAAGAATTTGCATGCCGCAACTAAAGCTCTTATGTTCCACAACTAAGACCCAATTTTTTTCTTTTGGAAAAAGAAAAAAATTATGCTTTTAGGTCAGAAAATCTGTGGTTGCATCGTAAAAAATCAGCTTTAGTTGTTTCTCTGTTCTTTTGCAAAAGCAACAGTAAAAGCATAATATCTTAAGTGACTTTATTAAGTTTTTAGTGTATATTATATACTAACCATGGTTTTAATTTCCATATTCTGATGTTTTGACATCTGGGGCCTTGCTGATCCTGGAGGGACTGCCCCTTCAGGGTGAAGCAGTTCCTGGAGACAGTAAACAGCTTACTTGTAAGTGTGCTTTTTAAATGCAAACCAACCAATACAGAACTCACACCCCAACACCTCCTTTATCAGGCCCTCACACTCCAGGTCACAATCTCCCGCCATGATCACCTCAGGTCCAAGTACCCAACACCTACAGACAGCTCCTGTGCTCCAGGGCCCACTGAAACTATTCACACTAACCACGCTGACCAAAGTAAGCTTGTGTGCTGTTTGAGGTGCTACCATGCCTCACCTGTTCCTCCCACAGACACCATGATAAAGGCCCCTGCCCACAGTTCAGCCCTCCCTCTCTGGTCCTGACCAATCCTGCTGCTTCCCCATGTGGACCCTCCTGGGGCGGCATGCCCCTTTCTCTTGGGAATTGTGAGTAACAAAGTATATTTTCATGGCCATCGCCAGATCTCCCAATCTTACTAACCCTCAGATTTTCTATGACTATATTGTATTTAAAACAATATCTCAGTAAAGAGACTTTCATCTATAAGTAACAGAAAAGACAATTCAAACTATGCCTCAAGTCTTAAGGAGATGGGCTGTGAATGGAAAGTCAGAACAGCCTCTGATAGCCTCCAGGTTAGTTTAATTTCAGTCTCTGATGATGTCTGAGGGCTCACTGTCTTCCAATCTCTCACCTGTGCTCTGCAGCATCAGGTTCATCCATCCATAGTCAGTCCCACAGGCTTCCTAGTTTAAGTAGAGGGAAAGGGACCAGGTCTCTTCTCCTGGAATCTTTCTCAGGAGAATGGGGCAGCTTTATCCCCAAGAGTCCCTGCAAACCTCTTTGCAAAACTGGGGCGTGTGTCTCTCCCTGGCAGAGAATGAGATTCTATAGATGAGTATGGACCTGAGCCTCTTGTTCTTCCTAGATTCAGGAGGGCTCAGGGTCCAGGAAGCACATGAACCGTATGGGGAGAGGCGGACCCTGAGCAGTGTCCTTACAGGAAACAGGGAGTGAATGCCGAGTGGTTCCACAATGTCCGGTGCAGTAATCTGATAACAACAGAAACATGAAAAATAAAGAAGTGACTTAAGGTGACAATCTGTGTGGGGGTCAGTGGTGGTTTAAGAAGAGGGAATACAACTGAACACAGCTGCTGCAGGTCATACGTTTGCAAGAAAAACCTTCTATCCTTGGTGGCTTTTACTGAGATGAGGAGAGAACTTCACTTCTTATGAGATGGCCATATAAAGAAAAAAGTCATTAAATTTCTATGTTTCATTTCATTCTTACATTGGCCTGTCTTATCTTGTAGGCTGCAAACTTGATGGGGAAAGAGATTATATATTTTATAGCACAGTGGTATTTAAAATGTCAAGAAGCGGAAAAAAAAGCCAGGGTACGTTTTAGCCTGAGAATTTTAATGCCCGCTCAGTGCTTTTCTTCAACAGTTCCTCTCATTTTACACATGCGCACAGATATGACTGCCCCTGCACGCCCTGCCCCCAGACACACACAGTCTGAGAAAGATGTGACATCAAAACAGAAGCACAATTCTTTATAAGAGCATCAGGGTTAAGAGAGCTAATTTAATTAGTGTCTAATCTGGAATGAAAAAAAAAAAAGGCATCTGTAATGTAGAAAGGTTATTTGTGATCTGCTTCTTGAAAAAATGTCTGCCTGATTTGTGTCTTTCAGCAGCTTGCAACAATGGAGGTTTGCTCCCAGTCTCTGCAACAGACACATTTCCAATCACCAGGCTTCTGTGGATTTATGCCCTCTTCCTGACTTAAACAGCAGCTCTCAGAAAGCAATGGCTTTCTGCATTGAGAGCTGGAGGGTTTGTTAGACATTCTGCAAGCATATATCTGATGTATCACCAAATTAGAGATAATTGTGAGCAAAGAAGAAAAATTCTTAAATTCACAAATTATGCAACTGATTACCCCAACGACAATTATTTTTACTACATGCATTTTGCCTTGATTTTTGCATTTGGGGGAAGTAATATATGGTATGAAAACAAGACTAGCAAGCAACATTTCATTTGTTCCTTCTTATGAAACAGAATGAAGGAATGGATCCAAAACCACTTTGTGAGTCCTAATGCACATGCAGATGTGAGTTTCTGTTGCTGATTTCATTATACTAATAGGTTAAACTTTACTTAAGGGAAAAAAGCAAAGTGTTCTTTTGAATGGCATAAGGTACTTTTACTGGATGAAATTCTAAATGCATTCAAATGATCTATTTTACTTTCTGAGCATTTTAACACCGTTCAGATGGAAAATCCCACTCTAATGAATGTTTTCACAGTTCAAAAAGGGATCTGCTTGCAATCCAGTTCTTTAAATGGGCAAAAGGCTTGAACAGGCATTTCACAAAAGAAGTCAAGCAGGGATTTCCCTGGTGGTCCAGTGGCTAAGACTCTATGCTTCCAATTCAGGGGGCACAGGTTCAATCCTTGGTCAGGAAACTGGATCCCACATGCCACAACTAAGTGTGAGCATGCCCAGCTAGAGGCTGCCACGTGCTGCAACTAAGCTCGGGTGCAAGCTGATAAATACCTAAGTATTTAAAACTAGACAAACAAGCCTCAGGATATGTCATTTGACCTCTAGCCTCAGTTTATAAAGAAAAAAGAAAAAAAAAAAAACCAAACTACTATATATAATGTTGTATTGTACAGCACAGGGAACGTAGGCATAATATATATATATATACCATTCTCTTCCCCCAGTGATGTCTCCTAATCTTGGGAACCCAAGACAATGTTACCTTACACAGTAAAAGGTAAATTGCCGATATGATTAAGGTTACAGACCTTGAGATGGGAAGACTTTAAAAAAAACATGAAAGTGTTAATCCCTCAGTTGTGTCCAACTCTTTGGGACCCCATTGACTGTAGCCCACCAGGCTCCTCCATCTATGGAATTCTCCAGGTAGGAATACTGGAGTGGGTAGCCATTCCCTTCTCTAAGGGATCTTCCCAACCCAGGGATTGAACCCAGGTCTCCTGCATTGCAGGTGGATTCTTTACCATCTGAGCCACCAGGGAAGCCAATGGAAAGATTAACCTGTATAAAATAGGTGGAACCAATCTAATCATGTCAATCCTTAAAAGCCGGAAACCTTTCCCATTGTGGTCGGAGAGAGCTGCCTGACAGAGACACAGAACAGGAGAAGGGTCAGAAGGCACCGCTGTGGTTTTTGAAGATGGAGAGTCATGAGGCAAGGAAGGCAGAGGCTCTAGATGCTGGGAATGACTCAGCTGAAAGCCAGCTAGAAAATGGGGACCTCAATCCTCCAGCAGCAAGAAACTAAGCTCGGCCAACAGCCCAAATGAGCAGGATAATGGATCCCTACCTCCATAAAAGAAGAAGTCCTGCTGACATCTTGGTTTCAGCCTGGTGAGGTCCACGCCAGACTTGTGACCTCCAGAGCTGAATGATAATAAATGTGTGTTGCTCAACGCTGAGCACTTTGTGGTAATTTGCTCCAGCAGCGATAAAAAACGAATTCAATGCCCAGTGGAAATGTGTCTGTCTGTGCAACAGTAAATGTGTACAATGATGTTCACATCAAGATCATTTGTAAGAGCCCCAGCGTGGACGTAGACCACGTGGCCTTTAGCAGGATAGATGAATAAATTGGCCTGGGCGTACAGTGGGCATGGGGAGCGGTGGAGATAAGATGGTGATGGTCTCACAGCATGAGGGGCGTCGAGTGTGGGTGGAGACAGGCTGCATGGTGCCATGGATGGCAAGTTCACAACCGGGGAGAACTGCATTCCCCTTACAGAGGTCAGAAGACTGGTTGTCTTTGCGGAGGGGGAAAGGACTGAGATAAGGCACAGGGGGTTTGGGGAGTGCTGGAACATTCCATGTCTTGATCTAGGTGCTGTTTACAGGGTGTGTTTACTTAGATGATGAGTGACTTTTTCTTTATGCATTTTGTACTTCAGTTAAAAAGTTCACATAGTAAGAAGTGGTCTGTTTGGATTAGTAAATGTTTACAAAGTTTACACTGAAGACCACTTTGTAATGGCTATCTTTTTTCTCTCATTTAAATTTTGGCTTCCCTCTGATTTTTCATCACAGAATATTTTCCTTAGTCCACGAGAGTAGAAAAATCCAGTGAAATGCCACTAAACCCTCATGGCATACTTGGATGAATTTAAACATTGTCACCCTGTTTATTTAACTTCTATGCAGAGTACATCATGAGAAACGCTGGACTGGAAGAAACACAAGCTGGAATCAAGATTGCCGGGAGAAATATCAATCACCTCAGATATGCAGATGACACCACCCTTATGGCAGAAAGTGAAGAGGAACTAAAAAGCCTCTTGATGAAGGTGAAAGTGGAGAGTGAAAAAGTTGGCTTAAAGCTCAACATTCAGAAAACGAAGATCATGGCATCCGGTCCCATCACTTCATGGGAAATATATGGGGAAACAGTGGAAACAGTGTCAGACTTTATTTTTCTGGGCTCCAAAATCACTGAAAATGGTGACTGCAGCCATGAAATTAAAAGACGCTTGTCTTGGAAGGAAAGTTATGACCAACCTACACAGCATATTCAAAAGCAGAGACATTACTTTGCCAACAAAGGTTCGTCTACTCAAGGCTATGGTTTTTCCAGTGGTCATGTATGGATGTGAGAGTTGGACTGTGAAGAAGGCTGAGCACAGAAGAATTGATGCTTTTGAACTGTGGTGTTGGAGAAGACTCTTGAGAGTCCCTTGGACTGCAAGGAGATCCAACCAGTCCATCCTAAAGGAGATCAGCCCTGGGTGTTCTTTGGAAGGAATGATGCTAAAGCTGAAACTCCAGTACTTTGGCCACCTCATGCAAAGAGCTGACTCATTTGAAAAGACCCTGATGCTGGGAAAGATTGAGGGCAGGAGGAGAAGGGGACGACAGAGGATGAGATGGCTGGATGGCATCACTGACTCGATGGACATGAGTCTGAGTGAACTCCTGGAGTTGGTGATGGACAGGGAGGCCTGGCGTGCTGCAATTCATGGGGTTGCAAAGAGTCGGACATGACTGAGCGACTGATCTGATCTGAAACATACACACCTTCACACACTCTGAAATTTCATTTATTTATTAGTTATTTGTTCATTATTTAATTGAAGATCATCAGTTTCTTCTCCCTAGCAGCAAATATTGTCATTTTCTTCTATGTCCTTTCAGAAACTTTTTATCACATTGTGTGTGTGTGAGTTCATGTGTATGTGTAAATTTTTTCTTTTTTTTCATGAATGACAGCAAACAATATGCATGAGTCTGTCCTTGCTTTTCTCAAACATGGACCAAAGTTATAATTTTTAATAGCTGAGTAGATATTTGGACTTCCCTGGTGGCTCAGACAGTAAAGAATCCTCCTGCAATGCAAGAGACCTGGGTTTGATCTCTGGGTTGGGAAGATTCCCTGGAGAAGGAAATGGCAACCTGATCCAGTATGCTTGCCTGGAGAATTCCATGCACAGAGGAGCCTAGCAGGTTATAGTTCATGGGGTCACAGAGATGGACACGACTGAGAGACTAAGCACAGCACAGATACAGAATGATCAGTCATTGGACTAATTCCCCTGTTGATGGACATATAGGTTATTGCCAGTCTTTTGCTATTGTAACAGTGCTACAATAAATCTCTCTAAATGCCCATCATTTTGCACAATCACAATTTACTTTTCAGTAATTTACTACAAATCAGTAAGTATTGATGGTTACCTTTAGCTTTGAGACGATGGCGGATGTTAACATTTTTTTACTGAGAAGAATACTCAGGGCTCAGTAATTGCAGCTCCCAGGTTCTAGAGCATAGGCTCAGCAATTGTTGTGCATGGGCTTAGTTGCACATGGAATACTCCCAGACCAGGGATCTATCTCATGTCTCATACATTGGCACGTAGATTCTTTACCACTGAGTTACCAGGGAAGCCCAAAGGATGTATTTTTTTCATAATGGTTTTTGTTTCCTAGGGCTGCTATAACAGTACCATGGACTAGGTAGTTTCAAACAGGGTAATTTGTCATCTGATAGTTCTGAAGGTTAGAAGTCCAAAATCAGAATGTTTTCAGAGCTGTGGTCTCTCTCCGAAGGCTCTAAGGACACATCTTTTAATTTTGCCTCTTCCTGCTTCTGGTAGTGCCCAGCAATCCTGGCATTACTTGGCTTATAGATACATCACTACAATCTCTGCCTCCATCTTCACATGGCTATCTCCCTGTGTCTCTGTGTTTTCACGTGTCTCTCTTCTCATAAGAACACCAGTCATATTGGATTAAGGGACCACCCTTCTCCCCCATATAACATCTTCTCTCTCTCTTTTTTTTTTTTAAACTGCAGTATGTGGCATGTGGGATCTTAGTTTCCCAACCAGGAATCGAACTCATGACCCCTATAGTGAAAGCATGTAGCCTTAACCACTGAACGCCAGGGAAGTCCCAGAGGCAACTGTTAAAGAGTTGAATGCAGGTACCGAGAAGGCAAGCAGGAGTCTGGAATCCAGGGCAGCCAGCCTGGCTAGAGATACATACTTTGTGGTCATTAGGCTTAGGAAGAGAATTTAAAGCCTCAGGCTGTAGGAATCATGTAGGCAGTGAGCGCAGGTTAAAAAAGGAAAGTGAATCTGGTTCCTGAGTTTGAGAAACTCATGACTCATCCAGGTGGAGACTTAAAATACTTGGAAGAGCAATCTGCCTGAAAATATAGATTTGGAAGACATCAGCAAATAGGCAGTAGTTGAAACAAGGAAGTGAACGCTCAGAAAAGTAGCGGGTAGAGAGCTCATGTAGTGGGTAGAGAGCCGGGAAGTGCAGACTCGGGAGTGGACGGGGAAGGAAGGGAGATGAGGGGCCAGAGCAAGTTTCAAGAAGGAGAAAAGTATAATTCTTCAGAAAGGTAAGTGGGATGCAAACTGAATGGGGACCACTGACTTTGGTAAGTAGGAGGTTTTGTTGACTTTAGAAGTCCGATTGCAGTGGATGGAGGAATGGATGGGAAGTGAGCAGGGTAATATTATCTGAAAGGAAAATAAACTTCATCTTCTGGCTTAATAATACGTTTCAGGTTGATAAATCACGGTGCTGACCTCTTTTCCCCTCCTGCTGTTTGGAGACGTCTGGGCCCTCATTTAGTGCTTCCTTTCAGAGGACGCTGGGCCTTCCAGGACTGTGTGACCCGCACAGCATGGATGCTGATCTGCGCTCCTGAAATGACCTTATTCTTCACAGGTTTAAACACTACTCATGGCTCAGGTCCCAGCTAATCCCCTCCTGAAAGTCTTCCCCAGTCTCCCCAGCTGCAAATTATCTTCTGTTCCTCAGAATCTCTACAATGTTTATCTGATCATCTCTCTCTCTTTTTTAAAAAAATAATTTATTTTATTTTTTATTTTGGCTGCACTGAGTCTCCGTTGCTGTGTGGGCTTTTCTCTAGTTGTGGTGAGCAGGGGCCCCTCTTCCTTGGGGTGAGCAGGCTTTTCATTGCAGTGGCTTCTCTTGTAGAGCACAGATTCTAGGGTGAATGGGTTTCAGAAGTTTCGTCATGTAGGCTCAGTAGTTACAGATCCCGGGCTGTAGAGCACAGGCTCAATAGTCACAGCTCAGTTGGTAAAGAATCTGCCTGCAATGCAGGAGACCATGGTTCAATTCCTGGGTCAGGAAGATCTGCTGAAGAAGGGATAGGCTACCCACTCCAGTGTTCTTGAGCTTCCCTTGTGGCTCTGCTGGTAAAGAATCTGCCTGTGTTGTGGGAGACCTGGATTAGGAAGATCCCCTGGAGAAGGGAAAGGCTACCCACTCCAGTATTCCAGCCTGGAGAATGCCATGGACTATAGGGTTGCAAAGAGTCAGACATGACTGAGTGACTTTCACCTCAATAATTGAGGCTTGAGCTTAGTTGTGCCACCATATAGGGGATCTTCCCAGATCAGGGATTAAACCTGTGTCTCCTGCATTGGCAGGCGGATTCTTTACCACTGAGTCACCAGGGAAGCCCTATCTGTATATCTCTTAAAGTACAGAGAAATATTCCCAGGTGGCTCAGTGGTGAAGAATCCATCTGCAATGTACGAAACGTGGGTTTGATCTCTGGTCTGGGAAGATTCCCTGGAGAAGGAAATGGCAACCCACTCCAGTGTTCTTGCCTGGGAAATCCCATGGACAGAGTAGACTGGCAGAGTATAGTCCATGGGGTCACAAGAGTCAGACACAATTTAGCAACAACTCTTAAAGTACACTTTGCTTTAACTTTTATTCCTCTTATTATAACTATTGGGTTTTGTTTTGTTTTTTCTTTTCTTCACTAGATGAAAAGCGTCAGGCAAGATCCACGGCCAATTCACCTTAATCTTTCCAAGAATATTGTGTTTCTTCATTTTTACACTAGATATTCATGTTTAACACACACGGACTGTTCAATAAATATTTTGGTGTGTTAATAAAAGGAGGCTCACTGGACCCAACAGAATGACATGTAATGGAGTCCAACAATGCGACACAACGTGCATATCTTTAGTTTACATGCTCTTTGCATTTGCAGACAAAAACAGGAATTTTGAAGTCAGCAGAAGCAAAGTGTTAAAAGCCAAATATCAAGCCCAATCCGAAGCATCCAAAATCCAGGAGGGTAAATGTCAGCCAAGGGTGGAATTGCTGTAGTAAATCACATTATGGGCTGAATTGTGTCTCTTCGAAATTCATGTGTAGAAACCATAACCCCAGGTACCTGGGAAAGTGACTGTATTTGGAAATATTGATTTTGAAGAGGTCACTGAGTTAAAATGAGGCAGTTAGGGTAGGTGCTGAGTGGTACTAGTGTAAGAGGAGATTAAACACACAGCTGGTAAAGAATCCACTTGTAATGCAGGAGAACCCAGTTCGATTCCTGAGTTGGGAAGATCCCCTGGAGAAGAGATAGGCTATCCACTACAATATTCTTGGGCTTTCCTGGTGGCTCAGACAGTAAAGAATCCACCTGCAATGCAGGAGACCTGGGTTCAATCCCTGGATCAGGAAGATCCTCTGGAGAAGAGAATAGCAACCCACTCCAATATTCTCGCCTGGAGAATCCCAAAGACAGAGGGGCCTGGAGGGTTACAGTCCACATAGTTGCAAAGAGTTGGACACGACTGAGTGACACAGCACAGACACCCAGAGACACCAAGGATGTGTGTCCACAGAGCAAAGGCCATATGAGGACCGGTAAGAATGAGGCCACATACAAGCCAGAGGTCTCAGAGGAATCCAATCTCCTGACACCTTGATCTTGAGAACCATGAGAAAATAATTGTTGTTGTTTAGTTGCTGAGTCATGTCCGACTCTATTGCGACCCCATGGACTGTGGCCCGCCAGGCTTCTCTGTCCATTGGATTTCCCAGGCAGGAATCCTGCAGTGGGTTGCCATTACCTTCTCCAGGGGATCTTCCCAACCCAGGGATCCAACCTGTATCTGTTGTTTAAGCAACACAGTCTATGGTATTTTGTTATGTCAGCCCAAGCAGACTAATCACCATGGCAGTAAAATGCCATGTTGCATAGAAAGAAATAATGGCTTTGCAGTGGGACAGGCCAAGACTTAGTCTACTACTTTCTATGTGATTTGGGGCATGTAACATTGCCTCTCTGAGCCGCTTCTCATATCACTACACTAGAAACAATAATTCCTCCCTGTTGCTATGAGGAATATATATATAGTACCTGAAACAGAAGGAACACTCAAGAAAGGATAACTTTTAATTGTTACAGATGTAATATTTCTTAAGTATGAAAATGATTACTCTGGGGACTACCCTGGTGGCCCAGTGCTTAATAATCTGCCTTCCAATGCAGGGGCTGTGGGTTCCATCCCTGGTCAGGGAATGGAGATCCCACATGCCACAGGGCAACTAAGACAGTGAGCCACGACTGCTGAACCTATGTGCTCTAGACCTGGTACTCTGTAATAAGAGAAGCCCACATGCCACAACAAGAGAAAAAAAGTCCATATGCCAAAATGAAGACCCAGCACTACCAATTAAAAAAAAAAAATGTTTTTAAATGATCGCTCTGTATAAAATAGATAACTAATAAGGACCTTCTATATAGCATAGTGCACTCTACTCAGTACTCTGTAATGACCTACATGGGAAAAGAATCTACTAATAAAAAAGAGTGGCTATATGCATATTTATAACTGATTCACTTTGTTGCACACCTGAAACTAACACAGCATTGTAAATCAACTGTATCCCAAGAAAAAATTTTTCTAAAATTATTACTCTGAATACCGTGTAGTAGGATACCTTTATATTTTTACTGACTAGTTACTGTAAATATATTAAGATATTTAATGATTTTAAGATATTTAAATATTTAATGTATTTAAGATATTTAATGTACCAAGTATAATAATATTAAAATTTAAACATATCAAAAATTCATAACTATTACATACTGGAGGGAGTAGCCTTTCCCTTCTCCACAGGATCTTCCCAACCCAGGGGTTGAACCCAGGTCTCCCACATTGCAGGTGTATTCTTTACCAGGTGAGCCATAAGGAAAGCCCAAGAACGCTGAAGTGGGTAGCCTATCCCTTCTCCAGCGGATCTTTCCCACCTAGGAATCGAACCAGGGTCTCCTGCATTGCAGGCAGATTCTTTACCAAATGAGCTAATATCAGGGAACCCCTAAGTAAGAGAAAGCAAGATAAAAATTATATAAAGCTCCACTAGTTACAACTGTATAAAAATTATGCCTACTTGTTGACAAGGTTGAGAGGCAATGTGTAAGTAAGAATGTAATTTTTAATGTTAAATCAGTTAGGACCCTTTTTTACAAGGGGAAAACAACTGAACTTGAGCTAACTTAGGCCACAACTGAAATTTATTTGCTCCCAGATCCCAAGGAAAGATTGAGCAATGGAACTGTAGAAGAACAAGAATCCAGCTGGCCCCTTGGAACAACTGGGACCAGAAGTTTCAACATCTTCAGGACTCTCTTTCAATCCCTAGGTCCTCTGTTGGCCTCATTCCTATTCCCCACAATTAGCTGTGTCTACACGCAAAAAAACATGGCTCCCCAAATAACACTTAACAACTTCTGCCTCCGAAGAGGCACTCCCCATCTTCCCTAGTCTCAAACAGGGCTGTCGTTCAGCCAGCATGCCCTGGTTTTGGACACTGACGATCTTCCCTGGAATTAGTTTCAAATATCCCAGGGAAGGGAATCGTTGGTGTTACCTTTCATTCGATAAACTACAGGCAGGGGGCCAGGTTCCTTAAGAGCATGGCTGCTCCCACAAGCATCACAGGTTTGATGTGATGGAAGATACACTTCCCAAGAAGAAGGGTTGGTACTGGGAAGATGACTTCTATATGTGTAGTTCTGGCTTTCATCTTCCAACATGGTAAAATACAGTAACTTTTTAAAGGAAAAGAAAAAAATCGAAGGTACTCAAAATCATCTTTCTTTCTCAATTTTATATCTACTCTGTCTCCATTAGAATGCACTTCAGCGTGTGTGTGCTAAGTCACTTCAGTCATGTCCAACTTTGTGTGACCCTACGGACTGCAGCCTGCCAGGCACCTCTGTCCATGGGATCCTCCAGGCAAGAATCCTGGAGTAGGTTGCCATGCCCTCCTCCAGGGAATCTTCCTGACCCAGGGATCAAAACCACCTTTTTAATGTCCACGTGCATTGGCAGGCGGGTTCCTTACCGCTGGTGTATCTTCGTTAGAATTTATTTCAGCATCTTTGTCTAATTCATGGTTGAATATGGTCACTATGTATTGGAAGTCCTTGCAGAAAAAGGGGGTGACTGATATCCACCTTAGGGTCACTTTTAGTTCTCTCCTGGTTGAACATCAAAATAATTCGTTTGTTTGATGATAGAACAGGTTCATATATTATATTCAATTTCCTCCAAGATTTTCAGCATTTGAATTAAACTGCATTCAACCTTACACCCACACCTTATTTTCCCCAAAGCACCAAGCAGAATACAAACAGGTCCCCAGTTTGCCACATACACACACCTAGGCATCCTCATCTTCTCCTTCAGCATATGCAGATAAAATTTTAAAGAGAAATTTGTGGAGAAGGAAATGGCAACCCACTCCAGTGTTCTTGCCTGGAGAATCCCAGGGACGGGGGAGCCTGGTGGGCTGCCATCTCTGGGGTCGCACAGAGTCGGACACAACTGATGCGACTTAGCAGCAGCAGCAGCAGCAGAGTCTTCTCAGGTGGCTCATCCAGCCAGTGTAGGAGATGCTGGAGGTGCAGTTTCAATCCCTAGGTCAGGAAGATCCCCTGGAGGAGGAAATGACAACTCACTCCAGTCTTCTTTCCTGGAGAATCCCATGGACAGAGGAACATGGTGGCTACAGTCCATGGGGTCGCAAAGAGTCAAACACACCTGAGCAACTAAGCACGCATGTCACACCTATTGGCCAATGCAAATATATACATATATGATTATCTGAGCATGGAAATATAGGAAGGCTACAAATTAGATTGCTTATTTTGTTAACATGCTGTGGAGATGAGAATGGAGAATCCAAGATGGGAAAAGGGACAGTTAAGCATAAAAGCATTTTAAAAATACAGTGTTTGATTCTTCCAATCTTGAGAAAGAAGAATGGAACTGGAGGAATCAACCTACCTGACTTTAGGCTCTACTACAAAGCCACAGTTATCAAGACAGTATGGTACTGGCACAAAGACAGAAATATAGATCAATGGAACAAAATAGAAAGCCCAGAGATAAAGCCACGCACATATGCATACCTTATCTTTGACAAAGGAGGCAAGAATATACAATGGATTAAAGACAATCTCTTTAACAAGTGGTGCTGGGAAATCTGGTCAACCACTTGTAAAAGAATGAAACTAGAACACTTTCTAACACCATACACAAAAATAAACTCAAAATGGATTAAAGATCTAAACGTAAGACCAGAAACTATAAAGCTCCTAGAGGAGAACATAGGCAAAACACTCTCTGACATACATCACAGCAGGATCCTCTATGACGCACCTCCCAGAATATTGGAAATAAAAGCAAAAATAAACAAATGGGACCTAATTAACCTTAAAAGCTTCTGCACATCAAAGGAAACTATTAGCAAGGTGAAAAGACAGCCTTCAGAATGGGAGAAGATAATAGCAAATGAAGCAACTGACAAACAACTAATCTCGAGAATATACAAGCAACTCCTACAGCTCAACTCCAGAAAAATAAATGACCCAATCAGAAAATGGGCCAAAGAACTAAATAGACATTTCTCCAAAGAAGACATCCAGATGGCTAACAAACACATGAAAAGATGCTCAACATCACTCATTATCAGAGAAATGCAAATCAAAACCATTTCACACCAGTCAGAATGGCTGCGATCCAAAAGTCTACAAGTAATAAATGCTGGAGAGGGTGTGGAGAAAAGGGAACCCTCTTACACTGTTGGTGGGAATGCAAACTAGTACAGCCACTATGGAGAACAGTGTGGAGATTCCTTAAAAAACTGGAAATAGAACTGCCTTATGATCCAGCAATCCCACTGCTGGGCATACACACTGGGGAAACCAGAAGGGAAAGAGACACGTGTACCCCAATGTTCATCGCAGCACTGTTTATAATAGCCAGGACATGGAAGCAACCTAGATGTCCATCAGCAGATGAATGGATAAGAAAGCCATGGTACATATACACAATGGAGTATTACTCAGCCATTAAAAAGAATACATTTGAATCAGTTCTAATGAGGTGGATGAAACTGGAGCCTATTATACAGAGTGAAGTAAGCCAGAAAGAAAAACACCAATATAGTATTCTAACACATATATATGGAGTTTAGAAAGATGGTAACAATAACCCTGTGTACGAGACAGCAAAAGAGACACTGATGTATAGAACAGTCTTATGGACTCTGTGGGAGAGGGAAAGGGTGGGAAGATTTGGGAGAATGGCATTGAAACATGTAAAATACCATGTATGAAACGAGTTGCCAGTCCAGGTTCGATGCACGATACTGGATGCTTGGGGCTGGTGCACTGAGACGACCCAGAGGGATGGAATGGGGAGGGAGGAGGGAGGAGGGTTCAGGATGGGGAACACATGTATACCTGTGGCGGATTCATTCTGATATTTGGCAAAACTAATACAATTATGTAAAGTTTAAAAATAAAATTAAAAAATAAAAATAAATAAAAAATAAAGAGAAATTTGCATATAAATGCAATAACGTGTTTTAAGGTCTTACGTAAAGTCTTTTAGAAAGAGCTTCCGAATTTTTCTCTTGAATATTCCCCTAGTAGCAGGAGATGATTTGACTCCTGAGATACTCACAGAAGAAATAAGAAAAAAAATGATCAATTTCCGGACATGTTTAATTTCATACAATCTTAGGCTCATAATTGAGTGGTTGATTTCCAGTTCTTCCAGGTGCAACCACACCATGGAGAAATGATTTTAAAAGATGAAGCATTAGTGAGAACCTAATAAATTTTTCAGGTCAGCCCTCAAGATTCTCTCAATTTCCTATGTACTATTAAAGAGTAACACATGTCTAGTGGTTAGAATGCTCTGGTAGTGCACCTGGGGACCGAAATGGCTGGATAACACAATAGGATCTGCCTAAGTGTCCAAACGGCAAGTAAATAAAAACAGAAATGGAAACCAGCTGAACTGAACAATCCCAGGGGAGTAGCCCTGACCCACAGTAAGCCACTGCCATGGGGACAAAACGATCACAGAAATTTCCAAAGGGTGCTCAGTGCACATCTCCAGCAGAAACCCTTGAGCTCTCTGTGGTTTGCTTCTTCCCTTGACTCATGGTGTTTGTGATAGACTGCATCCCCAGGCTCAAGGGTCTTCTGCCTATCCACAGGGCACAGCATGGCAGAGAAAGCATCCTATTGCACACTGCTAGTTTTAAATGGGACTTCCCAGGTGGCACAGTTGGTAAAGAATCCCCTTGCCAATACAGGAGACACAAGAGATGTGGGTTCAATTACTGGGTCAGGAAGATCCCCTGGAGGAAGAAATGGCAACCCACTCCAGTATTCTTGCCTGGAAAATTCCGTGGACAGGGTAGCCTGGTGGGCTACAGTTCATGGGGTTGCAAACAGCTGGACATGACTGAGCACAGCACACACACACAGAGTTTTAAATGAAGGCTATCCTGGGACGTCCCTGGCAGGCCAGTGGTTAGGGCTCGGCACGTTTCCTGGTGTGGCCCCAGGTTCAACCCCTGGTTGGAAAACAGATGCCACAAGCTGTGTGGCATGGCCAAAATTTTTTTAAAAATGAAGACTCTTCTAAAAAACATACCAAGAAGCAAAAATTGGAAATAGATGCAATTGAACCTGCCATAGAAATGGGACCATAAATGTAATGAAGAGTTATAATAGGATCATTTTATAAACACTGAAAATTTCATTCAGAGCGAACTAATTTGAGATTTTTATAAGGTTCCCTCAACACTTGTTTTTTACACTGTACTGGCACCTAATTCTCTTTGGGGAAAGGTGACTTGATCTTTCATGAGATGAAAGCACATATGATATAGATTTCTAGTCAATACTCCAGAACGTTGCCTGAACACTATAATTCGCCTAAGTGTTTGGGAATTAAAGTCATTAATCTTTTTCTTTTCTTTTTTGGTTTTGAATCACAGGGGCCCTACTGGCATAGTGATTAGCAATTGTAGCCTAAAAAAAAAAGAAGTTTAGCACAGCTGCAAAAAAAAAAAAAAAAAAGAGAGAGAGAGACAAACAGAACAGCTGGAAAGACCTGGTCTATTTTTATTTTCCATTTAGTTGGCAAAACAAAATTCCCTCTTGGAAAGAATTCCCCCATTCCCCCTCCCTAAGTTCACTTTGCTCCACTACATATTTCCTCTCTCTTTTCCTATATTTTTAATTTAATTTTGTTATTTCCTTAATGTTGCTGTCTTTCTATTTCCTGGGCATTTCCTTTTTTTTTTTTCTAAATCCATTTAACAAATATCCATTGCATGCCCAGTACTGCTGAAGTACTGTGCTGGGCACCCTTTGGGCATACAAAGATAAATTAAACATGAGTACTGACATCAGAAAGTTTGTTCTGCTAGTAAAGCATGTGAATGGTACACAAATAAGTGTAAAAGATGGTAAGGAACAAAATAAATATAAAGTGACTTAGAAACTCAGAAGGAGAGAGATTTCCTTCCAACTTGAAGGTTCAGTGAAAGTTCACAGAAGAGATGTGTGGATATTCTTTTTTTAAGAATACTTTTTGATGTGGATCATTTTTTAAATTAATTTATTTTTTATTGAAGGAGAATTGCTTTACAGAATTTTGCTGCTTTCTGTCAAACCTCAACATGAATCAGCCATAGGTATACATATGTCCCCTCTCTTTTGAACCTCCCTCCCCATCCCACCCCTAGGTTGATACAGAGGATGTGGACCATTTTTTAAAGTCTTTATTGAATTTGTTACAATATTGCTTCTGTTTTATGTTTCAGGTTTTTTTTTTTTTCTTTTTTTGGCCCAGAGGCAGGTAGGATTTTAGCTCCCCAGTTCAGTTCAGTTCAGTTGCTTAGTCGTGTCCGACTCTGCAACCCCATGGAATGCAATACGCAGGGCCTCTCTGTCCATCACCAACTCCCAGAGCTTGCTCAAACTCATGTCCACTGAGTTGGTGATCCCATCCAACCATCTCATCCTCTGTTGTCCCCTTCTCTTCCTGTCTTAGCTCCCCAACCAGGGATCAAATCCAATGCTCTGCATTGGAAAGCAAAGTCTTAACCACTGAACCGCCAGGGAAGTCCCTAAAGGATATTCTGGGGAAAGAAAAACTGCATGAGGAAAGTTGTGATGGGATGACAGTAATTCCTAAAAAAACATGAAGGAATTGAGTTTGACTAGAGAAACAGTTCTCAAGGTGTGGTCTTCAGATCATCAGCATCAGTAATACCTGAGAAATTGCTAGACTTGGCAATCCTCAAGATCCAGACTTTTTCGACTGAAAACTCTGTTTGGAACTCAGCAAGCTTTGGTGTTACAGGCCCTCCGGGAGATTCTGAGGCATATTTGAGAGTCATGGCATGAAGATGGGTGCGCCTAGGAGTGCATGGGGTGAGAAACCAGCTTTAAATGTGAGATTGGAGGACTTCTGTGGTGGCCCAGTGGTTAAGGCTCTGCATTTCCACTGCAGGGAACATGGTTTCAATCCCTGGTCGAGGAAGTTCTGTATATGAAGCTGCTGCTGCTGCTGCTAAGTCGCTTCAGTCGTGTCTGACTCTGTACGACCCCATAGACAGCAGCCCACCAGGCTCCCCCTTCCCTGGGATTCTCCAGGCAAGAACACTGGAGTGGGTTGCCATTTCCTTCTCCAATGCATGAAAGTGAAAAGTGAAAGTGAAGTCGCTCAGTCATGTCCGACTCTTAGCAACCCCATGGACTGCAGCCTACCAGGCTCCTCCATCCATGGGATTTTCCAGGCAAGAGTACTGGAGTGGGGTGCCATTGCCTTCTCTGGTATATGAAGCAGTATACCCCAAAACAAAACCAAAAAAAAGTAAGATTGGAAAAAATGGGACTGTATCAAACTCAAAATCTTTGGTGTGTCAAATAATGCAGTCAGTGGAGGGTAACAGCAACTTATGAATTGGAAGAAAACATTTGCAAATCATATATCGGATAAGGAGTTACCATCCAGAATATATAAAGGATTTCACAAGTCAACAACAAAAAAATCACATAATCTGATTTAAAAATAGGCAAAGGACTTGAAGAGACATTTTTTCCAAAGGTGATGTGTAAATGACAAACAAGTATATGAAAAGATGGTTAACGTTAGTATCTGCTGCTGCTGCTAAGTCGCTTCAGTCATGTCCAACTCTTCTCGACCCCATGGACTGCAGCCCACCAGGCTCCTCTGCCCATGGGATTTTCCAGGCAAGAGTACTGGAGTGGGGTGCCATCGCCTTCTCCGAACGTTAGTATCAGAGAAGTGCAAATCAAAATCACAATAAAATATCACCTCACACTCATTAGTCTGGCTAACTGAACCTGAGTCTCCTGCACTACAGGTGAATTCTTTACCACTGAGCCACCTGGGAAGCCTAGGATGGCTACTATCAACTAAAAAAGAGAGATGGAAAGGGAGACAATAACGTGTTGGTGAGTGTGTGGAGAAATTAGAACGCTTGTGTACTATTCACGGGATTATGAAGTGGTGCAACGCCTATGGAAAGCAGTGTTGAGGGTCTTCAAAAAAATGAAAAATAGAGGTACAACAGATTCAGCGATTCTAATAATGAATACAGATCCAAAAGGGTTGAGAACAGGATCTGGAAGAGATTTTTGCACACTTCTGTTCATTGCAACACTACTTACAATAGCCAAAAGGTAGAAGCAACCCAAGTACCTATTGTTGGATAAATGAATAAACAAGATGTGGTACACACATACAAAGAAATATTATTTAGCCTTAAAAATCTCAGGATACTCTGGGCTTCCCTGGTGGCTCAATGGTAAAGAATCCAATGCAGGAGACAGGTTCCATCTCTGGTCCAGAAAGATCCAATGTGCTGTGGGACAACTAAGTCCATCCAGCACAGCTACTGAAGCCCACACACTCTAGAGTCCATGTTCCAAGTGAAAGTGAAGTCGCCTAGTCATGTCCGACTCTTTGTGACCCCAAGGACTATAGCCTATCAGGTTCCTCCATCCATGGGATTTTCCAGGCAAGAATACTGGAGTGGGTTGCCATTTCCTTCTCCAGGAGATCTACCCGACCCAGGGATTGAACATGGGTCTCCCGCATTGTAGGCAGATGCTTTACCATCTGAGCTACCAGGGAAGTCCATGTTCCCCAACAAGAGAAGTCTGTGTACTGAGACGCCTTTGCCCTACAACTAGAGAATACCCTGCACACGCAGTAATTAGAGAAAGCCCTAGCAGCAAAAAAGCCAAAATAAATAAATAATAAACATTTTTTAAAAATCTAGGATATTCTGTGTTTTAATCACTTAGTTGTGTCTATGGGGTCTTTGTGACCCCATGGACTGTAGCCTGCCAGGCTCCTCTGTCCGTGGGATTCTCCAAGCAAGAGTACTGGAGGGAGTTGCCATTTCCTTCTCCAGGGAGCCTTCCTGACCCAGAAATCAAACCCAGGCAGATCTGCATTGCAGGCAGATTCTCTACCATCTGAGCTACCAGGGAAGCCCTAAGGATATCCCACCACATGCTATAATATGGATGAAACTTGAGGACATTATGCTAAACGAAGTAAATGAACAAATAGACAAATGTTGTATAATTCCTTTTATGTGAGATATTTCTAAAAGTAGTCAAATTCATAGGAACAGAACGTTGAATGATGGTTGCCAGGGGAGGGGAGGGGAGGAAAAGGAGTTGTTTAATGTGTATAGAATTCCAGATTTGGAAAATGAGAATTTTCTGGAGCTCTGTTTCACAATAACATAAATATATTTAACACTACTGACTCTACACTTAAAATTGATTAAGATGGTAAATTTTATGTGTTTTTCATCATAGTTTTGTTTTTTTAAAGGGAGTTGAGGATAACTGAGGACTTAAATTCTCCCTCCTTTTCCTTCCTTTGGTCTATTATGAGTCTGTTACCCTTTTGTTGGAAAAAAAAAAAATAGTAGTTGTGAACTCTCGTCACTATGACCCGTCACAGCCGGTGTTAAAACCATCTCCTGGCTGCATTGTCATTAATCTAGGTTTCTTTGGTCAGCTTTCTCGTCTCTTAGTCCCTTTATTGCACTTTGGATGATCCTTTGCCCTCTTCTGTGCTTCTCTTTCTTCCATCTCTTCCTGTGTGTATTAATTGATGTGTTTTGTAGGTCACTGTGTTATTAAGGTCAAGGTCTGTGTCTCTGGAACTTGGATTCAGCTGTCAGCCCTCAGCCTCTAAGACAATTCCCGCCTGAGCTGAAGCTACACTCAGAGGCTGAGAGACTGCAAGGGAGACAGAGACTGGAATGGGACAACTGGGGCAGCTGGAGACAACAGAAACAGTTTCTTTAGGCCTATTTTCCCTAGGTCAAGAAACATGGGAAGTGGGGTAGGGTAAGGAGTGTTCAGAAATAAGTTATAAACACCAGCCTTGCACAGCATAAAACACGGGTCAGGAAATGCTGAGCCTATTTCATTATTTTTCACAAAAGATTCCCCCAGACTTCTCGGTCTCTTGCTAATAGATGCTTGTCCTAAATTCCATTCATTCGCTCTGCATTTGTTTAGTTTTCATTATCTCCTCGACCCGATTGATTACCCTCTTAATTGCCATATCCCTTTTTCTTGCTGGTTCCCTCGGCATTTTTCTGACTGGTTACTCTTGCCCTCATTACAGACTTTTCAAGGTCATTTATTTGATTGTAATGGAAAGAATGAGATTTGGAATCTGAAGGTTCAGCCCCTGGGAGATACACAACCTTGAACCAGTAACAATAGGCCTAGTTCACAATTACCTCCCTGAGTTGTCAGAAAGATGAGAAATTCTTATACATATGCAAAACTGGAACATAATAACAAGTCAAAAAATGATAGCTATTATTGCCATTTTATAAAACATTTAACTTGTCTATTTCTTTAATTGGGTGCCGTGAGGTTATTTGGCTATAAATGACAACTAACCCTCACCAGGCTTCCCTAGAGGCTCAGTGGTAAAGAATTCGCTGGCCAATGCAGGAGACACAGGTTCAATCCTTGGTCCTGTAAGATCCCCTGGAGAAGGAAACCTGCTCCAGTACTCTTGCCTGAGAAATCCCACGGACGGAGGAGCCTGGCGGGCTGCAATCCATGGGGTCGCAAAAGAGTCAGACACGACTTAGCAACTGAACAACAGGAAAAGCCCTTAGTCGGTGATACTTGCTCTTGAAGTTATTTTTTCAAGAATAAGGATGGGCTGGACTGAATTGGTCACACGCTCCATTTTCTTCACGACCATTGACCAGCATTGTGAGAATGGAGATTTAGATTATTTGTGGCAAAAATCAGGGCCAAACTAGCAAATACTGTAGGGTCTTATCCAACTTGACATAAAAATTACTTGCAGAGCTGTTTTCTGTTTGTTTGGTTTGGTTTGTTTTTTTTTAATAACTCATACTCAGAGAGTCTGTGATTTTGGCCTCTGGCAAGTCTCAGTCACCTACATTTTTAAAGGCTCCTGAGTGATTCTAGTTGCTTAGTCAGCTTTCCCAAATTAAGTAACTCAAATTAGGTAACCCCATTCCCAGATGCCAGGTTTTCATCCCATCCTCCGCTTAGAGTTTTTGCACATTCTTCCCTTTAGATGAACTGGTTATCTACTCGGACTAGCATGCTCCTGATGCCAGAGTTAAACTGTTGTCCTTCCCAGCTGATAATTTGCAAAGTAAGTGGTTCCACCTGGAAGAGAGTGTTTTTCTCAAAGGAAAGATTTTGCATCAAGCGTTCAGCCACTTCCTCCTCCAGGAAGCCATCCCTGATAGCCAGGGCTCAGCTCAGGGCCCTTCTTGCCTTCTTTGGAAAATGTCCAGTGCACATTTCTGGTTTAGCACTTGTCACAGTTCTATTAAAATCAGCCGCTTACAGAGCTGACTTTTTAGTGTCAGGGACCGTGATGTTTTCATCTCTGTGCCTCCAGTACTAACCAGGGCCTGAGACACACAAGGTTCCCAGTTTGTGCCCTTTATTGAGGCTCTGCTGTGTGCTACGGGCACGTTTCCATCCTTACATGAACGGCTTCCATAGTGAAGCCAAATCCAGGCCTCTGACGTGATTTGCATCATGCCCCTCTTTCTGAGTTCTCTCATTTGTAATCCTAATTATCTTTCAAACCGGAAATCTGGGCTTCATCCGGGACTTGTCTTTCTCCCTCCAGCTCATATCCAATTACTCATTCATGCCCTGCTCATTTTCCCTCTTGAAATCTCTCTACCTGTCCCCTTTTATCCTGACCTCATGGCCACTGTCTTAGTTTCCTGAAATAGTTCCCTTTCCTGAGAGCTAAAAACTCTTCAATGAAATGTCCTTCTCTGCAGGATGGAGAAACAAACTGTTCTATGTGCGTACAATGGAACACTACCCAGTGATAAACAGGAAAAAGTACTGACATGTAGGGCAACTTGGAGGAATCTCAAAGACATTTGGGCTGAATAAAAGAAGCCAGTCTTGCAAATTTATATACTGTAAGATTCCATGTATAGGGCATTCTCAAAGAGACAAAACTATAGTGATGGAGAACAGACCCATCTCTGTTGCCACCAGCACATAGCTGCTGGCAGTTGGGGTGGGGAATGGCTGTGACTACAAAAGGGGTAACAAAGGGATTTCGAGGTGCGTGTAATAGAACTGTTTTGTAGCTTGACTGCAGTGATGATTACATGAAACTCTATGTGTGTCAAAATCCATAACACCATATATCCCCCAAAAGATCCGTTTTGGATATGATAATTTTAAAAAATAAAAATAAACAATTATAATAAAAATCCAACTTGATTTTTCCAAGAATTTATTTAGTTATTTGGCTGTGCCAGGTCTTAGCTGTGGCAGGCAGGATCTTCAATCTTTGTTGCGGCATGTGGGATCTGGTTCTCTGACCAGGGATCAAACCCTGGCCCTTTGAATTGGGAGCACAGAGTCTTAGCCATTGGACTACCAGGGAAGTCCCTGAAAATCCTATTTGTTACTCAATTAACGAATGGAATACATGCGTTAGAAATTCTTATAAGTACAAAAAATACAAAACAGAAACTTTTCAGTAACTCCCTAAAGACCATCTGAAAATATCCTAACCTTTATAAGATCCTTTGGGTAGGACCCCAGCTTGCCTCTGGGGCCACCCCTCTAACACCATATTCAGCCCTCACCCTAAACACTCCCAGAACAAGCCCTGTGTGCTCCAGTCCTGCCAGTCTACCCGATGCTCCGAGATGCACCAAGCGCTCTCTCACTCACTCGTAACTTTGTCCACACTCCTCCCCCCGTGGATGCCCTCCCTCGTGTCCGTGCGGCTGTCACTGACTTATCCCTCACCCTATCACCATTCTGGATTCAGCCTGCAACCTGCCCAGGCCCACTTGCCCTGACCCACCCTCCTCCACCCTTCCTCAGAAATCAAGGGTACCCCAGGCCTGACTCCAGCTATTTGTATTGTAATCTTCTGCTCTTTCTGCCTACTCCCCACGGATGGTAAACTTCCAGGGGCAGAAGCTGTGGCTTATCATGATACTTCCAGTGTTTCACCCCGGGCCTGGGAGGAGTAAACTGTTACAGCTTGAGGAATGAATGAATAAATGATCTATCCTCATCAGTTCAGTTCAATTGCTCAGTTGTGTCCGACTCTTTGCAACCCTGGACTACAGCACGCCAGGCCTCCCTGTCCATCACCAGCTCCCAGCGTTTACTCAAACTCATGTCCATTGAGTCAGTGAAATCATCCAACCATCTCATCCTCTGTCGTCTCCTTCACCTCCTGCCTTCAATCTTTCCCAGCATCAGGGTCTTTTCAAATGACTTTCAATGACCTTCAAATGACCATCCACTTCACATCAGGTGGTCAAAGTATTGGAGTTTCAGCTTCAACATCAGTCCTTCCAATGAACATTCAGGACTGATTTCCTTTAGGATGGACTGGTTGGATCTCCTTACAGTCCAAGGGACTCTCAAGAGTCTTCTGCAACAGCACAGTTCAAAAGCATCAATTCTTCAGTGCTCAGCTTTCTTTATAGTCCAACTCTCACATCCATACATGACCAATGGAAAAACCATAGCCTTGACTAGATGGGTCTTTGTTGGCAAAATAATGTCTCTGCTTTTTAATATGCTGTCTAGGTTGGTCATAGCTTTTCTTCCAAGGAGCAAGTGTCTTTTAATTTCATGGCTGCAGTCACCATCTGCAGTGATTTTGGAGCCCCCCAAAATAAAGTCTGCCACTGTTTCCACTGTTTCTCCATCTATTTGCCATGAAGTGACAGGACTGGATGCCATGATCTTCGTTTTCTGAATGTTGAGCTTTAAGCCAACTTTTTCACTCTCCTCTTTCACTTTCATCAAGAGGCTCTTTAGTTCTTTATTCTCTGCCATAAGGGTGGTGTCTTCTGCATATCTGAGATTATTGATATTTCTCCTGGCAATCTTGATTCCAGCTTGTGTTTCATCCAGCCCAGCGTTTCTCATGATGTACTCTGCATATAAGTTAAATAAGCAGGGTGACAATATACAGCCTTGACGTACTCCTTTTCCTATTTGGAACCCTCATGGATATGAGCAAACACATTTTCAGGAAATTTGAAAATGGTGTTTTAAAGTATTCCATGGCCAGTCCGTCTATAGGATTCCAAATACAATGGCTACCAATTCTAGGTAATTCCAAAAATTTAGGCAGAATTCCATCTAATTCTGAGTCCAGAGAAGGATCACGGTGGGAAGGAGGCATCGAGACTGACTAATCACATGCTGTGAGTCAGGCACTCGGCATGTATACTAGTCTCTCCATTCATTCTCACAGTGACCCCAGAAGCAGGTATTAACAGCTCCGGCGTGCAAATGTGGAACCAAGTTTCCTGCTGACTTACCCAGCCTTCCAGAGTCAGTAAGTGCTGTAGCTGGTGTTGCAATAATAACAGTAGCTAATGTTTATCTACTGGCCTTAAAAACCATGCACACTTTATCTTATAGAATCCTTTGAACAATCTTGTGTGAATTGGGTTTTATATCCCAGCTTCACGCGTGAGAACACAGAAAATGAAGACTCAGAGACAAGAAGCAGTTCCTCTGAGAGCACACGGTGATAGCATTGGGCCTGACAGCGAAGCCTGTGCTCTGGGCCCCCGTGTGACAGTGTTAGGGGAGACACTGACTGAAGCTGCCCACCCTGGCCAGCCACCGCAGCAATTGTTTGCATGAGTTATTTTAGGACAAGAGGTCCTGGTAAGGAACACGGACCTGACAAGCTAACACCAATTGAAAGAATTTGGAAACGGTCAAAATGAGCCACCAGTCCATATGTCCCATCAACCTCCCTGAATCTTTGTTTCTAGAATCTATATTGGCTAAGCAATGAGCACACCACTAGGAAGGAGTGTGAGTCAGAATTGGCCAGAGACAACCCAGAAACTAACCTGATCACCATAAAACCCAACACTGTGAGCCACGTGACCGAGCAGTTCTCCTGGGTTTCCTTACCTTACTTCTCTCTGCTGGGACACATCTTCCCAATAAAGTCTGCTGCTTTGGCAGCACGTGTTTCTCCTTAGACAATTCATTTCCAAGTGTTAGACAAGAGCCATTGTATGTACCTGCCACCCTGTTAAGACTCAGCTGCCTTTTCTCACACTGCTGTTCTTCTCTCTGCCCTCTGACTAATGAGACACACCCAACTGAACAGGAAAATCCCAGAAAAATCTCATGAATTCACATCACTGTTTTTACTGATGAAGAAAGAACCCTTTCCACAAATGGGATCACAAGCAATGTTGCTGGCATGCTCAGTCGCTCAGTCATGTCTGACTCTTTTCGACCCCATGGACTGTAGCCCAGCAAGATCCTATGTCCATGGAATTTTTCAGGCAAGAATATTGGAGTGGGTTGCCATTTCCTCCTCCAGGGGATCTTCCCAACCCAAGGGATCAAACCCACATCTCCCGAGTCTCCTGCATTGGCAGGTGGATTTTTTTTACCACTGAGTCACTAGTTAATTTACCTATGGGGACACATTCCTGTTGGTTTCTGAACATTTTAATTTAGAAATGACACTAATTTAAAGAGAGTGTTTATAGTCATTGAAACCACAGAGCGAGGCCTTGTACATGTTGGTAGATGTGAGTCCCAGTTATTCTACACATTTGGGGGAAAAAAGCTTTACCCAGTTTGAATTCAAGAGGCAAAAAAAAAAAAAAACCAAAAAACCACACCTCATAGCTACTTAGGGTAATCAGTAAGAAAAGGAGTTCAGACTTTCTAAAACAAAGAAATCCAGTTTTGACCTCCTTTTACCCTCTGCTAGTCATCTTATTAATGGCAGTGCTTTGCCAGCTCCCAGCAAGCTTTTGCTTATATAAATTAGCCATATTTTATTATGTCCAAAACACATGCTAATAAAGACTGCAGAGCAAAAGGTAAAAATCAAGAGATAAAAGGGGAAGGGACAGTCACGTGTTATAGGCAGACACGTCTTTTAATGTCTACTCCAGATTGGGTTGGGAAAAACCATGACTAAGAATAGCTACACAGCAGGGCTTGGTCAGAAGAGCCTGAAGGCGTTGGAAGATGAGGAGGTTGCCTTCTGTTTTAAGTTGCTCTCTGGTGGCTGACACTTAACTGTAATTGAGACTGAGTTCAGGTTTATTTTTTGCTCGTTCCCTGCATCTTGCCCTTGTTCTTGATGAGCTTTGTCCCCGCCCGGTGCCCACCTCACCCTCCTCTCCCAAGGAGCCCGGCTACCCTGCAATCTGTTTACGTTCCAGCAGGACATCTGCTCAACGCCTCTCTGTCACTGGCAAATCAGCTTGCAGGCCACAAGTAGGTTTCTGGAGGATCAGGTGAGGATGACTTAGCACAGCTGGGGGAATGTTCATCAGGTAAGGCGCCTCTTGTTTTCGTGTGAAGCTTTACAGCAAAATGTCCTTCCCTTTCTCATTGGAAATCAGCTGCAAACACAAGTCCTTTAAGAATATTAGTATTGACTTCATCAAGATTCCATTCTGGATCTTTCTGCTGTTATTAAATCAAATCCCCAAAGTGTTGCTTACTCACAGTCCCAGTTTTATATAAGTTCCTAAGAAGCGACTTTCAATGAAGCACAAATGAATGGAGACTCTAGAATCAAAATGCTTTTCCAGAACTTAACTAAAGAGATGCCATGTGAACATTAGCTTTTTTGTGTTGGTTCAGCTTAATGTGTCCCCAGCAAAACATCCTTATAGTTTCTGCAATTAACTTTTCTCCCTTTTGAGGCTATATACGCTCCTCTTGAAGAAATTATTAACAATTTATTTCTGCTTTCAAAATTCTTTCAGGAAGCTCTGGAATGGCACGAACTGACCATCCCACTCTCCGTGTGGCAGTTCTTCTAATGTGTGGGTGGGGCTGACTTCACCCCAGGAAAAAGTAATCCTGCAGCCCTGGTAGCCTGGTCAAGACTCAGTTGACTGTAAAAGAGTTTTCAGACTGGCCCCCAGGACCCAAGGAGTGGCTGCTCAACTGCTTCTCAGGAGGAAAGGGAGGCAGGAACCAGACCAGTTCAAGAATGAAGTTCCCCCGGGTCTCTGTCTCTCTTCTAGGCTGATCCGGGGTCTCTGTGTCTCTCTGTTGTGTCTACTTCATTATTTTCTTGATGCAAAGGTGGTGATTTCATTGCTGCCAAAATTACTGTGGAATAAGGTAAAATTCCAGGCACAAATGCTGTCATCTTAGGCCAAGACTTGGTGCCTCCTGAACTTGGCTGTGTTCTCTGAAATAACCAGAGTGCAGTGGCAGGAAGAGCTTTTCAGAGAGAATAAATGCACGTGCAGAAGTATGAAGGTAAGAAAGACAAGAGCGAATTCCAGGGTTGGTATGTTAAGGTTAGAATCTGGCCTGATGGGTGGGGTCCAGTGTGAAGGCAGAGAAGAGAAGGGAAAAGAAGTCAGGGCAGACCTGGAAAGGCCTGTGTGCCTGGCTATGAGTTGGGGGTTCACGCTGCCAATAGTGGGTGGGAGAAGGGGAAGGGTCCATGGCAAACTGTTGAGGAAGAAATGTCATGACCTGATTTGCATCCTAGGAAGATTTTCTAGAAAAATTCAAGGCCTCCAAGGCTGAGAGACAGTCAAGAACTATAAATCTCCTCCCCCAAGCTCACATCAGATTGTATGTGACAGTGAAAGCAGCCTCCCCAGAGCTCTAAATAGGCACAGACGCTACCATGGAACGATACAATCAGTGTTGTAATAATCTATTAGGGAAAAGAATCTGAAAATACATGTAAATATACATATATATATATATATATATATATAGGACTTCCCTGGGGAACTATACTCTCAGTGTTTTGTAATAATCTATAAGGGAAAAGAATCTGAAAATACATATATATATACATATACATATATACATACATATACATATACATATACATATACATATATAGGGCTTCCCTGGTGGCTTAGTAGTAGAGAATCCACCTGCCAGTGCAGCAGACGTGGGTTCAATCCCGCAATCGAAAAGATCCCCTGGAGAAGGAAATAGCAACCCACTCCAGTATTCTTGCCTGGAGAATCCCAGGCACAGAGGACAGTCCACAGGGTCGCAAAGAGTTGGACACGACTGAAGCAACTAACATGCATGCATATACATTCTTTTTCAAACTCTTATCCATTATGGCTTAGCCTAGGATATTGAATATAGTTCCCTCTGCTGTAGAGTAGGACCTTGTTATTTATCCATCCTATGTATAATAGTTCACACAGACTGAGGTATTTGAGGTGCCTTCTGGAGGTAGACTTCTGGTTAGGGTCTTTTTTTTCCCACTTTAAAAATTTGTGTATTTAAAACTTGTGTATTTAAAACATACAAATACCATTGACCATTTTAACCATTTAAAAACCATTCATAACCGTTCAGTGGCATTGAGTCCTTCATAATGTTGTTCAACGATCACCACTATCCATTTTCAGAATTTTTTCACCATCCCAAACTGAAACTCTGTGCTCACTAAGCAAGACCTCCACTCCCCTCCACCCCTCACCCTGTATCATTCTAATGTCAAACATCCACTAACTGATTCACTTTGCTGTACAGCAGAAACGAACACAACATTGTAAAGCAGCTCTATGCCAATAAAAATTAATTTAAAAAGAATAAAAAGATAAACATCCACTAACCATGTCTAGAATGTAGATTAATGTTAATTTTCACAAAACATGCAAATATCCAACTGTGCGTGGCTCTGCTGAAAATGGACATTAGGGCAATTGAACAGGATTGAATTGAAAGAACCTAAATGATAAGGGCATAAGCGATAAGCAGTGAAATACTGGAGGTGAACAAGTATCAAACTTTCCCAGGAGGCAGACGTCATCAAGTTTGGTTATTGGATGAGGGGATGGGAAGACAGTGGGATTTTGCTTGACTCACAGCTTTCTGGCTTGATTAACTAGTAAGCTATGAAATACAAGAAAAAGACTAACTTTTCAGGAAAGACAAGTGAGATCATTTTGAGTACAGGCATACCTTGTTTCACTGCCCTTCAGGGAGATTTCATTTTGTACAGAAGGAAGGTCTGTGGCACCCCTGTGTCCAGCAAGTCTGCTGGCACCATTTTCCCAACAGCTTGTGCTTGCTTCTGTGTCTCTGTATCACATTGTGATAATTCTCATAATATTTCAGCTTTCTTTATTGTTATGTTTGTTACCATGATCTGTGAACAGTGATCTTAGATGTTATTATTGCAAAAAAGATCATGCTGAAGGCTCAGGTGATGGCCAGTAGTTTCAGCAATAAGGTACTTTATTTTTATTTATTTTTTTATCTTTGGCTGCACTGGGTCTTTGTTGCAGCGCCAGGGCTTCCTCTAGTTGTGGCAAATGGGGGCTACTCTTAGTTGTGTTTGCGTGGGCTCCTCATCGCTGTGATTTCTCTTGCTGTGGGCCACAGGCTCTAGGTGTGTGGGCTTCAGTAGTTGTGGTGCCTGGGCTTAGTTGCTCTGTGGCAAGCGGGATCTTCCCGGAGTAGGGTTCAAACCCATGTCCCCTGCATTGGCAGACAGATTCTTAACCACTGGACCACCAGGGAAGTCTAATAAGGTTTTTTTTTTGTTTTTTTTTTTTTTTTTCAAAAATCTTTATTGAGTTTGCAACAATATTGTTTCTATTATATGCTTTGGTTTTTTTGGCCACGAGGCATGTGGGATCTTAGTTCCCCGACCAGGAATCGAACCACCTGCATTGGAAGGTGAAGTCTTCACACGTGGACCACCAAGGAAGTCCCCCAATAAGATATTTTAAAGTATGTACATGTCATTTTTAAAAAGACATAATGCTATCACACACTTCATAAACAGTGTAGCATAAACATAACTTTTATAGGCACTGGAAAGCCAAAAGATGCATGCGATTCATTTTATGGTGATATTCCTTTTATTGCAGTGATCTGGAATTGAGCCCGGGATATCTCCATGGTCTGCCTGTACTTGTTGATGTACCAAATGGCAGTCGGATCATCTGTCCTGGATCACAGAAAGGGCCTGGGCTTAGGGCCTCATTCTGACGTGAAGAGGCTACTAAAGGCGTAGGTGGATTGAGCCACTCAGGATACAGTGGTGTGCGAGACGAGATCAGGAAAACCCAGAAGAGGCCCAGGGCGGGCCTGGAGGAGCAGCTGCATAGAAGGACGGCGGTCCAAAGTATCTCTGCAGGAGACCAACATGCAGTGGCCTGAGAAAAAATGCCGGGAGGCCACAGAAGAAATTTCCCAAGGGGTGGGGGGAGGTGCGGTCCACAGTGTCAAATTGTACTATGGGAACAAAGATAGGGGCTGAGGCCTGGTCTCTGCGGCAGGCAACCGGGACAAGCAGAGAGCAGCCCGCTGCCGTGGTGGGGATAGACGCCAGATGGCAGAGAGTTGAGGAATGAGAGTTTGGTGATGATGAATGTGCTATAGACACTGTTCTTCCAAGAAAGTGGATTGTGCAAGAAAGGCCGCGTCTCAGGGCATTGAGCAAAGCTTAGAGGTTGTTTTAAGTGTCGAGTAGATTTAAACATTTGTACAAAAGAAAAAGTCAACAGAGGGAAGAGAATTCAGATATGCTGGGGCGGGGGAGGGGTACTGTGTGTGGAACCCGCGGAGTGGGTTGTAGGGAAAGTGAAGTCGCTCAGTCGCGTCTGACTCTTTGCGACCCCACGGACTGTAGCCCACCAGGCTCCTCTGTCCATGGGATTCTCCAGGCAAGAATACTGGAGTGGGTTGCCATTCCCTTCGCCAGGGGATCTTCCCAACCTAGGAATCGAACCCGGGTCTCCTGCATTGCAGGCAGATTCTTTACCATCTGAGCCACCTAGTGTTCAAATAGGAGGCTCTGTCACCTCCATCTGCTAGGATACCGGGAGGAGGTGCCCAAACAGCTTAGTTGGAGAATTAATGGAATCTCCATGACGAGGAAGGATAGGAGATGCTGTTTTGGGGAAGGGAAAAATAGGAAAACTCTGATTCTTTTGCAATACATTAACAGTCTCCACCTGGGGGAATAGTGTTGGACACACACAAAGACACGTACCTCCTTTGGTGGGTGGGCACCAAGGTGGTCCATAGGCAGTTCATGGGGGCAGCAGGGACCACGGCCTCCTCATCACAGCTATCTACTGTAGGGGATGCAACAGGAGGCAAAAGCACAAGGTCCAATGTTTACAAATGAAAATAACAGTTTCACGTCAGAGACTTACTATTTAATTTTGCTGTGAGAATCAAAAAGTGGGTCATCTATTATTAAAGATCACAATGCCCAGTAAGGTCATATCCTAGAATCATGGTCTTTGTTAAATTAGAACTGAATATGATTGAAATCTCCCATTTAGGGAATTTCCTGGTGGTCCTGTGGTTAGGACTCTGTACTTCATGGCAGGGGGCAGGGGTTCGATCCCTGGTCAGGGAACTAAGATCCCACAAGCCACTCGGGAAAGAGAAAAAAGAAATCTCATATTTAAAAACCAGAGATGTTATTGGGGCGGGGGTGGTGGGAGCCAGAGATGTTGAAAATCACTCCTTTCAATGAAAAGAAAGGAGCCTACACATTTCCACCTAGACCTGAGAGACCTACTTGAATCATCTTCAAGTCAACTTATTGTGTGTTTTACAAATATTGATTTTACTTGCTGCACATATAATGCTTTGCAGTTCTATCCATGTGGAATAAATGAGCGGCTTCTGCTTGGCCTTCTTGACAATATCACCCCTTTCACAGCAGACTCCTTACCTTTGCTGGTGGCTATTCCATACACCTCAACACTTCCAGATCTAAAGCTAGTCCACATTAGAACTGGGTCCTAAAGTGCTGTGCTTAGTCACTCAGTCATGTCTGACTCTTTGTGATCCCATGGACTGTAGCCCACCAGGCTCCTCTGTCCATGGGGATTCTCCAGGCAAGAATACTGGCGTGGGTTGTCATGCCCTCCTCCAGGGAATCTCTCTGACCCAGGGATCGAACCCAGGTCTCCTTCATTGTAAGCAGATTCTTTACCATCTGAGACACCAGGGAAGCCCTTAAATATTTGGTTTCTCTTTTTCTGTCTGACGCCTCGCAACCCCATGGACTGTAGCCCGCCTACAAGACTCCTCAGTCCTTGGTATTCTCCAAGCAAGAGTACTGGAGTGAAAGTAAATTGGGTATTTACTTGCTTACTTTAATTTTTAAACTAAGTTGTAGTTATTTGCAACATTATATTAGTTTCAGGTGTACGACGTAGTGATATGAAATTTTTTAGAGATTATATTCAATTTAAAGTCATTATAATTAAGACGTTGGGATTGGGGGCTTCCCTGGTGACTCAGTAGTAAAGAATGCACCTGCCAATGCATTGGCATGGTGGATCCCTGACATGGGTTGGATCCCTGATCTGGCAAGATCCACAGGTCTCCCATGCACTGCAACTATTGAACTTGTGCTCTAGAGTGTAAGAGCCATAACTACTGAGCCCAGGTACCGCAACCACTGAAGCCCGAGAGCCTGTGCTCCACAAGAGAGCAGTCCCTCTTGCCACAACTGGAGAAAGCCCTCACAGCAACAAAGACCCAGCACAGCCAAAAATAAATAAATAAATACAATTTTTTTTTTTAAGAGGTTGGGATTAACGTATATACACACTACTATGTATAAAATAGATAAGCCACAAGGACCTACTTTGTAGCACAAGGAACTATACTCAATATTTTGTAATAACCTATAAGGAAAAAAAATAGATATATATGTATGTATAACTGAATCACTTTGCTGTATACCTGAAACTAACACAGCATTGTCAATCAACTATGCTTTAATAAAAAAATTAATTAAAAACTATTATAAAATATTGGCTATGTTTCTTGTGAGTACACTGAATCTTTGTAGTTATTTGTTTTATATGTACTAGTTTGTACCTCTTAATCCTCTATCCCTATCTTGCCTCCATGGTATTTAAATGTACATTATATTTGCACTCCCCTATGAAGTGTGAAAATAGGTATTGTTTTAGTGTCATCTTATAAAATTCTGGAGCCTCTCAAACAGCCCCTGGGTATAAGAAAAAGGCCATTATACCTACAGTACTATTTAAATTGGTTTGAATTGAGCACTTTTTTTAAATTTGCACATGGAATGATCACAGCTGATCCTGCCTCGGTGGGCACTGCACAGGTCCGCAGCCACGTCTTTGTTGGGAAATTGTTCTGGGACTCTGTCTGCCATTTGATAAGCTCATTTCCTGGTTGTACATCTGCCTCTGAGAGTTCAAGCTAGATCTTATTCAGAAACTAAATGATGTGGCCGCCTTGCAGAGTGTGGCCGTCACCAAACTGTGACATGAGAAACATTGAGGCCTCAACTCAGGTAGGTCAAGTGATCACTAGGAATATACATTTGTTAAAAATCCTAAGTATCCACCATCTTCTCGTATAAATATCTAAAAATTCTTGGGCTTGCCAATTCGAATTTAGTTTATTTGGGACTTCCCTAGCAGTCCAGTAGTTAAGACTCTGTGCTTCCACTGCAGGTGGTGAGGGTTCGATCCCTGGTTGGGGAACTAAGATCCTGCATGCCACACTGTGCCACCAAAAGAAAAAAGAAAAATGTAATTTGTCCTTTATACACATAGTATTTTTTAACACCTTAAAGCAAGACGTTCATTATTTCCTACCGTTTCTGAGGATCAGGAATCTGGAAATGGCTTAGCTGTGTGGTTCTGGCTCAGAGTCTCTAGTGAGGTCGCATTGAGGCTGTTGGTCAGGGTTGTCTTCATCCCTAAGATCATAGGAAGCTGAAGAATCCACCTCCAGCTCCCTCTCTTGATTCTCTCTTGAAGATGCTAACTTTTAGCATCTTCAGTTCTTAGCCAGCTTCTGGCACAAGACTTCAGTCCCTCATTTCATGGACCCTCCATTGGGCTGCTCACAAGACGGTGGTCTTCTTTCCTCAAACTGAGACCTGAGAAAAACTGAGTGAACAAGAGGGTGGGAGCCAGTAGACATCCACGATGGAAGCCATATCCTAAATCTCAGAAGCGACACCTTCACTTCTGTCATATGCTACCAGGCATGCAGTCCAGTCCTGGTAAAATTGCAAACAGCATTTTGCCTTGTAGTACTAGTGCTCCAAGGTGGTAGTTAATAGAAAGAATATATTATAGATAAGAATATTTAAATAAATAATGTACATGTATATTGAAACTGAATGCTTTTTAAAAATTTAATTGATAGAGTATAATCAAAAAGCCTGGTGGGGGGGGAAGGCTGGAGATCACTGTCCCAGAAAAGAAGAAATCCTGCTTTGGAAATATTTCCCAGGTACCATTGTTATTAGTCTATTATATGTATCCCCATAATTACTCTTCATGACCCTATAAGGCAGGAATTAGTATTATTCACACTGTAAAGCTGAGCAAAGCAAAGCAGAGAGGTCAAATAACTTTTCTAATATCACCCTGTTACCAAGTGTTGAACAAGACGCAAATCCAAGTAAACTAAGTTAAGAAAATTCTCCTGCTCTCCATTCCTCTCAATCTCCTCTAACAACTCAGCTTACTCTCCCATTAACTATTCTCTTAGACTTTCTTGGATGATGATAAATCATGGGGAAACAAAAAGGTATAAAATGTGGTCTCATTTTTGGGGAGCTTGTGTGATGTGTGAATGAATTAATAACCAGCCGTTAATGCCAGTTGTGAATTTCTAGTTATAAAGCACAAGTCACATTCTATGGACTTAACTGAAGAAAACTGATTTTCCTTACCTTTGTCAAAGAGGTTTCCAGTCTTTTTGATTGTATGTGTGCTTGTGTGCTTAATCACTTCAGTCGTGTCTGACTCTTTGTGACCCTAAGGACTGTAACCTGTTAGGCTCCTCTGTCCATGGGATTCTCCCGGCAAGAATACTGGAATGGGTTACCATGCCCTCCTCCAGGGGATCTTCCCGACCCAGGAATCGAACCCACGTCTCTTTTGTCTTCTGCATTGCAGGCAGATTCTTTTAACTGTTGAGCCACCAGGGAAGCCCTCTTGATTGTGTACTCCATCAATTTTTAAAACTTGCACATTCAGATTCAACGTATTATACCTATTTATGAAGAAGTGAAGTGAAGTTGCTCAGTCGTGTCTGACTCTTTTTGACCCCATGGACTGTAGCCTACCAGGCTCCATCCATGAGATTTTCCAGGCAAGAATACTGGAGTGGGTTGCCGTTTCCTTCTCCAGAGGATCTTCCCGACCCAGGGATCAAACCTGGGTCTCCTGCATTGCAGGCAGATGCTTTTACCATCTGAGTCACCAGAGATGCCCTAGACTAATTCATAAATATTACACTTACATTGCTATAGGACTTATATTTATATATTATATATTATAATATATACACACATATATATAATAAATATATTATATAGGACTATATCATATTGTGTACTCAAATTAGTAATTTAGATAGGTATTATATCTGTATATATACAGATATATATATATTTACTGTATATATATATTATATAATAAATATATTATATAGGACTATATCATATTGTGTACTCAAATTAGTAATTTAGATAGGGTGAGATTAAATACATGTAAATAGAGGTCTGTCTGTTTTCTTCCTGCACTTCATGAGTCCTGAGAACCCGCCTGTTAAGGGCAGGCCTCAGAGATGCACCTTTGTGTCACTCTGAACAGTTGATTATAGAAGATTCTTGAAGAATCTCAGTCACAGAGTTTGTAACAGGAGGGAAAGGGGCAGGGCACAACTTTTGAAAGAAAGACAGAGCCCAAGGACACAACATAATCAAATGGGACTAAGTTGGGAGACAAAACTAGACCTTGATCCTCAATCAGCAAGTGAAATGACCCACCCAGAGGTGCCAGGACAGCTCAAAGGCACTGTTAAAAGACAAAGGTGTGGGCAGTGGCCAAAGCCTGGAAATCCCCGCCCCTTCCCCAAAATAGTTGCAATAATCCTCCCACTCATTCAGTTCAGTTCAGTTGCTCAGTAGTGTCTGACTCTTTGTGACTCCATGAACTGCAGCTTGCCAGTCCCACTCATTGGCATATGAAATTACCCAGCTTATAAAAACTAACCACGCCAAATTTCAGGGCACACTCACCCTCTTCGATGGCCCACACTCTGTCTGTGGAGTGTGCTTCTCTTTGAATCTGAATAAATCCACTTCTTACCTATCACTTTGTCTCTCACTGAGTTCTTTCTTGGATGAGACATCAAGAACCTGAACTTCACTAGGTCCTGAAACCAGGTACTATGGGTTTTGGCTGGGTCTGAGTCCCAGCCATGTGGGTTCAAGTCCCAAAATGAGGTAAACAGTTTCAAGTTTGTGGGAAATTATGACTCTAAGGTTCACCTGGAAGAGAGAATCTGAAATGAAGCTGCTCTAATGATCATATCCTTTTGATTACTTTCCAAGTAGTTCTCATTCTCTTGGTCTTAAGGGGAGTTTCAGTTTGTTAATTACTATTGTTTCTGTCAATGCTTCCTCTGGGAAAAAAGTCCTCCATGTGGAATCCTGTAATACAATTGATCTCATTCTTGTTCGTCTGTTATTGCTCCACAGACAAAATTGCCACCTACAATTGGTCAAGACAGCTTTTTTTGACCCTATAATGGTTGGTGAAATAAGTCACTTTCATTTTTTATTTTTCAAATGTCTGCTTATTTATGTATTTATTTGGTTGTGCCAGGTGTTAGTTGCAGCATGCTAGATTTTTAGCTGTGGCGTGCGGAATCTAGTTCCCTGAGCAGGGATCGAACCTGGACCCCCTGCATGGGGAGCCCAGAGTTTTAGCCACTGGACCACTAGGAAAATCCATAAATCACTTGAAACAAAAAACAAAAAACCAGGGAAAAAGCCAGATGTGCCAGTTTATGTGTCAGGTTTATCAAAAGTGTAATTTCATTATCCTTGGGCCCTGCCCAGGTCAGCCCCTTCTCCTCTCTAAGCTCCCCACTTCACCCCCTCCAAAGAGATCCATCATTGTGCTTGCTTCTCCGAGAGTCTAGGGGTTCCAGGACACTTGGCTTAGGCTGCTGGAGGCGCCAGGAAGAGTGAGGAATCCTAGGTAAGTCTCCCCCCAGTGAAGTCCCTCCCTTGTCCTTGGATTCCCTCGGCTGGCAGAGGAATTCTGGAGAACACCAGAGAGGGGAGCTCAGGGGGTGGGGCCGGATGGGGACAGATAAGGGACTTCAAATCAGAACAGCCGTTTCTACAGTGAATTATGAACCAGACCAAAGAAAGTTATAAAGAGGGAGTGACAGGACACAAACTGGAGCTGCAGTTTAGAAAGAACTCAGAACTCAGGGCCAAGGCCAAACGTTTTTATCAGCTCCACCCACTTTCGCTTCCACTGTGGCTTGGGTGGGAGGGAAGAGACTCCCATTTAGCTATCTGCTTGGCTTTGACTTTTATCTGATAATGCAGTTAAAAGGAGTTGCTTTTGCAACTTACGCTGAGAAAAATCAGTAATGGATTATCTAATAAAAGCAATCATTCTTCAACTCAGTGGCTAATTTGTTCAGACCAAACCCATCTCCCGGAAATCAAAGAAGCCTGGGAGTCAAGGGCCAACTGGAAATTAGCTCCTTGAGCCATTTCTTTTCAGGAATAGGGCAAGTTCAGTGTCTTCCTTCCCACACTGGCAAAGGAGCTATTCAAACTGTTCAAATCTTTAAAAATCCTCTTACCTCTTCTCCCGGCCACCAAAGTTAGGCATACCATTATTATGAAAAGCGGTTAAGATGGGATTTTTCTTTGCAAATCTCCAAAGTGTCCAGAAACCATTTCGCTTGAATACAATGAAATGTGGGAAATAAAAAGTCTCAATTGGACATTTCTGGGGTAAGTCTAGCTCCACTGCAAGAGTCTGAGTCTTTCTCTGCTAAAGAAATCAGCTTCAAATATTTGTGGCTGTCATGTGTTGGCTGAGAGCTTTACCATTACTGGTGCTTTTAAAAGATATGATTCTAAAGGGTTATTAATTTCTTAATCTTAGGGAGTGCTTTGTTGCATTGCCTTGCATGTTGCAAATGTTTATACAAAAGCAAATATATAATGTATAATAGCATTTTTAAAATACTGGCCAAAGAAGGGTGTGGATTTTTCTAAATCCAGAAAATATAAACCGTATAAAGTTCAATTTTGTTCGAATTAAATTTACCCTAGGAAATTAGCATTTTAAAACCCAAGAGCCTTTCCTCTTTTTCTTTATCTGACATCCAATATAATATTGCTGGATTCCTATATGTACTTCGCTCACTAAAGCCATGCTAAATGCTGGTGATGAGAGAAGCAGAAAATGGAGGGACCTTTGCAGAAACTATCCTTGAGACTAAGATGTTCCTCTCAGCTCATCTCCCTTGCTTCATTTCTTGTTTGATCTGGTTCCTGTGAGGCCCTTCACAAGCAGGATAATTTGGAAATGATATTGGCCAGGATAATTCTAGGTGGATCTACAACTTCAGTGGCAGATGAAGCTAAGGAGTTAAAAGAACGTATTTACACAGCAGGACACAGTCAGGAAATCTATTGTTTCTGTATTTTATCAAGTCTGATTGTCTGAGTTAACAAGCTTAGAAGAAAAACAAAATACCAACCTAGTCGCTCAGTTGTGCCTAACTCTTTGCAACCCCATGGACTGTAGCTACTGTGTCCATGGAATTCTCCAGGCAAGAATACTGGAGTGGGTTGCCATTTTCTTCTTCAGGGGAACTTCCCGACCTAGGGATCAATCAAATCCAGGTCTCCTGCATTGCAGGCAAATTCTTTACTAACACTGAATTGACATCTAATTTGTCTTAGTTTTCATTTTACAGGGCATTTCAAGGATGCTGGAAAGTTGAGGAAACTGCAAATTAAATTAAAAACAGGTATCTTGGACCTTTATTTTAGCCCTTTCAAGAATATATATTTTATAATTTTTTTAATTAAAAGTTTTAAGTTAATTGTAGACATGCAGCAGTTGCAAGAACTAGTATGGAGAGAGCACATGTACCTTTCACCCAGTTCCCCCCATGGTAACATCTTACAAAACTGTAGTACACAGCACTCAGGATATCAACATTGATACAGTCAAGGTACAGAACATTCCCAACCCACAAGCAGCCCTTTTGTTGCTGTTTTTATGGCCATACCCACTCTGTCCTCCCCCACCTACCCTTTAACCCTTGGCTACCACTAGTCTCTTCTTCACTTCTACAATTTTGCATTTCAAGACTGTCTTACAATGGAGTCAAACAGTACATAACCTTTGGGGATGTAATTTCATTGGGACTGGTGGTTTTCTTTCAGCATAATTCTCCGGAGATTTGTCCAGATTGCTGCATGTCTGGGGAGTTCGTTTCTTTTTACTATTGGGCAGCATTTCATGGTGTAGAGCCGTACCACAGTTGATTTAACCATTGGCTATGTTAAAGGACGTCTGGCTTGTTTTCCTTTGGGGCTTCTGTAAACACTTACGCACAGGTTTTGGTGTTAACCTAAGTCTGTAAAGGTCCAAAGTGCAGTTGCTGGGTCCATGTTTTCCACAGAAGCTGGAACATTTTACATTCTCACCAGCAATGTGTGAGCGCTCTAGCTTTCTGCATCCTCACCAGCATTTGATGTTGTCGCTATTTTTTATTTCAGCTATCCTCACAGTTGAATGATAATATCCATTGCGGTTTTAATTTGCTTTCTCCAAGTTGTACATTTTTTAATGTACTTATTTACCAGGTGTATATCCTTTTAGGTGAAATGTCTCTTCAATTCTTTTGCCCATTTTCTAGCTGGATTTTTTTTTTTTAGTGTTGAGATTTGATAATTCCTCATACAAGTCTTCCGGAGAAGGCAGTGGCACCCCACTCCAGTACTCTTGCCTGGAAAATCCCATGGACAGAGGAGCCTGGTAGGCTGCAGTCCATGGGGTCGCTAAGAGTCAGACATGACTGAGCAACTTCCCTTTCATTCTTCACTTTCATGCATTGGAGAAGGAAATGGCACCCCACTCCAGTGTTCTTGCCTGGAGAATCCGAGGGACGGGGGAGCCTGGTGGGCTGCCGTCTATGGGGTCACACAGAGTCGGACACGACTGAAGCAACTTAGCAGCATACAAGTCTTCCTCAACTCACAATGAAGTTACATCCCAATAAACCCATGGTATGTTGAAAACATCATAAGTCAAAATTCATTTAACACACTTAAACTTTAGAACATAGTTTTATCTTGTTCAGTTGCTAAGTTGTGTCCAATTCATTGAGACCCCATGGACTGTAGCACACCAGGCTCCACTATTTCTGAGAATTTGCTCAAATTCATGTTCTTTGCAACCCACTCCAGTACTCTTGCCTGGAAAATCCCATGGAGAGAGGAGCCTGGTAGCCTTCAGTCCCTGGGGTCACGAAGAGTCGGACACGACTGAGTGATTCACTTTCACTTTTCACTTTCATGCATTGGAGAAGGAAATGGCAACCCACTCCAGTGTTCTTGCCTGGAGAATCCCAGGGACGAGAGAGCCTGGTGGGCTGCCATCTATGGGGTGGCACAGAGTCGGACACGACTGAAGTGACTTAGCAGCAGCAGCAGCAGCACATTCTTTGAGTTGGTGATACTATCTAACCATCTCATCCTCTGCTGCCCGCTTCTCCTTTTACCTTCAATCTTTCTCAGCATCGGGATCTTTTCCAATGAGTCAGTTCTTTGCATCAGGTATCCAAAGTTTTGGAGCTTCAGCTTCAACATCAGTCCTTTCAATGAATATTCAGGGTTGGTTTCCTTTAGGATTGACTGGTTTGATCTTTCTGCAGTCCAAGGGACTCTCAAGAGTCTTCTCCAGCACCACAATTCGAAAGCATAAATTCTTCAGTACTTGGTCTAACTCACCTTAAATGTGCTGGGAACTGTGGCTTCCTGCCACTGCCCAGTATCACAAGAGGCAGGTACTACATATCACTAACTTAGGAAAAGATCAAAATTCGAACTACAATTTCTACTGAATGAGTATCACTTTCATGCCACCATAAAGTCCAAAAATTGTAATTCGAACCATCTTAAGTCAGTGACCTTCATACATGTAAATACTAATTCTGTATTGGATCTGTGATTTGCAAATATTTGCTCCCAAGCTGTAGCTTATCTTTTCAGTCTCTAAAGCTTTTAATTTTAAAGAAGCATAACTTTTCAGTTTTTCCTCTTACAAATGATGCTTTTTGCCTGGGCCTAGATCCCTAGGATTTTCTCCTATGTTTTCTTTTTTTCCCTAAAAGTATTACAGTCTCATGTTTTACATTTAAGTTTCTGATCCCTTTTGAGTTAATCTTTTAAAATAAGATGTGTACTTTAGGTCAAGGTTAGTTTTTAGCCTATGGAGATCCAGTTGTTCTAGAATTGTTTGTTAAAGACTGTTTCCCTCAATTGAATTGCTTTTGAACTTTTGAAAAACTCAGTGGTTCACATTTGTATGGGCTTATTGAAATTTTTATAAAATTATTTTACATTTATTCTAAAAACATTTAGCAAGTCAACTTAAAATAATGCAAAAAAAAAAGTTAGCTGAACTTATCTGCCTTTCTTCAATTTATTCCTAGTTAAGATGCTTATCAGTTCACACTGATTATTTTCATGACTTGAAGGCATGTGGGTTTTGGCTGATCAAATATTTTTCTATAGTGGTTAAATTCTGTATTTAAGAGCAAATATTCAACATTTCATAACCTAATGGTTTTCTGCCTAGGAATATGATAAGTAGTATATAATTGAATATAGATGATTTTATATTTATCTATAACTATATACTGAAATAACCATCTTCTTTGGCATGATTTTTAAAAATACAGTCTCACTATAAGATATTCCCACTGTAAAAAAAAAAAAAAAAGATATTCCCACTGTAAAACAAAATTCATTATGCCATGAAACCCTATATTGGGATCCCTTCCAAGTGGATTGATTTTCTTGGAAGAATTAGATTGAATATATATAATTATAATGGTTCTAAAACATAGACTTTCCCATCTCGTAATATCACTAAAAAAAACTGTGCTGAATGGAAATTGCTTTTTTCCTATAGCCTTGCTTATTACAATTGACTATTAATTCCCATCAGGAAGCCAGGTGGAATCAAGAAAACCAGTTCAATTTCAAAGTCCTAAAGCAGCGGTTCTCAACCTCTGGCTACACATTAGGATAGCCTGGGGAGTTTTTCACGCCCCCCACTCCACCCCCCATCCCCCCCACCAATACCTATGCAGCACCCTGGGCCAATTAAATCAGAATCTATTGGTTAGGTATTAGAATTTGCTTGAAGTCCCAGGTTATTCCAGTATGCAGCCATGTTTGAGAACTACTCGTCAATGGTTAAAGTCTCCTTTTGTTTATTTCTTTATGAAACACTGTATTATTATAATTATCACTCAATACTGTGAATGCAGAATACTGGTTGTCATAATTTACTATGTGAAATTATATCTTTCAGGTTTCACTTTTCCTTGGATAATTTAAAATTTTCTATCATTCTTTTTATTCTGTTGGCAAGAGGTTACTGTAAATGCACTTTTATAAGTTATTTTAAAAATCTAATAAATGCAAAAAATAGTATCAATAGCAAAAAGTATGAAATTAATATTGTTTTTGCAATTGTCATAATTTTTACGATTTCACACACACACACCTTGATCTGGGTCATGGATATAAACAGGTAATACATACTCTTTAATAAGTCATTTCACATTGCTATTAATATAAAAAAAATTTAAGGCATATGACTACACTTTCCATAATATGTTTCCCTCTAAACTGACAAATTACTGCAATCATATGTAGATTTGGAATTATGGCCAAAAATGCATCACTCCTAGCCAAACTAACAGCTATTATGTAAAGATAATAAATCAATTTTTTTTCTAAATCCTTCAACTACTCAGACTAGAATAAGGATATGAACCAGGAAAAATATACAAAGTGAACATAGATTTATTGAATACAGAATAAAACTTCCTTTCTCTAATTCAGATTCAAATACCAATTTAATTTTTATTCTCTAGATTTCAATGGGAGGAAAGAATATTCACTATTGAATACTTAGGAGTCATATACGCAAAAAAATCAAATTTTTTTTTAAATAAAAATCACCTGTTAGTCAACTATACTCCAATTAAAAAAAAAGCAAAACTATTCCCAAAAAATTACAGAAGGAGAAATACTTCTGAACTCATATCATTAGGCCAGCATCACCCTGATACCAAAAGTAGACAAAGATATTACAAAAAAAATAAAATTATAGGCCAGTATCACTGATGAACATGCAAAAATGCTCAACAATATATGAGCAATGTGAATTCAATAATACATTAAAAGAATCATACAGTATGATCAAATGGGGTATGTAGTTTATACTGCTGTATGTTATATATGAAAGTTAAAGCAGTAAATCCTGAGAGTTCCCATAACATGGAAAAATATTTTTTGTTTGTTCTTTTAAAATTCTGTATCTATATGAGATGATGGAAGTTCACTAAAGTTACTGTGGCAATCATTTCATGATGCATGTGATTCAAATCATGCTGTACATCTTAAACTTACACAGTGCTCTATGTCAATTAAATCTAAATAAAATTGGAAAAATTGTAAATCAATCAATGAATAAAAATTAAAATCACAGCAACTAGAGAAAAACCCACAAAGGAATGAAGACCCAGCACAGCCATAAATAAATGAACTAAAAAAAAAAAAAAAGAATTTCCAAGAGCATAATAACATTCAAAACAATATATCCAAGTGATTGTTCCACTTTTCAAAGTTTCCATTAATTTGGTAGCATAAGCAGATGCAGATTTTGGAATTTTTTACTGTAATTATTTATGCGCCTGATGAACTGGAGAGAAGGAAGAAGTGTGTCTAGTTTCACTATTGATTTTCTATCTTTTATCCTGATTTATCACAGCTACCCCTTGTATACATAAGGCATTGGTAGGAGTGACAAGAAGTTATTGTTTTTTTTTTAAAGGCAGCTTATAGAATTGAGATCAGTCCCCGAGAATACAGAATCTAAAGACATGGACCAAGATTAGGATGAGAGCTCTATAAGATGGAATAAAATAGTCAATCTGTCTTGTACACAATTTTAATAATTCTTGTTTTTTTTCACTGGGTTCTTAATCACAAAAAAATAGTTGAAGTATCTTTTAATGTCAAAGACAACGTATAGCAGGCTAATATTAAATATTCACAGAGATTTATGTTAATAGAGGAACATAAAAATCTGTCAGTAATTTATAATGTATGTCTCTGCAGTGTCTTTTCTTGAGTAAATGGTGTTGACTTAAACCAGTTTTCAGCTTTAAAAAGTCCCAAGCATTTCACCTGGCAGTTAACTCAATACAAGTTTGTTGAATTAATAGGTCAAAATACATTTTTTAATGTTGATTCTCTGGCAGCTCAGACAGTAAAGAATCTGCCTGCAGTGCAGGAGACCTGGGTTCGATCCCTAGGTTGGGAGGGTCCCCTGGATGAGGGAATGGCTACCGACTCCAGTCTTCTTGCCTGGAGAATCCCATGGATAGAGGAGTCTGGTGGGCTCCAGTCCATGGGGTCGCAAAAAGTCAGACACACGTGATAGACTAACATTTGATCTTCCCTGGAGTGAAGAAACTTTCCAGATGCCTTCAGGTACCCTCCATAAATGTGTCCTGAGAAATTCTCTCTTCATGTTGGGGAAATCATTCACTATATCTGGGTTCTAGTCACTCCATGGTGGGTGAAGAGCAGCCCAATTCAAGAAAACTGAGAAACCAAAGCTATATTGGGTTATTGGGGACTGCTTTTCAATTATATTCATTTATTTATTCCTTTATAGTTAGACACATCTTGAGCAAAGTGGTGGGAGCTATGTTAAACTAGTTCTCTGTAAATAATTGCTTCTATAAAGTTTTCCACAGTGGCTGGTGATGAGTAGGGGAGATGTGTGTTCGTGCTAAGTCATTTCAATCATGTCTGACTCTGTGAGACGCTATGGACTATAGCCCACCAGGCTACTCTGTCCACGGGATTCTCCTGGCAAGAATACTGGAGTGGGTTGCCATTCCCTCTTCCAGATCTTCCAGACCCAGGGATCAAACTTGTGTCTCTTATGTCTCTTGCATTGGCAGGCAGGATCTTTACCGCTAGCACCACCTGCGAAGCCCCCTGGGGGTGGGGTATATGTATATATAAATTATATGAATGAAAGAATTAACCACTCCATCAAACAATGCCCCCAGCAAGCCTCATCTCCTGGTTCCCTCCCTTTGTTACTTTAGAGTAATCTTGATTTAAGTCAGTTTTAAATCTTGACCAATTTTAAATCTTGGTCAATGAAACAGGGACTTCTCTGATAGCTCAGTTGGTAAAGAATCCACCTGCAATGCAGGAGACCCCAGTTCAATCCCTGGGTCAGGAAGATCTGATAGAGAAGGAATAGGCTACCCACTCAAGTATTCTTGGGCTTCCCTTGTGGCTCAGCTGGTAAAGAATCTGCCTGCAATGTGGGAGACCTGGGTTCGATCCCTGGAGAAGGGAAAGGCTACCCACTCCAGTATACTGGCCTAGAGAATTCCGTGGACTGTATGGTCCATGGGGTCGCAAAGAGTTGGACATGACCAGGTGATTTTCACTTTCAAATGAAACAGACATATGAATAGCTGGCTTAAAACTTAAACCCCAAAGCAATATATTCCTTAAAAGTTAGAATAGTAACAGTTGCCTATACACATAATGTATACCTACAGGAGGTTGGCCTTTAGTGGGGGGTGCCATGCTGTGTGACCTGGGGAGGAAAAGTGTGGAGTCCTAACCACTGGACCACCAGGGAACTCCCCTGACCTTTAAGCTTAATCTGTATGTTGAACTTTTTCTGTAGTTTCTACATGAGTGTTGGTTTATTAGCTACTCATTAATTGAATATAATTATTAACTTTTCTAGTTTTCTACTTAATAATCAGCAAATGCAGGAGAGTAGGAGTTGGGCTCTTAGATGACTTAGTAATCTTGATGTAAGTAATTGCTTCTGAAAAACTAGACTTTATTTAAGGAAAATAAGTTATAAGTGGTAGTTTCAGGGGAGAAGAGGTGCTAGTGTTATGTGAAATTGTCTGAAGGTTTTGTATGGAGGAAATGATCTGTGGGTTAGAGTGTTGGTTTTAAATTCTGTTTTAAACACTCTAGTAATTATTGTGCTTTCAAGGGGCTGGTAGTCAATGTCAACACTTGTGAACTATTGTTTTGGTGTGTGCACAAGATGCCCATCTATGACTCTAACTTTTATTGGCAAATCTTGCGTGACCTGTCTTTCTGGAGAAGTAAGCATGAGACAAGCATACAAGTTCAGCCTGCTGTAACGGCAACGTGTATTTGTTTTTGAGAAATCTCAAACTGTTTTTATTAACTCTCTCAGGGAAATGACTACCACCAACTGCCCCCATGGGAGGAGATGCGCAGGGACACCTGCGTCCTGCTGTTTGGAGGAGACAGGGTTGCTGGAGAGAAAATGAGATATCGAGGCAACTGACAGCCGTGGACTGAGAAGTGCAAACTAGAGACCAGCAGCCTGCCTCTCCACGGCTGCCACTGATGCCACGACCCCATGGACTGCAGCCTACCAGGCTCCTCTGTCCACGGGATTTGCCAGGCAAGAGTACTGGAGTGGGTTGCCATTGCCTTCTCCAGTAATTCTAAAGGCGTCTCCAGAACTCTGGAAAAGAAAACGTTGGTGGCTTGACTTGGAGCCTTGAGTGAGAAGCACAGTAATGCTGTGCTAGGCATATAACGGGCACTCGCTAAATACGTGTTGAAAGAGTGAAGGAGTGAATAAGATTTGAATACTGTTTTGAAGCACTAAGTAGCATGTGCAATAGGTTGGGACATCCCATTGCTGGGGATAATACATAACAAAACCACTCTTCTTTACAAAAATAGCAAAGAGCAAATGTACACTACTATGTACAAAATAGATAGCCAACTAGGACCTACTATATAGCACAGGGAACTAAATTCAGTTTCTTATAATAACCTACAATGGAAAAGAATCAATGAATTACTTTGCTGTACACCTAAAACTAACACAACTTTGTAAATCAACTTGTAAATAAAAATTTTATTACATTTCAATAACATTTTTTCAAAATTGATGAATAAATAAAAAAATAAAATTGATGAAGCATCTAAAAAAATAACAAAGAGTAATTCCCCAGACTCAAGTAATTCCACTGACTCAAGTCTGTGAGTAAAATGGAAAGGATTCTTTGGTCAGTCTTTAAACCAAAGGAACTTAATGTGTGTGTTTGTCTGAAGCTCTAACACTTTGACCACCTGATGTGAAGGGCTGACTCACTGGAAAAGATCCTGGCTGGGAAAGACTGAGGGCAAGAGGAGAAGGGGACAACAGAGGATGAGATGGTTGGATGGCATCACCAACTTAATAGACATGAGTTTGAGCAAGCTCTGGGAGATGGTGAAGGACAGGGAAGCCTGGCGTGCTGCAGTCCATGGGGTCACAAGGAGTTGGACACAACTGATCGACTGAACAACAACAATTTAATGTGTGTTTGTGTGAATCTACAAAGGAGTCCATTATTCTTAATACATCCTTATCATGGTGCTGTTTCAGGCAGAACAGGAAGTACTAGAACATGCACATTTCTTAAAGTAAAATTTTGCATTTAAAAACTAAGAATCTGAGCACTTCACAGCCTGAAAAATAAACACAAAGCAAACAATTGCTAGCCTAATCAGACATTGGCAGTGTCTTACTTTGCTTGTGGGTTGTACTTGCTGGCTTGAAATCTTTGACCTTGCAATCTCTTCTGAAAATTCAAAGACTAAGTGAGATGTGAAAAGCTTCAAGATTTTCCTAGGAACTGAATAAATATAATCTCACAGAATGGAAAGTCTTGATAGTATTTTTACTACCTAATGATACATTTTCATATGTGCTGACATTCAGTTCAGTTCAGTTTAGTTCAGTCGCTCAGTCATGTCCAACTCTTTGTGACCCCATGAATCACAGCACGCCAGGCCTCCCTGTCCATCACCAACTCCCGGAGTTCACTCAGACTCACTTCCATCGAGTCGGTGATGCCATTCAGCCATCTCATCCTCTGTCGTCCCCTTCTTCTCCTGCCCCCAATCCCTCCCAGCATCAGAGTCTTTTCCAATGAGTCAATTCTTTGCATAAGGTGGCCAAAGTACTGGAGTTTCAGTTTTAGCATCATTCCTTCCAAAGATATCCCAGGGCTGATCTCCTTCAGAATGGACTGGTTGGATCTCCTTGCAGTCCAAGGGACTCTCAAGTCTTCTCCAATACCACACTTCAAAAGCATCAATTCTTCGGCACTCAGCTTTCTTCACAGTCCAACTCTCACATCCATACATGGCCACTGGAAAAACCATAGCATTGACTAGACAGACTTTTGTTGGCAAAGTAATGTCTCTGCTTTTCAATATGCTGTCTAGGTTGGTCATAACTTTCCTTCCAAGGAGTAAGCGTCTTTTAATTTCATGGCTGCAGTCACCATCTGCAGTGATTTTAGAGCCCAAAAAAATAAAGTCTGACACTGTTTCCACTGTTTCTCCATCTATTTCCCATGAAGTGATGGGACCAGATGCCATGATCTTCATGTTCTGAATGTTGAGCTTTAAGCCCACTTTTTCACTCTCCACTTTCACTTTCATCAAGAGGCTTGTTAGTTCCTCTTCACTTTCTGCCATAAGGGTGGTGTCGTCTGCATATCTGAGGTTATTGATATTTCTCCCCGCAAACTTGATTCCAGTTTGTGCTTCTTCCAGCCCAGCGTTTCTCATGATGTACTCTGCATAGAAGTTAAATAAGCAGGGTGACAATATACAGCCTTGACGTACTCCTTTTCCTGTTTGGAACCAGTCTGTTGTTCCATGTCCAGTTCTAACTGTTGCTTCCTGACCTGCATATAGGTTTCTCAAGAGGCCAGCCAGGTGGTCTGGTATTCCCATCTCTTTCAGAATTGTCCACAGTTTATTGTGATCCACACAGTCAAAGGCTTTGGCATAGTCAATAAAGCAGAAATAGATGTGTTTCTGGAACTCTCTTGCTTTTTCCATGATCCAGCGGATGTTGGCAATTTGATCTCTGGTTCCTCTGCCTTTTCTAAAATCAGCTTGAACATCTGGAAGTTCACGGTTCACGTATTGCTGAAGCCTGGCTTGGAGAATTTTGAGCATTACTTTACTAGCGTGTGAGATGAGTGCAATTGTGCGGTAGTCTGAGCATTCTTTGGCATTGCCTTTCTTTGGGATTGGAATGAAAACTGACCTTTTCCAGTCCTGTGGCCACTGCTGAGTTTTCCAAATTTGCTGGCATATTGAGTGCAGCACTTTCACAGTGTCATCTTTCAGGATTTGAAATAGCTCAACTGGAATTCCATCACCTCCACTAGCTTTGTGCTGACATTAATCATTCTCAAATAGGTGTTAACAGCATTTTTCCCTCTTAACATCCTAGGTGAGGTCTAAATGCACTTTTCACCCACATCCCTGAGAAGAAGAGAGAGCATGTTTGAAGCTTCCCACAGAAGGGGAGTAACCTGTTGGGGAGTGATTCCAAAAGAAGGAATCTGCTCTTCCGACTACCAGCTGTGAATCTTTGCGGGCCTGATTTAACCCTTCTGGGCCTATTTTCCCTCACTATGTTGGTAACCTGAGAACAGTAGGATCCACACTGTAGCACTGCTCTAAGGATGAAATGCCATTGTACACACAAAGTGCACTCCCAATGTCTGGTACAAAGTACTCCAATGTTTCCTCAATAATTCAAAATTTAAGTCAAAATGGGTGGAATGCTTAAAAATTCGGAAAACCAACCATTTTGGAAATAGACTGCTTCCTAAATGACAGATTCCAGAGAAAGTGGCCACTATGTACTCCTTTCAGATAAAATGATAAATTCAGAAAAACTGTAAGTTGGATAACTAACTTATGGTTCCCCGGCCGTTTTACTACATGTAATTAATTAGGCACAGATATCCTGGTGCCCAACTGCTGTTTACATCAATTCTCCTGCCACTGAGTCCCAAATCTGGGTATGTATCTAGTACTGGGGCAATATTCCACAAGTTTCTTCATTTATAATGAGATTCTGTGAAAACCGAGGCGCTTAGTTGCGGGTTAAAACTGGGCTTATTTTTTTTTTCCAGCCCCACTGCCTTCATGCTTACCTCCCGGGTGATTCCCCTAACATTTTCATTTAGTTCAAATATATACCGACTGCCTGCTATAGTCCTACAACAAGCCTTCTTTTCAGGAGTAGGAAGGGACAGAATGCAAGGCCCTGATGCTGTTATTATGGAAAGATTTTATCTATGGAGAAACACTGACGGCAAATGAACAGATCCGTGTGATCCTGTTTCAGCCGTGCGCAAGCGAGAGGTGGCCTGGACTCCAGCATCATGCTCTTAAGGACAGGCACATTTCCAGTAACAGTCTCACTTCCCCAGTTTCCCCGGGGAAGGAGGGGAGCGGTGTTGCCGATGGCATCGCCTGATATCACTTGTTCTGGGTGATAGGAGAGCGTGGGGCCGCCTGGCCCACCTCATCCGTGGTCTGATCGCATTAACCTCTTGGTTCCCTGCTCCTGCCACGTGAGGTGCCCTAATATGGTCAGACTCCGGCGGAGCCCAGGAGCGCTTGCCTTTCTCCGGCTCCCGGCGAGGAGGCAGGAACGCATGTTCAGAGGCAAGCAGTCCGAAGGAAGGAAAACGGGGATCTAGGTTCGCATCTGGGCCAGTTGAGAGTGGGCTGCAGCAGTAGCCTTGCCTCAGGTCATCCATCATTTAATAACCACCCCCGCCCAGCGACTCCGGTCTCCCCTGGGGGGCTCCCTTTTCTCGTTCTCCCCTCACTTTCGGGGAGACACCCCTGGGTGGACTCCTAGCTGCAGTCCTGATAGGAATGGGAGGCGCCCTGGGGGTCGAGGTGGGCGGCTCGCCAAGGCTCCGGCTGCTCGTCGGGTCCTAGCAGCCTGGGGGGAGATGCTGCTGCAAGGCGTGTCTGGGGCTGCGCTCATGTGATGAAGCGAGGGAAAAACAAGGGGGAGGAGGAGGAGGCAAAGAGGTGGCTTTTTTTTTTTTTTTTAAGGAGTTTGCCGCGAGCGCGTCTCCTTCATTCGCTGTCTGGGCGGGTTTGGAGGAGCACGGCGGGAGACTGAGGCGCTCTTGGGACTTTGCGAGTGCACGGCTTCTGGCTCTTCTCCGCGTCCCTGCGATTTGGGGAAGGCGTTCACCAAGCGGCTAGCCACCGGAGAACCGCAGACGAGCCATGGGCGCCGGGAGCTCCACCGAGCAGCGGAGCCCGGAGCAGCCGGAGGCGGGGAGCGCGACGCCCGCCGAGCCGGAGCCCAGCGGCGGCTCTGCGGCGGAGGCGGCGCCCGGCACGCCGGGAGACCCGGCCATCGCCCCTGCGGACCCCGCCACCAAGGTAGGGGCGCTCCGGGCCACCTGCCTGGAGGAGGAGAGGAGGGTGGGGCGGAACGGCGGGGGTCTTTGGGGGGAAGGGGAGGGGGGAGGTCCCCTCGATCTCCGCCTGCAGTAACTTCCCGGCCAGTCCAGCCCATCTGCAAACTCGGGAGCCTGAATCCCTCTTTCTAGGCTTTTCAGGGTTTTAGCGCCGGGGTGGGACCAAAGGATCCGCGAGCGCGGCGAGGGGGGCTCGCATCTTTGTCGTGGGTCTCCAGGGGAGGCGACTGCGCCATCCGCAGTAATAAAATTCGCCCGCTGCCCGCCGCTAACTGAGCCTTTCTCCACGCTCTTCCGGTGGAGGGACCCAACCCGACACCGGCGAGCTGCCTGTGGTGGGGGTGGGGGTGCGGGGGTGTCTGCGGAGCCCTGACCCCCGGCCAAACGTGTCGAGCCCCCCACCCCATCTCCCTATGTGGAAAGTCAGCTGTTGGGCCGTGACGCGTGTTGCAGCCTGGCGACTCCGCCACCCGTGGGTTCCCCTTAGCGCACTGTCTTTGCTGCCGGTTGTGTCTGGAGCGACCGGGTTTGGTACCCAATCCTCCTGCGGCAGGCGGCTGAAGCAGACAACACCGCCTTCCCGATGCAGAGAAAGCCTGGGGTGTAGCTCTCTCGCCGCCAAAGAAAACCTGAGCCGACGCGGCATTTCCAAAAGGAATGACAGGGTTCGCAAACACGGCGGCGTCCTCCTTTTCGCTCAGTTCGCTGGACTCAGTGGGATAAACAAATACTGGAGGAGTAGTTAGAAGTTCTCAAAGGATGCAGTCGAAGGCGTAAGGGAGTAGTCCCTGTCTCTTCCAGTCTATGGAAGCAGTGCTGAACGTCCTAGACATTTTACATTTTATAGTCTTAGGTCTTCGAGGCTGCAATATTTATTCTTGGCAACTGCAGCCGCCAAGATTGTGACTTGTCCAGATCGTTGTTTTTTAGATCTGTTTTCCAGCATGTATGTTCATTGGCCAGGCTTCACCCCACCCGTTTTGTGATACTTTTATGGGAAGATGTGGGTAACCATACTTAATACTTAAAAAAAAAGAGAAACGTGTTAAATTTGAGAATATACAGAGTACTTGAGGACCTTTAAGAGTTATCTCAGGAAGTATAGATACTACAGTGTAAGGGAAAAAAAAAAAATCTAGGTAAAAATCACAGAATTATGACCTCATCGCCTTGACCTTTTAGCTGTGGTACTCTAGATTACCTCTAGTCATTAACATACCTCCTTGTAAAACCCATGGTCCCTAGAGCTGTAAATGCTTACAAGTAGCTACTGTGCCTGGAATGCCTAGATTCTCTAAGATATTCTTAAGAAATCTATTACCCTTTTGAGGTCTCAGTTGTGTGTGTGTGTGTCTACACACACATGTTTAGCTGCACCTCATCTTAACTGCAGCATGTGGGATCTAGTTCCCTAACCAGGGATCAAACCCAGGGCAGCCCCCTCCCACCCCCGCCCCCAATTGGGAGCTCAGTGTCCAGACTTCACTGGACCACCAGGGAAGTGCCTCAGTTATGCTTCAATATTTACTGTATCTCACTTTTTGATGTCAACTACTGTCAAAATGGCTGCATAACCAGTATTTAGAGTCCAGTAATGAAGATAATTTTAAGGCATAATGGCTAAAAGCTTTCAGTTGGGGAACATTTTTTTCTTTGGCTTTTACCAGCCCTTCAGGTCTTAGTAACAGTTCACACTAAGATATGGTACTTATTCTCGTCCCAATAAACTTCTGTGTATTCGTTTAAAATATTGCTTCCTTTCTGTTCTCTTTATCTTCCTTCCATAACATCATCCTTCTTCCTCTTTCCTAGTCACAACCATCTTGAAACAGTGAGATGACCTCCTTTAAAAAATTACTTAAATGACATCCTGAGTATCATTGAACTTTCTGGCAGACTGCCCAGTTATCAATTTGTAGACAAATCAATACACTTACATGTACATGTTAGAAAACGTGTAGTTTTTCATTGCAACTAGCAAAATTTATTACTCAAGTTTTGGAAGACCTAAGTCTTTTCAAAAGGACTCTCTAAGAATGATTCAGCATGTAGCTTTTGTCTCCTTTCTTCACCCTTTTCAACCCTAATTTCAGACCTCCGAGTAATTGCATCTGCCATTCTGGGTTCCCATAGCACCATGGACCCTTCTTGCCAGCAGTTTCCATGTTTGTGAGCTTAGTGACTTGATGAGGAAGTGTTCTCCTGGCTGCTGTGAATGCTCCACAAAGGCAGGGACCATACCTGGGTTTGCTCATAACAGGTGTTGCTCAATGTATGGAGTGTGTGGCTGGCATGTAGGATGATCCTGGCACCTTGATTTTGATTGGAGACGGTCAAGTTGGGGAATACCTTGGTCCATCTGCTTTCTTTTTTAAACTTTTAATTTTGTATTGGGGTATAACAGATAAACAACCGTTTACTTTTTCTTTGACTTTGTCATCATGATCTGTCTCACTTGTCAGATAGTGACTCAGTCAACGTCAGTTCTGGTTATTCTCAGACCAGGTGAATATCTAGCAGAAAACTAAGATTTGGGAACTCAGCTTTCTTTTTCTTTAGAATGGCTTGTTTACCATTGCATTTCAAATTGCCTTTAATCTCAAGTAGACAAATGCATGATAAATGCAAGTGGCTCAAATGAGACCACTTCATACATTGAATTAGTGATGAATTACATCTTGAGCTTTTTTGATTGAGTCTGTGGACATCTGGGGAGGTTTAGACTAATATATCCCCCTCCCCCTAGCAGAATGCTGATCATTAATTAAAGGCTATTAGCAGATTTCCGCCCCCCCACCCCACCCCCTGGTAAAACTTGATTACACAAGCCTAACATTTAGATGCACTGAGACAAATCCTGATTTTATCTGTGATGTATTTTAATGGAAATGGAAGCAGTCTTATCTTCCGATCAATCTTTTACAATCTTTATATGTTAATTGTGAGGCAAAATGGCTTGATCGGTTATTTTCCAGGTTAAATTTTGCGAGTTTGCAGGGTACAGGAAGATTAGACCACCTGAACACAGGTGGTAAACAAAGCCTAATGTTATTCCTCAGTTGCCTGCTTTCATTCAGGTAGCAGCATCGGGTGGGGTTGGCCAGTGACGAACTTCCTTTTCTCTGACACATCTTGATTTCTGGAGCCAAGCTCCAGGCTAAATCTGGACAATCACAATCCTCTAAATTAACCCTTCTGTCTTTTCTGTTTAGTGACTTAAAGCTGGAAATGAAACAGTTCTCAGTTCATCAGTGTAAGGCCTACGTCCCTGGGGGTGGGGAGACTGAGACCCTTGTCAGTGCTTCAAGCTGTGGTTCCATTTGGTTGCGAGAGCGGTAACTCAAATAGATGTATGCAAATAGAAGAGTCTATTGTCCTGATGAGTTAAGGATGTCTCTACCTTTTGTGCAATAAACAGACAATTGAGTCGGCCAGCTGCATTTCCTAATTCCCGTCCCAGCCTAGGGTACGTGCTGTTTCCCCCTTGCCCCGTGTTTACTAAAGATGGGACTAGAGATGGCTGTCATGTGATTATGTCATTGGTTTTATGTGGAAAGGGCCAGAATTTAAGATTTCAAAAGAATTATATGTTAACAGAGTGATGTTTTCTGGGTGTGGCTGCCTGTATATGAATTTCCCTCAGATTATAAGAGGTGCTACTTGATGATTAGAACACAGTCTGGAGATTGGAGTTGTGGATGTGAAGATGGTCTGAGAGCCAGTGGGGGGTGCATTGCCTTCCCTTGAATCCATTATAGGCTTTTAGGCTCTTAGATGTGTCAGATCAGCAGATTTCCACTTGAAATACTTCCCTGGGTGAAGGGCAGCCTCCAAATGCGCATCCTCTCTGAATTCACTGTGTGCCCACTAATCTCTGTGCCAGGATCACTTTAGACTACATTAAAAGGATGATTCCAGTTTGGTATCTTATAGGATAATTAATAAAATGGAAAGAAAATGTTCTGTTTTAAAAGGCATTAAGAAATGATTTCATTTTCTGTATCATTTTAACACCTGTTCAGTGTTACAGAATACCAACGAAAGGAAAATCAGCTAAATAGTAATTCTTTATGTTATAGTCATTCAAGAAGTGAGAAATTAGAACTTACAGCACTTAGTGATGTGAGAAAAATACTTCGGTACTTTTAACGCAAGAAAACTATAAAACTAAATATCCTTGAAGCTAATTCTTAGTTCTCTCATACCCTAAAAAATTATAATTTAGGAGAAGTTTCATTTTAAAATAATTTAATAGAAAAATATGAAAAAAGCTGGGTTTGGGAGGGAGATGCATTATATCTTATGAATATGAAAGCTTATTTTCAATAAACTATTTTAAAATCTATAATTATAATTATTTGTCTTGTCTGTTTAGATTTTGGGCCATTTTCCTGCAAGTTAGTACCTTATTAAAGAATGTAAGAGTAGGGGTTTATACCTGTGATCCTACCTGTTAGTACATGTAATAAAAGGGTTAAGGTGAAGATATTAATCTGTAATAATTTCAGTTATATATACATTTATATGTCTTATTATGAATAATAAAGTTTATTTATTTAAATCTGACTGTAGGCCTGACAGCATCATTCTTGAACCTAAAGGCTTTATTAAAAGATGATCAAAAGCACTTGCTTACTCTTATTAAAATGATTTATTTATTTATTTGGCTGTGCTATATCTTAGTTGCGGCACTTGGAATCTTAACATCTTCATTTCAGAACAGAGGATCTTTTTGTTTCTAGCTGCCGCGTGCAAACTCTTGTTAGTTTCTGTTTGTGGGATCTAGTTCCCTGATCAGGGATTGAGCCGGTAACCTCTGCGTTGGGAGCCAAAGTCTTAGCTTAGGTTCACCAGGGAAGTCCCTAAAATAATTTTTATTTAAAGTTATTGCAAACAAGATTCATTTAATGTTTGTTTTTCTAAAAATGTTAATGGTTGAGAACTTATAATTTGTAGAGGATGATAAAAAGGAAACGTATCCTATTCCTCCCACCCCTGAAAACAACAGTTTGAAATCAAAGTTGGTTGCTTCTTGCATATTCTTCTAAAACCTTTATGCCTGTGCAAGTATATGAATAAGAATAGCCCTGTCTTTTCCTTTTAACAAATGAGATCCCAACACATAAATTCTGCAACTTTAGGGTTTGGCTGTCTTTTCATATCAGGATATAAAGATCTCCCTTCGTTCTTATTGGCTACATGCATTTCTCATTTATGTATGGATTGAAGTACCACAATGATTTAACCAATCCCCTGTGTGTATATTTAGATTTCCTAGTCTTGTTATACTGAATTGGCACAGGGAATATCCTAGTTCAGACATCTTTGTATATGTGCAAATGTATCTCTCAGAGAGATTTCTGAAAGTAGGGTTGCTGGATCATAGGATTTCTATGCATTTTAAATTTTGATAATCCTTGCTAAATTTACTTGCCAAAGAGATTCAGCCACTTTGCATTCCTGCTCTGTGGAGATCGACACTCACTTTCCCATGCCTTTGCCTCAGTGGATAGCAGATTTTCTAGTATTTGCCAATCTGTACCTCAGTTGAACCTTGGATTCCCTCAGTGCATTTTTAGTTATGAAGTTGAGTGCCCTGTCAGGTGTACTGATTGTATGCGTTTCTTCTGTTCAGCACTTCATCAGGAACTCGACTGGCTTTCAGAACATTATAGGCTATAGTTTGTTTACCTGTTGAGTTCTCAGTTACTTAGTTGTGTCTGACTCTTTGTGGCCCCAAGAACTGTGGCCCATGAGGCTCCTCCATCCATAGGATTTTCCAGGCCGGAATACTAGAGTGGATTGCGATTTCCTTCTCCAGGGGATCTTCGTGACCCAGGGATCGAACCTGCATTGGCAGGCGGATTCTTTACCACTGAGCCACCTGGGAACATAGTTAATTTTAAAAGACTTTCCCCTCCCAGAAATTAATCAGAATTGGGAAATAACAAGCTTAGAATAAAAACAAGGCTGAGGTATTGTTCCCTTTTCTTCCCAAATTAGTAAACTGGCTTTAATTTTATTTGCTTGGATCGACTTTGCAATGACCTACTTCTTTAGCTATCAATTTAAAAATTTCTCCTCTGGGAACAATCTAAAATCATCCAGTTGCCAAAAATTTCTTCATACATCTGATCCATGAAATGTTGGAATCAGGAATTGTGGGCAGTAGAAATTCACTTCCTGGGAAAACAGTAGTCCCCTCCCCTGGGCGCCGTTCTCAGTTCTCATAACAAATGACAGCCTGGCTCTGTTAACGGGAATAAATATGTTTTCCCAGAAAGACGTAGGTGTTCAAAGCACTGGAAACTACAGCGTCTTTCCCGGACACTTAGGCTTCTCTTAATGCAAGTATTCATTCAAGATCAAAGGGTTTTGTCTTCCCTGCAGTTTCTTCATGATGTTGTGTAAATGAGAGAAGCCAAATTTTAGGAAGGGGAGATTACTATAAATCAGTGGCCCATCTGCTGTTTGTTATATGCAGGCATGCAAATTGTGGGCATCTGGAGAGACTACATTTTCTGTGGTTCCCAAACCTGGTTGTGTAGTTGAATCACCTGGGGAGCTTTTTAAAGACCCCACCCGGCCCCCTTCTAGATGATTCTATCAGAATCCCAGGCCATTCCAGCATCTGAGATTCTGTAGCCTTGATGCTCATCCGGGATCCTGATTTGTCTGGTGTGGTCACCGTTGTCTGGAAGTGGATTACGGGGTGTTGGAGCTGAGGAAGGCAATGGAGAGGTGGCGGCAGCACCCACTGAGCGATGCTGGCACTCATGTGGGTGGCAGAGAGGCTTCCAGAAGAGCAAGGGGGAGAAAATAAAGGGAAACCTCTCCCCGACATAGTTTTACTCCTTTATTCTGCTGTCTTGAGACTATACATGCTGCTAATATTAATAGTATTGTTCTTAATGGAATGTACTCTTCAAGGTAAATAGGTATGGAATCCAATGTTCTGTTCTTTTCTCTGAGCAAGGATCTACTTGTCAACATTAACTTTTTTGTTCCCCCCGATGCCTCTTAACCGTCGTCCCTCATTTATCATGTTGGAAACGTCACTTGAGTTGGTAGGCAGTAGCTGTTGACTTCATTTATGGCCTTTGGCTGCTCTGAATGTCGGGTGAAGAGATCTTAACACCTAACCAAGTCGTTGAGGATGAGCCCAGAAGAGGGCTGTCTGGCTTTCCACACCGCGTAGTTGCTGTTCTGTCTTGATTTCATTAACATTTCTCTGCTGGCTCCTGTATTCCTGGAACTGGGGATACAAAGAAGAGAGAAATCCAAGATCTTGGTGCTTAAGAAAGAGTCAAAGTGCTCCCTTTCATGTATTTGTCTCTTTGCTCCATTAAAAGGGATTATAATTTTCTGTCTAGAGGAAGAGGTCTAAATTCATTTTCCATACAGGTCACTGTTCTCCAGTACCGTTGATTAAATAGTCTCAAGTTTCTGTATTCACATATATGTTTATTGATTTTCTTTTACTTTAAAATGTTTCCTACTCTGTTTATTTGTACACATTGTTAAAAGCATTAAGACAGTAGCTAAAAATCTAATCGATTCTAATGGCAGATCCATGGTTTGAAATATTTTTATATTTTACATCTTCAGGCACTGTTAGGGCTTGCCCTGGTCTCATGGCTATGGTAAGTTTAGTGAAAAGGAAAGTGTTAGTTGCTCAGTTGTGTCTAACTCTTTGTGACCTCATGGTATGTAGCTTTCCAGGCTCCTCTGTCCATGGGATTTCCCAGGAAAGAATACTGGAGTGGGTTGTCATTCCCTTCTCAAGGGGATTTTCCCAACCCAGGGATCAAACCCAGGTCTCCCGCATTGCAGGCAGATTCTTTATTGTGTTAGCCACCAGAGAATAAATACATAAATACTAAAAAGTGGGGAGCCTGTGTTATCTTCAGAAGTGAATTTATTTTCTTGGTATATAATAATATTCATTGAAAATAATCACTCAAATATTTCCTAACTACTTATGCTATGAAAGGCCCTGGTTCTAGATGCTTCAGGAGGTAAATAACACAGCATTATCCTTGAGCACCTCATGATCTAGGTGAGGTAAGGGGTCCCCAACCTTTTGGGCACCAGGGACTGGTTTCGTGAAGACAGTTTTTCCACCGACCGGGGGTGGGAGATGGGGATGGTTTGGGGTGACTCGAGTACATTACATTTAGTGTGCGCTTTATTTCTAACCTAATGCCATCACTGATGTGACAGCAGATACCGGTCCTGGGCCTGGAGGCTGGGGACTCCAGCTTTAGAGGAAAGATTCAATAACAAACATTCAAATAAGTTGGGCAGGCAACAGAAGAACTGCCATTAGTTGGTACGTGTCTGTTCAGTGAATTGTCTGGATAGCCGATGTGCAAAGAAAAGATGATTTCGCCAAGTGTTACAAGCAGATAAAGGCCATATTAGTCAGGAGGCCGGGAGGCACAGGGCATATGAAGGAGCTGAATGTTTGTAAGAGGATAATGGGAAGAATTGTAGGCAATTATGGTAAGAGCTCGGAGAAGGCAATGGCACCCCACTCCAGTACTCTTGGCTGGAAAATCCCATGGACGGAGGAGCCTGGTAGGCTGCAGTCCATGGGGTCTCGAAGAGTCGGACACGACTGAGCAACTTCCCTTTCACTTTTCACTTTCATGCATTGGAGAAAGAAATGGCAACCCACTCCAGTGTTCTTGCCTGGAGAATCCCAGGGACGGGGGAGCCTGGTGGGCTGCCGTCAATGGGGTCGCACAGGGTCGGACACGACTGAAGTGACTTAGCAGCAGCAGCAGCAGCATGGTAAGAGCTGCACAGGCTGCAGAGCGCCGTCCAAGTGGAGGCTTCTGATAAAAAGAAAGCCATGAGGCAGACCCTTTCACACTCAGCAGAGAGGACACCCCTAGGAGCGTAGGGGGCAGATATTAACCTGAGCGATGGGATGGGTACAGAGTGTAGGCTCAGCACAGGGGCAGCCAAAAACAGCTGAGACTTCAAGGCTTGGAATATGGAGTGCACCAGTTTCTCCAGTAGACAAGGATGTTCCCCTCCTGATGTCGGTTTCAGTTGTTTATTGCTGTAGCCAACCGTGCCAAACAACGACTTACACCAGGTGTATCTTTAGAAGAGAGAACGTCACTTGACAGTTATAGCCCCTTTTTTTCCTAATGTAAGGAAGAAGTTTGCATCAGAGTCTAGGAAAACGACAGAGAGCATCCATGAGATCAATAGTGCGTCTCTGAGTAGTGACCTGCGTTAGCCCAGATCACAGGCACTGTGAGCAATCCAGATTGGCGGAGTGGGGAGCCCCCAGGGAAGGTTAATATCACAGGATAAGAGCTGATGGCACCAGAGGAGCTGAGAGTGGTAGCTGGGGAGAAGGTGGAACCAGTGAATGATAATCAAGGAGAAGACTAGACAAAACAGATGGCATTGAGTCGAATAGCCATTGGGTCACTGCTTCATCAGGCGACAGTGACTAGTTTATCCCCGCATCTGAGTCCACCTAAAATGAAAGAGGCTGATGGTGGACTAGCATCTCTTCCATTTGTAGGCAAAGAATCTAGGTGGCTTGGGGAATGTTTATCTTCACTTTCAAAGAAGACATTTCTTCTTCGCAATTTTTTCCACCTCCAGCGTATGCCCTCTGGTGTGTCATTCGGAGGACGATTTATGGTTTGCTATTTTTCTTCATGTCTGAGCGTATGATTTCTTATTGAATCAAGCCATTACATAAGGCTCTGGGTTTTGTCTGCCTCGTGATCAATTTTCTGTCCTTACTCCTGATATTGACCATCCTTATTGAAGACATGTTTCATTACATCCTTGATAGTTTTACTTGCTCTTTGAAATACATATTGCTGTGATGCACAGAACAATAACAAAACATAAAACAATGTTGGTGTATGTTATGGTGCTTAGCCTTTTTAAATTTTTTAAAATTTTCAGTTCTGGGTGCTACTTTTTCACTATGGTAACAAACTGCTTGTATAATGCTTCTTAAGGAACATTTGTTTGAAAATATCCTTCACTTGGGTATGTATGTAAAGCAGTCTTATTCCACACCTGTAACCCTGAATGCTATGCAAAGTTCAGCCTTAGATGTGGTTAGATTTGCAACGACTATATACTGCTATACCAACTGGGTGGAAATGAGGGGATGGAGAAAGGATTGCAATCTACAAGAAGTTGCTAAGGATTAGACAGTGTTTCAGTGATGAATTTTTCTTAATTATTTCAGAGACACATCTAACCAATATTTAGACATGAGTTAATGACTCCTGTAGTGTTAATCTAAATATCTAAATGGAAATTTTTGTTCTTGTTCTGCTCTGTTTTATATGAAGTCAGTTACTGAAAAGCAGTGGAAAATGTTACCAGTAAACTTTACTAAATCAGTCCTGATTATCAAGGTTTTTTTTCCCTCCGATCCTGACAAAAGCTAGTATATGAAATTTTAAATAAAAAATGCTTGACAGTCATGAGGGCAAAACTCAAATTAATTTGATTTTATAACTGATTTTTTTTTTAACCTTCAGGAGTTTGTTTCCTTTAAATTCAGTTTGATGGCAGTGTTAGATCTGTCTGTTTTGCTTATAATATAGGAAATTTGTTTTGCCTTGATTAAAATGCAGATTGATTGTTCTTTTGTTATTAATTTTTGCTATTAAAGACACAGTAAGGTCTTTCAAAATGCTCAAAAGGTTTTTGTCCTAAATGGAGCTAAGAGCACCCTCAATGTTATCTAGAATTGCAGCAGTGACAGAGGTTTCAAGTCACTTCTGGAACTGTGCCTGATAAACAGTCCTCCAGGACAGACAGGAATTCAAAGAATGCTGAAGTATTCAGGGAAGTAGGTCATGGTTTAAAGCATTACATTTGTCAGAGAAAGTTTCTCAAGCAGTCCCTGTGATCATTGAATCCCTGCTAATTTCTTACTCGGGGTTCTTTAGTCTTAGGCAAATTAGGTGGCTAAATTAACTTGTTAGTCTCTGGAAGGGCTGGACTAAAAGTAACAGATTCCCCACATGCATGTGCTCTCCCAACACCAAAAATAAAGAGCTGGGGCTATAGATGGGCTCAGACAGTAAAGAATCCACCTGCAATATGGGAGACCTGGGTTCGATCCCTGAGTTGGGAAGATCCCTTGGAGAAGGGAACAACTATCCACTCCAGTATTCTTGCCTGGAGACTCTCATGGACAGAGGAGCCTGGTGGAGTCATGGTGTCGCAAAGAGTCAGACATGACTGAGCGACTTTCACAGGGGTATATATGAGCGACCAGAAAATCACAGGAGTGATAAGTGGTTTTTTTTAATTGCACAATCCTGGAGTAAAAATGTTTTGAAAATGCAAAATAAATAATGCAAAAAGTATTTTGCATTTAAATGTTTTAAAGATGCAAAATAAATAAGCAAATATTTATTTTGCATATTTTAAAAATGTTTTAAGAAGCAAATAAATAAATTCCATACAGCCAGATGAAAAAAAAAAGAGTAAATAGGCAGATGATGTGTAAGTATATTTAGGAAAATCGGAGTACCTTTTAAGTGAGCTGGGGGTCTGTCTTTGCCACCAGGATTAAGGACAGTGGGGACCCGCAGATCCCCTATGTGTGGCCATAATGCCCACAGTCTCTTGTGGACTTAAATTTGTGGAAACCGTTTCTTGCCGTGAATTGTAGCTGAGTGCCAGACGAAGAGGCACTAATAAGACAGAGTTCAAAGGCAAGAGAAGGCACATCCTGGGGTACCAAGAAAGGTGGCATAGAGGAAGCTATGGACTGAGTGTGTCCCCGAAGCTCATATGTTGAAACTCTAATCCCCAGTGTGATAGTATTAGGAGATGGAGTCTTCGGGAGGTAATTAGGTCATGAGGGTGGAACCCTCATTAAGGAATTAGTGCCCTTATAAGAAGAGACACCAGAGCCCCTCCCCACCCTCAAGTGGTACCCTCTACAAAGCAGGTAGAGAACTCCTACGAGAGCGAAATCAGCCTGCACCTTAATCTTGGACTTCCAGCTTCCAGAACTCTGAGAAATAAATGTTTATCATCTTGGCCACTCAGGTTATGGTAATTTTTCATAGTAATCAAACTAAGACAGGAAATGGAATTTATGGTGAACTGCTGACGAATGGAGATGCTTAGGAGAAGGAGGCAAGGAAATAATTAAATAATTTTAATATAATAAAAGTAATAAAGTAAGGGGGCAAGAGAAAACATCACCATCTTGGAAGAAATACTGAGTGAAAAATAGTCTAGGAGAAGTTGGCTTAAAGATTTCTTTTTGGAGGACTCCCCTGGTGGTCCAGTGGTTAAGACTTCACGTTCCAATGCAGAGGGCATCAGGGTTTGATCCTTGATTTGGGAACCAAGATCCCATATGCCATGTGACCCTGAAAACAAAAAATAAAACAGAAGGAAGCAATATTGTAACAAATTCAGTAAAGACTTTAAAATGGTCCACATCAAAAAGATTTCATTTTTTAACTACAGGACTTTTGCAGAAACTTTTAATATGTTGTTATTAATTATGCCTCTCCTAAAGGGGACATATAATATGCATCTTTACCCAAATGCAATTGGGAAATGCCAGGCTAGTGAAGACACAATTAGAAAACAGTGATTGTGAGAAGCCAGGAGAGGTATCTGTGGCTCCGCCTTGGATAATTTGAATACCGGCATGTAACTTATGCATTACTTGAAATTGGCAGTGTGAAACCAGTAATTAATTGAGGTCTACATCTCCGTTTGTTCGGATGGAGGTGAGGACTTAACTTTATTTCAAATCTGAGACCTAGAGAATAATTCTGAGATATTAAGGAAATTTGTTCTCTTTTCGGGGAGGGGAACAAGCAGCATGGATTTTCATTTCATTCATATAAAAGTTATTTCCTTTTATATACAATGTTTAAATGAAATAAATGTAGAGAGATTCTTACTCTGATTAAAATGAAAATAAAGGATATATCCCAGCTTTTAAATGTACATTATTTGGAAAATGCCTCAGATTATCCTAAGATGAAATATTTCATATTTTTATGTCCTTATTAAGTTAGGTCTAGAATTCCTGATGTATTTGGTGGGGGTGGCAGGGAAAGAGAAAGTAGAAAATTGAGCAACAGTAGGATCATTGAAAATTTGGAAACTGAATATACTTTGGGTTCACTTCATTTTTCAAATAGTCTAGATAGTTTGCATATTAGATTTAGTTTTTATTTTCAATGTGTGGTGAGTCCAATAACCATTGGCTCAGTTTCTGTGGCACTTAATTAATTACCCATAGGGCTGAACGTCCTAGCACAAGCGACATTATGTCCTAAAACTCTCCCTTAACCGTATTTTCTGGGGCCAAAGACAATTGGACTACTGTGGAGTTAAATGCTGTAAATTATTGTATTCCTCAAACCCTCTCCAGCGCCTGCAGTGAATACTGGAGGTATTGTAACTGTTTGTGAACTTGAACGAAGATCAGGCGAAGGTCAAAACAGAGCCTTCTTGAATGGAGCTACAAATTCTTCTTCTGGCAAATAAGAGTAAAGGGAAATGTCACCCGCTTGTTGCTTTTTATGGTCATGAAGAGGGAAAAAATCCCCGAAGCCTCTGATTCCTTTGCTATGAGCTGACCAAGCTGGCTTATTTCGGCTTCGGATAAGAAGCTGAGACGCACACTGATTTATTTTTTCCTTGAGTCTGATCAAAGCAAATCAAAGCAAATAACAGCATCCTGGGAGTGTAACGAAATTTTTAAGAAAGTCGCTTCTTTGGAAAACCTAAAAATCAATATTCTTGTAAGATTGCTTCAGGCCATTTAAGTGGGAGCAACTCAATGTAGGCATAAAATGATGATTCCTGCTTCTTAGTAAACATTTACTAATACTGTATTTATTTTAAAAATTAGTTCACATAGAAATATGGTTAATATCCCCATGCAGTGGCTTCTTTCTTCAGTGTGACCTTTTGTGCTTATGCTCACACAAAGCGTGAATGTCCTGTGAGTGAAAGGGGAGCCTGGCTGTGTCAGCTTTGTGTCCTCTGCCCATGTTCAAGGGCTCTTCCCACAGTTATTTGACTGTGTGTTTCTGGCTTGATTACAAGGGTGAAAACTGTAGGGGATTAACTAAGGCCTTAAGGATCAGGCATATGTAGAAATATGAAAAAAGTATAGTCCCTTCTCTCACCGTCAGCTCACAGACGTTTGTTGGGTTTGAGTACTGTTCGGTATCAGATGGTTTTGGAGGGCACTTGCCCATCTTTTTTCCTATCTTATTTTTCAGTCATAACTTCTATGAGGTAAGTGGTATCATTCTCACTTTAAAAGGGTGCCAACAAAGTAAACATTTATGAAACTTTTGATTCACTAACTCTTAAAAAAAAAAAAAAGATTATTTATTTGGCTGTTCTAGGTCTTAGTTGCAGCACGCGGGATCTAGTTTCCCTGATCAGGGATCGAACCCAGGCCTCCTACACTGGGAGTGCAGCGTCTTAGCCACTGGACCACCAGGGAAGTCCCACAGTTCACTGACTCTTGAGGTCTTCTCCTGGTTTCATCAGCTCCTTGGGTTGAGGCTGGTGGGAACGAAACCACTGTGATGTGAACCTGGCCTTGACTGTGATGCTGAGGAGGAGGCAGCTCCTGATACACTAGACCCTCCTCAGGTCCCGGGACTTTCTGCCTCTCTAGGTGTTTTAGGATGTATCGCTCTATCTGCTGTCAAGTAAATGGCAAACGATCTATCTTTGTGGGCCATCCAGTTATTTCAAAGCCTGTCCTCATTCTTCCCATTCCCTCCGGATGGGAAGATAGCTGATGCCGGCCTGTAAGAGCTCCTTGGGTTTGGAGCCAAGTCACGACCTAAAGAATCATCTCCGCTCATTTTTCTCTTCCATTTGGGTGTAACTGAATGCCAGGCACCTATAACCACCATCTTCTCCCTTCCCATTTTGCTTGGTCATCCTGACCTCCCAGCACATCATCTGTCTGTCCTGCTGTACCCGTGTAAACCCTTTTCCGTATCCTCCCTAAGGATCATCCCCTGGCTAATTTGTCCATCCCGATCAGGGCTTTGTCCTGCTGGGATACTGTCCTCTCCTGGGGTTTTAACACCCCATTATATCCACCAAGTGTCAGTCCCACACATGCATCTATCTGTTGGACAAGTTCACCTCAAAAACAGTGTTTTCTTCTGTCCCCTTTGCCTGCCTCTTCTTCCCATAAGGGAACTCTCTCTCTAGTGCCTTCAGCATCTTATAGAACAGTGAATGGTATCACTGTCTTACTGGCTCTTTCCTTTCATTTGCCAGTATCTAGGCCATCTGGGGCTTCCTAGGTGGCTCAGTGGTAAAGAAACTGCCAGCCAATGCAGGAGACCCAGGTTTGATTCCTGGGTGGGGAAGATCCCTTGGAAAAGGAAGTGGCAACCCTCTCCGGTGTTCTTACCTGGGAAATCCCATGGACAGAGGAGCCTGGCAGGGTATAGTCTGTGGGGTCACAAAGAGTTGGGCATGACTGAGCAACTAAAGAGCAACAGCAGAGCGTGCAGGCCATCATGAAGTCCCATTGGTTCTAGAGCTGCTTCCTCAGACCTTTGTCTCAGCTTCCCTGGTGGCTCAGACGGTAAAGAATCTGCCTGCTATGCAGGAGACCTGAGTTCGATTTCTGGGTTGGGAAGATCCCCTGGAGGAGGGCATGGCAACCCACTCTAGTACTCTTGCCTGGAGAATGCGCATGGACAGAGGAGCCTCGTGGGCACAGTCCATGGGGTTGCAAAGAGTCAGACATGATTGAGTCTAAGCACAGGCACATGCCATGTACTGCAACGTTAGTCTTCAAACTAGTCTTCCTGCCCTTAGCCATTTTTCTGTGTGTATGACTGCTTTTCGGAGAAGGCAATGGCACCCCACTCCAGTACTCTTGCCTGGAAAATCCCATGGATGGAGGAGCCTGGTGGGCTGCAGTCCATGGAGTCGCTAAGAATCGGACACGACTGAGCGACTTCACTTTCACTTTTCACTTTCATGCATTGGAGAAGGCAATGGCAATCCACTCCAGTGTTCTTGCCTGGAGAATCCCAGGGATGGGGGAGCCTGGTGGGCTGCCGTCTATGGGGTCGCACAGAGTCGGACATGACTGAAGTGACTTAGCAGTAGCAGTAGCAGTAGATGGTAGAAGTACCTGGAATTCTGTGATCTGGCGGGGCGGGGGGGCTCTACTTGCAGGTGTATTTGTCCTTCCAGACTTTTCCTCTTTGCCCCACTTACACACCCATGTATTTATTATCCTTTATTCCTCACGTTGCATCTTGAGGGTTGGAAAAGATAAAAACCAACAGTTAGCTGCTTTCTGTTGCTCTTTGATATATTTTTCTTTCATTCAGTCAATGAATGTAGCCATACAAGGAAGCTCTTTTCATTGCCTTTGTTTGATTTTACATATTTTTCCATGAACTGCAATAACGTGGCCTCCGAGAAATGTCTACATAACTGAAGTCAACTTTTGACCACCGTGGGCATCTTAAGATAAACGCAAACTGTGGCATCTTGATCATATTTGTACAGAAACATAGTTTGGGCTATACAGGTATTCCATTAGGTTGGTTTTTATTTTGGGGATTCTATCTCAAGCAGAAACATATCCAGTTGACTTAAAAAGTTCAACCATTTGATTTATTGGCATTTTCTTTTTTTTTTAATTTTATTTTATTTTTAAACTTTACATAATTGTATTAGTTTTGCCAAATGTCAAAATGAATCCGCCACAGGTATACATGTATTCCCCATCCTGAACCCTCCTCCCTCCTCCCTCCCCATTCCATCCCTCTGGGTCGTCCCCAGTGCACCAGCCCCAAGCATCCAGTATCGTGCATCGAACCTGGACTGGCAACCCGTTTCATACATGATATTTTACATGTTTCAATGCCATTCTCCCAAATCTTCCCACTCTCTCCCTCTCCCACAGAGTCCATAAGACTGTTCTATACATCAGTGTCTCTTTTGCTGTCTCGTACACAGGGTTATTGTTACCATCTTTCTAAATTCCATATATATGCGTTAGTATACTGTATTGGTGTTTTCTTTCTGGCTTACTTCACTCTGTATAATAGGCTCCAGTTTCATCCACCTCATTAGAACTGATTCAAATGTATTCTTTTTAATGGCTGAGTAATACTCCATGGTGTATATGTACCACAGCTTTCTTATCCATTCATCTGCTGATGGACATCTAGGTTGCTTCCATGTCCTGGCTATTATAAACAGTGCTGCAATGAACACTGGGGTACACGTGTCTCTTTCAATTCTGGTTTCCTCAGTGTGTATGCCCAGCAGTGGGATTGCTGGATCATAAGGCAGTTCTATTTCCAGTTTTTTAAGGAATCTCCACACTGTTCTCCATAGTGGCTGTACTAGTTTGCATTCCCACCAACAGTGTAAGAGGGTTCCCTTTTCTCCACACCCTCTCCAGCATTTATTATTTGTAGACTTTTGGATCGCATATTGGCATTTTCAACAAGCAAGTATCTGGTATGAATTAAATAAAGATTAGAAATTCTTTGTTTTCCGTTTTCTCTCCCCACCTCCAAAAAAAGAGAAAATCCCTAAAGCATTTTATAATTTCTTTTGGTTGACGCCATTCTTTTTTTTTTTTTTTAATGATTTTATTTATTATTTGTTTTTGGCTGCACTGGACCTCTGTTGCTGTGAGGGGTCTTCTCTAGTTGCGTGCTTCTCATTGCGGTGGCTTCTCTCGTTGCAGAGCGTGGGGCCTAGGGCACTCGGGTCCCAGTAATCGTGGCGCATGGGCTCAGTAGTTGCGGTTTCCAGGCTCTGGAGCACAGGCTCAGTAATTGTGGTGTATGGACTTAGTTGCTCCAAGGCATGTGGGATCTCCCAGAGCAAGGATCAAAGCCTTGTCTCCTCCATTGGCAGGAAGATTTCTTTATCACTGAACCACCAGGGAAGCCCAAAGCCAGTCTTTATCAGGACTGTTTCTCAGGTGGAAACATCCCACAGGGTGACCTCAGCCCATCCCACAGTTTTTTTTTTTTTTTCTTTTTTTAAGCTGAAAAGACCTTTTACAACTTCAAGTCTAAGGCTTTAACAAGTTTTTTGGGTCTCAGTTTCCTTATTCTTCAGAATCTAAACCCATTTTATTTGCCTGAATATAAAAGACAGTTTATTCATTGAAGTTGTTCGCCTTTAGACTTCTTCTTTATAGGTGAAAAATGTATTCACGTGACTTTTCCAGAGTCTTCTCTTAAATTTTCTCTTTGACTCACATGGCAAATCTCTGAGAGTCTGGAAAACTTAATGGCAGGAGAATTACCATTACTTCCCGAACTACTTCACCCCTTACTTCCTGGGCTTTCTCTAACTCGGATCTTTTTTAGCTATATCTACGCAAGGCTGGTAATTGGTGCATCTGATCAACACAGACTAAACTCCTGTTGCTATTTCTTCAATCACTTTTGCTCCACAAATTCTTGGGAAACACATAGCATCGTGGTTTCCATTACATCTACATGCTGTCAAATCCTGAAATTATCTCTCTGCCAGGGACACCTCTAGTTCATTGTCTTTTATCCCTTCAAGCTGAGCCCACCTACCTCAACTCTGTATCTGCCCTGATGTCTTCCTGGATGGTCCATACAGTCTCCCGCTTAGGACAAGTGGACAGGAGACTGTTCTGGGAGAAAAGCTAGTGGGAGACAGAAGGGACTGAGTGACAGAGAGGAAGGGAACAGAGGACTTGAGCTTGGAGGATGGCCCAACAGCTTAAGGGCGCCAAGAAGGAAGCTCGAGCCAGGAGCAGTCCCGCAAGGAGACTGAAATGAATGGCCGACAAAGCCTATTAGTTTTATAATATACATTTAAAGCAGTTAGCTACTTTTGCTTGCTAATATCATGAAAGAATAAGATCTATGTTTAATGCAAAATTCTAGATGGTTCTTTTGCCAACAAATTTTTCATCAAGATAGCAGGAATCACAAATGCATGTTAAAGATAGATTTTTATATAAATATGTATGTAATATTTCTGGTAAAAGCTATTTCCAATTCAAAAATCTCATTTATTTGGATGATATAGACTCAATTTGAGTATAGTAAATAGAATTTGTAATAAAAGCTTATGTTTTAAGGACAAAGTTAAATTTATACATGTAAATGAAAGCATTCTTTTCTTTCTGCACCAGTTTTTATTAATATATAATTCGCCTAATATACATTTTACTCATTTAAAGTGTACAGTTAAGGAGACTTCCCTGGTGGTCCAGTGGTTAAGACTCCACCTTCTAATGCAAGGGCATGAGTTCAAGCCCTGGACAGGGAACTAAGATCCCACATGACACAGGATGCAGAACAACAAATGGTGCAAGAAAATTTGAATACTTTTGTGTAAAAAAAAATAGCAATAACAACTGATCACACCTTGCACCATATACAGAAACTAACTCAAAAGGGATCATATATTGTAAAGCAGTTATCCTCCAATTAAAATTAGATAAATTTTAAAAAATGGATCACAGATGTAAATGTAAACCTAAAAAGAATTTTAAAAATAATTAAGTGGTGTCTTTAAAAGAATAATAGTGTTTGTTAAAAATCTATTAGTATATGCATAGCTATATAAAAGCCATTCTTTCTCCTTACCCATTCATCCCCCTCAGTCAGCCTCCCTTATCATAGAAACCACAGATAATGGTGATTATCCCTGGCCTAGAATGGATTGCTCAACAGTTGTGTGAGAAAAAAAATTGGTGATTGTTAGGGGTCAGCTTGGGTTCGCTTAAAATAAATCTAATAATCAAATTTCTTTTTCTGTTCTTTTTTCTTCCTTTCTTGGTCTTTTATTGTTGTTTAGGTTCCTAAACTATAAGATTTGGGGGGGATGGACTGATGGTGGTTCTGGATTTCGTGAGAGATTTGACAAAACTAAGTCATTCAGCCCCTCTCCTTGCAAATGTGGTCTAATCATGCAAACAGTTGAATGAACATAATTGATTGATCCTTCTGGTAAGGGTGGCCTGCTGTTTTATCACATTGCATCAGAACTGAAGGCAGATGTCTCAGGCTGACTGAAGCTAAAAGAGACTAGAAAGCAAATGCTGGATGACGTCTTTTTTTCAAATGCAGGTACGATGACAGCGTCTGGGGATAAAGAGGAGAGCCAGATTAGCTTGGTGTACCGGAGCAGGCAGACGCACGGCTTCCAGTAGAGACAGGAGGGCACTGGATCTATGAAAGGACAGGGAGGAAGGCCTCTGATAGAATAGAAGAAAAACACCCTGATGAAATGCTTTAAAGTCCATTCCTGTGCTAAAAATATATATATATATATATATATATATATATATATATATATATATATAACAGTCTGGCAACACATGGAACCACGTGAGTGTTCACATCCCTTGTTCCAGTGCACCTGGTTCTGGAAATTCAGCAAATAAAAATAATACAAAGGAAGGTAAACTGCGTTCCATAAAATGTGTTACAAATGTGTACCTGTGTCTTGTTTGAGATTTTGAAAGACGGGTTAAGTGAATTATGTGTGGTATGTACACCTGATCCTTTGTCTTTGAAGAACACAGGAGAATTTGTAGCAACTTGGGAAAACGGTTATGGTTTCCAAATGTGGAAAACATGCAGAACCTTGTCTAATACAAGTGTTTGTATGTGGCTAAACAATGAAGCGAGTGCAAGAAAATGAAGAGGTGTTAGGATGACTGTCTTAGATCATTTCAACTTCTTTTTATTTGAAGATTTTTTTTTAAGTCTTTTGCTGAATTTCTGAATTTGTTACAATATTGTTTCTACTCTGGTTTTCTGACCTTAGCTCACCTGCACCCCCTGCATTGGAAGGCAAAGTCTTAACCCCTGGACGACCAAGGGAGCCTCAAGATGATTTCAACTTTTAAAAACTTTCTTTAATATTTTCCCATTTTAAGCTTATTGAGAAACTTCTAGGTCAACATGGGAGGGAATTTAGGATGAAAGAGAATTAGTTGAAAAACAGAAAGGAAGTAAAACACTAGAGGTTTAATTTATTTTTTGTTAGCTCTTATATAAAATGAGAGCAGGTGGCTCATACTGAATATACTCCACACTGTATTAATAGAAATAGTGTATGTAGTTTGCACTGGTCAGTGTCCATTTGGATTATTGTACAAATTAAATAAAGACTTTAAAAATAGTCTCCAGAGTCCAGATATTGCTGCATTAAAATCAGAAGTGTAGATTTTGGCCCTTAAAAGACTCATGAATATTTTCAGGTCCTGGAGAGAAAGTTATCACAGCAGAACCCACAAAACCCTAATGAACAGAAAGAAGGTGGGGTTTGGAGTTGGGTTATTTTGAGAAGAGTAATGTTCAGAGTGCCAGCTTCATTTCCTGTGCGCTTCATTTTGGAAAGTAAGTGATAGATTTGTAGAACAAAGGGACTGATTTTGTGTCTGTAGCCACTGTAAACCATTTTCGATTCCTGTTATTGGGGTCTATTAAATGTCTGAAATGGGGCTTCCCTTGTGGCTCAGCTGGTAAAGAATCCGCCTGCAATGTAGGAGACCTGGGTTTGATCCCTGGTTTGGGAAGATCCCCTGGAGAAGGTAAAGGCTCCCCACTCCAGTATTCTGGCCTGGAGAATTCCATGGACTGTACAGTCAATGGGGTCTCAAAGAGTCGGACACGACTGAGCGACTTTCACTCACTTACTCAAATGTCTAGAATGCAGCCGTGGAAAGACACATATCTGTTCTCACAGGTTGGCGAGATGAAATGTGCTGTGCTTAGTCGCTCAGTTGTGTCCGACTCTTTGACTGTAGCCCACCAGGCTCCTCTGTCCATCGGGGATTCTCCAGGCAAGAATATTTCAGTGGGTTGCCATGCCCTCCTCCAGGGGATCTTCCCAACCCAGGGATCAGACCCAGGTCTCCTGCATTGCAGGTGGATTCTTTACCAGCTGAGCCTCCAGGGAAACCCAAGAATACTGGAGTGGGTAGCCTATCCCTTCTCCCGCAGATCTTCCCAACCCAGGAAATGAACTGGGGTCTCCTGCATTGCAGGCGGATTGAGGTGAAATATACCAATGTTAAATTAATGAGGCTTTTTCACAGGCAAAAATACCAGGGATAATGGCAGGAACGGAGGGAGAGAGGTCCCAGGGAAGGTGCAGGGTGTGGTTTCTTTTTAGTGGCTGTGGAGATAGTTCAAAGGCAAAGTCTCCAGGCTACCAGTTTTTTCCATTGCCAATAGGGAAACACCCATTCTTCGCACCTTTAGGTTTTGCTGATGGAGACAGCCGCCTCCCCAGCTGCTCTGATTCCTGTCCACACTCACTGGGCATCACCTTTCTGCCTGACAGAAGCCACTTAGCCACCCCCTGCACAAGACCCTCACCATATATATATATATATATATTTTTTTTTTTTTTCCTTCTAAGTGAGATCCAGGAACCTTCGTGTGGGACCAAGCTAGTAGTAACTACTAAAGCAATGGGAGGCACTTCCCTGGCAATCCAATGGGTAAGACTCCGAGCTTCCAATGTAGGGGACACAATTCAACCCCTGATTTGAGGACTAAGATCCCACATGTTTCAGCACGGCAAAAAAAAAAAAAAAGACAAAAAAACAATGGAACATGTTCTCAAAAATACATGAATTTAAAACAAAAATAAAAATTTGGCAGCTGTATATATCTAACTAAATTTAGTGTGAATCTGTCAATATTGATCTTTTCATTTTAACAAGAGAAGAGAAGATACGGCATCTAATCAAATACTACATTATATGGAAACTTTCAGTTTTGGAACAGACCTGTATTTATAATTTGCAGGATATTTGACCAACTTTCAAACCCTTATTTTAACATTCTTGTTGTTGTTCAGTTGCTCAGTTGTGTCTGACTCTTTTTGACCCTGTGAACTGCAACACACTGGGCTTCCCTGTCCTTCACCAACAACCAGAGCTTGCTCAAACTCATGTTCTTTGAGTTGGTGATGCCATCCAACCATCTCATCCCCTTCTCCTACCTTCAGTCTTTCCCAGCATCAGGGTCTTTTCCAATGGATCTGTTCGCATCAGGTGGCCAAAGTATTGGTGCTTCAGCATCAGTCCTTGCAATGAATATTCAGGGTTGATTTCCTTTAGGATTGACTGGTTGGATCTCCTTGCAGTCCAAGGGACTTTCAAGAGTCTTCTCTAACACTTTCTGTTTTAATATTACAGAAAAAAAAATTTGAATTTGGGGCATATCAAGGTTTATTTTAATAAGAATGTTGGAAGGAAACTGTTCCCAATACTAGGTATGTGTTACTCGCTCAGTCGTGTCTGACTCTCTATGACCCCATGACTGTGGCCTGCCAGGCTCCTCTGTCCATGGAATTCTCCAGGCAAGAACACTGGTGTGAGTTGCCATTCCCTTCTCCAGGGGATCTTCCCAGCCCAGGGATTAAACCCAGATCTCCTGCATTGCAGGCAGATTTTTTACCATGTAAGCCACAAGGGAAGCCCCAATGCTTTCCATACCAATAGGTATGGAAAATACTTAATATCTAATGACTAAATCTCATGGTCAAGATAAAAAATGTTCCATCTTAGGTGAAAAGATTTCTGCAGACATCTGAATATAGAAGCTACACATGGCTTTTAGATTTCACTGTCTTTTTAAAGACAGCTATAGCCTGTCAGTCAGCCTGTTCAAAGATGGATGATAGTATCAAAATGTCCCCTGAGTTTTAAGATTTTTTTTTCAAGTTTTATATATATCCTTCCTAAAATTTTAAAATTTAGTAAAGAATATCTTTCAATAGCACTTGAGACTCATTTGTTATTGTATTCAGTCTTCCCCTCCAAATTTAGTGGAAAAGGAGCTGATTTCTATTGTAAGAAGTGGCCAAAACATCTGGGGAGGCCTACATAATTAAAAGGATTCCTTTAGGAACCAATACCACTTAAATCTGATTTGTCATGACTTTTACTGTTGCTCAAGAAGCACTGTAGATCTTGTTTGTGATTAACAGGAAATAAACAGATATGTTTACCCCAGGAAAAAACCATGGGTACCTTTCCCTCTGAGTTATTTCCCAATCTCAATTTCTGGAAGAATTTATTAAGATATAATTCACATACCCTACAATTTATCATTTAAAATGTATAATTCAGTGTTTTTTGTTGTTGTTGTTGTATTGGGTTGGCCAGAAACTTCATTTAGGTTTTTCTGTAATGTCTTATGAACTTTTCAGCCAACCCAATATATTCACTGAGTTGTATACACTTATCATCAAAACAGTCAATTGTAGAACATTTTGACCCCCTAAGAAACCTCATACCCGTTAGCAATCATTCCCTGTTTTCTTCCCTGCAGTCCCTGGTAACCACTCAGCTCCTTGCTGTCTCTAAAGATTTTCCTATTCTGGACGTGTCATATAAATGGAATCATATAGTATGTGGCCTTTTGTGTCTGACTCTTTTCACTTAGTATAATGTTTGCAAAGTTCTAATTGCCAAATAATATTGTACTGTATGGATAGATCCCACGTTTTAGGGCCTCTCTGGTGACTCAGCAGTAAAGAATCCACCTGTCAATGCAGGAGACGTGGGTTCAGTCTCTGGGTTGGGAAGAACCCCTGGAGGAGGAAGTGGCAACCACTCCAGTGTTCTTGCCTGGGAAACCTATGGACACAGGAGCCTGGAGGGCTATAGTTTGTGGAGTTGCAAAAGACTCGGACATGACTGAGGGACTAAGCAGCAACGACAACCCCACATTTTATTCATCCATGCATTGGTTGGTGGACATTTGGGTTGTTTTTTCCACTCTTTGGCTATTTAAAACTGCTAGGAACATTAGTGTACGAGTTTTTGCCTAGACATATGTTTTTATTTCTCGTGGGTATTTACCTAGGAGTAGAATTGCTAGTCACAGATCACACCTTGTGGCGAAGGGGCTTGCATAATTCAGTGAAACTAGGAGCTGTGCCGTGCAGGGCCACTCATGATGGATGGGTCATAGTGAAGAGTTCTGACAAAACATGGGCTACTGGACTAGGGAATGGCAGCCGGTTCCAGTATTCTTGCCACGAGAACCCTGTGGTGACTCTGTCAACACCAGATGGTCAATACCAAAATTGGATTGATTGTGTTCTTTGCAGCCGAAGATAGACAGGCTCTATATAGTCAGCAAAAACAAGACCTAGAGCTGACTGTGGCTCAGATCATGAGCTCCTTATTGCCTCATTCAGGATTAAATTGAAGAAAGTAGGGAAAACCACTCAGCTACTCAGATATGACCTAAATCAAATCCCTAATGATTATAACAGTGGAGGTGACAAATAGATTCAAGGGATTAGATCTGGTAGACAGAGTGCCTGAAGAATCATGGGCGGAAGTCTGTAACGTTGTTCAGGAGGCAGTGATCAAAACCATCTCAAAGGAAGAAAAATGCAGGAAGTGGTTGTCTGAGGAAGCTTTACAAATAGCTGAGGAAAGAAGAGAATCTAAAGGCAAGGGAGAAAGGGAAAGATATACCCAGTTGAATGCAGTGTTCCAGAGAACAGCAAGGAGAAATAAGGCGGCCTTCTTAAATGGACAATGCAAAGAAATAGAGGAAAACAATAGAACGAAAAAGACTAGAGATTTCTTCAAGAAAATTGGAGATATCAAGGATATTTTCATGCAAGATGAAGACAATAAAGGACAGAAACAGTAAGGACCTAACAGAATCAGAAAAGATTAAGAAGAGGTGGCAAGAATACACAGAACTATACCAAAAAGATCGTAATGACCTGGATAACCATTATGGTGTAGTCCTCATCTGGAGCCAGACATCTTGGAGGGTGAAGTCAAGCGGGCCTTAGTAAGCATTACTACAAACAAAACTAGTGGAGACAACGGAATTCCAGCTGAACTGTTTCAAGTCCTAAAATATGATGCTGTAGAAGTGCTGAAGTCAATATATCAGCAAATTTGGAAAACTCTGCAGTGGCCATAGGACTGGAAAAGATCAGTTTTCATTCCAATCCTAAAGAAGGGCAATGCCAAAGAATGTTCAAACTACTGCACAATTGTGCTTATTTCACATGTTAGTAAGGTTATGCTCAAAATCCTTCAAGCTGGGCTTCAGCAGTATATGAACCAAGAACTTACAGATGTACAAGCTGGGTTTAGAAAAGGCAGAGGAATCAGAGATTTGTTGGATCATGGAGAAAGCAAGGGAGTTCCAGAATCTGCTTCATCAACTAGTCAGCCTTTGACTGAGTGGACCACAACAAACTCTGGAAAATTTTTATAAAGAGATGGGAGTACCAGAGCATCTTACCTGTCTCCTGAGAAACCTGTATTCAGGACAAGAAGCAACAATTAGAACCGGATATGGAACAACTGACTGGTTCAAAATTGGCAATGTAGTACAACAAGGCTGAATATTGTCATCCTGCTTATTTAACTTCTTTGCAAAATATGTCATGCAAAATGCCAGGCTGTGTGAAGCTCAAGCTAGAATCAAGATTGCTGGGAGAAACAGGAACAACCTCAGATATGCAGATGATACCACTCTAATAGCAGAAAGTGAAGAAGAACTGAAGAGCCTCTTGAAGAGAGTGAAAGTGGTGAGTGAAAAAGCTGGGTTGAAACTCAACATTCCCATAACTTCATGGCAATTAGAAGGGTGAAAAGTGGACGCAGTGACAGATTTTATTTTCTTGGGCTCCAAAATCACTACAGATGGTGACTTCAGCCATGAAATTATAAAATGCTTGCTTCTTGGAAGGAAAGCTATGACAAACCTAGACAGTGTATTAAAAAGCAGTCATCACTTTGTCGACAAAGGTCCATATAGTCAAAGCTGTGATTTTTCCAGTAGTCATGTAAGTATGAGAGTTGGACCATAAAGAAGGCTGAGCACCAAAGAATTGGTATTTCTGAACTGTGGTGCCCTTGAGAGTCCCTTGGACAGCAAGGAGATCCAAACAGTTGATCCTAAAGGAAATCAACCCTGAATATTCATTGGAAGGACTGATGCTAAAGTTCAATACTTTGGCCACCTAATAGGAAGAACCAACTCACTGTAAAAGACCCTGATACTGGGAAAAATTGAAGGCAAAAGGAGAAGGGGGCAGCACAGGATGAGATGGTTGGAGGGCATCACCAACTTAATGGACATGATTGAGCAAACTGCGATATAGTGAGGAGTTAGGACAGTCTGGCGTGCTTCAGTCCATGGGGTCACAAAGAGTAGGACACGACTTAGTGACTGAACAACCAAGAATTGCTAGGTTATGTGGTTCCAAACAGGAAAAGGAGTACGTCAAGGCTGTATACTGTCACCCTGCTTATTTAACTTTTATGCAGAGTACATCATGAGAAACACTGGGCTGGAAGAAGCACAAGCTGGAATCAAGATTGCTGGGAGAAATATCAATCACCTCAGATATGCAGATGACACCACCCTTATGGCGGAAAGTGAAGAGGAACTAAAAAGCCTCTTGATGAAGGTGAAAGTGGAGAGTGAAAAAGTTGGCTTAAAGCTCAACATTCAGAAAACGAAGATCATGGCATCTGGTCCCATCACTTCATGGGAAATAGATGGGGAAACAGTGGAAACAGTGTCAGACTTTATTTTTCTGGGCTCCAACATCACTGCAGATGGTGACTGCAGCCATGAAATTAAAAGACGCTTACTCCTTGGAAGAAAAGTTATGACCAACCTAGATAGCATATTGAAAAGCAGAGACATTACTTTGCCAACAAAGGTTCGTCTAGTCAAGGCTATGGTTTTTCCTGTGGTCATGTATGGATGTGAGAGTTGGACTGGGAAGAAAGCTGAGCACTGAAGAATTGATGCTTTTGAAGTGTGATGTTGGAGAAGACTCTTGAGAGTCCCTTGGACTGCAAAGAGATCCAACCAGTCCATTCTGAAGGAGATCAGCCCTGGATGTTCTTTGGAAGGAATGATGCTAAAGCTGGAACTCCAGTACTTTGGCCACCTCATGCGAAGAGTTGACTCATTGGAAAAGACTCTGATGCTGGGAGGGATTGGGGGCAGGAGGAGAGAGGATGAGATGGCTGGATGGCATCACCGACTCGATGAGTTTGAGTGAACTCTGGGAGATGATGATGGACAGGGAAGCCTGGTGTGCTACCATTCATGGGGTTGCAAAGAGTCGTACACGACTGAGCGACTGAACTGCACTGCACCGATGGTAACTCGAGGGGTTTCCCAGGTGGCACTGATGCTAAAGAACTTACCTGCCAGTGCAAGAGACACAGGAGACACGGGTTCGATCCCTGAGTTGGGGGATCCCCATGCTCCCCCTTGGAGGGGACATGGCAACCCACTTGCCATGGAGTATTCTTGCCTGGAGAATCCGATGGACAGAGGAGCCTGGTGGGCTGTAGTCCATAGGGGCGCAAAGAGTCGGACACAGCTGAAACGACTTAGCATGCACGCACGTGTGTTAACTGTTTAATCTTTTGAGGAACTAGCAGACTGTTTTTCATGACAGGTTTTCCTTTCCCATGAGCAGTATAAGAGGGGTCCAGTTTTTCCATATCTCCAGCACTTGTTAACTGCACTCTGATTATAGTCATCATTGTGTGAAGCGGTATGGCATCGTGGTTTTGGTTTGCATTTCTCTGATGGCCAGTGATTTTGATCCCTCCCCCTCCCCTTTTTTTTAGCAAACTAAAAAGAAAAAAAAAAAAATATCTGGTATTCTTTAAAAAGCCAAGTAAAGCTAAAAATTAAAGATGCCTTCTGAAGTGAGTGTTTGTATGACAAGCAGCACAGGGGTTCCAAGGAAACAGTCTGCACTGTACACCCGTAGCAATTAAAGCATGTGCTCTTCTGGCCTCTGAAAAATGATTCTTACAGTCCCGACTTAATAGATAAGAAATACGGTGTCTAGATGGGGGAGTTGCTGGAATAATGAAATGTTTCCATGGTGAGGAGGTGGTGAGAATTTCTGTTGGTTAAATATGTTTCTCACCAAACACACAGAAGCAGCTTCTTCTGTAAAATTCACCAGTCATCGACATTTGCCAGGTTTGCTTTCCTTCTTTTGTTTGTATCTTGTATGTGTATATTTGTGTGTGTGTGTGTGTGTGTGTGTGTGTGTGTGTATGTGTTGAACTTGTTTAGACATCAAAATGCTTCTAAAGACTTTAGCACTTCTCCTAAGAATACGTTCTTGGATTCTTCTGCTTAATCACAGTATCATTATCACACTTCAGAAATTTAACATAAAGTTGGTGATATCATCTAAGATAGAGTCTGGATTCAAACTTATGCTATTTTTTATTTTATACTTGCATTAAAAAAAAAATAGATCCAAGGTCTAATCAAAGGTCCCAAATTACATTCAGTTATGGGCTTCCTTGGTGGCTCAGACAATAAAGAATCTGCAATGCTGGAGATCTGGGTTCGATCCTTGGGTTGGGAAGATCCCCTGGAGGAGGGCATGGCAACCCATTCCAGTATTCTTGCCTGGAGAATCCCCATGGACAGAGGAGCCTGCAGGCTATAGTCCATGGTGTTGCAAAGAGTCGGACGCAACTGAGATATTAAGCACACCAAGCAGAGCACATGTTTCTTTTAGTCTCTTGAAGTGGAATACTTCTCTCACCTTCTTGTTTTCTGTGTGATTTATTTTTATGATGAGTCCAGGCCAGTTTCTTGCATCGTGGATTCATCAGATTAGTTTTTCTGTGATTAGATTCAGGATCAACATCCTTGCACTTGGTCGTTGTTGTTGCACGGGGACTACTCTTACTTGCGGCGTGTGGGCTTCTCTTTGCGGGGGCTTCTCTCGTTGCAGAGCGTGGACTCTCGAGCTCCCCCTTGGTGGTTGTGGTGCATGAGCTTAGCTGCTCTGCAGCGACGTGTGGAATCCTCCTGACCAGGGATCAAACCCGTGTCCCCTGTATTGGCAGGTGGATTCTTAGCCACTGTAGCACCAGGGAAGTTCAGACTGAACATTCTTAACAAGAATATACCTAGGTGATGTTGAGTACTGACTGTTATATCACACCTGGAGTCATACAACTCCGGGGAGATGCTGAATTCGATGGCTTGATTCAGAATTCCCACCAGATCTCTTCACGAGGAAGGTCTGACTCCCCTGTGGGATAATGTGAGAGTTTGATCCTGATTATTCTGTTCCCAATGTTTTAGAATCCGTTAATGATCTTCGCCTGAATCACCTTCAGGGGGTGCAAAATGGTAAGGTTCTCATCCCTCGTTTTTTCTGCATTTCTCGAGACATCTGGCATTCCTCTGTAGAAAAGAACTTTTCCTTTTTACCCTCTTCTCTCCCTTTGTTTTCCCCTTAAAGTTAAAAGAAAAACTTTGGGGGGTGGGGTGTTCCCTAGTGGTCTAGTGGTTAGGAATCGGTGATTCCACTGCTGTGGTCTAAGTTCAATCCCTGGTCAGGGAACTGAGATCCTGCAAGCTGTGTGGTGTGCCCAAAAAAGAATTTTTCTAACAATAATGTTGTGAGCATATGTCCAATTTTTATTTTAAACTTACCTCAAGGAAAGAGACATCTAGTGGGCCCAGTCAGACTCTTCTTGGTAGGGACATTTAATACAACAAGAAAATGGTTAGATAATATTGTTTAGACTGGTTCTATCTCATTCGAGAACAGGATCAAGGTGGTGGTTGCCCTCCGTTCCTGATGATTATCTGCATGTGAGTGGTGGTGGTGGAAGGGCAGCAAAGCAGTTGACTAGAGTAATGACTTAATTTCATTAAGGTGAGTTAGAAATATTTTGTCAGAAATGCTCTTTTTTTTTCCTTTTGCCTGGAGGAAGTTGTGAATAACAAAAAAGTTCCTTGACCAATAAGGGTCTTTATGCATTATAAATATGGAAATTAGAAATTATAGAAAGTAAAAAGTAGCGGGGGAGGTGGGGAAGGTGGAAATTCCAAGTTAACACAACTATTATCTCTTTTGTATATTCTTAAAAAAAAGAGGAGTATTGTGACTTGATGCCATTTCACATGTTTTTATAGTTTCTAACTTCAAAAGCATTAAAAATGCACACACACAAACTCAGGTTCATAGAGACAAGGGATGAAAACAGAAGTAAAAATCCTAAGCTAGTTCTCATAAACCTGTTTGACCCATAAGTGGTCAACCTGTGGTGCTCATGGAGCCACCCTAATGGCCATTTTGAGCTTGGCAGCAAGAGTACTTAAACCATCATCTTCCCTCTTGAAGATTGCATGTACATTGTCATCTAGAAAAGGGAAAGACCTGCTGACCACTGTGTGCTCCCATGCTCAGTCCCGTCTGACTCTTTGGACTGCAATCCTCCAGGCTCCTCTGTCCATGGGATTTCCCAGGCAAGAATACTGGAGTGGGTTGCCATTTCCTCCTCCAGAGATCTTCCCAGCCTAGGAGTCAAACCTAGGAGTCTCTTCTGTCTCCTGCATTGGCAGGCAGATTCTTTAGCACTAGCGCCACCTAGGAAACCCTTGTTGAAGACTGCTGCTGCTAAGTCGCTTCAGTCGTGTCCGACTCTGTGCAACCCCATAGACGGCAGCCCACCAGGCTCCCCCGTCCCTGGGATTCTCCAGGCAAGAACACTGGAGTGGGGTGCCATTTCCTTCTCCAATGCATGAAAGTGAAAAGTGAAAGTGAAAGTGAAGTCGTGTCCGACCCTCAGCGACCCCATGGACTGCAGCCTACCAGGCTCCTCCGTCCATAGGATTTTCCAGGCAAGAGTACTGGAGTGGGGTGCCATTGCGGAATCTACCCTCCCACAAGGTATTACCCTAAACCGCCTAACTCGCTTATAAGAGTCACATTTCCAAGGCTCCGATTTTTGTTAAAGAAGACATTTGAAGAATCAGTAACAATATTTTTCTTTTTTTAAATCAGAATACTTTATACATTTTATATTGATTTAGTACTTTGAATGTTAACAATAAGAAATCTTATACTATGACTCACAGGAAGGAGTAAGATTTTAAAGAATTATTTTCCTGCCATCTGTCTCAAAAAGACCACCTGCATTTTGTTGTCTGTCTGTAAATTGTGCATTTGTGTTTTTCACTCCGATGTGGGATTGCAGAAGGGCTGTTTCTATTCTTTTGTCGAATGACTTTATGTAGGTTAAACCAATAAAATGCCTCATTGACTTGGAAAACCGTTCTAATTGTCTAGACATCTATACAGGTTTTAAGTGTCTAGCATTCATCTTTGCAGGTAGGAAATAGCTAGTAAAGGGCAAAAATTAGATTGGCCATAATTATTAATTGATGACACCCCTGACCATTTTTCTTGGTCTAAGTATTGTCAAATTGATCAGAGTGAAATTTTGTGTATAAATGTCATTAGGGTAGAAACAATTTTCCCTGTAGACCAATGAATCTGCTGGGGTTTTTTAATCTTGTTTTTTTAATCTTCCTGTGTTCCCAGGACACTTTAAAAAAATCTTGCACAGAATTTAAATGTAGCAAAGCTACAGCTGAAAATGTTCATTTTAATAGCATGGTATTCTGATGGTTAGTCATTGTTGCAAAGTCTTGCTAGGGGAGCCAGGAAGGAATTGAAAATGTATATTTCTTCCTGCAAGTGTTTGCTTCAGGTCTGAAGGTGTTGGAGACATTTTCATAGATGCCAAGCCTTGGACTGCGTTTCTGGTTTTGCTTAGAGCGTTGGTGGCACTGAGAGAGGATGGCTAATAAAACGGTTAACTTTGTCAGCAGTCTGGGCAGCTGAAGAGATAGGGTTCCCTCCAGCTCTGAACCTGCCTCCCATCACTTGCATCCTCTCTCCCTGTGGACACAGCTCCCCGGTGCCTCACACAAAGGGAAGCCTGGGAGTGGCTCCTGGAGCACAATACACCCGGAGATCTGAAGATTTGGAGGAACTTCTTTTATTTACTTATGGTTTATTTTCCCTTTCCCCCCTAGGAAGTCGCTGATTATGTTTGATCACAATCCTGTCTTTTAATGAAGGGTTTACATAGGGTTCTGTTGATTTATCTAGTTAGTAAGAATACTAGGGGACCTGTCCTTTGAAAGACTACCCTTTAGGGATCGATATGAAAGGACCACCTTTTTCTCGGTGGTTTTGAGGTGGCATTCCTCTTGTGTGCATTTCTACAGGCACATACTCGACTTAAGCCATTTTAAACAAATCTTGCTCGAAGTCATTTAGTGAAAAAGAAAAACAAGCAAACCTAAAAACAATTACAGGAACTTACAGAATCTGGAAGATAACGGAAGAAAATGCATCCATCCTTTCCTAGGGATCATTACTTCTGCAGCTGCTTCAAGGTGGGTTCTGTGCACTGCGGCTCCAGATTTCCATCGGAGCAAATGTCTGAGCAGTTATTAATCAATCGATGGGGCTGCAAAAACCATTTGTCACTTACAAATGTTACATAGACTGGAGTGCTTCCCTTAGCACTGTGTATGTTGCTAATTTAAGAGAAAGCCTGGATTTTTTTTTTCTTTGCAAATGGAATCCTTCTAATATAACCACACCCAGACAGATAAAGCTCCTTTTCTGCATCTGCTCCTCTTGAGATAGAGTTTTTCAAATGCATAATGAATGGAAAGAAGACCCATGTAATTTCTAAGCATCTGTCGGTTTACAAGAGAACTTTGTAAACTGAAATACTTTGAAAAAATTCCCCATTAGCATTTCTTTAGCTCAGAATTTGATGCTTGATAAATAATAGAACTCAGTAGGTGTTTATTGAATGAATTTAACTCTTAGGTCTTAAAGGTAACCTGTTTCCTGATTAAAACGAGCAGGCTTAACCTGCAACTATACTATTGCCTCCTGTTTAACTATTTTCTTTAGTATAAACTGTATTTTAACAGAGCTATAAATCTTACTTCTTTTTAGTGTTTTGCTTCTGTTCTTTTTGAACTGAGATAAAAGGCATTTTAAATGCTAATAAGAATATATATAGGAACAGATTTTAGGAGTAATGTGAGAATTTTGTAAGAATTTGTTCTTCAACCGTATTGCTTCACCTGGCACTGGTGTTTGTTCCTAAAATTAAATAAAGCATTAATCACTGGAATATATGAGACATGTTAAGCCTTCCCTTTCAGATCCTTAGGGAATAACTAATGGGTGTGTGTGTGTGTGTGTGTGTGTGTGTTTCTAGTAGAGGAGAAGCATTTCTTCTTTCCTACTACTATGAAAGGGGGGTAGTCAACACTGTTCCTCTTCCCTTTCATATTTTATTTGAAATCTACAATGATGAAAACCTGTCACTTCAGATAGCATTTGAAAAGTTCATGAGTTAGTGTTATGTTAATTTCTACATGGAAGGAAATCTTTGAGTCGGCAACGTATGATTGCGGATAGACTCACAATAAGGGAGAATCTAAGTGCTGTTTTTTATTTCAAAGAAGGTCATAAATCGAGTTGGACTCCAGGATTGGGAAAGGTTCGTTCTGTGAACACATTTGTGTTGGAGATTGCTTTTTTTTCTATAACGATGTTATTAGTATTGCAGTGACTGAAGGATAATGTCTAGTTCATAATTTAGCTTGGAACCTTGAGTTTAAAAGGGTCCCTTCATCGAAACAACCTCATTCGTATGTTCTAGAAGTCTTGAAGAAATTTGTAAGCAGTTGTAGTGGATTTGAACTTGAAAACAACAAACCCTGAGTGTCTTACAGCCTACACGCTTCTGTGGTTTAGAGGACCCACAGCCAGAACCTTATTCTAACTCTTGGGAAGACATATTATTGTTTTAAGAGATTGTGTTACTTGGTAATATCTTACAAAAATGTTATCTTTTTAAAAAACTTAAAATAGAGAAAGAGATGAGAACAGTGGCTAGAAGCTGAGAATTTTTTACCATGGTTTCTATTCCTAATGAGGTCTGTGACCTTGGACATAATAGCATTCTTTCAAGGCTGGGTTCTCAGCAGACTGTTCTAGATGGTTTTGAAGATGAACACATCAAGCTCTAAGGTTTCATAATTGTACTCTATGTCTCCCTCCTTCTTTAAAATATTGTAATACTAGATACTTAACAAAATACTCAAAACATCTCTACTTTGGCATATGAATTTTAAATGCATATGTATTTAATTCAATATATTTAATCCATAATTTGTGATTCATAAGCATATGGATTTTTATTGAGCTGCAGTTAGCTTGAAGCACACCCCTTTTGCTTTCACTTATGGAATGCCTTGTGTTTCTATGTCATTAAAAAAAAATACATTGCAATTAACTCATTCTTTTTAATGCCAGTGAACACACTGATTTCCATTCTGCAGGGAGTGTCTTTGTTTCTGTGACCTTTTCCTCTCATTTCCTGAGGGTAAACTTCCAGGTTTCACCACCAGTACAAACAAGTGTTTTGTCATCAAGATACAGATTTGAATCTGCAGTCTGCCATTTACTCCAGATAAGTGGCTTAACTTGTGAGCCTTCCTCTACAAATTAGTGGTTAAGGGTGTGTTTTCATAAGTTATGCTAATTTTGGTGCTACTGGGAACAAATTACGTGTTCAGATTTTATTACTGCATCACTGATATTGCTAGTTTACTTTGACAGGTGAGGGATGGTATCTTAAGTTTGCTTTGGTTTTTGTATTCTTTTACTTTATTAGAGCAGATGAATATATTATCGTGTGTTAATTTCTGCTTTAGTTTCATGTTACAGCATGCTTTGCCCATTTTATCTATTGGGGTCTTTCTAATATGCTTCAAAACTCACCATATTTGTATTCCCATCTGTAGGCAGTCCCTCAGCAAACAGTTTTTTCTGATTTTTTTTTTTTTTTTTTTTTAGCGAGTTGAGTTGTCAGAAGTGGCTTCCCTTAGAAGTTTCCTACATGTAGGGGTTGGGTTTCCAAGCCAAGCCCAGAAGCCTGACTTTACCCATTGTATCCTGATGAAACCATAGAATTTTAAATCTTGGATTTTGTGGGTAACGTGTTCTTAGTGAGGTTGGGACACAATTTCCTATGGCTCCTTTTCTCCACATACATTTTGTTTCTTTAACAAACACACAGTGCTTACTGTGTCCCAGGTGTTGTCTCAGGCACTTAACAAATATGAACTCATGTAATCCTTTCAACAGCCTTTTCAGGTATAGGTACTATTAGCTCCATTTTACAGATGAGGAAACTGAGGCGCAGGCTGACCAGTGAAGCAGCTTAACTAAGGTCATCCAGCTCCAGAAGTGGTTCCTGTGTGGAGAGAATGGCCAGAAGAGGGCCAGAATAGACTCTCCAGAGGGAGACGCTCTTTGCTCTGGTCTAATGGTGGTATTTGTTGTTGCTTAGTTGCTGAGTCATGTCCAAGTCTTTTGCGACCCATCAGGCTCCTCTGTCCATGTGATTTCCAGGGAAGAATACTAGAGTGGGTTGCCATTTCCTTCTCCAGGAGATCTTCCCCACCCAGGAATTGAACCCGGGTCTCTTGCATTGGCACGCAAATTACCACTGAGCCACCAGGGAAGCCCTAATGGTGGTATTGAAACCGTGTAACGCAGACTAGGACTTGAACCCATGGTCTTTTAGCCGAGATCACACACTTGGTTTCAGGACTTAATGAAACTCATTTTCTTGATGTCTCATTGCAGAAAGAATTCAATGAGAGACAGTGATAGGTAAGAAGTGGATTTCATTAGAGAGAAACACTCTGCAGACATGAGAGTGTGTAGTCTCAGAAGGCAAGAGTGGCCCTGAAATTTGACATGGTTAGTTTTTCATAGGCTGGCTAATTTCATAGGCTAATGAGTGGGAGGATTAGGGGTGGGGATTTCCGGGAATTGGGCCACTGTCCACTTTTTGATATTTGCTGGTGGGCCTCAGAATTGTCATGGTGTTGGTGGGTGTGTCACTTAGCTTGCTGATGTGTTACAACGAGCATAGTTTGTTGGTGTTTAGTTGTTGTTGTTCATTCGCTAAGTCGTGTCTAACTCCTTGCAACCTCATGGACTGCAGCATGCCAGGCTTCCCTGTCTTTCAACCATCTTCTAGAGTTTGCCCAAACTCATGTCCATTGAGTCAGTGATCCAACCATCTTGTCCTCTGTCGCCCCCTTTTGCCTCCTGCCCTCATTCTTTCCCAGCGTCAAGGTCTTTTCCAATGACCTGGCTCTTCACTTCAGGTGGCCAAAGTATTGGAGCATCAGCATCAGTCCTTCAAATAAATATTCAGGGTTGATTTCCTTTAGGATTGACTGGTTTGATTCCTTTCTGTCCAATGGACTCTCAAGAGTCTTTTCTAGCACCACAGTTTGAAAGCATCAATTGTTCGGTACTCAGCCTTCTTTATAGTCCAACTCTCACAGTAGTCTTCATGACTACTGGAGAAACCATAGCCTTGACTATATGGACCTTTGTTGGCCAAGTGATGTCTCTGCCTTTTTAATACACTGTCTAGGTTTGTCATAACTTTCCTTCCAGGGAGCAAGCTTCTTTTAGTCTCATGGCTGCAGTCACCATCTGCAGTGATTTTGAGGCTCAAGGTCTAGTGGAAGTCTACTTATCTGTCATCTTGGACCTATTCGGTTCTAATCAGTTTCTACTGTGTCCTTGGGCTATGTCATTCTTTTAAAGTTGGTGCCTACCCCCTTCCCTCCTGCTGCAGTATCACTCTGATGTAATTGCTTTTCCCTTTTGCCTCTTGTCTGTTGACTTATCTGTTTCCTCCTATCTATCTCCAGTTTCTGTTCAAGCTAGTCACACTTGAATTCAGTAATTATTTACCTAAAGCATATTCTGTGTAAGGTGTTGGGCGTGTCCCCACCCTCCTAGAGTTTAGATTTTTTATCTTGATTTAGCCCTGAAGCTTCCTACAGCATAGCCTGCATTGTGTAAAAATGCAGAGGTGACTGGTGAAGAACGTTGAAAATTTCTTCCTGATTAGCCCAGGACTGAGCCTTTAAGAACAGGGCTCTAGGAGATCATGGGACGGTGGAAGCTTCTAGTTAAGGAGCCTGGGCCTCGTGTAGTAGATGACGAGGAGTTACAGTTAGGAAGTAAAAGAGCCTGGTGTGGCAAGTTGAGTTAGAGAACTAGCATTATCAGGGAGATCAGCTCTTAGGATATTGCAGTACATCAAATGTTGGTTCAATGAAACGTTGATGCCTGAACTAGGGTAGAAATCAAGGAATGGGTACAGAGACTGCCCTGGTGGTCCAGTGATGAGGACTGTGTGCTTCCACTGTAGTGGCTGTGGGTTCGGTCCCTGGTCAGGGCACTACTAAGACCCCACATGCCACGAAATGCGGCCAAAAAAAAAAGATGGGTATAGACAGGACTAAAGATATAAGGGATGATGGTACTCGATGGAATATTAACGTGGGGACAGACGAGGAGCAGGAAAACCCAAGATGATCTCCAAGTACCTAGGCTCTTGTACCTGGAATGTACACCCCTGTCCTGGAGAGGAATAGTGTCAAGAGAAGACGTGATCAAACAGTTGGCTAACAAAATAGAGGGAAAGGGTAACAAGAATGGTGATGTGGTTTTTGTAATACTAATAGCTAAGTGAGTGCCTACTGTTGTTCAGACACCGTCCTAGGCAGCTTGTGCAAGTAACCTTGTAAATCCTCTTACTGCCCATGAGGAAAGAGCCACCATGAAGAGATGAAGGAGCCATGCAGCTCAGGTCTCTTGTCAGGAGTAGACATTGTGGCTCAGATAATGTGTGCGTAAGAGAGAGGGAGAGGGAGAGAGAAATTCAGTGTCAAGACGGAAAGCTCAGGGTTCTAAGTAATGAAAGAGGACCCATCGCTAACATAACCCAGCCTCAGAACTGGGAGGCCTTCTTTTTTCGTTGGCAGGTCCAGTTAGCTTCATGTCCATTATTTCGGGTTGCTCCTTCCTGTCCCCAGGTTCTCCTCCCTGCTCCAGCTCTGCATTGGATGAAGCCGCAGCCTCCCTGCCTCCATTCTTGGCCTCCTTCATTCCACTGTTCACTGGGCAGCCAGGTTGATGGTGCGAGGGGTTTTTAGGTTTATCTGCTTATGGTCCACTTACATCCAGTGAAACCTACAGACCTTAAAGTGTGTAGCCTGAGACCTTCTTACAGAAGGAGCACACGCATGCGAAGAGCTCCCACGTCAGTTTGTAGACCATTCCCAGTGCCCCAGAAAGCTCCGTGTGGTCCCTTGTAGTGATTACTTCATGCTGTGGACAAACTGAGTCTCTTTCAAATTCATGTGTTGAAGCCCTGGCCCCCACCGTGACTGTATTTGGAGAGAAGTACTGGAGAAGAAGCATTAAGGTGAAAGGGAATCATGGAGCAGGGCCTGAAAGGATTTGTGTCCTTATAAGAAGAGACACCAGGGGGTGCTCTCTCTTTGCCATGTGAGTGCAAGGTGAGAAGGCGTCCATCTACAAGCTGAGAAGCAGGCCCTCACCAGAAGCCAAATTGCCTAGAACCTTGATCTCGGACTTCCCAGCCTCCAGAAACACAAAAAATAATTTCCTGTCTTTGTTTTGGCCAAGCCATGCCACTTGTGGGATGTTAGTTCCCCGACCAGGGTTTGAACCCTGGCCTCTCACAGAAGCAGCTAAGTCTGAACTGCTGGACTGCCACAGAATTCCCAGATTTCTGTTATTTAAAACAGAAAATCTGTCTGTGGTCTTTTGTTACAGCAGCTAGAACAGACTGATACAATGAGTTTGGAGTGTGAACTTGGAAGGTCAGTCAAGAGACTGCAATGGAAGAGGTGTGTGTAGTGGTCTTACATTATGAGAATCTGTGACTTTAAGAATACTTACTGTGAACAACAATTTATGAAGCAATGGAACAGGGAGTCTTTTGAGTTCAAGTAAGACTATTCCATCATAAAAACATATTAAAGCAGAATGCTGTCCCCTATCCCCAGAGGCTATAACTAGAGACAGTTTTATAGAATATTTGTTAATCTAATGGATATAAAAACTTTGCACTCTCAAAGCAGTTTTCCCCATTATAGTATGAATGGATACCAAATAATATTTTCCTGTCTTGGCAGTGACTCACATTATTGTTTGCTATTGAACTATTTTCCTCCCCGGGAGGTGGTCGTACCCATCAGAGAAAACTATTCATTTTCTGTGTGCATCATTTTCAAACTACTGATTACTGGAGAGCTTTCAATCCTTAATGGAGAGTTTATGGAAAAGATGAAAAGAAGATTTTTTAAAAAACAAAGAATGATGCAGAAGTTAGAGATGAATGAGTATTAAGACAATCAAAAGTTCTTTTTTTACAGTAACCTCTTCAGTCACAGACTACTCTTTTTCAGGGGAAAAATAATAGTTTCCTGCAAAAAGGGAGAGCAGATGATGTAAAGAAAACAGAAAAATATTCATAGTATTATAGTTTACCTTTTGGGTGAGTTGTAAGGGGAAGGGGAAATTGTTTGGACAGTTGATATGATGAAGAACATCAAATATATTTTCCAGTCTCTAAGACAATTTTTGTATGCTTGATATAATGCAAATTGTTTCATGGAAGTTAGCATTTAATCCAAAAAAAGCAATGGGCTTGTGATCATTCGCATGTATAATACGATCATCTTTTGTAAGCTGTAATTTAGAAACAATGAAGGCAATTTTGAGAGAGGGTCACTGATTGGTCACTGTTTAGACACAGCCCTCTTCCCTGGAGAAGCAAACTTGGTGAAAACCAGCATGGAGTGGAAAGGAGTTTGTTAACGTTCCAAATAAAGTCATCGGGGAAGGCTGGCACCTGTCCGCCCAGCTCTGTGTCCTGCAGCCGAGTAGTTTTTCCCCCACTTGCTCTCAAGGTTCAAGGTCAACGGCAGGGTGGGTGAGCCTTTTCCTAGAAGCCCTCACTGCTTCTTGAGGGGCCCCCACCCCTAGTTAGACAGGGTGTTCGTTGCATTCTAAAAACATGAACACAAAGGAGCTTTCCTTCTCTAGTCGCTCAGATGGGAGTTTCACCAGCAGTTAAAGTCCACACTTCTGGAAATCCTTTAATTTGCTTACAAGTCTTTTGCCAGATGCTTATAAGAATCAGTCATCTCCACTGAGACGCTCATTTTTATTTATTGAAGTGCTTGTGGAAGAAACACGCCCTTTTCTTTGTCTATTCTATCCAGGTCTCAAAGCAGAGTAATTTTCTTCTCTTGACTGCGAGTCCTGAATAGGAGCCGATTCAAAGAAGGTTAGAGCTAGAGCTCAAAGGAAGTTAGAGCTTTTATTTTATGGAACAAAACAATCAAACAAGAACCGGAACTGCAGCAATTGACACAATGCCACAGCGGTTGGGATGGCTGAGCCAGCCGAGGTGGGGCTAAATATATTTTTAGTTAAAAAAAAAATCGGGGGCATGCTCTTCAAACTGACTTTCAAACGGTAGGCACTAAAATAATAGGTATGTTATTCTGAGTTTGGTGGTTGCAACTTAGAAGTACAGAGATCTGCTGAAGTAGTTAATTCATTTTGTTGTTGTTGTTGTTGGATTTGGGATACACCTGAATTTCCCCTCCCTGTTCCCATTCCCGTTCAGAATGGAGAACAGAAAGAGTTTCTCCCAAATGAAGACCGCCTGCCTCCTGCATCAGATGCCTTGAGGATGTTTATGTGAGGGATGGGGCCCATTCTGTGTTCCCCTGTATTACTTATAAAGCAGAAAAAAATTAAGGTATTAGTGACATTATTACATGTTCTCCGTAATAGCTGGCAGCTCTAAAAGCTATTTTGACAAGTATAACTTATGATTTATAAATTAGGCTAACGGATTCCTTTTTGAAATGGGAATTGCACCTGTGTTAGATCACTTATTCAAGTAGTAATTAAGTACCTACTGCAAGTGCTTTCCCCCTTCAACTTGTATCTTTCTGGATGATTTTTTTTTGTAAACTAGGCATGAGACCTTTTCTTCTCTTCTTCTCTTTGAGTGCAGTTAAAGAGTTTCAAGCTGATATTCTCCACCCTCAATGCTAAGAGAGGGGGTTAGCTTTAAGTTCCTCTGCAGATTCAACATGATCATTTGTTGGACTGTGAATGCATTTTCAATTAGGTGATGGTTTTTTTTTTTTTTTTTTTAGGTGATGGTTTTTATAGAGTGTTTGCTTATATTTTACAGAATATTTGAACCACCTGTGTGTGTCAGAAGCTGAAGTGTGAGGATAAGATGTGGTAGCAAAAACCAACCAAACCAACAAAAAACTCCCTGACATCTCGTAGTTGATGCGGCATTTATAGGTCTTTGGACGGGCTCTGTGCAATGCCCACTTCTTTAGATGTCCTCCCCTTTTCCTTGTGTAGAGTCAGATCCCCTAAGAAAGTTGATGTTACGTTCAGTGTACATAACATATACGTTTATTGAATACTTTGTAAAATATTTATTTATTTGGCTGCATGGGATCTTGGTTGTGTCCTGTGGGATCTTCCATTGTGGTGCACAGACTCTCTAGTTGTGACTCCTGGGCTTCAGTAATTGCAGCACGTAGACTCCAGCGTCTGACAAGGCAATGGCACCCCACTCCAGTACTCTTGCCTGGAAAATCCCATGGACGGAGGAGCCTGGTGGGCTGCAGTCCATGGGGTCGCTGAGGGTAGGACACGACTGAGCGACTTCACTTTCACTTTTCACTTACATGCACTGGAGAAGGAAATGGCAACCCACTCCAGTGTTCTTGCCTGGAGAATCCCAGGGACGGGGGAGCCTGGTGGAGCCTGGTGGCTGCCGTCTATGGGGTCACACAGAGTCGGACACGACTGCAGCAGCAGCAGCAGACTCCAGAGTGCATAGGCTTACTTGCCCCAAGGCATGTGGGATCTTAGTTTCCTGACCAGGGATCGAACCTGCATCCTTTGCATTGCAAGACAGATTTTTAAACACTGGACCACCAGGGGAGTCTCTATTGAGTAATTATTAAAAACTGGGAAAATAAGAAAGAAAGGAAGGGAGAGCTGCCGTTTTGCAGTCTCAGCCTTGTCTCTCAGAATAACTTCCTTAGTACAGACAGGGCCAGCCGAGGTTTTCCTAGAGAAAGGAGATACAAGGGCTGTGGAGTAGCTGCTGCAGCCGGGCCAGTTTTGTAAGTGAGGTTGGAGCTGCCCACTGTCACCTTCCTTCGTGAGCTTTTAGTAGCAGGCTTGACTTAGCTCATTCAAAGCAAAGGCAGAAAGATGCTTCACTTAAGAGACGTTGGTTATGTGACCCAGGTTGTGACTCTTTACTCCTTAGGTAACACAGTGGTTATGTGTTTAGGGTCTGCATCAGTTTGCTTTGGTTTGGTTTTAGGATGCTTTCATTCGTCCAGAGGGCATCCTGGGAAGAGGCATATGAACAAGATGGTTTGGAAGCCTACCTGTGAGACTGAAGAAGCATATGGACGAGCCTCAACCTGTTTTTCCAATAGTCACTATTTTTTTTTTTTTAATTAAAATTTTTTAAAAAATTGCAGTGTAGTCAATTTGAAATATTGTGTTACGTTCATGTGTACAGCAAAGTGATTCAGTTATACATATATGTAAAAATTTATTCTTTTTCATCATAGGTTATTAGAAGATACCAGATATAGTTCCCTGTGCTATACAATAGCTATTTGTTTACCTATTTTCTATATAGTAATTTGTATTTGTTAATCCCAAACTCCTAATTTATTCTCCTGTGGTAACCATAAATTTGTCTTCTGTGACACTATTTCTTTTTTGTAAATGAGTTCATTTGTATTATTTTTTTAGCTTCCATATACAAATGATGCTGCTACGTCGCTTCAGTCGTGTCCGACTCTGTGTGACCCCATAGACAGCAGCCCACCAGGTTCCCCCGTCCCTGGGATTCTCCAGGCAAGAACACTGGAGTGGGTTGCCATTTCCTTCTCCAATGAGTGAAAGTGAAAAGTGAAAGTGAAGTCGCTCAGTCGTGTCCGACCCTCAGCGACCCCATGGACTGCAGCCTACCAGGCTCCTCCGTCCATGGGATTTTCTAGGCAGGAGTAGTGGAGTGGGGTGCCATTGCCTTCTCTGATACAAATGATAGCATATGATATTTGTCTTCCTCTAAGTTACTTCACTTAGTATGATAATCTCTAGGTCCATTCATGTTGCTGCAAATAGCATTATTGCATTCTTTTTATGGCTGAATAATATTCCACGCTGGACTGGAAGAAACACAAGCTGGAATCAAGATTGCCGGGAGAAATATCAATAACCTCAGATATGCAGATGACACCACCCTTATGGCAGAAAGTGAAGAGGAACTAAAAAGCCTCTTGATGAAAGTGAAAGTGGAGAGTGAAAAAGTTGGCTTAAAGCTCAACATTCAGAAAACGAAGATCATGGCATCTGGTCCCATCTCTTCATGGGAAATAGATGGGGAAACAGTGGAAACAGTGTCAGACTTTATTTTTTTTGGCTCCAAAATCACCGCAGATGGTGACTGCAGCCATGAAATTAAAAGACGCTTACTCCTTGGAAGGAAAGTTATGACCAACCTAGATAGCATATTGAAAAGCAGAGACATTACTTTGCCAACAAAGGTCTGTCTAGTCAAGGCTATGGTTTTCCTGTGGTCATGTATGGATGTGAGAGTTGGACTGTGAAGAAGGCTGAGTGCCGAAGAATTGATGCTTTTGAACTGTGGTGTTGGAGAAGACTCTTGAGAGTCCCTTGGACTGCAAGGAGATCCAACCAGTCCATTCTGAAGGAGATGAGCCCTGGGATTTCTTTGGAAGGAATGATGCTAAAGCTGAAACTCCAGTACTTTGGCCACCTCATGGGAAGAGTTGACTCATTGGAAAAGACTCTGATGCTGGGAGGGATTGGGGGCAGGAGGAGAAGGGGACGACAGAGGATGAGATGGCTGGATGGTATCACTGACTCGATGGACGTGAGTCTGAGTGAACTCCGGGAGTTGGTGATGGACAGGGAGGCCTGGCGTGCTGCGATTCATGGGGTCGCAAAGAGTTGGACACGACTGAGCGACTGACCTGAACTGAATATTCCACTGTCAGGCTTCCCTGGTGGCTGAGCAGTAAAGAATGCCTGCCAGTGCAAGGGATGAGGGTTTGATCCCTGGGTGGGGAAGATTCCCTGAAGAAGGAAGCGGCAACCCGCTCCAGTATTCTTGCCAGGAGAATCCCATGGACAGAGGAGCCTGACAGCCTACAGTAGTCCATGGGGTCGCAAGAGTCGGATGCTACTTAGCGATTAAACCACCACAACCAGTATTCTTGCCTGGGAAATGCCATGGACAGAGGAGCTTCACAGGCCACAGTCCATGGGGTCACAAAAGAGTCAGACTTGACTTAGAGACTAAACAACAACACCATTCCATTGTATGTATGTACCACATCTTCTTTATCCATTCGTCTGATGGACATCTGGGTTGCTCCCATGTCTTGGCTGTTGTAAAAAGAGCTGCTGTGAGCATTGGAGGGCATGTACCTTAAGAGTTTTCTCCAGATAGATGCCTTGGAGTGGGATTGCTAGATCATGTGTTAATGTTTTTAGTTTTTTTATGAAACCTCCATACAGTTCTCCATAGTGACTGTACCAGTCTAGAGTCACTATTTCTTTATGGAAAAAATTATTTTAGTGCCCAGGAATGCTTTCAGGACCTAGTATTAGGATGGCCCTTCTCCACTGATCCCTGATAGCCTGCTCAGGGTCGTCTGGGTGACAAGAACACAAGCAGTGTCTGGGAGGCCACAACGCCACATTGGCTGGACACCTGCAGGAGGGCTGGATGCACCGAGTCTCAGGCTGAAATCATGGAGAAGCAGCACTTCCGCCGTCTTACTTCTTCACCGTGTCCCTAGCTAGGGTTGAGTGCTCCCCAGGGCCGTCTCTGGCCATCCATGGTGGTCCGCGGCACTGAGACCTGAGTGCTCAGTTAGGACTCCTCACCACCTTGTTGCCAAATGCCACCTTCCTCTTTTGCCCTCAGCCATGACTCCAGCCATCACCAGTTTCTTATTTTTGCCTCCCTTCATCCCCTCGGCAAGGAACTTCCTACCTGCTTCCTTAGGAGTTACTCCCAAGGAACTTCCTGGCAGTCCAGTGGCTAAGACTCCTCACTTCCACAGCAGGGCACCCAGGTTCCATCCCTGTTCAGGGAACTAAGATCCCTCACGCCGCGTGGCTCGGCCTGGGATGGGGGTGGTTTGTGTGGGAAGAAGTTACTCCCACTGTGTCCCTTTTACCAACTTAGCTGCCGGGACACTCCCTCCCTGTGCGTGGAAACTTACCTCCTAGAAGCTTACCTGCACTTTGCCTGGTTTTTCTTGTGTGTGTTCTCTCTCTCTCTTTAATACATAATTTCTATTTATTGAAAACTCTCCAAGTTTTTAAAAGAGCTGTTTTCTTTCTTTTCAATTTAATTAGGTAATTTAAAATTGAAGTGTATTCCCTGGCGGCTCAGATGGTAAAGAATCTGCCTGCCATGCGGGAGACCTGGGTTCAGTCCCTGGGTTGGGAAGATCCCTTGGAGGAGGGCATGGGAACCCACTCCAGTATTCTTGCCTGGAGAATTCCGTGGACAAAGGAGCCTAGTGGGCCACAGTCCATTGGGTCACCAAGAGTCAGACATGACTGCATGACTCACACCCGTGCATACACATAGTTGATCTACAGTGTTGTGTTAATTTCTGAGGTACAGCAGAGTGATTCAGTTATACATGCATATGCATATTCTTTTTTATATTCTTTTCCATTGTGGTTTATTACAGGATATTGAATATAGTTCCCTGTGCCATACAGTAGGCTCTTGTTGTTTACCTGTTTTATATATAGTGGTGGTGGTGGTTTAGTTGCTCAGTTGTGTCTGACTCTTGTGACCCTGTGTACAGTAGCCTGCCAGATTCCTCTGGGATTCATGGGATTTCCCATACAAGAATACTGGAGTGAGTTGCCATTTCCTTCCCCAGGGGATCGTCCCAACACAGGGACTGAACTTGTGTCTCCTGCAGTGCAGGCGGATTCTTCACTTTCTGAGCCATAGGGAAACCAATATATAGTAGTGTGTATCTGCTAATCCCAAACTCCTAGATTATCCCTCCCCCCTCCCTGTTTTCCTTTTGAGAGGTGGATTCTAGTCTCTGCAAATGACCCAAAACTGGTGTCTCCATTCACCAGTGATCAGGTTCCTTTGGTCAGTATTATGCTCCTGGGTCCCATTCCCAGAGATTCTGGCCTAACTAGGACAGAATGTGGACACAATGACAACTCTGCCTAGTATTATCCCCATTGTACAGATGAAGAAACCGAGGCTCGGAGGAGGGCAAATGTGCTCAAAATCTCAAGGCTAATAAGCAGCTGATCTGGACTTCGTCCACACCCGTCTGCTGGTAACGCATGCTTTTCGTTTACTGCACTGCACTGTGTGGGTCCAGAGGAGCTTTGAAGTCTTTCTTCCACTTAAGGGTCCTGCCACTACCCGCCTTGTGAATCCGTGGGCCTAGAAAAGGCCTTGTTTTACTACAGTCAGACTTACTGATAAACACTGGCCGAGCTGCCAGACTGGATCACGTCACTGCTGGTATGCAGCAGGCCATTTGAATTCCAGGGAGTGCAGGGCTCAGCACACACGTCAGAGAAACCCATTTCCATTTATCATTTTAATTCTGCTATCAACCATCCACAGACCCTAAATGGATTCCTCCAAAATGGCATCTTCAAGCCCATTATCAGAGCTAAATGTTTAATAACTTTGTTAAATAATCCATGGCATGGTGTACAAGAAACTTTCGTTTTTGGTGTTTTTTTTTTCACATAGGAGGAGGTGTTTCTGGACATCCCTAGGGATGGCTTAACATAGCTCTCAGGGCTGCTGCCTGGCCCCTCCCCTTCCTTCCTTGCTGGGTTCCTTCTTTCCTAAAAGCTCCGGGCAGGAGGGGTTCTGTGCAGGGAAGCCCCCTGCTTAGCAGGCCTGAGAAAGAAGCAGACATGAGTCAGGCAGACAGTTAATCGATGGAAAAGCAGTTTAAAATTCAGCCCAGGAAGCAATAGACACTCTTCAGCAAACGAAGCTCGGCTCTTTGTGGAGTTGGCACATTTTCTTCTCTGGATCTTTTCCAGTGATCGTGCTAGAAATATGTGGAAAAGAAAGTGTGAAGTTGCTCAGTCGTGTCCGACTCTTTGTGACCCCATGGACTGCAGCCTACGAGGCTCCTCCATCCATGGAATTTTCCAGGCAAGAGAACTGGAGTGGGTTGCCGTTTCCTTCTCCAAGAAATATGTGGAGTAGAACATTATAGGATAGCCATTGTTTACTTTTGGGTAAATCCCATTATCTTAGATGGGCCATCTTTGCAAATTAAGTTCATTGTATTGAAAATAAGACAAGCAATGTTGCCTGTTTTTTTATTTTTCAGTCAAATGGATCGCAGACTTAGAACTAAAGTAGCAACAGGATGATCAATAATTTTTAACTGGATTTTTTTTTTTTTTGCTGCACCAAGTCCTTGTTGCAACATGTGGGATCCTTAGTTGTGGCATGTGGAATCTGACCAGGGATCGAACCTGGGCCCTCTGCATTGGGAGAGTGGAGTCTTAGCCACTGGACCACAAGAGAAGTCCCTCCAACTGAATTTAAAAAAAAAAAATCAGCAATCATTTTAAGCAATGTAATTCGAAAGCAGTATGGCCTTTAAATTTGCATACTGGTTATGTTATTTAATTTTGACAGTGATCTCAATTATGTGTCTGTGTACGTGGTCAGTTTTCAGCCTCACAGAAACAGAAATGAACTCTAAGGATTAAACTTGAAGAACTGTATTCTTTTTTCCCCAGCTTGGCTTAAACCAAGAAAATACAGTCTTACTTCTATCATGTTGGGAATGATACAATCCATCCTACTTGAGTAAAGGATGGTTGAATCGAAGTGTCCAACTTGGGGGAAAGACTAAGCGTCAACAGCCCAACAATTGACAAGATTCTCCTGTTAGGACAGGCAACAAGCCCCACACAAGTTACTTACTCCTGAAGCTACAAAACCTGCTGGAGTTCCCTGTTTAACAGAAAAGGGAGCACCTACCATCTGCTGGTTGGTTTTTGGACTGTGGGCCGCAGGGAGATGAAACTATACATTGTATCAAGTTAGACATGGAAAGATACAGACCAGCAAAGCTTACATTCTGGTGTTATGACAGAGCACCTGTGTCTGAGAAGCTACTTTCTTCCTTCTGAGCTGTTACATCTACAAGATGTACTGGGCAAATCAACTGCCTCCACAAAACCCAAATGCAAAAAAAAGCAAAATATTACTGTGAAGAAAACGATAAAAATGAGAAGCCTGAAAACACAAGATTGGTGTTTTGAAACATGTCTCACAGTTCTCACACCTAGCTCCTTTGGAGCCTTTGCATCAGTTTCATTCTTGTAGAAGCCACAATCTTAATTCCCACCTAATCCCTGGGCCTTCCCAGTTGGCACCAGTGATAAAGAACCTGCCTGCCAGTGCAGGAGACGTAAGAGACGCCGGTTCAATCCCTGGGTTGGGAAGATCCCCTGGAGAAGGAAATGGCAACCCACTCCAGTATTCTTGCCTGGAGAATCCCATGGACTGAGGAGCCCGGCAGGCTACAGTCCATGGGGTCACAAAGATTCGGGCACGACTTAGTGACTAAACAGCACTTTATTGAGAAATGATTGACATGCAGTAAATTGCATATATTTAAAGTATGCAGTTTGATACCTTTTGACATCTATTTACATCTGTCTAATCACCACCACGATCAAGATAGTGAGCATACCGGACTTCCCTGGCGATCCACTGGTTAACACTCTTCGCTCCCAATGAAGGGATCATGGGTTCAATCCCAGGTCGGGGAAGTTCTGCTTGCCTCATGGCATGCCCTGCCCCTCACCAAAAAAAAAAGGTAGTGATTGTATCAAGCACATCCCCAAACTTCATGCCTGTTTGTAATCTCCTATCTGTTATCTTGATCTTTTTGTTACTATGATCAGTTTTGATTTTCTAGAGATGTATATAAAGGGAATATGCCACATGTATTATTTCTCATTTTTTTCACTCGGCATAATTACCTTGAAGTTAATCCATGTTATTCAGTTTTTAATTTGCATGTACACTTAAAATATGACCCAGAAAATACCCCTAAGTATTTATCCAGCAGGAATGAAAGCATGAATCCAAGCAAAGACTCATACATGAATGTCCATGCAGCTTTCCTTGCAAGCGAATATCCAGTTTTTCCAGGATCATTTGTTGAAAAGACTCTTTCTCCATTAAATTGCCTTTGCTCCCTTGTCAGAGATCAAAATTATATCTGTGTGTGTCAGTTTCTGAGCAGTTTTTTTTCCTAGTTCTATCATTTGGGTTTTTTTTTCTTTATTTGCTTGTTTCTTAAAATTAATCAATTAATTAGTGGTTGTGCTGGGTCTTGTTGCAATGCACGGACTTCTCACTGTGGCAGCGCTTCTTGTTGTGGAGTACAGGCTCATGGGTTCATAATTGTGGCATCTGGGCTTAGTTGTCCAGAGGCAGGTGGAATCTTCCTGGACCAAGGATAGAACCCATGTCCCCTGCATTGGCAGGCAGATTCTTATCCACTGCTTCTCCAGGAAGTCCAGGTGATTTACTCTCTTTCAGTGATCTGTTTGTCTATTCTTTCACCAGTACTACACTGTCTTTTGGTTACTACACTGTCTTCTGATTACTACACTGTCTTCTGATTACTATAGTTGTGTATTAAGTTAGGTAGTGTCAGTCCTCTGACTTTTTTGTCCGCTCAGGTTTCTTTTTGTTTTTAAAGTTGGTATTGAATTTGTTACAATATTGCTTCTCTTGTTTTTACATTCTGGGTTTTTTTTGGGGGGGGGGCTGCGTTTAGGCTTAGGTCATGTGGCATCTTAGCTCCCTGACCAGTGATCAAACTGGCACCCCTTGCATTGACAGGCAGAAGTCCTAACCAGTGGACCGCCATGGAAGTCCCCACTTAGGTTTCTTAACTTTTGTTTATCAAGCATCTCTCTGTCCTAAGTATGATACAGACCTCAATGTTGTGGGGGCGCTAGACATTACCAGGTAGCATTTCACATAATGATTGTGGTCACCCATCTTCATGCAGTGAATTACTGTCATTGGTTAACGGTACTTTTTATTTTCTTCATCTCAAGCAGAGAGCTTATAAATTCCCTTTGCTTGAAATCAGCATGGCTGATCTCCTATCTCACCAGATTCAGAGCTCTTTGTTTTCTTTTGCATACTTTCCCAGAGAACCCAGGAGTTTTAATACTTTTTAAAACAACTATAACTTTTTAATGTAGGGGAATGTTTGACTGAAACGTTATTTGTTAAAACATACTGCGTTTTATCTTGGTGTCTTTACTTATGGTGGATGTTAATAGATGTGGTTCTAAAAGGGTTCTGTGAGCAAGTCATTTTAGAAAATACTATAATGATTTCTTTCTTAGAGGTTCAGGATGCGCATTGAAGAGTCTCTAAATTCTAAGTCCCTTCCAAGGGGGACTTAGAATTTAGATCAAACCTGTCAATCCTAAAGGAAATCAACCCTGAATATTCATTGGAAGGACTGATTCTGAAGCTGAAGCTTCAACACTTTGGCCACTTGATGGAAAGAGCCAACTCACTTTTAAAGGCCTGATGCTGGGAAAGATTGAGCGCAAAAGGAGAAGAGGGCAGCAAAGGATGAGATGGTTGGATGGTATCAATGACTCAATGGACATGGAATTTGAGCAAACTCTGGAAGATGGTAAAGTACAGGGGATCCTGGCATCCTGCAGTCCGTGGGGTTGCAAAGAGTTGGACACGACTTAGCAACTGAACAACAACAGATTCTAAGTAAATCTACTTAACTTTATCTAGGTCAGTGTTTCCCAAGCTGATTTGAACCCAGAGCACTTCTAAGAGAAGCCGGGAGCACAGACACTGATACATCTGGTATACTGATATTCTTCAATACCAGTTTGAAAAGTGCTGATCTTTGAGATTTAGAGGCCTAAATTGCAGACACCACTCCTAATAAGTTCACTCCTAATGAGTTCACGTGAAGTGTCCAAGTCCCTTGGGATTTAAATAAACAATGTGAGATACATTACTTTCTAAGACATTCAACAATTTGAATATTAGAGTAGAACCATTCAGTTGAATTGAAACTTAATTTTGGAGGCTAAAAGCAAACTAGTGACATTAGCGGATCTCTCCTGTTTTCATTCTTTCTCGTATCCAGGGGTGAGTCTGTGTTATTCCTTTTAAAACTATGTTATAGAAATCTTCACAAATTTTACTGAAAACTATGAGAAACAGGAAAACTAGTGATTGGTAGGCAGTGCCCAGAAGCTCTCCAGCTGGTGTATGCACGCTTCCCCATGTGGCTCTCATGTGCTGTGCTGATAATGTTCCAGAAACTTTTCATTAATAGGGAGCAGTACAATTTCAAAAGCAAAATAAGATTAATCTTTATATCCTGAATGTGAGAATCTTTTCCACTTGAATTAAATGGAATGAATAAAATTAAACAGCAGCACAACAAGACTACTTAAGCCAATTAGGTCCACACTTAGTGAAATATGGCTTTTTGGCCAATATTTTCACTTCTGGCTGAGGGTTGGGGGACATTGTCGAGTTGAATAGCACCTCGGACTCAGTCGGATTTCTAAGTGAAGACCAGCAGGATGGAGGGGGGTAGTGTGCAGGGTCAGACCGCTGGACCACGGTCGTCATTGGGTGGAGCTGGAGGGGAGGGGCCGAATTGATTGGTTGATGGTGATGAGATGCTGGTCTCTTAAGGTCCTTTGAATTAACTCACTCACGTTTAAAGCAATGTTGCCAGCCAGTAAGGGGATATTTTGGTATGCTGGTTTGGTTTTGCTGAATATATGAGTGGAAAAAAAGTAGCATGAAATTTAAAACAAACAGAGGTTTTATTTAAAGATGAGAGGCTTCGGGGCATCAATATTTTAAGAAGTAGGGCGACTGCCACACTGACAGGAGGGTCTGTCCTCCTTCAAGGAGGAAAACAGATCAAAAAGAGATCTTAAAGGCTAGTTTCTTGAAGACAAGGACGTCTCATTTTTAGAGGTCACTGGAAGCACTCCTGACCTGGGGTACATGCTCTTCTCTATTTCATGTGGTTTGAGAGAGCTTTTGGCACAGCGTTTTGACAGAGCCTCTGAAATTTGATAAGTAGTTCATATTCTTTCTTTGAAAAGCTTTGCAAAGTTAAAAGTTCTCCTCATTTTTCTTTCATGGAATGCCTTAAGTATTTTTTTTTTTAATTCATAGACTAGAAATATATCTGTGTTACTATTTGAGAATTGCCTTAGCCCTGTTTACTATATGAAGAAAGTGAAAGTGTTAGTCGCTCAGTCGTGTCCAACTCTTTGTGATCCCAGGCTCCTCTGTCCATGGAATTTTCCAGACAAGAATACTGGAGTGAGTAGCCATTCCCTTCTCCAGGGGATCTTCCTGACCCAGGGATCTAACCCCAGGTCTCCTACATTGTAGGGATATTCTTTACTATCTAAGCCACCAGGAAAACCCCGCTTACTGTATATCTTGAGCTAATTAGAAATTAAATCCTTGCCAAGGGGTGAAACATTCTACTGTTTAAAAAATTTTAAATTTTCTTGACAGCATTGAAGTTTTCTTGACTATACAGATTTTATCAGCAATATCTCAAAAAACTCTGAGAAACTTCACTAAAGAAAATAAGTTTTTTCTTTTAATTCTGGAAAATTTCAAAATATATACAAAAGTAGAGAATCACAACAAATGCCATGTACCCGTTACCCAACTTCAACTGTAATGAACATTTTGCCAATCTTATTTTGTCTAACTGTATTTATTTATTCTATTTTTTGGCTGAACCTCGTGGCATGCAGGATCTTAGTTTGCTAACCAAGGATCAATCTCACACCCTTCTGTGGTGGAAGCACAGCGTCTTAACCACAGGACCGCCAGGGAAGTCCCCTTGGAGCATTCATTTTAGAAGGGAGATGAGTAGGGGACAAGTCATCCCCATTAGACTGAAGTTATTGAGCAAATGGTAGAGCAAAAATTGCTAAACACTTACATTAATAGTTGACTTATTAGCAACCTAACATGCGGGGTGATGTTCCAGATACTCACTGTGGTGGGTGAAAATGAATTTACATCTCATTTTACAGAAAAAGAGAAGGGCATATGAGAGGCTATATAACATTCCTGAGGCCACAGATCAGGTAAATGGCAGGTGTGTGACCCTCTAGCTAGCTCTCCTAGCTCCTCCTGTTTGCTGACCTGGAATCACCAAGGGTCAGCCTATGACAGTGATGGGACAGTTATAAAAAATCCTAGATTTGAAGCATTTCATCATGCCCAGGAGCACCCAGCCCTTCTCTCTGCTTCTGAACGCACCATGTCATCCAGGGTTGAAGAGTGAATAGGGGTTAGTTTCTATGAAAAGGCTCCTGAAATGATTTTTCACTGTCAAGTTTTTATCTTAAAGCAGGTCTCTTTTCCCATGAAAATTCATGTGACTGGCAGAAATTAGAACTAAAATACTTCACAGTAAAACAAAAATTTTCTTAACTGTCTCCCAGCCATACTAACAATAAGCAAATTAAAACGAAGTAACTTCATGAAGGAAAAGCTTCTTCCCTACCATCTTGTAAAAGTGATCAAAAGAATTAGATTCAGAACACAGAAAACCAGAAAAATAAAGATATAAAAAATTCATAGTTTCGTCCCCAGTGATTATTTGGCACATGTGATTTGGTAATATTGATATTACCATATGTTTGGCTATTTAGGGGTATGTTCTAGTGTATGTTTGTAATCATATTGAATGTATAATTGTTTAGTTTGCTTTTTCAGTTTAATGTCACAACATAAAATGCAACTCTATTTCATGTGCTTTGTTAATAGCATTTTTAATCCCTGGAAGACATGCTGTAACCACCCCCTCCTCCCATATTTGGGGCACTTAGAAATTGTTTCTGACTCTAAGCTATAATTTTTTTGTTTATCCTCTGACTTTTTTTGTTTTGTTTTTACAGTGACCTTAAGGGTCGTTAGTGTTAGAATCAGACTTAAGTGTTAAGAATTGGACCAATTCTATTAAATTAGTTAAACCATTCCCTCTTCTCTACCTTTCTCTGTTCTAAAGATTTATACCATGTTCAGACCTGAATTTTATAAAACTTTCTGCCTGTAATTGGGTTTTGCAAAGTTTTCTGGTTAGATTCATTCAAAATAGAAATGGTTACTTTTTAAAACGAAAGGTTTTTCCTGTGGTCATGTATGGACGTGAAAGTTGGACTGTGAAGAAGGCTGAGCACCGAAGGATTGATGCTTTTGAACTGTGGTGTTGGAGAAGACTCTTGAGAGTCCCTTGGACTACAAGGAGATCCAACCAGTCCATTCTGAAGGAGATCAGCCCTGGGATTTCTTTGGAGCGAATGATGCTAAAGCTGAAACTCCAGTACTTTGGCCACCTCATGGGAAGAGTTGACTCATTGGAAAAGACTCTGATGCTGGGAGGGATTGGGGGCAGGAGGAGAAGGGGACAACAGTGGATGAGATGGCTGGATGGCATCACTGACTCGATGGACGTGAGTCTGAGTGAACTCTGGGAGTTGGTGATGGACAGGGAGGCCTGGCGTGCTGCGATTCATGGGATCGCAAAGAGTCAGACACGACTGAGCGACTGATCTGATCTGATCTGATCTGATTCTGATAGTGTTCAGTAAATTGCACCTGAATTAGAGGGGAAATTTTCACATAAACATAACCTAGGCTGGTTGGTATTGTCACGGTGGTGACTTACAGTCTGAGCCATTGTTGTTTCCTGACTGCACAGTGTGGCTTGTAGGATTTTAGTTCCCTGACCGGTGATCAAACCCACGTCCTCAGCAGTGACAGCGTGGAGTCTTAACCGCTGGACCACCAGGGAGTTCCCCAGTATTTTCTGTGTAATGGCTTGACCGAAGTCATTAATATGCTAATCACATTTAGAGGTACAATGAACAGAAGAGTTAAAGCTCCATGAGGCCAGTTTGGTCCATTGGCTCAGATGATCTGGAAAGATTTATGAACCCTGGAAAGCTAGGATCATAGTATCCTGATGGCTTTTGAGAACCTGTGGACTTAGGCATGAAAGTATTAATATTTTCACCTTTATAATCATAAAGTGAAGTTAAGGCAACATCTGTTCCCCTAACTGCTCTCCGAAAAATAAAGCCAGACAACAACAGAAATTCCACAGAGATGGCTATTAATAAAGTTTTAGAATATATTATATTCCAGACTTGGAAAAAATATGCTTGTACAAACATTGGAATAAACACTCTTCCTCTCCTCTGCCCCGCTCCCTCCCTGTTAGTGAGTTATTTTTGTTTTATTTTAAACACTTAAAGGAGTCAAACATTCTTTAGCATCTTGCTTTTCTTTGCTTGAATTGGGGACATCTGCCCCCTTCAGCAGATTTACTACTAAAATTTACCTTATTCCTTTCAACGCTGTTACATGGATATCTGGTATTTTAACTCTTCCTCTCTATCGATGGATTCTTAAAGTTTTGTGCTTTTATAAATTATTGGGTATGTAAAGCCGTATCTATTGGCATGGGATGGTGGAGCCAACGGTTATGCACACTTTAATGTTTTTATAGCTGTTTCCAAATTGTTCTCCAAAGATATTTACTACTTTATTCTCTGTTTTTTTTGTTGTTGTTGTTGTTGCTTTCTTCTGTTTGACCTTTTAAAATTAAGGTTTGCTTTCCAAACACTTTCTATGAGAATTGAAGAAAAAAACACTGAAGAGTTTTCTTTAGAAGTTTTGTCATGGGATTTAAACTCCTCTCCAGTTATCTTTTTTATTCTCATCAGTGTGCATGTGTCCTCCTCATATTGACAAGAGGCTGGCTCTTTCCTGGTGGCAGCCGTGTAACAGTTCTCCTTCTTGGGTTTTTCTGTCATTATTGGGAGCAATTGTACTGCCCACAGCCTGTTCTGCCACGCGGGCTGCAGGACTCTAGCCACTCCCACCTGTGCTGGTCTTCCAGTGAGAACGTGGAGCCACGTGGAGCCGATAGCATCGCTCCTGTGAAGGAAACGGTTCACAGGCTCACCTCCTCTTTCCCAATGTCCTGATAGCTGTCAAAATTTCATCTGTTGTGTTCATGGTTCAGCATGTTCTTTAAAGAGCTTGACACTCCTACTCTGCCAGGGCTTTCAGGGCAAGCTGTGGACCATCCTATGGAGAAAGAAAAAAAAAACCAACGAAGCAGAAACATTGTGTAGCTGTCCTGCCATGCCTTTGCGTGCTGACGCTCAGTTGTGTCCAACTCTTAGTAGCCCCATATACTGGAGCCCCCCAGGCCCCTCTGTCTGGAATTTTCCAGGCAAGAATACTAGAGTGAGTTGCCACTTCCTACTCCAGGGGATCGTCCCAACCCAGGGATCAAACCTGCGTCTCCTGCGTTGGCAGGCAGATTCTTTACTTCTTGAGCTGCCTGGGAAATCCATGCCTTGGCTACCATGTTGAAATTTTCAGTTGTTGTTCTTGGAGGAATGAGAAGGAAAACACTGTTGTTGGAAGCATTTGGGATTTTTTTTTTTCTTTCGAAGCTTGTTTAGTTGTAATGTGGTAATACTTTACGGGAATAAACTCTGGCTGACCCACTCAAGGGATATAAGCTTGAAAACATTTAGGGTTTTGATTTGCTCAAAGGAGGCGTTTACGGTTTTTGAAGCACAAATCCAGTGGGAAAATAAGTTTTCTGGTGCTAGCTGTGTTTTAGTGCAAAGAGCATGCCTTTGAAGTCCAGTTCTCATCTTTTGAGATGTCTTTTGACATTAAGAACTAGGTGGATGGATAAAGCTATGTGAGGAAGCTTCAGAGTGAATGAGTTTGAAAACTTCAATCCCACCCGTTTTTCTCCCTAATTTAAATACCCTTCTCATCTGATCTGGCTCCAGCCCTTCCCATCCTGTGGATCACTGACTTGTGTCTGTATGTCTTTCAGGGTTTTTTCGGGCTTAACTGAAAGCTTTGTCATCTATGTGCATTCGAGTTACAGAGAAAAGAAAGACCAAGGACAAGTCAGTTGTGTGTTTAGTGACAAAGAAATGCCTCTGCAATGTGTGAAGCAGCCAGGTTATAAAAGCATGTATCCTCCATTAAAAAAAATTAATTTTATTTATTTATTTTTGGCTGTGCTGGGTCTTCATGGCTGTGCTGGTTTGTCTGTAGTTGCGGAGAGTGGGGGGCTACTTTCTAGTTTCGGTGTACCGGCTTCTCACTGCAGTGGTTTCTAGTGTTATGGAGCATGGACCCTAGGGCGCACAGACTTCACTTGTGGCATCCTGTGGGTTCAGTAGTTTTGGCTTCTGGCCTCTAGAGCACAGGCTCAATAGCTGTGGTGCGTGGACTTAGTTGCTCCTTGGCAAGTGGGATCTTCCTGCTTCAGGGATCGAATTCGTGTCTCCTGCATTGGAGGCAGATTCTCATCCACTGAGCCACTAGAGAAGCCTTCCTTTTGTTTTTTTTTTAATTAAAAAAAGCTTGTGTGCATATAAACACTCATAGAAAAGACAGAAGGAACTTAACCGTTAAGGAACCATGGGTTAGATTTCTTGTGATTCAAGGTGATTTTAACATACTGAAAACTCTCAGAAATGCCTGAACCCTTCATAATAGTATGAATTATTAGCTGGTTGAGAATGGGAGAAAAAGAAATAAAATACACTACATATACATATTTTGGATTGCAAAAATGTGAATTACCCATCTGTAAGAGCACATGAGATTGTGTATCATTGTGTGTAGCGCTAGTGTGCCTCAGGCTTGAATGTGCCAGACAACGCCCCCTTGCTGGACCCAAGCTATACATATAAAAAATAAACTCAAAATTCAGGTTTGGTACTATCATTGTTGTAAATTTTCACCAAAGTTATCAGCAGTTTTCTGAGGTAGAGACCGTTGCCGCATGGTCACTGGAAATAAGAAATCCACACAATTTCCTTACTACACTTGATGATAAAGAAGGACGGCGGGTGATCTCAAAGATACATTTTATTTTATATCATCTACGGTGCATCATGATATATGTGTAAAATTTCTAAGAGTAGATGAGATGTGTGCCTATAGAATCTCTCAAGTTTAAAGGTACTCAATTTGGCTCCCTCTGAAGATGTCTTGGATTTGACAATTCACGAAGAATTATGAGAAATCTTTCAGAATCATAGAAACTCTGTAGAACTCTAGACTTTATCATAAACTTGAGTTCTGAATCCTGAACTAGAAGCACAGTTAACCAACTTTTTATCCCTTGAGAGCGAGATATTAGATTAACTGTCTCTTATTCCCCCACTTAGGTTGCCATGTCATGGTGTCTATTTAAACATTTTTTGGTCGATCGTGTGCTGTGCTGTGCTATGCTTAGCCACTCAGTCATGTCCGACTCTTTGAGACCCCATGGACTGACAGAATCCTCTGTCCATAGGATTCTCCAGGCCAGAATACTGGAGTGGGTAGCCAGTCCCTTCTCCAGGACATCTTCCCAACCCAGGGATCAAACCCATGTCTCCTGCATTGCAGGCGGATTCTTTACCGGAAGCCCAGTTGTTGACCTTGTAGCCCACAATAATACGCATTTCTTGCTTTCCCCCACTGGCTTTTAATCACATTATTAATGAAATCTATGTCTAACTTGGGCATAGGACCTAGTGAAATTTACTTAAAATACTCTTAAATGCCAACATTTTTGCTGATGAGCATTGTGGAGAGCCCATCCCCACCCCAGTCTCCCGTGCTTTTGTCTTTAAGTTTCATTTAAAACTCCCATCTTTCATATTTTGGTAAGAGAAGACTTTAAGTGGAAATGTAATCTGAGCATCGTGTCTAATACGTGGACTCAGCATGGGCATTTTGAAGCCAGTGATCCCATCTGTAGTGAGAGCATTAAAGTACAGTGATATTATTTTAGGAGGCAGCTCTCACAGTTGAAGGGCATCTTTGCTGGGAGCAGGGAACAGCCAGGTGAAATCAATTTCAGCACTGTGCAAGCCTTCTGGATTGATTGTCTTGAATTGGATCCAGTCCCTTCAAGACTCTGATAGAATGCAGTGATTTGGCCAGGGTACTCCACTGGCCTGTAAACAGCATGAAATGATGCATACAAAGTGGCAAGCTTTGAGATTTCTTTGGAAAAATCTTTAAGGCATTTTGTCATTGTGCATGGTAACAGGTCCTCCAAAAATTTGTTGTTGGAAATTCCCTGGAAGTAGTTGGTGGTGAACCTGGCCTTTGGGCCATGGCTGAGCAGTGAGACCTGTGGTCAGCCAGCCTTCCCTTCTGTAATCACTTTGATCCTCAGTGTCCTCATCTGTAAAATGGAACAGTAGCACCTCCCTAAGTTGTTGTTATTGTTTGGCTTCCCCTTGACTTATGGGATCTCAGTTCCCTGAGCCAGGGATTGAACCCAGACCTTTGGAAGTGAAAGCTCTGAGTCCTAACCGCTGGACCACTGGGGAATTTCCCCGAACTTGGTTTTAAGGCAAATGAGAAATAAAGCATTGTTGAAATTCTTAGGTTCCTAATGGTTATTGTGCAATTTTCATTTGGCTTAAAACTTTATTTTTAAAAAGTATTTATTTGTTTGTTTATTTGGTTAGTTGAAGCACACAGGATCTTCGTTTCATCACACTGGGTCTTTTGTTGTCGTGCATGGGCTATCCATATGGGGGTGATTGCAAGCGAGCATTTTAGTAATATTTTTAAGGACAATGACTCATGAACAGACATGTTTGGTTTCTCTTCTTTGTTCACTAGCCTTTGAACCACAGGGCCTTCTCACTTGTCTCCCCTTTACCTTTTGCTCACATACCCCTTGCTCCGGCATCTTGGAGCTCAGCTTTCCCTTTACTTCCTTTGAGAAGCCTTAACAACCCCCCTGTCCCCAGCCTAGGTCATGGCCTTCTGTTTGTTGTCATTTGCTGTATGTATTCCTCCTGCATGATAGCTTCCATAGCTGTAATTTATTTAAATGTCTGCCCTCTTCCCTGAGAAGGGCACCTTGTCACTTAGGTATATTCCAGCCAAATATGCATACCCTGCATCTAATCACAAGGAAACATTTTAAAGTAAAAAATGTTTTTCAGAGGTCTGCCTTCCTTGCCTTCCAGGGCTTCGCTGGTGGCTCAGTGGTTAAGACTCTACCTGCAAAGCAGGAGACCTGGGTTTAATCCCTGAGTCAGGAAGATCTCCTGGAGAAGGAACTGGCAACCCACTCCAGTATTCTTGCCTGGAGAATCCCATGGACAGAGGAGCCTGGTGGGCTACAGTCCATAGGGTCGCAAAGAGTCAGACACGACTAAAGCGACTTAGCATGCACACATGCATGTCTTCCATAGTAGTTTGTAAGCTCAAAGCATCTGGGACCACACCTGCCTTAGTCACTGTGACATCTCAAGTAGGCCTGGAATGATGGGTATGTGTAACTTGCCTATGAGTGGTTTCCAGAAGAATGAATGAATGTATGAATGGTGTGTACCTTTACCCAGATACAAAGCCCTATCTGCTGACTTATAGCTCCCTGTATCTTTTGTAAGATAGCTGGATCATTCCAATGGGCAAAAAGAAAAAGAAAAACTTACATCTTCATTGTCACTAACCCTCCATTTCTCTGCATTTCTCCTCTAGATGATTTATATTCTTGAACTTACAGTTTTGTTTCTAACTTGGTCATGAAGATTGAAATCAAGTTTACATGGTTTTGTCTTCCCCGTAGCTCCTGCAGAAGAATGGCCAGCTGTCCACCGTCAACAGCTTAGCTGAGCAAGGCGAGCTCGGCCTCCAGGAGGAAGCCCTGATTGGCCAAGAGGAGGAAGTGACTGTCACAGATGGTAAGCCGCCTTGCCCGGCTCTGGGTAGAGCCAGGGGATGGAAGGCAAACAACACCAACAGGGAGTCCTCAGAGGACAATTAAAAACAACCTAGGCGGAATTTGCCCTGTCGTGTTACCTGTCATACACTGTTAATATCATACTGATAACAAAAGCAATCCATTGTAGCCCCCATATTTAGGTATAGGAGGTTATAGCAATGCTTATAATGAAATGAAGTCTTTTTTTTTTTTTTTTTTTTTCATTTTTCTCAGGCATCCTTATCTTGAAACCATGATTTGGTTGTTGTTGTTATTGTTGCCGTGTTCCAACCACTTGCCTGGTGTTGGATTCTTGTTGAAAATGCTGGGGTCTTGGTTTAGGAGTCAGTATTTCTCACTCTAGAGTAGCCTACTGCCCTTGTGAAGATTTTTCTGGTAGTCTATACTGCTTTCTTTTTGTTAATGTATTTAAAGTATTTTATTTTCAGCTGTGCTGGGTCTTTGTTGCTGCCTGGGCTTTTCTCTAGTTTTGGTGAGCAAGGGCCTCTCTCTAGTAGCGGTGCCTGGGCTTCTCATTGCAGTGGTTTTTCTTGTGGCTGAGCACTGCCTCTAGGGCACACAGGCTTCAGTAGTTGTAGTGCGTGGGTTTAGTTGCTCTGTGGCATGTGGGATCTTCTCGAATTGGGGATCAAACCCATTTCTTCTGAACTGGCAGGTGGATTCTTTCTAGTAGTGTGTATTTCAAGAAGACATTTGCTTCTTGGAAGGAGAGCTATGACAAACCTAGACAGCATAGTAAAAAGCAAAGGCATCACTGCAGACAAAGTCCTTATAGTCAAAGCTATGGTTTTTCCAGTAGTCATGTACGGATGGATGTGAGAGTTGGACAAAGAAGGCTGAGCGCCAAAAATTGATACTTTCAAACTGTAGTGCTGGAGAAGACTCTTGAGAGTCCCTTGGACAGCAAGGAGATTGAAGCAGTCAATCTTAAAGGAAATCAACCCTCAATATTCATCAAGGTCTGATGCTTGAAGCTGCAATACTTTGGCCCCCTGATGGGAAGAGCTGAGTCATTCAAAAAAACCCTCATGCTGGGAAAGATTGAAGGCAAAAGAATAAGGTGGCAGATGATGAGATGGTTGGATGATGTCACCAACTCAATGGACATGAACTTGAGCAAACTTTAAGAGATGGTGAGGGAGAGGAAAGCCTGGCGTGTTATAGTTCATGGGGTCACAAAGAGTCAGACACAACTTAACAACTGAACAATAACAACATATTTCAGGGTGCACACCTCTTTGCCCCAACTATAATATACTGCGCATGTTATAACCTTTATCCCAGAAATCATAGAGGGGTGGTTATTGGAAAGCAAATCTGTGAGACCACATTATCACTGGTTTGATTTCAGCCCATGGAGGGGGTGGGGACCATACCTCAGGGTCAGAATCAAGCACCTTGACAAGTCGGGCTCTTGCAAGGGAAGAAGAACTTTCCTTTGTTCTTGTTTCTTGTCTCATCATTTTGTTTAGTCATAAAGGAATGATTTAACAACTCCTGTGGATGTACAGAATGATGGCATATGGTAAACTGATGCTTACATGTAATGTGAAAAAGACAAATGAAGGGAAAAGTCTTGTGAAAGGAGACTGGCCATTGCCTCGGTGAGATGAGGTTCATCTAACATGTGGAACCTGTTTCTCCTTGTGTTCAACGCCCCTGTGGAGCTGCTGCAAGCAGGGAGCTGCTTTTGAAGTTGGTGGGAGTTGTGATCTTTCTCTAGCACCGCAGGCTCCCTATAAAGTTAGAAATACATAGTCTCACACAAGGAGGATCTGCACAGCCTGTGTCAGAGTTTCAAATGATCTCTACAAAATAATTGGAACGGCCCCAACTCAGATTCCAAAGTCCCACGCTCTGTCCTTCCCATGGTTAACCTTTGAAACAAATCAAGCCACAGCCTTTTTGGAGCCTTCCATAGCCAAGTCACTGTGCCCCGTGCTTCAGGAAAGATGGAAAAAGCTAAAATGGCCCATCAGGGGAGACAAGCAAGTACATGGAAGGATCCCTAAGATGAAAATGAGGTTAAGACCAGGCAACATGGTGATTAATGAATCTTGCAAGAGACAAGAGCTCCTTAGAGCTCTCATGAAACCCTTGTTTGAGATCAGGGAGTAGGATGAGGTCTGAGGCCTGAGGGGAGGTTGGGTTTAGATTTGTTGGGACAAGGGCTGCCAGCCAAGGGGTGGGGGTGGGAAATAAAACAGCTGACACTTCACAAGCGTTTACTGTGGGTCCCGGCTCAGTTCAGTTCAGTTGTTCAGTCGAGTCCGACTCCTCGACCCCATGGACTGCAGCATGCCAGGTTTCCCCGTCCTCCAATATCTCTCGGAGTTTGCTTAAACTCATGTCCATCCAACCATCTCATCCTCTTTTGCCCCCTTTTCCTCCTGCCCAGTCTTTCTTAGCATCAAGGTGTTTTCCCATTAGTCAGCTGTTCACGTCAAGTGGCCAAAGTAATGGAGCTTCAGCTTCAGCATCAGACCTTCAGGGTTGATTTCCTTTAGGATCCTGGTCCTGGAGGTGCACTTTTTGTGCAGAATGACCTCTAGCAGTAACGCGATGAGATGGGTCCTGTCTTGATTTAAACCCAGACCAGCAGCTCCCCAAGCACGAGCTGTGCAGGACACATCCACAGGCTTGTCCACTGAGCAAGGGGCAGAATGAAGACGCAGAAGGGAAAAGGGGCTGGGTCAGAGAGCTCTTCTGAAAGCTGAGGGGAGTTTAGAAAGTATTCCGGCAATGCAGATCACTGAAATACGCCTCGAGGGGGCTTTCGATCTGACTGGTGTGGAGTGTTGATAAGAGAAGGGAGAGGCTGCAGCAGATGCCCTTGTTCCCAGAACATCCCAGGTAGCCTGGAATCCTATCTAATCTGTGGCACGTTTACTAGAGATCTGGCTATCTTTCTTCAGTCCAGATGGGATTTCTTTCACTTTTCAGCCCTGTGATTCAGTTCAGTTCAGTCCTTCAGTCATGTCCAACTCTTTGCAACCCCATGGACTGCAGCACACACCAGGCCTCCCTGTCCATCACCAACTCCCAGAGCTTACTCAAACTCACGTCCATTGAGTCGGTGATGCCATCCAACCGTCTCATCCTCTGTCGTCCCCTTCTCCTCCTGCCCTCAATCTTTCCCAGCATCAGGGTCTTTTCAGATGAGTCAGTTCTTTGCATCAGGTGGCCAAAGTATTGGAGTTTCAGCTTCAGCATCAGTCCTTCCAATGAACATTCAGGACGGATTTCCTTTAGGATGGACTGGTTGGATCTCCTTGCAGTCCAAGGTACTCTCAAGAGTCTTCTCCAACATCACAGTTCAAAAGCATCAATTCTTCAGCCCTCAGCCTTCTTTATAGTCCAACTCTCACATCCATACAAGACCACTGAAAAAACCATAGCCTTGTCTAGATGGACCATTGTTGGCAAAGTAATGCCTCTGCTTTTTAATATGCTGTCTAGGTTGGTCGTAACTTTTCTTCCGAGGAGCAAACATTTTTACCGAAAGTGATTCTGTCCCCACTGATTGATTGGAAAAGAGCCTGATGCTGGGAAAAATTGAGGGAAGGAGGAGAAGGGAGCAACAGAGGATGAGATGGTTGGATAGCATCACCTGAGTCAATGGACATGAATTTGAGCAAACTCCAGGAGATAGTGGAGGACAGGGAAGCTTGGCGTGCTGCAGTTCATGGGGTTACAAAAAGTCAGATATGCCTGTTCTGCATATCAGCTTACTGCAATGTAAATAAAGACATAATTTGGTATGTAATGCTTAACCGTAGGATTTGGGGTACCTTGGTTTCTGCTCTTGCCCATTTCAGTAAGAAAAGATCTGAGCCATTTTGGTCCCTAGGAGGATTGGCTCACAGTGGCATTTGCTCCTGCCTTAGGTGGACCAATGGACAGGAGAGGAGAAAGCTACAAATGAGGGGCATTTCTCCTAGAAAGGTTTTGATTTAAAGTGACAGACAATATTTGGACACAGCCAGAATGCACAATATTTTCCCACTTTGACTTGCTTGTTTGTTTTCTGAAACCAGGAATACTGGTAATTCAGAACCAAGCCTCTTCCCATAATGAAAATGAAATCCTGTTTCCTTGTAACCTTTCTTTAAATGATAGAAAACGAGATCTGCTTATTAAATATTTTCTAAACTATGCAATAAGGTTCAGATATATGTTTGTGTGTGTGTGTGTGTGTGTGTATGTGTGTTGAAGGAAGCTTGAAGATTATGTAATTCTGGGGGCTTTCTTTTAGAGAATATACAATTAGCATGAAAACAAATATTTATTAAAAAATTTTTTAAAAAGCAATTTATAGCAAGTTACTTTAGCCTTTGGAAGGAATGATGCTGAAGCTGAAACTCCAGTACTTTGGCCACCTCATGCGAAGAGTTGACTCATTGGAAAAGACTCTGATGCTGGGAGGGATTGGGGGCAGGAGGAGAAGGGGACAACAGAGGATGAGATGGCTGGATGGCATCACCGACTCGATGGACGTGAGTTTGAGTGAACTCTGGGAGATGGTGATGGACAGGGAGGCCTGGCGTGCTGCAATTCATGGGGTCTCAAAGAGTTGGACACGACTGAGCAACTGAACTGAACTGAACTGAACTGAACTTTAGCCTTGGAGTTAGTCCCTTCTGAGTTCTTTTTTAGGCAATTTATCATTCATCACAACTGCTTATATAGAAATACAACTTTTTTCCAACCAGAAAGCTCTATCTAGCCATGCCACACCCAGCATTCATAGGAGCTTCACAAGTGCCATTAGTTTTGTGGAAAATCTTCTGCTGATTTTGTTTTATTTTGCCCTCACCTAGCAGCATGTGGGATCTTAGTTCCCTGACCAGGGATCGAACCCATGCCCCTGCAGTGAAAACACAGAGTCCTAAGTACTGGACCACCAGGGAAGTCCCTGATTCTACTGATTTTAACAAAGAACCCTCCCACCTCAGATTGTCATTTGCTCTATAGTCTATGGCTTATATGGTTTTCTATGAATCTCTATGAGTGCCTGAACAAGAAGGATTTTTTAAAAATTCTATCTTGATCTGGGTCCAACTTTAAATTTCAAGTTTCTACAAATTAAAATTTTAGATTTTCAAGTATCCGCTGACGCAAAGAGCTGACTCATTGGAAAAGACCCTGATGCTGGGAAAGATTGAGGGCAGGAATAGAAGGCAACAACAGAGGAGGAGATGATTGGATGGCATCACCAACTCAATGGACATGAGTTGAGCAAGCTCCGGGAGTTGGTGATGGACAGGGAAGCCTGAGGTGCTGCAGTCCATGGGGTCACCAAGAGTCGGACTGAACTGATACGTTGATCAGATTATTTTCTTTGCAAACAGATGAGGAAAGTCAGTATTGCAAAATCAAAAAACTTAAGACCTCTTTATTTTGATAATCACATACTTGTTAAAGCCTCCAAAACTCATTGCTGTATATGAGCAGTCATGTGACTGTGCTCTGAGACCATCTGAATGTGTCACTTACAAGGCATTTGTTTCTGGGGTTCTTGGAGATTTGTCTTCCTGCAGAGTAGCTACAGCAAATGTGACAAAGCCCGTGGATGTTATGTTTTCTCCATCCTTCCCAGGCCAGATTTGCTTGTGTGAAAGAACACACACACAGTGGTGATCCTCTCCTTGGTTTTTGAATTTTTGTTCACATATCCCTTATACTGTTTGCATACCCTGAGTGCGGGCATTTGCACCAGAAGCGATGGAGCTGCTGTTGGAAGCTCAGCCCTTGCCGTTTGCTCCTCTGGGGTCAACCGCAGGTATCAGCCAGCACCCTGGCGAGCAGGTTTTGCTCTGCTGAACAGCGCGATGAGGAGGTTTCTGCTGGAACCATGCACGTGGAACAAAGCTCTGATCCCTCTGACCTGGGAGTGGTCCTAGAAAATGCCTCCTCACCGCCAAGAAAAATCAACAACCCCCAACCCCCCCATCCCCCCCATCCCCCATCTTGTCATTTAAAGCAAACGTCTTTTTTAAACTTATTTATTTTTGGTTGTGCTGGGTGCTTGTTGCTGCGTGGGCCTGTCTCTAGTTGCAATGAGTGGGGGCCACTCTCTTGTGGTCTGCAGGCTTCTCACTCTGGTGACTTCTTGCGTTGCAGAGCACAGGCTCTAGAGTGTGTTGGTTCAGTGGTTGAGGCTCCCGGGTTCTAGAGCAGGGGCTCAGTAGCTGTGATGCACGGGCTTAGTTGCTCCGTGGCACGTGGGATCTTCCCAGACCAGGGATCGAACCCGTGTCTCTGCATTGACAGGCAGATTCTTTACCACTGAGCCACCAGGGAAGCCCCAAAAGTCTTATTTATTCATCCGCGTCGGGTCTTAGTGGAGGCACGCAAGATCTTTGATCTTCGTTGCGCGCATGTGGAATCTAGTTCCCGGACCAGGAATGGAACCTGGGCTCCCTGAAATGGAAACGTGGAGTCTTAGCCATGGGGCCATCAAGGAAGTCCCGAAGCAGACGTCTTTAAGAGAGTGTGCTCCTTACCTTTCTCAAGGTTCTACTTTCCTACATTCTGATATATTCCCCACAGATATAGTAACAAAAATGGAGGTTATCAACAAGCTGAATTTTCAGCACTGTGAAGAATTTCATGTCTCTGATGGTGCTGATGTCACAGTCCTGGCCAAATAGAATTTGCTGTTTGAATCTTCCAGCTTCTGGTGTTTGGAACCTTTGAGGTAGGGAAAGGCCAGAGGTTATTTCCAAGTGCTCACAACTCTCCCTGTGGAACTTGTTACCTTACAGAAAATCCATTCTTGGGCTACAAGTTGTTGTCTTTGCTTTTTGATCGTTTAATAACTTTATCTGGAGACTGAGTACCCCAAGCAGTGCTCCAGGTCGGTGTTCAAAGATTACCCCCTCGCCCCTGCAAAATACTTGCTTTTCTGTGAGAGGTGGCTTTCCTAGCCAGGAAGAAATGTTCTTATGAGTTAGTCCCTTTTGTTCTTCAGTTTGTGACATGACTGGTACCTTGTTAGTATTCTCATGAAGGCGTACCTGTTGCTCAAATACTACCCTCTTTCCTTTATTTTTCTCTATGTCAGATGTTGTCAACATCTGGCATTCAGTATGCCTGTCTCTACAAAAGAACCGTGAGAACAGAGATTTCTTGGCATGGGGGGTGGGGATGGGATTTGTATGTTTCCATGTTGAGTCCCCTGAGCGTAGAACAATGTCTGACGCCCAGTAAGTGCTCAAAAAAATATTTTTTAAAGATTTTTTTTTAATGGGGGCCATTTTTGAAGTGTTTATTGACTGTTACAATACCGTTTCTGTTTTGATTTCTTGGCTGCAAAGCATGTGGGATCTTAGCTGCCCAATAGGAGATCAAATCCGCACCCCTTGCATTGGAAGACCAAGTCTTAACCACTGGACTGCCAGGGAAGTCCCTCACAAATAGTACTTGGATAAGTGAAAACACAGAGTTTTCAACTTAGAGTTAACAATATTACATTTTCACTCATGTGGGAGAGGAGGATCTGTTTGATTTTTCCCTTTATATCAATTCATTCCCTGCATCCCCAGATGCAGAGCTCTTTAGGTGTATCCAAGGCTCTGTTTCCTGTGTTGCATCAGCACTAACAAACCTACTTTTCAGTGCTGGGCTCTGAAGGTGCCCACCATTGGTTATCCAGGTGGTGTTGCCTGGAAACATGAAATCAGACCCTGACCTGCCTGCAATTAAATGATAACTCCCAGCGATGCTATCACATATGAGGGCTGGGTAGACAAAGAGAGGGGTCTCCCTTCCAACACTCTGGTATTTCAAATACAGTATTATTGCATGACATTTTCTCAAGCTGTATCCTGTTTTGTAATGTTTTGAAACACTCACAAAATAGGCCTTGAACTTAGGCAAAAGTCTTACAGTCTGCAGTTTCTGGGAACTGGTTTTAATTCAGCCCTCTGCTCCGCAGCAATATTTTTAGCGTGCCTCTCTGAAATTACTTATGTCATTGACAAATTTCTGGTACAAATACTCTGTTGCTTTCATCTTTAAAGAAACACAGATTTATTTTTCAGTAACTAACAACCAAGCTATATAGAGATTTTTTTTCCCTCTCTGAAGTATATTTAAGTCTGCCAGGGCGATGAAACTTTGCTTTCATTGTAACTTGAAAAATTTGGTGTGAGGGGGAGAAAGAATGAATAAGACTTCTGTCCATCCTCCCCTTTATAATCAGTTCAATGCAGGAGAGTAAAGCCCGGGCCAGGCTGCCTTTCTCTTTTTCTGTGACCTTGAGTTGAATACATCCCTTTATCTCATTGAGCATCAGTTTCCATCTGTAAAATGAACATCCTCATCCATCTCTGAAATTCTATGACTGAGTCACGTCAGTAGTGCTGGAAATACAGGCATTAAAATAACCAAATGATGGATGAGCCAGTGAAGATACACAGGTGACTTTGGGCAGGTAGGGATCTACTTGGCATTTTCATTATGCCTTTTTATAAAAACACTTTTATGCTCTTCTTTTCAGTCTGATCTTAAAAGCCATTTTCTAGATTTGAAGTTTTGCTTTTTTATTTTAGTGTTTGTTGGGTTTTTGCGGGGAGGAGGGCATGTGTGACTGAACAACAACATGCAGCGTGTGGAATCTTGGTTCTTTGACCAGGGATCAAACCCGTGACCCCTGCATCGGAAGCGTGGGGTCTAAACCACTGGATTGCCAGAGAAGTCCCTGAAGTTTTACTTTAATGAACAAAAAGTTCAGCTGGGAAAACATTCAAGAAAGTCTCCGTATGTAATTATTAAGGTATGAAAGAAAGATAAGAGCTTCCTAAGTGTGGCCACAAAGTAAGATGGGAAGCATGTAATAGCAGCTGGTTCTGGCCCAGTAAGATGAGTGAAAGCTGTTGATAAAGGCCCCCAAACACTTGTCAGTCAATCTTAAATTACTGCTAAGCTTTACCTACAGATGGCTGCAGTTTTCCAGGGCACCCATGAAGAGGGTGAATGCTCTGTACACCCATGAATAGGATGGATGCTCTGGTCCCGTTGAGGAAGAGCCTAGGTAAGATGGCCTATGGACTTGTCTACATAACCTGCCAAGATTCAGACTTTCCCTTGGCGGGACCATGGCAATAAATGGTTTTTCTAATGGTGATGAAGCCATGAATGGAAACATTAACTTTAGCATTTATTGAATAAAAACCCTTTAGATGTTTTCTCAAAGAAATTCTTAAAACAGCCCCAGTTTCACCTAATATAGCATCCCCCAGATGGTTCTGGCATTGTATGTTCCAAGCACAATATCCCTGTATTATATGAAAGGATGCTTTGAGAATGTACATCCTCTGATCTATATTTGTATGTATCTCTGGAAGAGCTTAAGTTCTACAGCTTTTTAGCCTATCACTTGAGCCTTGTTCTTAAGCATCATACTTTGAATGTTTGTTAACTGCTTTTATAATTAACGAGTAGGTTCAGTGTGATACCTGGAGAAACAAATGACAACCCATTCCAGAATTCTTGCCTGGAGAATTCCATGGACCAAGGAGCCTGATGGGCTACAGTCCATGGGGTCGCAAAGAGTCAGACATGACTGGGTGACTAACTTTCACTTTCACAATGTGATATATCAGGCAGCCCCACCCCACCCCGCCAGTTAACAATGCATGCATTAGTTACTTTTGGTGAAAACTGATACATGCTAGATTGAATTAACTGAATGAACCCTTGCTTTAATGTGTCTTAACATGGACCTGTTTCAGCTGACACCAAAGCATGAGGCAGTTATCCTGCTGTGTTAGTTTGCTGGGGCGCCCAGTATAATACATCACAGAATGGGTGGTTTCAATATCAGACATGTATTTCCTCACAGTCCTGGAGGCTGGGAAGTCAAGACCAAGGTGGCGTCAGGGTTAGTTTTGACCTTGACTTCTCGATGCCGCCTTCTCGCTCTGACCCCGTGGCCTTGCTCATCCCGGGTGTCTCTGTGTGTCCTAATGGCCTCTCATAAGCCACCAGTCAGATTGCATTCGGGTCCACCCTCATTTTAACTTAGTCATCTTTGTGCAAGGTTTCTCTCCAAATAAAGCTACATTTCCATGTGTCAAAAGTTAGGGCTGCATCGTATGAATCTGGAGAGTATGCGGTTGAGCCCATGACACCTGTGTTCATGATTGACAGCCAGAAAGCCGGGTTTGGGACCCAGAAGCCTCGGGGAGAAGGAACTTCGAGGCTGTCTATGCCAGGCTCCTGCTCCCACATAGGAGGCTCTTCTGCTTAAACTCTGAAGGTTTGGGGAGGAAACCCATTATTCCACTGGAGTGAAAATATACCCCCTCCAACTGCCGCCAGCTCCCAGTGCTGCCTTCTGGAACTACAAAGCACCAACTCAGCTCCCTTTTCCACACCGTGGCCCTCTAAGACACGTTTATCGTGTCTTTCATCTTTTCTCCTGCAGGCAGAACGTCCCCAGAGAAAACAAGCTGCCTCACATTCAAAGAAGAGTGCCAGGGCTGATGTATATGTTTCAGATATGGATGTCCTTGATGGATGCTTGCCAAGCATAACTGGGTTTTAATTTCAATATTCCCACTTTTAAAGAGTAGTTTATTTCTCAGACTCTTTACAAACATGAGAACAACTTAGTTTGCTTTAAACCAAGGATTAAGTACTGAAAAAATTGAATGGTGTAGAAAAGTAAATTGATACAGAAGCATAGAAAGGAGGTCCTCTATCAAGGATGTTGCTAGAGGAACTACCATCAGATAGAATGAAGACCATGTCAATGAAAGAAAACATGACAAATGACACGTGACAAATTGTTACTCATCCCTTTTGGTTCTCCACTTACCGTGATGGTAAGCAGACAACCTTACATGATGGAGCAGTTAGAGATACAAATAGGAGAAATCCCACTTTTCAAGTCATTGTTGTTATTATTTAGTTGCTAAGTTATGTCCAACTCTTTGTGACCCGGTGGACTGTACCTGGCCATATTCCTCTGTCTATGGGGTTTCCCAGGCAAGAATACTGGAGTGGGTTGCCACTTCCTTCTCCAGGGGATTGTTCTGACTCAGGGATCAGACCAGCATCTCCTGCATTGGCAAGCAGATTCTTACCACCAAGCCACCTGGGAAGCCCTAAGTAATTGTTGTAAATAAAGTGGAAGATTTCCCCCACCCCCACCCCCACATCCCAGGCATTGTTAGTTGTAAAAAAGTGGGTGTCAGGACTTCCCTGGCGGACCAGTCCAGTGGCTAAGATTCCATGCTCCCAATGCAGGGGGCCTGGGTTCAATCCCTGGTCAGGGAACTAGATCCCACATGCCTCGATTAAGAGTTCCCGTGAAAGAAAAAGTGAAAGTCGCTCAGTCGTGTCCAACTGTTTGTGACCCCGTGGACTATACACTGCATGAAATTCTCCAGGCGAGAATACTGAAGTGATTAGCCATTCCCTTCTCCAGGGGATCTTCCCAACCCAGCGATCGAACCCAGGTCTCCTGCATTGCAGGTGGATTCTTTACCAACTGAGCCACCAGGGAAGCCCCCCAAAATGTGGAATGCTTCATGAATTTGCATGTCATATGTGCTGCCTAAGCGAGCACAAGAGTTCCCATACCGCAACTTAAAAAAAAAAAAAAAAGATTTGAGTACCTCAAGGAAGATGGAATATCCTGCGTGCCACAACTAAGATCTGGTACAGCCAAATAAATAAATAAAACATAGCTTTAAAAAAAAATAAAGTGGAAGTGGATGATGTAAAACAGTAATCTCCATCAAAAAGCTTCGTGGCCTCCCTTTGTAAGCTCGGTGTACAGAAATCCGACGATTTCCTCAAGCTCATCATTGGCCCTGAGTGTCTGCCACTTGTGTTAATTTCTGCTCTGTGTTCTGATGCACTAGGATTCTATCATTGTCATGTTGATAAATGTATTATTACCATTGGCACCTGATGCTGTTCTGATCTTAATCCCCTGGGTAGCTCATTGGCTCACAGAGTCCTTTTCGTCCTCTGTCTTGTTAAGATTTTAGAGTGATGAATCTTCATGTGAATCCATTGACTCAACACACTGGGTTCATGTGACCTCTTGGGTCTAGAAACTTCATTCCTGGGAAGCTATATCTTCCCTTTCCCTCTTTTTCTTTGATCTCTTTTGGGGATTACTATTCTTCCGATTTTAGGACTTCTAGAATGGTTCTAAGGAAAGCTTTTTTCCCCATGTAGTTTGCATCTCTTTATTCTTGGAAAATGTCCTCAAGATTAGATTTCATCTTTTTTTTTTTTAATACTTTTATTTGTTTAGCTGCGTGGGTCTTAGCGGTGGCATGCGGGATCTTTTTCTTCTTTCCCCCCTCAAAATTATTGATTATTTAATACTTTCAAGAAGAGTATAATTTAAAAAAGTACCTTTGAATGATGTTGTTAGGAAGATAGCAAGAGGAATTATTTGCTTAGCACAAAAGGATTTCTTTAAATTAAACTTGATAATGTTCTTTCCATTGCAAGTATTTTTCCCCCAAACTCCCTAACCGTCCCTCCTTTACCTCTCCCACTTGGCCTGCCCACCCCCGCCACCATAAGTTCCTTCTCTGTGAGTCTCCTTTTGTTTTTTAAGTAAGTTCATTTGTATCATTTTGGATTCCACATATAAGGGATGTCATATGACATTTCTCCTTGTCTGCCTGACTGCCTCCACTCAGTGTGGCATGCAGGATCTTTATTTGTGGCTTGTGAGATCTAGTTCCCTGATGAGGGATGGAACTTGAGCTCCCTGTATTGGGAGCGAAGAGTCTTAGCCACTGGACCATCAGAGAAGTCCCTAGATTTTATCTTGTTACTATATTTTTAATTTCTAAGAACTGATTTGTGTTCTAAACATTCCATTCTTTTTTTTTTTTTTTGGCCGAGCTGTTCAGCTTGTGAGATCTTAAGTTTCTCAACCAGGGTGACAGAACCTAGGCTGTCTGCAGTGAAAATGTGGAGTCCTCACCGCTGGACTGCCAGGGAATTCCCATGACCTTGGAATTTATGCAATAAATTTTGGTGAGCAGGACTTTGTTTTCTGGAAGAATCAGAAGTAAATTCTGTCATCCGGATTTTATTCTTCATCTAGGCAGTGGATTCTGCCTTGACTTAAAAGATATACTTTTATTAACTGTCACACTCTAGATTTGTAGAAAAGTTGTCTTTACAAGTAAATTGTAATTCATGTGAATACACGTTAAATAAATTTATTACTACTGCAAGTGTAAATTTTTGCTTTGCAAGTATTTTTGAAGCCAGTCTGAATAGTCTAGTTGGTCTTTTTTTTATTATTTTTAATTTATTTTTGGCTGCACTGGGTCTTTGTTGCTTCACATGCACTCGCTCTAGTTTGGTGTGTAGGCTTCTCACTGCAGTGAGTCCTCTTGTTGCAGGGCATGGACTCTAGAATATGGGCTCAGTAGTTGAGCCCTACAGGCTTCGTTGCCTTGCCGCATGTGGGTTCTTCCTGAACCAGAGACTGAACCCATGTCTCCTGCATTGGCAGGTAGATTCTTAACCACTGATCACCAGGCAAGTCCCTAGTTGACCTTTTAAGTTTTATATATATATAAAACTTATATAGTTTCAGACTACCAGGGAAGCCCTGGTAGTTATATAACTATATATATATATATATATATATATATATATATGGGCTTCCCTGGGAGTAAAGAATACTCCTGCAATGCAAGAGACCTGGGTTTGATCCCTGGGTTGGGAAGATCCCCTGGAGAAGGGAAATGCTACGTACTCCAGTATTCTGGCTTGGAGAATTCCAGGGACAGAGGAGCCTGGCAGGCTACATGGGGTCTCAAAGACTTGGTCATGACTGAGCAATTTTCACTTTCACGTTTCATATATATATATATATATATTTCCTTTTAAACACTTTATTATTGTGTGTGATTACAGTGAAAGTTGGTAGGAAAATAATAGATTTCAATATGTTTGTTTGTTTAAATGTTTAAAGTCACTCAGTCGTGTCTGACTCTTTACAACCCCGTGGACTGTAGCCCACTAGGCTCCTCCATCCATGGGATTCTCCAGGCAAGAATACTGGAGTGGGTTGCCATTTCCTTCTCCAGGGGATCTTCCCAACCCAGGGATCGAACCCAGGTCTCCCACACTACAGCAGACGCTTTAACTTCTGAGCCACCAGGGAAGCCCCCAGATTTCAATATATTAACTCAAATTAAGAAATTGTGAAGGAGACAGCTGCACCAATTAAATCTATCAATGGGAATTTAATTCCTTGCCACTTAGAGGCCACCAGGAACTCGTGTGTGGTCAAACCAAGTTAGGTTTCCTTAGCCTGTTATACTAAGGGAGGAGTCTAGCATGCGTGGCTCAGTAACAGGGAGGTGGGAGGGCTTTATTATAGGATTTGTGCTTATGCGGGTGATTCTGAGAAAACAAAGGAGTCATCACTAGACTGGATGCTGAAGAAGTGAGGGCAGTTCTATGAGAGGACAGCGTGGTGGTTTCTGTTCCGGAGGCAAGGAGATGGAAGCTGGGTGGAACTGTCCTGAAAGAAGCAGGAATTGTCCTTAGGAGACAATTCAGTCCATGGAGACGTTCAGTTATTTTTACAGTTTTAGAAGTTGTGCTCTGGCCATATGAGGCTGTTGAGCACTTGAAATATGGCTGATCCTATTTGAGATGTGTTCTTCATGTGAAATACTCAGTCCAAAAAGGAATGTAAAATATTTTCCTAATATTTTTTCATTTTTAGCACATATTGGCATAACTGGACTAGATAAAATATAGATACAGGGTTAGATTAAATGTATTCAAATGAACCTCAACGGTTTAGTATTATTCATTTTAATGTGACTACTAGAAAATTTAAAGTTGGGAGTTCCCTGGTGGTCCAGTGCTTCAGACTTGGCACTTTCACTGCCGAGGGTGAGGGTTGATCCCTAGTTGGGCAGCTAAGATCCTGCAAGCCACATGGTGCAGTCAACAAGAAAGAAAGACTCCCCCTAAAAAAAAGGAAGTGAGGGAGAGAGAAAGGAAGGAAGGGGAGAAGAAGGAAAAGTGACAGAAGAAGAAAATTTAAAGCCTTGTGTGTGGCTTGCTGGTGGGCTCACATCAGTTTCAGATGAGCAGCTGCAGTCAGTCCGTGGGTAGGTCATTACTGTTAGTTCTCTCTTCTCAGTGCGCTAGCCTCTTCTCTTCAGCTAGCCTCTCCCTCCCACTCCTTTTGAGAAGGACTTTCCAGGCAAATCAAAGATGGTCTCATTCTCCTCTGAAAGATCCAGAGGAACCTCAGGTTAATTACTGTTAGTGCGAGATGATGCTTCTCTTGTCAGGATGCATTTCTGAGAAATTGATGATAAAAGGGCATCCTTGCTTTGTATAGATACACGTATTTTTTCAAAGGATTCTTTTAAAATGAGACTTAAGTATATTTAAAGCGTATTTCTCAACCTTTTCACCACTGCCTTGCCCAGCTAAGTCTTTTTTCCGTAACTCATCCCCCCCCAACATTTTTATAGCAGAGATATACTGTATACCAGTTTATATAATATGGATGCCTCTGTTTGTCTGTCTCTATATATTGTGCTGTGCTTAGTCTCAGCCATGCGACCCCATGGATTGGAGCCCACCAGGCTTCTCTGACCATAGAATTTTTCAGGCAAGAATACTGGTGTGGGTTGCCATTTCATCCTCCAGGGGATCTTCCCGACCCAGGGACTGAACCCTCGTCTTCTGGGTCTCCTGCATTGTAGGCAGATTCTTTACCTACTAAGGCATCAGGGAAGCCGTGTGTGTGTGTGTGTGTGTGTGTGTGTGTGTGTGTGTATATATATGTTTAAAATCTGTGCTTCATATGTAAAAGAATAAGGTCAACCATGAATCAATTTTTACCCCATTGAGAAGTGGATAGTTTAGGCATAATAGCTAACATTTATTATGTTTCTCAAATACACTTGGTAGTGCTTAAGATAACATTAGCGTTGCTGCTGCTGCTAAGTCGCTTCAGTCATGTCCGACTCTGTGCGACCCCATAGACAGCAGCCCACCAGGCTCCCCTGTCCCTGGGATTCTCAAGGCAAGAACACTGGAGTGGGTTGCCATTTCCTTCTCCAATGCGTAAGAGTGAAAAGTGAAAGTGAAGTCGCTCAGTCGTGTCCGACTCTCAGCGACCCCATGGACTGTAGCCCACCAGGCTCCTCCATCCATGGGATTTTCCAGGCAAGAGTACTGGAGTGGGGTGCCATTGCCTTCTCCGAACATTAGCGTTAGTGGTGTCTTTATTCTCCCATCACTTGAAGCCCACAGAGTTAGAAGAATTCCTTACTCCTGGCCACATTGCTATCAGAAGAACCAGAACTACAACTCCTTTTTAAGACTTTGCAATCTTCTTTGGACCAAACCAAATACGAGTGTTCAGAGTCTTAAGAAGAATAAAGGATTTGAACACAAGGCACTCAGCAGAGAATCTGATTCCTGTGCCAACACCTGACCAGATTTGGTAGTGAAACACCTTTTTGCTTATTTTCTAATTTTTAGAAGATTACACTTTGACGTGAATCTGCTTTCAGCTTGCTAGTTTATGGATTCCATGATTGGGAGTTGAAGATCATGATTTAGACTGCCTTGCATTTTATTTGTTTTATTCTGGGGCAGCGCTGAGTCTTTGTTGCTGCGAGAGGACTTTTCTCTCGTTGTGCCGGCGAGGACTACTCTCTAGTCGCAGTGGCTTGTCTTGTGAAGCACAGGCTCTAGGCGCACAGGCTTCAGTAGCTGCTGCTCTACGGGGCTCAGTAGTTGAGACGCGTGGGCTTAGTTGCTCTGTGGCATGTGGAATCTTCCTGGACCAGGGACCGAACCCATGTCCCCTGCATCAGCAGGCGAATTCTTTGGACCATCAGGGAAGCCCCAAGTCTGCCTTGCTTTTTTGATGGAATTGGAGGTATTGCTGGAAGGTTCAAGGTCTGGCAGTGCAGGTCCCCTCTGCAACAACCACAAGCTGGTCATCAGATGTGCTTGCCTTCTAACCGTGAGAGTAACAGAGCTTGTTGTAGAAGATTTGTAAAGTGGAGGAAAATATCAGGACAGAAATTGTCCATGATTCCACTATGGTTGGTTTTTGATAGTTTTCTTTTTGGGCTCTTTTTTTGCTCAGCCTCACTTATGTGAGCATACTTTAGAAAGCAAAATCAAGATTGTATTGAATATATAGTTTATATACTTAACAAAGAGGTGTGTGGCTTTCTATATCAATGTAAGCATTTCTCCATGTCCTTAACTGCTTCAAACACGTTGTTTTGCAAGATAGTCCAGTGAAGAGTTAAATAAACTATTTTCCTAGTATTGGGACACTTAAGTTCTTTAAATATATTATACATCCCAAGCAGTTAAAATTTTCATATATAAATTTATACTTTGATTTGGTATAGCTGCTGCTGAGTCATTTCAGTCGTGTCCGACTCTGCGTGACCCCATAGACGGCAGCCCACCAGGCTCCCCCGTCCCTGGGATTCTCCAGGCAAGAACACTGGAGTGGGGTGCCATTTCCTTCTCCAATGCATGAAAGTGAAAAGTGAAAGTGGAGTGGCTCAAGTCGTGTCTGACTCTAGCGACCCCATGGACTGCAGCCTACCAGGCTCCTCCGCCCTGGGATTTTCCAGGCAAGAGTACTGGAGTGGGGTGCCATTGCCTTTTCCTTGGTATAGCTAATATTTGTTGAGTTCACATGTTGTAATATTCGACTTGGCAATTCTACTTTTGGTATAGCTAATAAAAGTTGAATTGCCAAGTCGAATATTACAACATGTGAACTCAAAAAGAGGAGAAATAAACTTATTCTATATCACTTTTATTATTTGGATTGAGTTTTTTTTTAATATTTAATTTCCCCCTTTCCTTTTTTTTTTTTTTTTTGATAAATTGTATTGCTAAGTGACTTTTAAATCCCCCTTAGCTTTTCTGTTGTAGTACAATAGTCCCTTTGAGGAACTAGTCTTCAGATTATTTGTCTTGAGGATTTTGAATCAAAATAACCATGTCTACACAAACATGTCCAATTCAACTGGACCATAAAATTCAATTAATTGGTATTTGCCTGTGTTCGTAGCAAAGGAGCAGAGAAGACTTGAAAATACACTGAGCCCAGGAGAACCTGCCCGATGTCATTTAATTCAGTGTATAGTTTCATCTTCTTCATGGTTATTAGTTGGCAGCAACTTCTAATTCAACCCGAGATGATCTTCGAAGCATTTTAAAGGAGCAGCAGTGCATAGAGGCTCCTTTAGATTTCATCTGCCCTTTGCAGCCAGAGGAAAAGCAACCTCATTGGGTTTGGGTTTATTTTCCTCTGAATGTAAAGCTGGGGTGAAAAGAAAAATAAAGGAGGGGTGATGGGGGTTGGGAGTGGATTTGGGGTGAGTCCAAGTCTCCAGTTCCCAATGCTCGATCCCTGGGTCAGGAAGATTCCCCTGGAGGAGGAAATGGCAACCCACTCCTGTGTTCTTGCCTGGAGAATCCCATGGACAGAGGAGCCTGGCAGGCTACAGTCCATGGGGTCGCAGAGTTGGACATGACTGAGTCGACTTAGCATGCACGCACAAGTCCCTAGTTCCCGACGATGCTCACGTGTAGGTTAAATGCCTCCTTGGAGGAAGTTAATGAACCTCGCATCTGCACTGACTCGTGTTTTGGTCTCTGTCCTGATTGCAGCTTTTTGTCCACTTGTCCAGCCTCGTTGGACTTCGAGGCTTCCTGAGTTCTCATCCTGAGTCACTGCTTTGTGATGCGCACGCATCCTACTATTTCTGCTGTTTCCGTCTTTGAGTCCTCTCTACCCTGGGCTTCCAGGCCGGTTTCTCCTTGATGGCCTCTAATCTCTGTCCATTCTCAGAGCCGTTGTTCAGATTCTTCTGTCTTCCTCAGTGTTCCAGACCTTTGACTTCACCTGCTGCATTCCATTCGGATGATCTCAGAGATGTGAGTGCTGCCAACTTTTTGACTCCTTCCTCACCTTGGTCACCATGGTTTCCATCGATGTTATTTCTAGAGCGTCTTTCTCATTGTCGTTACTGCCCAGTTACTTTTTCTAAATCACAGTTCAAACTGTGTGTGGAGCTCTGCTCCAAAGCCTCTGATGGCTCCCTGCAGCCTCCAGAACTCATATGAAGTTCTTTTTTCTTAAAAAAAGAAAAAAAAGGTTTCATGAGATATCATCCACACATCATGCAGGTGACCCATTTAAAGTATACATGTTTTTGGGTTTTAGTATATTCACAGAAATGTACAACCATCAGCACAGTCAATTTTAGGACATTTTTGTTTCATGGCAAAGAACCCCCACACCTGTTAGCAGCCTCTCTCTCCAGCTCTCTGGGTCTGAGTAACTGCTAGTCCATTTTTCTGTCCTTATAGATTTGCCTATTCCCGATATAATTAAATAATATGTCAACACATCAATGTACGAGGGTCCAGTTTCTTTCTTTGTTATCTTGTCAGTCTTTTTGATTATAGCCATTCTAGTGAGTGTGACGGAGAAGGCACTGGCACCCCACTCCAGTATTCTTGCCTGGCAAATCCCATGGATGGAGGAGCCTGGTAGGCTGCAGTCCATGGGGTCTCGAAGAGTTGGACACGACTGAGCAACTTCACTTTCACTTTTCACTTTCACGCATTGGAGAAGGAAATGGCAACCCACTCCAGCGTTCTTGCCTGGAGAATCCCAGGGACAGAGGAGCCTGGTGGGCTGCCATCTATGGGGTCGCACAGAGTCGGACATGACTGAAGCGACTTAGCAGCAGCAGCAGTAGCAGTGAGTGGGAATTGGTATCTCATTGTGGTTTTGTTTGCATTTTCCTAATGGCTCATAACCTTGAGCATCTTTTCACGTGCCCGTTTGTGTTGTCTTCCTTAGAGCAATGTCCATTCAGATCCTTCATCATTTTAAAAATATATTTATTATCTTCGTTGGGGTGCATGGACTTTCCAGTTGTGGTGTGCAGGCTCTCTAGCTGTGGCCCAAGAGTGAGATCTTAGTTCCCTGACCAGGAATTGAACCCAGGCTGTGGCAATAAAAGAACCGAGTCTTAACCACAGGAGCACCAGGGAATCCAGATCATTTTTTTTTTTAAATTGGGTTATTTGTTACACTGTTCTTAAGATGTCATTCAGGTCCCTTCATACTCTGGCCTCCAATGTAATATGTCTTGTCTCATCTCTAGTTATCACTTCTATCCCTTCCTGCTCCCAGTCTCCCTAAGCTGACTCTGAGCCTGTGCCTGCCTGAAGTCACATCAGTCGTGTCTGACTCTGTGCAACCCCAAGGACTGTAGCCCACCAGGCTCCTCTGTCTATGGGATTCTCCAGGCAAGAATACTGGAGTGGGTTGCCATTTCCTTCTCCAATGCGTGAAAGTGAAAAGTGAAAGGGAAGTCGCTCAGTCGTGTCCGACTCTTAGTGACCCCATGGACTGCAGCCTACCAGGCTCCTCCATCCATGGGATTCTCCAGGCAAGAGTACTGGAGTAGGGTGCCATTACCTTCTCTGCCCCAATGCTAGAACTTGGTAAATATTTGTTGAATGAACCAGGAAGTTTGGGGAAAACACTCCCCCCCCCCCCCCACAATCATCCACTCATTTAGGATATTGGTAAACGTTTTCCCATCATTTTTGCTTTTTGCTTTGGGTGATGATGTATTCCTCTAAAAATTCTGATGTAATAAAAAGAAGCAAATAAGGAATGGAAGTGATAACCAAAGAAGGTTGCCTGCATTGTACACTTACCTGGGGTCTGATCTTTACTCCATCCAGCTTTTATCCTTATTGATGACTTTTCTCTGTAAATCCAAGACACACAGAGGCTTATCGGGCAGCTGTGCCACACGCCCTGTCCTTGATTACTCTTTGAGGTGGAGATCCAACAAGGACTGTCTGCTAAGAGAGGTGACAGCTTGCCACATGATCTCTTGATTGGCCTCCAGGTTTAAACTGCCTCTTTAAGAATATCAAGTCTGCCGTGTTGGTGTCTTCACCAATGTCATAAAAAGAGAAGAAAAAAAAAAGGTTTAAGCACCAAAGCTGAATAGCAATACATTTACCTTTTTAAATGTTTTAAATAGACCTTACATTTGTGATATTTCTCCATCCTGATGATGTTTCTTCCTGTTGTTAGATGATGATGCCTTCCTGTTGTTAGAATTTGGACTTTTATTTATTTCAAAAAATTATTTTTGGCCATACTGCACAGGTACAGGAGGATCTTAGTTCCCTGACCAGGGATGGAACCCATGCCTCCTGCAGTGGAAGCGCCAGGGGAGTCCCAGAAAGGAGAGGAGCTGGTGGCACAGCCAAGCAAGGTCAGAGTCGACAGATCCACCTAGAAGTTGAACTGTCCTTCAGGTGGCCCCAGGTGATAGTTATCTGCTGCCCCCAGCAGCTGGTGCTGAGAAATGACGCAGCTGAGACCTCAGCTCCCCGGGGAGCCCAGGCTGGTGCACACGTTTTGGAAGCTTGGATGTAGACCACTCATTTCATGAGGCCAGCAAAGCAGCCCGCAGAGCTGGCTTTCTCCCTTATTTTGCACAACTAAGGGACTCTCCAGGGTTGGGGGTGGGGGGGAACGGGGATAGATAGATAGGGGCGGGGAGCAGAAGAATGCAGAGCTGCTCTGACCCCTTGGCTACGAGGACTCTGGAGGGACAATAGGCACCAGCAACATTTCACACGCACCAGGGGGACTGTAATTGAAGCAATTTGTGAACCAAAGTGAAGGCTCCTCTAGGGAAGATAAAGGGTTAGGAGGCTGCTCAGTGGCTCTCTCTGGGATTCAGCTCCCAGGACAAGTCGCATCACTGCTGTTCCCAAGCGGACGTTTGTCTAGGCTGAGTGTTCGCGGAAATATAAGGGGGAAGTCGGATCTAGAGAGAGGCAGAAGACGGTTTTTTCAACGAGGTCTGATCGCCAGCAGCGGTGCCGCCTTAACCTCGCTCAGTGCAGGCCTGATATGGTGCGTGGCGCCCCCTCGCGGCCAGATGGAGCAACGACGTGTCATGCCTGCCTGCCTGCCTGTGCTTTTTGGATTTTTCTTGATAATTCTGTTCCCCTCCTCCCTCCTCTTTTTCTGTAACCACTCTGGTCCACCCAAGTCCCCCACCTTTCTCCCTGGCCCTGGAGCATGGATGAGCAAGATCTTCACTGTACGAAGAAAAAGTAAAACCTACCTTTGGTTTACTTAGAGGGAGAGCCTGTACTAATGAGGTCAGACAGGCAAGACATGAAGTGATAAAGAGGAAAAGGATGAAAAAAAAGGGAAACAAACCCCAGGGGACCTAAACGGACCTGTGCTAACAGAAAATTAACATGGGAAATAATGTCAAAATCGTAAGAACCCTCCAACTTATCACTTATCCTGTGTCTTTATACAGAATAAATCTGAAATTGCATTAAAAAAAAGATTTTACAAATGTAGGGCTGCTTGACAATTTCTGAGTTTTAAATATCGGCTCTGACTGATTTTCATGCTGTGTGTCAGCTAACTTATGCCATTAAAAAAAAAAGTAGTGTTCAAATATTTAGTTTTTTTTTTTAAGTTGCCTTGATTAAGTGTTGAAAACACGTGTTCGCCTTGTAACAGCCCTTCTCAAAGAGTTCAGGAAACAAGACAACTGAGGGTTGCCAACCCCAGATCAGTGCAGTGCGTGTGTGAAGCAGATGGTGAAAATATAAAATACTATAGGTGCTAAAAAAGGGAACAGCATTTTTGCACCTCATCAGCCTCTAAACAAACATAAGGATACAGAACACAGTGTGTGTGTGTGTTTTTTTTTTAATGGCTGTAGAATTTAATGTCTTTTTTAAGTAATATTAAAAAGCTGAGCCACAGAAGTAAATCGGTGCCAGGAATGAAGTAACGGTTTAGATAAAATGCTGCTGACTCTGGTGTTATTCATCCCAGCAACTCTGAAACCCTCCCCGGGTCTCCGCAGAGCCTTACTGACCACGAGCAGAGGCCAACTACGGGGAGGGTTCCTCTCCTTTAAAGCGAAACACATGACTCGCGAGCGCGGTGCCAAGTCCCCGGAGCGCAGGGAGGGCGGGCCAGCCCCCAGCCCCCCGGCCCGCCGGCCCGGATGGGTGGGTGGGTGGAGGGGTGGGTGGGTCCTCGTATAATTAGCCGGGGGAAGGCAGCCTCAGTCCGCTTCTGGCTGCAGCTCCGACGGCACCTCTGGTTTTCCCTGATCTTCCGAGGGTGGCCTGGCGCTCAGCTCTTTGCTGATCCCAGCGTAGGCTGCGGTGGGGGGCCGCTGGCAAGACGGCTCCGGCCACCCGCCCTAGGAGGTCGAGGCTCGCCGCTCTCTCTGCTCGAAGGTGCGCTGTGGGATGATGCTAGGCGTCCTCACGATCACAGGTAATGCGGAGGCTGGGTCTGCTGTATATTCTGCCTCCGTGGCAGGTGGAGGAACCTGCCCTTGGCCTGGGGTGGGGATGAGGGGTGGTGCAGGGCAACTGGCTCGACGCACCCTGATGGACCCCTACTTCTCTCGCTGTGCTGACTTTTTGATCCGAAGAGCATTCTCTCTCTGGCTCAGCAGGGCCACGCAAACCCAGGGCTTTCTTCTTGCCCGTGCAGGAATCTTCCTGATGCCCAGGGGAGACCGGTAATGGGGTGTGTGTGTGTGTGTGTGTGTGAGTGTGATTGTGTGTGTATGGGATTGTGTGTGTGTGTGATTGTGTGTGTATGGGAGTGTGTGTGTGTGTGTGTGTGTGTGATTGTGTGTGTGTGTGAGTGTGTGTGTGTGTGTGTGTGTGTGTGTGTGTGTGTGTATGGGATTGCACCTCTCGCCTTGGTGGAGGGAAAGGACAGCCCCACCCGAACAGAAGATACATGTTGGAGTGGAGTGAATCTGAACATAGATTGTACCAGCCTAACTGCCCGCTATAGTCATGGAAAAAAAAAATTCTTGTTGAGAAATTGCAGTATTTGGCATTTTGACCTGCTTATTAGAACTTTCAATGAAGGATCATTTAGGGGACTACAATGTTAGCTCTGGTTTATGTGGTGGTTTCAATAAAGCCATAGTTACTATAAAATTAGTGACTAACATAAGCTTGCTTTCTAGAAATCTGGCTGTGAATGTGAATGATAATATATCATAGCCATCTCTAGCAAATAAGTTACAGATATCAAACTTTGGAATGTACTCAGGACTCTTCTAACTTGTCATTTGATCTTTTCATGCAATTTATACTGTAGCTTCAGTCCTTAGGAATTTACTTGTTTCCTCCCCCTTTCTGCCTTTTCTCCCCTCATCAAAAATTAAACTCCATCTGCTAATTTAGGTTTATAAGATCAGCTCCTCTCTAAACATTTGAGATCATTGCTCTCCAAATAAATATTTTCTTAAAAGCACAGTGTAGCATTTCTAAGACTTAAAATTTTTCTCTATGTAATTGCCTCTGCAAAGCCTTCTCCTCCTCTGGAATTTGAAATGAATGTGAAAGTTTAGTGAAACAAAAAATACCTTTCACTTCCTATAGATTAACTTGTTTACTTTGAGATTTCCTTAACATTCCTTCCCCAAGTTAACTCAACTAGCCTTTTTACCCTTTAACTTGTGTGAAAATTTACCTGATGCCTAAAAAACCTTTTTTAAATTATTAGACTATACATTTGAAAATAAAAAAATAGAAAATTCATTTTTTTCCAGATCATTAAGTTTTCTGTGAATGAGATATAAAAATGCTCAACCCTGGGTAGGCTGCCTGGGAGTGTGGTTTGTGGGGTGTCACCGCCGGAGGTGGCGTTTCTATGATGATGACTTTTTCTGAGTGCCTTTTGTGTGTAGTACCATCTTTATCATTCACTATTTGATGAGTTTATCACATGCTGAGTTTCTTATGGGGAAGAAATGTTGTCCTTTTTGGCAAAAATTGAGTTCACCAACTTGGTATGCTTGTGAAGTGAAAGTCCTTCAGTCTTGTCCGACTCTTTGTAACCCATGGACTGTAGCTCACCAGGCTCCTCTGTCCATGGAATTCTCCAGGCAGGAATACTGGAGTGGGTGATACTTGAGGTGGCTTTAAAAAATTGGTTCAGATAATCCTAATGGAATGCTCCTAATGGAATGCTAAATGTTGGAAGGACTGTCTAATTTTTAGAGCAACTTTAGGTAGCTGGGTTGATTGCTTCCTGAGTTACTTTTATTACAATGTTGATATGAAGGATGTGACAAATTATGGTACTTTTTCCTGGTTAAAACAAAGTATGCAGAAAATATTAAACTCCAAAGCTTTAATCAAAACAAATAACCATTTTATAGTAGAAGTGAAAATTAAAAAGGAATTTTAGCTGTCTTTTTAAAAATAATTTTATTTATTTATTTATTTATTTTTGGCATTGCTGGGTCTTCCTTGCTGTGATGGCTTGGATTTTCTCTAGTTGGGGCGAGTAGGGGCTACTCTCGGGTTGCGGTGTGCGGGCTTTTCAGTTCGGTAGCATCTCTTTTTGTGCGGGTCCCGGGCTCTAGAGCACAGACTCAATAGTTGTGGCACACAGGCTTAGTTGCTCCTTGGCTTGTGGGATCTTCCCGGATCAGGGATGGAACCCATGTCGCCTGCCTTGGCAGGCAGATTCTTTATCACCAAGCCACCAGGGAAGCACCCCCTCCTTTTTTTTTTCCCTCTTCAAGTTATTTTACCGAAGAAGATTTGCGATCAATATTCTTTAAATAGCTGGTCAGAATCTTGAAAAGCAATGTAGACTTTTAAAATTAGCATTCAGGATTGATTGACTAGCAAAAGGTTTCTTGTCACTTAGGCACTGCTCATTTAAATAATGTAGGAGAAAGTTACTCTTGGCTTCTTTAGTGAGAAGGCCTTAATGTAAGAATGTATTTCAGTTTCACAATTAATAGTATTTGGGCAGGGTTGATGACATTTTTAATAGGAATTGGACAGGTTTGATGACATTTTTGTAGAACGCTTAGGAATGAGTTTTCATTTTGTGAAGGAGGGGAAAGCTGTCACCTAATACTGACCATTATTGTCCCCTCCCCAGACCTTGTGCACCTCTCTCCTGAAATGAATACAACAAACTTTGAAGCAGGAGATGATTGATTATTCACATCACATGCTATTGCCTTTCCTGAAGTCTTTCCCTCACATTGTGTTAGCAGTGGCCTTGGTTTAAAAATGTAGAAAATAAAACTCCTTGCTCCCAATGCAAGGGGCATGGGTTCCAGCCCCAGTCAAGGAACTAAGATCCCACTTGCCATGTGGCATGACCAAAAAAATGAAGTAATTAGCCTCCAATTAAAATAAATAAGTTTATATTAAAAAATACTAGAAAATAAGTAATTGAATGTGACGATGATGAAATAGGTATCATCTTTCTACCCATATATCAGTGATATGGTAGCAAAAAAAAAAGACTGTTTTGAATTAGGAAAATATCTTTCCTGTTTTCCCTAACTTACACACATTATTGAGACTAAATGGAGAATATCATGAGGAATTAAGGCAACAGTATTATTGATCTCTAAAGTAGAGTGGGAAGACTCCTCCCGTATCACACCAGTTCTCGATTATTGATAATGCATATCTTTATGCAAATCATTTTATAGGATTAAAAAAATACCCCCCCCCCCACACACACACACACACATGGCTGCTTCTCTCTGCCAAGGGGACTTGTGAGACATGAAATTAATTACCTCACAACTCTGGCTCAGTAACTGCCTTGTACCGTGTACCCACTCTAGTGGCTATTATCATTGTTTCCCACAATAATCCTGCAAAAGGTGGTTACCTATAATCCCCTTTTTATCATGAAACCTCATTTTCTCTTGGTGTTCCCAGCTACTACGAAGCACAGCTGTGGAGTCATTTATAAAGGACCTCTTCCTCTCGTAAAGGATGATACTGGTTTTGTGATGCGCACAATTTCACACGCCAGCTCAGATGTAAAAGGGACCAGGCAATGTCAGTATCCAAGCCTGTATGCTCCTGTACTGGCCTTTGCTTCTCTGAGTTTTAAACCCAGTTACACATCTCCTGGAGGCTTTTGTGGTTGACGAGCATTAGAACAAGGGGAGTTGGTTTGGTGTGTAAGATATAAGGGATGGATTTAGAATGTGGAGAATTCCTGGAGAAATTCCAGGACAATGCTGCAAATCGTGGGGGAAAGCTAACCAGTTCCAGATGTCACAGCAAGCAGTCCTGAAGTGCTCGGGGACTGCACAGAGCTGGTTATACTAAACCAAAAAAAAAAAAATTTGATGTTATAACTGTATTCGAGATGCACTTTTCCTCTGATAAACACAGTGAAGTTTGGATAAAAACATTAACATTTTGTAATCTATAATATGACATATTCCTTAAAAGTTTTTTTTTCTTCTAAACCTCTGAAGTAAAAGAAAATAAGTCATATTTTCATCACTTAATCACTGAGTATTTGGAAGAGTAAGAAAAGAAAGTCGATCCTGCAGATTTTGGACTCATAACTGGTTCTTGCATTTTCTGGAGATTGGGATGGGAGGTGTCTGTGTGGGGATTAGGGCAGGGGACTGGATCTTTAAACCTTTTGGGATCAGGGACCCTTTGAATCTTGAGAGGTGGGGGATTATATTTTTACAAGAAAAATGTATATTTGCTCATACTCATCATAGACCTCTTGTGAGTGATTTTACAAATTGGGATTGACTGGGTATTTATCAGCAGATAAACAGAGTTTGGTAGAAGATGACACCAGAATAGGAAAAGCTTGGACAATTCTCTGCCAAAGTTGAATTTCTATCCAGGAAATGCTTTCAAATTTGGGTTTCTTTTGACATTACTAAAGATACAACTATTCATATATTTTCAAGTTTATTTCACTTCACTAATGTTCAGTCGCCTTTTCTTTTAAGCCTTGGAAGGGTTTATTAAACTGTTCAAACTATTAAGCAACTCAGATTATTATTGTCACAGATTTGAGGTATTGTCCTAGAAAGTAGTAACTGAGGCTAGTTTATACTTTTAAAAATTAAAATGCAGTGGCAGAAGGGTGCACGACCAGCTGCCACTTTTCTTCTCCATTTCACTTTCCACACTGTTTTCTTTAAGGGGATCTTTCATGCGTCTTAGAAAAACCTAGCAACAAACAAAAAGCTTACTCAAGTCTTTGTTTTGACAAGATAGCTTCAGAAACTGTACCATCACTTCACCTGGGACCTCCCTTTATCCTTCTTGCATCTATAAAGCTATACATTCACCCTAAGGAAGCTTCTCCTAGGCCATATGCAGAGGTGTCTCAGACAGGAAAGAATCTGCCTGCAATGCAGAATATGCAGGTTCAATCCCTGGGTTGGGAAGATCCCCAGGAGAAGGAAATGGCAACCCACTTGCGTACTCTTGCCTGGAGAATCCCATGGACAGAGGAGCCTAGTGAGCTACAGTCTATGGGGTCACAAAGAGTCAGACATGACTGAGCGACTAACACTTTCAAGTGAGTTAAAGCACTTTCTACATCATTTTTTAAATCATCTTTTTCTTTTCCAAGTAATGTTTCCAGGATATTGACACTGTCTCACGAAGACATATGACTAGAATCTTCTCCCAGGAAAGAAGAATAGAAATATTTTATTTTTATGCCAGTGTTTACTTAAGAAGCAAGACTTGTATGATGTTGCTTCCCCAAGTGCCTTTAGTGGAAAAACACGTTGACACACACCATGTAACTGCTAAGACTGTGTTTAGCGTGCTGCTGATCAGTGTGTGGATCAGGAAGGACTGTAGTCTTTCCTCACCCTTTGAAGTGACTGGGGTGGGACCACTGATGAGCAGGACTGCATGAAGATGAAAGTATCTCCCAATCCTGCCTCCCAGAGCCCTTCCCCATTGACACTCGGACCAACTCCTTTCCCCAACCTTTTGACCATCTTTGATGCCCAGTGACAATGTGGAGTTTCTAGGTGAACCGTAGCATCACCGAATATGTGAGCACCTTGTTTGGGTTTTATGGACATTCAAGAGACTTTCAGTATTAATAGCAGCATTCTGCAAAATGGCTGGATAATTCAGCATTCCGCAGGAGGGACAGTTATGCATTGTATCAGAAAGGCTCAGCCTAAAACCAGTTATCCTGTGGAAGGACTTTTTGGGTGCCAAGAAAGTACATTTCCAAATCAGTGGTGCTTATATAATCAAGCTTTTTTGATTTTCCTCTTCCTATACCATTGGACAAATCTAAAGGCAGACCGTAATTCCATAGGGAGCTGATGTCAAATTAGACCAGGGGAGGACTTCCCTGGTGGCCTAGGGATTAAGGATCTGCCTGCCAATGCAGGGGAAACGGCTTCGATCCCTGATCCAGAAAGATCCCATGTGCTGTGGAGCGACTAAGCCCCAGTGCCACAACTACTGAAGCCCGAGCACCTAGAGCTGGGGCTCTGCAACCAGAGAAAGCCAGTGCCCAGTAAGGAAGACCCAGTGCAACCAAAAAATAAATTCGAAAAAATTCGAGCAGAGGAGATTTTGAAGTCATATAACAGTGAATGTATTAATGGGGGGGGAAAGGAAATGTGTTAATGAAATGCTTGTTAGTGTGGTCATGAGTAGATTCTGCCATGCTCTGCCCAAATAGGTGGACACTGGGTCTTTCCTGGAAGCTGCCACCGCCGCCCCCCCCACCGCCCCCATCACAATCTGCCTCCTGTCACTTGGCAGCTTCCCTGACTCCCAAGATCAAAGCTGCTGGCTTGGTCCCTTCTCTCTGCCACCCCACATTTTTGGGCTATTCTTTTACGTGTGTAACAGCCACCTGGTTTGCTGACCAAGCTAAGATCTTGGAACTCACTCAGAACCTGCATGCAGACTAGAGGTGTTTCTCATAGAAACACCTTTGAGGAGCTATCTGCTAACCACGAACTGGAAGGTGGGCGTGACGTTTGACAGTCTCCCAACCTCCACCTTTAGCCTGAACCTGGGAAATGTGAGATGCTGCTGCTGGATACTGTGTAGATTTGGGGGCTGGGAAAGCAGGGAGGGTGAGGAAGGGAGGTCCACACAGGAAGAAAGGCTTGGTCACGTATGATCCTTCAGTTGGTCCAAAATGGGGTAGAAAGATCTAGATCTTTTCATGGTGCAAATAAAAAGAACAGGTAGGGAGCTAATTCAGAATGCCCCTCGAAGTCCTTGTGTCGGGCGTCAAAGAGATAAAAACAGGTGCAATGTGGCATTCGACTTCGCAGAACTTTAAAGAGCAGCTGAACTTGATGTATTGATGGTTTCCATAGCATCTTGGGGTCCTGAAGGTCTATGAGTGTTTCAGGGCTTCCGGTTCTGGAGAGCTGAAGGCTGCTCACACTGCCCTCTTCTGTTCAAAAGCTCCTTCCTGGGTTTGGACAATGACTTTATACACATGAGTGCAATAAGGAAAAATGGAACCAACAGAAATTGTCTAAAAACAAGGAGACATAAAAATGCAACCATTTGAAGACTATTAAATAATTTATCCAGAAGAAGATACAGATATTAATAGCGATTATCACTGGACATTCCCTCGTGGCTCAGATAATGAGCCACCATCCCCTGGTGGTAAAGAATCTGCCTGCAATGTAGGAGACCTGGGTTCGATCCCTGGTCAGGAAGATCCCCTGGAGAAGGGAATGGCAACCCACTCCAGTATTCTCACCTAGAGAATTCCATGGCCTCGGGAGCCTGGCAGGCTTCAGCCTGTGGGGTTGTGAAGAGTCAGACACAATTGAGCGACTAACACTTTGAACAGTTACTGCTGGACGTTGTCTTATGGATGTTACTCCCAATTTTCTGTATTTTTAAATCTTCAATAATTTATATAGATGACTATTGGAATTGGTAAAAAGTAATTAAAACTTCTGTTCTGAGGAAAACAATAAAGCAAAAAAAAAGCCATTCTAATGGCTTTTATTTTATTTTTATTAGAGACAGCCGACTGATGTGTGACCCTCCTAACTAGCCTTTTCAGGGAGTAGTTCAGGGCACCCATGTTATAGGTGAGGACGCTGAGGACAGAAACTTCAAGAATTGTGCCTAAAGACCCAGTGCTAGTAAGTGGTACAGCTGAAATGGGAACACCAGTCTGCTCCAGAACTTCTGGCCTTTGATCTCCTTCCTTTCTACCTGAATTCTGTCTCTTCTTTGAGAGGTGGGAGAAGAATTTGGTGGTCACTTAATCATTGATAAAAATTTGTATTACGGTATATCGCGTGAGGCAAAGAGCCGGGAGTGTGAACCATTACCCTCTCCATTTTTGTTTTATTTTTATTAGTCATCTGCACTTGTTTATTCTTCTGAGTGTTTAAAACAACGTAGAGAAAGTAACAATTAAAAATAGTTCAGGGCACGTCATGTACCTTTTACCTAAATTCACCTCTTAACATTTTGTCTCATTTGCTTATTTACTCTTTTCGTCTATGTTGGAAAACAAAATAAGGAAAAAATTGCATACAGCGGCTTCGCTGGCTCAGTGGTAAAGAATCCACCTGCCAACGAAGGCAACACGAGTTCGATCCCTGGTCTGGGAGGATCTCACATGCCTTGGAGCGACTCAGGCTGCAAGCCATAACTATTGAGCCTGTGCTTCGAACAAGAGAAACCACCACAAAGAAAAGCCCTCACAACAACTAGAGAGAGGTTTTCGCAGCAATAAAGATCCAGCAAACCTCCCCCCCCAAAAAATACAAGGACTTCCCTGGTATTCCAGTGGTTAAGACTCCAAGCTCCCAATGCAGGTGGCCTGGGTTTGATCCCTAGTCAGGGAGCTAGATCCCACACGCCACAACTAAGGATCCCACATGCTGCAACTAAGACCCAGAGCAGCCAGAGAAATATTTTCCTTAAAGCAGCATCCAGGTTCCTGTTAAGTCTTACGTAGGTATGAGATGTGAAGCTTTCTGAACCATTTGAGAGTAAGTTACACACAGCATGGTTCTTCACTCCTAAACGCTTCAGCACGTATCCCCTAAGAATAGAGATATTTCCTGTAGTAACCTTAATACCGTTATCAATGTCAGATATTTGCATTATCACAAGACTTATACAGTCTGCCAATCTTGTCAGTTATTTAATAATGTCCCCTTTAGCATTACAAGAGCCAGCCTCAGGTATGATGTCATCATCTCTTTGGCCTCTTTTAATCTGGAACATTTGTGTAGCCTTTGTCTTTTAGATATTGACATGTTCAAAGCATGTAGTTCTCCCGTTTCTACCACCCACATTTTGTGTGTGTTTTCTGTTAATTGAATTTAGGTTGTGCATCCTTTGCCACACGTGACATTGTGTCTACCTCAGGGTATTGTAGACAGTGTCCATCTGTCCCTCATAGGTTGATGTTAAGTTGTCCAATTTCTCCATCCTTTCAACTATTAGGCATGTAAATATCCTAACTCTCCCCACCCCCACCCATTTAGCTCCTGCTGATTCTTCCTTTATCCAGTCTTTACCTTGACAAAGTGACGAAATGATGGTCAGGTGATCTTTAAATTTTTTTTTTTAATTGAAGTAGAGTTGATGTACAAGATGACATAAGTTACAGGCCTGCTCAGGTGATCTTTTGAACCATTATCTGGGTCAGAAGAGTCAGTAGGATACATGTGTTCTTTCTTATTTTAAACCATGACCATAACCATGAAAAAAACTGCTTATTATTCTGAAATAGAATTTGAACTGCTGTCCACATCAGACATACAGCAGTAGTTTCTTTAGATGTTCAGTTCAGTTCAGTTCAGTTCAGTCGCTCAGTTGTGTCCAACTCTTCACAACGCCATGAATCACAGCACGCCAGGCCTCCCTGTCCATCACCAACTCCTGGAGTTCACTCAATCTCAAGTCCATGGAGTCGGTGATGCCATCCAGCCATCTCATCCTCTGTCGTCCCCTTCTCCTCCTGCCCCCAATCCCTTCCAGCATCAGAGTCTTTTCCAATGAGTCAACTCTTTGAATGAGGTGGCCAAAGTATTGGAGTTTCAGCTTTAGCATCAGTCCTTCCAATGAACACCCAGGGCTGATCTCCTTTAAAGTGGACTGGTTGGATCTCCTTGCAGTCCAAGGGACTCTCAAGAGTCTTCTCCAACACCACAGCTCAAAAGCATCAATTCTTCGACGCTCAGCTTTCTTCACAGTCCAACTCTCACATCCATACATGACCACTGGAAAAACCATAGCCTTGACTAGACAGACCTTTGTTGGCATGTCTAAATACTTTTTCTTATCATAAGTGGCATCTATAAATTATAACACTTATAATGACATATGGAGAATAAGAATTTTAATGCTTTGAAAGTTCATGGGGTTTATTTTTCTTTTAGAAAGACTAAATAAATAAATAAAAAACAAACTCTGGGGACTTCCCTAGTGGTCCAGTGGCTAAGACTCCATGTTCCCAATGCAGGGGATTCAGGTTTAATCCTTGGTCAGGGAACTTGATCCCACATGCTGAAACTGAGTTTTCAGGCCAAAACTAAAAATAAAAAAAAAATTAAAGACAAACTTCATTATTTTGTAAAAAATAATAAATAAACAATATTTTATATTATTGTTGTAATATATACAATATATATTTTTTACAATAATATTGTAAAAAATAATAATAATTTCTTAGAGCAGCCTTAGGTTCACAGCAGTGATGAGTGGAAAGTACAGAGGGTATCTGTACACTCCTTATCCCCCACCCAAGCATAGTCCCTCCCGTTATCAACATCCCTCACCAGAGGGGGCATTTGTTACCATCCTCGGCCTGCTTGGCATCATCATAACCCAGAGTCCTTCGTTTACATTAGGTTCTCTCTTGGTGTGTACATTCTGTGGGTTTGAACAAATATATGATAAAGTGCATCTACCATTGGAGTATCATGTAGAATAGTTTCACTGTCCTAAGAAAGTCCTCTGTGCTCTGCCCGTTCATCCCACCCTCCTCCCCACCTCTGGCAGCAGTGATCTTTTTATTGTCTCCACAAATGGGCCTTTCCCAGAATGTCACACAGTTGGAATTGTACAGTGTGTAGCTTTTCAGATTGGCTTCTTTCACTTAGTTATATGCACTTATTAAGGTTCCTCCATGTCTTCATTTGCTAGCTCATTTGCTATTCAGCTCGTTAGTGCTGAATAATATTTTATTGCCTGGATATACTAGCTTATTTATCCATTTACTTAATGAAGAACATCTTGGTTGCTTCCAGGTTTTTGCAGTTAGGAATAAAGCTGCTAGAAATGCCCACCGGCAGGTTCTTGTATGAACATGGTTGCAACTCATACCAAATGTGGATATGAGTAAATACCAAGGATATTTGGGTAAAAACCAAGAAGCAGGATTTCTGGATCAAATGGTAAGAGCATGTTTAATTTTTCAAGACACTGCCCCGCTGTCTTCCAAACTGGCTGTACCGTTTTGCATTTCCCACAACCATTTTTGAAGTCAGTTTATTCCCCTGTAAACCAGTTGGTCTTTTCCAATGAGTCGGCTCTTCATATCAAGTGGCCAAAGCATGGAAAAGATTGAGGGCAGGAGGAGAAGGGGGCAGCAGAGGATGAGATGGTTAGATAGCATCACCAACTCAGTGGACATGAATTTGAGCAAACTCCAGGAGATAGTGAAGGACAAGGAAGCCTGGCATGCTGCAGTCCATGGGGTCACCGAGTGGGACACAATTTAGCCACTGAACAAACAAAACCAGTTGGAGGGATCAGGTGACCTCTACCTTTCAGCTCTAAGGCTTTATGATTGGAAATGATAGCTTGGTAATGGGAACCTGCGCGAGGTCCTCACTTTTGATTTTAATACTCAGGAAATTAAAGCACTTACCACCAAAGCAGAGACATTACTCTGCCAACAAAGGCCCATCTTGTCAAGGCTATGGTTTTTCCAGTAGTCATGTATGGATGTGAGAAGTGGACTGTGAAGAAAGCTGAGCGCCGAAGAATTGATGCTTTTGAACTGTGGTGTTGGAGAAGACTCTTGAGAGTCTCTTGGACTGCAAGGAGATCCAACCAGTCTATCCTAAAGGAGATCAGCCCTGGGTGTTCATTGGAAGGACTGATGCTGCAGCTGAAACTCCAATCCTTTGGCCACCTGATGCGAAGAGCTGACTCATTTTTAAAGACCCTGATGCTGGGAAAGATTGAGGGCGGGAAGAGAAGGGGACAACAGAGGATGAGATGGTTAGATGGCATCACTGACTCAATGGACATGAGTTTGCGTAAACTCTGGGAGTTGGTGATGCACAGGGAGGCCTGGCGTGCTGTGGTCCGTGGGGTCGTGAAGAGTCGGACACGACTGAGCGACTGAACTGAACCACCAAACCAACCCATGAAGGGATGCCTGCCACACCCCAGGCCTCTGTTAGGCAGTGTGGGTTTTGTATCAACTACTGGAAGGCATATAGTATGGATAAGAGAGGGGGGTGGTTCAGGAATGCAGCGGCAGTGAGGTTTGGGCGCCTCTGGCTGGGGAGATCTGGCAGGTTTTCGGTGTGTGCTTGAGTTTGTTTTGAGTGTGTTTAGATTGGAGGAGGGATCCCCGGTGTGGGTGATAGTCGGGGGTTGGGGTGGCCCCTCGCAGGCTGGCGAGGAGGCTGCGTCCTCTGTGACGCACAAGGCGGCCCCCAGGGGGCGCCCTCGTCAGCGGCGCGGCCCGGGGTCGGCCGCCAGTCTCCATCCAGCGATGGGGCAGCCGGGGGCAGACGGCTGGGCCTCCGGGGCCTCTGTCGGCCTGCCCCTGCCTGCCAGCGGCGCGCGCCATGCCCTGGTGGAGCAGCCTCTGCTGTGAGTAGCGCGCGCCCCGCGCCCCCAGTGGCGGTTCGCCCGGCGTCCAGCCGGCGGGATCACGTGGAGCGCCCTGCGACGGGACGGTTAGAGGGGTGTCTGGGTTTCCAGCCTTCCTCTTTGCTTCGATCAAACCGCTGACCCGGGAGCGCGCAGTGGTGGTGGTGGAGGGGGTGGTGTTAGGAAGGGACACCCCAGGATGCCTGCATGCCCAGGGCTACAGGACCATCTTCTCGGCTCCATTGGGTTTGCCGAGGCCCCCGAGGGGCAGGGCTTCCTCTGGGGCCGGTGGAACAGGCGCCCAAACCCTCCGCTCCCACAGCCAGCGTCTAAATTGGAGAGTGAAAAACAATCGCAGCGTGAGGGAGGCCCCGGGCTGCAGGTTGATTCTTGCCAGAAAGGGGCACCTCCCGGAAGACAAGGACAGAGAAGAAATGGTGGTGAAGATTGGGATAAAGACTGTGCGGCGTGGGGTCCCCTGGGAAGGTCTTTGTCTGGGAGGTGGGCGGGAGGCGAAGTAGAAAAGGATACAGGCCTCCTCTCCAAAAAAATCACAAGTTGCCCCCACTGGAGAGCTCGGAGGCAGCTGAGCGAACCTGGGGATGCTGAACAGGATGGAAGGGGCCTTGCTTGCCACTTGGGCTGCCGCACGTGGAGTGATGGCCAAGAAATACCAAACGAGCTTGTGAAAATGGATCTAGGTTTCACTCCCAGTTGAGTGGGCAGCCACGTGGTCACACGTGGTTTGAGTCTGGTTCCAGACCTCTGAGTTGCAAGCCTGAGATCAAAGTTGGCTTATTTTTTACTGGAATATAGTTGATTTACAATGTTGTGTTGGTTTCAGGTGTACAGCAAAGCAAATCATTTACACATATATGTATCCAGTGAAAATTTTTTTCAAGTTGGCTAATGTGTTAGAACATAATTGAAGCCTTGGCTGGCAGGCTAGGTAGTTTGGATTATCCTATAGGTCCTGGAATCCTTAGGAAATTTTGAAACCTTACCTTCTTGATGTGATCAGAGCGGGGTAGTTTAGGGAATGGGGCCTCTGTAAGGACTGTACAGGTCCAGCTGGGGCGGAAGGCAAGTGGAGTTTGGTTTGTCCAGCCTTGAGCAGAAAGCACAGAGGTACCATCTGGGTCCTCAGGGGCCCTGCCCAATCTGGAAGATTGTTCTGACAATAGTAGTTCCTAGGATCACTTAGGTCAAAAGAGACTGCAGACCAGTTAGGATTTCTAAAAATTTCCTGTGATCCTAAAGACTCTTCTTTTTTACTGGGTTTCAGCCATATATCACTCCAACAAGAACACGTGAATATTGCTAGGCTATACCAGAACCTTCAACAGCGATTTTGTTCTGCCAGTTGGCTGCTGTCCTTCTTTGCCTCCCCAAGTTTTGACTGTAAACATTCCAGTCATCCCAGAGTTTTATAAGAAGTGTTTCGGATTGAAATGCAGATTAGAAGCATGGAGTGGGGAAGTAGGGCAGAAATGATGTGTATAACACCTGCTGTCTCCCACTTTGTTAGTAGTAGTCTCTGCATTTTTTAATGGTTTCTGGAGAGGTTAGTAATAAGTATTTTTACCTCACTCTTGCTGGCAGGAAAGTTATATGTGCATGCGTTGCTAGTAAAATTATAGTAGAATAGAGTTTATTATTGGGGTTTGACTTTTTCCTCCAGTATATTTCCAGTGATACCATCCACCTTTTAAAAAAAGAAGGTCACATCTCTTGTGTTGCATTCAAAGCGTTTGCAGAAAGTTCTCTTGTGAGTATGCTTTTATAATAGGGAAAATTTGTATAGTAGTTCATGGAAATCTACTTAACTTCAAGAATTTTTAGACTTAAGAGCTGGTTTATAATAGGAACAAATGAAAACTTAGAGCATTTTCTTATTTCAGAAAATTATACATACTTTTAAAAAAATAATGGGGAGAGAGAAGATTCTGACTTAAAAGAATGTCAGGGTTGGGTATGCTGGACAGTCTGTCACGTATGTCTGGATTTTTCTCTCTCTTGGGATATTTGCCTCAATATTTAATGTGGGCTGTAATTTTTCCTTTATTTATAAAATCTAAAGTTGGTCACCAATGTGTATTTCCAAGTGATTTTTTTATCACCCAGGGAGCTTTTCCCCCCAAATTTATTTATGAAAAAAATTTTAAGGTATTATAATTAACATTTACCATCTTGCCTAATCATACCTCCATCCCTCCATCCATTCATGAATCCATCCTTTTTTTTAAAAAATTATTTATTTATTTATTGGGTCTTCTTTGATGCGTGGGCTTTTCTCTAGTTGCAGCAAGTGGGGGCTCTTCTCTAGTTGCGGTGCATGGGCTTCTCATTGAGGTGGCTTCTTTTGTTATGGAGCCTGGGCTCCAGGGCATGCAGGCTTCAGTAGTTGAGGTTCCAGGACTCCACAGTTGCAGCTTCCAGGCTCTAGAGCACAGACTCAATAGTTGAGGCACACGGGCTCGATTGCTCCATGGCCTGTGGGCTGTTCCCGAACCAGGGATCAAACCTGTGTCTCCTGCACTGGCAGGCAGATTCTTTACCCCTGAGCCCCATGGAAACCCACAGCTTACTTCTTTTTTATGCATTTCAAAGTAAGTTGCAGGTATCAGTAGGCTTCACTCCTGAACACTTCAAGTATGCATGTCATTAACTAGAGTTTAGGATTTGTTTCTTAAAGTGATTCTTTTTCTTAAGAAAAAGAAAAGGAAAAACTACCCGTTAGGAAGAGCACTTGAAATTAATCAAATTCATTTGTCTTCCTAAACGGTCTATCTAAAATGTTCAGTTTGGGGAGTTACCTGGTAGCCTAGAGGTTGGGATTCAGGCTTTCATTGCCTTGGCCTAGGTTCAGTACCTGGTTGGGGAACTGAGATCCTACCTGTGTGGTGCAGCAAAAAGAAAAAAAAAAAAAATTTAATAGTTAAGATGTTCAGTTCGGTTTTATTTTTGTTTTTTTGTTTTTTTAATGCTGCTTTAGATTCTGACTGATATCAATGAGAAAAGGTGAGAATTGCCTGATACTCAAAACTCCTACAGAGACAACCGCAGCACTCTGACAAGGCCCCACCCACCCCTGTTGTGCATGGTTAGGGCTAGAGCACCTCCTTGGTATCTCTCCTTCCTCTCAGCAGAAGCAGCAGCCCAGATGATCAGGGCTCCGATCATTATCTGGGACTATCCAAAAAACCTGGTCATGTTAGAAAAGAAAAAGCAAGGGGAAAAAAGAAGGGTAAGGTGTGTGCGGCCGTGTGTGCTTAGTCACAAAGTCGTGTCCTCCCACTCTTTGCAACCCCATGGACTGAAGCCCACCAGGCTTCTCTGTCCATGGAATTTTGCAGGCAAGAATACTGGAATGGGTTGCCACTTCCTTCTCCAGGGGATCTTCCCAACCCAGGGACTGAACCCAGGTCTCCCGCACTGCAGGCAAATTCTTTACCAGCTGAGTTACCCAGGAAGCCCCTAGGGTTTAGCACATATGGCACAGTATAAAGCATGTTCAAACAGGACTCTGGTCTTTACTTGGGTGGTTCTTAGGACAGTTTTTCACTGAATTTTCTAGGCTTCACTTTGAAAATCAAACCCAATAAATACTCCAATGGCAATTTGTAGACATAGGTTAGTAATATTTCACATAAAGAATAAAATTATTTTCATGGAAAAATAAGATGTTGTAAATTGGATGATGGATTTGGAGATGCAAATTGTTCCTGTATTTCCAAAGAATTTCTGTGTTTCAAGTACTTATTGCTATGTTCCAAGCACTAGTATCTAAACTGGTTAAATATATTGTTACAACATTATTAGGACCTTTTTGTGTGTCAATTTTAATTGACGTTCAGTTCAGTTCAGTTGCTCAGCTGTGTCTGACTCTTTGCGACCCCATGGACTGAAGTACACCAGGCTTCCCTGTCCTTCACCATCTCCCAGAGCATGCTCAAACTCATATCCATTGAGTCAGTGATACCATCTAACCATCTCATCCTCTGTTGTCCCCTTCTCCTCCTGCCTTCAATCTTTCCCAGCATCAGGGTCTTTTCCAGTGAGTCAGTTCTTCACATCAGGTGGCCAAAGTATTGGAGCTTCAGCTTCAGCATGAGTCCTTCCAATGAATATTCAGGATGGATTTCCTTTAGGATGGACTGGTTGGATCGCCTTGCAGTCCAAGGGACTGTCAAGAGTCTTCTCCAACACCACAGTTAAAAGCATCAGTTCTTCAGCACTCATCTTTCTTTATAGTCCAACTCTCACATCCATACGTGACTACTGGAAAAACCATAACTTTGACTAGATGGACCTTTGTTGGCAAAGTAATGTCTCTGCTTTTTAATCTGTAGTCTAGGGTCATAGCTTTTCTTCCAAGGAGCAAGCATCTTTTAATTTCATGGCTGCAGTCACCATCTGCAGTGATTTTGGAGGCCCCCCCCTCCAAAAAAAATAAAGTAGTACTAAGTAGAAAAGCAAACAATAGCAATACTAAGTAGAAAATTTTAAAAATTTGGACAAGTAAAACTAAAGTATATTACATGCTCATCCTCCAGAAGTCATATGTGAACGGTGTGTGTGTGTGTGTGTGTGAGAGAGAGAGAGACAGACAGAGTTTTTAAACCAAAGTGGGGTCGTAGTATATAGACTGTTTGGTAGCCTGTTTTTCTTTTTCAGTAAGAATTTCTACCCTTTCATTTCAGTTCATTTCGGTAAAAATGCATCGCCTCGAATCTCAAATCATTCTCCCAAGAAGATCCAGGAGTGTCACTGAGCTGACTTGCTCTAACAAATATCCAACTGAAGTCCACGCCTGGCATCTCTGGTTGTTAGGTTTCTTAATTTTTTAGATTTAGCACATCCCACCCTTTATTAAATCGCATTGACTAGCTTCTTTAACCCCCAATGTTTTAGAATATAAACCTACAGAAAATATAGAATAAGCACCCCTATACACATGACCAAAGTCACCATTCACTGATGTTTTATCTCATGCTCTTTCTTCCTCTCTCTCCTCTTCTCCCAACCCCCTCATTCTCTCTCCTTAGTCTATTTGAAAGTTATTTGTAGACATCCTTTTGTATTTATGTTTGATTTTTGTCTTTTGCGACATTGATATTTCAGTCCAGGCTAGTTATTTTATAGAATGTTCTTCATTGTGGGCTGTTGTCTGACTATTTTCACATGATTTTTTTCTGTTAAACATTTTTGTCAGAAGTACTATGTAGGTGACTTACTGGCCTTCTCAGTGCCTCATATCAGGAAGCATGACAACAGTTTTATCCTTTTATTGGGATGTTAATTCTGATGGCTTGGTTATGGCAGTGCCTGGAAGATTTCTCCATTGTAAAGGAAGTTGTTCCTTTTGAAATGAAGTCACCTGTGTGTTGATACTCTAAAACTGTAGGTGTGCTGACAACCTTTCACCCAAAAGTTTTAGCATCTTTCGATCCTTGACTGAATGAGTTATTAGAATGGTGTTAGTAAATGTGATTTTTTTCCCCTAAGTCTGTTGACGAACAGCCAACTGGGCATACTCAAATAAGGCAAACGCTTAAGCTATAGCCAGTCAAATAATTTCCTTGCTTTGGTTTCAAACTTCATCTGTAAAAATGTTCCCCCTAACTCTTGTCTTTTCTAAAAAACATTTTTTAGTTATTTGGTCGTGCCTGATCTTAGTTGCAGCATGCAAGGTCTTCTTTGGGTCATGCCTGATCTTTTGTTGCAGCTCAGGACCCTCAGTGATGCTGTGGCCTCTTACCTATAACAAATTTTTTTTTTTTTTTTTTTTTTTTTGCTAGTTGAATTTGTTAACTTTCCCTCTAAAAGGAACAGAAAGAGCAGAGTAGTACCTTTGAACCTGAATTTTAAAAGATCATTTGAAAGCTGCCTAATCTGTTGAAATTTACAGATGCTGGTAAGACCATTACCTGATCTTGATCTTGGAATTGCTGGAATGTTATTTACTGGTCATGGTTTTTAAATATTTAATTTTTTTGAATTACAATCATGTCTATCTTTTTCTTCCCCACCACCCCCTCTTTCTGTTAATAGTTGGACAAAGAGAGTCTGAAGATGTGAGTGAAAGGGACTCAGACAAAGAGATGGCTGCTAACTCAGCGGTGGTTCAAGACATCACGAAGGAGGGAAAGGAGGAAATGCCTGAGATGATGGAACCAATCCCTGCCTTGGAAAGCAGCGTGGAAGAGCTGATGCAACCCCCTGAGCCCCAGGCTAACGACGTGGGATTTAAGAAGGTGTTCAAGTTTGTTGGCTTCAAATTCACCGTGAAAAAGGATAAAACCGAGAAGTCTGACAGCGTGCAGCTCCTCACCGTCAAGAAGGATGAAAGTGAAGGGGCAGGAGAGTCCGACGGGGCTGGTGACCACCCGGAGCCCAGCCGTGAGACGGGGGATGCAACACCCAAAGACGGTGAACTGAAACAGTCCACCGAGAAACCCGAAGAGGCGCCCCAACGTGAGCAGAGCTGCACGGAAATCTCCCTTCAGACCGAGTCTGGTCAAGCAGCTGAGGAAGGCAAAGATGAAGGAGAAGAGAAACAAGAGAAAGAAACCGCTAGACCTGCAGACTCCCCGACTAGTCCCGTGGCCAGCGAAACCGCCTCACCCTTTAGAAAATTCTTCACTCAAGGCTGGGCCGGCTGGCGCAAAAAGACCAGCTTCAGGAAGCCCCGGGAGGAGGAGCTGGAGGCTTCCGAGAAGAAAAAGGAACAGGAGCCAGAAAAAGCCGAAGAAAATGAGAAGATGGAAGAGCCCTGCGAGCAGCCACCTGCCCAGGAGGCTCCTGAGAGCACCCAGGATGCCAGGCTGTCGGCCGACTATGAAAAAGTGGAGCTGCCCTCTGAAGACCAAGTGCAGGCACCTCCTGAAGAGAAACCAGCCCCGTTAGCAACCGAAGTGTTTGATGAAAAGGTCGAGATTGTCGCCGAAGTCCACGTTAGCACTGTAGAGAAGGACCAGGAAGAGCCGAAAGCCGAAGCGGAAGAAACAGTGGAGCTCTTGCCGCCCGAAAAGTCGACCGAGACGAGCGCCGACCTTCAGGAAGCCGAGTCGGCCGAGATGCTGAAGACGGAGGAAGATGCGGGCGCCCTGAGCGGGGACCACTCCCAGGCAACCGAGCTCAGCGGGGACGCGAAATCGCCGTCCACGCCCCCCGAGGGCACCGTGAGGGAGGCCGAAATGCTGTCCTCGCAGGAGAGAATTAAGGTGCAGGGAAGCCCTTTGAAGAAACTATTCACGAGCACCGGCTTGAAAAAGCTCTCTGGAAAGAAACAGAAAGGGAAACGAGGTGGCGACGAGGAGTCCGGGGAGCAGCCCTCAGCCTCCTTGGATTCTCCCGACAGTCCAGACGAACCGAAGGGCGTTGAGAGCTCAGCCTCGTCTCCAGAAGAGCCCGAGGAGATCACCTGTCTGGAGAAAGGGGTGGCCGAGGCCCCGGGCCAGGATGGGGAGGCGGAGGAAGGGACCACTTCCGACGGGGAGAAGAAGAGGGAAGGTGGTGTCACCCCCTGGGCATCTTTCAAAAAGATGGTGACGCCCAAGAAACGCGTGCGAAGGCTCTCTGAAAGCGATAAGGAGGACGAGGCAGACAAAGTCAAAAGCGCCACCCTGTCCTCCACGGAGAGCGCGGCCTCCGAAGTGCAGGAAGAGGCCAAAGGGAACGGAGAGGAGCCGAAGCCCGAGGAGCCCAAGCGCAAGGTCGACACCTCCGTGTCCTGGGAAGCGCTGATTTGCGTGGGGTCATCCAAGAAGAGAGCCAGAAAAGCATCCTCTTCCGACGATGAAGCAGGGCCGAAACCTCTTGGAGGGGACAGCCAGAAAGCAGAGGAAGCTGGGAGGGACAAGGAGCCGGGCCCGGAGGCAGCCGCTGCCGGTTCCCAGGACCACGAGCAACCGCCGGGAAGCTCCTCACCCGAGCCGGCCGGCAGCCCATCCGAAGGGGAGGGCGTCTCCACCTGGGAAACCTTTAAAAGACTGGTCACCTCGAGAAAAAAATCGAAATCAAAATTGGAAGAGAGAAGCGAAGACTCTGTAGCTGGGTCTGGCGCAGAACATGCAGCCTCAGAGGCTGAGCCTGGGAAAGAAGAGTCCTGGGTTTCCATCCGGAAGTTTATTCCTGGGCGAAGGAAGAAAAGGCCAGATGGGAAGCAGGAGCCAGCTGCTGTCGAAGAGGCGGGGCCAGCGGAGGCCAACGAGGACGATGCGGACATCCCAGCCGTGGTCCCTCTGTCTGAATACGACGCGGTGGAAAGAGAGAAAACCGAAGCCCAGCAAGCCCCCAAGAGCCAGGAGGGGCCCGAGCAGAAGCAGGTGGATGTCGACGTGTCGGAGGAGCTCAGTAAGAGCCTGGTTCACACCGTGTCGGTGGCTGTCATGGATGGGACAAGGGCCATTACCAACATCGAAGAAAGGGCGCCCTCCTGGATCTCGGCTTCGGTGACAGAACCGCTGGAACAAGCCGAAGGTGAAGCCACACCACCAAGCGAGGAGGTGCTTGAAAGAGAAGTCGTCGCAGAGGAAACCCCCATCGTTACCAAAGCGCTGCCAGAGAGCCAGGAGGCAAGTGATGACACGATGGCCAGCGAGGTGGAATTAACCTCAGAAGCTGTGACAGCCGCTGAAACCACAGAGGCCTCTGGTGCAGAAGAGACCACTGACATGGTTTCGGCTGTCTCTCAGTTAACCGACTCTCCAGACACCACCGAGGAAGCGACACCAGTGCAAGAGGTGGAGGGAGGCGTGCCTGACGTGGAGGACCAGGCGAGAAGGACCCGAGAGGTGCTGCAGGCTGTTGCAGAAAAAGTTAGAGAAGAGTCACAGCTGCCAGATGACGCCATCCAGACAACCCAGAAAGAACAAGCAAAAATACTGGAGAAAGTGGAAGAGGCCGAGGAGGGTTCTCAGGCCCTAGATCTGAAGGAAGTGATGGATGGAGTATCCAAAGTGCTTGTCCAAGATACTGAAACTGAGACTTTGACACAGGAGAACGTGGTTGCAGAGGCCACCGCAGAAAGCTTGGGAGAAGTTCCTCCAGGCACAGACAGTGCAGAGGCCAGGGAGCTGGTGAGCACTTGTCTTGCTGAAACCGGGACTGGGGTAGAAGCAGAGACTGCCCTAGAGCAGGTTGTTGCTCCTGACTCAACTGAAACCCTCACGGACAGTGAGACCAACGGAAGCACCCCAGTAGCAGATCTTGACGCTTCAAATCTAAGCCAGCCAGACAAGATCATGGATGTCCGTGAAGATGGTGAAGTTCCAGCCGGCACTCAGTCCCAGGTTCCCGAAGGCGAGGTGCCTCCTGCACTGAAAGAGCTGCCTGCAGCATCTTCTGATTTTCAGCTGCAGGAGGAAAGGTCTTCAAAGATGGCAGAGGGTCTGGAACACACGGATGAAGAGGAGGGAACAGTGGAGACTGTAGCCATCCTTTCAACGACTGAGGTGATTCAAGAGACTGGCCAGTGCTCTGATGAGGAAGCCAAAGAAGAACCATCCATGGAAGGACTTACCTTGTCTGCCGACACAGAAATAACTGAGAAAAAGATAACTGCAGTTGTCCTTGAGGAGGACGTTACTAAGAAAGTTGAATTTCAAGAGAATGATAATATAGAACTCCAGAGTCCTGCTAAGTCTCTTCCAACCCCAGCAGAGAGAGAGATGGTAGTTGAAGGGAAAAGGGAGACAGTGCAAGTGGAGGCAACTGAAGGGAATGAAGAGAAACTTGAGCACGAACCAGCTGTGGCCGTATGTGAAGAGCTCAGTAAGCAACTGGTTCAGACAGTGAATGTCACCATCATCGATGGGGAAAAGGAAGTCGTCAGTTTTGAAGGAAGTTCTCCCCTGCTGGCTTCCGAGGAAGAGGCATGCACGGGAATCTCAGTTCAAAGCTCTGAGGCAGCATTAGCTCTGATAGCTGCAGCCGTGGAGGAGAAGGTCTTAGGAGAAGCTATCAAGATTGTAGAAACAACCGAGGCTTTGAAATCTGCAGAAGCTCATCTAGTACCGGAAGAAGAGTCCTCAGAAAAAGACGAAGAGTTTCCTGCCCAGCCTGGGGAAGATGTGGCATCCACAGGGACTGAGTCTCAAGCAGAATCAATACCGACAATAGTATCTATTACGCCTGGAAAAGGCATTGACGCTGACCTGGAAGGAGACGAAACCATATCACAGAAACAGGAGTTGGGTGGAGATGGCGAGCAGGTTGGTGGTCAGGAAGGCAGAGAGATCAACACAGGAGAGGAAGACGGCAAGGAGGAAAGTGAGATTTCGAAACTTGAGAAGGAGAGCTGCAGACTTGTACAGAGCGTGATTCAGACAGCCGTTGACCATTTGGGGAGTACAGAAGAAACGGCCACCGATGTCCAGACCCAGGCTCAACTGGCAGAAGCCGACAGCCAGGAAGCTGGGCAGAAAATGGAGAAAGAAGAAAGCAAACCTCAGGCCTGCCCGGTGGATGAAACACAAGCCGTAGAAGCCAAAGAGGAGTCCCCATTAAGCACCGGGGAACACGCGCATCTCAGTGTTTCCAAAGATGCGAATGAAGCTTCAGAGAAGGTGGCAGCCACTAGCATAGAAGGTTCCAGGGTAGACGACCAGCGGCTTGAAGAGGTAGCTCTCCCATCCCAGAAAAAGAGAGAAATCCTTGAAACAGAGTCTGTGCTGCAAGATGACGGCAGTGCCGGGTTTGGAGAAAGAAAGAAGTCACCATCTGAATCCCGAGAAGATGAAAAAGGTGATGCTGCCGGTGACCCTGGAAACCAAACCTCAACCCCAGAGGATGCTGAGGCCTCGGGAGGCTCAACCAAAGAGTCCCTAGATACAAATGGACCCAAACTGAAAGAGAAGGGAGACAGCCAGGAGGAAAAGGTGCAGAGCGAGTCGGAAAAAGAGATGAAAACACAAACACAGGAGACACAGAACCAAGAGAGAGATCTGGCAAAACCCGAACCCACGGAATCCTAAAACATCACGTGAGTAACTTTTTTTTTTTTTTTTAAGTAATTTCCCTCTTCACCCCCCGCACCCCCCATTCAGATGGCAGATTTGTTATGAGTTCAGGTAATGAGGATTTTATGCCGAACCTACATCTGGGGAAATAACCATCAACCAGACTAGGAGACCCAGGTTAGTTTCTTTTTTCTCATTGACATATTCATCAGTCATACTGGTGCCCTAAGAGTAGTGACTTCGTTTTACCGCCAGTGTGACTGCTTTCTAAGAAAATAAAGAGGCCTGTGTGTGTGCGCACAAGTGTGCGTTTGTGTATGTGTTTGGCCCGAGGACATAAAAACTATGTTGTGCTCACTCAGCACCATACCAGCTAGTTTGTTGCATTTTTAAAAAAATAACTAGAAGTCCAAAGTAGGTTTATACGCTGCTGCTTGAAATGTAATTTATAGCTCTCTGGGAAAAATATTGATTTCTTCCAACATAGTGACAAGCACTTTAAAAACATTTCCTATGCATATGAGAGCCTAACTACTGCTGTTTGGGTATGGGTTGGCCAAAAAGTTCGTTTGGGTTTTTCTGGAACATCTTATGGAAAAACCCGAACGAACTTTTTGGCCTACTCAGTAGCAAAGGACATTGTATTTGGACCCCTCACCATATTTGTTTCTTACGGAGTTCAGCCTACGGTTTGCACCAGGGTTCCCACTGGCCTCATCTCTCACAACTCTTAGTGCTATTGCAGAAATGAGAGAGGAAAAGCAGATTTCATTTACTTTTGATCCTAACTTCCTTCCACAGTTACACTTGTGTACTTGGAAGAGCAGAATGTGAAGACAAGTAGGGGAAGAAATCGAATGCTGCTGACGAAACCAGTCTTTCAGAACTTTGGAAGCCGAAGAACAGACATGTCAACTGCTCATTTCCCGAGAACCCCTGACAATCCTGAGGCTTCATCGGGAGCTATAGCCAGATAACATTTCCTCTCGTCAAGACCACACTGACATTTTCCCTCAGTACCATATAATGTTTCTGATTCAAGGTCCTCAATTCTTAGCCCGGAACTGGAGTTGGCAATTCTTGGGTCTGCTTCTCAAACTGGAGTATCGTTCTTTATGTATTTATATGTATGTTTCAAGTAACCCTCCTTCTGTATCTATTGTATATTTTTTTTTTCTTAACGTCTAAGGAAATGTACAGCGTAGTGCAATTCCTTTTGTATCACACATTATATGACGGGGCATGCGGCCACGGTGAAGCCTCGGGAAGCTTTCTGCTGCCGCAGTTACAGCCTTTGAAAACAGCTCTCTAGAAATAACATTCCTGATCAGAAGCTCCACCTCTTTTAAAATTCACTAAGGATTAGGTTACATGTTCAGTATCACTCTGAAATAGGTCCCTTTCCTATTATGCATAGTATGCTAAAAAGAAAAGATTTTTTTTTTTTTTTTTTGAGGGGTTGTGGGGGAGACATACAGAATGTCCCATTGTTGCTGGGAAATTTTTCTTCCTAGCCCCCGGGTGGAGGTTGGAAGGAAGTTTTTTTCAGGAGCAGATTAAGTTGGAGTCTTTTCTCCTAATTGTTACGGTTGTTTGGACGGATGCGTGTGCTTTCATTTTGAGGCAAAGTAGTGAAATGTTTTCACATTATCAAGAAAAGAATTGACTGCTTTTGAGTCGACCTTACATGCTGGACCCCCATTCACACACAGCACGAAATAAGTCAGAGTCTTTACAAATGGTATTTTGATAGATGCTGGATTGTTATCTGTGCCATATTTGTGCCCACTCTTTTAAGAACAATGTAGCATTATGTTCATTTGGATAAATTGTGATTTGACAACCTATTTCAATAAAACATTTGCTTCACTTAGATTTGCTGGATTTCTTAGATAATAGGAAGCCTGGGTCCTATGTTTACTGCATCGGAAAAGCAGAGAAGCTAGAACTTTCTAATGTCACTACACAGGGTCACTGCTTTACGTCGGTTTAAGTTTCAGATTAGGGGAAGTCAAGGGCAGAGAGGCTTCCGCTGAAATAAACCAGGAGCTTTTCAGATTGAAGGCACTGAAACAGTGCGACCATCTGCTGGTGCTTCCTGAAAAGGTTGGTTTTCTTTGTTAATATGTGTTAATGACAAATGTCTCTAGAAGGACATTTTAGGAAGGCTTAGCAGTAAGAATGCCTTGCCTAACAGGTGATCTTGGAAAAAATTCTTAAAGTATCAAAATGATTTCTAGTTCATGCTCATATACAAAAGATTCTGTCAGACAATTGCTACACACACAGAACCATCCCCTATCTACTGGAGAGTTGCTACTTTTTCATGGGTAGAGAACCAGTCTGGTGTATACACTTCTTCAATTTTACGTAAACTCAGTACTCCAGTTTGAGAACTTAAATTTCAACTGCCGATTAAATAATTTTAAAGCATAACACTCAAGCAAAACTAGAATAGTCCTTTTTTGTTTATTTTTTAGCCGAAAGACAGTTGGCTGTTAAAACTGGAAAGTAGTTTCTCATAAACAAACAAATCTGATTACAATAAAAAAAAAAAAATTGGCCATATTAGAAACACCCCTCATGCTAAGAGCATATGGCCTTGCAGTTGGAGAACATTTAATATCCTTTTAGGAGTTATTTGCACATTTAATAGCCACTTATGCTTAATTATTAAACTTTAAAATCTCCAAATTAAAAATACCCTCTGATCTGAAGATCTTTTTCCAGCTTGAGACTTAAAAAAAAACTCTAAACGCTGGTGTCAATTTCTGAAGACCAACGGAAATTTGGAGATGACAGCAGTTTTTAAGGAGTTCATTAGACTTCTAATTATTGACTGACTTCCTTTCTATGTCAGGAAGAAGGTTTGTGCTGTTTTGAACAGATTAAAGATTTGTGTAGTTTATGGTAATCATTTTGGGGGGTTTAAATTCCATCCTGCTGCTCATCCTATTGGGATTTGGCCTTGGCCAGGTCATTCCAGCCATCACAGCTGGTTTTTCAGTGGCAGTTGCTTGGTGACTGTGCCCTTTTGATGTGCCCTGGGTTACTCCCGTTCAGGTTCTGTACCTGTGTCTGTTAAGCATCATTGTTTTATCAACAGGAGGAATGCTATGAACAGTAGCATGACATACAATTCTGTATTATAATTTTAAAGCTGCTGTTGTGAAGTCCTTAAGCATCAAATGCAAACTGCAGAAGTTGGAGCAAGTGCCTAAACTTTGCTAATTTTTGCATTACTATGGAGCCTTGTACAATAGAAAGGAAGGCAAGACTTGTACACTCTTGCCATTTCTTATACTTGAGGAATATAAAATGTTCCCCCTCAGGTTCTTTTGCTAATGGTACACCCGAGTTGCCTCTCTCTGCCACACAGATAACTTTGTTCCGATATTTCCTTTGAGATATTGAAGGGCTGGAAATTTTAGCTTTCAGTATAAACTTCAAGCTTAGCGGTTTTCCTTTAATCTGAGACAATATTTGATTCTTACTTCTGTTTGGGGGGGATGCAGATTTTTCATTTATCTAAATAAAATGCAACCTAATTAAATACCATGGATTTTCTTCCTGTATTTCACCTTAATTCAATTTTGATTGCTCTTTACCGTCGTGAGATTCATCATGCATTTCACTTCTACTTTTAACTATATGTAATCATCCCTTGCGACACTGTCCACAGAGCTTCCGGGGACTGTACGAGTGCACAGAAATCTCTTCAGTGATTCTTAAGCTTTTCGGGTTAGGGACCCCTTTGATTAGACGCTCAGTAAGCCTCTGGCTGACATCCAACCCCACAAATGAGCACAGTTTTACGCAGTTTTTGGATAGCTACACTCTGAAATCCCAACCGGGAACCAGAACCAGAGTTAGAAAACCCTTATCTGACAGCAGAAAAGGAAATGGGCACAGTGTGAGGATTCCCAGGAAGAGGCTGGCACCTCAATGTGACCAGTGTCACAGGGACGAAGGAAAAGGAAGTCACTTAGTGGTGCCTGACTCTTTAAGACCCCATGGACTGTAGCCCACCAGTCTCCTCTGTCCATGGCAGTCTCCAGGCAAGAATACCGGAGTGGGTTGCCATTTCCTCCTCCAAGGGGTCTTCCCGACCCAGGGATCGAACCTGGGTCTCCCACACTGCAGGCAGATGCTTTACCCTCTGAGCCACCAGGAAGTCCCCTTAGCCATCCATATCCTATTGTTGGTGTCACATGACTGCACCTCTAATGTGATTCTAGGGACCAATCTGCTGGGCAGCCTGGCACAGTTTTTGTACAAATGCAAGTTCCTCCTCACCACCAAGTTCCTTACCATCTCCACCCTATGGTATATCGCTGGAATTAGGTAAATGACTTGGCTCTCCTTTTAGAAATGAGAAAATTGAGATATAGACCACCAGTCATGTGATCACACAGATTGTAGCTAAGGTGACCAGGACTTAGAGATGGCATTGTAGTGAAAATAATATAATCATGACTTTTTTTTTTTAAGTGCTGTCACGGCTTAGAAATCACCCCCCGACACACACACACTTTTTTGATGTTTAAATATTAACAGGCATCTGTATAGTGCATGCCAAGTTGATTCAGTCATGTTTGACTTTGTAACCCCATGGACCGTAGCCCACCAGGCTCCTCTGTCCATGGGATTCTCCAGGCAAGAATACTGGAGTGGGTTGCCATGCCGTCCTCCAGAGGATCTTCCCAACACAGGGACTGAACCTGAGTCTCCTGGACTGCAGGCGGATTCTTTACCTGCTGAGCTACCAGGGAAGCCCCCATCTGTACAGTATCCAAAGCAATCTCATGACTTTTTGCATATTCTCCTATTTCTTGTTGACATGAAAAATTTTAACACAAGAGAAGTATTACATCCAACCTTAAGAGAAACTTTTCTATAGATAGTATTCATATTTGGAAACCAGAGTTGGAATAATATTTCCTAAATGACGAAATTAGGACTCAATATGTTATTTTCCAACAACAGGATATGTTTGCTAAGTCCTAGCACTAACTCGCCCCTCTGCTTTTTCTTGTTTGTTCTAAAACTCCCAAATAACCTGATATAATTAACAAGTACAAGAATACTTTACATTAGGTTAACTTAAAAACCACATTGTGTTTGATCCTAATTACGCTTGTTAACCTCAGAAGCTCTCCTAATTCCAGGAAAAGCGGATGAGGTTGTCTTTAGGACTTGAAACCTGGACATAGAGTTCCTTGTAAAGGCTTTATGGAAAGTGTACGGCCGCATTGACCAGTGGACCATTTTAAAGAGTGGGATTTAAACTAAACGGTTACTAGTTTAACAGAGAAGAGATGCTGTCCCAAGGCAGTGTTGGCATTCTGCCCCACTCCTCTGTCGAGTTTTGGTTAGGGTCTTAGGGGTGTGGTTAATGGTTAGGGTGTTAATGAGTTGGGACCAAAGATACTTGTGATCCTGCAAGGCCCAGGACAACCCTTCTTAAAAAGAAGTTTCTACCTAAAATGCCAATGCTTCTAGAGAATTGCTACTCGAGAATTAAAGACCAGAGGTTAGGAGGAGACTAACATGTTACTATGGTAATAGCTATCATCATCACCAGCTAGCAAGAGATAATTGTTGTTGTTTAGTCACTAAGTCGTGTCCGGCTCTTTGCGAACCCATGGACTGCAGCACATCAGGCTCCTCTATCTGTGGGATTTCCCAGGCAAGAATACTGGAGTGGGTTGCTGTTACTGGAGTATATTAAAATAGTGACACTTTGGCTTGGAGAGCTAAGAGGGAAATCAAGAGATGGTTAGGAGATGAACTTAACAGGACACAATACCTGATTAACTGTTGTGGGAATACCATGGCGTGAAGAATGAAGTTTCTGGGGAATTCTCTGGTGGTCCAGTGGTTAGGACTCGGCGCTTTCACTGGCAGAGGTTCAATCCCTGATTGGGGAACTAAGATCCTGCAAGTTGTGCAGTGTGACTAAAAACAAAAACCAACCAAACAAAAAAAAAAAAACCCCACAAAAACAAAAACCCTTCCATCCCTTCCCCAAATAAAATGACAAGCCTTGGAAAAAAAAAAAAATGAAGTTTCTGAATTGCCAAGCTGGATGTGGAGACATGGGTACGTGAGCGTCCCTGGTGGCTTAGATGGTAAAGAATCTGCCTACAATACAGGAGACTGGGGTTCGATCCCTGGGTCCGGAATAGTCCCTGGAGAAGGAAATGGCAACCCACTCCAGTATTCTTGCCTGGAAGATCTCGTGGATAGAGGAGCTGGGTGAGCTACAGTCCATGGGGTCTCAAAGAGTCAGACACGACTGAGCCACTGACACACACTGAAATGGGTAGAGGTGGGCAATGGTATTTGCTTGGAAAACGTTCAATTTGAGAGTCCTGTGAGATTCCCAAGAGAAAATGCAGGATCAGTAGCTGGATATATGGGTCTTAGAAAAAGACAGACATCAACGGCTCTTCTGTCCTCTCAATGCCCTGGAAGAAACAGAAGGGAGAAAATAACCTACACAGATCCCTACGACACTGCTTAAAAATCTCAGGCACAGACTCGGGTGGCAAAGAAAGATGAGGCTTACCCTGTCTCAGCAGTTTCCTCGTTTCAGAATGTATGACTAGGTGCTTTGCAAGGTGCTTGATAAACTAGAAAGCAAAATGCACCATAGTACATTAACATCAGTAATTAGAAGTTTTAATAAAACCACCCACCAGAAGCAACCTGATGCCAGTTGTAATTTGATAGATTCAGAATAATGACGTTGCTGTTTCTGAAATATTAATACCATAAACATCTTTTTTCAGACATGTTCTTTTTGTGCATCATCTGCGTTTCTTATCTTTCCTCCTCTCCCTGTTGCCTTCTCAGTTTCTGCGGTCTGCTAGCCCCTCTCCTAGGGCGGAGGTGGGGGGCATGCACTGTGGGGGAGGGGCTCTGGCTGGAAGGGGGCCAAGCCTGCAAAGCCTCTCCCAGGGCTCCCTAGACCGTGCATCTTCCTGGTGCCCAGTTCTTTCTGGCTGGCTACCTTCGGACCTTTGTCTGTTTCCGGGCATCTTCATCTAAATGGAAAGAAAAAAGGATTATTTTGTCTTTTGCTAATCAAAAAAAAAATCATAGAAATAAATTTAAATGGCTAACAGCAAGGAAGGATTTCCTAGGCAGAGAGATGGTAGCAGAAAGGACCCTGGATGTGGAGACCTGGACTCTGTAATGACCGCCATTTGTTTCCTCATCCAGATCTTTGCCTCTCTTAGAGTAAGGAAGATTGTCTAGGTAGCCTCCTCAAAAACTAGTTGGGGTGTTTAATTACTTTGGCTGCATTCTTTTCTGTGCCCAGATTAGAGGCATTCAGAACAAGAACAGAGAGGTTTAGAACAAATCTTGTGCGATTGTTAAGTGCGTCCGACTCTGCAACCCCATGACTGTAGCATGCCTAGAATAAATCTGTGCTGTGCTTAAGTGCCCAGTCGTGTCCAACTCTTTGCGACCCCATGGGCTGCAGCACGCCAGGCTTCCTTGCCCTTCACTATCTCCTGGAGTTTGCTCAAACTCAGGTCCACTGAATGCCATCCATCCAGCGCATCCTCTGTCATCCCCTTCTCCTCCTGCGGGGTTCTCCAAATTTTGCTACTAGCCTCATCACCATCATCCTCTTTTGGGAACCTGTTCAATGTGCACAGTCTTGGGCCCCACTCTGAACTGACTGAATCAAATACTCATTGCTGTTGCTGTTGTTCAGCCGCTAACTCATGTCCGACTCTGTGACCCCATGGACTGCAGCCAGGCTCCTCTGTCCTCCACTATCTCCCCGAGTTTGCTCAAATTCATGTCCATTGAGTAGTGATGCTTTCTAACCATCTCATCCTCTGCTGCTCCCTTCTCCTTTGCCTTCAATCTTTCCCAGCATCAGTCTTTTCCCAGGAGTTGGCTCTTCACTTCAAGTGGCCAAAGTATTGGAAAGCTTCAACATCAGATACTCTACAGTCTGTTTTATGAAGCCCTCCAGAAGATTCTGATGTGCTGAAGTTTTAGAACCTCTGTGGTAAAGGCAATAAATCAGATTTAAGTTCATCTCCTCAATAGCAGCATGAATAGGTTAACAGGTGAAAAAGTTTTCCCTTTCAGATACTTACCCCTTTCTTGACAACCCTCCCCCCAGTCACTTCTAGTCCACAAAAATGTTTGCACATTTGGGAAGGTAAGAGTTGAGCCACATGGGGGTTTGAATCCTGACTGGGCAACCTCAGAAAAGTTGGTTAACTTCTTTGGGCCTCAATTTCTTTAACTGGAAACACAGCACCTGTGTCTGACAGGACGGCCCGGAGGAGTTACTTTAAACCTAGAGCACCCGGACAACCAATACAGGGTCTTGCCTCTGCGTGCTCAGCCCTGCAGTTTGTAACGCCTTCTTCATGAGGCGCGATCTTCCCAACAATCAGGGAATTTAAGCAGGGCAGGTTTGACTATTTTCCAGACCTGCACAAGTTTGAGTCAAAAATTCATAGCTACTTTTTATGTTTAAAACATTTTGTCTGAGAAGAATGAAACCATGGAACATCATTTCACCCTGGTCCATTTTTTTTTAAATACTATAGATTCTCAGTTTAATTTTTATTTTATTTAGAGAGCTAACAGTTTCATTTAGAGAGTTAACAGTTCAGTGCTATTCTTCCAATTGTGTTTTGGGAGAGCTAGTTCTAGAAGAGGAAGTTTCATCGATCAGTATCTTAAGCTCAATAATTTTTTTTAATCTGCTTAAAGATTTCTAGGTCTGCATCTTTCTTACCTGCAAGTGATATATAGCAATAACTTGTTCTGGACCAAAATGGAGGAATAAAGCAAAGATTGTCATACAAAATGCAGTCAACCTGAAGAACAAGTTAAATTGCATGACAAGAAACTGTACTCCCTGTTCTCATACTTTATCTTAGAATTAATTCCTAGTGGATTAGTAAGAGAGGGCTTCCCCTCCCCCATCACAATTCCCAGCCAAATTTCAGGAGGTACCGTGTACATACCATCCTCTGCAACTATCCTTCTAAGTGCTTATATCTCTTTAAACACAGCAATTTGGTATTTTCCCTGAAATGTGTGACTGAGATCTGACATTCTGAAATTGAAGCGTTCATTTTGGATGTCTCAGCCCTTCCCTTTCTGGCATGGTAAAGTTAACAAACAAGAATAGTGACTGGTTTTGTGACTTTAACAAGGCTTGAGGTCCACCCTATTCTTCTGTTCCATTCTTCTGTTATTATCCAAGCTACCTTGTTCATTTATTTCTCAGCTTAATTGAAGGATAATTGATAAATACATTTTAATGGAATGCTTTCTTCCCAATTAAGGCCATATTTCCTATGGTAAAATAAAATCCTACAGTTCCTACAAATCTATTTTTTAGCAACATCTGTTGAATGCATCATTTATTGTTTTCCCCAAGAAAGGAAAAGTAATAGACCCTGTGGTGTTAATAAGGGCTCGAGTGTGGGGGAAGTGTCAGTTACTCAGTCCTGTCTGACTCTTTGCAACCCCATGGACTGTAGCCCGCCAGGGCTGGCCATAGGATTTCCCAGGCAAAAATACTGGAGTGGATTGCCATTCCCTGCTCCTGGGGATCCAACCCATGTCTCCTGTGGCTCCTGCGCTGCCAGTGGATTCTTTACTGTCTTGAGCCACCACAGCAGCTCAAATTCATCCTGAAGCTTAAGTGTTCAGATTGCTCATACCTTCAACTGATATGGCCAAAGCTTATTTCAGCTGGTACCGTCAGACTTCCCCAGTGGTCCAGTGGTTACGAATCTGCCTGCCAGTGCAGCAAAATCCTGCTCCAGGAGGATTTCACAAGCTGCGGGACAACTCAGGCTGTGTGTTGCAACTACGGAGCCTGCACACCCTGGAGCCTGTGGTCTGCAACAAAAGAAGCCACTGCAATGAGAAGCCTGTGTACTGCAACTCGAGAGCAGCCTCCCCCCGCCCAAATTAGAGAAATCCTGCCGGCAGCGATGAAGACCCGGTACAGCCAAAAATTAGGTATATGTTTTAAAAACTAAAAAAAAAATTGGTACCATCCAAACTCAGAATCAAGTGTTAGTTTATAACCTCTTGGGATTAAATGGGAACAGAGCATCCCAGGGTAGGATTGGCTTCTTTATCTGTACTCGACTTTTGGTTTAGGGTGGGAATCGGCATTGTCCAGGTCTGCCACATGGAAGAGGCGGCTGCAAGCTGTTAAGAGCGCCTGCACTCCAGCAGGGGAACAGAGTGCCTGCCCTTTTCATCAGGATGCGGGCGCACCTCTCTTTCTTCATGTATCAGATCCTTAGTGATTCCCATGACTTCCTGGTCTTCAAGACCCCCTTCTCTGCCGGAAGGGCTGGGAGGCACACTCTCATTTTCCCTTTCAGATATTCACTGAAGCTAACTTGGCACAAGACTCTCTTTTAAATTGTAAGATGTAAATATATAGCCCTTTTCCAAGGGCTTCCCTGGTGGCTCAGATGGTAAAGAATCTGCTTCCAATTCAGGAGACCCAGGTTCCATCCCTGGGTTAGGAAGATCTCCTGGAGAAGGGAATGGCAACGCACTCCAGTATTCTTGCCTGGAGAATTCCATGGACAGAGGAACCTAATGGGCTACAGTCCATGGGGTTGCAAAGAGTCGGACACAATTAAGTGACTAACACATACACACACAGTCTTATTGAAGGTTTTACTTTCTGTGGTCAACCTTCATCCTAATATATTAAATGGAAAATTCTGGAAACAAACAATTCATATGTTTTAAATTGCAGCCATTCTTGGTGGCATGATGAATTCCTGCACAGCCCACTCCACCCCTCCCAGGTGTCAATCATCCCTTTGCCCAGTGTATTCTGCTCGTTGTCACTTAGTAGCCATCTGGGTTATCAGATGCACTGTCAGAGTGCAGCAGTGCTCAAGTAACCCTTATTTTACTAAAAATGGTTCCAAAGCACAAGAGCAGTGAAAATAACAATTCAGCTATTTTCTTACTGTTTAATTTATAAATTAAACTTAAGTATGGATGTATAGGAAAAAACATAACTTCTATGGAGTTTGGTACTATCTGTTCAGATTCTTGGGATGTATCCACTGAGGGTAAGTGGGGAGGGACTACTGTAGTTTTTTTAATCAGTGGATTATTTGTATTTAATAATCTAGGTTGATATAGCCTGTATTTGTGTCATCTTTAGGCAAACACTTTGACCTCTTTTTTCCTCCTTTAACAAAAAAAAAGTTCAATAAGTCAATGTCCAGACTAACTTGTGGTCAAATTTTGACTCTTCATAGCTTCTTCTTATATTGTTTACTCGTTTGAGTCTCACAGTTTCATGATCCAGTGCAGTTACTGTCTTCATTTTACAAATAGAAAAGGTGCTCCCCAGGTTAGGGGAATTTGCCCAGAGTTCAGCAGGTACAAGAGGAGATACAGTAAGAAAGTGACTCGGGCAATGTTCTCTAATCACCCTTCCTGCCTCTTTTTTTGGCAGACAAAGTAATACAGAGATAAAATCATATACCCATTTAATCAAATGTTTATTCAATGAAAGTATGTATAAAAACTTTACAAATCTTAGAACACAACTATACATGAAGTAGGATGACGGGATATTCAGTTTTTAACATACACGTACAGCACAGTTATTAACTGTTGTTCCCTTTCCCCTTCGGTCCTTATTTCTGGCTCCTGTTTTATCCTGTGAGACCATTCTGTTATTGGCCTAAAGGAAGATTAATGGACAACTTTTACTGCTTTCAGGCCAATGGAGGAAATTTCAGGTGTTTTTTTTTTTTTTTTAAATGGGAGACTAAACATCAAAATTAAGCTTTTTCCCAAACAGCAATTTTTTGTCCTGATTTTTCTCTGCCATTTTTGATGCTTCAGTGAATGTTGCCAGTAAACTATCAGCATTAACATTTAAAGTCATTAAAGTTCCTACATTTGCTCACAACTTTCCCTGTAAGATGCATATTCTTGTATCTCTCCCCCACCCCTGCATACTCACACTGATTTAAAAGCAGTTGACTGGTGCTAAAAACAAATTTACCACTGGCAACTGCTAGAATGGCATATTGTTTTCTATTCAGAAAGACAATCTATAGAATGGTACTTTCAAGTCTGATTTTTAAAACAACCAACAAATTTGTTGGAAACTCAAACACATATTTTGTTGTTATTCAGCTTTGAAAAAAGCCAGCAATTAGATAAGGCATGTGCATTAATTCACCTGTTTACAGCAAGTATCCACGCATTTTCTCTTCCAAACACACAGACCCACAGCTTGTCATGTTTTACCCAAAAATTAAGATTGCCATCACATTATTACTTTTTCTCTTTTGTGTTTTGTTCAAGTAGATTTCTCAACTAATGATTTTTCCTAACCGGACATAATCTCAAAGGATGCATTCTGAAATAAGACACCTGGAGGATAGCTACTAAGAATGTTTTCTTGGGTTTGAAGTTTCCCCACACCTCTAGATTTTGCATAGTTACAGAGCCCCACTGTATCTCTAAGAAGCATGCTGTATTTTTCAGACATTGTGTTTCTGAGAAGGGAGACTTATTACCCAGGGAAAGTCATAATTTTAGCTTGCCAAATTGCATTGGAGTTGTTTTGTTATGTTATATACCCTTCATTAGTTCCAAGTAGGTTTTTAAATCATCTAAAACTTCTCCAAGTCTATGAGCTTATAAGTACTACTGACCATTATCTTTCCAATATCCCCTGAATTAAAGAAATATGTTCCAGGTTTATAATGCACAGAGCCTTTAAGAGGAGGGGCTGGGGACGGGGCAGGAGGGGTGCGGGGAATGGGGCCGGGACCTCTCTGTATCATGCCATGGAGAACAAGAGTTCTGAATTGGGGGAAGGGAAGTAAGAGAGTCTTTGTAAAAATGAGTTTTTAAAAAGATAAGTAACATTCAGTCTAACAACACTGTTTCCTGTTCCTTTTTGATGGAAGCCAACACCGGGTGGTCGGGTTCCGTCACTTCGGAGTCCCCACTGCCCAGGAGAATGGACCGCCCCTCCTCCAGGGCGAACACGTCTGAGTTCTGGTTTTGGCATGAATGTTTAACCACCTCGTTGGGAGTGGAGAACGTTTTGTCACACAAGTTGCATTTGTAGGGTTTGTTCGTCTGTACCAACATGTTGTCCATCTGGCTGCCTTCCTCAAACGTGCAGAGCTCCAGAGTCTGTTTGTCCACCATGGTGTAGGTGTCGATGCTCTGGTTGAGGCACACGTGGCGGGCCGCCTGGTTGGCCCTGCAGAAGCTTTTGTCGCACGTGCTGCATTTGAAAGGCTTCCCGGTGTGGATGTACATGTGCTCCCGCCAGTGGCTTTTCTGGATGAACTTGCGGCCGCAAATGGTGCACTCGTACTTGCGCCGCTTGACCTCCCGCTCCTGGTCCGCCTGCTCCAGGTTGTCAATGTCCGCGATGTCCGAGGGCGGCGGCGTCTCCGAGTGCGGCTGCCCATCGATGATGGGCGAGTCCGAGATGTGCTGGAGCTCGCTGTCGCTGATGATGCCAGCCTCTGGCACTTCCATGGCGTCTTTGCCGAGGTCCGCCGCGTTGCTGCACAGGGACAGCGGCACGCGGCTCTCGCCAGGCTGGCTGGCTGTGAAGGGGACCCCCGTGTGAATCTGGAGGTGCTCCCGCAGGCTGCTCCGCAGCGTGAAGCGCCGCCCGCACAGGTGGCAGGCGTAGTACTTGGGGAAGCTGCCGTTCCTCTTCATGATGCTCGGCTTGACGTGGGCGATGGTGAGGGGCGCGGGCTGCTCGTCAGAAGAGGAGGCCTCCAGGTTGGTCTCCTCCCCGGGGGGCGGGGGAGGAACGGGCGTGGAGACGAGGTCGGGCGACAGCGAGGTCTGCAGCGGGTCTGAGGGGGTCATGTGTGTCCGGTTCACCTGGCTCAGGTTGGAGGGCAGCTGGGAGAGCTGGGAGGCCTCGGGCCCCTGCTCCTGGCTCATGCGGGTTGCCTGCGGCCGCGGCTCTCGGCCAAGTTTCTCAGGTGCCGAGGTGATCTTGGTGGCTTGTCTTAGCTGGTGATCTGCGATCTGAATGCCGTACAAGGATGACGCCAGTGGGAAAACTTGGTCGGGATGAGAAAAGGCTCCTTGGCTGGCCAGGCTGGCCTCCTGGATCAGCGGGTAAGCGTGCAGGAACTTGATGCCCTGCTCCAGCCGCACCGGGTCGATCAGCTGCGGGGCCATCTTCCCTGTGTACATGAGATGCAGGAGATAGCTGAAGATGTCCGGCTGGATGTCGGTGGGTTTCAAGCGGACACACTCACTGAAAGAGACAAGAGAAAAGTCTGTCAGTGGATGTCGGTCCGTGACTCAAGTGATTCCATAAAACCCGAGGGAAAAACCAGGAGGGCTCTTACGGAGGCAAATGAAACAAGACCCATCTCCCATATCTTACTGTGAGTTTCATGAACTGGAACACTCAAAAGGGTGTTCAATGGCAACCTATGCAATTTAATTCTAAAACTTATAGGCTTCTTAATAGAACAGAGAGGAATACAATAAAGATATTTTAAAGGACCGAGAAAGGGTAATTCATGTTAAAGAAATATGGTATCTTAACTCATAGACTCTTGAAGTAGTCTTTCTCCTAGTAACCTATGTAAAATTATATCATTTATAAACAACTGTATTTTATGGAGAGGACCCATTGCTGAGTGGCCCATGACCCAGTAAATGGTTAAGAATCCCTGATGTGCATATCTTTCAGCTAAATGTCTAGGACTTTATATTGATTCAATGCCATCTGGAGCTCAACAGATCTTTTAAGATAAGAGTCACACAACATAATGTAGGGGGGTTAGACTGGTGCCTAAGAGCAAGACCACAAAAGTAAGAAAAACTAAATCTGTTCCTGCTCTGAACCCCTCTGATCTCTCCAGCACGAAAGGCAGAGTGCAGCGGACCTGGGAATAATCAGGAAGGCGAGCCACATTCCAGCTCCAGTGGAGTCTGATCACCATCCCAGTATCGCTGGATCGCATGAAAAGCAGCTATGGGACAACTCAGTTGTTTATCAAATATAATCATCCTCATCATTGGAACTGCAGCTGGGATTTATAGGCATTTTCTCATTGAATTGCCATTAATTTGCATTTTAGAGCTTCCCAAGTGGTACAGTGGTAAAGAATCCGCCTGCCAATGCAGGAGACTCAGCTTCAATCCCTGGGCGAGGAAGATCCCCTGGAGAAGGAAATGGCAACCCACTCCAATATTCTTGCCTGGGAAATCCCATGGACAGAGGAGCCTGGTGGGCTGCAATCCACCAGGTCTCAGACACAACTGAGTGACTCAACAACAATTCACACTTTACAGATAAGGAGTTGATGCTCAAAGGGATTTATACCTTGCTCAGTATCAGTATTAGTAAGTGGTGGGACTTAAATTTGAGTCTAACTTCTAAGCCAAGACACCAAGATTCTTTGGACCATTAAAACAATCCTGTGTAGAAGAGGCAGATCTGGAATGATGATTGATATGGAAACCGAGATTCCCCAAGGTTCAGTGGCTTATATAAGGTACCAAAAGGAGTTGTGGCCAAACTGATGGTCTACCTTGCAGACTTCAGTGTTTGCATCATCCTAGAAACAGAGTGCAGATTCAAGCAGTAATAAAAGCTCCCGAGAACCCTCCCTAAATCATCAGTAAATAAAACCTGACAATCACCATAAATCGATGAGAGAGCAAGATCTACCTGAGGTGAAGTGCTGTCACCTACTGAGAGAATATATTCTGCGGACAATGCACTTTTCAACCTCAAAGACATTTGCCTTGAATGCTTTTAGAATTTATAATCATTTTTCATTATACCACTTATTACTATTATGACTCTTTTTGGGTCCTCTAGCTATTTATCCTAAGTATTTTCCAATATGCTAAAATAGTAACAGTATAATCTCTTCTAAATTTAGTATTTTATTCTGCTAAAAAAAGGGGGAGGCAAGTGACTATTAAATGGCTTTTAAAGCTATTTGTGATAAAATATACTTGAATAATTACTGTATTACCATCAATGTGTGTAAATTTCAAGATGCCTGCATACAAATGTTCATGTGTAAAATGTCTGACTATAAAGTATAGAAGGCTTTATAGAATATATTCTTTATAAGCAAAGATCAAGCATAAACTAGTACCCCTTTGACAACAGAAAGGGAAAGAGTTTTTGTGACTTTTTAAAAACACACAGATCACTCATGTCTTTATTTGGAGACTTTTTTATAGTCCTTTCAATTATTTATATTCCTTTAAATAGGAATGCCAGTGCAGGTGGTCCTTTCCTTTAAGCCAAGGTAAATGCCAACAATATTCTGTGTATAGTCAAACATATTGAGATGCCCTAGTGAAATTCAATATTCAAAATAAACCTTCAGGGATTTGGTGTGGTGAAGAAAACTTTCGTAATGTAAACAGTCAACTTCGCATTAAAGACTGAACTGGCGGGGAATCTTTCCAGGGCCGGGCAGAGGCTAGAGAATGGGAAGCCACAGGCCTTGAAAGATGCAAATCACCCCCAGGAGCCCAAAGGGCGCCTTTTGTTCCGTGGGGACTTGTGTGTTCAGTTGCTCAGTCGTGTCGGACTCTTTGTGACCCCATGGACTGTAGCCCGCTGGGATCCTCTGTCCATGGGATTCTCCAGGCAAGAATACTGGAGTGGGTTGCCATTTCCTCTTCCAGGGGATCTTCCTGTCCCCGGCTTGAACCCATGCCTCCCGGGTCAGAATTCTCTACTGCCCAGACACCGGGGAATGTTACCATCTGTGGGGATGGAATGTTCCTTCAATCAGGAGGAAGGATGGTGAGTCCCCCTGCCTCCATGCCAAAGAAAAATGGCGGAAATCCCAAGCCTGGCTAGATGTTTCAGCCTCCATGAAAGGTAAATCCCTAGTGGGGTCCCTTTCCAGAAAAACTCTGTTGTAAATTTTATTATTTCCCCTTACTGGTTATTGTATAAGTTGAGTTGTCCTCTGTCTATTGACTGTGAATGGAGGTGACTGGTTAGTAAGCCTCTCAAATTTTAATGAACTTTGTGCAATTTCTGAGGGCAAAGAAGGGATGGGGTTGGGGAGGCCCCGTCCACACTTCAGCCAAGCTTACAGGGAGGAAAAACTCTGGGGCCTGGGGGACAGGTGAGGAGCCCCAGGCAGAAAGCAGTGGGACCCTGGGGTTTGTGGTCAGCACCCAGGGCCCGGGGAGGTTTCCAGACACCAATTTATCTTGATTTGTTCATCTTCATCTTTTTTTTCTTAAAGCAGAAGCACATAGACACACTCAAGACACTTAAAAAGTTATTTTAAAAAGCTCCTTATGTCACATTCCAGCCATCAGTGTCCTCCATGGCTATCCCTCCCAGGCAGCCAGACCTCCTGTCAAATTGCTCGGCTTGCTCGAGGCCACTCTGGTCATGTCCCAGGCTTTGAGGAAGGAAACAGCTGTCTACAATATACTTACACGTAAGTGGTTTAGTTTGCAGGTGTATGTTGGACGTAACACTTTTATGGAGGAAAAATACAATTTTTGCACAAGCTATAAGCCCTTCCTAAAAACTTTCACAGTCATTTACATTTTTAATCTTTCCTTCACTAGACCCTTTAAAAAGTAAAGGATGGGCTTAAAAGACTTTGAAAATAAAGATTTAAAAATAATGTTTTAAAAAAAGTAATGTGAGAAGCTATCAGAAGTTATTCTTAGGAAGCATCCATAAAGCAGAGACATCTAGTGGTAACTGCAGACATAAAACACTCTCTGTGTGAAAAACTATTCTTGGTCCCCCCTACAGTTGCTGCTGTTGTTCAGTTGCTAAGTCACGTCCGACTTTTTGTGACCCCATGGACTGCAGCACCGCAGACTCCCCTGTCTTCCAGTATCTTCCGGAGTTTGCTCCAATTCATGTCTATTGGGTCAGTGATGCTATCTAACCACCTCATTCTCTGTCACCCTCTTCTCCTCCTGCCTTCAATCTTTCCTAGCATCAGGGTCTTTTCCAATGAGTCGGTTCTTTGCATCAGGTGGCCAAAGTATTGGAGCTTCAACTTCAGCATCTCTACAGTAGTCAGCAGTTAAAAGCAGGGCTCTGGTCTTTGCCTAAGCATTCTCCCTTCGCAAACAGTACATGCCAGCTCCAGGGCAATACCACACTGTTGCTTAAACTTCGGGCACCGATACCACACTCCTTTGTTAGAATGGTATTTGCTCACTGCTCTACACTTACACTTCCTTGGGATCACAAAGAGTCAAATAGGACTTAGTGACTGAGTAACTACACTTACAGTCAGTTTCCTGCAAATATTTAAAAATCATTACATTGTATTCTTTTATTCCTCAAAATGAAAACCGGCCCCTTGGCAAGACAGTTTAATTCACTGTGTTGAGACTTCCGGTATCCATTAGCAATAAAGGAACAGGGGGCATCCTTAGGGTCGAAAGATAAAGCAACCTCCACCTGCCATTAATCCTATTAACCACCCATTCTGCTCCTCTAGACATCTATCAAGTGGCTATTATACACAAATCCGTGAACTACAGGCTGTGACTTTCAAAATAGTTGTAGAATGCCCTCCAGCATCTTACAAACAAGGAAGGGAGGCAAGGACACAAGTAACAACAACAAAGGGGAAATATGTTGCTCTTACAAAATGGCATGAATAAAGTGCTCTGAGACGTAAGAGAGGAAAAGACTGATTGCCTGATCATTTCAGCTCACTTGATTGTTGGAGGGGTGGGGGTGGGGGTCATGGAGATGACCTACAGCCACGGACTATGGTTCAGGGAGTGGGCAAAGGCCAACAAAGTGTGGTTCCAGTGGGGGATGGAGTGTCCTGAGGGGGTGCCTTCAGAAACTGGCTGGAAGAAGGTCAGGCTCCCTGCCTGCTGGGCCTTGAAAGACAGAAAGAAGAATCTGTGTGCTACTTTGACATGTGATGAGTGTCCTCTAGGTTTCCAATCAAAAGAATAACACAATCTGATAGGTTCTGAAACAAAGGCACGGGCCAATCAAAGCAGTGCTTAGGAATATTAATCTGATAGTAATATGGAAAATGATTAGGAAAAGGAAGTGAGAAGGGAAGGAAAAAACAAATGTGAAAGGTAATTGTGAAGAAAACATGATTTGGGGGCAGTTTTAGAGAGACTTTAAGTATGGGTTACTTGAAAAAATAAAATAGAGAAGCCAGAGGCACTTCTGGGCAGACTTAATTCAGCTGTAGTCATGCAAAATGAGATAAAAGAGGATATTCAATTCTAGATGTCCAGCAGACAGCTTGGGGCCTTGGGAAATAAAGAGTTCTGGAGACAGAGAAAGAGCAAGGCCAGGGCTGTGAACTGGTTTCCAGTATAGGCAAGGTCCAGGAAAAGAGAAGCGCCCGTCAGGAGAGGCAGAGAGAGCAGCGAGGAGACTCAACTCACCAAAACTGCAGGAGGCGCCTATGGAGAAGGCAGAAGAACAAGGGGGATTCAGAGTCATCAAAATGCAGACGACAACCCTGAAGAAGGAAGGAAACAGGCGCAAATGCTGCAGAGGACACGGGCAACAGTGACTGGGAGGACGGCGGGGTTCTGATGAAGAGATGACCTTGGGAGAAATGAGGGCCGTGGGGCGATGGTGTGGAAACCGCAGTCCCCGTGGAGACAAAGAGTGCAGGATGAGGAGTGGGGAAGTGAGGCCACAGGTCACCCTCTGGAGAACTGTCACAGTGCAACAAGGAGAAGCAGCGCCACCAGGCAGGGGACAGCAGTGTCGCCGAAGTGCTGAGCCTTCACAGACTCGGGGATGCCCGGGAGGGCACCAGTTAAAAATGAAAAATGCAGAATAGAAACTACGGCGAACCTGGGAACACAGGGCAGCAGGAGGATCGTCTTCCTTAGAAACCAGGGGCTCTTTTCTCGAAGACAGGACAGATGGGGAGAAAAAAAATAAGGAGATGGAGTCATTTTAGGGGAGAAAAGAAGGGCACGGTGGGAATTCATGCTGCCAAGCTTCTCATTAGGAGACTAAAGATAAATACTCAAAGTCCAATTGTGGGTAGGGGGAAGGGGAGACTCAGGGCAGGGCTGGAGGAGGACGCTGCCTTCCTAGTGGACCCCAGGCTGCTGATCTGGACTGGGCGGGGGGAGCCCCAGTGCGGCTGATTGGAGGTGGAGGGGCTCCCTGAGGCAGGTGAGGTCACGAGGGACTGGGAGCCTAGGGAGAGGTCAGGAGAACCATGGTCCTGATGAGGGCAAAGAACAGGTTCAGTGGGAAAGAGGGCCGTGGAAGGTCAGAGGCTACAGTCATTAGATTATTATCAACCACGTTAGTTACCTGGTCTGATGGACAAACAACATCTTAAAGTAATTGGAGAATGAAGCAAGAACTGATTTGTGTGCCTTGAAGTACACATCGCCGATGGCAACCGTGCAGTCACACAGGAAACCAAACTCTCGCTGAGCGTTTAACTGTTGCAGGAGAATAAGTCCATGGTTGGCCAAATCCATTTTTTAAAAAATCTGCAAGGCAAACAATTTTTTTTTTTAAGAAAGGTGGTTCACAAATCAGTATGTGTCCTTATAGTCACCAACAGTAATGATCACGGCTAATAGGTCAGGCACTGCTAGAAACGTGATATAAATTCAGTCTTCACAACAGCCCTGGCAAGTAGTTCCATCATTTCTCCCATCTTACAGATGATGAAACTGATGGGGAATTCGGGGACTGCATGCTTTGCCCGAGTTTATACAGATGGTTTAAGTGTGGGAACCAGGAGCCAGACTTGAACAGTCAGCCTGCCAGACAGCAAACATTTCTGGGTCTTTGGTCTTTGAGTTTAAGATTTCAAATGCAAATTCTAATGATCCATTAGAAGTTGTCAAACCTTCCAGAGAGATGAGTAAATTAAGGTGCTGGTCGGGGCACAGCAGAGTAAGACAGAAAGATCTCAGAAAGTCTGGGCAATACTCCAGCTCCTGCTGTGTAGACAGGGAAGCCTTGGCAGGGCTCTAATAACCCCCACATCCCTTATTCCTCAAGGGTTAGGACACAGGACAGGTGCTCTTCTCCCTCTTTTGTGGAGGAGGAAATGGGCTTCGAGAAGGGTAAGTAGTTAGCCAGGGCCATCTGGTCAGATAGTGGGGGGCGGGGTGGGGAGTCAAAATTTAAATCTGAATCTTCAAAATTCTAAGCTCATTATTCCTCCTTCACTCCAGCAAACCACGTAGCCTCAATCTAACTGTATCAAGGGAACTGCTTCTGGGGGAGCGAGTACATTGCATCAGGAAACTGCTCCTTCCCATGGGCAAATAGCATTCATAAAAGCCAAGCACACATACATCAACATTATACTTAATAACATAGTTAATGGTGAGAAAGAGCAAACGCTTTCTCCTTACAGTTGAGGACAAGGCAAGGATGTCTGTTCCCACTATCCAATACAGTATACTATTCAATATAATTGTTTTAGCCAGCACAATAAAGCAAGCAAGGAAATAAAAGGCTTACAGACAGGAAAGGAAGAGATAAAATTGTCCCTATTTGCAGATGACATGACTTTTACATAGGAAATCCCAAAGTATCTACCAAACCTCCTGGAATTATTAAATGACTTTTGTCATGCCACAGAATACAAGATAAACATATAAGTCAATTGTAATTCTATATACTAATGCTGAACATGTGGACGTAAATTTATTTATTAGAAATCATTTACAATTACAAAAAAATGAAATACATAAATGTTAATCTAACAAAACATGTATAGGACTTGTATACTGAAAATTGGAAAAGGCTCATGAAAGAAATCAAAGATCTAAATAAATGAAGAGACATGCTGTAGGAAGACATGTAGACATGTTTAGGAAGACATAAATCAGTTTTCTATATTGATATATGGCTTTGCTATAGTTCTTATCAAAATCCCAGCAAGACTTTTTTGTAGATATAGACGAGAGTACTTTGAAGTGTTTATGTAAAGGCAAAGAAACTAGGATAGCTAAAACAGTGCTTAAAAAGAGGAATAAAGCGTGAGGAATCAGTCTAATTTTGAGAGGTGTTACAGAGCTATAGTATTCAAGGCTGCACGGCACTGACAGAGGGATAAACAGACAGATCAGTGGAAGAGAACTCAGGTACAGACCCACGGAAATATGTACAGTAGATCTTTGACAAAGGCACAAAAATAATTCAGTGGGGAAAGAACAATTTTCAAAAATGCTGTGGGATCCAATGGACTCTCATAGACGAAAAAGAAAGCAAAAGGAAAACAGAAAGAAAAAGAATTTTAATCTGTCTCATATCTTACATAAAAATAACTCAAAATGCATCACAAATTCAGATGGAAAACACCAAACTATAACTTTTGAGGAAAAACATGGGACAAAATTTAAAGAGGCTCTAGGGTTCATCAAACATACAGCCTATAAAAGGATAAATTGATAAATAGGACTTCATAAAAATTAAAAGGGCTTCCCAGAGGGGCTCAGTAGTAAAGAAAGTGCCTGCCAACACAAAAAACTCTGGTATAATCCCTGGGTCGGGAAGCTCCCCTGGAGAAGGAAATGGCAACTAACTTCAGTATCCTTGCCTGGGAAACCCCATGGACAGAGGAGCCTGGTGGGCTACAGTACATGGGGTCCCAAAGAGTTGGACACAACAACTAAATAACAACAAGAAAAATTAAAATCTGTTGTTCTGAAGAAGACCCTGGTAAGAGGATGAAAAGGTAAGCCAAAGACTAGGAGAAAAAAATTTGATAAAGGACTAATATCAAGAATATATAAAGAATTCTCAAAACTCAATAGTACAAAAACAATTGAATTAGAAAATGGGAGAAAGACTTGAAGTGACATTGCACCAAAGAGGATATACAGATGGCAAAATAACACGTGAAAAGATGTTCAGTAGCAATTAGGGAAAAGCAAACTAAAACCACAGTGACACTTACTGCATGCCTGTCAGGGTGGCCAAAATATAAAATATCAACAAGGAAATGCTGGCAAGGATGCAGAGAAATGGACTACTCATACCATTGCTGGTAAGGATGCAAAATGGTGCAGCCACTCTAGAAAACAGCAATTTCTTTTAAATCTAAGTATGTAACTATGATGCTATCCAGAAATTGTACCCAAGGACATTTATCCCAGAGAAATGAAAACTTAGGTTCATACGAAAACCAGTACTTGGATATCCACAGCACCTTTATTCCTCAGTCAAAAACTAGAATCTACCCAGATGCCCTTCAGTTAAACAGTTAAACAGTGTGGTATGCCCAAACCACAGGAAACTACTCAGCCTTAAGACGAAATGAAGTACACACACATGCAGCAACCTGGGTGAGTTATGTCCCTAAAGGTTACATACTGTAGGATTCCATTTACATAACATTCTTGAAAATTACAGAAATGGAGAACAGGTGAGTGGTGGAGGGGCAAGAGGAGAGGAGGCCAATGATGTTTGGCTGTAGAAGGGCAACAGAGGGAGCCGTGTGGAGACAGAAATGTTCTGCAGCTCAACTGTGTCAATGTCAGTACCCTGCTTATAATGGGAGCAGAATTTTGAAGCTGGTTCCATTAGAGGAAACTGGGTGAAGTGTGCATGAGATCTCTCTATATTATTTCTTGTGACTGCATGTGAATCCACAGTTATCTCAAAAAATTGAAAGAGAAAAGCTCATCACACATTAATTAATTAGATTAAAAATGGATAAAACTACGATGCTTAACTTCAGAATCAGGAAAGTGACCGTGGAGAAAGAGTTACCAATGAACTTAAAGACAAAAACAGAAACAGAAACATCGGTTCTTGCTCAGCTGGTGCTCAACTCCCCTACCTCCTTCCTGTTCTAGAGATGATCTGGCAGATTCAGAAATTGACAAGTATGCCCTAAAATAAACGAGCAAAGTGGAATGACACTTTAAGAGACTGATCTGGTTCACAAAGCAAGACTCCAAAATGTCAAGTTTTGTGTTTTCTATCAAGAGCTTGATCCAAGTAGGAGAGGCAGGAGAGCCACCATGTTGGCTGTAGCTCCTGAGTGTGAAGACCTGGATTATAGCCTCACCTGCACGTGAACACTGATGGTGTGGATAGGGAACTTAGTTCCCCAGTGTCTTCTGCACATGTCAGAGAAGCCAAAAGCACTAAGATGAGGAAGAAGAGACAGAGAAAAAGCATGAGGCTCACGATGAAAGCCAGAGATGCTGCCAGGGGGCAAAGTAACTGCGATGATGAAGAAACACACTCTAATCTGACCAGGATAGAACTCTAGAAACTAGTCTTCAAAGCTGTTCTCTGAAAAGTGCCAGAACACTAACTTGCCCTTCTCTGCAAAAAGTATCTACCTTTTAGAGAAAACTGGGCTGAGCTGCTTTATCATGGCCTCTGACTCTGATCATGAACACATCCACGTTCAGGCAGCTTTGGGTGTCGCTTTCATTGACAAGTATGGTAAGGAATTACTATTTATCTTTTGATGGCAATAAGAGGTTATTGTTTATGGAATGTTCACCATTAACCATTCTCTTCATGCCATTCATTTATTTTCACACTAACTTGAGCTATGTGAGGTCCTGCTACCCACTGGTAACTCAGACAATAAAGAATCTGTCTGCAATCCAGGAGACCCGGGTTCAATCCCTGGGTAGGGAAGATCCTCTGGAGAAGGGAATGGCTTACCCACTCCAGTATTCTTGCCTAGAGAATTCCATTGGCAGAGGACTCTGGTGGGCTATAGTTCATGTGGTCATAAAGAGTCAGACACGGTTGAGCAACTAACACTTCAGTACAGAATGGTACCCACATTTTACAAAAGAGGAAACAGGCTTAGAGAGGTTAGGTAGCTTGCCTAAGATTACTGAATCCATAAATACAAGAATTGGGATTTAAACTGGAATTCATTTGATTTGTTGGAACATACTACATACAAGTATGTTAGTTTAAAATTAATTGGAGATTTTTAATGGCTATTTTAAAGTGTAAACATTGCTGTAAGAGATTCAAATATTAAGGATACACACTAGCATTCGTCCACTCCCAACTCTACCCATTTCCCCACATTCTAGCCAACACTGGGTATTAACACTTTTTAAAGACTCTTTGCCAATATCACTTTTTACTTTCTATGAATTTGATGAATTGAAGTATATTTTTATTTCCTCTTATTTCTCTTCATAAGTTTTGCCAATTGTCTATCAGGTTATTTTATTTTTTCCTTATCGAACTATAAAACTCTATATAAAGAAATGAGCCCTCTGTCATGGATATTGATGATAACATTTTTCTTACTTTCTTTTGATTCTGTTTTAGAGAATTTTTGACATATAAAATTTTCACCAAATTTATCAATATTTTACAGGATGATTTTGAGGTTTGGGGTTATTACATTAACGAGTATATATCATCTCTTCAATGTAACAAAACGTATGGCTCCCCACCTCATTCCATCAACAGACGAACGTAAGTATCTTATTCAGAAGATAATAAAACTATGATAAAACTGCAAAATGTTTCTTTTTAAAGAGGGTCTACTAGTTATTTTAGGATCTCAATTTAGGACCATCTAAAATAGAAAAAGAACTGAAAGTGTTTTTCAAATACAGAAGGAAGAACACGTGTCTAGAGTCTCTGAGAAGAGGAAAAACAAAGAAAATGTGTCATATGTTCATAATTCACATTGGGGGAAAAACCCATATGCATCAATTTTTTAAAATCTTAGAGACCAAAAACGTCTTTCTCCCCACCCCGACTCTTTCGTGTATGAATGAGCATGAGAAAAGAGGGTAGGATGGGGCACTGGGCCCCCCTCCATCCCGGCCCGGCTGACAGTACTGCTCTTGCCCCAGCGGTCCCCTTCATAATCGTTTCCATGAGGCTTTACTTGCATAATGCCGCGTAGGCTGAGGACTGAGCGTCTTCATGGGCTGGCTCTGCTCCAGACTACCCTCCCTTTGTGGAAATGGACATCTGCTCTTCCCATCATCGACTGCTCACCCAACCGCATCACTCCTGCTGCCCTGCGTTGCCCACCAGGGTCACTGAGGGCCTCTTCCCCAGCCCGATGCAAGAGTAGCTTATTCGACCTCTCTGCGGCATTTAATATCCTTCCCTCCTGCTCCATAAATATTCAGGCCCTGCTTCCAGGACAACACACTCTGGTTTTCCCCTCACCTCTGGCTATTTATTCTATTTTAACCCCCATCAAGGTTCCTCTTTTGCAAATGCTCCTCTGCCTTTGGTCCACAGCCTGCTTCTCTGCAGACTCTCCGTGGTGATTCAATCCACTCCCACTTGGCTGTCCCGAACAGCCAATTTAGGGCTGAGCCCTAAATTCAGACTAGGCAAATCAGCTCAAATCCCCAAAGGACAATAAAAGCCATCGACACAAACCCACTCCATCTGTATCCACAGCTCAGCGCATGGCGCCATCAGCCACCCCTTGACCAAGGCAGGAACCCATGTTGGTCAGATACCCACATGCCGCCAATTAAAACTCTTCATCCCACCCTATGCCTTAACTCTACCTCCCTGCTCATCTCCCTGTTTCCAGCTCCAGCCTCTCCCATTTATCCAAACAGAACAGGTTAGCTAGAACTGTCTCTCCCAGGGCAAATCTGATGTTACTGTCCTGCTGAAAATCCTCTTGAGTCTCCCCACGGCTTGCAGGATGAAAGCCACATTCCTCAGCGTGGCTTGCGTGACCCCAGATGACCCCACCACTGCTCACTCTGCACGCCATGCTCTAGTGCTAATCTCAACTACTGGTTTCCAGACTTCTGGGCTGCCCAGACCTACTAAAAGCCAACCAACCAATCCTGAAACTGGGGGTCTGACAGAGTGTGCTCCCTCTTTATTTTGCAAGAAAATATATCAAATATTCATATACCTATTAGGGATGGAGGGCTTTTCTACATAAAAAGATGGACATAATGACAGAATATACTTCTAGAGGCAGGACAGTGGTACTGTATTCAACACATGGAACATACACAAAAAATTACAACATAAAATGTTACTTTATGACACTAAGCTATGTATAATTGTTTTCTGGATTCAAGACTGTCCGTATAGTGGTCTTTACCAAGTGATCATCAAGTATCCCATTTGTTCTAAAAGTCCAAGCATTATCACAAATCCAGTTTCATTGAGTGTGTTGATGACAAGGGAAATAAAATGATGTATTTTACTCACTTGGGGAATTCTGGATGAACTGGGAGATGAGCTGCAGTTTTCTTTGCCCAGAAGATCCTCAATGCCCAGGCCATTCTTGGGCTCCTAACAGTACATAACCCTCACTGCTCACAGGCCTTGCTCTCAAAGCTGAGCAGCTCAGCAACCTGATTTCTACTCTCATGGTCAGGAGATGGGACCAGTTGGAACTGGGCCTTGGAATGTGCCCCTTGCAGAGGGACCCACTGCTGACGACCTGTCCCTTCCCCTACCTCTACTTGTCCTCTTCAAAATTCCCCTGACCTTCAAGACCGGAGGGTCTTTTTGCCTCCAGAGGAACCATGAACGTGCCTGATGCTTTTGGAAAGTTGGCATTGAGTCTTACCATTTATTGTTTTATCTCATGTGCCTAAGCATACTCTCTAGTGTTCAGTATTCATTAAATGAATGACTATATGTTTAGAGAAAAGAAGAGTGCTGAGTTCTAATCACAGGTTGGCCCCTGACTAGTTGGGTGATTGGGGTAAAAGTTCAATTTCTATTTTTCCTAGATTAACCTCAAATTCTCATCAATTTAATGTGTGTTGTATTTTGGAAGAAATTTTCAATTTTAAAATGTCACCTCATGTTTCTTCATGCTAGTAATTATGTTCTTAACAGTGCTTTATAGTTTATAATAACCCTTTACACACATAATTTAATCCTGATCAATAATACAGTATACTGTCTTCTTACTATTTGTTTCATTGCTAATTATAATGATTAATAATCAAAGCATGTGGACAGTGACTGCAGCCATGAAATTAAAAGACACTTGCTCCTTGGAAGAAAAGGTATGACAGACCTAGACATATTGAAGAAGGCTGAGCACCGAAGAATTGATGCTTTTGAATTGTGGTGTTGGAGAAGACTCTTGAGAGTCCCTTGGACTGCAAGGAGATCCAACCAGTCCATTCTGAAGGAGATCAGCCCTGGGATTTCTTTGGAAGGAATGATGCTAAAGCTGAAACTCCAGTACTTTGGCCACCTCATGTGAAGAGTTGACTCATTGGAAAAGACTCTGATGCTGGGAGGGATTGGGGGCAAGAGGAGAAGGGGACAACAGAGGACGAGATGGCTGGATGGCATCACTGACTCGATGGACGTGAGTCTCTGAACTCCGGGAGTTGGTGATGGACAGGGAGGCCTGGCGTGCTGCGATTCATGGGGTCGCAAAGAGTCGGACACGACTGAGCGATTGATCTGATCTGATCTGATCTTTACACACATAATTTAATCCTGATCAATACCACAGTATACTGTCTTCTTACTATTTGTTTCATTGCTAATTATAATGATTAATAATCAAAGCATGTGGACAGTGACTGCAGCCATGAAATTAAAAGACACTTGCTCCTTGGAAGAAAGGTATGACAGACCTAGACGTATTAAACCTAGTGAATTAAAAGCAGAGACATCACTTTGCCAAAAAAGAGATATAGTCAAGGCTATCATTTTTCTACTAGACTAGTCATGTACAGATGTGAGATTTGGACCATAAAGAACAAACACTCTCTTTCAACAACTCAAGAGAAGACTCTACACATGGACATCACAAGACGGTCAATACCGAAGACAGATTGATTATATTCTTTGCAGCCAAAGATGGAGAAGCTCTACACAGTCAGCAAAAACAAGACTGGGAGCTGACTATGGCTCAGATCATGAACTCCTTATTGCCAAATTCAGACTTAAATTGAAGAAAGTAGGGAAAACCATGAGACCATTCAGTTCAGTTCAGTCACTCAGTCGTGTCCGACTCTTTGCAATCCCATGAATTGCAGCACACCAGGCCTCCCTGTCCATCACCAACTCCCAGAGTTCACCCAAACCCATGTCCATAGAGTCGGTGATGCCATCCAGCCATCTCATCCTCTGTCGTCCCCTTCTCCTCCAGCCCCCAATCCCCAGCATCAGAGTCTTTTCCAATGAGTCAACTCTTTGCATGTGGTGGCCAAAGCATTGGAGTTTCAGCTTCAGTATCATTCCTTCCAATGAATACCCAGGACTGATCTCCTTTAGAATGGACTGGTCGGATCTCCTTGCAGTCCAAGGGACTCTCAAGAGTCTTCTCCAACACCACAGTTCAAAAGCATCAATTCTTTGGCACTCAGCTTTCTTTATGGTCCAACTCTCACATCCATACATGACCACTGGAAAAACCATAGCCTTGTCTAGACTTGCCTCATGGAATCTGTAAATAAGTCTCATGGATGTCAAAAAAAAAAAAAAAAAAAGTGGCAATACATGTAAAGTACTAAGAAGGCTTGGAATAGAACAAGTAATTATAAATGATTATTGTTATTAATTGGCAGAAAGTGAAGAAGAAATAAAAAGCCTCTTGATGAAAGTGAAAGAGGAGAGTGAAAAAGTTGGCTTAAAGCTCAAATTTCAGAAAACGAAGATCATGGCATCCGGTCCCATCACTTCATGGGAAATAGATGGGGAAACAGTGTGAGACTTTATTTTTCTGGGCTCCAAAATCACTGCAGATGGTGACTGCAGCCATGAAATTAAAAGATGCTTACTCTTTGGAAGGAAAGTTATGACCAACCTAGACAGCATATTAAAAAGCAGAGACATCACTTTGCCAGCAAAGGTCCGTCTAGTCAAGACCATTCAGGTATGACCTAAATCAAATTCCTTATGATTATACAGTGGAAGGGAGAAATAGATTTAGGGGACTAGATCTGATAGACAGAGTGCCTGATGAACTATGGACAGAGGTTCATGACATTGTACAGGAGACAGGGATCAAGACCATCCCCAAGAAAAAGAAATGCAAAAAAGCAAAATGGCTGTCTGAGGAGGCCTTACAAATAGCTGTGAAAGGAAGGGAAGTGAAAAGCAAAGGAGAAAAGGAAAGATATACCCATTTGAATGCAGAGTTCCAAAGAATAGCAAGGAGAGATAAGAAAGCCTTCCTCAGTGATCAGTGCAAAGAAATAGAGGAAAACAACAGAATGGGAAAGACTAGAGATCTCTTCAAGAAAATTAGATACCAAGGAAACATTTCATGCCAAGATGGGCACAATAAAGGACAGAAATGGTATGGACCTAACAGAAGCAAAAGATACTAAGAAGAGGTGGCAAGAATACACAGAAGAACTGTACATAAAAGATCTTAATGACTCAGATAATCTCGATGGTGTTATCACTCACCTAGAGCCAGACATCCTAGAATGTGAAGTCAAGTGGGCCTTAGGAAGCATCACTATGAACAAAGCTAGTGGAGGTGATGGAATTCCAGTTGAGTTATTTCAAATCCTATCACTGCAGATGGTGATTGCAGCCATGAAATTAAAAGATGCTTACTCCTTGGAAGAAAGGTTATGACCAACCTAGATAGCATATTGAAAAGCAGAAACATTACTTTGCCAACTAAGGTCCGTCTAGTCAAGGCTATGGTTTTTCCAGTGGTCATGTATGGATGTGAGAGTTGGACTGTGAAGAAAGCTGAGCACTGAAGAATTGATGCTTTTGAACTGTGGTGTTGGAGAAGACTCTTGAGAGTCCCTTGGACTGCAAGGAGATCCAACCAGTCCATTCTGAAGGAGATCAGTCCTGGGATTTCTTTGGAGGGAATGATGCTGAAGCTGAAACTCCAATACTTTGGCCATGCGAAGAGTTGACTCATTGGAAAAGACTCTGATGCTGGGAGGGATTGGGGGCAGGAGGAGAAGGGGACGACAGAGGATGAGATGGCTGGATGGCATCACTGACTCGATGGACGTGAGTCTGAGTGAACTCCGGGAGTTGGTGATGGGCAGGGAGGCCTGGCGTGCTGCAACTCATGGGGTCACAAAGAGTCGGACACGACTGAACGACTGAACTGAACTGAAAAGATGAAACTGTGAAAGTGCTTCACTAAGTATGCCAGCGAATTTGGAAAACTCAGCAGTGGCCACAGGACTGGAAAAGGTCAGTTTTCACTCCAATCCTAAAGAAAGGCAACGCCAAAGAATGCTCAAACTACCGCACAATTGCACTCATCTCAAATGCTAGTAAAGTAATGCTCAAAATTCTCTAAGCCAGGCTTCAACAATATGTAAACCGTGAACTTCCAGATGTTCTAGCTGGTCTTAGAAAAAGCAGAGGAACCAGAGATCAAATTACCAACATCTGCTGGATCATAGAAAAAGCAAGAGGATTCCATAAAAACATCTACTTCTGCTTTACTGACTATGGCAAAGCCTTTGACTCTGTAGATCACAATAAACTGTGGAAGTTCTGAAAGAGATGGGAATACCAGACCACCTGACTTGCCTCTTGAGAAATCTGTATGCAGGTCAGGAAGCAACAGTTAGAACTGGACATGGAACAACAGACTGGTTCCAAATAGGAAAAGGAGTACGTCAAGGCTGTATATTGTCACCCTGCTTATTTAACTTATATGCAGAAACGCTGGGCTGGAGGAAGCACAAGCTGGAATCAGGATTGCTTGGAGAAATATCACTAACCTCAGAAAGGCAGGTGACACCATCTTTATGGCAGAAAGTGAAGAACTAAAGAGCCTCTTGATCAAAGTGAAAGAGGAGAGTGAAAAGTTGGCTTAAAGCTCAACATTCAGAAAACTAAGATCATGGCAACCGGTCCCATCACTTCATGGCAAATAGATGGGGAAAGTGTCAGACTTTATTTGGGGGGGCTCCAAAATCACTGCTGATGGTGACTGCAGTCATGAAATTAAAAGCTTACTCCTTGGAAGGAAAGTTATGACCAACCTAAAGAGTCCTGAGTGTTCATTGTAAGGACTGATGTTGAAGCTCAAACTCCAATACTTTGGCCACCTGATGTGAAGCGCTGACTCACTTGAAAACACCCTGATGCTGGGAAAGATTGAGGGTGGGAGGAGAAGGGGTGGACAGAGGATAAGATGCTTGGATGGCATCACCGAATCAATGGACATGAGTTTGGGTAGACCCTGGGAGTTGGTTATGACACGGAAGCCTGGCGTGTTACAATCCATGGGGTCGCAAAGACTTGGACACGACTGAGCAACTGAACTGAAAGAATGAGAAGAGTTAACTGGGCAAAGATAGAGTATCCCAAGCCAAGGGGTCAGCATTTACAAAGGCCTTAAGATAGGAGGGAGCAAGATGGAACTGGGGAACAGAGAAAAAAGGTCAATGTCACTGAAGGGCAAAGAGCCAGAGAGGAAACAGAGCAGGTGAGGTGGGAGACTCTGGTCTTGTTAAGGATTCTGGACCGTATCTTAAGAGCAAGAGGAGCTGCCAAAGGGGACTTGAAGCAGGGTAACATGACCAGTTGCCTATGATGTACATATCATTCTGGCTGCAGCTGGAGGGCTAACCAAATGGAGGGGGGGTGTTGGCAGAGTCGGGGGCAAGAGGAGACCTGTTAGAAGTGGTTGAGAGCGGAGGTCTTCCAGTTGTCTAGATGACAGATGACAAATTGGATGGTGGTGATGAAGACAGAGGGAGATGGACAGAATTTAAAACATAGAAGATTAAAAAAATCAATAGAACTGGTTGATTGGTGGATTAAACGGAGGAGGGTGGGGGGGGCAGAATCAAGGTATCTTAGACAAACCCTAGATTTCTAACTTGTGTAACTGCGTACGTCATGTGATTCTCCCCAGTGGAGGACACATGGGCAGAAACCCAGTTTTGTGGGAGACGATCACAAGGTTAGATCCAGACATGTTGGGAATGAGATACTTTTGAGACACTCCAGTCGGGACACAGAGAACTTGATGGTCTCTGTATATATACTGATATTGGCCCAGAGCTCCAAAATCTTGATTTATGTCACAAAGTCTTTGGAGAAGCCAGGTGTGTCTGAATCCACAAGTCATATCCTTAAATCACTACATGATAATTCAAAGATGTTAAAACTGTAACCTAACAGGGGTCCACTGAACCCTGGTATTCTGGGAATAAATTTCACACTCTTTACACAATACTACCTTGCTCTGTTGTTGTTCAGTCATTAAGTCATGTCCGACTCTGTGACCCCAGGAACTGCAGCACGCCAGGGTTCGCTATCCTTCACCATCTCCTGGAGTTTGCTCAAACTCATGTCCAGTGAGTCAGTGATGCTTTCTAACATCTCATCCTCTGCCACCCCCTTCTCCTCCTGCCCTCAATCTTTCCCAGATCAGGGTCTTTTCCAATGAGTCAGCTCTACTACTTTGGCATCAGGTGGCCAAAATATTGGAGCTTCAGCATCAGTCTTCCCAATGAATATTCAGGGTTGATTTCGTTTAGAACTGACTGGTTTGATCTCCTTTCTGTTCAAGGGACTCTCGAGTCTTCTCCAGCACCACAGTTTGAAAGCATCAGTTCTTCTGTATTCAGCCTTCTTTATGGTCTAACTCTCACAACCATACATGACTACTGGGAAGATGATAGCCTTTACTATATACCTTTGTCGGCAAAGTGATGTCTCTGCTTTTTAATATGCTGTCTAGGTTTGTCATAGCTTTTCTTCCAAGGAGCAAGTGTCTTTTAATTTCATGGCTGTAGTCACTGTTTGCAGTGAATTTGGAGCCTAAGAAAATAAAATCTGTCTCCATTTCCGCTTTTTCCCCATCTATTTGCCATAAAGTGATGGGATGGGACTGGACATCATGATCTTAGTTTTTTGAATGTTGAGTTTTAAGTCAGCTTTTTCACTCTCTTCTTTCAGTTTCATCAAGAGGCTCTTTAGTTCCTCTTTACTTTCTGTCATTAGAGTGGTGTCACCTGCATATATGAGGTTATTGATATTTCTCCTGGCAATCCCGATTCCAGCTTATGAGTCATTCAGCCTGGCATTTCATATGATGTACTCTGCATACAAGTTAAATAAGCAGGGTGGTATACTCCTTTTCCAACTCTGAACCAGTCCATTGTTCCATGTCCAGTTCTAACTGTTGTTTCTTGACCTGTGTACAGATTTCTCAGGAGGCAGGTAAGGTGGTCTGGTATTCCCATCTCTTCAAGAATTTTCCATAGTTTCTTGTGATCCACACAAAGGCTTTAGTGTAACCAAAGAAGCAGACTTTTAAAAAATTCCTTTTTCTATGATCCAACCGATGTTGGCAATTTGATCTCTGGTTCCTCTTCCTTTTCTACATCCAGCTTGAACATCTGGAAGTTCTTGGTTCACATATTGTTGAAGACTAGCTTGAAGGATTTTGAGCAATACCTTGCTAGCATGTGAAATGAACGCAATTGTATGGTGGTTTGAACATTCTTTGGCACTGCCCTTCTTTGGGATTGGAATGAAAACTGATCTTTTCCAGTCCTGTGGCCACTGCTGAGTTTTCCAAAATGGCTGGCACATTGAGTGCAGCACTTTAACAATATTATCTTTTAGGATTTGAAATACCTCACTAGCTTTGTTGGTAGTATGTTTCCTAAGGCCCACTTGACTTCTCACTCCAGGATGTCTGGCTCTAGTGAGTGACAGCACCATCAGTCCCAGTCACAGAGGGCCAACAACCTGATGTAAAACTGAAGACCTATAAAATAAAGCCCCCACCCATTCAACACTATAAATGGAACTTAAACAAATAAATAAAAAATAATTTGTCTTACCATATCAGAATTGGGAGTAGAGGAACTAAAGAAAATTAGAGAGAGTCAATTCTTAAAAGTGGGGTTTCATAGAATGTCTTCTCTATTATGTATATTTGTACAAGTGGTTTTTTTCTTAAGTAAATTCAGAGACTGTAAGACACAGTATGTTGAAACAGATTAATAACACTTTAATGCTTCGGCTTTTATCACTGAATCACTCTGAAAATAGGACACTACCTAGATGACCAGTACTTTTAGCTGCCATCACATAGACACATGGTGGGCTGATCCTTAAGTTACTCATCTTTTGGAGAAATAGCTGAATGGGATGACTATAATCACACTATACTCTGACAACTCAAGTTCCTCCTTCATTTTTGGTATAAGAACAGGAGACCAAAACAGCTTTGGGGAATTGATGATTCACTTTTTAAAAATAACAGCCCTTCTAAGATACTAAATATCACTTAGACTACCCATTTCAAGGGCACTGAAAGGGTCCTCTGAAGTCTTTGATTTTATTTAAGTGAAGCATAAATGAATATTGCAATGCACAGGACACATCAGTAACAGAAAAGCACTATCCACAAGTAAGATTGATTCTTTCAAGTAGTTTAGACCACTTACCAGGAGGAAAAAAATAGCTTTTTCAATTAGTATTATTAATAATTAATATTTGAAGGCCTATAAAGTAAACTTGAATGCGGCTAGCTGTTTGAATTTTAATATATTTTAAAACTGTATTTCAAAGCTAGGAAATGTATCTTATTTAGTTGTGGTGACAGACTGGCATATTTTTCTTAAGAGTTCTTTAGTTAATCCACCATAGAAATTACAAAAAGAGGGGACATACACTAACCAATGGCACTTATTTTGACTTTGAATAGCAAGGCACTTGTAAAATATTTCTTTAAAATTGTATTTTGCTTAAGTGAACATTAAAATTAGTTTTTAATTTGAGTATAAGTTAAGGTCAGAAGGAGGCAGTTCATGGATGGTTTGGGTATCAAGGAGAAGCAGGTCAGAGATTTATGCTGATAAAGAGTTGATATTAAAGAGATAGTTCTAAAGGTATTATGCTACAATCAACTTTAAGGAAACCTAATATGACCATGCAGCAAAATTTAAAACCTAATTTAATTTGCTTCTAGTAATCCCAAAGTAGACTGCCATTCTTTTTCATATGCTGTATCATGACTAGGAAATATAATCTGAGGAAATCTGAGGAAAATAGAATCACCTATAGGGATAGTTCAGAATATATACCTCCTCAGAAAGGAGCTCCAAATGTATTTGTAGATCAGTCTTAATGGAATAATTTACTTCACTATTTTATTTCAAGGTTTCTCAAATTTTTGGCATCAGGAACCTTCACACTCTTTATAATTACTGAGTACATCAAAGAGCTTTTGTTTATATGGAAAATAAGTATTGATATTTATATTAGAAATTAAAACTGAGAAATTTAAAAATATTAATTCAATCAGACATACCAATAATAAGCCCATTGCACATTAATATAAACAACACATTTTAGTGGGGAAAAAAAAAATTATATTTTCCAAAAGAATAAAAAAAGTGAAGTGGCTTTTTTTTTAATTTGAAGTGGTATCTTTTTGTATTTTTACAAATCTCTGGTAGAAGACAATTGGATTCTGCATTTACCCTGCTTCTCCAGTTATTCTGTTATGTCTGTTTTGGTTGAGTATTAAAGAAAATCGAGTCTCACACACATACACAGTTGAAAATAAAAAAGAAGCATTTAATAGCCTTTTCAGGTAATTGTGGATATTATTCTTTGATATTACACCAAAACTTGACAAGCAGTAGTTTCTTAAAGGTTAGTTGTGGGATCTTAAAGTATATCAATGAATGAAATTCTCCTGCTCTACTATGGTAAAATTCATTGTTGTGTCTTGCACTTTGAATCAATCTTTTACCCATTCAAGACAATGTCATCCACTGGTCATTTGGAAAATGTCAGCTCATTTGAATTATGCAGACTTCCCCAGTGTTGACACATTTTGTCAACAGTGAAAAAGGCCAGTAACATCTTAGTACCAATATGAAAATAGCTTTGACCTCTCGGAACGTGAAAAAAGATCCTGGGGATTCACAGGGGATGGCAGACCGCATTTAAGACAATCCCTGTTCAGAATCACGTTAGGGACTTGGAGAATCTAAATGACTAGGTGGTGTGTAGGAAAACGTGTGTATACGTTGATATTGTTCTCACACAGTTTTGATGTTTACCCTTGCTTCATGCAGAACTCAGGAGTGCACACTAAAGAAACTGTACCTGAAAGTTGTCTTGTAAAGGAAAAAATTTGTTTGATCAGTACTTAGCCAGATACAGTAATGTGCTTTACAAATTCTTATCTTTCTGCACAGGTTTATTGATGTGTGAATATCACATGACACAAACAAACCTGATGCATGTGAGCAGAAGATTATGCATTTGAGCCTAAAATGCAAGTCTCAAATTTGGCCTTTGCATTAAAAAAAAAAAAGAAAAAACAAAAAAAAAAAGGTCTTAACCATCTTTCTTGGACAGCCAACTCCTCATAAGTGATCTCTCTATGGCTACTGACTCCTCTCTTAAGGGCATATTAGCACTGTAAAACACTGACTCTTATTACTGTGTATTCAAAGTAATATTTAATTATTTATCTTGAATTTGGTAATAAAAATTATAACCTACTTGAGCATTAAAAAGGTTAGTAAGTGTTGATTTAATGGTTAGAATGTTAAAAGTTTTTTTTCCTTCAAGGAAAAAACAATTTGCAATTCTCTTTTTGATTTTCAGGGCCATGCTTTATGACCCAAAGATCATATAGAAGTAGGAAAAGTAACAAATGCCCCTTTGTCAGGTGTATTTTGAAACTTATGGTAAAGTCTCCAGCTGACCAGCAGTTCCTCCCTAACTGTGAAGACGTGGCAATGCACTGCTTGTTCAAAGGTTCAAAGTTACTCAAGAGAAAGGCAAGTAGGTCCAGGGGTGAAGCTGCAAGACACAGGTCAAGAAATGGCAGGAGAGTCTCCAACATCAACAAAGCTGATCCCAAGCAAAGGCTGTATGCCAGCCTTAGCTGTTTCCTTCATGCCCTGCTTCTAGGTCCATGATTCCAAAGACGGGGAAAGCACATCTCCCTATACAGGGCCATGTATACAGGGTAACATATCTTCTTTGGGTAAATACAATTTTATATTATTTAATAAAATTTTTACATTACAAAAGTGCAGGTTTTGGAAGATAGTGCAAAGTTCCTATTAATCATCAGAGAAAAAAGAAATGGTCATGGTGGCAGATTTATTCTGTGACGTAATACATCTAGTGTTTATTCTCTGCTGCTGGAGGATTCCAGTAGAAGAGTTTGGGGAGCACAATTTATTTACACTCTTTTTGAAGAGAAGTTTTAAAATGGGCAAGCAGGCAGCTGGTCTGTGCAGCAAAGCTCTAGCGGTGGTTATCTGCCACCCTGTACCAGGACTCCACTGTTGACTGCTTGTGACACCAATACCTCTGGTATACCACTTCTTGTACTTTGAGATCTTGCGATGGTTTCAGTAACAGGTCAATTCTTTGGCTAGAAAACAAACTTCTACAAACCACAAATTAAGTGAGAAACGCCCAGTTTAAAGGAATGTAGTATTAGTCACAAGCATCTTTAAAATTACTTTTAGCAGTTTGAAAACGCCCTAGACACACAAGATTACTTGGAATGCAAAATAAAAAGGTACTTTAACAATTAATTTTGGTTTGTAATAAATCAGAGAAATGAGGGTTTAAAATTTAATTCTGATTTTCTATTAAAATGTCAAGCCCCTCAGACTAAAAATGATGTTGGTATTTACACCCTACTTCAGTGACCCATTAGGGTCAAAACAGATGATCCCTCCTAGAGAGGACTGGGCAGCCCATTTAAGGAAATCCAGAGCACCTTAGAGTTCTGCTTGAGCCCCGGGGCACCGATCTTTTAATGCTTTATTTTACTAAAACAATAACCTATGAAAACGACTAGACTTTTGAGAGTCACACTTTAAGTGGGCTGTAAGATGAAGAGTTAAAGAACACTGCAGACAGCGGGGGGAGCAACGGGCCTGGGTTATTTCCCTAGGGCATAATTAGGAGTTCAGCAGATGAAGTTCGTGCAGTAAATGGCGTAGCAGTAACTGCATTTTCACTCCACCCAATCACTTTCTTGCCTGCTCTGCTGCCCTTGCCTTCTTCATTGCCCTCTTAATTCATTACCAGCTAAAAGTGACAACAACGTTGCTTCTTAAAGCATTTTCGGCCATTACCAGTCTATGCAGCCTTGTTTAAAAATTCATGGTTTGGGGGTTTCGCCACACAGAGAAAACGACTCTGGCCCCGGCAAGCAGCCTCCGAGCCCCAACCTCCCCTCCGCGGAGCTCTATTCGGGCGTGAGGGCCCCATCTGCGGGGAGCGCGGCTCGGAGGCGGGTCTCACGGCCCAAGGCCAAGCAGCCAAGAAACCACAGCGCAGCCCTGGGCGAGTCTCGGCTTATCCGTGGCGCAGATCGCCCGTGGAGCGGAAGCTCGAGGCCGCCGCTCAGCGAGCCCACACCGGCTGCAGAGGCCGCAACGGGCGGCACCGGGCAGCGCCCAAGGAGGCCCGCATTCCCCGCCCGCCCGAGAGCGGCCCAACGGCCGCCCAGTCAGCCTCGCTCCGCCCCGCCTCAAGAGGCGGGGGCCGGGCCGGGGCGGGACCGCCCGGACCGGAGGAGGGCCCGGCGGGGCCGCGGCGCCGGGCACTCAGGCCCCGCCCCCAGCCCCGAGGGAGATGGAGGAGAGGGGAGGGGAGAGGAGGAGCGACGCACTTCGGCCGCGCCTCACGCTCTCCGCCACCCTCAGTCCCGCGTGCGCGCGCGCGCTCGCCCAAGTCCCGCGGAGTTTAACACAATGCCGACGCCTACGCCGTGCGCAACGCCCCGGCCGGCGCAACAGCTCGGCGCCGGGGGCGGGGAGGTGGCCAGACAGGGCGAGGGGAAGAGCGCGCGCGAGAGCGGGAGACAGCGCGAGACCCGAGGAGGCCGGAAGCGCGCGTGCGCGCCCCCGCCCGCGAGCGGGGAGGCGGAGCCGCAGCAGTAGCGGCAGCAGCTGTAGGAGCCGCTGCAGCTGGGAGAAGCGCCAGAGAGGCCGGGCCTGCTCCGGTCCGACCGGATCCCTCCCCTCCCCCTCCCTCCCCGCTCCCCTCCCCCAAACCCACTTCCGCAGCTCGCGGCCTTGCCGCTGAAGAAGCAGCGGCAGCGGCGGCAACAGGAGGCGGCGGCGAGGCGTCGGAAGGATTACGCACCTGACGGGCCCGCCTCTCGGGGCTCCAGCGCGGGACGCTCACCGGCCGCCGCCGTTCGGGACGCGCTTCGCGGTGGCGGTGGGAAGGGAGGGACCGGCGACGGGGAACGGAACGCGAATCGCCCCCCTCCCCTTCCTCCCTCCCTCCTCCGCTCCGCCGCCCGCCCTCTCGGCTTCCGTCCCCTCCCCCTCCCGCAAAGCCCCGGATGGAGCCGCCGCCGACTCGCCGCCGCCTGGCTCCGGGGGATGGTTTTGTCAGGCGGCCAGAGCCCCGGCGCCAGGCGCCGCCGCCCCCGCTCCCGCGAGGTGCCCCCTCGCCCTCGCTTCCCAGAACCGGGTCCCCGTGTGGCCCGGGCCCTCCGCCTGCCTTCACCCGAAGCCCCGGGACTGGGAGGTGGGGGTCATTCGTCTTCTTTGTTGCCACCGCCGCTGCCGGAACCGTTTGCGCGCTCCGGTGGCCCCCGCCCTCCGCCTTCCCGGAGCCTGGGCTGTGGGGGCGGCACGTGGGCACCGGCCCCGGGAGGCGGCGGCGGTGCGCGCTTACCTGTCGCCGGTGCTGCTGCGGCGGGGAGGGAGGGCGGTGTGGAGGAGGCACCGCTGGGCAGCCTTGGCCGTGCTCCCCGCCGCCGCCGCCGCCTCTGCCTCTCGCTGCTGCTGCTGCTGCCGCCGCGGTCGGTGTCTCCGGCGCGGCGGCGGCGGGGCTTTTCCTGTCCGGTTACGTTAAGGTCACATGACCGAGAGAGCGGAGCGACTAGTGCAAAGAGGCTGAGAGCGGCTCCCGCCGGGGGGGAGAGGCGGCGAGAGAGCTGTGGCGGCAAGAGCCCCCTCCGCCCCCCCCACCAGCCGCCTCCCCTCCCCCCGCCCGCCTCCGCCTCCTGCTGCTCTGCCGCCGCCGCCGCCGCCGCCGCCTGCAGCACTAAGTACGCTGCCGCTCCCACCCAGGCTCCGCGCTACGCTCCAGCCAAACTTCTGCAAACCATGTGCAGCCGAGGCGAGGAAACTTCTCTCCACCTATTGGGGCTGGAGGCTTGAGTCACAAGCCCCATGTTTACATAAAGCGTTAGGTAGGACGCTCCTGGAGATGCTCCGGGAAGGCTCGGAGAACTCATGCTAGGATCCTTCTGCGAGCGGCCTGCTTGACATCTCTCAGCCCGCACCTTTGTCCCTCTGCTCCCCGAATTAGCATACGTTTTAAACCTTAAGTCTTGCAACGGACTTGAGAATGAATCAAGGAGCTCATTGTGGAATTATTAATACTCTTTTTTTTTTTTAAAAAGATCGCCAGTGGTAGTCAGGAAGTCAAGGTGGAATAGAAATGCTTGTTTGTGGTGTGTCTGGAGATAGAACTGCTTCCTTACCGGTTGAGTGTGAGACGTTTCTGTTAGGATTTAACTTGATGCTTGTGGCAGCAGTTGGGTTTTAGCTGGTGAAGCTTTGGTCCAGAAAAATCGAAGTCTGCAAAGCATGTTTGTTACTTAGGAACTATTTAGATTCTTAACTTTTGGTCTCTGAGATACTGTTAGAGTGGATTCTAGAGTTGGCCATTCTGTCAAATTTATTAGAGGTCCTGAAATCTTTTTAACAGGGAGTTCCTGAAACATGGCAACTAGACAGGCATGGAATTTAATATTGTTTGATGGTGATTTTTAACATTTTAAGATTTACTTTTGCGTCATTGCCATTTTGCTAGAATTTTACTTGTATCTGTAGAAGTATGATGTTGTCCTTTGAGGAATGCATTTAATGATTTCTTTTACATGTCTAGGAGTTTGAAGACTTAAGACTATGGCTTCATCTGTTTGGAAATGGAGGCGGCAGTTCCCTAGGCTTCTTTTTGGTTTTAAAGCATGCTTTCCTGATTATAAGCTCCTTGATTTGATGTGGAACTCATTTTGGTTTATTTTATGTAGCGAGACCTACACACAGTGCCCTGTTCACAAAATACTTCAGGCAAGCTTACTATCTTAATACAGAATTAATTTAACATACAGAAGTGTCCCTGCTGAGTGTGATTTGGTAACCGGGTTGTACCTGTTGCTACTGATGACTAATTTCTTCTTTCTTGAAGACGATACACAGCTGTATAACTTCAGTGGTCCAAAAGTGAGTAATAGATTTAGTACATACCTGCCTTGACCTTTCTCATTCTTTGATCAGCTAGATAAATGACTCGGTGAGTGGCTAAATGTTTGCCTTGCAAAACTGAATTCTGACCCTGGTGTAAGTATTTCTGGTGCACTATCACTTAAACATCAAAAGTTGGCCGTTAGACTGGCATGTGGGGTCCTGGGATAGGCTCTGCAGTTGAAATCTGTTTCATCTCATTTGGAAACTAAAGTGATTTTGATCTTGGTTTCTTAATACTCTAAGACTGAACTTTCAAATTTATGGTCTGATGAGTGCTCACAGGGAGAGTGAACTGATTTAAGAAAAAGGAAAAACTGGACAAAATTAATGCTAAAGTTTCAGATGAAGCCATTGGGCAGAAACTTGCCAATGTGTCTCAGGTATTTGGCCTTCAGTCAGAGTAACAAAGCTTATTCTCAAGATCAACAGATAGTTTTCCCAGTATTACTCCATATAGTTGTATAGAAATAAATTCAGGGCTTATTCTGAATCTTCTTCCTAGAGAAGGTGCTGTCAGGAGCATCCTAGTCTTATCTTTCAAAGATGCTGCTCTTGACTTAGAAGTGGACTGCTTTGTTGCTAGTTCTTTGAAGGCATAATCATAGGTACTTGGATTTTGCCAAATATGCCAATTATTTTTTAGTCATCATCATCAAGTGTTAGCATTAAAAGGAAAATATACAGATTATATTTGTTTTCTGCAACTGGTTGAAGTAGAAACATTTAGATGGACTCAAATGCAAAGGTTGGGGAGCAAACATAGTTCTTGCAGAGAAGGGTTAGTGTAGTGTATGTCAGGATTAGGTCAGGGAAGCTGTCAGTCTGGTTGTGGGAGAGCCACGAATGCCCTGAGTTAAATAAGTCATCTGTTTACTTTGTGTACTGATTTATTTTGCATTTTGAAAATAAATTTGGCCAATTAGGGTTTCAAAATAATTTCACACATTTTACCTCAAAGAAAATCACAGTGCAAGAAAATAATCTGAATGGATTCATCAGAAGTTACGCATAAATATTCTGCATACTCTTGTGTTGCTAAAAGTTTTGGTATATGTTATACTGAGGTGCAACCAGAGAAATAATACACTTGATTGTGTTCTGAAGAGAATAGTTCCAGTGAGACAGTGGGCAGAGAGCAATTTAATAGTACTGTATTTCACTTTTTTTTCCAGGGGGTGGGGCAAAAATTTGTGTGCACTCAAGTTGAAGATAGATTTTCCTTTAACACTGAGGATGAAAGTAATATTAAGAGGAAATAGTTCATGTGGATAGATCCCAAAGCTTTTTTATTGCACACTTTTTTGAAGGATGTCCCATGGGTAATCTCTTGAATTAGAAAAACAATATACTTTTTTATGTGCTAGATTTATAAGGCTAGGGTAGATACCACACCTTCTGTGTTTACAGGCTTAACATATCAGTCAGAAAAATGTATTTTGAGTGTCTCCTATTTTGTTTTTGTTAAAACGTTTATAGAAAATGCTTATTTTATAGTTGGTTGTTATTGAGACTATATTTCTTCAAGGATTCCCTATACTTTAGGAATTTTTTTGTTGTTGTTTAAAATCTATTATTGTAGGCACGTGGGTTTCAAACTTTTTCGGTTGTGGGTCTAAGAAATAAATTTTGATAAGTGCTACCTGGTATACACATAATGGGTTTCCCAGGTGGCTCAGTGGTAAAGAATCTGCCTGCCAATGCAGGAGACCACTGGTCAATCCCTGGGTTGTTTAAGATCCCCTGAAGAAGGAAATGGCAACCCACCCCATGGACCGAGGAGCCTGGCATGCCACAGTCCGTAGGGTTGCAGAGAGTTGGGCATGACTTAGCGACTAAATAACAATAGTACACATATTTGTAAAGAAACAGTTTTTAGGAAATAGTACTTGTTATTTTGAGTATATATTCTTCTGCCTTTTCTGTTAGATTTTTTGTAAAAAATAGCCGATTACGGTGCTTTAAATTGATTTCATAAATCACAAATGGATCAGGGTGCACAGTTTGAAAAACACTAATATTTTAGTTTTTAGTATTAGTTTCTGTTACAGATTACCCCAAATCTTAGTGGTTTAAAATAGTAAATATTTGTTTATCTCCGAATTGCTGTGGGTCAGGAATCTTGAGAGTACTTTAGTTTAGGTAGTTCTGGGTCAGGGTCTTTGATGAGGTGTGTTTGGCTTTTTTTAATGTCAGGGTGTTGACTGAGGATCTGCTTCTGAGGTGGCTCACACTCGAGCCGGTTAGTGCTTGGTAGTTCTCAGTTCTGTGTTGGGCTGCTTGAGTGTCCTGTCGACAGGGTGGTGGTTGGCTTCCCCCAGAGCCAGGGACCCAAGCAAGAGTAAGGAAGAAACCACATCAACCCTGCCACAGGCTGTTAGTTAAAATCAGGTCACTTGGTCCAGCCCACAGCCAAAGGGAAGAGTATCACAGAATTTATGACATTTTAATAATTACCACAGTTCTGTATTTCTCCTGTTTATGGATGGATCAGGATGAACCCGAGTTCCTGCTGAAGTCGGTCTGTAAGTAACAATAAAGGCAGGGTTTTCTCTGAGGGCATCTAGTCTCGCTCCTTCCTCACTCTTAAAATTTGAGGAAAGAGTCACAAGCAATTAGTCAAGTCCATTCAATCTAGGAAAACTAAACAGATTTTCTCTTACTTTTGTCATGAGAAAATAATAATCTGTGTGTTGATAGAGGTGAGAAAATTGGCTGCCTTTTTTAAAAAAAAAATCTTGCCTAAAGAGTTTATAGTGTAGAACTTGTGTTCTCTAGTTTTCCAGCTTGAACCCTTATATGCGATTGTGGTTATATTTTCAATTTATTTGGCCTCTGAATAATGCTTGATGTCTTTATGGATTTGCAGGCTGCTCATACCAGTACCCCCATCCCAGCTGATTTTAGAGGAAACAGAAAATTTACTAAATGAATTTGAACTACTTTACTGTTATCTCTTGTATTACTGACTGTGAGACTGTGCTGGGTAACTTCCAGTTAGCACATTTCCAGGACCTAAAAGACAATATTAAAACTAAAGGATAATCAGGGTGTGCATGTAAAGAAGACTATACTGTTTTTCTGCTGTGACGTTTTCATGGAAACTTTTGGCCTAAAGTGCTTTGTTCTAAGACTGGTTTTGGCTTACTGGTATAGGAGTTGGGTGAGGACCTGACGTTGCTAGTGTGAGTGAAGCCCGGAGAAATTACCAAGGCCTGCATTGAATTTTTTTTTTTTTTAATCCATTAGGCTTTTCTAATACATGGGGATATAGTAAATCATCTTAACACTTTTGCTCTTACAGAATTGGATAGTGGCTTTTTTCTTCTTAGACCGCTTTGCAGTTTATAACCAGGGCATCTGACCCTTCAATTCTGCCCTAGAGCACTGATTGTGCATACCCCTGTAATTACTCTTATTGGTGTCTGTTTACCTACGTGTCGTATCCCCCGTCACACTGTAGGATTCTTACAGGGACTTCTTTCATACATACTGCTGGTGCTCAAGTACCTGCAGAACTGACTTTGTAGTTGAAGGGACCCACGGTGATAATTTCTCCCACCAGAACTGAATGAAAAATGTAGAAAGCTTCTGGATATAGGTGGCACATATGGCTTGTGTATATGTCAGTCGCCGGCTCTGTTCTTTAGATACCCACAGTTCAGTGGGGAGAATACAATCATATACTTAATACACAAGGTGCAGGGTGCTCTGCTGGCGCGGTGAAGCTGGTGTTGAAACTGAATCTTAAAGAGTGAGTGGATGTTTCAAAGAGAAGATAGGGTTTTATGAGGTGTATGGGGTTGTGCATTCTTCAGTATACATCTGCCTGAATTGTTTTATGGTTGGCAAGTTGGCATCATATTTTGATAAGTTGCTTCTTACCAAGAGCATGCCTGCTCTTGGTAAATTACTTCTCTAGAACTTTGCTGTCCGTTTCAATAGCTCCTAGCTAAATGTGGCCATGTAGGTTAAGGTCACCGTACCACATGCGCTTCAATAGTCACATGGGCACAAAGGCTACCATATTGGACCACACAGATATTGAACATTTGTCACAGAAAATTCTGTTGGACAGTGCTGCTACAGAGTCATGTTTTGTTCATCTGCATGTTTATAGGAGAAACCTTAATAGCTGCCTGACATTGGGGGAGAGAGTGATTGGTATTTACGAATAGACAGAAGGGAGTATACGTTACTGTGGTAAAGAATATTTAGACTTTGGAGTCAGATCTGGGTTGGAATCATACTCTGTCCCTTACGCAGCCTGGCCTTTGATGTCTTATGCATTTAATGTCTGAGCCTCAGTTTTTTGTTTTGTTAAAATAGGGATGATAATACAGGGTTGTGTGAGTGTAAAAATATGTGTTTAAGGGGACTTCGCACAATGTCTTAGTAAATGATAGGACCATTAATAAGTTTTAAAATAATCACTGATTTGAAAAAAATTTGAGTTATCTTACAGTAAAGGTAACTGCCCCCCCTCCCCCCTTTGGTGTACAGGTCTGTGAAGTTTGTCTACATTTGTGTAAACCCACTCAGGATACGGGGCAGTTCTCTCTCTTTAGAAACCCCCCAGCCCAGTCAGTCCTTTTACATGCTCACCTCCTCCATTCTTACTCCTCCCTGGCAGCACTGATCTCTCCTTCATCACTTTTCTAGTATGTTATATAAATGGAATCATGTAGTCTTTTGAGACTGATTTCAGCCAGCTGTGTGAGTCATAAAAAGTTGTAACATATTAATAGTACAACTGATTTTTAAAGATGTTGGTTTTGAAATGTTTCTTTTAAAAAAACAAAAAAATGCAAGTCTGATTTTTTGCTTATAGAATTGTTGTGTGACTGGAGTTTTTATGTTTGAAAGTGAAGTCAGTGATGAAATTTATAGGGAAAAACTGCTCCCCCAGTTGGTGACAACTGTCTGTGTATCATCTTATTTATGAAGCTGGTTGGTTTAGGGGAAATTTTTTTTACAGATCGGTAGAGTTGTAGCACAGTCCTAATTTGAGAAAAAGTGGCTGTTAAAACATCATTAATTTACAAAATGTGGTGTGAAGGTAGGTAACAGCTGGCTGCTTTGCCCAGGCCTTCCCCAGCCTAAGGCTGAAAGCCTGGCTGCCTCCCAGGATCCCCCAGGGCCAGGGAACACAGGATCTAAAAGGGCCACATGAAGAAAATTTGAGGTTTACAGCTCAGATTTCATTAGTGAGGCATCAGGTATTTGATAACTTGTTACACCCCACCGCAGGCATATGGGGTCTTCTTGGCTTCCCCACTGGGGATCAGACCTGTGTGGGAGGACCGCCAGGGAAGTCCCAGGTCTGAACTTTTCTGTTAGTGGTGTTTTAAAAAACTGATGACAAGCAGATTTGCAAGTCTCATGTATAGAAGCTAAATTAAAAGTCAAATTTTATACTTAACCCACAGTCTTCTGTTTGGAGTTTTTCAATTCACATAGTGAGGTCTAAATCTGAAGTAAAATTTGAAGTTCTTCAGTTGACGTAGATATTGTGTTCCCCTTTCTTAGCTTTTCATACCATCTCTTCTATAGATTTCTTCATAGGGTAAGCAGATTGCTTAGTTGTTACCTGCTGCCTTCATGGAAATGGAAGTAGGGCCCTTAATGTTTTATCACTGTATATGGGAGTCCAGAGTTGCATGTCATAACTTTCAAATAAGTCCTGGGTGTATTTGTGCAAGAATGACTAGCTTTGTAAGCTTTACAGGCTTGCACCCATGCTTTCCAGCCTGTTGTTATAAGGGGATGTTGAAACATTTTGTTTGGAAGGAAATGTTTAAATCTGTTTTAAGGAAATGTTTCTTTCAAATTGTGCAAAAGGAGTAAAAATGTGGCCTTTGAAAAGTTCTGTTAAGCCTGTGGGAGGAAAGCTCTGCTGAGGAAAGAGAGTTTGGAATAGTGACCTTATCTGTTCCTTAAAAAATGGCAATTCAGAAGCAATGGAGGGAGCCAAAAAGTAAAAACAGATTTGGATTGGAAGTATTCATAAAACCTCCCTCTCTCTCTCATCTTTAACCACCTTCTCCTAGCACACCTCTCTCTCACACACACACACTTGATAAAGGCAGGAGATAGCATGAGAAAATGGGTTGGATTGGAGAATCAAGTCTTCTGAGATTCAGTTACTTAAAATCTATCTATTGAGAAAATGGGTTGGATTGGAGAATCAAGTCTTCTGAGATGCACTTAAAATCTATCTATAAACCTGAGTAGAAATTAATAACTAGGCTCTAACTTAGTGGCTCTGAGTTGAGTGAGCCTAAGGATTTCTTCCTTGGAGTTGTTAAAAAAAAAAAAAAAATTCCCAGCAGCAACCTGGTTCTGATTGTGGAACACAGGAATCACTCATTGTGAAAGCCTGAGGACCCTATTTGGGAAAACTGCTCTTAAGGGGTAGACAACCATTAAAAATAAATGAATATGGTTGATTTTTGTCAAAAATTTAGAAGTAATACCACCTGGTATATGTAAGATGAGTAGAGTTGAAAAGGTCTTTTTGGGTTTGCATGGAAGAGACAGTTTATTTTAAACAGTGAAGATACTGCTTTGTATTTAAATGAAGCACTTTATGTGGACGCAGCTTGCACTTTAAGCTTCGGACATGTTCCTTAACCAAGGGTTCCGAGGGGGATGCTGGGGCTTTGAGTCATTCTTCATTTAATCTCAGGGTCTTACGTGGGTTTTTACCCAGATGTGCTAGCACTTAACTCTCATAGCTTGAGGTTGGTTAACTCCGTTAACCCTCACAGCAGCCCTGTGAGGTAGCGCTACTGTTACAGCCATTTTACAAGTGAGAGAGGCCCAGACAGGCTCCGTGATTCGCCCAGCATGATGCTGCTGCTAGGTGGTGTGGCCTGAGGACTCAGACCCAGGTGAGTCTTAACCACCGAGCTTCTGTGACAGAAATTTGGTGCCATTTTTGAGGAGTGCTTCCAGAGCCACTGATGAATATTATCAATATTTTTTAGGCTCTCAATATTCTAGTATAATCTCATGGACATTTTGTTCTGAGAGAAGCTGTGATCTTCAAAAACTATTTTGCTTGTATTAAACCTAAAATAATTTAAAAACTCCTAATAACTTAGGTTGAAGCTTTTATCATAAATTTAAATACTTGAAAAGATATAATTTCTGACATGAATATTGATATTTAAAAAATACTATTATAAGTCATATAATAAATAATATAGATTATAACATCAATCTTTAATGTTTTAGTGGAATTTAATACCATAATGATGTCCATCATGATCCATTTAAACAGAAGTGATTAAATGTTCCTTTTTCTTGAAAGACTGTATTTGTGTTATACTTCCCCCACAAAATGTTATCCTAATAAATTTTTATGTTTGAAGGTTTTGTTATCTCGTTTTTTGTAACTGTGTATAAATTGAAGTGTTAAATTTTAATTTGCCATGGCCATAATGCACTAAATGTTTGTGCTCTCTTTGTTGTTAACTAAAATTTTATTACACACTTGACCCAAATTGTACACATGGATACTTAAGGGAAAGTTTTTATTGAAAGTGTCCTCTTAATGGGGGATGGAGGGATGGATAACATGGTTTCCATTAAAGAAAGTTCTGTTGACCAGTATTCCAAATTGTCCTTGTTTGGCTTTTTCTTTTTTTTTTCAGCGTAATCATGGTTTATGTAAAAAAATGACATAGGGCAATCATAAACAGTTTCTACATTCTCTCTTTTCTTCCCAGTGTCTGTCTGTCTCTATGGTTACATTGAAATGGAAATGAATCTCTATAAGACTTTACATTTGAAACAAACCATTTTAATATTTTGCATTTCGATTGAAACAAAGAGTATAGAGATAACCCAATCAATGTTTTTTCAAAAACACCTTGTTTGGCTTTCTAAAGAATTTTTAAATGCAGGTTGATGATGGTGGTTTAATCACTTAAGTCCTGTCCAGACTCCTGCAACACCATGGACTGTAGCCCACCAGGCTCCTCTGTCCATGGCATTTCCTAGGCAAGAATACTGGAGTGGGTTGCCATCTCCTTATTTAGGGGATCTTTCCTGACCCAGGATCGAACCCACTTCTCCTGCATCGCAGGTGGATTCTTTACTGCTGAGCCACTAGGGAAGTCCTTAAATGCAGGTTAAATATACGTAAAGATTTTAAAATATAGTGGATCAAACTAAAATGAAGAGGGGTGAGATGCCTTCTGTACATTGTGAGATGGGAAAATGGAAAGCAGGCTCAATAAACTCCTTAGAGGTGTAAGCATAGGTGCAACATTTTTATGAATGTACTTATGTGTGGAACCTGATCTAGAAAGCAGTTCTTGAACTATCTATGTCCATGTTGCTTGGAAAGTCCTTGGGTGCCCCTGGCATAGGCACTTAGTGGTACTCAAGACTGATACCTGCAGTGCCCTGAGACACACCAGGATAGGCAACTCTACACTATTCCAGCAAATATTACTCATCAGTGAGGGTCAGATACATGTGTATTCTCTTGCATACTGTGTAGCAGTTAAGCCCTAAAGTGAGAGTGTCCCAATTTAGAATAGTAATACTCTGGATATGTATATAACATGAAAAAAAAACATTAAATTCATGTGATGGAGAGGGTAGTAGGGCAGGTGGGAATATGCATAAACATAAGCTGAAGATAAAAAGGACTTTATCAGTTCAAGATAGCATATAAATATTAAAATCTTTGTACCTGGTATTTTAAATTCCCCTAAAGAGTGAGAAAAAGTTCCTCTGTGGGAAGGATATTTTGACTAACTTGGTAGTGAAAGGATGGAAAGTATGGATTAATAAAAGGAAAGTGCCAGTGAGCAGACTCATTATGCTACATAAAAACAGGATGGAAAGTTAATTTCTGCCATTAAAGCCTATCTTCTGTATTTCAGAACTGGAGTTTTTGTTACGTTTTCTTAGGGCCAAGATTGGGACTCCTTGGGGTAGGTTAGGAGTAATGCCCAAATTTACCAAGATTATCCAAAGCTCTTTAAAATACATAAAATGAACATCCTTTCAAATTATCAGTGTTATAGACCCAGATGCTGGGTTCTTCATAGTTTTTATTCAAGCAGCAATACTAGAAACTGAAAAAGATCATTGTAACAATTCCTTGATTTAAGAAAAAAAATAGCTATTAAAAGATATCTCAGCAGATGAATACTTAATGTTTGATTGTAGAACTCGAGTATCTCTTGCAACGATACTTTTCCTTTGGTCATCACTTAATCAGAAAAAATACTCGTCCCAGTTCAAACAGTACCTTACAAGTAAAAAGAAGTATTATGACAAATCGCTGGTACAGACTTAAGATGACTTTTCTGATTGTGATTAATGAGAAACGCTCCTGGAATAAGAACAACTTTGTCTATCCCACTGGGCAGCTGCACATCTGAGGCATAAGCACTTGCTGCTGGGCTGTATGTTACACATTTACATCGAGAACTCTAAATGCCTTCTCAGAATGAGGGAGTTTACTGGCAATCCAGTGGTTACAATTTGGCACTTTGACTGCCGTGGCCTGTTTTCAGTCCCTGGTCAGGGAACTAAGATCCCACAAGCCACGCAGCACAGCCAGATAAAATGTGGAACTTTTCCAAAAATAATACTTAAATGCATTTTCAACATATTACCACAGTCACTTGCAACTTGCCTCATTTGCAAACAGACTTTAAGTATTTAGGACAAAGGCATGTTCTTTCCTGCTATTATCTTCTGTCAAGTTGCTTTCAAGAAAGTTTTAACTTACCTCTATGGTAATAAGGATGACAATCATCCATTCCAGGCGGAGTGCCCTCTTCTCTGTCAGGTGATTCCGCATCAGATCTGTTAGCTCCATGCAGTGCTGAAGCTTTTCATTCATGACCTGCAGCAGTAAAAATCTCAGAAAGTACCCTGTGTATTTAAACGAACTCACTGAAGATAACAGTTGCCTGCTTCAGATTTCCGAGTTTCAAATAGGTATGCGGTGAGAAATCATCCCTTCGATTCTGGCTCCTCAGCTCTCTCCAAAGGCAACCTGCCAGTGCTACCTGTCTCCTTTCTGTGAATCCACCAGGACATTTTGTAATGCACAGATGTGACTGCAAAAAATAGTTGGCATACCAAAGCTCTTATATTCGAAGATTTTGATGGAAGATCTAAAAGTTTTTGAGTCCTAGTTTTTCATCACTGCCCTTGGTAAATTTTAATCAGTTAATAAAAGAAAACTTGAAATATGATTCTTGTAGTATGGCCTGAGGATGGCAAAAACAATGATTACCATCTACAATATTAAAACTGTTCTAAGTCCCACTGTCAAAAATTCCCGAACGCAAAACTTGACCTGCTACACATCACCGCTAGATGGCACTGCTCTTAACGCTTAACTGCAGACGCTCTAGGTTCTGCCTTCTGATACCCTACAGGCTGGTTGAGGGTCACAGAAAACAGACTCTTGGATTAAAGCCTTGAATGTGACCGCTGACAAGGTATACTTCCTTAATCTAGCTCACTTTCCTTTGGAAATTACAGAGCCTGGAAGACAAATTTTAAAAAATAGTTTTTGGATTCCACTTGATAATTTCTGAGTTACATATGCCGAGAGTGCAGGTATGGTCGGTGGAAATTCGAGACAAATCACAGATGCATGTCTGGGTTGACTGAAATGTGCTAGTGCACCGTATTTACCACGATTTTGCACAGAACATTAAACCGTGAGAGTGAACCCCAGAGTAGGAAATGGCAACCCACTCCGGTATTCTTGCCTGCAAAATTCCATGGAAAGAAGCCTGGTGAGCTACAGTCCATGGGGTCACAAAGAAGAGGACGTGACAGCGCTGACAGGGAACACCTGGAGCCACACTGGTAACACGCGCTTGCCCACTCCTCCAGACTCCCTGGGCTCCCCGCAGTTGCCCCTTTGTATAAATGTTTAGAACAGTGCCGCCTCCTTCCTCTTCCTATTGCTACTGGCGGCCTGATCTTGGTCTATAAATATGCTCAGCCTTAAGCTTGCTTCTCTTTTCAAAATGCTGACCCAACTTCTTCTATTTTCCTTCAACTCTGACTAAAGACATTTTCTTCCTCCACTTCCTCAGCACCCAGTTTAGCCCTTAGAAGTTGTAGATATTACCTCAACTCCCCTGAAACTTTCAGATGTCTCATGAGTAACTTTAACACCCTTTCTTGGTTAGATTACAAGACCTCAATTAACTCAAAGTGTTTGACAACACCTGGAAACATGCTTCCTTTTGGCTTTTTTCCTCTAGGGACCAAATTCTGCCTCCGACAATCTTCTTTTCTGAGACTTCTCTTGGACCTCCCCTTGAATGTGGATGACAGTTCCCAGAGTCCTGATCTTGTCCCTCCTGCCTTCCAGCTCTGCACTCTGCATGATCGTGCCCAGATGGTCTGTGGAGATGTCTCCTGGACTTGGGTCGTTTCCATCCCACCATCACTGCTTCTGTGATACACATTAGCCAACTGCATTCAAGTCAAAGACTTAGAAATTCTGTTTATTTCAGAAGGAAATCCTATCATTGCCAAAAAAAACGGAAAATCTGCATGATGTGAAATGGTGTTGGCTGCACAAAGTTGGGCCTGATGCTTGGGAAGTGTGAGCTTACACATCAGAAGGCCAGTCAAGAGACATGAAAGCCAAACTAGAGTGTTTCTCTTCAACATGGAACACAAGTGTTACTTGCTTCCATGCTTACATGTTATTTCAGGCTCCACATGTTACCTAAGTTCATCTCTTATACAAGTGTATGTATCCCACATTTTAAGAAAGACTGATTTAAGAAAAACTTTTTTGATAAGTCTCAAATATACAAGTCTCAATTTCTCCTCTGTCTGAATTTCTTGCTTTACTGTTATTTATTTCTTTGGATGTTCGAGACAAACATCTTTATTAAAGATATCACCAAAATTTTGGCAAACATTTCAAAACCTATTTGTAAACACAATGCTTCCCTTTTAAACTGCTCCGCCCGAATTTCTGTCTATAAAACACCATCTTATTGGTTTCCTTCTTGGGTCTTAAATTTAGCATTTCTCAAACTACAGTTTTTTTAAAAGCAGCATTAACTCTTTTCATTTTGACCACACTAGGTCTTTGTGGCAGCACTCAGACTTGCTTCAGTTTCAGCGTGCACATAGCCTTCTCTTGTTGGCAGAACACAGGCTCAGCTGCTGTACTGTGTGGGCTTACTTGCCCTGCAACATGTAGGATCTTAGCTCCCCGACCAGGAATCAAACCTGTGCCCCCTGCAGAGGAAGCTCAGTCTTAACCACTGGACCTCTAGGGAAGTCCTTTAGCTTCTAAAGAAAAATTAAAGTGGACTTCCGGGGACCACTGGTAATATGGGTAGGATGGTTTGTCCCCTCAAATTCATGCTGAAGCCCTAACCTCCAATGTGATGGTATCCAGAGATGAGGTCTTTGGGGGTGGTGATTAAGTTTCAGTTCAGTTCAGTCGCTCAGTCGTGTCTGACTCTCTGCGATCCCATGAATTGCAGCATGCCAGGCCTCCCTGTCCATCACCAACTCCTGGAGTTCACTCAAACTCAGGTCCGTTGAGTCGGTGATGCCATCCAGCCATCTCATCCTCTGTCGTCCCCTTTTCCTCCTGCCCCCAATCCCTCCCAGCATCAGAGTCTTTTCCAATGAGTCAACTCTTCGCATGAGGTGGCCAAAGTACTGGAGTTTCAGCTTTAGCATCATTCCTTCCAAAGAAATCCCAGGGCTGATCTCCTTCAGAATGGACTGGTTGGATCTCCTTGCAGTCCAAGGGATGTGATTAAGTTTAGATGGAGTTTAAATTAACATCCTTGTCAGAAGAGGCAGACACACTAGGATGTGCTCTCTCCTTGCCTCGAGGAACTACACTGGGAAGGTGGGAAGGGGGTTCTTACCAGGAACCAAACCTATATGACCTGGTGTGTGAACTGCTGCCCCCAAGAAAGTGTGTTAGTCGCTCAGTCATGTCCAACTCTGCAACCCCAATGACTGTAGCCCTCCAGGCTCTTCTGTCCACGGGATTCTCCAGGCAAGAACACTGGAGTGGGTTGCTATTCCCTTCTCCAGGGGATCTTCCCGACCCAGGGATCGAACTTGGGTCTCCCTCATTGCAGGCAGATTATTTACCGTCTGAGCCACCAGGGAAGCTCCCAAGGAATGCGAACAAAGTACTGCAGAAGCAGAGAGGCAGGTGGTGCCAAATTTAAACATATTTTTATTTTTATTCCTCAGGACACTACCCGAATTATTTTCCACTTGTTTACAGCACTGATTAAGTGCAATGCATACATTCTCCTGGGTACTTGGTTAAGGATTCAGAAATCAGCATTATAGCTGCATAGAGCTCACATAAATTTTTTTTTCTTAAAAATACCACAGAATGGACATGTTCCAGGACTCTTCCAGTAGTGGGACTGAAGGGACCCTGCCCACCTGCTCCTGGACTGCAGAGTCGACTTCCCTACAGTGGGCATGGAGGAAGCCTACCCACTCAGAGGAGTACCGTCCCTGGTGATCCCTGGTGCCCTCTTAGGATATCCACTCCGGCTGCTTGGTGAAGATGCAGAGGCAGTTTCTCCAGGGTTTCCCTTCCTACTTGGCTCTGTGATCTTCTTCCAGCTAGCTGATTTGTCACTTCACATCTACATTCATGATTGATTCTGTGTTGACATTTCTCATCTTCCGCTGTGACTTTCATGTTGAATGTAGTGCTCATCCCAAGTTCCTAAAAGACATTCCTGTCTTTCTGCTTCTCCTCCTCTGGGCTACACACGCAGGATGCTTCCTGCTCAAACCACGTTCATTGTTAGTGACTGATCCTAGGCTCTTTTCCCATACTCCTGTCCACGAGGGACATGCGAAGGACACCGCAGGCATCAATATCAAAGGATGCCAAGATGTGAGGAAGGAAACAGAATGAAGGGCTGGGAGTAGGATGTCTGAGTTCATACTAGCCACGCAGCTGGTTTATCTTTGTTATTGCTCAGCAACTGTTACTGACCCAACTCAGCACTACAGGCTGCTTATCAGAAAAGGTCTACATTTGCTTGGTGGCAATAATCTGTACACTTCGTCCCAACAGTCAGGGTTCCACCAAACATCTTCATTCCAAGAGGACAAGGGGAGACATCTAAGAGCTGTAACTCTTGAGCACTTTCAAGTTCGTCCCCAGTAAGTACCGCTGCTCAGCAAGGTTGATGCTTTTGTTTAATGTCATTAAAGAATTCTCAAAAGAGGCTTTCTTTCCAAATTTTCCTTTAGGCATAATTTACATACAATAAAGTGCCCTTGTCTCCATTCTAAGCATATACAGTTTGAAGACTTCTGACAGATATATAACCATAGAAGTACTGAAGTGACATTTCCATCACCCAAATGCCTGTGCCCCTTTGAAATCTACGGCTCCAGGGAACCACTAATCTATTTTCTGTAACTACAGGTTGGTCTTTCTAGAATTTCCTATAAATATAGTAGCATGTATTCTGTTGTGTCTAGATTCTTCTCGCTCAGCATAATGATCCTGATATTCATCCATGCTGTTGCATGGATCGGTAATTGCTTTTTACTGCTGAGTGGTATTCCACCGTATGGCTATCCCGCAGTTTCTTTATCCATTCACCTATTAGTGGCCATTTCATTGTTTTCAGTTTTTGGCTATTATGACTAAAACTGCTATGAAGATGCAGGTACAAATCAATGTGAGCATATATGTCTTCATTTCTCGTGAATAAATACTCAGGATCGAATCGTTGGATCATACAGTTAACACGATTAAATTTCTGAGGAAATGCCAGGCTGTTCTGGAGAGCGGTTGTACCAATGTATATGCTCACAAGTCACGTATGAAACTTCCATTTGCTCCACATCCCTCCTGACACGTGGGATTGGCAGTCTTTTAATTTTAGCCGTTCTACTGCGTGTGTGGTGACAGCCGCTGCACGTTTCATCTGCACTTTCCCTGACGCACAGTAACACTGAGCATCTTCTCACGTTCGTTTGAACACTCACATATTTTGTGAGATGTCAGTTCACATCTTTTTGCCCATTTAAAAACCCGAGTTGTCTTTTCAAGCGGAAAGAATTCTGGACAAGTCTTTTGTCAGGTTATATATTGAGAATATTTCCTTCCAACCTGTGGGAGGAAATATTCTCAATATATTTGTGATCTGCCGTTTCATATTATTTTTTAATTAAAAAATGTTTATTTATATGGCTGCACCCGGACTTAGCTGGGGCATGTGGGATTATCAGTCTTCACAGAGGCAAGAGGGATTTCAGCTGCAGCATGCAGACTCTAGTTGTAGCATGTGGAATCGAGTTCCTTGACCAGGGATCCAACCCAGACCCCCTGCATGGGCAGCATGGAGTCTTAGCCACTGGACCACCAGGGAAGTCCCTGCCCTTTCATATTCTAAAGAGTGTCTTTCAAAGACCAGTAGTTTTAGATTTGATGAAGTTCAACTTATCAAATTCTTTCTGTAAGGTTCATGATTTTTTTTTTTTTTTTTTGGTCCTAACAGATCTTTGCCTTCCCCAAGGTCATGAGGCCTTTTTCCCTATATTTTCGTTCTGAGCTTTTATAATTTTACCTTTTATATTTAAAGGACTCTAATTCATTTAGAAATGGTGTAAAGACAAGACTAGGGCTCATTTTTTTTTTTTTAACATACGGCTATCCAATTGTTCTAGCACCATTTGTTGAAAAGATTAGAAAAAAAGAGAAGAGAGCCTCAAAGACTCACTGGAGTATAACTAAAGATCTGAGATTATCAGAGACAGAGCAGATTTCTCAAACCATGAAGGCCAGAAGAAAGTGGGACAGTAATTTTTAGGTGTTGAAAGAAAAGAATTGTCACTTGGAATCCTTCAACCAGGGAAAAAAAGATCCTTCAGGAATGAAGGGGAAGTCTAGGTATTCTCAGATGAAGAAAAACTAGAGAGACTATGCTTTCGCAGACTTACCCTGAAAGAATGGCTAAAGAATGTTCTTGAATTAGAAAGCAAACAACAGAAAAAGAAATCTTAGAACATCATTGAAGAAAAAAAAAGAACAAAGGAAAGAATAAAATATGAGTAAATATGAGAGAATTTCCTTCTCCTCTTGAGTCTTCTGAATTATGCTGATGGTCGAAGCAAAAACTAAAACATTGATGAAGTTCTCAAAGTGGAGAGTAGAGGGATATACATGTACAGTTTCCCTACAGGATTTAATCTGGCGAAATGTTGAAAAGAGTGGATTGTGATAAAGGTACGCATAATGGATTACCTAGAGCAACCACCAAATACCTATGCAGAGAGACATACTAAAAAATGATACAGATGAATCAAAATGGAACCCCCTCCAAATGTCTAGGTAGCTCATAGGAAGGCAGGGGTTGATACAGACAATGACTTGGAGGGATCTCAAGGGTGTTACACTCATTGAAAAAAGCCCATCTTAAAAGACACACGGTACGGTTCTATTTATATAACAATCCCAAAATGACAAAATTACAGAGCTGGGGAATAGATTAGTCACTGCCCAGGGTTAGGGACGGTGGGGGAGAGATGGTGGTGTTACTATAAGGAGGCAAGGCAGTTCTTTGTGGTCACAGGACAGACCTGTATCCAGACCTTGTGGTCACCTGGATCTACACGTGATTAAATGTCGCAGGACTACGCGCGCACACGATACCAACGTCCAGTGTGTTTTCTACTCTCTCCGGCTGTGGGGCTTACCTCCGTCATGACCACCTCCACCCACGTCCCTCATTGCATCAGCTGCCTCTCTCCTCAACTTTGCTCCCATGCTTCTAAATGCTCTTATGACAGTTCTAACTGGCTGTTCTCTTGCTATTGTGCTCTCCACATACCTCAAACGTGGCTCCTCCTCCTCCCCCCAACCTTTCTACGTCTGCCATCTTTCTACCTGTTGCCCACAGCAAACACCAGTCATCCTTACTTGACTCTCTCCCTGGCCTCCCCATACCGACCACTTCATCTGTCTTAAAGGATTCTTTTAAAAGTTTCATTCTTATTCTCGCTGTTGCCAGTAAAGTTCTGGACCTCACAAACTCTTGCTTGAAACTTGATGAGAAACTTCCTACTGGACTACTAGGCCTCCAGACTCTCACCAGTCTTACTGAGCCTCTAGAGTAAAATTCAGAATATCCTCTGACGTGAAAGCTGAAAACTGTACACAGGACGAGAGCAGGAAATCTAGAGATCTGTCTAGAAGTCAAAAGAGACACTTCTCCAAAAGCAGTTTACGTAATTAAAAAATTCTCTTCACACTGTCATACAACTTAGAGGTGACGTTGTGTCTTTCTCTCTCAATAGAAGTGCAAAATACATACCTTAACTCTACGAGTAATGCTGAGGAACCGACAAGTTTTATCATAAAGTTCTTCCAGATTTTCTCTGTCCCAGTAGAAATCAGGAGTGATCAAGAAGTCTGAACTCAAGTTTATACGGTGTCTTAAAAAAAGAAAAATCATAACTTTTAATTTGTATCTTGAATTAAAAAATCATGGTCTCTATTTTCTTTCTTTTTTGGAGATATTTATTCATTGATTGTAGTTAATTTACAATGTTGTTAGTTTCAAGGGTACAGCAAAGTGATTCAATTATACATACACAGATACATATATCTCTCTCTATATATATATTCTCTTTCAGTTCTTTTCCATTATAGGTTATTACAAGATATTGAGTACAGTTCCTATGCTACACAGTAGGAGCTTGCTGTTTACCTATTTTATATACAGCAGTGTGCATATGTTAATCCCAAACTCCTAATTTATCTCCCCCATCCCCACTGGTAACCACAAGTTTGTTTTCTGTGTCTGTGAATTTATTTCTGTTTTGTAAATATGTTTAATTTATTTGTATGGCATTTTATAAAAACAGTTTTGAATGCTGATTCTTTTAATACTTCTGAGAAACATGTAAACAAAAAAATTTCCAATTAATTCAATATTTACACTGACAGTTATGAAGCAGATAAAAGAAAACCCAATGTAAAAAAATCTGAAGCTTCTTTTCTCATTCAAGTTTGTTACACATGCACGCATGGGTGTGTGTGGATAGGTATTCATATGACTACTGGTTTCCTCAGTATCCTTCCAGTGTTTGATCAAACACTGGATAAGCAAATTCTCTATTTCTACCCTTTTACATATGAAGCCTGAGCTTGTTTTTAAAAGAAAATTTACATTGTAGAAGTAACACATAAATAGTTTTTCACTATAAAAAAGAAAAACCCTGGAGAAGAACTCAGAAAACACTGGTAGGCCCTTTACCCTAACACCACAACTCAACTCCTTTAGGCCCTGCCAACAGCCTGCTGTTGTCCTTCAGGATCTGCTTCTTTGCACACACATGTGCACCCACACCTACATGTCTGGTAGTAATGTATACACATCAAGATGCATATGAATATTTATGCTGTTTGTCTACAAGTGGGATCGTACCACATCTGTAATTTATGACTTAATTTCTCACCCGCTATAACCTGCCACATTTCTACTATATCTTTTCATAGACTCACCATATTCCTTTGAATAACACATAAGCACTCTTACTGTAAAAAGAAGAAAACTTAGGATAAGAACAGTAAGGCCCTATAGAAACTATTCACAAACCTAAACATATTTAGTCCTAATTTCTGAGTTTTGATATAGTAACTCACTATATGGAATTCTGCTCGCATCATTAAGAGCAGAGGAGAGAGAAGTCTCTGTATCCCACTTCTTAGCGAGCTCGAGGCTTTACATGGGCTGCAGGATGCTCCTGACATAGGGGTTTTTATTTTTGTGGGTGTCCTGAGTTAGGGTCCCTGAGCTGTGAGGAAGGCATGGGTGATGGAACGCTGGCCCCCTTCTCCTCACCAGGCCAAGTTTTAATATCTAAGGAAAACGTGGAACAACAACCCTTAGGGACACTACTAACAAACCCCAGTCACTCATCCCGCACACAGAAGGGCCGAAGCACCGAGAATGCTGCCTGGTGAGAAAAACACCAAAATTCAGGATGTTTCACTCCATAAATCCTAGGGAAACTACAAGAATAAACTGAAGGCTTTTTAATTTAACTTAACTTTAAATGATGCACTATTGTATTTCATCAGTTTTAAGACACTGTTCTTCCCATTTTTAACATCTCTGAAAACGGAGGCATCTTTAAAAGTGATGATGTCTTACAGGTGGCAGTTGGGACTCAGCTGCCATTGCTTTAGACAACTTACTTCCCTCATGTTTTCCTTTTTATGTATGCCTGGGAATACATAAAATGTGATAAATCTACATCTAAATAAGACTAAAAGAGCTAGTTCAGGAAGTGCAAAATTAAAATTGTGATTAAAAAAGCATTGTCTCATATGCTAGCTGGTAGCATTTTCACTTTCCTATGGCATCTTATGGTGTCTCAGAGTCAGCGAAAGATGATACATCACTTTTCTGTAGCAATTAGGTCTATTCAGAGTTATGATGCAGTGACAGACTTGTACTGAGAATTCCCATTGTTCAAATCCTAGAATGTGTCTTTCCACCTCCAGAGAACACCTACTGTGCTCTCTGATGGAGGTTTATTGTAGATTAATTGTGGTCTCTCTTGCACAGGCAGAATTTCTTCCAGTAAAGTCCTAACACAGCCCAGCTGCTTCTAATGGGTCAGAGTTGTTCATGCTTATAACGAATGAAATAAAAACAGCTGCAATTCCCATTAAGGTACAAATGCTTGCTCTTTACTGTACGGGGATATTTTCTGCTGATTGTTAAATATATGAATATATGAAGTATATCACTTACAGAGAAAATTTTACCTTAGGGCAAAGAGTTCACCCATTTTCTGCATAACTTCTTCATGAGATAGTTTCACTTTCTTCCCAGCTTTTAAAGCCTATTTGGGAGGGGGAGAAATACATACATACATACACACGTGTCCCTTCTCACTAGCATGTTCTATGATGTACATTCCTAATCTCTTACTGAAAAACCAGGGGCTCTTTTCCCAAGTATGACTATTCCTCCATAGTAAAAACAAAGTAAATTACAGCAGGCATGATTTTTAACATATGTAATTTGAAATTCTGGTATAACTATAGACACATTTTTCATGCTGCTACTTTTCTCATAACTTGTCAAAACATTTGTTTCTTTAATCAAGAAAAGTGGTCACAATTTCCTTGACAGGAAACATTTCATTTCAATTCAGTTACATTAAAAGTATACCATAAATGAAAGCTATTTTGAATTTTGGCTTCCCAGATGGCTCAGTGATGAAGAATCTGCCTGCTAATGCAGGAGACACAGGTTCAATTCCTGGGTTGGTTCCTGCCTGAAAAATTCCTCAGATAGAGGAGCCTGGTGGGCAACAAGCCCACGGAGTCACAAAGAGTCAGACATGACTGAGCAACTAATAAACACACAAAATTTGAATTTTAAGTTTTAAAAGGTTTCTTACTTTATAATTTTATATGTAACTGGATTTTTTTTTTCCCTGCTTAAATTCAGTGTAGCTTTTTACCATTCATTACTAGTCTGTTGTACTTCTAAATTCATCATTATAGTGTGAAATTTGTATTTTTCCCCAATAGAACTCAATCCTTGAAAACAAGCATAAAATTGGTATAATTACCTCTGGAATCGACTGAATAGATTCAACAAATTTATCCAGTGATGCTTCCCAGATAGCAAGTTTTACTAGAGAAAAAAGATTAACAATTGAACATTTATCATCACATTTCTACAAAATGCAAAACTGCATAGTACCTTCACTGCCATTTAACAATAGTTTAAGAAGCAGATGGCCAAAAATATGAAACTGACATTTTAGAACAGTTACGTATTATATTACAAAAGAGGGCAATACGTAGAAAGAGTTAGAAGAAAGTGAGTCAGTTTCCAAGCTCTGATGGCAGATCAAAGCTACACTGAGTAAAATCTCTGATTTTCTCATACTGCATCTCAGAAGCCCAGAGGATGAGCTACGCCCTGGAATGAAGGGTGGCTCTTTAGCTGGGGCAGGAACCAGACTCTCTTGGCCTTCCCTTCCGCTCCTCTGGGCAGCGGGTATAGCTCAGAAGTCCTAAAGCCTCCTGGCTGGTATGCACGAGCAGCCTGGTATAGACGGGTGGCAGGAACCTTTCTTGGAGAACCTCTGCAGTTTCATACAGGTGTATGGATCTTTCCAGAAAAACTGAGAGCCACTGTGACCCTCTGTCCCATTATTGTGAGAAACCAGGGTGTACTTTTCTACAAAGAGGCCTGTGCCCAATCACACAAGACTGAGCTTTCTCTGCCTGGATTAGAGACAGCCTAAGACCAGCAATCTCAGACAGAAGTGGAGAGAACAAAGGGAGTGATGATAAGAGCAGCAACAACAATAATATAAAAGTATTTTCGGGCTTTATCAATACAATGAATAAGGAACGTATAACTGTAGCATGGATACTGTATTTTATACTCTCTCTCTCTATATATATTCTTTTGGAATAAAAAAAGAAATAGGAATTATAAGGCCTTGCTGAAGTACTCTGTGAAAACATGACAAAGTCTACTAAATCTTTTAACTTCCTGGATGAAATGAACACTATGTGATACCTTCTCTGATAAGTAGCAGTAACTTACCTGAGAGGCAAAGGGCATTCGAGAAAGCAAATTTCTCTAGAATGGCATCATCTAAATCCAGCTCTGAATTTAACCGGATTTCCCCTCTATGAAGTTTTGACTGCCCCCTAAGGAAAAAAGAAAAAGCATTTTCTAAATCTTGAAAAGTACTTTCTCTCTTCCGAAAAAGTCACCTTATAATCTTTCTAGAGGTCATTTTGGCAACTTGTATCAAGAGTCTCACAAATGTTCTCATACCCTATGATCCAAGTAATTCCACTTCTAGGAATTTATCCTAAGGAAATAATGAAAGATGCAAAGAAAGATCTGTGTACAGACAACTTTTTATGGTCAAATGTTTAACAGTAAGAAGTCAGGAAAGAAACTGAGTGTGCAAGAACAGTTCATCTACAGGAATTCGGCACAAAAGTAAACACACGTGTTTTGAAAGGATATTTAGTAGAAAAGGGAAAATGGTTACAATAACTTGTTAAGTGAAGAAATGCTGAATGTCTAACTATACAGAGTATAATCTAAAATGATGCTAATGTGGTGGGGATGTGGAGGGAGACCGGGCAGTTATGAAAAATTAAGATGCATATGTAGACAATTCTGGAATGACTGGGGAGGTAGGGAAGGAAGGGAATTTGGGGATATAAGCATCATAAGCAAAGAGGAAGAGGACAGGCTAAACCTTCGCGAGAGATGAGAGACCAGAAGAGATGGACAAGGAGAGCTGGATGAGGAGGGAGGGAGGGGGCAGAATCCACTATAAATGCCTCAGGTGGGGGAAAAACAGAAGACACGAGACAGAGGGCAGAGCTGATGAGATGCTTTATGAAGGAGCTCGGCCCACACAGTGAGACAGTAGGCAGCTGGGTCACAGAAAGGACTCACACACTCACTGCATTGGTGGAGGCAAGGATAGTCTCTTGATGAAACCAAATCTGACTCCAGGATCCAGAGCCAAGCACTTGAATCTCTAGAGACTGTGAGATGGGTGTGCATGTGTGCACACCTACAGGTGGGTGGGGGATAATGCCTAGTAAGTCACAGTGCGGTCTGGAGGCAGACTATGGGAGGGGAACTGCTGGGAAACGTGACCACAAGGCCATGGGCTTAATAATGAATAAAATGAGCAACAATTCTACTGGCTCCTCATCTGTCATGTCCCCGGCTCACACCATCGCTGTCTTCTGCACCCACCGTGGGCCTGGGTCCTCACTCATGAGTCAGGTGCCCAGCGTCTCTGAATCTCACCTGAAAGCTGGTTTGCCACAATCCCCGTGACTATGTCAGATAAAATGATACAGGAAAGCTCATTGCTGGCAATTAGCACTTGCTCTTAGCCCATCTACTCTCTCTATAGCTGGTGTCTCTTCCAAATTTCCCTAAAGCTCTGATTGTGTTGCTTCCTTGCTCAGCACCAAGACTTTCCCCCCAACTCTCACATTCCACTAGGTAGGGACCTCCTTGAGAATAAAGACCTTTTAATCCTGTTCCCACTGCCTGCTCTCTCCACCCTAACATCTCTCCCCATTTTTGCACCCTTGCTGGGACAGGAAAATCAGCCAGGATGCTGTCTCCCCATACCTTTGACCTGAGCAGGTACAGCAGGCCCCCACTTCTTACAGGTACCTCCATTCCTGTGAGTGGTTCCCTTACAGCATCCCCTCATTATACTTAATACTTTTTATACTCAAAATCAACAGGAAAAAGGCAAAAAGAATTTACATAAGAAAAAAAAGCTACTAGAATAATTTGACCGTTTCATTCTGATGAAGGCACACTACTTTTTACTGATTTCGGCTATTTAGGAAACATTATTTTGGGGTTATACTATCTACTTGTTTTAGTTTATGGGTAGCCTGAGAAGTTAAAAAATTGTCTGTCCACTCATATTAATTGCTTTGGCTTTCTGTTTGTATTAATAACTTTTTTCTCAAAATTTGTCTCCAAATTCATAAAGACTTGATCTTCTCTACTGCTTTCCCTAGATATTTCAAGTGCCTGTTTCATAAATTTGATAAAAAGGTGCTTACTCTGTTTTTGTGTAGTTAAGCTCTTCATTTTCCCAGTGAACCAATGCAATTTCATAGGGCTGAATTTCATGTTTTTCTAGAACTTGCATCACATGCTTCATCTAGAAGAAAAGGAAGATTAACCTGAAATTATCCTGACCCCCTCAGTGAAGGTTATAACATTTTAAAAATTACATTTAATGATGTTTGTTTTGTTCTTCAGGTTTTAAGGAAAAAGCAAACTCATGGTGAGGCTAAACTAACTGGAAGGATACATCCATTTGTTACATTTGGAAAACACAGGGGCCCTTAAAGAGGAAAACAGAAACAACCAATCTCCCACAGCCCAGAGGAAACATGGCAACATTACGGCTTGTTTTCTTTAAACTGTCACACACACAAAAAATGTTTAAGTAAAACACCTGTAAAAATTTAAACAACACAGTAATAGAAAGTGATAATCTCTCTATTCTCCTGCATTCCTAATCCCCGAAGGTAATCATGATTAAACTCGGTGCATATCCTTCCAGACGTCCCCCTACATGTAAATATATGTATGTTTAGTTTGCTTTTTATATAGATGGGATGGTACTGTGCATACAAACATTTTCAATGCTATTCTCCTTAATGGAGGAACCACAACTGATTTAACCATTCTAAACGTCCATTCATGGGGGACTTTTTTCTCCTCTCCACTAACACAATGTCACAGGCACCAGCCTGATGCAAGTATCTTCGGGGCCTGTGGAAATACTTCTTCAGGATCTGTTAGATCAAAAGACACACACGCAGGATGGCACTCTTCACTGTGGCACGCGGGATCGATAGTTGCAGCATGTGGAATCTTTCTCTTTTTAGTTGTGGCAGGCGGGATTTCCAGTTTTAGAATCCAAAGATTTACTAAAGCATTCTTTAAAAAGTACTGAGTATTGTCAGCCTTTTACATCTTTGCAACTTCAAATAGCCATTTTGGGTTACATTTTTCTTACATCTATTGCTCGCCTATATTTCCTTTCTCCAGGAAACCACTCCTCAGTTTCTTTTCTCCTCAGTCTTTCTTCCCACCTGCTATATGTGTGGGTACCTCCTTTTAGTAAAGCTGGGATTGTACGAAGCACACTTTTAGTACAGCTCTGATATTATATCGGTTATAGTTTGTAACCTGCTCTTTTAATTTAACTGTATCATGTGCTGTGCTGTGCTTAGTTGCTCAGTCTTGTCCAGCTCTTTGAGACCCCACAGGCTGTAGCCTGCCAGGCTCCTCTGTCCATGGGGATTCTCCAGGCAAGAATACAGGAATGGGTTACCATGCCCTCCTCCAGGGGATCTTCCCAACCCAGGGATCGAACTCAGGTCTCCCACATTGCAGGTGGATTCTTTACCATCTGAGCCACCAGGGAAGCCTACCAGGCAATCCCCAGGAACAGGCTTTCTTCCCCACATGACTTTTAAGCGCTAGATTCTACCTGATGGACAGTAGATTTTATTCTACAGATCTACTTAACAAGCTTTCTCTTATTATGTGTTTTGGTTATTTCTCATTTTTGCTATTGTAAATAATGTGTTGAACATTTCTGTATATCATTCATCACCTATAATGTGATTATTTTCTTTGGATAACTTCCTAGATGTAAAATTGCTGAGTTAAACATAAAGTTTTGATGTGTATTACCAAACTGCCCCTGAAAAGGCCATATTAAACAAATCCTGATTGGGATATTAAAGAAATGAATTCCAGTGAGTGAAAATGTTCTAGAAAACTTGATCTTGATCTAAAATAAAACTCAGGGCAGCCAGCTTCCAGTTAACTGTGTGAACACTACTCATTTGTAGGCTATCATGTGAGAAGTACACTTCTTCTATCTGCAGTGTAGCAGGGATTCTTCTGATTCCCCACAAATCAGTGTGTGCCCAGAGAACAGAAAATGTAGGTAACCTGTAGTCAAAATGACAATTTTGGAAGATGACAGTGTTAGGATCAACATCACGAAATGCTGAGCAAAGAAACTGAAGATTACCTGTCATTTTATCATCCAATGGCTCCGGTTATTGAGGCTACTTAACAATTTATTCTCAGAAAACTAAGTTTTAATGCTTTCGCACTGTATTTATACTTACAGTTTGGTCTTTCACATTCCAGAACACAGCAGCTCCTTCCCTGATTTAAAAGAATAAACTTGGTTAAAGGTGGAATACATTCTTCAGGGCCACACACAGAGCCATGCTTTAGGTAGCTTCTAGAATGTATCTAGAATGCCAATTTAAAAAAATATGATTTATTATGGATTTGACATGATGGCCCCTGGATGGATATGATAAACAAAAGCTATTTTTTGAACTTTTGATTAAAAAACTCGGCCTCTCAAAAATTCATGGATTTCTCAAGCGGTTTGCAGAGTAACAATTATTGTAATACTACATAATTTCACGTATCTAGGTTGTTTCATAACCTGATTCAATTTTTTAAAAAAATTCTAAATTCTTTATTTTGTATTGGGGTATAGCCGATTAACAAACAATGCTGGGACAGTTTCAGGTGGACAGCAAAGGGACTCGGCCAGACATATACATCAGTAACACCTTATGGAAAAACCCCAAAGAACTTCTTGGCCAACCCAATACAAAGAACTTCTTGGCAATCTGAGTTCTAAGAGTTGAAGGATCTACGTGGGTGCACACTGGAGGGACACCGTTCGTACAAGACTAGCAAAGCTGAACGAGAAAATGAGAGGAGGAGATATAGCAGAGGAAACACCCCAGCTCCGGGAGAAGGTGTGAGGCAGGCATGCGATGTCGCAGAAAAAAGAGCTAGTGGTGTGAGTGGCTGTGGATGAGGGCGGGTAGAGACAAAGGTGGTAAGAGACAACCCTGGAAGGAACTTCCTGCTGTGATCAGGAGTTTGGTCAAATCCTGTGGAATTTTAAGCAGGGTAGTGTAGTGATCAGAATTACCTACTGTCAAATTATCCTGCCTACAGAGATGCAGACAGACAGACTGGTGGTGGGGTAAGAAGACAGGCAGTGAGACGAGGCAGTGAGTGAGCTGTGGCAAAAGGCCAGGGTAGGGTCTCAGGACGCTGACTGGAGAAGGTACTGAAGCAGCCAGAGCACTAGCTCGGAGAAGCGCCTCCAGGCAGACGAGAGGTCGCAGGAACTGCAGGGTATGGGGCTCAAGCCCTGTGTGACCACGTGTAACTAACAGGCACCTCACACAGGCCTGGTCCAAACTGAGAGCTGCAGTAAGTGGAAAACACGTGCCAGGTTTCACAGACTTGGTAAGAAAAGGAGAATATAAATCTCATCAATTGTGGACTGGTTATATGTAGAAATGATAATAGTTTCAATATGCTGGATTATATAAAATGCACCAGTAAAATTAATTTTAGGTAATATATGATGTTCTTATTAGTGCTATTCAAAATTAAACTCATCTTATTTTTTTTAATTAAAGATGAGGCTATTAAACAATGTATCATTATGTACATGGCTTGCACTTGTGGCCTGCATTGTATTTCTACTGGATGGCATTGACCTAGGGTGCCTCAGAAATCCAAATTCCTCACTCGAGTCAAATGGATGTGATTCTACTCAGACTAAATGCTGAACCCAATTATGAATCACCCACAGACACAAAGACAGGGCTGCCAGTTATCAGCAATTGTAAGAACTAAGACCAAAGAAACTTCACCAAAGTCTGTATTTTTATGGATGCTCCATGTATTTCTGTCCTGCCACTTATCAGTCCCTTGACTGTGGGTAATTCACTTCAATCCCTCTGACCCTTGGTTTCCTCAGCTGCAAAATGGTGGGGTGGGGGAAGACCCTCTTCAAGTGTTGCGAGGATAACATGAGATGATTTTAAATGGTTTCTACTATCATCACCATGCCTACTCAGCTGCTCCAGAGTATTTGGTGTTAAAACAACCTTTAGAGAAAAGGAATGCATGTATGTGAGGCAGGGTCCCAGGCTGAAGTCTCTGGAGAGGTAAGGTGGTCTAAAACTTTAGCTGAAGAGTTTCAGAGGAAGAAGAAAGAAAAGGAAGAAAATGGCAAGGAAGAAAAGACAGCAGGGCAGGTAGCATGTATACGTGAGAAGGAGCCCTGAAGCTGAATGGGAAACACCATGCTTACATGTTCTCAGTAAATGAAAACCCAGATTTATATATAAAGATAAGCGCACTCCAAGTTACCCGAGTGGGCCTCTGTTGATGACCTCAACCTGAGCCTCCTTCAGCCTCTTGCTCTCAGGCAGGCCAGAACGTGGGGGAGGCCATTGGTTCCCTCCATCCCTGCATCCTGCAGAGCTCCATTATTTCCAACAGTGGTTCCTGCTTTAGCCTTGTCCAAGGCTCTCTTCTGATAACATGTTAAGTGCACCCTTTACTGTCATCAATCATGCATGGTATAAATGACATGCACAGATGATACAAAGATGACATGCTGAAAGTTAACTTAGAACACAAGGAATGAAAAACCCCTGATATCTTCCCTGGGGCGGGGCGGGGAATTCTTTGCTTTATAAGAGGATTTACCAGCAGATGCCTAAAACTAACAAACTCTCCTACTCAAATAACAGCCAAAGGATAAATTTTAATCACAAATCCTGAACACATTTACTGCTAAGAGATGAGGTATACCTGCATCTTTAAGGACCACATTACCTGGCCACACAGCCCACCTCCCACTGCGGTTGCTCTCCTGTCTTACCTGAAGAAGAATATTGTACCAGGATCACCTTCTTTTGCAGAATTTTCCACACCCATCACCAGAATGTTTGCTGCATCTGTGATAAAAGAGCAAAAAGCTATGTCACAAGGTGACACCTGGTTTCAGGGTCACCTTCAACAAAGTGCTTGTGATCATTTCTCCACACACCATGAAGTGCTCTGCTACACAGTCACACTTTCTACTAAGGTTTCTGAAAGTATTTAACATGATAAAATGAGAAGACCACAGGAAATTACTTGAACAAAATATTCAACAACCTGTGACACTATTATTGCTGCTAAGTCCCTTCAGTCGTGTCCGACTGTGCGACCCCATAGACGGCAGCTCACCAGGCTCCCCCGTCCCTGGGATTCTCCAGGCAAGAACACTGCAGTGGGTTGCCATTTCCTTCTCCAATGCATGAGAGTGAAAAGTGAAGGTGAGGTCGCTCAGTCGTGTCCAACCCACAGCAGCCTTCCAGGCTCCTGTATCCATGGGATTTTCCAGGCAAGAGTACTGCAGTGGGGTGCCATTGCCTTCTCCGACACTATTATTAGAGCTATTTAAAACTCATTCTTGCCCATTTTGATTCAGTAATCACTAGTCCAGTAGATAATTATTAAAGTGTCAGCTCCAGTACGACTATGGTTCAAGAATTTGGGAGTGGGGTGAGGGAGGGATGGATTGGGAGCCTGGGGTTAGCAGATGCAAACTATTCTATACAGAAGGAATAAAGAACAAGGTCCTACCAAATAACACAGGGAACTATGTCTAATATCCTAAGATAAACCATAATAGAAAAAGAATATAAAATGGAATCACTTTGCTCTGCAGCTGAAATTAACACACTGGAAATCAACTGTACTTCAATTTAAAAAGAATTAAACTTTTTATAAATAATTGGAAATAAAAGTTGAGGAGCAATATATTCTCTTCCTTTATAATTTTATTAATAATATAGTTTTAATATTCTCAAATTGCTCAAAATTTTGCTGAATTTTAAATTATATTGTAGAAAGTGTGGAAAATAGAAAACACACAGAGACAAAGACACCTGCCATTTTAAAACACATCTGATTTCAAAGTCAATCACAAGAACCACCCCAGCAGTCATCGGTAGCTATTAAAATATTTTAACATTTTAAATATAAATATATACATATATAAATATTCACCCATAAGTAGTTACTTTGTATATTATTTTAGTAGTATTTACTATAAATAAATATTCTATCATAAATGATAAGTAACACATTAATCTATCAATTAATAAACATACTAATATTAATATGCAAATTGCTGTCTAATTTCTTGGCCTAAACTTAGGATCCTCAAATCTTTAGAGTTCCTGATCGAGGTCGGGGAATGGAGGATTCAGGTGGAGACCAAATCCTAAACTTCGGCGCGCTCACATTTCCCTGAGTACTGATACTACATCGATGGATGGAGGGCAAGGTTCGCACGTACAGTGGAGAACACCACAAATGAAACCGGCAAGATCCAGGGCATGGTGTGAGAAGCCAAGTCTGTGAGGCACAAGACCTCACTGCTGACAGCCTCTGCAATCAGCCAAGAAGACCCCAGGGCAAGTTTTCATCTCGGGGGCCCTGGACACAGCTGTTTTTCTAAGTCAGTTATATTTCTTTCTGCCACCAAATAGTCTGGTCAGATCATCAAGGCCAAAGAGCACCATGACATTTCAACTGTTTCTTACAGGCAGTGACTTTCAAAAATTTTCTCTGTAGCAGCGAGGTTTTCCACCTACTATTTTTGCTACTTTGAGGTCAATTCATGAATTTTCCAAAGTGTTCCAAGTCACTTATTTTTTCATGTATTTCTCAAAGTGTTCCTCACACTACCCTACAACCCTCAGTTTAATTCTCCTTTTAAATATTGTGTTTATCTTTTAACTAATTCTGTTAGTTTTAAATATTTCTATTAATTTTATGGTTCTTCTGTAATACTAATAACTTTTAAATGTGACAGAAATGAAGTGGCATGGCCTTTGATCACCCCAAATAAGACTGATCCTATAAATAAAGCTGAATAAACCATACTGATTTTAATCTTATCTTTGTCATCTGCATAAAGAGATTTAACACCCCTTTTATGATACTGTTGTTTAAAATGAAAATGAAACCTAAACAAACATGTATTTCAGACAGTTATCATAGGAAAATTACTTTCTAATACATTTTAACATACTTGGCCCCTGGTTCAAGGAGATGTACCTCGAGGCAAGCTTGTCACTTCAACGTATCCATGGGACGTCAGATCTTGAGAGAGGCTTCCAAGATGGTACTCATCTGCGGTTGCAAACGCAGTGCATTGCATCAGGTCCTGCACCAGGGAGAGGAGCATGACATGGGTTACTAAGAGGCGCCTGACAGGGCTGTCACGCTACAGGGAGGAGGACTCTGTGCTGCAAAGCTGGCAGGCGAGCCTTTTCTCCAAGCATCTCAAAGATTCGGACAAGGGATGTGAGAAAGACGGAGAACAAGACATCACAGGGAGGCAGATTTCAGCTCAACCTATGCAAGAACTTTCTCCTGCTAGTCAAAAAGATGAAATGGCCTAGATGAAAATGGAACCAACCCCACCGGTTGTGCTTCAAGCGCAGACTGAACAAAAGATAGAGAGAGGATTAAGGGATTCTATGGGCGCCGGGATGAAATGCTATTTAAAGTCTGTCCAACCTTGAGTTTCCATGGCTCTTGCTCCCAGCAGCATTATTATTTGAGGTCATTTGGTAATCTGCCACTAGCCTTGAACAGGCAGAGATTAGTCTGTTTCTACAAAGGAATTACAGATGTTTTTGCTCTGGTTAACTTCACTCTGGTTGAAAGTTCTCCAAATCTGAGAATGAGTGCAGGTTTGGAGGTGAGTGCTTTGGCTTCTGCACTAGGATTCTCACTTGTGTGTACATGTAGGTATTTATGTTGTGTCTGTACAGTACACGCATGGCAAGCATATGGCCCAGCACACAGTGTTTTTGTCCATCTGTAGGTCACAAGCTATCAGTGAGTCCTGATGTTGATTTAGTTGGCCCAAACCTGCTTAAAAAAAAATAGAATGATATAGAAAATATTAGAGTCCATAATTCATAGTCAGGGTAACTTTTATGATGTTTTCTTTCACATATATGTCTATGTAGGTATGCTGGGTCACTACATAGAATGTAAAATAAATTCCTCACCATTGAATGTGGTCAATAAAATTCAAAAGCTACGGGCAGAGGTAGAGGTGCTCAGAGGTCAGGCACAGAATTAGATTCATTAAAAAAAAAAAAATCAGAGTAACAAGGTTGTTGTGAAGTTTACACAAGCTGATGAATGTCAACTGCTCAGAACCATGACAAGCACAAATGTTCAACATTTGTTACAGCTGTAATTAGAGCACAGATATACACGTTTGTGTTAGTCACTTAACTGTGTCCAGCTCTTTGCAACCTCATGGGCTATAGCCCTGTCAGGTTCCTCTGTCCATGGGATTCTCCAGGCAAGAATACTGTAGTGGGTTGCCATTCGCTTCTCTGGGGATCTTCCTGATCCAGGGATAGAACTCAGGGCTTCTACATCGCAGGCAGATTCTTTACTGTCTGAGCCACCGGGGACATATATGCTTAAAGCATCAAAATGCAAGGGGGTTAAAAAGTCTATCAAGTAGTTTACATCTGGATTTTCATTTGTTCATAATTTTATATTTTAGTATCCACCTGTCAGAACATTAGTGAGTCTACTGTCTTTGGTACATATGGTGCTTTGGCCCAGTGTTGGTCAAAAGAGTTTTATGAGTCATTACATCAAAATTTATTCCTAAGATTTACTCATCTTGGCTCCTAATTTCTTTCCCTTTCTGTTACATTCCTAGTATGCAATTTAAGAAAAGTAGCACATACATTCCTTCCTTCCTCCTACTTTTGTTACCTAACTCCTGGCCCCTTCTCAAGAAATGACTTCACTCTGCTTTGCCTCTTCCATCTGTTCTAACGTGTGGTTTAAAAAGCACCAGAAGAATACACGGAGGACCTGAAAAATCTAAAATCAGTAAACTATCCACTCAGAAGAAAAACAGTGTTCTTATTGATTTTCACTCAGTTAGGGAAAAAAAGCTGAAATTGTTGCCAAATGTGAGATATATGGATGTGGGACCCTCCAGTTGCACGTATCTGATGAGCCTGATTCCCAGTCATTACAGAGGTAAGAAGGCACCGTGACAAAAACACACGCATTCGTACGGTCAGATGAAAGCTGCTTACTGGAGTCCAGACACAGGTTCTGTGCTTAAGATTTAGAACGGCGGGCACTAGTTGTTCTTTTAAGGCTCTGTGGAGTTAAGAGGAGCTGGCAGGATATGAGATTAAGGTGACTGAAAGAAAGGAATCCCCCCAGGTAAGAGGCCTCAGGAAAGGCCACAGCAGGCAAGCTCTACTCTGCAAAACCTGACAAACTTCAAAAGGTTGCTACACAAAATCCCAGGGCATCCAGTTGACGTCAGAGTTCCTTCTTGGGCCGCTAGAGCTGATGTGCTTAGTTTAGGCTGCAGTGGGAAGAGCAGGACGCATGAAGGAGGAGACAGGAGATAAGGAGAAGATCACCAGCTAGTCCAGTGGAGGGTCTTTCCATTACTGTACTGGAAATGGCACTGGCTGGCTGTCTCTAGCATCAGAGCCTTATGCTGGCAGCTGGGGAGAACTATCCAACTTAAGAGTCACCCACATAGTGTGTTCAAGGTCTCAACAAATTATCAACAACAAGTTGCCATTTGACACAACATCCAGACTTCTAGCATCTTTCGCACCTGGCAGTAACTGACCAGGGTCGAGGAGGGGCCCAGGTTCTTCGGTTGACACTGTCCCTCCCACTCCCTCCTGTCTCTCGCCTGCTTCGCCATCACGTTTGTTTTTGATCAGGCCCATCTGTGCTAAAAAAAAAGAAGAAGAAAAAAAAAAACTTACACTGTTTTACATTCTCAAAAATGGCATAAGTCAAAGCACTCAGTCACTACTTCCATGAGAAAATATGTGCTGAGCTCCAAAGAGTCAGGTTATAAATTTTTAAACACAGTCTGTTTTTACTTAGTCATTCCAAGGATCTTTGCAGATTTGCTGAAGATGGTCACCTTCCCTTCTCTCGCCATCTCCTATTTAGTTTGGCTCAAAGTTCCAGCCAGTGTCACGCAGCCTATGGCTCAGCTAACATTACGTAACCTCTATGGCTCGCCACGCTACTTTCTGTATCCTCCTTAAACATCTGGGACTTGAGTCGGTTTAAGTTACGAATCTTCTATGAATAAATGATTCACAAGGTTTACCAATTTGACCTGTTAGACCTATCTTTGGGGAGTTTTATTTCCTTTGCTTTTTGATTTCAAGACTGTATTTAAATCCATTTGGTAAAGGGAAAGAGTATGTGTCATCTCCACGTTAACCACCCCCATCATTTAAAGATGCTTTTACTCTGCCAGAAGTTTTCACTTTCAGACATGTCTTTTTCTGGATTTTTTAAAATAATAAACCATTCTTTTTGGGGCATCAAATACAAATACTAATGTATAGCAAACTCCAGGTTCTAGGATGGGGACCAACAACTTGTTCTTAAATAAATGTGTCAAACCAACCTAAAATTGTTCTTGGATTTATGACTTAAATTTAAGCCTTTCTATTTTAAAATGTTAAACAAACAAAAACCAAACCAAAGCCAAGAAAACCACTGTGTGTCTAGTGTTTCATTCTTCTGGTCACAGAAAACATATTCCAGCAGATGGGGCTAGAAATTTATATATGATTCTTGTTTTAGAATATCACACACTCTGACAGAATACTTTTCTTGAAAAAGAAAGTTTATTTTTATTCACGTTCTTTTACTGAAAAAAAATTAAGGTTTTTTTTCTTTGGTAATCTTACTTCTATGTTACTAGGGGGTAAAAAATGTATGTTTTCCTGTTATATACAGATTATAGGTGATTGCTTTGCAGCCTTTTGGCTAAGATCAAGTACAGATTACAGGTCAAAGTTATAAAACGGATATATTTTACATTACTACTATAAAGCTTCTTATAGCCTTCTCTGGTGGCTCAGACGGTAAAGAATCTGCCTGCAATGCGGGAGACCTGATTCCGATCCCTGGGTTGGGAAGATCCCCTGGAGGAGGGCATGGCAACCACTCCAGTATCTTTGCCTTGAGAATCCCCATGGACAGAGGAGCCTGGCAGGCCACAGTCCATAGCCTTGCAAAGAGTCAGACATGCCTGAGCAACTAAGCACAGCACAGCACAGTATAAGGCTTCAGCTTTTAAGCTTTTTGACTACAACCCATGGTGAGTTGTACAACCCAAAGAAGCCCTTTCACATACACACCATACACAGGCACCCACACCAATAACTGACATGAACACATCACAGAACTGTGTGTACCTTGATCGTGAGTGACGCATTGATTCTATTTCATTACACAAGCAAACCGAAGTGGGGAAAAATAACTACTAACCACCCACTAGCTAATCTCACAACACACTGCGGTGCTAGCCTGAAGGCCACCACTGGGTGTCCCCCCTCAGCCAGCGTCCACGCCGCTCAGGGAGGCCCTCACCCTCAGGCATCGTCCTCCTCCAAGACAGGACAGACCACCCAGGAGCACTGTCCCTGTCATGATAAATGATGAGCCAATGGGATGTAGGCTGAATCTCTCAACAGGGCAGGATTTCTGCAAATGGGACCAGGTGAAGCGCTGACGCCGACACAGAAGGTAAGTAAGTAGGCTCATGCAGTCCGTTTCAGGTGCTTGCGTGTGGCCGAGAGTAGAGGGTGAGTTCAGGTACACGTGTGGGGAACGAGACAAAGCGTGTCTCTTTCTGGTACAAAGTAGAGTCCTTTCCTGACTAAGTCCAGAGTGCAGGTAAGGGCTCCACCACCACAGGGGACTGGCCAGCCCCGTGATGCCCACGAGAAAATGGAGGGGCCCACTACTCGGGGCAGACAAATACTCGGGGCAGACAAAAGCTAGTCTGCAGCCCTGGGCGTCTATTACCTATGGTTTATGTTCACCTTTAAGATCATTAGAAAATAATGCTCCAAAATCACAGTCCCTCAGATCACTTCAGAAAACCTCTTAGAAAAGATTTTCTATTATTTTCCTGTGCTTCCAGAGAAACAACATACTGTTTCTGTTTTTGCAAAACTCAAACTGAAGTCAAAGCTACTACATTATGTAACATGTCCTACGTCAGGGCCCGGGAAACAAATGATGCCTTAAATTTGGTGATGGAAAAAAAGTTATTTCTCGCAAGACATTCTTATGTTTTTCTTTTTCTCTTGTTAGACAACATGAAATGTACAACCCAGGAGGATTCCTGCTTTTTCCTTAATCACTGGGCTTCTCAGAACTAAACATTCAACTGGATTATGCATATCAGGTATCTGATAATATCTCTTTCTCTGTTCATGTCAGCTGCTTGCTCTGTTTTAAATGTAATGCTTTTACTACCTCAATGGGAGCACTAAATTTTGAAAATCTACTTCAAATCCTTTCCTGGAAGCAGAAAAAAAAAAAATTCTAAAGAAAAATAAAAAACGGAATTTAGGAAAACTGCTTTCAAGTCCATGGACAACCCAAAGAAATCATGTCTCTTTGATAATTTACAACCAACAAATATTAAAAAAAAAAAAGTGACATCTCTGACTCTGCCAGACTTTCTTTCATTCGACACTTGATCCTGCTCTGGGTTGCCAGATATAACAAAAGAAAAAAGGGACTTGATCCTCCTTTTTTGATCTGCTATAATTCAGGTTTCTACACTTAATTTTCTTTCAGTTACTTAAATGCTAAATTTCCCAGATGATCACATAGTGAAACAATGTAATTAAAAACTCAAGAGCTACAAAGAAAAGGGTGAGAGTATAATGAATCCCAAACTCCCACCCTTTATATCCTGGGTTTGAAAGAAACAAAACAATAATGTAAACAAAGCTAGAATCCAAAATAAAAATCATTTAGGAGCTCTGGTGGCTCAGATGGTAAAGAAGTTGCAATGTAGGACACCAGATTCCATCCCTGGGTCAGGAAGATCCCATGTCAAAGGGAATGGCAACCCACTCCAGTATCCTTGCCTGGGCTAGGCTACAGACAGAGGAGCCTGGCGGGCTACAGTCCTCGGAGTCACGAAGAGTCAGACACAACTCAGTGACTAACACTAATCACCCCTAACTCTACAACCTGAGGATATGACAAGAAGGCCTGTACACATTTTTAAAGGAAGTCAACCTCACAGTAAAAAAAAAAAAAAACCACACAAAAACCCACCAAATTAAATGCTCAGGGTCTACTTCTCAAAATCGAAATTTTAACCTGTTTCGACCCTAATCTGTTTTCTGATAGATTCAGAATGTCTCATTAAATTTTAAATATTCGACACTCCTATTTTTAATGTTGATGACTACAGACAGCTAAGATTCCTTTGCTTCTCTTCCATCCTTTTCAGTTTAATAAACATTTATTAAGTATCAGGCATAGTTTTAAGTATCATGCAAGATACACAGGTTAATGAAGGGCTTGATCTTCACCTTAAATATTTACCATTTAGTGGGGAAAAGCAAATTGTAGAGAAATTCCCATAAACCTCATAACAGGGACCCCCTTCAACCTTCAAAGGATAAAAAGCAAAGACCTTGACTCTGCTTTTTCAATTCTAACTTGCCACGTCCTTTGCCACCTGCTCCCACGCAGTCATCATCAGCTTAGAAGTGCTTACCTGTCTACACAGTTAACTTAAAATTTTTTTCTTAAACTTAATATAGAATTTCTACAGTTTGACTTTTTTTTTTTAAGTGGGGGCTTTTTAATAGCACTATTCCTAAAGTGAACTTAATACTAATCTTTTCCAAAATTTCCTTAGGCCACTAACTAATCCTTTTATAAACTACATTTTTTATATTTAATTGCCTCTATTTTGCCTTTATACATATGGTGAGTGCGTGCTCAGCTGCTCAGTCACGTCCAACTCTTTGTGACCCAATGGACTGTAGCCTGCCACGTTTCTCGGTCCATGGGATTTGCCAGGCAAGAATGCTGGAGTGGGCTGCCATTTCCTCCTCCAAGAATTGTCCCAACCCAGGGATCAAACCCGTGTCGCCTGCATTGGCAGGTGGGTTCTTCACCACTGAGCCACCTGGGAAGCCCTTTATATCTACCACTAATTCCTCCAATTACAATGCTGATTCCTTTTGGAGGTAACAGGTTGTGCTGCTGCTGCTGCTGCTGCTAAGTCACTTCAGTCATGTCTGACTCTGTGTGACCCCACAGACAGAAGCCCACCAGGTTCCCCCGTCCCTGGGATTCTCCAGGCAAGAACACTGGAGTGGGTTGCCATTTCCTTTTTCAATGCATGAAAGTGAAAAGTGAAAGTAAAGTCGCTCAGTCGTATCCAACTCTTAGCAACCTCATGGATTGCAGCCTACCAGGCTTCTCTGTCCATGGGATTTTCCAGGCAAGAGTACTGGAGTGGGGTGCCATCGCCTTCTCCAATAGGTTGTGCTACTAAGCTTCAAAGACCCTGAAAGCAGCATTGAGCAGGTGCTCTCCTATGCTGGCAGGGAGGCCGAGCTGGGACACACAGGGGTTCAGGGAGACCATCAGAGAACAGAGGCGCTACCACCACCCGTGTTTTTACCTCGTTCACAGGCAGAACTGGAAGATTGGTCCTAGACGGCTGCCTGGTCCTCGAAGCTTTCAGTGGTCTCTTGATTTGCGGAAAGTCTTGTTTAGAAACTGTTTCCGTGGACACAGATGAGGAATGTCTCTTTAATATTTTTATAAACCACTTAGAACCTAGCAGATTTGGTTTGTGAGTCACTTTCCTGTGAGTACTGACAGAGTTCCTGGTTGGAAGGTGAGCTTTTCCATCTTGGCAACACGCAGTGTTGAATGGAGGGAGTACATTTGTATTTGATATTTTCTGGTTCATTCCCAGGATCTGAGACTTATTCAAACCACCAGTTGCTGCATCAGGAAAGAACAAATCCAAGTTCTGATTTCTTGTCAGGGCTGTGCGTGCTGCAGTCTCAAATTCCTTAAGTGGTTTTAACATTTGATGAATAAGTCTTTGGCACTGACATGCTTTTGACAAAATATGGCGAGATCCAGCCAGGGCTCTGAGAAGTCTGGCTGACATTACCATAACCCAAGCTAAAAGACAAGAATTCAAAGTTCAAGTTGAGAAAATAAAAAAAAAACAACTTAAAAAAATACATACAAGATGAATGGATAAAGAAGTTGTGGTATATATACACAATGGACTATTACTCAGCCATAAAAAGGCATTTGTATCAGTTCTAATGAGGTGGATCAACCTAGAGCCTATTATACAGAGTGAAGTAAGCCAGAAAGAGAAAGATAAATATCATATACTAACATATATATATATATGGAATCTAGAAAGATGGTACTGATGAATTTATTTGCAGGGCAGCAATGGAGAAGGCAATGGCTCCCCACTCCAGTACTCTTGCTTGGCAAATCCCATGGACAGAGGAGCCTGGTAGGCTGCAGTCCATGGGGTTGCTAAGAGTCGGACACGACTGAGCGACTTCCCTTTCACTTTTCACTTTCATGCATTGGAGAAGGAAATGACAACCCACTCCAGTGTTCTTGCCTGGAGAATCCCAGGGACGGGGGAGCCTGGTGGGCTGCCATCTATGGGGTCACACAGAGTTGGACATGACTGAAGTGACTTAGCAGCAGCAGCAATGGAAAAACAGACATAGAGAACAGACCTATGGACATGGGGGGAGGGGAGGTGAGAGAGGGTGAGATGTGTGGAGAGAGTAACACGGAAACTTACATTACCATATGTGAAATAGACAGCCAATGGGAATTTGCTGTATGACTCAGGAAACTCAAACAAGGGCTGTGTATCAACCTAGAGGGGTGGGATGGGGCCGGAGGCGGGAGGGAGGTTCAAGAGGGAGGGGACATATGTACATCTATGGTTGATTCATGTTGATGTTTGACAGAAAACAACAAAATTCTGTAAAGCAATTATCGTTCAATTAAAAAATAAATTAATTAAAAAAACACATATAATGTTTTCCTGGGTAACAGGTATATTTCTGTAAAGCAATTTGCAAAACAGATACATCCTACTGAAGTGTGTTGTTGTTAGTCACTCAGCCGTGTCTGACTCTTTGTGACCCCACGGACTATAGCCTGCCAGGCTCCTCTGTCCATGGGATTCTCCAGGCAAGAATACTGGAGTGGGTTGCCATTTCCTTCTCCAACTGAAGCCTACTGAAAGGTTAAAAAAATAAATTTTAATGTTTCCATCACCTGTAGTCAACTTCTGGCCTTCTTTCTGGAGGGTTACAAGGACATGAAAAGGACCTCAAAAAAAAAAAAAAAAAAAAAAGAGTAATGAGGATCTCTTCATTTACTTTACTAGCATATCAACTATTTAAAATGAAACTAGTACTTCTAAACCCCTTTATTCAAAATGTATTCAGGGATTTTCCTGGCTGTCCAGTGGTTAAGACTGCCCTGCCACTGCAGAAGGCATGGGTTTGATTCCTGGTCAGGGAACTAAGATCCCCAATGCCAAGGCCAAAAAAAAGTATTCAGCCTTTACAATAAGATAAGCAATGAGCTGGGACCAGGGATACACCCATGGAAGACTAGGGTTCCTACCATCAAGCTAATGGTCTCCTGAAGAGACAGGCATGTGCAAACGCCTCATTATAACTGAGTGGAGCAGCCCTAGGCCCCACCAAAGAACTACAATAGAAGGCTCCTAAGTCTACACGTAGAGTCAGGAAAGGTTCCCAGAAAGATTCAAGCTGATTCTTGAAGGGGAACATGCTTTTCAGGGTGGGGCTGGGCATGGCAGTAGGACTAAAGGTTGTGAGACACACACACACACACACACCCAATAGAAATACTGTACGTAAATAATCTCTCCTCTTATTTACACAGTTTAAAACATTTGTTCTTTAAAAGTAAGCCTGGAGGGACTTCCCTGGCCATCCAGTGGTTAAGACTCCACACTTCAGTGGAAAGGGGCACAGGTTGGATCCCTAGTTGGGGAACTAAGATCCCATAACAGGTAAAAAAAGAGTAAGCTTGTAGTAGTCTATGGGGCCACACAGAGCCGGACAGACTGAAGCGACTTAGCAGCAGCAGTGGTAGGAAATCAATAACAACTGTTTAACAAAGTAACATGCTAGGGGCTGGAAATACAGATATGTAACAACAATCTCAGTACTCACCCTCTAGTGGGGGAAGTATACTGTGATGAGTACATAACAGAGTTACCTATCAATTGCTCTCAGGTGCAGAGAAAGGAACCTCTGGCTGTGGGTGGATGGGGCTTATCAGAGGTGACATTTGAACTGGGTTTCAAAAGGGCAGAGGGATCAAGAAGTCACCACCCTCCACCCCCACCAGGTACACAGTTCACTTGACAAACAGCGTGCAGCTCCAGGGGAGGCAGAAGCGGCTGGATCCTGAGTACTGATGCTAACGAGCTTCCACCACCAGGGAGAAGGCAGAGCTTTTCACGAAAGATGCACACAGTCAGATACACATCTAAGAAACATAATTGCAGTTAAAATGTAGAGGAGGAACTGACAGAGACTAAGACACTGCTGCCTGAGTACTTGGTACCCAGCAAATCCTCTGCTTCGCCTCACAACAATCCTGTGAGGTACTTCACAGGGGAAACGGAGGCTTACTGGGGCGGACTGCTTATAGTCAGCAATGCAGAGCTGGAAGCAAGTCCCTGGCCTTTCCAATTCCAAAGGAGACACTGAAATCACTGCATATATGTTATCTCCCTTTAAAAGGATGAGGACAAGGATGAGTCCCTGTGGTATTTGGGAGGCAGAACCTGCCCCTTTTAAAATATCTTTAAAAAAGCAGTTTTATTCCCTGTTTTCATTGCCTCTTCTCTGATATCCCTGAACCCGCTCCAATCAGGCTTTCATGCTAACACTTTCCCAAAACCCATTTGTCAAGGCCAGCAATCACCTCTGCATCAGACTTCTCAGCCTTCGTTTTCCCTCCCTGACCAGCAACATGGGATACAGCGGACCACTCCACCCCCTACCTCACTCGCCACTTTTCATCCTCACCGGGTGCACCTCTGTCTCTCCTGCTGGTTTCCCATTCCAAGAATGTAACGCACCAAAGCTCAGAATTTGGGCCACATTTCCTCTCCATTCCCAGCTCCCATTGATCTCCTCCAATCTCACAGTTTGATATAGTTACCTACACACTGATAAATAGCAAATATTTATCCCTAAACTACTCTGACAAGCATGAAAACTGTAACAGGCTCAAAACTGAGCTTCTGAAATCTTCCTGCAAATCCTACTCTTCCCACAGTCTCCCCAGACTCGTGAAGCAGCAAATACATCCTATATTTGCTAAGGCCCCTCACCTGCAGGCCACCTGGGCGCTTCTCTTCCTTCTCCATACCCAGTCCGGCAGCAAGTCTCACTGGCTTGGCTCCGACCGGTCCTCGACAACCTGGCCACCACCCTGGTCCCTGCTGCTGTTTTGCTCAGGGATTACTGTCACAGCATCCACATTGGGTTCCCAGCTTCTGTTCTTCACATTCTTCTGAATATTGCAACCAAATTTACTAATTTACAGTCAGATTCTATCTTCCATCTTTGTAAAGTTTAATGATGGCCTCACACTTCACTTGAAATAAAAGCCAAAGACCTTAACGTGGGCTGCATGGTCCTCCCTTCTCTGGCCTTTATCATGACTCTAATGTCTCCTACAGCTTTTTCCCCCTCACTCCTTTTGCTCCAGTCACTCTGGCATCTGGCTCTGTGCACTTACTACCCTTATACTCTTCTCCCAGGTGTCTGTAAACCTATTTATTCCCTCACCTCCTTCAGACCTCTGCTCAAATGCCTCCTAGGCAGTGACATCTTCCTGGACCACTTCATTCAAAATGCACACCAGAGACTTCCCTGGTGGTCCAGTGGTTAAGAATCCATCTTGCAATACAGAACACTTGGGTTCGATTCCTGATAAGGGAACTAAGATCCCACATGCTGCAGGGAAAAGAAGTTGAGGAGCCCAAACAAAGACCCAGCATAGGCAAAAAGAATCATTAAAAAAGAAGAAGAAGAAGAAAAAAAAAGGACAGCAGCACTAGCTTTCTCCACTTTCTATTTCTCCACTGCATTTAACATCATTTACTAATACTTCGTGTTCTTACTTTATTAACTCACACAAGTTATGAACTGAGTTCCTGCCATGTGCCAGACATTGTTCTATTTGCTAACACAGCTGAAAATAAAATAGACAAAAATCCCTGTCTTTTGAAACTTACATCACAGTGGGGATGACAGATAATATATGCGGTAAACCACTAACATACAATAAATAGTCACAATGCTATAATATATAGTCTTGATGCTACAAAATATACAGTAAGTAGTCACAATGCTATAACGGGAAGAAACAGAAGAGGAAAGATTTTTGTCTCTCTCTCCTGTGGCATATAAGCTCCTTGAGGATAGAGTTGCCTTCTGTTCAGCTGTGTCTACTGTGACCAGAGTGCCCAGCACACAGTACGTATGCAACTCATATTTTCTGAATGAAATATTCAGAAACATGCATCCCTAAATATGCAATTTCTTGGATGCATTTCCTACTTCTAAGAACACACCAACTAAGAAAACTGTATCAACTAGGCTACAATTCAATGGCTAAGAGGCGCTAATCTGGGAGCATGCCTTCCAACTCCTTAAGCTGCTCAAAATGATCTTTGCAGTTACCGGTGTGCACTGGCTCAAAAAAAGGATTCATATGTGTTATGGATGGAATGCTTTTTACTTCCAACTAAGTCGACCAAAGATCACCGTAACAGGCAGGGGACCTCCGCGGTCCCGGTGAAACATGTGACCCAAGACATTCAGGGCGGCGGGCAGCAAAGGCGGGCACCGCTGTGCGGGACCATACAAGCTAGAACAAGGCAGTGCACTAACCTCTCGGCTGGACGAGAAGATGGATGCGCGGGGCGCGCAAGCTTCCGCGGCTCGGCCGCAGACAAGAGACCGAGCAGCAACCGCAGCCCGGCGCTCTCCCCGCAGCCAGTCCCAATCCCGACCGGTGTACCAGCAAGCGCCCGGCACTGCGCAGGCGCACAGGGCTCCAGGCCCCAGCGGAGCGTGAGTCGCCCTGTCCACGTGACCGCAGGACCACGTGACCCGTGCCGCCGCGACCCGAGCCGCTCCCTGGTCTCTGAGACGTCCCGGTCCCTGCTTGCTTCCGCCTTCCGCCCGCTTCCTGATTCCGCTCCTCTCGTCGCCCTCAGCTGTCCCCGCCTTCGTCCCCGGAAGATATCTCCGGGTCCTTGAGCCGGCCATTGTTTGTCTCTTATCCAGGCACCAAATAAAGTTTCCTCATTCAAAAGTGTTTTTTTTAACCCACCTCCCTCGCTTTCTCGGCTCCTCCCTCGCGCGAGCACCGCCTCCTCTCCTGCGGCGGGTGAGACCCGAGCGTCGGAGTCAGGAGCGCGGAATCCGGCGATGGCGGGGCCTCCGGCGTCTCTGTCTGCGCGGGACGTAGGGTTTGTGTCGCTTTCCTCGGCCACTCTCTCGGCTCCTTTTCCTTCTCCCCGCTGCAGCGGAAAGCTGAGCCTCTTGGGGAACCTGTGGGTACTGGGGGAGGGAAGCGGAGGCGGGCTGGAGGCGCCTGCTCCTCCGCCGCCAGCGAGTTTCAGTCCGCCTCCGGGTTCCGCTTCCCTTGGGGCCACGGCTCGGTTTATAACGGCTCACGGGGAGGCGAGGGCCAGGCGGCCGCTCGCCGGGCTCCAGGCTCGGACTGTCTTTGCAGCTTCCTTCTTGCGGTGTGATTCGTGGCTTCTTGCCTGCCTACACGGGAACGGACTGCGAATCCCGACTGGAAATCTCGGTTTACCCCTACCTCTCTCTACAAGTGACGGTTCCGGGATGTTGGTTGCCTTGCATTAATTTGTATCGAACAGTTAATGCGTCTTTAAAGTGGTTCGATACTATTTATTATTATTGTTTTTTAACTCACGCATGACTGTCTTGAGCGTGTTATGCCCCCTTTCAGAAGTGTTGCAGCGCGTGCCTCTAACCATATTTAATAAACCTACCTTTTGAGGGGGATGCTTAAAGCTCTCTGCAAAAGTTAGGGATCTGAGATCTATAGAGAAGTGTGTTTCTTCCTTTCGCTAATCGGATTAATTTGTAATCCCATTATAATTTGTAATCCCATTGTACCTGTACCGTCTTGCTTTTTTAAAAGTCATAGATTGCATACAAATATATCTGTTAACTAGTGGCTCAGACGGTAAAGCGTCTGTCTGCAATGCAGGAGACCCGGGTTCGATCCCTGGGTTGGGAAGATACCCTGGAGAAGGAAATGGCAGCCCACTCCAGTATTCTTGCCTGGAAAATCCCACGGACCGCGAAGCTTGGTAGGTTACCATCCATGGGGTCGCAAAGAGTCGGATACGACTGTACCGTCTTGCTTTTTTAAAAGTCAAAGATTGCATACAGATATACCTGTTAATACAAATTGGAAGGCCCAATTTACATTTGAGTTGTGTCCTTACTGAAAAATATTGCAAAACTCAAGAACACTTGGAAAAAATTGACCGTACCAGCAATGGATTGAGGTTAGAGAAGCACCTTAGGCCCTGAATTTAAGATTGTACTCACCTTCAGGCAAATATAGGGAGTGTCTGCATCGTTAAATTTTGAGTCCTAGGTATATCTGCCTTCATCCAAGTCCCTGGACCTGAGACGTTACTCTTGGAGATATAAACCTATGAGGAAATGCAGTAGCTAGAAAAATAGCAATACTTTCTAGTTAAGTTGTTTCCCTGGTGGCTCAGATGGTGAAGAATCCGCCTGCAATGCAGGAGATCTGGGTTTGAATTGGGAAGATCCCATGGAGAAGGGCGGAGAAGGCGATGGCACCCCACTCCAGTACTCTTGCCTGGAAAATCCCGTGGATGGAGGAGCCTGGTGGGCTGCAGTCCATGGGGTCGCGAAGAGTCCGACACGACTGAGCAACTTCACTTTCACTTTTCACTTTCATACATTGGAGAAAGAAATGGCAACCCACTCCAGTGTTCTTGCCTGGAGAATCCCAGGGACAGGGGAGCCTGGTGGGCTGCCGTCTATGGGGTCGCACAGAGTCGGACAGGACTGAATCGACTTAGCAGCAGCAGCAGCATGGAGAAGGGAATGGCACCCACTCTAGTATTCTTGCCTGAAGAAGTCCATGGACAGAGGAGCCTAGTTTATGGGGTCGCAGAGTCAGACACGACTGAGTTACTTAACACTTAACTAAGTAAAATCTCAAAGAACTGTCACGTTTTGTATCTGCTGCTTTGGAAAATTCAAATGTCAAATGATTTAGTGTTCTTTCAGTTTTTCCAAGGACTTAGTAGTAATTGTTCGGAGAAGGCAATGGCAACCCACTCCAGTACTCTTGCCTGGAAAATCCCATGGACAGAGGAGCCTGGTAGGCTGCAGTCCATGGGGTCGCTAAGAGTCTGACACTACTGAGCAACTTCACTTTCACTTTTCACTTTCATACATTGGAGAAGAAAATGGCAACCCACTCCAGTGTTCTTGCCTGGAGAATCCCAGGGAAGGGGGCCCCTGGTGGGCTGCCCTCTATGGGGTTGCACAGAGTTGGACACGACTGAAGTGACTTAGGACCAGCAGCAGCAGTAGTAATTGTTAAAAGTTAAATTCTGATCAGAGCAGTTACTATTCCCTGGTGGCTCAGACGGTAAAGAGTCTGCCTGCAATGCGAGAGACCTAGGTTCAATCCCTGGGTGTGGAAGATCCAATGGAGAAGGAAATGGCAACCAGCTCCAGTATTCTTGCCTGGAAAATCCCATGGGCAGAAGAGCCTGGCAGGCTACAGTCCATGGGGTCGCAGAGAGTAGGACACGACTGAAGCGACTTCATTTCATTTCATGGATATTAAAACCTGTTCACTGTAAAACCCACAGAATCAGAAAACATTTTTGCAATTTTTTTCCTTTAAGCTTTATGGTTCACATTTGAGGAAGGGTCTTGAAGAAATACTCAGGACATATAATCCTATTTTTGAAAATTGGAATAAGATATTTGAGATTTTACAAGTGTGATGATCCCAGATTTAAGTTAGCATAGGAGAGTTGGGCAGAAGTATTGCAACTGTCTTTGTTTTTACGTTGTCTCTGGTGATCTGAAGACATAAATGAACTGATAAGTTGTTTTGTGCTTTCTATTTAAAAACTTCACAGTGCTAAATTTTTTTTCTCTCCGGACCATGTATTTCCTTAAACTAATAATACATACAATGATAATCTGTAAATCTTGATTTTTGTATGGCTAAAATCAAGAATATCTTTAATTTTTGATTCAGGTATACTCAGATTTTTCTTCATCTCCAGCTTTCTTCATTCTCTGACACTTCTAAAAAAATCTCTCATTTTCTGGTTGGGAAAGCAAGATGGTAACTTGCCTTAATTTTGCTTAGGGTCAGAGAGGATGGAAGGAGTTACTGGGGAAGCAAAGAAGGCAGCAAGAAAAACCTTTGAAAGGAATTAATGTTGGCTGGGAATATAGACAAGGAGAAGCAGGGGTGTAAATGTCTTGCCCTGCATACTTCTGCACTGCAAAGTGGTTCAGGCAGTTTCACATCCATTGCCTCACCTTTCTAGGTAGGAAAGGTCATTTAGTAAATAATAAACCTAGGAGGAAAGCCTATTTGACTTTTAGGATAATTCTGTTTCTGTCTTACCACTTTGTTAGACTAGATTCTGGTTAAGGAGAAGAAAAGGAATACAATAAGAAGGATAAGAATGATTAAACACTCTAGGGAATAGTCTGAGATTTGAGGCACAAACCATGCTTAGTTTTTATGATACACCAGAGAGGTTTTCCAGGCTTCCCTAGTGGCTCAGATGGTAAAGAATCTGGCTGCAATGTGGGAGACCCAGGTTTGATCCCTGGGTGGGTAAGATCCCCTGGAGAAGGGAATGGCTTAACCACTCCAGTATTCTTGTCTGGAGAATCTCATGGACAGAGCCTACAGTCCATGGGGTTGCAAAGAATCAGACACAACTGAGCAACTAACACTCTCAGAGAGGTTTTCCGATTTTCTTGAGTTGCTCCAGGAGTTGGGCAATGCTGGTTTACTTTACAGGAGTTGTTTGCAAAAGAATTTAAATTTAGATGAGGTGTTCCAAAAACTGAAAGATGACAGTCTTCTAGTGTGAATGCTACTGAATAATCTGCTGTGTGTGTGACTCTTTTCTAGATCATTTGCATATCTTTCAGTTAAAGACAGATCACCCCAGATCTTAACCAAAGCTATTGATACATTGCATCGACATAAAAGTGAATTTTTCGAGAAACATGGAGAGGTAAGAATTGTGTTTTTACGTAATTCTTTTGTGTTTAAGTCTAACAAACACAATAAGCAGTTTTCCGTATGTGGTAATGGTCATTTCACCTGGAGATAAGTTCATAACATGAAACTTCAAAAAAAAGGCAGACTAGGTAAGGCAAGATAATGTCGAAATGAGATCTGTTTGTGTTCTTTGATTTTTCAACTTAAGAATTCTAAATTTAAATGTTTATTCATTTGTGAAAGACATAAATTGTAGTTTTGAAATGTTTTATTTTTTCCTTCTTAAATTTAGATCCATAAAAATTTGTTACCCTAGAGGAATTATGCATATATGTGTGTACATATATATATATTTATAGTTATAGATAAGATAATTTCATATAAACTGATTTTAGTGTAGACTACTCGTACACGTGTGTGTATATATTATATATATATATAAACTGCCCCCCGCCCATATTTTTACAGAAAGGCCTGGAAGCTGAAAAGAAAGCAATTTCTCTTCTTTCAAAATTACGGAACGAATTGCAAACAGATAAACCGATTGTTCCTTTGGTTGAAAAGTTTGTTGATACTGACATATGGAATCAGTACCTAGAATATCAACAGAGTCTTTTAAATGAAAGTGATGGGAAACCAAGGTGGTTTCTCTCACCGTGGCTATTTGTAGAATGCTACATGTATCGTAGAATTCATGAAGCAATTATCCAAAGGTAAGTTTGTAACCATCAAATAACAAATGTAGATAATTTATGCTTTGTTTAAAATTATAAAATGGTAATTTTTATTTATTTATTTATTATTTTTTTTTTAAAACAAGACATATTTTTATTTCAGAGTTTTCATAGGTCAGGAGTCTGGGCATGGCTCAGCTGGGTTCTCTGTTGAGGATATCACGAGGCTGCAGCCATGGTGTCGACCAGGGCTGTGACTAAAATGGTAATTTTTAAAATAAAAGCCAAATGAAGCCTGAATTCAGTTCAGCAGATATTAATGGTGCTATTAGATATTTCTGCAAATGTTATTGTTGTAATTGATTATTGGCAGTTATTATCCACTTGCTTAGAATAGACCTAAGATTGAATATCTGAAGTAGGAACTAATTATAAAAAGTTTAATTTTTTATAATTAATAATTTATAAATTATAATTTTTTAATTTTTATAATTAAATTTAATTATAAAAAAGTTCTTATAAGAACTTTTAATTAGTTAAAAGCTATATAAAAATAAAAAATTATTCTTCAAATTTAATTTGAAGAATACAACAAATTGTTCTTAATAAGCAAAAAAATGTTAATTTGAAATAATTATTTATGTAAAAAATCAAGACGGACAAAGTAAGCATATGTTTAGTTTTTAAAAATAGATGATATGTCAGAATTAATTTGCTAAAAGAAGTCAACAGAACAGTCACCAGAACTGCATTGTTCTGATGCACTATCTTAATTTTCCACTCTTGTTTTTAATGGCTAGATTAGTAAAGGACTCAAAAAGTTAAACACATGTTCCAGAATAACTTTTTATAGTTATTTACACTAATTAATTTTTCCCTAGGAAAATTATGATAGAGAACTGCTTTACGGAGCAGAAGAAAATGTAATGTGGATCATACTTTTAGCTCACAGGTTACAGAAATACAGATTTGCTGGGTAAGAGGAATCCTTTGGTATCCATTCCTCAACATAGCATAGGATACTTGAAGACACTTAAACCAGCACTGAAAGTAAAATAAAAAGATTACTTAGGGAAACATGCGTAAACTTGAGTCTATTTTTTTTTCTGTTTTAATCTTTATAAATTATTATAAGGTCACACTTTTTTTAGTATTTGCTGAATAAGTGTGTTTTAGGTCTTGTGCTTTAAAAGCAGAATACACTCACTAAAAATACAGCATATTACCTGGCACACAGACCCAAGCAAAAGACTAGCAAGCACTAGACTCTGTCATGTACTGAATACCAGCTCAGTTCTCATTATTTTGCAACCCAGTGACATAGGTGTTATGGTTTCCATTTTACAGTGGAGGAAACTGAGGCTCAGAGAGATTAGTATCTTTTCCGAGGCTGCGTGGTGAGTAACTGGTAGAACCAGTATTGGAGCCTGGTCTGTGCAAATCAGATAAGCCCCCTCCTCAAACAAGTAGTGCATTTGGATATCTTTTCAGGACTAGGGTTAGTCTGATGTTCCGGGTGATGGTTTCATAACTCTGGAAAATATGCATGTATCAGACAAAGCTGCTGAAGTGTTGAAACACTGAGTGGCACCCTGAATAGGCTTGGAGGAGTTCGAACGTTAGAGAAGTAAAAGGAATGCTGTTTCTGTTTTTGGAGGTGGATCCAATTCAGAGTGAAAAATCTAGGCCAGAAGCTTACAAACCTAGCTGTTTGTCACCCAGTTGGGCAAAAGTTTTTTGGTTTGTTTTTAAATATGCAGATTTTGAAATTGTTATATTAAATCCTAATGGTGTTATTTGTCCGTGGTGGGGCCTGTACATAGATTTTTCTTTCCATGCTCCAGAGAGATTCTGCCCAGCCTGTACTGCTAACCATTGGTCCAGGAATAGCTTGATAAAAGGGATAGATAAAAGGCAACATTTAGCTTGAAGTTCAGAAAGGAGAATATTAGTGAGTCAGGGGTGTGGAACTCTCCTAAGGGGATTTCTTAGGCAAATATTTGAAGATCTAGGTATTTGTCTGATACTCAGGTTACAGGTAGTACAAAGAAGGGCTGTCCTACAGCGGAACTAGCACTGAAGTAGTTGTTTTTTTAATCGAAGTACAGTGGTTTATAATATTGTGTTAGTTTCAGATATACAGCAAAGTGATTCAGATATTTCTGTGTATGTGTGTATGTGTGTGTGTATATGTATATACATATATTAGATTATTTTCCATTATAGGTTATTATAAGATATTGACTATAGTTCCCTGTGCTATACTGTAAATCCTTGTTGCTTATCTATTTTATGTATGGTAGAAGTATCTGTTAATCCCATCAGTTCAGTTCAGTCGCTCAGTCGTGTCTGACTCAAGTTTAATCAAGTAGCTCAAGTCACTCAGGAGAGCCTGTATTTGAATCCAAGTCTATTTTGCTCAAATCCTGTATGTATCCCCTTCACACCACTCAGCTGCCTAGGTCAGTGTGAAAATCAGGACAAAGTTCTTATCTAGAGAGACAAAAGCTGGCATCATCATCATATCAGTCAGTTCAGTTCAGTTCAGTCGCTCAGTCGTGTCCAACTCTTTGCGACCCCATGAATCGCAGCACGCCAGGCCTCCCTGTCCATCACCAACTCCCGGAGTTCACCCAGACCCACGTCCATCGAGTCAGTGATGCCATCCAGCCATCTCATCCTCTGTCGTCCCCTTCTCCTCCTGCCCCCAATCCCTCCTAGCATCACAGTCTTTTCTAATGAGTCAACTCTTCGCATGAGGTGGCCAAAGTACTGGAGTTTCAGCTTTAGCATCATTCCTTCCAAAGAAATCCCAGGGCTCATCTCCTTCAGAATGGACTGGTTGGATCTCCTTGCAGTCCAAGGGACTCTCAGGAGTCTTCTCCAACATCACAGTTCAAAAGCATCAATTCTTCAGCGCTCAGCCTTCTTCACAGTCCAACTCTCACATCCATGCATGACCACTGGAAAAACCATAGCCTTGACTAGACGAACCTTTGTTGGCAAAGTAATGTCTCTGCTTTTGAATATGCTATCTAGGTTGGTCATAACTTTCCTTCCAAGGAGTAAGCGTCTTTTAATTTCATGGCTGCAGTCACCATCTGTAGTGATTTTGGAGCCCAAAAAAATAAAGTCTGACACTGTTTCCACTGTTTGCCCATCTATTTCCCATGAAGTGATGGGACCGGATGCCATGATCTTCATTTTCTGAATGTTGAGCTTTAAGCCAACTTTTTCACTCTCCACTTTCACTTTCATCAAGAGGCTTTTGAGTTCCTCTTCACTTTCTGCCATAAGGGTGGTGTCATCTGCATATCTGAGGTGATTGATATTTCTCCCGGCAATCTTGATTCCAGCTTGTGCTTCTTCTAGCCCAGCGTTTCTCATGAAGTACTCTGCATATATGTTAAATAAGCAGGGTGACAATATACAGCCTTGACGTACTCCTTTTCCTATTTGGAACCAGTCTGTTGTTCCATGTCCAGTTTTAACTGTTGCTTCTTGACCTGCATACAAATACTCCTAATTTATCCCTGCCCTTGAAGTAGTTTTTAAGTGTCCAACTTGTTAGGTTTCTTATATGAAGAATTCCTATCCTGGGTCAGTGACCCATCCCGAGTAACCAAAGGAAAGGAAAGTCGCTCAGTCGTGTCCAACTCTTTGCGACCCCATGGACTGTAGCCTACCAGGCTCTTCCCTCCATGGGATTCTCCAGGCAAGAGTACTGGAGTGGGTTGCCATTTCCTTCTCCAGGGGATCTTCCCGACCCAGGGATCAAACCCAGGTCTCCCGCATTCCAGGCAGACGCTTTAACCTCTGAGACACCAGGGTATCTTTCTAGCTTTTACAGGATCCCAAAGCACACATAGGGGCTTCCCAGGTGGCACTAGTGGTAAAGAACCCACCTGCCTATGAAGGGGATGTAAGAGATGGAGGTTCGATCCCTGAGTCGGGAGGATCCCCTGGAGGAGGAAATGGCAACCCATTCCAGGATTCTTGCCTGGAGAATTCCATGGACAGAGGAGCCTGGTGGACTATAATCCATAGGATCAAAAAAAGTCAGGCACCACTGAAGGAACTTAGCACACATGCACAGAAAGTACACGTTAGGTTTAAGATATGTTTCTGATGACTTTGCCCCTTACACTGAAACATATTTTGAATTTTCTTTGTCAAGATGTATAGTTTGGGTTTTTTAGAGTTAAGTGGTTGAATAGTCTGCAAATTAAATTAAGATTCAAAGTTTTAGCTATATGTAAAATTTAAGTATGCTTCAGATACTGAAAAATGAAAATACGAAGAAAATGGCAGACATTTTTAAGCTTTTATTAAAGTGTGATATACATGCTGAATAGTACATATTTCTTAAGTATTCAGCAGTCTTTACTGGAATATGCTGTGTCCCTAGTGGTCAGATCAAAAGGCAGATTTAGGCCCCCACACGCTGCCTTTGGATCCCAAACATTCAAGCACATATTCTTGGTGAACATCTGTGTGTATTTCTGTTGGGTATATACTTAGGAGTGAACCCCTGGGTCAAGTGTGTACACACATACAGCTCTGCTGCTGCTGCTGCTGCTGCTAAGTCGCTTCAGTCGTGTCCGACTTTGTGCGACCCCATAGACGGAAGCCACCAGGCTCCCCTGTCCCTGGGATTCTCCGGGCAAGAACACTGGAGTGGGTTGCCAATGCATACAGCTCTAGTAGATTCTAAAGTGGCAAACATTTTAAGTTCTCTGAAATCATTTATAGCTATGTGAGTTTGCTCTCTTAAAGTGTAAGGAGCAAGTCTCAAGGGGTTTCCCCGGCAGTCCACTGGTTAAGCCTCTGCACTTCCAATGCAGGGGTCCAGGTTCAGTTCCTGGCTGGGGAGCAGAAATCCCACAATCAGTGCCACGAGGCCAAACGAGGGTCTGCAGGTTTTCCTGGAAAGGGCCAGTCGGTCAGTATTCTAGGCTCTCAGACGCCTCAGCTTCAGCCGTGCCAGAGCAGCCGTAGGCAGTATGTAAGTGAATGTGGTTGTGTTCTGAAGGAACAGCAGAGTTATGGACCCTGAACTTGGAATTTCGTGTATCACAAAATCTTTTTCCATTTTTTTTCAACTCTTCAAAAAAGCCATTCTGAGCTTGCAGATCATACAGGACAGGTAGTGGGCCAGAGAGGGCCTGCAAGCTGCAGTTTGCTGACCACCACAGTGGAACCCATGCATCCAAATACATTGATCCCTTTACCTCACCTTGAGAGACTGATTCATTTCAGCAATGCTGCCATTGCTAAAAAAGTCTTTTAATTCTTTGAACTTCTTTCAGAGCCAGTTGACAAACCTCAAAACGAGATTAGTCTCATTATTATTTAGTCACTCCTCATTTTTGACCAAAAATGTTTTATTCCATTTGATCTACATGCTTCATTCTACTGAAATTGCTGTGAGTGACTTTTGGCTGTTTCCAAAAACAAGTTAACTCCAAAGCATGAAAACACTCGTCGTTTTCGACAGGACATTTAATAACAGGTTCTGAGGAAAATCCCCAAAGAGGAATTCCAAAAGTGCTTCGAGCAATGGCAGCATTCTTGGACTAAGGGTGTAGCTTTCCAGGCTGACTCACTATCTGGAGGGAGGCAGCCATCACTGGGGTGTGTAAATTCTGGTGTGTTTTTGATTTTGATTTTAATTTTAATGAATCCCATTGCATCTGCCATATTGCCTTTTTATCCTAAGGTAGAAGACCCCTGGAAAAAGTAGCTAATTTTGAAGATCAGATTCTGTAAAGTCTGTTATGCTAGTATGTATACCTTCTGAGTTACGTGTTTCTTATGTCAATATTATTTGATCTCTCATTAGACAACATGAATATGTAGACGTGGAACATACATCACCATTGGTCAAAGTCAACTTGGGAGTAAAAGTTGCTAAGAAATTAGAAATCTACACATAAATGATCAAAAGTTGTCATTACAATAAGATTTACATTAGTGCTGTCTGCTTTATAGCAAGTAGTCATTGGGTTCCTGTAATGTTCTGTGTTTGACTCCTTCACAATTACTGTATTATATTCAACTTTTCTGTTTATATCCATATGTTTGTTATTTGGAGCCTGAGCCACACTGAGCACCCGTAAAAATGTTTGTTAAACTAAAGCAACTGTCATGAAATTCTGTTTCTCTTTCCCCTTTTTCCTAAAAACCCACTGGATAAATAATTATGGATACAGTCCCTATAATTATTTAATACTTCCAGTATATTTGACAACTAATTAAAATGAGTTTGGGTATTTATTTTTGCATAATTTATTTAATTTTATTTCGTTAATGTAAATTGATTATTTTTGTGTAACTTGTCTGTGTTATACCTAATAAAAATCACCACTAATTTTTTGGATGGGTTGCTACTATTCTCTTTCCTTTAAAAAACTGCAATTACTCAAATGTTTAAAAAAGATACAGAGTTATAGAAATGTTTCACTTATTATTTTTTTCCTATTTTAGTCCACCAATCGATGACTTTGATATATTTAAAGAATTGAAAGACCAAAATTTCTTCGAATCTCAGGAATCTGTCATTGCCTTATGTACTCATCTGCAAGAGTTGAGGAAAACTATTGAAGACCTAGATGAAAATCAACTGAAAAATGAATTTTTTAAAGTTCTTCAGGTAAATATAATAATTTTTATTATTCTAATATTTAATTATTCTAATGACAAATTTTGATCATTTATGTGTAGATTTCTAATTTCTTAGCAACTTTTACTCTCAAGTTGACTTTGACCAGTGGTGATGTATGTTCCATGGCTACATATTCATGTTGTCTAATGAGAGATCAAATAATATTGACCTAAGAAAAACGTAACTCTCCTGAGTCTGTCTGTTTATTTAAACAGTTGAAAAGTAAACTGGTATACATTTAACAGCAGGGAGACACTGTGGGGGAAGAGGCTTCAGGAAATGAGGAGCAGAGAGGAGAGGGGCTGCAGGGACCCCCCCATAGAAGCCAGGGTGCATTGAAGCAAAGGCAAGGACTTTGGTTTTTACTCATGCTGAAATGAGAAGCTGTTAGAAGGTTTTAATCAGAGGAGTAACACAACATGACTTAGGTCAAGAATTACTTCTGCGAATAGACTGAAGGCACAAGGGTAGAAATAGGTAGTTTTGTTACTGAAACGACTCAGGTCTGGACCAAGCTGATAGCATCAGAGGTGGTACAGGTCACCAGATTCTGGATATGCTTTGAAAGTAGAGGCCACAGCTTTTTTATTCAGCATTATTAGAGAAAATGTAGATTGGATGGACATTTTATATTGAGTTTTGTAGAAATGAATTTTATGAACATTTTTAGCCACCCCTCCTCCCATTATGTCCTACGTAATAGAGTTTTTTTTATTGGTTATTCAAAAGAAGGGTACATGTATTGTGCTTTTTCTTTTTCAGATTTCACTGTGGGGAAATAAGTGTGATCTGTCTCTATCAGGTGGGGAACATATTTCTCAGAAGACCAATATAATGAATTCATTGGAAGACCTAAAACCTTTCATTTTAGTGAACGACATGGATCGTCTTTGGTCATTGCTAAGCAATTGCAAGAAAACAAGAGAAAAAGAATCTGTTACTCGAGTGGATATTGTTCTGGATAATTCTGGGTTTGAACTTATTACAGACTTAGTATTAGCTGACTTCTTGTTGTCCTCTAAACTGGCAACTAAAATCCATTTTTATGGGAAAACGATTCCATGGTTTGTTTCTGATACTACTCTACACGATTTTAATTGGATAATCAAACAACTAAAGCATTCTAATAATAAGTGGGTGTCCCAATGTGGGGTTGACTGGGAAGACCATATTAAAACGGGCAGATGGGTTTACCTCGATCATATATTTTGGACTCTGCCTCATGAATTCAGTGCAATGTCTCAGGTCGCTCCTGATTTACATGCTGCACTACAAAAGGCTCATTTAATTTTCTTCAAGGGTGACTTGAATTATAGGAAGCTGATGGGTGACAGAAGATGGGAGTTTACCGTTCCATTTCATGAGGCGTTGAGTGGCTTCCACCCTGCACCTCTGTGCAGCATCAGAACATTAAAGGCTGAGGTTCAGGTTGGTCTGCAGCCCGGGCAAGGTGAACAGCTCACAGCTTCTGAGCCCAACTGGCTGACCACTGGGAAATACGGAGTGTTTCAGTTTGATGGTCCACTCTGACTTGGTGTAGGAACTTTCAGTTGTGTAGAAAGATCTGACCGACACTCGGCAGCCCCAAGAAACCTCTGGGAAGCTTGGCTTCTCGGTGGTGATTTGTACACTCTCCGATGCTTTCTCATTTGAACGCTTAGCCCCACTACATTGTTTTGGGGCTAGGTGCACTGGTTACAGATAACTTAACACTGATGTTGGAATTTCAGTAACTTATTTCAAGTCAAAGGTATCATTTCAGATGGTTTTAATGAACTTAATTAGGCAGAAATAGAAGTCAATTCTGCTTTATAAGTTAACATTTTAAAAAATACTATGCTGCATGGTATTTAATATTCTAGGAGGCATGAAATTTTACTTGATTTGGGGCTCTAAGGGCTCAGTGATAATATAATATACATCTTAAATATGCTTTGTAAAGAGGGGCATTTCTTAATGGATACCTGAACACGTGAAAGTAAAACTTACCTCATAAGTTATTAGAATTTTTAATTTTGTTACTGGATTTTCATTTCCATATTTATCATTTGCACACGTTTATATTTTGATCTGTGGAAAGGGAGGTTGGAAACTCAAAATTGAACAGAATAAAACAGTACTTGAGGAAATGTAATATCTTTACATTCTGTTTGTGATATCCATAATCAGCTGAAATACATTATTTTAACACATATGTGTTTTAAATGAACAGAATTGCTGTGCAGTCTTAAAAAAAATCCATTAGATAGGAAAGATTCTTCTGTGTAGACTTTGTACTACCAATGAGTTAATTCACTTTTTATAATCTTACACATTTATTGGCGATCACTGTAAATTTCAGGTCAGTTTGTTTTGCAACTGAAATTGAAAATAAATCTGGACATGTTTTCTTGCACCAGAATAATAAAATGAATTGTAAATTGTATAAAAAATCTCATCAGTTTTATCTTTCAGTGGAGGAAGGGCAAGAAAGGAAGATTAAAGATGAACTCTATAAAGTGTACCCCTAGTACACCACCCCCAGTGTTCCTGTTAAGATTTAGTATTTTCACAGTTATGCCACCATGACCACAGTCTACTTTCAGACCATTTTCATCCAGCCTAAAAGACAGGGCTCTCTGCCTAGAGTCTTCTCCCTGTCCCCCACCTGTTTCTGCCCCAGCAAGTTTGGCCTCTGTGTGTTTGGCATAGGTACAGAGGAGCATGTAGGAGGAGGCTGAGGCTCTGAGGTCAACTGAGGGTGAATTTTCCACTGAAGAGCTCAGTGGTCTTGGAAAACATTCCCGAAATAGCATCTTCAATTGCTTCCACTGCTTAACAGTAACATACTTGGTTAAGGATGAAGTAACTCCAGGATAAAGCAGTCTGTAAATTTCATGCAACACTTTTCCAGCAAGATATAGATCCAGTATCTTACAGGTATATTACAAGACAGATCCAGTATCTTATAGGTATATTACAATAAAAATGTGGAAGAAGGGTAGGTAAATAGGTAGGTAGAAAATGGTGGTTATATCACACACGGGCCAGTGGTAGAGTCCATCTGCCAATGAAGGAGACAGGAAACAGGTTTGATCCCTGGCCTGGGAAGATTCCCCTGGAGCAGGAAATGGCAACCCATTCCAGTATTCTTACCTGGAAAACTCCATGGACAGAGAAGCCTGGCAGGTCCTAGTCCATGGGGTCGCAGAGTCAGACACAACTGAGCATCTGTGTGTTTGGCATAGGTACAGAGGAGCACTCATGCACACATATACTCCATGGATTTATGTTACTTTTTGATTAAACAGCAAATGAACAAGATTTCTTGGGATGACCCACCTCTCGGATTTGAGGTGGCATTTTGGTGTTTGATACAAATGCAGTAATCCTATTGAACTCTTTAATGGCCAGAATCCACGTTATTCAACTTCAAAGTTTTATTTCTAGAAAAGAAATTCCCACTGCAAAAGGCAATACCAATGTAGTTCAAACTCTACTTAGGTTTTAAGAAAATCCTAGGGTGAATTGAAAATACAATTCAGAGTTAGATTTATTAAAATTGCCTCTCCTGCTCATTTTCCTAATAACTCTCTCTGCCCAAGCCCTCACTGAGTCTTGTTCTCAAGCCTCTAACTCCACAAAACTTTCTCCCCTCTTCTCTTGACTATTTTTGCTGGACTGAGTTGGGGTGTGGGGCGTCTAGGAGACTGACTACTTCTACACATGCGTGCTTTATTACCTTGGTAAAGTGCCCATGCAGTGTCTGACATTCACAGTATGATACCTTGATACTTGATACGATACCTTGACATTACAGAAAGTGAGTAAGGCGGGGGGAAAATGAGAAAAATGATGACATTATTCCACCACCACCAGTACTCCTGTTAAGATTTTGGTGTTTCTCCATGCCTAGACATATTTTTTACATTTCTAAGAAAAAGCAGGTTTGTACTGTTCAAAAAAAAATTTTCCCCCGTTTTTAAATAATTGATATTGTGTTCAGTCACTCAGTTATGTCCGATTCTTTGTGGCCCCATAGCCTATAGCCCACCAGGCTCCTCTGTCCATGGTATTCTCTAGGCAAGAATACTGGAGTGGGTTGCCATGTCCTTCTTTAGAGCATCTTCCTGACCCAGAGTGTGAACCTCAGTCTCCTGCATTGCAGGCAGATTCTTTTTCTCTGAGCCACCAGGGAAGCCCTCATTTGTCATAATTTTTTCCTGGTAGAGGAATGGAAGACTTTTGGATAGCAGGATGACCTGGGACTCATATTGATCAACAGTGATCTGGGACTCATAAATATTTGATTTACAATCCTTGGTCTCCTATTAAATCCATGACCTAAGTCACATTCTCACAATTTTACTGGAAAAGGAGAAGTTATTTCTGGTCAACTTGAACTACATTCAATCGCAGAGCCAGATTCCCTGGGGAGTCATGCTGAAAGCTATCAACAGTCTGGCACCCCCTAGAGGCCGCCTGAATATTCCATGAACCCTGACCTCTTTCCTTCATCTTTAAATTACAAGGAGCCTCATGTACTCTCAGCCATCTCATCAGAGACCACCATTGACCTTGTTCTACCTTCCTGCTCTTCTTTGCTGGGTCACATTTCCCCCACTCTCAGACCTTTTAAAATATAGAAAGGAAAATCTGTTCTTATGGAAGACACTTCTAAAATGTTGATTTCCATTAGTTGTACATTTTTGAGGGGCAGCCACTGACTGTGTCCGCCGTGTTTCCCCTCACACAGAATACTGAGTACGGGGTAGCTGTTCAGTGAGTGGCTGGTAGGTGACAAATTCTAGCCTTTGAAGTAATTTTCTTATCTCCCTGATGTGATGCTATTTAAATTGAAATCTGAAGGATGAAATGGGTCTACTTGAAAGTCTAATCAATGAAATCAGTTAGTACTTGTTAAATGAATAAAGAAATCCATGTTATATAATTGGGAGTTTTGCACAAGTGTATGCATCTTTGAATACTGCTTTATACCTTCAATATTATATTGTGCCCAGTTTCCCATTTGTTAATTCTTCAAAATGTGATTTTTAATGACTGCAAACATTTCATGATATAGCTAGATTGTATTTTATTTTGCTATATAGATTGTCCAAAATCTTTGCTATCATTAAGGAAGCTGATAGGAACATCTTCAGACAACCAGTACCAAGATTTGCAAGTCTTCAGTTACTGAGAATTGCTTGAAGCCACCCAATTATTCTAGTCCTTTGAAATAATTGCTTCTATTAGGCTTGTATTTAGCTTTTAGGCCCAAACTCTCAACAATGAGTAATTGCTTTATATGAGAAGCAAAGTCACTTTTTGCCTTTCGTTAAAAAATTCACAATATATGCTGATGACTTTCAATCCTGCTTGAGTTTAATACAAAGTTTAGGCACAAGGGGGAGATCCATTAGCATTGGAAAGTGGCTGGATTTTTCTTCTGTACTATTTAGTACAGAGATTTCAGGAAGAAAAACTGGCAGAGTATAATTTTCATTGTTGACTACACACATTCTTGTGGTTTCAACTTTAAAATCATTATCCTGGAACAAGGATTTGGTAAAACACAGTAAGGTCAATGACAACAAAACTGTATCCTCATTCCTTTCTTGGCTAAAATTTTGTTACATGTAATGTTTGTAACCAAATGTTACTGTGGTTAATCATAGAAGTATATCAACATAGGTGAATTTGAAAATAAAATTCTGAAAAAGTGGAGAAAAGAAATAGTGTTTCATTGTTCTTGCCTGGAGAATCCCAGGGACAGGGGAGCCTGGTGGGCTGCCATCTATGGGGTCTCACAGAGTCGGACATGACTGAAGCGACTTAGCAGCAGCAGCAGCAGCAGCAGCAACAACATAGAAAAGTCACACTAGAAAAAACTTTGTAAGAGAATAAAAAGAATTGCTTTTCATTTCACTTAAACTTTGCTTGAAGAAGCAAAACTGTACTGGTTTTCTTAACTGTAACAGCAAGTTAATTTTTACCATAATTCAGAAAATTTAAAGGAGCTAATATTTCAATTCTATCTTACATTTAAGAAGATAAACATTGGGCTTCGTATATCCCCAGTGCAGAAATTCTGCAACTGGGATTCAAGGGTTTCAGGGATAGAATTCAGGTGACCTGTAAGTTTGGTTGAAAAAAAATTTCATCTTTCTTTTTATTAATCTCTAATTGAAAAGTAGTATTTCCTTCAGTATTGATTATTGGCTGTAAATTTCAGCAATATTTGCAGTATCTGTGCTTTTGTCACCTGCAAAAATCACAAGTCTTTTCATATTACATTATGGTTGCTTCCACTAGCTTGAATTATTGCTTTATTATTACATCGAAAATTTAGATGTTTTATTTGGAGAAGTTCATGACCCAAAAAAGTTAACAATACATGCTCTCGTTTTTTTTTTTTTTTTAACTTTTACTTCAGTTTTCTTTCTTTCTTTTTCATAAAGTTGGTGAAAGACATGAGTGGGTTTATTTTCATGATTTTGTTTTTGAAGTGAAGAGGAGATACATCATACTGTGTTTTTTCTTCCCATTTCAGACTTCACTTAATATAATTCTTCTATTGTCCAGCTTGATTTCTTCCAGGGGTCCTTAATGAGAAAGAAAAGATTTCACATTTGCACATGGAATGAGTCATCCTTAATCTATCAGTACAAGGCTTTTGTGTGTGTGTGTGTGTGTGTGTTTGTTTGTTTTTAATTAAAAAAAATGAAAAAGTATTTGGAATGTTTTCCTATTTAGAACTCACCTTAAAATGTTTTACAGATCTTAAAAATCAGAAATCAGAAAGAGCTGTTTAAAATATGAAGCAAGAAGCAGAATTTAACAAAATTTCTTTGACAAGTATTCCCAATTTTATAATAATGACTGACAATCAGTGAATAGCAAGCATGTTATAGATGCATTGTAATCAGAAAAATGAAAGTGAGTTGCTCAGTCTTGTTTGACCCTTTGTGACCCCAGGGACTGTAGCTTACCAGGCTCCTCCTTCCATGGGATTTTCCAGACAAGAATAGTGGAGTGGATTGCCATTTGCTTCTCCAGGGGATCTTTCCAACCTAGGGATCGAATCCAGGTCTCTCACATTGCAGGCAGATGCTTTACCATCTGAGCCACCAGCTGCTAAGTCACTTCAGTCGTGTCCGACTCTGTGCGACCCCGTAGACAGCAGCCCAACAGGCTCCCCCTTCCCTGGGATTCTCCAGGCAAGAACACTGGAGTGGGTTGCCATTTCCTTCTCCAATGAAAGTGAAAAGTGAAAATGAAGTCGCTCAGTTGTGTCCGACTCTTAGCGACCCCATGGACTGCAGCCTACCAGTCTCCTCCATCCATGGGATTTTCCGGGCAAGAGTACTGGAGTGGGGTGCCATTGCCTTCTCTGGAGCCATCAGGGAAGCCCATAATAAAAAAAAGATACCATTTATGGAGCACTATGTTCCAGGCACAGGATTAAGTGCTTTACTCATAATGTGGCATGATATCTTCATAAAAATCCCAGAGGCAAAGATTTTTATTCCATTATTTATATAGGACCACCAGGTCTCAGTGATTTCAAGTAACTGGGCACAAGGCTACTCAACTAGTCAATGGCAGAGACAAAATTCAAGCTCCGATCTATTGGGCTCCACAAGTCAAGTATGGCTTTTATTTCAGGTTACTATGCCTTTCCCGTAATTTGTAACCATGTAATTAAATTCTTTTTAAAAATGAGTAAATACATACCATCCATGACAATTTGAGCCAGGAGATTGTGTGGATGATCAGCCACATTGTGAGTTATTAATATGTTGAAGTCTCGGGAGGAAAAGGAAAAAATCCAGTGAAAGATAATGTTTTTAAATAATCATCTAAAACAAGGGCGGGTGGGAATGGGGATTGTTTTCTTGTATCATTATATTTTGTATCATTTGGATGCTTATGAATTTATGGAATTTTACAGTAGGCTGAACACCACATTGAGAAAGGAAGCCTTCTCTTGGTGCAAAGAGCTGAACATCAGCAAATCCAGTGATGAAAAGGATGCCTCTCATGTTTCAGGCCACCAACCAGCTGAAAACCAGTGGGTAGTTCTTTTGAAGGGAAATTATTCTTATGACCAGATGGAAGTGATTTATCGAGAATGAACTGGCTTATTCTTTCAACCAAAGGGATGATATAAAAACTGTTTTGCTGTCTTGGTGAAATCCCAAATCTGTTCGGATAAACTATTCCAACTCTTGCCTCATCTTTGATAGCATTATGGACAAGTTGTTTAAAATTAAGCAAACCATAGTTTTATATCAACCTGTAAGATTATGCCTTGATTCTTTATTTCTATTTCCTTTCTCATCAGTTCCCAAATGGAGTGTTATTTAAACTGCTGAAACCCTAATAATGATGATCTGAGAGGAGACACATCAGATACCTTTCCTTATTGAGTTGGGTTCTTGTTCAGAGAAGGTAACTTGGACAAGGAATCTGAATTTCAGTCCCAGTTCTGTTACTAATTAATTATGTAGTTTTTAGCTGGCACTCAATTATTCTGTTACTTAATGTTCTCAAATATAAGCAATAAACTTCCTTTTAGCTCCATGATTTTCTGATCTAATTGTTTTTTCTGCCGTGCACCAAAGCAGGATAATCCTATTTACTCTTGCACAAACACTGGCATTTTACCTTTGTGGAAAATTCTACTTCTTTCTTTCTTCGTTGTTTAGTCATATCTGACTCTTTGTGATCCCATGGACTGCAGGATGACAGACTTCCCTGTCCTTCACTATTTCCCAGAGTTTGCACAAACTCATGTCCATTGAGTTGATGATGCCATACAACCATCTCATTCTCTGTTGGCCCCTTCTCCTTCTGCCTTCAGTCTTTCCCAGCATCAGGGTCTTTTCCAAGGAGTGGGCTCTTGACATCAGGTGGCCAAATTATTGGGAGTTTCAGCTTCAGCATCAGTCCTTCCAATACATACAGATATACATCCAATACATACAATACAATACAGAGTTGATTTCCTTTAGGATTGACTGATTTGATCTCCTTGCTGTGCAAAGTACTTTCAAGAGTCCTTCTTCCTACTTGTTAATATATATGTCATTTTTTTCTTCATGGAAAACTCTTTTTCTATTAATTTCTGTATAACCCATTGAAAGACTAACTTCCCTTTGATCCCTGTCTGTAAGATGGTTAACTCCCACCTCCATATCAGGCAGGTCAATTACCTACTGAATATGACAAAGTGCTTTTGCAAGCTTAACCATTTTGGAATTTAAGACAAATCATGAGAATATAATTAAATATGTTGATGAGCAAGAACTGAAGGATGCAATTTATTTTCAGTTAAAAGAATTGATTGAAAAATTCCCTTATGTAGACTGCTGGCACTATAGACAGAAATTCTTTATGGAATGAAGGAATATTTTTCTACATTTAGAAGTCTGACTGAGCAACAGGACTCCAGAAGTAGAAACTGAAGCTGAGACTGTTGAAAGACAGTACAAAAGTCATTTTTCCTTCCTTTTTCCTGGCACAGCCATCTTCTTATTTGAACCTTTGCTGTATTGGTACCACTCCCTTTTCCAATGATTGTGCTTAAAAGGGGGCTTAAGGAAGGAAGTAGCCCTTGTCTTCCTCTGGAGATTTTCATGTCTGGAAGTGATGCTAAAAATGTTTAATTTTACACACAAGATATAAGATTCTGAGAGAATAAGAAATTTGCCAGTGGTAGCAAGTAACAGGACCTGCATTTGAACAAGGTAGATAGGCCCAAATCCATACTTTTTGCCACCACGTACACTGCCTCTCATAATAATAATACTCCACATTTTGCTCATTACATTACATTTACTCATACATTTTACAAAGCACTTTGTACTTTACCAAAGAATTCACATACTATGCCACATCAACATAAGAGCGTTATGAAATAGGTTATTATTACCTTAACTTGATCGAAGGGTGAAAGAGGTTCAACAAGGTTCAACACAGCTAGTAAGTGTCTGGATTGGGGCTTGAACCCAAAAGCTCTAAAGTCTCCTGTTCTTTGTATGGTCCCATAAATTCTTCAGGACAATAGTGAGGTTTCTCAGAGATCAGAAGTGTCTCCCTAAAAGTTAGACTTTGTTCTATTGATCACAGTTCTCAACCTGTGCTTCTGAGAGCCCTTGGGGTTCTGGGGAAGTACTTTGGGACTTGGGCTTGGGTGTAAGAAAGGAGCGATGGGGAGGCACTCTTTTGTATATGCTATAAATGCATTGACTTGTGATTTTATTTTGCTTATTTTACAATATTTATTATTTATTTATTTATTTGGCTGTGCTGGATCTTAGTTGGCACACGCAGAATGTTGGATCTTTGTGGCATGTGAGATTTAGGACCCTGACCAGGGATCGAACCCAGGCTCCCTGCATTGGGAGCGTGAAGTCTTAGTCACTTGACCACCAGGGAGGTCCTGGGAGGCACTTGAGTAGGGTTCTAGAACCCCACCCTTTGTCAGCTAGGTGAACCAAGGAAATCCCCAAATTGGTCTGTTCTACACACAGGACTCCTGAAAAAGTTTCCAATTGAACAAAGATTCATTGGCAAAAAGGAGAAAGAGTCTTGGAAACTACTGCTATAGGCAATATGGAGCCATTGAGAGTTTCTGAAGAGGGAAGTGGGAAAAAGCATGTGTTAGAAAAATCAATCTGGCAGTTTTGTGGTGAGTGTGAGTGAAAGTCGTTCAGTTGTGTCCAACTCTTTGGGACCCCATGGACTATACAATCCATGGAATTCTCCAGGCCAGAATACTGGAGTAGGTAGCAGTTCCCTTCTCCAGGGAATCTTCCCAACCCAGGGATCGAACCCAGATCTCCCACATTGCAGGAGGATTCTTTACCAGTTGAGCCACCAGGGAAACCCAAGAATACTGGAGTGGGTAGCCTATCCCTTCTCCAGGGGATCTTCCCAACCCAGGAATCTAACTGGGGTCTCCTGCATTACAGGCAGATTCTTTACCAACTGATCTATCAGGGAAACCCAGTTTTGTGGTAGGAAATTTTCAATGTGGAGAGTCTGGGTAGGGAGAGACAGAAAGGAGGTGATAGAAATAGTGGAGGTTTCACAAGAGGATGGGAGAGGACAGGAAAGTCAGAGCAAGATGTAGGAACAGCAAAAACTCAGTTTCTCTGGATCTTAGGGTCCAAAGGACTAAACAATATTTTTTGCATATTTATTTATTTTATTTTAAAAATTATAGCCAACTTTCTTTCCTTTGAAGTACAAGTCTAAGAATTTCAGGACATGTATAGATCCATGACCACCACCATAATCAACACACAGAACAATTCCATCTCCCCCAAACTCCCTCGCGCTGTTCCTCTATATTCACCTTTACTCCAACTCCTAACTCTTGGAACCACAGATCTTGTTCTTTGTCCTGTAGTTTTGTCCTTTTGAGAATGTCATATAGATGGGATCATACAATACAAACCTTTCGAGGTTGGCTTCTTCACCCAACATAACGCCTTTGAGATTCATGCATGTTGCTATGAGAGTCAACATGGAGATTGTGATTCCTGGAGAGTCATCCAGGAGATTCTGAGACAGGAAATAAGGCAGCAAAAGGGAGCTGTGCATTAATAATGTTGGGATCTGAATGGGTCTTTTTTCTTATAGCAAAACTTTATTTCTTTCCATATTTTTTAACACCAAAAACATTTTGTACTAAGGTACAGCCAATTAACAACATTGTGGTAGTTTCGGGTGAACAGCAAAGGGACTCAGCCATACATATACATGGACCTCTCCTCCCTCAAACCCTCCTCCCATCCAGGCTGGCACATAATATTGAGCAGAGTTGAACGGTTTTGAGTCGAATCTCTGAGGGAATTGCTTCCTTTATTCACTCTGAGAATCATTTGCTGAGCCATAAATATGTGCTATGCACTGTTTTAGGTGTTGGGATGAAGTCATGAACAGAATAAAATCCTTATCCTCCCAGAGTTTACAATCCAAGTGAGGGGAAACAAGCAAGCCCAGGAGTGGTTTGATGTCAGGAGGTGATATATTTTTGACATCAAGGAGAAGAGCCTATTTCATACAGAGTGGTCAGGGACAGCCATTTGAACAGGCAGATCTGATCTTGGACCTTCTTTAACCACGGACAGAGGATAAACTCTTCTTTACCCATGGACAGAGAATACACTCTGTGTGTGGATGGATGTGGGAGAGCAGGGAGAAACTGAGGCAAAGGAGTCATGTAATGTGGGCCTGAACTCGGCTGATGACAGAAAAATGGAAGAAAGATGAATGTAAAGAAATATTTTGGAGGAAAATGGTGTTTACTGTCTTAAGAGTTTACATAGGTTGGAAAATAATTTCTAAAAATACAGGTAAACTGACCAACAATGAGGGCAATATAAATTCTGGAAACTAAGGATACTTGGTCTGACTGTACCTAATACTTTGCAGTTGAATTAATGTAAGCTGTGGCTTTCAAACTGTACTTCTAAAAACCCCTGGGGCTTTGTTAAGGTGTTTCCAGGAGTACCAGGAGCAGTTTGGGCATGGAGCCGTGTTTTCAACTGCCAGCTGAACAAGAGCAGAGCCAAGATGATCTGTTTTACGTATTTGCTTCCTTGTAAAATTTCACTGGAGTGAGGTGTGACACAGGAAAAAGAAGAGGAGCAGGATTACTGTGTGGGAAACCTTACCCTCAAAACTTATTTAGTGAATAAAGAGGCTTAGACAGAAACTATTTTGGCCCCAGGGCATTGGTGGGAGAGGGGCAGGGGAGGGGGCAGCGGGTGGGCACAGCTAGTTGTGTTACAGATCTGACCCAGATAAAAAAATTCTCCCCCTCAAATAATTGTATCATTTTGTGTTTTCCTCTAACTATATCTACACTTAGAGTTTTTGTTTTATTTGCCATTCAAATGGTTCATTTTTTACTTTTAAAAATGAAAATAAATTCATAATACATCTTCTTTCATAAATTTCTAATCTTCCCATCAAAATTCATCAGGATTACATATCTGTTTTTGTTTTCAAATATTAGACATTTTATAGGTAAGGTTATGCTGGCTATAACAGGTAAATACCCAAAGCTCAACAGCTTAACAAAAGGGAAGTCCAATTAGCTGGAATGTGTGGCAGGGAGGTGATGGGGTGATCTGTTCTCTGCAGACATTCAGGAATCCAGGCTGATGGAGGTTCTACCTCGTTCAATTTGTGGTTTTGGAGCTCATTCAGATTTCAGGATTTAGCCAGAAGACAGAGGAAGAGAGAGCATACAGCATCACACAGGAGGTTTAAATGGACCAAACCTGAGGGTGATATACTTTACTTCTGCCCACATACCAAAGGCCAGAAATTCAAAGTTACACCTAACCAGGTTTGGTGGACAGCTAGCCTGTCCGGGACACATACATGATCACGATATAAAAACTGGAAAACATAAATCTGGGCCTTGTGTTTATGTTTTCATCTTGGGACAAATCAGCCTGAATTTATGTCTGAGTGTTTGTGACTGTGTGTGAACACTGAGATGTGTGAGGACTGACTCAGGGAGTTCTGCTCACACGTATGTTACAAAATGGCTGAAGCCTGATGTGCTAAGGAATTGGGATAATTCTGACTTTTTCTCACTTTACCTTTCAAAGTTCTGGGAAGACTCACCTGCCTAGGGCAGTCTTTCCCAACCTACCATCAAATATGTTTATGACTCCAGCGGTGAGGACATACCATGTTTGCAGTATTGCTTGGTGACTAACTGTGGTTTGTGTTTTATGGTTTTTCTCTTTTCTGCAACTCATCATTCCTTGTTAACCAAAAAGTCCTCAAGATTAGACCTACATACTTTTTATTCTTTCGAATTCACTGAATAGTCTGATCACCACTCTGTATCAAGAGCAGGTATTAAGTAATTGTGGCTAATTTACCAAATGAAATAAAGGCAGTTTAAACTCATAAATCAGTATTTCAGAACCACCTCAAGAGACATCTGTCTTTGAAAAGGCTGAGGAGTTCATTTCTTTAAAAAATGGTTAGGCAAAAAGACTCAACTTCCTGTAACTTGCTTCCTTCTCTTTCTCTTTTATTAGAGGGGGTTTTATAGACCAAGGTAGTTTACGACTCACAATGCAAGCTTATAAAGAGGGTATTTTAATTGAGGCCAAATCTGTGAATCAGCAGAAGATTATAATCTTTTTCCAAAAATTAGACTCATTTATTTTTATGATGTTGTTGAGAAAAGTAGATGAGGATAACTTTATATGTATGCATAAGGTTGGCTAAATCGAATTGGTAATAAAATCTAGCCTGGTCTGAATCAGAAAAATCATTGAAATGTTTTTGAATACTTTTGAGAAAACCTCAGCAGGAAGTTAGAATCGATACTGAAGGCCCAGAGCGTAAAAGAAACAGCCTTCCCACTCCACTTTTATAAACTTTTTATTAGCAAGAATTATTTGTTGCTTTTTGAAAGAAAGTTGGCATCATTTTAAAAGAAACCCAAAGCATGTCTAAAATGGGGTCAGGAAAATCCCACACTCCCCCACCCAAAGCCATAAGATTTTCCAAAATAATAAAGACATTTTAAAGATCCAGAAGAAGCTGGGGTTTTGCTTAATTTAGAAGCCACATTTGCTTTTGAAGGTCAATTTTTTTTTTCATGGAACATTTGTTTGGTAAATTGTCATAATTTTTGATGGAATATTTAACATTGGTGCTTCAAGAACTTCAACACATGGGAGCAAAAACTCCCAAAGTACTGCATTCATATTTTCATAGCTGTCTTGGAGTGTGTAAGCCTTAGTCACTCAGTCATGTCCAACTCTTGAGACCCCATAGACTGTAGCCCGCCAGGCTCCTCTGTCCATGGAATTCTCCAGGCAAGAATACTAGAGTGGGTTGCCATTTCCTTCTCCAGAGGATCTTCCCGACCCAGGAATCGAACTCGGGTTTCCTGCACTGCAGGCAGATTCTTTACCAACTGACCTATGAGGGAAGCCTCAGAGTGATCCTGACTAAACAGAACTGTGACAACAGGGTTCTGTTGCGTTCAGCACCCGACAGGTCCTATGGATGAATGATGGTCCTGAGAGAAGGCCAGGTCTCTGGGAGGTACTTGGTGTCCATAGGTTTGTAGGTGGTGAGGTTAGACTCTTGAACTCTAAAACCTTGAAAACCTATTTATTAACTTAGATGAGAAATAAAGCCATCAAATGGGCATGACATTTGGGGTTCACTGTCTTCTCCTGAGCTTCTGTGGGATTATTAATAACCTCTCTTGTGGTTACCATGTTCTTCATATCTGTTACTATTTTCAATTAAGTTACAGTCTGTCTTGGCTGGGAAAATAGTGTCCTTATAAGGGGTTTTGCGTATCTCTGCTTTGGTTTAATCACATGAGGCTAATGGATTTTTTTAAAAATTGAACTATAATTAGTATGCAGTAACATTATATAAGTTACAGGTGTACAATATAGTGAGTCACAATTTTTAAAGCTTATGCTCCATTTATGAAGCCCTGGTGGCTCAGATGGTAAAGACTCCACCTGCAATGCCAGAGACCTTGGTTCAATCCGTGGGTGGGGAAGATTTTCTGAAATGGGAAATGGCAACCCGTTCTAGTATTCTCGCCTGGAGAACTCTATGGACAGAGGAGTCTGGCCGGCTGGGACCGTCGATGGGGTCGCAAAGAGTCGGATACAATGGAGTGACTAACACTTTCACTTTGCCTTTCACTCCACTTGAAGTCTGGCTAAATTCCCTGTGTTGAACAATGATAACCTTGCAGCCTATTTTATACCTAATGACTTGTACCTCTTAATCTCCTACCCTTCTTTTGTCCCTTCCCACTTCCCTCTACCCGCTGGGAACCACTAATTTGTTTCCTATATCTGTGAGTCTACCTCTTTTTTTGTTATATTCACTAGTTTGTTGTGTTTTTTAGATTCCACATATAAATGATATTACATAGTATTTGTCTTTTTCTGACTTATTTCACGTAGCATCATGCCCCCCAAGTTCATCCATGTTGCCACAAATGGCAAAATTTCAGTCTTTTTTTTTTGATTGAGCAGTATTCCATTGTATAAATAAATATATATAAACATACAAAATTTGTATATATTTATATGCACACATATATATAAACTTGGAGAAGGCAATGGCACCCCACTCCAGTACTCTTGCCTGGAAAATCCCATGGATGGAGGAGCCTGGAAGGCTGCAGTCCACGGGGTCGCTAAGAGTCAGACACGACTGAGTGACTTCACTTTCACTTTTCACTTTCATGCATTGGAGAAGGAAATTGCAACCCACTCCAGTGTTCTTGCCTGGAGAGTCCCAGGGACGGGAGAGCCTGGTGGGCTGCTGTCTATGGAGTTGCACAGAGTCGGACATGACTGAAGCGACTTAGCAGCAGCAGCAGCATATATAAACTTTATATATATGACATCTTCTTTATCCATTCATCTGTTGATGGACATTTTGATTGCTTCCATATCTTGAGGTCAATTGATTTCTAAGTTCTTAGAAATGAGGTGCCTCTGTTGTTTCTACCTACAACCCCTTTCTAAAATTCAAAATTTCCAAAAGAAATGAAAATGCTTTAAGAATTTATTCTTATATGCTGAGTAGTGAAAAAAAAAATTAAGCCAATGGTCTTCCAAAGTTCTGAGTAATTTAGCATAAGTGTAAACCCTTTGCTTTTCCAGTCCTTTTTTGCAGTGGCTTGTGGGGGAATGTTCTTCTCTGTATTTTAGAAAAATAATGCCAAGAACTAACAGTTATTTTGTACTTTGTCCCAGGTTCTATACTAGGCATTTTGTTGTTCAGTTGCTAAGTCATGTCGGACTCTTAGCAACCCCATGGACTGCAGCACACCAGGCTTCCCTGTCCATCACTATCTCCCAGAGTTTGCTCAAATTCATGTCCATTGAATCAGTCATGTTATCTAACCATGTATTAACTTATGTAATCCTTGCCACAACTCCATGGATTAAGAATTATTATTACCCCTATAATACAGATGAGGAAATAAGCCCAAGGAGGTAGAGGAATTAGCCCAAGTTCAAAACAAAGCTCGAAGTGGCAGAGCCAGAATTTTATCCTAGGCAGATTGATTCCAGGGTCTGTCCATTCACCCTTGTTTGAAAGCCTCCAAGGCCAGAGATAAATTCAAGGACTTTTGGTACTTTTTTAAAAAAGGACAAGATTTCTTACACAAGTTTATACTTTACTGGTGCTTTCTTCCCCGTATATATGAAAAGAACTAGATCTCATTTATAATCTGATTTCAATCAAAGATGTATCTACTGATTGCCAATTTCATTAAAGCAAGAAAAATGCTTGACCCTACAGAGCTTCACTGGGTAATCAGTCTGCTACTTCCAGCTACCAAGAAGGAGGGCTGTTTTTATCTGAGAAAAATCTGCCAGCTATATGTAGATTTAAAAAAATTTTTTAGCAATATATCTAACTAATTTTAAAAGCAATATATCTAACTGAAGTGATTACAGCAGTGATACTCTTTCAGCATCATAAATCTCTCTTTTAGAGATTATATTGCTGTGTAACTACCAGAAATATTTTCATAAACACCATTGCTTTTTCTTCAAAGAATTTCATAATCTCTTTGATGCTTTCATGCACAGTAAATTTTTATCCCTGCATTATTTTGTTGGTAACACCCATTTTATTTTTAAAATCATGCCAAATAAACACAGAACAAATGCACTTAAAAGTTATTATTTTTTGAAGCAACATTTGGCCTGGTTTTTAGAAGACATGATAAATGCTGCAAATATTTGAACTCATTTTTATTCTTTGTTTCACTTTTTCATCCCCAAAGAGTTTAAAATATAGGTAGACTAAAAAATATATGAGAAAAAAAAATAACAAGGATTCACAGATTTTTTTTTCATCATGTCATCATGTATGATAAATTTTGAAAACTTTATATCTATAGAGTATTATGGAAAATCTATTTTTACTTCAGATGAATAATTTTTTAACAAGAATATATTATTAAAAAATTCATATCACATGGTCATGTAACTGAATTGGCAGAAAGTACATTTGACTTATCCTATTTAATTATTGCATTATTAAATATAAATTATTTAATGACAGTTGTCATAATGAAAATGTAGATTTTAATCAAAAACTACAAGATACCATTCAAAAACAAACAGCAGATGATATAAACTGCAGTGTGAGTGTCAAATTTAATCACTGATCAATTCAGTGGAATTCAGTTTGTTTTTCACAGTAGTTATAGTCTATAAAGTCATTTTAAACATTGATTTAGCAAATACTGATCCACTGCTCCCAGGGAAAATATAGGCTTAGGTTTCCATGAGTATTTCGTCACAGCATTTTCATTAACTGATCAATATATGACCTTGTTTTGCGTGCATTTCTGTTTAGAGACACTTTAATATATATTATTGAATCATTACATTGAACTCATGGCCAACAGCCTTGGGTAACTCTGTAGTTCATGTCTAAATGAAGCTTATCTAAAATGCTGTTTTCTCTGTGAGGCACGTCACAGCCTTATCGGCTTAAGAACACTAAAAAGCACTTCAGCACTATGTCTGGAAGCCATTTAAAATAACAAAGTCACACATATACACGTACACAAAGCACAAAAATGCAAAAAAAAAAAAAGTGGAACTAAATAGATCACAGAAATAACACTTATTTACAGTCTGAGGGCTGAAACAAGAAGACAGAGCATAGCCTTGCCATTAATTCAAATATTTCACCACTCTGTGCATGTCTGTGAATGACTGAGAAAGCTCCATGTGTATTGATTTTCGGGTTGTGAATAAATTTCAGTACATAGGTGAATTTGCAGATATGGAATCTACAAATAGGACTGACTGTATTTGTAAAACTTAAATATACAACTGATCAGTGTGTCAGAAAACAAGCTTCTTATTTAGAAACCCAAGCTGTTTTAGGTATTATTCACTTATCAAAGTTCTCCTTCATAGACCAAAGTAGCTAGTACATATTTAATCTTTTAAAAGGACATTTTACTTCTATCAGTTGAAATAACTCTCATAATAAATGTACAAAACTCCCATCTTCAAAAAATTTTAAAGTGTGATAAAAATACAAAGATATTTCCAAATAGCATAAATGTCTCTGCTTCAAAGAGTACCCCTTAAAATGTGTTGCCCTTGAGCAGTGTACAGCCTGATCAACCATACACAGCAGCCTTAACTCTAGGTAGGTTGCACAGGAGAAACACAGTGGACAGAGTGGATGAGTTCAACTTTTGAGAAATGCTGACTGTTAGATAATATCTATTACAAAGAGTAGCAAACTTGGAGACAGAGAGACCTCACTTGAAAAACCTGTACTGCCAATTATTTTTTAAGCCGATTTTATTCATTTATTTTAAAATTTGTATTTATTTATTTGGCTGTGCTGGGTCTTGGTTGCTGCCTGTGGGCTTTTCTCTAATTACCGCGAGCAGGAGCTACTCTCTAGTTGCGGGGCTCTGGCTTCTGATTGCAGTGGTTCTCTTGTTGCAGAGCACAGGCTCTAGGGCAAGTGGGCTCAGGAGTTGCGGCTCCTGGACGCTAGAGCACAGGCTCAACAGCTGTGGGGCACAGGCTTTGCTGCTCCACCGCATGTAGCAGGTTCAGGAATTGAACCAATGTCTCCTGCATTGGCAGGTGGATTCTTTCCCACCGAGCCCCAGGGAGGCTCTGTACTGACATTTATGTTGTGAGCAAGCTCTCTCTCTGAGCTTTAGTTTCTACACCTGTAATAAGAGGACAATAATACCCAGAGAAGTTGATTTGAGAAGGAAAAATAATAAACCTATGAAAAGTATAAAAAAAAGTCTGACGTTAAGAACTCTTCCTCGAGTCCTGTAAACAGTGGGATTTCCTTGAAGTTTTAGAACAAGGGAATCATCAGATTGCAGTTAAAAAAAAAAAGTAATTCTTGTGTTGGCTTGAAAATGGATTAGAAGCAGACTGGTTGGTATAAAAGCCCAGATTAAAAAAAAAACACCGCCCCCCCAGAAAAAAAGCTCCTTAAAACCCAGTCTAAGACAATCGATAACAAGAAAGGAGAAAGGAGAAAGACTGAAGAGTTATTTCCAAAACTGCATCGTGCATTTGAAGATGTGATCCTTTCTGGAACCCCTTTTCTTAGCTGAGATCGCCCTTTCCCCCCAACAGTTGCTTTGTCAGCTGTGAAATCCTGTCCATTTTGCTGGAGACTTGACCTCCTGCCAATGGATAGCTGACTTGAGACTGGATCTGGGGATGGGGCAGGGGGAGGAGGTAACAGGTACAAAGAGCCAGTCCCCTGGCATCAAAGTGGGAAGTTAGTTTCCGGGCTCAGCTACATGCTTGAGTAGCTTGTTCTCTTCTGTCCTGTTTTCTTTGCCTCCTTGTCCTAGGAGCACTCCTAAGTAAACCACTTTCTTAAGAATCCTGACTCCTAACTCTTTCTGGAACACTAACGCCAAAAGTGAAAGACCTTACGAAAAGACCCATAGCTGCAAAGGGAATGTGGAGGAGAGAGCAAAAGAGGGCCTTAGGCTCTTGCTTCATCTCAGACTTCATAAATCCTTCTGACTGGTTGACACTTTTCCTATAAAGAGACACATGATGAGGTGGTTCTTCTGACGATCTGCCAGTAAGTTCATTCTCCCCTTGGGGTAGAAAAATATTAACATTGATTGCCTGATTAATCCCTCCAAATTTTTCCTAAAATATTAAACTCTTTTAAGCTTGCAACTTTACAACTGAAAAATTGCTTCAGCAAGGCCTTGGAGGATGGCATTATGTACAGTGAATCTTTTTGATTAGTTGAAAAAATACAGATTAAAATTGAATTATCAATAAAATATGTTGAATTTAAAATCAAATGAAAATCACGTGAGTCTGGAAAATATATATTTATCATGGGTGTTTTCCAGAACCTTCTTTTTACCTGGCTAAAATATTTTTTAAAGCACTTTAAGTTTTGAATAAGGATTTTACTTTTTTATTAAAAAGAGCAGTCTGTCATTGGTTTTAATGCTGAAACCGAAGGTCCTTGAATTGGTTGTTTTTTATAAAGTGAGCTCTCAGTAGTTTCTAAGCTTAGCCTATCATAAAGTTATAAAATGGATCACATTTATTTTAGGTTAAAAAATATGTTGGAAACAGTTTTAAGTATTGGGAAAAGAAAACAGACTTTAAAAATAAATGGTATGAAACTTTATAAAGATCTTTGGAAGTGACAGTGAGAGAGTGTTTTCAGACTAGAACAAATAAGGGACAGGGATTTGCTTCAGGATGAATTAGTAAAATGATAATCATTCCTAAAGAAGGACTAATTATATGTATACATATAGCTGATTCACTTTGCTGTATAGTAGAAATTAACACATTGTAAAGCAATTATACTCCAATAAAAATTAATTTTTAAAAGGACTAATTATTAGAGAGATAAGATAGAAATCAGCAAAACAACTGAAACAAGTCTAAGAAAGGACCGAGAATGGTTGAAAAAACCTTTAAATGTGGTCACTTGAAGGATAAACGTATTAGATTTTGGTGGTCTGTCTTTCACCAAGGCATCTATCTTGTATTGGATATCTAAAGCAGTTTGCAGCATTTGGCAACCTTTCATTCAGCCGTTGAGGAAAATATTTAAATCAAACATAACCTTTGAAAAAAATCTTAAGACAAATAAAATGTTATAGGACTGCTTTCTGGACAGGTTTCTAAACACATTGAAAGTCCCCAAAGTTATCTTATTATAGATTTTTCCTATGAGAAGCTTGTATATTTGCAAGACAAACAAGCAAACAAACATAAGAAACCAGAGAAATAAACTTCCAAAACCCCAAGAAAGTTCCAAAATAAAAGCCCAAGTGCCAGAGATACAGATCTTAATGTCTTCCCAGAGCTACTGATGAGGCATTTCAATCTTGTCTCAGATATCATGTTTATTGAACGTCTGTCTCAGCATGCCAGGTTTCTAAACATATTTCAGGATAGTAACATGATAGAAGAATGAGGTGGAAATTCTGCTTTAAGCTGGACATGCCCAGGGCTTCCCGTTCCCAAACTACAAAATATTTGTTTGCCTACCCCTATCAGCACCTCAGGCTAAATGTGTCCTAAACTGAACTCTCTTTCCTCCTCCTTCTGCTTTATCTCCTCACTGCCCTTCAGGCCTCACTGGGCTTTCAGCCTGGCTGGTAACCTCAGATTCCAGTGGATTCCATCTCCAAATCTCCCCGTCCCCCATCACCACTCCCAGCCCATCAGTCTGAGCTCTCACCTGGCTCAGCCTGTGACAGCCCCTCCTGCAGGCCTCCCCGACTCCCCTCTAGATCCTCCTACATATCCCACCTACTGTTGCCCTTTAGTTGCAGCCTTAACATTGTCCTTGACCTAAACGACTGTATAAAAAATAGATAAGTAACTAAGGACCTACTAAATAGCACAGGGAACTAAACGTTGTAATCAACTATCATGGAAAAGAATCTGAAAAAGTATATACATATAAAACTGAAGCACTTTGTTGTCCACCAGAAACTAATACATTATAAATCAACTCTTGCTAAAAACTTGGTCCCTGGTGGAATGGTTTCTATACACTAGCCTGGCATCTAATTAGGAACTTTCCCTTTCTATAAAAAAGCAGTTATATGAAGTAGACTAGTTCAAACTGCTGGCAGCTGCCTGTTCTGTTGTCATGATAAAGAAAAATAGAAGTCTGTACTGAGACATTACACACCATAATATGTTGCCCACACATGCAATTTTGTGAGAAATCTGGGCAGGAATATTTTTTACATCCCTCCCTTGCTTAAACTATCATCAAACCCAGAGTTCCCCCCATTGCCAGCCTGCGTCTTCTATCACCATAGTACCAGCTTGTCCCAAACTGTAGTCTCTTCCAGGGTCCAGCTCAGACCTACATCCAGTCTCGGGTCCTTCTTTCAGTTCTCAAAGGACCATTATCACGTATTGCCTTGAAGAATCACTTCGTTCATGTCTTGACATCCCATGAAGTTTGAAGGCATCCAGGTGGGGGTCAGGCCAGGCACTTTTCTGCTCCCACTTACCATGAAAGTGAATTTTTTTCCACATGGAGAAAAATCTGTTTAACACTGATTCAAATGTTTACTCTATTTCCCCCCAGCTTCATCAAGATATAATTGACAAAACTGTAAGATAAGGTGTGCACAGTGATGACCTGATGTAAGTATGTTGTAAAAGGATTTCTCCCATCCTTCTAATTAACACATTCATCACCAATACTGATTTTTTAAAATAAATTTATTTTGTATTGGGGCATAGCTGATGAACGATGTTGTGGTAGCTTCCGGTGAACAGCGAAGGGACTCAGCCACACATATACATGTATCCATTCTCCCCCTAGCACCCCCTCCCATCCAGGCTGCCACATGACATTGAGCAGAGTTCTATGTGCTGCTATACAGTTGGTTCTTGGTGACCAACACTGATTTTTAAAGACTGTGTAAATTCATATCTCCTGGTGTGATGAAGAAGAGTTACAAGTTTGACCAGAGTGACCAGATAGACTTTATGAAATTGAGCTCTGCAACAATTAGATGTAAATAGAGAAGGGACTTTCTCAGCTCCTCTTGCAGTTGTCTTGAGGTTGTGTCAGCTTCTGTGTTTCCTCGGGCAGTGTCATTTCACTGAAAATTTGACACATGTGTAGTAATTGTACTGCAAGGAACAACTGCAATTGAAAAGAATGTTTATTACAAACTATTCTATTAAGAGGAGATTTCTGACAGCTTTAGTTTCCATTAAAGGATTTTTTTTTTTTTTAATGCTGCTTCCAGTGAAAGCATTGTGGTCATTCTGGATTGGACAGGTGACAATTATTACTATAAAATCAAAAGACATCATCTGAGGCCAAGAAGATCTCAGAGATAATAATGAATGCATGTAGGGTGGTTGAATGGAATCCAAGAAGAGTTGCCATATCTTTGATTTCATTTAATTTTAGAAGAGCACACAGGAAGTTCTACCAAGGGCCTTCAAGTGGGGTGAATGTGGGTTTCAGTTTGAGGTTCTGCTATAAACAGTGGGACCTAAGGCAGGTGACTCCCCTTCTCTGTGCTTTAAAGTCTGCGGTCTCATCTTCATTCCGCCACTGACCAGTTGTATACACTCTTGGACAATTTATTTCATTTCCCTGTGATTGTTTCCTCAGCTTAAAAATGGATTATTCTAATATCCACTTCATAGTCTTGTTTTTACTAATGAGATCATAGTTGGAAAGCACTGAGAACAGCTCTTGAGAGAACACGTGTAAATGTTTTATAACTAGAAGCTGTGGCTGTTACCAACACTAGTCTTACTATTATTTATATTTCCCTGCAGGGTTGTTGAGGTTAAATGAAAGAACTGCTCACCAGGACAGACTACATGATTTGCAGGTCCCAGTACAAAAGGCAAATGTAGGGCCCTCTGTTCAAAAATCACTAAGAATTTCAAGAGTGGAGTTAAAACAAGCGTCGGGCCCTTCTGAGCGCAGGGCCTGTGCAACTGCACGGGTTGCACACCCAGCTGGCGGCGGCTGGGCGCTGGAAGACGCAGAAGCGCGGGCACACAGTGGGCACTAAATAAATGCTCAAGCACCTTCATGACAGCGCATGCCATCAGCACGGTTATCACTGACCTCCCTCGCTGTCACTTGTCCCTGACCCGAGGACAAGACCCGGAACAGCGCACGCGGTGGAGCCCGGCGGTGAGGACCGACCTCCGGCCCCGCCGTCCCCAGTCGCTCTGGCCCGGCCGAGCCTCCGCCTGGCGGGATGGGGCCGCTCGGCCGCCGCGCCGCACCACCTCCCGGGACAACTTCAGGAGGATCAGGGTCTGCCCGGCGCCCCCCGGGCTCGTCTCGGGGGCCTGGACGCCTCACAGCCCGGCCGAGGACTCCGGGTCCCGCGGGCGCCGCCAGCGTCCAGGGCCCCGCTGGCCCGCCGCAGTGTTTACCGGTTGCCCGAGGAGACGCGCCCGCGCGCACCGCCGGCTCCCGCGACTGCCGGTCTGAGCGCGCCGCGGGACCCCAGCCGCCATGAGCTCCTCCGGCCCGCGGCGCCCGCCACCCACTGGCCCCGCCGCCTTCGGCGCCTCGTCGCCCGCGCCCGAGGTACCGTCGCAGCCCGCGGGCGCGCGCCGGGGCGGCGCCGGCGGTCGGTCCCCTCCCGGGAGAGCCCCGGGGAGGCTCGGCCCGCGCTGCGCGCGACGCTCCTCGCCGGCGAACTCTCCTCTCCGTAGCCCGGGTGGATCGTGGAGGGAACGTCCCCGCGTCGGAGAGGGACTTGGTATTGCCAGCGGCCGGCGAATTTGAGGAAGTGAGGGGGCAGGTCGTGAGTTTGTGAAATGCGGCTGAACTTGAGGTTGTACCAGTTCGCGTCTCTTGGTCATCGACACGGGTGACATTCTCAAAGCGGTGTGTCTGGCTCCTGTAGACCCTCCCCGAACCCCCGCCCCTGGAGCCAAGAATTCTTGCTTTTATCTTAAACTTCTTAGCTACTGAGAGACGTGGTTCAGAGCAGTTTCTTCAAAAACCTGAGGTGGTAAGGTTAATAATAAATAATACATACAGTCTTGAGGGAAGTCGCTGCTCTTTTCGTTGCTAATCATTTCAGAAACGGTCATTCCGTTGTCGGATCCATTTACTCGTCTACTCCCAGGTGGTACTTGGGCATCGCGGACTTGCAGGCTCAGCCTGGGTTAAGTGTCCCCTTCTGGACCCGGCGCAGGGGCCCACCAGGCAGAGCGTTTGTCAGAGGTTCCCCACGAAGGGGGAACTCTGTTCAGTCGAACTGCTTGCTGACCCCAGAGGTGTACTCAGCTCAGCTGACCACAAAAGTCCCTGGGGCACGCTCTTAATTCAAAACTTGGGCTGGATTCTCCAACAAGTTGTAGGGAATTCTAACTTTCAGCATCTCTGATGGCTGCCTTTACATCTGACCAGATAGTGCCTTCCATTTAGATTTTTTTGATTCTTGATGTATTTGTGGAAAACTAGTGCCATCTTGTACAATTAAAATTAGTTTTTCTTCCACTAGAAAATTTACATATTTTGTCCCTATCTTGTATCCTTTGTGCATTAAGAATATTAGCCCATGCATAAATACGTGGAGTTTTTGTACTGCTGTATTTGTTTGAGGGAACAAATTGAAAGTAAATTACAGACCTCATGGCCCTTCATCCCTAAAAAAATACTCTGCTGTGTGTCTCCTACGGAGAAGGCAATGGCACCCCACTCCAGTACTCTTGCCTGGAAAATCTCATGGACGGAGGAGCCTGGTAGGCTGCAGTCCATGGGGTCGCTAAGAGTCGGGCACAACTGAGTGACTTCACTTTCACTTTTCACTTTCATGCATTGGAGAAGGAAATGGCAACCCTCTCCAGTATTCTTGCCTGGAGAATCCCAGGGACAGAGGAACCTAGTGGGCTGTCATCTATGGGGTCGCACAGAGTCGGACACGACTGAAGCGACTTAGCAGCAGTAGCAGCAGTGTGTCTCCCAAGAACAAGGGAATTTTCTAACCAAAACACAATGATCAAATTCAGTGTGTTTAACATCCTTATAATAATATTACCTAATGTCCACTATCTGCTATTTTGCCAGTTGTCCCAATAATGCCATTTACTGCAATTTTTTTTTTTTTCATTTCAGGATCACACATTGAATTTAGCTGTGTCTTTAGTCTCTGTAAACCTGGAACAGTTCCTCGGTCTTTCTTTGTCTTCGGTGATATTTTTGCAGAATCTTGTTTAGTAAAATAGGTTTATCAGATTGTTCTTCCTGATGAGATTTTTGGTAGGAATACTGTCTAAGTGATGTGTCTCGGTTCATCAGAGTAGGAGGTACATGATGTCAGTTTGTCCAACTGTTGGTGATGCTCCTAATTGGTGGTATCTGCCCATTTTCTACTGTAAACGTGGAAAAATAATTACATTTTAGTAATAAATGATCGTATTGAATAATCCTACTGATTAATACTGAGATTTTTAGGGTAAATTTTACCACCTTATCATAAAGGAAAATATCCACCAAGACCAAGACTTTTTAAAAAATTATTTTTGGCTGCTCTGGGGCTTCATTGTTGCTCTCGGGCTTTCTGTAGTTTTGGAGAGCCAGACTACTTTCCAGTCTTGGTGCATGGGCTTCTCATCGCGGTGACTTCTCTTGTTGAGGTTCCTGGGCTCTAGGAGAGCAAGCTCAGCAGTTGTGACTCACAGGCTTAGTTGCCTGTGGCATGTGGGATCTTCCGGAACTAGGGATTGAACTGGTGTCCCCTGAATTGCAAGGCAGATTCTTAACCACAAGACCACTGGGGAAGCCCCCAAGTCCAAGACTTTAATTGACCCGAAAGACCTAAATTTTATTGAGAAGCAAAATGCTAGCATTTACTGTAATTACTTTTTCAGTTTCCAAAATACTTATCTGAGACAACCTTATAACTCAGATAGGCAGGGCAGGAATTTCCCATTATACACAAGATATAGCTTGTTCAGTTAGCAAATAATGGAACAGGAACTTAAATACCTTTCTTTTGAAAGTTTAGTGCTTTCCCTGCCATACCATTATGCACTGAAAAACAGATTAAAATACTAAGTGGGAATAATAACCAAGTGTCTGAGGAAGTAGAATACTGCAGGGACTGGAAGTATTAGCTATGAGTTCAGGCAGTCCTGATTACACCACTTAACTGTGACACTTTGAGCAAAAAAATGACAGTGTCTCAGAACTTAGTTTCTTCATCTGCAACATGGGATCATAAAGCTTATGACATAGCATGGTTTGGAGATTCACTGTCAATATATGGAACACTGCCAATGGAGTGACCGAATACATCACGGTTGGGAATTTGAGCAAGTTTCTTTCCTCTTGGTGAAACAAGAGTGAGTTAGAATAGCTGCCCGATGGAGTTGTTATGAGACGCAAAGGTAAATAGCAACAAGGCCTATCAGCAGCTATAGTTCTTCAAAGGAAAGAGGACTTAAACTGGTCATGTATAATTATGAAAGAAGTAAAGTCAGTTTTTCTTTATTTCCCCACCATTTCAAACATTTAAAAAATTATGGTAAAATACACATAACATAAAATTGACTGTCTTAGCAAAATTTAAGTGTACAGTTCAGTGGCCCTAAGTACAGTTGCTTTATTGTACAACTATCATCACGGTCTATCTCTGAAACACTTTTCATCTTTCGAACTGAAATTCTGTGCACACTCAGCAGTAACTCCCCATGCCCTCCTCTCCCCAGCTCCTGGTAACCACCATTCTTCTTCTGTTTCTGAATTTGACTGCTCTGGGCACCTCGAGTAAGTGGAATCATACCATATTCATCCTTTTGTGACTGGTTTGTTTCACTTAGCATAATACCCTTGACGTTCATCCATTCATCTACGTTGTATTATTAATAATATGTGCATTAGAACTTCTTCCCATTTGAAGGCAGAATGATATTCCATTGCATGTATATGTCATGTTTTGCTTATCCATTCATCTATACAGAGACACTTGGACTATTTTATTGTGAATAATGCTACTACTTTATTGTGAATAATGCTCTGGGTACACAACACATCTTCAGGATCTTGCTTTCAGTTATTTTGGGTATAAGAATCGTAATTGCTGGATTATGTAGCATTTCAATTTTCAATTTTTTATAACTTTTTTCTTTTAAATATTTATTTATTTGGCTGCACTGAGTCTCAGTTGTAGGTTTCAGGATCTATAGTTGTGGCATGCAAACTCTTAGTTGTGGTCTTGGAATCTAGTTCCCTGACCAGGGATCGAACCTGGGCCCTCTGCATTGGGAGTGCGAGTCTTAGCCACTAGACCACCAGCAAAATCCCCAATTTTTGTTTTTTTTGAGGAACTGCCTTACTGTTTTCCATAGTAATTGCACCATTTTACATTCTTATCAGCAATGCACAGATGTTCCAATTTCTCTACATCCTTGTCCATGCTTGTATTTTCCCTTGTTTCCTTTTTTACTTCCTCATTCTCTCCTTCCTTCCCTCCCATCCTCCTTCCTTCCTTCCTTCCTTTTGCCCACTCTTTTTCTTTTCTTTTTTTTTTTTTGTATAGTCAGCTTAATGGGTATGAAGTAGGAACCATTTCCACTTTATTCCACTTCCTTTCTCTTTGATTTGTTCTGTTCTTTTTTTATTTTCTCTTCCTTTTAATCAAACTCAAGTTAAGAAAAGATCTGACTCTAATCATATGTCTTCATGTTTCTTAAGTCAGAAACCTTGGTATTCTAGGTATAAAGGAAAATAACCTGAAGCCTCCCACAAAGGTAAGAAGTGAGAGAGAAAGAAACAGAAAAACCAAAGTAAAAGAAAAAAGGATGATGAAAAGAAATATGAATATATCAGTAATTACAATAAGTATAAATGGATTAAATGCTCAGTTAACCAATAAAATTGTCAGATTGAATTTTTTTTAAAAATTCAGGTATATGATATTTATGAAACACATATTTAAACAAAAGTATATGGAAAGATTGAAAGCAAGATGTTTGAAAAGATTTACCAGACACATAATAAGCACAGGAAACCTTATTGGATATGATAATATTATACAGTACTTTTAAAGCAAAAAAGCATTACTAGAGGTAAAGAAACTCAATGATGATACAAATTATATCACTGCCACATAATAATAAAAATTCTTATTTATCAGAAAAAGTTGCAACAATTCTAAATGTATATGCATCTAATAAAATGGCCTCAAAATATGTAAATCCAAAATAGAAGCAAAAACCTCTGAGAAGACATAGGCAAATCTTCACCTACAGTAGAACAGTTTTAATATACCTCTGTATGTATCTGAGAGACCCACCAGACAAAAATTTGGTAATGGAACTATTAAAAAACTAAAAATACAAAAATGGTTAAGTCATGAAGAAGAAGAAGAAAAGGATATTAAATATTTGGGCTATATATGGCTGTAGAAGTTAACCAGATGACTTTTTTCCTTTGCCCAAGGGAATAAATACCTTTGGACTATGAAACAATCAACTGGACAAAGTCCTAGAAAGTGTATTGGTAGAGATTAAACTAGATAAGTAATTAAATGTTTTTCCTTGTTTCAAATAAAAAAGAGCTTTATACAATTAAAAATTATTGATGACAATCTGATCATGAGTTCAGTTCAGTTCAGTCGCTCAGTTGTGTCCGACTCTTTTCAACCCCATGGACTGTATAGCACACCCCGGAGCTTGCTCAAACTCATGTCCATTGAGTCAGTGATGCCATCCACCCATCTCATCCTCTGTCATCCCCTTCTCCTCCTGTCTTCAATCTTTCCCAGCATCAGGGTCTTTTCCATTGAGTCAGTTCTTCGCATCAGATGGCCAAAATATTGGAGTTCTAGCTTCGGCATCAGTCCTTCCAATTGAATATTCAGGACTGATTTCCTTTGGGATTGACTGGTTGGATCTCCTTGCAGTCCAAGGGACTTTCAAGAGTCTTCTCCAACACCACAGTTCAAAAGCATCAATTCTTCAGCACTCAGCCTTCTTTGTAGTCCAGCTCTCACATCCATACATGACTACTGGAAAAACCATAGCTTTGCTTAGCCTAGCCTAGCCTAGCCTGATCTTTGTCAGCAAAGAAATGTCTCTGCTTTTTAATATGCTGTGTAGGTTGGTCATAACTTTTCTTCAAAGGAGCAAGTGTCTTAATTTCATGGCTGCAGTCACCATCTGCAGTGATTTTGGAGCCCCCCCAAAATAAAGTCTGTCACTGGTTCCACTGTTTCCCATCTATTTGCCATGAAGTGATGGGACCAGATGCCATGATCTTAGTTTTCTGAATGTTGAGTTTTAAGCCAGTTTCTTCACGTTAGACAAACCCACCTTGAAGGATTTTCTGTTAAATAATTGGCCAATACTCTTCAAAAGTGTCAAGGTCATGATTGACAGAGACTAAGGAGACAGGACAACTAGAAGCAATGTGAGAGTCTGGGTTGACCCCTGGACCAGAAGAAGGACATTATTAGAAAACTCGTGAAATTTGAATAAGATCTGATGTTTAGTTAATAGTATTATAGCAATGTTAATTTACTGGTTTTAACATGCCTTGGATATGTAAGTAGTTAACATTAGGGGAAGTTGGGTAAATGGTACACAGAATCTTTCTGTTCTAATCTTGCAACCTTTTTCTGGGTCTAAAATAACTTCAGAATAAAAAGTTAAAAAAAATGAATGACCAGCAGTTAATTCTTTGTATATCCAACTTTAAACTGCAACACTTAGTTTCTCTTGGTATCTAATTATTCTTGGACCACCTGGCTGAGGGGAAACGTTCAAATAACAGGTGGATAAAAGAACTTTTTGAACACCAAGCAGAGAGCATGATTGATTTTCCCTTCCTATTTCAAAAAGGTGGTGTGAATCTTTACTTAAAGTTGCCAAATGTGATGTACAGGATATTTGAAACAATAGTGAGTGCTTCTTGGTTTGTACTTGAATTAAGTCGACTAATTATAAAGACTTACTTTTTCTGTGTTCAAGGACAATTTACAAAATTAATTGAAAAAGGGAGTAACATTTGCTGTACTTAGAATTATTTATGCTAGGTTCTTTTCCCAAGATTTCTTTTTTCTTTGTTTCGCTTCCAATTTTTTTCCTTTGAAATTGGTGCTTTGGTGGCTTTGATCTAAGGCAGAGAAGTTCAAAGGCATTGCTGAGGTGGACCAGCAGCCCTATACTCTTTCTCTTATTGATACCAGCACTAGTATTGATTGTGCCTTCTATCTCTACATGTTAGATAGTGCTTAAATAAAATACTTTAAATATTGCTAGTAAAAGGAAATATATGAGTTCTATTTCTGAGTAACTGAAATAACTTCCTTTTTGTTGACTACATTTACTCTTATGCTGTCCCTCCTGAGTCTTCCGCGTTAGCTTTGTACTGAAACGTATTTTTCAGCATTTCTAGGTCATCATCATCTAATCTCATTGTCAGTGCAAAGGCGAACAATGTCAACACTCCACTATAGTTGTCACGTTTCCGTAAGTCTTTTCTGCTTCAGGGTAAATGAAATGGGTAGAGTGGAGAAGCAAAAAGAAAGTCTTAATGTTGAAATTTTGTAACTATTTGGAGTAAGCAAAAATGAGAACATGGGAGGAAACCTGAACCAGAAAACCTCTGCTTGGTGAATCATACATTGATTGAGTCACCCCTGTGGTGAGTTTCAGAGCACCAAAGATAGGGAAATTCTTTTTTTCAGCAGTTAAAAAGTCAGGGTCAGTTCTAAAACAGATGCTGTTTTAGATAAGGTTCCACTCTCATATAAGTTACGTTTTAGTGGGGGAGATAGATAACAAAAGTAAACAAATGGATAAACAAGGTAATTTCCAAGTGTGGTTAACACTAAAATGGGATAACAGGATCAAGACTGACTGGTGTAGAGGGTTTGCTTTGGATAGGGTGGGCCCAGATGACTCCCCAAGGAGATGACAGGTATGCTGAGTTGTCCGTGATACTGGGAGGGAGTGTTTTTAGAAACAGCTTCCCTAGGGGAAGTGTGTTTAGAAAGAGTACACTACCATGTGTAAAATAGATAGCTAGTGGGAACCTGCTGTATACACAGGAAGCTCAGCTCAGTTCTCTGTGTGAACTGAAAGGGAGGGAGGTCCAAGGTTTGGGGGGATATGTGTATACGTATGGCTGATTCACTTTGTCGTACACAGAAACTAACACGATATTGTAAAGCAAGTATACCCCAATTAAAAAAAGAATACAGTTGGTAGCACGTCCGTCAGTTTGGGTGTGTCTCATGATTTCTTATCCTTAGATTCAAGTTAATCACTTTTGGCGTTTATCGGTGATCCTATATGAGAGATGGTGTGTTCTCAGTGCATCATGTCAGGAGCCTTATGTCAGTTTATCTCATTGTTGATGTTACAAAAGAAAAAGAAAGGCTGAGTACTGGATTCAACAGACTAATGATACCTGATAATACATGTGATGTATTTTTAATTGCTCTAAGGAATGTTATTGAGATAATTGGTGAGTACTATGGTGTCATTATTAAATTTCTTGAATTTCACAGCCGTGTGCAAAGGAAAGTCCTTGTCCTTAGAAATACACGCTGAGGTATTTAGGGGTTGAAGGCTGTGATGTCTGCGAATTACTCACAAATGATTCAGCTGTCATGATTGTAATGGACAGAGAGAAAAGACTAGATCAAGTGTGATGAAATGTTCTCACAGTTGGTGATTCTAAGTGTGGCATATACTTTATTATTCTTGCAACTTTTCTGTAAGATTGAAATAAAGCTTTAAAGAAATTATGTACCTGTAACAAATCAGGATATTGAGTAGAAGATGCTCTTTCTAACTATCGAGCTCACAGTATAGTTAAGTAAATAATAAATGGGGTAATAAAGGTTTGGAAAAGGAAGAAGGCAGGTGTGGCTGGAGTAAAGATATGGTGTCAGGTAAGGATCTAGAAGGAAAGGCAAACAAGCTGTTACGGGAGGTGCTCTACTAGATGGGGGTGGGGAGAGCGGGTGGGGGAGAGGACGCTTTGCTGAAGTTACTGGGGCCAATGATGGTGGTGGTATGGAGATGACATTGTCTTTGGAGTACCAACAGGACCTGTAGGTGATGTTCAGTAGTAGTTGGAAGCATGAATCTCTAGCTAGAGATGCAGACTGGGGAGCCATCAATTATTGCAGATGGTTGAAATCTCAGGAGAGCATGAAGTAGACCAGTAAAGGTGTCTTATGTGGTGAAGAAGAAGGATTGACGATGAAGTCCAGAGAGTCGCAGGTTAACGAATGGGTGAAGGAGGATGAGCTGCAGGAGGGACTGAGAGAGGAGGGCCAGATGAGCAGAGAAAGGAAAGCTGCTTGGCAGAGTGGTGGTCATGGCTCCCTCCAGTTCTCCTTTTTCCATATATTGGAGCACCCTTCCCCTGGGTTTATTTAGAATTGACAGAATTTGGGGAGTAGCTGCCCAGAACAATGATTATGGTTTTGTCCATATTGATTATTAAATGTTTCTTTCTGTTAGTAATTAGCTAAGTATTTTAAGGCCATTTCTGGTCCATGGTTTAAAAACCATGCCATTTGGGCCAAGTATGTGTATATATATTTATATATGGCTCCCCTGGTAACTCAGTGGTACATAGTCCACCTGCCCATGCAGGAAATGCAGGTTCAATCCCTGGGTCAGGAAGATCCCCTGGAGAAGGAAATGGCAACCCACTCCAGTATCCTTGCCTGGGAAATCCCATGGACAGAGGAACCTGGTGGGCTACAGTCCATGGGGTCACAAAGAGTCAGACACAACTTAGGGACTTAACAACAACTATATATATATATATATATATATATATGTATTTTTTTTTTTTCTTCCCTAGTTCTGTTTCTCTGGAGGACCCTAATACACAGGATAACTTCACTGAGTCCTTCCATGCTTGAGGAGGTTGTTAGAACCAATGGGTTTATAGTCCATCAGAAAGGACAGTGCAGTAAGGCCACAGGTTCTCAACACAGACACAGAGGCTGGCGATCAACAGCAGGAAAGTGGGGAGAGTTTGTCATGTCTCCTGCCTGATTTTCCTAGAAGGACAGGATCAACCTATCTATCAGAGCCCCTGGGACCACCTACTTTAAGGGACCCATGAGAATGTTTTAAATTCTTTTAAAATCAGGAGAGGGAGAAAAAAAATAACTTTTCAGTTGAGAAAATATTTCAGTGTGTAGTATTTTGTTACGTTCATCTTCATGCAAGTAGGTTGTAGAATAGAGCTTTAACACCTGTATGGAGGAAAGAGACCACGAAGGTGTTAATAAAAGTGCACTGTTGTCGTTTAGTCGCTAAGTCGTGTCCCACTCTGCGACCCCATGGACTGTAGTCTGCCAGGCTCCTCTGTCCGTGGGATTTCCCAGGCAAGAATACTGGAATGAGTTGCTATTTCTTTCTCCAGGGGATCTTCTCGACCCAAGTATCAAACCCATGATTCCTGCGTGCCCTGCTTTGGCAGGCAGTTTCTTTACCATTGGGCCACCTGGGAAACCCATAGGACCCACAAAAGTTAATGGGGTCACGTGGGGAGAGGAAACTGTGCAGAAGCATTGTATAGAGAGCATTGTTAAGCAACAGAGCAGGTGATAGTAAGACAGATAATAGAACATATTTTTCCCAATTTTACTGATACGATTGACATACAGCACTGTGTATGTTTAAGGCATACAGCATAATGCCTTAAATATATTGTGAAGTAATTACCACAATAAATTTAGTTAAATTAACACTCATCATCTTGTATAGATACAAAAGAAAAAAAAAAAAAAAGAATGTTTCTTTCCTTGTGATGAGAACTTTTAGGACTTTTCAAAATATCGTATACCAGTGTTAACTATAGTCATTATGTTGCATATTATAGCCCCAGTATTTATTTGTCTTATAACTGGAAGTTTGTACTTTCTGACTATCTTCATCCAATTCCTGCAACCCATACAACCCCCGCCCCCTGCCTCTGGTAACTGTAAATCTGATCTCTCTTTTTAATGAGATTTTTGCTTGTTTTAGATTCCACATATGAGATCATACAATGTTTGTCTTTCTCTGACTAATTTCACTTAGCATAATGCCCTCAAGGTCCGTTTATGTTGTTGCAAATTTTCTTCTTTTCTGTGGTTGGGTAGTATTCCATTTTTAGATATAGATATATTTAGATATAAAAAGTTTGTTTGGTTTTCTGTACTATCTAAGGAAAAGCCGGAAGGAACTTTTTGGCCACCCGGTGTAGTGAAAGTTGCTCAGTCGTGTCGACTCTTTGCGACCCCATGGATTGTAGGCTGCCAGGTTCCTCTGTTCATGGAATTCTCCAAGCGAGAGTACTGGAGTGGGTAGCTGTTCCCTTCTCCAAGGGATCTTCCCAACCCAGGGATTGAACTCAGGTGTCCCGCATTGCAAGAGGATTCTCTACCATCTGAGCCACCAGGGAAGCCCCAAAATATTGGAGTCGGTAGCCTATCCCTTCTCCAGAGGACCTTCCTGACCCAGGAGTCAAACTGGTGTCTCCTGCATTGCAGGCAGAGTCTTTACCAGCTGAGCTTCCAAGGAAGGCCCCTAGTTATAACTATATCTAGAGATAGAGATGGGTATAAATATATCACATTTTCTTCCTTATCCATTCATCCATTGATGGATACTTAGGTGTTTTCATGACTTGGCAATTGTAAATCATGCTTAGAAAATTTTATCTTAAAATTACTTGTTCCTTCTCTTAAAGGTTGACATAAAATGATGAATATTGAACTGAAGTCCAGCAAAATTTAAATCTCCCTACGACAGTTTTATTGCACTAGAGAATTGCTCTTTTGGAAAATTGGTTAAACTGTATTTCAAATTCCTTCTAAGGGAAATATTCCTGAGGAGCCAATTTGAATAGACAACTTGTTAAAAGTTTTAAGCATACCACTCAGCATAGGAACTGAAATATTACATTTTGGAAAAATTTTCACTTTAAGATAATTTATCAAGTGTTTGATAATAGATGGAGTGAAAAAACCCCACTTGAGAAGAAGTCTAGAATCATTAATATGTGAAAAGATATGTAGGATTCATATGAATAAAATGTCCCATCTCTTTGTCAACAGAGGTTTTCATTTCCCCCATTCCACTCAAGCTATTTGTGACATGTGACAATGTTCCCAAATCTGCGTTCATTATGAGCCTTGAAAGCTACACCCAATACCTCTCATGGAACTCTATCCAATACAAATGCTGAGAAATTGTTGTCACTTAAAATAGGACCTGATATTAATTAATTTGCCTGTGGCTTACTTAACTAAGACGTTATCTTGGTAAAGTGAACAGATTAAAAAAAATTCAAAGGACTTTCAGTTCAGTTCAGTCGCTCAGTCGTGTCCAACTCTTTGTGACCCCATGGGGTGCAGCACGCCAGGCTTCCCTGGCCATCACCGACTCCTGGAGTTTACTCAAACTCATGTCCATTGAGTCAGTGATGCCATCCAACCATCTCATCCTTTGTCGTCCCCTTCTCCTGCCTTCAGTCTTTCCCAGCATCAGGGTCCTTTCCAATGAGTCAGTTCTTCGAATCAGGTGGCCAACATATTGGAGTTTCAGCTTCAGTATCAATCCTTCCAATGAATATTCAGGACTGATCTCCTTTAGGATGGATTGGTTTGATCTCCTTGCAGTCCAAGGGACTCTCAAGAGTCTTCTCTAGCACCACAGTTCAAAAGCATCAATTCTTCAGTGCTCAGCTTTCTTTATAGTCCAACTCTCACATCCATACATGACTACTGGAAAAACCATAGCTTTGACTATGTGGACCTTTGTTGGCAAAGTAATGCTTTTTATATGCTGTCTAGGTTGGTCATAGCTTTTCTTCCAAGAAGCAAGTGTCTTTTAATTTCATGGCTGCAGTCACCCTCTGCAGTGATTTTGGAGCCCCCAAAAGTAAAGTCTGTCATGGTTTCCATTGTTTCCCCATCTATTTGCTGTGAAGTGGTGGGACTGGATGCCATAATCTTAGTTTTCTGAATGTTGAGTTTTAAGCCAACTTTTTCACTCTCCTCTTTCACTTTTATCAAGAGGCTCTTTAGTTCCTCTTCACTTGGTGCCATAAGAAGTGGTGTCATCTGCATCTCTGAGGTTATTGATATTTCTCCTGGCAATCTTGATTCCAGCTCGGGCTTCATCCAGCCCAGCATTTTGCATGATGTGCTCTGCATATAAGTTAAATAAGCAGGGTGACAATACACAGCCTTGACGTACTCCTTTCTCGATTTGGAACCAGTCTGTTGTTCCATGTCCAGTTCTAACTGTTGCCTCTTGACAGGCATACACTTGCCTCTCAGGAGGCAAGTCACGTGGTCTGGTATTCCCATCTCTTTAAGAATTTTCCACAGAAGACTTTATATTAAATGAAAATATAAGCTTCTAAATTGACTAGACCCAACATGTACAGCATATATGAACTTGTAGAAAGCAGAAGGAATCTTTCTTAAATTTATTTTTTATTGAAATATAGTTGATTGACAATGTGTTAGTTTCTACTGTTCAGCAAAGTGAATTAGTTATATTATACATATATCCACTCTTTTTTTATACTTTTCCCATATAGGTCATTACAGAGTATTGAGTAGAGTTCCCTGTCCTATACAGTAGGTCCTTATTAGTTATCTATTTTATATATAGTAGTGTGTATATGTCAATCCCAATCTCCCAATTTATCCCTCCCTCCTAGGAATCTTCCAAAAAGTGGTTGGAAGGAGATTTATGAATTTATCAAAGTTAAATTTTGTAAACTTATCATTAATTTTGGAAATGCAGCTCTTTACTGCAACAACCTGACTTGCCTTGCAGAACAGCAATATTGAATGAAGTTCAGAAGAGAATTCAATTTAGGGAGAAATGATTGCATATCTATATATGACGATAACATAGTGATGAACAGTATGGGCTTTGGAGTCAGATGGGCTTTGGTTTGAATTCTGGCTGTGCCATTTCATTCCTTCATTCATTCTGTGATTTTACTGACACCCGGTCACTGGGGACACAGTGGTGAACAAGACAGGCATTTTCCTGCCTCTGTGGACCTCATAGTCCAGTGGGGTTATAGACATTAAATAAATTATCATAAAATAAATGCTAAAAAAAGAAAAAATCATACAAGTAAATAAGTAAATTTGGTGATAACAAGAAGGATAAGTATTGGGTAACATGAGAGTGAATAACACAGAAAACTAATTTAGATGGAGGCTCAGGGGACATTGACTTAAAGACTGAAAATAGGCTGGGTAGAGTGAGCCAGAGTAAGAGGTCAGAAGGAGGTGGGAAAGGAGCGGGGAGGAGAGGGCAGGGGAGAGGAAGGGGAGGGAGAGGAGGAGAAGGAAGGGGAGGGGAGGGAGGGGAAGAAGAAAGCCAGAAAACACAGCTGTGAGATTCAGATCAAATGCCTTATCTTTAAACCTAAATTCTTTTTTAGGCAATGTGGATAGTTGTAATAGCTTCACATGGTGGCACTTGGGGTTAAATGACATTGTATTTGAATCATACTTAATATAGACCTAGCGTGATTAGTGTTTACTACCTGGTGGCTATAGATAATAATGCCCTCAAACGGAGTTTACATTCTGGTGAGGTGGTCATAGCCAATTCAAGAGTGGAAACAAGCAGAGAGAGGCTAATAGCTGTTTGAAGAGTTTCAGAGAAAAATCCCACATTTACGCTAATTTTGGAAATGACGTTTTAAGTTACAGTCACAACTGAAGAAAAAGGCAAGACAAAAATCTCAGTGTTTGCTGATTAACAAGTGATTGTAAGTTACATATACCAAGGTTACAGCCTAAAGATACTGCAGTGTGATATTATACAGTGTGAATTAATGTAATTTCCCATAGAGTCCATGTAGCATGTAAGTATAGCTGTTACACAGGGAGTGGCTACAAGCTTGTAAAGGCAGGATGAGTTAAATAGAAAATTTATTCACCAAAATATTTTCCTAACAAGATAGAGAAAAATTACAAATTGGATAGGAGGGGACCTTCACCCTGGAGAAGGCAATGGCACCCCACTCCAGCACTCTTGCCTGGAGAATCCCATGGACGGAGGAGCCTTGTGGGCTGCAGTCCATGGGGTCGCGAAGAGTTGGACACAACTGAGCGACTTCCCTTTCACTTTTCACTTTCCTGCATTGGAGAAAGAAATGGCAACCCACTCCAGTGTTCTTGCCTGGAGAATCCCAGGGACGGTGGAGCCTGGTGGGCTGCCGTCTCTGGGGTCGCACAGAGTCGGACGCAACTGAAGCGACTTAGCAGCAGCAGCAGGACCTTCACCCTAACAACGACTGAAAGTTATAATTTTTGTTCCTTCAAGATAAGCATTTTTTTTCAGATGTTTTAAACATTTATTCTCATCTGACAAAATGTGGATGAATAAATAATTCCTGGCTTTTCTTTCCCAGTATATCTTGGTCAACTCTCTCCTCTCCCTCCCAGTTTTTGCTGAAACTCTTATTTCTATTCTAGGTTGATCTCTTGGCATGACTAATTTTAAAAATATGAGACTTGCTATTTTCCATTTTTACAGGAGATGAGTGAAATTCCACCTATATTTGTTCCAACAGGACCATTGTTTAGCAATAATGAAAGTCTCGCAGTCATGTCTGACTCTGCGACCCCATGGACTATACAGTCCATGGAATTCTCCAGGCCAGAGTACCGGAGTGGGTAGCCATTCCCTTCTCCAGGGGATCTTCCCAACCTTGGGATCAAACCCAGGTCTCCCGCACTGCAGGCAGATTCTTTACCAGCTGAGCCATCAGGGTAGTCCCTATACTCACCTAACAGGACATACTTCCACTGATCTCAGCTGGAGGCTGGGTCCAGATGATGAGTCTTAATACAAGAGGTCTCAGGAATGCGTTTCTGATATTAACTAAGTTGATGTTGTCAGATGACATTCAGAGGGTTGACTGAAGAAGCAGCATTCATTCATACTCTGCTCTACTTCAGATTATCCCTGAAAAGTCAAGACTCAAGCGAGATGGCTAATTGGACTTTATTGTTTTGACCCTGCTACTGAAGTGCTTTTACTGAACAAAGGCTTGATGTTATGCTGTTCAGTTGTTCCACAGGTTTGGAAATTTGTGATTTCCTGTAGTGAGCAACTTGTTTGCTTTACTTTGTGGTCCTGGCAGATCGTGTGACTCAGGTTGATCTACTTGGAAGAGCCAAGGTAAACCGGTCCATCCCCTAACAAGTGCTCGGTACCAACAGTACAGTAAGTCCCCTACTGCAGACCTTTAAGTTACGAACTTCAAAGATGTGAACATGCATTTGCGTGTCCAGCCATGTAAGTTAGTTCACTTACATACATTGTCACGTGTGTGCATCCTCTGCAAGTGGTTGTGCTTTTACTGCATGGTATTCTAAAGAGCACAGTACTACAGGATCTTGTTTCAAGCCCAGGGTGTCTGAAGCAAGTGCACAGGCAGAAGTGATGTGCTTGGTACCACTGTACTTTTCAAGGTGCTGTACTATAAGATTAAAGGTGTTTTATGTTTTGTGTTTGTTTTTTAATGTATTATTTGTGTGAAAAGTATTGTAAACATATTCACAGTACTATATGGCCAATCGTGTTAGTTAGGTACCTAGGCTAATTTTGTTGGATTTTTGAATAAATTGGATTCAACAAATATGATTTCGAAATGAAACTCATTCATATGTAAAGGGTTTATTGTATGTCCAGGATACTTGCTTCCTCTTATTTGTTCTCTCTTTTAACCTTTCTTTCCTGCCATTTTCTTAATTCCTTTTTTTTGTTTTTCTTGTTTTGGCACTGGTAAAAAATAAACTTGAGACGTTGGGTGGAAGTTAAAGCCTTTCTCTAAGATCTAGACGTCTGGTAAACTGTAAAGATTACAGGAAACACTAGTGGATTTGGGACTAGCCTTTAGTTTATGGTCCTGCCATGGCTTAGGAGAAGCTATTCAGTGATTAGCTCCCTGATTCTGGGAAAGACTGAAGGTAGGAGGAGAAAGGGACGACAGAGGACAAGATGGTTGGATGGCATCTCTGACTCAATGGACATGAATTTGAGCAAACTCTGGGAGACAGTGAAGGACAGGGAAGCCTGATGTGCTGCAGTCCATGGGGTTGCAAAGAGTCGGACACGACTTAGTGACTGAACAACAGTAACAAAATTCAGTGATTGGAAAGTACGTTCCAGAACACCCACGGAGTCAAAAGCAAGACGTTTCTCTTGTCAGGGCTCATAGTTACCTGATACATCCATGGTTTTATGGATGTCAGTGCTACTGTTGGGCTTCCCTGGTGGCTCAGAGGTAAAAGAATCCTCCTGCAAAGCAGGAGACATGGGTTCAATCCTTGGGTTGGGAAGATCCCCTGGAGAAGCAAATTGCAACCCACTCAGGTATTTTTGCCTGGGAAATCCCACGGACAGAGGAGCCTGGCAGGTTATAGTCCATGGGGTCACAAAGAGTCAGACAGGACTTAGGGACTAAACAAAAACAACAATACTACTATAGATGGACAGGCTCTGATATTGCAGAGTGGGAGAATCTGTGTGCTTCCTAAACCAGCCCATCATCCCTGGAGCTTGGGGTGCAGTAGAAGTCAGCCAACTCCAGAGGCTGGTGGAACTTGGCATAGTGGATGAGATTGGGGAGTGAGTCACATGGGAGGATGGGATTATTAATAAGAAGAGCAATATAGCATCCATTCCTTTATTCTGCAGATAATTATCAAGCATTTACATTGTGAGGTTCTGGTTAGGTGCTAGGTATGTCTTAGTGGATATCAAAGACTTTTTAAAAAATAATTTTTAAGTTTGTTTTTGGCTGTGTTGGGTCTTTGTTGCTTCGTGGGCATTTCTCCAGTTACTGTGAGTGGGGTTTACTCTTCTTTGCGGTATGTGGGTTTCTCAGTTCGGTGACTTCTCTTGTTGTGGACATGGGTTTAAGGAGTGTAGGCTCAGTTGCTGCGGCTCCTGGGCTCCAGAGCACAGGCTCAGTAGTTATGGGCAATGGGCTTAGTTGCTCCTTGGTGTGTGGAATCTTCCTGGATCAGAAATCGAACTTGTGTTTCCTGTATCAGCAGGCAGATTCTTTACCACTGAGCCATCAGGGAAGCCCTATCACAGAGTTTTAAGGGAGAGAGACCTTACATACTTAATTACACATATCATGTATTCCTTACCACTCTAAGTGATCTGAAGGAGAAGCATAGGCTGCTATGAGAGAATCAGTTCAGTTGCTCAGTCGTGTCCGACTCTTTGCGACCCCATGCACTGCAGCACGCCAGGCTTCCCTGTCCATCACCAACTCCCGGAGTTTACTCAAACTCATGTCCATCAAGTCGGTGATGCCATCCAACCATCTCATCCTCTGTCGTCCCCTTCTCCTCCTGCCTTCAATCTTTCCCAGCATCAGGGTCTTTATATAGTGGGAAGATAGTGGTGTGGTCAGGTGGGAATTTCGACTGGTCAGGTCCTTCTGAATACTTGCTGAGGCAATACTGACTTTGAAATGGCACCTATAAGAAGAGTGAGAAGATTGCTATGAAGGTGAATACACTGTCCATTAGTTGATTTTCTTGGTGGTCTCCACCCCTTCTTTGATCTCTCCAACCTGCCTTCTGCAGAGCTCTTTATGGTGTGATGCAGGTCTTGGGGAGGAGAGAGGGTGAGATTAGGGGGTCTAGCTTTAGAAAGGAAGGGCTTCCTAAACAGGGGTCTGTCCACTCTAGTAGACTGTCCTCTAGAGCGGGCTGAGGACATCCATGTCTTCATGATAACTAGTGAGAGTTGCTAAGCACTACAATTTCGGATTTGGAATCTGCCTATAACCCGATTTATTCTGGACACAAAAGAGAGAAAAATTCCTTCTAAAAACTTACTGTAGATCTTGCTTTGTTCCCTTGCGAGAATTCTTATAGGAAGGTTAAAAATTATTTGGTTTCTTCCTAACCTGAAACCTGGAGAGATTACTTGTTGCTAACGTGTCCCACTGTCTTCTCATTTTTTACAAAATTTGTCTCTGGGGAGACTTGGTCGCTTTCAGAAGTGTGTATGCTGGAAATCGTGGCTTCCTTTTAACAGAAGAAATGCTGCTAGGGATGATGAAGTAGCATCATTTAGCTGAATTTTCTCTGGGCAGAGTTAAGGGTCACCCCAGAAGAGAGAGCAGGGATGTAATTGCAACGTACATGTTATTTAGGTTGTTTTCTCTTTCTAACTTGTCCTTTGTTAGTTGGAGATCTTTTTACAGTTAATAAAAACATTAAGAATCATTGAATTCTTGTTTTAATCCTTGAAGATACTATTTTGGCTATAACATTGTATTATTCCATTCATTTTTGTGGTGAACTTCCTATCCAAGAAGTAGTCAAAACTTTCTTGTTGAATAAAAAATGCATTCCAAGCATTGCTGGAAATTCAGTAATTCTTTCTACCTCTGCGGTCTTGTGCAAGCCGAGGTTCAAGTTCAGGGTTTCCCACTGCCTCTGCAGCCAGTAAAGAATTTACATGGTATTCAGCTTCTTAAATCTAAAGATTAGGGTGTTAAAATTGAGAACATACTGAATTGGACTCTTTAAACATGTTTCCAGCTGTCTCTTAATTAAGAAATTAATTTTAATATTATAATTGCAGCCACTTTTCCTTTAAAAATGAGAACATTACACATTAAGCTGCAGTTTCTTTTGTCAACTACCACTAATCTTAATCCCCTTCCCCCGTTCTCCAGAGGTAATTATTAAATACATTTGGTGAGTATCCGCCAGATCATTAAAAATACTTTTTGTGTTCATACTTAATACCTATAGAGAATATTTTATTTTGTTTACCACTTTTTTAATTTTCCTTTTTTTTTGCTTTTTATTGATTTTTATTCTTTAAGCTAATTTAAAATAACAAGTATTTTTGAAACATAAATGGTATCATACTATTAGTTTTGTTCTCTGATTTACTTTATTTGAAAAACAGTATGTTTTTGAGATCTATCCATGCTGCTTTAAATAGATTTAGTTCAGTTCTATTAATTGTTTTCTAGATTCCCATCTTATGGATGTACTATTCCATGGATGACTATTCTTATATAATAGTACATGGATGTACTATTCTTATGGATGACCAATTCCTATATTGATGGATACTGTGAACCATGAACATTCACGTAGAATTACCAGTAGAATTGTGTGTTCTGGTGTATATGCTGAAGTGCCTCCTGCAGTGTCAGGAACATTTCATATGCACATTCATTAAATGTCCTTTAAGCCTAACTTTTAAATTAGATAGCACAGAAAAGCTATTGCTGCTTTCAGATCTACTACCAGTTGTTTGCTGTTTGAAAAAGGAATTGCCTTTTTAGCCCTTCATTGCCTCGTTTTCAGATGAGGGTATAAGAACAGCCTCTACTTATAGGTCTGTTGTGAAGACTGAATGGGAATAGTTCCTGGGTCAGTGAATATTAGATACATATATGATACATATCTAGTATATATAATTACATATTTAATATTTGTTAGAGTTACATCGGGATTAGTATTTGAAGCAAGCCCTCAGAAAGTTTGGCATCTAAGTTTTTCTCACTGCGGTCCTTCCCATCCATGAAAAAATAATTCGGTTTCTTTTAGTGGAGCCATAGTATTAAGAACATTTTGGAATACTGTATTCTTTTCAATAAAGATATTGAGATAGAAGGGGTTTCAAATGACACCCAAGAAAAATGTGATTAGAGAACAGTGTCAAAATAATAGATCAGCTTTTTCACAAAGCTTGATTTGATGCAGAGATGTTTTCCTCCAAAATTTGCTCCACAACGGCTAAGATGATGACGCGCTGATTTGCTTCCTGGATTCCGCGCCCATCGCGCTGTCCCTGGCAAGCACTTCGGAAACCCAGAAACCAAATGCAGATGTAAGAAAGAAAAGCAGGAAAGTGCTTCAAAGTCTGGAGAAGAACTGATAAGTGGTCAAAATCGGCATTGGTTGGAGAAATACATTTTGTTGAAGTTGTATAGTCACTAAGTCGAGTCTGACTCTTTTGTGACCCCATGGGCTGTAGACTGCCAGGCTCCTCTGCCTATGGGATTTTCCAGGCAAGAAGAGTGGGCAGTGGGTTGCCATTTCTTTCTGCAGGGGATCTTCTGGACGCAGAGATCGAACCCATGTCTCCTGCATTGGCAAGTCTATTCTTTACTGCTGAGCCACCAGGGAAGCCCATAAATACAGTTTGCAGTACTTAAGTTATGCACCATAAATTAGGGAAAAAACTATGTGAGGGGAAGAAGTTAGAGAGTAGGGGAGAGAGTCTTAGCGAGGACTGCTCACTGGGGCAGCCCTGGAGGCTTGAAGAGGGAAGGGGAGAGAGAGGGAAGGTGATAGAAAGAAAAAGAGAGACCAAAGGACGCCTTCCCCTGTGAAAGTGCCTCAGTGACACGGTTGTGCAGTGTGGTATGGAATAATGCTGGAACAAAGAGGAGACTGGGTATGAGATGGAAAGACAGGAATGGATTTAGGTACTTTTGTGTGTCAGAGGTTGGCAGCGATTTTCTTCCCTCTCTCTGTTTTTTTTTTTCCTGTCCATGGGAAAATAAGACAACTAAACACCATAGAAGCAAGACTGGCCCAAGGCATTGTCCTCAGGCTGGGTAATTGGACACATTGTGTACCAAGTTATGAATAAGCTGATCTCTTCTCTTTGCCTTTGAGCTTTGAAACCATCCTTTATTCTGAAAAGCCTATGAGCCACCCTGCGAGGCAATTTCAATCATTATCATAATATCAGTAGCTGAATCAAATCATAGGTAGTTGGCTTTCTAAAATTAATGTGAAATTGCTTCATGGATTGGCTGGAAGACCTAATAACTTAGAGTGTCCTCATATGAGGACAAATGGATGAGTTTTAATCTTGCCACTTTGAAATTAGGGTAAAATTAGTTTTTTGTTAAAGTGAAGATTATTTAATATTTATAGAAAAGCTTTCCAAAATTTTTATTAACTCTAGGGAGGCTTAATTAAAAGAGCAAAACCCTGAGAGGCCTGGCCTCACATACATTTCAATCCCTTTGCTACTGGTGGCTTTCTTTGCCCCTGTGCTCGCCTTAAAGATGCTGCATGGCAGAATTTGTGACTTTTGTGGATTCTTGTCCTTGTTCCTTTTTTCTTTTAAAGGGGAAATATTTACTCTGATTATGAAATTAATGCACAGTCACTGTAAAAGATTTAGAAAATATAAAAACGTAATAAAGAAGAAAATAAATGTAGTTCTATAACTAAAAGATAACCTTAGTAACATTTCTTCCCAGTAATTTTCTTTTCTTTTAATTATGCTTAATTATGTAATTAATGCATAAATATACCTTCTTGAGAAGAAACCAGAGCCATTCCCCTCCCCAGCTCCAATACTACTGTCAGCCTCAGAGATAAGGATTGTTACACAGCTGATGTGTGTTCCTTCAGACCTTTTTTTCTTCTCTAAATATATTTGCAGAAAAGACAGTTCTTTCCCTTCATGTGTGCTTTAAGGGGAAAAAAGTATCAAACTATGGATCTATACTTTCTTACTTTTGTCCAGTGGTGTATCTTGGAGATATGCTTATGCCCAAACCTACAGGGCAGTCTCCTACTGCTTATTGGCAGTATTCATAGTATGAGAGTGCCTTTTTCAGCAATTGCCTTGTTGATGGGAATTTGTATTGTTTCACCCCTTCTCTCTTTTTTGTTATTACCGATAATGGTGTAATAAGTATCCTAAGACCTACTGTCACTCACATATATGACTGTTTTCCAAGGGGAGATAATTGAGAGGTAGAACTGCTGGGTCATAGTACTTACATTTAAATTTTAATAGAGTGTGATTGAGAAGGTATCCAGAGGGCTTAACCAGCTTTATTTACATCTAAGACGAAGTGATACAGAAAGGTTAAAAATTAAAAGCTGGAACAGAGGTATATGTAGTCAGATACAAACAAAAAGAAATTCGGGATCATGATCTCAGTATCAGAAAGTGCTGAATTCTGAGCAGAAATGGTTAAGTGAGAAAGATAATGGCACATTATGGTGTTACGTGGTATAATTTACAACGACTGTATGCAATTTCTGAATCTTTGCACCAAGTCAAACAGTACTAGTTTCCATTAAGCAAGAATGCAAGTGCTACAAGGTGACAGAGAATTACAGTAGCAATAAGAGGCTCTAACTGATCTTTCTCGAGCCCTGATCAAGTTAAAGGATAGAAATAGATAAGACTAGAAATGCCTAATTAAAATGATGAGCAAAGTAGAATGAATTAATCCATATTGAACTTGAAGCTCTAAAGAAAGAGACTCTACCTTCTTTTTATTTTTTGTAGTACTTGAAAAATTTTTATTAGAGTGTAATTGATTTACAATGTTGTGTTAATTTCTGCTGTACAGCAAAGTGAATCAGTTATACGTATACATGTATCAACTGTTTTTAGAGTCTTTGCTTATATAGGTCATTACAGAATATTGAGTAGACCTCCCTGTGTGATACAGTAGGTTGTTGTCTATTTCATATATATAATAGTATGTATATGTCAATTCCAATCTCCCAATTTATCTCCCCAGACCTTACCCCCTGGTAACCATAAGCTTGTTTTCTACATCTGTAAGTATGAGAATATACCTCCTTTTTATTTTTATTTATCTTTATTTTGGCCCTCTCCCACAACATGTGGGATCTTACTTCCCCAATGAGAGATTGAACTCATGCATCCTGCATTGGAAACGTGGAGTGTTAACCATTGGACCACCAGGGAAATCCTATATCTTCTTTTTAACTACCCACTGGATGTTCATAAAACTGAACATTCACAAAAACCTTGATGAATTCCCTGAAGTAGAAATAATAGAGACCAGGAAGATGGTGAAAATGTGTAATGACTGGTCTAATAAGGACAACCTTCCAGTTTGAATGGACCCAGTTCTGAATGGAGACTGGTTCACTCCACTGGTGTACACCTGTGAATGTCAGCCCAGAATGAAGATGGGTTGTCTGAGCACAGTGTGATAAAACAGGCATCCTAACAAATTCTGAGAACAGAAAGCCACAAACACAATGAAGCCTTTAAAACAACTCAGGTCAAAGGACAAACTCAGTGCACAGCAAAGGAAACTATGCTGCTGCTGCTAAGTCGCTTCAGTCATGTCCGACTCTGTGCGACCCCATAAACGGCAGCCGACCAGGCTCCTCTGTCCCTGGGATCCTCCAGGCAAGAACACTGGAGTGGGTTGCCATTTCCTTCTCCAATGCATGAAAGTGAAAAGTGAAAGGGAAGTCGCTCAGTTGTGTCCGACTCATAGCAACCCCATGGACTGCAGCCTACCAGGCTCCTCCGTCCATGGGATTTTCCAGGCAAGAGTACTGGAGTGGGGTGCCATTGCCTTCTCCTAAGGAAACTATAAGCAAGGTGAAAAGACAACCATTGGAATGGGAGAAAATAATAGCAAATGAAACAACTGACAAAGGATTAATTTCCAAAATATACAAGCAGCTCATACAACTCAACACAAGGAAAACAAACAGCCCAATCAAAAAGTAGGAAAAAGACCTAAACAGACATTTCTCCAAAGAAGACATACAGATGGCTAATAAACACTTGTAAAGATGCTCAACATCACTCATTATTAGAGAAATGCAAATCAAAACCACAATGAGATATCACCTCACACTGGTCAGAATGGCCCTCATCAAAAAGTCTACAAACAATAAATGCTGGAGAGGATGTGGAGAAAAGGGGACGCTCTTGCACTGTTGGTGGGAATGTAAATTGATACAGCCACTATGGAAGATGGTATGAAGATTCCTTAAAAAACTAAGAGTAAAATCACCATATGACCCAGCAATCCCACTCCTAGGCATATACCCTGAGGAAACCAGGTTTGAAAAAGACACATGTATCCCATTGTTCATTGCAGCATTATTTACAATGGTAGAACATGGAAGCAACCTAGATGCCAATCAACAGATGAATGGATAAAGAAGTTGTGGTACATATACACAATAGAATATTACTCAGCCATAAAAAAGAATGCATTTGAATCCATTCTGATGAGGTGGATAAATCTAGAACCTATTATACAGAGTGAAGTGAGTCAGAAAGAAATAAATATCATACTCTAATGCACATATTGGAGAAGGAAATGGCAACTCACTCCAGTATTCTTGTCTGGAGAATCCCAGGGACAGAGGAGCCTAGTGGGCTGCCGTCTATGGGGTCGCACAGAGTCGGACACGACTGAAGCGACTTAGCAGCAGCAATGCACATATATGGAATCTAGGAAAACGGTTCTGAAGAATTTATTTACAGGACAGTAATGAGGTAAAGCGTCTGCCTGCAATGTGGGAGACCCAGGTTTAATCCCCGGGTTGGGAAGATCCCCTGGAGAAGGAAATGGCAACCCACTCCAGTACTCTTGCCTAGAAAATTCTATGGATGGAGGAGCCTGGTGGACTACAGTCCATGGGGTCGCAAAGAGTCGGACACGACTGAGCGACTTGACTCACTCACTCACTCAATGGAGAAACAGACATAGAGAACAGACTTATGGTCATAGGGAGAGGGGAGGAGACAGTGAGATGTATGGAGAGTAACATGTAAACTTACATTCAGTTCAGTTCAGTTTAGTCACTCAGTCATGTCCGACTCTTTGCGACCCCATGAATCGCAGCATGCCAGGCCTCCCTGTCTATCACCAACTCCCAGAGTTTACCCAGATTCATGTCCATCGAGTCGATGATGCCATCCAACCATCTCGTCCTATGTCATCCCCTTCTCCTCCTGCCCCCAATCCTTCCCAGCATCAGGGTCTTTTCCAATGAGTCAACTCTTCGCATGAGGTGGCCAAAGTATTGGAGTTTCAGCTTCAGTATCAGTCCTTCCAATGAATATCCAGGACTGATCTCCTTTAGGATGGACTGGTTGGATCTCCTTGCAGTCCAAGGGACTCTCAAGAGTCTTCTCCAACATCACAGTTCAAAAGCATCAATTCTTCAGCGCTCAGCTTTCTTCACAGTCCAACTCTCACATCCATACATGACTACTGGAAAAACCATAGCCTTGACTGGACGGACCTTTGTTGGCAAAGTAATGTCTCTGCTTTTGAATATGCTATCTAGGTTGGTCATAACTTTCCTTCCAAGGAGTAAGCGTCTTTTAATTTCATGGCTGCAGTCACCATCTGCAGTGATTTTGGAGCCCCCCAAAATAAAAGTCTGACACTGTTTCCCTATCTATTTGCCACGAAATGATGGGATCAGATGCCATGATCTTTGTTTTCTGAATGTTGAGCTTTAAGCCAACTTTTTCACTCTCCACTTTCACTTTCATCAAGAGGCTTTTTAGTTCCTCTTCAGTTTCTGCCAGGGCTTCCCTGATGGCTCAGAGGTTAAAACACCTGCCTGCAATGCGGGAAAGCTGGGTTTGATCCCTGGGTTACCATAAGGGTGGTCATTTGCATGTCTGAGGTTATTGATATTTCCCCTGGCAATCTTGATTCCAGCTTGTGCTTCTTCCAGCCCAGCGTTTCTCATGATGTAATCTGCATATAAGTTAAATAAGCAGGTTGACAATATACAGCCTTGACGTATGCCTTTTCCTATTTGGAACCAGTCTGTTGTTCCATGTCCAGTTCTAACTGTTGCTTCCTGACCTGCATATAGGTTTCTCAAGAGGCAGGTCAGGTGGTCTGGTATTCCCATCTCTTTCAGAATTTTCCACAGTTTATCGTGATCCACACAGTCAAAGGCTTTGGCATAGTCAATAAAGCAGAAATAGATGTTTTTCTGGAACTTTCTTGCTTTTTCAATGATCCAGCAGAAGCAGAAGATATTAAGAAGAGGTAGCAAGAATACACAGAAGAACTGTACAAAAAAGATCTTCACAACCCAGATAATCACGATGGTATGATCACTCACCTAGAGCCAGACATCCTGGAATGAGAAGTCAAATGGGCCTTAGAAAGCATCACTACAAACAAAGCTAGTGGAGGTGATGGAATTCCAGTTGAGCTGTTTCAAATCCTGGAAGATGATACTGTGAAAGTGCTGCACTCAATATGCCAGCAAATTTGGAAAACTCAGCAGTGGCCATAGGACTGGAAAAAGTCAGTTTTCATTCCAATCCCAAAGAAAGGCAATGCCAAAGAATGTTCAAACTACCGCACAATTGCACTCATCTCACACACTAATAAAGTAATGCTCAAACTTCTCCAAGCCAGGCTTTAGCAATACATGAACCGTGAACTTCCAGATGTTCACGCTGGTTTTAGAGAACCAGAGGAACCAGAGATCAAATTGCCAACATCCACTGGAAATGTACATTGCTGCTGCTGCTGCTGCTAAGTCACTTCAGTCGTGTCCGACTCTGTGCGACCCCATAGATGGCAGCCCATCAGGCTCCCCCATCCCTGGGATTCTCCAGGCAAGAACACTGGAGTGGGTTGCCATTTCCTTCTCCAATGCATGAAAGTGAAAAGTGAAAGTGAAGTCACTCAGTCGTGTCCGACTCTGTGCGACCCCATAGATGGCAGCCTACCAGGCTCCTCCGTCCATGAGATTTTCCAGGCAAGAGTACTGGAGTGGGCTGCCACTGCCTTCTCCCGGGAAACTTACATTACCATATGTAAAATAGATAGCCAATGGGAATTTGCTGTATGACTCAGGAAACTCAAACAGGGACTCTGTATCAGCCTAGCGGGTTGGGATAGGGAGGGAATGGGAGGGAAGTTCAAAAGGGAGGGGATATATATATATATATACCTATGGCTGATTCATGTTGAGGTTTGACAGAAAACAACAAAATTCTGCAAAACAATTATCCTTCAGTAAAAAAAATTTAAAAAAAGAGGAGAAACTCAGGCTAAACACAAAGAACACTACGTAAGGGTCTATTGGACAGAGAAGGAAGGGCTAAGAGGAAATGCGTAGGCATAAATAAATTCATGTGTTCTTTCAGTTTTTGTATTGTTTTTCCTTATCCTTGTAATCCTCTCATGCTTCTGTGCATTTCTTCTCATTTCAAGCTACCTCAGAGTGTCTTGAGGGAATGATTTCTGTGGTATACTCCATAGGTAAGCTCAGTGTCTGACCCAGAATACACTTTTCATAAACATTTGCTGATAAATAGTCTCGAGTCTGCTGGACTTTGAAAGGTGATTTAGACCCTAGCAACTGTCTTCTAAGGGCTTCCCAGGTGGCTCAGTGATACAGAACCCGCCTGCCAATACAGGATCTGCAAGTTCCATCTCTGGGTTGGGAAGATCCCCTAGAGGAGGAAATGGCAACCCACTCCAGTATTCTTGTCTGGAAAAGCCCATGGACAGAGGAGCTTGGCAGGTTACAATCCATGGGGTCACAAAAGAGTCAGACACAACTTAGCAACTAAAGGGCAACTGTCTTCTAAACTTAGTAACCAGAAGAGTCTTTCTCCTGTAGACCCTGTTCCAGTGTTAGAGGCAGTAGTATCTTAATGTATAGTTTCTTTTGCCCATGAGCATGTGAAGATGCTAATGCTTCTGGTGGTATTCTGTGTTTCATTGTAATCTCCTCAAATAAAGGCCCACTTCTGAACTGTCTCAGAGGCTCTTACTATTATGGCCAACGGACACAATATTTTTCATAAGAAAGAGATATAAAATTGAAGAATGACTATGTCATGTCTTAAAAAAATCATGTTAGTCAATGAAAGAAATAATCATAGTCATTGAGAAACTTATTTCCCTAAGGAATTTTAGAAAATGGTGTGCCAGGCATGCTATAGTTCAAACCTCTTGTGAGTGACCTAGGTCCTCACGTGGCCTGTTTTGGAAACATGGCTGGAGTGGTTGGCGTGGAGAAATTGCATCTGAATACTGAATGAGGTTGACAGGATGTGGTTCTCTTTATAGATGCAGTTAAATGCTTTGTGCCTTCACCCCAGGAGTACATACCTACCATCTTCTTGAATGTGTTGTGATTGGCAAACACTGCCTGTTACTAAGTGCACTGAAGGTTTTGTTTGGCATCTTGTGCATTGAAACACACTAGTCATGACAACGCTTGTTATGAAATTCAGGGCTTTAAGATGACTTTTGCGTTCATGAGTATTTCCAAACAGTAGTCTTCAGCAGTTCCATAGCCAGGCAGAGTCATTAACAGGTTTTACTGATGTGGCCCCTGAGGACACAAGATATTCCAGGGAAACCCTCCTTTATATGACCTCTTTCATATTCCTTAAAAAATGAATGGCTTTCCTGTATGTCTTTCACAAAGACCACAAGCCCTGGAAACTTCATAGAAGTGGGTATCTGTCCAAACTTGGGAATAATTCTTGCAGGAGGCAAATGTTATGGCACCAGCAGGGCAGAAACAGAACCAGAGGTTACAGATGCAGACCTATGGTCCAAACTCATCTAATCTCTTCTGCAGATGTGTTTGTTGGGATTGTGTTAAAAAAAAAAAAAATTAAATTAGTTACCCAGTTGCAAACTCTGGGACTTTTTTTTTACTTCAAAAAGTCTGATTAGGGCTTCCCCAGTGGCTCAGTGGTAAAGAATCTGCCTGCCGATGCAGGAGACACGGATTCGATCCCTGGTCCTGGAAGATCCCACGTGCTGTGAAGCAGCTAGGCCTGTGTGCCGCACCTATTGAGCCTGTGCTCTAGAGCCTGGGAAGCGCGACAGCGGCAGCCCCTGTGCCCTAGAGCCCTTGGTCTGCAACAAGAGAAGCCACTGCAATAAGAAACCTGGGCACTGCAACCAGAGAGTAGGCCCTGCTCGCTGCAACTAGAGAACAGCGTGCAAAACAACGAAGACCCAGCACAGCCAACAATAAATCAATACAATTTTTAAAAAGTCTGGATGTAGGACTTGTCTTAAAAAATTAGAATAATCTGGCCAGGCTGGCATCCCTATTTTTGCATTGGCAGCCACGAGTGGGGCTGGGAGCTCTTGCCTTCTGGGTGGAGAAGAACTCCAGGCACCACCACTGTCTCTGGCCTCAGGCATTCGTTTGAGTCAGCTTCATAACCCCAAGACAGGCGATGAGATTGAGAGTAGATGGCATGTGGGTGATTATGAAGGAGACAGACTTCTACTTTTAAATCACATGGTTTCTTTGATAAACACTTTATTCAACAGCCCAGAGATGAGTTGATAATCTTTGTAGTCTGGAAACAGAAGAACTATGAAAACTGCCTCAAGGTTAACATCTGGTGGTTCTTTGTCAGTTCTGTTTGTTCTGGTCAGAGGTCAAATAGCACTGGAGTAGGGTGGAAGGAAAACTCTGTAAAATGGCAAAGGCCAACTCTTCACACAGCTTGTAGGATCTTAGGTCCCCAACTAGGGATCGAACGTGTGCCCCTGCAGTGAAAGCACAGAGTCTTGACCATTGGACCACCGGGGAAATCCTGGCAAAGGCCAACTCTTAAATGCCAACCCCAGCTACCATCTGGGGAGAGCTGTCATTCATTCCTGGGGGACCCTATCATTGGTTCCCGGGCTGCCTCCTCCTTCACTTAGAATTTTGAGAATGAGAATGAAACAATCTGAACCAAACCCTTCTCTGAGCAGCCTTTCCAACATATTTGGGTAACAAAGAATGCTTCTGTACTAATCTTGCGTTGCACAGCTGCACAGAAAAGATTGTTTAACTCTCTTCTGTATATTTTGTCTTTTGGGGAACCCTATCAGGAAGCTTATGATCATCTCTTGGAAGTCCCGGTCACTCGGGAGCAGATAAACCACTATCGGAATGTGGCCGAGGCTGCCCGGAGTGAACTTGCAGCAACGCTGGTCAAATTTGAATCTGCTCAGTCTGAGGTGAGCATCTGTGTCTTCATTACTCACAAATAGGCATTGTTAGCTTCCCGTGGAGCGAAACAGAGTATAGAGGTGATTAGAAACAGGACGAAGGGACGCAGGTTTAAACTTCTCAGTAAATTTTATTCTCTTTTTCTCTTATTGTGCTTCAAACCTCTGGTTGGCTTCCCTGGTGGCTCCGTGGTAAAGAATCCGCCTGCCAGTGCAGGAGATGTAAGAGACTCGGGTTTGATTCCAAAGTCAGGAAGAGTCACTGGAAAAGGAAACGGCAACCCACTCCAGTATTCTTTCCTGGAGAATCCCATGAACAGAGGAGCCTGGTGGGCTACAGTCCATGGGGTTGCACAGAGTTGGCAGCAACTGAAGCGACTGCTAGTACCCTCTGGTTGGGAGAATTCCTGAAAGACTGTGCATTTGCTGGGCTGGGAGGTGAGGTGACCTGGGCTGGATTCTGGCTCTCAGGGGAGCTGTCCTTCCTGAGAGCACCAGGGGCACCTGGGGATTTGGGGGGCCACATGGGCATTGGAGGGCTCTTAGCATCCTGGGAGAAGCTTTCTTTAAGGTGGATTGCTTGCAATCTGCAGTTCTAGGGGTGGAAATCTGCCTCCTTTTTTGTGGTGGTTCTGCTCGCTTGGGGGAGATTCTAGGAAGGTGACCATGATCCATCTACCCTTGGGGCTGGATCCAGTCTATTGTGGAGTTTCTGGGAGATTCTTGCTAGACTCACTGCGCTTATAGACTAGTGGCCCCCAGGAATCCTAGGCTTGCCTGTGAGGTAAGTGACAGTCTCACTAGACTGTCAGGCTCCCATTGAAAGATGAGTTGATAATGTGTGTGTATGTGTATGTGAATAAATGTAGGCACGCATGCTCATAGTTCCAAAAAGTATAGTAGTAGAAGTGTAGTATAGTGAGAGTCGCTGAGTTGTGTCAGACTCTGCAACTCCATGGACTGTAGTCCGCCAGGCTCCTCTGTCCATGGGATTCTCCAGGCAAGGATACTGGAGTGAGTAGCTATTTGCTTCTCTGGAAGATCTTCTCAGTCCAGGGATTGAACCCAATCTGCACTGCAGGCACATTCTTTACCATCTGAGCCACCAGGAAAGCCCTTCAAAAAGTATATGTATTCATGAAATTTTCTAATGGGACAGATCTGATATCTTAAAAGGCACATACTGTGTTCAGCATTTTAGTGTGAGAGAAAAGTTAATGTGTTTCCTTTGTATAAATCCTATAATGATTTTCTTTTTCTCCTATATTTTTTCCAGACATCCGAATATTATTTTTCTTTATCCCCTGCAATAAGGGTCCAGAAGGCTGGGGAAGAAATTCTGTAATATATTGAATAGTCTGTATTGACTTATGAAAGGGTCATGGCCATGAAATTACAAATGGCCTACGTGTAGCTTCCTCGTTTCAGCAGCAGCAGCAATAGCAGTAATACAGATTTAGAAAATGAGTTTCCATTGCAGAATATTTTATTTCTTTTTGCAAAACACACCACACCTGTCTCTTGAGTGAGATTCTTTCATCACAAGACATTGCTCAATAGTTTTTTAACTGGATATAGAACTGCCATAAGACCCAGCAGTCCCACTGCTGAACATACACACTGAGGAAACCAGAATTTAAAGAGACATATGTACCCCAGTGTTCATTGCAGCACTGTTTACAATGGCTAGGACATGGAAGCAACCTAGGTGTTCATCGGCAGACGAATGGATAAGGAAATTGTGGTGCATATACGCAATGGACTATTACTCAACTATAAAAAGAACACATTTGAGTCAGTTCTAATGAGGTGGATGAACCTGGAGTGTGTTATACAGAGTGAAGTAAGTCAGAAAGAGAAACACCAATACAGTATATTAATACATATATATCGAGTTTGTAAAGATGGTAACGACAATCCTATGTACAAGGCAGCAAAAGAGACACAGATGTGAAGAACAGACTTTTGGACTTTGTGGGAGAAGGTGAGGGTGGGATGATTTGAGAGAATAGCATTGAAACATGTATATTGCCATATGTAAAATAGATGACCAGCGCAAGTCTGATGCATGAAGCAGGACACTCAAAGCTGGTGCTCTGGGACAACCCAGAGGGATGGTGTGGGGAGGAAGGTGGGAGCAGGGGTTCAGGCTGGGGGCACACATGTGCACCGGTGGCTCATTCATGTCGATGTATGGCAAAAACCATCACAATATTGTAAAGTAAGCATCCTCCAATTAAGAAAGAGAAAACATTGCTCAATAGTTTTTTGAAAAAGAATAAGAGGGCCCACTATTTAGGCGTAATTTCCCATCTAGTAATACAGAAACAAATATGAAAAAAGAAAGTAAAGTTGGATTAAGTCATGAATAAAAAATTGAAATTTTAAATTATGATTTTGGTTTTTTTTCAAGGTACTTCAAACTTATATCCTTGAAATCTTTTCCCTCTTTTTACTTCTTTCCCATGTCAGCTTCGAGAACTGCGATCCAAGATGCTTTCTAAAGAAGTTTCCTGTCAAGAGTTAAAAGCTGAGATGGAGAGCTACAAAGAAAATAATGCCAGAAAATCGTCTCTCCTCATCTCTCTGAGGGACAGAGTTCAGGAACTAGAGGAAGAATCAGTGGCTCTCTCCACTTCTAAAATTAGAACTGAAATCACAGCTCAGTCTGCAATCAAGGAGAACCAAGAGTTAAAGAAGAAAGTGGTAGAACTAGACGAAAAATTACAGTAAGGATATTTCAATATATTTCTCAATGGAGTTAGTGTTAAAACACTAACTCCTAATAGCAGGATATGCCTTTGAAGGTACTGGGGTTTTGCATGATTTGGCCCTGAAACTCCACTTAGGAAAAAAAAAATCATATATATATATATATATAATTTAGAAGATTTCCTCTAAGTAGAGGTTTAACTGGAGGTTGTGCAATAGTACACAGAGCGAGGGGTTTATTCAGAAGCTAGTTGTAAAAATACCTCAGAAGCCCAGAACGCCCCAGACCACCCTTAACACTCCTCATTAAGTTTTATTGCCAGTTTATGCAGAGAACTCAGGAAATCTAGGTTTTCTACATGTAGTTCTGCCAAAAGGTGATAATTGAGATAAAATTGGGAGCTAACTGTTCTTAAAATATACTTTATAATTCTGTGTATAATAACTTAAATCCCTTTACTAATAAAACACTTGGTATTTATTTTACTTATTTCATCTTAAAAAGATTAAAAACAAAAACCCAGTGCTTCCAGCTCCTGTCCTCTTTCTCTCCTTCCATTCAGAGCAAAATTCCTTAAACATGTTTGTATGTACTCACTGTGCCAATTTCTCTCCTCTCTCAGATCTACTCCGCTGAAGCCACTCATTAAGGTGACCAGTGACTGCACACTGCAAATTAAATGATCAGTCTTATCTGATCTTCCAGTACGTCAGTCAACAGTTGGCTTTTCCCCCTGAGCCACTTTCTTCTTTTAGCTTTCAGGGCACTGCGCACGCCTGCTTTTGATCTTGCCTTTCTAGCTGCTCTGTCATGATCTCTGGCTTTATCTGCCTCATCTCCTTGACTCCCAAGTATTGGTGGGCCCCAGGGCTCAGTCCTTGACTCTCTCCTTGAAAGTTAAACTCGCTCAGTCGTGTCCGACTCTTTGTGACCCCATGGACTATACAGTCCATGGACTTCTCCAGGCCAGAATACTGGAGTGGGTAGCCTTTCCCTTTTCCAAGGGATCTTCCCAACCCAGGGATCGAACCCAGGTCTCCCGCATTGCAGGTGGATTCTTTACCAGCTGAGCCACAAGGGAAACTCAAGAATACTGGAGTGGGTAGCCTATCTCTTCGATCCAGGGATTGAACCAGGGTCTCCTGCCTTGCTGGCGGATTCTTTACCAACTGAGCCATCAGGGAACTCTCTTCTTGTTTCTATCCAAATCCACTCTCTTAGTGCTCTCATCCAGTCTCATGACTTAAAGTATGACCTAAATGCTCGTGACTCCCACGTTTCTTCCTAAGACCTGCATATCTTATGACTTACTGGGCATCTTCACGTGGATGTCCAACAGGCATCTCAAATGAACACATCCAAATTAGTATTTCCACAAATTTGTCCTGTGGTTTTCCTAATCTCACTGAATGATAATTCCATCCCTCTAGTTGTTCAGGGCAAAAATCTTGGATCATCCTTGCTTTCCTTTCCTAGATGCTTCAGTAAATCTCATCATTTATCTCTACCATCAAAATAAATCTAAATTTTAACTACTGTACATTGCCACTAACCTAGTCTGCATCTCCAATTTTACCCCACTCCCCCTAAATGTTTCTTACTCCCTTTTCTGCTTAATCTTTTCCTTCAGCCCTATAATATACTATGCATTTTTCATACATTTATTTTTTTATTATTGTCCATCTTCCCAATTAGGACCTAAGTCCCATGAGGGCAAGGATGTTAATCTGTTTCGTTTACTACTGTATCTTTTGCACCTTTTACAGAGCCTGATGCATAGTAAGTGCACAATAAATATTTATTAAACAATCCCACATTCATTGTGGGAAAGTTTTTAAAGATATAGTACAGTGTCAAAAAGAAAATTACTCAAAACCTTATGATTCCAGAAAAACTATAGTTCACAGTTTGTTGAACAGATATTCAGACAGTTGTACTTAAATGGCATCATGTAGTGAAATATTTTTCCTGAATAATATGTTATAGATACTAAAAAATTCTTTCATGATATCATTTTTTAATGGCCAGTAATATTCCATTGCATGTTAATATCATAATTTACTTAACCAGTTCTTTTTGTTGTTTCCTTTAGACACTTAGGTTAGTTCCACTCAAAAAATTATTGTAAACCAAGATGCAATGAGGATCCATATGTGTTCATATTTTCACATTTATATGATTATGTCATTATGGTGGATGCCTGGAACTTTGTTAGGTCAAAGTGAAATGCAAATAGAAGTGGTAATAGTTTAGAAGTTCCTGAAATAGAGAAGTAAGATTGAAATCTTGGAGTAAATGTATTGAATCACATACATAAATTAATCAGAGCCATGGCATTTACTATGACTTTCATGAGTTAGAGAGACTGAATACATACTACCTTTCATATGTTAAAAATGAGAACTCAGAATATTGATGCTGGTCTTTTATTATTATACATTTTTCTAAATAGAAATATGGCATGATTTTGAGTATATGCAATTACATACTTTGTTAATCTTTGAATTGTGTGAAAGAATTTGCAGTAACATTTGAGTGTTGTTGTAAACACTTAAAATGGTAAAAAGGGAAAGCAATAATCATGTTTATTATCTAGGGTACTAAAAATGATGCCAAATTATTGAAATGATTCTAATTTGCCTTTAAAATATGTCTGTTTTTAATGTTCTCTTAGTTTTTAACATTTAAAGCATTAGAAATAGACCATGCTATTTCAGCAAACCTATCTGAGATTCGAAATAAAATATTCACAGCAGGGCATAAATTGACTGATTTTCCTTGATTGGCCCATTTCAGTACTCTTTAAAAATTTTAGATGTGCAAAAACTAGTTGTGATCTTTGCTGATGACAGAACACCTCTTTTCTCTAGAGGTGGGCACATCCTCTGCTTCTGATGTATTTTTTAATTATATTTAATCGACTTCCCTGGTGGCTCAGATGGTAAAGTGTCTGCCTACAATGCAGGAGACCTGGGATCGATCCCTGGGTTGGGAAGATCCTCTGGAGAAGGAAATGGCAACCCACTCCAGTATTCTTGCCTGGAAAATCCCATGGACAGAGGAGTGTGGTAGGCTACAATCCATGGGGTCGAAAAGAGTTGGACACGACTGAGCGACTTCACTTCACTTAGAGAATCAAGGAATGTTCTAAGTAACCCTTATGAATTATTGTATAGTGACCAAAGCTTGGTCTCTAAGTCCACTGTAGCATTACTTTCTTTCTTCCCCCATGAAGCCTCAACTGAGTCATGGATCCGTGTTTGATCTAGAGCAACAGATTCCAACCTTTTTGGCACCAGAGACCTATCTCATGGAAGACAGATTTTCCATGGATCGGGAGTGGTGGGCGTGGTTTCAGGATGATTCAAGCACACTGCATGTATTGTGCATGTCATTTCTCATCTAATGCTGCCACTGATCTGACAGCAGGTACTGGTCCATGACCCAGAGGTTGGGGACCCCTGATCTAGAGGAACACCTGCCCCTTCCGCAGATCCTAAAAGGTCAAGGACAGGAGGCAGATGACCTGTCTTCCTTGCTAAGATGACATGAAGATCTCCCTACATTTTTGCAAAGTATAGGTGCTCCAGAGTTGCTTCCATTTTTCTCCTTCTTTAACTAGGCTTTTAAGACAATTATGTGCTCTGTATCTGGGAAACTATGTTGTGTTGAAAATGATGATTGGTTATTTCCCAACAGAGAGCTCAAGTGCTGAACTTTGATGAATGTTATCTTCTTTGGTGTTAAAACTTATTTCTTATTTGACCAATAGAAAATGTTTAAAGGAAAACGAGGAGAATAAGAATCAAGTCTCACAGAATTGCAGGAAACATGAGGAATTTCTGGCTCAACTTCGTGACTGCTTAGATCCAGAGAAGAATGAAAAAGCATCAGATGAAGATTTAATTCTTAAGGTGCTTGTATGAAGACTAAAATGACTATGCATTGAATAGTCCTTCTGATGTGTGCCATGAAGAGGAGCTGAGGTTAAGTCTCGGGGTGTAGGAGAACAGGACAGGAGCCCATATGGCATTAACCAACTGTGTGATCTGGGAAAAACCATACCACCTCTCTGAGCCTCAATTCCAAGATTCTTTCTAGCATAATTTGGGATTAATTTTTCTCCAGAAGCTCTCTCTGGCTCAGATGGTAAATAATCTGCCTGCAGTGCAGGAGACCCAGGTTCAATCTCTGGGTTGGGAAGATCCCCTGGAGGAGAAAATGGCAACCCACTCCAGTGTTCTTGCCTGGAGAATGCCATGGATAGAAGAGCCTGGTGGGCTACAGTCCATGGGGTCTGTAAGAGTTGAAAATGACTGAGTGACCAATACTTACTTACTTAATCTCCAGAAGGGATTGATTTTTTGCTTAAAATATATTTAGATTGTCAAATAAAAATAATTATTCATTTAAATGATATGTTTTAGGAAGATTTTTGTTTGTTTTAGGTACAGTCAGAAACACATGCACACAACTAAAAACCAGAACCCGCTGCGTGTCATTTTGGGGATACTTGTGTGTCAGGTTAAAATGAGCGCTATAGTACTTTTTAATTTTATGCTTAAGTCAAAAAATAAAAATCTTGCTGTGATGGTACGTTGCCATTGAGATGGAAGCTAATGATATCAACTGAATAATTCACTTGGCTTGTGGTGATTCATTAGGGAACCTGAAGGTATTTGAATGGGCACCATATCTCTGCACCTACCCTTGCTTCTGAATGGCTTTCCACACAGCCATTCTTTTTTAAAACAGTGTTTTATTTATTTATTCTTTAAAATTGAAGTATAGTTGATTTACAATGTTGTATTAGTTTCAGGTATACAGTGAAGTAATTCATAGACATATAATTCAGTTACATATACGGGGATGTGTGTGTGTATATATACTTTTTCAGATTCTTTTCCCTTATAAGTTATTATAAAATATTGAGTATAATTTTCTGTGCTATACAGTAGATCCTAGTTTTATATACAGTAGTGTGTTTATGTTAATCCCAGACTCTAGGGGTGAAAATCTCTAGGTCCCTCCATGTTGCTGCAAATGGCATTATTTCATTCTTTTTTATGGCTGGATAATATTCCTTATATATATGTACCACATCTTCTTTATCCATTCCACTGTTGATGGACATTTAGGTTGCTTCCATGTCTTGGCTGTTGTGAATAGTGCTGCCCTGAACACTGGGGATATGGCCATTCTCAAAGGCCTCCCCTCAGTGGTTTATTAGTAAACATCCCGTGTGTTCCCTGGGAGAGCTGTGAAATGATTTCATTTTACTTCAGGAAGTTCCATGTCACTGATGAGTTTTGGTTGCTCAGGCCCAGGTCCATCTAATTCCCTCAAGGTGCTAGATTCAGCTCTTTATCCTCCTCTCTGTTGCTAACATGTGACCAGGAAGCCTGGCTGTAAAAGTCTACTTTGCATTGTAGTTTGGAAGCTTATCTTTAAAGCAAGTGGTGGGGAAAAGAGAAGACAATTAAAATACTTCTTCCTTAAGACACCCTTTCCCACCTCACAGGCAATCTCCAAGTACTAACCTGTGTTGAAACCATATTAACTTCGCCTTTTTATTTTCTTCTAATGCCTTGACATCTGGGGCCTTGCTGACCTTGGGTTCCAGGGTGAGCCAGTTCCTAGTAAATGACTCTTCTGGGTGCACAGCTTTCCTATGCAAACCACCGAACTCAGAGCAGCCCACACCCCAACCACTTCTTCTAGCAGATTTTTACACTCTGGGCCACTATCCAACCAATCACCCCAGAGCCAGGTGCCAGATGACTAGAGATGGCTCCCACACTCCAGAACCCACTGAAATTCTTCAAACTAGGCAACCCTAAGCCTGCCCATCCTGCCTCACCTCTTTCTTCCTGTGGAAAACATGTTTTCACCCTGGCTCCCTCTGTCTCCTGCCCAGCCCTGGTGCTCCCTGGGTGGCCCTACATGGCATGGTGTGCCCCCTTCTCTCAGGAACTGTGAGCAACAAACTCTCTTTCAGTCTCTCCTGATTTGTTGGCCTCACTGTACCTGAAGGATAATATAACCTATATTTTTAAACAGATACTGGGACCCTGGAGCTTTAGCATCTCAATCACCTAGCAACTCCTCACCTTATTTATTTATTTTGGCTGCGCTGGGTCTTTGTTGCAGTGCATGACGGCTTCTCTAGTTGTGGTGCATGAGCTTGGTTGCCCTGAGGCATGCTTCCTGACAAGGGATCTAATCCATGTCCCATGCTTTGGAAGGCGGGTTCTTAACCCCTGGATCATCAGGGAACTCCCGCTCCCCATCTTACATAGAAATCACTGGTCAAGAGTAAAAAGCCTGCTGTCTTCAACACTCACCAGGTGTTCCCTGAGGTTACCAAAACCTCTCCAGTTTCAAAACCATTCCCTTATTCTCTTCACCTCATAAATACATGTATACACACCCTCTAAGGAAACCTACCTCTTGAGAAATCTGTAAGCAGGTCAGGGAGCAACAGTTAGAACTGGACATGGAATAACAGACTGGTTCCAAACAGGAAAAGGAGTACGTCAAGGCTGTATATTGTCACCCTGCTTAGTTAACTTGTATGCAGAGTACATCATGAGAAATGCTGGGCTGGATGAAGCACAAACTGGAATCAAGATTGCCAGGAGAAATATCAATAACCTCAGAAATGCAAATGACACCACCCTTATGGCAGAAAGTAAAGAAGAACTAAAGAGCCTCTTGATGAAAGTGAAAGAAGAAAGTGAAAAAGTTGGCTTAACATCACTTCATGGTAAATAGGGAAACTGTGGGAAACAGTGGCAGACTTTATTTTCTTTGGGCTCCAAAATCACTGCAGATGGTGACTGCAGCCATGAAATTAAAAGACGCTTACTCCTCGGAAGGAAAGTTATGACCAACCTAGATGGCATATTGAAAAGCAGAGACATTACTTTGCCAACAACAGTCCATCTAGTCAAGGCTATGGTTTTTCCAGTAGTCATGTATGGATGTGAGAGTTGGACTATAAAGAAGGCTGAGGGCTGAAGAATTGATGCTTTTGAACTGTGGTGTTGGAGAAGACTCTTGAGAGTCCCTTGGACTGCAAGGAGATCCAACCAGTCCATCCTGAAGGAAATCAGTCCTGAATATTCATCGGAAGGACTGATGTTGAAGCTGAAACTCCAATACTTTGGCCACCTCATGCAAAGAGCTGACTCATTGGAAAAGACCCTGATGCTGGGAAAGATTGAAGGCAGGAGAAGAAGGGGACAACAGAGGATGAGATGGTTGGATGGCATCACCAACTCAATGGACATGAGTTTGAGTAAACTCTGGGAGTTGGTGATGGACAGGGAGGCCTAGTGTGCTGCAGTCCATGGGGTCACAGAGTCAGATACAACTGAGCAACTGAACTGAACTGAAGGAAAGATGGTAGCAAAGAAGGGCTTCTAAGAACTTATTTGACATCCATCCATCCACTTCCCAAATATTGAGTGAGTGATTACCATGTGATAGACAGTATTCTGGGTGTTGGGATATAGCAGTGAATGAGACAAGATGGAGTCTGTGCCCACATAAGAGTTTCCACTGTTGTGGGTCAAGATGCAGAGGCAATAACAAATAAGTATATACTATTACGCCCAGAGTAAAAGGTGCAGTGAAGAAGTACAAATCAGGTTCGGGGGAAAGACCATGAAGCATGTTAGAGGCATGGAATGCTAGTTTAGGTAGATTGGCTAAGGTGTGCCCTCTGGAATGGGGACTTTTAAGGGATATTGAAACCATTGTATAGCACGGGGAACTCTGCTCAATGTTATGTGCCTGGATGGGAGGGAAGTTTAAGGGGAGATTGGATACATGCGTATGTATGACTGAATCCCTCTGCTGTCCACTGGAAACTATCACAACACTCTTAATCAACTATACTCCAATATAAAATTAAAAGTTTTCTTTCTTTTCTTTTTTTTTTCAATAAAAGGATGTTGGAAAGGATAAGTGTTCAAGAGAGAGGGACCAGCCCTGATTCAGGAGCAGGGCACCATGTTGGCAAATTGTTGAGGCTAAAGATGCGTCACTTCCCCAGATTGTCCTAACACACATGCTGGCCATGTCTTGTGGAGTTTCAGGTCTTCCTACAGGCATCCTTGTGCTGTCTGCATGGCTGTTTCCCTGGGGCCCAGGAGCCTGGTTGGTTTTATTTTCCCTCCTTCTAAATCATACAGATCTTATTAATGTTCCCAGCTAGCCCCTCAAATGCACAACATGAAGAGTGAAAAGCCCAGCTAGTCCCAATGATAACCATGGTTTGTGCATGTTATCAGGATTTTTTCTATGCTTATATTAATTAGAAGGACTTTCTTTTGAAATAAAGAGAGTCCTGCCTTCTTCTCTGTATTTCTCCTCTGTGCCAGGTAACGCCTTATAATCAGTTGGTGCCAGCGGACGTGGACTGAATTGAACTTCCTTGCTTGCCTGCTGTAACTCTGTAGAAACATCACCATCCCTGGAGTATTTAGCAGCCAGGGGCTTGCCAATGCCTGTTCTGTCTGAAAGCTTTTGGCTGAATGCTCATCATTGTTGCCTTGTAGCTACCTTTTGGTTAATTTCAATTTGCCTATCCTGTCTGCCCATAACAAGAGAGTTTAGAGGCTGCCTTTGAAAATGTTATCTTTTGAGTGGATGGAGGAACAGTGCCTTTACTGTTTTCATGTGATAATGTGATCACTGGGGTACATAGATCAGAGTTGCTTAGAGAGAGTAGTATGAAATTACTCATTTTTACAGGACAGCTGTAATTGCTTTCTCTTCAGCTTGGAGAGCTGTGCAAGGAAAATGCATTTGTGAAAGGACAAATTGTTGCTCTTGAAGAGACTATAAATGTCCATGAGATGGAGGCAAAAGCTAGCAGAGAGACAATCATGAGGCTGGCTTCAGAAGTAAACAGAGAGCAGAAAAAAGCTGCCTCCTACGTTGAAGAGAAAGGCCAGCTGAGCCAGGTACAGTATGTGGAGCACGTGTGTGCATCTGTGATCATGTTTATGAGGCAGAAACTGAAAATCAGGTGTGGATGAGCGTACTGGTGTCACCGACCTCAGTTCCCAAAGGCTCCTCTCAGCAGAAGGGCTGGGGGGCACGTGGGACTCTCTGACCTGATCAGGCCTCTGGATACAGCTTTTTTCTAATTAGAAAAAAAGAAATGCAAAACACTTACTAAGTAAAACATGTGTACTAATGTGTCTTATTTGGTTGAATTATAAGGAGTAAAATTTTTTTTAACTTATTATTATTTTTTAAACAAAGAGGCAATGCATTCACAAGATACAAAATTCTAAGTGGACACAGGAGAATGTGGTGAGACGTGTCCCCCAATCCCTTCCCCCCAACCACCCAGTTGCTCTCTCTAGAGGCAACCTCTGTTAATAATTTCTTATATACCTTTCTATAAATATTCTATATGCATATATTTATTCTTTTTATTTATTGTTTAACACAAATGGCAACAACTTTGCACACTCAATGTTTCTCTGTTTATTTTGAAAAATTGGTAAGGTACTACACAGTATTGTATACAAGGCCGCTAGGAATAATCCATCATTTCTCATATGTGAGACTCTGTCAGTAAGACAAAAATCCCAAAAGTAGACTTGCTGGCTGAAAGGATATAGGGGTTTTAATTTTGAGAGACATTGCCCAAGGGAAGTGACTCTTACCTCTGAACTTTTATTTATATAATTAGTTGCTTGATCTTTCCAAATGAGTGAGAACCTGTTTGAGCATGGGAATTAATACTGTATGTTTTTTTTAAACACTATATAATCATTTTTAAAATTTTCTGTCAAAGAAACTAATTATGGGATTAATGATAGGGGTTAATTTCCAAAACCAAAAGTAAGCTAGTGCCATCAGTTAGTAAAATATGTAGGAGAAAATTGAAGAGTAAAGGAGATGGAGTTCAAAATGAAAGACTGACTAATGCTGAGAAAAAGAGGCTCCATGAGGGGTGAAGTTTCAGTGGTGTCCCACAGGCTGTGAAGGGGGTTCTGGAATTGGCAGGACTCAGTGAAGGAGCTATCTTCGTGGGAAATCCTGAGGTCTTCCATGTCTATGGGGACATCACTGCCAAGGTGAGGTGAGATGGGAAGTTGGAATGTGAAAGTGATCCAGTAATGATAATAATTTCTATTTCTCTCCAATTCCCTGCATCAAAGAGCCCTTCTGACCACTAGATTTCTTCTTCTGTCACATTAACCTTGTGAAAGGAGAAAAGATTTTTACCACCATTACCAAGTCACTCCAATCATTTCAACACCTTCTCTTAGTCTGCTTCAGTTCTCATAACAAAATGCCATACACTGGGGGCTTAAAAAACAGACATTTATTTCTCATATTTCCAGAGGTGGGGAAGTCCAAGATCAAGGGGGTGAGAGTTCTCTTCCTGGCTTGCAGACACCCACTGTCTTGCCGTATCTTCACATGGCAGACCGAATTAGCAAGATCCCTGGTGTCTTTTATAAGCCACTAATCCCAACACAAGGGCCCCACCCCCATGGCTCCATCTGAAGATAATTATCCTTCAATGGTCCCATCTCCAAACACCATCATATTGGATGTTAGGGCTTCAGCATTTGAATTTTGAGGGGATACCATTCAAATAATTATTTTTTTCCAGCTTTTTCTTAAGAAAAATGTCAAAAAAAAATGTCAAACACATATAGAAAGGGTGAAGGAATACAATGAGCATCCATTTATTATACATCCAAATGCAACAATTGTTACCATTTTTCTGTATTTGCTTTATTACCTGGTACGCATGCACACACACATGCAGACATATTTGCAGAATCACTTAAAAATAGGTTTAGACGTTATATGTATTGTTTCTGACCACTGAAGCTTAAGAATAAGGACATTATCCTACATGACCACAATATCATTATCACATCTAAAAGTCAACAGTGATGCCACAGTATCAATTACTCATGGAGGTTTCCAAGCCCACAAGCTTTTTGTACTGCTTGAAAGGTGAAGTTTAATCTCCCTCCCCTTGTGGGCTGGATGAAGTGGCTCACTTCTGTGACCGGAATATGTCAGAAGTGGTGGTCAAATCTCACTTTGGAGATTGGGTTATGAAAACACCGTGGCTTTTGTCTTAGATATACTCTCTTGAATTCTCTTGAGTCACTGCTTTTGAGGGAAGCCAGGTGTTATATGGGGGGGCACTCAGGTAGGCAGTTGCATGGCCCAGGAGCCCAGGAACTGAGGCCTATCACCTACCATATGAGTGAGACTGGATGTGAATCCTCGTTCAGCTGAATCTTGAGATGATAGTAGCCCTGGTCAACAGTTTGATTATAGCCTTATGAGAGATCTTGAATCAGAAACATCCAGCTAAGTCAGTCCCAGATTTCTGGCCCATAGAGCTGTGAGATAATAGATGTTTGTTGTGTTAAGCCATTAAGTTTGGGCTAATTTTTTACACAGCAATAGATAATAAACATCTAATATTGACTTTCAAATTTAATAATTTTCTACAAGAATGTCTTTTATAGCTGTTTTCTTCCCCAAATTGCAGTACATTCTAGGTTCATCCATTGCATTTTTTGGTTATTTTTAGCCTTTTATATATATATATATATATATATATATATTTTTTTTTTTTTTTAATAGCATTAAAAAAAATGTTATTGACTTCTCATACAGAGTACAAAGCAGTGGCCTGACTGTTTCTTCAAGATGTATTTAACTTGCTTAACTATACCCTATACAGGTAAAGTTGGATTTAGAGGCAGTATTGGATTCAGGTTAAACCTTTTTGGCAGGAATATTTCAAAGATAAAGTTGTAAACTTCATATTGAATTGCATTAGAAGCAAATAGTGTTAGATTGTTCCATTGTTGCTGAAACTGTTTGCCCATATCTTCAGTGAAAAGGTACATTTTATTTTCTGAAGCCAAGTAAGGAGAAAAGGAAAGATATAAACATCGGAATGGATGGTCATGTATGGATGTGAGAGTTGGACTGTGAAGAAGGCTGAGCGCCGAAGAATTGATGCTTTTGAACTGTGGTGTTGGAGAACTCTTGAGAGTCCCTTGTACTGCAAGGAGATCCAACCAGTCCATTCTGAAGAATTCCAAAGAATAGCAAAAAGAGATAAGAAAGCCTTCTTCAGCGATCAATGCAAAGAAATAGAGAAAAACAACAGAATGGGAAAGACTAGAGATCTCTTCAAGAAAATCAGAGATACCAAAGGAACATTTCATGCAAAGATGAGCTCGATAAAGGACAGAAATGGTATGGACCTAACAGAAGCAGAAGATATTAAGAAGAGATGGCAAGAATACACAGAAGAACTGTACAAAAAAGATCTTCACGACCCAGATAATCACGATGGTGTGGTCACTGACCTAGAGCCAGACATCCTGGAATGTGAAGTCAAGTGGGCCTTAGAAAGCATCACTATGAACAAAGCGAGTGGAGGTGATAGAATTCCAGTTGAGCTATTCCAAATCCTGAAAGATGATGCTGTGAAAGTGCTGCACTCAATATGACAGCAAATTTGGAAAACTCAGCAGTGGCCACAGGACTGGAAAAGGTCAGTTTTCATTCCAATCCCAAAGAAAGGCAATGCCAAAGAATGCTCAAACTACCGCACAATTGCACTCATCTCACACGCTAGTAAAGTAATGCTCAAAATTCTCCAAGCCAGGCTTCAGCAATATGTGAACTGTGAACTTCCTGATGTTCAATCTGGTTTTAGAAAAGGCAGAGGAACCAGAGATCAAATTGCCAACATCTGCTGGATCATGGAAAAAGCAAGAGAGTTCCAGAAAAACATCTATTTCTGCTTTATTGACTATGCCAAAGCCTTTGACTGTGTGGATTACGATAAACTGTGGAAAATTCGGAAAGAGATGGGAATACCAGACCACCTGACCTGCCTCTTGAGAAACTTGTATGCAGGTCAGGAAGCAAGAGTTAGAACTGGACATGGAACAACAGACTGGTTCCAAATAGGAAAAGGAGTCCGTCAAGGCTGTATATTGTCACCCTGCTTATTTAACTTATATGCAGAGTACATCATGAGAAACGCTGGACTGGAAGAAGCACAAGCTGGAATCAAGATTGCCGGGAGAAATATCAATAATCTCAGATATGCAGATGACACCACCCTTATGGCAGAAAGTGAAGAGGAACTCAAAAGCCTCTTGATGAAAGTGAAAGTGGAGAGTGAAAAAGTTGGCTTAAAGCTCAACATTCAGAAAACAAAGATCATGGCATCTGGTCCCATCACTTCATGGGAAATAGATGGGGAAACAGTGGAAACAGTGTCAGACTTTATTTTTCTGGGCTCCAAAATCACTACAGATGGTGACTGCAGCCATGAAATTAAAAGACGCTTACTCCTTGGAAGGAAAGTTATGACCAACCTAGATAGCATATTCAAAAACAGAGACATTACTTTGCCAACAAAGGTTCGTCTAGTCAAGGCTATGGTTTTTCCTGTGGTCATGTATGGATGTGAGAGTTGGACTGTGAAGAAGGCTGAGCACCGAAGAATTGATGCTTTTGAACTGTGATGTTGGAGAAGACTCTTGAGAGTCCCTTGGACTGCAAGGAGATCCAACCAGTCCATTCTGAAGGAGATCAGCCCTGGGATTTCTTTGGAAGGAATGATGCTAAAGCTGAAACTCCAGTATTTTGGCCACCTCATGCGAAGAGTTGACTCATTGGAAAAGACTGATGCTGGGAGGGATTGGGGCAATAGGAGAAGGGGATGACAGAGGATGACATGGCTGGATGGCATCACTGACTTGATGGACATGAGCCTCAGAGAACTCCGGGAGTTGGTGATGGACAGGGAGGCCTGGCGTGCTGCAATTCATGGGGTTGCAAAGAGTCGGACACGACTGAGTGGCTGATCTGATCTGATCTGATCTGAAGGTATCTGTAGGGTGAGAATTGGCAGGTTATTTCTGTTCCCCCTTGAGTTACCTAGTGATGTTTTCATCTATTGATTCTTGCCTGGATTAATTTATATCAGGGGTGGCAAAGTGGTAATATTCAAATTTCATCATTCCTTCTACTTATTAGTCAACATTCTTCCTAAAAAAAAGCTTTTTATTTTCTTTCTTATTATTTTCAAATCTATGGACACATGAAATTTTATTTACTTACTATTAATAATCAATTATTCTCCTTTTGGCTTTCCAAATCCTCCATGTTTGGCCAGAAGGAGTCCCTGCAGGATTGTCTCTGTGACCTTATAACTTGACTCCTTTAGTCTTTCAATGCTTCTGTGCTTTTAAACAGAAGATATCTTAGGCTCACTTACAATTTTCAGACCACAGAACTAAAATTAGCCTGTTCCCTATGGAATTTTGGCTCCTTTTACAGGTGAAGAGTGCTTAGCAACCAAGATTCAGGCTTTAGGTATGCTCATTGCTATTGGGATGTCATTGCTTTTAGTGGATAGAGCTAGAAATGCTTTTTTAGAAATGAATTAATGCTGATACTTTTGGGAGTTTTTATTTGGTATTGGAGTATAGCTGATTAACAATACTGTGATAGTTTCAGATGAACAGTGAAGGGATTCAGCCTTACATATACATGTGTCTGTTCTCCTTCAAAGCCCCTCGCATCCAGGCTGCCACATCACATTGAGGAGAGTACTGTGTAATTCTGATATTTTTAATTAAAAGTAATATTTTAGAGTTTTATTAATATCCTTTTACTTTATATTAGTAATCTTTTGGATCCTAATAATAATATTTACTCATTTGCTTTGTCTTATAAATATATATATAGATGTCTTATAAATAGATATAAATAAGATTATTTAAAAATGACACTTTCAGTATTTTACCTATAAGTAAACTTTCTTAGTGAAATTTATGACTCTCAGAGTTTTTACTTTAGTACTGTCAGCAATCTTGAGTATAATAGTCACAATTTACCAATCACTTGGAAATTTGGAAAACTCAGCAGTGGCCAGCCACAGGACTGGAAAAGGTCAGTTTTCATTCCAATCCCAAAGAAGGGCAATGCCAAAGAATGTTCAAACTACTGCACAATTGTACTCATTTCACATGCTAGCAAAGTAATGCTCAAAATTCTCCAAGCTAGGCTTCAACAGTACATGAAGTGAGAACTTCCAGATGTTCAAGCTGGATTTAGAAAAGGCAGAGGAGCCAGAGATCAAATTGCCAACATCCGCTGGATCATTGAAAAAGCAAGAGAATTCCAGAAAAACATCTACTTCTGCCTTATTGACTACGGTTAGCCTTTTAATGTGTAGATCACAACAAACTGAAAAATTCTGCAAGGGATGGGAATGCCAGACCACCTTACCTGCCTCATGAGAAATCTGTATTCAGGTCAAGAAGCAACAGTTAGAACTGGACATGGAACAACGGGCTGGTTCCAAATTGGAAAAGGAGTACGTCAAGGCTATATATTGTCACCCTGCTTATTTGCAGGGTACTTCTATGCAGAGTACATCACGAGAAACACTTGGCTGGATGAAGCACAAGCTGGAATCAAGGTTGCTGGGAGAAATATCAGTAACCTCAGATATGCAGATGACACCACCCTTATGGCAGAAAGTGAAGAAGAACTGAAGAGCCTGTTGATGAAGGTGAAAGAGGAGAGTGAAAAAGCTGGCTTTAAACTCAGTATTAAAAATACTAAGATCATGGCATCCAGTCCCATCACTTCATGGCAAGTAAATGGGGAAACAATGGAAACACTGAGAAACTTTACTTTTCTGGGCCCCAAAATCACTGCAGATGGTGAAATTAAAAGACATGAAATTAAGACTTTTACTCCTTGGAAGAAAAGCTATGACAAATATAGACAGCATGTTAAAAAGCAGAGGCATTACTTTGCCGACAAAGGTTCATCTAGTCACAGGTATGGTTTTTCCAGTAGTTCATGTATGAATGTGAGTGTTGAACCATAAAGAAGGCTGAGCACTGAAGAACTGATGCTTTTGAACTGTGTTATTGGAGAAGACTCTCGAGAGTCCCTTGGACTGCCAGGAGATAAAACCAGTCAATCCTAAAGGAAATCAATCCTGAATATTCATTGGAAGGACTGATGCTGAAGTTGAAGCTCCAGTACTTTGACCACCTGATGTGAAGAGCTGACTCATTAGAAAAGACCCAGATACTGGGAACAATTGAAGACAGGAGAAGGGGATGACAGAGGACAGGATGGTTGGATGGCCTTACCAACTCAGTGAACATGATGAGTTTGAGCGAACTCTGGGAGATGGTGTTGGACAGGGAAGCCTGGCGTGCTGCAGTCCATGGGGTCGCATAGAGTTGGACACAACTGAGTGACTGAACAACAACAACGCCAATCACTGCTAGGTGCTCAGAGAGGTTATGTATTGTGCTCGGTATGCACAGCTAATAAGTGGCAAATGATTTGAACCCTGGTCATGATGTTGTCTTGCTTTTAACAGTAACCCCTTTTATATATAGATTCACGGCTGCTTCCTACATACAAGTCTGGTGCCAAAAATTATTTGTCAGGGGAACAGTAAAGATGAATAGCTGTGCAAATTTCCTCAGTGAATGAATGACATTAATTTGATGATAGAGAGTAGTTACTAACTTTTCAAGCCTAGAAAATTATGAAGAATTGAGTTTGTCTATAAAATGCATTTTTGGAGATGAGCAATAGGAAATGACAGTATGTTGTAAGAGCACATTAAGAAGTATAGAATTTATTCCTCTTCTTATGTAAGTGTCTTTACCCTTGTAAATGACCGGTGATGCAATGTTGTTCAGACTTGTGAAACACATTCACTTTGGGATCAAGTTCCTGCCAAAATAATAAAAGTTATAAAAAATATGGGCAATAAAAAGCTTGAGGTCTTTAATAAAGTGCTCATTCATGGGATTATGACTCCAGAGATTTACTACTGAAAAACACTGTCAAGTGGTTTTACTGACACATTAACGGTCTCAGAGAGAACCTTCATAATGCTTTCTAAAGCTCTGTTTTTGGGGTAGGAAACTTACTTTACTAGTAAAGTCCTGAATGACTGCAGAGAAAGAAGTTTCTGAAGGGCTGGGTTGCTGTTTCTACCAAACTCAGCTTTTTTTATTTTATTAATAATTTTTTGTTACTTTATGAAAATTTCCCAAGTAAAAACCCAGGTAGTTTATTATACGTATAGAAGATAATATTATTTGAAAATCTTTAACAGTTAAAAATTGCAGTACATTTAAAAAAGTATTGAAGTTTGGCACCTTTTCTTTTTGTTGTCTTCAAGTAATCTAAAGCTGAGAAAAGGAGTCATTTTATCTACATTAGCCATGTACATTTGCTATAGACTAGACGTTTCAATCAATGAATCAGGAATTAAACTTACATAATGGATTTAAAACTGCTTATTTTCCTTCACACTGTTCACATTTTCTTTAACTCTAGTGGCCAGAATTGAAGCTAGGAAAGCATATTGGTTTTGGAGTCAGCAAGCTTGGTTTGGAAGGATGTTCCTTCTGCTCTCTTGGTTTGTTGTGCCGCAGCAGAGTGTTTGTAAGAAGGAAGAGGATAAGACAGACACACCGAGCCGAGTGGCTAAGAGGCCAGGCTCTTGGGTTTTTTTCTAGGCTCCAGAATTGTTTGACTGTGTGATCTAAGGCATATGACTTTACCTCTTTGAACTTCAATTTCTTTGTATGTGAAACTGGAAAATAATTTAAAGGTCTATCTCTTACAATTATTGTTAGGATTGAATGATGTAATATACATAAGGTACTCAAGACAAGCCCAGCATATAATTGATGCTCAGTGTTTTAATTTCCTTTTCCTCATTAAATAATGAGGAATAATAATAATAATAATAAATAACTATATGTTTATTTTAATCAATACTTTTATCTAGGCATTAAAATAAACATATGATTATTTTAAGAGTACAGACATATGGAAAGGGTTCCTGGAAATGAGAAATTATTAGACAGGTAAATTACTAAAGAAATTAAAGATCTCTTTACAGTCCTAGAATCACAGTGTTGGAAGTGACCTTAAGACCTTTTAGAATCTAGCTTGTCTAACTCTCTATGTGAAATAAGAATCATCTTTAAAGTGTCCCTCTATAGTTAGCATCCAGCCTTCCCTTGAGCTCCTTAAGAGTCAGGGAACTCATTTCTATACAAGGAGGTCCACCTTCTCTGTGAAGTTCTAATTGTTTGACACTTCTTCATTGTAGCAAGTCAGGATCAGAATCCCTGTAATCATGTTGTCATCCTGGCTTTATCTTTTTTCTCTCAGTTTTATTGAGATATAATTGATATATGGCACTGTATAAGTTTAAGATGTATAGCATAATGGTATGACTTACATCATGAAACAATTATACAGTAACTTTAGTGAACATTCATCATCTTATTAAAGAAATAGGAGAATTCTATTTCTTTAATAAACAAAATTAAATAGAAAAAGCCTTTTTCCTTGTGATGAGAACTCTCAGGATTTTCTCTTAGCAACTGTTATGTGTTATATACAGCAGTGTCATTTGTGCTTATCATGTTGTCCATTGCATTCCTAATACTTGGTTATGTTTTAAGTGGAAGTTTGTACCTTTTGAATGCCTTCCTCCAATTTCCCCTTCCCCTATGTCCCACCCCTGCTAACCACAAATCTGATCTCCTTTTCTACGACTTCATTTGCTTGTTTTTGAGATATATTTGTCCTACAACACTATGGTAGTTCCCGTTATGCAACCTAGTGATTTGGTATTCCTATACATTTCAAAATGATCATCACGATAAGTCTAGTTACTATCACAATGAAAAGATATATTACCTGTGCTTAGTCGCTCAGTCATGCCTGCTTCTTGCAACCCCATAGACTGTAGCCTGCTAGGCTTCTCTGTCCATGGGACTCCCCAGGCAAGAATACTGGAGTGGGTTTCCATTTCCTTCTCTAATATATTACTTAATTATTGACTGTATTCCCCGCACTGTGTATTTTCGTATCTATGATTCATTTATTTTGCAACTGGAAGTTTCTACCTCTTAATCTCCCTTACCTACTTTTTTCCTTCCCTCCTCCACTTACCCTTGGCAACTACCTGCTTGTTCTTTGTATCTCTGACTCTGTTTCATTATAGTTGTTCATTTGTTCTGTTTTTCAGATTGCACATATAAGTGAAATCATAAACTATTTGTCTTTCTCTGTCTGACTTATTTCACTCAGAATAATACCCCATAGGTCCAACCATGTTGTTGCAAATGGCAAAATTTCATTTTTTTATACCTGAGTTGTATGTATATGCATGTATATATGTATATCTCTCTCTTTATATATCTTTTTCTTTTATCTATTCATCTATATGTAGGCTCTCAGGTTGCTTCCATATTATAAAGAATGCTGCAAAAAATATAGGGGTGCACATATCTTTTATAATTAGTATTTTAATTTTCTCTGGATAAATATCCAGGAGTAGAATTGCTAGGCCATATGGTTGTTCAATTTAAAAATTTTAAGGCATCTCTGTACTGCTTTCCACAGCAGCTGCACCAGTTTACATTCCACCAACCTTGACCAAGGGTTTCCTTTACTTCACGTCCTCACCATTTGTTGCCATTTGTTGTTCATTCATAACAACTGTGCTGACAAGTGTGAAATAATATCTTTGTGATTTTGATTTTCATTTTTCTGATGATTAATGATGTTGAGCATATTTTTGTGTGTCTGTTGGTCATCTGTCTGTCCCTTGGGAAAAATATCTATTCAAATTCTCTGTCCATTTTTTAATCTGAGTTTTTTTTTTTCCCTTGATGTTGAGTCATATCAGTTCTTTGTGTATTTTGGATATTAACCTGCCATAAGATTTATTGTTTGCAAATATCTTCCGTTCACTAGGCTGCATTTTCATTTTGTTGATAGTTTGCTGTGCAACAGCTTTTTAGTTTCATGTAATCCCATTTATTTATATTAAAAACATGTTTTTACAATGTTGGTTTCTGCCATACAACAACACAAACCAGCCGTAGTTACATATACATTCTCTCCCTCCCTAGCCTCCCTTCCCTCCTGCCATCCCATCCTTCTAGGTCATACGGAGCATCAGACTGGGCTCCCTGCTCTACATAGCAACTTCTCACCAGCTATCTATCTTAACACTTGATAGTATATATATGTCAATGCTACCTTCTCCATTCGTCCCACTCTTGCCCTCTCCCACCGTGTCCACAGGTCCATTCTCTACATCCTTGGAGCTCCATTTCTTCTCTGCAAGTAGGTTCATCAATATCATTTTTCTTAGAAGGTCTGAGCAGATATTTCTCCAAAGAAGACATACAGATGACCAAGAAACACATGAAAAGATGCTCAGCATCACTAATTATTAGAGAAATGCAAATCAAAACTACAATGAGGTATCACCTCACACCAGTTAGAATGGCTATCATCAAAAAAAAAAAAAATCTACAAACAGTAAATAATAAAGAGGATGTGGAGAAAAGGGAACCCTCCCACACTGTTGGTGGGAATGTAAACTGATACAGCCATTATGGAGAACAGTATGGAGATTCCATTTATTTATTTTTGAGTTTGTTTCCTTTGCCTAAGGAGACAGGTTCAAAAAATATTACTAAGACTAATGTCAAAGAGCATACTGCCTATATTTTCTTCTAGACGTTTTGTGGTTTCAGATCTTCAGAAACCACATGAAGACATGTGGTTTCATGTCTTCAGATTAAAGACATTTAAGTCTTTAATCCATTTTGAATTTATTCTTGTTCGGGGTTTGAGGAAGTACTCCAGTTTGATTCTTTTGCACGTAGATGTGCAGTTTACCCAGCAACATTTATTACAAGAGGCTGTGTTTTCCCCACATTATATTCTTTCCTCCTTTGTTGTAGATTAATTTCCCACATAAATGTGAGTTTATTTCTGGGGGTCTCTATTTTTTTTAAATTTTATTTTATTTTTAAACTTTACAAAATTGTATTAGTTTTGCCAAATATCAAAATGAATCCGCCACAGGTATACATGTGTTCCCCATCCTGAACCCTCCTCCCTCCTCCCTCCCCATACCATCCCTCTGGGTCGTCCCAGGGCACTAGCCCCAAGCATCCAGTATTGTGCATCGAACCTGGACTGGCAACTCGTTTCATACATGATATTTTATATGTTTCAATGCCATTATTCCAAATCTTCCCACCCTCTCCCTCTCCCACAGAGTCCATAAGACTGTTCTATACATCAGTGTCTCTTTTGCTGTCTCGTACACTGGGTTATTGTTATGGGGTCTCTATTTTATTCTATTGATCCATGTATCTGTTTTTGTGCCAGTACCATACTATTTTGATTACTGTCACTTTGCAGTAATACTTTGAAATCAGGGAGCATGATACCTCCAGCTTTGTTCTTTTTTCTCAAGATTGTTGTGACTGTCTGAGGTCTTCTGTATTCCCCTACAAATTTTAGAATCATTTGTTCTAGTTCTGTGAAAAATGCCTTTGGTACTTTGATAGAAATTGCATTGAATTTGTAGATTGCCTTGGGTAGTATGGTTATTTTAACTATTAATTATTTAAATCCATGAGCATGGTGTATTTTTTTATCTGTTTCTATTACCTTTGGTTTCTTCACCAGTGTGTTATAGTCTTCTGAATACAGGTCTTTTACCTCCTTAGATTTATGTCTAGGTATTTATTCTTTCTGAGCCAATTATAAATGAGATAGTTTTCTTGATTTCTCTTCCTGATTGTTGTTAGTGTGTAGAAATGTAACAGATTTTTCATATTAATTTTCTATCCTGCAACTTTCCTGAACTCATTAATGAGTCCCAGTAGTTTTTTGGTGACATCTTTAGAATTTTCTATGTATTAGTATTATGTCATCTGCAAACGTGATAGTTTTACCTGTTTCTTTCCAGTTTAGATTTTTTTATATCTTTTTCTTATCTGATTGCTGTGGCTAAGATCTCCAGTACTACATTGAGAAAAAGTAACTAGAGTTAGCACCTTTATCTGTTCCTAAACTTAGAAGAAATGCTTTCACATTTTCACCATTGAGTAGGATGTTAGCTGACATATATGGCCTTCTTTACATTGAGGTATGTTTCATCTATGCCCACTTTCTGGAGAGTTTTTATCTTAAGTGGATGTTGAATTCTGTCAAAATCTTTTTTGCATGTATTGAGATAATTATATGATATTTATTTTTCAATTTATTAATGTACTGTATCACACTGAATCATTCTTGCATCCATGGGATAAATCCCAATTGATCATAATGTATGATCTTTTTAATGTATTGTTAAAATTGATTTGCTAGTATTTTGTTGAGGTTTTTTACATGTATGTTTATCAGTAATACTGGCTTGTGATTTTCTTTTTAGTGATGTTTTTGTCTGGTTTTGGTATCAAGATAATGCTGGCCTTGAAAACAAGTTTGGAAGTGTTCCTTCCTTTACAATATTTTTTTTTTTTGAAAGAATTTGAGAAGAATAGATGTTAACTCTTCTCTAAATGTTTGGTAGAATTCACCTATGAAGCCATCTGATCCTGAATTTTTGTTTATGAGAAGTTTTAAAATTACTGATTCAATTTTATTACTGGTGTTTAGTCTGTTCATATTTTCTATTTCTTCCTTACCCAGTCTGGGAAGATTGTGTGTTTCTAGGAATTTGAGCTGGCCAAGTGGTGCAAGGTGTCCCAGAGTTGGCTCCTTCATGTGGGGGGCCAGGTCCTGATATCGCAGACTCCTGGGTTATGGTGGTCCTGGGTCTGGTGCCTGTCTGCTGGTGAGTGGGGCTGGTTCCTGCAGCCAAGTAAGGTCCCAGGGGTCCCAGGGCTAGTGAGGTGCACTGGGGGGTGGGGGGTGGTCCTGGGCACTCTGATGGGTGGGTTAGGGAATCATGGGGTCCTAAGGCAGCTAGCCTACTGGTGGTGCTATATCCCTGCACAGCTAGCTACTTGGCCTGAGACGTCCCAGCCCTGATGCCAACGGGATGGTGGATAGGTCTGCAACCTGGTGCTAATAAGCTAGAGGGAAGATTCTAAAATGGTGAGGCATTAAAATGTAAATGAACACTAAAATAACATCTGCTCATATTATAAAAAGTTTAAAATGTTCATAAGACCCCAAAATAAAATTAAGAATCATCTCTCCTTCCACTTCTAGCCACAGTTGACACTCTCGTTTTAACTTCTAATATTACCATTAGGACTTTAAAGCAATACTATACCTGACAACCTGAAATAGTACTTTTTTGGATGTTCTGCTATGAAATAAGATGAATTTAATGCCTCCTACTTTTTTCTCCCATTATTCATTTCACAGTTTTTATTATATCATTATATTTACCTTGTCAAGTTATATAATACTTACATTCTGTTCTGTAACTATAAGTCTTCAGTGCTTTGTCTTTAGGTTCATTCAACACGTTTACAATAAATTGAAACAGAGTTAAAAATAACATGGTTATGTAAATTTTTTTATTATGGATCTAATCCTAGCATGTGAGGCGGAACCCAATCCATTTTGACAATGTCCCCCTTTAAAGTTCAGCTGGGAACTGTCCATGGTCCTCCAGGCACAGTCTGACCAGTTCAGGGCAGAGTGTTTTGCAGTACCGAAGTGAAGCCCAGGAACACACTGGCCTCGTGGACAGTTTAATTCATTGTTAACTTGAGTTTGTCAATAATGAGAATTTCAAATTTAAACTGAATTCTTGTTATTTTCCAAGGTTGATGATGCCACTGGGATAGCTCAGATTTAGGAAAGGTCTTCCTCATTTTGAAGTAAAATGTTACCCTATAGCTTCTTCTCTAACAGATCAGGGAACTACAGGGCCAAAGGATATTGTGCATATTACCTTTTTTAGGTATTTATGCCAAAATTATACCTATTCACACTATCACCAGCAATGCATGAGAGGCATGTTTGGGGGAATTTCTGAGTTTGTTTGTTAGTATTAACTGCAGTAGGTAGAAATAACCAACTAATTTTTAGTTTTATGAAAATTGTCTAGGGTTGGATGAATTAAGCTCAAGCCAGAGGTTCTCTACCCTGATGATAATCAGTCATTTTAGTTCTGAGAGGCAGTTTGATCTCAGACATATCCAAAGCCACAGGATGGTTAGAAATATCATAATAGGAATTAATATATTTTAAAAACACAAACCTTTGAATCATTTCATTATTTCATGCATTTAAGTGGGAAGTTAAAATAAATGCCTTGATCATATGATTTATAAATGTTTTTGCTACAAGTAGTCATGAAAGGATCATTATACATTGGTTGCATTACTAGATCTGAAGCTAAAGATTTGTTACATATACACTAACATACGTAAAATAGATAGCCAATGGGAATGTGCTGTATGACTCAGGGAACTCAAACTGGGGCTCTTTGACAACCTAGAGGGGTAGGTTGGGGTAGGAGATGGGCGGGAGACTCTAAAAGGAGGGGACATATGTACACCTATGGCTGATTCATGTTGACGTATGGCAGAAACCAACACAATATTGTAAAGCAATTATCCTTCAACTAAAAGTAAATAAATTAGGAAAAAAATTTTAAGTGATTCCCATCACTATTTCCATAGCGCCTGTCCTCATTTGCCCATGCAGTTCCCTCTTGGAAGTCTGTCCTGATTTTGCTCCGAGGGAGCTGGTTGTTTCTTGTTCTGTGAGTCAGCGTGGTCTGACAGCATTCCCGGATCCCAGCCGGTGACACGGATGTCACATTTCTTCAGTGTATCCTTGAGGTAACCATGCAACCAGACCCACTCCAGCCGCTGTCTCCTGCTTAAAGCTCTATCAGTAATTGCATTTGCTGTCCGAGGACATCTGTTTCCAGCCATTCAGCCCTGTGCCCCCTGAATTCTGAAGCACTTAATCAGAGCGCTGGAGGAATAGGTCCCCGAGGCCTGGTCGCTGGCTCCCAAGTTCCTGCATTTCATATGAGAAACAGTATATAGTTAACTGGGCTGAAATGTGTCCAGAAAAAAAAAAAATCTGAGCTGCTGCCCTGTGCCACTATATTCTATGACCATGAAGGAATTTTCTGGTTTTTATTAGACATAAGCATTAGTGCTCCGGATTTGTTAAAGAGGACTGTTTTGGCCATGGTCTCTAAGACAGTGAGACAGCAGTCTGATATCAGAGTGGAAAAAATTTCTCATAGCTGAAATATTTTAATTGTGTTTATTGGTCTCTTGGTGTAAGCTGCCAATTGATTAGTTTATTCCAAACTGACAGTAAGTCTATAGTACTCAAGTGTCTGATATGTTTTCTGTGTATTTGTAGGAACTTTTGTAAATTCTTGGTTAAAAGTATCTCTCCATTGGTCATGGAAAGGCTCCTCTTTTGCATTAGGGACTTTCTTTCAATGTAAAAGTTGATATATAATTTTCTCCTGGGTTTTAGGACTCTGAGGGGATTAGGATTAACTTTCATTACTGTATCATCAAATTTAGGGCCTCAGTTTTCTTTCTTTTTTTTAAAAAAATATTTATTTGGCTGTACCAAGGCTTAGTTGCAGCATGTGGGATCTTTAGTTGTGGTGTGCAGAATCTGGTTCACTCACCAGGGATTGCACCCTGTCCCCCTGCATTGGGAGTTTGGAGTCTTAGGCACTGGACCACTGGGCAAGTCCCCAGGACTCAGTTTTCTAACCACACATTAGATTGCAATTTCTAAGTTAATACATGATAATAAATTCCAATTTATTGTCACCAATGCTGATGCTAGATTAGAATGTTAGTCCAGCTGAACAGATATTGTATTACCATCTAAAAATAAATCTGTGAAGTATTAAAGTATTGTAAATTGTTAAAGTATTAAAGTATTGTATTTGTGATAAAGTGTCCTTGACTCTTCATACTATTTAATTCACAGTGGTAATGGGGCTTCTCTGCAAAAAGAACTGGTTTGGAAAGGGAGTGGAGAAATGGAACAGTCACCAGGAGCCAGAAAAGCAAAGCATTTCATGAACTAATTTCCACAATCTTTTTTGATGTGAATTAATTTAATTTGGAACTTGATGTCAACAAACTTTTTTTTTAAATGATTTTTAAAGATATCCTTTTGATGTCTCTTTGGACCATTCTAGATATAGGAAATAGAAGTAGGTACACTGGTAACTTTCTTGGTGCCCTTTATTTTTACAAACCTAAGCATACATATTCTTTAAAGTTATTCTTCTCAGTATGGTTCTCTCTCTCCATTTTTAATCCTCCCACCCCAAAATTGACTACTCCTTCCTATTTCCTTTCTTCAGGGCCTACCGGTATTAATATTGTCTTTATCAGACAGGGAGATACACAGTCAATGAATATTGGAAGAAAGATCTTACTCTCTTTTATATAATGATGTTTTATGATAATTCTACTCTGTTATTTATCTTCATTCAAATAATTTTTAGTGTCTAATTAGTACTCTGAGAGTTGACTGTTTCCTCAACATCAATTTCCATCTAAACCAAGCTTGAGAACACATAGCCCTGTAAACATATTCTACCTATGGATCGAATCTACTAGTATGTTAGCCAGTGATGTATTTTCATTAAATCTCTCCAGAGGTCCTTATAGAAAAGTCTTATATGTCAGTTTCCTTTTTTTCACCCCTAGACCTGATTTTTTCCCACTTACTTTTAAAAAAATGTATTTATTGTTAATTAAAGGATAATTGCTGTACAATATCTTGTTGGTTTCTGCCATACATCAACATGAATCAGCCATAGGTATACATATGCCCCTTCCCTCTTGAGCCTTCCTCCCACCTTCTACCCCATCCCACCTTTCTGGGTTGTCACAGAGCCCCGATTTGAGCTCCCTGAGTCATACAGCACATTCCCACGGGCTCTCTATTTTACAATAGTGTGTATGTTTCCATACTACTCTCAATTTGTCCCACCTTTTCCTTCCCCAAACTATCCACAGTTTGGTTCTCTAGCCCTGATTTTATATCCCTTCTCTTTTTCAGACACTTAAATTCACCTAACATAGCTTTACAATTTAATGTCTTTATGAAGAGAGGATAGGGCACCTAGAATGAAGAATGGAATGAGCATTTAACCCTAACTCCTTGAAGTCATCAGTAAGCAAGATAAATGAGAAGCAAATGCAGCCTCCCCTCGTTGGCTACTAATGCTATTGTCTTCACTTTCCATAATTATTTTAGGACTTGCTCGGTGCCATGGAGGCCAAAGAAGCTCTTGAGAGGGAAGTTAAGGTCTTCCAAGAAAGGCTGCTTGCTGGTCAGCGGGTCTGGGATGCCTCAAAGCAGGAACTGAGCCTCTTGAAGAGGAGCTCTTTGGAGCTGGAGAAGAGCCTGAAGGCCAGTCTGGAGGCAACTGCAGCCTCCCAGACCGAGCTCTCCTCATTTAGGGAGAAGATAGCAGCCCTCCTGAGGGGCAGCTCGGGCACACTTAGGCCCTCGGAGGATGCCATTCTGGAGAGGATTCGAGAAATGGGCAGCCAGGAAGAGAGCGGGAAACAGGTGAGTGGGGGTTGGGGGCTTACAAGCTTCTTAAGGACAGTCAGCTCCTTCAGTTAGCATATTCAGTGAGTGAGTTGTCTGAATTAGTCAAAGCGTTTCTTCCCCAAGCATTAGTCACTCAGTCGTGTCCGACTCTTTACAACACTGTGGACCCTAGCCCGCCAGGCTCCTTGGTCTGTGGAATTCTCCAGGCAAGAATACTGGAGTGGATTGCCATTCCCTTCTCTGGAGGACCTTCCTAGCCCAGGGATCAAACCTGGGTCTCCTGCATTGCAGGCAGATTCTTTATCATCTGAGCCACCAGGGAAGCCCAAGTTAGTTAAAAGTAGCATTTAAATGTGGTTGTACTACTTTCAGGGATTCCCAGGTGGCTCAGTGGTAAAGAATCCTACTTTCAATTATATATTATATTTTTGAAGTCACATCTCACTGTGAATGATGCAGGTTCTGGACGCAGAGCTACCCATGCTGAATCTTGTCTCTACTGCATGCTCACTTGCTCCAGATGTGAGGTTCCTGAGAGGACAGCCTCTGAGATTTTTTTTTTCCCCTGGCCTGCTGTAGAGGGACAGTCCAGGGTCGACACCCCTATCTGAAACCCTTGAGGCCTGCTGTGGGCTTTTTTCTTTTCTTTTCTTTTTTTAATTGGAGTGTAATTGCTTTACAGTGTTGTGTTAGTTTCTGCTATATAACTACGTGCATCAGCCATATGTATAGATATATCCCCTCCCTCTTGGACCTCCCTCCCACCTCACCCCCATCCCACGCCTCTATGTCATCAGAGAACACTGAGCTGAGTTCCCTCAGCTATACAGCAGCTTTCCACTAGCTATCTATTTTACACATGATAGTGTGTATACTGGGAAAGATTGAGGGTAGAAGGAGAAGGAGGAGAAGGGGACATCAGAGGATGAGATGGCTGGATGGCATTACCGACTCAGCGGCTATGAGTTTGAGCAAGCTCCAGGAGATAGTGAAGGACAGGGAAGCCTGGCGTGCTGCAGTCCATGGGGTCACAGAGTCAGACACGACTTAGGGACTGAACAACAACAAAGCGTGTATATGTCAATGTACTCTCTTAGTTCATCCCGCCCTCCCCTTCTCACCTTGCGTCCATCTGCCTGTTTTCTACATTTGTGTCACTATTCCTGTGCCGCAGACAGATTCATCTGTACCATTTTTCTGCTGCGGTTTTCGAATTCAGAATTTTTCAGCATTTAGAAAGGTCAAATAGTCCCCAGGAAGGTAGTGGAGAAAGGACCTTGACACGCTGCTCCTCAGTGGGTTCTGGTTAGCATTCCGTAATCAACCACGTTCATCTTCTGCGGCGAAAGCTACGAGCAGCTCGGCTTCGTGGGATCCACCAGGACTGTGAAGAGCTGCGGCCACTTCAGGTCAGGGTTTGTTGCCAGATCCCGTCAGGTCAAGCTTTGCCAGCCAATGAGTTTTGGGAAAAAAAAAACCCGTCAGCTTTCAGATCCTTTGGGATTTTGGAATTGCAGATAAGAGTTGCTAAGCCTGTAACTGGATCTGCCTCTTAAGGTTATTGTTTGTTGTAAACCTTAAATTAAAAAAAAAAATTATTATGAAGTCTTTAACACACTGTCTGGCCAATAGTAATGATAAATATTAACTCTTGGTGCCCTGGTCCCGCCTCCTCTCTCACCTCCTCTCTCCTTCTCTTCTTTTCCTGATGTACCTGAAACAGTCTTTTAGGGGCCCTGTTTAACAAGTGGATTTAAAAATGGTTTACATCACACATATGACTGAAGCTTGCTTAATTTTGTTATCTTATTTCTATTATTAACAGTTCTCCTTTCCCATAAAGCTTTGCTCAGCCATGTCAAGTTCAGCCCAGACTCTATTTAAATTGTCATTAAATCCAGATTTTAAAGTCCTAATTAATGAGGGTTTTAACTAAATAAATCCAAATTCTATGATATTCATTGATATAATCCTTTAATTCCATTAGGAACTATTTCTTCTCCTGAGTTCATTCTTTGCTCAAAAGGAGAAAATGAACTTCTTTATCTTTTCACGTTCCTTAAGGACTCAGAGTGAACACTAACACACAGCTCAGGGTTACCTTTGTAAATTTCCTCTAACGCTAAGACAATTTAAATTCCCTTTGAAAACTCGGCAAAACTCACTTGTGCTCCAGCAGCAGCTCCAGTGACTCCTTTGTCCAAGTGTAGGATTCTCTTTGTGGATAGAAAATGTTCATCCCATAACACGGTGGGGCTTCCCTGGTAACTCAGACAGTAAAGAATCCGCCTGCAATGCAGGAGACCCGGGTGCAGTCCCTGGGTCGGGAAGATCCCCTTGAGAAGAAAGTGGCAACCCACTCCAGTATTCTTGCCTGGAGAATCCCATGGACAGAGGAGCCTGGCGGGCTAGAGCCCATGGGGTCACAACGTGTCGGTCACGACTGAGCAGCTAATTCGCAGGTAACATGTGTGGGTCTCTGTGGTCACTCAGTCTGTCTTGTGATTCAGTACACATATAGGTCCTGGGTTGGAGGAGAAACCCCGGACTGAGTTTACAGGACTCAGAAAAGGACTGAGAAAAGCTTCATTAAGTGAGTTACCTTGAATAGTAATAGACATACTTCAATAGCCAATGGATCTTTGCCATTACATTTTATTGCTTCCCTCTTCTATTTTTCCAAATGTTTTCCTCAAACTATTTTAATTCCAGCATGTGAAACATGGCATAAAGTTGTCAGCATGATGTATATGTTTATTTTCTAAAGCAAAATGATGTAAATTGGTTAAGCTGGCTATACCCTCCCCCTCTTCCTCGTAAAAATGAGAATGAGTCAGCGCCTTTTTAGTGCCTTTGTCTGCCATTCCTAGCCTGTAATTTTTTTTCAATAGCTGCCCTCACTCTTTAAAAGCCCGAAATTGAGCCTGTAGCTGGCATCTTGTGTGACTCACTGTCAAGTAAAATCAGGAGAAAACGGATTTTATATATTGTCTTAGAACTGTTTGTGAAGAATGGGAGCTTTACAGAGTGGTGAATCTGCTGCAGAGGGTGCATCCCCTGCCAGCTGTCGGGGGTAAACACACAGTCCCCAGCTGAGTAACACCCATGTGCCCTGGGCCTGGCAAATCCTCCCCTTCACCGTGACTCCGACTCACTGAACGTTGCTTTTCTTGTTTACCTCTTTGCTATTCATTTTCACTCTCCTGGATTTGCAATTCTAGGTAGAACTCAGGACACCACCCACACATTTTTCAGTAAGTGCTTTCTACTTGTTCCATGCTCTTCTGATTATAGCAAGACCTAATTTTCTTTTTAAGTACTTTACTATACTTTAGAGCAGGATTTCTCAGCTGTTGACATTTGGGGCTGGAATATCCTTTGTTGTAAAAGCGGTTCTGTGCATTGTAGGATGTTTAGCAACCTCTCCAGCTTCTACCCACTAGATACTGATAGTACCGCCTCTTCTCCCCCATTGGTGACAACCAGTGGTGTCTCTGTTCGTGCTTGCTCAGTCGCTTCAGTTGTATCCGACTCTGCAATCCTATGGACTGTAGCTCACCAGGTTCCTCTGTCCATGGGATTCTCCAGACGAGAATATTGGAGTGGGTTGCCATTCCCTTCTCCAGGGGATCTTCCTGACCCAGGGATCAAACCTAGATCTCCTGCTTTGCAGGCAGATTCTTTATCATCTGAGCCACCAGGGAAGCCCCGTGGTATCTCTAGACATTGCCAAATGACCCTGAGAAGTAAAACTGCCCCTAATTGAAAACCTCTCTCTTAGAGGAATGTTCTACTGTGCAGTTCCCAGGAATTCTAAATGAGTATTTCAGTTACGTAGCCTTGAAATTTCAGCACACTTGTAACAGGTGTTTTTGAAATAATGATTTCTTGCACAATGACAGGAAATTATGATATTTTCAGATTTCAGAGTATTGAGGTGAGCATTTGTTTATTTGTTTTGAACTTTTAGATATTTCCTAGCTGGATAATTATCTGGCTGAGAATTGACCATGAGTGAGTCCCACGTTGCCTCCTTAATTGCAAACAAATTAGTACAGGCTCGCAAACATTTTTCTAGACAGCTCTTCTGTTCTGCTTTAGAGCACACACAAGGCTATATTTCCTCCAGTGGAGTTTTTTTTAGTCCAATGTGAGAGCTCTGGGGACTCAATGTGATACCATAAACAACCTGAGATAGTTGTAGAAATATCTCTACAACTCCCCTACTCCCCCTTTCTGATCTCTTAACTCTGCTCTGTTAATCCTCCAATATTCTAAACCAAACATTTACCCAGAAGCTTCAGGGACACTTGCACTGACATTTCATCATCCAGTATTATGTTACATAGTCACTCCTGGCTCCAAGGGCATCTGGGCAAGTCCAGGGATAGAGGTTTCAGCTCTCCCAGCCTCTGAAGTGTATTAATTTCCTAGAATGGCCATGACAAAGTACCACTACCTAAGGTGGCTTAGACAACAAAAATTTGTTGTCTCGCAATGGAGGCTTGAAGTCCAAAGTCAAGGTGTTGGTAGGATTGATGTCTTCTGAGTGCCTAGAGGGAAAATCTGTTTCAAACCTATCACCTAGCTTCTGATAGCCTCAGACACTCTTTGGTTTATGGATCACATTCTGGGTCTTCATATAATTTTCCCTCCACTTGTGTGTGTCTCTTTGTCCAAAATTCCCCTTTTAATAAGGACACCAGTCATATTGGATTAGGACCCATCCTCATTACCTCATTTTAACTTATCTCTGTAAAGATTCTAATAAGGTCATATTCTGAAGCACCAGGGGACTTGATCACAACTCTTTTGAGGGGACCCAATTCAAACCATAACAGAAGTTGACATACACATTGGTGGTGGTGTAGGATCAGCCCAGTCAATAGTGTTGGCCATACATATGACAAGAAGGAAGGATAATTTGATTGGTTCCTGGTAGCTCATTTTATATATTTCTTAAGTGAAAATCTAGCTTGAATAATCAGAGAAGAGTTGTTTCTGTCCAGAAGGCACTGGTCCTTAAGTGACCCAAGTGGCTTTTTCTTCAGCTTAGAGCTCTTGTGCTTCCATTGGATTTAATCTTAGAGCAGAAGTGCCTCTCGGGTGAAATCAACAACTCCTTGTCCTTGGAAAGTAAATTAGTTCTCTTAGGGCATTATTATTTCACTTCCAAAATCCAAGCTGCTTGGTTTTGGAGTATTATAGTTTATTTCAGTGCCTTTTTTTGTTTTTAAAAATTGCGATGTTGTTTTTCAGTTGCTCAGTCATGTCTGACTCTTTGCGACCCCATGGACTGCAGCACTCCAGGCTTCCCTGTCCTTCATCATCTCCCAGAGCTTGCTCAAACTCATGTCCATTGATATGTATTCTTTAGTACAAGCCACCCTCCTTCCCTGCCCATTCCAGGCATCTCTAGTGGTTTGTTTTTTACAGAAATAGAAATTAAGTGTTTAATCAGAACAACATCAGTAGGCAACACTTTTTAAAACATTTATATGCTGTGCTGGGTCTTAGTTGCTGCATGAGGCATCTTCAGTTGCAGCATGTGGGATCTAGCTTCCTGACCAGGGATGGAACCTGGGTCCCCTGCATTGGGAGCTCAGAGTCTTAGCTTCTGAATGACCAGGCAAGTCCCACATCTCTAGTGTTGAAATTCCTAGCACATTTTGTCCCACAGAGTATCAGGGATATGTTAGCAGATTATACTAAGAAAAAGGAGAGGGAAAAAAAAAAAGGAAAAAAGTCTTACTGATTCTTTAGATTTGTCGGTGTGAAAAGCACAACACAGTTTTGCAGTTTTGATGGGAAACATTCACCTGGTCACTGGCGTTTGATGTTCCCAAGAACTGAGTCAGATTGGAATATTAATTTATTTGAATTAAAATATGTAAATTTAACTTTAAAAAGACCTGGTGTTGTCATATGCATGGAGATCTAGGTAAGCATACGAAGCTAAGTTCTATGGTGCGTAGAATATTGGGAAGTTCACAGCTGTTTGCTCCTCTCTGGACACCAGAATCTTGGCAGGACGGCTGGGGAGGTTCTGCCCAGGTCAGCCACACTGGTGTTTGTAAAAGTCATACTCTGCTGAATCTATAGTTTCCATGGATCACTCTCAGGATCACACACGATAAAGATGAAAGAGGGACCCTCTCACCTCCAATTCAACACATTTGTTCCTTATTTTTTCTTTCCCAGAAAGATTTCTAGTTGAAAAACAGCTTCTATGATCTGAAAACAGTTTGAGAAATGTGCACGCGTGCTCAATCGCTTCAGTCGTGTCTGACACTTTGTGACCCTATGGACTGTAGCCCACCAGGCTCCTCTGTCTGTGGGATTTTCCAGGCAAGAATACTGGAGTGGGTTGCCATGCGCTCCTTCAGGGGATCTTCCCAAGTCAGGAAGCGAACCTGCGTCTCCTGTACTGCAGGTGGATTCTTTATCCACTGAGCCACCTGGGAAGCCCTTGAGAAACATAATAGAGGACAATTCCTGAAAAACTCCTCAAACTCCTTATGACAAAAGACTAGGATTGGGTGAACCCACATACTGGAGGAGTAATACTGATGATAAAAGAGGGTGCAATGTGTTGAACTTCAATTGGGTATGAGATACTGTGCTAATCAAACGATCATTAATTTAGCTCATCTACTCATAAGAACAAAGTATGAGTTTCAGTGCAGTTAATTTCTTGCTTCAGTTAACACGCTGGTCAGGGGAAGGGTGAGGACTTGAAATCAGGACTGTCTGACTCCGAAGTCCCTGTCCCACAGTCTGGTCTACATCAGGTGTCTGCCTCTTCCTTCAGGATCATTATCACTCCCTGAGTCAGTTACTGTACTCACTCGTTGTCTTTACTGATTTCTATGGAAGACTTGGCTCTCCTCTGGTAAGGTGTGCAGCGTGCTGATTGTGGCTGAGCGATCACAAGTTTCCCATCTTTCCAACTGAGATTTTCTGCATTTGTTTTCTCTTTGGCTTCATTCTCTTTGCCAGGTCAACTATGGGATAGAAGCATCAAAGAATCTTCAGGTAGAAAGACTTACTTTCTTTCGACTTAGAGTCCAATATGAAACCATATTTTCAGTGGCACAGAAACATGTGCCATCTCTCGTACAACATGCTATCATTAGAGTTTTGTAGGTTACTTTGTGTATTGTACTTGATGCATTTTTTGCATTAAGATCAGATCTGCTATTAGTAAGTACTAAGGGCATATTCATTGGAAGGACTGATGCTGAAGCTCCAATATTTTGGCCACCTGATATGAAGAGCCAACTCATTGGAAAATATCCTGATGCTGGGAAAGATTGAAAGCAAAAGGTGAAGGGGGCAGCAGAGAATGAGATGGTTATATGGCATCACCAGTTCAATGACATGAGTTTGAGCAAACTCGGGGAGATAGCAGAGGACAGAGGAGCCTGGTGTGCTCTAGCCCATGGTGTTGCAAAGAGTCGGACATGACTTAGTGCCTGAACAACAACAACAAAGGGTATAAAATATGAAAGAGGGGTTCTGAGAGCCTCATAGTATATAATGAAAGTAGAAATTTTCTTCAGAAATGTAATTTTTTGGATATGGTGCTAAGCAGCTTGCTATCAAATATCTGATTTCAAGCACATTCAGGAGTATAGAATTAATTGAATTATAGACATGGGAACTTGAAAGTCTTAGAAGCACAAAATTAGAGATCAAGTAGTTGAACCTTCCTGACTGTAGCACTTTAGTCCCCCGCATAACATTATTAACAAATGGTTGGCCAAATCCTAGCCACCTCCAGGGACTGGCACTTCACTACCGGAGATAAGAAGACGCTTAAAGCATGAGGCAAAACAAACCTCAAAACTGCACACGTGGTGTCTCAACTATAGTTTAGCAATACATGCAAATACATTATTTTAAAAGAGTAATCGTTGTTGCCTCTGGTAAGACCATGGGAATTAGGTTTTGCTTAGTTACATGTTTGTTTTTGTCCGTAATGCATTTTTTACAATGAGTATGTATTACTTTGAAATTATGGGGAAGGAGGAAAATTATTTACATAGAAATAGGAATATTTGATATATACCTGTTGGTCCTCAACTTGAACTCTGAAGGCACAACTCAGAACAAATCTCATTGTTCTTCTGTATAGTAGCCTTTTAATATATTTGAACATAATATTATAATTGGTCTCCAATTAAAATAAATTAATTAATTAAAAAATATTTGAACACAGCTTGATTGTCTTCTTGTCTTTAGGTTTCGTTGTTTGCAGATGGGTGGATGGGAATTTAAAAAAAAAGAAACCATCAAAACCAAATAAACTTATGACCTTAAACTTACTTTTTTAAAAATTGAATTCAACATTTTCTGAAAATGGGATTTGGCAGAATTAGTTTGAATATTCTCTAGGTGTACCCAAGGTGTTTGGTAAATTTAAGTTCTTGGTTTAAGGGAAGGTCAGGACAAGAAGAGAAACTCCTGGAAAGGATGGAAGCACTGGGTAAGGTAGGGGATTGGGGGGAGTTTGGGGTCCTGTAACAGAGGAACAGTGACTTTATGCTCAAAGAGGAGGTGGTAGTTAGATTCCCCTGTCTTCTTCTGCTCTGCTGTTGACCCTATTCTGACTCACTGAATTGAAGGCATTTTGACCTTTCGAACGCTAACGGATGACTTTTGCTCCTTAACTGTGCAGCACAGACACAGTACCTCTGCAGTTTAGTGCATGAGTAACCAATACTCATACAAAGTCCTAAATAAAGCTTGGAAAAATATGTTTCTAAATTCCCAATTACAGCCCAAGGTTATCTATCAAGGTCAATCCTGTGTAATCTGAATGTGCTATATGTGTCAGAAGAGTTTCTCTAGAAAATGGTTATAGTTTTTCAAAGTACTTTATGTCTGAATTCTTTTTTCCGGTTAAGCTTTTTTCTTTTTATTGGAGTATAATTGCATTACATTGTTGTGTTAGTTTTGCTATACAATGGAGTGAAGCAGCTATATGTATACATATATCCCCTTTCTCTTGAACCACTCCCATCCCACCCATTTGTTAATAGGTCATCAAAAAGCACAGAGTTGAGCTCCCTGTGCTGGACAGCAGCTTCCCACTAGCTGCTGTCTATTTTAGACATGGTAATGTACGTCAATCCTAATCTCCCAACTTGTTCCACCCTCTCCTTCCCCTGATGTGACCGCAAGTCCATTCTCTACGTTTCTGGCTCTATTCCTGCCCTGCAAATAGGTTCACCTGTACTGTTTTTCTAGATTCCACATATATGTGGTAATATACGATATTTGCTTTTTTCTTTTTCCAACTGGGCTTTGAAACTCCTAAGTTAATAATGGGACTTCCACGGCAGTCCAGTGGTTAAGATTTCGAGCTTCCAATGAAAAGGGTGTGGATTTGCTCTCTGGTCAGGGAACTAAGATCCCATATGCCATGTTGCCAAGGTAGTTTTCAGTTGTTCAGTCGCTCAGTCGTGTCTGACTCTTTGTGACCCCATGAATCGCAGCACACCGGGCTTCCCTGTCCATCACCAACTCCCAGAGTTTACTCAAACTCCTGTCCATCGAGTTGGTGATGCCATCCAGCCATCTCATCCTCTGTCGTCCCCTTCTCCTCCTGCCCCCAATCCTTCCCAGCATCAGGGTCTTTTCCAATGAGTCAACTCTTCATATGAGGTGGCCAAAGTATTGGAGTTTCAGCTTTAGCATCAGTCCTTCCAATAAACACCCAGGACTGATCTCCGTTAGAATGGACTGGTTGGATTTCCTTGCAGTCCAAGGGACTCTCAAAAGTCTTCTCCAACACAACAGTTCAAAAGCATCAATTCTTCGGTGCTCAGCTTTCTTCACAGTCCAACTCTCACATCCATACATGACTACTGGAAAAACCATAGCCTTGACTAGAGAGGGGTAAGTAAAGGTTTTCCCTCAAGATTTCCCAAAGAACTTGTTTAAGGAATGATGTAAAAATTAAAAATACCAATCAAAAATATTTTGCTAGATAATGAATGTAGATTTATTTCAAGCAGAGGCAAATACAGCTATCAATTACCTGTTTTTTAAATTTAATTGTTACAAAGAATCTGAACGTTGGAGTTATAAATAGTTGTATCTTTGGGGTTGAGCACTAGATTTTAACACTTTGTTGCATCTGAAACAAGGCTTATCCTTGTTCTGTGTCTTTGTTTCCAGATGGTCTCCCAGCTTGAAGCCCAAATCTCTAAGCTTGTTGAACAGTTGGGAAATGAGTCCCAGTTTCACCAGAAAGCCCTGCAGAGAGCCCAGAAAGCAGAAAACCAGTTGGAGGCTCTTCAGGGCCGGCTGACACACCTGGAGGAAGAGCTGGTCTCTGGAGGTGTTCTGCAAGACAATTTGCATTTCGAGAAGCAAAAAGTAATAACACAAGGGCCGGCTCATGGGTGGAAACCTCTGTTGCAATATAAGATTTTATGTAAATATTTTGAATTTTACAGTACTTTGGTATCTTGGTGAACTTCTGAGTCATGAGTAAATTTCAGGGAACAATGGATATTGTTTTGGGGTTTCTTCCTATTAATTAATTCACTTAAATTCAACAGGTATTTATTGAATGTCTATTATATATGAGACTCTGATGGGTTGGGGGTAAGGTATGAATAACACACAGTTCTTTTTTTCTTGACTTTTCCGTGGGGCATTGAGATCTTCCCCAACCAGGGATCAAACCTTTGCCTCTTGCATTGGGAGCACAGAGTCTTAACCACGGGATTGCCAGAAAAGTCCTAACACACAGTTCTTGATTGTAAAAGCTCATGATTCAATAGAGGAGACAGATGTTCAAATAATGTGCTGTACTGTACTATAAGGCAGTAAGTATTATAATAGGTATGTTGACCAATAGAGTGCTTTAGGAGCCCAGTGAAGGGAATGATAAATTCTGGATAAAGCAGAGATTTTACAGGGAAGGAGACAATCAAGTTCATCTTTGAAGGATAAATTGGATTTTAGTGGAGAGAAAGAAGAGAAAGAGGGGAAATAGTGAACAAAAGTATGGAAGGTTTCAAGTATTTTCACAGGGCTGCTGCTGCTACTGCTGCTGCTGCTAAGTTGCTTCAATCGTGTCCGACTCTGTATGACCCCATAGACGGCAGCCCACCAGGCTTCCCCATCCCTGGGATTCTCCAGGCAAGAACACTGGAGTGGGTTGCCATTTCCTTCTCCAATGCATGAAAGTGAAAAGTGAAAGTGAAGTCTCTCAGTTGTATCTGACCCTCAGCTACCCCACGGACTGCAGCCTTCCAGGCTCCTCCGTCCATGGGATTTTCCAGGCAAGAGTACTGAAGTGGGGTGCCAGAGTGGCTATTCCCATATGGCTGGAACCTGGCATTCTTGGTGGGGCTGTGGTGGGAGAGCAGATTGGAATGCCTTGGGTTGTGAAGACTGAGCTCTCTTTATTCTGAAGCCTCTGAAGTGCAATAAGCAATTTTTGAACATCACAGTGTTTTGCAAAGATCGTGTCACCGGGCAGCTGAGATTGCAGACTCAGGAGAGACTCAGAAATGATAGTGTCTGATAACCCAGAGGAAGATAAGGAAAGTAGAGTGAGAAGAGAAGGGGTCTATGCTTAGGATTTGACCCTAAGAAGACCATCGGTGATGTCTGAGCAAAAGTTTCAGCAGAATGGTGGAGAACAGAAGTCAGTTTGCATTAGGATGAGGGGAGACTACTATGGGAAAAGCTAGAGACTTAGATGGCAATGAAGTCTGGTGACCAAAGAGAAAACAGGCATGAAGCTATGAAAAGCAGGATCAAAGAAAGGTTTTGTTGAACAGAATCGCAAGATACATATTTGTACCTTATCATGGGCATCTATAGGGATACATGGGTTCATGAATAGGCTCAGGGCTCAGTGGCTCAGTGCTAAAGAATCTGCCTGCAATGCAGGAGTTGAAAGAGATGCATGTTCGATCCCTGGGTCAGGAAGATCCTCTGGAGGAGGGCATGGCAACCCACTCCAGTATTCTTACCTGGAGCATCCCATGGACAGAGGAGCCTGGTGGGGTACAGTCCATCGGGTCACAAAGAGTCGGACATGACTGAAACAACTTAGCATGCACTCATAGGCGTAGAATTTGGCACGAAAAATACTCTTCAGTTGAAAAATCTACTCTGGACACTCGTGCATTCATTCTCTCACTTAAAAAAAAAAACTGAGGAAGCATGCTGCCTATACTGAGGGTTGGATATGTAAAGATACTTAAGAGATGCCTATGGGGAATCCCAGTGTCATAGATGAGATGGGCAAATCAGGACACAGTACAGTTAGTGCTATGAGAAAAGTACACAATTCAACAGGAATTCAGATAAAGGAGTAATTACTTCTTTCCTATCTCATTGTGTGAGGAAATGAGCCACATTCACCTGGGAGATAACACTGGAGAGCGGCCAGAAAAAATGAGTAGGAGCTTGTTAGGTAGAAGAGGTGGGGAAGAAATTTGTGGCTGGGGGATGGCAGGAATGATGAAGGACTGGAGGGTGACAGGGAGACTGGACCGTGATGCTCAGTGCTCCAGGGCAGGCTGATCTTGCGAGGCTTTATCCCGTGGGTGATGGAAAGCCATAGAAGGGTTTTGACTAAAAGAAAGGTTTCTCCGAAGGCAGGGTGACTCTGAGAGTCTAGAGGCTAAAAGGAGGAGCCCTTTGGGTTCTAGAATAAAACTATTCTTAGAATAGTTTTGATGAGAAAATAATAAGGGTTGGGATCAAGCAGTGAAAGGAATTTCTCAAACAGATGTCTCAAAAACGTGTGTTGGTTGACATTTTGAGCTTGATAGGAAATCCAGCACCTGAGTCTAACGTGTTTAATTGGAAGAAATCTGATTGCCGGACATCTACTCCCATGGGTTCCACCAATACCTTGCACTAAATATTCAAAAGAAAAATGACTCTCCCTTCTCAAATTTGTTTCTGTCCTTCTCAGTGATGATGTAATCTGCCTCCAGTTGCTCAAGCCAGAATCCTGAGGGTCAGCCTGAAGGCCTCCCTCTTTTCAGTCGATTCCTAAGCACTGTAAATCCTAAAGCATTATATCCACAGTGGATCTCAGATATCCCCTCCCCATCTCTAATTTAGAAGCAGTGCTGTAGTTTGGAGCATTACGATCATTTGCATAGACTGTGGAAACAACCTTTTTACTGATCGCTCCACCACTCCCAGCATGGTCTTAATAAAATGCGTGTCTAATCTTATCTTCCTCCATCTGGTCAAAGGTTCTGTATGGGCCTCCCTCAGGATTAGGTCTTGATTCCTTCTTTATATGGCTGTGACCTGGCCAGTTCATCAGTCCAGGCTCTTCTCTCACCTGCAATCTCTCAGGACAGTGGTTGCAAAGTCAGAAGCCTCGAGGGACCATTGGGGTACTGGTTGGGTGCAATGAGTGGTCAGAGTCCAAACACGTCCACATTCAAATTTGTCCTGTGGTCTAAGATAAGGCCCCCTCGGCAACCCAAATTGCACATTGCTGGTCTCTCTGAAAAGTGTTCTCCTCATCTTCTTCTCCTGGAGATAAACTGCCCTACTGTCCCATTAGCTGTCCCTTCGGATCCAGTGCCATTGTCATTTCTTCTAGAAACCTTTCCTTAGAGGCTTAGTTCTTTGTTCATCGTGTATGTGACTCCGTCATGGCACTCACCACCCTTTTTGTATCCATGTTTTAACTCGACTTTTCCAATCTATTCTGAATTTCTTGAGGCCCAGGAAAATCTTTTTTTCTGGAGTTTTTCCAGGACTTAGAGCAAGAATCAATAAATATTATTTAAGTAATAGAAGAAGCACATCAAAGGCAAGACTCTTAGGTAGATCATTGTGTCTTCCATCCTTCATTATGATGTCATTAATTTGAATAGAGGTTATATCAAAATATAGGCTTTCCTGGTGGCTCATAGGTAAAGAATCTGCCTGCAATACAGGAGGCCTGGGGTTGGGAAGATCTCCTAGAGAAGGGAATAGCTCAGACAGTAAAGCGTCTGCCTACAATGTGGAAGAGCCGGGTTCAATTCCTGGGTTTGGAAGATCCTCTGGAGAAGGAAATGGCAACCCACTTCAGTACTCTTCCCTGGAAAATCCCATGGACAGAGGAGCGTGGTAGGCTACAGTCCATGGGGTCATAAAGAGTCGGACACGACTGAGCAACGTCACTCACTCCAGTATTCGTGCCTGGGAAATCCCATGGACAGAGGAGCCTGGCAGGCTACAGTCCATGGGGTCGCAAAGAGTTGAACATGACTGAGCAACTAACACTTTCACACTTTCATATCAAAATAGCTCTCAGTTATGAAAGCAAGTTGTGTAAACTGATTCTGCCCATGGTGAATCTTCCATAGATAACTGCCTATAAACCAGTAGTAGTATCCTTACTGCCCAATAAGGATAGTAGGCATGTTGTTGTTCAGTTGCTAAGTCGTGTCCCACTCTTGGTGACCCCATGGACTGCAGCATGCCAGGCTTCCCTGTCCTTCATTATCTCCCAAAGTTTGCTCAAGCTCTTGTTGTTTGAGCTGGTGATGCCATCCAACCTTCTTATCGTGTGTCACCCCCTTCTCCTCCTGCCCTCAATCTTTCCCAGCATCAGAGTCTTTTCCAGTGAGTTGGCTCTTCACATCAGGTGACCAAAGTATTGGAAGTTCAGCTTCAGCAGCAGTCCTTCCAGTGAATGTTCAGGGTTGATTTCCTTTAGGATTGATTAGTTTGATCTCCTTGCTATTCAAGGAACTCTCAAGAGTCTTCTCCAGCACAATTCAAAAGCATCAATTTTTTGACACTTAGCCTTCTTTATGGACCAACTCTCACATCTATACCTGACTACTGGAAAAACCATAGCTTTGAGTATATGGACTTTTGTCAGCAAAGTGATATCTCTGCTTTTTAATACACTGTCTAGGTTTGTCATAGCTTTACTTCCAAGGAGCAAATATCTTCTAATTTCATGGCTGCAGTCACCATCTGGAGTGATTTTGGAGCCCAAGAAAATAAAATCTGTCACTATCTCCACTTTTCCCCATCTATTTGCCATGAAGTGATGGGACTGGATGCCATAATCTTAACTTTTTTGAATGTCAAGTTTTAAGCCAGCTTTCCCTCTCTCTTCTTTAACCCTCATCAAGAGGCTCTTTAGTTCCTCTTTGCTTTCTTCCAGTAGGGTGGTATGATCTGCATATATGAGGTTGTTGATATTTCTCCCAGAAATCTTGATTCCAGCTTGTGCTTCATCCAACCCAGCATTTTGAATGATGTACTCTGCATAGAAGTTCAATAAACTAGGTGACAATATACAGCCTTGACATACTCCTTTCCCAGTTTGGAACCAGTCCATTGTTCCATGTCCTGTTCTAACTATTGCTTCTTGTCCTGAATGCAGGTTTCTCAGGAGACAGGTAAAAATCTGGTTTCCCATCTACTTAAGAATTTTCCACAGTTTGTTGTGATTCACACAGACAAAGGCTTTAGCATAGTAAAAGAAGCAGAAGTAGATGTTTTTTTTTTTTTTAATTCTCTTGCTTTTTCTAGGCATGTAAGATTGAAAAGCAAAGGTGTACAGAAATTAAATTTAAATACAGGTAATTGAAATTTACACAGCATAGAATATATTCATGCTAAGTTGTGATTCATTGTGATTCAAATGAACAAAATGTACAGGAATCCTTTCAGCAACTTTAACTTTCTGAGGCTTGGCCAAGATTCTTGAAAAGGCGCTTCCTCTTTTGGGTCTTGGCTCCCTCTTATCTTAATCCCCTTTGGCCTGAGGTAGATGTTTGCCTGCTGAGTGGATGGGGCAATAGAAATAGAAAATGAAGCTTTTATACCTTCCCAGAAAAGTTACCAACTCTATTTTATTTAAAATACAAGCAATAGCAGTTATTTCACTTTCATTTGCATAGATTAGAAATGAAATAGTCCATGCTGGGAGTGGGGTGGGGGGCCGACAGAGCATTTAGAAGTTACAAACTGATGATGCAGAGACAGAAACAGCCTGTGGTTTTGTCACCTGATACAACCGCGATGCCTGTGATGACTGTGACTTATATAGGAAAGATGAAGTTTTATGTATGCTTTTCAACAAAATTAGAAGATATACACTTACAAATACTTTCATCCTGATGACTGAAATATAGGTAGTTCAGGGCTTTAAGCTGGCATGCTTCAGTCATCAGAAAATGATACTTGTTTCAACATATAATTGCCTAAAAATGCCTGTTGGATGAAGAGCTATTGCAATGAGAAGAAATTTCAAGATAGAATCTAAATCATGGAATTCTGTTACAGAAAGCCCATTGGTTGATTTATTCATCTGTCAAGAACTCAGTAAGCATTTAATGTCTGATGTGACCAGATAAGCCCCAGAGATCAAGTGGAGGAGGATCCTAGGCTAGTTTTGTGACTTTTACCTACTAAACTGAATTTTGACTTTTCTGATACAGCTCTGTTTTAGAATGTTGGGACTTCCCTGGTGGTCCAGTGGTTAAGACTTTGCCTTCAATGCAGGTGGTATGGGTTCGATTCCTGGATGCTAAGATCCCACATGCCTCCCAGCCAAAAAACCAAAACACAAGACAGAAGCAATACTATAACAAATTCAATAAAGACTTAAAAAAAAAAAAGTTGTTCCTTTATCCTTGATACTTAAAAACTTTTAAAGACATTTTCTAAAGAATTTTAACTTAAACAAAAACATCGTCCACGTTTGTTTGTATGGAGAGCTCTGGTTTTAGTGTGATTTGTAGAACCACAACCCAGGAAGAGTAAAATGGTTGGCTAAGTGGTCAGTTTCCACCTTGGAGGCCAGGGCTCACTTAGGTGGACAAAATTGCCATGGAAGGTATGTAGATGATTGGTCTACAGGGGCTGGATTAACCAGTAGATCCCAGGGGTTGGGAGGGTCATGGTAGCAGCAGCATCTAGTCAAAGCAGAGAGATGTGGATGTAGTCGGGGACATGCCTCATTTGTCAGATGGCAGGGCTTCCCAGGTGGCTCAGTGCAAATTTTCTGTCTGCCAATGCAAGAGACCTGGTTCAATTCCTGAGTTGGGAAGATCCTCTGAGTTGGGGAAGGAAATGGCAACCCACTCCAGTATTACTGCCTAGGAAATCCCATGGACAGAGGAGTCTGGGGGGCTACAGTTCATGGGGTCACAAAAGAGTCTGGCATGACTTAGCGACTAAACAACAACACAGGGTTAAGAAGACTGTGTAATGTTACACTAAACATCAAGGCCACTGACCAGAAGAGTCAAGAAAATTTGGACAAGAAACAGAACATGGAGCTCACAGGGCAGTTCAAGAATTCATCACCAAGCACTGGAGTCAGGGGCTGGGCTCTGTACTGGGTTTAATAAGAACTACCTGTAAGCTTGGGAGAAAGAGAAAGATTCTGTGAGATGGCTTATTAACTCTACTTTTGTGTCCAATTTTTATTTTTGTTCTTGAGTTTAGTATCTTAAATTTCTGGATCAGCTTTCAGAGAAAATGAAGTTGGACCAGATGGCTGCTGAACTTGGCTTTGACATGCGTCTGGATGTAGTTTTAGCTCGCACAGAGCAGCTGGTCCGCCTTGAGAGCAATGCAGTCATTGAAAACAAGACGATCGCCCACAATTTACAGAGAAAGGTAGGGAGTGTTGTGGGTGTTGTGAGAAGGAAATTCTGAGAAACTTAAATCTTGAAAAATAATGTACTTCTACCATATTTGCCAATGTGGATAGGAAACATACAAATATGTGTTCAGAAGCTGAGTCTTGATTTCAAGCCTGAAGGGAAAGTAAATGTATCATCCAAGGTTATGTTTAACTGAGTAATAGAGGCCCAAAGTTGCAGACTCAAGCAATTAGAAGTAGTTTTGTTGTTTTGCTTTTTGTTTTTGGTATTTTTTTTTCTAACATACATTTCTGGAGGTAGCAGGTTAGGGTGAATGTGACATCTTTGCTCTGTAAAGTTTCCAAGGACCTAGGCTCTTTTCAGTTAGCAATTTCTCATCCCTGCTGCTGCTGCTGCTGCTAAGTCTCTTCAGTCGTGTCTGACTCTGTGCGACCCCATAGACGGCAGCCCAGGAGGCTCCCCTGTCCCTGGGATTCTCCAGGCAAGAACACTGGAGTGGGTTGCCATTTCCTTCTCCAATGCATGAAAGTGAAAAGTGAAAGTGAAGTCACTCTGTCCTGTCCGACTCTTAGCAACCCCATGGACTGTGGCCCACCAGGCTCCTCCGTCCATAGGATTTTCCAGGCAAGAGTGCTGGAGTGGGGTGCCATTGCTTCTCTGTTCCTTATGACCGTGGTTCACAGAAGTACCTAGGACCAGGCAGAAGTTTAAAAAAAGAAAGGGATGAAGAAGAGAAATGCAAAACAGCATGCATGAACTATCTTTTAAAGGAGGCTCCCAGAGTTTTCTACATGAACTTGTGTTTATCTCCCACAGCTAGAATGTGTTCTGATGGTTAAACCTAGCTGCAAGGGAGGCTAGAAACTGTAGTCTTTACTCTGTAGCCATTTGCCTAGCTGAAAAAAATCACTATTTCTATGACTGTGGGAGAAGAGGAGAGTAAAAGCTTATGCCTTTACATAAGCTCTCTTGCAGTAGAAAGTAGAGGGGAGAAGCGCTTACTTTCCACTAACTCAAAGGAAGACTTAGAAACAGTTTAGACTACATAAATGAATGAATGGATGAAATGGATAAAAACATAATTATTAGTTATATAATTATTGGCATTGGGGAAAGAAAGAGGTAAACACAGATGTATCCTTAGAATAGTTCTTAGGAGAAAATTCTGTGGTAGAATTATCATGTATAGGCTGCTTAATGACTCACATCTGGGTTCTCAATTTGGCTCCACCAAGCTGTATGATATTAGGCAAAATTATATACCTTTCTGTCTTCATTTCCTTGTATTTAAGATGGGAATGATACCTATCTCGTGATGTTAATTTTTTAAAAACAGCATTTTTGAACTCTTGGTTCATAGAAGATGCTCTATTCATATATGACCTCCATTTATGGTGTCTTAAGGAATATTTTCTAAAAGAAAGCAGACAACCCCTATTCCCATCAGAGACATGAAACTGAGCTGAGGTTCTTTCTGAAGTTCTCAGATAATTGATTTTCCCTCAATATCCAATACTATTCTTTCTTAAGTGTTGTATAATTATTAAAATGACCAGTGTACAGAATTTACCAGGGTAAATTTGCAAAAGAGTGGAACTTGACATGAAGAAGCTCAGGGAAAGGAGGTTAGTTACAGAAATACTAAAAGAGCCTTGTTAAAAAAGGATATGGGCACGGACATTGCTTGTCACTGTTTGGCAAGATATTTAAGCCCATGTTTCACAAAGTTCTTCACACTTTACTAATGCAGATTATATAATTGGAGAAAATGGGATGTTTTTTAGCTCTAAGATTCTATATTTCTACACGATTCCAATTTTCAGTGTCTGTAATGGATGAATGAGGTTCCTATACTTAATATTCCACTCACTAATTGTGACATGTGAAGACCAAGAGGATTTTTTCTTTTAGAGTCCATAATCTTTTTCTAAAAAACATTTCAATTTCTTTCATTAAGTTTGACTGTCAATGCTAAGTGCCAAGTGAAGACCTTGTTCAGCTTGGTTTGAGGATGGTTTAGGTCTGGTGTGTAATAAAGACACTAATGAAATAACACCTTCTTGAAGGTGAATTAACACCTATTTCTAAAATCTTCAATATATAAATAAAGCTTTCTTCAAAATCTCCTTCATGTAGCTTATTTTAAAAACATATCAAATCCCATGTTTGGTGCCACTGAAGCTGTTTCTAAATGGTTGAAATTAGCCGGTCTGGGTATTTGGTGCTAACTTGCACTGTATCTTCTTTCAGAAAAGACCAGTGTGAGCATAGTTGCCATGGGGTGTTGGAGAGGATTTTGTCTGTCTTATTATGTTCTGTTCTTGATAATCTAATTTTAGTAGTTTTAAAAGTAATTTTACATTTTTATTACAATGCACGTCATGTTGGAGGGAATGAGACATTGAAAGCCTACTCCTTGGTGCATTTTCTGTGGCTCTTTTGTCTCATACTTTGCAGCTACCAAATTAATTCTTGGAAAAATAGGGATAAAAAAATGCAATCAGGAAGAGGAATCCAATAGCCTTTTTTTGATGGTTTACAAATTAGTCTTATTGAAGTATAGATAAAGATCAATATTATCTGAGGAATTCATTTATATTTACTGACTATTCAATGATTATTTTAAAAAATCCCTTGGGGAGGGAGGTAGAAGAGAGGCTCAAGAGGGAGGAAACATATGTATACCTATGACTGATTCATGCTGATGTTTGGCAGAAACCAACACAATATTGTAAAGCAATTATCCTGCAATTAAAATTAAATACATTTAAAAAACCTAAAAAATAAATGAATGGGATTTCACAGCTAAAAAAAAAAATCCTTTTTTTGTATCAAACCAGCTAAAGACTCAGAAGGAAAGACTGGAGAGCAAAGAGCTGCACATGAACCTCCTCCGGCAGAAAATAGCCCACCTGGAGCAGGAGAAGCAGGTGCGCTCGGCTCTGATGGTGGAGCGCGATGAGGCCAATGTCACCATCAGGAAGCTGCAGAAGAAGGTGGAGAGGCTGCAGAAAGAGCTGAGTGTGTGTCAAGAGCTGAACACCGAGCTCAAAGCCAAACTGGCTGACACCAATGAACTTAAGGCAAGTGCTCAGCTGTGTTTCCTTGTCACTGTTTGTGTTTCCATAAAAATTTATGCAAAAGAGTGACAGCCTTATAAGGGCCACACTAGGAAAAAAAAAAAAAAGCTGAAAACTTTCTCTGATTTTCTAGAGCTGTGAGAAAATGCAACAAATTTCACAAATCAGCAGGGTAGATCAACTTTGTGTCTCTTCAATATCTGAAATGAAGCCATCCATAGTTGCTGAATGAAAAATCAAGTCAAAAAGGGGTGATGTGATGTACAGAAAATAAAAACATATCTTCAAAGTGTGGGTGACTATGATATTAGGAATCATATAGGCTTTTTTTTTTTTTTGCGTTGGCATTTGCTTAGAGAAGATGAGAAAATGAATACACACAAGTGTTCACTGAGAAGGATCAGACGGCAGTAGGGTGTGTGTTATGCTTTGGGATATTGTCACACCAAGCAGGGAAGAGGGCAGACAGGCTGGGGCCATGTGCTTCCTGGATTCGAGGTCTTTGACTTCTAATGAGTATAGAGAAGAATGAAATAAAAACTTAGGATTTAATAAAAATATTCAAATGTCACGTGTGTATGCCCCTGGCAATAATATGTTAACTTCATATACACTGGAATCCCTGGCAGGTACACCTGTCTTGCGTACTGGCAACAGTGATGTCCTTCCTCTCTGCAGATGAGGGCTCTGAAATGGAATGTTTCTGAGTCTGGAGACAGATCAGTTGGGAAAAGGAATCTGGAATAAAGCCAGCAGTTGAATCTGTGTAGCAGAACCATATCTTAGGGCATAGTTCCCACTTGATTTTCTCTTCTGAGTCATTAGCTCTTCCCCGCTCCCTCCTCCAAGCCCTTCTGGCATCAGAACAAGGTAGCTAAACAGAGGCTGGCTTCCCTAGAGAAGGAAAGGGCAGACATAGCCCAGGGGAAGGGACACATTTGCATGTAAAGGAAGAAGCTAGGGAAAGCATCTGATGGGGTCCCTGGGTGAGGAGAAAGTGTCGGAGGTAAGTATCCTGGACACCCTGCTCACACCTTGAAATTGACCTTTAGGGTGTGTGTCTGGTGGGTATAGGGAAAATCCCTGACGTCAGCATGCGGTTGGTTCCACCCTGGCTGGTGGGGGCTGCAGGAGTGCTGGGGCAGGGGGCCTAGACTGCACCCTTCCAGAGCCTGAGGCTCCATTTGCGCCCATGGGGAATATGGAAGGTGGCTAAAGATGCGAGAGGGACAGCGTGCTGTGGGAGCAGGCGAGGGTGACCCTCTCAAGTGACGGACACAGTGACACGCCATCAGAGACTCTGGGGCAGATGTTCTAAGTCGTGATCCTGGCTAAGTGTAGTGAGAGTGGCCATAGGACTCCTGGCCCAAGACAACCCTGTGAACCAGAAGCGTTGGGTTAAGAGGAGTCACCCTAGCGGTAGCAGAGAGCGGAAGCAGGAAGAGAGAGCGGAAGCCGGAAGAGAGAGCGGAAGCCGGAAGAGAGAGCGGAAGCCGGAAGCAGCAAGTGGAAACTGAGGGCTATGTCTGTAGTTTGTTCCCCTTTTGGTCTCAGCGACTTAGGTCTTCATCATTTTTTCACTGCGTTATTTTTAATTATTTACAAGCGTCTTTCCACTTAACCTTTTCACAAGAAAGCCTGATTCTTATAATGAAGTTTTGCTTTCCGGATGATGTGATTATACAAGTTGTGTTTCTGGTCACTGTGGCTGGCCTGAGAATTTCCAATTCCAGTATCAACATTGTAAGCAACGTTTTCAAATGTGGAACAGACACCACTGGTGTGTGCACACTGCTTCTAGGTGGTACAGGATGGGGTATTATATAATGTTCCATCCTTAAGTGAAAAATGAGTTCCCTTTAACTTTGCTTTCAATTCTTTCACCATCAAGGTGAAAATCTTAATTAGAGGTAATTATGTCCTATAACCTGTTCTGGTCTACTTTTTAAACAATAAGCTTTATACTCAGTGCTGAGTACCAGCTCCAGTGGATCTGCTGTGCTGTGCTTAATCGTTCAGTTGTGTCTGACTGTTTGTGACCCCATGAACTGTAGCCACCAGCCTCCTATGTGCATGGGGATTCTCCAGGCAAGAATACTGGAGTGGGTTACCATGCCCTCCTCCAGGAGATCTTCCCACCCCAGGGATCAGACCCAGGTCTCTGCATTGCAGGTGGGTTCTTTACTATCTGAGCCACTGGAGAAGCCCACTGGTGGATCTGGGACCCACCCAAATCCAGGATAATTTCACCTTGAGCTTCTTAATTACACTTGCAAAGGCCCTTATTACAAATAAGATGACAGTCTGAGGTTCTGGTAGATGTATTTTTTGCATGGGTTGGGGGACACTCTTATTCAATTAAGAATTAATTTCACCATTTATAGATGGTCAATCCAAAATAATCATTTGGACTACATTTCTATGTGTTTTATTTTAAAAATTGAGATTGAAATTACATGCTATAAAATCCACTCTTTGAAAGTACAAAGTTCAGTGGTTTTTGGTGTAATATATTGACAAGGTTGTACAACTATCCCCATTCCCTAATTCTAGAATTTGCCCATTATCCACCCCTACAAAAAAAAAAAACACAAAAACCCAAGAGACAATACTCCATATTCATCCTTTCCTCAAACTCTGTAAATCAATAATCTACTTTCTATCTCTATGATGATTTAGTTGCTAAGTCGCGTCCGACTCTTGAGACCGCACATACCGTAGCCTGCCAGGCTCCTCTGTCCATGGGCTTTTCCAGGCAAGAGTACTGAAGTGTGTTGCCATTTCCTTCTCCAGGGAATCTTCCTGAACCAGAGATTGAACCCAGGTCTCCTGCACTGCAGGCAGATTCTGTAATGATTGAGCTACTGTCTCTGTGGATTTGCCCATTCTGGACATTTCATATAAATAGAACCATACATCATGGAGCCTATTGCCTCTGGCTTCTTTCACTTTCTGTGTTTTCGAGGTTCACCCATATTGTGATCAGTACTTCATTCCTGTATTAATCAGAGTTCTCCAGAGAAACAGAGCTAATTGGATGTGTACACACACACAGATTTATTTTAAGGAAGTGACCTACATAATTATGGAAGCTGGCAAGTTCAGAATCTGCAGGATGAGCCAGCAGGCTGGAAATCCAGGAAGAGCCAGTCCAAAGCCTGTCTGCTGGAAGAGTTCTTCTCTTGCTTCAGGGGAAGTCTGTCTTTTTTCTATTCAGGCCTTCAACTGATTGGTTGAAGTGCACCCACATTACGGAAGGGAAATGTTAATCTTATGCTGAAACAACCTCACAGAAAATTCATGATAATGCTTGACCAAATATCTGGACCTTGTGGCCCAGTCAAATTGACACATAAACTTAACTATCGCATTTCTTTATAATGGCTGAATAATGTTCCATTGTATGGGCATACTGTGTTTTGTTTATTCAGTATCTGATGGGCATTTGGATTATTTCCATTATTTTTGTTTATGATGAATAAGTCTGTTTTGAAAATTTGCATGCCAGTTTTTTTTTATGTGTTTCTATGTCTATTGCAAAACATAGCTTACTCAAACCTTTCTTTTAAAGGTTTGTATTAAATTTCCTCCTGAATTCTAGACCAGGGAAAAGCAGACCTTTCCAGATAAATTACTAAATTTTAGTTTAGCAGACAAACATAAGTATTGCAGAAATCCGTTTTTGAAAGAAAAAGTATTGTCTGTATTTCCCCTTCCTGTGTTGAGCCAGAGTAATTTTATTTTAATATTGCTTGCATATGTACAAACTTAATACTATATAGAAATTTCTTAATCTCATTACATTTTTACCACTATAAAATCCAAATCAATTTAGAAATCAAAACAAAGTGTAAAACTAGAATTTAAAAATTGGCAATATTGGGGACTTCCCTTGTGGTCCAGTGGCTAAGACTCTGCTCTCCCCATTTAGGGGCCTGTCAGATCCTGGTTGATCCTTATTCGATCCCTGGTCAGATAACTAGATCCCACATGGCACAGCTAAAGATCCCAAGTGCCACAGCTAAGACCTGGTGCAGCCAAAGAAATAAATATATATTTAAAGATGGGCAATCGGAGAAGGCAATGGCACCCCACTCCAGTACTCTTGCCTGGAAAATCCCATGGATGGAGGAGCCTGGTAGGCTGCAGTGCATGGGGTCGCTAAGAGTCGGACACGACTGAGCGACTTCGCTTTCACTTTTCACTTTCCTGCATTGGAGAAGGAAATGGCAACCCACTCCAGTGTTCTTGCCTGGAGAATCCCAGGGACGGCGGAGCCTGGTGGGCTACTGTTTACGGGGTCGCACAGAGTCGGACACGACTGAAGTGACTTAGCAGCAAAGATGGGCAATATTAATTCACTATGCTAGATTTTATTTCACTGAAATCACCATTACCAAGAACGCATAGTACCAATTGCTTGTGTGTGGTATGGGCTCTTTTGGTTCTGACATGTGGACAGTTTATGTTGTCTAAGAGTGAAATTCCATCGACGGAGGAGCCTGGTAGGCTGCAGTCCATGAGATCGCTAAGAGTCGGACATGACTGAGCGACTTCGCTTTCACTTTTCACTTTCCTGCATTGGAGAAGGAAATGCAACCTACTCCAGTGTTCTTGCCTGAAGAATCCCAGAGACAGAGGAGCCTGGTAGGAGGCTGTCTATGGGGTCGCACAGAGTTGAACACGACTGAAGCGACTTAGCAGCAGCAGCAGCAGCAAGAGTGAATTATTCTACTATGTGCCTTTATGTTGCTGCTGCAGATGCTTTGTTTGTACATATATCATGACACAGCGTGGCCTCCACTTGGCATGAACACATTATTTATGTATTAACTCTACCTTTGCTCTTTCTTCATTAACCTAAGATAATTAAAGGTGTGTTACTAATTGGCAGAAGCGTAGCCTTATGCACAAATGCAAACGCAGGGACTGAAACAGGTGGCAGGACTCCAGCCCTTTGCATAACTCATGAAATGCCAGTTGCTTCATAGCTGGTGTGAGTTATGATTAGTTTCAGCTGAAAAGGCTGAAACGCAAAACAGTGGCTTGGTCAGGAGAGATGTTTGCTACTTTCTCACTGAAAGAAAGCATGGGCGTAGTCATTCCATGTTTAGGAGGATAGCTTCATGGTCATCATTAATCCTGGCTTGTTCTCTCTGCTTTACTGTCCTGGCAATAACTCCTCCTCAAGACCACCTCTTAGGGCAAGCCAGCTACCTGGGCTCTGCCTCATTCCAGGCACGAGGCAGGAAGCAAGGTGGAAGGATACCCAGTACGCTGCTTTCCAGGAACAGTACAACACTTCTTAGTCTTCATTGGCTGGAACTTAGCCCCAGGAGCTCACTTAGATGGATCTTTATTCTGGGAAGTAATAAAGGAAGACCAGATATTCAATGGAGCGCTTTCAGACTGTTCTACAGGACACAATCTTAGTAGGGAGCTGTGGCCAAAAATCGGTAGTCAGATAACCAGAAACTAGTGGAAAACAACCATTATCTTTCTTGTAGTCTCTCAAGGACACACTCAAAAGGAATAAGAATCTTCAGCCACCAGCAAAGCTCTCATCTGCTTACAGACTCTGCTTCCCATGCTCCTCCCACAGTTCAGAATGCTCTCCAATCCAGCCCGTGTGACTTTAGTTTATATTTTTCCCCCTAACCTACCAATCATGAACTGAGCTCTGATTATGTTGACTCATTGACCTTGAATTGCCCTGGACTCACCCAGCTTTGAATGTGTGCATCAAGCAGAACCTGTGAGAAAGGACCTCTTGGGTGAGGTGGGGGAGTGGAGGTGAACTCAGCCTGCAAAGTAGAACAGCTTCCTATGGTTTCTGCTATAGTTCCCTCCTAGCAAAATCTCTGGGGTTCTTTGTGGAGGAATGCAGCTTTCCTGGGCAACCCTTCTCCTCTGCTGTCCCACCCTCTTTAGAGAGTGCCTGTACAGTTCAGGGCTTCTGCAGAGTCCTGTTTTTTTGTTTATTTAAACTTTTTATTTTGTGTTGGAGTATAGCCGATTAACAATGTTGTGATAGTTTCAGGTGAACAGCAAAGGGACTAAGTCATACATATGCATATATCCACTCTCTTGCAAACTTTCCTTCCATCCAGGCTAACACATAACATTGAGCAGAGTTCCATGTGCTATACAGTAGGTTCTTGTTGGTTATCCATTTTATATATAACAGTGTGTACATGACCTTCCCAAAGTCCCTAATTATCCCTTCCCTCCTGGCAATCCTAAGTTTGTTCTCTGCCTGTGAGTCTCTTTTCTGTCTTGTAAGTTCATTTGTATCGTTTCTTTTTTGATTCCACATATAAGGAATGTCATACAATATTTCTTCTCTGTTTGACTTACTTCACTCAGTATGATAATCTCCAGGTCTATCCATGTTGTGGCAAATAGCATTCCTTCTTTCTTTTTTATAACTGAGTAATATTCCATTGTATACCTGTACCACATCTTTATCCATTCTTCTGTTGATGGACATTTCTTGGCTATTGTAAACTGTGCTGCAATGAACGTTGGGGTGCATGTATCCTTTTGGATCACATTTTTCTCCAGATATATACCCAGGAGTGGGATTGCAGGGTCATATGGTAGATCTATTTTTAGTTTTTTAAGGATCTTTTATATTGTTCTCCATAGTGGCTGTAACCTTAGGGTCCTATTTTCTGTACAATCTTCAGAAAACCCTCCAGGTGAAGATTGTAGATCCACTTGCAGATTCAACAGATCAGATTTTAAATTTAATCACCTTATCTTTCAGAGCCCTTGGCCCTTATAACACAAGAGAGAATCGTTCGCCAGATTTGAAATGCTTTTCCTCCAGGAGGCAGATGCCAGATACGTTATTCACCAGAAGGGAAACTCTTAGAATGTGATCCATCCTGGCTGGGGTCTGCATGGTGCATCAGTCCTGTTTATGACCATCTCAGACCCACTGGGAAAAACTTAGGGACACAGACTCTCACTGAACTCTGGGCTGGCTCTGAGAAGCTCCCTTAGTTGGATTAAGAAACCCATTTGCCCTGCTCCCCTCCCAGCAATCTTGTTTGACTTAGGAGGCTGAGAACGCCTTCCCAAAGTTGGCTCCCAGTTCTGTCCTGGTGGTTTGGCTTGGACTCTGTAACTTGCTCCCTGACAACAGGAATTCAGGCAGCCCTCAGGACTGTGATAAAGTCTCATATTTTTGAGAAATTCTTGGCTATAAATTCTTCTCATTAGGACTTGATTTATGTGCTTCTAACTCTCCAAGCTGTGTTCCATCTCTTTTGGTAGATGGCCCACTGTAAATGTTTTTTCCAAGCTGAGCAGAAAGGCTGAATATATCTCCTCTTCTGTTAATACAACATTTTTAATTCCATGTAACAATTCCAGAAACTTCTCTCTTTACCCCGTATTTTCTCTGCAGCCCTGAGATTGTTGGCACGTGAAGGGTATCTCTGTGAAAGGGAGATCACTTTGTTTTAAGGTTGATACTGATTTTGCCCCTCTAACATCCCCTATTTGTAAAATATTTGAAAAAATACAGAATGTATTTTTAGAGTTCTTGTTTATATAATTTATAAATAAATGTGCATATATATTCAAAATTTTTTACTGATAGGATACTTTACACATGCCTCAATCATGCATGGGAAAGCTCCCTTCTCAAGTTTTTATTTTGCAAAATTTCAAACAAATAGAACAGTTTCAAGAATAGCATAACAGACATTCTTCTACTGTTCATGTAGATTGTTAACATTTTACTGATTGCTATATTTTGCATAATGAGAGAGAGACAAAGACAGAGAGAGGAATCATTTGAGAGTACATCATGACACTTCATGCCTAAATACTTCCCAGGTATCTCTTAAGAACAAGAGAATTCTTCTGTGTGACCATAGTAAAATAGCTGCACCCAGGAATCAACACTGAGATATCACTGTAATATACTGGTGCTGATTTACCATCTATATTCAAATATGGGCTTCGATAACTTGGAGTTCCTGAATGATCTCCAAGGTCAGCCCCCATTTCCTTGTCGCGAATGCTTGCTCTACTGCTGCTATTTCATTGACTAGAAAGCTGACTCAGAACCCCTTCCCCTTGATGTTGCTTTTATTTCCTCCATGTTTCCCAAGCTATAGCAGTTGTTCTCACACCTTCTCAATTGCAAGTCCCACAGCAGCTGTCAGGTTCCCAAGGGATTTCCTCTCTCCTTCATGGAACCAGTAAAAAAATTGGTGAACTTGTGCGAGCATGTCTGCCATCAACTTCCTCTCTGCCTGGAAAGGAATTTAGTTTCTTAAGAAGTTGTGTGTGTGTGTGTGTGTGTGTGATGGTAGGTAAAAACAAGTTTCCAGTTTAGGCATTTGACTCAAGCTTTCTCAGTTTAATGACGTCACCCAGACAATATAAATCTGATGATTTTCCATCTGGACATCAGTATCCCAAGCAGGCACTTTTCTTCCATAGCGTGTCATAATCCAATCTGAGAATAGCTTCTACCATTCCTCTGACTTTCCAGAAGTGTTGGAGGACTCTTCAGGGTTTAGGTCAGGTCAGCTTGTGCTCCTTACGCCATAATTCTGGAACTCAGTCTCTGTGAAGATGCGCTCTAACCCCAAGACTCGGTCAAGATTTTAATCTCTGACGGTAGCGTCCAAATGTAGTCTAGGGAAATCGCAACAATCTCAAAATCCCTCAGCAATAAACAATCAGCTGTCTGACAAACTAAACGATAGTGGTTGCTTTATTATTGTTATTCAAAAGAAAAAAAAAGGAAGAAAAAAAGAGAAAACCAAAGAAGGATTTCATTCAAGAGTGGCAATATTTTAAAGCATCTTTTTTCCATTTCTCTCTCTTTAGTTTCCTCCCTACATGGCATCCTACATCTCCTCACAAGTCCCTCTTCCATCCTCCCAAGTTTCTTCCAAGAGTAGTTTTTGCAGCCTACTTAACAGAGACTCTTTCCATTCCTCTCTCAGTAGATCAGTTTAGTCTCTCAGACTTTCTTCTTCCCTGACACTCTCCCCATTATTCAGCTTCACCCTGGGAACCACAGGATGGGAGTAGATGCAACAAGAAATTATCCTTCCTTCTCAGGAAAGAAGGGATGTGATGAAAGGGGGAGGGAGGAGACAGCGCACACTCATTATTTGTTATCTTTTATTTTTATTACTTTCAGATGTTACCTTTAAATGACTTTCAATAAAATTGAAACACAAATTCTTGCTTTTTCTTGGAGACTATGACCGTAGGCCTTGTCTGAACTGTTAGGAGGCTCAGAACTAAATTCAGAGCTCTGCTAGTCTTTCTGCTTTGTCCATCCCATATGCACTTCTTAATTTATTTCAAAGCAATTCCTTTTGATCCTTTTTAGAGGCTTCTTTGTAAATATGCTTTCTGATCTCAGTTTTATCAAGATGCAATTTACATTCCATAAATCTCACTCTTTTAAAAGTGTACAATTCAGTGGTTTTTAGTATATTCACAGAATTGTGTAAACGTCACTGCTATCTAATTTCAGAATATTTTCATCACCCCAAAAAAGAAGCCCTGTATCTGTCAGCAGTTACTCTTCATTCTCTACTCCCACCAGCCCCTGGCCTTTTCTGGATCCTTCCTATAAATGGAATAATACAATAAGTGGTCTTTTGTGACTGACTTTTTCTCTTAGCATAATGTTTTCAAGGCTTATCCGTATTGTAATATGTATCAGTACATTGTTCCTTTTTGCTGCTATATAATACTCTGTTGTATGGATATACCACATCTTCTTTATCTACTCATCCATTAATGGATATTCAGGCTATTTTCACATTTTGGTGATTATGAATAGTGCTACTAGAAACATTCATGCACAGATTTTGTGTGGACATAAGTTTTTAGTTCTCTTGGATTTATGTACCTTGGAGTGAAATCACTGGGTCATAGGTCAACTCTGTGTTTACAGTTTGAAAATGGCCCAACTGTTATTCACAGCAGTTACATCATTTTTCATTCCATTATTTGTTTATTAAAAAAAGTTGTTAAGTGAATTTCATTGACTTCTGGTTTGTCTTGTTTATACAGCTTTCCTAAATAAATGCAGACGAAATTATTAGCATTCTCTTTGACTTCTTAGATTAAAACTTTGGAACAGACCAGAGCCATTGAAGACCTAAATAAATCCAGAGACAAACTGGAAAAAATGAAGGAGAAAGCTGAGAAAAAGCTGCTGTCTGTCAAATCAGAACTGGAGACTACAGAGCATGAGGCTAAGGAGAATAAAGAGAGGGCCAGGAACATGCTAGAAGTTGTAACCAGTGAAATGAAGACACTAAAAAAATCTCTGGAAGAAGCAGAAAAGAGAGAAAGGCAGGTGGGTAGAAACCTGGTGGTGAAACATTATTTTGGAAAGATAAGATAATTCAAAAGTGTGATAATTATTCATGTATCTCTTTATAACTATTTAATCAGGCTTTCTACATAATTCCAACATATCTATATCTGCCCCCTCCCATCTTTTTGGCATCAAAACAACCATTATGAATTTACTCCACTAAGAAAAGCAATTCACCTTTTAATGGCTTGCAAAGCCATGGAAAGCCTGTGAAAAGCCAGGTCCTGGCTATGGAGAGTTTTTTTTCTTTTTTTTATTATGTTTGCTGATTGCCTCTGAAGTTCGAGTTATCCCAGATCTAACGTTATCCAGGGCTTCAGCCTCAGGAGGGAAATTTTATCTCCAGCAGAGATCAGTTGCAGGAAATGGTCCCAAATCACAAACAGTGGCACCCAGACCCAATGGCCGGCCGATCCCAGATGTAAACCATAAAACAGAACTTGTGCGCCCGCTGGGTGCAAGGCGGGGTGCTATCTGGTGAGCCCATCAGGAGGTCAGGCAGAAAGAAACATGTCGTGGGCAGCCTGACCCCTGCTTTTGGCTTTCATCTCAGTCACTCTCTGCAGCCCAGAAGGGCACAGTGAGGACTCTGATCCCAGGATATTTTTTCTCTTCAGCAGCCTCTGCTTTGGCTCATGTGTCAGGCAGAGCTGAGGAAGGCCAAAGTCCAAGAGTGAGTGGTCTCAGTGGGAACTTCTCAGCATTTAATAGCTTTGGCCATATTCAGAAGGGGGGAAAGTTTGAGGAAAGCTTTTTCACTGGGGAGATTAGGCTGGAGAGAGCGTTTGCTTTCCCATGTTGGACTCAGCATAGGAAAGGGCTTGGGAAGTTAATGAGCACATGGAGGTGATGTTTGGACAGCACTTCTCCTGGAGGAACATCTGTCTTTGGATGGGTTCACACCTTTTCTGAAATGGAAGGGGTGGTCTGGCCATCTCTAGTTGATCTACTACTGCTTTTGGCTAGAATCACAGCAACCAGTCTGTGAGAATTGAAGGGGTATAAGTCACATGTTGTCCATCTTCTCTGGCCCCAAACTCCCATTTTTCCTTTTGTGATGGACAAATAATTGTCCCAGAGAGTCCAATGTGCTGTGAAATGGCAATCTGTGTGATGTGATTTGATCAACACTTAGAAGTCCTCCATATTCATCAGCTCATACTTCTTCTGCTATTGGTTCTTCCTTTAGTTGAAGAGGTTCATTGCCCAGTTAACGCCCCAGGGCATAAGCATTTATCATGTGACAGACTCAACCACACCAACAATTGTAAAGCATTTCTTAGTGTGCAGAACACATACACAGTCAACTATCATTTCATTTGATCTTAACTTCAGAACAGGCATGGGAGGGAGGTAGGTAGGTTGCTCATTAACCCTGGAAGTGAGAAAATGAAATCTTATCAAGGGCAGAGTCTCCTTTATAGTTGCTGAACTGGGTTTCTTGATTTGGTAGCCAATACCACATTAATTGGTAGTTCAGACGGTAAAGAATCTGCCTGCAATGCAGGTGACCCAGGTTTGATCCCTGGGTCGGGGAGATCCCTGGAGAAGGAAATGGCTATCCACTCCAGCATTCTTGCCTGGAGAATCCCATGGATAGAAGAGCCTGATGGGTTACAGTCCACGGGGTGTCAAAGAGTCAGACAGAAGTGAGTGACTTTACTGCTACTACCACATTAATTGTCTCATCATAAAAGTGGTTTTCTAGAGGGTAGGATGGAGTGGGAGGTGGGAGGTGGGTGGAAGGCTCAGGAGGGAGGGGACGTGCTTATATCTATGGCTGATTCATGTTGATGTATGGCGGAGGCCAGCAAATATTGTAAAGCAATCATCCTCCAATCAAAAGTAAATAAAAAGCAAAGTGGTTATTAAATTGCTGAAAGTTGGTGTCTGAAAGGACTTTAGAGGTAATTTTGTAGGCTAGCCTCCTCCATACTCCCCTTCCTTCTTCTTCTTCATCTTTTTATAAATGAGAGAATTACCTGAAGAGTAACGAGACTAAGTAATTGGGCTAGCTCATGCAGACCTCGGTTTTCCACAGGTGTTTGGATTGCCTTTGATCTGGTAGTGTTGCTGCAATCTGTTCTCGCGATTCATGTGGTTCTGTTTGCTATTGCAGCTGGTGGACTTCAGGGAGCTGGTTTCTCAGATGCTGGGCTTGAACATGATGAGTCTTGCTCTTCCTGACTATGAAATCATCAAGTGTCTGGAAAGACTGATCCATGCACACCAGCATCACTTTGTCCCCTGTGCCTGCCTCAAAGATGTGACTGCAAAGCAAGACAGGCCCCCACAACTTCTTCACTGAACACTGTGTCTCTTGAGGGAGGTGGAGATGATGAGAGATAGGATGCAATTCTCAATTTCATAAATTCCCCAATCCTTTGAAATTTGATCAGGGTGTGAATATTGCATTCTCTGATGATACTACAAGAATCCATCATGGACAAAAAAGGATCTTAAGAGTGCCATCCTTAGGTGTTTGGCACTATAAACAACTATTATTTTATTTGCTAGCACTTTGGGACTCAAGAAAAATTTTACTGGATTATCTAGAACTGGAAATGATGGTAGGGAATGAACATTTATGTGGTATCTATTATGAGTCAGGGATTCTACTACCCACTTTAATTCTCGTAATAATAATGTGGAGAAACTGTAATGTTTTTATTTTATAACCTCTCTGAGGCTCAGAGAGGTGATCTTGGTTACCTCCCTATGATTGCAGTTAATTTCTGACAGAACCAGAATGAATACTACACTGCCTCTGTATCAAAAGCTACACCTTCTCTGTTATTTCAGTCTTTCTGTTTCTCTTGAACTCCTGTGATTCTGGTGAAAATTACCTGCACCACAAAGGGAGGAAAACATCCTTACAATCAAGGATTGAAGCCCAAAAGTGACTGAGATTTATAAGTGTGACACATATGATTTCTTTAAAAAGCCATATACCTAATAATTTGACTGAAACACACCTAAGACTGAGGTCCTGTAAAAAAAAAAAAGTACCTCTTTTAAATGTTGCAACCATATCACATATGGTGGTAATCTTTAATGTTTGAACAGAGCTGAGCTCTGTACTTGAAAAATAAAAACTTTAACATAAAATACCTATAAGATAAAGAAAATCTACACAGTTTATTCACTAATATATCAAATGTAAGGGGCTTTGCTGGTGGTTCAGATGGTAAAGAATCTGCCTACTCTGCAGGAGACCCAGTTTCGATCCCTGGGTAGGGAAGATACCCTGGAGAAGGAAATGGCAACCCACTCCAGTAATTCTTGCCTGGAGAATTCCATGGACAGAGGAGCCTGGTGGGCTGCAGTCCGTGGGGTCAGAAAGAGTCAGACACAACTGAATGACTTTCACTGTACTTTTACTTTATATCAAATGTACTGACAACAGGGATAATTTTTTCAAGATGGAGATTATGTAGTGCATTTCTATTATTTTATGTCTTCCTTTTAAATTTCTGTTTCACAAATATTTTCCAGGAAACCATATTCTTATCTTCCCAAGAAAAACATGTTCTCTTTGGGCAATATTCTTATTTCTTGCCTCCAAAAAAGTTTTTTTTTTTTTTACAATCCCTTAACAAAGCATGAGTGTCTAATTAAAGGAGAAGGAAGAAAATAGACTTTCCCCAAACATTAAGAGAAAATGAAGACTCTAGAAGAAAGGAAATGAGTTTCACACAGTTTGGATGACAGCTGACATAGAGGGAGTGTGACCAAGAGACTCTGCTGGGCGTGGGTCATCTCTGCCTGGCTTTTCCCACCACATGCATTCTGCTGTTGCACAGCCCTGACTGAGGACATGGACCAGCTCTGCACAGGGAGGGAGGCAGCTGTGTATTCCTCCAGGGGAAGGTCCGAGGTCTCTGGAGATCCTTCACGTCTCCAAAGGTGCAGTGGCTGCTGCTCTGGACCACATTCACCTCCGTGGAGAAGGCGACTTCACTCTTTGGGTTCCTGGGGGATGGAAGTGCTGGGTGGTTCTGCTCCAGCCAGGCCACAGAACACAGTCTGCTGCCGGCTATGAGGGGCAGGTCCAGGGCAGGGGGAGATCAGTGTTTGTACATTCACTCTGTTATTATTTTCCAAATACACTCTTTGATGAACTTCATTTATTTTCTGTGTACATTTCCTTTCTATACTCTTCAAAGGTACTTTTAACAACATCACTTTAAAAACATAAACTGTCATAATGTTATTTTTCCATTTTGATTTATTAATTCTATTCATTAATTCTATTTCTATACTCATATAAGGGATTAAAAAGGGTCTGGAGTGGTTAGTACTGTACTTTCTCTTTATCGTACAGAATTACATTCCACTTATCCAAATAGACATTTATATAATATTTCCAATATATAACTCAAGCACAGATACAATCATCTTTAATACACATAGAAATATTTAAACTCTTTGAATATAATCTTTAGGAATTTCTGGTGGAAAGACTATGTCTACATGGGATAAGGAAAATAAACTCTGTCTGTGTACATATGTCCACATGCGCAGTAAGCATGTGTCATTTGGACACATTGACAACCCTTTAGTAAAGCTATTACCCTCCTTGTTGAAGTGCCAGCTGGGTGTCGTCCTTCCCTTTGTGGCTTCATTCCAGAGTTGGCAGGCCAGCTTCATAAAATTTTGTGTTAGATTTTGTTCTTCTGTAATATCCATGTATATTTTATGTTGTCCAATAAAATGCATTAGTGTGATGTGATTTTCTAAATAGAGTGTTAAAATATTTAACATTAACTATTCTACTGAATCACTTGAGTGATAATTGCTACCGAGGTTGTTATTCTGATCATGGTCTGAGGCATTTGAATGTATGCATAGAATATCTCCATTAGGAAAAATACATTTAAACCTGATCCATCTAAATTTCCAGTTTTCCTTTGTCTTTCAGATGAACAGTGAGTGATTCAAGGACAAAGAGTGGTAGGTGGAAAAGTTGTTAAAGAATGTCTACGTTATTGATATTGTAGTCATATTTAGGACTTAGACATGGAGCCTGATTTTCACTGGGGAAGCACCTCGTGGTTACATAGCCTTTGACTGAGAAGGCTCCGCCCGCTTCACCCAGCAGCAATCTTATCTCCATTATCACACACCCCAGTAACTTCTCTTCAGCAAGTGGGGTCTGGCTGTTTCCCTTTCCCCTCTGCAACCTCCACCCTATTCTTCTTTCGCCTTTGTATAAAAAGCATCATTCTTTTGAGGCTCCTGCTAACATATAACTTTCTATCCTTATAGCAGCTACCTACTAACATCTTTTCTATTCTTTCTACCTAAGACTGTCAGAATGGTTCAGAGGTGTCTTTTCCACTCCCATCAAGAACTGTCTTTGTCTTAGATGACTTTCAAGCCTGTAAAGCAAACCGACGCAACATTCTGTCTTTAGTTTCTCAGCCATCTCAGCTGTCGTATCTTTACCTCCTTTGTTTCATCCACTTACTTCCTAGACTGAAGATTATAGCAGTGCTCAAGATTCCTCCTGTGATGCAGGAACTGCAGGAGACACTGGTTTGATCCCTAGGTTGGGAAGACCTTCTCTGGAGAAAGAAATGGCAACCAACTGCAGTATTCTTGCCTGGGAAATCCCATGGACAGAGGAGCCCGGGGGGCTACAGTCCATAGGGTCACAAGGAGTTGGACACGACTGAAGCAACTGAGCACGGTGTTATTTTTAATGTAGACTACCTTAGACAGGGGCTTCCCCAGCAGCTCAGTGGTAAAGAATATACAATGCAGAAGCCAAGGAGATGTGGGTTCTATCCCTGGGTTGGGAAGATCCCCTGGAGGAGGGCATGGCAACCCACTTCAGTATTCTTGCCTGGAGAATCCCATGCACAGAGGAGCTTGGAGGGCTACAGTCCATAGGGTTGCAAAGAGTCGGACTCTACTTAAGTGACTTAGCATGGCATGGCACCTTAAGCAGAGAGATTTTGGGGAGCCCTGTGGAAAGATCCAGGGTTAGACTAGCTTCAGCATGGCTAGATCCAGGGATTGAACACTGTTTTCTGATTCTTTTTGCTTTTATCCATCTTTTGTCTATGCTTGATTTGTTTGTCTTTGTACGTTGGACTCACTTGCTCCTTCTGAAAATGGTTTCTCTAGGCTGCCAAGAAAGATGCTCATAAGCAGTTACAAGATCCTCATAAGTTAGAAACAGCTGAGAAAGAGAGATTTGCCTCTAACATTCATGGAAGAAATCTCAGGGAATGGTCTGATCATCTCTTCTTAGTCATATACCCACCCCTGAGTCAATCACTGTAGCCAGAAGGATGAGCTCACTGACTTGCACCCATGCCAGCCCCTGCAGTGAGGGTGGGGTGAAGCTCCAGGATAATCTGTTCAACAAGAACCACGTGTAAAAATAGAAAGCTCCCCAGAGAAAGAGAAGCTGGAAGGACAGACAGCACAATCTATTGCACATGGCCAAATTGAAGACCTTCTAATCACCTAGAACTTCTCCACCTCTGAAATCTTAAATTCTCCAGAGCCTCTTATATCCCAGAACTCCATCTTTCACTCCCAAATAGCTGTTCTTTGTGATCCCTTGGTCCTCATATTTTTCTCCTTACTAGACTTGCTAGTCTTCATCTGGAGCCAGCCAAGATATTTCCTCAATCATTCTCTTCCTAATACCTTAAACTTCTTGTTCCCTTGCCCTTCTTCCCTTAACTTGGAATTAATCCCAACTAGCAATGTTTTTGCTGCTTTTCCTGCCTCACTGAATGAGACTGGAAATCACATGAAGGCATGGCTAAGTGTTATGCTGGATCCATGGCCTTTGATCTCACTTGAGCCCTTTGCACCAATTGGTAATCCTTCACCATATTCCTGGTTAGATCTCACTGCCATTTTCCAAAATGACTGTTGCAAATGTTCTCCATTCCCTCAAGGCTCTTACCTTGTGTCCTCCTTCTTCACTGTCAGCCAATAATCTTGTTTCCTACTTCACCCAGAAAATAGAAGTCATTACAGGAAATACCTTTAATATCTGATCCGAACATAGCCCAGTACATGTGCCCACCCATCTTTGCCTCCTTCTCTCCTCCTGCCTTGGGTTATTCCCTCTACCTGGCCTCTTATATCTTCAGCAACTTAGCCCTATTAGTTGTTTTCCTCTCTCAACTGTTCCCAACCTCACCATTAGTACCTTCTTTCCATCAGCATTTGAATATATTCAAATCTCTTTTGTCTTAAAAAATGTCACTGCTTCTACTCTACAACTTAGAACCTTGGTTTTCTCTCTCTTCACAGTTGAACCAGTTGAAAGTGTGGTTTGTACTGTTGTCTTTTTCTGGTCTTATGTCCCATTCATGCCATCATCCTTGGCAACCTGGCCTCTGTCTCCCCTCACCCAGCTCTTACATTTTTTGGTTAACAAATCTGTTTCTTTTAAAGTGTTGTCTCACTTGATCTTTCTGAAACATTTGATGTAATTGACCATTTCCTTCTTGAAACATTCTCTTCCATTAACTCCCATACTGTGACATTCAACTCCCTTTCTTTCTGCCTCTCTGGGCACTTGAGTTAGATTATTTTAAGGTTATCAGACATGAAATGAGAGATTCGTGTAAGGATAAGTGTGGATATAACTGTGAATGGGAATCTTGACCTCACGGTCAGAACTCAGTGGAGTTGTCATGCATCCCATCAGCTGGAACAAGTTGTTAATCCAGGCACTGGAGTGCCAGTTTCTGGGTACTGTACGGCTGCCATGGCTGGATTCTTGTCACATGAGTGCTGGTGTCCTTCGATGCCACAATGACTCAACCTCTCCTTCTACTGCTTCCGCCCATACCGCCATCCGCTCTCTGTTTCCCTCTCAGCCTTTAGCATCCATTTCTGCGTCTTCAGGGCTTCCCCTTGTCTCTGTTTTCCCGTGCTTCCTGGCTTTTCTGCATATCTTCCCACCTCGGCTCCCACCATCAACTCCCCTCATTCTGTCTCTCTCTGATTCACTTCCTAGGGAGAGCTTGGTTGGTGTAGTCAGTCACTCTTCAGGATGAGCAGCACGTTTACGCAGGGACAAGCCTGTAAATCGGTTCCCCCTCAGATCAGGCCCCCATTTCCGGTCTGTGTACTGTGGTCACGAAAGTGGAGTCTCCTTGTCTGTCTCTTGGATGTAAGTGTTCCCTCAGTCCCTGGTCTCCTTTCCCCATACCTTATACACTCTCCGGTGCATTAGCCTTAGGCAAGTTACTTTTCTCCCTGTGCCTCAACTTCCTCATCTGTAAAATGGACGTAAAATACCCATCTGTTATGGGTCGACTTGTGCTCCCCCCACCAAAGATGTTAAAGTCGTAACTCTCAGGACCTGTGAATGACATCTCATTTGGAAATGGAGTCTTTGCAGATGAACAAGTTAAGATGAGGTGATCAGGGTGGACCTTAATCCAATATGACTGGTGTCTATAAAAAGGGGAAATTTGGACACAGAAAGACACACACACAGGGAGAACACCCGGTGAGGATGAAGGCAGAGATTGGGGTGATGTAGCCACCAACTGAAGAATGCCAGACGTGGCCAGCACAACACCAGAAGCTGGGAGAGAAACATGCCGCAGGTGGTTCTCACAACCCTCAGAAGGAACCACCCTGCCAACACCTTGGTTCCACACTTCTGGCCTCCAGAACTGTGAGTCAGTGAATCCTGTTGTTTAAGCCACCGAGTTTGTAGAATTTTGTTAATGAAGCCCTAGGAAACTAATACAGTCTAAGATTGCTGTAAGGAATAAATAATAGAAAGTCTTTACAAAATATTCTGGAACATGGGGAGTACTCAATGCATGTGAATATCACTAAGCAGTTCCTCCCATTCTCATGGCTTTAATGATCATTTATGTGATGATGATGCCAGCTTTTGTCTCTCTAGATAAGGACTTTGTCCTGATTTTCACACTGACCTAGGCAGCTGAGGGGTGTGAAGGGGATACATACAGGATTTGAGCAAAATAGACTTGGATTCAAATACAGGCTCTCCTGAGTGACTTGAGCTACTTGATTAAACTCTGAGCACTATAGTGCTTCAGGACTATAATAGGAATAGCAAGAGTAGTTTCCTCATAGAGTCCTTATAACAGTACAATGAGTTGACATATGTAAGGTGCATAGCTTGGAACATGGGTGTTACAAGAGCTCAATGAATGTGATTAAATCCTGTCTGTTCCGCCGCTTACCTTCTCCCTCATCTACCCGTTATACACCATTAACACCACAGTTGTTTACACATCATTATCTCTTACTCAGTCTCTGCTTTAATGTTCCTGGCATGAGGCATTGTCCCCTCCTTCTCCATTGTAGTCTGAGGGATCTCTTAAAAAGTACAAATAGCATCCTATGACTTCTTGCTTTATGCCCATCAATTGTTCTCACTGAGCTTTGGATGGAGGCCAGACTTGCTGACTCAGCACACGGGGCTCTATTCCTCCCCTTCTCCTCTATGAATGTCATACTTTCTATAAAACCATGTTTGCAGTCCCCACAGTGCTCTTTCCCCTCTAGGGCTTTGCAACTGCTGACCTTTGGGATTGTCTTTTCTTCCCTCACTTGACAGATTCCTGCTTATTCTTAGGGTCTCTGATACCCCCACCAGAGAATTAGCTCATCTGCCTATGGGTTTCCATGGTATCCTGTGGATAACTCTACCGGCACTTAATTACAATAATCCTTATGGTTACATCTCCTTTCATGGACAAAAGAACATGAAGATTCAGAGAAGTGAAGGTTGTAGCCACCTCAGCTGGAATTGAAAGCTACACTAATCTTATTTCTAAATCTACAGTGTTCACTTTCAGCCATGCTGCCTCCTGAAGGGAAAAGAAGGGCTGGCATGCTGCAGTCCATGGGGTTGCAAAGAATCGGACACGACGACTGAACAACAACAATCAGTCTCAATAGGGTACAGAACAGACATTTTTCCAAGTAGCTTAAGCAAGAAGGGATTTATTACAAGGTGTTAAGTCGCTTGTAGAATCATGTGGAGGCTGAAGGAATAGACTTGAGGTTGAATTTCCATAGCAGTTCCCAAAGGCCCATCACAGAACTAAACCACCAAGAAAGCTGCCGCTACTGCTACAACCAGAAAGTCAGTGGAGGCAGAATCCCGTTGCTGTCTCCAAACTCTGGAAGCCACCATTTCAGGTTTGCAGAGTGCCTCCCCCACTGCTGTTAACTCCAGAACCTCATTCCCCTGCAGCCATCTGGGGTGCCTTGTGTCCTCCCTCTTGCTACACATGGATCTTGTGACCGTGTGCTGAGACCTCTGCTAATGATGCCCCAGAAGATGCAAAGTGTCAGTGACATGCTTGCCAAGCGAGATAGATGTAACAGTAGAGCTCTGACCACTGCCATCTTCCACATCGCACCCTTGGGCATCTGATCAACCAAACCCAAATTATACCTGAAATCTTTTATTTCTGAACACAGAGTACTTAACTTCCCAATGTAGGAGGTATAGGAAGACATGTCAGGACAATGTTTTTCACATTTTGGACATACTCTGCTGTAAAATTTATTTGATCCACATGTATACAAAATCACATTCATGTATAACTGAAATAAAAGATTCACAAGACAATGTGATGCCCCCAATGACTTTTATTCTAATCTCTGCTGTGCAATTCTATGCTGATCTAGGCTACTCCACTCCATTAAGAAATGCTGGTCTTGACCCCCCAAGTTGATTTTGTGACGGACTAATGGATGGCAACTGGTAGTTTGAAAAATACTACATCTTAAGAAGGGACAACTGGATGTTGAGTGCCAATCCACAGTATCTACTCTACTCTACTGTTCCCTCCCTTGCCTCTGAATTAACAGAAAGGATTTAAGGCTGCTCACAGAAGGGATTTAGTAATCTGATACAGAGTACAGTGGGTTGAGAATCAGGAGAGCTGGTTCTAGTCTTTGGGGCAGCAATTTCTCCTTTTGTAAATTTGTACTTTGCAATAGCTCTGTGTGCTTAATAACCTGATTGACACTTGTCTGAGAAAACAGAGAGAAAGAGTGATTGGTACCTTGTAATTTTTCAGTAGAAGTTGGATTAAGCTCACAAGGCAATTTTGATGGCAAACACACTTGTGGATCAGTTGTTGTACTCGTAAAAAATATTGTTTGGCTTTAATTAAGTTCCTGGTTATACACGTAGGTGTAAAATCTAATGATTTAATCTAAGAGTATGGTGGTGTGTATTGAATGTGAAGAGTAAGATTAGTTCACCTGTCGCATGTTTGAAGGCGATTGTTAATTTCATTGTTAAGGTATGTAAAGAATTTAATCCCTTAATGTAGAGCTTTTAAGTAAAAGCTCCTATATGCCAGTGACTGAGGCTTTCAAGAAGGACTTTTTCCGTAATTCAGTGTAGGTTGGAAGGTAATTGATTTTAAGAAACAAAAGCCTATTGAGAAGACAGAATAAATAAACATTTAACAAATGACTATTCTGTGCCAAATAGTGTGCCAAACATTTCATTTGCAATAACTCTTATAATCCTTGCAATAATCTTTAAAGGAGGAATTATGATTCTCATTTTTGCATATGAAGAGAAAAAAGGTTAAAGTGATTAAGAGGGGCTCATTCAAGATCCTTAAACCAGCAAGGGAAAGAATGTGGAGTTTGCACTCAGTTCTGGCTGAGGTATAGCTCTTGCTTTTCATACTGTACCAGAATGTCTCCATTGCTTTCATTGTTCAAGGTGAGTATAAGTGAAAAATGCTCAAAACAGATTTTATCAGGCAGACTGAGCTTTCGTGTTTTAGAAAAAGAGACATTCTAATGGGTACTTAAACTGCCCATTTTATCCAAAGATTTCTAAGACATACTTTGCTCTTTCCAGGGCATTGATGGCCAAAAGTAACTGGGAATTGTGAGGATTATTTGCAGGCATTATTTTAGCATCCTATGGTTTCCTTGTGTTTGTGATAGTGTTTAAAGAATCTAACTGGGAGAATTTATCATTTGTGCTTAGTCACTCTTTGCTACTCTATGGACTGTAGTCCGCCAGCCTATTCTGTCCATGGGCTTCTCCAGGCAAGAATACTGGCGTGGGTTGCCATGCCCTCCTCCAGTGGATTTTCCCAACCCAGGGATTGATCCCACGTCTCCCACAATGGAGGCGGATTCTTTACTGTCTGAGCCACCAGGGAAGAATTTGTAAGTAACCTAAAAGATTTCCCTAGGAATCTCCATTTTGTAAACTTAGCACAATGGTGTATCATGCATATGGGACTTTACTTGTGTCTGGTTGTAGCAGAGTGAGGAATGCCAAGCTTGTAAAACATGGGAAAAGCATCCACAAAGTCTTCAGGCCTCTTTAAACATCTTAACTCAGTATTTGTTTTTGAATTTTTCCTGTTTTAGCTAAAATACATAAAATTAAGTAAAATATTTGGTTAAAAAGAGCACATTTCAATGTGATTCTTCATCAGTGCAATTTAATTTTTATTACCCTCAGTACAGAGGTTGAGCATATAAACCAACAGGATATATAATACATGGCTTTGGGACATGTGATTCACATGCTTTCAAGAATCACATTGCTATTCCCCCCCAACCCCAGCTAAGTGTCTTATTTAAAAGTTTTCTTTGATTATTTCTAATAAGTAAGCTAATGCTGTTAGTTCTGAGGAGGTCCTTCACAGAGGTGATAAAGCCTCTTGGATGCTCTCACAGAATATGTGATAAATTGTAAAGAAGTTCTGAAGAACACTTAATCTTTTAAAAAATCTTTTTTTATTAAAATTATTTTTGTTATTAAATTTTTTATTTTATATTGGAGTATATAGCTGATTAATATAGGGATTAGATCTGATAGATAGAGTGCCTGAAAAACTATGTATGGAGGTTTGTGACATAGTATAGGAAATAAGGATCAAGACCATTCCCAAGAAAAAGAAATGCAAAAAAAGAAAAATGAGTGTCTGAAGAGTCCTTACCAATAGCTGTGACAAGAAAAGAAGTGAAAAGCAAGGGAGAAAAGGAAAGATATACCCATTTGAATCCAGAGTTCCAAAAAATAACAAGGAGAGATAAGAAAGCCTTCTTCAGTGATCGGTGCAAAGAAATAGAGGAAAACAATAGAATGGGAAAGACTGGAGATCTCTTCAAGAAAATTAGAGATACCAAGGGAACATTTCATGCAAAGATGGGCTCAATAAAGGACAGAAATGGTATGGACCTAACAGATGCAGAAGATATTAAGCAGAGGTGGAAGAATACACAGAACTGTACAAAAAAGATCTTCATGAACCAGATAAACATGACGGTATGATCACTCACCTAGAGCCAGACATCCTCGAATGTGAAGTCAAGTGGGCCTTAGGAAGCATCACTACGAACAAAGCTAGTGGAGGTGATGGAATTCCAGTTGAACTATTTCAAATCCTAAAAGATGATGTTGTGAAAGTACTGCACTCAATATGCCAGCAAATTGGAAGACTCAGCAGTGGCCACAGGACTGGAAAAGGTCATTTTTCATTCCAATCCCAAAGAAAGGCAATGCCAAAGAATGCTCAAACTACCACACAATTGCACTCATCTCACATTTTGAGCAAAGTAGTGCTCAAAATTCTCCAAGTGAGGCTTCAACAGTACATGAACCAAGAACTTCCAGATGTTCCAGCTTGATTTAGAAAAGGCAGAGGAACCAGAAATCAAACTGCCAACATCCACTGGATCATAGAAAAAGCAAGAGAGTTCCAGAAAAATATCTACTTCTGTTGTACTGATTACACTAAAGCCTTTGACTGTGTGGATGCAACAAACTGTGGAAATTCTTCAAGAGATGGGAATACCAGACCATCTTACCTGCCTCCTTGAGAAATCTGTATGCAGGTCAAAAAGTTAGAACTGGACATGGAACAACAGACTGGTTCCAAATTGGTAAAGGATTATGTCAAGGCTGTATATTGTCACCCTGCTTATTTAACTTATATGCAGAGTACATCATGTGAAATGCTAGGCTGGATGAAGCACAGACTTTAATCAAGATTGCTGGGAGAAATATTAATAACCTCAGGTATGCAAATGACACACTCCTTATGGCAGAAAGCAAAGAAGAACTAAAGAGCCTCTTGATGAAAGTGAAAGAGAAGAGTGAAAAAGCTGGCTTAAAACTCAACATTCAAAAGACAAGATCATGGTATCCGGTCCCCTCACTTCATGGCAAATAAATTGGGAAACAATGGAAACAGTGACAGATTTTATTTTTTTTTTTTGGCTTCCAAAATCACTGTAGATGGTGACTGTAGCCATGAAATTAAAAGGTGCTTGCTCCTTGGAAGAAAAACTATGGCAAACCTAGACAGCATATTAAAATGCACAGACATTACTTTGCTAACAAAGGTCTGTCTAGTCAAAGCTATGGTTTGTCCAGTAGTCATGTATGGATGTGAGAGTTGGACCATAAAGACAGTTGAGCACTGAAGAACTGATGCTTTGGAACTGTGGTGTTGGAGAAGACTCTTGAGAGTCCCTTGGACTTCGAGAAGATCAAAGCAGTCCATCCTAAAGAAAATCAGTCCTGAATATTCATTGGAAGGATTGAAGTTGAAGCTGAAACTCCAATACCTGATGTGAAGAATGGACTCATTGGAAAAAACCCTGATGCTACGAGTGATTGAAGGCAGGAGAAGGGGATGACAGAGGATGGGATGATTGGATGGCATCACTGGCTCAATGGTCATGAGTTTGAGCAAGCTCCGTGAATTGGTGATGGACAGCAAAGCCTGGCGTGGTGTAGTCCATGGGGTCACAAACAGTAGGACATGACTGGATAACTGAACTGATAGCTGACTAACAGTGAATGTTGTGATAGTTTCGGGTGGACAGCAAAGGGGCTCAGCCATACACATACATGTGCCCATTCTCCCCCAGACGCCCCTCCCAGCCAGGCTACCACATAACATTGCGCAGACTTCCCTGTGAAAAGCGCTTAATCTCAACACCAGTGGTATCCACTTATTTATGTATCAGAGACTGCTGTGTAAACTTTATCTAATTTAATCTTCCCCTAAACTCTCCGAGGCAGACACTGTTATTAGCCTCGCTTTAAAGCTGAAGAAACGGTCTAAAGTACCTCAAGGGACTAGGGTCAAGTGGCCCTGCTGGGCGCTGGGTGTTCTAAGCAGTGCTATCCCTCTTGCACTTCTCCATGGAGGAACCCCTTGCCAGTCCTGAAGGTGGGGACCTGGCTGGTTGTGCCCTGACCTAAAGGAGAGTGAGAGTGGGAGCCTCTTGAAGGTGGATTAGCCAGAGAATCCTCTAGGTGGATTAGCCTAGAGGAGTGGACAAGGAAGAAGGGATATGCTCAGCAGCAATCTTTGTGTGGACAGGAGCTGACGCGGACTCACCGGTTAGGGAGTTGGGACCATTGACTTCAACTGAATGTTAAACGTTAGTTTTAAAAGACAGGCTACTCTGACAGTTATGCCCCATTGTTGTTGTTCAGTTGCTAAGTTGTGTGCAACTCTTTGCAACCCCGTGGACTGCAGCACACCAGGCTTCCCTGTCCATCACCAACTCCTGGAGTTTGCTCAGATTCATATCCATCGAGTCGGTGATGCCATCCAACCATCTTGTCCTCTGTCATTGCCTTCTCCTTTTTTCCTTTCACTTCCCTTTTTCCTTTCACTTATTTGAATTGTAAGAGCTAAGGGCTACTCTGAGTACATTTTGGGAGAATAGTGAAATAAATTCCCAAAGACTCCTTTCTCATGCATTAAGATAGAAAATCCTATGGAATTAGATCCATGTTTACTTCCTAAATTATTACAAAATCTCAATTTTATTAAGTATAATCTGCCTAGCCTTGCATAAAATTAAATACTTAGATGTTAAAAAAAAGACATGCTACTGCCACTACCATGGGGACCTCGGGACCATTGGTCAGAAGTCAGGTAACTTGGGGAGTAATAGCATGGACTTTGGAGTTGTACTCACTGGACTTTCAACTGAGCTCTACCTTTGACTGTTTGCTTCCATACTCAGGCATCGATTGGTTCTCTCCTCTGTAAAATGAGGAATCACAATGGCACCAAATGTTCTACAGTTGCTATGAAAATCTAGTTAAATAATAATGCGAACTGTTTAGTCCAATGCCTGGTATAGCATAATTGTCTGTATATTTATTAGTTATATTAATTAAATTATTGTTAATATTAAACCCTTACTATGCCCAATTATCATGTTTTCATATTTAATACTTTTGTTCCTAGATTAGATCACTATCATCAAAGACTGTTTTTTTCCCTCCCTCTGGATGATGTTACGTGGATGGCCACCCATGAATCATGCCTCTTGATACCGAGGCCACAATATTCCCCCTCCATGATGAGTGTGGTCTTGGCTATGTGACTTGCTTTGGACAGTTGGGAGGTCAGCAGGTGTAATATAACCAGAGGTTTGATACACACTCGCATATTGGGACCCACCGTCTTGAAACCTAGTTGCTGTGCCAGAAAGACCAGACCCTGCTAGTCTTGGAGAGATATCCTCAGAACCTGTGGGGAGAGAGGCCCAGCCATCCCAGTGTTCTGAGTGAGCCCAACCCTGAGTCCATTTTCCAGCTGAGTGCAACTACTCAGGGGACCCCAGTGGTGAACAGAACCCACAGAATCCGGGGATTAATAAATTAGTATTGTTTTAGGTTACTGAATGTTTTAAAAATAGCTTAATTAATAAATTTTATTTTGGCTGTGCCAGGTCTTCGTTGCTGCGTGGGCCTTTATCTAGTTAAGGGAAGCGGGGGCTACTCTCTAGTTGCGATGCCTGGGCTTCTCGTGATGGTGGCTTCTCTTGTGGCAGAGCTTGGGCTCTTAAGCACGTGGGTTCAGTAGTTGCAGCCCCTGGGCTCTAGAGCACAGCCCCAAGAGTTGTGGCACATGGGCTCAGTTGTGCCGAGGCACGCGGGATCTTCCTGGATCAGGGATTGAACCCGTGTCTCCTGCATTGGCAGGTGGATTCTTTACTGCTGAGCCACCAGGGAAGCCTGGCCACTGATCTTTAGGGGGTTGATTTGTGATGGAGAAATAGATGATTGGCTTATTCTCTGTCACGACTGCATAAAACTGTGAGGCCTTACCTTTCATGAAACCTATGGTGATAAGAATGCAGCATGAATACTATAATCCCAGTGACAAGTGAACAGCTGTGGGGAAAGAACTCAGAGCAGCACCTCCTATGTCCTGTTGCCAAGAAGTCCATCAGGAGTTGCCCAGGGAGTTGCCAGGACACGGGCCTGATGGGAAAGCCATCACTGTGGCCTTGGGCCTGTGGAAATATGAAAAAACGCCACAGGCACTCCAACTGCTTCACCACAATAACTGCTAGTCACATTCCATTTGCCAACAAAACCAGTGTTTACAACAGAAAAATAAGACAATTTATATTTTCAGAAATGCATGTTTTATTTGGAAAATGTCAGTGCCAGTTGCACCCTAATGGTGTTTTTCCAAAACATGTGGTTAGTAAGGAGAGTGGAGTAAGGACTTGGGTTATTTTAGAGAGCTCTAAGAAGTTGACTAAATAATATTGAATGTTACTGTATTTGAAGGGATGGGAGCCTGTTTGTACCGTGGCTGCCGAATAGAAGTGACATGCGACTTATTCTTTCTACGTGGGCCAACCGAAATATACACACAGACGCTGCTGTGTTTCAGTGACTCAGCTTCCCTTCCTGGACCTCTTTTTATTCTTTTCATTTAGATGAAATGAATTGAGTGGTTTGGACATTGAAGAGGATGATACATCTTCAGGGGAAAATACATTTAATCCACGACTAGGATGGAATAGATAAAACAGAATTAATTTTGAATGGACATTAAAAGAAAATTATTTTTAAGAGCTGCTTTAGGTTTGTAGCAAAACTAAGGGAAAGATTTCCCACAAAACCTCTCCTTTCTACATGCATCGCCTCTCCACTGTCAACATTTTCTATCAGAGAGGTCCATTTGTTATAACTGATGAGCCTACATCACCCAAAGCCCCATGAGCTTTACAACTCTTGGTGTTGTACATTCTATGGGTTTTGACAAATACATAATGACATGTATCCATCAGTATGGTATGATACACAGTAGTTTCAGTGACCTAAAAATCCTCTGTGCTCTGCCTATGCAAACCTCCTACCTCTGAAAATCACGGATCTTGTTACTGTCTCCATAGTTTTGCTCTTTCCAGAATGTCATATAATTGGAATCACACAGTATATAGTCTTTTCAGATTGGATTCTTTCACTTAGTTGTCTGCATTTAAATTTCCTACATGTCTTTTGGTGGCTTGACAACTCATTTCTTTTTTAGTTCTGAATAATATCCTATTATCTGGATGCACCAAAATTTATTGATTGATTCGCCTACTTGTAGGACATTTTGGTTGCTTCCAAGTTTTGGCAAGTTAGGCTACAAACATCTGTGTATAGGTTTTTGTGTGGACATACATTTTCAGCTCACAAGGGTAAATACCAAGGAGCATGATTGTTAGACCACATGGTAAGAGAATGTTGCTTAATTTTGTAGGAAACTGCCTGTCTTCCAAAGAAGCTTTATTGTTTTGCATTCCCACCAGCAATACATGAGATTTCCTGTTGCTCCAAACCCTTGTCAGCATTTGTTGTTGTTGGTGTTCCAGATTTTGGCCATTCTACTGGGGTAGAGTGATATCTCATTGTGGTTTTAAATACGGTCTGTTAATGACAAATAATGTGGAGCATCTTTTCACATGTTTGTTGGCCATCTGTATATCTTCTTTGGTAAGTGTCTCTTCAGATCTTTTGCTCTTTTTTAAATTGGGCTGTTTTCTTACTGTTGATTTTTAAGAGTTCTTTGTATGTTTTGGGTAATACTGTTTAATCAGGTATGTTTTTTACAAATTTTTTTCATAACAATTTTTAAGGTAAATAATCTTTGGGAGATTTAAGTTAATCTTAGCATTGTATTATCAAATTACAAAATTTAAGAACAAATACAAATACATTAGCTATCATGATCAAATTTTGGGCAAAAGATTAGTAGATTGTTAGTTCTTTGATGAGTCTGATAATTTTATGTGCAGGAGGTATTATAGTAAAAATCTTTGTGCAACAATGTAGTTATGAAAATTATGAAAGAATAGGAGATCTAATTAAGGCTGAGAAATAGGAAATGTTTGTAGAGAAGAGGGGAACTGCCAGTGTCTTTCCACTCCGTCACTTCTGTCTACCGTATTGTGATTATTTATGTGTCTGTCTCTTCTGCTTGACTATGAGCTGCTGGGATAGTATCTTCCTGATATGTGAATCTTTATTGAAGCTGAAATGAGACATAGCAGAGCTTAAGTAAATGTTTCTTTGATGAATGAATATTTGAATGAATGTAAACAGACTTAATATTCTAAGGTTTCCATGTAATTGGATTTGTCAGAAACAATCTTAAATGTCATTTGATGACCATCTTGTGGCACTAAGACATTGGAAATCTTATTACACAGTGGTTGAGAGCTTGGGCTTTGAAATCAGAAAGATCGGAGCTGAGTGCTGATTCACCACTTTAAAGCTGTGTGATCTTGGACAATGTATTGCTATTATCCTGAGTAAAATGGGACAAAATGTAATGCCTGTCTCATGGGGTGGTTGTGAAGATTAAATAAGAACATGGCTGGAAAGTGCCTGGCATAGGAATGGGACTCAGGAGATGTTAGTCATGCTTATGTTAAATAAACTACGTGATGCACAAACAAGATTGTGTTTGAACAGCAAAGGGAGGAATGCCAAGTCCTGCTGGTAGAGACAGGGAACCCTTGGAATCCAGAAGCACAGCTAGATTAAGGAGGTGGTGCTAGGAGGCAAGAGTGAGCCTTGCTTTAGCACAGGCTTCTCTGGGCTACAGTGTCTCTCTGTTGATATCCTTTCTCTATATTGTGGTTGGTCTAGGCCAAGGACACTTATATTTACGGAACCCTACAGTCACATTCAGACTGTAGACAGGTCATGAGTGGGTAAAGATAAGATTCAGGACTGACTTCACGTCTAGATGGCCAGCCTGTAGCAATCTGCTAGTCCTTATAGACCCTCCACAAGGCTCCTACCCCAAGTCCCCAGTCCTAGGATTCAGATTGATTAATAACAACCGGTGGTCTCTTGGTTTGCTATCAACAACCATAAAACCCCAAGCACAAAGAAAACATTGTTGCTTACATGATTACTAAATCCTGCTCCATGGTTTACTCCAAGGGCTAACATGGAAGAGGGCGCTAAGGGTGACAAGAACTTAATGAGGAGAGTTACTGCTGTACATTCTTGAAGGGAAAGTGAAAACATGAGCTCTGGCTGCTCTTAGGAATTGATGTCCAGCTCATGTAGTATTAAAAGGTTTCACTGGAGAGATATTAGGAGCAGATGGATAACTGTGGGTGGGTGGATAAATAAACTATCCCATCTTTGGTAAACAGTTCCTACAAAAGTGAGGCTAAGTGGAAAAAGAACAGGATCTTGGCCTGGGTGAGGGTCTTTGGTTCCAGGCTTGGTCTTCACAAAATGTTTTATCTAGTTCTGAGTCTTGAGGACAGAAGTAGTCGCCAGGTTCAAAGGAAGATGGTTCTTAGAGCTCTTTGTAATCTGTCAGTTCCTTTGTAAAACCTTCTCAGAAAACACAGCAGATTTTTCTCCTTGATGCTTAGTCACATTGACTGCAAACAGCAAACAGTAGTGTGATGTATATTTTGATATCTAGACAATTACTGAACATATGTATGTTTATTTCTTCTTGTCTGTCTATCAATCATCGATCAAGCTATCCACCTATCACGAATGAGTTCTGTCTTATCTGTTAGAAAGTTTACTGGAAGCAATGTTTCATGGACTCTTCTCTGATAATCATGCAATGCTTTTCTGTGGAATTAGTAGAAACAAAACTCCCAGATAATGTCATTTCTTTGTAACCTTAATCTTTGGAGGAGTTTCTAGATCCTACCTATGTAACACATGCCAATATATGCAATGTTTAGGGGGCCTCAGATATTGCTCTGTAGGCCATAAAGAGAAAAAAAAAAGAACTGTTGCTATGATTTGGATTTTTAAAAATATACATTTTCCATGAAAAAATATATGAATAGATTATTTTCATGGATATTAATAAAAAAACAGGTAAAGCTAAAATTTCTTTCACCACTCCTAATTGCATTCTTCCACCCAAATAAGAAGAAGGCAGAGGAACCAGAGATCAAATTGCCAACATCTGCTGAATCATCGAAAAAGCAAGAGTGTTCCAGAAAATATCTATTTCTGGTTTATTCATTATGCCAAAGCCTTTGACTGTGTGGATCACCACAAACTGTGGAAAATTCTGAAAGAGATGGGAATACCAGACCACCTGACCTGCCTCTTGAGAAACCTGTATGCAGGTCAGGAAGCAACAGTTAGAACTGGACATGGAACAACAGACTGGTTCCAAATAGGAAAAGGAGTTCATCAAGGCTGTATATTGTCACCCTGCTTATTTATTTAACTTATATGCAGAGTACATCATGAGAAATGCTGGGCTGGATGAAGCACAAGCTGGAATCAAGACTGCTGGGAGAAATATCAATGACCTCAGATGACACCACCCTTATGGTAGAAAGTGAAGAGGAACTAAAGAGCCTCTTGATGAAAGTGAAAGAGGAGAGTGAAAAAGTGGGCTTAAAGCTCAACATTCAGAAAACGAAGATCATGGCATCCAGTCCTGTCACTTCATGGCAAATAGATGGGGAAACAATGGAAACAGTGGCTGACTTTATTTTTGGGGGCTCCAAAATCACCACAGATGGTGACTGCAGCCATGAAATTAAAAGACGCTTACTCCTTGGAAGGAAAGTTATGACCAACCTAGACAGCATATTAAAAAGCAGAGACATGACTTTGTCAACAAAGGTCCGTCTAGTCAAGGCTATGGTTTTTCCAGCAGTCATGTATGGATGTGATAGTTGGACTATAAAGAAAGATGAGTGATGAAGAATTGATGCTTTTGAAGTGTGGTGTTGGAGAAGACTCTTGAGAGTCCCTTGGACTGCAAGGAGATCCAACCAGTCCATTCTAAAGGAGATCAGTCCTGGGTGTTCATTGGAAGGACTGATGTTGAAGCTGAAACTCCGATACTTTGGCCACCTAATACAAAGAGCTGACTCATCTGAAAAGACCCTGATGCTGGGAAAAATTGAGGTCAGGAGGAGAAGGGGACGACAGAGGATGAGATGGTTTGAATGCATCACTGACTCAGTGGACATGAGTTTGGGTAAACTCCAAGAGTTGGTGATGGACAGGGAGGCCTGGGGTGCTGCAGTTCATGCGGTTGTAAAGAGTTGGATACGACTGAGCAACTGAACTGAACTGAATCCAAATACATTCAGTTAATAATCAGTTTATAAATAGATGTATGTGTGCGTGTGTCTGTGTGTGTCTGTGTGTGTGTATATGGAGATATAATGGGAGAGAGAAAAGCTATAGGGAGTTTTAAACATAAATGGTATTACATGGTATGCAGTATTCTAGATCTTGCTTTTATCACTTACTAGGATGTCTAAAGATCTTTCAATACGTATATATTTATCTTCCCTCCCATGATATCTTGTGCGGTATTTCATAACATGAATATTTCATAATTTATTTAATCATGCTGTTGGATATTCTCAATTGTTCACAATTATAAACAGCATTGCAATGAAACACATTATACTTGTGTTACTGTATATATTTCAAGTATTTATTCCGAATGATTATGTGACCATATAGCCTATATGCAAATGACAGGCATGTGTTTCAGTACAACTTTATTTGCAAAAGCAGGTGACAGGACTACCTATGCTGTGGTTTCCTGACTCCTGGTCTATGAGGTGACTTTTATATAGATCTGTTTCTTGAGAGGATTCTAAAATTTTCCTGTAAAGATATTCAGACCCAGTGCTTTTCTTAGGAGAAAGACTTTGACTAACTTTCTAATTTATTCTATGGTTACTGGTATAGTTAAGTTCATTTACTCTTGTACCAATATTGATAATTCATATTGTTTTTAGAAGATCAGACATATTATGTAGATTTCACTTTTCTTACTACCAATTTTTACCTAGTTTGCCCTTACTTTTCAAAATTTCTATATCACATTTTTAATTCTGTATTTTAAAAATTGATGTTTTATTTTGGATAAACTACATGAAATTTTTAAAAAGCCCTTAGTACAAATAAATAGAAATCAAATAACTGTATAGAACTCAAGGTGATATCAATTATTTGTCTAAATCATGATTGCTCTGTAGATAAGGAAGAGCAATAGCCAGTTATGATGACATCTTATCAATCTAGCCAGATTTGTTCATTCTTTTCTTTTTAAAAGCCATCCATAAATAAAGTCATTTACTGAGTCAAGGTATCCTGTTGACACCCAGATTCATGTATTAAAGAAAAATTATAGTGGCTAAGAGAATAGATTCTGGAGTTAGAATGTATGTGTCCAAGTCCTCCACCATTGATGAGAATTGTGAACAATAGAAAAGAAACTGTTCTGCCCCAGCTTCTTGTTTGTATAGTGTTAGTTGCTCAGTTGCGTCTGACTCTGTGCGACCTCATAGACTGTAGCCTGCCAGGCTCCTCTGTCCATGGGATTCTTCAGGCAAAAATATTGGAGTGAGTTGCCTTTTCCCTCTTAGGGAATCTTCCCAACCCAGGGATTGAACCCCGGTCTCCTGCATTGCAGGCAGATTCTTTACCATCTGAGCCACCGGGGAAGCCTAATTTTTGTATAATGGACTTCATAATATTTGTACAATGGAGTTCAAAGTCCATGTTTGTATAATGGAGTTCATAATCGTACGTGCCGTGCAATGCTGTGACAAATAAAAGCATTAATGCATGTAGGGTATTTAGAAGCGTATCTGGTACCGGTAAGTGCTACTTATTGTCAGCACGTTATTAGTCCTAGGTGATTATGTGCTCACTTTGTTCCACAACTGTACTTGTAAAAGTTTTACTCTGAATGGTTTCACTCCCTGGAGTCTGTTTTGGTAATTTTTAAAAAAAATTGGAGGATAGTTGCTTTGCAATGTTGTGTTGCTTTCTGCTGTACAGCAAAGTGAATCAGCCGTACATATTTTTTTATAACTACACCATTTTACTATGAGGAAATAGTTGGACTATTTTTTCCCCAGATACCAAAATATGAATTATTGTAGCTTATATATAGACAATTTTTATATTTGTATTTTCATTTATTTTTAAAATAGCTCTTATTGGCATATAGTTGCTTTGCAATATTGTGTTAGTGTCCATTGTACAGCAAAGTGAATCAGTTATGCGTATACATATATTCCCTCTTTTTGGATTTTCTCCCCATTTATGTCACCACAGAGCACTGAGTAGAGCTCCCTGTACTACACAGTAGGTTCCCATTAATTGTATAGATTATTAAATGACACAAGAAAGGTGATAGAAATGGCATGATGTAGAGACAAAATTCATATTCCAAATTCCAAATCTTGAAAGCTTTCTACCATCTTATTTGCTGTGTCTTCATTGGCTTGGAAATCCTGTTCATCTCCCTGACCTTCAGATTCATGACCTAAAAATGGGTAAAGGGGACAGTGGTTAAGGTAATCATTTCTAAAGTTTCCTCACCAAACATTTTAGGAGTCTATCTTGATTTGTATTAATACCTTCACTTACAGATTAAACATTTTGATAAGTTCACTATGGGCTCTTAATTCTATTATTGAAATTGTGATGAGAGCCAGCTGTTAGTCTATGGTAGAATGTGTTTCCATTCATTGTTATAGCTTATTGCAGTGATACATTTGATAGAATTATTTGCTTTCTCTCTAGGATATTGTCAAAATCATAAAATACAAAATATGGTGAGAGGTTTTTTTGTTTTTTTTGTTTTTTTTTTAACAAGATCGTGTTTTCTCTAACAGAGAGAAAGAATAAGTCAGATTTTGTCCTGTCATGATACCGTCTCATAGTCAAATGTCTGTGTGGATTTGAAAGCTGTTGCAGCTCATAATGAGACGTCATAAAATGCATATATTATTTTGTCCTGGCCTGACACTGTCCATGGTCAAGTTCCAGTTGAGTACCACTGCAGTCCATTAGGTGACATAGTCTGAACCATTTTGCAGATAACTGTCCTGATTTTATGACTTGATTTAGGGGACAATGCTCATATCTGTTACTTTTCTGCACATATAGTACTTTTTCTTTTGCACACCTAGCCTAAGTGATTGTTCAGGATAGAACACCAGTGACAGTCTTGATTTTTGGCATGGGAGGGAGACGATTCTGAACCAGGCAATTGTTGGTGGCATCTATGCTGCTGCTGCTGCTAAGTCGCTTCAGTCGTGTCCGACTCTGTGCGACCCCATAGACAGCAGCCCACCAGGCTCCCCCATCCCTGGGATTCTCCAGGCAAGAATACTAGAGTGGGTTGCCATTTCCTTCTCCAGTGCATTAAAGTGAAAAGTGAAAGTGAAGTCGCTCAGTCATGTCTGACTCTTAGCGACCCCATGGACTGCAGCCCACCAGGCTCCTCCATCCATGGGATTTTCCAGGCAAGAGTACTGGAGTGGGGTGCCATTGCCTTCTCCAGGTGGCATCTATAAATGTTATAAAAAAAAGTGGATCAGGAAGAGGAAATCACAGGGTCTGGGTCAGAATTTTAGTTGTTGGGCCTGGCACCTTCCCCTACCTCAGCACAATGCCTCAGTCTCCACTCATCACAGCAGGGAAAAGAATACGCGCTTTGTTGATTTCGTCAATCTGCTGTGAGGATACAAGGAGATGATGTATATAAAGTTACACAAAAACATAAAGCCGTCTCCATTCTGTTGTCTTTATGGTAGAGGAAGGAGCACAATGTTCCCCTCTTCCTTCCTCCTTTTCTTTTTCTCTTCTTCATCCTCTTTTTCTTTTTATTCTTCCTTGTGTTGTTTGATGCACAGCCGAAGGCTTAATGACTCTCTCGCTTTGTGCCTGACACAATTCCAGGTGCAGTACAGAAACTGTTACTTAATTCTCCAAATGATCCACAAGGCAGTGATATAATCTTTCATTTTTGAAGGAGAAAACGGAAGTTCAAAGAGGTCAGCTAAGTCGCACAAGCTCTGAACCACCAGCACACAATGGAGACAAGCTTCCAGTCAGCTCAGCTTGATTCCAAAGTCTATAGTCTTACCTACAATCAATTTCTTGATGTCCTTTGTCTAAATAATGTTCCAGAGAATTGCGAGCACAAGTCTTTTAGTTTTGACAGAGAATTTCCCTGAGGTGAAACCAACTATCTTAAGACTGTCTGGCCGAAAAATTGATCTGGTAGACAAAAATGCTCTGTGAAAGTATCAGTCTGGAGACCAGAGACAGAGATAGGGAAAATCTATAAAATTTTGGCAGAGTTGGGAAAGATTTTAATTAGAGCTATTATTCAAAGAAACAAGAATCTGTGAACACTAGCCCCTAATTTGGAGTGAGTTCACAAAGGACACATTCACTTGAGTTTATTTAAAATGGACATGGATGAGACAGCATTTATTGAGTTATAGTTCTTTGTTTATTGGCTTCAGTAAACTCAAACACAAAAGGATTGTATTGGTTCGGTGCCATGTAGATCATAGAGTAAAATCACTGGACCAGGACAACAAGAGTTATTTGGGCACTTGGGAATGAAGAGTCTCCAACCATCTTCCTTTCTTGCGTCACTCTGGTCAGAAGAAAAGTCCCTCGAGAGAGGGTCTGATGAGACCAGCTGGGGTGGTGTCCCTAGGCCTTGGCTATGAGAGGAATTTTCTTGCTGAAGTCATCTGTGATGGATCTTGTGGATGAATTTGGCTTGGAAATTCGAGTCTCCTAGATTAGAATTCCATCAAGACTGTCTGTGCATGGTGGGGGAATATTTACACTTTTATTCTCCAAAGGGAAATGAAGTGATCTCAGAAAGGAGGAATGGCTGCTAAGCAGGATTACCACCCCTCCCACCCCCAAAATTCTGTTGCAATGTGTACTTTAAAATAAGTTTAGACTCATAAGAAGTTACAAACACAATACAGAGTCCCATGTAAACTTCACCTAGCTTCCCTCAATGATAACATCTCATATAACCATTATTAAAATAAGGAAATTGACATTGGTAAAATGCTATCAAATGAGCTGCAGACTTATTCTGGTTTTGTCAATATTTACATGCATTCTGCTATTCCTATTTGTATATGAACATGTGTTTGTATACATATGTGTGTATATATTTTATGTGTGTATATATACATATATGTTTATATATATATATATATATACATGTATATATATGCACATGGAGAGAGACGACAGACAGACAGACAAAGAGAGAGACAGAATTCAAATCATAGTGCAGGCTTGTTTTGTAAACTGGTTTTAAAAATTTTATCAACTATTAAAGCTGCTTTCCCATACCATTTGATGTTTTTTCTATAATACAATTTAATGGCTACATTGTGTTCTATGTTATAGATACATTGAATCTATTTATTTAAAATTTTACTATGGGCTAAAAAAAACTTTCAGTGTTATAAAGATCCTGTGATGGACATGTCTTTCTTTTTTTTTTTTTAATATTTATTCAGTTGCACTGGGTCTTAGTTGAGGCATGTGCGATGGTGAGTCTTAGTTGTATCATGCAGGATTTTTAACTGTGTCATGTAACTCTTACTTGTGGATGTGGAATCTAGTTCCCTGACCAGGGATTGAGCCCGGACCCTGTGCATTGGGAGTGCAGTCTTAGCTGCTGGACCACCAGGGAAGTCCCTGTGATGGACGTTTCTGTATATAAAATTTTCTGAGATTTGAGTTCTTATACAATGCTGAACTAGCAGAGATTACTGGTTCTCATCTTCCGCATCTGGACAAATTATAGAAGGAAAATATTAAGATTTAGAAAAAGAACTGAGAAGATTGCTTTGAACTGGTGTGTGTGTGTCTGTGTGTGTGTGTGTGTGTTTGTGTGTGTTAGGGGTGGTGACTGCAGCCAGGTGTGTCTGTGGGATGATTAAATAGGAGATGAGATTTCGGAGTTCTGCTTTAGCCTGGAGCATTCAGTGTCTGCCCCCACGGCAGTGGCTCAGACTGCTGCCGTGTGTATCCTCAGAAGCAAAGTCTGGGCAGTGAGGAAGCTTCCTGGGAGAGCAGGAGGTTGAGGGAAAGAGGAGGTGGTGGGCTGTAATTTAAGGACTGCCTCATCTTAGTGCTGCCTGCCCATAGGTAGCTGAGGATGAAACGCTGACACGAGGAGGTGTTCGGTGGGGCAGGAAATGATTGCAATTTCTGGTACCCAGACTCTTCACTGTCACATGCACACAAGAGATGTGTGAAATAAAGATGATCAAGCATCTCAGTAAAGTTTGTTAACTTAAAGATATAATCAATAGCAAAGAATACAAAATGGGAAACTTTACTCATGATTTCCCAGGCTTAAAATGCTAGATCAACATAAAGGGAACTGATGAAGATGTAGGGAAAGATAAGGGATATCAGATTATGCTCAATTCTTAACTTGTTGGGAGAAGAAAAAAAATAAGAAAGGGTTAAAAAAAGAAACAGAAAACAGAATCAAATTGAAAGAGTAAAATAAGATGATAGAAAGGTATATAAATATATCACTAATTACAATAACTACAAACGGATTGAATTTACCAGCTCAAAGGAACTTTCAGATTATAAATATGCCAGGCCTATGTTTTTCATATGACTATAGCTGGAGCATAAATACACCCAAAACCAGAAAATAAGAGGATGGAGGAAATGAACAAATATTAACCAAAGGAAAGCGAGTACAGCTACATTAACATCAGACAAAACTCATTTTTTGACAAAAATCTTTACTAGTAATAGGGAAAAGAAATAAGTTTCAACTCACCAGGAAGATGTAGTAAATTCTAAACACATATACACCCAATTAACCACCTCAAAATAAATGAAGCAAAAAATGTGAGACCTATAGATTTAAGCATAAGGTTTGCAAAGAAAGAAAGAAATCTATCACTTTCAAATTGTATTTTATTTACGTAGCAAAAAAGAACCTTTGGAAAATTACTAAAACAATAGGAGAGACCATAATATGGCTGAATATACAAAAGTCACTATCGTTTCAATGTACTAGCAAAGATGACAGGAAAAAAAGACTCTGACATTAGAGAATATCAAGAATCTGAGAACAGTATAAAATGTTACAAGTTCTTTGAGAAAGAAAAAGTCATAAAACTTCATTGAGATATTAAAAAGACTAAGAAGGTTCATATCATATTCATCCATGAGAAGATACTATTTTGAGAATGTCAATTCTCAAATTGATCTGTAATTTCAATGAAAGTCCAATAAAAGTCCCAACAAGGTTTTTCATGATATGTGATAAATTAATAAATTTTTGTGAAAAAGTAAAGAGCTAAGAGTAACTAGAACATTTTAAAGAAGAAAAATAAAAAAGAGAGTCTTGCCCTATTAGATATTAGGATTTATTCTGAACCTATCATTAAACAAGGCATAGAAATAAGCAAATTGACAAACAAAATATTAATATTCTTGACAGCCCATGAACTGAAGTTTGCCATATAACAGAGGTGGTATGCTAGATTATTGAGGCAAGGATGGATTATTCTACTGGGTAAAAATGGTTAAATATAATAGGAAAAGATAAAACTGAAAATTGAATTCCAGTGTCATGAAAGTGAAAGTGGCTCAGTCTATGTCTGACTCTTTGCAACTCCATGGACTGTAGCCCATCAGGCTCCTCTGTCCATGGACTTCTCCAAGCAAGGATACTGGACTGGGTAGCCATTCCCTTCTTCAGGGGATCATCCCAACCTAGGGATCGAACTTGGGTCTCCTGCATTGCAGGCAGATTCTTCACAGTCTGAGCCACCAGGGAAGCCCTGTGTGTCATACCACATACAAAATCCAACTCCAGATGTCTCAAGGGCTTCAATGTCAAAAAACAAAGTTTAATTTTTTTGCAGAAAATTTCGTGACTGTATATTGAACTTTTGGTAGGGAACAATATCTTTTTTTTAAAATAAGTGCTAAATATGAAAGAAAAGATTCTCATTGTTATTATTTTAAGAAACTTTTTGCTAGTTTGATGAGTACAAACTGTATCTCATTCATTCATTTATATTTTCATTACTGCTGTGAAGTTGAATCTTTTTCATGTCCTGTGGCCATTTTTATTTCTTCTTTTGTCAATCCATGGCTATTTTTTGACTGTGATATTTGTTTCTCATTCATTAATAAGAACTCTTTACATTAAAAAATTCTTTGTCTGCTGTATATGTAGTAAATATTTTCCTTCACTTGTGGCTTTACATTTAGTTTTGCTTTTTGTATTTTTTGTTATATAGAATTTAATAAACAGAACTACACGTGAATTAAAGTTTGGTAAATGAGACAGATAAGATGATACATTAAATGATATTTTACTGCTTAGAAAACTCTCCCTTCCCTCAAGGTTAAATTTATTTTTCTTCTAGTACTATAAAAATGCTTTTCATTGAAAATGAAGACCAACCAAGGTGTTCTAGTTTATGCTTTACAATACAGCTACAAATTATGAACTCAAAATAATGCATTTTCTCCCAATATGTGAAAAGTGAAAGTTAAAGTAGCTTAGTTGTGTCCGACTCTTTGCGACCTGATGGACTAAACAGTCCATGGAATTCTCCAGGCCAGAATACTGGAGAGGGTAGCCTTTCCTTTCTCTAGGGGATCTTCCCAACCCATGATCCAACTCAGGTCTCCCGCCTTGCAGGCATATTCTTTACAAACTGAGCCAAAGGGAAGCCAATATTATTCCAAAATAATTTGTTGAACTGATCCTTTCCTCACTGAGTTGATTAGGTCCCATTTGATTTTATTTATGTTGCTTTGGAAGGCTGGCCCAAGAAAACACTGCTACAATTTATGTCTGAAAATGTTTTGCCTATATTCTCTTCTTTCCTCACTGAGTTGAAAGGCCATTTTCATCATGTACTAAATTATTAAATATCCTTCATTTTTGTATTTCAGTTTGCTGGGGCTGCTATAACAAATGCCACAGACAGGCCACAGAAATTTATTTTCTCACAATTCTGGAGGCTAGTAGACCAAGAACAAGTTGTCAGCAGGGTTTGTTTCTGCTTGAGGTCTTTCTCCTTGGCCTCCCTGTGTCTTGGCATTGTTATGTGTGTGTGTGTGTGTGTGTGTGTGTGTCTAAATTTCCTTTTCTTATAAGGGTACCAGTCATCTTGGATTAGGGCCCACCCTAATGATGTCATTTTAATTTAATTGCTTATTTAAACATTTGATCTCCAAACACAATCACATTCTGAAGTACTGAGTAGATAGGAATTTTGTGGGGGCGGGGAGACACAGTTCATCTCATAACAGTGCTGTTTTAGAAGTCCAGTAGGTCCAAAAGACTGTTCTATACGTCTGTGTCTCTTTGCTGTCAATGTATGGCAAAACCACTACAATATTATAAAGTAATTAGCCTCCAATTAAAATAAATTAATTAAAAAAAAAAGTGACTAAAAAAAAAAGAGAAGAAGTCCAATGGGCTACCCATTGCATGACAGAGCCTGACACAGCAGTACTGTTTGAGACTAGTAATTTGGTGTATTAATGAACTGTTTCATACTAAATCAATATTAGTTTTAAAATAATACTTAGTAAAATGTGCAGGTTAACTTTTCTCCTTTGAGATATATCTAGGCTACTCTTACGTGTTTATTCTTCCAGAAGACCTCAATGCAGAGACTGATTTTGGAAATAAGATTACATTTGCAATATAAAGTTTCTGAATCTATAACATAATGGATACTTTAAGATATTTTATTCTCCAGGGAAGAATCCTGGATTGAGTAGCCATTCCCTTCTCCAGAGGATCTTTTCCACCCAGGGATTGAATCCCAGTCTCCTGCACTGAAGGCAGATTCCTTATTGTCTGAGCCACCAGGGAAAATATAAAGATTTTTGTTTGTTTGTTTTCATGAGTGGGATATTTTTTCAATTATTTTTTCTGAATTGTAGATGAGGCAATCGGAAAGGTTTTCTCTTTCTTGATTGCTTTGAGATTTTGAACTTAAATTGTTGTTGAGGAATATTGTAACAATTTATTCTGCCCCCAGCTCTGTCCCATAGGGCCTATTTCCTGCATCATCAGAACTATAAATAGTATTTCAAAGCTGGGAGCATACGGTTTTAAAAATTTCTAAGTCTTTGATTACTGATGAGGTAGAGCTTAAAAAATTATATTTATTGGCCTTCAGTATTTTGTCTTTTGTAAATCTTTAGTTAGTTTTCCTGTTCACATGTTTCATTTAAAAAATAGATTTTAAAAAACTAATTTTTATTGGAGTACAGTTGATTTACAATGTTGTGTTAGTTTCAGGTGTATAGCAAAGTCAATCTGTTATACATATACACATATCCTCGCTTTTTCAGGTTCTTTTCCCATATAGGCCATTATGGAGATTTGAGTAGAGTTTTAAAGAGCTCTTTATATGTTATGAATATTAACCCAGTGTTTATTATAATTAGTATTGGGTTTGCCAAAAAGTTCATTTGGATTTTCTGTCATATTATGGAAAAACTTGAACAAACATTTAGGCCAGCTCAATCCTTTACAGGATCTCTTTTCTAAATGCATTTATTTTTGGTTTTAGTTTTTAGCTAAAGCTCGGAATGCAAGCTGGTTATTTGCTATAGCACTTTTTCAGTAACTAGTGATGTATTGGCACCCCACTCCAGTACTCTTGCCTGGAAAATCCCATGGACGGAGGAGCCTGGTAGGCTGCAGTCCATGGGGTCGCAAAGAGTCGGACACGACTGAGCGACTTCACTTTCACTTTTCACTTTCATGCATTGGAGAAGGAAATGGCAACCCACTCCAGTGTTCTTGCCTGGAGAATCCCAGGGACGGGGGAGCCTGGTGGGCTGCCGTCTATGGGGTTGCACAGAGTTGGACACGACTGAAGTGACTTAGCAGCAGCAGCAGCAGCAGCAGCAGCAGCAGTGATGTATTGACCATGAACACCAGTGACAGTCAGTATTCCCTTTACTGCAAATATTTGCCAGATTTTGGAGAAATTACTGAAGGCTTTTGAGACAGTTGTTTTGAGTTTTCTTTCAGTAAACAAATTTATCTGAAAGCAGAAGTGACTCAGCCAGACATACTATCAATGCCTAAACAAACTTTTTGTGAGCTTCGTCCAAAAAAATTTTGGTTAATAGATTTTATTTTGGTAGACCTAAATTTCTGATTGGTAAGATAAATGAATGTCTAGCTTCAAATGTCTTCAGAATCTGATACCAATTCATTTGATTGGGACTTATATTCTCTAGCTCTCAAAAATGGTTAAGTTTTAATTTTTCTACTTGATGAAATAATAATCTTCAATATTCTAATATACTAGGAAAAGATATAATCAGATCAAGACCTCACATTATGGGTTACAATCATACAAGACAGAAAGAATTTGGTTCTTATAAAGTGATGCCAAGACATGGATGTGGGCTGTGTGTTTGGTGTCTTCAAGTGCTTGAAAATGCAAGGTTATTAGATTTTCAGAGCTCCTAAATTATCATGACAACCTTTCACATTAGGAGAGTTCTTAGTTTATCAGCAAATGATAAAGTAATGCTTCAACTACGCTTATTTACAGGGAGCACATTTTGATTGTTTTTTTAAAATCTTTCTTTGTCTATTCAGATCAGGTTATCACATCTTCTTAAAAACTTGGATTTTAAATGTATGGTTATAAGTAAGTTTAATGTTGTGTAGGAATTAAAACTTATTTTGAAAATACATGGCAAAATATAGATGCATTTAAAATTTTGGGATCCACTGTATCATGACAAAAGGGACTTTAGTTAAACTGGACAACCTCTGAAGACATAAAACTTGAAAAATAAAATTTTCTCCATTATATTACATTGAAATTATTTACAATCTGTTGTGAAGTTAAATATTTTGGGTAGAAAGTGTAGCCCACAAGTGTTTGTAATCTGCACAATCTTCTAAGCAAAACAAGTCCTTTATTGGGGAAAATTATTCTTAAATCTGATTGTTAGTTAATTTCACTGCATTGTACTGTGTCAATAACTGGAGTTACTGGAGTGACTCTACCAAGCACATTAGCACTTTTCCCTTTATGAAATGTATTGAGTGAAACTTCATGCATCACTAATCAACTTTTTATGCTACTTCTTCCATCCCCTGAGTTTAAATATCATGTAATTTTTTTCTCCCCAAATTGACTTTGAATCTGAAAAAGCCCCAGAAGAAATAAGCAGGAGTTTAGAGTGGGTAAAATTTATGGGTTACACACAGGCCAATATATATATATCTGAGGTTAAAGAATGGCTCACTGAAATGAAACCATAAAAAATTTGTGGTTACGCATGTTAAAAAATGGTTGAATATTGACATTTTCATATCATTTGATCTAAATCTTTCTTTTTAAGGTTATTGACCAACATTTTGTGATAATTAGACAATTCTTTACTGTCTTCCCTCATCATAAGCTTTGTGTTTTAAAACATTTTTCAGTATTAGAGTAATCTGGCCACATTCCCAAAAAAGTGGAAAATTTTGTAGGCTCGTTTTTGTCACTTTTTTTTTTTATAGATTTATGTTTATGCTACCTTCTGTCTGCTCAATTAGATTTTAATCATCCAAGAAAGGTACCTTATTGTACACTTCTTACTAATTTTTCATATTAGTTAGCCATGAATGCAACCCACGCTACAGTGCCTTGAGTGTGGTAGGCACTTTGGTAAATATTTGTTGATGGTTCTGATTACAGTGTAATGAAATATGCTAAAGGTAACTTAAACTCTTGTCAACAAAATTGTGCTTCAGGTTAGTTTGACCTTTTTGGTTTCTCTAAATATTTCCTTCCATGGAGATGAAATGGCCCACATAAGCACTTATTGATTATGAAATCCTTTTACCCTTCTACAATTTTTTTAGGAATTAATTAATTTTAAATTGAGGTTTAATTGATTTACAATGCTTTGTTAGTTTCAGGTATATAGCAAAGTGATTCAGTTGTATATATGTATTCAGATTCTTTTCCCATACCGGTTATTACAAAGTATTGAGTATAGGTCCCTGTGCTATACTGTAGGTCCTTGATGGTTATCTATTTTATACATAATATATATAAAGTACAGTATACATAAAATAATAGTGTACACTATTTTATAGTTGTAAGTGTATGTTATTCCCCAATTCTTAATTTATCCCCACCCCCACATTTCCCTTTTGGTAACAATAAGCCACTAAATTTTTGAACTCTGAATTTAACAAAGATTTCATAATCTTTACATACAAACACAGTTAGTGCTGTTACTTGCTAATTTTATTAAAATCGTGCTTATTGACACCACTTATCTAATAAAAATAGTTGATTCCCAGCATGCACAAAGCACTAAAGACCACTAATTTCAATGCGTCAGCAACCTCGCACTGTTTTTCCTTCCATGCAAAATTCAGATGCCAATATTAAATATGTATTTATAAATAATATGTGCTTATAACATTTTTATTTAAAATGGTGATTGATGTCATATAATAAGCACCTCCTATGTGGTAGGCACTGTTCTTAGTGCATTAAAGTTATTATCTCATTTAGTGAAGTGAAGTGAAGTTGCTCAGTCATGTCCGACTCTTTGTGACCCCATGGACTGTAGCCTACCAGGCTCTGGGTCCATGGGATTTTCCAGGCAAGAATACTGGAGTGGGCTGCCATTTCCTTCTCCAGGGGATCTTCCCAACTCAGGGATTGAACCCGAGTCTCCTGGATTGCAGACAGACACTTTACCATCTGAGCCACTAGGGAAAACCTTATCTCATTTAATCCCTACATAATCCTGAGAGAAAGGAATATCATTCTCACTTTACAGATAAGGAAACTCAGGCTTAGAGAATTTATGTCTAACTAAGACTGCAGAGCTAGGAAAGCAGCCCAGCCTGGGTCTAAATCCAGGTTTTAAATGCCATAGTACATATGTGTATAAGTCTACTAGAATAGGTTTCCTGAAAACAGCCCATCTAGGCTCCCAAAAGAAAGCCCCAGGAGTCTGTTCCAAGACATGAAGGCAATGGCAAAGCACTGACTGGCAGAGGGGGTGACTGGAACCCCAGACTCATTCAGCCCCAGGGGGAAGTCTTTCCTATATAGAATCAGCCAGCAACTCTCTCCTTTTCTGGTTCCTTTGTTTATCCTGCAAACTTCCACTCATAAAATGGTTTGGCCAGTGATGTGAGTGTCCCAGCCCTTTTTACCATCAAGACCTTATGACTAAGGAATAAACTGGTGGTATCCAGGCTGAGCTATAGGACTCTGTGAGCCAGCCTCTGAAAAAAAGCTCCATGCCCTGGTTGTTGGCAAAGTCTAGGGATTGGACCCTGTTAGGGGTAAGTCATCAAGGCCAGAGTCTTCCTTGCCAACACTCCAACCTCACCAAGAGCTTTCTCTTCAAAGTAACAGTTAATAGTGTGAATCTCAACTAAGCCAAAAAACAAAGAACAGAAAAAGAACATGTGTGATATACATGTCAATCTATAATGTTTACTCCTAAAATTTATAGAAGATTTTGGCTGATCATTAAAGCCAAACTAAGGTGGCAACAGGTACGGAAACATAAGAAACTATTAGGCATAATTTGTCTTGAAAAATAACGCATTTCTACTGACAGTTGTTTGTGGGAAAGGCATCTTTATTTATGATGGTGAAAAGAATAAGAGAATTACTAGCATGTATCTATGTGCAATATGTCCATTTTATAATAGATGTGTCTGTATACTCATAAGTTCAGCACTTTGGAGTTCAATACTTTCAAAGAAATCAGAATGGAACATCAGTTCTGTATATTTAACTAGTTCAATTCAGTTCAGTTGCTTAGTCGTGTTGGACTCTTTGTGACCCCATGAACCACAGCACGCCAGGCCTCTCTGTCCATCACCAACTCCTGGAGTCCACCCAAACCCATGTCCATTGTGTCAGTGATGCCATCCAATCATCTCATCCTATGTCATCCCCTTCTCCTCCTGCCCTCAATCTTTCCCAGCATCAGGGTCTTTTCAAATGAGTCAGCTCTCCGCATGAGGTGGCCAAAGTATTGGAGTTTCAGCTTCAACATCAGTCCCTCCAATGAACACTCAGGACTGATCTCCTTTAGGATGGACTGGTTGGATCTCCTTGCAGTACAAAGGACTCTCAAGAGTCTTCTCCAACACCACAGTTCAAAAGCATCAAGTCTAGGTGCAATGAATGTATATAATGTGGAAAATGTATATAAAATGTATATGCTGCTGCTAAGTCACTTCAGTCGTGTCCGACTCTATGCGACCCCTTAGACGGCAGCCCACAAGGCTCCTCCATCCCTGGGATTCTCCAGGCAAGAACACTGGAGTGGGGTGCCATTTCCTTCTCCAATGCATGAAAGTGAAGAGTGAAAGTGAAGTCGCTCAGTCGTGTCCGACTCTTTGCGACCCCATGGACTGCAGCCTACCAGGCTCCTCCATCCGTGGGATTTTCCAGGCAAGAGTGCTGGAGTGGGGTTCCATTGCCTTCTCCGAAAATGTATATAATTCCCTATAATTTCTTCAAAGGACTTTATGACTTGCTCTGGCAACTTCAGTGACCATTGCATAGCTAAGGATGATTAGTATAAATATGTGTCATTCTTATACTCTCAACCTGGTTATGCCATGACTTCACTTCTCACATTTGTTATGATTCCGTGGCAAGTTCAGTATGACGGTTGGTCAGTGTAGATCAGTAGCTAAACTTTGAGATGAACAGACCTACGTTCTGAAGACACTGCTGTCACTGGTAGAACATGACTCTGGTCAAACTCTTTGCCCTTTTAAGTGTGTATTTCCTCATCTTCCAAACCTCATTTATGGGATTATTGTGAGGATTAAATGAAAAATGCATGTAAAATGCTTCGAAATATAAATCTGAGTTAAAAGTAGGAAGTCTCATTAGAAGGTATCCAGTAGGAATGCAGTCATAGCGAAAAACTCCATTTCTTTAGCTGCCAGCATACAGTTTATGGGCAACCACACAGTTTTACTTCCAGCTCTAGGAAATAATAATGGCTAACACGTTTTGAGAACTGATTTTCATCTCCTTTTCATATCAACCTTGGGGATAAGCACCATGGTGAAAGACAAGGAAACAGAGGTTAATAAACTGTCCTCCATCAATGGTTGGGAAATGAAAGAACCAGGATCCAAACCCAAGTCTGTCTGGGTCTTGGGCTGAGCTTGACATCTGTGCCATATTGCCCAGGACTGCTGCTACCAATTCTCTCCATCTCCTCATCCCTGACTTTTGTGGCAGCAAATCCGTGGGTGGTGACTTGAAAAGCAGGGAAGACCGCAGGTAAGCAAGTGGCACCAACCAGAGGACATGGGCCACGAGGAAGTGTTTGGAGGTTCTGCTTCCTCTTCTGTGAGGCAGCTCTCAACCCCAGGGTCCAAATGAGTCCCAAGTCCACCACGTCTCAGTTTCTGTTCAACATCAGTGGCAAAGAAGAGTTTTAAAAGTTTTTAGTGCGTTATTTGGAAGATGAAGGGGTTTGTTTATAAGAAAAAATATGTGGAGTGTTGTTCCATGCTTCTCTGGAAAATTCTTGTTGAATTTTTGTGCAGCTAGTAAATTAAGTCATTGTTTATTCTATAAAGGAAAGCATGCCTCAAGCGTGACTCAGGAGACCTGGGTCTAGGAATGGCTTGGCCCTGAACCCAATGTAATGGTGGGTAAGTCTCTAAAACTACCTGAGGGTCATGATGCTCACTGTTTAACAGATGGTTTGGGCTATTCTACTGGTAAGGTGGATTTTGGCTGCATGCTTTTGGAGACATTTTCTCATCTGTTTGAGCCTCAGTTTCCTTTTTGGTGATTATTCAGTTACATGCGGCATGCTTTGTATAGCACCTGGGACACATCGTGTCTGAGATTGTGTCTCTATTGCAGGAAGGAGTTGGTTTAGAAATTAACTTGGGCCTGTAGATCTCCCAGTGGGTTGGTTACTTCAAAATCTCATTTATAATATTCTACTCAACACTTTTATTTTGAGACCTATTCTTCCGCTGCATCTAAGTGAGATTTCTGGACTACAGTCTAAATGTCAGCACTTTTCCTCAATACATTTAGTAAGACCTGAGGAATATAGACTCAGAGTTGGTTCTCACCAATGGATTGGTGCCTTTGGTTTCAATTTTTTTTTTTTTCCAGATTGATTGCCCATAGTAATCGAAGGATTAGTGCCTTCAATTGGTGCCTAACTACCTCAAATTGTGGTTACTGTAATTACGGAAATGCATTAGTTTCTCTGGGTTATGAATCACTGACCTGAGAATTAGATTTGTGTCCCTTCTTTGTTCAATCCCGTTTATTTCCTGGGAGAGCTTTCACTGTGTCCCCAGGGCTGAGAGAGGTGCTACAGTGGCTCAGAAGTGTACAGTCTGATATTTGGGGAGACAACAGTCTTTTTGGAGAAAAAGCCTTACACAGGTGACGATTAGAGACCAGAGGAGAACAATGCACAAGGGAAGCTCTGACTATGTGTTTTGTGGCTGTGGTCTAGAACAAAGCACCCATTCTTCCAGATACTGAAAAAACAAGACTGTGAAAGAATCAGCAACGTAAAAGTGAAGGAAATGAACTCCAAAGGGAACTCAGAGCGTGAAGGTTTTCACTGAAACCCTATTGCTTGGCGGGGTTCTCTTTGTGGTGGTGGTTTTGGCTCACTGCCTCAGACCCTGTTCGTCAAAGATGTCCACTCCAGAAAGGATCCTGGGTGTATTTAGCCGCTTCCAGGGCTTCCCTAATAGCTCAGTTGGTAAAGAATCTGCCTGCAATTCAGGAGACCTGAGTTCGAGTCCTGGGCTGGGAAGATCACCTGGTGAAGGAAATGGCAACCCTCTCCAGTACTCTTGCCTGGAGAATTCCATGGGCAGAGGAGCCTGACAAGCTACAGTCCATGGGGCCACAAGAGTTGAACACGACTGAGTGACTAAACCACCTCCACTTCCCTCTGGTTGCCTCTGATGTCATGCCAGTGCATTACACTCTTGGTACGTGGATAAAGGTTACCATGATTTGAAGTAAAAAAAAAAAAAAAAAAAAAAAAGATTGAACTGATGATTTAGCAGCGAGGTAATATATCGGAGAAGGCAATGGCACCCCACTCCAGTACTCTTGCCTGGAAAATCCCATGGATGGAGGAGCCTGGTAGGCTGCAGTGCATGGGGTCGCTAAGAGTCGGGCACGACTGAGCGACTTCACTTTCACTTCTCACTTTCATGCATTGGAGAAGGAAATGGCAACCCACTCCGGTGTTCTTGCCTGGAGAATCCCAGGGACGGGGGAGCCTGGTGAGCTGCCGTCTATGGGGTCGCACAGAGTCGGACACGACTGAAGTGACTTAGCAGCAATATATCGTGTAATAAACCATAATGGAAAAGAATATGAAAAAGAACCTGCATATATGTATAACTGAATCACTATGCTGTACGCCAGAAACTAATACGACGTTGTAAATCAACCATACTTCAAAAGAAAAAGAAGTGTTGAGATGTAGATCCCACAGAGAAAACCATACTTAGACTGTAGAACACGCTGAAAACTCCTGTTACCACCAGATGGAAGTGAACACTGCTTTTACGGATTACTGGGAGAAGGTCAGACTTCCCTGAGAGCACATTAAACCAGGACGCCATTACCGTATTTTCAAGTAAATTAATTTAGAGAACTTAATACTGATATTGACTTAGTTTCTAAATGATCTACTAGTAAACCCAATAACATATTTAAAAAAGGATTACCAAAGAAATAAGTATTAAAAATGTATCAGGTATGATAAGGATAATGTTTCAGATAACACGAGAAGGTAGTTTTTCTTTAGGCAGAAAAATACCAGGTACAGATTTATCTTTGCCGGCGTGACCTGCCAAATACCCAGCTCTTTAGCCCATCTGATAAAGGTCAGTGATGGAGCACCCAAACAAGTCCATACACACAGCACCTGCCTGGCAAAAACAGTAAAATTATTTTTTTCAACCCGGACTGCACCGTTTTCTTAAAGTTTGAAAAACAGTCTAAATCTCCCTATCCTGTGTGTAAAGTTTTATTTTCCATTTTTTCCACGTGTGAGACTGATCAGTGTGGTTGCTTAAAGTCAGTAAAGAGAAATCTGATGTCTTTTTTTTCTGCCTCTGAACCCTTTCTTTCCCTCAACAAAACTCTCTCACTGCTAAACTTAGAAGGAAATAGGAAAGGAAGACAGACTTGCCTTGAAGATGGTCTTAGGAGAAACAACGATAACACTCATAATCCTTTTATCATGGGTTTACAAAGCAATAGAGGAGCTTGATGGGCTACAGTCCATGGGGTCGCAAAGAGTCGGACATGACTGAACAACTAAACATAAGTATTTTCCAAGTTATTGCTTTCAATTATAGATTAGGTAGAAGACATGCCAAATCTAACTGCCAAAAATTTGTAGTCCTCAAAATATGTTTTTCTTGTATTGCTATTATTATTATGAACAGAAATAGCAGTGATAAAAATCAGAGTGAGCTTTGTGAACACCCGAAATTCTCTTTGTGGGAGGGGGTGTAGTTCAGAATGAGCAGAATTAATATTCTTCCTTGCTCGCAGCTGTGTCCTGCGCGGTTGCTTTCATGCTCTTATTTTCCTGGCTGGGAGCCTCCTCCATTAAACAAGAAAATGAGGTGGGTTGGGTCAGAGAAATAGCAGGGTAACAGGGAATTGGACTTGAACCTAAGCTCCATCCAGTCCACTGATTTTTTTTAAGTGGTTTGTTTTTTAGAAGCGTCTGTCATGAAACATAAATCATTGTTAATTTCATCATTAAATCTGGCCTTGGAGAGATTTTTGTTTTAAAGAGACAATGCGGAGAAAGGATTGTGAACTCGGAACTTGGATGCCACTGGACCGGCGAAAGCCCCCCTCCGTGGTCCGGGAGGTAGGAGGAGGGGCGGCTTTTGGCTGCTGTCTGCGTGGCCTCCTCTGTCTTCTGCACACAAGCCTGCTCATCGCTGCCCTTTCTTCTCCCCTTTCCTTTCTTGGGCCACTCGGAGCTTACTGAGAGTAAACATTATATTTTACTTTCAGGCTGAACTCTGATTTTGGCAGATACGGAACAAGTCCCTTGATGCCCTAGCTGAAGGTGAAGGGGCTGGGAAGAGGGTGACAGCTGGCTGGCCCCGGAGAGAGGGATGAGCATCCTCGTGGTAACCGTCCTAGGCCAGCACTATTCTTTTCATCCTTTCCTGCATTCTCTTTCTTCTCCTTTTAAAAACAGATCTACCCTCCCTTTTCCCATGCCAAGACTTAAAAGGTTTCAAATACTTCAAGAATAAATGATTTCTAAATCATCTCGCATGGCTAACATAAAATGTTTTATCACATTTTCTAAAACAGAATGGCATATTAAGAAATGATTTCATTCTTACACATATCTTCTTTTAGGGATGTAGAGATATTATCTCAAATGATTACTCCAAAGAGACAGAGACAAGAATTTTTCCCCATTTTAGTTCTCAAATCATTTAGGTTATTTTATTTCAATTCCCCTAAATCTCTTGGACGGTTATTTCCTGCTGTATTTCCTTGTATCACTTAAAAATTACATTTTACTTTGTCAGGGTCTAAAGAATTGCATTGAAAAACTAAGAAATTATTGAAAAAATTCCATTAGTACAACTATAGTCATCAGAAGAAATTGGCTAATTTCAGTGTCTTTCTTTGGGCTCTTCACAGAAAATTGTTGAAAGGGGTCTGCCATAAGTAACTGGCATTCTGAAATTGATTTAAAGCTGCAGTGGGGAAGAAAAACTGCACTGGAAAAAAATTAAGCCTGAGATTTGGAGATATTACAAAAAATAAAGTCCCTTTCCCAGGGGATCCCAAATACGGGCCCTCTTTTTTTCAGCTGTTCAATGAAGAAAAGAAGTTGCACAGCTGGCCTGGGGGCAAAGACAGGTGCATCTTCTGGCCATCATGATACTTTAAGAGCATCTATTGGATGATTTTTAAGAGTGTCAACTACTTCTGTGGTGAAAACTACATGTTCCCCCCACCCTGTGGAAACAGCAATCATGTTCCCAGTAGATGAGTATGACAAAAGGGCCCACCGCTCTGAGACCACTTGTCCCCTCCATCCAGTCTCCACCGAGCTGGCCAGGCCCGTTGCAGTTTCCTCCTTGACCTGCTCCAAGACCCCTCAGGTCTATAGGAGCCGGAGCAGATCTCTGAGCGGGGTGTCGATGACAGCTGCCGACTAGAGACACTCGCAGCAGCGGTAGGGAGGTTGGATGGGAGGTGGGAAGCCTCCTGGAGGGCTTACATCAGTGTGGAAGCTGCCGTCCTGAGATCTGGGTGTGGTGCTAATTTCTGGAGATGGGCTACTGTTCGCGGGAGGGGAGAGCAGGGGAGAGGAGACATGGGAGGAGTGAGTCCCACCACAGAGAAGGTTTTCAACACGATGAAGATGACAAAAATTTAGGAAGGTAGAGGAAGAAGGGACAGTGACAGCCTTGGGAGGGAAAAGTTTGCTTCAAGGAGCAAGCCCCAGGCGCACCGAGTTCAGATTAAGAGGGAAGACTCTGGCACCAAACGGGAATCTTGGGATTAGTGGGCTGACCTTGGGCAAGTAATTAACTACCCCCGCCTCAGTTTCTTCATCTGTAAAATGGGCATCACCACATAATCACTGATAGGGTTGTTGTGAGGGTTAAAAGAGTTAATAAAGATAAGGCTCTGAGAACAGAGCCAGGCATCATAAGTATTATGTGTGTCTGACATCTTTAGGAGGTTTTATAGTGGTGTAGTGAAAATGGATATAAATGAGACTGGTTGGAGTGAGGAGGGAATCCAGGGAAGTTTATTTCTTTAGTTCATGGGAGATTTTAAAGAATGTATCAAGTTGAGGGAAAGGGCATATGAGAGAGGGAACAAATGAAAGATATTGAAGGTAAACTTAGACCAGAGGCTATGGATCAAGTGCATTGAGGGGTGTGTGTGTGGGGGGCACTTAGTATTGCAGGGAGGAAAAAAATGGCCTTGCTTTGCACTTGGAATAAAATCTAGGCTCTTTTCCTGGACCTCCAAAGCCCTCGTGAACTGGCTCCTATCTGCCTTTCTAGCTATATTTCCTATTGTCTCTATTGTCTTTTACACCCAGTCCTTCACGTCCACAGGTTCTGTATCTATAGATTCAACCAACTGCATATCCAAAATGCTTTCCAGAAGTTTCCAGAAATCTCCAAAAAGCAAAACTTGAATTTTCCCTGCACTGGCAACTATTTACATTGCATTAGGTAACCTGGAGATGATTTAAAATATACAGGAGGATGTGTACTTCCAGATGTGAAAGCTTGGTTTTACAAAAGGCAGGGGAACCAGAGATCAAATTGTCAACATCCGTTGGATTATCGAAAAAGCAAGAGAGTTCCAGAAAAACATCTATTTCTGCTTTATTGACTCTATGCCAAAGCATTTGACTGTGTGGATCACCACAAACTGTGGAAAATTCTTCAAGAGATGGGAATACCAGACCGCCTGACCTGCGTCTTGAGAAATCTGTATGCAGGTCAAGAAACAACAGTTAGAACTGGACATGGAACAACAGACTGGTTCCAAATAGGGAAAGGAGTACGTCAAGGCTGTATATTGTCACTCTGCTTATTTAACTTATATGCAGAGTACATCATGAGAAACGCTGGGCTGGAGGAAGCACAAGCTGGAATCAAGATTGCCGGGAGAAATATCAATAACCTCAGATATGCAGATGGCACCACCCTTATGGCAGAAATCGAAGAAGAACTAAAAAGCCTCTTGATGAAAGTGAAAGTGGAGAGTGAAAAAGTTGGCTTAAAGCTCAACATTCAGAACACCAAGATCATGGCATCTGATCCCATCATTTCATGGCAAATAGATGGGGAAACAGTGGAAACAGTGGCAGACTATTTTTTTGGGCTCCAAAATCACTGCAGATGGTGACTGCAGCCATGAAATTAAAAGTCGCTTATTCCTTGAAAGAAAAGTTATGACCAACCTGGCCAGAATATTAAAAAGCAGAGACATTACTTTGCCAACAAAGGTCCATCTAGTCAAGGCTATGGTTTTCCCAGTCATCATGTATGGATGTGAGAGTTGGACTGTGAAGAAAGTTGAGCGCTGAAGAACTGATGCTTTCGAACTGTGGTGTTGGAGAAGACTCTTGAGAGTCCCTTGGACTGCAAGGAGATCCAACCAGTCCATTCTAAAGGAGATCAGTCCTGAGTGTTTATCGGAAGAACTGGTGTTGAAGCTGAAACTTCAATACTTTGTCCACCTGATGCAAAGAACTGACGCATTTGAAAAGACCCTTATGCTGGAAAAGATTGAAGGCAGGAGGAGAAGGGGATGACAGAGGATGAGATGGTTGGATGGCATCACGGACTCAATCGACATGAGTTTGAGTAAATTTTGGGAGTTGGTGATGGACAGGGAGGCCTGGCGCGCTGCAGTCCATGGGATCGCAAAGAGTCGGACACAACTGAGCGACTAAACTGAACATTTTATTTTGTTTATTTATTTTTAATTGGAGTAGAGTTTCTTTACACTGTTGTCTTAGTTTCTACTGTGCAGCAAAGTGAACCAGCAATACATATACATAGATGCCCTCTTTTTTGGATTTCCTTCCCAACTGGATCACCAGAGAGCCCTGAGTAGAGTTCCCTGAGCTGTACAGTCAGTTCTCATTAGTTACCTACTTTATATATAGTGGTGGATATATGTCAGTCCCAGTCTCCCAATCCATTATTCCCTTCCCACCCCCTTCCTCTCTTGGTGTCTGTACATTTGTTCTTTATGTCTGTGTCTCTATTTCTGCTTTGCAAATAAGTTCATCTATGCCATTTTTCTAGATTCCACATATATGCGTTAATATACAGTATTTGTTTTTCTCTGTCTAACTTACTTCACTCTGTATGCACCATTTTATGTAAAAGACTTGAGCATCCAAGGATTTTGGTGTCCATGGAGGTCCTGAAATCCGTCTCTCCGAAATCCGAGGGATGACTGTATGTTTCTTGCATTATTTCACCCCTGCCCAGGCTATGCTCACTGGGATCTTTGCTCCAGCAAGTCTGTCTTCCCGCAGTGCTCTGTTTTCAGACCCTTTCTTGGCTGGCTTCTTTGTAGCACCCAGCTCTCACTTTAAATTCATCAAGGCCTTCCTTGACCATCCAACCCAAAGCAGCCAGTGTCCATTCCAATACCCACATATCCATGTCTCACTGCATTTATTACCACTTGATGTTCTCTTGTTTATCTCTTGTCCGCCTCTCTCCACTGGCGCACAAGCTTCACTGGGGCAGAGACCGCTTCTGCTCCGTCAGCACAGGGTCCTTTGCTGCTGGTACACAGTAGGAGCTCAATGAAATGTCTGTTGAATGAATCAATGGTTCTTTCTCTAATAGGTGAGAAAAATGGGAGGCACGTCTAGGTGAAGAACATACATATTGGAGAGGAAGGAGTTGAGGAAATGGCTCATCTTACCTATCTTTTACCTTTTTCACAGAAAAAGATGTAGTGAAATAACATGTAGAAAGTGAGGTGGGATGGAGCTCAAAATAGATCTCAGAGGAATGTGTTAAAGGGATCAAGCAGGAAGTGGAGCAGAGACAAGAGAAGAGCATATGGTATAGCTGTGCCCCCAGGGAATGGGACTCGATGGACGTGAGTCTCAGTGAACTCCGGGAGTTGGTGATGGACAGGGAGGCCTGGCGTGCTGCAATTCATGGGGTCGCAAAGAGTTGGACACGACTGAGCGACTGATCTGATCTCATCTGAGGGAATGGGAGAAAGTTCTTGGAGAATTCCCAGCACAAGGTGATCAGGAGTTAGAAGTCCTTGCTCTTTTAAATTTTCATTTATTTTTGGCTGTCCTGGGTCTTCACTGCTGCAAGCGGGCTTTCTAGTTGCAGGGAGCTGGGGCTACTGTCTTATTGCTGGTGTGGGCTTCTCATTGCAGTGGCTTCTCTTGTTGCGGAGCACGGGCTCTAGGGTGAGTCGGCTTCAGCAGTTGTGGTGCATAGGTTTAGTTGCCCGCTGGCATGGGGCATCTTCTCGGACCAGGGATAGGACCTGTGTCCCCTGCATTGGCAGGTGGAGTCTTATCCACTGCACCACCAGGGGAGTCCAGAAGTTCTTGCTTCTGATGGCAGCTGTTCTCTTGTTACTTTTTGCTCTCTTTTATTTGTGTATTTATTTTTGTAGTTTTCTACAAAATAATAGTTAACACTTTCTGAACATGCCATGTGCTTGGCATGGTGGTAAATCTTTGCATGTCTTTACTGCTCATCTCATCAACACAGTAACCCCTGAAGTGGGCACCTCTATTAGTCCCATTTTATGGATGACAAAATGGAGGCTTTGAGTGGAGCCAATCCCAGGCCCAACTGCTGCACCTACTGTCTTAACCACCCTGCTCCACCAACTAGCTGTATTTTCCCACAAGTGGTCAGGCAGGCTTTCCGGCTGCTCCTCGTGGTGGCCTGGCTTCAAGTTTCACTGCTGCTTTGGTGCCACCAAATAAAGGTGGGAATGTAGGAGGAGTGTTTGCTGCCTCTGGTCCCACCAGACCCCAACTCCATGCCTCTGGCCCGTGAGGAGTGGGGAGCTGACTAGGGCATTAAGGGAATGAATTCATGTTTCCTTTATGTGTTACACAGGAATCAGCGGTGATCCTGTAGGATCGTAATCTCATTTTCTTTTTCTTTTTTTCCTGTCTGTGCTGGCTCTTCCTTGTTGCGCTCAGGCTTTCTCCAGGTGCAGAGACAGGGGGTTACTCCCTGTTGCCGTGCGTGGGCTTCTCATTTCGGTGGCTTCTCTTGTTGTCGTGTGGAGAGTGGGCTGTAGGGCCTTCCGCAGTTGTGGTGCACAAACTCAGTGGCCTTCGGCATAATAGGATTTTTCCTGGACTGGGGATTGAACCCTGGAGTTCCTGCATTGGCAGGTGGGTTGTTTACCACTGAGCCACCAGCGAAGCCCCTCAGCCCCACTGTGTGATAATTTGCCTACTCAACTTTCCCACAATTTCTTGGGTCAATTTTAGTAATTTAGATTTTTTCTAGGAAGGCCTGCCAGGACATTTTTTATGTTGTTTTAGGTTTGTATGTGTAATTCTTTTAAACACTACTATTTTCTCATTGCTAGTTTGATATATTTAATTCTTTCTCTCTCTCTTTTTTCTTCTGTATCAGGTTTACAAGAGATTTATCTATTTTATTGGTCTTTTCAAATAAACAGCTTTCAGATTTATTTATTCTTTTCATCTTTTTTTGGTCCTTCCTTAACTTCAAGTTCTAATTTATCTTAAATTTTTGGATTTATTTTGCTCTTTTCTGATTTCTTAAAATGAGCATTAAATTGTATATTTGTATATATATATAGTATATAATGATATATGTTTTCATACTGATATGTTGTATGTATTATTTTATATTATTATGTATGTTTATATATAATATAAAATCACATATATAATTATAATGATGTCTATATAATATAGATATAATTATACAGATAATTATAAATATAAGATACAATTATATAGATATCCTTATAATTATATATAACTTATATAGAATGTATCATTATATATGATATATAAAAAAACTTCATTTAAGTCAGCTTTTTTGTGGCCCATAGGTTTTGGTCTGAAGCATCTTTTGCATTGCTGTCAAGATAGTTTGAGCATCATCTTTGATTTCCTCAATTCTAAAGGTTAGTTAAGCTTATATATCTTAAAAAGTGAAAATGAAATTCGCTCAGTAATGTCCGACTCTTTGCAACACCACAGACAGTATAGTCCATGGAATTCTCCAGGCCAGAATACTGGAGTGGGTAGCCTTTCCCTTCTCCAGGGGATCTTCCCAACCCAGGGTTTGAACCCAGGTCTCCGGCATTGCGGGCAAATTCTTTACCAGCTGAGCCACAAGGGAAGCCCTTATATATCTTAATTTTTAAGTAAAAACTTTATCTTTTATATTCCAATTTTATTGGATTATTATCAGATTATTTCTCCTGTAGACCTATAATTTCTCTGAAAAAATTTTTCAGCGCATTCTTTGTGCCTGAGTTCATAATTAAGTTTTATAAATGGTTGATGGGAAAATACTCTGCAGTTGAATCTCAGGGTCTCTATGTCACTATCAAATGTAGATAATTGAATGTAACACTGATTTTCTCCTACTAGAGATCTATTGACATCTTCCACTATAATTGCATTTTAATCAAATTCTTACACTTCGAAAGAACTTTTTCTTTATGTATTTAGCTATTACATTGTTTGAGCCCTTCAGTCTACCGACTGTTATACATCCTTTATAAAAGCATACTATTTATATTTCACAAAATCTCTATCTTTTTTGGTCAGTTTTCCCATAAATAATTAAAATGCCATGGTATTAACATTGCTTTTTCAAACTAGCATAGGCAGCTCTGCTCCCATCATGTTGTACTGGGCCTTTGGGTTTATCTTCCTAAGACATACAGACTCCATCTTGAGTCTATCAAAATAAACTACAAAAAATTTCATGTTACTTTTTGCCATTTAAAAGACCTATCACTTAATTTGGATGTTAATTAAAGCCAAATGGTTTTTCTCTGTTACAAAAGATAATGAATAATTTTCTATTGAATCTAAGTTGCAGTTCTGTTTTTGTCTAAGACTTACCAGCTCCATTAAATACCTTCCAGACATTGGTGCAAGGACCTGTCAAAGGCAATAGTAATAAGACTGCATTCGATTTCCATTGAGAAATACTATGCTTTATAAAGAACAGGAAATGTAGAGATGTATTTTTAGATCACTATCTTCTGAGCCACTGTCTTCTGAAACCACTTTCTTTGAAATGTTTTGGTGATTTATAAAAATAAATACTTTTCCTACTCCTAGGCCCATTTTTTAATAATTGGAGTATAGTGTATAACATCACATAAGTTACAAGTGTACAATAAAGTGGTTCACAAATTTAAAGCTTATACTCCGTTTATAGTAGGGCTTCCCTGATAGCTCAGTTGCTAAAGAATCTACCTGCAATGCAGGAGACCCTGGTTCAATTCCTGATTTGGGAAGATCCCCTGGAGAAGGGATAGGCTACTCACTCCTGTATTGTTGGGCTTCCCTTGTGGCTCAGCTGGTAAAGAATTTGCTTGCAATGTTGGTAAGGAATAGGCTACTCACTCCTGTATTGTTGGGATTCCCTTGTGGCTCAGCTGGTAAAGAATTCGCTTGCAATGTTGGAGACCCAGGGTTGGATCCCTGGGTTGGGAAGATCCCCTGGAGAAGGGAAAGGCTACCCACTCCAATATTCTGGCCTGGAGAATTCCACAGACTGTATAGTCCATGGCATCACAAAGAGTTGAACACAACTGAGTGACTTTCACTTTCCATTTGTAGTTATTATAAAATATTGACTATATTCTCCATGTTGTACAATGTTTCCTTGAACTTATTTTATACATAATAATTTGTACTCTTAATTCTCTACCCCTATATTTCTCCTCCCCTCTTCCCTTGTCTCGCTGGTAACCACTAGTGTTCTCTCTGCATCTGTGAGCCTGTTTCTTTCATGTTATATAGACTAGTTTGTTGTATTTTTTAGATTCCATGTGTAGGTACAATCATACAGTATTGGTCTTTCTTTGCCTGGTTTATTTCACATAGCATAATAACCTCCAAGTCCATCCATGTTGTCATAAATGGCGAAATTTTGTTCTTTTCATAGCCCAGTAGTATTCCATTGTCTTCTTTATCCGTTCATCTGTTGATGAATGCTTAGGTTGCTTCCATATCTTGACAATTGTAAATAATGCTGCTTTGAATATTGGGGTACACATATATTTTCAAATTAGTGTTTTTGTTTTATTTCAGGAGGGAAACTGATGGGTCATATTGTGATTCCAGTTTTATCTTTTTGAGAAACCTCCATACTGTTTTCCACAGTGGCTGTGCCAATTTACATTCCCATCAACAATGTAAGAGGGTTCCCTTTTCTCTACATTCTTGCCAATATCTGTTAATTATATTCTTTTTGATGATAATCATTCTGACAGGTGTGAGGTGATATCTCATAATGGTTTTGATCTGCATTTCCCTGATGGTAAATGATGTTGGGAATCTTTTCATGTGCCTGTTGGCCACCTGTATTTCCTCTTTGGAAAAATGTCTGTTTGGGTCTTCTACTCATGTTTTAATTGAATTGTTTGATTTGTTTGTTGAGTTGTATGAACTGCTTATATGTGTTGGATATTAACCCTTTATCAGTTATCATTGTTGTTCAGTCACTCAGTTGTGTCCGACTCTTTGCAACCCCGTGGACTGCAACATGCCAGGCTTCCCTGTCCTTCACCATCTCCTGGAGCTTGCTCAAGCTATGTCCATTGAGTCTGTGATGCCTTCCAACCATCTCATCCTCTCCTCCTGCCTTCAATCTTTCCAAGCATCAGGATCTTTTCCAGTGAGTTGGCTCTTTGCATTATGTGGCTAAAGTATTAGAGCTTCAGCTTCAGCATCAGTCCTTCCAATGAATCATTTCATTGAGTCATATCATTTTCAAATATTTTCTCCCATTCAGTAGATTTTCTTTCCATTTTATTGATGGTATCCTTCTCTGTGCAAAAGCTTTTAAGCTCTAGGTCCTTTTTTGACTAGTAATATAGAACGTGAAGGTAGGAGTAACTAAGGCTGTAAGATGAAGGAGCGTGGTGCATGTAATTGTCATGCATTTGTGCATATGGTAAGTAGTCCTGTCATGTCCCGGCGATATAAATTAACAAACAGAGTTTACTAAGTGAAGGTATGGATTGCAAAGTGCTGCTACTTACATATGCATTCATTGATCTATTCAACAAATACTTGAAAGTCTACTGTGTACATGACTCCAGCCCACGTGCTGGAGATGTGTGGGTGAACAGCTGTTTATGCTCCCGCTGTTCCTTTGGTTGTGAATGGCTGCATGGTTAACTCAGTGGCTTCAGATGCTAAAAGTTGTTCTAACATGTTTCTGAGCTGCTTCACAAATCAAGAGTCTTTCTTCCTCCTCCTTTTCTTTCTTCTTCCCACCCTGTTTATTATAATCATAGGAAATTTGAAGCACAAGGAAAGAAAAACCCAATGTTACATAAATGTCACTTTTTGGAATTACTCTCCATTTTATACAGTGTGTCCTCATGATTTGAGAAATGTCATCATTTTAGGCTGGACTTTTGAAGGTTTTCAACATGTTACTACCATTCAGCAGTTACCTTAAAAAATAGAACACTTCCCCTAAAGTGGCTCAGTTACTCATTTAACATAACTTGTTCATTAAATATGTGATTCTCTGGTAACTCAGATTGTAAAGCATCTTCCTGAAATACAGGAGACCTGGGTTTGATCCCTGAGTCAAGAAGATCTGCTGGAGAAGGCAATGGCTACCCACTCCGCCTGGTGGGCTACAGTCCATGGGGTCACCAGAGTCAGACAACTGAGCGAACTTCTTGGAGCCCATACATTAAGTCAGGTTATGGCTAAATAAAATGAAAAAATTTCGAGTTGGTGTCAAATTGATGAAGCCTGTGTTGGATATAAGGGCCAGTTTGTCAGATTACCATCTGCGTATGCTGCTGTGGACCAGATGGGGGCAGCAGAGAGCTGGCTGAGGTCCAGAAGCCCAAGGCGCAGGTGAAGGTAGCAAAGGGTTAGAACACAGAATCAAAGTTTTGACCGTGCCTAAGAGGAAGGGAGGAAAGCAAGGGAATTAGAAATGCCACAGAGGTTAGAATTCAGGGAAACAGGGATTGAAATAGGACTGATGTAAGTCAAGAATTCGGTGGTGAAAGCCAAGGGAGCAGGTGAAATAAGAGGGTGAGAGTGGGTGGGTAGACAGTAGGTGCCAGTGGGAAGCCAGCCTGCTCCCCCACAGTGCTTCCAGCACCTTCTTGGCACAGGTCCCCGCTTGGTCCTGCCTGGTCTTTCAAGGGCAGTGGCTCTTAATGGACTGAGATATGGAGGCACCAGCCACGTACCTTTCTGGAGCTGAAATGGTAATTAAAGTTTTTGTTTTATTAACAAAATCTAAAGTATGTTGAATGCATCTGGGGCGATTTGGGAGTGATCAGAGCGTGGCAGTGCAGTTTTGCTTGGGCTTTTTCTTTTGGTTAATCCAGAGAATGGAAGCCCTCAGCATCCTTCCGTCCATCTTTTGGAAGATTTTTCACAACCACCCAGGCAACAGAGTTCCATACTCCTGTTTACTTAATGGTCTACTCTACTTGAAACATCATGCTCTCCCTGTGTGGTCTTGTCATAATTATCTTCAAATGGTGCTAATTAACAGAGCCAACACATGGGCACCATTCCCGCCCCGACTTGGCACCCTCGCATACTGCATTTAGCACTCCTTGTGGGAAGGCGTTCTGGAGACCCCTTATCTGCACCCTCTCTGCATCGATCCCTTACCACCCAGGGAAGCTGCCTCTCCAGGGCAACCGCTAGTCAGTAAAGAATATTACTAAGCCCTAGCAGATGGCTGCTTATCTCAAGACACATCTATTCACCAAAACCCTAGCAGAAGAAAAGCCTTTGGATCGTCCCTTAGAGCTAATTATAACAGAGTTTGAACCACAAAAGGCAGTTGGGAAATGAAGATGGAGGCTGGAATTGGAGACAGAGTGTGGAGAAAGACCAGGGGAGAGTACAGGAAAGAGCTCCTGGAGAAACAGGAACATTTGAGTGAGAACGTGGAATGATAGGCACTGATTTTCTTGGGAAAATGGATGGAAATTTTTTGGTGTGTGATGACACCAAGAAACCATCAGAAACGGGCACCTCCCACTCTTAACTGTGCTGGAGGCAGCTTAACTGCCCTCAGTTTGATCAGACCCTGCCTTTGTCTTGCTTTCTGTGAAATGGGAATTTGACTGCTTGCTGACTGTGGTTCCAAAAGTTGTTTTAAAGAACAGGGACTATAACGGACAGTCCAGTGGTTCTCCGAGAGGCTGCTGTGAATGGGTAAAGACACGAGGAGCACTCCATTAATGAACTTCAGGGTGTCCAGCTTTTCCTAGGAGAGTAAACACATGCCCTGTGGGATCCACTGGGTTTGCATTGTCTTGTCTCGTTGTTTGTAAATCTTCAGAGTGATTACCCAGTATTCGTTCTCTATTGTTCGAAATACTCTTTTAAAAGCTGAATATAGAACTTCAGTCCCTGCTGGTTTGTTCTTTTCCACTTGGCAAGGATTGATTGATTTTATTTTTCTTTTGGCCTGTGTTTCTCAGTGGCTTGAAATGAGCATGGCTTTTTTTGTTTACTTCCTTACCCACATTGTCAATAAGAGAATTGCTCTTGCTCTGGGAACGGGGTGCGCCGTGTAATTTCTGCAGCATAGTTTGCAAAGGGAGGAAGTCTTGGCATAAACTTGGAATATTGTATTGTTTTAGTTTTCTTTTTTCAGGCATTGGAACGGTTGCCCAGCAGTTATTCTTTTCGACTAATGAAAGTTCACACGTTCACTTAACCAGTACTGTTCAACATGAGGTGAAGTCGCTCAGTCGTGTCCGACTCTTAGTGATCCCATGGACTGTAGCCTACCAGGCTCCTCTGTCCATAGGATTTTCCAGGCAACAGTACTGGAGTGGATTGCCATTTCTTTCTCTAGGAGATCTTCCCGACCCAGGGATCGAACCGGGGTCTCCCGCATTGTAGACAGACGCTTTACCGTTTGAGCCACCAGGGAAACTACTGTTCAACATAGCAAACTTGTAAAAAAAAATAACAAAAAATAGGTTGAAGCCAATGTAATGAACGAAACAGGAAGTAAAGTACAAAAATAGTAATGGGAGGAAATAGCGATATCATGGTCTGGTTTGATTATATGTGTGTGAGACACAGGAATGGTTTCGATTGGGACAGATTTATAGAAATGGTGACAACAGATTAATCTAATCCAGAGGAATCAATCCTAAAGGAAATCAACCCTGAATATTCATTGGAAAGATTGAAGCTAAAGCTCCAATCCTTTGTCCACCTGATGTGAAGAACTGACTCATTGGAGAAGACCCTGATGCTGTGAAAGATTGAGGGCAGGATGAGAAGCGGGTGACTGAGGATGAGATAGTTGGATGGCATCACTGACTCAGTGGACATGAGTTTGAGCAAGCTCTGGGAGATGGTGGAAGACAGGGAAGCCTGGCATGCTGCAATCCATGGGGTCTCAAAGAGTTGGACACGATTTAGCTACTGAACAGCAAAGGGGTTTGATACGCTTGCAGCATATTGAATTCACCTGGAGATTTTAAAAAATGATGCTCTGGTTTTTCTCAGAAATGAGAACATCTGAGGGTGTGGTTTAGGCATAGACATTTGTAAAGACTCCTTAGTTGACAGTCAAGTTTGCAAACTACCAGTAACCAATGGAAAAATGCTTCTTAGAAGTGTCTCCAGGCAAGGCATATCAGCCTAGCACCAGACACCTGTCTGGGCCGACACACATTTGTGATTTTTTTTTTCCAACTCTCAATAGGCCTCTTCTTCTGGCACTGTTCCCATGCTATCTGGTTCTTCCCAGCTTTCAAAATAATAAGCTTTTCTCCATTTGAATTTCTGGAGCATTTAGGATGCTAAGAAAATGCTGAATGAAATAGTATAAAATAGTATGGATTGCCTTTACTTAAACTGTGGTTGGAAATAGATATATTTCAAAGGTCCTGATCTAGTTGCAGAAAGATTGTTTTTGAGAGTGGATGAAATGTCTGTTTTGTGTCTCAAGGGCAGTACCTTCATCCTTGGAGCCAGCTGTCTTCCTGTATGCAATTCAAAGGATGCCGCGTGTCCCAAATGGGACTTCTGACATGGCCTAAAGTTCCCTATTAAAAAGAACTCACATTCGCTTGAAAGGTAATTTCCAGACATTTAGACCTATTAATTTAGTTTATATCTGCTGGCCTGTCATATCTAAAAAAGAGCCCTCTGAGGACATGGGGTTCATGAAAAGCAAATAAATACATTTAGGATGAAGAGGGAGGTAACAGCCAGGAGTAAGGAAAGCAAACTCAGCTGAAGACATAACAGGGAGATTATAGGCAACTGAGAATAGGGAGGCTGGGACTTTGGGAAGCTAAATGAAGAGAAGAGATGCCGGGGTCCACTGTCACCAACCTGCAGCCACTGTGTTCCAAAAGTCTTAAATACCATCTGTGCACTGATGCACCCCCTATTTATATCTTCATCCAAGCACTTTCTACTGACCTCAGTTGTCAACATATCCATTTGTTGTTTTTGTTGTTCAGCAAAGTCGTGTCTGACTCTTTGTGAGCCCGTGAACTGCAGCACACCAGGCTTCCCATTACTTCACTATTTCCTGGAGTTTGCTCAAACTCATATCCATTGAGTTGGTGATGCCACTCAACCATCTCATTCTCTGTCTCCCCCTTCTCCTTCTGCCTTAATCTTTCCCAGCATCAGAGTCTTTTCCAATGAGTCAGCTCTTCATTTCAGGTGGCCAAAGATTGGGGCTTCAGCTTCAGCATCAGTCCTTCCAATAAACATTCAGGACTGATTTCCTTTAGAATTGACTGGTTTGAGCTCCTTGCTGTCCAAGGGACTCTCAAGAGTCTTATGCAGCACCATGGTTTTGGAAGCATCAGTTCTTTGGCACTCAGCTTTCTTTATGGTCCAATTCTCACTTCCATACATGATTGCGGAAAAAACCATAGCCTTGACTATACAGACCTTTGTCTGCAAAATGATGTCTCTGCTTTTTAAAATACTCTGTCTACATTTGTCATGGCTTTTCTTCCAAGGATTGACTGTCTAAATTGGCACCTCAAACTTAACATGTCTAAAACTGGACTCTAGAGCCCTCTCTTCCCCCCAACCTGGGCCTACTGGGGTCTTCCTTGTCTGGGTAAATGGCTGCTCCATACTAGGGGTCTGGAGACCAAAGCCTTGGGGTCGTTCTGGCCTCCCTTCTTTCTCTCACTCCTTAGACATCAGCAAACATGTTGTACCTTTCAAGTTCACCCAGAATGTAACTACTTGGCCCTCTTACCATCACCGCCCTGGTGGAAGCACTCTGGCTTCTCATCTGGACTCTGGGGGTGGCCTCCTCCCTGGTTCCTGCCCCTCCTGTCTTCTCCTACCACCCCACTCACCCCACAGATCTATACTAATCAGGTACGGTAGGGTCTTTTAAAACTGGAGTCAGATCATGTCACTTCTGCCCAAAGATCTCCAGATGAAGCCAGTCCCCTTCGGATGGTCCTTGACAACGTGGAGCTCCTGTTCCCCCTCCCACCTCTCCTCCTCCTTCTACCCCTGTGGGCACCAGTTCAGCCCCTCTCACTCCACCCTGTTCCCCAGACATGCCTGGGACATTCCTGACCTTGCACTTGCTACTGCTCAGGCTGTGGCAGACTCCAGATGCTCATCCCTCACCATCTTCGGGCGGTTGCTCAATGTCATCTCAAAGGTCACCTGTCTGATTGCCATGCTTAAAGGTCAACCTTGCTCTTTTACTCCTTGTCCCCCCTCCCTGCTTAATCTTTACCTTTACACTTGGCTGTGTTTGACCTACTCTGTTTTCTTTATTGGGCTTCCCAGGTGGCTCAGTGGTAAATAATCCACCTGCCAATGCAGGAGATGTGGGTTCGATCCCTGGGTCAGAAAGATTCCCCTGGAGAAGGGAATGACAACCCACTCCAGTATTCTTGCCTGGACAGAGGAGCTTGGGGGGCTACAGTCCACAAGCTCACAAAGAGCTGGACACAACTGCTCAACTAAACACACACATATTTTACTTATTGGAGAAGGGCAGGGCAACCCACTCCAGCATTCTTGCCTGGAGAATCCCATGGACAGAGGAGCCTGGCTGGCTACAGTGCATAGGGTCGCACAGAGTCGGACACGACTGAAGCAACAACACACACACACACACACACACACACATTTTTACTTATTGGTTTATTGTTTTCCTCTTCTTCTTTCTCTAGAACATAAACTCCATGAGGTCAGGTATTTTGGTCTATTTTGTTTACTAAATACTATGTTCCCAACACCTAGAACAATACCTAGTATGATACAGGTGCCCAGTAAATAATTATTAGATGGAAAAAAAATGAATGGGTTTCCTAACTAATCTCTCAAATTCTGCCCAAATGACTAGCTTTGCCATGCTTTGTGGCTGAGTCTTGACCTTCTTCCCTAGTCTCCCCAGGGGTGGAGCTTCCCATGTCCTGGTAACCTGGGGCTCCATGGCCTATTGTGTGACTCTGCACCTGTCCTGCCCACCTGGGGCTCTGCCAGCTGCCTGGGTCGGCTGCTGGTCACTTCCTTGTCTCCGCTCCATCAGCCAGCGGGGGTCCCCCTCGCTCACACTCCCTCTGTCCCTTCCTCTCCGGACCCATCTCCTGGCTGACACCTCACATTTCTTACTTCTTCCTTCTGCAAACCATTCCCGGCCCTCACCAGCCTGGAGTTTGGTACGTTGGTCAACCTCAGGCTTAGTGACGCATCCCTTTTAATAATTCTTAATGATACTTCGGAGAAGGAAATGGCAACCCACTCCAGTGTTCTTGCCTGGAGAATCCCAGGGAGGGAGGAGCCTGGTGGGCTGCCATCTATGGGGTCGCACAGAGTCGGACCCAACTGAAGCAACTTAGCAGCAGCAGCAATGATACTTCAGGCTGACTCTGTGCAGCAGATCCATAAATAATGATTCTTTCTAAAGTTGCATCAGGGTGTGAGAAGGTGGGAAAAATGCTTCCAGATGATTGGACCGTGGCTGTTCTGGAATGACTGCTGAAGGCGTGTGGTCAGAGGTTCCCACGGCCCTGATGAGCTCTGACAGGGGAGGGGGCAGCCGTAGGTAGGGGGAGGGTCCTGGCTCCACCAGTTCTCCTCTGGCTTCCCCTAACCCTAGTCCTAACCCCAGAGCCCAGCGCTCTGACTGTTGATCTTGTGATATAGAAGCTTCTGGGGGGCAGGAGTGACCGTGGAAACCGAAGGCTGTTTCTGGACTATTTCGCAACACTTTTCTCCAGGAAAAAAAAAAAAAAAAAAAGAAGCCTCATTTTCTTCATCCCCAGGGTTACATAACCTAACGTTTCCCTCACTGGTTGAAATGAATATCCTCTCTTTGCCTGAATAAATAGGACACAAACTCTTTGGGACGGGCGGCTTCCTCTGCTGAGAGCGTCTGAGGGCTCCGCTGCTTCGGCTGGTTTAGTGGTGACCCACAGCTTGGTGGGGGCTGGTTCTCCCTCCTGGGCTCCTCCTTGGAGTGGGAATTCCACCAAAACACCTTTTAAATGTTTCAATAAACAAAGACCCTCCTGTGGTGACTCTGGAAGACGGGCTCCCCATGAGGTGCCCGGGGCGGTGTTTGTAGCTGGAAATCTACCGTCGCTCCTCACACACATCTCCTAAGAAACACTACAAAAGGCACAGGAAAAAAAAAGGAAAGATTAAAAACGCAGTTACAAACCCTCACATGCATAGCAATTTTCTGTCCCGCCTTTATAGGAAAAGACTATTTACCTGCTGGGTTATTTAATATTCAACCTTGATCTCCCAGGGTTCATCCTGAATGCCAGGAGCAGCTCCCTGTTACTACTTGGTAATTATCAGGATGGATCCAAGGTTTTAAAAATCAAGACCTCTTTGGACCTTTACAAGTAAATTGTTAAACCGTGAGAAGTGACTCTTTCGATTTAGCTTGGAAGAAAGATACAAACTATAAAACTTTACTGATTTGGTAAAAGGTGTTAGTTTTGAAAAGAAATCTAATCTTACCTGCAATGTTAAACATTTCAAGGAAATGTAGTTGACAGCATGTTACAATTTACAATAAGTCCATGCCTTTAGTAGTTCTTCATCTTGTTAGGCTTCATAAAGAATCACATGAAGTTTCTGTTTTCCTGTTTCTAAAACTTTTTATGTTGTATTGGGATATAGCTGATTAACAATGTTGCCATGGCTTCAGGTGAACAGCAAAGGGACTCAGCCATACATGGACATGGATCCACTCTCCCTTGAACTCCCCTCCCATCCGGCCTGCCACATAACCTTGAGCAGAGAAAGAATCACACGAAATTTTCTAGACTCTCTAGACTCTCTAGATTCTAGACTCTCTAGACTCTCATCAACATGTGTTGATGTAGCTGAAAGGTTGGCTATGATTTCAGAGGATTCCAAGTTCCCTGGAACCATCCATGTGGATCTTTGCTTTGAAACGTGGAGTAAGCAAACTAGAAAAGGCTAGATGATTTTATCAGAGAAAAACTTGATAAATAGTGGTCAAACAAAACTTGACTATGGAGAAAATGATTAAACACATTCATTGTCCAACTGATGGTAACACAATTATATTCATATTAGTATCCATTTTAAGCACATTTCACACTTAACAGTGATCTAGTAATCCAAATGTTGTCTTATTGTCTATTATCCTCTCATTTTACTTAATGCCAAAACTAGGTAATTTAAATATGCTATGTCTTATCTCTGATGTAATTATCTTGTTTTGTTTGTTGGTTTCTATGTTTTATTTTTTGCTTCCTGTCCTTACTTCAAAGACCTTAAAGGTATTAGGCCTCGAGGGAAAATAGTTTCCAGTACAGATTTTTATATTGTAGAGGAAGCTTTCCAAACCTCAACAGGCATGTCCTTGGGGGTTGAGACTACTCGGTACCCCTGTGCATAGTTAAGCTGTATGGTTTCTGCTGCTTGGAGAGCAAGGTGACTGTAGGTCTCCTAGGCCACTGGGGATGATGGAGGGTTGGGGAAATGAGGATAAACAGACCTTTATGTCTCTTCTACTCTAGTTGAAATTCACTTGAGTGAAAAAAAAAATGTGTCTCGTGCTGTGTGAATTACTGCCATGGATCTAGGTGGAGAAGACACATTCTCAGGTAACCTGCAATCAACTGCAATCAAGAGGTGGTAGGAGGTGTGGGCGACACACAAGTAACTCAGGACCAGACTGAATTTCATTTCTCTAAGAGTCTTATCTAGTGTTCAGTGAGAGTGTATTTCAGTTCTGATGCATCAGTTACCATGTTGTCTTACAATTCATCTGTTGAGGTGTCTGTTCCTTGTAGACACAAACTCCTCAAGGTTCTGTCTATCCATCCTTGCCTGGCACACAGGAGGTGCTTCCTCTGGACTTGTTCCTGGAGGGGGGAAGTGCAGGAAATACACAGGGGGGATGCAGAGGTGGGTGAGAACAGGGCAATGGTGGGCAGTCAGGGAGGGCTCCATGGAGAAGGTGTCCTTTGAGATGAACTTTGAAGATGTGATGAGATCATAGCTAACCCAGATGGGGAGGAGGTCGTTCCCTGGGAGCAGGGAATGAGTCCGCCTGATCTGAGCTTGAGTCTGGAGAGGTGCACTGGCACCGGAGTATCAGGGAGATGGGGAGTGATTTGCAACTTAATTGCATGACGGTGATGGTTAGTGAGGAACGTAATCTGGTGAAGGAGTATTCAATGGATTAGAAATAGGAGAGGCTGGAGGCAGTCAGAAGAGATAGGACGCTATTGCATTTGTCCAGCTCAGAGTGGAAGAAGTCTTGAGTAGTAACATGGAGAAGGAGACAGAAGGGAGGGAGGATAGGGGTATTTGGGAGATAGAATTTGATGTTCTTGTAGTCCATAGCTGATCTAGAATAAACCAGTCCAGGAAAGAAATGATGAAAACGGCAACAAAGGAACACTGTCTCACTCTGCTCTCCATCAACTCTTTTTTTTTTTTAACAACCTGAAGGCCTTTCAAATTCTTCCTTCCTGTGTCCCCAGGTGAGTAAGCAGATGCTGCTGAACTTGCCCCAGGTGTTGAGAGTCACTGCAAGCCTGCTAAAGCCACCACTGTCTGCCAGAGGTGCCAAGGAGGGCAGGGTTCACTTGCCGCTAAGTGGCCCGAATCCTTAGTTTGGGAGAGCTGCTCACTCCTGATGGTCATCTGGTTTAGGAATCAAGGCTTCCCTTTCTTCTGTTTTGCCTCTGCAGTTCTTTCACTGAAGTTGACAAACTTAGTGACAAAAATCTGCTCTGTATTTAAAAATTGTTTTTCTCTGGCACTGGCTCCTTGGCTTTGGGTGACATTTGTGGAGTTCTTTCTTCCCCCTGCAGGTTCTCCTAATAGTCCATGAAAATCAACTCCTGGAAGGGTCCACCATCTCCAAATCCTGGTTCAGACCTTGCTTCCCACCAAGGCGAAGAGTGTGTGAGTTTCTGGAACCAGCAACTGAGATAGATGGAGTTGGGCAGTGGTTAGGGACTGGTGTTTTGGGAAAAGAGGGGAGGCACAAGGTCTTGTGGGATTGAGGAGAATCACAGATTTTCTTCACTCAGCAAAGTGACTAGCTTTGCCACTTTATTTTTTATTTACTTTTAAAGATATATTTATTTTTTGCTGCATTGAGTCTTTGTTATTGGGCGAAGACTTTCTCTAGCTGCAGAGAGCAGGGACTACTCTCTAACTGGGGTGTGCAGGCTTCTCATTACGGTGGCTTCTCTTGTTTGGGTGCAAGGCTCTAGGGCGTGCAGGCATCAGTAGTTGTGGAGTGCGGGCTTAGTAGTTCAAGACGTGGGCTCAGTAGTTGCTGCGCACGGGCTAAGTTGCTCTGAGGCATGTGGGATCTTCCCAAACCAGGGATCAAACCTGTGTCCCCTGCCTTCGGAGGCAGATTCTTAACCACTAGACCACCAGAGCTTTACCACTTTAAATCATGGTATCCTTCAGATGTTATCCCCTTTGTCACCCTTATCAGTATGAAAACCCATTGATTCTCCTAGCAGAAGTCTTTTCAATAATTATTTCTTCACGTGGGATGTTTGTGTCTTGCTATATATCTTTTTCTGTATAAAGAAGAAGCATGTGATTTATGCAGGGAGGTTTTAAAGGCCTTTCTATAGATGAAGTGTAAGGTTTAATTGAATTGCTATCTTTTTGTATACGTATTTTCTGCCTAACATCTTTGTTATCTGAAGGAAGTTAGTTCTTTCATTCTTTTTTTTAAAGAAAAAGATTATCTTTATCCCTGTAAGCTTCAACTGCTGCTGCTGCTGCTAAGTCGCTTCAGTCGTGTCCAACTCTGTGCGACCCCATAGACGGCAGCCCACCAGGCTCCCCCGTCCCTGGGATTCTCCAGGCTAGAACACTGGAGTGGGTTGCCATTTCCTTCTCCAATGCATGAAAGTGAAAAGTGAAAGTGAAGTCACTCAGTCGTGTCCGACTCTTAGCGACCCCATGGACTGCAGCCTTCCAGGCTAGAGAGTTTCAATTGGAGTAACTAACACTGAGAAGAGTCACCAGATATTGCTGCTATCATGTTGAAAACAGGACTGCTGTGCATTGTGACTTCTGCTACAAGCTACCACTTGTGATCCAGGATGAGTGTTTTAGTTACAGTTTTTGATGACAAAGAACAGACTCCCTTAAATACCTGGGAATAGGGTTATGGGAGACTTGTGTGACTTCACACCTGCCCAGTGACCAGTGCAGCTGTGGCCGTATCCTGCCATGTGCTCATGGGTCCAGAGCCCTGTATTTGTTGATCTTGGCCATTCTCTGTCTTCATGTAACTTCCTTTCCGAAAAGCCTTTGCTTATAATGGCCTCCAGTCTACCCCAAGACATGAGAGCTTGAACGTGATTGGTTATGTTCATCCTTTCATATTAGGCATGTCCTTGGTCCCTGCCTATCTGAGTTAAATGCCTATCCAATTAGCTCTGATCTGAGGTGGGGACTGAGGGTCCTATGGCTGCAACTTGGTTGTCTAGGCAACAGGAGCTGAGTGCAGGGCAATTTTCCTGAGAGAGATGAGTGAGTGGGTGCTCGGCACTGACTGGTATCTCAAGGCAAGCAGAGTTTCAACTGTGATTGCTTTCATGACACAAACAAAACACAGAGCTGCCTTCATAAATGTGATGAAATCATATTTAAAGGAAACATCTTTGCTAATAAGGACAAAGAATTTGGGCAATTAACTGTGTAATTGAGTCACAAACTCTGCTATCATCTGGGGCATCAGACAGAAACACTCCAAATCAAAAACTTGGGTTTTATTTTAACCCGAATCAGCCAGAACACAGCAAAATTTTGCTTGAATGACCCAGACAGATTGCATCAATTTTCTGCTTTACTTTGCTTGTGAAGACCAGGCTGTTAGTGATCGCTTCTGGAATGAGAAAAGTACTAAAAAAAAAAAAAAAAAAAAACCAAAACTTTGGAACCTGGAAAGATTCTAGAATTTCCTTGTTCTGTGCTTCTGAATAAACAACATGCCACTATGAAAGAATGTGTGTGTTGATTTTTTTAAAAATAAAGATATTGTGGGTGGTATGATTTCAATGAAATAACAGGCTTTATTTTTCATTAACAAAATGAGGGAATTAGACTTAAAGGTATCATACTACTGTTTGAATTATGAGATTAAATTTGCGCTGTGTTTGTTTCAATTACATTGTGTCACACTGCTTCACTTACTTTGTTGTTTCTATGTCAATCTGTAGAAACATAATCTTACCCATTCACTGATAACTTCTCAACTTTTCCTTCCAATGATACATGTAAAACATTTGTGTCCTACATGGATGGATCCAGAGATTGTCATATGGAGTGAAGAAAGTCAGACAGAAAAGGAGAACTATTGTATGATATACCTTATATGTGAAATCTGGAAAGAAATGATACAAATAAGCTTATTTACAAAATAGAACAGATTCACAGACTTAAGAGATTGAATTTATGGTTGCCGGGGGAAGGATGGGGATGAGATAGTTAGAGGGTGGGATGGGCATGTACACACTGCTATAGTTAAAATAGATAACCAGCAAGGGCCTACTGTACCGGTACAGGGAATTCTGCTCAATGTTGTGTGGCAGCCTGGTTGGAAGGGGCGGTTGAAAGAGAATGGATACGTTAATATCTATGGCTGAGTTCCTTTGCTGTATACCTGAAACTATTGCAATATTGTTAATTGACTATATTCCAATACAGAATAAAAAGTTAAAAAATTTGCGTTCCCAAAGTGTGCTCCTGGGTGCTGGTTTTGATTCTGTAGTGGAGTGTTAAAATTTTGGTGATTGGGTCACACCACCTGAGTTTGAACTGTGACTCCAGCTGTGAAATGTTGGGGTAGGTACTTAATCTTGGTAGCCCATGGTTTCCTCATCTGTAAAATGGGTTTTCAATAGCACTTACCTTGTTGAGTTGTTGTGAAAGTACATAGAACAATGTTGGCCTCTAGTACATACTTGGAAGGCAAAATAGTAAAAGCTATTATTTTCCCAGTTGAGAAAGCACATGTTGGGCTGCAAATAAATGTCAATTATAGTCTTTGAAGGAGGATTGATCCAATTTTTATTTTATCTGAATTGTATATTATACATTTATATTTCTAGTGTGTAGAAAATAATCTGTAACTTTTCAGTTCCGAGTTCATTGGATGTCTTATTTTGAGAATTATTGGTCTAAATAATTTTCTTCTTTGTATTGATGTGCACAACTGGTTTTGACAGGAAGCTAAATGCTATTTGAAAAGTGTACTTCACACATTCTGGCAAGTCAAATAATTGAAAGATTTAATTAATTTAGAGAAAAATGTTTTGCTTTCAGAATGCTCTAAGTCCTCAAAACATTTTAGTAAATAATTTACCTTTTGCCACAAATCATAATAAAAATGATAAAAAGCTAATAAAACTGCCACAATGCATCAATATATATGATGGTTCTTTTTGTGAGTGAATCTTGTTGCCATTTTATGTTTCTTTAGTCAAAATAAAATACTTCACATATTAGCTAAAATATGTCCTGCTCTATGATCAACCTACACAACATATTAAAAAGCAGAGACATTACTTTGCAGACAAAGATCTGTCTAGTCAAAGCTATGGTTTTTCCAGTAGTCATGTATGGATGTGAGAGTTGGACTATAAAGAAGGCTGAGGGCCAAAGAATTGATGCTTTTGAACTGTGGTGTTGGAGAAGACTCTTGAGAGTCCCTTGGACTGCAAGGAGATCCAACCAGTCCATCCTAAAGGAGATCAGTCCTGGGTGTTCATTGGAAGGACTGATGCTGAAGCTGAAACTCCAATAATTTAACCACCTGATGCGAAGAGCTGACTCATTTGAAAAGACCCTGATGCTGGGAAAGATTGAAGGTGGAAGGAGAAGGAGACGACAGAGGATGAGATGGTTGAATGGCATCACCGATGTGATGGACATGAGTTTGAGTAAATTCTGGGCATTGGTGATGGATAGGGAAGCCTGGCGTGCTGCAGTCCATGGGGTCGCAAAGAATCAGACATGACTGAGTGACTGAACTGAACTGTCCTGCTCTATGTGGAAATTAATCTCAGGCAATTTGCATATTCAAATGACTTTACCAGCTAACTCGCAAGTATAGAGAAGATGGAAGGCAATCCTGTGTGTGCATGTGTGTGTGTATTCAGTCATGTCTGATTTTTTGTGACCCCATGGATAGTAGCCCACCAGACTCCTCTGTCCATGGGATTCACCAGGTAAGGATACTGGAATGGGTTTCCATTTCCCTCTCCAGGGGATCTTCCTGATCCAGGGATCAAACTCCTGCATCAGCAGGCAGATTCTTTGCCACTGAATCCACGAGGATGAACCACGAGGATGACCACGAGGATGAACCATGAGGATGACCATTAAGAGCCTTTATTTCAAAATGTTTTAAAGCATGGACTATGAGAATTTTGATTTTCTTTCCTAAGCCGATTTTGCGATGCATGGGTTGCCCTACAGATGTCAACATGCACTTGGAGATTCTAGAAGGCCCAGGAGCAAGACAGACTTTTCCTCTTACCTGTCCTCCACCATCCTCACTTGCAGAAAACCAGCCTCCTTCAGATTTGAGTAGAAAAAGCTAACGTGCTTTTAAAAGATCCTTTAAAATACATATTACATATGCAAATGAAAAAAAACACCCCTCAAACCTTTAAATGGCTGGATGAAAAGCCAGATGGGTCATGGGATGATCAGATGGCAGAGGAACGGCTTCAGAGGCAGAGAGAAGCTAACCTCAGCAGTTCACTGAAGTCAAGAGCCTAACTGATCAGGGACCAGTAGTGCAGAGCTGTTGAGCCAATGTTGAATGAGAAAGTTACCAAAACGCTCGCTGAACACGCATCCTCACTCCTGCTCTGAGCTGTAACAAAATTTATGTGCCCAGTGAATGCTTGATTATTATTTTTCCAACCCAAAATGCCTGTCTAGACTTTAACCTTTATTAGTAGTGAAGAGAAAGTGAGCTGGTATTCATCAAAAAAAAAAAATTCAGGCAGATTAACAGATGACTTATACCCTTGTGAAATGTCTGTCTTGACCCAAGTGCTAGGACAGTGAGAATCAGGCCTGGTGTGGAGAAAGAAGGGCCACCCCCTCCTCTATTTTGTACAGAAGACTTTTCCACTCCTAGTCAAATGGTGGTGCTAGTTCTTTAGTTTTGAGTTTCTGCATTTCCTAATTTCATGGTCATAACAGCCTCTTGTCTACTGCCTCAGAACGGATTTCACCAAAACTGAAAATAAAGGCTCCATGCTCAGAAGTTCCTTAACGGACTTGAAAGGTTAATATTCCTTTCCCTTGCCCTTCTATAGCATACGAAGACAGTCTTTCAGTGACATTCTTCTCCTCAAGCAGGTACTCCTATTTCTTCTTCTCAGTATATATGTATATATATACTTTTTTTCTTTTTGTTATATGTGCTACTATTTACAAACGTGATGTAACTTTACAGCTTCCCTCTCCTGTGAAAAGATGTTCATTTTTCTCTTAATACTCCAGGGATATTTTGCAAAGTTTCTGGCAAGTATTAGTATGACGTTGAAATGTTAAGTCTAAACTTGGTACAGTGAAAATCCACTTTTCAAATAATATTCAGCTGAGTCAGAGGGCAACCCGACTACCCTTTTCTTAGCACTCACTGACAGGCTGTCTGCTTGCTCCAGATAACGCCTATTTATTTGATCCAGCTCTAGCTAGAAGGTTTTGGATTATCGAAATGTGGCAGAATTTCAAAAATTATTAATTGGACTGATCACGGGCTAGCGTGAACACGCTACCTGTTTTCGTCATCTTTGGGTGCCGTAACTTCTGTGAGTTGAAACTAAGCAATCTGAATAAGCCATTACTTGTTTCCTGAAGGCAGTCAAGTTTTCTGAAAAGCTACGCCATCTAGCAATCCAAAAGTCAGCCACCCTGTCTTTAAATTGCCTGTGATTTCAGGGCAAGTTCTTTTGGGTCTTTCTGCCTCAGTTTGCTCTCCTGTGGAAGACACTCCTGGGCACTTTTTACAGGGGGTTGGCGTGTACATAAGTGTCTCCCCGCACCACAGAGTGCTACTTAAATAATGATGTGGCAGTCACAAAAGACAGGGCAGCATACTTTCATTTTGGTTAGAGGCATGCCACATGTTTCAGGAAATGCGCGTTACATTCTAAGTTCTGTGCTGTGTTAAGAGGGTAACCAGTCTTCGCTCTCCCAGACATGCCCATAGTAGCCAACATAATTAAAAAAAAAAAATCTTAATCTAAGGATTGAGCTTTATCAGGACTTGGGATCATGGCACTGATTTCTGTTCAAAGATGCCAGATTTGTATTGGCTTTCTGGGCCAGATATAACAGACTTGCAAAGTTACTCCATGCACAAGATTGCTGGGAAACTCACCTGGTTTTGAATATTATATATATACACACATATATATACATACATATGTAGGTATATATATATATATGTTTATTTCACATCTATGATGTATATATGATATTTATATTAATGTTGAAAGTGAACTTATGAATATGAGGTTGCAGTGTTTGAATTTTATCTTAAAATACACTGAGAGACAAAAGAAATGAAATTAGATGAATATTTATGAGATGTAGGCTTCAGAACCTGTTTCTACTCTATATAATCCTTTCCTATTTCTCCAAAGCAAATGTTTGCTCCAATTTTGTTAATATCCTATGAAGATTGCCCACTAGGATTTAATGCATGTGACTATACTATTCTAGTGGTTAGATATAACACTGTACAGGGTATTAGGTTTCAAAGAAATTAGGAATAAAAACAATATAATCATCAGAGACAACAACATGGAGGGAAAAAAAGCAAAATTTTTGAATATGAATGTAAGTGCCATATTTCCTAGCAGGATATTATTTCTTAGATTCTTGGAGGTATTTGTTTTGTTTTATGGCAATGACAGTCGAGGAAAGGGATTAAAGCTTATGTTCTCAAACTTGCAGCAAGAACGAAGTCAAACAATTATCTTTTATTTCAATTAACTCTGTATCTTTCATTCAGTTTAGGATTTAGAGTTATTGACTCTCTTCCTTTCTGCTAACACCCACTCTCAACCTCTGTACAATGTAAATATTTGCACTTCAGGTCTGCTAAACATTTTCATGTGGTTTTCTGTGGCTTCTCTCAGTATTTGTCCATATTCATTTAGTCCAGTTGATCAGTACAACCACTGAGACTCAGGGCCTGGTACCTAGGCTTTAGTTTGCCCAAAACAGAGAACAGTACTGGTTCATGGTTGCAGGTTGGCTACAAAGATTAGTGGGCAAGAATGAGAGTGACCCAGCTCTGAGTAGATCATCCATATCGGTTGTAAAATGTTCATAGCATAAGTTTCCCTCATAGTGGTTGAGAAATGGCCCTGCCCATTCATGTCCATCATGGCTGTGTCTGTCCTTAATCCCCTTGTTGGGCTCCCTGCACAGAGTGTAATAAACTGCTAGTTTTAGAGCAAGGTACTTGTATGTGTTAGTTGCTCAGTCTTTGTGACCCCATGGACGGTAGCCCGCCAGGCTCCTCTGTCCATGGGATTCTCCAGGCAAGAATACTGCAGTGGATTGCCATACCCTTCTCCAGAGGATCTTCCCAATGCCGGGACTGAACCCTGGCCTCCTGTACTGCAGGAAGATTCTTTACCGTTTGAGCTATAGGGAAGTCTTAGCAGGTGGCTTTTGATGAAGGTGATGGTGAGGAAGGTGATCTTGCCTTCTAGGCACCAATTCAGTCGACTTCCTCTGGATCGTTCCCACTGGACCCTGACAAAACCTTGCACATCAGTGAATTTATGATTCTTTCTAAGGAGTGTAATTTTTTTTTCTTTCTCACTCTGAGACAGAGTCAGGATGCAGAGGCTTGCATTATCCCTGTGTCCGTGCTAAGTCGCTTCAGTTGTGTCCGACTCTATGAGACTCTATGGACTGTGGCCCACCAGGCTCCTCTGTCCATGGGATTCTCCAGGCAAGAATACTTGAGTAGGTTGCCATGCCGTTCCTTAGGGGATCTTCCTGGCCCAGGGATTGAATCCACATCTCTTACATCTCCTGCATTGGTAGACAGATTCTTTACCACTAGCGCCACCTAGGAAGATCCTTGCATTATCCATTTGCCCCTAAAAATATGTTGCTGGAAAGCATCTGCTTCTGCTCGGGTCTCCCCTAGCAGACCTCTTTGGTGAGGATTCAGATGTTCAGCAATTTTGATTCAAAACCACAGGAGATGGCTGAGTCCAAACCAGCATGCCCATCACTTTCTAGTTGTGTGGTTTAACCTCTGGCCTCAAATTCCTCATCTGTAAAGTAGGGATAATAGGAGTGGCCCCTGGATTTAGTTGTGTGGAATAAATGAGATTAAACTACTTAATAAACCACTTGTAGTCTTCATATGTTAGAAACTCCATAGGATGAAGTCATTTTTATTCCAAGCCTAGTTACACTGCCTGAGAGTAAATGTTGGTGGAATAAATGACTAGACCTCATGGTCAGTATCACAGCCACTAGGAGTTTGCATCCATTGGACCAAACAGGGAACTTGACCTGAAAAAAATAAGAACAAAAGCAGTCAGCTGAGCCTGCCATGGGTGCAATGCTGCTGTGTCTGTAATGAGCATAAAGTATTGGAAGAGAAGGTACAGAAATCCCTAACATCCTACCCTCTGTTATGACTTCTCCTTTGTGACCCTAAGGGTAGTTACGTCCATTTGTGATAAGAGGAGTAGGAAAGAAAATGGGCCAATTCTTGCTGAGACAAGGATGAATGAAACTTGGTACAAATGCTTCCCATTCATTTTGCTGTCCGGAGAAGTGTTCGGTTTGGTGGTTGGGCCAAGCCTGAGTCTGTACATGTGTACAGTTGTACCCTGATTTTTCATTCAACATGATGTCGGAGACCTGGGGTGATTTCACCCTCTGGCTCTATAACAAACACTTAATGCCCACGAGGTGGTAGGAACAGCAATCGTATTAGTATTTCCCTTTTAGGGAGCTCTGATTTTGTACCATGCTTTTTATAAGCATGATCACATTTAATCCTTACAACCACTCCACATGGTAAACAACAGTATGGTTCCAGTTTTACAAATGAGGACACCAAGGCTTTGTGAACTTAGGTCACGTGCCCAACGTTACGTGTCTTTACAAAGGACAGTTCTAAGGCTTGAAGACAAGCTTCTCTGTTTCCCAAGCCCACACTTCCAGCCATTCCTTGATAGAACACTCATCTCTAAAGTTTTGGATCCATATGATCCTTGCCGAGAAGATCTAACCAGTCCATCCTAAAGGAAATCAGTCCTGAATGTTCTTTGGAAGGACTGATGTTGAAGCTGAAACTCCAATGCTTTGGTCACCTGATGCGAAGAGCTGACTCATTGGAAAAGACCCTGATGCTGGGAAAGATTGAAGGCGAGAGGAGAAGGGGATGACAGAGGATGAGATGGTTAGATGGCATCACGGACTCAATGGACATGAGTTTGAGTAAACTCCGAGAGTTAGTGATGGACAGGGAGGCCTGGAGTGCTACAGTCCATGGGGTCACAAAGAGTAAGACATGACTGAACTGAACTGAATTGATCCTTGCCTTGGAGGAGCAAGCTGAGCATCTAGGCTGATAAGAGATAAGAGAACAGTCTTTTGGACTCTGTGGGAGAGGGAGAGGGTGGGATGATTTGGGAGAATGGCATTGAAACATGTATAATATCATATATGAAATGAGTCGCCAGTCCAGGTTCGATGCATAATACTGGATGCTTGGGGCTGGTGCACTGGGACGACCCAGAGGAATGGTACAGGGAGGGAGGAGGGAGGAGGGTTCAGGATGGGGAACACATGTATACCTGTGGCAGATTCATTTTGATACATGGCAAAACCAATACAATATTGTAAAGTTAAAAAAATTAAAAAAATATGGAAAAAAATTTAAAAAAAAAGAGATAAGAGCATACACTCTCAGGGTCTCAGTATCTTCATCTGTAAACTGGGAATAATATTATCTGACTCATAGAAGCTTTATGGCTCTTCATGGGGATTAAATTGAATAATGTTAAGTAAAAGAACTTTGCAAAAAGTTCAGCCTTTTGAAACATAGGTGTTAGATGCAGAATGCATAAATAATGATTTAGTTACATGTCACCACATGAGTGAGAGTGGCCCTTGTGTGATGCTATGAAATGGGGATGAAAGGTGGGTTCATTTGTGCTCTAAAGGCCTGAGAGTGTGTGCAGTGGTGGAGATGTGGGTGGAGAGGCTTGGGCCCCTGGGCAGGTGGGAAAGGTTGTAAGTAGGGCAGGCAGAGGGGTGGGGCTTTGGCGGGGTAGTGGCAGACAGGCTGGGAGTCAGCCAGCTCCGTCTCTGTAATCCTGTCCCTGGGGCATCCCAGTAGTCCTTGGGGTGCTCTGTGACTTGTCTGAGAAGACAAGCGGCCAGGAGCTGCCCTCGCAGTTCTGTTGTAAAAAACCACAAACACTGGTTCAGCTGCACACCTGGCGCTTCATTTTACTAAGCCCGGCCATCAGGAGCTTGAACTGGCTTCTCCCTTCTATTTATAGTCATCAGCAACTCTCAGTTCTTTGAGGTTTCCTGCTAAGAATGAATGCAGATGGAGGCACAGCCCTCCAGCTTCCCTTTCTCACTACCTTGAAGACAACACACAGCCCCGGGTGGGAACTGGCAGTCATGAGCGGGGAGAGACAGGCCCCGACAACCTAGGGAAATGGACAAGTCTGTGCAGTCACGGCCCCTGGTCTGGGTCCCTGTCCTTTGCTGGGACAGTAGATTGCCACTGGGGTTTTGGCATTTCTTTTTCCTCTGCTGCTGCTGCTGCTGCTGCTGCTAAGTTGCTTCAGTCGTGTCCGACTCTGTGTGACCCTGTAGACGGCAGCCCACCAGGCTCCCCCGTCCCTGGGATTCTCCAGGCAAGAACACTGGAGTGGGGAGCCATTTCCTTCTCCAATGCATGAAAGTGAAAAGTGAAAGTGAAGTCGCTCAGTCGTGTCCGACTCTTCGAGACCGCATGGACTGCAGCCTACCAGGCTCCTCCATCCATGGGATTTTCCAGGCAAGAGTACTGGAGTGGGTTGGCATTGCCTTCTCCTTCTTTTTCCTCGGATCCCATCAAACTGTACTCTGACCAAATAACCAGCAGCTGAGCTCTCTAAACACGCTTATTCCCCTAGATTGGTTCAGAAGACCTGAAAGCCCTTTTGCAAATGGATGAACTACATTTCTGAGACCCTTCTTCCCTCTGCTGTTCATAGAAATAGTCTCAGCGGGGTATTTCCTTTTCAGAAGTTCGAAAAAGGCACAAAGAAATCCACAAGAAACTTTGAGTTTATCTCACAGAAAGCTGTCTTTTATACTCTCATCTTTACTTACCATTGGGGCTTCCCTGGTGGCTCAGATGGTAAAGAATCTGTCTGCAGTGCAGGAGACCTGGGTTCGATCCCTGGGTTGGGAAGATCCCTTGGAGAAGGGAATGGCTACCCACTCCAGTATTCTTGCCTGGATAATCCCATGGACAGGGGAGCTTGGTGGGCTACAGTCCATGGGGTTGCAAGGAGTTGGACACGACTGAGTGACTAACATACACTTACTATAGCCAGTCATCCGTCAACATTCACTTCCTTAAAACCATGTGCTGTAAAGTAAGAGATGATCACGTCATATATGACAATCCATTTGACTGTATTTCACCTTAAAACTATGTGCCAAATATAGATTTCTTTGAAATTTTGAAAATTCTACTTGCATCATTTTTTTTTTTTGCTTATTTTTGTTTCTACAGTCACCATGTGAAATTGGTGCCACTCAAGACAAAAGGACATACACTGCTGCCTCTGCACCTTTTTAGCAAGAAACACAAAGCCCTTCCCCAAAATCTCTACCCCTGCCCTGCCCCAGGCTTCCCTGCATCAAATTTTACTAAAGGATATTTAGAGATTACTTAGAATCCAATATAGTTCAATTTGACACACACTGTTCAGTTTTTTTTTCCTGATTTTATTTAAGGAATGAGTAATATTTACAAAGGCCCTGCTGTGGTTTATTAACGTCTGTCCAGAGTCTCTGCTCCCAACCAGACTGAAAGTGTCTCAAGTGCAATGACAGGCTTGTGCCCGCCTCACTCTAGCGCCGCGGGGGGACTGGGATGCACTGGGTGTTGTTGTTTAGTTACTCAGTCGTGTCCGACTCTTTGCTACCCCATGGACAGTAGCCTACCAGGATTCTCTGTCCAAGGGGATTCTCCAGGCAAGAATACCGGAGTGGGTTGCCATTTCCTTCTCTAGGGGATCTTCCCAGTCCAGGGATCCAACCTGCATCTTCTGTGTTGGCAAGCAGATTCTTTACCACTGAGTCACTTGGGAAGCCCTGCACTGGGTGTTGGGGACACAATTGTGTATGATAGAGCCTGACCTAAGGCACACAATAGGATATGTGATTATTACACAATGACCATCATGTCACATATTACAATATGGCAAAGTGGAATGTGATGAGTGCTTCATGAAAAGTCAACATGTGGTGTGGAAGCAAGGAAGGGAATCTATTTCTGGGGGAGGGGTGATGGGAAGGAGGGGCGAAGAGGGAGGGGATGCTTAGGGATGGTTTCACATAGGAAGTAACATTTGCCCATGGCCCTAATGGATGGGTAATGTTTACCTAGGAAGATTTAAGGAAAGACAAGAACATAAGTAAAGCATGGGGATAAAGGATCTGAAGACTCATGAGCCAGCTTGTGGAAACATGGGTGAGAAGGGTGCAGGGGAGTGGTGTGAGATTATTTTGTAATTGAGAGTTAACTGTCAGACTTCTGGACTGATGGTGTAGACACTCTAGAGTAGGGTTGGAATGAAATGAAAACTTAACCTTAGGAAAATGCTGTGTAAATTGTAATTCTCAGATGAAGAGTGAGCATGTCACTCTGGAGGTGATTAAACTAGTTCAAGAGAAAGTGAAAAGTGAAAGTGAAAGTGAGAGTGACTCAGTCGTGTCTGACTCTTTGTGACCCCATGGACTGTATATCCCATGGAATTCTCTAGGTCAGAACACTCAAGTGGGTAGCCTATCCCTTCTCCAGGGGATCTTCCCAACCCAGGAATCAAACGGGGGTCTCCTGTATTGTAGGCGGTTTCTTTACCAGGAAATCCCCAGTTCAAGAGAGGTGTGATACAATTTAAAAAGTCTTGATTGTTTATGGTTGTAAAGAATATTTTTGTTCCCAAAATGACTAGCATAAAAAGAAGTAGGTTAGGATTCAGAAGATATAACTCTGCCACTGATGTGCTGAATAATCTCAGCAAATAACTTGCATGCTCAAGGCTCTGTTTTCCCAACTGTAAAATGGGCATAATAACTACCAAACACTGATTAAAGATGCTCCTAGTGATGCAATGAAGATTAAGTGACAGAACTTGAAAAGTTATATATATGTGTTACTCATATATGTGTAAAATGCTATTAACTTGGAATATTTTTCTAGTAAAATTATTGTATTTAAACAAAATATAGATTTAGAAGAGTTTATGTTTCTATTAGATTAGATTAAGGTTGTTTTAATTTGTTTGTAGTTATTAAATAGGTACTTTGTACTAGGTGCTGAATAGTCTTTAAAAAAAATATTTTATTGTGGTAAGAACCCTTAACATGAGCTCTATTTTCTTAACAAATGGAAGGAAGTCCAAAAGGGAGGGACATATGTATATATATGGCTGATTTACTTTGCTGTACAGTAGAAACTAACACAGTGTTGTAAAGCAACTCTACTCCAAAAAAATTGATTAGCCGTACATACACACGTATCCATACGTATGGCTGAATCCCTTCACTGTTCACCTGAAACTATCCCAGCATGGTTAATTGGCTACACCCCAATACAAAACAGAAAGCTAAGAAATTAATTAAAAGACATTGTTGTTAACTATAGATGTTGTTCAATAGATTTCTCAGTTCAGTTCAGTTGTTCAGTCGCTCAGTTGTGTCCAACTCTTTGCGACCCCATGAACCACAGCATGCCAGGCCTCCCTGTCCATCACCAACTCCCGGAGTCCACCCAAACCCATCGTCATTAAGTCAGTGATGCCATCCAACCATCTTATCCTCTGTCGTCCCCTTCTCCTCCTGCCCTCAATCTTTCCCAGCATCAGGGTCTTTTCAAATGAGTCACTTCTTCGTATCAGCTGGCCAAAGGATTGGAGTTTCAGCTTCAACATCAGTCCTTCCAATTAACACCCAGGACTGATCTCCTTTGGGATGGACTGGTTGGATCTCCTTGCAGTCCAAGGGACTCTCAAGAGTCTTCTCCAGCACCACAGTTCAAAAGCATCAATTTTTCGGAGCTCAGCTTTCTTTATAGTCGACCTCTCACATCCATACATGACCATTGGAAAAGCCACAGCCTTGACTATATGGACCTTGTTGACAAAGTAATGTCTCTGCTTTTTAATATGTTGCTGTCTAGGTTGGTCATAACTTTCCTTTCAAGAAGTAAGCATCTTTTAATTTCATGGCTGCAATCACCATCTACAGTGATTTTGGAGCCCAGATAAGTAAAGTCAGACAACAGATCTCTCAGTTCAGTTCAGTTCAGTCGCTCAGTCGTATCTGACTCTTTGTGACCCCATGAATTGCAGCACACCAGGCCTCCCTGTCCATCACCAACTCCCGGAGTTCACTCAAACTCATGTCTATTGAGTCAGTGATGCCATCCAGCCATCTCATCCTCTGTCGTCCCCTTCTCCTCCTGCTCTCAATCCCTCCCAGCATCAGAGTCTTTTCCAATGAGTCAACTCTTCGCATGAGGTGGCCAAAGTCCTGGAGTTTCAGCTTTAGCATCATTCCTTCCAAAGAAATCCCAGGGCTGATCTCCTTTAGAATGGACTGGTTGGATCTCCTTGCAGTCCAAGGGACTCTCAAGAGTCTTCTCCAACACCACAGTTCAAAAGCATCAATTCTTCAGCGCTCAGCTTTCTTCACAGTCCAACTCTCACATCCATCCATGACCACTGGAAAAACCATAGCCTTGACTAGACGGACCTTTGTTGGCAAAGTAATGTCTCTGCTTTTGAATATGCTATCTAGGTTGGTCATAACTTTTCTTCCAAGGAGTAAGCGTCTTTTAATTTCACAGATCTCTAGGGCTTATTTAATTGAAACTTTATGTCTATTGATTAATAACCCATTTCCTCCTCTCTCAAGCCTCTGGTAACCACCATGCCAGTCTTTAATTTTATTAATTTGACTATTTAAGACATCTCCTATAATTGAAATCATGCAGTACTTATGTTTCTGTGACTGTCTTATTTCCCATAGCATAATGTCCTTCTGGTCCATCCATATTGTCACATACTAAAAAATTTACTCTTTTTAAGACTGAATAGTATTCCATTATGCATATATACCACATTTGCTCAATCAGTTTATCTCTGGATGCACATTCAGGTTATTTTCACACCGAACAAACTACTTTGAATAGTGCTGCAATGAACATGGGAGTGCTAACGTCTCTTCCAGATCTTGATTTCAATTCTTTTGGATGTAGACTCAGGACTGGTATTGCTGGGTCATCTGGTAGTTTTGTTTTTAAATTTGAAGAACTTCCTACTGCTTTCCATAGCAGCTGAACCTGTTTTGCATTCCTTCCAACAGTATGCAAGCGTTCCAATTTCTCCACATTCTCACCAATACTTGTCTTTTTAATAATAGCCATCCTGACAGTGTAAAGGATATTTCATTGTGGTTTTGATTTGCATTTCTCTGCTGATTAGTGATGATGAGCATTATTTCATGTATCCTTTGGCCATATGTTTATCTTCCGAGAAATGTTTATTCAAGTTCTTAGCCCTTTAAAAATGGGATTATTTGTATTTCTGATATTAAGCTGTATGAGTTCCTTACATATTTTGTAGACTAACTCTTTTCAGCTATATGGCTTGCTATATATTTCTTTCATTCTGTAGGTTGTCTTCTCACTTTGTTGAATATTTTCTGTGCAGATGCTTTTTAGTTTGATGCAGTTCCACTTGTTTATTTTGTTTTTTTGTTGCCTGTGCTCTCGATGTCATATGTGTTAAATCATTGGCAAGATCAATGCCATGAAGCGTTCCCCCTTTTCTTATAGGAGTTTTACAGTTTTGAGTCTTATGTTTAAATCTTCAATCCATTTTGAGTTGATTTTTGAATACTGTGTAAGTTAGTGTTCAATGTCATTATTCTTCGAGTAGAATCCAATTTTCCGAACACCATTTATTGAAGAGACAATACACAGTACAGTACATCATTGTGTACTCTTGGCACCTTGTTGAAGACCAATCAACTATGTAAATGTAGATTTATTTAGATCTCTCCTAATTCTGTTGGTCCATATATCTGTCTTTATACCAGTACAATACTGTTTTGATTGCTGTAGCTTGATAATATTTTTGGTGAAACCAGAAAGTGTTATGCCTCCTGCTTTGTTTGAACAAGTCCAATTTTGAGGTTCCATTTCCCTCATCAATTAAATGAAGGCATTGGATTAGGGGTGCCCTGTGCACCCTGTTGCTATACCACTTTATGATTCTATAATTCTTGCTCTCAGCAATCTCCACTTAGAACAGTGACTTGAGATACTTATATAAATAAAAGCACAACCAAATCCATGGGGATCTACACTGAAATAAAAGACATGTCATCATTCTATTGATTTAGGACTCTAGTCAGACAAAGAAGACTCTGATATCTCTTGCAGCTGCCTGACATGCTTTGTGCTTATGGATCCTGTGATTTGAGATAAAGGGAAGGAGTCAGATTGTGCTTTCTTTTTTGCCTGGCTCTAAGGAGAAGTAAAAGGCAAGGATAAGTTCAGTTCAGTTCAGTCGCTCAGTCGTATCTGACTCTTTGTGACCCCATGAAATGCAGCACACCAGGCCTCCCTGTCCATCACCAACTCCCGGAGTTCACTCAAACTCATGTCTATCGAGTCAGTGATGCCATCCAGCCATCTCATCCTCTGTCGTCCCCTTCTCCTCCTGCCCCCAATCCCTCCCAGCATCAGAGTCTTTTCCAATGAGTCAACTCTTCACATGAGGTGGCCAAAGTACTGTAGTTTCAGCTTTAGCATCATTCCTTCCAAAGAACACCCAGGAATGATCTCCTTTAGAATGGACTGGTTGGATCTCCTTGCAGTCCAAGGGACTCTCAAAGTCCTCTCCAATACCACAGTTCAAAAGCATCAATTCTTTGGTGCTCAGCTTTCTTCACAATCCAACTCCCACATCCATACATGACCACTGGAAAAACCATGCCTTGATTATATGGATCTTTGTTGGTAAAGTAATGTTTCTGCTTTTGAATATGCTAGTGGAGGTGATAGAATTCCAGTTGAGCTATTCCAAATCCTGAAAGATGATGCTGTGAAAGTGCTGCACTCAATATGCCAGCAAATTTGGAAAACTCAGCAGTGGCCACAGGACTGGAAAAGGTCAGTTTGCATTCCAATCCCAAAGAAAGGCAATGCCAAAGAATACTCAAACTACCACACAATTGCACTCATTTCACATGCTAGTAAAGTAATGCTCAAAATTCTCCAAGCCAGGCTTCAGCAAAATGTGAACCATGAACTTCCTGATGCTCAAGCTGGTTTTAGAAAAGGCAGAGGAACCAGAGATAAAATTACCAACATCCGCTGGATCATGGAAAAAGCAAGAGAGTTCCAGAAAAACATCTATTTCTGCTTTATTGACTCTGCCAAAGCCTTTGACTATGTGGATCACAATAAACTGTGGAAAATTCTGAAAGAGATGGAAATGCCAGACCACCTGATCTGCCTCTTGAGAAATTTGTATGCAGGTCAGGAAGCAACAGTTAGAACTGGACATGGAACAACAGACTGGTTCCAAATAGGAAAAGGAGTCCATCAAGGCTATATATTGTCACCCTGCTTATTTAACTTATATGTAGAGTACATCATGAGAAATGCTGGACTAGAAGAAACACAAGCTGGAATCAAGATTGCCGGGAGAAATATCAATAACCTCAGATATGCAGATGACACCACCCTTATGGCAGAAAGTGAGGAGGAACTAAAAAGCCTCTTGATGAAAGTGAAAATGGAGAGTGAAAAAGTTGGCTTAAAGCTCAACATTCAGAAACGAAGATCATGGCATCTGGTCCCATCACTTCATGGGAAATAGATGGGGAAACAGTGGAAACAGTGTCAGACTTTATTTTTTTGGGCTCCAAAATCACTGCAGATGGTGATTGCAGCCATGAAATTAAAAGACGCTTACTCCTTGGAAGCAAAGTTATGACCAACCTAGACAGCATATTGAAAAGCAGAGACATTACTTTGCCAACAAAGGTCCGTCTAGTCAAGGCTATGGTTTTTCCTGTGGTCATGTATGGATGTGAGAGCTGGACTGTGAAGAAGGCTGAGCACCAAAGAATTGATGCTTTTGAACTGCAGTGTTGGAGAAGACTCTTGAGAGTCCCTTGGACTGCAAGGAGATCCAACCAGTCCATTCTAAAGGAGATCAGCCCTGGGATTTCTTTGGAAGGAATGATGCTAAAGCTGAAACTCCAAGTACTTTGGCCACCTCATGCAAAGAGCTGACTCATTGGAAAAGACTCTGATGCTGGGAGGGATTGGGGGCAGGAGGAAAAGGGGACGACAGAGGATGAGATGGCTGGATGGCATGACTGACTCAATGGACGTGAGTCTGAGTGAACTCCGGGGGTTGGTGATGGACAGGGAGGCCTGGCGTGCTGTGATTCATGGGGTCGCAAAGAGACAGACACGACTGAGCGACTGATCTGATCTGATCTAGGTTGGTCATAACTTTTCTTCCAAGGAGTAAGCGTCTTTTAATTTCATGGCTGCAATCACCATCTGCAGTGATTTTGGAGCCCCCAAAAAATAAAGTCTGACACTGTTTCCACTGTTTCCCCATCTATTTGCCATGAAGTGATGGGAGCAGATGCCATGATCTTCGTTTTCTGAATGTTGAGCTTTTTTTTTTTTTTAATTTTATTTTATTTTTAAACTTTACATAACTGTATTAGTTTTGCCAAATATCAAAATGAATCCGCCACAGGTATAAACGTGTTCCCCATCCTGAACCCTCCTCCCTCCTCCCTCCCCATTCCATCCCTCCGGGTCGTCCCAGTGCACCAGCCCCAAGCATCCAGCATCGTGCATCGAACCTGGACTGGCAACTCGTTTCATACATGATATTTTACATGTTTCAATGCCATTCTCCCAAATCTTCCCACCCTCTCCCTCTCTCACAGAGTCCAACTTCTTCACTCTCCTCTTTCACTTTCATCAAGAGGCTCTTTAGTTCCTCTTCACTTTCTGCCATAAGGGTGGTGTCATCTGCATATCTGAAGTTATTGATATTTTTCCTGGCAATCTTGATTCCAGCTTGTGCTTCCTCCAGCCCAGCGTTTCTCATGATGTACTCTATATATAAGTTAAATAAGCAGGGTGACAATATACAGCCTTGACGGACTCCTTTTCCTATTTGGAACCAGTCTGTTGTTCTATGTCCAGTTCTAACTGTTGCTTCCTGACCTGCATATAGGTTTCTCAAGAGGCAGGTCAGGTGCTCTGGTATTCCCATCTCTTCCAGAATTTTCCACAGTTTATTGTGATCCACATAGTCAAAGGCTTTGGCATAGTCAATAAAGCAGAAATAGATGCTTTTCTGGAACTCTCTTGCTTTTTCAATGATCCAGTGGATGTTGGCAATTTGATCTCTGGTTCCTCTGCCTTTTCTAAAACCAGCTTGAACATCTGGAAGCTCACGGTTCACGTATTGCTGAAGCCTGGCTTGGAGAATTTTGAGCATTATTAGCGTGTGAGATGAGTGCAATTGTGCAGAAGTTTGAGCATTCTTTGACCTTGCCTTTCTTTGGGATTGGAATGCAAACTGACCTTTTCCAGTCCTGTGGCCACTGCTGAGTTTTCCAAATTTGCTGGCATATTGAGTGCAGCACTTTCACAGCATCATCTTTCAGGATTTGAAAGAGCTCAACTGGAATTCCATCACCTCCACGAGCTTTGTTTGTAGTGATGCTTTCTAAGGCCCACTTGACTTCACATTCCAGGATGTCTGGCTCTAGGTCAGTGATCATACCATCGTGATTATCTTGGTCGTGAAGATCTTTTGTGTACAGTTCTTCTGTGTATTCTTGCCACCTCTTCTTAATATCTTCTGCTTCTATTAAGTCCATACCATTTCTGTCCTTTATCGAGCCCATCTTTGCATGAAATATTCCCTTGGTATCTCTGATTTTCTTGAGGAGATCTCTAGCCTTTCCCATTCTGTTGTTTTCCTCTATTTCTTTGCATTGATTGCTGAAGAAGGCTTTCTTATCTCTTCTTGCTATTCTTTGGAACTCTGCATTCAGATGCTTAGATCTTTCCTTTTCTTCTTTGCTTTTCACTTCTCTTCTTTTCACAGCTATTTGTAAGGCCTCCCCAGACAGCCATTTTACTCTTTTGCATTTCTTTTCCATGGGGATGGTCTTGATCCCTGTCTCCTGTACAATGTCACGAACCTCATTCCATAGTTCATCAGGCACTCTATCTATCAGATCTAGGCCCTTAAATCTATTTCTCACTTCCACTGTATAATCATAAGGGATTTGGTTTAGGTCATACCTGAATGGTCTAGTGGTTTTCCCTACTTTCTTCAATTTCAGTCTGAATTTGGCAATAAGGAGTTCATGATCTGAGCCACAGTCAGTTCCCGGTCTTGTTTTTGCTGACTGTATAGAGCTTCTCCATCTTTCCTGCAAAGAATATAATCAATCTGATTTCGGTGTTGACCATCTGGTGATGTCCATGTGTAGAGTCTTATTTTGTGTTGTTGGAAGAGGGTGTTTGCTATATCCAGTGCATTCTCTTGGCAAAACTCTATTAGCCTTTGCCCTGCTTCTTTCAGTATTCCAAGGCCAAATTTGCCTGTTACCCCAGGTGTTTCTTGACTTCCTACTTTTGCATTCCAGTCGCCTATAATGAAAAGGACATCTTTTTTGGGTGTTAGTTCTAAAAGGTCTTGTAGGTCTTCATGGAACCGTTCTACTTCAGCTTCTTCAGCATTACTGGTTGGGGCGTAGACTTGGATTACTGTGATATTGAATGGTTTGCCTTGGAAACGAAGAGAGATCATTCTGTCGTTTTTGAGATTGCATCCAAGTACTGCATTTTGGACTCTTTTGTTGACCATGATGGCTACTCCATTTCTTCTAAGGGATTCCTGCCCGCAGTAGTAGATATAATGATCATCTGAGTTCAGTTCACCCATTCCAGTCCATTTTAGTTCGCTGATTCCTAGAATGCTGACGTTCACTCTTGCCGTCTCCTGTTGACCACTTCCAATTTGCCCTGATTCATGGACCTGACATTTCAGGTTCCTATGCAATATTGCTCTTTACAGCATCGGACCTTGCTTCTATCACCAGTCACATCCACACCTGGGTATTGTTTTTGCTTTGGCTCCATCCCTTCATTCTTTCTGGAGTTATTTCTCCATTGATCTCTAGTAGCATATTGGGCACCTACTGACATGGGGAGTTCCTCTTTCAGTATCCTATCATTTGCCTTTTCATACTGTTCATGGGGTTCTCAAGGCAAGAATACTGAAGTGGTTTGCCATTCCCTTCTCCAGTGGACCTCATTCTGTCAGACCTCTCCACCATGACCTGCCTGTCTTGGGTGGCCCCACAGGGCATGGCTTAGTTTCATTGAGTTAGACAAGGCTGTGGTCCAAGTGTGATTAGGTTGACTAGTTTTCTGTGATTATGGTTTCAGTGTGTCTGCCCTCTGATGCCCTCTTGCAACACCTACCGTCTTACTTGGGTTTCTCTTACCTTGGATGTCGGGTGTCTCTTCACGGCTGCTCCAGCAAAGCGCAGCTGCTGCTCCTTACCTTGGACGAGGGGTATCTCCTCACTGCCGCCCCTCCTGACCTTGAACATGGAATAGCTCCTCTAGGTCTTCCTGCGCCTGCACAGCCACCGCTCCTTGGACGTGGGGTTGCTGCTCTCAGCTGCCGCCCCTGGCCTCGGGCATGGGGTAGCTCCTCCCACGTGCCGCCCCTGACCTTGGACGTGGGTAGCTCCTCTCGGAGGCAAGGATACCAATTAAAAAAAAAAAAAAGAAAAGGCAAAGACTTGTTGGGGGTTAGGAGTTGGGGGCGGGGGGAGGCCAAGCACACTAAATAATTTAATTTCAGTTACAATAAATCTCAAGTGATAATACTCCACTCCTGAGGATGCTCCCTGGTGGGCAATGTTGGGGCATTTTATTTTAAGCAGAAAAGTACAGGGACAGGGTGACATCATAACATTTAGCATGAGGAACATTGCTCACATTGGTCTGTGGCCCTACCCCTCCAGATTATTTAGGCTTCACAAATCAAGCCAAGAGGTATTTCCAAATTTAGTTTGTGAGGGAAAGGTTTCATAGAAGAATGTTGTTTTCTAGGAAATGAAAAAGCAGAAAGCAAAGTCTCCTGCTTACTATGGCATTCATGTTGCATAAGCAGTATTAATAGAGTTGAGTATTAATCATTCAGAGCAGCTCACAAATTATCTATGTTCAGACTCCACAGGGCCCTTGCTTCACTTTCTTCTCACCATCTGGAGTCTGTCCATTTGACTCCTCCCTCGGCACTTGGAAGAGAAGCAAAACTGAAGTGCGCCAATTTTCTACTTGTTAACAGCCATGGTAAAAAGCTCAGTAGGGGAAGGGGTTTATACTGTTAAGCTGAAGAAAGTTTTTGGATTGCTTAAGGCTCCAATTTGTTGATGGGATTTCTAGAATTCACCAACACCGATATTTGAGAATTGAGTACTCTAGACAAGTTTGTAGATTTACGAAAGTGTAACTAACAAGGGCTGTCCTTAAATTTCTTATCCAGCTCTTCAGTTCTAAATTTATTGCCAATTTTGTTTATCAAACTTATTCTCAGAGGAGTGGTATTTGCTAGGGCCACAAGGAAACATCTGTGAGCTTAAACCTTAGAGGCAGATAGCCAATTAGAACATTTGGCATTTAAGGCTTAGATTGCAGAAGAGAAAAATTAATCAAGGAAACCCCTAAAAATATTGAGAAGGCAACTTAAAAAAAAGTCTTATCACTGATGAACTGAAGTACTGAGTTCATGTTAATTAAGAAATGTCAAGATTTAATAATGAATCAATGAGGACTGTCATATTATGGCAAGGTTGGAAGTTGATGTCAATCTCTGTTGCCAGGATTTATGGCAGATTATATAATAGAATCCTGAGCTCTGTGAGATCAAAGGAAAATGCTGGCTCTTTCTTCATCCATTCTCTTAGGTCAAGCCTACCCAGCAAGAAGCCAAGTTGAGAGTTGAGCAATTATCTGAAGTGGGCAGTAAAGACTGCCAAAACCAGATAATACATAACCAGAAAGTCACCATGGAGGGAAAATGTGGACTGAAAATAGAAGGGAAGGGGGTGAAATGTCAAACAGTTTGGTCAGTGTCCACAGTCCACAGTCACTGGATAACAGCCAATTCCTGGCTTCATGTAATTATCTAGAATGAGTATAAAGACTAGAGTTAAAAAAAAGATGAATTCATTACCAAGGTTGTTGTATATTTGTGCAAAATTTCTCTGTATCTGTATTACTATCTGTGACATGTTGATTTTTGAGTATTTCCAGGGATTTTACTATTTTAGATTAGTATGTCGAGGTGACTGAGGAAGCCTAAGCACTCTATTGTCTTACATGGAGAATAAATTTAAGATTAATTGAATGTTATATTTAATTAACCTTTTCCACCTACAGCATAGGCTTATGAACTTTCCATTGAAAACTTTGATTCTCCCTTACCTTTATCATTTCCTTATGTGGTAATTTCTGTATCTCCTTGATGTCCATAGAATTTATCAAGGAATTGTACAAACCACTGGAATAGGGTTTATATTATCTTTGGTTAAAAGATAAAAAATAAAACTATTAAAGTCTTAGATCAATGTCATTTGTTTTCTTCTATTTGAAATGGAAACCATAAACTACTTACTCTGAGCAGATGTTTCCTAGACCTAAAATATAGTTGTCATTCCTTGACCCCTATAAATCTGTCATTGTGTACCTGCTAATCTTGAAAACTCCTTAATTCAACATTAAACTTTCCATTTGTTGTTTTTTTATTGAGAAAAAGTTCATAAATTAGATTCCCTGCTGCTTAGAATTAAGAAAAAACACAGTCAGGCTAGTATTACAGAGAGAAAAACAAGTTAAGAAGTTAATATTTTTTCACTCTATCATGTCTTATACTTTGAAAGCCATTGTATACAGCATTTTGGAAAAAAAAAAAAAAACCCAAAAAATAACCCAGGGCCTTTTTTCAATAGCTCAGGCTGATGTTTGAAATTCACAGTGAAAATTGCCCATGGAATATTCTTGAAGTACTGCTAGGGAGACCATTGGAATACCTTATATAAAGTAAAAATTCAAGAAGAATTTTGCATGAAGTAAGGATTAAGAAAGTTGTTTTGTAAATAATATGAATGCGTGTATTAAGTGGCATTGTTAAATTTCTCACTCACTCTGTGTAGTGACTGCTTTTCCTGTCATAGAGCAATGTCTGAATCTCTGTGATATACCCATACAGCACAGCCACAAGAAGTTCAAGTCTGCTTCTGGTGAACTCATGTTTGGAGATGCTGTGGGCCAGCATTTTTTGCTCTAATAGCAAAATTGATCTACAAATAACAGAATTCATCCTATGGACCTGAGTTGGTAGGGTGTGTGGTGGTCTATGAATTTCACGTGATTGCTTGCTCATGGCATCCATGGTAAGTATCTTATGCCTTCCTTAGCTTTGTAAAAGAATATGATCAGGGAGTTATGTGCAGATGTGAGAGTTGGACCGTAAGGAAGGCTGAGCACCAAAGAATTGATACTTTCGAACTGTGGTGTTGGAGAAGACTCTTGAGGGTCCCTTAAACAGCAAGGAGATCAAACCAGTCAATCCTAAAAGAACCAACCCTGAATATTCATTGGAAGGACTGATGCTGAAGCTGAAGCTCCAGCACTTTGGCCACCTGATGTGAAGAGCTGACTTACTGGAGAAGAACCTGATGCTGGGAAAGATTGAAGGCAGGAGGAGAAGGGGATGACAGAGGACAAGAGATGGTTGGATGGCACCACTGACTCAATGGACATGAGTTTGAGCAAGCTCTAGGAGTTGGTGATGGACAGGGAAGCCTGGTGTGCTACACTGCAGTCCTTGGGGTCGCAAAGAGTCAGACATGACTGAACAACTGAAGAACAACAATGACCAGGAAATTTTGAGCTGAACAGTTACGTGAAACATCGATTCACCAAAACTTATTGATAATTGAGACTGCTTTATCTTCAACCACCTTGTTTAATTTATGCAAATAATCAAACCACTTATAATTATGAAAATCTCTAGAAACCACCCACACAAGCCTTTCCCTCACCGTTAGAAACAAAACGAGGACGCAAACTAGGAGACTTAAGCATACAAACTTCTTCTCATTGTCTAGGATTGTAGCACCACATCTTAGCAAGCTCCTTTTGAGAAAGGATGTAGATATTAATCTGGATTTGGAATCACCACTGAGACATATGTGAAAATTTTAGTTTTCTTTTTTTTTTCTCTCCTGTCTTCTTCCGTAAATACGTTAGACCTAATTCAGCCATTCGGTTTGAAGGAGGGTTTTTCATTTAGTTTCTTTGATTATCATATGTGTTTTGCCAGGGGTGGAGCAGTAACTGATCAGGGTCACTGATGTGTTTCTTGAGACCAGGTTCAGGATACAGACTGTAAGCTACATCCTCTGTATGCACGGTGTGATCCAAGTTTCTTTATGTGTGATCAGGGATGTTAACCAATGTATCTACAATGCTCAGTAGTCCACTTCACATACAGAAAGCCCAAACTTTTTTTTTTAAAGCTCTTTTATTTTACTCTTTTCCCCCTCAGAGCTCTACCATAGCTACTAGTAAGTAAGAACATTTCCTTATTTGAATTTCACAACCTCCTTTTTCTTTTGCCACTTGTGCTAATAGGAAGCAAAATGTGTGTGTGCTGAAGTGTTTTATAGAAGTATAAAACATTTACAATTTTGTGTTGTTTCAGGTGTATAGAAAATGATCCAGTTATACATGCAAATATATACATCAGTTCAGTTCAGTTCAGTTGCTCAGTCATGTCCGACTCTTTGTGACCCCATGAATCGCAGCACGCCAGGCCTCCCTGTCCATCACCAACTCCGGGAGTTCACTCAGACTCACGTCTATCGAGTCGGTGATGCCATCCAGCCATCTCATCCTCTGTCGTCCCCTTCTCCTCCTGCCCTCAATCCCTCCCAGCATCAGAGTCTTTTCCAATGAGTCAACTCTTCGCATGAGGTGGCCAAAGTACTGGAGTTTCAGCTTTAGCATCATTCCTTCCAAAGAAATCCCAGGGCTGATCTCCTTCAGAATGGACTGGTTGGATCTCCTTGCAGTCCAAGGGACTCTCAAGAGTCTTCTCCAACACCACAGTTCAAAAGCATCAATTCTTCGGCATTCAGCTTTCTTCACAGTCCAACTCTCACATCCATACATGACCACTGGAAAAACCATAGCCTTGACTAGATGGACCTTTGTTGGCAAAGTAATGTCTCTGGTTTTCAATATGCTATCTAGGTTGGTCATAACTTACCTTCCAAGGAGTAAGCGTCTTTTAATTTCATGGCTGCAGTCACCATCTGCAGTGATTTTGGAGCCCCCAAAAATAAAGTCTGACACTGTTTCCACTGTTTCACCATCTATTATATATATATTCTTTTTCAGATTCTTTTCCCTTATAGGTTATTACAAAATACTGAGTTTAGTTCCCTGTGTTATACAGTAGGTGCTCATTGATTATCTATTTTATACATAGTGGTATGTATATGATACTCTGAAACTCCTAATTTATACTACACCCTTTCCCTGTTGGTAACCATAGTTTTGTTTTCCATGTCTGTGGGTCAGTGTGTGTGTTTAACTTAACCCTAAAATAGGAGAACATCTTCCAAATATAACCTTCATTTATTCAATTACCTACCTCAAAACAGAGACATGATTCTTATATTCACAGTCATTGAGAATCCTTTCTACTGAATTCAGTTATTCAAAGTGTCAATTGGCAAGTTCATAAGGGGAAAAAAAGCTAATATTAGGTGGACAAGTAACCATTTCACTTTATTTGTGATCACCAAGTAATTGCATTGTTTTTTCTTAAAATTTAAAAGAGAAAATCACTGGCCTTCCAGTCCATTCCTCATTTTTTCCATGGAACATTTCTAAACTAGTTAGCAAAACTCTTGAAAAGCTGTGCATACATTACAGTGAAAATACAAATTGCTACCATTGCCTAGAAGCCAATCTGAGAGGCTATTTATTTAGCAGTTTGTGAATCCAGTTCAGTTTAGTTCAGTCGCTCAGTCATATCTGACTTTTTGCAACCCCATGGACTGCAGTACACCAGGCCTCCCTGTCCATCACCAACTTCTGGAGTCTACTCAAACTCATGTCCATAGAGTCAGCGATGCCATCCAACCATCTCATCCTCTGTCAACCCCTTCTCCTCCTGCCCCTAATCCCTCCCAGCATCAGGGTCTTTTCCAATGAGTCAACTCTTCGCATGAGGTGGCCAAATATTGGAGTTTCAGCTTCAACATCAGTCCTTCCATTGAACACCCAGGACAGATCTCCTTTAGAATGGACTGGTTGGATTTCCTTGCAGTCCAAGGGACTCTCAAGAGTCTTCTCCAACACCACAGTTCAAAAGCATCAATTCTTCGGAGCTCAGCTTTCTTCACAGTCCAACTCACATCCATACATGACCACTGGAAAAACCATAGCCTTGACTAAACGGACCTTTGTTGGCAAAGTAATGTCTCTGCTTTGAATATGCTATCTAGGTTGGTCATAACTTTCCTTCCAAGGAGTAAGCGTTGTTTAATTTCATGGCTACAATCACCATCTGCAGTGATTTTGGAGCCCAAAAAAAAGTCTGACACTGTTTCCACTATTTGCCCATCTATTTGCCATGAAGTGATGGGACCAGATGCCATGGTCTTAGTGTTTTGAATGTTGAGCTTTAAGCCAACTTTTTTAGTCTCCTCTTTCACTTTCATCAAGAGGCTCTTTAGTTCCTCTTTATTTTGTGCCATAAGGGTGGTGTCATCTGCATATCTGAGGTGATTGATATTTCTCCTGGCAATCTTGATTCCAGCTTGTGCTTTTTCCAGCCCTGCATTTCTCATGGTGTACTCTGCATAGAAGTTAAATAAGCAAGGTGATAATATACAGCCTTGACGTACTCCTTTTCCTATTTGGAACCAGTCTGTTGTTCCATGTCCAGTTCTAACTGTTGCTTCCTGACCAGCATACAGATTTCTCAAGAGCTTGGTCAGGTGGTCTGGTATTCCCATCTCTTCCAGAATTTTCCACAATTTGTTGTGATCCACACAGTCAAAGGCTTTGGCATAGTCAATAAAGCAGAAATAGATGTTTTTCTGGAACTCTAATCCAGTACTAGCATGTGATATAAAAGATTAAACTCCTCAGGTCTGTAAATACCATGCTATCCTTCAAAATGTTTAAAAGCACAGGAAGTCTGAGTCAATGGAGTAATACTGGAAGGTTTATTTTTATGTAACCTGCCCAAATTACAAGGGAGGGTTGGGGGGCAGGACCTAGGTTTGTCTGAAAATCAGCTAGAGATGCCAGTGGAGTAAACCCTGATTTCTCCAAGGATCAAACTGGCATATAACTACTCAGTGAGGTCACTTCTTCATTGTAGAACTGGCCTGCTTTAATGACGTATTTCAGGAAAATTTTCCATTAGATCGGCTGTATAGGAAATGGTTTCTTTATTTATAGGAAATGAAGGTTTCTTTATTTCATGACTAACCAAAATGTTAACATCACCAATGCCAGGCTTGGCCACTGTCCTCAGAAGTGCAGACTGGTCGGGTCAGTCTTCTGAGAGTTGGGGTGCACTCTTGTTCCTGGGTCCATGGAACCTACCGAGCCTGAATGCAAGGAGCTGGCTGTTTAGGTGCTGCTGCTCAGACACTCAATTATGTCAACTCTCTGCGACCTCATGGACTGTAGCTCTGCAGGCTCCTCTGTCCATAGGATTCTCCTGGCAAGAATAGTGGACTGCCATTTCCTCCTCCAGGGGATCTTCCTGACCCAGGGATCAAACTCGAGTCTCCTGCATCGCCTGCATTGGCAGGCAGATTCTTTACCACTAGCCCCACCTGGGAAGTCCACTGCCTATTTAGAAGCCCTGCAAAACCTCCTCTGGCTTTGGAATTCTAGACAGCTCTAGTTCTAATCCTGTATTAAGAGTCTGAACACCTATGAAGGAACTCTCATGTGAATCAGAGAACTGAGAACAGGACGAACAGCTGGAGTCTCTTACTTCCAATGAGACAGTGCTCATAGCTACTCACCAGCCTAGTGCAGACATCTAGTTTGGAGAACAAGGAGATAGACAATGAAGAGGAAGAAAGAAAAAGGTTTTTAACCAAAAAATGAATCCTCTACTCAGCTGGGACTGAAGAAAGTAGAGCGAATGCAAACCATTGGGTATTTGGTTCCTACACAATTTTCAAGGCTATTATTCCTTTCCCTCCCATAATTTTCCAGGGCTTCCCTGGTGGCTCAGATGTTAAAGAATTTGCCCACAATGCAGAAGACCTGGGTTCAGTCCCTGGGTTGGGAAGATCTCCTGGAGAAGCAAATGGCAACCCACTCCAGTATTCTTGCCTGGAGAACTCCATGGACAGAGAAGCCTGGACAGCTACAGTCCATGGGGTTGCAAAGAATTGGACATGACTTAGTGACTAATACACACACACACATTCCTTTCCTCAACCGTTGTGTTTCTATACGCTTGTCAGTCTCGGAATGATCTTGAATTTCTCTTCACTCTTTGAAGTCCTGGATCAGAAGCTGATTATCCTGAAAAGGCCTGAGAGTGTGCCTTTGCTGGGTTTATGAAAGATGTCTGAACAAAACCATTGAGGTTCTACAGGCCATGAACCTGGGGCTTGTTATTCTTATATCTTGTGTCTCTTGGATAATAACACCAAAATCACTCCTCCCCAATTTTTATTGCCTTTCTAGTTGTAAACAACACAGAGCATCAGTGTTTCTCCCTCTCCGAAAGTTATTTGGCTTTATGAACAGTAAATGTTGGTCTTGAAAGAATCTAAAGCCTAAATAATAAAATGCATAAAATATGTTAGTAGGTTAGTGTAGTGCCCACACGTGGGGTTGTCTGCTACCATTGTTTTTCATTTTTAGAAATTAAAAAATTTTCTTTCTTTATTTTTGGCTGTGCTGGGTATTTGTTGCTGCGTGTGGGTTTTCTCTAGTTGCGGTGCTCCGGCTTCTCATTGCAGTGGCCTCTCGTTGCCAACCACAGGCTCTAAGGCATATGGGCTTCAGTAGCTGTGGTGCTCAGGCTTAGTTGCTCTGCTGCATGTGGAATCTTCCTGGACCAGAGATTGAATCTGTGTCCCCTGCATTGGCAGGCAAATTCCTAACCACTGGACCACCAGGGAAGGCTTCTTTCTTTTTCTTAAAGATCCAACTCTCTAATTTAAATAATCAGTTCTTTAAAGGATTGTTTCTTTTATGATCTTCTTTGCTCATCTCTGGGGTCAGTCAATCAAGTAATAGTAATAGTGACAGTAATACTACCTATTCATGGGTTGATCCCTTTTTCTGCCCATCATAGTGTTTGCACCTTACAGAGAATACCTTAGTCATTACAACATCTCTAGGAATGGGTATCATTACTCCCAGTTTCTAGGGAGGCTCACTCAGAAATCAAGTGATTTGCTGAGGATCACCCAGTTATTAACAAGACTTGAACTTAGAAAAGTAACTCCAGATCTTGGCCACTATAAACATGGGTTTTCCGATGATGCTTGCGGGCAAGGGCTTCAATAGTGAAGGAAGTACAGAAGCAGTATTGTAAAAAGTCCCTTCCCTTGAGAACCTTATAATCCACTGAAATGAGGAGCTCAAATTTCCACTGTAAAATATCTGTTTCACTATTGCCTGGAACAAATTCTTATGATTTCCTTTTTTTTTTTTTTTTTTTTTTTTTTTTTACTGTTTAGAACCCATCCACTCAAGTCAGGAGCTCTGAGTGTGAGCCTTTACAGGCTTTGGGCAGTGACTTTTCTGGTTTTCATCAACCATCAGTATGCTTTCCTGCCTGTAAATAACATTTAATGGAGTTGACTGATTATATCTGGGTCAATTTAACTTAGCAAAAAGACAATAGGCGAGGATTAGTTGACTGGTATCCTCATTTACCGAGTTCAATTCCCATTCTGACTTCTCTCTCGTGAGTGAACATGTGTCATCAGATTTGATTTCTAGAGAGGTGAAGGGGGGTCTTTGGTCGATAAACCACAGCCATACCATCGAGTTTGCTTTGCTAAGTGAGTTTGAAGTAGGTTAATGGTAAACATTATTTTGGGGTTCCCTGGACACATATGAATTAAAGATGGCAGGAGATTACTCAGATGCATGTATGAAGACTGGCAAAGGGAAGGATAATCCAAAAAATTGGTAAATCACACATGAATAACCAAGAATTGAATACAATATAACAATATGTGCTCATTTTCACTATCAAATAAGCTACCTTTATCCTCTCTTCACTCTCCACTTGGGTTAAATTACTTTTCTGCTCTATTTCATTCTTACTGGTATCTATTTGCTATGATTTCTCCTGGTTTTGACTCTATCTTTTGGCTTTAATCTTGTCTCTAAGTAAATTGCAACCCAGTAAATATACTCTAGTATCATTTATTGTAATTCCTGGCTTTATGCCAGGAGCAAAGAGAAGGGACTTCTTTTATTAATTTATCTGTCTGGATATGTGCTAACAAGAGCCCTGAATACACACTTTGATTATGGTTGGTTAAGTCTAAAAGATTCAATTTGGTTCATTCAATTTATTTTGACCTGTCTACATTACAGTCTTACACAGCTAATTATAGTAGTTTTCTATTCATATTGTTGACCTGACACACAGTAGCAAGATGGATTAGAATTTTCTATCCAGTATGAAGCTATATGTATACAACAGCAACATGTTCTCATAAGAAGTGAAAATCTTAGTCATATGGAAGTTTGGGTTCTATGATACCAAAGACAGCCAGATGCTGGGAGCTAGAATCAGCTGAGGAAATATCCATTTCCACATTTTCTTCCCATTAAAACATGTAGCCATTGTTTGGGCATCTATTTAAGTTCCCCCAGAGAAATGAATGGCTACTCACTTCCGTATGCTTGCCTAGAGAATTCCATGGACAGAGGAGCCTTGTGGGCTCAGTCCATGCGGTGGCAAAGAGTTGGACATGACCGAGCAGCTAACACTTTTTTTTCTTTTTAAGTAGTGATGTTATTGCACATGAAAGTGTAAATAGTTTGGTGCTTTGCTGTTCGGTTGTTAAGTTGTGTCCAACTCTTTGTGATCCCATTCGCTGATTCCTAAGATGTTGATGTTCACTCCTGCCATCTCCAGCTTGACCACGTCCAATTTATCTTGATTCATGGACCTAACATTCCAGGTTCCTAGGCAACATTTTTCTTTACAGCATCAGACTTTACTTTTACCACTAGACACTCTGCAACTGAGCATTGTTTCTGCTTTGGCCCAGCCACTTCATTCCTTCGGGAGCTATTACCAATTGCCCTCCACACTTCCTCAATAGCATATGGACACCTTGCAGACTGGGGGGCTCATCTTCTGGTGTCATATCTTTCTGCCTTTTCATACTGTTCATGGGGTTCTCCCAGAAAGAATACTGGAGTGGTCTGCCATTTCTTCCTCCAGTGAACCATGTTTTGTCAGAACTCTCCAGTATGACCTGTGTATCTTGGGTGGCCCTGCACAGCATGGCTCATAGCTTCAGCTGAGTTACACAAGCCTCTTTACCACAACAAGGCAGTGATCCATGAAGGGGATTTTACTACTAGTTGAATACTAAAAAGATTTTTAAGAGTTTCTTGAATTTTGCTCAACACAAGTATGTCGAACACAGTTCTTCCAATTGCTTTGGCAACGGAAGGGATTGGCTGGTGTATTTGAAAGAAATCCACCTGTGTTTCTGTTAATCTTTCTTCAATCCCACTAGACCATGGGGACAAGATGTAGCCTGGAATCTTTGTCAGTGTCTTGGGTTGATGTTTACCTTGCTGGCCTATTAGGGAAGGTTTTCTGGGATAAGAACAGAAAACCTGTTCCTGGTTGTCCTTGCTGTGTCATGAGACCTCACTAGCTCCTTTTGCTACAGGCTTGTTTGTCTTAACACCAGTGCCTTTCCCTTACGATTCAGCTGCAATCTTTCTACCTAGGAGGAAAACCAACGGAGAAAGAACAGAGGAAGTGTTTCCAATTTTGAGAACTCAGATCGAACTAGAGATATCTGCTCTAACTGGAAATCTGAAGAAATAAACTACGAATGTTATTCACTAGTGCCCAGTCCTGTCCAACTCTTTGTGACCCCATGGACTGTAGCCCACCAGGCTCCTTGGAGATTGAACCCACCTCTCTTGCAGCTCCTGCATTAACAGGTGGATTCTTTACCACTGAGCCACCAGGGAAGCCCCCATACTACATTTTATCTTAGCTGAAAGGCAGAGAAATGAGAAGTTCAGTAAGGGTAGTATAAAAAATGACTTTGCTGGTTTTCATAGGAAGGCTTTCTATGTAGCATCTCTGGCACTGGCTATGTGTGTGATTCATCCTCAAAATTTGAGCATGTGTAGTATCCTCAAATCCTACAGATGCTATTTGAGGGACAAGTTGTTAATCTAGGGGATGCTGGGATAATGTGTGTGTGCAAAGTTGTTTCAGTTATATCTGACTCTGTGCAACCCTAGGTACTTTAGCCTGCCAGACTCCTCTGTCTATAGGATTCTCCAGGCAGTAATACTGGAGTGGGTTGCTGTGCCCTTCTCCAGGGAATCGTCCCAACCTAGGGATCGAACCGGCCTCTATTATGTCTACCTGCATTGGCAAGCAGGTTCTTTACCACCAGGGCCACCTGGGAAGCCCCATAATGTTAACAAAACCCCAAAATATAACACAAATTTCCATTTTCAAAACTCATACTTATTACATATACATACACAAAGTATATCTTTTATGGATTAAAATTATGTTGTATCTTGGATTTGCATTAAAATATTTGTATAAAATATGCACACATATGTATATACACATATGCACAGTATGGATTTTGCAAATTGAAATTATGTTTTATCTTGTAGAATTTATTAAATTATTCAGGTGTTGCAACATGCATTTTATCTACAACTCTATTTCTCTCCTTAAAAATAATTCTTAAAAGTGAAAATATAGTGTCAAAAGTCAAAGCTACTTTTAAGGTTCTTGAAAGGGTACTGACAGATTTCTCTTATTTCCTTCTGAAATATTGTATTTCAGAAACTCTCCTTAAAAATTCCAAGCAAAAATTGTCTTAATCCCACCTAGAAATCAAATTATTATTATATTTGGCCACATCACCCCTGGTCCCTGTCCATGAACTTACCCTATTATTCATTATTTCTATTAAGATAATGGATAGAATTTTATTTCCTACGTTTTCTTTTGTTGTTCTGTCATGTGTAGCTTCTATTATTTTTTGTCTTTCTTCTTCCCTTTTTCCTTTCTTTTTTGCTTTGCCTACACTCCTTCAGAGAAAGCAGTGAATACAGCTTGGTGTGTTCTATGTATTTCTCCATGGTCACACACTATAATATACACTATTGTACAAGGCAATGGTTTCTACTTATCTTAAAATGTGGGTCAGGCTATATACATAGTACACGCATGAGTGTGTATGTGTGTGTGTATGTGTATGTGTATTATCTGCCTTGATTTTCTCACTCTGAAATACATCTTGGAGATTCTGAGTCTGAGAAAGATCCCTTATTCTTTTCCATAGTTGTATGATGTACGAATTTGCTAAAATTTGCTCAGGTATTCTGCTATTAATGGACATTCTGTTGTGAATAGTGTTCAACACATGAAAAATGTTTTCACTACAAATATCTATAGACACAATTCTTAGCTCTTGGTGGTTTCATTTTTATGGTCTAATTCCCAGAAGTAAAATTACTGGTTCAAAGGATATGTGTATTTTTAAATTTTAATGGGTTTTCCCATATTATTTTCTAAAAATATAATAGCAAATCACATTCCCACTAGCAATGTTTGAGAATATAATTTTCCTCACATTTCCACCAACTCTCCTATTTCTCTACTTTCTAATTTTTGCTAGTCTAAGGAGTAGGCCTTATTAATTTAAATTTTCTAATGAGGTTGAGCATCTATTTAAATTATTATGATTCCTATGGATATCCTTATCTATCAACTACCTATATGTATCCTTGGCCCCTTATATGGTTGCTTTTTTACTTATTAATTTTTAAAGCCTCTTGAATATTATAGATTTTGAAGATTATGCTAGTTAGATCTTTCCCCTTCAACAATTTGTTCTTTGATTTTATTTTTTAATTTTATTCCTCCACAGAATTTTAAAAAACCTTATGATATCACATTTATCTCTCTTTCTTTACAGAATCTGGATTGCCTATTTTACTTTACAAGATCTTCCCACCAATTTTCTTAGACTTTTTTCTAATTTAAATTCTAAATTCTATTTTTTCTATTTTGAAATATTTTAGTATTTCCCCATCTGATTTTATTTTTCTATAAAGCTTGCAGTTCTAACTGTATTTTCTTTTAGATGGATAGCCAATTGTTAATAGCCACATAGTCAGTAAACTGTCTTTTCTCTAGTAAATTAAATTTTCACATATAGTAATATCTGTTTAAAATTTTTTCTCTATATCTATTGTCAGGCCTTTGATTGCTTTGCATATAATAGCTGTATAATTTGTATTAATATCTGGCAGGTTAAAGCCTCTCCCCTACATTATTCTTCTTCTTAATTTGGTCTAGTTTTCAATACTTAGAATTCCATATATATATATATATATATAGAGAGAGAGAGAGAGAGAGAGAGTTCCATATGCATTTTAAAGGAATTTTATTCAGTTCAGTTGCTCAGTCGTGTCTGACTCTTTGCGACCCGACCCCATGGACCACAGCATGCCAGGCCTCCCTGTCCATCACCAACTCCTGGAGTCCACCCAAACTCACGTCCATTGAGTTGGTGATGCCATCCAGCCATCTCATCCTCTGTCATCCCCTTCTTCTCCTGCCCCCAATCCCTCCCCAGCATCAGAGTCTTTTCCAATGAGTCAACTCTTCGCATGAGGTGGCCAAAGTCCTGGAGTTTCAGCTTTAGCATCATTCCTTCCAAAGAACACCCAGGGCTTATCTCCTTCAGAATGGACTGGTTGGATCACCTTGCAGTCCAAGGGACTCTCAAGAGTCTTCTCCAACACCACAGTTCAAAAGCATCAATTCTTCGGCGCTCAGCCTTCTCTTCACAGTCCAACTCTCACATCCATACATGACCACTGAAAAAACCATAGCCTTGACTAGACGGACCTTTGTTGGCAAAGTAATGTCTCTGCTTTTGAATATGCTATCTAGGTTGGTCATAACTTTCCTTCCAAGGAGTAAGCATCTTTTAATTTCATGGCTGCAATCACCATCTGCAGTGATTTTGGAGGCCCCCCAAAATAAAGTCTGACACTGTTTCCACTGTTTGCCCATCTATTTGCCATGAAGTGATGGGACCAGATGCCATGATCTTAGTATTCTGGATGTTGAGCTTTAAGCCAACTTTTTTAAGCTAAAACTCCAGTACTTCGGCCACCTCATGCGAAGAGTTGACTCATTGGAAAAGACTCTGATGCTGGGAGGGATTAGGAGCAGGAGGAGAAGGGGACGACAGAGGATAATATGGCTGGATGGCATCACTGACTTGATGGACGTGAGTCTGAGTGAACTCCAGGAGATGGTGATGGACAGGGAGGCCTGGCGTGCTGCGATTCATGGGGTCGCAAAGAGTTGGACACGACTGAGCGACTGAACTGAACTGAACTGAAGAAAACATTTCCTTATCATTCACCATCTTAACCATAGCATCTGACAGGTATCTAGAAGCACTCTGAGTATTTGGTGAATGAATGACTTTTATAAAACATTATAACAAAATGTAACACTTCGCATTTGCAGAAGAAACAAAAAATGTATTGGTTTCACAGTATGAAAAGAGAAAATGAAATTCAACAAAAATGTCTTGGTGGTGGTGAGAATATACAAAGATACATCTCCACTTCTATGAATCAGTAATAAGATGTATAGAGGAGGCCAATTCTTTCCAGAGGGTTCTATCTGTAGAGGAAGCATGATATTGATCTCTTTATACAAAGGATGAGAAACACAACATTGAATTGCAACTTAAAGTCACATCTCATCATCTTACTGCTACAACACCTAACACAGAGACCAGCACTTAATAAGGGCTTATGGAGTACTAGCAGAGTAATTAAAAATATTGGATTGTTTTTGGTGAGCAAAGAACTGAGCATTATTAGGTTCTGCTTAGTCTGACTCTTTGGGACCCCATGGACTGTAGCCCACCAGGCTCCTCTGTCTATAGGATTTTCCAGGCAAGAATACTGGAATGGGTTGCCATTTCCTTCTCCAATTATTAGGCTTCTCATTTAAAAAACATTCATGAGGTTTCTATCTATTACTAATATATTATACTAGTGAGAAGTATTATTCAAGGACTGGGATAAAAAGTCCTCATCTGTCTTTGCCAGTGGGTTGAATGTGGAGGTGATGGAGTGGTTTTACTATCTAAATGACTGAAAAATAGGTTATGGTGCCCCAAAGACATTTTTGTTGCTTGCTGACAGTTAGTAATGTCTGTTTAAAACACATGGTTTTATTGGGCCTTAAAAATATCTTTCAGTTTCGTTCTCATCAGGACAAGAGATGAGCTGAGGAAGGTGGATTGCGGCCCACTATTTAGTTGGAAGATTTCAACTTCATTCCACCTCTCTCCAGATGAGTGCTCTTTGCAGTTTTTCCTTTTCTCTTTCTCATTCTACCATTTTGCTTCCCCCTTCTTCCTTATCTTCAAGCTTCTTTTCTTGTTCCTCATTTCTGGAAGGGTGAAGAAGCAGCCTGAATCAGGATGAGGTGGGAAAAAGAGAAAAGAACCCTAAACTTGCTAGTTCTTCATTCTTCCCTGTGTCACCTCCTTTTAATCAAGCTCTGCCTTTATCTACAATCTCAGACAATCCAGTATATAGTATTCAATCTTGCGTTCAGTAAGTATTGAGCTCCTACTGTGGGGGTGGTGTTTTGGAAGCTCAGCTTCAGGAGCGAACAACATAGACAAAGATCTTGCTTTTATGGAGCTTACATTTTATGGCAGAGGGAGGCAGATGATAAACAATAAGCTTGACAAGTGGGTATAGATGTCAGAGGTGGTAAGTACTCTGACAAAGAGCAAAAAAGGAAGGTAGAGAGTGGAGGGGCTAGGTGGGTGTGGAGGCAGGATGTGGCAAGTTGGTTAAGGTAAACTTCACTGAGAAGGGAGCATTTGAACAAAGACACGGATGAGATAAGGAAGTAAGATAATGAGTATCCAGGGAAGAACTTCCCAGGCAGAGGGAAGAGCTGGTGCTAAGCCTTGAGGAGTAGCATTCTTCATCGGAGGCCAGTGGGCTTGGAGCCCATTAGGGGAGAGAAGGTCAAAGGAGGCAGGAGGGGATGGGGTAGGTAAACTGCTTTTCAACTGGGGAGTGGAAAGAGTAATGCTTTGGATAAATTTAAAGAATAGCTTTCTTAAATTTATTTTCACATTATCTATAAAATGTACTTTCATGTAAAAACTTGATTAGCAAGCAGATGGCTAGGTGGTTGACGTTTCCTCAGAGCTCCTCTTGATGAAGATGAAAGAGGAGAGTGAAAATCTGGCTTAAAACTCAACATTCAAAAAACGAAGATCATGGCATCTGGTCCCATCACTTCATGGCAAGTAGATGGGGAGAAAGTGGAAACAGTGACAGGTTTTATTTTCTTGCACTCCAAAATCCCTGAGGACAGTGAATGCAGGCACAAATTTAAAAGACCTTTGCTCTTTGGAAGAAAGCTATGATAAACCTAGACAGCACATTAAAAAGCAGAGACATCACTTTGCTGACAAAGGTCTGTATAGTTAAAGTTTTTTCCATTAGTCATGAATGGTTGTGAGAGTTGAGCCATAAAGAAGGCTGAGAGAGAATTGATGCTTTTGAACTGTGGTGTTGGAGAAGACTCTTGAGAGTCCCTTGGACTGCAAGGAGATCCAACCAGTCAATTGTAAAGGAAATCAGTCCTGTGTATTCATTGGAAGGACTGATGTTGAAGCTGAAGCTCCAATACTTGGGCCACCTGATGTGAAGAGCTGACTCACTGGAAAAGATCCTGATGCTGGGAAAGAATGAAGGCAGGAGAAGGAGGTGACAGAGGATGAGATGGTTGGTTGGCATCATCAACTCGATGGACATGAGTTTGAGCAAATTCCAGGAGCTAGTGAAGGACAGAGAAGCCTGGAGTGCTTCAGTCCATGGGGTCCCAAAGAGTCAGACACAATTTAGCAACTGAACAGCAACAACAAAGCTCCAGGTAAACTTTGTTTTGTAAATTTCTCTTCCATTTTTATTTACCAATAGAGAGAATTGTAAGGGAGTCACGAAAAACCAAAGCCGTGTTCTCCTAGAGCAGCTGAGATAAAAATATGTTCCAGTTATCACTGAGTTTAGTTCTGTATTTCTCTTTAATGTTTGAGGGGGTAGAAGTACAGGACCTAATGATTGTTTAGAAATGTGACTCAGCTAGTTTCATGACTCAACTGGCAGCTTTCAAGGAGAATATAAGGTCAGAATCTAGTGGTTGATAAGAGTACAAAAGACAGCACGGATGCACACATGTCCAGCAGGAGGACCAGGGTAACATACCAGAGGTGAGTGTTCAAGGAAAAGGCAACAGGAAGCATGTCTGGGTAACAGCGTAGGATTTGGCATGATGAAGGGGCAAGTGGTTCATCACAGCTGAAGCTCAGGGTTCTGTGGACAGACTGGGAGGAAGCTGATCACTCAGGGGCTTGTGATGACCCAGGAGGTTACCAAAACTCAAATTAAGAAAAATCAGATACAAGTCTAGAAAGAGCACTCCACCTGGAGTATGAGCATGAGGGAGCGGATAATTGATGGAGTGAGATTCTTGAGGGGACAGGAGAGATTGGACCATTTAAGTTCTGTGGATATTTTAAAACAGAAATTTTCAGCAGCAAAATTGGGACAGACATATCAGCCCTTTGGAAATGATGAAGCTAGATTGTTTGGAAAAGAAGTGAGATCATTCACTTGTTTATCGTCTATGCATTGAGTGTCTCTGCTCAGACCCAGGTGGCTGCCCAGTGCTCCGAGTACAAGTCAATGTGGAAGATGCTGAATTCCAACTCCTCCTTCATAGAACCCCAGTTCAGCAGGCTCAGTGGTTTAGTTGGAAATATAGGCTTTTGGTGTATCCATGATAACAGGAATGCATTCTTGTTCAAAAGCGATTCATTCCTCCAACGAGTGTTTGTTAGATAAATGTACGTGGCACTGCGGTAGGTTTTCAGGGAGCTAGCTGTATATGCCAGGGATGTTTCACTTTATTTGAAGTGAGTCACAGATGTAAACTAGTCAAGTATAATTCCAGGAAAAGTCTGATTTACTTTCCAAAAGACAGTGACACATTTGTTTCCTAAGAGATTGGCCTGCCCTGGTGGCATTGGGAGAGGCTTGTTTGGGAGATTGATTATAGGGAGGACCTTGGGAAATAATTGGGAATAACTGAGGCAGAGGAGGGGTATATCGGAGAGGACGGTAACAGCTCTTGAGCAGGAGATCAGTAGCTTTGGGTTGAGCACAGAGGGTGTAGGGTGCTAGGAGGGCCGCGAGGAGTGAGGGCTTGTTCTGGAGCAAGTACATGGGCTCTGACTGTGGAAACTTTGACAGACCTGCCTGCTAAGACGTGTTGACTTCCTCTGTAGGTGACAGACACTCATTAGGGCTCCTCAAACAAGAAAGTGACACGCCAAAGAGCCAGGATTTCCACTGAGTAGTCCCCAGATATAGGGAGGATTAGATTAGAAAGACCCGGGCCTCAGGAGAAGGCAGGGACAATGCAGAGAAAAAGACAGATGTGGATGAAGACAGAAGAAAGAGCAAAGCTCTGTGAGTTGGGAAAGCCTTTGGTGGAAAAGAGAGAGGACATTTGAACGAGCATGGCTGAGAGGGAAGTGCATTCGGATGAAGCACTGTAGACCCTCCTCCAGTAAAGCTCTGGCACTAACAGGCCCAAGTGTCTGTAACTCCCAGTATATTTCTGGGCTTGAGCAACTTCAGAGTCTTGCTTAATGCAAATCTAGAATTCTCTAAACTCATCGTCTTTCCGTAAAGCAGTAATATCTCTTACAGGTATTGTGTATCTTCGCATGAAACCACTGAGGCAAAATCCTGTTGAAAATGAATTCGTTATCTGAGTGACGTGTCACTTTATAGTTGATGTAAAGGAAGCTTGGGAGGCAGAGTGTTAGGACTTTTAGCAATGTATGTTGCATGACATTTATTATAGGCCGTTCTCTACCCTGGAAAGCTCATATAAATGTGGCAGTAATATAAGCTACACATCACACTAATGTAGAAACATCTACAAAGTGTTAAAGGTTAGATCGTTCCAGGCTCTCGGTGATAAAGAACTATGTGTGTGTGCGTGCTCAGTCACTCAGTCGTGTCTGACTCTTTGCAACACCATGGACTGTAGCCTGCCAGTCTCCTCTGTCCACGGGATTCTCCAGGCAAGAATACTGGAGTGGGTAGCCATTCCCTTCTCCAGGGGATCTTCCCAACACAGTGATCGAATCCACATTTCCTGCATCTCCAGCATTGGTAGGCAGATTCTTTACTACTGAGTTACCTGGGAAACAAAGAACTATGTAGTTCTTTGAAAAGTGCTTTTTTGCATCTTGCCAATATCATACATTTTTGATCTATGGATTAGGAAGGGGATGAAGGTTGGGCATATGGAGCTGTTTAGACAGAGAGAAGCCCTTTAGATTACATAAAATGTAACTAGGAGTTTTTGGCTCAATTGAGAAAATCCACTTCTTGAGAAACTGCTAAAATGACAACAGAGGACTGAGAAAAAGGCACAAATCCATAAGAACTAAGATTATGAGAGAGGAGATAACAGCAAGCTGGAGTGATACATGAAATTCTAGGATGTGAAAGCTGGTAGTTGACTGGTAACCAACCAAGCCTGTCCAGGGGGCAGCCGCTGAAAAGCAAGTCCATCAAATCATGAAATCCCAGAAAGGGATGGGATTTGGAGGCAGCCATTCTCCCTGAAGATGAGGGTTGGGATGGGGCTGAAAATAGAACTCACTGAAAATCTTCAAAAGGAGAAATGAGAGCCACAGATGCCCTTCCAATTTCTGAATCATTTACAGTTTAGTGGAGAAGGTAAAGGTCTTCCTGAAAATAGAGTGAAGGCTCTCACACTGAATGTGAGACCCTCCACCCCTTGCATCTCAATACTGACAGCAAGGCTTGTACCATCCAGGCAACAGTTTGTAGGAGCTGTCTCTGAGGAAACAGTCTAAGAGAAAGGACCCTCAGAAATCGACATCAAGAGAAAGGACCCTCGGAAACTGACATTGAGTTTCTATGAAATGGTGAGGTCCCACCTGATTAGAGATGCACATGTAGGAATATGACTTGGATAATCAAGGAACACCAGACAACACTGGTAACATGAGAGATAGACACCCAAATACACCAATAAGTACATACACACACATGCACACACATACTCCAGTTCTGTTGGAGGAACTATGTAGGATGAATAAAATCTTGTATCTTTCTTGAGCTACTCCATGCCCAGAGGAATGGTTGCATGTTTGTGGCCAAGCTAACTGTAAGACAGAGCTTTGTGAGGCAGAGAAACCCTAACCCTAACCCTAACCCTAATCTGGTTGGTTTGAGCAGCATCAGTGCTTGGACTGGTTTCCTTCTGGTCTCTGTACCTGGCTCCTTCTCATCTTTAGATTTAAATCCAGAGTTGTTATGGGTAGTAACACCTGGAACAAATCTATAGATGTTTTTGTAATCCATTTTCTAGGAATCCCAGAAAACCTAGGAGAAGGCATTTATTTTGCTATGCTAAAAACGAAATGTTCTGATTTTAAGTATTTTATTCTGTGTTGTCAACAAACAAAATGAGAGAACACATTGGCTGTCATCCTATGCATTTTACCTCAAACTTTATCATTGTTATTCTGAGCATTTGTGTAATGGATCATATTCAGAATGAAGGATTTAGAAGGATGAGCTTTCATTTTTTGTGTGTGAGCCCATGGAAGGCTTTCTGCCATAAATTTATTACAATTTCCCACTTCTGGCCACTGATTAAGGAATTGTAGGCTCTTCTCCATGACAATTCTTTGCTGAACAATATTGCTATACTCCATTCATGTGTTTCGGGGTCATGTGGAGGTGGTACACTTAATTGGATCCCTCTAGTATTATAAAACTCCAAGAACACAGAATTTATTCAAAAGTCTTGAGCCTTTTTGTTTGCTTTCCCAGGAAACCTTATGGTTATATCCTTTGATTTGGGACTATAGAATTTCTGGGTAAAGTCTCTAGTTCTTAGTTTCCTGGGTAAATTCTTGGGAGTTGGCAAGACTCCCAAGACTACTCTTTATTATACTTTTCCAATTAACAGGGGAAAAGTTATATAAATCTTAGATTTCTAAGACCTTGGGTTATTGCCTTTACTTGTCTATTTCTTATCCACTAATTGTGGCAACATGTCGTGTATAAAACAAATCACAGTTTTACATGTGCATCGAGCATTTTCTATGTGGAAGGCATTATAAAGAGAAAAGCAAAGAAATATAAATTATGAGTATTTGTTGTCTTAGAGTGAGTGTTCTAGTTGGGGAGATGAGTTGTGAAAAGTAAAATAACAAATATTTACATAATACACACAGTTGGCAAGCATTATTGACTAATTATATGTCAAAAAATATTATAGAATTCAAGGCAAGAGAAATGAACTTCAATTGAGTTGCATAAAGAGAAACGTATGAAAGCGTGTAACTGTATTGGAGGAGTGGATTTGGGTAGCAGGGGAAGGAAGGGTGGAGTAAAAATAAAGAGGTGGAAACCCTTGCAGTGTATTTGAAGAACAGAGGGCAAGGAAGTCAGGTATATGCGGGAGGGACACCCTCAATCCCAACCTTCTGGACTCTTCAGGGTGCTTGTGTCTTAAGAAGCTGAAACCAAATCTGACTCACTTGGGCAGAAAAGTAATTTGCAGTACTGGACCTTCCAACTCATGAAAATGATGTATCTAAAGAAGGCTGAGCACTGAAAAATTTATGCTTTTGAATTGTGGTGTCGGAGAAGACTCTTGAGAGTCCCTTGCACAGCAAGGAGATCAAACCAATCAATACTTAAGGAAATCAACCCTGAGTATTCACTGGAGGGACTGATGCTGAAGCTGAAGCTCCAATACTTTGGCCACCTGATGTGAAGAGCTGACTCACTGGAAAAGACTCTGATGCTGGGAAAGACTGAGGGCAAGAGGAGAAGGGGGCAAGAGAGGATAAGATGGTTGGATGGCATCATTGATTCAATGGACATGAGTTTGAGCAAACTTTGGAAGATACTGAAGGACAGGAAAGCCTGGTGTGCTGCAGTCCATGGGGTTGCAAAGAGCTGGACACTACTCAGTGACTGAACAGTAACAAATCATTTATTTAGGTCTCATTTAATCTCTCTTTAATATTTACAGTTTGAATAGTTTTCTATAAACCAGAAGATTTAAAATCTTTTAAATCCTTTTAAAATTTATTTTTATCGAGGTATAGTTGAATTGATGAAAGTGAAAGAGGAGACTGAAAAAGTTGGCTTAAAGCTCAACATTCAGAAAACTAAGATCATGGCATCTGGTCCCATCACTTCATGGCAAATAGATGGGCAAACAGTGGAAATGGTGTCAGACTTTATTTTTTGGGGCTCCAAAATCACTGCAGATAGTGATTGCAGCCATGAAATTAAAAGACGCTTACTCCTTGGAAGGAAAGTTATGACCAACCTAGATAGCATATTGAAAAGCAGAGACATTACTTTGTCAACAAAGGTCCGTCTAGTCAAGGCTATGATTTTTCCAGAGGTCATGTATGGATGTGAGAGTTGGACTGTGAAGAAGGCTGAGCGCCAAAGAATTGATGCTTTTGAACTGTGGTGTTGGAGAAGACTCTTGAGAGTCCCTTGGACTGCAAGGAGATCTAACCAGTCCATTCTAAAGGAGATCAGACCTGGGTGTTCTTTGGAAGGAATGATGCTAAAGCTGAAACTCCAGTACTTTGGCCACCTCATACGAAGAGTTGACTCATTGGAAAAGACTCTGATGCTGGGAGGGATTGGGGGCAGGAGGAAAAGGGGATAACAGGGAATGAGATGGCTGGATGGCATCACCGACTCGATGGATGTGAGTTTGAGTGAACTCCGGGAGTTGGTGATGGACAGGGAGGCCTGGCGTGCTGCGATTCATGGGGTTGCAAAGAGTCGGGCACAACTGAGTGACCGAACTGAACTGAACTGATAGTCGAATTACATTGCTGTGTTAATACTGCTTTACAGCAAAGTAACAGTTCTACATATATATATATATATATTTCATATTCTTTTCAATTATGGTTTATCATATTGAATAAAGGATATTGAATATAGTTCCCTGTGTTATACAGTAGAACCTTGTTGTTTATTCATTCTAGATGTACCAGTTTGCATCTGCTAATCTCAGACTCCGACTTCTATCCTCTCCCACCCCATACACGCTTGGTAACCGTCAGTCTATTCTCCGTGTCCCTGCTTTTGTTTCTGTTCATAGATGGGTTCATTTGTGTTATATTTTAGATTCCACTTATAAATGATATCATATAGCATTTGTCTTTGTCCTTCTGAGCTACTTCATTTAGTATAATAATCTGTAGATGTATACATGTTGCTGAAAATGGCACTATTTCATTCTTTTTAATGGCTGATAATATTCTATTGTGTGTGTGTGTGTGTGTATATATATATATATATATATATATATATATATATAAAGAAGTATAAATAGTGTATATATATATATCCAGTATCTGTTAGTGGATATATATATCTCCACTTATCTGTTGGTAAACATTTAGGTTATTTCCGTGTCTTTGTAATGAATTCCTTCTTGATCCTCTGCTTTCCTGCTAGTCTAGTTTTTACATCCTGAGTTTTTGAGGACCCAGACATTGGGCTCCTGCCTTCTCCCTGTTCTTTTTCCTAGAGCCAGGGCCAGGCATCCTGGTCCCCAGCTCTGTCACTGGAGCTTCTCTTCCTGCTCCCTTGGAGCCTTGATGCTAACTATCTGCTGGTTCTGCCCTGACTCCTGCTTCTTTCCTTGTTCCGCATCTCAGATTCTGCCTGCTCATCACTCTTGACAGGAACTCCCTTCCCTGTCTTATTGGCCTGTTCTGGCCTGTACCCAGGTCCTGCTCTCTCTGACCATCTTCTTTTATTCTGGTCCAGCCTTTAATTATCCACAGCTGATCTGTCCTCAAGGTCTACCTTCTCAGAGGGACTCAAGTTCCGGCTTCTTCAAGTCCTGTAGCTGGTGCCTGTCTCATGTATATCATCTGAAATCATCACTACTTCCTTTTTGGTATTTCTCTCCTTTCTTGATCTAGATTTGGACTTACTGCATGGATCATTAACAAATAAATATGTGTCTCCACAACTAATCACTTCCAATTTGGAGTTCAGTCTAGTGGATTACAAGGAAATAATAGCTCATATTGAATGACTTGACCTCACCAATAGGAACCAGGATCCCTGTGTTTCATGGACATGTGATAATATGGTGTTTATTAGAATAACGTGTGGTACTTAAAACATTCCTACTTGTCTTCCCTGGTGAAATGTTCATCCTAATCTTTTCTTTTATCTCTGAGACCACTTTTACACAATTTTAATAGGTCATTAAATTAAATAGATTCAATTTTCTCTGTCTAGCCAAACTACAGAAGAATCTCTGTATAAAATTAATAATGAAAGACATTTTGCTTGCCTCTTTTCTCTAGAACGGTGCCTGCATGTCACCCATTAGCGAGGAGCACATTTTTTCTCTGTGCCCCTTTTCTTCTTTCTCTGTTCCAGGGAAATTGATTAGCAGACACAACTGTGAGTGCAGACGTGGTTTTTAATTTTTTTTTTTTTAAAGAAAGAATTGGGCTTGGCTGGCACCTGGAACCATGTGGAAATGGAACAGCTCTTGGCAGCATGCACACGGCAGCCTAGCATAGAGTCACACCAGAGGTGGTTTGCGATGTCTTCAGGTCTCTGCATCTTGGAGACAATGATTCCTGCCCCCTGTCCACTACAACACCCCCTCTCCCTGCCCCACCTGCCTCCACCATCACAATCTTTGTATAAACTCTCTGGAGGTTTACTCAGAACCAGTGCCTCAGTTAGGACTTACCCATGATGGAATACTAACTATATTTTAGCCAGACTTCATGGCATACTGGGCTTCCCAGGTGGTGCAGAGGTAAAGAATCTGCCTGCCAATGCAGAAGACGCAGGAGACACAGGTTCGACTCCTGGGTTGGGAGGATCCCCTGCAGAAGGAAATGGCAACCCACTCCAGTATTCTTGCCTGGAGAATCCCATGGACAGAGGAGCCTGGCGGGCCACAGTCCATGGGATCGCAAACAGTTGGACGCTGAATACAGGCACACACGCACACGTGGGATACTAACCAGTAATCACTGTGAGATCGACTTGCAGGGTCTTTGGCTTTTAATAATCTTTATCATCTTCCTTCTTCCTTTATCAGGGAGATAACATAAGGTGTCTGTATTACCACTGCAATCATGCAACTTTAAGGATGGGATAGAAGTTAAATCTACAGTTGTGCTTTGATAGGCTGTAGTGGGTATCTGTGGAAGATGTTGTTTTCCCACTCATCGGAAAAAGAAATCACCGGTCCTAGTGAAATGGGCCCTCTGTGAACTAGAAGACAGGAAACAGACTGGTTATGTAGAAATTTGAGCAATGAGAGAGAACCACCCCCTCCATCCAATCATTAGACCAGTGTTATCAACCGGGCTGCTGTTTACTTTGAAAGCAAAAGTGTTAGTCACTCAGCCCTGTCCAACTCTTTGCAACCTCATGGACCATGGTTCCCCAGGTTCCCCTGTCCATGGGATCCTCCAGGCAAGAACACTGGAGTGGGTAGCCATTCCCTTCTTCAGGGGAGCTTCGAGACCCAGGAATTGAGCCTGGGCCTCCTGCATTGCAGATTGTTTACTTTGAGCTTTTTCATAATTTCTTTTTAGAAAGATAAAATCTGAAAATGTTTATATATGGTAACATTTTAGAGTTTTAGAAACTCTAAATGTTTAGAAACATTTAGAGTTTTAGAAAACTATGCTTCTTTACTTTTTCTAGGATAGCATTTTAATTTCAATTATAAAATTGTCACTCTAAACAGCCAGTCAAGTTCATAGGTAATCAGTCTCATGAGGCAGTTAATTTACATTGTAAAAATATATGAATCATTAACCTAAATTTAAAAAGTAAGTGGTATCTTCTTGTCACATATTGTATGTTATACCTTTTGTCAGAGAGGTGAAAAGTGGTTTCACAGCCTTGCCAATAAAATTCCAAAGAAGTAAGAACTTACTTATATTTGCTAATTGAAGTTATTCTGGTTATGAACAAGAAACCCTGGCTGTGTCTCTGATGAAAATAAAAGGATTTTTCACTTTCAAGATTGTCTTAAGGGTAAATAGGGCTCCCTTGATTTTTCTGGTGTGTAGATAGTTATACAGGATGTATACAACTCATGCTTTTATGCTGCTGCTGCTGCTGCTGTTGCTAAGTCGCTTCAGTCGTGTCCGACTCTGTGCAACCCCATAGACGGCAGCCCACCAGGCTCCCTAGTGAGTGTTAATTCAATTTGGTTATCTTTTCGGTCTGCTTCTTGCATTTAAAGAGAATTTTTTCATAGTGCCTTAACCCAGAAAATTAACTCCAATGATAAAAAAAGACTTGGGTTTTCATGGAGGTTAGCAGGGGGCATATTTTGGGAAAAGGATTTTTTTTTTTTAAAGGCATCAGACCCAATTTTGCAGACTGTGGCTACTCTAAGCATGACCTGTGATGGACAGTATTAAACATGATACTGAGTTTGAAAGGGATGACTGCCTTTGGATAAGAGAAGAGCTACAAGTTTTTGACCTTGTGAGTCTGACATTCTAGCCCCATCTCCCAAGGCTGCCTGCCCACGTGCCCTGTGCTCCAGTCCACCTCCCTCCTCCTGTGAACGACACCCTTTGTTTCTCTCGTTCCTTCATCTTGGCGGTCTCATCTCCTCTGGACCTGTGAAAAGCCTAGATAAAAATAGCAGACGACATTCACTTCTGAAGCACATTGTATATTGTGAGGTGTTCCAGGTCCTTGATACATACTGATTCTTGTAATCTTCACAATAACCCAGTGATAGAGGTTCTAGTCATACCCCCATTTTACAGTTGAGGGAGTTGGGGCCTTAAGGGACTAAACAGTTTGTCCAAGATCACATGGTTAGCAAGTAGTGGAGCCAGGACTTGTACCCAGGAGTCTAACGGAAGAACCCATGTTATTGGTCACCACACTATCGTGCGCCTTGAACTCACATCAAATATATAGCACCATCATGGCATAATTAGCCAGCAGCATGTTGATCTCTTCTGCTTAATTGTTGCTACTTATGATGAAGAATAGGCACCATTTCCAATACCTGGAGTCACACACATTGCAGCTGCCCCATAACCTTAATTATTGTCATCATTGTCATCCTCCTCTTCATCTACCACTTATTCGGCACATTTATGTGTCAGGCACACTTCACATAAATTAGATTTAACTTTCACAATGATCATAATGAGGTTCATCTTATCCCTATTTTATCGTTGAAAAGACTTTGCCTTTAGGAAGTGGCAGAAATAGGAGTTTAAGACCCCTCTGGTGAGTTCCAGAATTCTTTCCCTTAACCATCGTACATTATATACTCAATAAATTAAGAAAATTAAAAAGGAACTAAATAGGTAAGAAAAAAGCTAACGATGTGACAAGTTTTGCTTCCCCAGGTTTTAGGGTTTCTTCCTTACTTGTGTTAGAGTCTAGAGCACTCAGATCATGTGTAGCTGTGTCCCTCAAGGTATGGGCGAGGGTATTCACCCTGGCTTTCTTGCACTCATGATCCTTCTGTCCTCTGGATTCTTCCACCTTACACAATTATTTTCTTCCACTCATTCCGTTGATTACATATTCACTTGAGATAGCTGGTTTATCCCTTCTATTTTGAAAACTGTAAGGCAGTTTAGTTTCCTACTTAATATGGAACTTTTCAGTTAGACTGTTTTGCTTGTAACACCCTAGTTTAAATCAGTGCAGAAATGCAAATTTTCATTGGTTGTAGGATTAAGAAGTTATTTTGGAGTGTGGGCGTACTTTAAGAAAGACAAACTGGTATTTAAATAATGAAGCATTTCCTTGGGCTTCCTTGGACAGCCAGTTGGCCATGTAAGAAATCTGACTGCTTATGAGAGGGGTGATCACGTACAAGAGAGATGCAGAAAAAGAAGTAGGCACAATCCAAAGTCAAGTTCCATCTTTTTTGTGGTCCAGAGTGGCAGCTATGACTCCAAGGGTCACTGAAAGGCATTTTCCCCTGAAATGACTTCAGATGCCAAGTTGCGACCACCTCAGCTGCTATAGCAAGGTTAACCTATGAGAACTGAAAAGGAATTGCCTTGCCTCTAGCTCACCAAGTCCCACCTGCAGCTTGATGCTCCCCTGGTGTCTGAAGCGGTCCATCACTCTTGCCCTGCCAGGGGAGGACCTCAAGCTGGATGAGAAGGTCTGGGGCTTTTTGCTGCACTTTTGGCAGCTTGCTGCTCTCTATTTAGGGACAAAGACAAGTCCTAAAAAAATGAAAAAAAAAAAAAAAGAAAAGAAAAAGAAAAGTATAAACTGAAATGAAGTCTAGTTCTAATAGGCCTTGGGAGGATATAACAAAAATTGCCTAAAATAAAAATGTATAAGGCAGACTGTGAACAGACACATTATCGCCTTTGGCCATTATTTCTTTAGAGGAGAATCCATGATTGTGTTATTTTTGGGATTACTGATAGCTGATAGAACCAATGTAACATCTACAGTTTTTTTTTTTTTTTCTTAGAGTTCTGGGCTAGGTTTCTTAGCATAATGTGTTGTGATGCTCGTGGTCTCTAATTCTTTTTTGCCAGGCCTATTTTATCAGTCCCCCGGTGTCCCACAGATTTCTGAGGCATTGGAATCCTAGCAACGGATTTTTCATTTAAGTAGGATCATCTTGATCACCAGCCTCCCACAGGTTGGTAAAAGTTTTGTGCAGCTTCCTAGCACTCACAGAGCATCCCTAGAGCATATTTTGTTGAGCCTGCTCTCCCACCAATTTAGCAGAAAAATATAACTTGCTTGTGAATCTACAATCATGTGTCAAAACAAGATGGCCTTCTCCTCAGCGGCAACACTGCCTTAGTGGGGAGCTGGTTTTTGTGGTTCATTTGTTTGGGAGTTCATTTTCTATAAGGATATGAATAATAGAAAAGCTTTTAACCTTTTAAAATTGGGGAGGCCAAATTAATAGTAGTCTGTTCCATTCCAAGAATTTTCTGATTATTTTTTATTCATTGTCCCTCAAATTTGTGTATATATATATATATATATATATATATAAAATTCTCAGCAACATGTAATCAAGTGAAAGTTGAAATGTATACTAAATCATATGAATGAGTTTTTGAAAGATTTCCCCCTAATTCTAAAAGTAGAAACAATATTAAAATTATGTTCCACTTTCCAGTAGAAACAAGAGTATTAAAAGCTTAGAAAGCAGTTCACTTCTATTAGCTCACTGAAGTCCCAATAATGTTTTGCTGTGGTAGCTATTATTATCCCCATTTTATAGACAGAAAAGTGAAGCACACTGAAGCACAGAGACATTAGGCTCAAAATCTCAACACATGTAACACTGTGGGCATCTGAATCCTGGGAAGTTAATTATTAGCTCACGTTGCTAACAATTGATCTGTGTTTAATGCAGAGAACTTCAAAAGCTTGAAAAAACTGCCCATTTCACCACCATTTATAGATCTGGTGAGAGTGAAAGTCACTCAGTCGAGTCTGACTCTGTAACCCCATGGACTGTTGCCTGCCAGGCTCCTCTGTCCATGGGATTCTCTAGGCAAGAATACTGGAGTGGGTTGCCATTCCCTTCTCCAGGGGATCTGTCTGACCTAGAGATTGAACACAGGTCTCAGGCGTGGCAGGAGGGTTTTCTACCATCTGAGGCACCAGGGAATGGAAACAATTAAAGCTTAGCTATAGATACATGTGTGAAACCATCATGTTGTATACAGTGAACTTGCACAATGTGGTAAGTCAATTATATCTCAATAAAGCTGGTAAAAGATGGAGCTACATTTGCTTTCTGAATTTTCATGTGCATATAACTTTAAAAAAGAGTTTATTTGCACATACAGTTTTGTACCCCACTCATACCTCTCCATGTCAAAATCATTCTTCTTGACTGTGAAATTTTGCTACATAATGCTCCATTTTATGTAAGTACATAATTTGCATAATTAAATTTCTTATTAAAAGACATATAATTAACTTATATAATAATTTGCATAATTAAATTTCATATTAAAAACATCTGTGCTATTTCTTCAGTGACCCTTTCTGTTTTTTTATGAGTGTATCTATTATAGGTTTGTGGTTTCTATGAGGTTTATATATAAACAACATCTATAAATATAAAGATTTTTTAAAAAATTGATGATCTCAGGTTTGAACACATTCTAACAACTCTGCTTTTTTCCTCTGCCTATCCCAAATTTAATGCTTTTGCCATAATATTTACATCTTTTTGTTTTGTGTTCCCTTAGCTACTTATTGATGATTTTACTATTTTTGTCTTTTTAACCTTCCTGCTAGCTTTATAAGGGGTTAATCCATTACTTTTACTGTATGGTTGCCTTGATCAATGAATATTTCCCTTTATTAATTTTCCCAATTCTACTTGTGGTCTTTTTCCTCTAAGAGAAGTCCCTTTAACTTTCTTTTTAAAAAAATCTGTATATTTTTAGCTGGAAGATAATTGCTTTACAGTATTGTATTGGTTTCTGCCCTGGCTTCCCTGATGGCTCAGACAGTAAAGAATCTGCCCGCAGTGTGGGAGACCCAGGTTTGATCCCTGGGTCAGGAAGATCCTCTGGAGAAGGGCATAGCAACCCACTCCAGTATTTTTGCCTGGAGAATTCCATGGACAGAGGAGCCTGGTGGGCTACAGTCATGGGGTGGCAAAGAGTCAAACACAACTGAGCAACTAACACTTTGATTTTCTGCCATATATCAACATGAATCAGTCACACACATACATATATCCCCTCCCTCTTAAACGTCCCTCCCACTGCCTACCCCATCCCGCCATAATATTCCAGGGTTTATATGTACTGCAACTTCTTTATCCATTCATCTATTGATGGACATCTAGGTTAATTCCATTTCCTAGCTGTTGTAAATTTCTTATAAAGCTAGCTTAGTCATACTGAACTGCTTTAGCTTTTGCTTGTCTGTAAACTCTATATTCCTCTTTCAAATCTGAGTGATAGCTTTGTTGGGTAGAGCATTCTTGGCAATAGATGTTTTCCTTTTATCACTTTGAATGTATTGTGCCAGTGCTCCCTGACATGCAATGTTTGCTGAAAAGCCAGCTGATAGTCTTATGGGAGTTCTTTTTCATATGATTGGTTGCTTTTCCCTTGCTGCTTTTAAGATTCTTTATATTTAATTTTGCCATTTTAATTATAATGTATCTTGGTATGGTCCTCTTTGGGTTCATCTTTTTTGGGAGTCTTTGTGCTTCCTGAATATAACGTCTGTTTCTTTTCCGAGGTTAGTGAAGTTTATAGCTATTATTTCTTCCAGTAAGGTCTTTGAGCCTTTCACTCGTCTCCTTGTGGGACACAAATGTGAACATTAGTATGCTTGATGTTGTCCCAGAGGTCGCTTAAGCTATCCTCATTTTTAAAAATTCTTTTTGCTTTTAAGCTTGGGTGATTTCCAGTACTCTTTCAGTTCATTGATCTGTTCTTTTGTATCATCCACTTTACTACTGACTTCTTGTGCATCTTTAATTTCAATTAATGTATTTTTTTTTTTTTAGCTCTGTTCAGTTCTTTTCTGCATTTTCTTTGTTGTTTAGTCACCAAGTCGTGTCTGACTCTTTTGAGACCCCCATGGAGACCCCCAGGCAGACTGTAGCCTGCCAGGCTCCATTGTCCATGGGATTTCCCAGGCAAGAATATTGGAGTGGGTTGCCATTTCCTTCTCCTGGGGATCTTCCTGACCCAGGGATTGAACCTGAGTCTCCTGCATTGGCAGGTGGAGTCTTTGCCACTGAGCCCCCAGGGGAGCCCCCTGTGTTTTCTAACTCTTGGTTAAACCTCTCATGGCATTCATTCATTCTCCTGAGTTTGTTGAGCATCTTTATGATTAGTACCTTGAATTATATATTGGGTAGATTGCTTGTCTCCACTTCACTTAGTTCTTCTCTGAGTTTTTGTTTCATTCCTGTGTTTAGGACACATTCCTCTATCTCCTCCTTTACCCTAATTCTCTGTGTTTATTTCTATGTAATATGTATGTCAGTTGCAGTACCTGATTTCGTGGAAATGGTCTTATGTAGGAGACATCCTATCAGGTTCAGCAGCACACACCCCTCTAGTCACCAAAGCTATATGCTCTAGGGGTGTCCCTGTGTGCACTGCAGGGGCCCTTCTGTTGTGGTTGGGCTGCCTGCTGTGGGTGCACTTGTTGGCTATCAGGCCCTACATCATGCTGCTGGACTGCTGGTAAGTGAGGCTGAGTCCCAGCATGGCTGTTTGCATGGCTTGGGAAATCCTAGGACTGTTACTGGCCTGGAGGTGGGCAAAACTGAGTCCAGGCATGACTGGGTGGCTGGTCAAGACTGGTGTTGGCTTGCTGGTGGGAGGATGGGCAAGCCCCCAGTGCTAGAGGGAAGACTCCAATATGGTGGCTGTTAGCACAAATGTCCTCGCGGTAGAATGAGCCCCCAAAATGGCTGCTTCCAGCTTCTGTGTCACCAGGGGAAGTCCCAGTTACCTCCTGACTGTCTGGATATTCTCTGAGACAAGCAGGTAGGTCTGACTCAAGTTTCTTTCAAATCAGCCTCTGCACTGGGACACAGAAAGTGTGTGTGTGTGTGTGTGTGTGTGAGGTTTTTTTGTGTGTGTCCTTACAGAATGGAGTCTCTCTTTCCTACAGTCCCTTGGCTTTCTCATATTCAAGTCCCACTGGCCTCAAAGCCAGTCATTTAGGGGCTTGTCTTCCCAGTGCAGGACCTGTGGACCTGTGGGCTGGGGAGCCCAATGTCTGGCTCTAACCTCTTGCTTCTTGGGACAAACCTCTGCAATTGTAATCATCCTCCCCTCAGGATAGACACATTTTAAGTTTCTTGATTTGTATTGTCAATTATCCTCCAGAAAGATCGTCTCAAATTACATTAATCCTAGCAGCCAACAAGAGAGCATATTTGCCTGGACACTGGATACTTCTAGGCTATTATTCTTCCTATTCTTCTTATTTAATAGACAAAAAGAAGAAAAAGATTTCACATTTCAGTGTGTATTTTTTTGATTTGCAGGAAGTACAAAAATGAACAAACATTATTCATCCCTTGAACAAATATACATGGTTCAAGTGTTAAAGAAACAAAGATTTTTATGCAGATTGTGTACCTACAACACCTGCTTCCTAGACATCCATCAGTAACCCTCTCAAGGGGCAGCCACTCTAGCATTTTCTTGAGTGGCCTCCCCAAAATTATTACTCACATATAAGGAAAGGGGGGCTTCTCAGGTGGCTCAGTAGTATAGAATCTGCCTACCAAGCTGGAGACGCAGGAAGGTCAGGAAGATGCCCTGGAGACGCAGGAAGGTCAGGAAGATGCCCTGGAGAAGGAAATGGCAATCCACTTCAGTATTCTTGCCTGGGAAATTCCATGGACAGAGGAGCCTGGTGGGCTACAGTCCATGGGATCGCAAAGAGTCAGACATGACTTAGTGACTAAACAACAACAACCACCAGGAAAGGAACATGAGAGCAAACACATGTGCACGTATATATGTGTGCTTATGTTTTCCTCCACAGACAGAAGCACATACCCTATACATTGTTTTTTTCCTTTTTTTTTTCACTTAGCATAATATCTTGGAGATTTTTCCATATTAGTAAGTGAAGAACTGCCTTACTACTTTTAATGTCTATATACTATTGCATTATAAGGAAAGAGCTGCAAATATTAACATTTTAAAAATTGTCTATAGGCATTTCTTCTTTTGCAATTGCCTGTCAATATTTTTGGAGGCTTTTGTTATTGTAGTTTTATTATTTTGGTTATTGCTAATGATTTGTAAAACTTCTATGCGTAATATGATTACCAGTCCATTTTTACCAAATGATGCAAATTTTATTTCACATTTCATTGTTGGCCTTTCTGTTTCATTTTACGATTATGGGTTTTTTTATTGTTTGTTTTGTTTTTTGTTTTGGTGTGGATAGAGAGAATTATTTTTATATAATCAAATCTATCAATCTTTTTGGTTTTGTTTGTGAATAATTTCCTGGATTATCAAAACCTCCTACTGTCCCTTTGTATACTTAAATTCTTTTGACATAGTATCATAGGATTTGAACTAGAAAGACCTTAGAGGTGATGGAGGAAAAATTTCCAGTCAGTGCAAAAAAGCCCCAGAGCAATACTGATAGATAAAGGTCTTTATTTGCTTGAATGAATCAGTGACCCCAAACTTACCACCTAACAAAACACATTCCATTGGCCAGCTCTCATAAAACTCTTTATTGAATAAAGTTTTAAGGTCTCTCCTTGAATCTTTAGTCTAATTTTGTCTTAATAAACACAAAACAGATTTATTTTCTCTTCTACATATAGTAATTTTATCATTTTCTCATAATTTATTCCTTTTTATTATTTTTAAAGAATCCATATTTTAGATGTATTGTTTAAAATCTGCAAGATAATGCTATAAGAAAAAAAAACTCCAAATGGTATGGAAGGATTACCTTATGATAATGTATATGTGAGTTTTTACCATCTTAACAATTATTAAGTGTTCAGTTTGCTGGTTTTAAGGGCATTCACATTGTTGTGAAGCAGATCTCTAGAACTTTATCATCTTGTAAAGCAGAAACTCTGTGCACATTAAACAACTTACCTTTCCCCCCTCCACTCAGCCCTTGGCAACTATCATTCTACTTTCTGTTTCTATGAATATGACTCCTTTGGACCCATAATGTAAGTAGACTCATACAGTTTTTAAATTTTATGATTGGTTTATTTCACTTAGCATAATGCCTTCAAGGTTCATCTGTGTTGTAGCATGTGACAGAATTTCCTTCTTTTTTGAGGTCACATAATAGGTCTGCTGTGCTGCTGCTAAGTCGCATCAGTCGTGTCCGACTCTGTGCGACCCCATAGACGGCAGTCCACCAGGCTCCGCCGTCCCTGGGATTCTCCAGGCAAGAACACTGGAGTGGGTTGCCATAATAGGTCAGTAGGTGCCCATTATGCTACTGGAGATCAGTGGAGAAATAACTCCAGAAAGAATGAAGGGATGGAGCCAAAGCAAAAAGAATACCCAGATGTGGATGTGACTGGTGATAGAAGCAAGGTCCGATGCTGTAAAGAGCAATATTGCATAGGAACCTGAAATGTCAGGTCCATGAATCAAGGCAAATTGGAAGTGGTCAAACAAGAGATGGCAAGAGTGAATGTCGACATTCTAGGAATCAGCGAACTAAAATGGACCGGAATGGGTGAATTGAACTCAGATGACCATTATATCTACTACTGCGGGCAGGAATCCCTTAGAAGAAATGGAGTAGCCATCATGGTCAACAAAAGAGTCCAAAATGCAGTACTTGGATGCAATCTCAAAAACGACAGAATGATCTCTCTTCGTTTCCAAGGCAAACCATTCAATATCACAGTAATCCAAGTTTACGCCCCAACCAGTAATGCTGAAGAAGCTGAAGTTTAATGGTTCTATGAAGACCTACAAGACCTTTTAGAACTAATACCCAAAAAAGATGTCCTTTTCATTATAGGGGACTGGAATGCAAAAGTAGGAAGTCAAGAAACACCGGAGTAACACAGGAGTAACAGGAAAATTTGGCCTTGGAATATGGAATGAAGCAGGGCAAAGACTAATAGAGTTTTGCCAAGAAAATGCACTGATCATAACAAACACCCTCTTCCAACAACACAAGAGAAGACTCTACACATGGACATCACCAGATGGTCAACACCGAAATCAGACTGATTATATTCTTTGCAGCCAAAGATGGAGAAGCTCTATACAGTCAGCAAAAACAAGACCAGGAGCTGACTGTGGCTCAGATCATGAACTCCTTATTGCCAAATTCAGACTTAAATTGAAGAAAGTAGGGAAAACCACTAGACCATACAGGTATGACCTAAACCAAATCCCTTATGATTATACAGTGGAAGTGAGAAATAGATTTAAGGGCCTAGATCTGATAGATAGAGTGCCTGATGAACTATGGAATGAGGTTCGTGACATTGTACAGGAGACAGGGATCAAGACCATCCGCATGGAAAAGAAATGCAAAAAAGCAAAATGGCTGTCTGGGGAGGCCTTACAAATAGCTGTGAAAAGAAGAGAAGTGAAAAGCAAAGGAGTAAAGGAAAGGAAAGATCTAAGCATCTGAATGCAGAGTTCCAAAGAATAGCAAGAAGAGATAAGAAAGCCTTCTTCAGCAATCAATGCAAAGAAATGGAGGAAAACAACAGAATGGGAAAGACTAGAGATCTCTTCAAGAAAATTAGAGATACCAAGGGAACATTTCATGCAAAGATGGGCACAATAAAGGACAGAAATGGTATGGACCTAACAGAAGCAGAAGATATTAAGAAGAGATGGCAAGAATACACAGAAGAACTGTACAAAAAAGATCTTCACGACTCAGATAATCACAATGGTATGATCACTGACCTAGAGCCAGACATCCTGGAATGTGAAGTCAAGTGGGCCTTAGAAAGCATCACTACGAACAAAGCTAGTGGAGGTGATGGAATTCCAGTTGAGCTATTCCAAATCCTGGAAGATGATGCTGTGAAAGTGACGCACTCAATATGCCAGCAAATTTGGAAAACTCAGCAGTGGCCACAGGACTGGAAAAGGTCAGTTTTCATTCCAAGCCCAAAGAAAGGCAATGCCAAAGAATGCTCAAACTACCGCACAATTGCACTCATCTCACACACTAGTAAAGTAATGCTCAAAATTCTCCAAGCCAGGCTTCAGCAATATGTGAACCGTGAACTTCCTGATGTTCAAGCTGGTTTTAGAAAAGGCAGAGGAACTAGAGATCAAATTGCCAATATCCGCTGGATCATGGAAAAAGCAAGAGAGTTCCAGAAAAACATCTATTTCTGCTTTATTGACTATGCCAAAGCCTTTGACTATGTGGATCACAATAAACTGTGGGAAATTCTGAAAGAGATGGGAATACCAGACCACCTGATTGCCTCTTGAGAAATTTGTATGCAGGTCAGGAAGCAACAGTTAGAACTGGACATGGAACAACAGAATGGTTCCAAACAGGAAAAGGAGTCCGTCAAGGCTGTATATTGTCACCCTGCTTATTTAACTTATATACAGAGTACATCATGAGGAACACTGGGCTGGAAGAAACACAAGCTGGAATCAAGATTGCCGGGAGAAATATCAATCACCTCAGATGTGCAGATGACACCACCCTTATGGTAGAAAGTGAAGAGGAACTAAAAAGCCTCTTGATGAAAGTGAAATAGGAGAGTGAAAAAGTTGGCTTAAAGCTCAACATTCAGAAAACGAAGATCATGGCATCTGGTCCCATCACTTCATGGGAAATAGATGGGGAAACAGTGGAAACAGTGTTAGACTTTATTTTTTTTTTGGCTCCAAAATCACTGCACATGGTGACTGCAGCCATGAAATTAAAAGACACTTACTCCTTGGAAGGAAAGTTATGACCAACCTAGACAGCATATTGAAAAGCAGAGACATTACTTTGCCAACAAAGATTCATCTAGTCAAGGCTATGGTTTTTCCTGTGGTCTTGTATGGATGTGAGAGTTGGACTGTGAAGAAGGCTGAGTGCCAAAGAATTGATGCTTTTGAACTGTGATGTTGGAGAAGACTCCTGAGAGTCCCTTGGACTGCAAGGAGATCCAACCAGTCCATTCTGAAGGAGATCAGCCCTGGGATTTCTTTGGAAGGAATGATGCTAAAGCTGAAACTCCAGTACTTTGGCCACCTCATGCGAAGAGTTGACTCATTGGAAAAGACTCTGATGCTGGGAGGGATTGGGGGCAGGAGGAGAGGGGGACGACAGAGGATGAGATGGCTGGATGGCATCACTGACTCGATGGACGTGAGTCTGGGTGAACTCCGGAAGTTGGTGATGGACAGGGAGGCCTGGCGTGCTGCGATTCATGGGGTCGCAGAGAGTCAGACACGACTGAGTGACTGAACTGAACTGAACTGAATACGTCATTGTCTGTTGACACTGCTGCTGCTACTAAGTCGATTCAGTCGTGTCCGACTCTGTGTGACCCCATAGATGGCAGCCCATCAGGCTCTATTGTCCCTGGGATTCTCCAGGCAAGAACACTGGAGCGGGTTGCATTTCCTTCTCCAATGCATGAAAGTGGAAAGTCAAAGTGAAGTTGCTTAGTCGTTCCCGACTCTTAGCAACCCCATGGACTGGAGCCTACCAGGCTCCTCCACCCATGGGACTTTCTGGGCAAGAGTACTGGAGTGGGGTGCCATTGCCTTCTCTGTCTGTCGATACTACATTTTGTTTATTCCATCGCATGTGAAAGGATACTCAGATTGCTTCTACCTCTTGTCTATTGTGAATAATGCTGCTATGAACATGGGTGTGCAAATATCCCTTTGAGATCCTGCTTTCAATTACTTTGGATATGTACTCAGAAGTAGGATTTCTAGATCATATAGTAATTCTAACTTTTTTGAACAACTGCCATTCTGTTTTCTACAGTAGTTACATCATTTTACAGTCCCACCAATGGTTACTAAATGTTCCAGTGTCTCACCAATACTTGATATTTTCTGGCTTTTTGGATAATAATCATCATAGCAGATGTGAGATGCAATTGTTTTGAACATAACATATCTATTAGAATCTGTTTTTTTTTAATAGTGTTCAACTAGCAGTTCTCCAATTTCATGTATTTCATAAAAACAGTATCATAAATTAGAATGGGTCCATGAACATATATTGTTGGAGGACTTTTGTCTCTTATGGGTTAGTTTTACTTTATATATGCCTCACGTATATAATAATTTATATGTGCAGAAACTAAGATTCAGTGTCTGTGATCAAAGTGGGCTTGATTTGAATTGGAGTTGATTAAGATGAAATGACTTATAAGCTTCATATTGACTTGGGAGTTGGTGGTGGCTGAAGAAGGTCCTGGGGCAATGTTGAAACCTGATTTACCTCCTACCTCTGTTAAGTTGGAATATTAGTACTGCTTTCAGCACTTAGCAGGTATTTCTTAGCTTCTTTGAGCAGCAAAACATGTCCCACCATTTTCAAAATCAAGGAATACAGACTGTTGGTAGAGATTTCTCCATCCTCAATCCCTTCTAGTATTTCATGTTTTATCTTATTTGTAAGATGAGGTTTCACGAGTCCTGGCTTAACTGTCTTGGCCTGAGCACTAGGTGATTGGGAGTCAGGTTTCTCAGTCTTGGTAATTGTTAATTTTTTTTAACCTTTTAAATAAGGATAAAGATACTTGTACCTTATTCACAGAGTCGTTGTGAGATAAAGTGAGTCTTCACAGAGAGATAAAACATGGAAAGCATTTAGCAAAGTCCTTGGCATGTAAGTTTTACATAAACAGAATGACTGTTGATGTTTGCTGTATCTTGTAATCTTATTGTTGAGGCCAGTCAGCCTTTATTCTCAAGATAAAGGTCCACAACCATGATGTGTCTCTTTCTTTAGGGTAATTTTGCTAGGTAAGATATCTTCTATTTATCTTCTGTGTAGAAGCTTTTTCTTTCTTGCTTCTCATGAACATGAAGGGATCCCCAGTGCAGTTTTAATTGCATATTGTCAAACAAAGTGAATAAGAGCTGTTTCGTCAGCAGAGTCAGGATTATAAAAGTCTTCAGTGTTGCCCTATGTGATGTATCTCAAGGATTTTTCACTGAGACACTTTTATTTATTCTCAAATGATAAGATGTCCTTATAGACTATAATCCCAAACCTCTTTGATCTCATTGGCCATGAGATCAAAATATGGCCATGCCACAGATTAAAGTAAATTATTTATTTCACCTTGTTGTTCATGCACTGACTTGATTTTTGAACGTCTATCTTTATAGGCACCATAGTTCAATTTCTTGTGGCAGAAATCCTTTCCTCCTTATCCTTTCATTTCATCTGTTAGCAATCTACCACAATCCCCCATGATGTGGTCCTCATTAGCTATCTCTTCCCTCCCTTTCTCCTTCTTTCCCTTCATCCCTCTCTTTACCCCCTCTTTCTCCGGTCTCCATTCACACATTATTGTTGAGAAGCTGCTGGGTGCAAAGCACTGTGCTCCTTAAAATGTGGACCTGGGTACAGTCTTTGCTGGCTCTCTCACTGCAGATCTAACAGGTCAGTTGAGATTTATGGCTGCATTATCACTAGATTGGGCTTCCCCTGTGGCTCAGCAATAAACAATCTGCCTGTAACGTCAGAGATGCAGAAGACGTGGGTTCCTTCCCTGGGTTGGGAAGATCCCCTGGAGAAGGGCATGGCAACCCACTCTAGTATTCTTGCCTGGGAAATCCCATGGACAGAATAAACTGGCAGGCTACAGCCCATAGCGTTGCAAAGAGTTGGACACGATTGAAGTGACTTAGCATGCATGCACGTCTCACCAGGTCTCCTTGTACTTGTTGAAACAAATATTCTCTGAAGATAGATCTATTTTCTGCTTCATATCCCCAGGCCCCTAATCCCCTGTACTGTCTCAGAGCTGATAAGATGATCCCCTACCTCTAAACGCTCTCACCTCGGCCTTCACCTCTCTCTTGAACTTCCCTCTTATTCTCCAGCAACCATTCTTCATATTTCATACGGCCTCCTTAGTTATAAAGGAATAAATTTTGATAATTTTCTATTTTTAAAATGAAGCAAAGTGTCACCGGAACTTGTTTCTGGACTGTGCACGGTTGTAGCTGAGTGAACAGTTCTTTTGCAATTGGATGCCCAAACACTCAGAATTTGGTTCACCCTGAAAATTTCTCTTCAATCATTTACTTAGCATTTCTACGTCTTTTCCTGAAAGCCTAGGCTTTATTTTGAAAATATCGAGGTCTGTGTTCCGCTCTCAGGCGGGTGAATATGGCTCGAGGTGCAGCAGCGGGTAAGGCTTTTCTCTCCTCTGCCCACTTTGACCACCTGTCGCATCTCTAGAGGCCACTGGCAGCAGGCATGGGGCTGCTGCTATGGATTTGCCTGGCTGTGGCTGCGTTTCCCTCTGGCGAGCCGGGTCTCTTTATTGGGAGAAAAGTGTTCCATTTCTGAGAGGGGCATGAGAGGTGGTCTGTCGCTCACCGCTGTTCCCTAGCAATCCACAGCAATGTCAATTTTCTCTCCTCTGTGCCCTGGTGGTAATCTTTCCATTATCACAGTCATTTCCTCCTCCTTGTCCCTTTCTCTTCCTTTTTCTCTTCTTACTCCTTTTCCTCCCAGGGCCTTTATCAAAGCTTACCTTCAATGTGTCTCACACTAAAGCCTTCCCATTTTTAGAATAAAATTCATTGATTCCTCTTCTGTGCTCCAACACTTACCTGTCTGGTATAGCACTTATCATTTCATATTATAGCTCTCTCTCTACCCTGCTCCCCCATTCAGGCTAAATGCGGGGTATTATTAATATCATTTCCCTTAAACTTAGCTGACTAGTCATGCTGAGCAGATAGAGTAGTTATAAGCACTGACTTTGGAACAAGCCTGCGGAGACTGACATCTTATCCCTGCCAGTTCTTAACTGTGTAATCTTGGGCAAATTGTTTAACTTCTCTGTGCCTCAGTTTCTTGACTTACAAACCAGAGACAATAATAGTGATGCTTAGAGTAGTTCCTGCTGTACAGAGCCTCTTGATGAAAGTGAAAGAGGAGAGTGAAGAAGTTGGCTTAAAGCTCAACATTCAGAAAATGAAGATCATGGCATCTGGTCCCATCACTTCATGGCAAATAGATGGGGAAACAGTGTCAGACTTTATTTTTGGGGGCTCCAAAATCACTGCAGATGGTGATTGCAGCCATTAAATTAAAAGACTCGTACTCCTTAGAAGGAAAGTTATGACCAACCTAGACAGCATATTAAAAAGCAGAGACATTATTTTGTCAACAAAGGTCTGTCTAGTCAAGGCTATGATTTTTCCAGTGGCCATGTATGGATGTGAGAGGTGGACTATAAAGAAAGCTGAGCACCAAAGAATTGATGCTTTTGAACTGTGGTGTTGGAGAAGACTCTTGAGAGTCCCTTGGACTGCAAGGAGATCCAACCAGTCCATCCTAAAGATCAGTCCTGGGCGTTCATTGGAAGGACTGATGTTGAAGCTGAAACTCCAATACTTTGGCCATCTGATGCAAAGGGCTGACTCATTTGAAAAGACCCTAATGCTGGGAAAGACTGAAGGCAGGAGGAGAAGGGAACTACAGAGGATGAGATGGTTGGATGGCACCACCGACTCAATGGACATAGGTTTGGGTGGACTCCAGGAGTTGGTGATGGACAGGGAGGCCTGGCGTGCTGCAGTTCATGGGGTTGCAAAGAGTCGGATACGACTGAGTGACTGAACTGACTGACTGTGTGTTCAATTCAGTTTAATAGAATCATTATAATCAAGTTCACCAGTCATGTATTTAGTGACGGTATCTTTGTTGTATGCTGGTGATCATTACACCTAGAATAGGGCCAAGGATGTGGAGAAGGCGATGGCACCCCACTCCAGTACTCTTGCCTGGAAAATCCCATGGGTGGAGGAGCCTGGTAGGCTGCAGTCCATGGGGTCACAAAGAGTCGGACACGACTGAGCGAATTCACTTTCACTTTTCACTTTCATGCATTGGAGAAGGAAATGGCAACCCACTCCAGTGTTCTTGCCTGGAGAATCCCAGGGACGGGGAGCCTGATGGGCTGTCATCTATGGGGTCTCATAGAGTCGGACACGACTGAAGTGACTTAGCAGCAGCAGCAGCAGCAGCAGCAGCAGCAGAGCCAAGGATGTAGGCATTCAATCAATATTGTTGTGTAAATGCATGAATGTGCTGGGTGTTATAGATACAAAGAAATATAAGTCCTTATTTCTTTCCTTCGGGTCTCACAGACTGGGAATACAGAAAGGACATAAGACAGTAATTGAGTGCTGCGTGAATGCACCACTTATCTGTCTATGGATATTTGGGTTGCTTCTATCTCTTGGTTATTGTGGGGAATGCAAGTATCTCTATGAGACCCTGCTTTCAATTCTTTTGGATACATACCTAGAGTGGGATTGCTGGATCATATACTAATTCTATATATTTTGCTTCCTTTTAGACATATTCCATTAGGATAATCATGAACAAATTATTGATTCTACTTGAATTCCTGCCTGTGCTTTCTTTTTTAAACAGTGGAAGTGCTGAAGTTAATCAAACTTGTGGCCCTCCAAATACAAGTAGATCGATTGCTGTTCTTGCTGATAGGCTATTGGCTAATTCTTTATTACTCCAGAACACATTATTCAGTTAAAAAATATATATTATTTCAATGAAAAGGGAACAATGATCCCCTCTCCCTTTTTTTTCTCTTGAGAAGTATGTAGATGCAATGTTTGATTGATTTATTTTTTGCCTTTTAAACTTTGTGCGATTTGTATTATTGTAGACATAGTCTACAAAGAGGATGATAATTTAAAATTGTCACTGTACTTCCCTGGTGGTCCAGTGGTTAAGACTCCACACTTCCAGTGCAGGGGGTGAGGATTCGATCCCTGGTAGGAGAACTAAGATTCCACATGCTACACTGTGTGGCCAAAAATTTATTTTTTTAAATTAAAAAAAAATTGTGCCTGTAACAACTATCCATATACAGGTTCCAGTAAATTTATTAAATGGTTCATGATGGTTTTGTGTTTTACGTTGTTGTTGTTCAGTCACTATGTTGTGTCTGACTCTTTGTGACCCCATGGACTGCAACATGCCAGACTTCCCTCCCTTCACTGTCTTCCAAAGTTTGCTCAAATTCTGCCCATTGAGTTGGTGATGCCATCCAACCATCTCATCCTCTGTCGTCCCCTTCTCCTCCTGCTCTCAATCTTTCCCAGCATCTGCATCTTTTCCAATGAGTTGGCTCTTCACATCAGGTGGCCAAAGTATTGGAGCTTCAGCTTCAGTATCACCCCTTCCAGTGAACATCCAGGGTTGATTTTCTCCAGGATTGACTGGTTTGATCTTCTTGCAGTCCAAGGGACTCTCAATGGTCTTCTCCAGCAATACAGTGTTGTGTTTTATAACAAACACTGAACTGATATGGTAACTCAACTGAAGTGCTACATGCAACGTACATGAATCTGGTTGAGGAAGACTCAAAGTGATGAAAGGTACAAATTTGGGTTACTATATGAATTTGATTTTCAGTTTTATTTGACTAAAAGCATTATTAGAGAAAGCATAATATGTGGCAGATCTTTTCTATATCAAACCTGTATTTAGATGAGGAGTGGGTAGACTAGATCAAGGACACAGTTTCTGGAGTCTGAGTGTTTGGTGCTGATCCAGTCTCTGCCCCACTTGTGAGCTGTGTGACACTGAGCAAGTTACTCAGAGCCTCGCATTCTCGTGTGTGAACTACAGTTAATAATGGGTTGTTGTGACATTTATTGGAATTAATATATGCAACTTGCTAGATCTATGCATTATGGAGGAAGTGCTATGTCAGATTTTGCTATTGATTTTCTAGCATTGGCCACAAATCCTTAGGTTGTTCAACATTCCTCATATCTCAGGCATCAATGTTGTCATCTGCAAAAAATAAAAAAAGTTTTTCTCTTTACTGAATGGCTGTAAAATGTAGACCAACCAAAGGTCTAATCCTTTTAGTCAATTAGTAGTGCATAAATTGAAAGAGTGATGGATGGAACATTTTGTTCCCTGAAAGCTCTTAGATGGTGGATGTGCTAGGAGAGTCAGCAAGCGCATCACAGATAGATTCTGGGTGACTGCAAGAGTCTTTAATGAATGAATCATTGAACAGGCAGATGGGCTGTGGGAGGCAAACCCCTAGTAACTTTTTTCTTTTACTACAGAAATATTTCTGAGTGGTAAATACCCAGACTACTATTCATGACTACAGACTTTACATTTTAAAAGTAGTTGCTGTTTTTCTTTTCTGTGTTTTGTTGTATACAGTATCTCATCTGGTCTTTATAGCCATTGTTTCTGGGGACGCATTTGAAGATCCAATGTGATAATGTATGTGACCATGCGTTAAAATTTTTTTCACAGCTTTATAGAGATTTATACTATATTTATATAATTTATGTATATTTCACATAATTTTTATTATATTTCACATAGTATAAAATTCACCCATTTAAAGTACATACAGTTCAGGAGTTTTTAGTATATTCCATGTTTTATGGCACCACCTAGCACATCCACAATCTAATCTTAGCACATCTTCAATTCCTTTATTTCTCTATGGAGTTTTATTCTGGACATTTTATATAAATGAAACAGTATAATATCTGATCTTTTGTATCTTATTTCACTTACCATAATGTTTCCAAGGGTCATTCATGGTATAGCATGTATCAGTACTTCATTATTTATATTGACAAATAATATTCCATTGTATGGATATAGTACATTTTGGTTTTCTACTTGTCAGCTGATGGATGTTTGGGTTTCCACTTTTTGACTATTGTAAATAATGCCACTATGAATGTTTTTATACAAGCTTTTTGTGTGGGTATATGTTTTTGATTCTCCTGGGTATGTATCTAAGAATGAAATTGCTGAGTCATGTGGTAGCTCTATGCTTAGCATTTTGAGGAACTGCCAGATGGTTGCAGAATTTTACATTCCTACTGTATGACAATTCCAATTTATCCACATCCTGATCAACACTTGCTATTGTCTATCTTCTGCATTTTAGTCATCACAACTAATATGAAGTGGTGAAAATATTTTTTTAATTGAAGAAAGTGATGGGATGGGGGCAAGGTGCTGTGGGTTTCTTCTCTTTACCTACTTCCCAGGTTTGGGCCAATGTTCTCTAATAACACTGATGAACATAGAGCTTTCAGTCTTATAGGTGGACTTGCTCTACTTCTAGGTATTTTAAAAGGGATATTTTGTAATTTTCCTTTAGAACCAGCAGAAAGATGTCCCAGATGAAGAACTTTTTCTGGGTTTCCACTGAAAACTTTTTTCATGATCAGCTGCAATTTTACCAAGGTTTTCAAAGGGCTTTTCCTTCAGAGTTAAGAGACAACCATCTTACCTTCTTGAAGTAGAAGCCCTTCCTTTGGAATTCTAACCCTAAAAGCAAGACCTCTCTGACAGGTGCTTTATTTTGGCATCAGATTAGAAGACATGGGATTTGAGAAGCCATTGAAGCAGGTCAGCTCTGGTCTGGAAATCAGGGCTAAATTTTAGGACTACTCTTTTTTTTAATCACATTCTCTCAGTTGGAAAGCAAAAGTCAGAGGTCAAACTGTTCATCCTGCCTCTAGGCAGGATGGAACCAAGATGTGTTCCAGGAACCCAAGAAGTTTTGAGAAGAAATCTGGAAAACGAACCCAAGTGGAGAAAAAAAATTTTATATGAAATGCAGTAGAAACAGGCAATCTAGATGAACTGCAATATATTAGTATAAATGGTCTCAATACCAGTCTTCAGACACTTAAAACAAGGTCCAATAGGCAATTAAGTTTTTAAGGAAGCAGGATAATCTGCTAGGTGTCAGCAATGAAAGTTATTAGTCATTCGTCATACCTGATTCTTTGTGACCCCATGGACTGTAGCTTGCCAGGCTCCTCTGTCCATGGAATTCTCCAGGTAAGAATACTGGAATAGGTTGCTATTTCCTTCTCCAGGGGATCTTCCCGACCCAGGGATAGAGCCCAGGTCTCCCACACTGCAGGCAGATTCTTTACCATCTGAGCCACCAAGGAGTCAACATTAGTGAGCTCAATTTTTGGCTAACCCTGACTTCGCGATATGACCGTGGGCAAATTTGCTTGAAATGATGATACTAACTACTTTAAGGAGAGGGTTGGAATTTCTTGAGTCATGATCTATGGGGTCCCAGGTATGAAGCAGGAAGAAGCATAATATTTATTTGTGTAATATTTGTATGTGTTTGGTCCTAATCATACTGGCCTTCTGAGAGTTAAAGTCTGATTATTTTAAAGTCACTACTTCTGGATTTTTCTCTCTTCACTTATTCACTTCCAATAACTCAGTTTATCCCTATAGACTGTGTCTAATGTAGACAGTAAGACAAAGAGAGTCTTGGAATAAAAGAATGATGATGTACATAGGGTATTTTTATCTGACCTTGATGTTTCATGAGATTATTGTTGGATAGCAGAACTGGTAGAATGTACTGTAGATGTAAATTTAGAAAAAAAATATAAGCATTAATATTTAACCCAGGAAATTTATGTGGTACTGGTAAATGTGGTCCAATTTTCAAATTTATTTTTAATTGGAGGATAATTCCTTTACAGTGTTGTGTTGGTTTCTGTCACACAATGTGAAATAGCCATAAGTATACATATATTATTAAGAAGAGGTGGCAGGAATACACAGAAGAACTGTACAAAAAAGATCTTCACGACCCAGATAATCACAATGGTGTGACCACTCACCTAGAGTCAGACATCCTGGAATGTGAAGTCAAGTGGGCCTTAGAAAGCATCACTACGAACAAAGCTAGTGGAGGTGATGGAATTCCAGTTGAGCTATTCCAAATCCTGAAAGATGATGCTGTGAAAGTGCTGCACTCAATATGCCAGCAAATTTGGAAAACTCAGCAGTGGCCACAGGACTGGAAAAGGTCAGTTTTCATTCCAAGCCCAAAGAAAGGCAATGCCAAAGAATGCTCAAACTACCGCACAATTGCACTCATCTCACACACTAGTAAAGTAATGCTCAAAATTCTCCAAGCCAGGCTTTAGCAATATGGGAACCATGAACTTCCAGATGTTCAGGCTGGTTTTAGAAAAGGCAGAGGAGCCAGAGATCAAATTGCCAACATCCACTGGATCATGGAAAAAGCAAGAGAGTTCCAGAAAAACATGTATTTCTGCATTATTAACTATGCCAACGCCTTTGACTGTGTGGATCACAATAAACTGTGGGCAATTCTGAAAGAGATGGGAATACCAGACCACCTGACCTGCCTCTTGAGAAATCTGTAAGCAGGTCAGGAAGCAACAGTTAGAACTGGACATGGAACAACAGACTGGTTCCAAATAGGAAAAGGAGTCCGTCAAGGCTGTATATTGTCACCCTGCTTATTTAACTTATATGCAGAGTACATCATGAGAAACGCTGGGCTGGAAGAAGCAGAAGCTGGAATCAGGATTGCCGGGAGAAATATCAATCACCTCAGATATGCAGATGACATCACCCTTATGGCAGAAAGTGAAGAGGAACTAAAAAGCCTCTTGATGAAAGTGAAAGAGCAGAGTGAAAAAGTTGGCTTAAAGCTCAACATTCAGAAAACGAAGATCATGGCATCCAGTCCCATCACTTCATGGGAAATAGATGGGGAAACAGTGGAAATAGTGTCAGACTTTATTTTGGGGGGCTCCAAAATCACTGCAGATGGTGAATGCAGCCATGAAATTAAAGGACGCTTACTCCTTGGAAGGAAAGTTATGACCAACCTAGATAGCATATTGAAAAGCAGAGACATTACTTTGCCAACAAAGGTCTGTCTAGTCAAGGCTATGGTTTTTCCAGTAGTCATGTATGGATGTGAGAGTTGGACTGTGAAGAAAGCTAGCGCTGAAGAATTGATGCTTTTGAACTGTGGTGTTGGAGAAGACTCTTGAGAGTCCCTTGGACTGCAAGGAGATCCAACCAGTCCATTCTGAAGGAGATCAGCCCTGGGTGTTCTTTGGAAGGAATGATGCTAAAGCTGAAACTCCAGTACTTTGGCTACCTCATGCGAAGAGTTGACTCACTGGAAAAGACTCTGATGCTGGGAGGGATTGAGGGCAGGAGGAGAAGGGGACGACAGAGGATGAGATGTCTGGATGGCATCACCGACTCGATGGACGTGAGTTTGGGTGAACTGTAGGAGTTGGTGATGGACAGGGAGGCCTGGCGTGCTGCAATTCATGGGGTCGCAAAGAGTCGGACACGACTGAGTGACTGAACTGAACTGATACATATATCCCCTCCCTCTTGAACCTGCGGTTCAATATTTAACAAAGTAATTTTAGTCTTCTCAGAGCAAGCATCCTACATATACACAAACGATGATATGAGACACAGGTATAACTTCACAATATTTTCCAGAACTCAAGTCTACCAGCCAGTTGGTACAGCACGCTAGAGGGAAGATACTTAAGAAAATACTAATAGCATTTCCTTTTGTAGCCCACTCTACAAGGCATGAGACTTGAAAAAGCGTATCATAACAAGGAGATAATTTACTATAATACTGTGTTAATAGGAATATGTAATGTGCATTAAGAGGTTCACATGTTCTTGCAGTACCCTTGTAGGTGGCTCTTTACGATTTCTGTCTCTATGCATTCAAATGAAGGAGTTGGCTCGACATTTCGGTGGGCAGATGTTGCCGATATGCAGCGTTGGCAGAGGAGAGAGGGATGGTGTTGAGGAGGCAGCACTACGGCAACAGGAGCTTTTAGCAGCTACCACATTTGCTAAAAGCAGCCACATCCAATTAGCAGTAAGTGCCATACACCTGCAGTTACTAGGAATTCAGCCTCTCTAGAGGCTGAATCTTAACATAGCTTTATTTTTTTAATAACAAAAACCTTACTCTCTGAGAGAATAAAGAAAAATCAACAGTGGCAAAATGGAAGAAATCCAAAAATGTTTTTATTGATTTAGAATATAGAGGGAAATGTACAGATAATGATATTTTCCAAGCTGCTTTGCTTTAAAATATTGTTTTCCTAAAGATTACTTCCAAATTTTGAATTTCCTCTTCATATTAATACTGCAGTTGTTTCCTTAGAAATTTATAATGTTGTTGCAGGTCCCCCATGCATGTTTCCAAAATATTGTCACCAGGATAATAAAAATAACAGTTTCAAATTGCAAAGACAGGAAAAAAAAAATGATGTTCAATTTCTTTTCAAGGTGTCAAATTCACGGCAGTAGAAAAGACTACAATATACTATTAAAATGCTATTTTAAACATGGTACTTTAAAATGTTTTCAGCATTTATTTCCTTGAACATTTGATATCCCTCCTTTTTTCCTGAAAATGTTTGTTTACATTCAGAAAATATTTCTGCAAGTTCTAACAGTATAATGTTTCTTCTGTGTGCTTCCCCGCTGTCTCTTTTTTAAAGGGTATCATAGGAAAAAAACATCTGTTGAGTTCAGCATTTTCTGCAACTGCTAGATTCTAGTAAGACTCATGGACTAATAAAGTAATTAATTCATTGCAACTGGAGGGTGTACCTTTCCTTTATTTTCTTAATTCTTTTGACAGTGCCAAGAACACCAAAGTAATCAAATCTAATGTAGGGCATGGTAACTTTTATTTGCTGCTCATACTATGAGATTTACCATAATGAATAAATGAGAATGTTAAACTTGCACCTTTGTAACATACTCATTAACTACTTGAGATCTTCAACTGCCGATGTGCTTTAAGATCTAGGATTGCAATAACGTGGCAAGAAGGAAATGGCAACCCACTCCAGTGTTCTTGCCTGGAGAATACCAGGGAAGGGGGAGCCGGGTGGGCTGCCGTCTATGGGATCGCACAGAGTCGGACACGACTGAAGCAACTTAGCAGCAGCAGCAACATGGCAAGAAGATTCTACAGACTCATTATTTTGGTTTGTACTGCCAACCCCTGAGAATGAGGCAATTTTACATAAATCAGTTAGAAAAAATTATGCAAATAGGAAGTGTTTTTCAAAATCGATTATTTGAGTGAATTTTTATGTTAGTTGCCAAACAATAACATTATTTGAGGTGCATAGATATTGCCATGCGTGCATGCATGTTTAAATTGCTTTAGTCATGTCCGACTCTGTGACCCTACGGACTGGAGCCTGGCAGATTTCTCTGTCCATGAGATTCTCCAGGCAAGAATACTGGAGTGCGCTGCCATACCCTTCTCCAGCAGATCTTCCTGACCTGGGGACTGAACCCACGTCTCTTATGTCTCCTGCATTGGCAGATGGGTTCTTTACCACTAGTGCCGCCTGGGAAGCCCTAGATATTGCCATAGTGTTTATTTTTAAATGTATGCAATTATTTAGTTTGTGTATGTGTGGTTGGACTTTATCAACATGGAATTTCTAAATCTTGCAGTTTCTGGTTTAACCAGTTTTTGTGGGAAATAATGAAAGCACGTGGTCAATTTAGCCCACCTCCTCCAGTTTCTTCTCTCTTTTCCTTTTATTCGTTTTTCCCTCACCTGCCTTTCTTCTTGCTGTCCTGTTCTTTGAATTATCATATACTGTCAGTGACATCAATCTGCTGCTCTGAGAATATGCAGAATTTTATGATGCTCAAGATTAAATTGATTTTGATAGTGCAGAGGAATCAGAGATTGGGAAGGGATGAGAAAGGGGAGAAATCTGAGATGCTCACAAACCTTCAGAAAACCTTCAGAATTACCTGGAAGAAGAGAAAAATGGAAAAAAAAATCCCTCAAATCAAAACAGTCAAAGGAAATATACATTTTGTTTCATTCCAGGTATGATTTGGAAAAAATGGCAATTAAGGAAGAAAACCATCTGTGATTTCCAAAGTCTAGGAGGCAAAAAAAAATCTGTACTCCACGTGAAATGAAACCATCCATTGTGAGCTAAGCAGTTCTATGATTAAGTCTGACTGTCACTGTAGAGAGAATAAAGCTCTCCTTCTTAAGTAATATTTATGAAACAAAGGGCCACTGAAGATGATAAGGGTTTTTCCCCTGAGGTCTAATTAATAAGCCAAAACCTTGATCGATTTCTTTTGTTCGGGCTAGTGGCCATATTACAACAGCACTGAGTCCTTGACCTGACTTGGCACAGTTGCTAAACCCAGTATCCAGTTTCAGTCCTTATTTATTTGACTTGTCAGCGGAACTTGACCCAGTTAATCATCCCCTTCATCTGGAGACTTCCTTTCACTCCAGTATACTCCACTGTCCAAATTTTTTTCCTTCTAAACTGACTGCTCTTTCTTAGTATCCTTGGCTTGTTGCTCCTAATTTCTAGTCTCTCAAAGTTGCAGCTCCCCAGGGTCTGGTCCTTGGACTTCTCTTCTTGGTGTCAATCACATTTGGTGTCATGGCTTTAAAGACCATCTATCACCTTCTCTCCCCTTGAACTCTAGACTTGTCCCTGCCTACTTGACCACTCCACCTGCATGCCTAAGAGGTTGCTCAAACTTATGCCTAAAAACAAACACACCAAAGGCTACTCATCTCACAGTGTGTCCTGGCTTAACTTAGAGCAAATTCTTCCTTCTGATCCTGTGCCAAATATCACGGAGTAATACTTAACTCCCCTCTTCCACGCTCTCAGTCTAAACACCTGAGAATCCTGTTGCTGTTGTTCAGTCACTCAGTTGTGTCCAACTCATTATGATCCCATGAATGGCAACACTCCAGGCTTCCTTGTCCTTCACTATCTCCCAAAGTTTACTCAAACTCGTGTCCATTGAGTCGGTGATGCCATCCAACCATCTCATCCTCTGTCACCCCCTTCTCCTCCTGCCTTCAATCTTTCCCAGCATCAGGGTCATTTCCAATGAGTTGGCTCTTTGCATCAGGTGGCCAAAATACTGGCGCTTCAGCTTCAGCATCAGTTCTTCCAGTGAATATTCAGGGTTAATTTCTTTTAGGATTGACTGGTTTGATGTCCTTTTGGGTTTAGGATAAAAGCATTTTTGAAATATAACCACTTCCTATCACTTTCATGCCCATTGCCTTGGGTCTATCTACCACCATTCTTATCTGGAGTATTGGAGCAGCCTGGTAACTCATTTCCCTACTTTTTTCTTTTCTGCTCATAATCTGTCAGTCCTACAACTTAAAACAGAAGTAACATAAGGTCACGACTTTGTTCAAAAGCTCCCAATAATTTCCATTTACACTTAGTAAAAGCCAAATTTGTGTCCCATTCATCCTTACCTCTTTGACTTCTAACTCTTGCTTATTCTGCTTCAGGCATACTGAGGTCAATATTCCTTGAAAGATCTAGAACTTTGGCATTTGCTGTTTCCTCAATCACATGGCTCACTCTTCATTTTCTTGAGGACATTATCCAAACTTCTCTTGGGGAAAGGCCTTCCCTGACCACCCTATTTGACACTGCGGCCCTCTCCAACTTCCTCCTCTTTTCTGCATGTAGTGCACTCTCCTCCTTACTTTATTTTCTCTCTGTATCACCTTCAAACCTACTGTGTATTTACTGATTTATTTTCCTGTCTCCCTACACTAGACTGTAAGTTCTGGGAGGGCAGGGTTTGGTGTTCTGTCCATTGCTGTATCCCTAGTACTTAGCACAGTGTCAGATACATCATAGGCATTCAATTAACATGTTTTGAAAGAATCAAGAATAATAAATTATTATTGGGCAGAATCAACTAGGTGATCTCACAGTATAGTGTGCCTTGATTAGAGGAGAAGTTGGGGGTGTGTGGATGGAGATGCACAGAGCGTACTTGGCTTTAAGGTAAGAGTTCACATCAAAGTGATCTAACCTCCCTATTTGGTGGGTCCTATTTTCTCCTCCTGAGTCAAATCAAAAAGACTCTTGACTAGGCCTTTTACTAGTGCTGAGGCTATTTTAGCATTCCACTAAAAACCATTTAAAATACAAAAACATGGCTGTATTACTTTAACTCTGACCTTAGAAGACTCTCAGTTTTACAACTGTTTAGAGAAAATGTGGAAAGGTTGAATATGTTTGCTGGCCTCGATCTTTTTTATTACTCATCTCTATAAAGAGGCTTTTAGGGACATATTAAAAAGTTTCCATCCCTCTTGTCTCTTGCTTTCCTTCTCATCTTTCTTCAATGCACCCAGATGGTTGGAAGCAAGACCCCGAGAGTCCGGAGGAAGTGTGCTGTGGTCAGAGCAGATGGGGATGAAGCTGGCCTAGAACCTTGGATCCTGCCCTCAGGTCAGCTACTCAAGCTGTTGCTCTCGAACAGAGTGAGCTCACGTTATTACCAAGAACTCACTAAGCTGCTGTTTCCCCAGAAGGAGAAGTTCTCATCTGGAAGCTTTGCTTGTTTGTGTCTTCTCCCACATGTTTCTCTATGTCTGACTAGATCAAAGATGAAAGTTTTGGTTCTGAGATCAGGTGCCACACTAAGGAAGCAAAAAAAGAGATACGCTGGAGTGTGGTGTATTAAACTGAGAAAGTAGGTAGTTTTCTAGACAAACCGAAAGCCAGAAATGACATCATCTTGTAATAACTTTCCTATAATAAGGCAATGGTCTGACCTTGAGGAACCTATTAAAGTCTGCTTCAAAACACAGAGGCCACTTCTAGGGCTAGATGTAGGGTGGTTTTTACCCTCAATTCTTTTTGGAAACAAGGCAGTTTATAAACTTTAAGGAAGCTTATAAAACCTTAGGAATAGAAAGCTGTATGCCATCTCTGAAATCATGGAGAGTTTTGAAGTTCAATGTTCACTCCCTGTGAATTCTTTTTCAAAAAACTTTTACCAAAGTATTGTTGGTTTATAATATTGTATTAATTTCTGCCGTATAGCAAAGTGAATCCATTTATACATATATATACATTTTTCATATTCTTTTTATTCTGGTTTATCAGAGATATTGAATATAGTTCTTTGTGCTATACAGTAGGACTTTGCTGTTTATCCATTCTATTATATATAATAACTGGTATCTGCTAATCCCAAACTCTCAATCCATCTCTCCCCAACCCATCTTCTCCCTTGGCAACCATAAGTCTGTCTCTATGTCTGTGAGTCTGTTTCATAGACAGCTAATTTGTGTCATATTTTAGATTCCACATATAAATGATATCATATGGCATGTCTCTCCCTCTTTATGACTTACTTCACTTAGTGTGAGAATCTCTAGGTTCCTCATGTTGCTTTAAATGGCATTATTTCATTCTTATTTATGGCTTAGTAGTATTCCTTTGTATATATGTACCACATCTTTTTCCCCCCATTTATCTCTCTTTTTTTTTAAATTTATTTTTTAATTGGAGGGAAACTGTTTTACAATGTGTCGTTGGTTTCTGCCATATAACAAGTGAATCAGCCATAATATACATATATCCCCTCCCTCCCCTCCCCTCACCCCAGCCCTCTAGGTCATCACAGAGCATCAGGCTGAGCTCCCTGTGTTATATAGCAACTTTTCACCAGCTATCTATTTCACGTATGGTAGTGTATATATGTTGATGCTATTTTTCTCCATTTGTCTCACTCTCTCCTTCCCCCACAGGCCACAAGTCTGTTCTCTATGTCTTCATCTCTATTCCTTACCTGCAAATGGGTTCACTGATACTATTTTTCTAGATTTCATATATATGCATTAATATGCAACATTAGTTTTTCTCTTTCTGACTTAATTCACTCTGTATCATAGGCTCTAGGCTCATCTATCTCACTAGAATGGACTCAAATTCATTCTTTTTTATGGCTGAGTAATATTCCATTGTATATACATATTACATCTTCTTTATCCATTTAGATTGTTTCCATTTCTCGGCTATTGGAAACAGTGCTGCTATGAAAGTAGGGGATCATGCCATGTGAATTATTTGTAGTTTCATGTCTTGGCTATTTAGCATTCTGTAGAGATGCCTGGAGAATCCCAGGGACAGGGGAGCCTGGTAGGCTGCCGTCTATGGGGTCGCACAGAGTCGGACACGACTGAAGCAACTTAGCAGCAGCAGCAGCAGCAGCAGAGACACCTGCATGATAAAAATAGGGCAGGAATTTTTGGACAGTTTTGTTAGTTATGGGCTGGTTTGTTTTTCCTGATAGAGGTAGCAAAATAGATGCTAAGAAGCAAGCTACTTTCATTACTATATATGCCTCACAGGGCCTTCTTTCATCAGTGGAGTTTAAAAACAGTCTTATCTCTTCAGTTCTTTTTTATGCATTTCTTTAATAGTCTTCAACCTGTTTGTTCTTCATAAATTATTCCATAATAATTTGTGCTATACAGTAGGACTTTACAGAAACAATAATAATCGTTCATTCAGAATCATAAAATGACAGTATGTTTAAGCTCCAGGGGGCTTAACAGAAAGTCTAGCCCAATCCTTTATATTATAGAGGAAGAAAAGGGAAGATGGGGGAAGGGGTTGACTCACCCAAGGTCTTACACTGAACTACTGGCAGAATTGGGCATTATAAAAGCTGTCCATACTAATTTCTCAGCTGTTCTCAATATTAAATCACAAACAGGTAATTTTTCAAAATGAAAAAAAAATAACATAAAGTTACCTCTCAAAGTAGCCTTTCTGTATTTTTTGATCATATGGAAAAATAAAAATTATTATGTACTTTGGAGTAACAAACAATGAAAACTCAAAATAAAACCAGAATATTCCTGTGATTTCCATTGCATGAGATAGTATGATTCTATTAATACAATACATTAAAAATCTATTTACAAGTTAGATTCTTTTTATTGTATTTAAATATTCAAATATTTCCTTGGCATGGCCAGCCCTGAGCACCAAGCTATGGAGCTTTGCTCTGCAGAATACCACCCGGTGGCTGGATCTAACCAATGGATATCTTGGGACCCATTTTTGATAAAAATAGCACAACATGTGGTTCCACTTGGTAAATGTTTTTGATGAGGTGAATCAGATGACATACCTAGGTAGGAATGGTCCTTACTCAAGGATCCTTCTCAGTGACGTGCAACCTCATTCCTCCCATCATTAGGATGCTGGGTCCTTCTGGGACCTTTCTTTATCAGAACTGGAAAAGGTTGGTGGAAACCTGAAAATTATAAAATCAATAAAAGTTTAATCAAATGTGTCTGAATCTATGCTACAAGTCAAGCCATGTAGAGTTTACAAACAGCTGTAACTGAAGCATACATGCCTATGTGTAAACCAGGCTGTGATCAGGTTTCATTGCACCATGTACCATCTAGGAAAGATTGGCACAACTCTCAGTTTGTAAAGACTAATTTCCCTATGTCTTCAACAGACACATATTCCCAGAAATCTTGTTCAATTACTTCATTCCCTGCAGATCATTGTACTTCCTGCCCCTCTTCTCCACTGAGTAGCGTCTGAGGGAGAATTTATTCTCTTCCTTTGATTTCCACAAAAGGCCACCCAGGCAAGACCTTGTAGTTAATGCCAGATTTTACCAAAGAAAAAGTTTACAGCACAATAAACAAGCATCTTGAAATAGAATAGAATATCTTAATATCCCTCTTCTTAAGAAGTTCTTGAGCAATTCAGACTTCAACATTCCTGGTGCTCTCAGCTTTCCTATCTTCTTTTCTCCTTATTTCCATCTTGAGAACAATTCCAGCCTCTGTAATACTGTGTCTGGGATTGTTATTTTATGAAAATATTCCAGCTCATCATTTGGTTTGCTTTCTGCTTCTTGGTCTTGCTTGAGTCTATGCATTTAAAAAAGCAAAACAACCCAATATGCCATTGAGTTATTTTTTTAAGTGAAGAAAATTTTCCTTCTGCAAGGTGCCACTTGTTAAGATTTTATAAATAAATATGTAAATAAGTGATTTTACACAAATATACACGACTACAATTAATATACAGCCCCCCAAATTTCATAGTCCTGGTGTTAATTCTAGTCTTGCTTCATTTAGAATTGATGAATGTTTTGGCTCCATGTGGCAAAGGGAAAATGAACTGCTGTATTTTAAATCTGGGTCCTATTCTTTTAATTGCCTAACTTCTACATCTTTAAATCAACCTCCTTTGGGTTTCAAATATTTTCTCTCATTTAGTACATTTCTTTTTTACTTTGATGATGGTGTCCTCTGCTATGCAGAAGCTTTTTACTTTGATGTAAAGCCTACTTTTTTTCCCCTGCTTTTGTTTCCTTTGCGTATGGAGCCAGATCCATGAAACATCACCAGAACTTATGCCAGTGAGGTTACTTCCTGTGTTTTCATTTAGGAAGTTTATGGTTCAAAGTCTTACATCAAGTCATTAATTCATTTTGAGTTAATTTTTTGTATGGTGTAACACAGTGATCTAGTTTCACTCTTTGCTTGTGGCAGTCCAATCTTCCTAACATCAGCAATTGAAGAGAGTATTCTTTCTCTATTGTACATTCGTTATTCATTTATTGTAAATTAATTGTCCATATTAAAAGATGCTTGCTCCTTGGAAGAAAATCTATGACCAACCTAGACAGCATATTAAAAAGCAGAGACTTTACTTTGCTAACAAAGGTCTGTCTAGTCAAAGCTATGGTTTTTCCAGTAGTCATGTATGGATGTGAGAGTTGGACTATAGAGGAAGCTGAGCACCGAAGAATTGATGCTTTTGAACTGTGGTGTTGGAGAAGACTCTTGAGGGTCCCTTGGACAGCAAGGAGATCAAACCAGTCAATCCTGAAGGAAATTAGTCCTGAATATTCATTGGAAGGATTGATGCTGAAGTTGAAGCTCCAATACTTTGGCCACCTGATGTGAAGAGCTGACCCATTGGTAAAGACCCTGATGCTGGGAAAGATTGAAGGCCAGGAGAAGGGGACAACAAAGGATGAGATGGTTGGCTGGCATCACTGATTTTTTTTTTTTACGTTTTTCATGTTTACATAAATATTACATACTCACTGGAAAGAAAAACTGAAAAATATGGAAAAACACAGAAAGGTAAAACAAACCAAAAAACACTGGATTCTCAAAAAAGTCTGAAATGAATGTCATTAACTTTTTGGAGACCATCCCTTCATTCATGGTTATCAAATGTTTATACAAATACATAGTAGTTTTATACCATATACATTGCATTTACATTTTTCTGTTATCCTGTTATGTTATCCTGTTATATTCTGTTATGGACAGGGGTTTGAGCAAGCTCTAGGAGACGGTGAAGGACAGGGAAGCCTAGCATTCTGCAGTCCATGGGATTGCAAAGAGTTGGACATGACTGAGCAACTTAACAACAACAATTGCCCATATATGTGTGGGTTTATTTCTGGGCTCTCTATTCTGTTCCATTAGTCTATAAGTCTGTTTTGTGCTAACATTATACTGTTTTGATTACTGTGTCACCAGGGAAGCCCAACTATAACTGTATAGTATAGTTAAAAATCAGGATATATGATACCTTCACCTTTGTTCTTTCTGGATATTATTTTGTCTATTCAAAATCGTTTGAGGTGCCACATAAAATTTAGTTTTAGTTCTGTGAAACATACCTTTGAAATTTTGATAGGAATTGCATTGAATTTCTAGATTTCTTTGTGTAGCATAGACATTTTAACAATATAAATTCTTCTAATCCATGAAAATGAAATTTCTTTCCATTCATTTGTGTCTTCTTTAATTTCTTTCATCAGAGTCTTCTTATTTTTAGTATACAAATCTTTTCCCTCCTTGATTAGATTTATTTCCAGGTACTTTATTCTTTCTGATGCAATTGTAAATGAGATTTTAAAAAATTTTCTCTTTTTGTTATTTCATTATTAGTGTACAGAAACACCACAAGTTTATTTATATTGATTTTGTATCCCATGACATTACTGAATTCATTTATTAGTTTTAACAGCTTTTTTGTTTTTTTGGGCGGTGTCTTTATGGTGTTCTGTGGATAGCATAATGTCACTTTCAAATAGTGGACCCCAGACCAATTAAATTACAATCTCTGCAGGTGATAATCAGATCTTATTAGTTTTTAAAGTTCCCAAGTTTCTTACAATGAGCAGTCAAGGCTGAAAACCACTTCTAAGGTGACTTCCAAGTCAAAAATGATTATAATTCTAACTTAAAGGAATAAGAAATAAATCTGTCATGAAGACTCTATTCTTTACTCTTCCATGGATGGGTTTATTCCTCCAGAAATAACCATTTTTTATCTTTGGAGAATCCATTGGGACATATGTTGTGCATCTTGTGCCAAAACAGCATGGTATATGCTGAAATATTGCTTTGGACTGCATGCTGCTGCTGCTGCTAAGTCACTTCAGCCGTGTCTGACTCTGTGCGACCCCATAGACGGCAGCCCACCAGGCTCCCCGTCCCTGGGATTCTCCAGGCAAGAACACTGGAGTGGGTTGCCATTTTCTTCTCCAATGCATGAAAGTGAAAAGTGAAAGTGAAGTCGCTCAGTCATGTCCGACTCTTAGCGACCCCATGGACTGCAGCCTACCAGGCTCCTCTGTCCCTGGGATTTTCCAGGCAAGAGTACTGGACTGCATAGATTTTCATAAATTATTTTATAAGTTAGTTTATAAGTTACTTGATTTTTGGGGAGTAATGTGGACATCTTTCTTTGCAATCCAGGGGGTTGCTATCACATTTTTTAAAAAACTGGTGAATTCTACCAATTTATTAAAAATAATTTTTATAAACATTTTTAAATTGAAGTATAATTGATTAACAATGTTGTGTTAGTTTCAGGTATATAGCAAAGTGATTCAATTATACATATACATGTATATATTTTATATATTTGTATTCTTTTTCTAGATTTTTTCCATTGTAGGTTATTACAAGATTTTAATATAGTTCCCTGTACTATATAGTAAGTCCTTGTTGTTTATCTATTTTACATATAGTAGTGTGTACATGTTAATCCCAAACTCCTAATTTATCTCCCCCACCTCTTTCTCCCTTTGGTAAATTTGTTTTCTATGTCTGTGAGTCTATATCTGTTTTATAAATAAATTTATTTATATCACTTCATTTAATATGATCATCTCTAGGTCCATCCATGTGGTTGCAAATGGGCTATAGCTTTTAAAGTGTGATAAATCTCAAGTCCCAGCTCTTCCATTTACAAATTCTATGACCTTGGACTAATGTCCGTATTTTGCGCCAGTTTTCTCTGTAATTGGGATAATTATAAAACTAACTTCACAGGGTTTTGAGATTTATACAGCTAAAGTTATTTTATGTAATTAGCACTCAACAACATTTACTTTCCAAATAACATGGAGTTTTAAAAATATGTTTGATATTGGTTTCTCATTTTGGTATTAATTTCTCATTTAAATGCTTTCCTCTCTGCAATCACTGTCTGTGTTTTTCAGTCTCTTAACTCTGTTGAAGCTTACAATGACTAAGTCAAAGATCTCTCTTGGTAAATGTTATATTTGCACTGGAAAATATGTGGGTTATTTTCAAATACTTTTGATATTGATTTCTAACATAATTCCAGTGATAGAACAGATGCTTTATGATTTCAATACCTTTAGACCATGAAATTTTTGCATCATGTTATATGTCTCTGGATATGTTCCAGTGTCTCCTGGTTTATAGTGTATTGGAACTTGAATAGAATTTGTATTCTGCTGTTGTGTGAAAATTGTATAAATATTATTATATTGAATTGGTTCATAGTGCTTTTCAGGTCTAGTGTCCCTTTACTTTTCTGTCTATTCATTCTACTAATTTTTGAGGGTTTAATATTAAAACTCCAACTAAAAATCTTAATTTACTTAAAAAGTATTGCAATATATTGTGGAACTATATGTAACTTAGTTCTGTATTTTTGAAGTCTCCTGTAAATGTTATCATACTTTCAAAATTTAAAAAATAAAAAAGAGAATAAAACAGATTAGAACTCAAAAATGAGCACTGATAATCTAGTGTTTTAAAACCTGTTTAAAATGTATTTAAATACATTTTGAAATGTTGCTATATATAAAGGTATGCAAATTTGATTTTACTATATTAAAATGAATATGTTAAAGTACATCACAATACATTAACATATATTTATCATATAAGTTATTTATGTATTTAAATTTTTTGTGTATTTCTAAAAGCAATTTATTTCCTTAAGTGTTATATAGTACTTTGGTTCAGTTCAATTCAGTTCAGTTACTCGGTCATATCTGACTCTTTGAGACCCCATGGACTGCAGTACGCCAGGCCTCCCTGTCCATCACCAACTCCCAGAGCTTACTCAAACTCATGTCCATTGAGTCGGTGATGCCATCCAACCATCTCATCCTCTGTCATCCCCTTCTCCTCCCACCTTCAATTTTTCTCAGCATCAGGGTCTTTTCAAATGAGTCAGCTCTTCACATCAGCTGGCCAAAGTACTGGAGATTCATCTTTAACATCAGTCCTTCCAATGACTATTCAGGACTGATTTCCTTTAGGATTGACTGGTTTGATCTCCTTGCAGTCCAAGGGACTCGAAAGAGTCTTCTCCATCACCACAGCTCAAAAGCATCAATTCTTTGGTGCTCAGCTTCCTTTATAGTCCAACTCTCACATCCATACATGACTACTGGAAAAACCATAGCTTTGACTAGATGGACCTTTTCTGGCAAAGTAATGTCTCTGCTTTCTAATATGCTGTCTAGGTTGGTCATATCTTTTCTTCCAAGGAGTAAGCGTCTTTTAATTTCATGGCTGCATTCACCATCTGCAGTGATTTGGAGCCCAGAAAAATAAAGCCTGACATTGTTTCCACTGTTTCCCCATCTATTTCCCATGAAGTGATGGGACCAGATGCCATGATCTTCATTTTCTGAATGTTGAGTTTTCAGCCACCTTTTTCACTCTCCTCTTTCACTTTCATCAAGAGGCTCTTCAGTTCCTCTTCTCTTTCTGCTATAAGGGTGGTGTCATCTGTGTATCTGAGGTTATTGATATTTCTTGCAGCAATCTTGATTCCAGCTTGTGCTTCAACCAGCCCAGAATTTTGCATGATGCACTCTGCATAGAAATTAAATAAGCAGGGTGACCGTATACACACTTGACGTACTTCTTTCCCAATTTGGAACCAGTCTGTTGTTCCATGTCTGGAAATAAAGTTACAGATCTAGAAAACAAATGTATGGTTACCAAGGGGTAAGGGAGGGGGAGGGATAGATTGGATGATTGAGACTGACATATACACAGTATATAAAATAGATAACTATTAAAGACATACTGTATAGCACAGGGAACTCTCCTTAATACTCTGCAATGGTCTATATGGGAAAAGAATCTAAAAAAAGAGTGGATATATGTTTATGTATAACGGATTCACTTTGATGTATACCTGAAACTAATAAAACATTGTAAATCAACTATACTCCAATAAACATTCAAGAAAAATAAATTACCCAAAGCTCAGGTCCCTTTCTAAAACACACCAACCTTCATCCACTCACAAATTCGGCTTCAGGGTGAAGAGAAGACACAAATGGATGTCATATCTTGGTTCTGACTTCAAGCAGCTCACAGCTTATGAGGGCCCCAGGGGATGAGACAGAGGATTAAAATATAATGTTAACAATTTGCCTCAGCCTGGAAGAATAGGTAAAGAATTTGGAAGAGAAATGATTGCCTGAAAGATTAACAGAAATCAGGCCAGTTAAGGGACTGGTAAGGAGAAAGGTGACTGTATGGTTAAGGAGAGGTGAGAAACTGCAGGAAACACAGGCAGTGGAGTGTTCCTGGTGCACAAAGCTGATGCTTCCCTCTTTCTTGCTTTGCTGTCAACAGGTCAGATTGGCAAGTAGGGTGACCAACCAACCTGGTTTCCAGCAAGGTGAGACTTTCAATACTAAAATGGGACAGGCTTTGCATATCAGGAAGATTGAGCTCCGTATCTCTGTGTGGGTATCTGCCAGCTGAATCATGTACCTGTTGTTTTGTTTTTGTCTTCCAAGTAACAGAAGAACATGTTAAAGATAGGGCATGGAAAAGAAAGAGAGGGGAGGTATGATTTTTGTGGCTGGGAAGAAGATATCCTCCATGAAGGATAGGGTTAGGCTACGGGGGACTGCTTCCCATCTAAGGACAAAGAGAGGGGCCATGGAGAACAGTCTGTGCCCCGCACGTGTGAAAAGGAAGAACAGTAGAAGGTTGCTGTGGACCAGTGCTTGGAATTTATAGACGGGAGATAGTTAATGGAAGAAATGGAACAGAGGACAAACTTAACTGAAATTTCTTTAAAAATGTGTGGTTTCGGTCATCAGTTCTTTCACCATGGTAGAGACGGTTCTGTAATTATACTCATCAAAGTCTACAGTGTCTGCCATGTTAAGATATTTATCACCCACAGTGAGGGTCATTGAAAGTGATGTTAGGTAAATGCCCCCAAAGTCATGTTCCATTCATACATACAAGTATCAGTGTCTACTGCATGCTTTTTATTAATCTCAGGGCCAGACAAGAATTAAACACTTAGGACCTAAAAATATTTTAAAATACAGCATTTCGTGTAATTCTGAACACGTTTACTTTTTTAGAAATTTCCATCTGTAAATCAGAACAATGCTGTGCAGTAGCAGTATAATATGAGTCATGTGTCACTTAAAATTTTCTAGTTATCAAACTAAAAAGTAAAAAGAAACCAATGAAATTAACTTTGGCACTTTTAATCTAACATTTCCAAAATGTCATAATTTCAAACTGTTATAGATCTAAAAATTATTAATGAGATAGATTACATTCTTTTACTTTGTACCAAGTCTTCAAAATTTGGTGTGCGTTTTTCACTTACAGCACATCTCAATTCAAATGCTAAATTTTTATCAGAAATATTTTACCTGTATGTAAATATCTTAAAATTTACACAGTTGAAAAGGTAGATTAATATACCTAAGTAGTCATAAGCATACTTAAAAGTTTTTCAATGATTGACTTGAATGTCAGTTTTAGAACTGAAGTCACTTGAGTTAATTAAAATGAAATAAAAAAAAAACAAAAAACAAACAAACCCCTTTGTTCCTCAAGTCACAGCAGCTACATTTCAAGTGTCTCCTAGCCACAAATGGCTAGAAGCTGCTCTACTGGACAGCAAAGAAGTAGAATATATTTAGTAAAAGAATTGGAAAGTGGGGACGTTTTATTACTCTCCATTGTCGTGCTTTCTTCCCCCCCTCCCCTTTTTAGCTGTTTACAACTATAAAAGCCAAAAGACTTTCTCCATCTTTTTTTGTAAGGTTTAATTCCACGTACTTCCTGTAGATGGCAGCACTTTCTTCCCGAAACTCTAAGGGGGAGGAGTTGCTAGGACCTATCACTCAGATTCTGGCATTTTTCATAGAAAGAGTAAGTTCTTTGGAAAATTCCTTGGTGGCATAGGTTAGACTCTTTTCAGCTCTATTGTCATTCTGCATAGATGGCTGCTGATTATGAAAACAGTCTCTTAGCCTCTAATCTAGAAAATTGCACATTTCTCAAGCTGAGGAAAGAGAAAAGCAGCTTGAAGGTGAAAGGAGAAAGCGATGCAATTACGGGACTTTTATCAAAATGCTTTCATTTGCTCAAATCCACGTTTCAGAAATGGTGATTCCAAGTGCCGCTTAATAAGACTGTTCTAAGCAGATGAGAGGTAGATTTTGTTTTACAGACTGTTGGTAATGTTAATCTATTTTTTGTTTTTTTATTTTCTGTCAACTTTGTAACTGAAATTTTTGGAATGCATACATTTCATATTTCTTTTCTATGGAAGACATTCACATCTACTATTAAAAGAACTTAACAAATACCATTTAGATAAAGTTATGTATATATCTGTTTAAAGTTCATGGTTTAACATTTTAGCCTCCCTCTCCTCCCTTTCACAATGTGTTTGAGATAATGAACCACGAGATAAGAGGGGATGGAGACATTCAAGTTGAGTTTCTAAGGACTGGTGTGCATTTTTGTATAGTTCATGAGAATCTCCTGGTACAAAAGCCCAGCAAGTTGTGGTGTGTTTTTTTGATTCTCTTTGAGTGGCATTTAAAAATCACAGCCTCTATTTTCTGTAAGTATTACTTGGTCTATTTCTCAAAGAGAATATCAAGGTATGGTTTGAATTAGCTTTATAGGTAGAATATTTGTAGTGTAACTAATGTAATGCATGTAATATCTATACTTTTGATTAAAATTTTTATCATTTTTTAAATATGCTCTTTAATTCTCAAATTCTAACATAGCCTGTGAAGTGGTAGAATAGAGAAGAAAGCTTGAGGACAGGAAGAGGCAACTTTATTTAGTGATAGGTGCATGTCGGAAGATGTGAAAGATTCGTTTGCATGTGTTTGCTTATATTACCTTCTTTAATCTGAATAGCAATTTTTTATGGGTAAAGAAACTAGACTTGGAGAAGTACCACACCTGTCATTTAGCAAATCTCTAGGTATAGTTCAGAAAACCTGCTGAAACGGTTACCTTTCTTATCTTTTTAGCTGAGACCACATATATAGATTTATTCCATATGAAGACATCTGAGGAATTAAAACATGGTATCATTTACATAATTTATGGCATCATATATTTCTGATTATCTTTCTACTATTCCATTTCTCCTATTCTGTCTACTTCCTTAACAGTTTTTTCATCTTTTTCAAAATGTAATAATTACCCAAAGTTCAGCACTTAGTTTCTTCCTCATTTTTCTTCTTCAGTTATCATGTCCAGCCCCATGGCTTCAACTCTTTTTCTATGTATATTAATTCCCAAATTTGGGATTTCATTCTTTCTGTTAGTCAGAATAGGATAATTACTGAACAAATAGCATCATAAATCTCGGTGGCTTGTTTCTCTTACACACAAGTTTTAATGCAAATATTCCCCACCTGCTTTCCTGTGGCTCCCCACCAAGTGGTGACTCAGAGATCAGTCCTGTCCTGCCCATTTTAGGTCTTGAAGCCCTTTAACAGATTGGTGATACCTATGGGCCTCCTCTTACTGATTTTGATCAGAGTACTGTGGTTAAGTAAAATAAAATAAACATTTTTTGGGGGATGTACATCCTGATGTTGACAACTTGCTCCCAAATGTCTCAGGAAAAAAGAACAAATAAGTAGATAGGTAGACAGATGACAGAATGATAGCAGATAGGTGATAGGATGAAAAAGTAAGTCTGATAAATTGTTAACATTTGAGGAATCTAGGTAAAACATACATGGGAATATTTTATAATATTTTTGCAAAATTTTACTTAAAATCTGAAATAATTTCAAAATGAAAATATTGTTTAGACCTTATTCCTATAAAACCAAGAAGAAAGGTCCAAACTTTTGTTTGCCTTGTGCTTTTCTGTTTATTAAAGGACTTTATGTAGTGGCAAGCCAGGTTGGCCACTGGTATTTTAGTTAACATCAGAGTATAAGTCTAGGAGTTTCTGAGCCAAGTGGAAAGAATATAGTTCTGCATATTTTGATCCCCTTTTGCTAAGAATAGAACACTGTTGTGCTTTAAAGTATGGATGTGTGTGCATGCACGCTATGTCGCTTCAGTCATGGCTGACTCTTTACGACCCTGTGGACCATATAACCTGTCAGGGTCTTCTGTCCATTGAGATTCTCCAGGCAAGAAAACTGGCGTGGGTTGTCATGCCCTCCTCCAGGGGATCTTTCTGACTCAGGGGCTGAACCCATGTTGGCAGGCAGGTTCTTTACCGCTAGTATCACCTGGCTATCCCCTAATGCATGGATACTGTCTATTAATTTGCATCCCAATCCTGCAGATTCTGAAACATTTTATTATCTTGCTATCCTCTTACACGTTTGGGTAGATTTGAATGTCCAAATTGTCAATGGTTTTCCAAAACGTCATTGGAAAATCTGGTCTTGCAAGTTGACTTGCACAAGGCATCTCTCCAAGCATGTTTTCTTGAACCACAGAAGAAAAGATCCGATCAAATTAGTTTATTAATAAGAGCTTATAGTACTGAATGGAGCCTCTGGGAGGAAGTATCTACTTTCATTTCTTGAAAGTAAATGACTACCATTTTAATCATTTAACATGTTCTGAAAGTGATGATTGCTATTAAAGTAATTCTGATCCTTAGTATCACTGGTCTTGACTGACTGTGTGCATGTACCCACTGTGTTTACACACACATTCACACACATACACACACAGTGAGGTTACAGTAATGACGAGATTAAAGTGGAGTAAAGAGTTCTATAATTTTAAAAGATCATTTTGATGTCTCCAGGTGTTAGATTTGTTGGAACCAGTCTGACTGTCATTTGCCTTAGAAATCAGGTGCTGTGTCGTAGGAAAAGAGACATCCCTAACTAAAAAACCCTCATATATTTGTCAAGGCTCCAAAGCAAAATAAGATCAAGTTGAAGCTATGTGAACCTTATTAAGGTTAGATCCTCATATAAATAATTTGTCTGTTCAAAACATGTATTAAAATAAATGCCCTTGAAAGATTTCAGGTTTGTCTCTTAGATGCAGTGCTCAAGACTGTTTTAATATACTTGTCCTCAGGTGTTATTTCAAAAGGAATTATAAAGATATAAATTTCTATTGATGAAGATTGATTGAACTCTGTAGCCTACTGGGGGTTCCTTTGATGAAAGCCAATTATATTTTGAAGCTAAGATGTGATCAGCTAGTTACTAGCAACTTAAAAATGTTTCAAGGAAATGGTTTGACCCTCAAATTGTTTTTAAAATCTGTTTGCAAAAAAATACAATCTATTTGCAATAGTAGATCTCATATAAATGAAATAAGTTTAACTATAAACAACATTAAAGAAAAAAGAATTTAAACCCATGCAAAATCATACCATCTTTATTTTCTTTTGAACTTTTTATTTTGTACTGGAGTGTAGCCAAATAAGAAAGTGATAGTTTCAGGTGGACAGCGAAGGGACTTAGCCATACATATATATATATCCATTCTCCTCCAAATCCCTCTACCATCCAGGCTACCACAAAACATTGAGCAGAGTACCTTGTGCTGTACAATAGGTCCTTGTTGGTTATCCATTTAAAATATAGCAGCATGTACAATATGTACATTCCCAAACTCCCTAAAACTATCCATTTCCCCTGACAATCATAAGTTCATTTTATAAGTCTGTGAGTCTCTTTCTGTTTTGTAAAATAAGTTCATTTCCATCATTTCTTTTTAGATTCTACATATAAGGGATGTCATACAATATTTCTCCTTCTCTGACTGACTTCACTCAGTATAACACTGTCTAGGTCCATCCATGTTGCTTCAAATAGCATTATTTCATTCTTTTTAATGGCTGAGCAATATTCCATTGTATCTGGTGTACCACATTTTCTTTATCCATTCCTTTGTCAATGGATGTTTAGGTTGCTTCTCTGTCTTGGCTGTTGTAAACTGTACTGCAATGAACATTGGGGTACATGTATCCTTTCAGATCATGTTTTTTCTCCAGTTATATTCCCAGGAGTGGAATTGCAGGGTCATATGGTAACTCTATATTTAGTTTTTAAAGGAAACGCCATACTGTTCTCCATAGTGGCCAAAAAATTGAGGTCACAAGCCTATGGAATAATGTTTTCAAATTCACATCAATAAGGGCACAGAGAAAAACTCTTTATAAAAGCACAGAATGTTACTTGTTCCCTTCAATTTAAGCAACTCACCCCTGAACCAATGGATTGGCTGGATTAATTGGAATCTACCTCTGAAGCTGGGATTGTTGGTGCTAAGGGTGGGGGAATACATAATTTAAATTGTGATTCCTTTAAACTGAAGGAAAAGGATTTTGAGTTGGCATCAGCAGTTTTCACTGCAAAGAAAACATACATTTTGGACACATCAATCACTATTTGCCATGTTATGTGGAATTTATTGACTTGAAAATTTTGTCCAGACAACTTAAAGCTATTCTCAATGCCCATTGATTTTTTTCCAATGGCTTTTGATTTCATTGCTAGAAATAATTATGATTCAAACTATTACCTTGATTTAGAATTATTAATGATCCTTTGGAGTTTGCATCACAATATAACCATAAAATGAAGAGACAATGGAGCTGTGCTTACATGCATTCAGAAAATATTTACTAAACTATAATTACATGCTATGCTTGGTGTTAACTGCTAATGATGCAATGGGCAACAAGTCAGGGTCTTTGGTATTTCAAAATTTATAATCTAGTGGACCAATAAGTTCCTATTTTCAGTGGTATTAGACAGCATTCTACTGACTTCTTCTTAAGCTTATGCTTGAACACTTTAGTTATAGTAATAAAAAAGTTTAAGTGTTGTGTCTAACTCTTTGTGACCCCATAGACCATAGCCTACCAGGTTCCTCTGTCCATGGGATTCTCCAGGCAAGAATACTGGAGTAGGTTGCCATTTCCCCTTACTGCCATGCAAATGGCACATTCCATCTTGTTACAGGAAATAGAAGACAAGCCTGTTTTTTTGGCACTAGTGGTATAAATTTGTTTTTCTTGGCTAGGTATTTTGCCAAGAGATGGTTGAACTCTAGCTAATTGTTATCAGAAGGAACAGTTCAGCATAAATTACCCAGACTTAAACTCTTAGTTTGGGGTAGACATTCCCCAACATTTAAATGAACAATGCTGAACAGTCTAAGCCTACAAGTTAATTCATTTAGCTGCACTTATAAGTATTTCAGCTGGTAAAGAATCCACCTGCAATGCAGGAGACCCTGGTTCAATTCCTGGGTTGTAAAGATCCACTGGAGAAGGGCTAGGCTACCCGCTTCAGTATTCTTGGTCTTTCCTGGTGGCTCAGCTGGTAAAGAATCCTCCTGCAATGCAGGAGACCTGGGTTTGAACCCTTGGTTGGGAAGATCCCCTAGGGAAGGGAAAAGCTACTCACTCCAGGATTCTGGCCTGGAGAATTCCATGGACTGTATAGCCCATGGGGTCGCAAAGAGCCAGACACTACTGAGTGACTTTCACTTGGTAAACCTGATACTAATAATAACCTCATCAATGGATAGTTTGTAACATAGACTGTTGCACAGAACTGTCTTTATTTCTCCATGGGTTGTCATAATGGCAGTTGAAATTGTGAGTAATGGAATAGTGGGGAGCATGTAGATTAGATCTATAATTGACAGGCATGGTGACTGATTGAATGGACTGTGAATTTCTACTTTGAAAACAATTGAAAGTGGGGGAGGGCATGTGAAAACATAGAGAATCCTGAAGGGAAAACAGACTGAGATAGGCCGAAGGTAGATTATGAATTCAGTCTGGGATGTGCCAAGTTTGAGGTTTGTCTTTGTCACCTCAGGAGTGCCTATAGCAAAATACCGTAGACTGGGTGGCTTAAACAACAGACATTTGTTGGATGGTTCTGGAGACCAGGAAGTCCAAGATCAAGGTTCTGGCAGATTTGGTTCTTGGTGAAGCCCTCTTCCTGGATTGCTGATGGTCACCATCTTTCTCTGTCTTCACATGACCTCTCTGTGTTCTTCCTCTTCTTATAAGGGCACTGATCCCTTCATGAGGACACCACACTTATGACCTTAACTTCCAAAAGGCCCCACTTCCAAATGTCATCACATTGCCAGGTAAGACTTCAAAAGATGAACTTTCAGGAACATTCAGTCTGTAACAAGGTTTCTTTCTTTCTTTCTTTTTTTTTTTTTTTTGTAACAAGGTTTCTATAAAATGTACATGTGAAGATGTCAAATGAGGAGTTGGCTATTTTTGTCTACATTCCCATTAATCAATAGGCTTCAGAGAAAATGAGCTTTTAAGACTTCTTCGAACAACAGAAAAATAAGATCTTAATAAGATATGGTGGCATAATTGGCTATGAAAAGTTTTAAAGAAAAACACTGAAGATAGGTGCCTGGATAAAATAGAAGGGCCGGGAGAAATATCAATAACCTCAGATATGCAGATGACACCACCCTTATGGCAGAAAGTGAAGAGGAACTCAAAAGCCTCTTGATGAAAGTGAAATAGGAGAGTGAAAAAGTTGGCTTAAAGCTCAACATTCAGAAAACGAAGGTCATGGCATCCGGTCCCACCACATCATGGGAAATAGATGGGGAAACAGTGGAAACAGTGTCAGACTTTATTTTTCTGGGCTCCAAAATCACTACAGATGGTGACTGCAGCCATGAAATTAAAAGACGCTTACTCCTTGGAAGGAAACTTATGACCAACCTAGATAGCATATTGAAAAGCAGAGACATTACTTGTCAACAAAGGTTCGTCTAGTCAAGGCTATGGTTTTTCCTGTGGTCATGTATGGATGTGAGAGTTGGACTGTGAAGAAGGCTGAGCGCCGAAGAATTGATGGTTTTGAACTGTGGTGTTGGAGAAGACTCTTGAGAGTCCCTTGGACTGCAAGGAGATCCAACCAGTCCATTCTGAAGGAGATCAACCCTGGAATTTCTTTGGAAGGAATGATGCTAAAGCTGAAACTCCAGTACTTTGGCCACCTCATGCAAAGAGTTGACTCATTGGAAAAGACTCTGATGCTGGGAGGGATTGGGGGCAGGAGGAGAAGGGGGCAACAGCAGATGAGATGGCTGGATGGCCTCACTGACTCGATGGACGTGAGTCTCAGTGAACTCCGGGAGTTGGTGATGGACAGGGAGGCCTGGCATGCTGCAATTCATGGGGTGGCAAAGAGTCGGACACGACTGAGCGACTGATCTGATCTGATCTGATAGGGATAGGGGCATGATAGCTGAGTTAAGATGGAAATTCTTTACCTCAACAACAAACTCTGATGGTTTGTGAACCTAAATTGTGTGGTGACATTCTAGTAGATCTAGGAAAAGTGACTTCAACATGATGTGGTCTTAATTTTTCATTTATAAGTAATAAAAATGAAATAGCATCACGAACTCAATGGACATGGGTTTGAACAAGCTCTGGGAGATGGTTAAGTACTGGGAAATCTGGTGTGCTTATAGTCCATGGGGTTACAAAGAATAAGACACAACTGAGCAACTAAATGACAAAGTAATAAATATTACACATTTGCTATCCTTTTCTAAGAGCTGAAATGAGAGTGTTAATGCAATTAAAATGGAAAAAAATCTGTTTTGCTTGGAAGAAATTTCATTATAATTATTTATTAAATTAGAGTACAATGCTCTGGAAATATTTATTATGCAGCATTAAAAATTTAATTATCACTAACAAAGGCAGAATTTTGACTGTATTATAACAGTCCAGTTGTTAAATATAATTGATAACTGTAACTAATATTTCATTTAACTATAACATTTAATTTAATATAAATGTGATGAAATATAATTGAAAAGTAAAAAATGTTAAAAGTAAACTATCTGAAGAGTTTTAAAACTGACCAGTTCTTTCCAAGAAGTGATGATGATATGAGATTAATATGTACAAAGCAAAGAAGAATTAAACCAATATAGATCATCTCAGGCAGTGTTTTTTATATTATTGATTAGTTAGTATATAATTTTGCTATTATAAATTAGATCAAATCTATTTTTTTCACAAAGATTCTGCCATGAAAAGTGGAAGTGTTAGTTGCTCAACCATGTCTGAATCTGGGTGACCCCATGGGTTGTAGCCCACCAGGTTTCTCTCTCCATGGATTTCTCCAAACAAGAATGCTAGAGTGGGTAGCCATGCCCTTCTCCAAGGGATCTTCCTGACCTGGGGATCGAACCCAGGTCTCCTGCATTGCAGGTGGACTCTACCGTTTGAGCCACTGGGGAAATCCAAGATTTTGCCGTAGTGGGAGGCAAAAAAAGGTTAGAGAGATAAAGCTCTAAAAGTATCTCTGCACCTCAAATTAGATCTGAAGATGATTAACTTGCCTATTTTAGTTGTTTCTCTGAGCTTAAAGAAAGAAAAAAGGAAAACTGTTCAGATCAAAGGGGGAAAAGTTTGAAAGGAAGCATCTGGATCAGTTAAAGATGCCAGATATGCACCAGCAGCATGGATTATACTAGAATTTTCTACGAAAGTCTTGTAAATCACTGAGAAATAGTGTACAACTTATTTGCTTAAAATTTTCAGTTAATGTACCTTTGGAGTATTTTGCAGGTAATGATCCTCACTCTCTACCTTATTACAGAGGCAGAGCTGTTTCTCTTTGTCCCATTCTCCATCTGTGATATACTTTTTATTGCTCAAGAGCTATAGAATCATGTCCATGCTATTGTTGTCTGCCTGATGGGAATTCATGTAATTGAAAGCATTTATCCTCTCTTAGTAGAAAAACTGGGCATTTGGAAGTAATGAAATCCCCCACCTTTGACAACAGCCCAGGAAATACTATTCACCCAGCTTTGTTCTAAAGTCTCCACTTTTCCCCAGTATAACCTGTTGAAAATTTAGTCCTGTACAAGAAATAAAGCTGGAATTTCTTGTGGCAGGCTAGCTGTCCACGTTCATGTAGTTACACCTTTGGTTGCTATTTCACCACTGATCAAAAAATAAAATTACATTCTTTGAAAAGAAACATGGGATGACATGAAGAAAACCCATACTATATTGTAAAGTGAGAAAAAGCAACTTATAGTGCAAAAGTTGAATAAACTCTATTTTTTTGAGCAAGCAACTCTATACAAAACATTTAAGTACACATATTCAGAGGTTTGCTTAATTAGAGAATGATTACCTCTGGGAAGTGAGATGAGGAAACATAAGGAAAGATTTTCACTTTTTACATTATACTTTTTATTTTATTCGCTTTTGTATTTTTTGAATTTTTTAAAATGAGCAAGTGTTATGTTGTCATTAAAACAAAAACAACTGACAAAAAAACTCCAGGGAGTAAGAAATTACTTGGAATGGAATTTGTTTAAATAATTAATTTGTCAATACCACTTGACTATTATTTTCTCTTGCTAAATCAAAACTCCCCTGCTTTTCTCAGGAGGTTGCTTTAAAAAGGAAGGTAAATGTTTCTAATTAAATGAACAGCTCAACCTTCCCACCTCCAGCCTAAATTCCTCATTTTGGTTTTGTTAGTGACAAATGCTACATGCAGATTTTTTTTGAAGGTAAATCAAGGAACGTGGGTGTTCAACAGGGCAGTGCACAACACCAGAGTCAATGGGAAACCATTTTGTAACAGCTGCTTTATCAGACTGGAGCAAGAAGGGAGATGTGGGGCAACAGGAAGCAAAGTCTCAGTAGGAGTCCCAACTGCTTAGCTGTACCGGGCACTGTGACATGCACCCACAAATCATGGAAGAGTGGCTCTTTAAGCTTATGCGCCAGTCTAATCTTAACTCTACCCCAAATTAATAAGGACAAATTAGTTGTTATTAACTTTTGTAGTAACTTTTACATTATATAGAAAGGATGGGTTGTGTCTTGTGTGGCCATGTGCAAAACAACAACCAAACAGAAAGCTAGAGGCTGATCTCTTTTTTATTTTAACTTTTAAAGGCCAGGTTTAGCAAAATACGGGCTTTCCTGGTGGCTCAGATGATTAAGAATCTGCCTGCAGTGGAGGAGACCTGGGTTGGGAAGATCCTTGGAGAAGACAATGGCTACCCACTCCAGTATTCTTGACTACAGAATTCCACGGACAGAAGAGCCTAGAGGGCTACAGTTCATGGAGACGACTGAGTGACTAACACTTTCACTTCACTTAGCAAAATATGTGGCCGATTCTCCGACTATTTGCCTAACAGACAGTATCTGCTTTTCAGGGGATTTACAGTAGAGGCCCCCTTTGAGGGAGTCGGGAGAGCAATGAAGCCAGAGAGACAAAAGGGTGAAGAGTGATGATTGCCCCATGATAATCTCCATACAGGCAAGATTCAAAACAGTTCTGCCAACTTGAAAATTCAGATTTGTAAATCAATGACTGCCAACTTTGTATTCTCATCAGATGGACAGTCTTAATGCCCAGTGATTGTAAAGTCACTCAGTTTGTGGTGCTTCATTATGATGGGCCTGGTAAATGAATATACTTTCTCCCCTGTGATGGCACTCATTCTCTGGAACAATCCTTTCTCATTCTTCTATAGTAGCAGAAAGTCTTTTGATGAAGATGAATTACCTTTGCTCAAGAGTATGTTTGAAGGCTGCTATTGGGCAGCAACCAGGTGACTCTGGAAAGCTAGGGTTGTTTCCTTGCTTCATGGATCTTGCACAAACAGAAATTGAGGCAATTTCTCCTTTTCACTGGTTTAGGGGGAGATCCTGCTTGTAAAGTCAAGAACAGAGTTTTCAGAAAGAGTCCAATTGTCTTTTAAAAAAAGCTACAGGGATGCCTGGTGTGCTGCAGTCCATGGTGTTGCAAAGAGTTGGACACAACTGGGCAACTGAACAACAGCCACCTCTTATTTTCTCTGTTGGCAAATTATTGGGCTGTGGAGGTTCTAGTTGGAAAACTGATCCCTGGGTCAAGTCCAAAGGGTGAGCTGATTTTTGGGGTTGTTATCAGTAGTGTTATGGTGTCGTATGTGCATGTCTGCTAAGTTGCTTCAGTTGTGTCTGAGTCTTTGCGACCCTATGGACTGTAGCCTGCCAGTCTCCTCTGTCTATGGGATTCTCCAGGCAAGAATATTGGAGTATGTTGCCATGCCATTCTCCATATGGTGTTATGGCTTTCAAATAAACATACATAACATCGCTGGTAAAGAGAAAGCTTTCCACAATAAGAACGAGGAACAGATTTAAACACATTGCTTTGCACAAAGTAGGTATCTTATTGGATGGCTCAGTGGGTAAAGAATCTGCCTTCAATGCAGGGAATACAGGAGACGGGTTCAATCCCTGGGTTGGGAAGATCCCCTGGAGTGGAAATGGCAACTCCCTCCAATATTCTTGCCTGGAAAATTCCATGTATCTAATAGCTATTTGTGGAGTTGGAATAAGTGAATTAAGCAGGGCTATTATAAGGAACATTGTCATTAAGGAGTTAGAGAAAGTTTCTGGAAAGATTTGGTCAGTTTTGGTTCATGTTGCAATGGCGTTGTGTTGAAACCATTTCACTAGCCGGTAAAATTTATTAGCAACAAGAGGTAGAGACTTCCGTTCACTTGCTCTTGTTTTACTTCCGTGAGGTTGCTTTGGTCACTCCAAATGGTGCACAGCATCTCAGAGGAAACAATGAAGTTGGGGTTGGTGGGGATGGTGAGAACAAAGGGCTGTTCTGCAATAATGAATAACTTTGACATTTTGTTTGGAGTTAAGTTGTGCTGTTTGAGCTTCTCTGCCTCTGAATAAAGCATCATATGCCAAGAATGGGTAATAGTTTCTGGGTCACCGGGGGCCAGTTAGTCACGGCTGCGGCATCGCAGCACTGCATGGTGGTCTTCCTTTAGTTTCTAAAACCGTAGGCTGCTTGTGATGGACTCCCAGCTTAGTGTTTGCACAGGATTAGGAAGGCTGGATTGTCTTTGCTTTTTACCACTAAGGAGCATCTTCGGAGTCTGTGATGATTATAGAGGTTAGAGATGATCAGTTGAGTCTGACTGTATTTAGGAAAAATGTCTTCCTATCTACAGTGTTTAATATTTTCAGGTGTAACCAAAAGAAACCAATGTCTCTCTAGACCTTTACTGGTACATTAACATAGTTAGCTGATTAGATGGGTAGAAAAAAAGCTGAGCCTCAGTGAAGTCACTGGTATCCGTTAAATAACTATAGATTGACCCAAACTGCTTTTTTCTTGGTTTGTCACTGACTTCATTTTAATGTCATTTAAATTGACTTTTCCTTCATCTTAACACAGGGAAATAAGCGAAATAATTAGGGTGGCTCTTGAGCCAACATCTAGTCCAATGTAATCCCACTGACTTCAGAGAACGTCAAACCTCAAAATGTTACCTGCATGACTACTCTCTAGGCATCCATTTCTGTCACTGGACAAGGCCTGAAGTGTCAGGAGAGGTAAAAGGAAAAGTCAATGTCTACAAAAAGTAGACATTAAAAAGAATGCAATCTCTCATACAGAGCAAACATACCCGAAAACAACAGAACAGCTTGTCGGTGGAGAAAAGGGCTAGCAAGTTAAAATAGCCCTGGAGGTTACAGCGTAGAGCACCTGGCAAGGGAGGAACAAAATCTCCTGCAAGAGATGGATGTTCAAGGCCTGTTGGCTTAAAGTCTCAAATGACACCAGCATTGGGCAGGCCAAGGGAAGTCAGTCCCAGGCATCTGGTCCACCCTGAAGATGTGCTAAATTTTTATGATTTGGAGAGCAAGGGTGGGGTCAGGGAGTCAGTCACTTAAGAAAGGATATGTAAGGCCCTTAAATTCCAAAAAGGAGGCCAAATGAAGAGGATAAGGGATGGATGGGCACTTTTAGTTGTAAGTAGAGGGGTTCTGGCCTTCCCTCATGGCTCAGCTGGTAAAGAATCTGCCTGCAGTGTGGGAGACCTGGATTTGATCCCTGGGTTGGCAAGATCCCCTGCAGAAGGGAAAGGCTACCCACTCCAGTATTCTGGCCTGGAGAATTAAATGGACTGTGTAGTCCCTGGGGTTGCAAGGAGTCAGACACGATGGAGCAGCTTTCACAGAGGGGTTCCAGACTTTGGAGGCAGGGACGAACAGGTGATGCAAATTCAAGGAAGGAAGCTGGGTCAAAGTGGATTTGGCAGCAGGAGTCAGATCCATTATTAGTAGGGTGCCTGGAGAACACGGGGAGGACTGGAGACTAGTTTGGGCAAACAGGCAGTGCCCTGGCTGACAGAGGCCAGCACAAGTAGTTGAAACCCCTACTGAAATATTAGGAAAAGGAGCCCTGGGAATTCAGTTCAGGGTGGAAAGGATTAGTAGGGGCAATACCAATGGTTACTGCAGCAATTTTACGATGAGAAATACCAAAGCAGAGTCTTGTCTGTTCTTTGTCCTTCCTATGAACAGACTGGCAGGATTATTTGGCAGCTAAGGCAAACCATAGAGCTGTGGGTGCTGGTGGCTATTAACTGCAGGAGCAACAGAAATGAGTTCTCACTTACACAGATGGAGGGGAAAATGTGTTCTGACCACCGAGTGGGCTTGGCTGGAGAAGGAACTGTATACAGGGAGAAATAGGGAGTCGGGATGATGGATGGGCTGGCTAGCAGGTAAGTATTTGGGTTTTATGTGAGAGGCAAAACAGTTAAAATTTTTTTTTTTCTTTTTGAGGATGAGAGTGGCATCTCAGAAAGGTTAATCTAGGCTTGTGGGGAAGCTAGTTTGGGGTATGAAAACCCAGAGAAAATCATGTGCAGCTCTGAGCTTTGAGTTTGTTTTTTTCCTTTTATCTCAACTAACGGTGTTGGTGAGGATGAGGGGTGTGGAAACTGTGAAGAAGAGGTGAAACGAGCACTGATGTGAAGAGCAAGAGGTCGTGGTCAGAATGGTGTTAATATGAGAATGGGCATGTGAAGATCAGGAATCCCTCTGGTAAACAGAGGCCAGAGTGATGGGCGACCGTGTCTGCTTAAAATGCATAGTAGCTTATGCAAAGGGCTTCCCTGGTGTCTCAGATGGTAAAGAGTCTGCCTGTAATGCAGGAGACCCATGTTTGATCCCTGGGTTAAGAAGATCCCCTGGAGGAGGGCATGGCAACCCACTCCAGTATTCTTGCCTGGAGAATCCCCATGGACAGAGGAGCCTGGTGGGCTACAGTCCACGGGGTCTCAAAGAGTCGGACACAACTGAGTGACTAAGCATAGATTATGTAAAACCAGGAAACCCACGTGTTGGCATTCAGCTCCCCAAGACAGGATTCATTCCTGGTCTAATTTTTAAAAGTAGTTTCCACTTTCCTCTAAAATTCATGGACAACCATCATTCTTGAATTCTACTTTTTTTTGTCATACAGGTTCCCATTTTTTTCCCTTTCTTTGTGCACAGTTTATAAAAAAGCAAACACAACCAGTGCAACCCAGTACATTGCTGAGAAAAACCTATTCTTTTTCTTTTTTGAGTTTTGACAGTTCTCATTCCTTCCTTTTCCTCATATGATTCATTGTTTAACCCAGTGATTCTCGACTGGCAGTACATTGGAATCACTCTGATTCTAAAGACAATGCATACAGGCGACTCCCCAAGATTCTGACTTCATTCCTAAGAGGTGGGTTCTGGCCAGGAAAATGATTAAACATCTCCTGTCATGATTCTAAGGTGTAGCCAGGATTGAAAGCCACTGGACTTTCAAGTTTTCTGTTCTTCTGAAAAGGGGAAACCCAGACTTGGGCAGAAGTCAGATGATTAGGCTGGCATTTGGTGCCATTGACTGTTCATGCTCAGTCCACCCAGTGCCTTCCAGGAGGGCATTTGCCATCAAAATCTTGAGACAAAACCACTGACCCCCCAGTCAGCGTCTAACACTTAACAGTCCTAAAAGTGTTTTTGCTACTTTGTGTATATAATCATAGTGCAGTGGACATTTCCAACTAGATACTGTCTCACTTTTTAATGTGATTTTTAATCAAAATCTAATAAGAGAGTTCTTAAATATAAGTGGGTCATAAATATTCAGATTTTGCTTGTCATTGCTGTAGGAAGCAAATACTAGCAAAGCTAAGTCTTTGTATTCTTAAATTTATTTTTGCTTTTAAAGCTAGACATTTTCTTTCAAACTTCCTTTGAAGTAGAATTATATAGGTGAACAAATCCTTGAAGATGATTTTAATATAACCTTTTAAATTTATAGATGAAGAGACTGAGAGCCCAAGAGATGAAATGATTTCTCTAGGGCACACAGTCACTATGCCAGAACCCTGATGTGCTGGTCCCCAATTGAGAGTGTTCTTCCTCCTATACCCTGTCTTTCCCCTGTTTGCAGTCCTTTGTTTTCAGCTATTTCAACATATATTTACTAATTGATATATGCACAAATTGTGTAGACAGGTCAGAACAACTTTAGGATTTTTTTATTTTAGTGGAGAAAATAAAATGTTTTTCTAATAAATGGTGGCAAATATTTGTTTAAAAAGTATTGTGCGAGAGATACATATTCAGGATAGAATTTAATTTTCCAAATAAAATTTTAGTGGAAACAGCAGAACTCTTAAGAGGAGCTGATATAACTGATTTTATTGTTACTCTGCTTTTCTGTGAGAGTCTGAAGCAGAGGTGAGTAGTATTGAAGAAATAATAACCACTAAAATCCTAAAAGATTAGATACACATGGGCAGATTGTAATATGCTATATAAATGATATTATATGCTATATCATTAACTATAATATGCTATAGAACTGTAATATGCTATAGAAATGTATATTATAGTCATGTAAATCATAAAAAAATTGAGGACTTGGATTATTGTGTTCAAACCCTTTGTTTTAAAAATGAGGACTTCAAAATTTCCTTGACTGAAGGTCAGTCAACAACCTGTTGGAACTGGAGTTTAAATCAGTTCTCTATCCTTCTTGTTTAGGATATGAAAAAATGGAAGGAAGGAATTTATCAGTCACTGTTTTCCTTTTATTATAAAAGTAATATATGTTCGTGTACAAATATGAATTTATAAAATATTAAAAATTATAAAGAGGCAAGTATCATGTGCATTTTTATAGTCCAATTTCTTCATTTTACATTAAGATTGCAAATCTATTTTTGAACAAATTATTTTTAAGAAAAGTGTTATAATTCAATTTATAATTTTGTACTTATGGATAATGATTTATTTAGCCAGCTCCTCATTAACAGATTTCTTTTTTTAGTCGACTTATAAGTTTTTAATATCTGTTGGTTATTTTAGTGCATATTTTGGATTAGTTCCTTAAGACAAATAATTTTAAAAGTAAAGTATAAATATATATACAGCTCTTGATAAATACTTTCAGATTTCCTTCTAGAAATGCACACACGAATTTAAAAGTATGTGGAGTTGCCCATTTCACCACTCTCTCTTATTCTGTTTGCCTTCTAGAAATCAAGCTACCCAGCTGCTATGACTCTCTTCCTGCAATCTAATCATTTAAACACAAGAAGTATATGTGTGAATGAACAATTAAGTCCTGACCAAATGTGGAAAAGTGTTAAATATAAATCCAAATCAACTGGATTTTCAATATGCCTCTAGTTTCACTACCCTGTCCAAGTTCTTCCCGATATCCACTCACTGAAATTTGAAATAAAATTTAATCTTATTTTGTATGACACTTGAGACTTCTGAGCTAGTGGTTTTAACAAACCATGTAACAAACCATGTAAACTGGCTTCTGCTCCAGTGCCATGGCCTTCATTAGTCACCCAGTAGCAGCCTACGTGTCACCCTGAGTCCCCCAAGGCCACCACAAAGATGCGGGCTGGGGGAAAGGGCAGAGGGTGGCTGACATCCAGCCGTCATCTGCAACCCAAACCAAAACACCTTTGCACCAGGCTGTGTGTGCCTGGAAGAAGAGGCACATTCTGCCAGTTTCTGCAAAGGAGCTGGCAGCTCCTTGCCCATTGCTCCCTTTCCTGGGGAGATGCTGGCTGTTTTGTTGGCTGGAACAGGAAGGGAATTTTGTTGCCAGGAGCCAGGTTCTTAAATGCCACTGGTCTTTGCAGGGCAATCAGGCAGAGGAAACCCTCTCGGGGCTTCAAGAACCTTGTAAGCCTTGAGTGTAGACAACCAAAATGGAATGATTCCAGAATTGCCAAACAGAAAGTGGTGTTAGCAATTCTGTACATGTCTGTTTAGAAAGTAATTTCATATCTCCATGTTTTACTTTTTATAGAAGGTATCTGTGACTGTGTGTGTATTTAAACAGTTTTAGATTCACAGAATAAGCTAGTAGGGCTTTCCTGTATACCCTACGCTCAGTTTCCTTTGTTAGTAAGATCTTACATTAATACGGTCAATTTACTATGGTTAAAGAGGCAATACTGATATATTATTATTAACTAAACTCCATACTTTATAACAATTTTCATAATTTTTGCCCAATATCCTCTCTATTTCAATATCCAGGTTGCCATATTACATTTGTTGTTATGTCTTAGCTGTGAGAGTTTCTCAGATTTTCCTTGTTTCGGTATTCTTGACAGTTTGGGGGCTTACTGGCCAGGTATTTTGTAAGAATGTTCCTCATTTGGAATTTTTCTGGTGTTTTTCTCATGCCTAAAGCGGGGGTTACAGGTTTTGGAAGAAAGAAGATCACAGAGGTGAGATGTTATTCGCCTTACATCTCATCAAGAGTATATACCATCAACATTTATGTTACTTATGACTTGACACTGACCTTGACCATCAGGCTGAGGTGGTTTTTGTCAGGTTTCTTCACTATAAAGTTATCATTTTTCAGTACTGTATTCTTGGGAAGAAAGTCACTATGCACAACTCATTCTTAGGGAGTTGGGAGTTAACTTCTGCTTCTGGAGGGTAGGATATGTATATAAATTATTGGAAATTCTTCAGCATGGGAAGTTTGTCTATTCTCCTTCATTTATTTTATTTTTTCAATCATGTATATCAGTATGGATTCATGGATATTTATTTTATGTTTTGGGTTATAATTCACTACTACATTACTTATTATGTTGCTCAAATTGTTCTAACTTCAGAGGAAGATATATTTTTAAATATAAAAACACTCTATCAAAGAACTAAGTCAACTTCAGTAATAGGAGAAATAATTTTTTCCCCTTAACTGGTGTCATTTATACCATTTTCTAGCAAATAAAATTTTGATTGCTTATAATATAAAGATTAGTGTTTGTTTTCTAGTGTGCTAAGATCAGAGAACAAATGACAAGTTTTCAAGGATGAGGTAGGCAATATGTGACTCAATGTGATAAGCAGTACCTTCCCCAGGCCTCTCTCTAAATCTCCGTGGTGACCCCGTGGCTCTTGGGATAAAGGTAACACTCTCAACACGGTTATTCCTGGGCTATGGGTGTGGCCACTGTCGCCTCCCTCACTGGGTTCCAGTTGTTAGGGCTTTTTAAAGTTCCTTTAACATATTACCATTCCCATGAAAAAACTTTGGTGTATACTCGTTTCTCTCTCTCTCTTTTTTAAAAACATCTCTTATCCCAAAGCCATGCCTTTTGCACAGATCTTCAGTAATATTTATCAGTTGGCTCACACAGTTGTGGTGGCTAGAAAGTCTTAAATTTATGGAGCAGGCTAGCAGTCTGGAAACTCAGACAGGAGTCGATGCTGTTATCTTCAGGCAGAATTTCTTCTCCAGGAAACACCAGGTTTTGCTCTTTTGACCCTCAACTAATTGGGCGAGACCTACTCACATGATGAAAGGCAATTTTAAGTCACCTGACTATAGATGTTAATCATACCTACAGAATACCTTCACAGAAACACCTAGGCTAGTGTCAGATTCAATCACTGGGTACTGTAACAGACACGTGGACAAGTAAGATCAACCATTACAGGGACTGAGACAGAAAAGTACAATGAGTGGGAAAACACACTAATGGTGCCTCAGTGAGAGGCTGGAACGGGGAAGAGGGAATGGAGGATGCATTTTCATTGGAGTGTTCATGGAGGGTGGGTGATGTCTGAGCCAAGCGATGGAAAAGTAAGGAAGAAAGAGGAATTTATATTTGTACAAATTCCTAGATGATATTGATGAGGTTACCTTGGGGACCACACTTTGAGAACCACGGGTTTTAAGAGTTCACTTCTTACATTATGCAGTTAATCCTGGGAAGGTCCCTTAACATTGCAGAATGTTTTTCCTCTAAATGCCTTCCTCACATGCCCTGAGAGGCTGAGAGTTTTGTTGAGGAGGTGAAATCTTGAGAAGGAAGTTTTGAAAGATCCTAGGACTGCTAGGGCTGCTGTCAGAAAAGATAAAGGGCTGCTGCAGGTAAGGACCAGGCTTCACTGGTGGCTTAATGGTAAAGAATTCACCTGCCAAGCAGGAGACACTGGTTCGATCCCTGGGTCAGGAAGATCCCCTGGAGAAGGAAGTGCTACCCACTCCAGCATTCTTGTCTGGGAAATCCCATGGACAGAGGAGCCTGGCGGGCTACAGTCCATGGGGTCTCAGAAGAATTGGACATGACTGGGTGACTAAACAACAACAATAGGTAAGGACTGGCTTTCTTGGAAATGAAAAGAAACACAAGTTCCATCCACTTTTAATAAGTTATGAGACTGTGATTCTAGGTTATCACTCTGGGCGAGCGACTTAACCCCTTAGGAACTCAGTTTCCAATCGATAAAAAGAAGAGGTTATAATGGGCAAGCAAGTCTGAAATGCACTGGGGTGAAATTCTGTGTAGTGAGATTGATTGGGAGGTGTGATTCAGGTCCTTTGTTATCAAATAGTGTATATGTGTTTTGTGCAAAGAAGAGGTTATTCCCATATTAATGTCCTTTTAATTCTCAAGTTTTTTATTTTTTTTTTAGAGTGGTGTGTTGCATAGCACTTTATTTTTTAATTGGAGGAAAATTGCTTTACAGTGTTGTGTTGGTTTCTGCTGTACAACAATGCAAATCAGCCATCAAGTCTTCTTATATTGGAGAAAAGTCTTGGTGCAACAAGGGTTGCAGAGAACCTGGGATTGGACAGACATTCAAGCTTTTAAGTCTTTTCCTTCATGTGGGTTGGCAGCGGGGAAGAGATTGTGGTGCATTAACATAGGTGACCTCTAAGATCTTGTCCAACCCTTACATCCTGGCTTGTCCCTATAGCCTGCTTACAATGCTCTTGATTTTGACCTAGTTTTATCATTAAAGTCACAAGACTGGTCCAGAGCACAGCTGCTACAGAGAAGTGGCTGGGAGTGGTCCATTTCCTGAGAGAATGTTCCTGATTCTCTGGAGCCAGGATCAATCTCCAAAGTCAGATGTTCTTTGCAAACCCCATGTGCCTGACTCTCCCATCCACTATGCAGCCAAAAGTTGCCTTTCGTGGCCTTGACACAGTTCCACGTGAGCTGCAGGTCAGGAAGCTGGGCTGGAGGGTGGAGGTTCCAGGAGCTTGAGACCTGGAGAAGTCTGGGGCTCTTTTAACTGAATACAACCTTTCTTCATCTCATCAGCACTGGATTTGATTTAGAGAGCAGTTAATGAAAGAACATGCCCATTTTCTCCCAATTCTGTTTTTAAAACATCAACAACAAACAACCATTTATATACACAAATGTTGCTGAAGGAGACATTTGACTTTTTACAAGGGCTAAACCTCTTTATTCAAGGGTATAAACTGAACCTCTCAGAGAGCCTTTTGTTGACTTGTTTTAAAAATCTGTAATTTGACATATGAACAGTTATTAAGACATTTTATCCTGGTAGGCATCAAGTGTGTCCTTGAAAAGAAATAGTAGATATGTTGACTTACCTGGATCAGCAAATTTCACTCTTGTTAGTCTCAACTGTTACGGGAGCCATTTTTTTTTTTTTTTTTTGTATTTATTAAAGCAGTGTGGGGCAGAGTGCATGAGAAGCTTCAGTTCCTTAAAGGAAAATAAATGTTACCATTATGCTGAAAAGCAGGTCTCATGGAATAAGAGAGTATTTACTGTGACTTCAAATTTGTAGGCCAGTTGTTTCTTTGGGTGAAATGTGAAGCAAATCTCAGACTTTCTGATTCCTTCAAGTAATAAAGGACCTCTGCTGCTGCTGCTGCTGCTGCTGCTGCTGAGTCACTTCAGTCGTGTCCAACTCTGTGCCACTACTCACCAGTTAATATACCCAGTCCCATGTGAGGGGCTTCCCTGATGGCTCAGATGGTAAAGAATCTGCCTGCAATGCAGAAGACCTGGGTTCAATCCCTGGGTCAGGAAAATCCCCTGGAGAAGGAAATGGCAACCCACTCTAGTATTCTTGCCTGAAGAATTTAGTGGACGGAGGAGCCTGGCAGGCTAGAGTCCATGGCGTCGCAAAGAGCTGGATATGACTGAGTGACTAAACACACACACATACACATATTGCCGAGAATAGTGTTTTACAGGGGTAATTTTCAACTGATGGTTAAGACTGCCCATGCTCTCATTTATTCACTTTGTTAATATCAATGTTTGTATTTGAAAAACCTCATCAATTACTTAACTGTAATTGGCAAGGAAGAACACACAAGTCATGGTAAATCTGTTGAGGTACTTGATATGCTTTGGTTCTAGCTAACTGTTGAGAAAGACTCCCATGTGAATGTCAAATCATGTGAGTTTCGCATAATATTCCATCTCCTCTCTTTCCCCAGTTCATGCTCGAACAAGTTTGCTATGTGCCGTGGGATAAAGGGCAGTTGGCTTCTTTTCCTTCCTTACATTACTTTGTGCCGCTTGCCAGTTGAATTTCTGATCTCTCTAGGGTTGAAGGGCTTCCCTAGTGGCTCAGATAGTAAAGAATCTGCCCGCAATGCAGGAGATCCAGGTTTGAACCCTGGGTTGGGAAGACCCCCTGGAGAAGGGACTGGAAACCCACTCCAGTATTCTTGCTTGGAGAATTCCATGGACAGAAGAGCTTGGTGGGCTACAAGTCCATGGGGTTGCAAAGAGTCAGACATGACTGAGCAGCTAACACTCCCACTTTCAGGATTGAAAGGGGTGGGTTAGAAGCAGAGGAAAGGGCCAGGAAATACTGTGGTGAGCTGGTGTTGTGATTTCTGGATCTGGCAGGTGTTTGAAGCTCGTGTATGGTGCTTCTGATTCACACCCTGTACCCCAGTTCTGGGGACCTCTCACCTGTGGATCCCTCCATGCAGGTAAGGTCACATCCTCTGGCTGGTAACAGATGGTTCCCCCTCAGCCTTGGGAATCAGCATTGCTCTTGTTTCTGAGGTTACCTCTTCACTTTAGGCATTTCTCATGGGCTAGATACAAATTGAAGCTGCAAGAGGTTCTCTCCTGCCTGTTGCCCATATAAGCTCCATCCTTTGCCTCCATAGACTTTGGGAGCACAGCCCAGTCCCAACACAGTCCGCTTTCCTTGCTTGCTATCAGAGCAGTGAGCCAAGGTCTTTTGTCCCTAAGATTTCCAGTGGATCAGACATATGAGGCCATTGTGTCTGCCAGTTCTCAAGAGATACTTTTTTATTTTTTTAAAGGTTTTTCTGATGTGGGCCATTTTTAAAGTCTTTGTTGAATTTGTTACAATATTGCTTCTGTTTTATGTTTTGGTTTTGGGGCCAGGAGGCATGTAGGATCTTAGCTTCCTGACCAGGCACTAATGGAAAGCAAAGCCTTAACCACTGGACCACCAGGGAAGTGGTTTGTTGAATCTTCTAAAGGTGTGTTAAGGCTGCTTTCCCTGGGCTTAAGATGAGGGTGGACACATTCTACCTTTTCCACTTGAGGGGGAGGCACAGCAAACCACTTTCTCCCCAAATTCTCCCTTTTCTTCACTCCTTTCATACTCTTGATGTGTGATAGGAAAGAGTAAAATCCTCTTCCCAATCCAGGGATCCAGGAGATCAAACCAGTCAATCCTAAGGAAAATCAACGCTGACTATTCATTGGAAGGACTGATGCTGAAGCTGAAGCTCCAATACTTTGGCCACCTGATGTCAAGAGCGGACTCATTGGAAAAGACCCTGATTGGGAACGATTGAAGGCAGGAGGAGAAGGGGTGACAGAGGACAAGATGGTTGGATTGTATTATCAACTCAATGGACATGAGTTTGAGCAAACTTTGGGAGATGGTGAAGGACAGGAAAGCCTGGTGTGCTGCAGTCCATAGAGTCCCAAAGAGTCGGACACAACTTAGCAGCTGAACAATAACAGCAATGCTGTATAACTCAAACAACAGGCTTGTTGTTGTTATGCAGTCGCACAGTCGTGTCTGACTCTTCACAACCCCATGGACTGCAGCACATCAGGCTTCCCTGTCCTTCACCATCTCCTGGAGTTTGCTCAAACTCATGTCCATTGAGTCAGTGATGCCATCCAACCATCTCATCTTCTGTCATTCCCTCCTCCTCCTGCCTTCAGTCTTTCCCAGCATTAGGGTCTTTTCCACTGAGTCAGCTCTTGACATCGGGTGGCCAAAGTATTGGAGCTTCAGCTTCAGCATCGGTCCTTTAAATGAATATTCAGGCTTGATTTCTTTAAGGTTTGATCTCTGGTTTGATCTCCTTGCAATCCAAAGGACTCTCCAGAGTTTTATTCAACACCACAGTTTAAAAGCATCAATTTTTCGGCACTCAGCCTTCTTTATGGTCCAACTCTCAACATCCATAAATGTGCTCAGTTGCTCAGTCATGTATGACTCCTGCCATCCAAAGACTGAAGCCCGCCAGGCTCCTCTGTCCATGGGATTCTCCAGGCAAGAAAACTCGAGTGGGTTGCTATTTCCTTTTCCATCCATACATGACTACTGGAAAAACCATAGCTTTGACTATGTGAACTCTTGTCAGCAAAGTGATGTCTCTGTTTTTTTATAAGAAAAATTTTTGCTTTATATTGGACTATATAGTTGATCTACAATGTTGTGTTAGTTTCAAATGTGCTGCAAAGTGATTCAGTTATACACATATCTATTCTTTTTCAAATTCTTTTTCTATTTAGGTTATTACAGAATATTAAGCAGTTCCCTGTGCTATATACTATATAATAGTTCCTTATTGATTATCTATTAGTGTGTATGTGTCAATCCCAAACTCCCAGTCTATTCTTCCCACCCCAACCCTTCATTCCTGGTAACCAAAAATTCATTTTCTATGTCTGTCAGTTTCTGTTATGTAAATGAGTTCATTCGCATCATTTTTTTTTTGGGTCCACAAATAAGCGATATTATATGATATTTGTCTTTCTCTGACTTACTTCACTTAGTACAACAATCTCCATACACATCCAAGTTGCTGCAAACAGCATTATTTCATGCTTTTTAATGGCTGAGTCTGCATTGTGTATATGTACCACATCTTCTTTATCCATTTCTCTGTAGATGGAATGTCTTTGCTGTCTAGGTTTGTCATAGCTTTTCTTCCAAGGAGCAAGCATCTTTCAATTTCATGAATGCAGTCACTGATCACAGTGATTTTGGAGCCTAAGAAAATAAAGTCTGTCACTGTTTCCATTGCTTCCCCATCTATTTGCCATGATCAGATTCCATGAACCTAGTTTTTTGAAGGTTGAGTTAATTAATTCATTTATTCATGTATTCTCTTCCAATATATACAATGAGGAGCAAATATGTGTCAGGTGGTAAGCAAAGGACTCACAAGCTTCTCAACATCTAGTAAGAAACACAAAACAGAAACAATATGTGTAATTCAAAGTGACAAATCCTGTAATAGCAGGTCACCTACCTACTCCCCATGAAGAATTAGATCTGGTTCAGGTGTTAATTTTAGATCATGTACTTGTGAGATAAAAACATTTAAAAAATATTAGGGGAATACAATGTTATCTTTAATGCTAGGTTGTTTAATTGTCTTTTAATTGATTTCTAAAAAATTGGGAATGGAGTATATTTGACTGTGGAAAGAAGTGATATCAAACCTCCTTTGACATTTATGTTATGGATCAGAAAGCTTATGAATACATAGCAATAGAGTTTTCTTCTAATGTAAAAATAACTATTTGGCTTCTTTTGCAAAAATTAAAAATTAGTCATAAATATAAAACCTCTTTTTTTTTCCATTAAAAATACATTGAAGGTCACAGTGTATTCCTGTTTTCCTGTCTTTTATTGGTACCCACATTCTTCAGATTCACTGGTTGTATTTATTGATAGAACATAACTGGCAAGACCAAAACATGGTTTAAAAAATGGGTGGTTTGTGGTTTGAACTTAATTGATAATCTGTACATAAAGGGATTTCAAATTAGACTGTGGACGCATTTGCCATTTGAGTCACAAGCATTTTAGCTGTATATCAAAGCATCTTCATACCTGATATTTACAGTACTTCAAAATATTTCTTTTTATTTTTGTGAAAGCCACAGTCCTTTTCCTGTCATGGCAGCCAAGATTTTGTCAACAATCTACCACTTATTTACAGAGGTTTAAAATTTGATGAGGAGTATTTACTTGTCTGTACAATGCCTCCATGGGAGCAGTAGAAGGTGGTTTCAGCGAGTCTGAAAACATTGTAAAATAGTTAAAACTGGCATTTCAACAATTCATTCCTCAAACACACTGGATTCATAAGTGAGTCTCTGTTTTTCAAGTTTACATAGCTTGCTTCTGGTGTTAATGCTCTATTCCACACCTAAGGTGCCACTATGCAGAGTTATTTTTCATCCTCAGGGAAGCAGTCCTGATTTGTGCCCAATTTCAATGAGGTTGTGCTAAGCAAACTGTCATTTTGGAATGGCAATAAGCAAGGAAGGCTTCAACAACAACTCTTTATTTCATCTAAAACCTTCTGGTACCACGACCCTGGCTTTTATCATGCTTTCTATTACTTTTAATACATCATTAGCTTTTATTTCTGGAGCCCCTGTAATTGTCAACTACTGGAAAAATAATGGTGGAAGCTGGCAAGAAGAACATGCATTTCCTACATCATTGCATTTAATCTTGCAATGATTCTTTGATCTCAAAAACTTTAATTTGTCCAAATTCACTCAGCCTCTGAGTGGTCAACCTAATATTCAGACTAAAACATATGAAAAGATGCTCATCCTCACTCATAGTAAAAAAAGTACAAATTAAAACTGAACAGAGATATTTTGAGAAATATCAAAAGTTCAAAGATCCATCATATATGTGAGGGTGTAGGAGTTCAACCACTTATATAGAGGGCGTTTAGGCAACACCTACTAAAATGTTGCTTCCAGGCTTCCCAGGTGGCTCAGTGGTAAAGAATCTGCCTGCCAATGCTGGAGATGTGGGTTTTATTCCTGGGTTGGGATGATCCCCTGGAGAGGGGAATAGCAGCCTGCTCCAGTATTCTTGCCTGGGAAATCCCATGGACAGAAGAGCTTGTGGGTTACAGTCCATGGAGTTGCAAGAGGTTGTACATGACTTAGGAACTAAGCACACACAAGCTAAGATGAATGATGTGCATATTAATCCTATAAGAATTGACTTATGTACAAGATTATTAATTGTAGCATTGTTGACAATTGCAAAAGACTGGGGACAAATTAATTGCCCTGAATGGGGAACTGGCAAAATAAAGTATGATTCTTTTAAACAATGGAATATTATGCAGCCATAAAAATGAGGGATATATTTACATAGCAAAACAGGGAGATATATTGCTAATGAAAACAAACATGATACAAAATGGAGTCCGTGTTACTATTTTTAAAAAAGGATGTGGAAATGTGTGTGTTCTATATGTATGGAATATCTTTGGAAGGAGTCTTTTAAAAACAGGTAACACCTGTTGCCTCTAGAAAGGGGAAATTGGCAGGTGGCACACAGGGGTGGGAGGAGATTCTGTCAAAATGGTTATGGAAATATCTATTGAAGATTAAAGCACTGACTCCATTACATACTCAAAAATAAAGGAAAAACAAATTTTAAATAAAATAATACCTGTAAAGCACATGCTAGATTCTCAATGAACAGTCATCAGGCTTTACCTTAGGCTTCTAGTAAGACATCAATAAAGAAATCAACTCTAGAGAAAGGCTGTTTTGGGATATCTTCATTGTAGTCAAACCAATCCAAAAGAAAAGTCTCCAAAACTGAGTATTAGTTCATACTGCACTAGCCCACTGTGAACAGAAATAATCCCCACCCCCCCAACAGCCGAGCTTACAGAAAGGCTAAGGCAATCTGATTTCTTTTGCCAACCTCTTTCCTCCCCACATACAGACAAAGCGGGGGGAGGGGTGTGGGGTGGCAGATGATGAAACTTCCAAGAATATACACAAAGCTATTATAGCCATTGTGAGGCAACTACAGGCTCAGAGTCATGAGATTCTGGTTGAGTTTCTACAAAAACTTCTTTAAACAATGTGAAGAGTTTGAAACTGGAGTTGCAACTGACCAGTCAGCAAATGCTAGATTACCCAAAATGGTAATCGGGCTGGTGGGCAGAGATGGAAAAGTATGTTAAGTATAGAGTGAAGGGTGAATTTGGGCTGATTGGGAAACATTCATCTGAATGAATGCAGCATTTATTTTCAAGAATAAGCATGTCCAGATTCATGAGCAAGAGCTATATTTAGTTTAATTTTTCTTACGCCCATTCTGAAAAAGCTAAATTACCACGTCAGAAAGAGTCAAAGATCACATTTTACATGAAAGAGAAACCAATGGGAAGGGGACTGTTAGACCTAAATTTTTCCATGTTTTACACAAGCACTCAGAAAATGACTTTATTGCTTTTTATGGTCTTCTGCCTCTAGCATCTCAATGTACTGAGGGAGTAAATTTTAGGTATTTGGAATATATTCACCTTCAGTTTTCCTTTGGGAAGTAACTGCAATGAAACATATCCTATGAAAGCCACAACTTTGCTCCCAGGCACTGTGTGGGCTTGTTTATTACAGATCATTAGTTGCTTACACAAAAACAAAGACCATCCAGGTGAGAATAAGGACATATCCTTGTTGAAATGTGAAGAACAGTTCATTCAGGCACCCTGGGGGTTAACCAAGAGATAGTTTGGAATTTTTGAAAGTCTTGAGAAAGAAAAGGGCAGGATATGCTTTACTTACAGATAGCTCCTCCCAGCCCTTTTGCAATTCTACAAGTAGAGATTTCTCTAGTTTAATAAGATTTATCATTTAAAAAAATTCAAATACCTGCATGTGAAGTGAGAGTGGAAATTAGTTCAATCAGATACATTCCTGTAAACTGCAGGCTGAAGTTAAGGCTTTGAACAAGCTAGAATTTGGATGAGATGGGGTTGGGAGACTGGACAGTTGTACAACTTGAACTCTGGGCACCCTGCTCCAAATCAAGGTCCGAGAAGCTTGTGTTGAAGGAGTGTTGTGACTGGGACTGTTGAAAGGGGAGGCAAGGGAGTTGAGGCCACACATCACACGTGGGAGAGAACAGAATGACTGGGCAGGATTTTTTTTTTTCTGAATTCTGATTAAAATTCTGGGTCTCACTGGGGTGATCTATGTTGATTAGGGCTGGTCTCAGAGAAGAGGCAGGCTTGATAGCAGGGAAGAGGTAGATGTTTTAAGGACAGAAAAGTGAGAAGGGCAGGATGGAGAACATGGGAAGAAAAAGATAATTTGTACATTTTAGCCATTCATTAGCATTTGGCATAAAAGTTTGTGGAATTATTTTTTTCTTCACATTTATGTACAAAAGTTGCTGGAAAGTGTCACAAAAAATAATGTCTTTATTTGAGAATCAACGAAAAGTTTGCCACTATATTTTTCTGAATCCAGTGTTTATAATGTTATTCCCAACAATTTTTCCAGTTCTTTTAAGAAGATTTGGTTTTTAGGAAGGTGAGCACTTTTGGATCATAATGTAATTTCCCTTATGAGTATGACAGCAAAATGGAAAGGTACTTGAATGTCTTTCAAATTAGATTCTCTTGGAAATTGGAATGTGTCAAATACAGTAAAGCATTTTTTAGGTTAAGGATGCTCTATTTGCAAGTTTGTACAATTTACAAGATACAGCAAGGATATAAAGTTTTTCTCCAGCTCCAGTTTTTCTCCAGTTTGATTCAAATGATAGATATATTAATAGGTATCAGGGTCAGACCTTAATAAACTCTATTCTAAGAGTAATGCATGAGAAGTCATTTCTTTATGTTTCATAAGGCAAGTTATTTCTCTGAACACAAGTTGTTTCAATATTTTAAGCTTACATCCTCAAACCCTTCTCCCCATTTCTTTATCAGTGTTTTGAGAATGTGAAGCAATCTTGCTGTGTTTTCCAGAGTTGGGGTAAGACTCCAAGAATAAGAGTAAGACTCTAAGAATAGCCCACTGAGCCACTAAATTACATCTTAATTTGATTATGCAGATCACAGCCCACATAAAAAGAAAGAAGGCACTATCAACATGAAGAGAATAGGGGTGGGGTAGGATGGGTGATACACCCTAAATTTGGAGATCCAGATTCTAGTTCAGGTGTTCTGGACTAGACATTCAACAAAAATGATCTTTCTTTATGGAGACAATTCAGATTTGGACTTGACAACCCATAAAGGGGCCATTAATTCTAATAGCCTATTCATATAAGATAAGAAATCTGAGTTGTTCTAGAAAATATGAATCTTCTTTCAGATTCTTCTCTAAGCTCTAGTTCTGAATTCTAGCCCTTATAATCAGTTCTTTGGAATTAAGTTATTGAGGAATTGAGCTGGCAAAGCAAATGTGATATCAGGGAGAGGTTTAAACATTCATTATTTAAATAGTATTTATTGGGGCCAAATATTCATCAGAAATTTACTAAGCAATGGGCTCATGATTTGGAAAAAGACAGTCCCTGTGTGCCTTTTAAAAATTTATAGGTCAGTGGGAGGATACAGAGAAATACACAGGAAATTCCAACAGCATGATAAGAGCAATGACCAGGGATTTTTAGGGAGCAATGGGCATTCACAGTCAGGCACACGGTAGAAAATCAAGGAAGGCTTCCTGGTGGCTGTGATATCTGAAGGGAGACTTAAAGGATGCATAGGAGTAAGTCAGATGAAAAGGAATAGGAGGAAGATTCCAGGTAGAATGAATCAAAAATATGAATATTTAGATTCAGACAGAGTTGAGAGAGTCTGAAAAACTGGAAAATAATTCAGTATGGCAGGAGCGCAATATCTGTGGGAGAGAACTCTGGAGAAAGGAGAATAATAATTCAAGTTCCATTGCTCTTGAGATAGATTACTCTTTCCATAGTCTGGTGAATGGACAGTGGTAGAAAAAGTCTGGAGGCATATCTTGGGAGAGAAGATAGTGGCCTGAAAATAATAATGGCAAGAAAATGCAATTGACTCAAAAGAGATCAAGGAGACAGAAATAAAAAAGATTTGTGAGAGATTAAACACAGGCAGGTCAAGGCTGAAAGCTGGATGTTTGTGGCTTGCACAATTACACGAATAGCAATGCTGTCTGCTGAGATGGGAAACAGAGGGAGGAGTAGGTCTGGGGAAAAGAAACAGTAATTTTGAACAAAGTGAGCTGCTAATGGCAAGCACATACTAGGTGCTCAAGAAGTCTTTATTGAATGAATGAACATGCAAGTAAAAATGTCTAAGAGGTATCTGGAATGGCTCCTGGCCAGCAGAGACCTTTTGGTTGGAGATTTCTATTTTAAAGTCTTCAATGTACAGGTGAAACTTAGAACCCTGGGAGTGGTGGAGACCCTCGAAAGGGAGAAGAATAGAGGGGCCAAGGGGGCCAGGAGCTGAACCCAGAGGAATACCAACAACTGTGGGCGGACAGAGGCAGGGATTCTTCTACAGGAGGCTGAGTAGGAGGGGCCGTTACTGCAGGACTAAATACAAAGGCCCTAGAAGTAAGCTCTTTGAGGGCACAGACGTTTGTTGTTTATGTTTGGGTGGTGGCTGTGGACTTAATGGTGTCTTCCCTACATTCCTATGGTGAAGCCCTAACCTCCCCCATGATGGTATCTACAGACAGAATCTTCAGGGAGTAATTAAGGTTAAATGAGGTCATGGGTGGACCCTCATCCAACAGGACTGTGGCCTTCTGAGAAGAGAGAGCTCTGCCCACCAGGAGTGAATACAGGGAGAAGGCCCCTGTCTGAAAGCCAGAAAGTGGGTCTTCAATAGACTCGATGAAGGTGGCATTCTGATATTGGACTTCTGGTGACCAGCCCCGTGTGAAAATTAACTCCTGTTGTTTAAGCCATAAGGTCTATGGTCTTTTGTTACGGCAGCCTGAGCTGTCCAAGACAGGACCCAACATCTAGCAATGGTCCTGATAAATAGTAGGTAATCAGTATTTTTTGAGTGAACTGAATAAATGAGTTACTCTTTGGCATGTTCAAGAAATATATCGCTCCTTTGAGACAGTAGGATTGTAATTGAGGGTCTTGAGAGATGGGGGAGAGAGTCCACTGGTTATAGCCATGGGTAGCCTGGGATCCTGGGACCTGAGGGAGCTGGTTATCTGGATGAGTGTGGTAACAAAATAGGAAGAAAGACCCGAAAAGATTCAAAATGCAAAAATCACCCCCCTTTTTAAAAACCACTTGACTAAGGCTGGTTCTGAAATTTTGCCAGGTTTCTGGTTGGTTACTTGTGTGTGTGTGTGTGTGTGTGTGTGTGTGTCTATAAAGGTCATCCTTAACAGCGCATAATACTATTAGAATCAACTTGAATTGAGGCACAATCTGAATACTTCTCTCCACAGAGAAGTAATACCCTACTCTGGCAATGAGATTCCTCCAGTAAACAATAGATAAAGGGAGGGAGAGGGGCACAGTGTAATAATAATTGGAATAATTGGAATTCTTTCATCACTCATGGCACTTATAGAGAAAGTACTTTCTCAACTGTCTTATGCTACATGTCTTACAGTTAAATTACATTAACAGTTTTCTAAAAAAATGTAACCTGAAAAGTTACTAAATTTTTTTAAGTTGGTGAATTAAATCTGAACCACTCACTGATTCACAATAATGAGTAGCCATTCTGCCTGACAACCAAAAATCCAAACTACCCCATTGAGTTTTGGGTACAAAGACAGGGAATTGTATCTGAGGTCCTGACTTTCATGAGAATTAGGATTTGGGGTTTGATTCTAGGCTTAAAAATTATTAAATTAAAAAAAATATAGATGGTCTGTTTAATAACATGGTAAAGAATCCTGATTTCATTTGGCTCCTCATCATTAACTCGTATCTTGGCAGGCTTATGTAACACCTAATGAAGGAAAGCCTGTTATAGTTAAAAAGATCCCTGAATAGAGTGTAAGGAAAATTCTGGGGTTTTGAGGGAGCTTATCCCAGGGAGAGGGGTCTGACTGAGAGGATAGCTATGTACCTTGATGCCCTTACAATGCTGTGTGCCCAGCATCACGCTGTTGTGCCAGTGGATGGAAACGGGGTGTATTATGTGCTCCAGTATGAAAGAGGTCACGGTCCACATTTTGGGCCAGAAGGTAAAATAAATCTATGATGATAGCCCTCATAGCAGTGGTTGCCTGGAGGGGTTGCATGTTGGCTTGAACAAGGCGTCAAGTATTTCCTGAGTGATGGAAATACTGTATGATTTCATTGAGACGGTTGTCAGGTGTGCGTGTCCAAACTCATCAAGATTGAACACACAAGATATGTGCATTTCCCTGCATATCAAATTTACCTCATAAGACAAAAATCAAATGTCAGTTGAAAAAAAAAAAATCTAGGAGCTAATAAAAAGTCCTTAAATAGTATGAACCATTTTTAAAGGTGGAAACCTAACAGGAAATTCTTTTTCTTCTACTTTAGAAAAAAATAAATGGTGTCAAATAAATGTGCACAAAAACCTCCCAAACAGAGCATTTTTATCATCAAAATAATGATCAGTTTGAACAGAGTTGGAGCCCCACATCTCAGACTGAAGGAACCATTTCTAGGAGTGGAAGTTATTTTGGAAATATTTCCACATTTATTTTCTTTCATGTTTCTGTTGGAGGAATAATGTTTTTGTAAATGTAAAAAGCTTATAATGGAACTAGAGAAAAACTTTGTTTGGTCACAGTATTATCTGGTTACGAACTAAAAATTCAGAGCTTTCTCGTGAATTATGCTGCCAAGAATTGCAGGCTTAATCCTCAAGATTGTATGAATTTAAATTTTGACTTTATGGCCTCAGTCAGTATGAGTATACCAAGATAATCATTTAGGAAAAACAGTTTGAAGATGGTAGAACGTTACATGGAAAGTTAGCTTTTAGAGAGGGTTTATCCAGATAAGTATAATATTATTTTATCCTTTTAAGTATCTGGATGAATAAATTAGCCAATATTTGGTGACCTAATATGACTAGGCACAGTGCTAGGGACTCAGAAAATTCCCAAATAACTCGTTGCAGACCTTGTCCTCAGGGAACTTCTGAGCAGGAGGGGATATATAATCTATATATTAACACAAGGAAGAATGTAACACATGCATGAGAAATATCACTGGTGTTCAGAGGAGAGGAAATTACCTTTGAATAAAGAATAAAGGAAGGCACTTTTGTTGTGATAGCATTTAAGCTGAACTTTAAAAAAGACCTTCCCCAACAAGCCAGCAAAGCGGGGTTCTAGGCAGAGGGGATGTCATCAGGAAAGCTTTGAGTGCTTGGAGCCTCAAGTTTTTTTTTTTTTTTTTTTCCTTTGACTAAAGCACAGGTTACACATCAGGGGGAGATACACTAGACAAGATATTATGGGAAGAAAGGAAGGCCTGAACTCTGGAGGAAGCTGTGATCTGGGTGAAGAATGGAGCCGATCATGAGAAAATGGATCTCAAAACTGTAAAAACCAACAAAATATAAGGCAGCAAGATCTAGGAAGAAGTGTGCAGGGGCAGATGTCCCTAGGAGATCCTTTTGCCAGGTGAGGTAATGCAGGAGGGGCACAGGAGTGTCGGGGGAAGGGATAAATGGCAAAGCTAGAATGCTCAGGTGTGCCAAAGGCTACAGAAAGCCTACAGGAGTGCCCTGGGCGACTGCAGGGATAATGATGCTAGTCACAGACTGGGGGGTTGGAGAGGAGCCCCATGTCTGGGGGAAGGGAGAATGATGACTCACATTTTCAACGAGCAGGCAATGCCCAGGAGACTGTTGGCAAAGTGGTCTGGAGATGCTCTCGATGGTAGAGCTACAGAAATAGACTTGACCCTAATTCCCCAGCAAATGCCAGGAAGTCAAGGATGGGAGTGTGAGCCTGTGCAGCTGGGGAGGGGAGAGGAGGGAACCAGGCCGTAAGGCTGTTTGCCAGAAGCACTAGAAGAAAACTGGCAAGGTTCGCTGTCCTTTCCCACCCACCATCATCAAGCCTGGGTGATGATTCTTACCAGGAATAGGAAGAGAATACGGGCAAGAGAGTGTTCTGAAAAACTGACTTTATCGGACATCTGGGACTAACTTTGATGGTTAGTTGTAGAAAAATCAAAGTCTGTGAAGAGATAATGAGACTTCTTACCCTTCCTATGTTCAAGGAGAACAGTTGCAAAGTTCCTTTCCTCCCTCTTTCTCTCCTTTCTTTCTTCGTTCCCTTTTTTCCTCTCCGTCCTCCCCCTTCTCTCCCTTTCCTCTCCATTCTTTGCACATTCTTGAGTTTTTTTGGACTGGGCTAGGGCGTGCATGGCCATGGTTGGCCTAAAGGAGGAGTTAATATTCACAGCCATCAACAACAAAGGGTTCTGTGCTCTAATATTGCAATATTTTGGGACTTTCAAAGCACAAAATACTATTTGCATTATGACATTATTAACATTTTGGTAACTTTTTAAAAAATAGCTTTTTACTTCTTCCTTTGTACTGGTCTTAAGAGCCACTCATAAATCTCTCCCTAACTGCATGAGGTACCAGGGCGAGAGACTGGCCACTCCTGGCATTGTGATTAGAACCATTTAATACCCAAGGCAGTGACTAATGTCTGGCAACAAAGGCTCCAGTAGGCGTCACATGTCCTTAGACACTGGGTGAGGGCCACTAGGAGCTCTTTCCTTGTGTGTTAGTACCATGGTCAAGAGAAACGTTGAGAACGTGGAGGCTCTATGTGGGCATCATTGGTAAATAGACTCTCTGCCCATGCTCAATGCCTCTACAACCAGAAAGCCTAAAATCAGTGCCACACAAAGGTACCTACCTTTGTCTTATCTTCCTACTCTGGGACTTTAATGATATATTTTTTTCATGTTTACTGAAAGCAGTCAACTGAGCTATTCGTGGAAAGGTTTGTGGGTTTGGTTAACGAGGTGGAGGAATATTACATTTCAGTTGGAAACACATCCCTAGAATGCCAAAACATTTATTCCAAAGTCTGGTTTCCTGGTGCAATGGGAGGCACGGCAACAGTGTGTCTGTTCAGAGACAGGGGGATGGTGAGGAGGGACAGGGCGGGCTGGGGCCAGCAAGGCATCTGATCCAAGTGGATCCCAGAAAACTTTTATTGTTAAATTATATTCTTCAGGAAAAACCGCCCGTGTCACATTTTGTAAACTTGATATCCACGCACTTTTGACTGGCATTCTATTTTAGCCATAAGCCTGTGATTTTCAGCAAGCCTGCTTTCCCTCTTGCGTTGGATGGCAGCAGAAAGCATGGCACACTTGCTAGGCTTCAGGTAGAAGGAGCAGAAAGGCTTGGGAGTGTTGGTTCCATGCGATAACGCTGACTTGAGTGTGCCACCCTGCTCCCCGTGAGCAGACAGCAAGCCTCTCCTCACTCTCCACTGCCATTCATCCAGCTCTGTGCGGCAGCCCAGCTGCTCTGTCTGCCGGGAGGGGCTGCCAAGTGCCCTGCCTACTGGCTGCTTCCCGATTCCCTGCCATCCCACATGCAAACACATCCCCACACGCTCTGCCTTGCTCACACCCGGAGCCACAGGCACATGGGAGCACAGTCTTCCCTTCCTTCTAACTGTCTCAGCCCTTGACTTCTACAAGCCCATGGAACATTTCTGGAAAGACGCTCTTGATCCAGCAGGGTAGGACTGTTTTGATTTCTCTTTGCAGCTTTAGCATTTTGAGAAAGCAACTCACCTTTCTGACCAGTGTCTGTATCCGAGCAGGGAGATAAGAATTTGCTGTTTTCCCTGGGTTTGTGTGTGCATCTCCTTCTGCTTTCAGGACCCGTAGGGTTCTTTGTGTAATTTGCCTAGAATTTGGCAGGTTCAGATTTTTCAGAGTCCTCTGAAGTGCTTGTGTATGGTGTTTTTTTTTTTTTTCTTAAGATGTTTGAAAATTGAAAGTGTGATTTATGGAAACGAAGTCATCTGTAAAAAGATTGCTTTGGAAAGTAATGGTTGCTGGCCATAAAGAGAAATATCTGTGATTCACCTAATGTGTTTTTAACCCTTTCTTTGCTTATAATTCTAGTTATACTTATGGATGCTGAGCTCAGTTTTGGCTTCATAGTAAATCAGCTATATCTGCATATTATCCCCAAATGCTCTGTCTGTTCTTATAAGAATTAGGTAACCATGTACTTACTAGTATAAAGATATCCCCAGATATTACTATCAGTGATGGCATCTTTGGCATTTATATATGACACGGAAATTTTGTCAGGTATTCCGTCAGGTGTTTGGGATAGCAGTTAAAGCCAAGTAGCAGTTGTATCAGAGTTTATTAGACTGGGGACAAGGAAGTTTATTAAAAAGTATCAACTGTCCATGATTATAGGTGCACAATGTATTTACCATAATTTTTAAAATATATATTTATACACACACATTATATATATACACATTATATATTATATAATTTATTCTAATATATTATATATACATATATAATGTACTTGAGCAGGTTTAACTTTTAATGCAATACCAAACTTTTTCCTGTTTCTTTTTCAATCTGGATATTTGAATCTGCATATCCTAGTCCAAAGGAACAGAAAGGCATCACTGACTTTCAAAATTTGTTGCTGATTTTAAAATTTGTTGCTGAGACCATCAGTACAACATAATTGCTAAAGATGTGGTTAATGACCTGAGGTTCTGTTTTTTTTTTTTTATGGAAGGGTCATATTTCATATTCAGTTTTCTGAAGTTCTGGTTGCATAGTCCGTGGAAAGCATGAAGACCCATGTCCTCCTAACGGAAAGGTTTTGGTAAATCGTCATTCACATTAGAATTCCTAATGGACGCAAGTACAGTACTGTGGTCCAACACAGACAAGGCGGGCTGGGAGAATCTCGGAAGATCGCGGCTGGAGGCGACCACTTTGGGAGAATTTTTTAGACGAGGGAAACTGAGGTCAGGTAGCACTCTCCTGAAGGCAAAACTCGGCTCTTCCTATACGTACACCTTGAATCTCCGCCCCCTTTCCCCGGATGCTTGCGTTCAGTCTCTGCAGCTGCTAAATATAGCTGTCTGCACGGGCAACCGCACACCCTACTACTCTATCTACCATATCTCGGTTACAGAGTGGTCCTCCCCAGGGTCATTCTATGTACACACTACGTATTTCCAGCCAACGAGGAGCGTGAATCAAACAGCACGGGAGACAAACAGAGATAGATTGGAGCCTGGCACGGGGCACATAAGGTAGCACGTTAGAGAAAGCTGGCCCCGGGATGAGTCTTCCGAGTTGGTTTGAAACCCGTCTTCTCCGGGCCACCTTTAGGAGATCCCTCGGCGCCCCCGCCCTCCTGCCGTGAAATCCAGCCTCTATCCAGCAGCGGCAAGTAAAGTAAAGTTCAGGGAAGCTGCTCTTTGGGATCGCTCCAAAACGAGTTGCGCGCCTGGAGTGATGTTGAAGGCAACGTCAGGGCCAGGCAGCAGCCCCTGGCCGGGGGCCAGCACCTTTGTCATGCCTTTGAGCTCGGGAGAGCGGTACTTAAAGTTGGAGACCCGAGCCCGCGAGTTGGCAGAGCGCGCTCGCGCAGGGCTGCACTTGCTCGCGTCCGGCCGCCGCCGCGCTCCTCGGGACGGGGCCGGCTCCCTGGGGCCCGGCCTGCGCTCGCGTCGCGGCGGGACATGCGCTGCGCCGCCTCTAACCGCGGGCTGTGCTCTTCTTCCAGGTGGCCGGCCGGCTGCTGAGCCCTCTGCCGCGGGGGGAGACGGTCTGCGGCCGGCCCGCGGCCGCTCATCATGACCATGACCCTGCACACCAAAGCGTCCGGCATGGCCCTGCTACACCAGATCCAAGCCAACGAGCTGGAGCCCCTGAACCGCCCGCAGCTCAAGATCCCCCTGGAGCGGCCCCTGGGCGAGGTGTACGTGGACAGCAGCAAGCCCGCCGTGTACAACTACCCCGAGGGCGCCGCGTACGACTTCAACGCCGCGGCCCCCGCCTCCGCGCCCGTCTACGGCCAGTCGGGCCTCCCCTACGGCCCCGGGTCCGAGGCGGCGGCGTTCGGCGCCAACGGCCTGGGGGCCTTCCCGCCGCTCAACAGCGTGTCTCCGAGCCCGCTGGTGCTGCTACACCCGCCTCCGCAGCCCCTCTCACCCTTCCTGCACCCGCACGGCCAACAGGTGCCCTATTACCTGGAGAACGAGTCGAGCGGCTATGCGGTGCGCGAAGCCGGCCCTCCCGCCTACTACAGGTAACCCGCGCCGCCCGCCGCGCCCCGTCGGGGTGGTCGCCGCGCGCCGGGCGGCGGGAGGGAGCGGGGGAGAGGGGCCGCGAGGCGCGGAGGGAGCGGGGCCCGCAGGCCGCGGGGCTGGGCGCCCGGCCGCAGCCGCAGCCCGAGCCGGGGCCGCGCGACCCGAGGGCTAGCACGCCGCCCTGCCTGGGATCTCGGGTGCATCTCGTGTTCTCGAGTCAAGTTCTCTGGCCCAGCAGCTTAAAAAAAAAAAAAAAAAAATTTTTTTTTAATTTTTAATTTTTTTCCATCTCCACCGCCCCCCCCCCATCCCCATGTCTGCTTGAGACGCAGATCTGAAACCCCGTGTGCTTCCTGACTAAACAAATATTGGAAAACCGTGCAAAGCAGAGGTTTTTTTAGTTGGGGAGGGGGCCACCCCAGAGCCAATACACGTAAGGTGCTTTGAGTCCCTAGAAAAGGTCCCGCTTTGGTACTTAAGGCTGGAGGTGTTTGGGACTCGCTGAGCTCTGAGTGTTATTTATTTATATTAGTAGTAGTATTTAACAATTTTGTTTTACTGTGCGTGCCAAATTTCCCTGCTCCTCGACTTTCGGGTTGGAAATATGCACGCTCTGATAATGGTGACTATGGTGGTGGCAAAGGTAATTTCCTCGGGGAGCGATTCCTCGCAAGTCTTTCTCCCGTCCCACCTAGGAGGGCTGCGGGGCTGAAACGCGCCCCTCGGAAGACCCTAGAGTTGGATGGGTCTTGAGGAGTTTTCTGATTTCTGAGTTTCCCGGGCTGAGTCCGTGTCAGAGCCCAGTGCTGGCAGAAGACTTCTGACATCCCGAGATTTATAAGTGTCCTGTGAGTTTGAAACATGCCACATCGAAGCACGAGTGTTTTGAAATACTTTCCTGCCAGCTAAGTTTCATTTCTGGCCTACGGGGCACAGAATGCCCCCGGGGAGTGCTGTGCCCGAGTTCAGCCCGGTTCTGTGCTTTTCCTTCAGGGGAAGAAGCAGATGGTTCAGGGCACACAGGGACACTTTCGTGACTTAAAGGCAAATAAGTGTTGTGTCTTCGTTTTTTTTTTTTTTTTTTTTTTTTTCCCTTTTCTTTTCTTTTTCGTAAAGATGACAACTTTTCTTCTCCCTTCTTGCTCTCATTTTCCCTTTGACAATTTCTCCCTTCTTTTCCTGGTGGACTCCAAATGGGCTTAGGCAGGTGGTCCTGGGGAATACCAGTGCTCTAGGTGCTGCTGGACAGGGATGCCCTGGAGTGGGTTTGAGAGACCTCAGGGTACCCACGTGGCTGGGCACTGAGTTAGTCACTGCCTGATTGTACACTGGTGTCTGGACCTGCCTGTCATCCTTAACCCAGACCCTTCTATATTGCAAGCTGGGATGATTTTCCATTCAGTGTTCTATTTCCAGAGATATTTATAGTAGAAGCAGTAGGAGGAAGGTGCCAGGTGGCCCCAGAAAATTTGAAGGGGGGATCATGGGCTATCTGAGCACACCCCACATCCTTTAGCCCCTCAAAAGACTTTAGAACACCCCACAGCCAGGCAGGTCCAGCCTGAGTTATTCCTCAGAAGACTCATTAAGATGAACAAAACTTTCACAAGTTGGTGTCTGTCAAATTCATTTAACTTGTTTTAATTCAGGGTTAAAATGGAAAATGAAAAAGAATTTATTCTGCCTGCTTTTTTTTTTTTAAGTGTTAGAACAAAATCTAACGATTAAGTCTGATTTACACCTTTTAAACTCCTTGATGTGAAGGAAGGCATTGGTATGATGTGAGTTCCATAACCTCCTGGTAGACTCCAGAAACTATTTTCTTTTCCATTTAATTTTCAGTTCTTTTATTGCAAATTAATGCCACTGAATTTCAATGGGCACTAATGAGACTGCTTCTCAGTGGATTATTTACTGCCTTGCCAGTAATTACAAAGTGAGCATGGTTAAATGAAGAGGGGATCACATTTTATTCAAAATTGTTCATCATCCCAGTGGCAAATAATATCCCTATAATATGCCCCATCTTAAACTTTTTTGCATTAGATACTATTCTGGTACTTTTAAAAAAAGAAAAAGGGAACTTTCAAAAATAATAAAGGTAAAAAACTCAGTATGTATGGGATTCTGGATGGAAATTCATTTTTAGAATAATTTTTTCCTTTGGCATTTATTTTCCATAACATCCTTTTTTTGATGTTTGAATTTTGCCTTTTATTACCCAGGGAGGAAAAGAAGACTCTATGAAATAGAATTATTTTAAATAGACAGACGTCACTTAATATTTTTCCCCCTCTCAATTTTACTGTTTGAATGGGTAAAAAGAAAAGAGCTGGTTAGATTCTTTTAGGAACCCTTAGTTTTCTTCAGTAGTTATCAAAAGTTTTGGGGCCAAAAGCAAGTGTTTTTAGATGGCTTGTCATGATCCAGAGGATCATGAAATTAGTTTAGTGAGTCTAGAACATTTTTTTAAAGGAATAAAATATTAAAAAAATAGAAAATACTCAAGTGGGTAATATCTAATAAGAGCAGATTTTGTTTCCTATTTTAATTATCCATGCTTAAGTGTGCAGGCTGTGATTAAAATGTATTTCTTACTCTGGTTTGAGGTAAAGAAGTTTGAAAGCTACTGACCTAAAATGTTATGGTCAGTAGAAAACAAAAAGTTCAGGTAAGTGCCTGGTTGTTTTATAGACACAAACCAAAAAAACAGTTTTGATTGTTTCTATTTTACTTTTTGCTTACAAATCAGCTGGTGACTTTAGGTCAGTTAGGTTACCCTTTATTACTTAACTTTATTCTTAACTTTTCCATTTGTAAAATGCTATTGTGTGGATTGTCCAGCTAAATGCCCCGCTGGGATGTTCAAAGAATTTATGTGAAGTTCACATCATTTTATCATTAAGATGCTACGCGTGGTTTCTTCTGTTGGCCATAATATGCAGCCATATCTACGTATGAAGAAATGTAACAGATAAGACTGCCCTGGGCATATAGTAATGGGAGAAAGATGGTTATATATCCCAACAAATTGTTATTGAAAGGGAATAAATTTGTAAATAGGCAAGCGGTGACCTGTAAAATATGTCTTAGCTAAAATTTCATGATGAAGGCAAGTGGGAGTTACCTTATCCTGGGTTCCTTAGCATGTTTAAACATCTTAGAAGGTTTGAATAAAACTGAAGAAGAAAATTAATTATATCCACTATGTTTTAAAAATTCAAGTGAGGTATATAATACTCCATGCTGGTTTCAGTCTTATCAGTATTCTTAGAGGTGAAGTATTGCCCTCTTTTGCAAAAAATTGACCAATATCCAAACTTTTACATCAAAGCCAAAGCCCTAGAAATTTGTCTTCTGGCTGTATGCATATTGTCAGTGCCTAGTTCGTGCGTTGGTGAACATTTAAACTATTTTTCAACTTTAAGCAAGGCTCACTTCTAGAGAGAGGTTTGAATGGTTAAGTTGCAAGTTTTCAGTAATTCTTTCTTTGTAGTTAGGTAATATCTTAGCACCCTTTTTTCCTGGTCTTACTTTTTTTCAGTTATTTAAATTGTTACTGTGTACCTGATTACGTGGGTCTACTAATAGTTTAAGGAGCCACATATTGCTTCAAGAATGAATATATTTTAGACTGAAACAGGATCACATCTTAAAACCCCATTTCATTTTCACCTACTCTATGTGGCTTGTACCTGTTTGGTAGAAAGCCCCTGAAAGATAATTGTCACTTATTCTAGTCTTTCTCACACTCAGCTAATTTGGGTCTCTGAATTGCTTTTGTGAATGTATTTAAGATGTAAAATTCATAATTTAGGAAAATTCAGGTTCAGCATTTTGGTTTCTTATAAATTTTAAGGATATGAAAGACAGGGGTAAGAAACTGACCATGGCAAGAACCGTAGATACAGGAAAAACTATAAAAGATACCAAACTTTTCAGTAAGGGTAAGATAGTAGTACTTTTGTCAAGTGAGCTAGTATATGTAAAAACAATGCATAAGCTATACAAGTGATTTTATTCACATGTTAATATTTGTTCTGGTGCTTTTATAAGCTCAAAAAATACTGTAGGGAAGAACTGACTTAAATGGTCAGGAGTTTCACTACAAATATAGATTGATGATAATATAAACTCATTTTCTGTGGAAGCCAAATTTAAATAAAATCTTTATTACCATCTGCAACATTTGTTTGCAGTCTGGGTTTTCATAAAGAACATCTATCTTATACATACATTTTTTAAAAAGTCAAAACCCTGATTATGTGAAAATAGTTTTATATAAGGAAGTATATGAATTATGTTTTTTCTAAAATGTGTACTCAGCAAAAAAATAGTAAATCTAAATCCTTCCAATGACTTCAGTATTATTTTTAATGTAACTTTAGAAGGACCCAGTAGAGAAGGCAGCGGTCTAAGTATGTTCCCTTCTTCTCTAGGTTACATTGAATGGGTAAAAGCAAATTACTCATTTTGTTTAATTCCAAGTCCCAGTTTGCTTATCGAAGAAAGGAAAACAGTGCCATAACTGTTTAGAACCAAAATTCATATTCCAAAGAAAGTGCTATGTAAGTCCCCAGAATTCAGCCACTTAACCAGCTAAAGTGAAAATGTAGAGAATTTTATGAAACGGAGGCAGTCCACCAAAATCATCGAGTAGTTTTATTTTACATTTTAAACTCTGCTGATGAGTTAACCTGTAAAGTCAGTTTTTAAGAAGTGTGTCTGAGCTTCCCATACTCTATCTCTAAAACATATTCTCACAGTGTCATCTGAAATCTGAGGCTTGAACTGGGCTGGAGGTGACTGCAAACACCTTTATGATATTCTTGACCTCATGAGAGAAGAAACGACTGCCGAGTTCTCATCTTCGAGAATATTAGTAGGCATTATGAGGGGGGGATGTTTAACATAAATCAACAACAGTTTTAATTATGTGTATATGTTTAGACCCTGTTAAAAATACAAAGGCTAGAAAGGCAACTATTTTGGTCCCAATTGACAAAATTTTATCTATTTTAACAAAGTGATAATTTAATCAGAAACTCTAGGATTGACTCCACAGACATCAAGAATGATTGAGTAAAAGGAGATTTATTTAGTAAGGTGTAGTAGCTAAGAGCAATGACTCTGGACTCAAACTGCTAGGCACCCAATCCCAGCTCGACAGTGGGCCACCTGTGAGAGCGCAACCAAATTGCCCAGTCCTCAGTTTCTCCCTTTTTTTAAAAAACGAGACAATCAAATTCTCTTCATTTAGGATGATTGTAAAGCTTAAACAAAATACTGCAGACTTTTTTAAAAAAATAGTGCCTAATCCATTGTAAACTCTCAGTGACTTAGATCTCAATGCTAGAAGAAAATTATTTCACAATTCTGTAGTCAGTCATTATTTTGCACCTGGGTTAATGAGGAAGACTAGGATTTTAATCAAAATCAGTGTTTAATATTATGCAAAATAAATCTTATACAAAGTTTAGTTCGATCATTTCAATTTACTGAGCTTCTGAGATTCTTAAATAGATTCTTAATAGATATGGTGGTGTGACAGTGGAAGCCACGATGATGGTGGTGTTGGCAGAGGAAGGAGGGGATGGTAATGAAGATGGTGGGTTAGCAGCAATGAGGTGCTGAATTCAATTTGGGTAGGCAGTGTTTCTGAATGTCTATCATGTAGCCTGGAGATATCTATCCAGACAGAAATCAAACATTTTTAATGTACTTTGCTCATTTCTGTGGTGATATAATTTAGATACATAGTCAAAATTTTCCATAATAATACTGTCAATGACACGGATATCCTAAATCTATTAAGTGCCTCTCATTGCCATACAGAAATTCAAAAAGAACAATCCAAACAAGCCTGGATTGCTTTCTTTCTTTGTTTCTCTCCTGAACCTTTTAGGGGAACACGGTGCCTCCTTAGTATGTTCCCATAACATCTCCTTGAATCAAATGTGTCATCTTTCAGGAGGTAGTAGGCAACTCTGTCTTGTCATTTTCTGCTTTCTGAAAATTCAGTGGTTTAGGCTTGAGAAAATTAGAGTCGTTCAATGAAACTTAATTAAGAAAATTTCAGAACTAGACATTTCCCAATGAGCCCTCAAAAATTTCACATAGGGGTCCTTTTTGAGGGTTCCCCTAAAGTATCACCTCCAAGAGGAGCCAGAGACCCCTGAGGGTTTCATGTTCAGAGTTGCAGCTTCAGCTTGGCAGCTACAGAGCTGCCTGGCCAGAGGCTCCCGCTCTGTAGTTGAGGTTCTGTCTGGATTGCATCCCTCACCCTCTTTTCCCCTTGTCCCCAACGGTGGTGGGTGTAGGGACAGAACAGCTGTCTTGCGAGTGCCTGCGAGCACTACTTCCTGGGCAGTTTTCTTGGCAAATCAATTCACAACTCACTTCTCTCACATAAAGACTTGGAATTTCTTTTAAGATCCTGAAAGTAAAAGATAATTCTCTTTTGATTCCCTGCAACCAAATAATGTTAGAAATAGCCATTTATGCATTGGCATCCTTTCTCTTTCCTCCACTGATCTTTGTTTTAATAGTCCCTTCTCCTATTTTGTTTCTTTGCTCTGTTTTCTAACGTTCTTCCCTTTAAACATTTCTTGGCTTCTTTTCCGCTATCCAGCTTTCTTTCTCTCTTTTCTGTTTTAGTCACTCCATCTGTGTAGTCCCAGATTTTTCCTTCCATCTTTTCTGGTTTATTTCTTTATTGACCTGTGTCATCTGTTATTTTAATAAAATTTGGAACAGGGCTCAGCAGAATTCCTCCCTAGCCTAGGAAGGCTGGTGGTGTAAGAATATGCCTTAATAACCTAGTCATGACGTTAAAAGTGGCATTAACAACAGTAAAAGTTTCAAGAATGATTTTTTTTTCTTGTCTCTAAGGAGAGATGCTTAACAAAAATTCAGGACAAAAATTTCACTTAGTGAAATTGGTCCGACAGCTTATTCATTCATTCATTCATTTGGCTAACTACACACTTGTTCCAAAGTGTGTAAGTTCACCAGGGGCATAGATGGAATAAAACATGTGTTTATATTCCTAGCAGTTCATACATCAGTGTTAGCACGGAGCAGCCAGGAGCCTTACTGCATGGATGGCTGCAATCCCAGGGCCACAGTCTTCTGCATGTGGTTTTGTCAAGGAGGTGACAGAAAGTGCAGCCTTGGCTATTGTCTTCTAGCGGTCTACATTTCAGAAACCTATATCCACACGAACTTACACTACCCATATACAGCCGATTATAATTTCCCACTTTGTCAACAAAAACACTCTTTTTTTTTTTAACAGTCATAGATCTGTCCATGATTCATTTTACTTGATGTTTTTTTAATTGTTAGTTTTTTTTTTTTTTTTTTTGGCATAACTTTTGCTGTACAACATTGTCAGAAAGGTACTTGATTTTAAAGGCTGTTTTTGTTGTTTTGGTTGCTGAGTCATTCTTTGCGACCCCATAGACTTTTAGTCGTCAGGCTCCTCTGTCCATGGGATTTCCTAGGCAAGAATACTGGAGTGGGTTGCCATTTCCTTCTCGAAGGGCTCTTTCTGACCCAGGGATTGAACCTACGTCTTTTACGTCTTATGCATTGCAGGTGGGTTCTTTACCCACTGAGCCACCTGGGAAGCTGCTAGTTTGACTTTTTTTTTTTTTTTTTGAAGCCCTTCTGTTTCTGCTGGACTATTTCAGGCACTTCAGAGAGAGAAGTGCATTCTAATCTTGCATTCTAATTTGAATGCAAGATTCAATTTAGTTATAATGAGAAGGTATTTTCTTCAGTTATATGACAAAACCTGAGAGGCCTCCAGAAGCTTATTGGATTTCTAATGGGAAGAACCCCTGAGCTCTGGTCCGAACAGAAAGCCGATCTTATTCATCACAGTATTTCTCTGAGCCCTTAGCAAAGTGCATGGCACATGAAGTGCCTAGAAACGTGGTGAGCGGGAAGTACCAGTTACCCTGATTCCCTCTGGCCTCTTGCAGGGAGAAAGGCCGGTCAGGAAGAGATCTTTAGATGGGATTGGAAGAATGTGAGGAGTTTGAGAATCCCCTTTCCTTCACCGGGCATTTCACGTTCATTGATTCCCGTTATTCATGGACTGCGCATTTACAAATTCACCTGCTTGCTGACATTTTTTGTCACCTTCCAATCAGTCAGTACTCTCGGCACTTTATTGGTCATTCGCAGCAGCATGGGCCGTGCACAAAGTAGTGAAAAATTTGAGTCATCCGACATGCGCGTTCCCCGCTGAGGTCAAACCAGGCAAGCTCTGCCTGCTTGTTTCAGATCTCAGACAGTAAACAAGTGTCCTGGTTGAGGTCTATTTACTGCCACTTTGTGTGTGTGTTTGCATTTTTGTGCTTTTCATTTAGTGATTTTGCTCTTTAGAAAGCCTAGTGCTGAAGTACTGTCTAGTGTTCCTAAGTGCAAGAAGGCTGTGACATGCCTTATGGAGAAAGTACAGGTTAGATAAACTTCGCTCAGCATGGGTTATAGTGCGGTTGGCCATGATTTTATAGTCGACAAACCAGCAATGTATGTTAAATAAGATGTCTTTAAACAGAAACACACACACACACACAGAGACGAAGCAAGGCTGTATATTGTTTGGTTGATGAAAATGTTACAACTAGAGGCTCTCAAGAACCTAACCCTGTATTTCCCCTAGGAGTGATGATTCAGTATCCACTAACTCAATGATTGTAGTGCCTTGATAGAAGGTAACTGCAAGAACCGAAATAAGATTGTATATAATAGAGTGATGAAGGCACTGGTTTGGGAGACAAGCACCTTCTCAATCCCTGTCTAGTTGTAATCTCTGACTCCACATGCCTCAGTTTACTCATCTGTAAAATGCCAATCAAAATAGGCCCTACATCTTTTGGTAGTTGGGAAGATTAAACTAGTTCAGAGATGTCAAGGACTTTCAACATGCCCAGCACATAGCCAGCCACAATTTTTTATTACTTCTCTGATGGAGAATTGATTACTCTACACAGAAGAAGGTGAATATGAGAGCTCTTTAAGAGTCTGGAGTGTTTGTAACTTCCCTATGTGTGTTTATTTTGCCTTCAAGGGACCAGATTTAACACCCTGTTGCGATTAGAAGTTAAACTTTTCCAACCTAAAGGAAACAGGCAGCTAGGATTTTTCGAAATGCTTAGTATATGCCAGCTACTGTGTGAGCAAAATGAAACCAAGCAGCTGTAGTAAACCCCAAGTAAAAAAAAAAAAGTAAATCAGTTTAAAAAAAAAAAAGAGCGAAAGACGTAAAATACTCTGGACTGAAGCAATTCCAGAGAGGGAAGTAGTTGAAACTCAGGTAAACATGGGAAAGCTATGACGTATAAGGTAAGGAGAGGATTTCTCTGTGATCTGGAAAGAAGGATGCAGAGACTAAAGAGGGATAGAAGCCAGAATGTACAGAGTATCTAGAAAAGTTGATTTTCAACCCGACTGCACATTTGGATCAAGGATGATTTCAGAATCACCCAGATGATTAAAAAAACTACAGAGACCTGGGCCATGTCTCAGCAGTGTTGATGTCTGCTCTGGGAGTGAAGCGGAAATAAGCAATTAAGAGAACAAAACAAAACAGCAAAACTCCATGGGCTTTCCTCTTGGGTAGTCCGCTGATTCACGGTCTCCCAGCATTTCTGAAAGCTTTATCACATTTAATCTTCCTAGACCTGTCCATCACAGTGGCCCCAGGCTGTGTTCTGACCCTGAGGAGAACTATTCAGACCCAGGACTGCCTGCTTTCCGAGTCTCCATTTCACTGAGCCACTTGGGTTTCAGAAGCAGAGAGAGAAAGGAATGCCAAAGAGAAAAATGACAGTAACATTAATTTCTACTCCTCATCTTTCCAAAATAATGTATAAAGCACGCAGTTGCATTAAGAGTGTGAGGCTGCAGGCTTTTGCCACTGGATATGAAGAGGAAGTTGGGAAACAACCTAAAACAGGGATGTAAATACAGTTGACCCTCAAGCAACACAAGTTTGAACTGCTCACATTCATGCATAGGTGGATGGTTTCAGTATTAATTTCTATAGTGCTACATAATCTTCTGTTGGCTGAATCCACAGATGCTGAAGTAGGCATACAGAAGGAACCACAGATATGGAGGCAGGCTATAAGTTATACTAGGAAGATTTTTAATTAAATTGCAGTCGATTGGCACCCACAATCCCCGTCTTGGTTCAAGAGTCAAGTGTACCTACCTATGCCGATTAGCGGGCATGATTTGGGTTTTTGTCAAAGGTTTGGATAATTGAAGGTCACTGAAGTCTTTGAACCTTCCCCTCAGTAGGGTTCGCTTCTCTTCAGTTCTTCTGATCGTTGCCACACACCCAGACTCTAGCATTGTTGATATAACCTCTAAATATCAATATCAGGATAATCGATTGATTGTGCCAGATTTCCAGTTGTGTTTTTGGAAAGTTCCTCAAACATTTTAATGTGGAGGGCTTAATTAAAACTCTCCCTGTGTACTCCTTTCTGTTGGGAAGTGTTTGCAGAATTCTTTTTGTAGATAGAATTAGAAGACTCATTCATTGATGAGGGAAATGGGCATCCAGGCACCTGACCTTGGCACATCAGCAGTTTGGGTTCAGCTTGGTAAAGTTCCCTTATTGCTCAATCTTCCCTGTGTGACTCTGCCCAGAATCTGCTGAAAGCAAGCCTTTGAAATCACAGAAACATGTATACTTGTAGATCCTCAGGTTAGAAGTGAGCGCAGGGCTCCTCTGATGTCCACAAGATGATCTAGGTGCCACATAATGAAGCACCATCTGCCCACAGGCCCAGGGCTCTCTGGTTCTTTGTGTCTGAGGCTCAGTAGTTGAGATCAGTGAGATCAAAGTTGCTTTTCCATAACAAGCCCAACTCTCATCAAAGGCATCTGTGTTTGACATTAGAAAATGCTAGCCAAGATGTCAGGTGGCTGGTGGAAGCATTCACAGGTTCTGGTGTTTTTAAAGTTGGACAACTGTATATTTCACAGAAAGGCGGTACGAGGCATCCATTTGCAGGTGTTGAAAACACACAAAGACGCTCCTTCTCCAATGCCTCTCACGTCCTTCTCTCATTTCTCTGCACGCAACCAGCTCTCTGTTATGGCTGTAATAATTCTGTCCAGGTTTTGCAGATTTTGAACTTACAAACTCAAATTTTCCAGTTTACCCGAGCTTCCTACCCAAAGTATGCATTTGATTGGGTCCTTCCTCTGCTTCAAAGCCTTCAGTAGCTTCTCTTCATCACAGAACAGAGGCATATTCTGTAGTGCAGCATTCAAAGACCTTGTCATTTGATTCCAACTCATCTCCTCCACTCCATTCAGCTCAGCTCCACTCCATGAAGCTCTTGTTCAAAACCAAGTCTGAACGGGCACATTCCCACTTCTGTTGTTCAGTCATCTCCCTCATGTACCTTTCTTTCTTCTTGTCCCACCTATGTTAGACTGAGGGTACACAAAAGTCAGAGCTCAGTTCCAATGCCTCTTTTGCCAGATGAGTTTCCCCCTTGGTATTCTTTCAGTGTTATTGTGCACGTGGAGCACCTTCTTGGGCATCTCTATTATGGAAATAACCATGGAATGCCTTTCACTATAGTCGTGGATAGATTTGTCTCCCCTATCTATTTAATTGTTACCAATTAATTATAGGGGCTTTCTGGTGGCTTAGGCAGCAAAGAATATGCCTGAAATGCAGGAGAACTGGGTTCAATCCCTGGGTCAGGAAGATTCCCTAGAGAAGGAAATTGGAACACACTCCAGCATTCTTGCCTGGAGAATCTCATGGACAGAGGAGCCTGGTGGGCTACAGTCTATGGGGTTGCAAAGAGCCAGACATGACTGAGCCACTAACATTTCAGACTTCAGAATTAATTATTAGTAACAGTAATACTATATGGCAGAAATCAACACAACATGGTAAAGCGATTATCCTTCAATTAAAAAAAAAAAAACTGTTAAGTTCAGTTCAGTTCAGTCACTCAGTCATATCCTGACTGTTTGCGACCCCATGGACTGCGGCATGCCAGGCCTCACTGTCCATCACCCACTCCCAGGGGTTGCTCAAATTCAAGTCCATTGAGTCGGTGATGCCATCCAACCATCTCATCCTCTTTCATCCCCTTCTCCTCCTGCCTTCAATCTTTCTGAGCATCAGGGTCTTTTCAAATGAGTCAGTTCTTCGCATCAGGTGGACAAAGTATTGGAGTTTCAGCTTCAGCATCAGTCCTTCCAATGAATATTCAGGACTAATTTTCTAAGGATGGACTGGTTGGATCTCCTTGCAGTCCAAGGGACTCTCAAGAGTCTTCTCCAGCACCACAGTTCAAAAGCATCAATTCTTCAGCACTAAGCTTTCTTTATAGTCCAACTCTCACATCCATACATGACCCCTGGAAAAACCATAGCGTGGACTAGATGGACCTTTGTCAGCAAAGTAATGTCTCTGCTTTTTAATATGCTGTCTAGGTTGGTCATAACTTTCCTTCCAAGGAGTAAGTGTCTTTGAATTTCATGACTACAGTCACCATCTGCAGTGATTTTGGAGCTGCCTAAAATAAGTCAGCCACTGTTTCCACTGTTTCCCCTTCTATTTGCCATGAAGTGATGGGACTGGGTGCCATGATCTTCATTTTCTGAATGTTGAGCTTTAAGCCAACTTTTTTACTTTCCTTTTTCACTTTCATCAAGGGGCTCTTTAGTTCCTCTTCACTTTCTGCCATAAGGGTGGTGTCATCTGCATATCTGAGGTTATTGATATTTCTCCTGGCAGTCTTGATTCCAGCTTGTGCTTCATCCAGCCCAGCAGTTCTCATAATGTACTCTGCATATAAGTTAAATAAGCAGGGTGACAATATACAGCTTTGATGTACTCCTCTCCTGATTTGGAACCAGTCTGTTGTTCCACGTCCAGTTCTAACTGTTGCTTCCTGACCTGCATACGGATTTCTCAGAAGGCAGGTTAGGTGGTCTGGTATTTCCATCTCTTTCAGGATTTTCCACAGTTTGTGGTGATCCACACAGTCAAAGGCTTTGGCATAGTCAATAAAGCAGAAATAGATGTTTTTCTGGAACTCTCTTGCTTTTTCGATGATCAAAAAAACTGTTAAATATCCCCCCCAAATGACAATAATATTCAGTCATGTAGTATTAAGTCATTATTAAAATGAAATTCTTGTTTTGTTAATTTTATGGATTCAGTTCAGTTCAGTCACTCAGTCGTGTCAGACTCTTTGTGACCCCATGAATCACACAGCATGCCAGGCCTCCCTGTCCATCACCAACTCCCGGAGTTCACTCAAACTCATGTCCATCGAGTCAGTGATGTGATCCATCCATCTCATCCTCTGTTTTCCCCTTCTCCTCCTGCCCCCAATCCCTCCCAGCATCAGGGTCTTTTCAAATGAGTCAGTTCTTCGCATCAGGTGGCCAAAGTATTGGAGTTTCAGCTTCAGCATCAGTCCTTCCAATGAACACCCAGGACTGATCTCCTTTAGGATGGACTGGTTGGATCTCCTTGTAATCCAAGGGACTCTCAAGAGTCTTCTCCAACACCACAGTTCAAAAGCATCAATTCTTTGGCACTCAGCTTTCTTCACAGTCCAACTCTCACATCCATACATGACCACTGGAAAAACCATAGCCTTGACTAGTCGGACTTTGTTGGCAAAGTAATATTTCTGCTTTTCAATATGCTATCTAGGTTGGTCATAACTTTCCTTCCAAGGAGTAAGTGTCTTTTAATTTCATGGCTGCAATCACCATCTGAAGTGATTTTGGAGCCCAAAAAATAAAGTCTGACACTGTTTCCACTATTTCCCCATCTATTTTCCATGAAGTGATGGGACCAGATGCCACGATCTTAGTTTTCTGAATGTTGAGCTTTAAGCCAACTTTTTCACTCTCCTCTTTCACTTTCATCAAGAGGCTTTTTAGTTCCTCTTCACCTTCTGCCATAAGGGTGGTGTCATCTGCATATCTGAGGTGATTGATATTCCTCCCGGCAATCTTGATTCCAGCTTGTGTTTCCTCCAGCCCAGTGTTTCTCATGATGTACTCTGCATAGAAGTTAAATAAGCAGGGTGACAATATACAGCCTTTGACGGACTTCTTTTCCTATTTGGAACCAGTCTGTTGTTCATGTCCAGTTCTAACTGTTGCTTCCTGACCTGCATATAGGTTTCCCAAGGGGCAGGTCAGGTGGTCTGATATTCCCATCTCTTTCAGAATTTTCCACAGTTTATTGTGATCCACACAGTCAAAGGCTTTGGCATAGACAATAAAGCAGAAATAGATGTTTTTCTGGAACTCTCTTGCTTTTTCAATGATCCAGCAGATGTTGGCAATTTGATCTCCAGTTCCTCTGCCTTTTCTAACACCAGCTTGAACATCTGGAAGTTCACGGTTCACGTATTGCTGAAGCCTGGCTTGGAGAATTTTGAGCATTACTTTACTAGTGTGTGAGATGAGTGAAATTTTGCGGTAGTTTGAGCATTCCTTGGCATTGCCTTTTTGGGATTGGAATGAAAACTGACCTTTTCCAGTCCTGTGGCCACTGCTGAGTTTTCCACATTTGCTGGCATATTGAGTGCGGCACTTTCATAGCATCATCTTTCAGGATTTGAAATAGCTCAACTGGAATTCTATCACCTCCACTCGCTTTGTTCGTAGTGATGCTTTCTAAGGCCCACTTGACTTCACATTCCAGGATGTCTGGCTCTAGGTGAGTGATCACACCATTGTGATTATCTTGGTCGTGAAGATCTTTTTGTACAGTTCTTCTGTGTATTCTTGCCACCTCTTCTTAATATCTTCTGCTTCTGTTGGGTCCATACCATTTCTGTCCTTCATCGAGCCCATCTTTGCATGAAATGTTCCCTTGGTATCTCTAATTTTCTTGAAGAGATCTCTAGTCTTTCCCATTCTGTTGTTTTCCTCTATTTCTTTGCATTTGATCGCTGAGGAAGGCTTTATCTCTTCTTGCTATTCTTTGGAACTCTGCATTCAGATGCTTATATCTTTCCTTTTCTCCTTTGCTTTTCACTTCTCTTCTTTTCACAGCTATTTGTAAGGCCTCCTCAAACAGCCATCTTTCTTTTTTGTATTTCTTTTCCATGGGGATGGTCTTGATCCCTGTCTCCTGTACAATGTCAGGAACCTCATTCCATAGTTCATCAGGCACTCTATCAAATCTAGTCCCTTAAATCTATTTCTCACTTCCACTGTATAATCAAAAGGGATTTGATTTAGGTCATACCTGAATGGTCTAGTGGTTTTCCCAACTTTCTTCAATTTAAGTCTGAATTTGGCAATAAGGAGTTCATGATCTGAGCCACAGTCAGCTCCTGGTCTTGGTTTTGCTGACTGTATAGGGCTTCTCCATCTTTGGCTGCAAAGAATATAATCAATCTGATTTCGGTGTTGACCATCTGGTGATGTCCATGTGTAGAGTCTTCTCTTGTGTTGTTGGAAGAGGGCATTTGCTATGACCAGTGCGTTCTCTTGGCAAAACTCTATTAGCCTTTGCCCTGCTTCATTCCATACTCCAAGGCCAAATTTGCCTGTTACCCCAGGTGTTTCTTGACTTCCTACTTTTGCATTCCAGTCCCCTATAATGAACAGGACATCTTTTTTGGGTGTTAGTTCTAAAAGGTCTTGTAGGTCTTCATAGAACTGTTCAACTTGAGCTTCTTCAGCGTTACTGGTTGGGGCATAGGCTTGGATTACCATGATATTGAATGGTTTGCCTTGAAGCAAACAGAGATCATTCTGTCATTTTTGAGATTGCATTCAAGTACTGCATTTTGGACTCTTTTGTTGACCATGATGGCTACTCCATTTCTTCTAAGGGATTCCTGCCCGCATTAGTAGATATAATGATCATCTGAGTTTAATTCACCCATTCCAGTCCATTTTAGTTCGCTGATTCCTAGAATGTCGATGTTCACTCTTGCCATCTCCTGTTTGACCACTTCCAATTTTCCTAGGAACCTGGAATGTCAGGTCCATGAATCAAGGCAAATTTTATGGATTAATTTAGAGTAATTGAATAAAATTAATTAATGTGTATATTCACTCACTCAGCAAGCTTTACCCAGTGTCAACTGTATTCTAATCCCTATGGTAGTTACAGGATTGGACATGTTATCTGTCATTAAGTTGCTCACAGTCAAGTGAGGGAGATGACAAGTGACCAGATAACCAAAAACCAGTGGAGAAAGAATGGTAGTAGAGGAGGGACCACCAGAGGTACTGAGGAGGGGCACTTAGCCAGATGGAGGGCTCGTGTCTCCTGAGGAAGAGATCCAAAAAGGTGTGAAGGAGGGAGGATTTAGGCAATGAAAGAGGGTGGGTGAGGCTGGGAAGAGATGCCGATTCTGGTTGCCTGGTCCTCCCTAGAGTTCCAGCCTGGTTCCTTGCATGTAATGAATGCTTTATAATTTACAAAGCCAAACTGTTGAAGGAACCAAAAAGTAAATTGTTAAAAATAGGAGAAATAACTTGAATTACACCAGTGGCTAGTATTTTTCTGACTGTAGTGCACTAGGCACCCTGCTGAAAGCTTTAATGGATGATCTTGTTGAATCCTTATACCAACCATAAGAGGCTGATACTGCTCTTATTCCTATTTTATGGAAGAAGAAACTAAGAGAAAGAAAGTGATTGCCCAGGGTCTCACAGCCAAGAATGGAGAAGTTTGTGTGTACTAGCTTCCCTAGTAACTCAGAGGGTAAAGCTTTCGCCTGCAATGCAGGAGACCTGGGCTTGATCCCTGGATTGGGAAAATCCTCTAGGGGAGGAAATGGCAACCCACTCCAGCATTCTCGCATGGAGAATCTCATGGACGAAGGAGCCTGGCGGGCTACAATCCATGGGGTTGCAAAGAGTCAGACACGACTGAGCACATGAATTCAGTTGCTCAGTTCTGTCTGACATTTTGTGACCCTCGGGACTGTAGCCTGCCAGGCTCCTTTGTCCTTGGGATTCTCCAGGCGAGAATGCTGGAGTGGGTTGCTGTTTCCTCCCCTAGAGGATCTTCCTGACCTCAGGATCAAACTTGTGTCTCTGGTATCTCCTGCATTGGTAGGCAGGTTTTTTACCTCTGAAATACCTGGGCTGAGCCAAAGGAGAATTAAGGATTCCAAATCTAGAAGGTGAATTTTGGAACTCAAGTTTTAACCTGTTCTATTTTGCACAAAAATGGACAGAATGTCTTCTGTCACTGATTGATTTACTTGGCAGTTGATTCGTTGTGTCTTTATATTTAGTTGTGACAATGCTTTAATCTTAGACTATGTCCCAGAGCTGCTGCTTTTAGTTTTATGGGAAATGACTATTTTTATGCTGCTTGCTAAAAGTGTGTTTAAACATTTTTTCCATTTAGTAGGGGAGTGTTTTCCCTTCTGATATCAGAAGGAACCATTAAATAAAATCCCACAAACACTTCCTGATAGCAACCTTGTGCATGCCTCCACATGAAACATACCCAAGGATTTAAAATCCAGACAAAATTATAGTATTCATTTGGTCCAGTCCTCTCTTTATGTAATTAGAATCATAGAATCACAGTATTTGAAATCTAGGAAGAATTTTAGGTGTGATGGATTCCCACCTCTTTATTTTCCAGTTGAGGAAATTGAAGTCTAGAGATGTGAAGTGACTTCCCTTAAGTTCTCCAGTTAGTGTGGGCAGAGCCAAGGTGAGAACCTATGTCTGCCTTCTGCCTGCAGCCCACCACTTCATGCTTAACCACTGGAGGTGTGACCAGCTTCTGTTCACTGAGGACTTCAGGGCCATGCCCTACTCCTTGTAATTCCATCATGGAGAGTAGAAACTGAAGCAAAGTAGAATGAAGGAATGCCTGATGCTGATCATGACAAAACTGTAACAATTGCTTAAGTGAATGCACCAGCCATCCCTGGCTAGACAGGCCATCAGTTCAATTGGTGTTTGGACCTTGTGAGAATTTTTAATCTTGGTTTGACACTACAGTTTTAAGAATCTGGGAGGCTTTTATATTTAGATCATTCTGTCAGTTCTAATAATTATACAATCAGCCCTCTGTATCCATGGGTTCTGAATCCAATTAACCACCCATGGAACATATTGGGGGAAAAAAAGTCCAGAAAGTTCTCAAAAGCATAACTTGAATTTGCTGTGCACAGGTAACTATTTCCTCGCATTTTATCGTATTCACAACTGTTTATTATATTGGGTGTTATATATAGTCTAGAGATGATTTAAGGGTCTTTGGTAGCTCAGACCATAAAGAATCTGCCTACAATTCAAGAGACCAAAGTTCAATCCCTGGGTCAGGAAGATCTGCTGGAGAAGGGAATGACAACCCACTCCAGTATGTGCGTAGGTTACGTGCAAATACTATGCTATTTTATATGAGGGACTTGAGCATTCATGGATTTTAGGTGGGAGTCAGCTTGGAGGTGCCCCCAAATCAATCCCCTGTGGTTGAATGTCAAGGGATAACCGTATCTTGTTACTTTGTGATGGAAGATTTCCTTTCTTGTTTTCCATTTTTCTTTTTCCTGATCTTAAAGGTTCGGGATTACCTTACTGGACTTCTCTGGAGACTTCTGCTGACTCCTTTCAGATTTCTAAAGCAGTTGGATGCTATTTTTGTTCCATAATTACCACAGTGAAAATGGAACTTGAATTATTTCATAATAGATATTTCACCTCAGTATTGGCAAAATTAAAAAATAATTCAATCTGCACTTGATCCAGCAGCCTTGTTACAATAGACAATTTTTATAACAGGGTCCCATGTTGAAAATCTTGTGTCTTCTTTGGGACTAATTGCTAAACCCAATGTGGTTATACACTGTTTACTATTAAATTTTCCCCCTTGTGGTTAATATTGTTCCAGGAAATGAAATGTAAGATTAATAAGAATGGCTATTGATGGAACTGTATGTCCCAAGTATAATTAATGTTCCTGATAAATGTGTTAAAGAGAAGGGCATGGCTGAGGGTTATAACTATACTAAACCAAGATAATTTGAAACCACTTATTCTGTAGAAATTTCTATTTCTCAGGCTGCAATTTATAGCTAAACAAAACTATAATATTTTTTCAATTTCTTTTTTAAATTAATTAAAGAACTGTTAAAATTGTCAATTATACTTACATTAGCATTCAAGGACTTTTTGTTTTTCATGGAAAGGATGACTTTTATACATGTGAAAGAAGAGCTTGAGGTGTCAGTAGTTCCTAAAGACTTCTTGAGGTTACCTTTCCCATTTTTCTTTTCTCTTTTGTAAAAAATTGTAGACCACAATGTATTTTCTTCCGTTTGTGAAAATGCTGTCAGCAGCCTCTCGGCAAAAAGACTTTAGCTGAGAAGTTGAAAACAAAGCTTCCATAGTGATTTGTGGAGAGCTTTGGCCCTGCATTCTGATTTCTGGTGGCTCCTCGCAGCCTGAGGATGCTACATACAAAGGATGATTAGGTCAGTGGTGACTGTTTCTAAGTCAATATTTCTCCCGAGAATATGATCATTTTAATCTTCTCAAGGTCTAGGCTAAAACTCTCTAATTGGATCTACATGAAGGAGAACAGCAGCAGGTGGACGGAAAGTGAGAATGATCAATTAATGCGAGACCACGTCTCATAGTGCGATGCGAGATCGTGTTCAGCACAGAGCGAGCTTCCCTTCGGTGGCCTAATCCACGTGAATCGGATGGTGCATTAGTCTTTTGAACTCCTAAATAATTTTAGTAAATGAGTGAGCATTAATTTAATGTGAAATCCCATTGGCTCAAGAGTTATCATACATGTTCAAAATTGCCTAATTTTGTCTAAAGCAGTCTTTTGTCTCTTGACAAGAAAAGCATGGTTAAGCCTGTGATGTAACCTTTCCCACTGTCCTGAACTCAACTCTGTCATTGCTGCCAAACTCGTGTATCTCTGCTGCCTGCTCTTAAAAGCTTTGTATTTTGGATTGTCCGGTGTATATAGGCTGCTCAAGTGAATTTGAATTTCAGATAACAAACAGAAAAACTTTTTTAGTATAACTATGTCCCACATGATGTTATACTAAAAGATTCTTTGTTGTTGATCTGAAATTCAGCTTAACTGGGTGTCTTGCATTTTTATTGGGTAAATCTGGCCGCCCTGGCCACGTTGCCTCACTGTTTACTGAGTTTCATTTTTGAAGCCTGAAGGTTATGTTTTATGGCTCTCTCTTCCAACTAGTACACAGATGTCTGCCTGTCTTTTCCTACCAGGAAAGGAGGCAGGCTGATGAGGAATCTGCACATTTAAATAGTTGTCATCATTCTTGATCATAATTAAGGACATAGGTTTACAGTAAACCCAGAATGACATAGCTGTTCATTCTGTTACTCAGAATGATAGAGTACAAGGGAAAATATTATAATACAGTATTACAGCATTATAATTCTTCATGAGGACAAAACCAAGGATAAGGACCTAGTTTAAAGAAAGAGATCTGTCATCAGAATTATTGATTAGATAACTTTTGTGAGTAATATAGTGAGTGAACTTTTCTTGGTTGTTTGGAGGGAATTCTCTTGTTTTTACAGCATTATGATTGATTTCAGAAAACAGTGGGTTAGAAAAATTATTCTTGGAAATTCTTTCCAGAGTGTCAAAGATTTAGGAGAAAAAAATACAGCTTCTATCTAGATAGAGCATTAAACATATCTGCACTCCCTTCTTCTCCATTTCTTCACTTTTTAGCACTTTGGGGTGGCTGATTCACTAGCAGAACTTGAGCTTGGTGGTGGTGGCTTGCTGCATGAGGGACCTCAATGCATGGCTGCAAACCAGCTTGTCGGGATGGCATGTGACATGGGGACCTCCAAATGCATGGATACTAGGGGGCTTGTAAAGAAATCAAGGCTAAGGGGGGAAAAAGAGATGCTTGGGAGGCAGTGAATTGAGGAAGTGATCTAGCCATCTTCTGTGTATGGCTGGATAATTGTACGTGTGTAATTTTCTGGATGGGGGGGGAGTCCTCTGAAGTCTTTTGGGTGAGACCATGGGGAACAAAGTGTGAGTGAGAAGCCACAAGCCTTTGGAAACATTTTCTTTTACTCTGCCCTAACTCAAGGACATTAAATAGCTCCCAGAGGCACATGCCAAGGCATAGCTGGGGTTGGTGGGGTGGAGTGGGGAGAGTTGGAGCAAGGTTCTCAGCTGCTTGGGAAACTTGTTGCTTGAGCTGGTGGCAGCTGAGGCCACTGGCTAACAGCTGAGTGATTTTGCCCCAACTGGATGTGAGCCAGGTTTGAGCAGAGTACTGGGGATGGGAGGGGAATAAATGGAAGGTTCATTTGATTGTTTCTGCCTCATAGCATGCTTATACTTGGCAGAACTATGACAGAAGAATCAAGAGTATTTCAGAGCTAAATAGTACGAGTCATAAATACCACTTATAAGGGTAGTAAAAATGTGTAATATTGACTTCCCTCTGACCAATGCCAAGTCTTGCAGGAAGATTGAGCAAGTGGAGTAGAAACTGGGAATTTGAGCCCTTCCCCCAGAGATGTCATATTGCTTCTGACTGCACCTTCTAGAAAAAGCCATCAGAGGGTACTGTCTAGAAACTGAAGGAAGCTCAAGAGGCTGCTGTCTAGAAATGAGAGGCAACTGCAAATGCAAAGGCTAGAACACACCAGCCTGTGCCGGGAGGCCTGAGGCACTGATGTTTTCCAGGAGTTTCAGAGCAGCTGTTTTCTTTTTTCTTCATCTCATAGTGTTTCTTAATTCAATTTTCAGGATCAGGTCTTCTAAAAATCATCCAAAAATTCTTCTCTGATAAACAATATTCCTCTAATTTATGACTGTTATTTGATTATACAAATGAACCGAGTCTTTAAAAAGCAAATTCTGCCTAATTCTGAGCAGACGTATAGAGCAGATCCCTTCTGGAGAGTTGTTGTCACATCAGAACCCAAGCCTTGACCTTCTCAGCCGGAGGTGTTGGGGATCTGTAGTCTGAACTCTGCACGGAAGCCACTGTGGCGGTGAGGATACAGGACAGGCCCTTTGTGACCAGTCTGTAATCCTCAGGTTTGGCCTTCAGGAGTGTCAGGATGTTCTGGAAAGTGTGGGGTGCCTGCAGGCCCAGGGTGTCCATCACGTGATCAGGTAGTCGATGTCAGTGGCCAGCTGCTTGGTGGAGTGCAAGGCCCATCTCCATCTCCTGGCTACTTGAGACTCGGCTCTAGACAGCTGTGCTCTATTAATTTTGATGACTTCCTGAGCAGCACACTGGGCCATAGGTCCAAGGAGTATTTGAAGTCACTGTTTGCCATACTGATCGAGAGTCACCAATGTAGCCTGTCTGACATACTCTTACTTCACTCTGGTGATGCTGTAGGACCTCCACCTAGGTGCACTGGATGGCTGACTCATTCATTCAGTCAGTATTTATTGGCCATCTACCCTATGCCAGGCATTATTCTAGGCACTGGGAATAGGCCAGTGAACAAATCAGACCGACCAGGAAAGGTTCCAATATGAAGGCAACACATAAGCCAAGATTTGAAATAGGCAAGGGAATGGTAGCAGGAGAATATCTCAGGGAAGAGTATTTCAGGCTGAGGTCACAGCAGTGAAAAGATTCCGAGGCAGGAGTCTGCCCGCTGTGTATGAGACAGGGAGGCTGCGATGATGAAGTGGAGTACCAGGTTGGAGGTGAGGATGGAGAGGAGTGTAGGCCTCAGAGTGAACAGGGCCTTTGTAGACCACTGATGGGATGCTGGCTTTTCCTCCAAATGAGTGGGAGATTCATCAGATGATTTCAAAGAGTGGAATGACCTGATCTGAGCTTTTATTGTGACTGTTTTAAAATCTTTACAAAAAGGGAAAAGCACAATGAAAAGCACAATGTTTTCATCACCCAGCTTTGACCATTATAATATAGTTTGTCAGTATTTCTGTATGCATTTCTAAAGTATGGGGACTGCTTTGTAAAAATACAACTATACTATGATTATCATATTTAAAAGTTAACAATATTTCTTTAAATATCAAGAATTTGAATTGATTTATATTTTGAAAGTCAAACTGATAGGATTTCATGACAGCTTTGATGCAGCTTGTGAGAGAGGAGTCAAGGATTAGATAGTAATTAAAATCCTTTTTACTGTCATACATTTATTGGAATGCTACTATATATGTACTTCAAACTAGGTATTTTAAAAATTAATTTATTTTAATTAGAGGCTAATTACTTTACAATATTGTGGTGATTTTTGCCATTTATCGACACGAATCAGCCATGGGTGTACATGTGTCCCCATCCTGAGTCCCCTCCACCTCCCTCCCCATCCCATCCCTCTGGGTTGTCCCAGGGCACTGGCTTTGAGTGTCCTGCTTAATGCATCAAACTTGGACTGGTGATCTATTTCACAATGGTAATATACATGTTTCAATGCTATTTTCTCAAATCATCCCACCCTCGCCTTCTCCCACAGAGTCCAAAAGTCTGTTCTCTATATCTGTGTCTCTTTTGCTGTCTCGCATATAGGGTCATCGTTACCATCTTTCTAAATTCTATATATATATGCATTAATATACTGTATTGGTGTTTTTCTTTCTGACTTCACTCTGTATAATAGGCTCCAGTTTCATCCACTTTATTAAAACTGACTCAAATGTGTTCTTTTTAATAGCTGAGTAATATTCCACTGTGCCTGTGTACCATGATTTTCTTATCCATTCATCTGCCGATGGACATCTAGGTTGCTTCCATGTCCTAGTTATTGTAAACAGTGCTGCGATGAACATTGGGGTACGTGTATCTTTCAATTCTGGTTTCCTTTAAAGATTAACATCAGCATCTGGCTTCAGGATTTTTAGTTTCTTTTTGTAAATATTATCCAATACCATCAATTCTTCGGCTAGAGAAAATATTGGTATTGCTATTTTTAAATGTGGAAAAGTAGCACAGAATTGCTCACTTGTTAAGTGACTTATTCTAAAGTCCCTTAAATGGTGGTTTAGAAAATCCTGGTAAACTGGGAATGACTTACCCAAACTTGAAGTTTCTTTTGCTCTATTATCTCTTCTTCTCTAGAATAAATTTGGGCAATCAGATATATATTTGGACAGATTTCCTAATCTCTCATGGTATTTTAAATTATTTAAAGAGCTGTCATGGATATAGTTCCATGTATTATAACTCAGCTGAATTATTAAATTGAATTTAAAGAAAATCAAAAGATTGATTGGCTACCTCCTATACACTGGATGTCATTTACAAGGATTTAAAGGTCTAACAGGCGTGAAACCTTGGAACTGTAAATGTGATTAGTGTAAATGGAGGCAGAGAGAATACCAGGTGTAGAGATAGCAGAGGGAAGAAATGAATCTGGATGCAATCAGGAGTTCTTCTGGCTCGCAGGGGCTGGGCAAGGGTATTCTTGGCAGTAAACAACACGAGCAAAGGCATGAGAAGAGTGGAGGCATGGCAGGTTCGGAAGTGCATGCAGTTGGCTGCTGAAGTATGCGGTACCTGGCACGTAGGCAAAGGAGCAGCAGGAGATGAGTCTGGAGACAGAGGTCAAGCTTTTGCAGAGAGCACTTTGCATCTTTTGCCCTCAGTCAAAGAGGTAACAACAGCATCTGAAAACTCCCAAACTCTCTGCAAGTTACAGAATCACTGCTTTCGATGGGATGTTTCACATGTACCTACCCAATCTCGTCCGATGTTTGTCCATGAGACCGATGTTGTCTGTGGCTCTGTCAATGTCCCATGTGTTCCTGGTGTCTTTGGATGACACTGTCATCAAATGTTGTCACTGCTACACCTCAGAGTGATCTACTGTGTCTTCTCAGAAGTAAGGAAAATAACAACAGCTAAAGAATAGACTGTCATTGAGCTTGCATCCTGTAGTGTGGGCATGCTAAGTTGATTCGGTTGTGTCCCACTCTTTCTGACCCTTTGAACTATAGCCCACTATGTTCTTCTGTCCACAGGATTCTCCAGGCAAGAATACTGGAGTGGGTTGCCATGCCCTACTCCAGGGGATCTTCCCAATTCAGGGATCAAAACTGGGTTTCTCACCTGCATTGGCAGGTGGGTTCTTTATCACTAGTGCCACCTGGGAAGCTTCCTGTAGAGTGGGTTGGAAAAAAACAAAGTAACCCTGCAGATTTATTTCTAGTTGCCCTTTCTAAGTGAATTCTTAGTCCCTACCCAGAGGTGTTGACATTTCTGGTCACTGATTATGTTGGACAATTTGGCCATTGAGGAAGGTTCTGTGCAAAGGAACCTCTGTTCTTTTTAAACCATATCCGAATTGTCTTCTATTCCAGGATGTTTCATTTGCTTGGGAACTCTCTCTCCAGCCATGCATGCTAATCTAAACAGAGCCCCAGAAGATGAATTATGTCTCCTTTGTCATTGATCAGTTCAGTTCAGTTCAGTTGCTCAGTTGTGTCCGACTCTTTGCGACCCCATGAACTGCAGCATGCCAGGCCTCCCTGTCCATCACCAACTCCCAGAGTCTAAGCAAACCCATGTCCATTGAGTTGGTGGTACCATCCAACCATCTCATCCTCTGTTGTCCCCTTCTCCTCCTGCCCTCAATCTTTCCCAGCATCAGGGTCTTTTCAAATGAGTCAGCTCTTCGCATCAGGTGGCCAAAGGATTGGAGTTTCAGCTTCAACATCAGTCCTTGAACACCCAGGACTGATCTCCTTTAGGATGGACTGGTTGGATCTCCTTGTAGTCCAAGGGACTCTCAAGAGTCTTCTCCAACACCACAGTTCAAAAGCATCAATTCTTCTGTGCTCAGCTTTCTTCACAGTCCAACTCTCACATCCATACATGACCACTGGAAAAACCACAGCCTTGACTAGACGGACCTTTGTTGACAAAATAATGTCTCTGCTTTTTAATATGCTGTCTAGGTTGGTCATAACTTTCCATCCAAGGAGTAAGCATCTTTTAATTTCATGGCTGCAGTCACCATCTGCAGTGATTTTGGAGCCCCAAAATTAAAGTCAGCCACTGTTCCCACTCTTTCCCCATCTGTTTGCAAGAAGTGATGGGACCGGATGCCATGATCTTCGTTTTCAAAATGTTGAACTTTAAGCCAACTTTTTCCCTCTCCTCTTTCACTTTCATCAAGAGGCTCTTTAGTTTTTCTTCACTTTCTGCCATAAGGGTGGTGTCATCTGCATATCTGAGGTGATTGATATTTCTCCCAGCAATCTTGATTCCAGCTTGTGCTTCTTCCAGCCCAGCGTTTCTCATGATGTAATCTGCATATAAGTTAAATAAGCAGGGTGACAATATACAGCCTTGACGTACTCCTTTTCCTATTTGGAACCAGTCTGTTGTCATTGATAGCTCAGCTATATTTTCTTCTACCCAGGTTCCCACCTCAGTCATTGATAGAGGTCAGTGAAATAAGAATATGTCAAATATACAGATGTATTGAATATGTCCCTCTGTTTCTTTGTTTCTCTATTTCTTGTCTTTTTTCCCTCTAGTTTTTTTTCTTCCTGTTTTTTCATCCTTCATATTAGTGAGAAGTGACATTTCTGTGGGCAAGCCACTTTTATAGTTAGAAACACAATGGCCATCACCGTCAGCTCTCTGATAGAATGGGTGTTTGTCATCTTCTATCGGTCATGGGACTGAGCACTGAGCAGGCTTAAATACAGTGCTAGGGCCTCTTACCAACTTATCTTTTACACATTTTATTACTCTTGGGAAAGAGTTTTGAAAAATGGGCTGTGTACTGGCGAGACCCACTGAAGAAATCCTAGCTGCTTACAGATGTTATTGTTGGTTGGAAACATGGTCACCCAGCGTAGAGGCTGGAAAGCAGTTCAGAAAACACAGTTGAGACTTCTCATTTTACAGAAAAGAAACTGAGACCCAGAGAGGTTGGGGACTTGCTTAAGCCATGCAGCTGTTATTGGAAGCTTTTTATCTAGAACCCGAGAGTTCTGACTCAGGGTAGAATTTTTGCACCACAATACCCTGCCTCCCTAATTGAAGTTTATTACATTTGCAGCTCTGTGATCCCTAATGACATGCAGATGACATACAGATTCCCAAATAATTTTTTGTAAGGAAAACTTTCCATGTGCAGCTCTAGACGTGTTTGTGTGGTCTTTTTATGTGATGATATATTATTGTTCTAGCTCTCGGATGGGGTCATCAGTTTACAATTTATGGAGTATGGATCACATTCAGAAGCAAACCAGAGGCCAGTGGTGGAGCTCCAGGACTGTTTTTGGTGTTTTGTGTCTGGAGTCCTTTTCCCAAAGGTCCTAGGTCTGCTTTCCTAGGAAAAAACCTATCCTTCTTCTCTTCCTTCTATCCCTCTCTCCTTACTCCTTTTGAATCTGTCCTATGTCCTAGGACGCTCTGTGGCTGGTAATAAGTAGACACTTTCCCAGTGCTATTGAATGAATGGATGGATTTCTTAATGTTTCTGCCTGCGAGTAGATTAGTCCTCTGCTGACGTAGTGTCCTGTCTTCTGTGGAAATTAGTCTGGGAGTCAGACTTGTTTTAAGGAGTGAAAGTTGCTCAGTCCTGACCAACTCTTTGAGACCCCATGGACTATAGAGTCCATGGAATTCTCCAGGCCAGTATACTGGAGTGGGTAGCCTTTCCCTTCTCCAGGGGATCTTCCCAACCCAGGATTTGAACCCAGGTCTCCCGTGTTGCAGGTGGATTCTTTACCAGCTGAGCCCTTGTTTTAGGAAGGTGTGGTGTCAAACCTCTCTCCTTAGTTACCTCCTTCCTGTCATCCGTGTTTCTCGTTCACTGCTTCTTCTTTGGACTTCCCGTCCTCACTGTTCATTAGCACTTGCAACTGGTTCGTACAAGCAGAGAAGGGAGAGGTGATGAAACTGATCACATCGATGGGTGGCACATTAGTAACTGATAAAAGATAAAAACATATTGGCTAAATGGGTTTTCTTTAGGGAATTTTATGCCAGGTTTCTTGTTTCCCATTAGTGTGGAAAATCAACACTTGCTTGTATTGTGGGGGTGAAGATTTTTTTTAAGTGAGTGGGAAAACCTCTTGACATTTTACAGAGAGACTTAAGTTTTGAATGGCAAATGCTAGTATTCTTTGTGCATAAAGAATTTCAGGACTCTTGTACATGAGCACTAATAATACCTCACTTTTTCTTTGTTTGTGAGTTCAAATAGGCATTTTCTGAAATTGTATTTTTAGGAGATATTAAAACTTTCGTCAAGATGTTCTTCTGTATGACTGTCAGCTCCATTAGCTCTGTTTTCATGGAACTCAACAGAGTTCTCAACCTTTGCACTACAAATTGAATTAGCATTTTCCCTTAAAAAAGTGTTACTGGCCTTGTAATAAATAATTGTGGACAATTTCTAATGGGATTGCTATTTTTGAGTTTAGCGATGAGATATGAGGTAATGACTTTGTTCCTAGTTGTGATACTGTTGGCTTGGGTGAGTTGGGGTGGAGTTCTCAAGGATTCTCTTTTCTTTGGGGAGCGGGGCTCTGGGATCAGACTGCCTGGGTCCTTGACACCATCCTTTTCTGATTGGGTGACTTGATGAGTTAGCTAATCTCTCTGTACCTTGGTTACCTCATTTTAAAAACAACTGCAGTTATAATTGCATTGCTTGGGATAATTTTGAGGGCCAAATGATTTAATTCCATGAAAACACTTAACATAGTGCCTGCCATAACTATCAATTTTGTGTGAAATTTTGCTTGCCTACTCCTCCAGCTCCTCTTGTCTTGCTAGACCAAGGGTCACATTGGGTTTTCCAGAAGTTCAGGGTGTGGTCTGAACTTTTGGCTGAAGCTGAAATAGCAGCTATAACTCTCTCCCTGGATAATTTCATAGTGTTGAAGTGAACTGCATTTATCTCTAGTCATTTTTTAGAAGGAGTTTTCTTTTGTATTGTTTAGGGAAGGACATTATCTGCCTCTGTTTATTAACCAGAAGATACAACAAATACAAATAAAAATTATACTCATTTAAATGGATAATATGCAGCAAGAGATAGAGTAAATTTTTAGATAAGCAGTGTAAATCAGCTAGAGTCTTTTTCTGACAGAGTTGAAAAGACCTATATTTGTCATCCAGAAAATAATTTTTAACTGGTGTGTGTATGTGGTCAGTTGCTCGGTTGTGTCCAACACTTTGCGACCCCATGGACTGTAGCCCACCAGGCTCCTCTGTCCGTGGGATTTCCCAGGCAAGGGTACTGGAGGGGGCTGCCCTTTCCTTCTCTAGGGATCAAACCCATGTCTCTTGTAGCTCCTGATTGGCAGGCAGGTTCTTTACCACTGAGCCACCTGAGAAGCTCCTTTACTTGTCTATCAGAACATAACTACCCCCTATTTTACTAGGCTGCCCAGATGTGACCTAGGGCTTATTTAACTCTAGCTTTTCTAAAAATGAGATTCAGGGTTTTTGTTCTCTAGACTCTACCATTTTACATCGACTTGTCTATTCTTTTCAAGAACATATATGTACTGCCATGGAAAAGAAACGGAAATCATATTAAAATCCAAATATAAAATTGCCTAGAGAGTAGAAATACCCATAAGTTCTGGCCAAAGGCATGAACCACCTCTAGTTGATACCCATTTATGCTGATATTTAAAGCAGAGAGAGTTACATAAGAAACCATGTTCTGATTGATTTGTATGTTGGTGCACACACAGGCATCAATAATTGGTTTCTTGTTCTCTTGATACAGCATTCTGGTACTGCAATAGCTGTGTCTCTTGCATGCTGCTGCTGCTGCTGCTGCTAAGTCGCTTCAGTCGTGTCCGACTCTGTGCGACCCCATAGATGGCAGCCCACCAGGCTCCCCCATCCCTGGGATTCTCCAGGCAAGAACACTGGAGTGGGTTGCCATTTCCTTCTCCAATGCATGAAAGTGAAAAGTGAAAGTGAAGTCGCTCAGTCGTGTCCGACTCCTAGCGACCCCATGGACTGCCACCTACCAGGCTCCTCCGTCCATGGGATTTTCCAGGCGAGAGTACTGGAGTAGGGTGCCATTGCCTTCTCCCGTCTCTTGCATAGTTTTTCTTAATTCTTTACTGATCAATTTGTCCAATAAATTTTGTTAGATGTGTTCTTGCAAAGTACCATACCAAGTGCTTTGGGAGGTGGAGATGAAAATACTTGGGCTTCCCTGGTAGCTCCCACTGGTTAAGAATCTGCCTGCAATGCAGGAGACCCCAGTTTGGGTCCTAGGTTGGGAAGATCCCCTGGAGAAGGGATAGGCTCCCCACTCCAGTGTTCTTGGGCTTCACTGGTGGCTCGGACGGTAAAGAATCCACTTGCAATGTGGGAAACCTGTGTTCAATCCCTGGGTTGGAAAGATGCCCTGGAGGAGGGCATGGCAACCCACTCCAGTATTCTTGCCTGGAGAATCCCCATGGACAGAATAGCATGATGATCTACAATCCATGGGGTTGCAAAGAGTTGGACATGACTGAGTGACTAAGCACAGCACAGCACAGCAAATACTTACAGTTTCTGTATTGTTGAAAAGCTTACAGCCTAGTTGAGAAGGCAAGACATACAATATGAAACATGTAATCCTACTCATTCACAGTCAGCTATCAAATGCTTACTACTAGTTGTCATTACTTGGAGAAGGAAATGGCAACCCACTCCAGTGTTCTTGCCTGGAGAATCCCAGGGATGGGGGAGCCTGGTGGGCTGCCGTCTATGGGGTCGCACAGAGTCGGACACGACTGAAGCGACTTAGCAGCAGCAGCAGCAGCATCAGTTGTCATTACTACGCTGGAAACTAGGAAGTAAGGATGATACAATTAGGATCTCTTTCCTGGAGACTCACAGTGAATACATATAATGAGGAGGAAGATTTCAGAATAGTTATGGATGTGATACTCTAGGAGTGTATGTTGATTCTATGGAGAAATTCAGTGGTTGCTACCTAAGAAGGGGCAATTTTCACTAAGGATATTTTTGCTATTTGGCCAAGATAGGAAGCAGTGTGGACAAAAGCTCAGATGTGTGCTAGTCTGTTTGGGGAAGTGAGACACTTAAAATTAGCTCAGGGAGGAATAGGGAGACTGGACAAGTCAGAATGGCTGATGCTAAGGAACCTGCATTTCTCTCATAGACCTGGGGTGGGCACTGTTAGTCTAAAGTCTTTTAAGACCGATCATGGACTTACTGGTGTGTCTATTGGTGGCTCAGATGGTAGAGAATCCCCATGAGATGCAGGAGACCCGGGTTCGATCCCTGGATCAGAAAGATTCTCATGGAGAAGGGAATGGCAACCCACTTCAGTATTCTTGCCTGGAGAATTCCATGGACAGAGGAGCCTGGCAGGCTTCAGTCCTGGGTGGCAAAGACAAGACTGAGCGAGTAACACTTTAATTTTTCATGGACTTCAGCATGCCCATGAACACCCCAAAGATTATAAGCAAAATCTGTGTTTCTGGAAATAAGGGTGTTTTCCTGGAGTCCACCCAGAGGAAGAAGGTTAAGAAGCCTTATGATAGATGCTGAAGAGATGTGATGGATTTCAAATTGAGGTCCATTTTGCTCTTGCTGTGATATGGAGGACAGGGTTGTGTTGTGGGGGTTACAGGCAGCAAGTTGGGAAAACTTTCCAGAAAAGTCACCGTGTCTGCACCTTAACTCAGATGACAGATGTTTATCAGTCACTTACCTGTGTGTCAAGACTGTGCTGAACGTGAGCAGGGAGAAACCATACAGAGTGAGGTCACTGCAGTTCTGCCAGGGAAGACACTACAGTGTATGGGGTGAGAAAGATAATTAAACAGAGCACAACAAAAGTGTTGGTCTGTTGCCTCAATGATTTATTTATGTACTTGTTCATTCAGCAATTCTTTCTTTGCCAGGCTGTCTTCAAGGCTTTGGGGAAAGGAAGCTCATGTTCAGGGAAGACACATATTATGTTAATGTTAGCATTCGGTTTGGTATTAGGTAGCTGTAAAGAAAAACTGAACCATCATTAGGGTGAGCAGTAATAGGAGGCTTATGTTAGGTCAGGAGAGGCTTTCTGAGGTGAGAAACCCTGCTGGAGAGAGGAAGTATGTCAGGAAAAGAGTGCTGAGATGTGTATGTGCTTGGTCTTTGTGGAGCAGCAGTGATTTCAGGACTTGGAACTTGGTGAGTGAGAAAAGGAGTGTGAGGAGTCAGTGAGAGTGCGGCTGGGGGACAGACGGTGCTGGGCCTTTGAATTTTATTCTCGGTGTGGTGGGAAGCCATGAGGGTTTTGAATCAGTTCAGTTCAGTTCAGTTGCTCAGTCTTGTCCGACTCTTTGTGACCCTATGGACTGCAGCACACCAGGCCTCCCTGTCCATCACCAACTCCCAGAGTTTACTCAAACTCATGTCCATAGAGTTGGTGATGGCATCCAACCATCTCATCCTTGTCGTCCCCTTCTCCTCCCACCTTCAATCTTTCCCAGCATCAGGGTCTTTTCCAATGAGTCAGTTCTTCGCATCAGGTGGCTAAAGTATTGGAGTTTCAGCTTCAGCATCAGTCCTTCCAATGAACACCCAGGACTGATCTCCTTTAGGATGGACTGGTTGGATCTCCTTGCAGTCAAAGGGACTCCCAACACCACAGTTCAAAAGTGTGATTCTGACTCCACTCTGGATGTGTGCGTGTTTTAGCACACCACCAATGCCATGAACTCAGTTTTGACACTCATTTCCTGGAAATGACATCAGATCCCATAGGTTAAGGGCTCTGTCTCATGAGATCCCCTCACTTTAAATGCCGGTCAGAAGCAAGCCCTGGTCATCACCTGTGTTTCTGACCAACTGGCTTTAAATCCTAGTTTCTGCTTGGGTTTGATTAATTTGCTAGAAAGGCTCAAGAACTGAGAGAAACCTTCTGCTTGCTGAATTACTGGTTTATTATAAACATTTGACTCACTAGCTCAATAGCTAGAAGGAAGCGATGCATAGGGCAAGACATGGGGAAGGGGCACAGAGCTCCCATGCCTCTCCAGCTGCCCCACTCTCCCCAAATCTCCATGTGTTCACTTACCCAGAAGCTCTGAACCCTGTTCTTTTGGGGTTTTATGGAGGCTCCATTACATAGACACAACTGATTAAATCATTGGCCACTGGTGATATATACAACCTCCAGACCCTCCCCTTCCCCCTGAATCAGGCAGGTAGAACTGAAAGTTCCAACCCTCTAGGCTTGGCTGGTTCCCCTGGCAAACAACCCCCCTCCTTAGGTGGGGTGCAAAAGTCACTTCACTAACATAACAAGAGACATCTTTGTTGCTTTCATCACTTGGGGTTTTAGGAGCCCGGTGGCCTTGCACAGACCAAATATATATTTCTTATTAAAAAATCACAATATCATAGAGAGTGAAGACCTCTACTATAATTGGGGGAGTTTGGGGTCCATCTAACCTAGCTCATGAGGGTCAGCAAAGTCTCCCGGAGGAAGTTAAGTTTAAACTTTGAACTGGAGGATGAATATGAGTTCTTCAGCAGGTGAGGAAGAGACTGTTCTAGGCAGAGGGAACAGTATGCTTGAATGCCTCAGGTGGATCACTAGCCCAGGGGCCAAGACTGGGAATGCAAGGGTAAGAGCAACCTTTGGGGGAAAGATCCTGACTTCAGTTTTGTACACATTAAGGTTGAGGTTTCTTTGGGTAGATCAGTAGGAGCTGCAGAGTGGGTTGTTAGCATCTAGGTCTGCTGTCCAGGAGAAGAGTATGAGAAGCCAGTTTCGTGTGGCCACACACACGGCTGAGATACCCACAAAGAGCTGTCAGCTGAGAAGGTGAGGGCTGGAGGCAGAGCTTCAAGGAATAGTGACATTTAGGAGCCTGGTGAGGGAAGGAAATGCATAGTAAATATCAATAGTGGTGGAGTAGTTGCCAGTGAGATCTAAGTTGGTGTCCAGAGAAGTGGTGAAGACTTTACCTGCTGTAAGAATTTAAAGCTAAGCCAATATGAGTTGGGATACATAAAATAAGCCTTATGGAATGTGGGGAAGGAAGCTTGGTTTTATCTGATAGCTGAGATGTCTATATGATAGGCAGTGATTATGTGGGGAGCATAGTGTGAGCAGTCTCTCAGAGGTGGGTTTGATAAAAATTTTGCTCAGGAAGCTACAAAGAGATCAGTACTGACTGGAGCAGGGAATTCAAGCATTTGGGCTTAATTTTATTCGCTGATGATTTTTTAACTAGAATTTCGCTGGTTTATGACTCCCCTAAAATTATATGTAGAAGTGTGAGAATTTGTTTATGTGTGTTTTTAGATAGTTTCAGAATTTTCATTAGATGATCAAACAGGTCCACGAGCCCCCAGAAGGTAATTATTTCTGGGTGTAGGCAATGCGAAGTCATTGAGAGATGAATGTTGTCTTTTATGACAGTTCTTTGGACATTGATTGGCAGGGTGAGTTTGAGGAATGATGGGAAACTGAAACTGAGACTGTTAGTTGCCCAGGCATGTCTGACTCTTTGTGACCCCATGAACTGTAGCCTGCCAGGATCCTCTATCCATGGGATTTCCCAGGCAAGAATATTGGAGTGAGTTGCCATTTCCCTCTCCAGGGAATCTTCCCGACCCAGGGATGGAGCTCCAGTCTCCTTCATTGCAGGCAATTTTTTTATCTTCTGAGCCACTAACAGGAGACAGACATAAATTCTAGTAATTGAGACATGGAGTATTGTTTTCTCAGGCAAGAATGATGAAAACCAGAATGCAAAGAAGGACAGGCCTTGTGTTTTGCAGAAACGATGGACTAAATTTGATTATGGATTAGATGCAGGAGGTACATTTAGCAAATGTTTATTAAGGACCTACTGTGTGTCAGTTAAAATTGGGAGCAAGTGAGACATGGTCCCCACCTTCATGGACCTTCATGGCCTTCACAGGGAGCATATATTTGTCAATAATCACTCAAACATAGGGCTGGAAATTGTGGTAAATGCCATGAAAAGAAAGTTCAGGGAACTTGGCTCACAACAGTGGGAACTTGGTGAGGGAAGCTCACTAAGTTATTCCGCTAGCACTCAATTACTCCCACATTTCTAGAGAGTGGGTATTTGTTGGTTCCTTTAATTTAACTTTGCAAAAATATTTCCTTTAGAAACCAAGGCTTTAAATTTTTTTCTTTCAGTGCTTGGCTAATCAGGGGAATAGAGCTTTTGGATGGCTGGTACCATGATTTATGGTTGGAAAAACAACGGTATTTGATTACATTGAGCTTCAAACTTTTCCTTTGATTAATGAAAATCTTCCCGGCAAATTCTTTTTATTAGGCTCTGTTTTTAACTTGGTCCAAGAAAGTGCACTCTCTGACCCCAATATGAATGCCTTCCAACATCTCTCTTAAATCATATCAAATATGTAATATCAGTGGGGCATCCACTTGGAAATATCAGGTTGGCCAAAACGTTTCTGTCCTTTGGTTTTTTAAGTAAAAACAAAAGACACATATGCCGAAAATGTTGCTTTTTTTTCTTTCATCTAAAATGGCTGCCCCCAAATTCATCAGTTCTAATAAAATTTTTTAAAAATGCTCACTGATATGACAGCTGTTGCATTACTGTCTAACAAAATTGTTTCAAATGACATTAAAGAAAACATCTAGAGCTGGCTAAAGGAAAAAAAATTGAACTTTTTAGCCAACGCAATATTTGGTTGTCAAACTGATGTAATGAAAATGGAACTAAATCTAAATCAGTTGGGTTCCCAGTTTCCATAGGTGCCGTGGTGGTGTCTTTTGTTACCTGATGCTCTCCAGCTTCTGCTTTTCCCCTGCCATTACTTTATTCCACTGCTTAGTCATTTATGTGCATCAGAGTTGCAACTTGTTAAGTCACTGATGCGAAACATCCCTCCATGTCTCACTCAAGCATCTACCCTACTTCTTTTCAGAGAATCCTTAAAGGTATCCTGTAGGGCTAAAGAACAGCCACAAGACTGGAAAAAGTCAGTTTTCTTTTCAATCCCAAAGAAAGGCAATGCCAAAGAATGCTCAAACTACTGCACAATTGCACTCATCTAACACACTAGCAAAGTAATGCTCAAACTTCTCCAAGCCAGGCTTCAACAGTATGTGAACTGTGAATGTCCAGATGTTTAAGCTGGATTTAGAAAAGGCAGAGGAACCAAAGATCATATTGCCAACATCTGTTGGATCATTGAAAAAGCTAGAGAGTTCCAGAAAAACATCTATTTCTGCTTTATTGACTATGCCAAAGCCTTTGACTGTGTGGATCACCACAAACTGGAAAATTCTGAAAGAGATGGGAATACCAGACCACCTGACCTGCCTCTTGAGAAATCTGTATGTAGGTCAGGAAGCAATAGTTAGAACTGGACATGGAACAACAGACTGGTTCCAAATAGGAAAAGGAGTACGTCAAGGCTGTATATTGTCATCCTACTTATTTAACTTATATGCAGAGTACATCATGAAAAATGCTGGGCTGGAAGAAGCACAAGCTGGAATCAAGATTACCGGGAGAAATATCAATCACCTCAGATATGAAGATGACACCATCCTTATGGCAGAAAGTGAAGAGGAACTAAAAAGCCTCTTGATGAAAGTGAAAGAGGAGAGTGAAAAAGTTGGCTTAAAGCTCAACATTCAGAAAACGAAGATCATGGCATCTGGTCCCATCACTTCTTGGGAAATAGATGGGGAAACAGTGGAAACAGTATCAGACTGTATTTTTTTCGGCTCCAAAATCACTGCAGATGGTGACTGCAGCCATGAAATAAAAAGATGCTTACTCCTTAGAAGAAAAGTTATGACCAACCTAGATAGCATATTGAAAAGCAGAGACATTAGTTTTCCAACAAAGGTCCGTCTAGTCAAGGCTATGGTTTTTCCAGTGGTCATGTATGGATGTGAGAGTTGGACTGTAAAGAAAGCTGAGCCCTGAAGAATTGATGCCTTTGAACTGTGGTGTTGGAGAAGACTCTTGAGCGTCCCTTGGACTGCAAGGAGATCCAGCCAATCCATTCTGAAGGAGATCAGCCCTGGGATTTCTTTGGAAGGAATGATGCTAAAGCTGAAACTCCAGTACTTTGGCCCACCTCATGTGAAGAGTTGACTCATTGGAAAAGACTCTGATGCTGGGAGGGATTGGGGGCAGGAGGAGAAGGGGACGACAGAGGATGAGATGGCTGGATGGCCTCACTGACTCGATGGGCGTGAGTCTGAGTGAACTCCAGGAGTTGGTGATGGACAGGGAGGCCTGGCGTGCTGCGATTCATGGGGTTGCAAAGAGTTGGACACGACTGAGCGACTGATCTGAACTGAAATGAAAGAAAGTAGTTGATATCGGTCCTATGGAAATAAAAAAGCCCAAGGCAGATAGAGGAAGAAGAAGAAAGATTGCCCTGAGTGTAATAGAAGCACTTGCTACCGGCGAGGTGTGAGGTTAAGGGTTCCGGGTCCGTGACAGCTGCAGTCGGGCAAGACCAGGCAGAGGACAGCGGAAGAGATGAGTCCAGGATCCATAAGTAAGCCCCTCCCTGCGGACTGTTCTCATCTCGGGTTGGTGTCTGGCCCACTCTTGTGTCTTGGTCTGAGTCCAGACACGGGGACCTCCCACTCTGTGCCTTTCCACTGCAGTTTACCTGGCCAAGTTCATCTGCATTCTGAGGACACAGATCTCTATCTAGATGCAGTTGGGCCAGATGAGCTTGGCTTAACTCAACAGCCTTGACTGTTGCATTTTAAGGTGTGACAGGGCTTCACAGCCTGTGAGAGGACCTCACTTGCCCTTTTACTTGATCTGGATTATATTATTATTATTTTTTTCATGAAATCCTGGCTTGGGAGTCTTTGTAGAGCAGGGCTGAGCTCAAATGATGACTGACAGTGTTATTCACATGAATTTCACAACTGGATAAAAATGTTGCTTAACGGAGAGGAGATGTGGCCAATGTAATTTCCCCCTCATCTTCTCCGAAGCCTTCTGGTCTCACACCCTCTGTCTACAGTGAATTTTCAGTACTCAGGGCTATATGAAAGATAAAGTGTAGACGAAAGGCACTTTGTTGACAGCACACCACTGTGCTGGGTCTGGGAAAAATGGGCTTTTGCTCTTACATCTTTTACCAATATTCTTAAAAACAGTATATGCATAGCCTATTATATTGTTTTTAAAATTGTTATCAACTCAGCCATTGATTAATTCATTTGCTATCAATATTTATTGAGTTCCTATTCTGGAAGAGGCTTTGTGCTATGAACACTCAGAGTTCCAACGATGAATAAGACGCAGGGAACCTAGTGGACAGCAATGAAGACGAGAATGTACAATTGAAGGAGTGATAATGTTGTAAGTAGCAGAAGAGAAATGAAGGCCGGCTGTTGAATTCAAAACAAGGATATGTTACCTCCAGTGTGTGGGGATTAGGGGTAGCTGATAAGAGAGGAATTCATGCATAGATGACGCTAAGTGAAATAAGCCAGTCACAAAAAGACAAATACTGTGTGATTCTACTTATGTGAAATATGTAGAGTATCCAGTGCATAGAGACAGAATGTAGAATGGTGATTGCCAGGGGCTGGAGAAGAAGAAATGAGGAGTTGTTGTTTAATGGGTAAAGAGTTTCAGTTTTGCGAGATGGAAAATTTCTGGAGATTGGTTGTACACCAACCAATATACTTATGTGAATATACTTATCGCTGAATGGCACATTTAAAAATGGTTAAGATGATCGATTTTATGTTATGTGTATCTTACCACTATTTAAAAAAAATACAGTGTCTTATTATGCAGGGATGGGTGGAGGATACTTAATACCTTGGAACTTTTGCCCATGCACATACTATTCATTCATTCATTCATCAAATGTGTATTGAATGCTTCCTACGTGTTAGGTGCTAAGCTAGTTATTAATATAGGGCTCAATACTTAAAGCGCTTCCCTCATAGCTCAGATGGTAAAGAATCTGCCCACAATGCGGGAGATCCCGGTTTGATTCCTGGGTTGGGAAGATCTGCTGGAGAAGGGATAGGCTACCAATTCCAGTATTGTTGGGCTTCCTTTGTGGCTCAGCTCCCGCCTGCAGTGCAGGAGATCTGGATTCGATCCTTGGGCTGAGAAGATCCCCTGGAGAAGGGAAAGGCTACCCACTCCAGTATTCTGGCCTGGAGAATTCCATGGACAGTATAGTCCATGGGGTAGCAAAGAGTTGGACACAACTGAGCGACTTTCACTTTCAGTACTTAAAAAGCTGTATAAGACACCAAGTTTGTGAATGTCACACTTGCTAACCACCCCTTCCCTCTCTAGATGCTAAGCTTCTATAGTGAAATATTCACAACTGCTATCTGCTGACTTGACTTGTGCATGAGTTGTGAGTAAATAAACAGTAAAAAGATTTGAGGTTATGTAGGGAGGTGTGGATGGCATGGTGATGAAATGGAAAGAGATGGGTAAGAAATGAACTACAGGCAGTGCTTTCTGAGGATATTAAAAAATAAAGAACTCCTATTTGTGGCTGCCAACCCAAGAGCTAAGTCATTTAGAATGGAAAAAAATTGACTCAACCCAAGGAGCTAGTTGTTTTGTGAATACGGCCAATGTAGTTTGAGAATCACTGCCACAAAATTGTGGACAGTATTAATAAGTGAGGGGAGCAGGGAAGGACTGCAAAATTTGAACTAAAAGGAAAGATATGCGTGCTAAGTTTAGTTGTGTCTGACTCTTTGAGACCCCAAGAACAGTAGCCTTCCAGGCTCCTCTGCCCATGGGATTTTCCAGGCAAGAGTACTGGAGTGGGTTGCCATTCCCTTCTCCAGGGGATCTTCCCAACCTGTGATTTGAACCCGGGTGTTCCACATTGTGGCCAGATTCTTTACCATCTGAGTCACCAGGGAAGCCCTAAAAGGAAGGTCAAGGCTTGTGAAAGGAAGGAATGGTGATGGGCAGGGTGGTCTGGTTATTTGGGCAGGCAGTGGAAAGCAGGAAGTGTGAGTTTCCTTAACCAAGAGACCCTGAAAGTTCTATCTTCAGTTCACTTTATCTCATCTTATTTTCTTTTTAAATGTCATAGGCTTCATTCCATTTCTCCTTCAAATATTTTTCTACTTCTTTTTTTCCCCTATATACCCTGGAACACTGTTCATTCATTTCAAGATAGTATAGAGTGCCAACCACATACCAGGCACTGTGCTGGGCTCCGGCCACATGCTCCCCAGCCTTCTACCTTTATTCTGTTGTGCATGCCGAGCAAATCCTGGGGTCAGGGTAATTTCTGCTCCTATACTTGGCTCCATGAGAGATACAAACAAAGTCTCATCTACTCCTTTCCTGATCTCGTTTCTCCCTGTCTTCTTCAAGGTATCTTCAGTGAGGCTGTTCCTTCTACCTGTGTCTTTAATCCCGACTGCTTTACTTTTCTTCCTGGCTTTATTCTCTTTTCCCTTCCCTGTACCTGCCACTGTTCCCTGCCTGCTGGCCCATTCTTTTCAATTTCCATGACTTCTCAAGTTCCCTCCAGGGAGAAAATCCTTTCTTGTCTTTATATTCTTTAGTGACAACCCTATCTCTTTCTCTTCTCATTTGCATTAAGTTCTCAAAGAAATGGCCCTCATTTATTTTTATTTCCTTACATTCCATCCACTCTCCACCCACTGGGTTGGCTTGTACTGTCTACTGAAACTCCTTGCCAAGTGTTCTTCATGTCAAATCCAACTTCACTTTATCAGTCTCTCCTTCTTAAAGCTTTCTACTTCTTTAAACTTTTTGCTTCCCCATTTCCTTGGGTCTCCCAGAACTTTTGTTTGTACTTTCTCAGTTTCTTTTCTGAGATGTGCTTCCTCCCAAAAAATTTTCAAGGCTGGTGTAATCACTTGTGTTCTTCTGTTCTTCTCATTCTGCATGTTCTTGAAGAGGAATATTGAACATTGACCAGTATGCTCAAGTTATAGCCAAGTCTAAACAACTGATACCTAGGGTTATCTGATAACAGTGACATAAAAATTTGAATTATCTTTCTGCACTTGTTCTACATGGCTCATTGGTTCATCTGAGTTTCACATGTTCCCCTTTTTTATGCTTTGCCTCCACTTTCTAAAGACCCTTAGCATGGTCTGAAATTGGAATGAGCATTGGTCTCTAATGGTTCTGAGTTCATTGTGAACCCTTAAAAAAATGAATAAATCTAATAGAAACCAGCTAATTTCATTTTGTCATTTTCTGAATAATATATTCCGGTGTAGGCAGTCCATTTTTTAAGCAGATTTGCAATAAACAATTTCCCCTCAAGGTTAATATAATAGGCAAACACCTTTTGCTGCAACAGACGGTTGCAGAGGTAATGAAAGATTAGCTTACATTATGATTCATTATTTCAAAATGTCAGAATAAAGTGGATCTGCTACATCTTCCAAGCATCTTATTCTTTAGAGGATAGTGCATATTTTACTTTTCTAATGTTAATGGATTCACTGTTTTTTTTGTTGTTGTTTTGTTTTGTTTTTTCTCCTATTTTTTCCCCCAGGCCAAATTCAGATAATCGACGCCAAGGTGGCAGAGAGAGATTGGCCAGTACCAGTGACAAGGGAAGCATGGCCATGGAATCTGCCAAGGAGACTCGCTACTGTGCAGTGTGCAATGACTATGCCTCAGGCTACCATTACGGAGTTTGGTCTTGCGAGGGCTGTAAGGCCTTCTTCAAGAGAAGTATTCAAGGTAATAGTGTGTTGCAAACAAGTCATCCCATTTTTTAATCCTAAGAGGGGAAGCGACAGAGGAAGACATATGATCAGCCATTTGTACGAAACATTAATACCCAGTGAGTCCACTAGCATCTATGATAGAAACATGGAGAAGAGATAGGGTCCCAGGAGAAGGAGTTGGCAAATGTCAGGGTAGTTGTGGCTGAGTAATTATGCTTCCTCCATCTGGCAAGACTCCCAACAGTCTTGAGCAACTCTACAAGAAGAGGATTTCAATAGTTGGTTCTCTGAGACATTGTCCGTGCCATGATTGGGGGATGGCAGGTGGATCTTTGTGTGTTGTAGGCAGCTAGACTTATGTGATGTTGTGTGATATTAATTATCCATACATAGTTATTTCTCCAACTTGGCTTTGCCTAGATAAGCATTGTGTTCTGATCTCTGCTCCAGACCAATTCTAATTTAACTCATTCTTCTCTTGCTCTTCTTCCATTTCTTTGTTGTCTCAATGGATAATATGACCTTTTGCTAAAATGAGAAGACTCAGTAATAAGGGATGTATTATTTGTACCAAACAGTTATTAAGTATGCACCTGTAACATTTCATTCATTTCATTTGCAGTGTCTGCTTTGACCCTTTTCTTGTATATAGTTTTCCAAGTGCAGTTTCTCTGATAGACTGTTGGATACATTTCATTTCTATTCCAGGAGTGTCTATACTTTTGCTATATTGTCTATAGGGGATGCCCTGGGGGTGGGACACCAATCATTTTTACTACCTAAAATATCTATACGAAAGATCCTATGAGAAGAACAGAGGTCTGACAGCAGTCTAGCTGGATTAATCTTTTGTCTTAATACTGGACCATTTTTCTGTGTTCTTATTCCTTTACCTTTTCAGCTTAAGCAAAGTTTAGTATATAAGCACTAAGAATATTTCCGATGGAGTTTTTATGTGATTCCCTGTATAGAACTGAGACTGAAGTAACTTGTTGAAAACCGGACTCTACTAAATTAAGAGGTACTGATTGCAGACACTTTTGAATAGAGAATGAATCACTATTCTCACAGACTTTTTGCGGTAGCTCTTCACTGCCCTAATGTGGGGTGAAAGCTGGGGAATGATACACACTATTTATTTTTCCTTCCATTGCCAGTGGATGGATTTTTTTAAAAGGCTATTCATATCTTAATAGAGCAGTGTGTGAGGTCAGCTTGGTCCATTTTCAAAGCACTTTTTTTGGACAGCTATTACTTTCAACATCTTTTAGAAATCTACTGTAAGGCTTGGACCTTTTTTTGTCAGCATTTTACTAAAATTTATAATATATGCAAGTAAATTTTTATGTGAATATACATATCAACATAGACTATTTAATTTTTACTAGCAGACACTATTTCATTTAGGAAAATGATATCTGTATTTTGGTTTAAGTTAGTATAAATCCTTAAAGGTCTTTTGACAGCCATCTTCATTTGTGGTCCTCCTTTTTATTTACTTTTATATAATCTAAGATATTCTTTTTATCAGGCATTTAATCTGACATGGAGAAATCATCTGACAGAGGCAGATTTAGTGGATAGGTTCAGCTGCAAACTTGGGCAAGTCATTTATCTGAGACTGAGTTCTCTCATCTATAAAAATGATTTAGAAGAGTGGTCAGCAAAGGTTTTCTGCAAAGAACCAGAGAGGAACTATTTCGGCTTTGCAGGTCATGCAGTCTGTAGCAGCTGTGCACCTTTGGCATTGCGGCAAGAAGTCACAGGCGCTATGGAAATAAATGGATGTGTGCCAACAAAACTTTATATACACAAACAGGTAACTAAGTAGAACTGGCCTGTGGGCTGTAATTTGCTGACTCCTGATTTAATGTATGAAAAGAGAAATTGATGATTTCCAAATCTAATGTTTTATCTGTTCATGTTTATTGAGAACTTACTCTGTACCTGTGCTAGATGTTCTGAGAGAAATAAAAATATGTGTAAGACATAATCCATAATCCCACAAAATTTAGAATTTGTTTGGGGAGGAGGCAAAGGTATTTGTTCTCATGAGAGAATTAGAAAGTCAGTATAAAGAGCTATGCTATGATACAGATAGGGAAAACAATACATGAATATAGGGAAAATATTGGCAGTTATAGATGTAAAAAGACTGAGATTGAGGGTAGAAATGACCTTCCTCCAAGGAACAATGACAGTATTTTCACATAGTTCTTTTTATCACATAGGTTCAGCATTTAGGATTGTGCTGTGTAACACCATGTTGAACTTAGTATTGTCTGTAGACATCAAGGCATCAGAACAGAAAACAGAAAAAAGACTTTTAAAGATGAGGGAACCTTATAAGTCATGAAGTCCCCTAATGTATTAGTTTGTTTATCGAATGCCCCTACTAGGCAAAGCACTATGTGAGGTCCTGGAGATATAGTTATAAGCAAGACATAGTCTTTATCCACATAGAGCTTAAAGGTAGTAGAAGAGATGGACAAATAAACCAGCAATTAAATTACAGTATAATAAGCACCAAGACAGGTTGAATACAGGTCTTATAGGGTCCAAGCTTCACTCATTCCTGGTGGGGGTTTAGTCAGGCTCTCAAAGAATGTTTCCTGTTTTAAAATTGTCTGGAGGATTTTGCAAGTAAGCAAAAAGAAGGGCAGGGTGAGTATCTGAAAATAGAACTGAGTATGTGAGCAAAGACTAGGAGATAAGATAGAGTTTGGGGAGTTCCATGAATAAAAATTAACAAAATTAATATACAATATGGTTAAACAAAGGCATTCCTGGGCCATGTATTTATTCTTAGGCTGTGTAAAAACAAAGAAATTTACTTCCTTTTTACTTTTGTGGCATTTCCATCTATTTGATATGTTTGTGCACATAAAAGGAAAACACCAGAGCAATAGAGTCTTTCTCATCATAGTCTTATTAACTTGGAGCTAAAAAGTTTTGCTGAACTTCTGTGACTCTTTATAAATCACACTGGCCCTCAAGCCTATTTAAGGACAGTGAAGGGTCTGACATGATGCAGGTAGAAAGTTCTGAAGATGCTGTAGCTCTCCCTGCTTTTCTTCTTACTTAAGAAAAGAGCTAGAAATGAGTATCCATCAGATTGCTCTAGTGTTCTAAGTGTTTAGTTGAAGAGGTAAAGTGTTTGACTTGAAAACATACAGAGTTTCATCCCCTACTTAGTGTGTGAGCTTGATCACTCAAGACATTTAGTAATGGCTTCCAGTCAAACATACTTTTTTTTTAAAGCAAAGTCAAGGACATGACTTAAGGGAGATGGGTGAAATTGGATATTCTGTGAATTTATTAATCATTGCAGGTAGAGAGGCAGTGTTCCTTAAGATGTGTTGTAGGCAGAGACTCTTGGATGAGTTATATAAACTCATATGTATATATATATACTAAATAATAAATAAAATAAACTAAATAACACATATAAATAAATATATATGAATAACTATTATTATATATAAATATAGGAATAAAATATTATATATAAATATATGAATAATAAATATTATTTATATATATAAATAATAAATATATTATATATATAAATAGGTTCAGCAGCCAGGTACTAGGGCTTCCCTGGTGGCTGCAGTGTGGAAGACCCAGGTTCGATCCCTAAGTCAGGAAGATCCCCTGGAGAAGGGCATGGCAACCCACTCCAGTATTCTTGCCTGGAGAATCTATGTGCAGAGGAGCCTGGTGGGCTGCAGTCCGTGGGGTCACAAAGAGTTGGACATGACTGAGCGACTAACACTTTCACTGTCACTTTCAGCAACCAGGTACTTCCTTTGAATATTATTTGGAGGAAAAAGGACTCCACAGAACTTGCTGCTTGGTCATAGTATTACAAATAAATGTTATAAAGGCCCATATTATAAATGGTCATGAGGCACAGTGGAGGCTCACACCTATTATACACCCCTAGCTATGCTGCCACTTTTTCTTTTCTTTCTAAGGGATCTATGGAAGATGCTTAACATTACACCAAATGGACATGGCCCAGGCACACATTGGGGCTTAAAGGTTAGCTAAGGCCAGAAGGACATGGTACCAATTTTCAACACAGCAGGGGTCCTTAGGTCCCACAAGGACAACCGATATTCTGACCCATCAGGCCTTAGAAAGCTTCAGGGTGAGAGTCCAGCACCCTGGATAGCTCCCTCAGCAGCAGGGGTGAGCAGAGACTGACTTTCCACGGAACCTCAGGCCTGTTCAGCTAGTCTGTGAAAAGATAACTTAGTTCATTTGTCCTTAGGAACTCACTGTTGTTTGCCCAAGATGGTTTAGTTTTTATGTTTAGTTTCCCATTTCCAGTTGCTTTCTGTCTTGACATGTGCACCTCTGTCTAGAAAAGGCCAGAGGATGGGGTAGAAGTGGAGGCTGCTCTCTTGTTACAGAGCTGTCTTTATCTCTGGAGTCCTTTCAGGGATATGGCTCAGAGTTGGTTCTGGCAGTACATTCACACAAAATTCCTGCATTTTTGGTCTCCATATTTCCCCACTTGCCCTTCCACAGTCTAGTCTCCACGCAACAGCAGCAGAGATCTTTCAGATGCATTAATCAGGTCACATGCTCTTGTACTTCAAATGCTCACTGCTGTTAAAGTCCAGATCCTTTTCCATGACTTAAAGTACTCTGCATGGTCGTATCCCTGCTCACTTCTCTCCTTATCACTGTAATCCAACCAGGTTGGCCATACTTCTCTTCCCCCAACACACTGCATGAATTCCTTCTTCAGCACATGTGGTTCCCTTTTATTTTTTTCTTTGCTTTCAGCTCTCTACTTGGTTGGCTTCTTATCATTCAATTCCTGTCCAAGATCGTATTCTTAGAGAAGCGTCCCCTGATTATGACACCAAAAATAACTACAAATCTTTGCCTTCAGTTTTTTTTTGTTTGTTTTTAAAGTATTTTTCTTTAAGGCCCTTAAACCCTTAATGAACTTTAAAATTTATTCACTTGATTGATTATCTGTCTGCAACAAGTGCCAGGCTTCCCTGATGGCTCAGTGGTAAAGAACCAACCTGCCAATGGAGATGATGAGGGTTCGATCCCTAAGTCAAGAAGATCCCCTGGAGAAGGGAATGGCTGCCCACTCCAATATTCTTACCTGGGAAATCCCGTGTTCAGAGGAGCCTGGCGGGCTGCAGTACATGGGGTCACAAAAGAGTCGGACACGACTTAGCAACTGAGCACGCATGCATGCAGCAGGTGCCATGGTCAAATATTCCTGCCCACACTTGGATGGAAGCTCAGTGAGAGCTGATTTCTGGCCCTGTTTGTTGCAGTATCTCCCATGACTATAGTCATGTTGAGCACTGCTGCTGCTGCTAAATCGCTTCAGTCGTGTCCGACTCTGTGTGACCCCATGGACTGCAGCCTACCAGGCTTCTCCGTCCATGCGATTCTCCAGGCAAGAACACTGGAGTGGGTTGCCATTTCCTTCTCCAATGCATGAAAGTGGAAAGTGAAAGTGAAGTCGCTCAGTCGTGTCTGACTCTTAGCGACCCCATGGACTGCAGCCTACCAGGCTCCTCCATCCATGGGATTTTCCAGGCAAGAGTACCGGAGTGGGGTGCCATTGCCTTCTCCCCATGTTGAGCACACATCTGTTAAATAAGAGAATATGGCAAGAAGTCAAAAGAATGACAGATAAAACCTATAGGAAGACCTCAGAAAAGGGAGTTATTTGATTAAGACTAGCAAGAGAAGTGTTAATGCAAGTGGTATGTTTGATATAGGCCTGAAAAGAATGGGAGGATTTTCATGGGCATTAAGAAGTTTGGAGAAGAATTCCAGAAATGTGAAATAGCATAAACCAAGAAATGCACAGTGGAAATTGAGTAAATCGACTGTGAAAGAACCAAGGGCTTCTTGTCTTCTCCCTGACTCTTTGTTTTTCCTCTTCATCTCTCTACATGCAGGCATTCCCCAGAGTTTGCAGCCTCTGTTCCTTTCTCCTTCCCATCCGTTTCTCTGCCCAGCTTCCTAAGCACCGTCATATATATCTGTTATGGTAGGGGTCCGCAACCCCTGGGCTATGGACCAGTACTACTCCACTTGGCAGGAGGTGAGCGGCGGGTGAGCGGCCAAGCTTCATCTGTATTAACAGCCGCTTCCCATTGCTGACATTACCATCTGAGCTCAGGAAAAAAAGTTCAGGGAGCCCACTGATTCTGCATTATGGTGAGCTGTATAATTATTTCATTATACATCCCAATGTAATAATAATAGAAATAAAGTGCCCAATAAATGTAATGGGTTTGAATCATCCTGGAAATATCCCCCTCCCCTGGTCCATGGTAAAACTGTCTTTCACCAAAATGGTCCTGATGTCAAAAGGTTGAGGGCTGCTGTGTTATGGGTTGTATTGTGTCCCCCCAAAAGATACATTGAAGTTCTAAGCCCCCAGTACCTCAGCATGTCACCTTATTTGGAAATAGGGTCGTTGCAGGTACAATTAGTTAAGGTGAGTCTCCACCATACTAGAGTGGGGTGGAGCCGTAATTCAAGAGGACTAATGTTCTTACTGGAAGAGGAAATTTGGACAGAGAGGCAGAGATGATGGAGAGAGAAAATGAAGTGATGCATCTGCAAGTCATGGGATCATCAAGGATTGCTGGCAAACACCAGAAGGCAAGTAATTCTTTCTTGCAGGTTTCAGTAGGAGCATGGCTCTGCTGACACCTTGATTTCAGACTGTTAGCCTCCGGGAGTGTGAGGTAACACTTAATGTTGTTTTAACAATTTTGTGTTAGCAACCTTGCTACTTCGTGACTCCTGTGCGTCCCCAACACTAGCTCCTTCTGACTGCCTTTATATCAGTTCCCTCAACATTCCCCCACATGTCCAGACTTAGAAGCATGGAGCTTGTTATCCTCATCTTTGCAGTTTGCACTCCTACCCTATGATGGTTCCCATCAGAGGCGTTGTGTAATCCTGTTGAGTCCATCTCTTTAATGTCTATCCATTCAGCTCCCACTACCCAGAGTTTGCCCCATTAACTTTCACCATGATCATTGCAGTAATTTAATTTTTTTCTTCTGCGTTCTCCATTTAACTCATTTACTTCATTTGGTTTCCTCCTTCTAAACCCGTCTGCACACTGACAGTCTATTAACATTAGCAAATCACTAATCATATCAACACTTTGCACAGAATTCTCTAATGACGTTCAGGGCCCACAGAATAATCCTTTGACAACCAAGCATTCAAGGATTTCCACAGTCTTGCCCTAGCCTGTATTTCTAGTTGTTTTAAAGTCACCATTTGTACTTCTGAAGTAGACTGTCTAGATTGGACTATTTGCTGTTACTCAAACATAATCATCCCATTTCTTTGCTGGGACTTTCTTTCCAGATCTACCTGTACAATTTCTTCTTCTAAAAAGTGTTTGTATCAAACCCCTGATGTTAATGCAGAAATTCTGTCTCTCCTATGACCCTCCATATTATAGTCAACACTTTGTATCTGTGGATTCAACTAACTCCAGATTGAAAATAGTAAAGAAAATTTCCAGAAAGTTCCAAAAAGCAAAACTTGAATTTTTCTTGTGCCAGCTAACTATTTACCTAGTATTGACATTGCATTTACAACTATTTGCATTTACATTATATTGGGTATGATAAGTAATCTGGAGATGATTCAAAGAATACTGGAGGATTTGTGTGGCATATATGCAAATGCTATGGCTATTTTATATAAGGCACTTGAACAGATTTTGGTATCCGAAGGGGTCCTGTAACCAATTTCCCAAGGATACTCTGGGACGACTATATTTTGTTCCCATTGCCTAGGATGGCAGGTACGGACATACCTGGTTTTATTGCACTTTGATTTAGTGCTCTTTGCAAATACTGTGTTTTTACAAATTGAAGGTTTGTGGCAACCCTACATCAAGTGTCTTATCTGTGCCATTTTTTGAACAGCATTTGCTCACTTTATCTTGCTTTATTACATTTTGGCAATTCTCACAATATTTCAAACTTATAAATTCTTATTATGTTTGTACAGTGATCTGTGATCAGTGGCCTTAGATGTTACTATTGTAATTTTGGGGGCATCATCAATCGAATCCATATATGATAATTGACTTAATTGATTAATGTCGTCTGTTCTGACTGCTCCAGTGATGACCTGTTCCCCACTCTCTGCCCTTCTGCTTGGTCTCTCTATTAACTGAGACACAACACTATTAAAATTAGGCTAATTAATAACCATGCAGTGGCCTCTGATTGTTCAAGACGAAGGAAAATTCAATCGATGTTGCACACTTTGTTGTCTTAAGAAATTGTCACTTTCAGCAGCCACTACCCTGATCAGTAATCAGCCATCAACATTGAGGCAAGACCCTCCACCAGCAAAATGACTGTGACTTGCTGAAGGCTCAGATGACGCTTAGTGTTTTCTAACAACAGAGTATTTTTTAACTGAGGCATGTACATTTTTTAGACATAATACTATTGTACACGATAGATGACAGTATAGTATAAACATAACTTTTATATGTATTGGGAAACAAAAACATTTGTGTGACTCCTTTTATTGTGATGATCACTTTATTGCAGTAGTCTGGAACCTGGCCCTTAAAATCTCCAAGGTCTGCTTATGTTTGTGTGTGTGTCTTGCTCTGTCTGTTAGTCTCCCAAAAGCAAGATCCAAATCAAGACTTCATATTACAGGAGTCACTCAATGAATAAATATAAGAATGAAAAGAAGGTTAGGATTAGGCAACACAAAACCATTCCATTTTTTTAAATCATGGGAGAGAGATGACAAAACAGTCTTTAATTAAGATTTATCTGCCAAAGGCATATAGGAGGGACCAGAGAAGGGAGCGACTGAAAAAGCATGAGGATGAATTTGGCTCTTATTCACAAACCTTAGACATGCTGCTGCTAAGTCACTTCAGTCGTGTCCAACTCTGTGCGACCCCATAGACGGCAGCCCACCAGGCTCCCCAGTCCCTGGGATTCTCCAGGCAAGAACACTGGAGTGGGTTGCCATTTCCTTCTCCAATGTGTGAAAGTGAAAAGTGAAAGGGAAGTTGCTCAGTCGTGTCTGACTCTTAGTGACCCCATGGACTGCAGCCTACCAGGCTCCTCCATCCATGGGATTTTCCAGGCAAGAGTACTGGAGTGGGGTGCCATTGCCTTCTCCAACCTTAGACATACTTCATACTAAATCTTGATGTTGGTATTTGTGAAATGGGAAAAGGAATAGCATGAAGAATATTATAAGTGAAAGAATTAACCTTATTTTAAGATGATTCAATATGAAATATCTGGAAAAGAAGGAAGTTGAACAAGTTAAAAAACAGAGGGAAAATGATGGTGTCATTACCTAAACTGGGAAGATCAAGAGGAAGGCTGATTAGAAAGGAGTAGCCCTCGTGGCACAGTGGTAAAGAACCTGCCTGCCAATGCTGGAGATGTGGGATCTATCCATCAGTGGAGAAGATCCCCTGCAGAAGGAAATAACAACCCACTCCAGTATTCTTGCCTGGGAAATCGTATGGACAGAGGAACCTGGTGAGCAACAGTCCATGGGGTCCCAAGAACAGTTGGGTGTGACTTGGTGACTAAACAAGAGAAAGTTACATTCCAGACATACTGAATTTGACATGATAATTGGATATCCGGATAGAATTATCCAGCAGCTACAGAGACAGAAGCAGTAATCTCTTCTGGTGGGAGTTGGAATCGATTTCCTCAATAAATTTTAAAGAAACTTGATGACATGAATGTTTTAAATACTTCCTCATGGTTGTCCATTAATAATGAAGAAGCAACTCCAGAAACACCCTCCCGATTCTCAGGATAATATGAGTTCCTGGATCTTACCAAAACCTTATAAGAAACACTCTCATTATTAAAAGTTTATGTTCAAGGCCCTTCTAAGTAGAAAAATCACAAATTAGCCCAATAGGACCAAATGCTGCTCTCCAGGATCTTCCAGTTTGAGAACATGCTGGTACCAAAACATTAGCTGTAAAAATAGTAAACAGCAGGAACAAATATAAGCATTTTTATGATGTTCAAATAAAAAGCAAGTTTTCCCCCACATTATGAATACTGTGGGAGTCCATAGACATCTTTTTTTTAAACCCAGAAACATGCAAATTTTGCAAGAGAATTAAAACTATTGGGGCCAAAAGGCCAAAGAGTTTTAGTGTGTATACATATGAGTTATCTTGTAATTTTCAAATGAAAGCATTTATAGTGAAATTTTCTAAAAGTCTTACCTCCAGCTATGGATAAATTTGCCAGATGCTTGGCTTCTTGTTCTGAACAGAGAAAAAGGAAGGCACAGCCCTAAAATTTAAGACCTAAAAACCTCCTTCAATAAGAATGCCATCCTTATTACCAGTTTTAAGTGCTAGTTACTCTTAAATGCTACAGTATGAAAATGCACTTGTGCACGCATGCATTTGAAGACTGGCTCAGAAAAGCAAAATCATAGTCTTTCTACCTGTGAAATAACACTGGATTTTTTTTTTTATATCCTTCGGCCAAGAAATCTTTATCTTGGAGATAATTAAGACAAAATGCATTTGACAAATAAAATCAGTATAGAACCCCTATTTCTTGGCAGCTCTTGTGGACACAGCTGAAGCTTTCAGAGGTCTTTAAAAACCATGGCAACAAATGCCTTTGAAAGGTAAGCGAAGGTTCCAAATGTTTTTAATCGCTGGTGTTTTTTATGCTACCACTTCAAGCATTCTTTTTCATCTTTTTGTTCATCTGATTGAAATTAAATTTCCAATTTCCCTACTAAATGGTTCTGTCCTGGTCATGGCATTGACTGTTTCCATTAAAGGAGTAGACTTTATGCCCATGTATAGTGATTAAGCTTATCATCAATTCCATTAGAAAGCCTTGTTTATGAGCGACAATGATTTCACACTAAAATTATAGATAGCCATTAATAGGTACGTTTTCAAAGGGCATTAACTAGCCCTCAAAATTATGTGCTACCTCTGCTGTTACAGTTCCTACCAATGCTGGTCCGTGACCTAATGCTGCCTGAATTTCCCTCTCCTTCATACAAGGTTGCTGTTGACATCTTTAAAATGCTATTTCCTTTCAGGTCCTTTCAGAGAGAATGGCCTGATTCTCTCATGCTCTTTCAGAGAAAAGTATACTTTGAGATATATAGTCTGCTCATTTCTGATCTCTATATTATACTTTGCCATTTCAGAACTGTGTATACAAGTTATACGATAACCTGCTTGCCTGACTTTTTTGACTGAAAAATAACAACATTCAAGAAAAATCTATTTCATAGATCTGCCATCCACTTTGTAAAGCTTTTTCTTGCAATTAGGTTAATTCTCTGCTCATGTGTAAGTTTTGGAGCAGATTTAATGTTTTTAAAGAAGGAAATGCTTTGCTTGAGAAAGAGTATAGTGGGGGAAGGATTTCTATTATTTTCTTCACATTTTCATCTTCCTTTAGCTGCAATAACAAGAGACTTCATTTTTTCCAGTTGTTAATAAATAAAGGGACAAAGAAGTAAACAATTTGGTTATTAAATTATAATTTCTCTCTGCTATAGGTACTGTTCTCTCTCTTTTCTTTGAGAAAGAGGATGTAGACTTTAAATTTTATCCAAACAAACATATTTATCCGCTTCATTTGGCAGTTTGAAAATCGTGTATTAGAAAGTGTGGAGTGAATGAGTAAAGAAATTCTTAAATCGCCCCCCAGGAGTGAGTGGCTAGGTTACATTTATAAATATACATCTTTTTGTGATTCAAATTTAAGCAGAGTGATTTAAAAGAATTCTGCATACACTTTACTGCATTTCATTAAGTGAACTGAAATTCACTTAATGAATTTCACAATATTTTCCTTATACACCAGAGAAGATATTACAATTCGTTGGCATCACTGACTCAATGCACTTGAGTTTGAGCAAGCTCTGGGAGTTGGTGATGGACAGGGAAGTCTGGCATGCTGCAGTCCATGGGGTTGCAAAGAGTCACATGACTGAGTGACTGAACTGAAGATAATAAAAGTTTATCATTGTTTTGTCCCTTTGACACAGCAGAATTCCTAATGAGAGATTTCATTTGAAAATTATGTAAAAGTGCACTTACCACCACTGCTAACCAGTGACACGATGGTTGATTGTAGTCACCTTGGAGATGGTTTTCCTCTCTGTTTTGTTTTTCTGATTGCTAGCATGTTGATCAGTCTTCCCGCTACACAAGTGCCTGCAGACCAGCCCCGTGTCTGCTCTCTGGACAGACCTCATCATGTGCAATTCCTCGTACTCGCCTCTTGCTTATCAAGTTAATTTGGTGGATGTCTTCACCAACCCCTTGTGGGAGTTGTTTTCCCTCCACCTGTGTTATCTGGTACAAGCCATTCTCTACTCTCTTGCCACCCAACCTGACTTCTAAGAAGTGTCGTCTCTCAAAGCAGACTCAATTCTTGCTTTGCCTTAATGCACTCTTCTTAGCTCATGTTTTCTTAGCCTACGGACCTCCCTGTCCAAGTTTTTCACAGCTTCTCCACCCAAGAGGGCTAGCTCTTTGAGCTCAGACACTTAGAACAAGATTTTTTATGCAACAGATATTTCTTGAATGACCATTTTATTTTAACCCTGGGAGAAATGCAAAAATATAAATGCCATAGACTCTAGATCCAATTAAAAACTCAGTTTGTACAAAAATGGAAAGATTATAATAATACACACTAAACCACAGAAGCATTAAACTCAGTGCCACAGGAGATGCCTCAAAGCAGTATAAAGAAACAAAGGGGTATCTGAGAAGGTAAGGTTCTGAGTTGAGAGGAAGGCATGGGCACTTTGCACTGGAGTGAACTTGAAAACATTTTGGTGTTTAAATTTGTCCTCTGCATCAGAGGATCAGGCTGAGTTCTACTTCATTGATTTACATTGTGATCGCATGGCTCACGGCTGCATATTTAATACTAAAGAGCATTATATAATATTTTAGGGGAGCATTATATAATATTTTAGGGGAGTATGAGTTTTTTTATTTTTTAAACTTTTTTGAAGTTTATCTGTAGTTTACTTTTAAAATTTTTATTGAAATTTAGTTGATTTACAGTTTTATATTAGATTCAGGTATACAGCAGATTGATTCAGTTATTTATATATATATGCATATATATATACACACACATTCATACATATGGGTTTTTATTATTTGTAACATGTTTTAAAAACATATCCCATGTGTATATCTGTACAGCTGGCATTACTAGTAAGTCTGGCATGTATTCAGAAGTTGATAAGCCTTTACTCATTTGCAGGATAATGTGCTATTACAGTTTGCTTTTAAAGTTGGACATGGGAGTGATGTTAACAAAAATCTGAAGATGTTCCTCTGTAGTAATATATAATGTAGCTATTATACAGGCAAATGCATTTGATATTTGATGTAGAAGAAAACAGTTGGTCCCAAGCTAAGATGTATTTAAGTAGGCTTAACTTAGATTCTGTAATTTTTATGCTTGAAAGTTTCTTTATGTTTTTTCCTGGTTTAAATTTAATGAGATGTTTATGAAAGGGTGTTTTTAAGACTTGCACTTCTAAGCCTTGGCATAAACTTCCCTATGATGTGAACCACTTCTAAGATGTATCCTTTAATTTTTAAAATTGTGACAGTAAACCGGATCTTAGAGAAGAAAAAAAATGATTTGGTCACCTTTTATCAGTTTTGTACAGGGCATTTAAAGGATTTCAATTCCTCACTCCTCCATTCTTTCTGTATAATACTTTATAGTATTGTATAAGATTAGTACTGTTGGTGCAATGATGTAAAGACATGAGATGACATTAATATGTAAATTTAGATCCCAGAAATGGGCTTTAAAACAAACAAACTCTCCCCACTGTCCTTGCTGTGTTCCTTCCTGACTCTTTGCAATCCACGTGAAGACAGGAGGAGCAGACTGGCTGCTAGCTCAGCCCTGGGACTGAGGTACCCTGCTCCTTTTTCTTGCTTTTGTATTTCCTTTCTGAACCAAGTGAATGCATCAGAGTCACAATCCCCGATTTGGGGTCCATTTTCCTAGAAATACAAGTACTGCGAAGGGCCCTGTGGACCATTCATGACTCATTAAATGCTTCTTGCTGTTGCTGCTGCTAAGTTGAGTCAGTCGTGTCCGACTCTATGTGACTCCAGAGACGGCAGCCCAACAGGCTCCTCTGTCCCTGGGATTCTCCAGGCAAGAACACTGGAGTGGGTTGCCATTTCCTTCTCCAATGCGTGAAAGTGAAAAGTGAAAGTGAAGTCGCTCAGTTGTATCCAACTTGTAGCGACCCCATGGACTGTAGCCGACCAGGCTCCTCCGTCCATGGGATACTCCAGGCAAGAGTACTGGAGTGGGGTGCCATTGCCTTCTCCATGCTTCTTGCTGCTGCTGCTGCTAAGTCACGTCAGTTGTGTCCGACTCTGTGTGACCGCATAGACAGCCATTCTTCTTAGTGAGTCACTTTTTCTGAATATAAGGCAGGATAAAGTCTTGGCATCAGAGCTTTCTTGTAAATACTTCCTTTTGTCTGTGTGTGCGGTGTGTGTGTGTTCACATACATATGTCCATACACATGGCTGGCTGGCTTAGTCACTAAGTCATGTCTGACTGGTGCAACCCCGTGGACTGTAGCCCACCAGGCTTCTCTGTCCATAGGATTTCCCAGGTGTGGGTTACCATTTCCTTCCAGGAATCTTCCCGACCCAGGGATCAAACCCAGATCTCCTGCACTGCAGGCAGATTCTTTACCGACTGAGCCACCAGGGAAGCTCTCGTGTACGTACACATAGGTATATACATAAATATACATATTTACATGCACACATATATAGAGAGGGACAGAAGTACTTAACAGACTTTAGAAGTACTTACTACAAAATATTAGCAGTGGCTATCTCTAAGTCACTAAAAGTATGACTACATTTTAATCTTTTTGCTAATCTGTATTTTAATTTTTCTAATAAGTATCTTTACATGTGTAATAAAAAATGTTTTAAAGATTGTTGTCGTAGTCGATTCATTTCCCACTAGTAGAAAATTGTTCCTTCAAAATCAGCTTTGTTTTGGTGACCAATTAAGTAGGGTGAACTGTTATTAAAAAAGGCCAATGAGCAGGTTACAATAGCATTCTTTTAAGAAAATCTTTACAGGTGCAGCCATCATGGGGCTATCTGCCTCGTACCTGCCAATGTAGCAGTGGATCCAGAAGGGTCGGAAAAACGAAGCTATAGTATGGAATTGGAGGCGAACACTTTTCAAATTTATACTTGTTGGATGTGTAAATTATTGGAATCAACTTTCTTTTATGATTTGTTTGAATGAATTGGAATGGTCCATTTAAAATCTTGCTATGTCCTGAGAGTGATACCAAAGAATATAACCTCTATGAGCACATTCCCAAAGAGTTCTGCCTCTAAACAGGCATTTTGCTCTAAAGTCAAAGTGTTCAGTCGCTCAGTTGTGTCTGACTATTTGTGACCCCTTGGACTTTAGCCCACCAGGCTGCTCTGTCCATGGGATTTCCCAGGCAAGAACACTGGAGTGGGTTGTCATTTCCTTCTCCAGGGGATCTTTCCAACCCAGGGATTGAACCTGGATCTCCCACATTCCAGGCAGATTTTTTTTTACCTCTTGAGCCACCAGGGAAGCCCCATTTTGCACTAAAGTAGGAAAAAAAAAATCCACAGTAACCTTTGTATTAATAATTGCTGCTTCAAAATGGGAATTTGGTATGGCACCAAATTAGTAATCAGTTAGAAAGAATAGATTTCAAAAAAAGTGATTATACTAAATCTAGCACTTCTTGAAATATCTTCTGTTAAATAAAATGTAGTTCTTCTATGTTCTCATTTGTAAGCCATGAGGCTAATTCAGGAATCAGAGAATCAGGAATCAGAGTACCGATTGGCTTAGTAGTTTGGGGCTTACTAACTAGATGAATTTTGTCCTTTACCTTTTTGGACAGAAGAGGCAGCCATGTTCACTTTCAAGTCCAGAGGTGAATTACTTTTGACTTTAGTTCTTTTCAGAGACATGTTATGACTTTTCTGCGTTCTTGGACAGTTAGACTGTAATTCTTGGTTGTTTAAAAAGATATTTGAATGTGTTTTGTTAAGAGGCTCGACTAAATAGCTATTTCTCTTACATTTTCAGTTGCTTTCTCAAGCCTTAGAATAGTTTCCAGCTCTGACAGTTGGCCTTATGCTGGCTGAAGTGAACTTTTGGATAGGATGATGTGGATGAAGGATTCTGGATGATTTACACTTGACTGCATAAATGTAGCCTATCATGCTACATAATGTGAAGAGAATTACTTAAGGGTGAAAAAGATTTTTTTTTAACTATTAGGAAATGATAGGTTATTACAAATTGGTTTGAAGATACTGTCATTTATATGCTCTTCCTACAAAGTTGAGCTCTCCTGGTCTGGAGACTGAGTTTTTAATAAGAATGGTGTTTCATATTTAATGAGTACCAGCCCTGCACCAGGCTTTATGTTAGGGTTTCATATCAAAGTATTAGTTGCTCAATAGTGCCCGACTCTTTGCAACCCTATGGACTGTGGCCCACCAGGCTCCTCTGTCCGTGGAGTTCTCCAGGCAAGGTTTCCATTTCCTACTCCAAGGGATCTTCTCGACCCAGGAGTCGAACCTGGGTCTTCTGTGTTGCAGGCAAGTTCTGTAGGGTTTCATATGTATCATCTCTCCCTGGAGTAGGAAGTGGCAACCCACTCCAGTATTCTTGCTTGGAGAATCCATGGGCAGAGGAGCCTGGTGGGCTACAGGCCAAGGAGTCACAAAGAGTCAGACAGGACTGAGCAACTTAGCACACACAACACATGCATCATCCCATTTAATCCTCCACAAAAGTCTAGGAAATCAACACTAAAATTACTCTCGTTTACAGATGAGGAAACTGAGGTGTATAAGAAACAAAACCAGCATTGAACCCAGCTAGGGGACTGCAGAACTCATTGTGTTATATTAGCCACTGTATTCTTTTGCATCTCCCAAGGGAAGAAATGACTCTAAAGGGGATTCTGAAGGTGAGGATTGTCACTGACCATCACTGGCTTCTTTTCCCACTAGGTTAACAGGCAAGAAAAGCGAGGTAGAGTTGACTGGTATTAGTACTGTTTGCCAGGGAAAAATGGAGCTGTATTACTAGCATGTATCTGCGTGCCTGTGTGTGTGATTAGTTATGACTCTTTGCAACCCCATGGACTGTAGCTCACCAGGCTCTTCTATCCATGGGGTTTTCCAGGCAAGAATACTGGATTAGGTTGCCATTCCCTTTTCCAGGGGATCCTCCCAACCCAGGGATCAAACCCAGGTCTCCTGCATTGCAGGCAGATTCTTTACCGCTGAGCCACCAGGGAGGCCCACCCTCTGTGCCTACTTATTTCCTACTGGCATAAAATAAAAGTGAATGATGACTCTACGCTCAATATGGGGAGGGAACCCAAACCCTTTCGGGATAAAGGTTTGTGTCAGCAGAAAGCAAGGGGTGCTAAACCCAGGGAGGAGCAGAAGAGACAGATACTCAGGATGGCTTCGAAACAGGAGCGTCTGCCTGCGGTTTGGGCGTCTGCTACTCATTCTCTGCTGGAGCATCTAAAGAGCAAAACGCAGCTCACAATTAGCCTTTTCCCCATTCTTTATAAAAGAGATGTGATGTTTTCTCTTGCCTAGTGAGGTTCTGGTGGTTAAGTTTATTGCTTGGTGCATGAGTTGCTGAGTAGAGAGAAGTAACCACTGGATGGAAATCGTAGCAGAACCAGAAAAGAAATGAAGATTGTTGACGCCAGGCTGATGTTGGTTAGATATTTAAAAAATATTTTTTCTTTTTTGATTATTAAAAAATCCCTGATGAATACACAAATACACATAGTTATATGTTACACAGTACATGGTGTATGATGAAAAGTTAAGGTCTTCCTCTGGTCCCATTCCAGAATCCATACTTCCTTTCTTGATAGGTAAACACTGTGTTAACAGCTTCTTCCAAAAATTACCTAAATGTGTGTACACATACACTTACATACTATGTTTTGGTAACATATGTCTGTGCTCAGCTGTGTCTGACTCTTTGTGACCCTATGGACTGTAGCCCACCAGGCTCCTCTGTCCATGGGATTTCGCAGGCAAGAATACTGGAGTGGGTTGCCATTTCTTTCTCTAGGGGATCTTCCTGGCCCAGGGATCGAACCCATATCTCTTGCACCTCTTGCATTGACAGGCAGATTCTTAACCACTGCACCACCTGGGAAGCCCCTTGCTAACATAAATGGTATTCTACTCTTCACATTATTTGGTGCCTAGTTTTTCTCACTGCATAAGGTATATTGGAGATTTGTCCACCTTAGTATTTACTAGTTTCATTTTATTTGAATGGCTGTATATTAGTGCATAGTAATGCCTTCCATTGGCACAGAGTTTTATGATTGATCAAGCGTTTGCATATATTATCTTTCTGGGCCTCACAGAAGCCATGAGGGAGGGTATCAGATGGTCCAGAGGGGTTGACAGGTTCACCCAGGATAGCATGGTACCTGGGACTCAAGTAGGAGTTCTGTGCTCCTAACACTTTGACATTCCCTAAATATGCTCATATTCCTTCCATTTAGTTCCATGACCACCAGTGGAGGTCAACTCTTGGAAGCTGTAAAAAAAAAAAAAATCTTCAACCTAGAACCTCAATAAGCCAGGTGACAAGGAAATGTAGAAGAAGAAAAGTGTTAGTTGCTCAGTCGTGTCCAATTCTTTGTGATTATAGTCTCCCAGGCTCCTCTATCCATGGGATTTCCCAGGCAAAAATACTACAGTGGGTTGCCATTTCCTTCTCCAGGGGATCTTCCCAACCCAGGGATCAAACCCAGGCCTCCCGCATTGCAGGCAAATTCTTTACCATCTGAGTCATCAGGGAAGGCTAGACAAGGAAATGCATACCTCATTAAAGTGACAAAAGAGAATAAAAAGTTTAGTACTAGAATGGGCCCCCATGATCAACACATTCGGCCCTTTCCTCATACAGATGAGGATCTGAGGCCAGGACATCAGAGAGCTTGTTCGTACCCTACAGCTATGCCATTTCCTTTCCTGAGGCTAGATCTGGAGAGCAGAGGGAAAGGAGATTATTTATTTTTCCGGGCTCTCTCATTCTCATCAGCCACAATGGGGCATGGACAGCAAATAGACCCCTGAGAAATGAGAAAACATGACAAGCACAATGAGGTGATTTGTCTAAGAGAATGCTGCCTCCGGGACAGTATGACCAAGTAGACTTTAACTATCTGGATGCCCAGGCAATGTGCATTTTAATACCACTTCTGCTTCCCACTCATTCATTTATGGAGTGTCTAATGTACACATAGCTCTTTGCCAGGCGGCAGGGCTCCTGAAGCATATGGTGAAGAAACAACCCTCATCATGAGGACCATAAAATGCATGAGATTGATTATCTGTGCTATTTTGGGTTAAATTTACCATGCAAATAAGTACAGTTCAGTACAAAACAATTCTCCTTATGCATAGGTTGTGTTTTGTTTTATCCAATAACCATCCTGCAAAGGTTCACTGGCAACACAATGAATGAAAAGCAACATCCATTTATTTCTGTTTGTTAGGAGAAATTGTTATCCAATCTGAGACAGAAGACTCTAAGTCCAACAGATTGTCTTTTGGTTTACTTCCATGTTTTTGAACTGGATTTCAGTTTTTTAAAAAAATGATTGAATTCATCTGTGAAAGCATGCTAGAAGTGACCTCTGACCATGGATTCAGAAGCTTCTGCTTCTTCTTTGATTACGTTTGCCAGGATGCCTGAGAGGAACTTCCTCCTGGGCAATCATTTTGGAGGCCTCCTGAAGATGGATGAAACTCCTTATTTAGCAGTTTGATGGTCAGATGTCTACAAGGGAACATTCAGATATGGCAGCTTGAAGGATATTCCTATTCCACACCCTACCAGATCTTAGTAAACAGTGTTTCCTTTCTCTCCTTAAAGCACCACAATGACCCAGGGACAGGAGAGTAGGACAATGCACTTTTTCGCGGTTCTAGACATCCCTGATGCTGGGAAAGATTGAGGGCAAGTGGAGAAGGGGGTGACAGAGGATGAGATGATTGGATAGCATCACTTGGCTCAATGGACATGAGTTTCAGCAAGCTCCTGGAGTTAGTTAATGACAGGGAAGCCTGTTGTGCTGCAGTTCATGGGATTGCAAAGAGTCAGACACGACTTAGCAACTGAACAACAATAAGACATCCAGGACCAGAAGCATAGCTCTGCTCAGGGTCTCTGAATTTCACCCTCTTGCTCTGATTGCTCGTCTATTTTACTTGCTCTTCAGCTTGAGACCAGAACAGTTTCAAATTGTTTCTACTGCTTTTGGCCACCATTGTGTGGACTTTAAGTGAATGCAAATAGAAAGAAAGCTTAAAGAACTCTCTGGAAACAGTTGAACAGAGCCTAGTGAGTTTCTGGTGGTTAAGTTTATTGCTTGGCCTGTGGCTTGCTGAGGAGAGAAAAGTAGAGGAGAGGTGAGCTGAAGGCAGCCTGGCATGGAACTCTCTGCTTCAGTTGTCACTCTGGTCTCCTGTTCATTTGATACTTGTCAGTTGTTCCAGGAGAAGCAATTTCAGAAGGTCCTCCTCTGGGCTGTGAAACAACACTTGCTTTTGTGTTGAGCCCTAGGAGGCGTTCTGGAAAGTAGTTCATTGTCTCTGGGCTATGACAGTGAGCTGGTGGTTATTGATTTCATTATGTTTTTCTTTATTACAGCTGTTGGTTTGATCCTGTGCCAAGGGCTTAAAACAATTGTGGTTTTGCACATCATAAGCGAGGCTGGACAAGGAGATGGGTCGTGTTGCTACCGTGGCCGAAATTTTTAGAAGGTTGGGGTCTGATGAAGGCAAATAGATTGAAGAGTTTCCCTTACTTTATTTAGAAAAAGAAACGTTGCGGGACAATTATCTATCTTAGAATTCGTTTAAAAATTGTTTCTTCAAAAAAAAATTGTTTCTTTTAAAGCTAGACTGAGATATAAATAATGCTTTTATTTAAAAATACTTTCATTAAAAATTAAAAGTAAAATGGCATTTGCAGGTGGTTGTTATCACTGATAAGATATACTAGAATTCATTAGCTATAAAAATATAATTTGGGGATGCATATGAAGGCATACTGTTTTTATCTGCATGCCATTACATACAGATATTGTTTGTGAAATTTTTCAAATCATGGCACATTGAATATCCTCACTGGATTTTTAGGAATGTGTTCACTGAGACAGCCAAGTTCTATTCCATTTTGTTTGGCTCATTGCATTGGCTGTAAATCACTAAATATTCCCTTTAATATCTGAGTTAAGCTTTAGTTCCAAACACAATACTTCAGTTGTTTTTTCACAGAATGTAAATTTTTTATTTACTTCCTCAACACTTGACTTCCTACTTTCTCTTTCTCAGTTTTATGCTGGAGTCTGCTGAAAGGTTTTCCAAAAATATGTTTTTTTGTAATGTGTTATAACCTATCCATGAATGCATTTCATGTGATTAAGCTCACATAGCTTTATCTGTGGAAATATTAGGAATGACAGATTTTATTTAATTTCATTGCTGCTTCTGAGATGCCCTCCCAAAGGCATAATAGTAATACCATGATTACATTAGATAATTATATTTTTATTACAGTGTCAATTGTAACAATATTTAGGCATTCTGATTCAGTAGTTCTTGTGTTTTTTCCATTTCTCCAACCCTATTATGGTGTTACTTGGGGAACCAGGATTTGTGAATGACACAGACCTGAATTTCAGCCAGGGTTCCTCCTGCTACCAGCTGAGTGACTTTCAGTAAGTAATCCAGTGTTTCGGAGTCTCAACTTCTGCTTCTATTACATGGGAATTGCCTTACCTACATCCCCAGTTATGACACTTAGATGAGATAAAGGGCTGAAGCCACTTAGCACAGTGCCTGGTTCATGGGGAGCACAGCTGGTTCTACTAGTCCTGCCCCCAGTCATGCGGAAGGAAATCTGAATAGGCCAACTGAAAATACACAACTCTGATTCCTTTTCCTACCCTGCTTGCCTCATGCAGATGCTCTTTACATCTCCAACTTCGCATTTATTTATTTATCTTGTTGGTCTGCAACATGATATACGTTGCATGTGTACAATACTACATTTCAGCTTCCATATGCACTGCATGTTCTCATCAACAGAAGTGTAGTTTCCATCTGCCACCATCCTGTTGACTCCTTGTACCCATTTTGCCTTCTCCCTTCCCCACTTGCCTGCTGGTAACCACTACTCTATTCTCTATATTTATGTGCTTGTTTTTGTTTAGTTTGGCTTAATTGATTAATGGATGGATATATACTCCACATATGGGTGAGATCATATGATATTTGTACTTCTGTCTGAATTATTTCACTTAGCATAATACCCTCAAGGTCCATACATGTTATCACAAATGGCAAGATTTCATCTTTTTATGGCTGAGTAATATTCCATTGTATATATACATCACCTCTTCTTTATACATTCACCCATTAATGGGCACTTAGCTTGTATCCATATCTTGGCTATTATAAATAATACTGCAGTCATTGAAGAAAAATAAAAGGGATCCAAACTGGAAAATAAGAAGTAAAATTGTCACTGTTTGCAGATGACATGATATTATACATTGAAAATCCTAAAGATGCTAGCAGAAAACTACTAGAGCTCATTAATGCAGGATACAAAATTAGCACACAGAGATATGTTGAATTTCTGTACACTAACAAAGAAAGATCAGAAAGAGAAATTAAGGAAACAGTTCCATTTACCATTGTATCAAAAAAAATACCTAGGAATAAATCTGCATAAGGAGACAAAAGACCTGTACTCTGAAAACTATAAGAGCCTGATGAAAGAAATTGAAGATAACACAATAGATGGAAAGATATGCCATGTTCTTGCTTTGGAAGAATCAATATTGTCAAAATGACTATACTACTCAAGGCAGTGTGCAGATTCAATATAATCACTGTCAAATTACCAATAGCATTTTTTTTCAGATGTACAATAAAAAATATTAAAATTTGTATGGAAACACAAAAGAGCCAAAATAGCCAAAGTAATTTTGAGAAAGAAAAGCAGAGTTGGAGGAATCAGGCTCCCTGACTATACTATAAAACTACAGTAAGAAAAACATTATGGTACTGGCATAATGACAGGCTTATAGATCAATAGAATAGGTTAGAAAGCCCAGAAGCAAACCCACACACCTATGGGTAATTAGTCTACAACAAAGGAGGCAGGAATATACAATGGAGAAAAGACAATCTCTTCAATAAGTGGTGCTGGAAAAACTGGACAGACACATGTAAAAGAATGAGAACATTCTCTAACACTGTACACAAAAATAAACTCAAAATGAATTAAAGATCTAAATATAAGGCCAGATACTATATAAAACTCTTAGAGGAAAATATAGGCAGAAGTCTTTGATGTAAATCGCAGCAATACCTTTTTGGATCTACCTCCTAGAGTAATGAAAATAAAAATATAAAATAAAAACAAAAAATTGGACCTAGTTAAACTTAAAAGCTTTTGTACAACAAGGGAAAACATAAACAAAATGGAAAGACAACACATAGAATGGGAGAAAATATATGCAAATGATGCAACTGACAAGGGATTAATTTCCAGAATACACAAACAGCTCATGCAGCTCAATATCAAAAAGAACAAAAAACCCAAGTGAAAAAAAAAAAAAAACAGGCAGAAGATCTAAATAGACTTTTCTCCATAGAAAACATACAGATGGCCAAAAAGTACATGGAAAGATGCTCAACATTGTTAATTATAGAAATGCAAATCAAAACTATAATGAGGTATCACCTGACACCTGTCAGAATGGCCATCATCAAAAATCTGCAAACAGTAAATGCTGGAGAGGGTGTGGAGAAAAAGAAACTCTCCTACCTTGTTGGTGGAAATGCAAATTTGTGCAGCCACTATGGAAAACAATATGGAGCCTTCTTTAAAAAACTAAAAATAGAGTTGCAATATGATCTAGCAATCCCAATCCTGGGCATATATCCAGAGAAAATCATAAAAGAGACATACACTTCCATGTTCATTGCAGCACTATTTACAATAGCCAGGACATGGGAGCAACCTAAATGTCCAATAGATGATTGGGTAAAAAAGATGTAGTACATATTAACAATGAACTATTACTTGGCCATAAAATAAAAAGAAATAATGCCATTTGCAGCAACATAGATGTACCTAGGGATTATCATACTAAGTGAAGTAAGTCAGATAGAGGAAGACAAATATATGATACTGCTTATATACAGAATCTTAAAAAAAAATGATACAGATGAATGTATTTACAAAATGGAAACAGACTTATAGACTTAGAAAACAAATTTATGGTTAGTAAAGGGGAAAGGTGGTAGGCAGGGATAGATTATGAGGTTGGGATTAACATATATACACTACTATATATAAAATTGATAATCAGCAGGGACCTGCTGTATAGCACAGGGAACGCTACTTAATTCTCTGTAATATGGAAAAAGAATCTGAAAAGGAATAGAATTTTATATATGTATACCTAAATAACTTTGCTATACACCACAAACTAACACAACACTGTAAATCAACTATATACCAATATAAAATAAAAATTAAAGAAGTCTTCCTTTTTAAGCTTGAATATAATTCCATTCTATGTATAGTAGTCCCTCCTTACCTGCAATTTTACTTTCCTTGGTTTCAGATACCTCTGTGGTTAACCTTGGTCTGGAAACATTAAACAGAAAGTTCCAGAAATAAACAGTTCATAAGTTTTAAGTTGTATGTAGTTATGAGTAATGAGATGAACTCTTTTGCTGTCCAGCTTTGTCCTGCTCAGTGATGTGAATCTTCCCTTTATCTAGTGTATCCCACTGTTAGTTGCTCAGTAGTCATCTGGTATATCAGGTTGACTGTCGAGGTACTGTGGTACTTGTATTTGAGTAACTCTAATTGAACCTAATAATGGTACCAAAGAGCAAGGGTATAGGTGCTAGCAATTTGGATATTCTCTTACTGGGCCTAATTTATAAATTAAATTTTATCATAGATTTGAATGTATGTAAAAAAAATGCATGGTGTATATACTATCTGTGGTTCAGGCACCCGCTGGGGTTCTTGGAACTTACCCTCTGCGAATGGTGGGAGGAGTGTTGCATATACCACATTTTGTTTATCCATTTGTCTATTAATGGACTTCTGGATTGTTTCTGCTCATCGATTGTAGTGAATCATGCTTCTGTGAACATGGGTGTACAAATATCTCTTTAAGTTTGCTTTTACTTCTTTTGGGCACATACCTGAAAGTAGAATTTCTGGATCACATAACTTCCAGCTTCCTTTTGACTTGCCTCCCAAGCTTCAGTACTACATTTATAATAGCTTGCTTGGTAGTTGTTTTTTGGTATGCTACTGAAATTGTAAATACAGTGTGTTTAAAATTGTTCTATATCTCTTTTCCCCACCTGCCTCCAAAATCAGATCCTCTAATTCATAGTTAGATTTCAAGACACACTGGCACAAACCACGAGTATCTTTGACTTCTTCCTCCTCTTCTTTAGCCCTAAGAATTTGCAAAGGTATTTCAAACCTCTGCACACTTCTCTCTGCTTCATCTACTTTACTACTCGGAGATCATTAGTGCATATTTTGGTATGATTTTTTCCCTTGGTATAACTTTGAATAGTTTTAAATTCTTCATTTTTTAATGAAAATCATACACCCCTGTTTTCATGAAAAACTCTTTTGAACTCTCATTTTGACAACAGATTCCCTGCCAGTCTTCTTTTTTCCTTTGCTGGTAGATCCCAACAACATCAATGTTTGGACTGATTCTTCAGTGCTACCCAGCAACTCTTGTAACACTTCTTTCCTTTGGTCACAGTAAATGAGTGTGTGGGAGACTGCTAAGCAGAGATCAAGCTTCAGTCCTGAGTCAGGGTTGGAGTAGACGGGGATAATATAGGAAGTCAGTATTTTCCTTGGCGTGTAAGGGACGGTTAGATTTCTCTTCCTCTGTACACTCATGTCCAAGAGAGTTGGACCATTCATTTCATCCGAGTCATCTAAGTCAAATGTTATTGCCAAAAGAATTCAATATTGGTTTGGCCTTGCACAGTATTTTTTTGCAGATACGTTAAATAGAAGACAATAACATTGGTTCTGTTAATTCCTCACTTTTCACTTTCTCATGCATGAGCTTCCTAAGAAGGAGAACACACAGAGCTCCACCAACTGCAGAGAATCCGATCATTATTGCCTCTGGAAAAGTAGATATACAGTTTCCCAGTGAAGATCTTGCCCTTTTGGGATGTTGAGCTCTCCACGTATGCATGAGTTCAATCTCTGGAATAAGGAATACTTTGCTTCAAAACCCATCTGTGCTGCTTGCTTGCTGTGTGGTTTTGAACAGACTTTATAACGTTTATCATAGTTTTGCCTCTGTAAAAGGGAGATTAATATAATCCCTTCCTCATAGAGTTGCTGGGGAATTAAATGAACTAATCCATGTATAACACAGTGCCTGGTGCGTCATAGTACCAGTCTCCTGCATTGCAGGCGCATTCTTTACTGTCTGAGCCACCAGGGGAGCCCAGTCAGTACCCAAATGGGTCAGTTTTCTTAGTCACTAGGCTGTTTCATCCAGAGAAGGCGATGGCACCCCACTCCAGTACTCTTGCCCGGAAAATCCCATGGTTGGAGGAGCCTGGTAGGCTGCAGTCCATGGGGTCGCTAAGAGTCGGACACGACTGAGTGACTTCACTTTCACTTTTCACTTTCATGCATTGGAGAAGGAAATGGCAACCCACTCCAGTGTTCTTGCCTGGAGAATCCAGGGACGGGGGAGCCTGGTGAGCTGCCATCTGTGGGGTCGCACAGAGTCGGACACGACTGAAGTGACTTAGCAGCAGCAGGCTGTTTCATCAAACGATCTCATGCATGAGTGTGAAATGAACAAACTGAGGAGGGGCAGTACCTGGAGGCCCCCTCTCAGGTCGAAGTGGTTGCTTGTTTATATTCAGTGCTTTGAAAATTCATGGTCAAACTCTTATTTTCCCAGTGAAAAATCTCAAAAGTGTATTTTGACATGTTTTTTGTACCTGAACACCTCAAGAAAAATACCATCTTTCACTGATAAAATGAAAAGTTAGAGGCTTCCTTTGGGCCATGCATGTATAACATTATGTGATTCCTATCAAATTTGAAACTGTATAAGTGCATGTTGATTCTTAGAAGGAGAAAGAAATACTGATTTTACCATCTTGTTTGGCACCTTAATTTGTGTATGACTCTTGGATACTTCAGATTTTAATAAATGCTAGTTAATTTTATGCAAATAGCCTGTGAAAGCCTTTAATGAAAAGACTCTAAAGCTAACTAAGCTTTATAGATGTTAGCTAAATTTATGGATTAATCAGGTATAAAAGAACAGGACTTTGAAAATGAAATACTATTTTGTTGGAACCTTCCAATGAGGCTTTTAAATAGGATTAGCTTTATTTGGGCCTTTTTTGGATTTGTGGTTGCTTAAAGACTGGAGATTGTCTTTAATTTGAGAATTCATTTTCATGCCTTAAAAATATGAATAATTAGCTAAATGCTCATATGTGAGATAAAAAATGTTAAGTCCTTATTTCTTACCTTTCACTACCTTCCATACTTGAGTTTTTGCTTGACCTCATCAGAGTCTTCTTGATTTTAATGCATTCCCCCCCACCTCTCCGCCAGAGTACTGTGTATATCTTATTGAGCTCATTTATTTAAAAAAATCATAAAATATATTTGGCAAAACTAATACAATTATGTAAAGTTTAAAAATAAAATAAAATTAAAAAAATAAATAAATGAAAAAAAAAAAAGAGTTGATATGTAATTTAAAGTTTTCTGGTTATGACTTAAATCCTGCAGCTCACATCATGGATTTGTCCTCTTGCATTTCATATTCTGTGCAAGAGGAACTTTTGGGCTGATTTGGTCATAGGTACACCGAGTTCTTCAGTCTCTTCAGCAAAGACACTGTATGTTTCATTAATATAGTTGGTGTGAGTATTAAATGAACTCGGTTTCTGCAAGATTTTTCTCTTGCATTATTTTCACAGGCTCAAATAATAGCCTTTAAACAGAAGTTTCTTCTTAAAGAAACTTGAATAAATTGCTTTAAGAACACACCTTGACCAAATTATACTCACTAGGGAACAAAAATTTTTGTTTTTCTTTTTTCTGATGTAAGTTGAAGACTGACAAATAGTGGTTAATGGTGTTTGGTTAAGAAAATTTTGTTTTAAATGTATAGATCAAAGACATACTTATTAATTGTTTCTTGTTGCCAATTTGTCAAGTCTAAATTTAATGTAGTTTAGGCAGGAGAAAACCCAGCTTGTCACAAAAGGTTGGCATTACAACCATGATTCTATTGTGCCTCTATTTTAATTCTTGTTAAGGGATGAATTTGATTGTACAAATCCAGCATGTTTTGTCTATTAAACATGTTAGTTCAAGAACTTCATTTGGTTTTATAAAGATACGCATCTATGACGGCTGGCCAATCCAAACAAGATTTAACCAAATGACTTCTAACCCAAGTTTTCCTATCTTCTGGCTTGCAAAACATCTGGCTTTAGGGAGAGAAACTGAATCAAAGTAATTTTTTTATTCAAGTGATTGTTGACTTCTAAGGCTTAATATAAACTTATTTTTAATTTTATTTTGTTTTTAAACTTTACATAATTGTATTAGTTTTATTTTTAAGAGTTAAAATAAGTTAACATGTCCTGCACAAACATCATAGATGAAACACTAAGAGTTTCTTTGACGTGTCAGAAGAATATTAGAGTTTTAATATTTTAAACTTTTACTTAGAGTTTACATCTGCCCAGGTAAATTTTATTTCTAGATCTATTATTTCTTCAATTTGTCCCTGTTAATAGGAAAGATTCTAAAGATAAATAACTATGCGAGGGTATTTGAGACAATGTGTGGTCTTTTACTGAAGTTAAGAAATTTCAACTCTGTTGACTAGTTTGTTGTTTCATATTATGCAATAGAGGAATGCACATGTTAATTTAATCTGAAGCTTGTTTATACAATGGCTTTTATAATGTATATCTAAAGACAGAGTTGTGGTGGATTTATTTTGATATTTGGCAAAACTAATACAATTATGTAAAGTTTAAAAATAAAAAAAAATTAAAAAAAAAATAAAGACATAGAATCAAGTTTTATGAGACCAGTATTCTCTTGTCAATTCCCCACTCCACCCTACTCTAATTGGACTGACCCTTAAATTAAATAAAGGACAAAGAGGTCTGTAGTTTCACTACATGTTCTGGCTTGCCCTTAGTAAATGAGAAAATAGAAACTTAAAACAGAGAATCTGAATTAGAAGGTCACATATACACTTACCTTTTTTGTGAACGGAAAACATTTTAAAACTGTACATATCATCTTTCTAGTCTAAATTCAGGTTGTTTTCCAAAGAGGTATAAGAATTTAGACTTCTATAAAAGGACTTCTTTATAAAACTATGCTAATGATACTTTTTGATTTGTAAATTTAATATACTGCATATTATCAGCCAGACTTCTTTTGATGGGTAGAGGAATGGAGGTGACTTCCAGATCTTAGAGCAGAAACTTCATGTGGCCAGTTGGATATCTTTCCCCAAAACTCAGAGAAGAGGACTGGAGTGGCAGTTTAAGTCTATGAGTCATCTGCATTTAGTGGCGATGAAAGCCAAAGATGTGGGGCAGAATTTTCTGGTGGGAGAATTCAGGGTCACAGGAAGAGAAAAGGCCTGGATGTTGAGCCCCAGGCATCTCTGGATTATTAGGAGGAATAATATAAGGGAGGAAAATCTACAAAGTCTGGGAAGCCCCAGCCTGGGAGGTAAAGAGAGTGCTGGGAGCATTTTGTGTTACAAAAGCCCAGGGGAAAGCATATTTCAAGAGGAAGGAGGAGCTGTCAGATGCTTCTGATGGGTCAAGCATGAAGTGGGCTGAAAGTGGCTGTTGAACTCAGCCACTGAAGTCATGGATGGTTTCTAGGAAGCTACGTTTGTGGAGTGACAAAAGTGGAAAGCAGATTGATGTGACTGAGGCAGGCAGGAGGAAAAGGAGGAAGAAGACCTCTGGTGTAGACATCTGTGAGGAGCTGAGCTTGGAAGGAGGAGCAGGATATCTGATAGAAGTTGGCGAGTGTTGTGGGTTAAGGGGGAACATTTTTGTGGGACAGACCTGCCTGATGTGGTAAAAGCCAGTGAGAAAGAAGCCTTTGAGTGAGAGAGATTCAGTAAACAAGAGAGAAAAGAAAGAGGATTTAGAGTGAAATAACAGCAGCAACAATGACTAAATATTCATTCAGTGTTTGCCAGACCCAGGGCACTGGGCTAAAAATTAACTGTGACATGTGTTCTCATAGTATGTGTCTTACGTTATAATGTATATGACGTTATATAGTGGGTGCCTTTGTGTTTTCTAGATTAGAGTGGGGAAGTGTGATTTAGGGATGTTAACTAACCTGTTCAGTGTCCTTCAGCTAGTAAGTGATGGACAAATTTATTAAAGGATGAACTTGGCCACTGCCCCAGTCTACCATCCCTGACTTAAATTTAGGTGTTTTGTGCTGCATTTGGAGAGCTGCTTAAAGAATCTTTAAATTATATTTTAAGAAAGAGCATTTCAAAACTCTGTCTGAAGTTCTAATGACTTTATTGGGACAACAATTTTGATAAGTGGCCTGCGTCAAAGAAACCAACCAAACAAACTGTTGTTTATCTACTAAGAAAGCTTAACTTTGTGAATATATATAAAACGTTATGCCCCCAAATATAGGCTTTGTGAACCAAAATGGATTTTCACAAAGAACTCTCAAAGCAAGTGGGAGAGGTGGAAATTCAGTCTAGGAGAGTTTTTGTTTTTGTTTTTAGCACTTCAAGAAGGACACAAAAAGGACAGTGGGTTGAGGTAGCAACATGGGAAAGTCAAGTAAGTGATGATGGAAAATCTCCTCTAGACAGCTTCCCTGTAGATTCCCTATAGATTCAGACCAGCTAAATTTCCTGAAATAATACTAATTCTGTCCTCTTGCTTTTCACAGGACATAATGACTACATGTGTCCGGCCACCAACCAGTGCACGATTGATAAAAACAGGAGGAAGAGCTGTCAGGCCTGCCGGCTACGCAAATGCTATGAAGTGGGCATGATGAAAGGCGGTAAGTACCTTGGGCCCGGGGCACCCACCTTCCCACCTGCCATGATGTCCTTGTCCATCACCCACTGCTGGCTGTTTCCATTCTGGTAACTGTGGGAATGGAGTGATTTCTCTTCTAATTAATTTTTTTCCTATTCTTATTTTTCTTTGCAATGAAAGTATTTTATAACACATTTCCTTAAAAAAATTAGAAATTTGAGCATGCCATTTTGTGTTTCATATTTTTAATATAAATAATGATGTTTAAAATCAAGATGTGTGGGAGGTGGTGGTGAAAGAAAAGGAAAACTGCTCAATGAGTTATTCTAGAAATATTTTTCAGTTACTGTTTTAGATTGCTAATGCTAGATCATGATATCTGGGAAGACACCTTCACTTCGTTGAGACTTGTATATGTAAAAGCTAAAGGGCTAATTTATAATCTTTCAATCCCTTCATATTCCTTAGGAAATTTGAATTTCAATTGACGGGCAGCTTTCTCCTTTAGAAGTTGAGTTAGCCAGCTGCTCCCATGATCTCCGTGTCTAGCGTGGTGCTGGGGACAATGCAGTGATTTCCAAGCACTAACCATCACTAGGTGGCTGGGACTTGTGCTCGTGTGCTTGTGTCTCTCTGGCTGTGAGTATGTATATGTATGGCTTTCTGTCTCTTCATGTATCCAGTCTTCCAGTTTTCTCGTACAGGAATCCAGTGTCTTGTTCTGGGGGTATTAGGTGCTCCATAAAGAGAGTTTCCTCATTGATTTCCTTGTATTCTTTGGGATCTACTTTTGAAGAGCACTTTTAGTCTTGAATAGCCTTCAGAACACCGGGAGAGAACAAAGAGGGAATGTGTAAATAAAGGAATGGGCTCATCCAGTGTTGTACGGTAATATAAGGCTGCGTAGGTGGCACTAGCGGTAAAGAACCCGCCTGCCAATACAGGAGATGTAAGAGACATGGGTTCGATCCCTGGGTGGGGAAGATCCCCTGAAGGAGGAAATGGCAACCCACTCCAGTATTCTCACCTGGAGAATCCCATGGACAGAGGAGCCTGGCGGGCTACAGTCCATGGGGTCTTAAAGAGTCGGACATGACTGAGGACTTAGCACAGCATGCTCAAAGAGAGACAGACCTATGATGGTGCTGCCTGCTGAGCATAATGGGGAAAAGCTTTCTGGAGAGGAGGCTTGAGATTGGTTAAGGAGAGCAAAGTTGCCATGACAAAGATTAGTGATTGTGTAAATAGAGGGCAGCTAACCTTTAACTCATTAATACTTGGACAAAGTGGGAGGCAGAGGAAAAACCAGCAATCATGCTTGATGATTATATAATTGAGCTTATAGGCAAAGATTCCTTAGTTAGTGGTCATAAATAAACCTACTGGGTTGAGATTTTTTTTGGGGGGGGGGTGAGATTTTTGAATACAACATTTGGAATAAATTCTCTTGATGAACAGATGAAATGTTGGATTTACACATTGTGTGAGCTATGACTATATGTCTTGAGAGTCTGAAAAAGCAACTTTAATTCAAAGGGTAATTAATTCCAAGAATTTAACAGTTACATTCAGAAAATGACACTTTGAGTCATAAAGGGATTAAATATTTAAGAAATTCATCTTTCTTTGTACTGTTGGAGAATTAGTCAGGCTTAATTAAACTCACAAAAAGCTTCTTAAGGTAACTTGATAAGTGACAGAAATATAACAGCTACATGTAGAAAGTTTAATTTGAAAGAATGAGTCCAAGTTTGATATTCTTCTTTGGCAATTACAGGTAGATTAAGCCCAGCCTCTTAAATTCTCTCTAAAAGCTGGAATAATCAACTTGTAAATAGGTCCAGGACATTTTTTTTTTCCTTTGAGGGTACCCATACATTGATCCCACTTCATAGAAACAATTCTGTTTTTCCTAATTAACATCCAGATACAGTCTGACTGCATAAATATAAATTATTCATATTCATTTTTAATCTAACAAAAAATTTAACATGCAAAGACATAATAAAAATCTCCCCACTGTTTTCAAATGGGACTTTGGATAATTACTGCACATAGCCAATCTAAGTGTATATGCATATTCTTGTACATTATATTTATGGCTGCAAAATATATACCTGTGTTAGTCTGCTACTATATTAGTTTTCTGAGCCTGCTATAACAAAATCTATAGACTGGTAGCTTAAACGTAGAAATTGATATCTCATTGCTCTGAAGACTGGAAGTCTAAGATCAAGCTGTTAGGAGGTTCAGTTTCACCCTAGACCTTTCCCCTTAGTTTAAGATGGTCCCCTTCTCTTTCTGCCCTCACATGGCCTTTTTTCTCTGTGTGTGCATCCCTGGGGTGTGTGTGTGTGTGTGTGTGTGTGTGTATTTTCTCTTCTTTGAAGGACATCAGTCATGTTGGATTAGGACCCCATCCTTAGGGCCTCTTTTAATCTTTATTACATCTCTAAAGAGCCTATATCCAAATTTAGAACTGTTTTGAAGTACTAGGGTTAAGGCTTCAATTTGATTTTTTTGAGGAGACACAATTCAGTCCATAACAATTTCCCATAAGATTCCTTAGCAGTTGTTAGTAGCCCTCTGCATAAAATGAAAACATGTGTCTTTCTGGCAGTTTATCCATGTGTATAAGTTTTATGGCAAGCTTTAAAATTGTAAAACTATAGGCTGTGAAAACATCTCATTTTAATTATGTGTATAGTGCTTGCCATAAAGCAATGTAATTTATATTACATTTAAATTATGGGATAGGACACATAACCTTATAACACCTTATGTAACAACTCCCCAAATCCCACCCAATAAAGACTTTATTTACAGCTGCAAGTACAGTTATAACCAACTATAAAATCAGAAATTACTTGTAAAGAACAGCTGTGACTAAATAAATCTTTACAATGTTTTCCTACCAGTTTCACAAGAATCCAGTTTCTGAACCAGGCTAGAGACCAATTATAATATTGAATCTCTACATATGAAATAAAATGTTTCATTTCAGATAAAAGAGAGAGAACCACAAACTTACCCCTTACTTTTAGAGCAAGGCTGAATGTGTTTATTAAAGTATTCTAGAGATCCAAAAGAGTGCATGGTTTATCTACACAAAGAAATTATTTTAATCTCTTATGATACCTGCTGTACCCTGAAAATCCCAACATCATTGTTAGATTTGGTCCTGAGGCAAATTGGTTCAGTCAGATGCAGGATTTAAGACGTGCTTTAGGGGATGCTCTTGCCCATCTTAGTACCAGTGCTGGTTTCCTCATTTTCCTGCCTAGCTTGCATTTTCCTTTTCATCTGTCTCCCTCCTCCTCAACCTTAAGTGGCAGATTAAATGTCTGTTCTTTAGGGAGAGCCTCTCTGTTGCCTTGGGCTTCCCTTGTGGCTCAGCTGGTAAAGAATCCGCCTGCAATGCAGGAGACCTGGATTCGATCCCTGGGTTGGGAAGACCCCCTGGAGTAGGGAAAGGCTACCCACTCCAGTATTCTGGCCTGAAGAATTCCATGGACTGTATAGTCCATGGGGTGGCAAAGAGTTGGACATGACTGAGCGACTTTCACTTTCTTTTTTTCCGCTGTTGCCTCACTCTACATTAGCCCCTTGTGTTCTCCCTCTCATAGCAGACACCTCTTCCCTGAATTCTCATTACTGTTATTGTTCATTGTTCAACATCTGTCCATGAACTCCACAGTGGTGAGGGCTCCTTTCTCTGTCCTGTTTACTGATCTAGCACTAAACAAGCCACAAAGTGAGTGTTCAAGAATTTCCTTCCCCATGAGTTAATGGCATAGTTCATTTAAATAGTTATTAGTTTAGGACTGCTTAGGGGTGAGCTACTACAGAGAGTGTAAAGATGAATAAACACCCAGTCCCTTGCATCAGTATCCTCACTGTACAAAGAGGACGTTTGCTCATCAAGTGACAAATAAAAGTCCTTAAAACAAGTTAAAGACCAGGATGGAAGATAGGATGAGAATGGAAGACCATTGGTCAGTGGAAGCTCAGAGCTTTGGCCATTCACTACTGGGTTTAGTTCAACCCAGAGTGTTACTCAGACCATCTGACTTCCAAAGCGAATATTATTATCCAAGAACATGGAATTTCTATCTTGGGTTAATGAAAGGGGAAAACTTCAGAGATGGAATTCTTGGTCCAAATACTGGCTTCTCCTCAGACTTGCTGAGCAATCCTGTTACAGTCATTTTTATTGAGTTTCATTATCCTCAGATGTAAAATAAAAATAAACAATTTGTACTTAACAAGTTTCTTGTAAAGATCACAATTTATGTGACGTATTTATTAAAGTACCACACAAGTGTTAGTGGTTACAGGCAGCCCTCGGAGATACTGCAGGCGTGGTTCCAGACCGCTACGATGAGGTAAATATCACAATAAAGCGAATCACAGAAAAAAATTTTTTTGGTTTCCCAGTGCATGTAAAAGACATGTCTACACTACACTGTACTCTATTTTGTCTAAAATAATGTGCATACCTAGTTAAGAAATGTTTGTTGTTGTCTAGTTACTAAGTTGCGTCTGACTCTTCTGCAACCCCATAGACTGTAGCCTGTCAGGCTTCTTTGTCCTTGGGATTTCCCAGGCAGGAATACTGGAGTGGGTTGCCATTTCCTTGTCCAGGGGATCTTCCTGACCAAGATGTCTACTCCATGTCTCCTGCATTGCAGGCAGATTCTTTACCCACTGAGTCACCTGGGAAGCCCAATTAAGAAATACATTAGTGCTAAGGAAAAAAAACAAAAACAAAAACAAAGCTAACCATCCACTGAGTCTTTCAGTTCAGTTCAGTTCAGTCGCTCAGTCGTGTCCAACTCTGTGACCCCATGGACTGCAGCACGCCAGGCTTCCCTGTCTATCACCAATTCCCGGAGCTTGCTCAAACTCATGTCCATTGAGTTGGTGATGCTATCCAACTGTTTCAACCTCTGTCATTTCCTTCTCCTGCCTTCAGTCTTTCCCAGCTCAGGGTCTTTTCCAATGAGTCATTTCTTCGCATCAGGTGGCCAAAGTATTGGAGCTTCAGCTTCAGCATCAGTCCTGCCAATGAATATTCAGGACTGATTTCCTTTAGGATGGACTGGTTGGATCTGGTGGTCCAAGGGATTCTCAGGAGTCTTCTCCAAGACCACAGTTCAAAAGCATCAATTCTTCAGTGTTCAACTTTCTTCATGGTCCAACTCTCACATCCATATATGACTATTAGAAAAACCATAGCTTTGACTAGATGGACCTTTGTTGGCAAAGTAATGTCTCTGTTTTTTAATGATGTCTAGGTTGGTCATAGCTTTTCTTCCAAGGAGCAAGCATCTTTTAATTTCATGGCTGCAATCACCATCTTCAGTGATTTTGGAGCACCCCCGCCAAAAAAAATCTCTCACTATTTCTGTTGTTTCCCCATCTATTTGCCATGAAGTGATGGGACCAGATGCCATGATCTTCGTTTTCTGAATGTTGAGTTTTAAGCCAACTTTTTCACTCTCCTCTTTCACTTTCATCAAGAAATTCTTTAGTTCCTCTTCACTTTCTGCCATAAGGGTGGTGTCATCTGCATATCTGAGGTTATTGATATTTCTCCCGGTAATCTTAATTCCAGTTTGTGCTTCATCCAGCCCAGCATTTCATATGATGTACTCTTCATGTAAGTTAAATAAGCAAGGTGACAATATACAGCCTTGAAGTACTCCTTTCCTAAATGGGAACCAGTCTGTTGTTCCATGTCTGGTTCTAAGTATTGCTTCTTGACCTGCATACGGATTTCTCAGGAGGCTGGTCGGTGGTCTGGTATTTCCATCTCTTTCAGAATTTTCCACAGTTTGTTGTGATCCACACAGTCAAAGGCTTTGGCATAGTCAATAAAGCAGAAGTAGATGTTTTTCTAGAACTCTCTTGCTTTTTTATTATCCAGTGGACGTTGGCAATTTGATCTGAGTCTTTAGTGAGCCATAAAAGTAACATCGCAGATCACTGATTACAGTTCACCATGACAAATATAATATTAAAGAAAAAGCTTGAAATATTGTGAAAATTACCAAAAAGGAACACAGAGACAGAAAGAGAGTAAATACTGTTGAAAAAATGGCACTAATAGACTTGCTTGTGTTGCCACAAGTCTTTAACTTGTGAAAAATACAGTATCTTCAAAGTATAGCAAGATGAAGTATGCCTATATATCTTCCATCCTAAAAATAATCCCTATCACAGAGGTGTTTTTTTTGGGGGGGTGGGTGGGGAGGAAGAGAATGGCCATTTTGTCACTAGTTCTAGGTATAAATATCTAATTCTTTTGTAGAAAGTCGAACCCTGGCTAAGCTACATCTGCTTTTTCTTTTTGACTTTTTGGTGTCAAAAAGCATACTTTTATGCTGAGTATGTCTTCATGAGTGGGATTTGTTTTTTTATCATTTTATGATGCCATAGATTTACACAAACTGGCTAAAATTCCTCACATAGACTCAGAAGTGTGTTGGTGGAAAGGTTTTCATTTTTCAGATGAGGAAATTGGTATCCGAAATTAATTGATGTGCAAGACTCATGCACTGACCATCCTGGTTGTACTTCCTTTTTACATACTAAGAAGAAATTAAAGATGAAGTAATAATTGTCACTAACTGTTTACTTTGGTGACAATGTTGCAGTTTAATTTCGAGAAATACTCCCAAACAATAAATAAATTTAACTAACAGTACAGTCTTAAAGTGAGGAAATAAGATACTAATAATATAGATGGAGAAATGTATATTACGTGTTTCAAATAACTGAGATGCCGAATGAAGAGCTGGAAAATAAAATGTTTCCTGTTTTTCTGAGCTTAATAATTATAGTCCTGAGTAACTATAATTAGTTTCATTGATAGGATGGATTTCAGTCCAGAAAATTAGGTTTCTTTTGATCCTACACTGGCTATTTTTCTTTACCAAAATAGTCAAGTGTTTATTAAAGTTAATAACCAGAGAACCAAATCACTGAATTAAAAATGTAAATGTGAATTTCTTCCTAGGGATAGTCCAACAATTCTTGTGAGAACTGTAGCTGCATGTGAATCCAAGTTTTTTCAGAAGGCAGGGTTGAGAATTCATGTTTAGGAATTGATTTAAGAAAGATGTTAAGGGGAAGCTAATTGCTCTTGACCAAAGAGATTCTGGTTGTTTTAAGAAGCAACTTAGATATTTATGATATTAAAAATATCTTTTACTATTTTGTATTATGAATAATTAATTCAAGCAAAACTTCTTCCTTATTATCATTTTTCATTTTCAAACAAAGACATACACTGAATCACATACAGGACCTTCAGTTCAGTTCAGTTCAGTCGCTCAGTCGTGTCTGACTCTGTGACACCATGAATCACAGCACGCCAGGCCTCCCTGTCCATCACCAACTCCCAGAGTTCACTCAGACTCATGTCCATCAAGTCAGTGATGCCATCCAGCCATCTCATCCTCTGTCGTCCCCTTCTCCTCCTGCCCCCAATCCCTCCCAGCATCAGGGTCTTTTCCAATGAGTCAGCTCTTCACATGAGGTGGCCAAAGTATTGGAGTTTCAGCTTCAGCATCAGTTCTTCCAATGAACACCCAGGGCTGATCTCCTTTAGGATGGACTGGTTGGATCTCCTTGCAGTCCAAGGGACTCTCAAGAGTCTTCTCCAACACCACAGTTTAAAAGCATCAGTTCTTTGGCGCTCAGCTTTCTTCACAGTCCAACTCTCACATCCATAACATGACCATTGGAAAAACCATAGCCTTGACTAGACAGACCTTTGTTGGCAAAGTAATGTCTCTGTTTTTTAATATGCTATCTAGGTTGGTCATAACTTTCCTTCCAAGGAGTAAGTGTCTTTTAATTTCATGGCTGCAATCACCATCTTCAGTGATGTTAGAGCTCCCAGAAATAAAGTCTGACACTGTTTCCACTGTTTCCCCATCTATTTTCCATGAAGTGATGGGACCAGATGCCATGATCTTCGTTTTCTGAATGTTGAGCTTTTAGCCAACTTTTTCACTCTGCTCTTTCACTTTCATCAAGAGGCTTTTTAGTTCCTCTTCACTTTCTGCCATAAGGCTGGTGTCATCTGCATATCTGAGGTGATTGATATTTCTCCCAGCAATCTTCATTCTAGCTTGTGCTTCTTCCAGCCCAGCGTTTCTCATGATGTACTCTGCATAGAAGTTAAATAAGCAGGGTGACAATATACAGCCTCGACGGACTCCTTTTCCTATTTGGAACCAGTCTGTTGTTCCATGTCCAGTTCTAACTGTTGCTTCCTGACCTGCATACAGATTTCTCAAGAGGCAGGTCAGGTGGTCTGGTATTCCCATCTCTTCCAGAATTTTCCACAGTTTATTGTGATCCACATAGTCAAAGGCTTTGGCATAGTCAATAAAGCAGAAATAGATGTTTTTCTGGAACTCTCTTGCTTTTCCCATGATCCAGCGGATGTTGGCAATTTGATCTCTGGTTCCTCTGCCTTTTCTAAAACCAGCTTGAACATCTGGAAGTTCACAGTACACGTACTGCTGAAGCCTGGCTTAGAGATGAATAAATTCAGGTGAATGAAACAATATAGCAGGCAGCCCAGGGTTTCCGTCCTTCAGATCTTTTAATGTGCTGAGCAACTTTCTTAAAAATTTGGCAGAATATGATGGGATCATCTCAGTTCAAAGACTGTTTCCTTACTGATTAGTGATTTCTTCCATCAGAGTTACCAATGACTTTCAATTTGTTAAATCCAGCAGTCAAATCTTAGTCCTCCTCCTGATAGATTAGCAGCATTGGACACAGTAGATAATTTTCTCCTAAATGTGCTGATTGTACTTACCTCTCAGGACAATGTACTCCCCCCCCCCCCCCACCCGATTTGTCTCTTTCTCTAGATCTTCTCTGAGTGTTTCTCATTTTCTTTCCTGACTCTCAATGTTGGAGTGGCCCGGGATTCAGTCCAGGGAACTCTTCTGTTCTCTGTTCATTCTCACTCCATTTTGGTATTCCCTAGTCCCATGGCTCTAAATACCATGTATATGCTGATGACTGCCCAGTTCATGGGCTTCCTAGGTGGTACTAGTGGTAAAGAATCTGCCTGACAATTCAGGAGATGTAAAAGACGTAAGTTAGATCCCTGGGTTGGGAAGATTCCCTGGAGGTGGGGATGGCCACCCACTCCAGTATTCTTGCCTGGAGAATCCCATGGCGAGAGGAGCCTGGAGGGTTTCAGGCCATAGGTCGCAAAGAGTCAGACACGACTGAAGTGACTTAGCATGCACATGTGTCCAGTTTATACCTTTAGCTCAGACTTTCTCCCAAGTTTATGACTTCTATATACGGTTTCTAATGTGTGTTCCTCACTTGGGTGTCTAATAAATATCTCAAACTCAATTTGTTCAAACCTGAATTTCTTGTCTTTATCCTCCAATGTGCTTTATCTGTGATCCTTCTCATCTTAGCTGATAATTTCATCTTTTGAACTGTTCAGACCCCCAAAACTGAATTATCCTCAACTCTTTTCTTTCTCCCATACCTCACATTTGGGAAGTTCTGGTGGCTCTGCCTTCAAATATTTTTGGACTCTGACCACTTCTCCCCACCTTTATTGTTGCCACTCTGGTCTGAAATAACATCATGTTTCTCCCACTTTATTGCTGAAGTCCTACTTGATTTTTTCCTTGCTTCCCTGTAGCCTTACCCCCCCCAACCCCCTCCCCCGCCGCCAAAGATATGTTAAAAATGGAAAATAATCCAAGCACTTCTCAGAACCTTGCATTGCTTCCCAGTTCACTCAGCTGATGTCATTACAGAGGCCAGAAGACCCTGTCTCCTCCCTCTTCTTACTTCTTTCACCTTTTTTCCTATTACTCTCTGTCCTGCTTCCTCCACTCCAACTTGTGGGCATTTTTAAATGCTAGGTGCACTTTTGTCTTGAAGCATTTACTCTAACTTTTCCTTCTCCCTGGAATGCCATGCCCCCAAATGCTTGTGCACCTAACTCTGTGCTGCTGCTGCTGCTAAGTTGCTTCTGTAGTGTCTGACTCTGTGCGACCCCATAGACGGCAGCCCAACAGGCTCCGCCGTCCCTGTGATTCTCCAGGCAAGAACACTGGAGTGGGTTGCCATTTCCTTCTCCAATACATGAAAGTGAAAAGTGAAAGTGAAGTCGCTCAGTCATGTCCGACTCTTAGCAGCCCCATGGACTATAGCCTACTAGGCTCTTCCGTCCATGGGATTTTCCAGGCAAGAGTACTGGAGTGGGGTGCCATTGCCTTCTCCACCTAACTATGTAACCTCTCTCAAATTCTGCTGCATTATCAATTTATCAGTGAGGTTTATCCTGACCATTGTATTGATAGTTTGTTTCATCCACACATCCTGCAGTTCTCTCAGTTTTCCCATGTCCCCATCCTGCATTTCCACCTTTTAATACATCACATAATTAATTTCAGATGATTTATTATTTGATATCTGTCTCTATAAAACAGGCTCCAGATGGAAGTTTACAAACAAATCATACATGCTTGTTTGTTCACTAATGACATTTCAAACACTTAGGTCAGTGCCTGCATCTAATAGACAATCAAGAAATAGTTGTAGCATGCACGACTTAATAGAGTGAACGAGCACAACCAAAAGTGCATTGTTAAGTGTTGAGCTGTGAATAGGTTGAGTGTCAAGAGTCCTGTTTTTCTAATTAAGAACATCTGCTTGGAAATTAAAACCTGTATAGGAGTTAGCTTTTACTGCATAGCAGAACCTCACCTCAGCACCTCAATGGCAGTACAACAAGACGCATCTCTTACTCACATGTCAAGGAGATGGCCTAGATGCTGGCATTGGCTGGGTTCCCTCTGAGGTCTGGAGGTCAGCTGGCTGTTTTGGCTGGAGCACCTGGAATGACTCAGTTTTCTTCACATGTCTCCCATTCTCCAGCAGGCTTGTCCGGGCATGTTCTCATGGTAGGTCTGAGGCATGGAAGAGAACAAGCCCCAGACCGCAAGCCCATTCCAAGCTTTTGCTTGCATTATCCATTGATGTCCAAGGCCCCAAGCCAGTCAGATGGCTGGGTCTTTGGCTTCGTGAGAGAGGCTTTCAGAGTTGTGTGGCAAAGGCTACAAAATTGGAACCATTTTTGTAATCTTATCACAACCAGAAATATGAACTTTTCAGATTTTGGACTCAAAAATAGAGAATCATGAACTCTTACACTTGGAAGGGACCTATGGTTCATTTATTCTTCTTCCATACTCAGTGTAGGAACCCCCATCCAGCATTGCTAACAGCTGTGTTGGGGTGCTGAATGCAGATGTCAATTTTGTGTTCACACCCCATACACATGATGAGTGGACACAATAGGGGAAAAAAAAACAACGCAGGAGTAGATATGAGCCAGTAATTCTGGAAAAATAGGGGCTTGTTTTATATATGCCATATTTCACTAATTCGTTTAGATGTAGGTTTGGACTTCCCTCGTAGCTCAGATGGTAAAGAATGTGCCTGCAATGCAGGAGACCTGAGTTCGATCCCTGGGTCAGCAAGATCCCCTGGAGAAGGAAATGGCAACCCACTCCAGTGTTCTTCTCTCTGGAAAATTCTGTGAACAGAGGAGGCTGGCAGGCTATCATCCATGGGGTTGTAAAGAATCAGACAAGACTGAGCAACTAACACTTTCACTTTTGTTTTAAAAGGACAGAAAGAGGGATCTTCATTTACCTTTTCAAGGATAACCATGTCTCATCTTGAATGAGACATAATTCAAAGACATGCTGACAGATATTTACAAAAATTCCAGAACTGGGTCATTCTTATATCCTATAATTTGCTTTTGCAAAAGCAAATCATTCTTGAGATGATGTAAGGACCCTTTCTGTGGATAGAACTTACAAGATGCAGAACTTTGGGGGCAGTAATTGTATGAATAAATTGCTACTTTTTAAGTTCTATAAACCTAAAACCTCATAAATGTTCATGTGTTTACTTTTTATTTCAGTGATTGTGATTAGGATAATAAATGGTGCTTAGGGCTGAAAGAACTTAAAGATCACCTAGTCCATCTTTTTGTTTTTCAGCTCATTGTTCTTATCCAAGTTACACAGCTAGATAGCTGCTCAGACTAGAAGCCAAGACTCCTGACACCGAGTTCACGGCTCTTTTCATTGTCTAGCGCTACCTCGCTGACCTAGAGGACTTAGAGCATCATGAAAAAAGACACATGCATGCGTAAGATACTAATATCACACAGACCAAAATGACGACTTAGGAAACCTTACTGTGGGCCCCAAATCCTGTTCTTCTTCAACAAAAATATTAACACATTTGGCTTAATTGCACAACAGAAGCACCAAAATAAATTTATATGGAGAGTGTGCTGGTTATTTGAAAAAGAATTACTTAATATTTAATTACTTCCTATTGCTTAATATAATTTTAAAAGGACATTTTCTCCTTCAGGCCAAGGGTTTTCACTGTTTTGAGATAACAATGGCAATATTTGTTGAAAGCCCATCTGTTTTCTTTTTTAAAATATTTAGACTATTCTAGTATTAAAAAATGGTAACTTTGCCAAGTAAAAAGGAGGGCTGGCTAAGGGTCCAGTCTGAACCTGGCTCTTTCAAGGACTCTTGGGCAGATCATTTAATTTTTCTGAACTCAGTTTTCACTTGTGAAAAATAGGAGCTTAGCACTGAGTGGTCCCTAGAGCATCTTTTGATTCTTAAATTTTATATTTTATGAAGACAGAGTCAGAATCTAAAGCTAAAGTTATGTATATGAGTGTCCCATTATGAAGAACATATTGGGAAGTAGCTATCATATCAATATTAATATTTCAAGCTAAATTTTCAAAGTAGCTAACAACTGGAAAAACCGGTTGGAATGGACAAAGCTATTCTCTTCATTGATTAGCATGAAAAGCGAATGTCTTCAGAGTGAAGAGTGTCACCAAAATGAGTTTGATGTTCTAGTGATAGGCGCAGATGGCTATAACATCACTACATCAAACAGATCAAGAATAAAGTTTGTTGAGATAGATAGGGCTTTGAGAAGATAACTAACCTCTTTTTTTGGTATTCAGTTCAGTTCAGTTCAGTTGCTCAGTCATGTCTGACTCTGTGACCCCATGGACTGCCGCACACCAGGCCTCCCCGTCCATCGTCAACTCCCGGAATTTACCCCAAATCATGTCCATTGAGTCGGTGATGCCATCCAACCATCTCATCCTCTGTCGTCCCCTTCTCCTGCCCTCAATCTTTCCCCCAGCATCAGGGTCTTTTCGAATAAGTCAGCTCTTTGCATCAGGTGGCCAAAGTATTGGAGTTTCAGCTTCAACATCAGTCCTTCCAAAGAGCACTCAGGACTGATCTCTAGAGATGTATTAATTGTAGTTGGGCTTCCCAGGTAACACTAGTGCTAAAGAATCTGCCTGCCACTGCAGAGGTGGGTTCAATCCTTCAGTTGGGCAGATCCCCTGGAGAAGAGAATGGCAACTCACTCCAGTATTCTTGCTGAGAAATCCCATGGAAAAGGAGGCTGGTGGGCTATAATCCATGGGGTCACAGAATCAGACATGACTGAGCAGCTAAACAGCAACAACAAAGTTATGCTTACGACTTGAGTCCCAAGAGCTGGTGAAACTTTACAGTGTCTGCTTTGTGGAACAGAGAAAGGAAGAGGCTGAAAAGATAGTGTTTTGAGAAGTTCCTGATTAGATACCAGACAAATGAGTCTGGTGATTTTGGCTTGGAAAATTATCTAGTAGGTATAAACCAACACACACGAGATGAGATGTCTTAGAAATCTTGAAAATATATGCCAACCCTAAAAGAGATTTAAAGGTAAAGTGATGAGACACGTGGAAAGAAAGGTTCTGGTTACACCTGACGACAACACATGGTTTAGTTTAAGCTTGACTGAGCAAATAAAAGTAGTGAGAAATATGAAAATTATACTTAGGGGTTTGTATCTTTAAAAGTTTGCTAAGACTAGTTACTATCATATTTATTTTATATTACATTTTTGGCAGTCCTACTTAGAAAATTTTATATAACAAATGTCAGGCCAACTCCAAACTTCTTGCCTAAATCATTTAAAATAAGGGTAAACTTTATTGAGCATTTACCGCGTGGAGGTGTTTGGAGACACAAGGGTAAAACACAATTGCTTAACACAGTGTCTAGGCAACCTTATGATGCAAAGAGACCTTTCACTTAAAAGGTGACCAACCCTCTTCCTTCCCTCAAAAGACCTGAAATTTAAGTTGGCCTAAATACTCCTGCTGTCTCAGTTATCCGCCAGTTCCAACCTTAGTGATATCTATTATACTTTGTACTCCCAGGAATCAAGCTCAAGTTTGCTGGCTTACCTTTTGTATTTTGTGTTTTCAACTTCTGGCTGATATTCATGGGGATATGTCCTATTGCCAAGCTAAGTCCTGTCCATCCTAGATTTATTTCCATCTCTTTGTGGGTCCCAGTCTCACAGAAAACATTGCTGTGTGAATCCATTAACTGCGTCATCAGCCTCTCCCAAGAATCAAAGGCATGAATTATATTGTGGTAAGTAAAAGTTGGTACACAAAAGTTAGCTTTTATTTTTCATATATGATGTTTATGTCTTTAGCTTTTAAAATCAGTCTCCCTGGCTTCAAAATTTAGCTCTGCCTGGAAATGAGTGACCATGAATGAGATACTTAACCTCTCCAGACCTGGGAGAGGTTAATAATACCTACCTAAGATGGTTGTACAAGAATTAATTTGTAGCTTTTATTATTGTATTTGGCCTGTAGTGAGCCCTCCATATAAGTTGGTTGCAACAGTAATAAGAGTACACTCAAAGTCAGGAGTTTTCACCACCATGAGTTGCTGTTATAATGATGAGCTGCACTTCTTAGAAAAGATCAATAAAAACTGCTAGAGAATCAAGAAGGGCTTCATGCCCAACATGCAGGTTGAAGGAGTTTGCTGTGTGAATGATGCTTTGGAAAAATTAATGTTTGAAGAATTAAGGAATGCCTGTCGAGATGGTGGTGTTGGTACCTTTCTGCCAGCCATGAAACAAATTGGCACTGTGGCTGCCCCGCCTGGTATTGTTCATCGATCCATTGGTCTTCCTGATGTCCATTCAGCTTATGGGTTTGCTATTAGGAATAAGACAGCCTTTGATATGAATGACCCTGAAGCAGTGGTATCTCCAGATGGTGTTGGATTTGACGTTAACTGTGGTGTCTGCTTGCTGAGAACCAATTTAGACGAAAGTGATGTTCAGCCTGTGAAGGAGAAACTCGTCTAAGCTATATTTGACCACAGTCCTGTTGGGGTGGGGTCAAAATGTGTCATCCCAATGAATGCCAAAGACTTGGAGGAAGCCTTGGAGATGGGTATAGACTAATTCCTGAGAGAAGGCTATGCCTGGGCGGAGGACAAGGAGCACTGTGACGAGTACAGAAGGATGCTGCAAGCTGACCCCAATAAAGTCTCAGCGAGGACTAAGAAAAGAAGCCTTCCCCAGTTGGGAACTCTGGGAGCAGGCAACCACTATGTAGAAATCCAACTTGTTGCTGAGATTTTCAATGAGTCTGTTGCTAAGAAAATGAACATCAGCCATAAGAGACAGATGTGTGTGACGATCAAAAGTGGAAGCAGAAGCTTGGGCCACTAAGCCACAGATGCTCTCATAGCTATGGGAAAAGCTATGAAGAGAGAGAGGATTATAGTCAATGATCATCAGTTGGCTTGTGCTCGAATTGCTTCCCCAAAGGGTCAGGACTACCTGAAGGCAATGGCAGCAGCTAAGAAAGGAAATCAGTCCTGCATGTTCATTGGAAAGACTGATGCTGAAGCTGAAGCTCCAATACTTTGGCCACCTGGTGCGAAGAGCTGACTCCTTAGAAAAGACCCTGATGCTAGGAAAGATTGCAGGCAGGAGGAGAAGGGAATGACAGAGGATGAGATAGCTGGATGGCATCACCAACTCAATGGACAAGAGTTTAAGAAAGCTCTGGGAGGTGGTGATGGACAGGGAAGCCTGGCATGCTGCAGTCCATGGGCAAAGAGTTGGACACAACTGAGCAACTGAACTGAACTAAGAACCATGCCTGGGTCAACTGCTGTTCCATGACCTTCTTAACCTGTCAGGCTTTTGTCAAGGTCTTCAATGCAACCCCTGATGACTTGGACCTACATGTGATCTATGATGTTTCTCACAATGTTGCCAAAGTAGAACAACATATTGTGGATGGGAAGGTGCAGACTCTGTTAGTACACAGGAAGGGGTCCACCTAAGCCTTCCCTCCTCACCATCCCCTCACTGCAGTTGATTACCAGCTCACTGGACAACCAGTGCTCATTGGTGGCACCATGGGAGCCTGCAGCTGTGTTCTTACTGGCACTGAGCAGGCCATGACTGAGACCTTTAGAACAACTTGTCATGGAGCGGGCCTTGCATTGTCCCAAGCAAATTCAAGACATAATTTAGATTTCCAGGGTGTCCTAGACAAATTGGCAGATGTGGGAATTGCAATCCAAGTTGGCTCGCCCAGGCTGATCATTGAAGAGGCACCTGAGTTCTCTACGAGCGTGACAGATGTGGTGAGCACCTGCCATGATCCTGGAGTCAACAAGAAGGCCATTAATCTGAGGCCAATTGCTGTTCTCAAAGGATAGAATGCTGACTGCCGCCACCGGACACTGCTGATCCTCACTGAAGTGGAAATGGATGAAAACACTCTTCAGACATCGGACTCGAGACCTGACAGGCTCCAGGGTGTGCTGCTCTAGCTGCCTGTTTCAGAATGGCTGGTGGGGCGGCTTCCAATTCTGGAGTCAATGTTGTAAACTTTCCTTCTGGAAGGAGTCACGTTGCCCCCATTTGGAAAGGAAGGCATATGCTTCCTCTCTGATTATCCCACAGATTTTTAGGAAAATCTGTTAGTGGGTGGGGCTAAGTCAAAAAAATTGCCTTACTCAGGCACACAAGTCTTTCTTCACCAGAATCAAATTCTTTACATCAACCTCTTTTTCCAGCCTGAGAGGTGTTGTGAAGGCCATTCCATTAAATAGAAAGAGTTTGGAATCTTTTTTCCCTCTGTTTGTCACTTTGTTCACTTATCCACTCTTACCCCCTTGCCCTGCACTGAGCAAACCCTTAAAAACCATTTTTACTTGGTGCATACAAATGGGTCAAAGCAGGATGTTGAACAGATGGATAATGGTACAAGTTATAGAGGGGGGATGTGTGTGGAGGTGAAGGGATGTTAACCTAACCCTAACCCAAAAGAGAAAATCACTCTTCATAGACTTGTTACCTTTGTCTTTCTAAATAGAAGGCAGAGTTTTGACTTACCTGTAACAGTGGCATCAGCTGGTGTCTGTCATTAATTAGGCCTGGTCAGGGAGACTTTTCTTGAATAATAACTTGCACGGCTGCATCAGAGAACCCCCACAAAATACTGAGTATCTTTACATTTGTGACTGACATTATTATAAAACATCAAATGGCCACAACTCTGATGCAAATGGTTACTCTGTGTTGACAGGTTGACTAGTCTTGTGCTACCTAATCAGATGAGGTGCTATGTACTGTAATGCCCGAAGATGTTAAAGTTATAGGCTACTAAGGCCACAAATGAGTCCAAACACTAAAACAAAAAAACCTAATAAAGTTGTAATACATTGTCTATATGTCATCCTTAATATTTTATAGCTTAGGACAGTTAGTATTTCTACTTGATTCACTTTGGTCAGTGGTCCTGTTTTCTGATTTTCTCCCTGGTTACTTTCAGAGACGTACCTTAAAGATATTCTTTTCTAACACTTATTCCTCAAAGCCTGGCATGCTGAAGTCCATGCAGTCGCAAAGAGTCAGACTTGACTGACTGAACTGAACTGATCTCTTAACTTATAATAGACCTCCCCTTCCCACTGGAGTATCTTCTAAATGCAGAGTATCTTCTAGAGGCTGGAATAAAGCTGACTTCCTCTGAAAAAAATGTGACATGAAATAGCATGTCTTTACTCTGAAAACTCAGTGACTTTAATGATTTTGATGGTAGAGTTTGAAAGTTATCAACAAGTTAGTAATATTAATGCAACAGTTTATAGTTATTAGTTGTGTAGTATATAATCACTTACGCCTCTGGGTTGGACCAGTGACCACTGTGCACAGGTAACTTCAGGATGCAGTTACCTGTGAACACCGGCGGGCATCTGAAGATGAGAAACAGGCTTCTGGCAGGCGCTAGGTTCTCTAGAGATGAGGCAACACTGAGTATCTGTGTGGACTCCGTCTAACTGGGCTTTCCCAGTGATGTCATCTAGCAAAGTCCACTGCCAAAACTGTAATGTCAGTTTAAGAAATGCTGTTGATCATCCTAGGTGCTTATGTTACGTCCTATTGGATGCTTTGAAGGTCACTCTTTGGGGAGGGGATGGGGAGCAAATGAGGAAGAGAAATAAAGAGGAATGGTTTGTGCCATGGTGTTTCTGTATTATAAGCTTTTCTTATATGTAGCATTTCTCCCAGACTTGGCCCTTTTAATGACCTTGGGAAGTAATGGTTAATATTTTGAGTTCAAAAAGAAAACTGTAAACATTGTTTTCCTTGTTCTAAAGATGTTATTTTCTCATTTGAAGCAAAAAGCCATTTTAAAATGAATGTTCAAACGAAGTTGAAAAGATAAAGAGTACACTCAATTTTTGCCTTGTCTACTTAATCTAATCTCCCTATAAAATGCAATTCCACTATACTATTATAATTAAGAATTATTTAGCAATCAATTATTATGTATTTAGTTCAGTTTGGAAAATCAGTGATATGTAAAATGTAGTTGCCTCACCCCAAGGAACCTGTAATTTAACCTCCTGTCCACCTTGGCATTCAGAGTTCTTAACTTCTCAGTTCAGTTCAGTCGCTCAGTCATGTCCAACTCTTTGTGACCCCAAGGACTGCAGCACCAACTCCTGGAGTTTGCTCAAACTCATGTCCATCAAGTCAGTGGTGCCATCCAGCCATCTCAACCTCTTGTCATCCCCTTCTCCTCCTGCCCTCAATCTTTCCCAGCATCAGGGTTTTTTCCTATGAATCAGTTCTTTGCATCAGGAGGCCAAAGTATCGGAGTTTCAGCTTCAACATCAATCCTTCCAATGAATATTCAGGACTGATTTCCTTTAGGATTACTTCTTTGATTTCTTTGCAGTCCAAGGGATTCTCAAGAGTCTTCTCCAACACCATGGTTAAAAAGCATCAGTGCTTTGGCTCTCAGCTTTCTTTATGGTCCAACTCTCACATCCATACATGACTACTGGAAAAACCATAGCTTTGACCATACAGACCTTTGTTGGTAAAGTCATATCTCTACTTTTTAATATGCTGTCTAGGTTTGTCATAGCTTTTCTTCCAAGGAGCAAACATCTTTTAATTTCATGACTGCAGTCACCATCTTTAGTGATTCTGGAGCCAAGTAAATCAAGTCTGTCGCTGTTTCCATTGTTTCCCCATATGTTTGTCTTGAAGTGATGGGACCAGATGCCATGATCTTTGTTTTTTGAATGTTGAGTTTTAAGCCAGCTTTTTTTGCTCTCCTCTTTCACTTTCATCAAGAGGTTCTTTAGTTCCTCTTAGCTTTCTGCTATAAGGGTTACCTTCTGAATCACATCTATTTTTTAAAATTTATTTTAATGTATTTCTTGGAGAATAATTGCTCTACAATGCTGTGTTGGTTTCTGCCTTACGAAAATATAAATTAGCCATAAATATACATATGTCCCCTCCTTTTGTGTCTCCATCTCACCCGCCTCCATCCCACCCCTCTGGTCATCAGAGAGCACTGAGCTGAGCCCCTTGTGTTGTACAGCAACCCCCCCCTGGCTGTCTGTTTTACAGTAATTTATATATTTCAATGCTGTTTTCCCAATTTGTTCCATCCTCTCTTTCCCCCACTGTGTCCATAAGTCTGTTCTCTATGTCTGCATCTCTATTCCTGCCCTGCAAATGGATTCATCAGTACCATTTTTCTAATTTCATGTTATTATACGATAGTTGTTTTTCTCTTCCTGACTTTCTTCCCTCTAACAGGCTCTATGTTCGTCCACCTGTGATCTGCTGTCAGAATTCTGGTGTTAAGCCAGGTACTGAACATCTTGAACCTTGCCAGTCTAAGGACAAGCTGAATACAGTGGTGGGCAGTCAGTTCCAACTGCAGGAGACTGGTTTCTGCCATCTTGGCACTTGACTGCTGCTTGGCCTCACTGCCTTTGACTTTAACATATGTTTACTTCATTGTCTACCTTCTGCCTCCTCACTTTCATTTTGACTCTTTGGCATGATCCCATCTACATAAAGCTTTGATTTTTGACTACTAAGTCATTTATCTGACTGATCATTTCTCATTGCTTGAATCATGTCTAGACTTTGCTGTCACTTAGCCATGGTTATGCATACCACTCAGCTCTGGCCTCAATACTGTCTTGGAATCTTCTCCCAAGTGGCAGACTGTCCATGCCCCTTAGCTTTGGATCCTCTTTGATTGTGCTGTTCCCCAGTAGCCAGCCAGCTGCCTGGCACCGCACTTAATGTATCTTTGTTTATTAAACACTTAATTGAATAGGATATAGGTTTCATCTTCTAGGTGCCAGGTTGAGTTGAGCCAAAAATACATTCATCCCATATCTATGTGTGTGCTTAGTCACTCAGTTGTGTCCGACTCTTGTGGCCCCATAGACTGTAACATGCCAGGCTCCTCTATCCATGGGATTCTCCAGGCAAGAACACTGGAGTGGGTTGCCATTTCCTTCTCCAAGGGATCTTCCCAACCCAGAAATCGAATCCTGGTCTCCTGCATTGCAGGCATATCTATGCAGTTGGCTTTTTAATTTCTGGAAGCAGAGACTGTCATATTCTTGTTTTATTCGTAGCACAGTGACATCTTATAAATAGTTGTTATTGATGGTGAGTTTAATGATAACGGAAAAAGGAGGAGAGGTGGTTTATCTTAGTGCTTAGATAAGTCATTCTCTTGGCATTAGTCTGTTGTTCAGATCCCTAAGCATGACTGAAGTAACACCACTAATCATAAGGACCTCTCCTTCCCCTTCTTTCTCTCTCTCTCTTTTTGCCTAGTACACAGACCTGTGGAAAATTATTATGTAATTTTAGGCATAAAAATAATGACACCAAATATTATTTATTTGAAATTATCATGACAAATATATAAAACTATACATTGATTAAGTCAAAGAAAAGAAATTTTTAGGAAGTAAAAAGAAGCCATTTACAAGTTTATTAAGTTATAATTTCCTCATTATGGGATTATTTTTGTAGTATTCAGTATCACAGGTATGAACTAAATTGTTGCTTGCTAAAACTTTTTATTGTTGTTTAGTTGCTAAGTCGTGACCCCATAGACTGTAGCCCACCAGGCTCTGCTGTCCGTGGGAATTCCCAGGCAAGAATATTGGAGTGGATTGTCATTTCCTTCTCCAGGGGATCTTCCCAACCCAGAAGTTGAACCCGTGTCTTCTGCATTGCAAGCCAATTCTTTACCGATGAGCCACCAGGACACTTTTTATAGATATTTGTCTTGAGAAGTTCTAGGTATAGCATCTTTACTGTTGTATAATCCCTGTTTTTCCTTTAGCCAATACTTTTGTGTTCATTATTTTGTTCCTTGAGGATTCGAAGTATACATTTTGCTATACATGGAAAGTTTCTGTAAAATATTATAGTATGTTGGCTTCATAATGAGTTTTCCAGGTATTCTTTATTGCAGACAGATGTTAACTATATTTAAAACAAACAAACAAACAAAAACAACCAGACTATATTTATGCACATTTTTATTGTCTCCCTCTCTCTTTCTCAATATGGTTTCAATTCATTAAATGAAAGATTTCTTTAAAAATAAGTTTTAAGCATTTTCTTAATAATAATTGATTTTGGAATAACTTAGCTATGTTTGCTCCAGGGCTTCAGTTCACCACTTATTTACTCCAGCCCTTCCCAAAATTAAATGTTGCACATGTGGAACTGATTCCCTTCAAGTGGATGTGCTGTTTACTCCCAAAGCAATGTCAGTTTTTGGCTTTTAGTAATGGTAATGGGTCAGAAAAGTACCCATCCACGTCTGTCAGATAATCGACATTTTTGAAATGTAAGCCGCTGGGAGGTAGGGAAATAAGTACTCAGTGACTTATTTATTTAAATTAAGACAAAAATTAGAGAATCATCTGATACAAAGATGGGTTTCCCTGATGGCTAGTTGGTAAATAATTCGTCTGCAATGCAGGAAACCCCGGTTCGATTCCTGGGTCAGGAAGATCCCCTGGAGAAGGGAAAGGCTACTCACTCCACTATTCCTGGGCTTCCCTGGTGACTCAGCTGGTAAAGAATCTGCCTGCAATGCGGGAGACTGGGTTCTATCCCTGGGTTGGGAAGATCTCCTGGAGAAGAGAAAGGCTACCCACTCCGATATTCTGGCCTGGAGAATTCCATGGACTGTATAGTCCATGGGGTTGCAAAGAGTCGGACACAACTGAGTGACTGTCACTTTCACTGATACAAAGACAAATAACAAGACAAACCAAACACTTAAACTCTAGTAAGATAAATTTCAAAAATACTAAGAATATTAAAAGAATAAAATTCAGTCAGTCCTTTGTATCGTGGGTTCCACATCCACAGATTCAACCAACTGTGGATGAAAAATATTTGGGAAAAAAATTCAGAAATTTCCAAAAAGCCAAAAGAATACAATTTTATTTTGTTTGCACTTGGATAATCACATTGTCCCAGAGCTACTAACTGTATAATACATTATTTCCCCATTGATTTGTAAAGCTACTTCCTTTTTATATGAAGATCCTGCTCTGATTCTGAGAATCTGATTCTGAGCTCTCTTTGCTATTTCTTTCCTCTGTTTGTCAATAAAATGATAGTTTTAATAACTATAAGTTTATAACTGTTTTCACTTTTTGATTCTTCTTGAAGAAACTTTGTTCTGCTTCAAAACTGTTTTGGCTATTTATGGCCACTTTTGTTTCCAAAGGAATTTTAAAATCAACTTTTAACGAAATCGCCTAATTATAAATTAATTTAGGGAATTTTGACATCTTTATGAAATCTTCTCACCTGTTGACATATAATTAATTCTCCATTTATTTTAGATATTTTAAAATGATTTTTAATAAAATTTTAAAATTCTCTCCAAAAGATCTCACATATTAAAAAAATTTACTCCTAGCTATTTCATGCTAGTTATATTTTAAAGATGTATCTTTTTAAACATTTTTCTTTATCTTATTGTTTTAGACATGTAATTTTTAAAAAATTAACAAATTTAGAGTTGCATTGCTTATTCATGTAAAGTTTTCTCATGTTATTAAGTATCCTTCAACATAAGATTTTTGGGGTCTCTGCATTAATATTCCAAAGTAGATATGCTATAATTTAATTATTTCCGTGATTATTGGTGTTTACATTGTTTCTCAGTTCAGTTCAGTTCAGTCGCTCAGTCGTGTCTGACTGTTTGTGACCCCATGAATCGCAGCACGCCAGGCCTCCCTGTCCATCACCAACTCCCGGACTTCACTCAGACTCACGTCCATCGAGTCAGTGATGCCATCCAGCCATCTCATCCTCTGTCGTCCCCTTTTCCTCCTGCCCCCAATCCCTCCCAGCATCAGAGTCTTTTCCAAGGAGTCAACTCTTCGCATGAGGTGGCCAAAGTACTGGAGTCTCAGCTTTAGCATCATTCCTTCCAAAGAAACCCCAGGGCTGATCTCCTGCAGAATGGACTGGTTGGATCTCCTTATAGTCCAAGGGACTCTCAAGAGTCTTCTCCAATACCACATTTCAAAAGCATCAATTCTTCAGTGCTCAGCCTTCTTCAGAGTCCAACTCTCACATCCACACAAGACCACAGGAAAAACCATAGCCTTGACTAGATGGACCTTTGTTGGCAAAGTAATGTCTCTGCTTTTGAATATGCTATCTAGGTTGTTCATAAGTTTCCTTCCAAGGAGTAAGCATCTTTTAATTTCATGGCTGCAGTCACCATCTGCAGTGATTTTGGAGCCCCAAAAAAATAAAGTCTAACACTGTTTCCACTGTTTCCCCATCTATTTCCCATGAAGTGATGGGACCGGATGCCATGATCTTCGTTTTCTAAATGTTGAGCTTTAAGCCAACTTTTTCACTCTCCATTTTCACTTTCATCAAGAGGCTTTTTAGTTCCTCTTCACTTTCTGTCATAAGGGTGGTGTCACATTTGCAATTTTAAACAAGACTATAAACAACTTTATTGATAAATCTTTGCACCCCACAATAATTATTTATTTAGGATTCATTCCTAGGACTCAAATTGCTGAGTTAAAAGGTATGCTCTTTTCCTTTGACTTTTGTTATAGTTAAAATCATCCAGCAGTGTTGGTTCAGAAATCATAATATCACATAAAAGAACATGATATGAATTACAAAATAAAATATATTTCTTGATGTGGACTATGTCATGAAGAGAGCAGATTATAAATGATATTTAAGTATTTTATTTTACTTATGCTTATATTGAGCAATAAAAAGGAGAGTAAATAAGTGAATGAATACATGATTCTGGAAGGGTACTCAACAAGAACCTAGTAATAGCCTTGGGTAAGGGAATTTGCATGGTTTTTATTTTCTACTTTTTTCTTCTCTTATTTTCAACAATACACATGAATTATTTATAAATAAAAACATTTTAAATTTTGATATCTTTATGTAGGTTTAGTGGAATAATATTTCTCCTTATTTCTTTAATATTTGAGAAGCTTTCTTCATGGAAATTTTTTTTTCTTCATAGCAATTTTTAAAATGTGTTTCTTTTGCTCTATTAAGAATGAGGTTGACCAGCTGTATTACTATAACAACCATGTACATTATGATCATTGTCTTGAGTTGCTAAATTTCACAACTCTAATTATTTTATTCCCCATTAGACACTTAACTATATTTTAAGCGAGCTCAGAAATATCATGGAATGAATTCATTCAACATCAGCATTATAATATTGAAATGTCAATGACCAATGGCTGTTTTGTATGTGTATTTTAATATGCTTCTTGGTTATAAAGGTAGCCACTATTACAAATGAAAAGAATACATGAAATCCACTACTGCCTACTCTTTCCCCCTCTTTGCTTAAAACTGAAGCACAAATGACTAGTGTGATTCACTCATGAGGTACTTCATAAAGCTGTAGAGAAATAAGTTAATTTTTCCATTCCTTATCAGAATGTTTTCAATCCCTCTTGAAGGTAAACAACACAAAGAGATTTCGTGAACAATAAAAGCTTTCCAAACAATTGAGAAAAACATTCTGAGACAATAGCATGTGCCCCATCCTTTTATTTAAATGTGTTTTCTTAAGGCAATTACTGGCAGTTTGATGATTTTATGTTGAGAGTTATCTTTTTCTCAGCAAGGCATCACAGTAGCATCGGGTTTTCTTTCAGAGAGATTTGTAAGTGACACCTGGTAGTTCATTCTGGTTGCTTGCTCCACGTTCGCTAAGTAGCACACCCCATTCTGAAATATTGCAATGCTGAAATATGTTTATTTGGGCACCTTCTGCAGCCAAGGTAATTCACCCCATCTGCAAAGAATAAAATGGAAAAAGGCAACCCAATCTGTGTGACCTTAAGCTTTCACTGAAACCTAAGAGACGGGTTAGCTTATCTGAGGAGAGCTTGGTGTTAATGACACCAAGGTTATGGGCTCGATCCCATTACGGGGTGGTGAAACTCAAAGGAAAAGCTCCATTGCCTTGACATAGACTCCTTAGGGCTTCTGCTAGCCATTCAGAGTGGGGCAAAGGAGTGTGGATTTTTTTTTAATTAATCATGTCATAATTGTTTTTTTTAAGTCCCTCAGTTGTGTCCAACTCTTTGCTACCCCATGGACTATACAGTCCATGGAATTCTCTAGGCCCGAATACTGGAGTGGGTAGCCTTTCCCTTCATGATTTAGGGAGCCTCCAACTTGAAGCTTCTTCCAGCCCAGCGTTTCTCATGATGTACTCTGCATATACGTTAAATAAGCAGGGTGACAGTATACAGCCTTGACATACTCCTTTTCCTATTTGGAACCAGTCTGTTGTTCCATGTCCAGTTCTATCTGTTGCTTCCTGACCTGCATATAGGTTTCTCAAGAGGCAGGTCAGGTGGTCTGGTATTCCCATCTCTTGAAGAATTTTCCACAGTTTATTGTGATCCATACAGTCAAAGGCTTTGGTATAGTCAATAAAACAGAAATAGATGTTTTTCTGGAACTCTCTTGCTTTTTTGATGATCCAGCAGATGTTGGCAATTTGATCTCTGGTTCCTCTGCCTTTTCTAAAACCAGCTTGAACATCTGGAAGTTCACGGTTCACGTATTGCTGAAGCCTGGCTTGGATAATTTTGAGCATTACTTTACTAGCGTGTGACATGAATGCAATTGTGCAGTAGTTTGAGCATTCCTTGGCATTGCCTTTCTTTGGGATTGGAATGAAAACTGACCTTTTCCAGTCCTGTGGCCACTGCTGAGTTTTCCAAATTTGCTGGCATATTGAGTGCAGCACTTTCACAGCATCATCTTTCAGGATTTTAAAGAGCTCCACTGGAATTCCATCACCTCCACTAGCTTTGTTCGTAATGATGCTTTCTAAGACTTGACTTCACATTCCAAGATGTCTGGCTCTAGGTGAGTGATCACACCATCGTGATTATCTGGGTCATGAAGCTCTTTTTTGTACAGTTCTTCTGTGTATTCTTGCCACCTCTTCTTATCTTCTGCTTCTGTTAGGTCCATACCATTTCTGCCCTTTATCGAGCCCATCTTTACATGAAATATTCCCTTGGTATCTCTAATTTTCTTGAAGAGATCTCTAGTCTTTCCCATTCTGTTGTTTTCCTCTATTTCTTTGCATTGATCGCTGAAGAAGGCTTTATCTCTTCTTGCTATTCTTTGGAACTCTGCATTCAGATGCTTATATCTTTCCTTTTCTCCTTTGCTTTTTGCTTCTCTTCTTTTCACAGCTATTTGTAAGTCCTCCTCAAACAGCCATTTTTCTTTTTTGCATTTCTTTTCCATGGGGATGGTCTTGATCCCTGTCCCCTGTACAATGTCAGTACAATGTCACGAACCTCAGTCCATAGTTCATCAGGCACTCTATCTATCAGATCTAGTCCCTTAAATCTATTTCTCACTTCCACTGTATAATCATAAGGGATTTGATTTAGGTCATACCTGAATGGTCTAGTGGTCTTCCCTACTTTCTAGAATCAAGATTGCCGGGAGAAGTATCAATAATCTCAGATATGCAGATGACACCACCCTTATGGCAGAAAGTGAAGAGGAACTAAAAAGCTTCTTGATGAAAGTGAAAGAGGAGAGTGAAAAAGTTGGCTTAAAGCTCAACATTCAGAAAACGAAGATCATGGCATCTGGTCCCATCACTTCATGGGAAATGGATGGGGAAACAGTGGAAACAGTGTCAGACTTTATTTTTTTGGGCTCCAAAATCACTGCAGATGGTGATTGCAGCCATTAAATTAAAAGACGCTTACTCCTTGGAAGGAAAGTTATGACCAACCTAGACAGCATATTGAAAAGCAGAGACATTACTTTGCCAACAAAGGTCTGTCTAGTCAAGGCTATGGTTTTTCCAGTGGTCATGTATGGATGTGAGAGTTGGACTGTGAAGAAAGCTGAGTGCCGAAGAATTGATGCTTTTGAACTGTGGTGTTGGAAAACACTCTTGAGAGTCCCTTGGACTGCAAGGAGATCCAACCAGTACATTCTAAAGGAGATCAGCCCTGGGTGTCCTTTGGAAGGAATGATGGTAAAGCTGAGACTCCGGTTCTTTGGCCACCTCATGCCAAAGAGTTGACTCCTTGGAAAGGACTCTGATGCTGGGAGGGATTGGGGGCAGGAGGAAAAGGGGACGACAGAGGATGAGATGGCTGGATGGCATCACTGACTCGATGGACGTGAGTCTGAGTGAAGTCCGGGAGTTGGTGATGGACAGGGAGGCCTGGCGTGCTGCGATTCATGGGGTGGCAGAGAGTCGGATACGACTGAGCGACTGAACTGAACTGAACTGAACAACTTGAAGCTGGTTGTGGGATCAGGGAAGAGGACTAACTGAGGCTGGAAGATAGGACCTAGAGTGCCTTGGGCCAGGGCACAGTGGAGGGTAAGGAAAGCTACATAGGTTTCAGGAAGTGGATGTCAGTCCAGGCACTGTATTTAGTGGGTGAAGCAAAGAAAAGTGAGTTTAGCCACCAGGAATGTTTTCAGATGGAGTCATTGCATAAGCTGGTGTCAGGTCTCTGCCTGTAAGGAAGATAGCTATGGCAGGTAAGGGCCAAGGTCCATGCTGGAAGATGCGCTGGCAGGTGTCATAAATGGTTCCCCAGCCACCACTGAGTTCAGGGCTGAGGCTCACTTCTGAAATGCTTGGGCAGAAGCCTGACATCTAGCATGTGATCAATCAAACTGCCAGGGAGTGATGTAAGTGAGGAATGGAGGACATTTGGTGAACTATACACCTATCTTCTAAGGTCTTGGATGTGGATGTGGAATATATGCTGCTCTGTGTCTGGGAGCCTGATTTCACCACAAGCTTCACCAGACTGGCAGGTAGAAGTTCTGACACACTGTCTGTGTCTGCAGTGGCCGGCTCGGGGCCAGGGAGAAACTGAACTGTAGGTGTGGGCCACAAACAAATCCAGCTGTAAGATGCTATGAAGGAGGAGACAGAGGACAAGAGAGGGGGTTGTGACCAGGTGTCATGACTGCAGAGACTAGGTGGAGAGAATGTTCCATTGGCAGTAACATCCTTTTCATCTCTGACATAGTTCCCAAAGGATTTCATGCAGACTGTTCAGGTATAAATTTCTGCAAAGATGGATAGTTCAGTTCTGTCCATTTTGGTAGTCACTAGCTACATGTAGGGGCTTCCCTGGTGGCTCAGACCATAAAGAATCTTCCTGCAATGCGGAAGACCCCTGTTTGATCCCTGGGTTGGGAAGATCCCATGGAGAAGGAAATGCTACACTTTCCAGTATTTTTGCCTGGGAAATCCCATGGACAGAGGAGCCTGGCGAGCTACAGTCCATGGGGTCGCAAAGAGTCAGACACAACTGAGTGACCAATACGTTAACACACAGCTGCATGTAGCTGTTGAGTACTTGAAATGTTGCTAGCATGACTGAGGAACTTTTTAATTCAAGTTCGGTGTAGAGGGCAACATGTAGCTAGTGGCTGCTGGATTGGACAGAGCAGATTTAGATGCTAGGGTAAGTAGTAACAAACCCTATACTTAGAAGAGCAAAGTGATAATTATAAATAAATGAGCAGGGCAAAGCCCAAATGGTTCTTTCCCTTTGGCCTTGGCTGTGCACCCAACCCCAAATAAGTGGCATTCATTTTTAAAATTTTTAGACTGTAAACTCATCTGTCTATAGTGATCAAATTCATCTTGTGGAGATTCTGCACAGAGAAGGTATTGAATTCATTTTTTAGACCTGTATTGTACCATAGTTGGTCTTTCTGTAATATGGTGATTACAAATCATATTGGTATTTATCATAAGCAATAGGTAGTTAATGTATCAATTTCCAAATATTCCTGTCCAGTGGGATAGTCATTTTCCAAGTAGTTTCCGGAGCAGACAACTCAAATCTATTCAAGTACAGGAAGAAAATAATGTTTTTTTTGGTTCTCATTGCTGCTGCTGCTAAGTCGCTTCAGTTGTGTCTGACTCTGTGCGACCCCATAGACGGCAGTCCACCAGACTTCTCTGTCCCTGGGATTCTCCAGGAAAGAATACTGGAGTGGGTTGCCATTTCCTTCTCCATTGGTGTCCAATTGGTCTCATTAAGAAACTTGTATTTCAGCTTGTATGTTTTAGTCCCATAATATGTTAGTACAGTAGTATGTGCCTGCCTGCTCAGTCGTGTCCAACTCTGCGATCCCATGGACTGTAGCCCTCCAGGCTTCTCTGTCCATGGGATTTCCTAGGCAAGAATACTGGAGCCAGTTGCTATTTCCTCCTCCAGGGGATCTTCCTGACCCAGGAATCGAACCCGAATCTTCTGTGTCTCTGTAATTAAAATATGTACATCCATTAGGGCTGCTTGCTCAAGTATTTTTTCCTAATAGAGATATGTAGTCAAAAAAATACACAGCTCTCTGCTCGACAGTATATCCTACAGACAAAACTAGTCCTGCGGCTAAACAATATGATTGAATATCCTAAACTCAGATATTTTCATAACAGAGTAACAGGGAAAGTATAGTTACTGAAAGCGTTTCTTTATAGGTTTTTCAATAACTCTGTTAACCAATTCCCTGATAGCTCAGTTGGTAAATAATCCGCCTGCAATGCAGGAGACCCCAGTTTGGTTCCTGGGTCAGGAAGATCCTCTAGAGAAGGGATAGGCTACCCACTCCAGTAATCTGGCCTGGAGAATTCTGTGGACTGTATAGTCCATGGGGTTGAAAGAATTGGACACGACTAAGCGACTTTCACTTCAATATTAACCGATTCACTTATTTTAAGTTTCATAGCTCTTTTATGCTCAGTGAATTTTCCTTTTTCTTCCCATGTCTGTATCTCTCCAAGGTTTCATTTCCTGTATCTTTATAGCGACCTCTGACAATATCTGAAAATCAATCAGAGGCTTTAAAATTGTTTCATCTCACTTTATAACCTGCTCTGACTTGGAAAGGGCCTCTGTCACAGCTTCCTCCACAAGTGGTGTAAAATGAATACAGTGTCACAAACTAGTCCTGGGAGCGTCTTCTTCCTTAAGCACATGTATCATTCTGAATTTGAGATAGCAATCTGTGCTTCTACTGCCTCTTTCCAAACCAATTAGGTCAGACACTCTGAGAGAGGCTACCAGAATTGTTTTCAAAACTCCCCATGTGATTCTAATACATGCTGTTTGTTTTCCTCTAGCACTGTTAAGCACCATCAGATATTGCATAGTTTTTGCACACGTGTTTACTGCATAACCCAATAGTTACCCACTAATCACTTGTGGCCATCTAAACTTTGATGAATTAAAATTCAATAATATTACAAATACCACTCCTCAGTTGCACCAGCCACATTCATGAGTGGCTAGTGGCTACCATATTGTCCAGCCCAGCCACATAACATTTCCATTATCACAGAGAAGTCCACTGAGTGAAGTTACCAACTGGGACATGTCAGATTGGAGAAGTGAAGGAGGGAGCATATGATGCAGTAGAAACACCAACCTTTCTGGGTGATTGGTAGATGCTGGATCTTATACTACATTTGGAGCTTAGTTTATGAATCCCTTAATTTTTAGATTCAGTTGAAATAAGTTTTAGTTAATTTAAGTGAAGTACTGGTTTGATTTTATATAATTTGCTTAGCCTTGGAATTGGAAGTTTTAGTCACTCGGTCGTGTCTGACTGTTAGTGACCCTATGGGCTCACCAGGCTCTTTGGTCCATGGACTTCTCCAGCCAAGAATACTGGAGTGGGTATCCATTCCCTTCTTTCTCCAGGGGATTTTCCTGACCCAGGGATTGAACCTGTGTCTCTTGCATTGCAGGCAGACTCTTTACCATGTGAGCTACCAGGGATTCTAGTTGCTTAGCCTATCTTTGTTTAACTTATCTCCCTTGTTAGAGTGCTTTTAGCGGCATCTCAGTTAATCCCTGTCTCAGTTTTTGTTGTGTGTGTCATTTAGAAACAGTTGAATCACAGAAGTTATCCCCTCTGAAATCTGTATTGTTTTACGGAAAAGGTGAACAGCTGGTGAAAATAGCCCCAAGGTTTCTAATCCCGCCAAAGGAAAATATGATGCCAGTCACTGCCTTGTACTGTGACATTTGTGAAATCTAGGGATGGATTACTTGAAATCCAAATTTCAAATTACTTGAAATCCTATTCATAACCTGATGCTTCTATTCACACCATTGTGTAGATTTTCACCAGTATCTCGTGTTTCACTTTGTATACCCTCCTGCTGTTTCGGACACTTTCAAAAAGTCCCTTCCTTGCATGTAAACAGAACACATCAGTCCATTAATGGAGCTCATTATGCTCATTTGTCTTTGCCAAGAACTCTTGGAAATGATCGCAAATGACTATGTAATTATAATTAAGATCGCAGAGATGCATTCACTTTATTTTTAACAAGTTCATTCTGTTAAGTTTCACCCTATTTCAAATAATGACATTTGCTGGTACAAAGAAGAATTATTAAAATAACAGTTTAACTCATATTTTTGGTGGATAAGCTGGTTATTATATTTGATAATTGTAATGAGTAGCTGATAGTATGTAGGTAATAAATCAAGGGAGTTTATTCTCTTAAAATGCCTATGAACAGCTTCTTCTGATAGGACCTGGTAACCAAAGTGATCTCTTTTTCCCATTTTTATCCACTTATCTTCAGTTTTAATTTTGTTCTCTCAAAGACGGCTGAGTCCTTCCAGTGTGATATTTTAGAAATTGTAACACTGTGAATAAGAATAACATATATCAGATCTTCTTTTCACTTACTGAGCTAAAAATTATAAGCATCACTAAATTACCAGAAAATTCTTTTAACAATCAGGTCCTTAGTTCAAAAATGATTCCTTTTTAAAAGTTGTGATAATCTTGTAATTTTCAAAGTAGCATCTTTAGAAACCCCCCATCTGCCCATTATTCTCTTTGTTTCCATTTAGGATATTTCATCAAAACTTAAATTTTTCTTTCTCCTGCTGCATGTGGTCATTATGTGCTTTCACTGTGAACAAATAAAATCTTTAGTTTCAGGAGCTCTGTGTTCTAGTCCTTCACTTTAAAATCATGGGAAAAAATAACTGTCATTTCCTTATCCCTGTCTTCAATTCCCTCATCATTTTCAAAGAGCCAATTTTCTCTCTTTTTTTCCTGTCTACTTTAAGGAACTTTTTGCTTTGCTCCATTCTCTGCAATTCAGGGCTCACAATTTCTTTGAGCTTCTCAGATTATCCTTTGTCCTTGTGTATACTTTTTTTTAATTAAAAAAATCCCTTCAACCTTCTTTGGACTTCATCATATGTACATTGCCATATTGAAAATTCATCTGCTTATTGACCGAAATTAACTTTCTGTCCTGCTTAATCATATTGGATGTATATCTTCCAATATGAGTTAAAAAATCATCGTGTATCACGAAAGAATTTTCTGGCATATTCATGTTATTGCATAATATGCAATGAAGTCAAAGTAAAATAACTCATAATGAATATTCTATCAAGAAATAATAATGGGAATCTGCATATCCTCAGGACTGAATCAACAAGCCCATAAGACAAATCATCATGACATTTGACAAATCATAGCAGTATTGGGGATGGTATAATGAGACCCTAATGCTGGAAAAGGTTGAAGGCAGGAGAAGAAGGGGATGACAAGGACAAGATGGTTGGATGGCATTACCAATTCAATGGACGTGAGTTTGAGCGAGCTCTGGGAGATGGTGAGGCACAGAGAGGCCTGGCATGGTGCAGTCCATGGGGTCACAAAGAGTTGGACATGACTGAGTGACTGAATAACAACAATAGTGAGTAAAAGGACATGGACATTGAGATGAACAGTCTTGAGTTCTAATTTTTTGTCAGTTCCTAATTGTGTGCCTTTGGGTAAAGCCATCGTTACCTTCCTGAGCTCTTTCATTTGTAAAATCAGAATTAATATCTCAGATGCTTCAATGAAGTGCTGTGTAAAGTGTCCTCCAGAGAACATAGTATAATTGCCCTCTGTAATGATAATTCTCTTCCTTCCAGAAAATCGACACTTCTGTTTTGAAATCAGGATAGGTGAACTTCAGCCTAGATAAAACCATTTCATTGTCATGACTTCCCTGGTGGCTCAGATGGTAAAGCTTCTACGTAAAATGTGGGAGACTCAGGTTCAATCCCTGGGTTGGGAAGATCTCCTGAAGAAGGAAATGGCAACCCACTCCAGTATTCTTGCCTGGAAAATCCCATGGACAGAGGAGCCTGGTAGGCTACAGTCCAAGGGGTTGCAAACAGACACGACTGAGTGACTTCACTTTCACTTTCATTGAGTAAATGTACTTCATGAGTGGCTACACTCCCTTTCATCTACCAGCTAAAGCCTTGGTATCAGCTCTTAAGAAAGTGTTAGATGGAATATCCCATATGATCAAATCTCAAATAAATATTCTTTCTAGTTTTAAAAATATCTCTTATTCAAGTTACGAAGCATGTCTATCACCTGACTTGAAACAATTTCTTCTACTTTTTCTCTAGTCAGACCATACAGGCAGTCATCACTACCTTAATGGTTTGTTATTGTTCTTCCTTCACTATCTCCTGGAGTTTGCTCAAACTCATGTCCATTGAATTGGTGATGTTATCCAACTATCATCATCCTCTGTCGCTCCCTTCTCCTCCTGTCTTTAATCTTTCCCAGAGTCAGGGTCTTTTCCAATGAGTCGGTTCTTTGCATCAGGTGGCCAAAGTATTGGAACTTCAACTTCAGCATCAATCCTTCCCATGAATATTCAGGACTGATTTCCTTTAGGATTGACTGATTTAATCTCCTCCAGCACCACAATTCTAAAGCATCAATTCTTCAGAGTGCAGCCTTCTTTATGGTCCAGCTCTCACATCCGTACATGACTACGGGGAAAACCATCGCTTTGACTATACATACCTCTGTCGGCTAAGTGATACCTCTACTTTTTAATACCCTATCTAGCTTTGTCATAGCTTTCCTTAGTTCCTTTCAAGGAACTTAATGATTATGTAAGCCTTTTCTGGAAGACTGGAGGCCCTAGCCATGATATTCCCATGATAGACCTAAAAGTCCACGTGTTCAATTTTGATAACTTCTTTCTTAACTGAATCAAAGCCCTGCCAGCTTAAACAGGATAACTTCGGATTGTTTACTGAAAATTCTGGAATCACAATAAAAATATATTCACATATACTATAACCATTTCCAAAAGTAGAGTAAGCTTGAAAGAAGTATACACTTATCAGTTGTCAAGAATCAAGAATTTGATGAAGTTGATTGTGTGGCACTACCGTTCATGAGAAAGAGCAGAAGTCCCCCTGTGTTCCCTCCAAAAGGGACAATATGCTTCTGGAGAAGCCCTTTCCTTACTGAGAAAGCTTGGAAATCTTCTATTAATTTTTCACCTATATCTTCCTTTGAAATATATCCCGATTACCTATAGTATCTTGAGCTACAAATAGTGCCTAGGAACTTTTCTCTGAAGTTGCAGCAGTAGGGTTTTTTTTTTCCCCAATTTGGGCTACAATCTTCATTCTGTTGCTCAACTGTTTATCCTTTATAAAAACTTTTAATTTGCGCTAACCATGGGCAAAAGGACTGGTGTTTAGAAATGATACAAGTGCAAATATGGACAAGGCCAGGGAACCGCCTAACTGTCCTCACAAAGTATCAGGACTTCAGAGAATCACATGATGAAATGGACCTCGTTCTGCAAGTTAGATTTATGATGGTTCTGTTAACCATGCTTGATGAATTATCCAAGTCTTCAGCTCTTTGTACAGATTTTTTTTTTTTTTTAAGTTTGCACATGTATCTTATCTAGGTTTAAGAGTCTTCTGGCCAGCTTATTTTGGAATTTCTTCTACTATCCCAACTACTGATATAAGTTTTTGCATTCTAACTGAGGACTTCATTCTTTTTCTCTCTCTTCTTCCATTCCCAGCTGTGAAAATCTAGGTTATGTAGGAAACCAATAGTTATGCCAGGTTGCTAAGTATCTTCCCACTGAAGGACAAGTATTCTGGAGAAGCATATATTTAGCATTTGATAGTTGATAAACAAGCTTGCTTAAGATATTTTCAATAGAATTTCAGCTCTGGCAATTGAAAGCAAAGGATACAGTTGATATTTGGTGAAGCAAACAGATATGAACACACTTCCTGCATCAAGATGCATTAATTTTTTCCCCTGAAAAGTGGATAAGAGCTTGTGAGAGTAAATAATAGAATTCAAATGATATGGGGCGAAGTATTTTATATTCAGGAATAAATCACAGTAAAATAAATTTGTTACTTTGTTTGGATTGAACACTGCTGCTTGCTGTCACTTTAGTCGTGTCCGACTGTGCGACCGCATAGACAGCAGCCCACCAGGCTCCCCCGTCCCTGGGATTCTCCAGGCAAGAACACTGGAGTGGGTTGCCATTTCCTTCTCCAATGCATGAAAGTGAAAAGTGCAAGTGAAGTTGCTCAGTCGTGTCTGACTCTTTGCGACCCCATGGACTGCAGTCTACCAGGCTCCTCTGCCCAGGGGATTTTCCAGGCAAGAGTACTGGAGTGTGGATTGAATGAGGAGTTGCTAATACTGAAATACAGTCTAAGAAAAGGAAAACGGAGATTCTATAGAGGAGAGCCTGACCCGGGATGATGCTTCTACCCTCAGTGGAATGCTGTCTTCTTTGAAAGGCTTTGGTTCAGGTCAGTATATGAGACATTCATTGATCATTACCTAGGAAAGCTAGTTTATTTACAAGGCACAGAGTTAAGTCTGGTGGGAAATACAAAGAACTAGGTACAGTCCTTATCATTAAGAAGCTTTCAACTTGTGGCATGTTTCAGAGAGAGAGGCTTCTGGCTTTGGGCAGTAAGCACCTCCTTTGGCTTAAGTATGGTGAGAAAGAATTGCTCCTGTTATATCAGTGCTAAGAAATAAATATTTCCTTTTGCTATTGTTCAGTTACTAAGTTGTGTCCGATTCTTTATGACTTTATAGACTGCAGGACACCAAGCTCCTCTGTCCTTCACTATCTCCTGGAATTTGTTCTAGTTCATGTCCTTTTGCTGAGCTCTCTATTAATGTGGTGGTAGAATTTTGTGATTCTTAAGGCTGCTGATAATTCTGTTGTCTCCTCCTCTAACATTAGTACTTGTTCAGATCAACATTTTAGGAAAGGACCCCAAGTGCTATCTGTTAGCTACCAGGTTAAGTAATAAATTCATCATTTAGGATATATTTGTTCAGTTCAGTCACTCAGTCGAGTCTGACTCTTTGCAACCCCATGGATTGCAGCACACCAGGCCTCTCTGTCCATCATCAATTCCTGGAATTTACTCAAACTCATGTCCATTGAGTCGGTGATGCCATCCAACCATCGCATCCTCTGTCGTCCCCTTCTCCTCCCACCTTCAATGGTTCCCAGCATCAGTGTCTTTTCAAATGAGTCAGTTCTTCGAATCAGGTGGCCAAAGTATTGGAGTTTCAGCTTCAGTATCAATCCTTCCAATGAATATTCAGGACTGATTTCCTTTAGGATAGACTGGTTGGATTTCCTTGCTGTCCAAGGGACTCTCAAGAGTCTTCTCCAACAGCACAGTTCAAAAGCATCAATTCTTTGGTGCTCAGCCTTCTTTATAGTCCAACTCTCACATCCATACATCACTACTGGAAAAACCATAGCCTTGACTAGACGGACCTTTGTTGGCAAAGTAATGTCTCTGCTTTTTAATATGCTGTCTAGGTTGGTCATAACTTTCCTTCCAAGGAGCAAGCGTCTTTTAATTTCATGGCTGCAGTCATCATCTGCAGTGATTTTGGAGCACAAGAAAATTAAGTCTGCTACTGTTTCCATTGTTTCCCCATCTATTTGCCATGAAGTGATGAATGTTGAGTTTTATGCCAACTTTTTCACTCTTCTCTTTCACCCTCATCAAGAGGCTCTTTAGTTCTTCACTTTCTGCCATAAGGGTGGTGTCATCTGCATATCTGAGTTATTGATTGATATTTCTCCCGGCAAACTTGATTCCAGTTTGTGCTTCATCCATTCTGGCATTTCTCATGATGTGCTCTGCATTTAAGTGAAATAAGCAGGGTGACAATATACAGCCTTGACAGACTCCTTTTCCTATTTGGAACCAGTCTGTTGTTCCATGTCCAGTTCTAACTGTTGCTTCCTGACCTGCATACAGATTTCTCAAAAGGCAGGTCAGTTGGTCTGGTATTCCCATCTCTTGAAGAATTTTCCACAGTTTGTTGTGATCCACACAGTCAAAGGCTTTGGCATAGTCAATAAAGCAGAAATAGATGTTTTTCTGGAACTCTCTTGCTTTTCCCATGATCCAGTGGATGTTGGCAATTTGATCTCTGGTTCCTCTGCCTTTTCTAAATCCAGCTTGAACATCTGGAAGTTCACAGTTCACGTACTGTTGAAGCCTGGCTTGGAGAATTTTGAGCATCACTTTGCTAGCTCAATTTTGAGCTCACTTTGTGAGGTGGTTTGAGCGTTCTTTGGCATCCTTTCTTTGGGATTGGAATGAAAACTGATGTTTTCCGGTCCTGGAAACTCAGGCCACTGCTGAGTTTTCCAAATTTGCTGACATATTGAGTGCAGCACTTTCACAGCATCATATTTTAGGATTTGAAATAGCTCAACTGGAATTCTATCACCTCCATTAGCTTTGTTCATAGTGATGCTTCCTAAGGCATCACCAGTCTATGCCCAACCAGTAATGCTGAAGAAGCTGAAGTTGAACAGTTCTAGGAAGACCTACAAGACCTTCTAGAACTAACACCCTAAAAAGATGTCCTTTTCATTATAAGGGACTGGAATGCAAAAGTAGAAAGTCAAGAGATACCTAGAGTAACAGGCAAATTTGGCCTTGGAGTACAGATAAAGCAGGGCAAAGGCTAACAGAGTTTTGCCAAAAGAATGCATTGGTCATAGCAAATACTCTCTTTCAACAACACAATAATAGACTCTACACATGGACATTACCAGATGGTGAATACTGAAATCAGATTGATTATATTCTTTGCAGCCAAAGAGAGAGAAACTCTATACGGTTGGCAAAAACAAGACCGGGAGCTGAGCTATGGCTCAGATCATGAACTCCTTATTGCCAAATTCAGACTTAAATTGAAGAAAGTAGGGAAAACCATTAGACCATTCAGGTATGACCTAAGTCAAATCCCTTATGATTATACAGTGGAAGTGACAAATAGATTCAAGGGATTAGATCTGATAGAGTGCCTGATGAACTATGGATGGAGGTTTATGACATTGTATAGGAGGCAGTGATCAAGACCATCCCAAGAAAAAGAAATACAAAAAGGCAAAATGGTTGTCTGAGGAGGCCTTAAAATAGCTGAGAAAAGGAGATAAGCGAAAGGCAAAGGAGAAAATGAAAGAAATATCCATTTGAATGCAGAGTTCCAAAGAATAGCAAGAAGAGATAACGATATATTTATTGAGCCCCTGGTTTGCCCAGCTCTGGGCTGTTTGGCGTATCAAAGATTTCCAATATATTTAAGGTGATAGAGTTCACAAGTGAGTTTATAGAAAGGAATAGACCCTTTTTAGCCTCAGGAAATATGACACGCACCCACTGGAGGATTTGTGAAATCACCAGTGAGGGTGAACTAGTTTGTTGATCCAATCGTAGGATTGTTGTAAGATGACCGTCCCACTGGCAAGCACTTCTTGTCCAAGAGAATGTAATTGGGTGGTGGTGACTCAAGCAAGGCTGGGAAGACTTTTCCACGACCAAATTAAAGACAACGGGAACTCTACTTGTACCCAGCTCTGCACAGATCAGCATGAGACAGAGGACACCTATGGGGGAGATGGGGAGACAAATTGTTTCTTTTTACAAGTTGAAGAAGGAAAACTGCAGGTCTGAGTAGCAGCCCTGCTAAGAAATGGGAGAAAAGCAAAGAGCTTCACAGGCTAAACCTTGGTGTCTTATTTATTCCTCTTGGCTACAGAATGCCTGCCAGCAGGAGACTCATCACTAAGATATTACAGGGAAATGAAGCCAGGCAAGAAAAATATGTATTGCTTTTCTCCTCACCCCATAAATTTTGTTATTAATAAATCAGATTCTTATAGAACAGCCTGCCACAGCTGTCTCTCTAGAAACAAGGTTTTATTAGCTGCATTTTTATTAAAATACACAGTAGTTTTATGGGTGAACATTATGCTTTTAAGTCAAAATGGATGTCATTGAGAACACATGTGATCGGGACTTTCTCCATACACTTGGTTTTGTGGCTGGGATAAGGCAGCGTGATTTGACATGCAACGAAAGGTATGGCAACCTTGATTGACTTCCCTTTCTTGGCACTCCCTGCCTAGACCTTTGGGAAAATTCCAAAACAGTGCAATTCTTATATGAGGGCTACCTCTCTGGTCCCTCCAGCTTCCAAAAGGGACATTTTTAAACCAATTCTACAACATGTCAGAGCAGGAAAAATGCAATCCATTTTTAAGTTCAATTTCATCAAAGTAAATTTGATAAATTGTCAAATATCATCAAAGCCAGTTATGGTTTTCCAAGATGATTTGGTGAAGAGGGAGACATAACTCTCTCCCCACTTGCTTTGCAGGAGGATTCCTTGTGAAAACAGTAGCAAGTATGGGTTTTGTTTTCCAGATTATAAATGTAAATACATGGTAATTGCAGAGAAGAATCAGTGTGCTTCTGCCGTTGGTGTTTGTGAAGTGTTTTCAGGCAGACAGCTCCAGCTCAACAGGGCAGAAACGTGTGTTGTTGTAAACTTCTGGGCACATGCTCTGCAATGGAGCAGGCATGACCAGGCAGGGCTGACAGCATATTAATTAAGTTTTCTTCCATCGTAGAGCTGCAGCTGCTCCCTTCCATCATTGCAGAGTCCTTACTGTCATAGCAGAGAAGAACCTCGCTCTATGTGACCTGGGAAGAAGGGTGAAGACTGGGATGGGGTAGCATGATTAACCACCATGGTGGGCTCTGATTACTCTTATGCAAATGAAATAATTAGAACAGGTACAAGTGGAGTCCTAGTTTAGAAGGAAAGGGGGGAGAAATATGCTCTTTGCACCCACAGGAGAAAACACTGCTTATCTGTGCACAAGTTTACTCATCAAGGACAATTAACCCACAATAGTTAATCACCCCAAAGGAGCCTACTGTTAGTAGAACTTGCCAGTTTATTTGAATTTGGGTGCTGGCAGACAGTGCCTTGGGATACTGTGATTCCTCCTGAGTACTGCAGTTTGTTAAGTTGATAGGCCCCTGGTCTGGAAGAGAAGGACAAAATGAGTTGGTGCACAGCACTTGAGACAGTTGAGGTTAACTGGTGGTGGTGACGGTAGTATGGTGGGAAAGCTGGAATTCACTACTTTCAAGGAAAACTGAACTCATTAACCAATCTTGTCTGAGTCATGTACATAACCCTCTCTCCACTACTAACAGAGTTATCCCAAAGTTATATAAGATAATGAAAAAAAAAATGTGGGGAGGAGACAGAGCAATTAAGTCATGAGCTTAGACTGATCCCTACTTACTTGTTTTATTTAGCAATTTATTTAAGACTTTTGTTACTTAAATCGATTATAGAAAGTAAGTTGCCTTACTAGAAAGACCTATTTTAAACACTGCTATAATAAAATTGTAACAACTGATGGTGGCCAAGATGTTTTAATATATCAAACTTGTGCTTTTAACATATTCATTGTGATTCTAGGTCATGCCAAGACTCATTTATGTATTCCACCAACACATCTATTGAAGCCTAGTAGATAATTATCTCTAATGACAGATACAGTCTCTGCCTTCATGTGGTTTGTAATTCAGTCATCATTGCTACTTTGTTGTGATGGTTATATGTCTTTAACAGGAGACTCTTAGAATTTTAACTTGTGCTAACACTGAGCATAACTAACTCTCTCTCTCTCATCTCTCTCTCTCTCTCTCTCTCTCTCTCTCTCTCTTTAAAGTGAAAGTGTAGTGGCTCAGTCATGTCCAATTCTCTGCGACCTCATGGACTGTAGCCTGCCAGGCTCCTCTGTCTGTGGAATTCTCCAGGCAAGAATCCTGGAGTGGGTTGCCCTTCCCTTCTCCAGGGCATCTTCCTAACCCAAGGATTGAACCTGGGCCTCCTGCATTGCAGGCAGACTGTTTACCATCTGAGCCACCTGGGAAGCCCTTGTATATTTTAGAAACAGATAAAAAACTACAACAGTGTTAAATTTATGTGCCCAATTACAAAACTTATTCTGCATCCTGAAAACTTTTTAAGCAGCAAAGATATAATCTTTGTAGTTTTAATTTATAGGCCAGTGTATCTGACAGCCTTAAAATTTCCTATTGATCAACTCCATGGTCTTCTGCATATACAATGCTATCATGAATGTAGAATTATACTTTGACTCAAGCTCTTGGGTAAGATGATTCAGCTGTCCTCCTTTAACATAGCAATCTGAATGGCAGTGACTTGTTATTCCAGACAATCAAGGGGAAGTATAAAATTAAATTTCATATGATATAAAAACTGTTCTTGCTCAGGGTTTTGCACTTGACTTTTAAAACTAAACTTTTCACTTTAGATCAGTTTTAAATTTACAGAATGCCCGCAAAGATGGCACAGGGAGTTCTCAGATGCTCTACACTCCGTTTCCTCTTTGATGGAGGTCTTGTGTTACTGTATAGTACTTTTATCACCATGAATGAAACAACATTGATATTTTATCATTAACTGAAGTCTGTAATTATTCAGATTTCCTAAGTTATTACCTAATACTTTTCATCTGTTCTGGGCTCCCATCAGGATATATTGTATTTAGTATTCGTGCTTTCTTAGGCTGTCCTTGGTTGTGACATTTTCTGAGACTTTGTTTTTGATTACCCTGCCCGTTTTGAGGATCACTGGTCAGATATTTTGTGGAATATCTCTCAATTTGGATTTGTCTGGTGTTTTTCTCATGGTAGACTGGGGTTAATGAGTTTTGGGGAGGGAGACCACAGATGTAAAATGCCATTGCCATCACATCATTTCAAGGGCACACACAATCAGGACGGGTTATCGCGGTTAATGTTGACGCTGATCATCTGCCTTGAGGCACGATTTGTCAGGTTTCTATACTGTAAAGTTATTAAAGTTATTAAACTTTATTAATAACTGTAAAGTTATTAAACATTTTGCTTTGGAAGGAAGTCCCTATCTGCAGCTCATACTTAAAGAATGTGGGTTATGCCTTAAGGGTATAACTTAAAAAGAGAGTACTAACATTAATGGAGTCATCTATTCTCCATTAATTTATTTTTTCAATCATGTATTTATGTTAGTGTAGATTCATGGATGTTTATGTTTTGGGGTGTAATCCAACTCATTTATTTTGCTTCTCACATTGTTCCAGCCTTGGCACTGGCAAGTTTATGAGTTAAAAAAAGAAGTATTCTTTTGACATATACATCATTATGCAATTTTTTTTTATTTTTGAGCAAGTTCTTCCTTCTCTGTCACTACAAGATGGTTCAGACTCATTTTGTATATTTCCTGCTCCAGACCTAGAATAAGCCATTTTTCCATGGAGACATGGTTCTCTTATTGGGAACCAAGATCTGGGCAATAGATGCACTTGCTGTTCCTGGGAATATTGTTATTTCTAGAGCCTCTAAGCTGACAGTGTATGGAGATATATGTTTTTATACTACCCCATATGTATACACCTATTTATAAATATTTTATTTATGTTTTTTATACAGCTTAACATCTGTATCTATTAAGTTCACCATTGAATACACACTGATGTCTCCAACTCGAATCAATTGTAGCATGAATCATTCTAAACTTCTCTTACCTTCCACTTCTTACCCCAATAGTGTGAAACCTGGCTCTCACCATGTGCCATTCATTTACTTCATTAATTCCAATATGCCTAACAGTGGTTTCACAGTTGTTATAACATTTAAAGGTAAAAGGAGCTATACATAAACTCCATACTCTAGTTAGTAAAGTTATAACAATTAAGGAAATTTTTATGGCCCAGAATATAGTCTGCCTTGGTGAATATTCCACTGGAGCTTGAGAATAATGTGTATTCATTTGTTAGTTGGTGGAGTCTTCTGTAAATATCTATTAGATCAAGTTGATTGATAGTCTTTTTGAGGTCAATTCCATTCATATTGATTTTCTGCATACTTAATCAGTTATTGACAAGGAGATAATGATGTTTCCAACTGTAACAGTAGATTTATCTACTTTGCTTTTCAGCTCTAACCTTATTGCCTCCCTAAAGAAGTATCTTAAAAAATGGATATGATATATGAAACATATCATATATGTTTTAAACCTTAGATATCAGGCAGTGTGGGGCAGTGTTTCATGAGAAAGGGAAATAAATGAGATGAGTCCTGCTGCTGCTCCAGCTTCCTACCTGGAGAGAAATTCAAAGCCATAGCCAGGGAGGGGGAACTCAGGTGTAATCAAACACAGAAATTAAAACATGATGGTTATCCAATGAATGACAAAGGAAAGAAAAGCTATAAGAAGGAAGGAGCTAGAGCCAGTAGGCTGGGGTGGGGTCCAAGATTGCCTATGGAGGAAATGAGCTTTTACTTGGGATTTGGTGGCCAATGTAAGAGGAGTAGAAATTGCTCATGGTGGTGATATTGGAAAGTATTATAAAAGTGGCACGGCCCAACCCTCTTTCATTAAAAAAATCAAAGTTTGTGGGAGGGGGGGATTTGTAAAGAGAGCTTGGAAAAGCGCTTTAGGATTATTTGCGGAAATACATGAGTCAGTGTCATGTTCGGTTTTATTCCGTAGGTTAGTGGCTTTTTAAATTTAAAATACAACAGGTAAACTCCTTTAAAAATAAGTTATTTCTCTAATATATATATATATACATACATATATATAAGCAACTGCTTTAGACTGATGGGGGGAGTGGGACAACCAGAAGCCCAACCACACTGCCTCTGATACCTGCTTAGAATTGCCAAGAGTTTTCAGAGAACAGTTAAACCACTCTTGAGGTTTTGAGAGCTTTCGATGGACAATAAGAGGATATAGTATGTGTGTAAGGGAGATTAATTAACTGAAAGTTGATTTGATTGGAAGGGAGATTAAAGGTAGGCAAGGAGACAATTTAGAAGCTGCTGCATCAATCTAGGCAAAAAGGGAGAAAGGTGTGAACTAGGGTGGTGGCAGTGAAGACAGAGAGAAGGGGAGTACCCAAAGTCACCGTCCAGCTCAGTCAATGGAGGCAAAATGGGCTGCTTCCGTTGTTGGCATGCATCTTTGTAAGTCCCATAGTTGAGCAGTGGGAACCAAGGGAGTGCCTGGGAGACTCTGATATCTCTCCCCATTGTTAGATATGTGAGGAAATAAAGGTAGGGGTGATATGCTGGATACTAAAAGAGGAAGAGAAATAGCATTAAGCAGCTTTAAATGAACTAGGTAATTCATAGCCTCTATGTGTATCATCTTTTTGCCTTTTCATACTGTTCATGGGAGTTGGTGATGGACAGGGAAGTCTGGTCTGTTGCAGTCCATGGGATCGCAAAGAGTCAGACATGACTAAGTGACTGAACTGGACTGAAGTGTATCATTGATGGTGATATATCAATGATACACTTAGAGGCTATGATAATAATAATCTGTAATTGCATAATTCACCTGGGTTGAAATCTCTGTGATGCCCTTGGTATGACTTTGGGGCATGATAGTTACTGTAAATGTCTTTCTTCTGTTAAGTGGGGACTCTAACAGTGCCTACTTTACAGGCTTCATTTCTAGTATTTGAAAGGAAAGCATTCAAACTGATGCAGGGGAGTTTCTCTGGCTGAAGTTTCATTAGTTATTAAGGTTATTTAATTCTTAACTAATCACCACTTCTGTTTTCTTCAACATGTTGAGTTAGAAAGCTTTTAGCGTGTTTCTCTGTCTGGCTTTTTAATACCTCATGAATAATGTGAAATTATTGAGAAACAAAAGAAAGGTGATTATGCAAATGCTTGAAATATTTAATAATACATTAAAGTAGTCTTGGGAAATTGGAGAAATAGCTTTACTGAAGTTATAGTAGCTTTTTGTAGAGGCAGAAGGTATTAAGGAGAAAAAAGATCATTTCAGGAAAAGAAAATTTAAAAAGCAGAATGCATTAGAAGCAAATGACCTAATAAATTCAATTAAGTAATGAATATTCAGATAGCATTCATTTTCCTGAGATATAATGGGCAAGCCAAAGAGTTTAAAGAATGAAAAAAAAAAAAAAGGGTGATTGAGTAAACTCTAAAGTATTAGAAGTAAGCCTTTCAAAACTCCTAGTTAGACACATTAGGACAGACATTTTTATTTTAGGGCCAGGGCGTAATTGTTTAAGCAGTGAATATGTCTTCAGACCTTTTCTCCCTGCCAGGACTTTACCCCTACATTGCCTTATTATGAACTTCCCCAAGCCCGGGCAGTCTTAAAATCCTTAGGGATCTTAGAGAGTGCCCTGGGCATCATCTTTCTCCCCTTCATTTTCATTCCATTGATCTGTGCTTATTAGTTTAATAAATTCTCTTCAATTAATGCTTCCTTGTGGATTAGAATCACTCAAATTCACATTAAGTACTGCTATGTGCAAGTTTTATACTTGGCTTTGAAATCCTTAACAACAGTGCAACAAAGATATTAAAGAAAGGCTTAACCCAAGGGCATGCAATTCAAAGTGGTGGCATTTCACATGTATGGTGGGCTTGCTGGACGAGAGAGTTTGTATCTCAAGCCTGAAGGTAATCCTTGAATTTTGCAAGTTAAAAAATTTTTTAAAGGAATGTAAAGAAATTTGCTGTGATATAACTCTTGTCTAATCAATGACACAACTTGAGATCTAATAATGTTTGTCCACTAGCAAATCTGTTAACATGAAATCTGTATTGCATTGCTAAATATTTTGCTCAGTCATTCTGGGAAATGACATTTTGGGGTGCCGAATACATCTGCTTATATGGTGCTACCAGCCAAAGTGCTATCTGTTACACATAAACATCTCAACTGTTAAGGAGTTTGTTTAATATTTGCACGATCTAAACTAGTTGGTTTTTTTCCTCTCTGCTTTGTGAACTTTTTTTAAAATACCAAAATGGTTGAAATAATTTAGACAAGGGAAATGAGCTTAAGTAAAATACTTATTAATCTATGTTGTCTGGAAAAATCCTTGGTAGGGAACATAGAACGAGTTTTTTAACTTTATTTGGATTTAAGTTATGCATGCCACTCATATACCCTGTCACTATATGTAATTAGGAACTGGCTGTATATTCCGTAGTGACACAGGTTGTAATTATTGGTTGTGATCTGCAATTCTCATTTAACCTAGGTTAAAATAGAGCTGGAAATTTGTCCATTTTTCACCTATTGCACTCAATTCCAGTTTGAAATTTTTTAAACTACTGTAAATATGCATTATTGTCACTGGCATGTCACAGCTAATATGACCATTACTGCTTCCAAGTAGACACAGTGGCTTTCCTCTTTGAGTTGTGCCCTGGGATCCGATCTTTGTAGTCAGGCACACAATATGTACAGCTTCCTAATTTTGCTCTGTTTGTACATCTTATAGAGCCTTTGACATTTGAAAAATATAGAGCATCTAGGGGTAAATTTAAGAAAATATTTGTCAATGCTAACTGAACCTACCATATTTGACTCTTTGATAATTTTATAAATATTCAGCTCTCATCTCCACCTCTCCAGTTGTGTTTAATTGTTCTGCATACCAAGTCTGTGGTCATTTTTGACTTGTGTTCAACAATGGGAATCAAATATTTGAGACTCAAAGAGGTGTGGTGGTTCAGCTCACTGCTGTAATAGTGCTATACCTAAACCATCTGAAGAGTCTGCTTCTAAATTTCTCCAAGAGAGGAAATCTCAGGTATTGGCCCAAATGTAACATTGTCTCCTAAAGATGCCTTCTTTGTCTCCTCTTCTTAGCTTCACTTCCTCTCTTCCATTGTGTTTTGGGCAGTTCATTCATCCATTCCACAAATAACAGAACAACTTTTGATTCGTGTCTTTCTCCCTCCAAGCCAAAAACTTCATGGAGGATAACATAATCTGTCTTTGTTTAGCATTGCATCATCTGTGAATATACATTGTTAGTATTGAACAAATGTTCACAAAATGAATACTTTGATAAGCAATTTTTAATAACTGTCACTTTTAGAAGCTAAATTGAGTTTAAAATTATTCTAGAAAACAGATTTGTCTGTAGTATGACTGCTGGGACCTTTTAAAGTGTGGGGAATACTGTGTTTTGTTTTCCTTAATTTACCTTGTGTCTATTTGTCTTTATCTTGGAAATATTTTAAAATGAAGATAAATTGCAACGATAACAGAAAGCATCAGCTTCATTTTTAAAAAGTAAAATGCATGTGTATAGTCATAACTTGATTACTTAGGTAACTTTGTTTTGTCTTAGGGTGAACAAAATCACCTTTAATTATTTCTTCTTTGTTCAGATCACTTGCCTTTATCTCTCCATGTAGATCTGATATTAAAAGATTGTATTGTTTACATCTGTTTACATTCTCTATCTGTTTACATTATCTCTCTCTTTCTAAAATTATAGAGAGGGAGTCAAAGAGTATTTGAGTTATATACATACACTGCCTAATATTGAAGAACAAAGCATTTTTTCACCCTAGTTGCCACCCAAAGTAGGTAAATAACAATGAGCATCATCTTCTCAAAAGTCTGACCTCAAAGTTTCTAAGAAATATGAATCTCTAGGAATTCTTTGCTTTTGATCTTCCTTTCCTGTTTTTCATCCAAGGCCACTGGTCTTACATTCTAACAGGGAAATCGTGGAGTCCTACACTCTCAGGAGAGAAAGTACATTGAAAGTCATGCAGTACAAATACTGGGTAACTGAATGCCTTTGGTAACACCCCTGTAAAGTCTTCGTCTAGCCTATTCTTGGAAACCTCCAGTGATCCAACACATCCTTTCCTGTGGCAGCAGATTCTATCTTTGTTGTCAGCGTTGAGTCTTTGTAGTGAGCTCTGGCTTCTCATGATTTCCACATATTTCTTCTATTTTACTCTCTGGACTTGTAAAAAGCAAGTTGAACGCATCTCTCTTAGTCAGTTTAGGGTGCCGGAATAGAAACATCACAGACTTCATGGCTTAAACAGCAGACATTTCTCACAGTTCTGGAGCTCGGGAACTCCAAGCTTGCCAGCAGATCTGGTGTCTGATGAGTGCCTGCTTTCTGGCTTGTAGACAGCTGTCTTCTCATACCCTTACGGGGTGGAGAGAGCAAGTTGGCACCCTGGCCTCTATATATAAGGGCACTAATCCCATTCGTAAAAGCTCTACCCTCGTGACCTAATGACCTCCCAAAGGCTCATACCTTTGGGATGGTATTCAAAGTGTGAAAACCATCACACTGGGGATTAGATGTCAACATATGGATTTAGATGGGGGACACAGACATTCAGACCACAATGCCGTTTTATAAGGTACAGCCCACGTGAAGGTGACACTCATGTTTCCTCTAAGTCTTTTTTTCTCTTTGGCTAACCCCTCCTAGTTCCTCAGTGGTTCTCCGCGTGACCTCCATCCTCGTTACTCTGAATGGGTTTGTTTTGCTTGTCTCTGCAGCATCCAGCACTGCGTGCGATAGTCCACGTGTGCTCTGATGAGCTGAGGGTAGGGTGTGTTTCGCTTTCTTAATTCAGATATTATACTCACATTAGCACATCTAGTGATGAAAAGAATTGACCAAGGACAGCAACTGGCCAAATGCAATGATTACTCTCACTTGACCTATTTTATTTCTTTTTTGTTTTGTTTGTTTAGTCACTAAGTGATGTCTGACTCTTTTGCAACGCCATGGACTGTAGCCCTCCAGGCTCCTCTGTCCATGGGATTTCCCAGGCAAGAATACTGGAATGGGTTGCCATTTCCTTCACCAGGGGATCTTCCTGATCCAGAGATTGAACCCATGTCTCCTGCATTGGCAGGTGGATTCTTTACCACTGAGCCACCAGGGAAGCCCATTTTACTTGTAGATGTCCTTAAATTTGTCAACTGTGTGGGATACAATTTTGAAACTCTGGTAACTGGGAAAAAAACACAAACTTCATTTAGAAGCTTGGATCTTGGATCATACTTAATAGAGAATGGTCTTGGACCAGTTCATGAATCTTTCTAAAGGAGCAGTTTTCTGGCATTTACCTTACAAGGTTATTGTGAGGACTAAATTAGTTGTAAAATGCATACATGTAAAGTGTATTTAAAGTGTTTAAGCACATGGTGAGTGATCAGTGTATGTTAGTGATAATAATCTTTATGATTGTTACTTATTCCAAGAGTTCTGAGAAATGCTTATTGTGATACTGAACAAATAAGGAAGGGTCTGTGGCATCATTATATTTTTAATATCATGTAACATATCTAATCTAGATCTACAAGAATAAAAGCTATGCATAAAAACTCACCAGTGAACATTTGTCCAAACTCCTTGACAGAACAAAATAGAGCAAAATTCTGACATTAGTTATTCATTTGTTTTGGAATCAGAGGACAGGTGATCTGTTACAAAGAATTTTACTTCTCATGTCTTTTATATTAAAAATAATTGTGTTAGATTTTTACCAAAATAATTATTTCTTTTATACAAATCTAAGAAATGTTGCTTTCTGGTCTATTTTGGAGAGATTAAGAGTTTTTGAAAATATGGATCCTTGTGTTCACTTTTGTCCTTTAAAATGTTTGTTTCTGCTGATGCATTTTAGTACTATAGCCTGGTGTTTTCTAGGTTAAGATGCTGAACCAAGACTCAAAGAATCTCTGCAAAAAAAACTGGAGTCTCTCTCCTCCTTTAATTAGTTAGGGGGAACCACAGCTGGTAAATCTTTGGGGGAAGACTATTTTCAACTCTTTTAAAACTTTAATATTAGGAAAATAGAAAGACATTTGTGACATCTTAGAACCTAGTCAACAAGTTGAGGCTCTTGGGTTGATTACTCAGGTGATGAGGTACAGCTTAGTAGCAGTAAAAGACTGACTCAGTAAAAGACTGACTCTGTGGAGGCTTGAGACTGTCAGATACATTTTGGATAAATCATTCCTCTTTAGTGTCTTCCATTAAGAGGTCTACTTGGGTGATAAGGACATTTATTAAATATTTTATATAGATGCTTTTTAAATTTGCTATTGAAAGAATATTCATAGCAGGAGCAATCTTTAATATGTCATATTTCAAGAGTAGCTAATTAATATGTTGTCTTTTTTATAGCATCTGTTACACACACACACACACACACACATCCCGCAATGGTTTGTAAGAGCAGCTTGTACTGGCTCACAAAAGCCTATTGTTAAATTTGTAGGAGTTTTGTACACTGCTTGATCTCAGACAAGAAGCTTGAAATTTGCCATGGTGGGAGTAGTTACACCATGGAAATTGGTGAATGCTACAAATCAAAGCCTTTTGTTTCCCCTCTCGTGGACAGCTGGTTGTTAAACACTTAGAAGCACAACTGTGTCCCAAACTATTTCCTTAAATAAAATAAAGGGCTGTTAGCATTAAAAATGGTTTCCATGTGAAAGTTTATATGAGCAAAAGAATAAGCTATTTTTGTGTGTGTGTTCTCAGGGATACGGAAAGACCGAAGAGGAGGGAGAATGTTGAAGCACAAGCGCCAGAGAGATGATGGGGAGGGCAGGAACGAAGCGGTGCCCTCCGGAGACATGAGAGCTGCCAACCTTTGGCCAAGCCCCATCATGATTAAACACACTAAGAAGAACAGCCCGGTGTTGTCCCTGACAGCTGACCAGATGATCAGTGCCTTGCTGGAGGCTGAGCCCCCCATAATCTATTCTGAGTATGACCCTACCAGACCTTTCAGTGAGGCTTCAATGATGGGCTTGCTGACCAACCTTGCAGACAGGGAGCTGGTACACATGATCAACTGGGCAAAGAGGGTGCCAGGTAAGAAGACTAAGCTGGACTTTTATTTTGAAGAGCCATTCACTATTCATGAACAGGTTGCCATACGTACCATGGGAGAGATAGTGGGACACAATAGCTTGTTATCTAGTTGATTTCAAGGTTATATCAGAACTGATTAATTTTCAGTAACTATACACTCTTAATTCTCCTGGAAATTAGGAAATAGTGTTTTGAAATAAAAATCTAGATGATTAAAGTCTTTAATCTGACATTATTTTTTTAACTGATGAATATTCACCCCACAAATCTGGGGTGAACACTAGATAATAAATGCATTTAATATTATACGTTCACTGTGGCAGAAATTTTTAACACTAAATGATCTATGTCCTATAAAATTTTAATGTTGAGGACCTCTGTTCAAAACACCTAAATTGTGAATCATCACTTTTGCTTTACAAGATTTTATTTTCAGGTATTTATGAGCTAAAGAAATAATAAGGTTTTTTTTTGTTTGTTTGTTTTTTGTTTTTTTACTGAATGCCAAATATTCATTTAACCGTCTATTAACATTTTAGGAACAAGGTAATGCAATAGAAAAATCAATTAGGTTCTCATCCCTGAGGGGAGCTTGTGGGAAGATAACAGTGGGTGAAGTTATACTTGATTCTTCAGCTGATATTTTCAGAACTGGTGTTCTTATAAAACATGACTGTTGCTCTATGTTCAGGGGGAAGAACTCTAGTTATTATGGAAACAAGACTAAAAATGACCTCCTCCATACCCCATCATATCCATTCAGGAGCTAACATAGATGAATGAAGGCAAGAGGAAGTTAAATCTTCTTTTCTGGGCTTACAGATCAAACAAGTAATGAATTTAGATAGTGACTATCTTGTGAGTTTTCTTTTAGTTCAGTTCAGTTCAGTTCACTCAGTAGTGTCCGACTCACTGCGACCCCATGAATCACAGCACGCCAGGCCTCCATGTCCATCACCAGCTCCCAGAGTTCACTCAAACTCACATCCATTGAGTTGGTGATGCCATCCAGCCATCTCATCCTCTGTCATCCCCTTCTCCTCCTGCCCCCAATCCCTCCCAGCATCAGGGTCTTTTCTAATGAGTCAACTCTTTGCATGAGGTGGCCAAAGTATTGGAGTTTCAGCCTCAGCATCAGTCCTTCCAATGAACACCCAGGACTGGTCTCCTTTAGGATGGACTGGTTTATTTTAGTAGATGAACTTATTATCTATGAAGCATGGGTTTTTTTTTTAATTAAACTAAATAAATAAGGAGTTTTGTACTTACATTTTAGAGATTATAAGCCAAGTGAATATATATCTGGCCTTAGATTTGCATTTATTAACATGTAAGCATCTCATCCTTTGAATAAGGAGCCAGCAATGTTGTGATCCAAACTGGATAGAAGGCATCTATTTAGGTGGCAGAGGCTGGGTTACATGGGAACATGGGGATTCACAGGCATATTTAGATTATGAGTCAGTCCAACTGGCAAATAAAGACTCCCAGCCATGTTTGGAATTAAGAGTTTTAATGAGCACGTCTCTACTTTAATATTTCTTTGTGAGGCAGATCCATAAAGTAAATATTGGAATTTAAATGTAATGTGGTTATAGGTTTTCTCTTTATATTTATTACTACTTTCATTTTGTAGAAAGGTACTTCAGGAGAAGAACACAGACAAACAAACAACTAATGGTCATATCCCTGAGAGCCAACTCTGAGTTGCTCTTAAGTTTTATTGTTGTATATAAGCCTGTATTTTTGCTAATGAGTTTTGGTAATGTTAGTTCCAGAGCACTGCTGAAGTCAAATATATATCTTTCATACTTAGCAGTAGATTTCCATCTTGACATTTTTATAAATTTAAAAATTTGAAGGACACTTAAAACAATGGGTTCAGTTCAGTTCAGTCGCTCAGTCCTGTCCGACTCATTGCGACCCCATGAATCACAGCACGCCAGGCCTCCCTGTCCATCACCAACTCCTGGAGTTCACTCAGACTCACGTCCATCGAGTCGGTGATGCCATCCAGCCATCTCATCCTCTGTCGTCCCCTTCTCCTCCTGCCCCCAGTCCCTCCCAGCATCAGAGTCTTTTCCAATGAGTCAACTCTTCGCATGAGGTGGCCAAAGTACTGGAGTTTCAGCTTTAGCATCATTCCTTCCAAAGAAATCCCAGGGCTGATCTCCTTCAGAATGGACTGGTTGGATCTCCTTGCAGTCCAAGGGACTCTCAAGAGTCTTCTCCAACACCACAGTTCAAAAGCATCAATTCTTCGGCACTCAGCCTTCTTCACAGTCCAACTCTCACATCCGTACATGACCACTGGAAAAACCATAGCCTTAATTAGACAGACCTTTGTTGGCAAAGTAATGTCTCTGCTTTTGAATATGCTCTCTAGGTTGGTCATAACTTTCCTTCCAAGGAGTAAGTGTCTTTCAATTTCATGGCTGCAGTCACCATCTGCAGTGATTTTGGAGCCAAAAAAAATAAAGTCTGACAATGTTTCCCAATCTATTTCCCATGAAGTGATGGGACCAGATGCCATGATCTTCGTTTTCTGAATGTTGAGCTTTAAGCCAACTTTTTCACTCTCCACTTTCACTTTCATCAAGAGGCTTTTGAGTTCCTCTTCACTTTCTGCCATAAGGGTGGTGTCATCTGCATATCTGAGGTGATTGATATTTCTCCCAGCAATCTTGATTCCAGCTTGTGCTTCTTCCAGCCCAGTGTTTCTCATGATGTACTCTGCATAGAAGTTAAATAGGCAGGGTGACAATATACAGCCTTGACATACTCCTTTTCCTATTTGGAACCAGTCTGTTGTTCCATGTCCAGTTCTAACTGTTGCTTCCTGACCTGCATATAGGTTTCTCAAGAGGCAGGTCAGGTGGTCTGGTATTCCCATCTCTTCCAGAATTTTCCACAGTTTATTGTGATCCACATAGTCAAAGGCTTTGGCATAGTCAATAAAGCAGAAATAGATGTTTTTCTGGAACTCTCTTGATTTTTCGATGATCCAGTGGATGTTGGCAATTTGATCTTTGGTTCCTTTGCCTTTATAAAACCAGTTTGAACATCTGGAAGTTCACAGTTCACATATTGCTGAAGCCTGGCTTGGAGAATTTTGAGCATTACTTTACTAGTGTGTAAGATGAGTGCAATTGTGTGGTAGTTTGAGCATTCTTTGGCATTGCCTTTCTTTGGGATTGGAATGAAAACTGACCTTTTCCAGTCCTGTGGCCACTGCTGAGTTTTCCAAATTTGCTGGCATATTGAGTGCAGCACTTTCATAGCATCATCTTTCAGGATTTGAAAGAACTCAACTGGAATTCCATCACCTCCACTAGCTTTGTTCATAGTGACCCTTTCTAAGGCCCCCTTGACTTCACTTTCCAGGATGTCTGGCTCTAAGTCAGTGATCACACCATCGTGATTATCTGGGTCGTGAAGATCTTTTTTGTAGTTCTTCTGTGTATTCCTGCTACCTCTTCTTAGTATCTTCTGCTTCTATTGGGTCCATACCATTTCTGTCCTTTATCGAGCCCATCTTTGCATGAAATGTTCCCTTAGTATCTCTAATTTTCTTGAAGAGATCTCTAGTCTTTCCCATTCTGTTGTTTTCCTCTATTTCTTTGCATTGATTGCTGAGGAAGGCTTTCTTATCTCTTCTTGCTATTCTTTGGAACTCTGCATTCCGATGCTTAGATCTTTCCTTTTCTCCTTTGCTTTTCACTTCTCTTATTTTCACAGCTATTTGTAAGGCCTCCCCAGACAGCCATTTTGCTTTTTTGCATTTCTTTTCCATGGGGATGGTCTTGATCCCTGTCTCCTGTACAATGTCATGAACCTCCGTCCATAGTTCATCAGGCACTCTATCTATCAGATCTAGTCCCTTAAATCTATTTCTCACTTCCACTGTATAATCATAAGGGATTTGATTTAGGTCATACCTGAATGGTCTAGTGGTTTTCCCTACTTTCTTCAATTTAAGTCTGAATTTGTCAATAAGGAGTTCATGATCTGAGCCACAGTCAGCTCCCGGTCTTGTTTTTGTTGACTGTATAGAGCTTCCCCATCTTTGGCTGCAAAGAATATAATCAATCTGATTTCGGTGTTGACCATCTGGTGATGTCCATGTGTAGAGTCTTCTCTTGTGTTGTTGGAAGAGGGTGTTTGCTGTGACCAGTGCATTTTCTTGGCAAAACTCTATTAGTCTTTGCTCTGCTTAATTCCGTATTCCAAGGCCAGATTTTCCTGTTACTCCAGGTGTTTCTTGACTTCCTATTTTTGCATTCCAGTCTCCTATAATACATCTTTTTGGGGTGTTAGTTCTAAAAGGTCTTGTAGGTCTTTATAGAATCGTTCAACTTCAGCTTCTTCAGTGTTACTGATTGGGGCATAGGCTTGGATTACTGTGATATTGAATGGTTTGCCTTGGAAACGAACAGAGATCATTCTGTCGTTTTTGAGATTGCATCCAAATACTGCATTTCGGACTCTTTTGTTGACCATGATGGCTACTCCATTTCTTCTAAGGGATTCCTGCCCGCAGTAGTAGATATAATGGTCATCTGAGTTCAATTCACCCATTCCAGTCCATTTTAGTTAACTGATTCCTAGAATGTCGACGTTCACTCTTGCCATCTCCTGTTTGACCACTTCCAATTTGCCTTGATTCATGGACCTGACATTCCAGGTTCTTATGCAATATTGCTCTTTATAGCATCGGACCTTGCTTCTATCACCAGTCACATTCTCTACTGGGTATTGTTTTTGCTTTGGCTCCATCTCTTCATTCTTTCTGGAGTTATTTCTCCACTGATCTCCAGTAGCATTTTGGGCCCCTTCTGACCTGGGGAGTTCCTCTTTCAGTATCCTATCATTTTGCCTTTTCATACTGTTCATGGGGTTCTCAAGGCAAGAATACTGAAGTGGTTTGCCATTCCCTTCTCCAGTGGACCACATTCTGTCAGAAGGATGTGTTCCAGAAACAATGGGAATTAAGTTCAAATACAAAACCAGTGGGAAAAGGGCATGGTAACTCACTCCAGTATTCTTGCCTGGAGAATCCCATGGACAGAGGAGCCTGGCGGGATACCATCCATAGGGTTGCAAAGAGTCAGACATGACTGAAGTGACAGCATGTATGCACATTACTAATCAATGAAGAATTCATGGCAATAATCACCTGTGAAAGTGAAAGTGTTAGTCACTCAGTCCTGCCCAACTCTTTGCAACCCCGTGATCTGTAACCCACCACGCTCCTCTTTCTAAGGAATTCTCCAGACAAGAATACTGGAGTGGGTTTCTCTTCCCTTCTCTAGGGGATCTTCCCAACACAGAGATTGAACCCGGGTCTCCTGCATTGCAGGCAGATTCTTATACAGTATTAGAATCTTCTGTATTTAGGAATAAAATGGAGATGGAAATCAAGGGAAGGAAAAATCATGTCCATGCTTAACCATTCCACTGTAAAACCCCAGAACTAAACACATTTATGGTAATGAGAAGTACAGAAAAACCACTTTATAACTTGATTTGTTTAGGAGACCTGAACGTTTCCAAAGTCCTTGGGCCAAACTATGTCTTGTTATTTGATGATTTAAAAAAAAAAAGAATTATATAGGCGAAAATGAAATTATATATATGCTATGGTGATAAGATGAAAAATGAGGGGAAAATAGTCTTCTGGAATCATCTTTGAAGATGATTGTCAAGTTTTTCAGGGAATTTGGCAAAATCACATTTTGAAAAGTTTTTTTACATCCAGATACCATCTGTCATTAAAAAAAAAGCGAACTCACACGAGAAATCTAAAATCTAATATAGACAATACTACGTTTATATGGTCATAGTTTGAGATTAACAATAATATTAATCTAGTATAGATTTACCTTATATAGATATACTTTTTGCCTGAGTATAAAGAGTAGTAGGAACACCAGTTGTAGAGGTACCTGGAATTAGCTCTATGATACCTGCATGGAACATGTGGATATCCTCAGACGGCTATCAGTATAACAGAGATTGTGAAGTGACTTCATTTTTAAAATTTTCAGCATTAATTGAGTATAGTTGACAGATGATATATTTAAAGTATATGTTACAGTCATTTGATAGACATTGTAAAAGAATTCCCTACATCTAGTTAACTAAATATCCATCACCTTACCAATTTACCTTTTCTTTCTCTAATGAGACCCTTAAGTTCTTTCTTAGCAAATCAGTTACACAGTACAGTGTTTTGTACTAGATCCTCAGACTTTTTTCATCATATAGCTGAGAAGTTATACGCTTATCAATCTTTATTTGTCTCATCCTCCAAACCCTGGCAACCACTTGTGTATTCTCTTTCTATGAATTTGACTTTTGTTTTTAGATTCCATGTATAAGTGATACCATGCAATATTTATCTTTTTCTCACTGGCTTGTTTTTAATCATAATACCCTCAAGGTCCGTTCATACTGTCGCAAATTGCAGGATTTCTTTCTTTCTTGTGGCTGAATAACATTCCATTTTGTATATCGTTGTGCTGCTAAGTCACTTCAGTCGTGTCCTACTCTGTGCGACCCCATAGACGGCAGCCCACCAGGCTCCCCCGTCCCTGGGATTCTCCAGGCAAGAACACTGGAGTGGGTTGCCATTTCCTGCTCCAATGCATGCAAGTGAAAAGTGAAGTCACTCAGTCGTGTCAGACCCTTAGCATGGACTGCAGCCTACCAGACTCCTCCGTCCATGGGATTTTCCAGGCAAGAGTACTGGAGTGGGGTGCCGTATATCATAGATACAGATTTATCAGATCTTTTTCCATTCATCTGTTGATGGTCACTTAGTTTATTTCCGTATCTTGGATACACAAGAGTACAACTATTTATTTTGATATTCTGTTTCCAAACCCTTTGGATGTATATTTAGAATTGGGATTGCTGGATCATATGGTAGTTCTGTTTTATTTTGGCAGGAGTAGGGGTCTCTTTACTGTTTTCCACAGTGGTTGCACTAGATTACAATCTCACCAACAGTTTACAAGGATTCCCTCATCTCCAGATCCTTACCAACACTTATTCTTTGTTGTCTGTTTGATGATAACCAATGTAACAGGTATGAGGTGATATCTCATTGTGATTTTGATTTTCATTTCCCTGATGATTGCTTGAGGACCTTTTCATGTATCCATTGGCAATTGTATATCTTCTTTGGAAAAAAAGGTCTATTCAGTTCCTCTGCCCATTTTTTAATGAGACTGGGTTTTTTCTTTCTTTTGCTATTGAGATATATGTGTTCTTCATATACTTTGGATATTAACCCTTTGTCCAATAACATGATCTATAAATATTTTCTCCTATTTGGTAGGCTGCCTCTTTGTTTTGTTGGTGGGTTCCTTTGCTATGCAACAACTTCTTAATTTGATGAAGTCTCACTTGTTTATTTTTGCTTTTGTTGTTTTGCAAATAGAGACAATTTTATTTCTTCCTTTTTCAATTTGCATGTCATTTATTTCCTTTTCTTGCCTAATTACTATGTTAGGACTCCCAGTAAGTCCTATGTTAATCAGGAGTCTTGAGACTGGATACCTTTGTCTTGTTCCTGATTTTAGACGAAAAAACTTTCTCTCACTGTTTGACATGATGCTAGCTGTGGACTTTTTATATATGACTTTTATTATGTTGAGGTATGTTTCCTCTATACCCACTTTATTGAGAGTTTTTATTAGGAATGGATGTTGAATTTTGCAAATGCTTTTTCTCTATTGTTGATATGGTCATATACTTTTTATTCTTCATTTTGTTAATGTTCTATATTGATTGATTTGCAGATGTTGAACCATCTTTTTATCCCTGAAATAAGTCCCGCTTAATCATGGTGTGTGATTCTTTTAATATGTTGTTGAATTTGGTTTGCTACTGTTTTGTTGAGAGCTTTTGCATCTGTGAGTATCAGGGATATTGGCCTGTAATTTTCTTTTCTTGTAGTGTCCTTGTCTAGTTTTGGTATCAGGGTAATTATGGCTTTATAAAATGATTTTGGGCATATTTTCTCTCCTTCCATTTTTTGAAACAATTTGAAATTCTTCTTTAAGTGTTTGGTAGAATTCACCAGTGAAGCAATCTGAGCTTGTCTTTTTTGGTATGTTTTTGATTACTGACTCTATCTCCTTACTAGTAATGGTCTGTTAGAATTTTCTGGTTTCATGATTCAGTATTGGTAGCTTGTATATTTTCAGAAATTTATCAGTTTTTTTCCTGTTGTCCAGCTTGTTGGCATATAACGATTCATAGTAGTTTCTTATGATCCTTTGTATTTGTGTTATATCAGTTATAATATTCTTTCTTTTCTGATTTTTTTTTCCCTTGATAAGTCTAGCTAAAAATTTGTCTGTTTTGTAGATATTTAAAAGAAAACTGTCTCTTAGTTTCAGTGATCTCTTCTGGTGACTTTTTAATCTTGACTTCATATTTCCAATCTAATCTTTGTTATTTCCTTCCTTCTACTAACTTTTGACTTAGTTTGTTTTTCTTTTCTGCTTCCTTGCAGTATTAAATTTGTTGTTAATTTGAGCACCATTTTTTTCTTCAATGTAATGAGCACTTTTCTTTTTTTCCTAATGCAGCTGTAAACTTCCTCGTTAGATTGCCCTTCTGCATTTTGTAAGTTTTGGTGTTTTATTTCAATTTTTATTTGTGTCCAAGTATTTTTTTTTCTTTTTTGATTTTTCTTTGACTCATCTGTGGTTCAGAAGCATGTTGTTTAATTTCCAAATATTTGTGAATTTTACAGTTTTCTTCTTGTACTTAATTTCTAGTTTCATACCATTGTGGTTGGGAAAGATACTTTATATTTCAGTCTTCTTAAATTTATTGTCTTGTTTTGTGGTCTAACATATGATTTATCCTGGAGAATGTTCCATGTGTGCTTGAGAAAAATGTTTTCTGCTGCTACCAGAAGTTCATCTGGTCTAATATGCAGTTTATACAGTTTAAGTCCAGTGTTTTCCTTATTGATTTTCTGTATGGATGATCTATCCTTTGTTCAAAGTAGAGTATTGAAGCCCCCTACTGTTATTGGATTACTGTCCACTTTCTTAAGGTCTGTTAATATTTGTTTTATGTGTCTAGGTGGTCCTATGTTGGTTGCATAAATGTTTGCAAATATTATTGTATATCATCTTATTGGATTAACCCCTTTGTCATTTTAAAATGATTTTTTGTCTCTCTTTAAAGTCTTTTGCTTGAATTCTATTAATATATGTCTGATATAAGTATAGCTGTCCCTCTTCCTTTTGGTTTCCACTTGTATGGCATATCTTCTTCCCATCATTTCACTTTCAAGCTGTGTGTCCTTAAACCTGAAGAGAGTAACTTGTAAGTAGCATATAGTTGGATCTTGTTTATGATCCATTCAGCCTTTTGTCTGTCTTTTCATTGGAAAAGGTAGTCCACTTACATTTAAATGAATCATTGACAGATATTTACTTATTACCATTTTGTTGATTTTTTTCTGACTGTTTTGTATTTCTCTGTTTCTTTTTCCTTCTTGTGCTCTTTTCCTTTGTGTCTTGGTGATGTTCTTTAATGGTGTGCTTAGGTTTCTTTCTTATGATCTTTGGTGTATTTAGTACAGGTTTTTGCTTTGTAGTTACCATGAAACTTATATAACAACTTATAAGCCTATTTTAAGTTGTTAACAACTTCCAAAGCTATGTATTTTTACTCTTCTTCAGTTTTATGGTTGATGTTGTAATTTATATTTTTTTACCTTGTGTATTCATTAGCAAATTACTGAAGTTACAGTGTTTCTTTTTTACCATTTTTCTTTTCTTTTTTTTTACCATTTTTCATACTAGATTTAAAAGTTAGTAAATACCTACCATGGTTACAACTTTGGAGTATTCTGAATTTAACTCTATATTTACCTTATTATTGAGATTTATATTTTCTTTTTTTAATTGAAGGATAATTAATTGAAGGATTGTTGATTTACAATGTTTCCAATGTAATGTGATTCAGTTGTGTATGTGTATCTATCTATCCTATCTGTCAGATTCTTTTCCATTATAGGTTATTATGTTGAATATAGTTTCCTGTGCTATGCAGTAGGTCCTTGTTTATCTGTTTCTTAGATTTATACTTTGATATGTTTTCCTGTTACTAATTAACATCCTTTCATTTAAGGAATACCTTTAACCTTTCTTTAAAGGCTAGTCTAGTGATGAGTCCCTTCGATTTTTGCTTATCTGGTAAACTCTTGATCTCTCCTTCAATACTGAAGGAAAACGCCTAGGTAGAGTATTCTTGGTTGGTGTTCTTTTTTTTTTCTTCAGTTCAGTTCAGTCGCTCAGTCATGTCTGACTCTTTGTGACCCCATGAACTGCAGCACGCCAGGCCTCCCTGTCCATCACCAACTCCCATAGTTTACCCAAACTCATGTCCGTTGAGTCGGTGATGCCATCCAACCATCTCATCCTCCGTCATCCCCTTCTTCTCTTGCCCTCAATCTATTTTTTCTTCAACACTCTGAATATATGATGCCCTGTAAAGTTTCTGTTGAAATATTGCTGATAGTCTTACCTATCTTGAATGTAACAAGTTGTTTTTTCTCTTGGTTCTTTTAAGATTATCTCCTTGTTTTTAACTTTTGATACTTTAATTTTAATGTGTCATGTTGTGAGTCTCCTTGGGCTCATCTTATTTGAAACTCTTTGAGAAGCCCAGATCTGGATATCTGTTTTTTCTCCAGGTTAGGGAAATTTTCAGTGATTATTTCTTTAGCTTTCTACTCTTCTCACTTTCCTTTTTTTCTGAGACTACTGTAATGTGAATGTTGGTTTACTTGATGTTGTCCTTATATAAATTCCTTAAACCATCTTCACTCTTTTTCATGTTTTTTTTTTTTTTACTCTTCTGATTGGATGACTTCCACTACCCTGTTTTTTAATTTGCTGATCCTTTATTCTGCTTGATCTAGCTGATATTGAACCCTTCTATTGAATTTTTCACTGTAGTGTATTCTTTTGTACTGTGATTTCTGTTTTGTGCTTATATTTCCTGTGTCTTTGTTGAATTTCTCACTTTGTTCTTGCCTTATTCTTCTGATCTTGGTACGCATCTTTGTGATCATAACTTTCAACTCTTTATTAGGTAAATCACTTATCTCCATTTAGTTAAAGTCTGTTTCTGAGATTTTATCTTGTTCTTTTATTTGGAACATTTATTATTTATTTATTTATTATTTATTATTCCTCTGATTTTTTATTTTCCTTGACTCCCTTCATTGGTTTCTTTGCCTTTGATAAAACAATTACCTCTCCCGGTCTTGACAGAGTGATCTCATATTGGAGACGAACATTACTGATCAGCCCAGCTTGAGCTCTTGGTTGTCTCTCAGACTTTTGTGATTTTTCCAAGGTGACTTCTTTGTTTTAGAGGCTCCCAGTAGTTGAGAGTATGCCAAGACCTGTCAGTATCTGAAAGGGAAGGATCTCGGTGAGCATGTAGATACAAACTGATTAGAGCTGGACCTTCAGGTCCCAGCTTTTAATGTATACAAATAGATCTCTTTTAGGGGAAGACTGAGTGGTGGGATTTTGTTTGCTTCTTCTGTGCTGAGCCTTGGAAGGATAACCTCTTAAGAACCCTTTGTTTGTTTGTTTGTTAAAGACCTGTGGGGCTGATAAGTGCAAGCTCTGCTGGACACTAGAGTCAAATGATAAAGTTATGTTTTCCTTAGGTGGCAGCTGCAAAAGCTAGCATACCAAGTATATGTACAAGCTCCTTCCAGAGAGATATTAGTGATTTTGAATAGGTTACAAGCAGAATGCAGAGATGGTATGTAATGCTTTCCCGGTTTCTGGGGGAGAATCAGTCATTCTCTGCTGCTGCTGCTGCTAAGTCGCTTCAGTCGTGTCTGACTCTATGTGACCCCAGAGACAGCAGCCCAACAGGCTCCCCCATTCCTGGGATTCTCCAGGCAAGAACACTGGACTGGGTTGCCATTTCCTTCTCCAGTGCATGAAAGTGAAAAGTGAAAGGGAAGTCGCTCAGTCATGTCCGACTCTAGCGACCCCATGGACTGCAGCCTTCCAGGCTCCTCCATCCATGGGATTTTCCAGACAGAAGTACTGGAGTAGGGTGCCACTGCCTTCTCCCAGTCATTCTCTAGATGGTGCTAAATTAGAAACCTGACTCTCAGATAGCAGCTCTTAAAGTATGCAGATGGGCCTTTTTCAGGAAAAACTCAGAGATGAATGTATCTGTTTGCTTCTTTTGTACTGGACCCTGAGAAGATTGTGAGTCCTAGTGAGCCCATTAAGAACAATCTGTTTGCTTTAGTATTGTGAGTATGGTAGATATAAGCCCTGTTGGCTTTCAGAGCAGTGTGTTTTGGGGGCATATCCCTGGTGCTAGATATTAGGATCAACCCTTCCCTCCTCAGGGAGAAGCTAAGAGTGGTGAGTTCCCTCCTAATTGTACAGTGCTGTACAAATTTTGAGTATGTTTATGGTAAGAGTATGTCTCAGTCTTTCCTACCCATTTCAACGTGAGTATTTTTTCATTTGCCCAAAGTGAAGGAATCACTCAAGTAGTTTCTGGATTTCTTTTAGGGGAAATCACTCTGCGTGTAATGGAGATATGTCCATGGGAGGTTATGAGTTCAGGGGTCTCCTACATCTCCATCTTGGACCATAACCCCAGTTGACTTCATTTTGCATGATGAATTTTAATTAAAAAAACAGTCAATTCATTGGACTATTTTATTCTAGAAGTATACTTTAGTAATAAAATACTGTCCGAATTTTCAAATGTTGGTGATTTTAAGTTGAATTTCCCTTTATCTTAATATCTAGGGCATATTTTTGACTTGCAATGTCTCTCTACTCAGACTCAAGATATGAAGAGCATTATGATAAATCATGCAAGGATGATAATCAAGTTCCTATCTGTAAAGTACTTATAGTTAACCTAGCTAAAGATCACATCATGACATTAGTTTTTTTCCTCTCTGCAATTTAAAAAGCAGCAGCAAGGAGAATGATAAAAACCTACCTACCTACTGCACTCCAAGTTATGTTTTTTCATAACACATGTTACATACCTGCTTTTACTGTAGAGAATGATTTTTCTTTTTATTGTTTCCACTGAATTTGTTAATCTTTAAGAAGCACTTGGGTTTCCCAGGTGGTGCTAGTGGTAAAGAACCCCCATGCAAGGCAAGAAGCATAATGAGATGCGGATTCAATCCCGAGTTGGGAGGATCCCCTGGAGGAGGGCATGGCAGCCCACTCCAGTATTGTTGCCTGGAGAATCCCATGGACAGAGGAGCCTGGCAGGGTGCACTGCATAGGGTCTCAAAGAGTTGGACCCGACTGAAGCAACTTAGCATATATGCACGCAAGAAGCACTTTACATAATCTATCTGTGGATGGAGAATTAGTTTTAAGAGATTGTTAAATCTCAATTTATTATTATCATATACATGGTGAAATGTCAGCAAATGCAGCATCATTATCTGAAGGTCAAAAAGGAAAAGAAGTATGACTGCAAAGTTGTTATGTTTTTAATTTCTGCGTCACACTCATTTGCATCTTTGGCTGATTCTTAGTTTCAGTGTGAATCAAGTACATTTGATTTTTACCCCCAGAAGCTTGACTTGCATCATGAAACCATTCATTTGACTTATAAAAAATTATACATTTTCCAAAATTCACTATAATTTTGAATACCTGGAGGGCAATTTCATACTTCATGTTTATGTTCTAGTTCTGTCTAGTGGATATTTGGACAAATATCTAGCCCTGGGCTCTTCACTGCTTTTAAAGGCTGATGAGTATGAGCCTGACAGTCTCACTGACCCACAGGGACATCTGGGAGGGTGATGAGGATGCTGAGGGTTATGAGGAAGCTGCTGGCCCAGGAAGAATAATACAAAGGACATATGTCGACAGTTGAGCTCAATTTCATGGGAAACATACTACATTATCCACTTTTTTCTTTCAGTGGCAAACTAGATGACTTTTCTCCTTCTCCTTTCCTGCCCAAGGCCCTCTCTACTCAATAACTAGAGAGTCCCCACTTCCTTCTGAGCCCTGACTCCCCATCATTTGGCTGTGCATTCCTTTCTTCTTCTGTTTGGTCCCAGGGGGAGGGGAGAGCTTCGCTTTTTCTGGGTACACCCCCCAACCACAGGTTTCTCAGGAGCTTCTTATATTGTCTCTGAGGGTGTAAGTTTGTCTTAGCTGTGCCAGGGCTCAAGGCTGTGTCTGCCCCTGTGTTTACTAGGAGTCTAGTAATTAGCTTCCTGGACTGTAACTCATCCTCCTCACTCAAATTAGAAATGAACTGAGCTCAGGACATTCCTGTTGAATGAATTAATAAATGAATGAATGAATGATGCTCTTTGAAACCCCTGATTTTTAAGAAATCTCTGAGCCCTGTTAGAACTCAGTTTTTCCACAAAGTCGATGCGATTTTTAAGGTAAGGGTGTTAACTCTTTTTTTCCTTCCTTCAGAAACTACCTGCTGTTCTGACAGTCCTCTCACAGCTGCCTTCATGAGTCTCATTCCCAACCCTTCTATTTTAAAAAATTAATTAATTTATTTTAATTGGAAGCTAATTGCTTTACAATATTGTAGTGATTTTTGCCATACATTGACATGAATCAGCCATGGGTATACATGAGGGCCAAGAGCAGTATCCACAGGCATGGACAGAGCTTAGGCTGAGGACTTTTAACAGGCTTCCTTGGCCAGCAGCAAGGTAGTTTCACTTCATGAGAGTGTAATTTAAACCTTAAAATGGGTATGGCCAAGAGGAGAGCACAATACCCCAGTCTGGAAATTGGGAGCATCTTTAAGGGACACGTTTCTATTCTGGGAGGTGGATTCCAGGGACTTGGCAATCCTACCCTGTATTCTGATTCCCAACCTGTAATCAGACCAGTGGACCCTACTCTAAAGCTGTCCTAGTTTTCCAGCCTGTTTCAGCGTGGCACAGTGATGAATGATAACTTGGAAGTGACTTGGAAGCATAGGTGATGTCCCAGAGAGGCAACAAATACTTATATTTAAGCGTAAGATCTGTGGTTTAGATTTTGCAGCCTTTCTATAATAAGAGCCTTAGGACTTGGGTTAAAAACCCCTGCATGAATGGTGGCAGCCCCCTGGGAGCTTTCATTGGAGTGTTCCATTTCCAAGTCAGTCTTGCCCAGGCTTTCACTGCTCCTCTGGAAGCTCTGGTTGAAATCCAAGGAAAGCAGCTACTTACTTCATTTTTTTCTTTCGCTTGAAACTTTGAAACCCCATAGAAGCTTGTTGGCCCAGATGCAGTTAAACCTTTAAAATCCTTTTCTCATCTTGAGAGTATTTGGGAAAAATGCTCCATCTGGGCTTCTTTGCCCTGCCCTCCTCAGGGTTCTGTTTCATTGAGTCTGGGCTGGGGCCTCTGGGTTCTCAAGCCTCCCTATGGGGAGCTGTTGGCCTTTGGCTCTGCTACTTCTGGGGGAAGTTTGGCATGGAGAATGTCAGGGTTTTTTTGCATATATGGTTGGGAAGATCCCCTGGAGAAGGGAATGGCTCTACACTCCAGTATTCTTACCTGGAGAATTCCCTGGACAGAGCTGCCTTGCAGGCTACAGCCCATGGGGTCGCAGAGTCGGACATGACTGAAGTGACTTAGCACACACACACACATACGCACATATATATGCGCTAAACAGATGTAATGCTGTTGACATGTGTTGAAACAGGTGGAATTGTATCCCCCCAAAATATGTGTGGAAATTCTAACCCCTTTATCTCAGAATGTGCTCTTATTTGGAAATAGGGTCTTATAGGGTAGATAAAATTCAAGTGAGTTCATTAGAGTGAGCCTGAATACTTTTAAAAAGAGGAAATTTGGGAGCGAGACACACAGAGCGGGAAGGTGATGTGAAGGCTCACAGAGAAAAGATGGCCTTGTAATCGGAGTGATGCATCTCCAGGCTAAGGAAAACCACAGATGCATCTCCAGGCTAAGGAAAACCACAGACCGTCCGTAAACACCAAAGGCAGATGAGGTCAGAAAGGTTAGGGCCCACCGAGAGAGCAGGGCCCTGTCCCCTTGATTTCAGACTCATTTCTGTTGTTATTTTATCGTTTGTATGAAAGTCCTAGCAACCGATTACCACGCATTTATTTATTCTTGGCTGTGCTGGGTCTTCATTGCTCGTGGGCTTTTTCTCTAGCTGTGGCAAGTGGGAGCTACTCTCTACTTGCCGTCCACAGGCTTCTCATTGTGGTGGCTCCTCTTGTTAGGGAACAAGGGCCCCAGGGCAGGTGGACTTCAGTAGCTGTGGCTCCCGGGCTCTAGAGCACAGGCTCAGTAGCTGTGGTACGTGGGCTTAGTCGCTCCTCAGCATGTGAGATCTTTCCAGACCAAGGATCGAACCCATGTCTCCTGCATAGGCTGGTGGATTCTTTACCACTGAGCCACTAGGGAAGTCCACCAACAGATATAGAAATTAAAAAGGCTGACTTTTAAGGCAAAAGAAAGAAGGAGTTTTTGATTTAAAAGGATGTTGGGCTCATCTGATGAAGGCTTGGCTAATCATTTACTCTGTAGATTCTCTCCTTTGCCTTTGTAGATTCTCTTCTTTGTCCAAGTGGTTCCCTGAACTTCTGACCTTGAAGTTGGTTTAGAGCTTCAACAGTTCTGTGCACCTACCTGGCAAATGCCTGGTAAAAATTTTTAACCAACAAAAGAATGTTTTCATCTGTTCCTTTGGTAGTTTCCCTTTTTACATTTATGTCTTTGATCCATTTGAATTCGTCCTGGTTTACACTGTGAGGTGTGCTCTAACATTTTTCTACACGTGGCTGCACAGCTGTTTCGATTCCATTCATTGAACCACCTCCTACAGAAGTATTGTTAAGACTTCTTTTCTTGACCTTCCAAGTTTACTATTTGTTAAGAGCTTTTATTATTTATTTTTTTAAGCACTTTTAAAGTAGAGTGATAGATATGACCCCTTAGTTTACATGTTTCATTGTTTTTCCCCCAATCCTGAAATTAAAAAAACAAAGGACTTATTCACAAGCTATAAATTTTGCTTAATTTATATTAGCTGAATATATAATGTGATTTGTGTATCTTGTGCAGATATATTTTGTAACATTCCATTGATTTTATAAATAAGGAGGAAAAGTTCATGAGATGTGACACATTTAGAAAAGATTACTGCTGATAAGAGGTAATCAATAGAATTATCATTTAATATTCACAGGACAGAAAAATTGTTCCCAGGAGAGAAAAAGAAGGCTGCACCAAGCTTCCCTTCTCTCTGGGGAAGGTGTTATCCAGATTCTCCAGTACTGGGCCCTGAGCACTTTGCTGCTTTTAACCAACTTGAAAAGCTAGTCTCCTCAGAGCCTCAGCTATTAATTTTTAGGCTCATGATTCCAGATTTCTTTCTGGAGGTCCCAACACCTAAATATTCAGTTCCCACTTTCAAATGCCCACATTGCTACCAATATATCTAAAATCAAACTAGTCATTTTCTCTTTCTGCCCTTATAACAAACTCATTTGTTTCTCTTAATCCTCCCCATTTCTGCCAGGGGCTCCAGCCTTCTTCTCCATCTAAGTTTGAATCCTCTTTGTGTCTGGCACTTCTTCACTGTGGATTATCACTTCTTCATCCTCAACATCTCTAGATTTTGGCTCTGTTTTCGTTCCACTGTCACCACCCTGGTCCGCATCCCCATTGTTTTGCAAGCCCAAATTACTATCATATCCTCCTAGCTGGTCTGTTTTTGATTCCAACCTCTCCTCCCTTCAATTCCTCCTGCTCGTCCCTGCCAGAGTAATTTCTATAAATCATCATTTCAAAATGCTCCACTCCCTGTGTTAGTTTCACAATGGCTGCTATAACAATGTTTCACAAACTGGACGGCTTAAAACGCTAGAAATCGATCCTCTCACAGTTCTAGAGGCCGCATGTCTGAAATCAAGATGTTAACAGTGTTGTGCTCTCTCTGAAGGCAGGGCAGCTCTTTCCTGGCATCTTCTTGGCTTCTAGAGGCTTCCGGCAACCCTTGACATCCCTTTGTTTACAGTACTTCTCTGCAATCTCTGTCCCTCGGTTGTCACAAGATGTTCTTCTCGTGTGTCTGTAACCAAGCTTCCCTCTTCTTATAAGGACACCTGGGCCCACCCTAATCCAGTGTGATCTCATCCTACTTGATTAAATCTCAAAGACTATTTTTGAATAAGATCACATTCATAGGTTCTGGGTGAATATGTGTTTCAGGGGAGACAACTATTCAATTAAAAATTTGGCAGTAGACTTGACTGTCTAACTTAATAATGGCTTTAACAGAAAAGTGATGGTGTCCCTTGAAATTTAAAATGTAGAATTAGACTATGCCTCAGGGCGCCAGATCCCAGGTTAATCTTTTATGGAGCCTTGGGAAGACCCACTGGCTCTCTCTCATCTTGTTTGATTTCTACTTTCCAACCTGATCTCCCTGCCTCACACTTCCTGCCAGTTTCTGCTCCACACGGTGTATTCATTTTATTTTTCTTCTGCTTGAATACCTGCGTCTCCCTCTGTCTGTTTCAGTTCTATGCTCATTTTCCAACCAAAGGGACACTTCAACTTCTACTTCCTTTCTGAAACTTCAAACTAGCTTAACTAGCAAATCTCAGATCGAGGGTGCCATCACAGGGTAACCAATCCATGGTCCAGGGTGCCTTGTCAGATGTATATACATCAACTAAATCAACCAGAGTCTAAAGCACAGTAAGAGCTTTTAAACTGTATTCTTATTTCACTAATAGTAGATTTGAGGCTGGATCATTCATTTAATACTATGGTTGGATTTCTCCTTTTAAATGGAAAGTTGAAGTTTTTGTTGGCCACTGTCTGTTTTTGTCTAGGGAACTTTGTCAGAGGAAAAGTATTTTTACAATCTGGATTGACTGGCTAAAGCCATGAACTTGTTCTTTAAGGGTTGTATATGTGCAAAATGAATGTATATTAAATTAATCATATTTTAATTGTAGGAAGTGTGTCTCACTTGTATAAAACCGGCTATAGATACAGATACGTGAAGTGAGCCTTCCTTTGACAGACAAGTGTTTTCCTTTTTGTTGAAATATGCTTCTTCAGAAATTGAGATTTCTCAGTGTTCTGATCATTTGCTGCGTTCTCAGAATGACCCTGAAACAGTACGTCTTCTCCAAGATACATGCGGTAACTTCCTGGGTTGAGAGCACTTATCTTTTGGCTTAATTGGTTCTCTATCTAGAACCCCAGAATCCATTTATTCCTTTGTTGCTGTTGTTCAGTTGCTAAATCGTGTTTGCCTCTTTGTGACCCCATGCACTGTAGCCCTCCAGGCTCCTCTGTCCTTGGGAGTTCCCAGGCAAGAATACTGGAGTGGGCTGCCATTTCCTTCTCCAGGGGATCGTCCCAATCCAGGGATTGAACCCATGTCTCCTGCATTGGCAGGGAGATTCTTTACTACTGAGCCACGTGGAAAGCTCCCTGCCCTCTTTTATTCCTAACAGGGGTGTTTTTAGAGCCACTGTGGGCTTAGCCTCTGTGCCCTGAGCATCACCATGCCAAACGAAAGTTTCAACTTCCCTACTACCCAGTGGAAGTTATACCTCAGTGATGTAAGCTGTTAGTTTTCTTTAGGGGATTAAAGACTAGAAAACTGCAAAAAGGGGAGAAAATCAGTATTGGCTCCAGTGAAATCTAAGGAGGTGGAGCCATCAGCAATGATGAGAATCTTGGAAGCAGTAGGGGAGTAGAATTAAAAGAATTCACCTATTTCCTACATAACTCTATATAACCAATAATTTCTAGGCATGTCTCAATAAGTAGATTTGAAATTTGTTTCATGCCACCACTCTGTTATTTCATGGGAACCAGAGAGCTCTAATCAATAGATTTATGCTGCAGTCTTTATGTTAGACTATAGTCTAACCAGATTATTTGGGACACAATTATTCTCTCTCTCTCTCCTTATCTCCTCATACCCACATCTCTCAAACATTCATGTTAAACGTTTCTCTTGCCAGTGTGAAAATAAATCCAGTGCCTATGGCAAGTGCTTAAACATTGCAGTAGGTTGGAAAGTATTGGTATTAATCTAGCGATATTATATTAGCACTTATTTATAGCACGTTGTAAAACCTAGTGACCTCTTAACTTTGGGGCGGAATGAATGACTGTCAGTAATGCCTAACACGGCACCTTTGGGAGCCACATTAGGCATTACTGACAAACGACCTTCAGAGTCTTGGCATGGATGAAACAGCTTGATGCTGATCTCTGGACTACTGGAATCCAGAATGAAAGTTTGGTGAGTGTAGGGAGCTTGAATTGAATATCAAGGAAGAATAGACAGAGGTATTTGCTAAGGAGGTAGAGGGCTTCCCTGGTGACTCAGAGGGTAAAGAATCTGCTTACAATGCAAGCAGACCCAGATTCAATCCTTGGGTTGAGAAGATTCCCCAGAGAAGGAAATGGCAACCCACTTCAGTATTCTTGCCTGGAGAATCCCATGAACACAGGAGCCTGGCAGGCTACAGTCTATTGGATCACAAAGGGTCAGACATGACTGAACAACTAAGCAGCAGCAGATATAGAAATGTGTTCCTTTTCTCTAATCAAATACTTTATTTCCCAGAGAAGGCAGTGTAATTGTTCTCTTAAAGTGATTCATAGTCATTAGGTAAATAGATGCTTGCTCTATACCCTGCTGCTACACAGAGGGTTCGGTTCAGTTTAGTTTAGTTCTTCAGTCATGTCGGACTCTTTGCGACCCCATGAATCACAGCACGCCAGGCCTCCCTGTCCATCACCAACTCCCGGAGTTCACTCAAACTCACATCCATTGAGTCGGTGATGCCATCCAGCCATCTCACCCTCTGTCGTCCCCTTCTCCTCCTGCCCCCAATCCCTCCCACATCAGAGTCTTTTCCAATGAGTCAGCTCTTCACATGAGGTGGCCAAAGTATTGGAGTTTCAGCTTCAGCATCAGTCTTTCCAATGAATATTCAGGATTGATTTTCTTTAGGATGGACTGGTTGGATCTCCTCGCAGTCCAAGGGACTCTCAAGAGTCTTCTCCAACACCACAGTTCTAAAGCATCAATTCTTCGGCACTCAGCTTTCTTCACAGAGGGTGGAAATTAACAAAAGTGCTGTGGTAAAGTCCTTTTACTACTTGTGGTATTTTAACATTAATAGTAAGGTTGATCCAATCTTGGGCTTGTTATATTTGATTTTTAACCTCACCTGAGCCACCACAAGCAGCTTAGTGTTAGTTCATCTTCTACAAAAGGATAAGTGACAAAATTAGCTGTTCCTGTTGGGAACCCCTGGTTCCAGGAAATCTTAGAGGTTCGATTCTGTTGCCTTGGTTACTAAACTGTTCCATGCAGGTTGCTCAACTTCATATGGGTACTTCTCTGAGGAACATTCTCCTTTGGAAGTCAGTTGCTGATGTGTTAAAATCTAATTTCTGCTTAAAAATTCTTGAGTCGAATTCACCATGATTTAGTTCAAAAAACAAATGACCTTGTGATTTTGGTCTAGGATTTTTCACCTAGTTGTACCTGGCAGAACCCCTAGCACAATAATATGAAAAATTTGAAGTGTGTTTGCTAAATGAAATCTAATAAAATGGAAGCAGGTGCTCTTCTTTAGAGTGAACCGAACTGTCTCTTTGTGGTACAGCATGTGTTTATCACGTGATCATTTTATAAACTTGAAATCTACTAAAATGGTGGGCAGTTTCTTTCTCTGGAGGGTATTAAAAGTGTATCTTCATAGAATAGCATGTCATGTAATAACATTTGGTTCTTTTTTACCCGATCAAGATGTTTGCTAAATTTGCTTAGGTGATTTGAAAGGCGTTTTTGAAAATTAGTGGATAAATGCCATGAACGTGAAAAATTGTTCAACACCTTGAACTGTGGCCTTGAATATATGCATTTAAGTTGCATCTGGAGGGGTTTTTCTTCTTGTATCGATGAGGCAGAAATGGGATCTGATCAGTTTTGTTTTTTTTTAGTTTATTGCTAAGCACAATTCAGAGGTATAATCTGGAAGAGGTATACCCTTCTTGTGTAGATCTGAAGTTCCCCAAACTATGATCCAGAAAAATGCTATCTTTAGATTGGATCTGTGAGAGTAATAGGCTCCACTGAGACTGGTTATGAAAGATCTCAAATTTAAAAGGTTTATAAACGTGTAGCTATATAATCAATTAGCATCAAACAAATGTGTATCAAAACACGTGACACACAATTTCATGAAATCAGAATGATCTACTTAAATGTCTTTTACTTTTCCTTCCTAATAACAGACCACTTTGGTTGAATCTTTAGTGTAAAAATGACTGTTAGAACTGTAACATGGGACAATAGCCTTGTTAATCGTTTTCTGATTTGTCTTGATTATAGTAAATGGAACTTAAGGTATCCTAGAAGCTACATTTTTATAAAAGAGGTAGGTTCTGAAGATGGGTCGTGGTGATGGTTGCACAACAGTGTATTTAATGTCACTGAACTGTACACGTAAACATAGGTAAATGGTAAATTTTATGTTGAGTATATTTCGCCACAATAAAAGAAGAGGTATAATACTTTTTGTAGGAAACATGAAACGGAAAGAGGCATTGCATGGCAAAAAGGTAATAGAGAAAAATGATACTAAATTCAGAGATCATTTGTCTTATCCATAACTTTGCATAATATGCATTTTTAAATAAGCATATAAGCACATTGTAAAAAGATAAATTAATAAACCAATGAAGTGAAGTGCAATAGTGAACTGGAACAGTTTATATATTAGGCTCTTATAGAGTCTTCTATAATAAGAGCACAGTTTTATTCATTTTACAGTGATTTAATGAGTTCCTCCTTTATGTTCTAGGTGTGGGAATATTCTAGAGAGCTAAAGTGACAAAATCCCTGCTTTCAAAGAGCTTCTCTTTCACTCTTCTAGCTGTCACATGAGGAATGTGAATGCAGGTATTATGGTTTGCCCATTTTCCAGATGAAGAAGAAGTGGAGCTGACTTTATCAGTTTACCTGTTACAAAACAGTAGCCAACTAGGTGTCAGGCTCTGTTCTAAGCAGTTAACTGATATTAAAAGCTGAGTGATTTATTGTCCCCATTTTATAGGAGAGGAAACTGAGGGACAGAGAGGTAAATAAGGTTTAGTATTAGGGAAACAGCATTCTGGAATACTGTCCTGTGTGAAATTCTTAGAATAGGCTAAAAAAAGTGATTACACAGTTTTAAAAAGTTGTACCATTTTATCACTATTAGATTAAAAGAAAAACGCCTTCTACTCCCCCTTCTGCTGTTTAAGACATATATATCATCAAGAGCGTTTGTATTAATATAATCAAAACTAATTGAGATTTTACTTTTCTTTGCCTTTGTTTTGTTTTTACATGTTGTTACATTTAAGCAAAAAAAAAATTCCTGAGTTATATCAGCGTCTGCCAATTTTTCTGAGTTAATATTAACTGAGATTTTGGGCTACATTTAAATGTGTTAAATTATCCTACAAGCTTGAAATATTGCAATTATTTACATGAAATTGAAAAGACTATGGGATAAAAAAATAGTATCTATTTTAGAAGAAATTCCTTTCAAATATAATTTTCTTTTTAGGATTAGAATCAACCACATATAACAGAAACCCTCCAGGTAATAGTGGCCTAATACACAAAGCTTATTTTTGTCTCACATAAAATAAATCTGGACTTCTTTACCAGTAGTATGGCAGCTCCAGAGTCAAAATTACCCGAACTCTTTCTGACTTTCTTTTTCGTCTAGCCTAGCCCAGGGCTCCCATTCTCAAGGTCAGCTCTTAGTCCAGTGTGGCTACTGGAGCTTCAGCCATCATAGCTGCAGTTGTGCCGAGTCTCTGTGACAATGGACTAGCCCTCTAGGCGCCTCTGTCCAGGCCCATGCGTCTCTTGGATCTCCTGCATTGGCAGGCAGATTCTTTACCACTTATGCCACCTGGGCAGCCCCATAGGCAAGTGGGAGAGGGAAAAGTCAGTAATGTCACACTTCACTGAAACAATTTCCTTTAAGGAGCTCTTGGAAGTCTTACCCAGCCCTTCCTCTTAGATCATATTGATGGCAACTTAGGCTCCATCTGCCTGCAAGAGACCCTGGGAAATGTAATCTTTAAGCTACGCACATTGTGCCTGGAATAAAATCTGAGTCCTGTTAGTAATAATAAGAGCTGAGTGGATATTTGTAGACAAGTAGCAGCAATCCCTATTATAAGTTATCTTCATATAATTTGAGAATTGGACATCCTCTTTAATGAATATTCTGACTTGCTGAGCATGAATATGTAACACAGATAGATCATCATTTTAAAAAAGAATCAGAATGTGAAAAAACAAAATTCATATGAAAGCCATATTGAGGAAAAGCTAATACTGAGTGTTTACCTAAGCATTGGGTAAACTGTGGTCACAATATTCCTATCAGTTACATGCTATGATTGTGGCCACATTAAAAAAAAGAAATAGAAGCATCAAGATGATAAATAGCTTTTCCAAGCAGCATAAGCTAAGAAGTGGTAGAGCTTTGGGAAACTGATTCCTAACAGTATATCTTCAATGCCATTGCTTCATTTTGTCAGTCAGGATGTTGAAGTATTTCAGGACAGTGCAACTGGTCATCATGAGCATTGATGATCATTCTATGGCCTGGTGAGAAATTCTGACCATTCAAATGATTTGACTACTGGGATTCTGTACCCCTGTGATTGTACTCTATGCATATTTTTTAAAATATGGGCAGTAGTTCAAAATACACACACTCACATTTACCCCAGAGAATGGTTCTTGAAAGATTTCCTCTATGTGAGGGAATGTTCTAGCACAAATAGTGAACGAATATTACATCCTTGTCCTCAGAGGGCTTAAGATGCTGAGCCCTCAGATGCTGGGTCCCAGAACTCAGCGTCAGTGCTGGCTGAGAGCCAGCATCTGAAGTTTTTAGTTTTTGCATCACTTCTGCTTTTGCTTCTCTTTGAGATTCAAAGATGATAAATTTGAAGTAGAGTTCTACTTCTTCCATTGGAGGAGGCAAAGTTTCTGCAACTGCATATGTGTGTGTGTGTGTGTGTGTGTAGAGTGTGTGTATGGTTAGAGAAATTTCAGGCATTTGCAAGGAGAGCTGCCATTAGCAAGTAGAGTGGCATGGAGTGGAGAGAAGAGTGAGGAGGGACCAAAACTGGCATCTCCCTGGGGCTCCAGAACCACTCACCTAATTATATGAATGCAAACACCCCCCAGTGTATGAGCTGGTCATCTCAGGACAGAAATTTTCAACAGGAAATGCCCCCCTTCAGACCACACCTTTTCGGGGGTAGAACTTGGCTTGTTCTTCCATCTTTGTTTAAATCATCCCATTCATCAACTGTAGTGAAAGCTCCCTTAGTCATCTGTGAAAGTGTAAACTCTTCATTGTTAGGAATCACTGGTGTGGCATACAGCTTTTTCTACTCATGAACAAATGCAAACTCAAAAGCTGATTTTTCTCATGACTTAAAAAAAAAATGTTTCTTTTGCTAAACAGTCACAGCCTCTTTTCTTTTGTCACCCCACCCCACTAATCATCCTTTCTCAGTCTCTGTACTCCAACATGTCTCAGGAGAGTCGTGGCCAGTGCTTTGCCATGGGTGACTCCTGTCTAGGAACCAGCTTTTGAGAGACCTGCAGCTCTCAGAGGTCTACACATTATTGATCTGAACATATTTTTATTACTAAGCATTTTGTAAATCGACACTCACTAAAAAGAGATTAATGTGTGTGCTTAGGGAAGGGGGATTGCAGATAGGTCTTCAAAGTCTACTGATGTTCCAGTGGAGTCCTGTATTTTAAAATGTGGAGAAATGCTAATGAACCCAGAGTAAGGTTGGAAATGGCAACTACTAGTTTACTGATAATTTTGTTCATTTAGCGATTATCGTTGAGTATGCTACAGGCCCAGTGCTGTTCCGGGTGCTTACAGTCTAGTAGAGAGACAGAAGAAGCCCAACGTGGTGAACAAGCTATATGTGGAAGGTGACAGTGGGCAAAGGAAATGGAGACAGGGGAGCAGACAGTGAGACAGAAGGAGGAGGTGGCATGATTTTCCTCAGGCTGGTTGTAGAGTGTGAGAGAAAGAACAGTGTCAAGAATGGGTGCAGTTATTTTGGCCTGAATAATTGGAAGGTGGGGTTGTCAGCAACTGATATGGAGAAGTCTACAGGTAGACGTTTTCTGGGGAAAAAAAAATCAGTTCAGTTTTGAGGTGTTTTCAGACAGTTCAAGCAGAGATGTCCTGGGGTTTGGAAGTGATTCTGGACTTGATATAATGTCATGAGTCCTCAGCATAGAGATGATTGAAGTCACCAAGTGTGTGAGTATACAACAGAGAAGGAGACTAATGTTTTCATCTTCATCTTATGCATCTACTCTATTGTTAGATTATGTCACTTTTTCTTAACATCGAGAAATTTTCCAACATCTGAAAAAAAGTGGAGAAAATGGTACAGTTCCCTCCAATACACTTGTGAATGTATGTGTATTTAAAAAAAACAAAACAAAAACAAACTTCAGATCTTATATTTTTGCATCCATAAATATTAACACCTTAGTGTATATCTCTACTAGGGAAAGACTTTTAAAAGTAGAGTGCTATATCATAACTATATTTAACAGGCAAAAATGATAATTTTTTAATATTAAATTCCTAGTTTTTGCCAGCGATCCCCAAAATGTCCCTTTACAGTTGCTTTGTTCCAGTCAGGATCCAATGTCCAAACCATGCATTTGGTCGGTGTGATCCTCTAATTTTTTCCTCACCATTTATTTATGAAAAAAACCAAAAAACAAAAACAGGAAATATATCCTGTAAAGTGTTCTACAGTTTTGAGGCAGTCAGCTGAATCTTTACTATGACATTTAGCATAATCTCCTCTACTTTCTTCATTATCTGTTACCTTTTCATTGGACCTTAAGACTTGATTAGATTCTTGTTCAGTATTATTTATAAGAAAAGAATGAAATTGCATCAGGAGGTGATAAGATCTGAAAACATCACTTTTAGAGCTGTTAATATTAATCACCAATTCTAATATTAACAGTTTGTCTGTTATTAAGTTTCCTGTCAGCCTTTCATCCTAATAGTTTTGGTTACCACTAGTTGCCTAGATTCATCAAGGTTGAAAAGAAAGATCATTTTAACAAGGTTGGAAAAAAAAGGACACCAAAGGCCAAGACCTTGGGACACTCAGAGTGAAGGGAAGGACCTGGCCAAGGACGTGGAGATGGAGTCCTCTGTGGCATCTTGAAAGACAAATGAAGAAAATACAGGAAGTGATCAATTATATCAGTCTTAGGTCAAGTACGTAGAGAATCGATAACTGGTCATTGGAGTTAGCAACGTGGAGGTCACTGGTGATCTTCTCAGGAGTTTTATAGAGTGCTCGGGGTGAAGGCCACTTGGAGTGAGTTCATGGAAACTGGGAGGAAAGGAATTGCAAACAGGAGAGAGGAGAGGGAGAGGCCCCTCTTGGGAAGCTCCAGGAACAGAATTTCTGTGGTTGCTTGACACCGAAGTGGGTCACCTCAGCTTATACCAGATCCATACTGTGTTGCCTGTGAGGACACCCCACAGCCTCTTGAAATGGCTTTGCTGCTCTGATATCCTTCCTGCTTTGATGTGATCACAACCTTTAGCACCTATCTTCAGCTGCAATGTAGGGCTCTTAGTTGATCAAATTACTTTCCAAATAGTATCTTATACTATAGCAATCTAGCAAGAATTAAACTGATTGAGTTTTCTTTCCCTTCAGTTCAGTTCAGTGGCTCAGTCATGTCCGACTTTTTGCGACCCCATGAATCGTAGCACGCCAGGCCTCCATGTCCATCACCAACTCCTGGAGTTCACTCAAACTCATATCCGTTGAGTCAGTGATGCCAACCAGCCATCTCATCCTCTGTCGTCCCCTTCTCTTCCTAACCCCCAATCCCTCCCAGCATCAGAGTCTTTTCCAGCGAGTCAACTCTTCTCATGAGGTGGCCAAAGTACTGGAGTTTCAGCTTCAGCATCAGTCCTTCCAATAAACACCCAGGACTAATCTCCTTTAGGATGGACTGGTTGGATCTCCTTGCAGTCCAAGGGACTCTCAAGAGTCTTCTCCAACACCACAGCTCAAAAGCATCAATTTTTCGGCACTCAGCTTTCAACTCTCACATCCATACATGACCACTGGAAAAACCATAGCCTTGACTAGACGGACCTTTGTTGGCAAAGTAATGTCTCCGGTTTTCAATATGCTATCTAGGTTGGTCATAACTTTTCTTCCAAGGAGTAAGCATCTTTTAATTTCATGGCTGCAGTCACAATCTGCAGTGATTTTGGAGCCCCCAAAAATAAAGTCTGACACTGTTTCCACTGTTTCCCCATCCATTTCCCATGAAGTGATGGGACCAGATGCAATGATCTTCGTTTTCTGAATGTTGAGCTTTTAGCCAACTTTTTCCCTCTCCTCTTTCACTTTCATCAAGAGGCTTTTGAGTTCCTCTTCACTTTCTGCCATAAGGGTGGTGTCATCTGCATATCTGAGGTGATTGATATTTCTTCCGGCAATCTTGATTCCAGCTTGTGCTTCTTCCAGCCCAGCGTTTCTCATGATGTACTCTGCATAGAAGTTAAATAAGCAGGGTGACAATATACAGCCTTGATGTACTCCTTTTCCTATTTGGAACCAGTCTGTTGTTCCATGTCCAGTTCTAACTGTTGCTTCCTGACCTGCACACAGATTTCTCAAGAGGCAGGTCAGGTGGTCTGGTATTCCCATCTCTTGAAGAATTTTCCACAGTTTATTGTGATCCACATAGTCAAAGGCTTTGGCATAGTCAAGAAAGCAGAAATAGATGTTTTTCTGGAACTCTCTTGATTTTTCGATGATCCAGCAGATGTTGGCAATTTGATGTCTGGTTCCTCTGCCTTTTCTAAAACCAGCTTGAACATCTGGAAGTTCACGGTTCACGTATTGCTGAAGCCTGGCTTGGAGAATTTTGAGCATTACTTTACTAGCATGTGAGATGAGTGCAATTGTGTGGTAGTTTGAGCATTCTTTGGCATTGCCTTTCTTTGGGATTGGAATGAAAACTGACCTTTTCCAGTCCTGTGGCCACTGCTGAGTTTTCCAAATTTGCTGGCATATTGAGTGCAGCACTTTCACAGCATCATCTTTCAGGATTTTAAAGAGCTCCACTGGAATTCCATCACCTCCACTAGCTTTGTTTGTAGTGATGCTTTCTAAGGCCCACTTGACTTCACATTTCAAGATGTCTGGCTCTAGGTGAGTGATCACACCATCGTGATTATCTGGATCATGAAGCTCTTTTTTGTACAGTTCTTCTGTGTATTCTTGCCACCTCTTCTTAATATCTTCTCTTAGGTCCATACCATTTCTGTCCTTTATCGAGCCCATTTTTACATGAAATGTTCCCTTGGTATCTCTAATTTTCTTGAAGAGATCTCTAGTCTTTCCCATTCTGTTGTTTTCCTCTATTTCTTTGCATTGATTGCTGAGGAAGGCTTTCTTATCTCTCCTTGCTATTCTTTGGAACTCTGCATTCAGATGTTTATAGCTTTCCTTTTCTCCTTTGCTTTTCGCTTCTCTTCTTTTCACAGGTATTTGTAAAGCCTCCCCAGACAACCATTTTGCTTTTTTCCATTTCTTTTCCATGGGGATGGTCTTGATCCCTGTCTCCTGTACAATGTCATGAACCTCATTCCATAGTTCATCAGGCACTCTATCAGATCTAGTCCCTTAAATCTATTTCTCACTTCCACTGTGTAGTCATAAGGGATTTGATTTAGGTCATACCTGAATGGTCTTGGTTTTCCCTACTTTCTTCAATTTAAGTCTGAATTTGGCAATAAGGAACTCATGATCTCAGCCACAGTCAGCTCCCGGTCTTGTTTTTTTGCTGACCTTATAGAGCTTCTTCATCTTTGGCTGCAAAGAAAATAATCAATCTGATTTCGGTGTTGACCATCTGGTGATGTCTGTGTGTAGAGTCTTCTCTTGTCTTGTTGGAAGAGGGTGTTTGTTATGACCAGTGCGTTCTCTTGGCAAAACTCTATTAGCCTTTGCCCTGCTTCATTCTTTACTCCAATGCTAAATTTACCTGTTACTCCAGGTGTTTCTTGACTTCCTACTTTTGAATTCCAGTCTCCTATGATGAACAGGACATCTTTTTTGGGTGTTAGTTCTAAAAGGTCTTGTAGGTTTTTATAGAACCGTTCAACTTCAGCTTCTTCAGCATTACTGGTTGAGGCATAGGCTTGCATTACCATGATATTGAATGGTTTTCCTTGGAAACGAACAGAGATCATTCTGTCATTTTTGAGATTGCATCCAAGTACTGTATTTCGGACTCTTTTGTTGACCATGATGGCTACTCCATTTCTTCTAAGGGATTTCTGCCCACAGTAGTAGATGTAATGGTCATCTGAGTTAAATTCACTCATTCCAGTCCATTTTAGTTCACTGATTCCTAGAATGTTGACGTTCACTCTTGCCATCTCCTGTTTGACCACTTCCAATTTGCTTTGATTCATGGACCTAACATTCCAGGTTCCTATGCAATATTGCTCTTTACAGCATTGGACCTTGCTTCTATCACCAGTCGTCACATCCTCTACTGGGTATTGTTTTTGCTTTGGCTCCATCCCTTCATTCTTTCTGGAGTTATTTCTCCACTCATCTCCAGTAGCATATTGGGCACCTATCGACCCGGGGAGTTCCCCTTTCAGTATCCTATCATTTTGCCTTTTCATACCGTTCATGGTGTTCTCAAGGCAAGAATACTGAAGTGGTTTGCCATTCCCTTCTCTAGTGGACCACATTCTGTCAGACCTCTCCACCATGATCTGCTTGTCTTGGGTGGCCCCACTGGCATGGCTTAGTTTCATTGAGTTAGACAAGGCTGTGGTGCATGTGATCAGATTGGCTAGTCTTCTGTGATTATGTTTTCAGTGTGTCTGCCCTCTGATGCGTTCTTGCAACACCTACCATCTTACTTGGGTTTTTCTTACCTTGAACGTGGGGTATCTCTTCACGGCTGCTCCAGCAAAGTGCAGCTGCTGCTCCTTACCTTGGATGAGGGGTATCTCACAGCTGTCCCTCCTGACCTTGAACGTGGAGTAGCTCCTCTCGGCCCTCTTGCGCCCACGCAGCCGCTGCTCCTTCGACATGGGGTTGCTCTTCTCAGCAGAAGAAAAGAAACCTGAAACAAGCAAAAGAAAAAGCCTAAAATATTTTAACGCCAAGAACCCTGAAATAATCCAGTCAATGCTTAAGACAAAGCACTTCACATTTACGATGAGTAAAAATTCTGCAGCACGCATGCTCAAAAGCAGCTGCTAATGTAACTTTATTGTCTTTACTAAATCAAACCAGTAAAGTTTTACCTAGGGGACTCTTTGAGGCTACAGGATTTATTATTAGAAGACAAAGGACAGGGTTTTAAATGAAGCTACATAATGATTTTCAATTTTCTGCAAGAGAAGATATGTGGAGAGCTTATTCTACCTCTAAACAGGAAAAAAAATGAGCATAGATAATTTTACTGTCTATCTGTCTTATTGACCAACTCTGTCATCACAAAATCATGTGACATTGGGAAACATATCAAAATGGAGCTGGACAAATGATCCGTAGATGTGAGCAGAGAATTTGGGCAAAGCTTTTAGCTACTTACTGATAGTATTTGCACAACAGTCCTTTCAGAGGTGGTCAGAAGCAGGCTGTCTGAAGCTGGTTGTTCAGTGGTGAAGCATTCAAACTTGTTGGTTAGACAGATCCTGGATTAAAATCAATCTGTGCTCCTGAATAGCTGATTGACCTTGTTTGAATCAGTCTCTCAAAACTTCTATCATCTGTATTAGTATGCATGTTATAGGTTCGGAAGGGGTTGGAAGGATTGAGACAATACATATATTTAGTTTGGTACCATCATCTCGGGAACTACACATCAGAAACAAGTTTCCTCTTGGTTTGCCATTTCCCTGCTGTCACCAGCTACAGTGATATAGAGAATATTTGTTGTTGTTTGTTGCTCAGTGGTGTCCAACTCTCTGTAACCCCACGGCTGCAGCACGCCAGGTTTCCTGTCCTTCACCATCTCCTGGAGTTTGCTCAAAATCATGTTTGGACTCATGTCAATTGAGTCAGTAATGCCACCCAACCATCTCATTCTCTGTCACTCTCTTCTCCTGCCCTCAATCTTTCCCAGCATCAGGATCTTTTCCAATGAGTCGGCTCTTCACATCAGGTGGTCAAAAGTATTGAAATATTTCTTCTTTAAAAATTTTATTGATGGTTGATTGATTTACAAATGTAATACAGTTTCTGCTGTATAGCAAAGTGATTCAGTTATACATAAATAAATACATAGATATTCTTTTTCATATTGATTTCCATTATCCTTTGTCACAGTCTATTGAGTTTAATTCCCTGTGCTATATAATAGGACCTTGTTTATCCATCCCATATATAATAGTTTGCATCTGCTAATCAAACTCTCAATCCTTCCCTACCTCACCACCCTCCCACTGGGGACCACAAATCTATTCTCTACGTCTGTGCGTTTGTTTCTCTTTTGTAGATATGTTCGTTTGTGTTGTATTCTGGATTCTACAGTTTTAGCTCTTATGGGAAGCAATGTGAGTTAGATACATTCGCTTGCAGCCTCTAACACTCTGAACATTGGAAAAGACTCTGATGCTGGGAGGGATTGGGGGCAGGAGGAGAAGGGGACGACAGAGGATGAGATAGCCGGATGGCATCACTGACTCAATGGACGTGAGTCTGAGTGAACTCCGGGAGTTGGTGATGGACAGGGAGGCCTGGTGTGCTGTGATTCATGGGGTCGCAAAGAGTTGGACATGACTGAGCGACTGAACTGAACTGAACTGAACACTCTGAACACACATATCAATTTAAACTAGTAATTTTATGTGATAAGACAAAAAGTGTGTAAATACCTCGCAAAGAAGATAACTACTTTACAGATACAGTTTAATTTTTTCAAACTAAACAGAGTAGCTCATTACTTATGAAATTGTTAGGACTCTTGATAACATGCAATCAATGCTATCCATTTAGAAATAAATGTTGTTTTGCCAATCACTGGGTTGATGTTAACCTAGCAATTAAATCATACACTGTTGTAGTAATTTTCATACTAATATGGAGAACTTTCTTTGTTTAGGAGTAATAGATCCTATTCTCTATTTTCTTAATTATGTGGTACACACTGGCTTGCTGAAAAAAATCTAAGTGATGAAAAAGTTTATAAATTAAGAAGCAAAAGATATGTTGTTTTTTCTAAAACCACTCTCCAGTAGATAAACATTGTTAAATAGTGTTATGAAACTCTCTCCAGATATTTTCTATGCATTTTCACACATATACACACCTAATTAATTTTTATACAGTTGAGATCATGTACCATCTGATCTGCAACTTGCTGTTTTTCACTTAATATACTGTGACTGTCTTTCCAAACCATGGCCTGTATCTCTAAATTTTTTTAAACTGCTATAGTTTTTAAGATTTTTAATATCTTCATATACTTGTGTGTGTGTAAATTGATTGCTTACTTGTATCTTTGTTTATTTTTTCTTGTTTCTGTTGCTGTTTAGTCACTGAGTCATGGTATGACTCTTTGCGACTCCATGGACTGTAACCCGGCTCCTCTGTCCATGAGATTTCCCAGGCAAAAATACTGGAGTGGGTTGCCATTTTCTTCTCCAGGGGATCTTTCTAACCCAGGGACCGAACCCGAGTCTACTATGTCTCCTGCATTGACGGTGGATTTTTTACCACTGAGCCACCAGGGAAGCTGTTTCTTTCTTTGTTGTTGTTTAGCCACTAAGCCATGCCTGACTCTTTGTGACCCTGTGGACTGCAACATGCCAGGTTTCCCTGTCCTTCACCATCTCTCAGAGCTTGCTCAAACTTATGTCCATTGAGTTGATGATGCCATCCAATCATCTTATTCTCTGTCATCCCCTTCTCTTCCTGCTGCCCTCAATCTTTCCCAGCATCAGGGTCTTTTCCAGTGAGTCAACTCTGCATCAGATGGCCAAAGTATTGGAGCTTCAGCTTCAGCATCAGTTTTTCTGATGAATATACAGGGTTGATTTCCTTTAGGATTGACTAGTTTGATCTCCTGCTGTCCAAGGGACTCTCAAGAGTCTTCTCTAGCACCACAGTTTGAAAGCATCAGTTCTTTGGTGCTCAGCTTTCTTTATGGCCCAACTCTCACATCCATACATGACTACTAGAAAAACCATAGCTTTGACTATACGGAGCTTTGTCAGCAAAGTGATGTCTCTTCTTTTTAATACGCTGTTTAGGTTTGTTATTGCTTTGCTAGGTTCAAATTAGTTCTCCCTCAGAACTTTGAAGATACTGCCCAAGTGTGTTTTAGAATCTGTTGCTGCTAATGAGAAATTTGGATGTCAGTCTGAGTCATTTCTTTTATATCACTGGACTTTTCCTTCTAGGAAACTATTATTTATCCTCTGAATGATGAAACTTTTCTGTCTCTAGGTATGAGTATTTCTTTTGTCTAAGTTCTGTAAATCTTCAAAAGGTCTTTGAAATAAGGTCTCATCTTCAACTTGGAAAAAATTTCTATTATTTTTTTTTTCTTCCCCTTACTGTCTGTCTTCTCTTTTGAATGCCTTTTTGATAGATATTGGATTCTGTCTTGGAGATTATCTCATATTTTTAATATCTGTGTTTTCTTTTTACACTATATTCAGAATACTCTTTCACCTTGGGATACCACCTGTTAGATCTTTAGTCATGTCAATTTTATTAGTAAATCTATCTTTGAATTTTTAATTTCAGGTATGGTTAACTATGTTTTTAATTTCTAAGAATTTGTTGCTTATATTCTACTTTTCCCTGAAACCTGCTTTTATATCCCACAATATCTGGAAAGGATTTATTCATAGGTAAGTAAGAGTACACTCTGAGTGCAGATATAATGGGGCAAGCATTTTATTAGTTTCCCTACCAATGTCCAAAAGTTATCGTGTCCCTCCAGATCCTTTTTTCTCTTTTTCTCTATGTCTCACCATCATCACTCTTTGTACTGGGACTAGTGGACTTCCATTTGATGCTTTCATCCCTTAAAACTTCATTGTCAGTACTGCTTTGCATTCCCTTATTTAGAGTGAGGTGAGAAAAACAGAGACTATGAAGAGAGATGAATTCAGTCCCACTGTTCTCCTTTTTCATTGTAGTCTTCGCCCATTTTATGAATGAAGCAACCTGTTTCAGATCTCTCTGAGGACAGAGAAGTCAATTTTAAAAGTACTGTTTTATTCCCAGAACCATCTCTATTTTCTGTCTTTCATTCTGTCCTTGTCTCATAAACAGACTCATTAATTCCATCTGTTTGTCTCAGGTCCTCCCTTCTTTTGCTCTTGCTTTTCCTCAAACATCCGGTGGTCCATGGTGGTCTGTTCGTTGTGTTCCCATTTATTAGTTGGAGTCAAGGTCGGAACAGGCGGCTGGTCAGTGACTTCACTGCAGTTGTGGGAATCTGTTCCCCCACCGCACCTCTCCCCATTCTGGGCCAGCTTATCTGGTTCTGGGTCAGTGGATGGAGCATTTCCTCTTGTAGGCATACTTCAGGCTGATGGATGGGAACCTAGCAGGGAGACAGGCTGGAAAAATGTCAAGTTAGAGAAGACTTCCTCCATGCATGGTCCTGGGCAGAGCTGCCTGCTTGATTTATTTTTTCTTCTTCCTGTCTGCAGTTGATACTCTAGTTTCTTAGTCTTTCTCTGGCATCAAAACCTCTGGCAGGAATGTTCTTCAAACAAATCACCCACATATTTAGGAAACAGAGCTCAGTCTTTGGGTGGAGGCTTAAAGGTTCAGGTTTATTGGGTGAGAGGCAAGAAGAATATGGTTTTCCAAGATGTTCTGAATGCAGTTCTTAATGAAATATTCTGATAATTGCTCCAGGGTGCTTAGCATTTGTGAACTTCTAGCTCTCAGCAAGAGCCCCATTAGCTCTGGTGTGTTCAGTTCTGTTCAGTTCAGTCGCTCAATCGTGTCTGACTCTTTGCGACCCCATGAACCACAGCACGCCAGGCCTCCCTGTCCATCACCAACTCCCAGAGCCCACCCAAACCCATGTCCATTGAGTCGGTGATGCCATCCAACCATCTCATCCTCTGTCTTCCCCTTCACCTCCTGCCCTCTATCCCTCCCAGCATCAGGGTCTTTTCCAATGAGTCAGTTCTTCCCATCAGGTAGCCAAAGTATTGGAATTTCAGCTTCAACATCAGTCCTTCCAATGAACACCCAGGACTGATCTCCTTTAGGATGGACTGGTTGGATCTCCTTGCAGTCCAAGGGACTCTCAAGAGTCTTTTCCAACACCACAGTTCAAAAGTATCAATTCTTCTGCGCTCAGCTTTTTTTATAGTCCATCTCTCACATCCATACATGACCACTGGAAAAAGCGTAGCCTTGACTAGACGGACCTTTGTTGGTAAAGTAATGTCTCTGCTTTTTAATATGCTGTCTAGGTTGGTCATAACTTTCCTTCCAAGGAGCAAGCGTTACCTCTGCTCTAATTTCTGTTCCAGTGCCTCTCACCTGCTTCTGACCTTGGAGAGAGGGCTCTGTCCCTTCCCCTGAACTGGAACCCCTTCTGATCTATTTTAAATAAGATTTTGTATTTTTACAGATTCATGAACTTTACTATTATAGCTTATTAGTGTTTGGGTCCAGAGTCAAACCTTTATAATTCTGTAATTTAAAAATCAGCTTTCATTTTCATGTGGAAAGAAGGAGCAGACTGAAATGATGTTCTTCTGTATATTTCAAAATGTTTTGGAATGTTTTTCTAAATGAGTCATTCAGGTGTACAGCAGGCATGAGTCCCTGCAAAAGAGTGTGTACATGCAAGTGTGAACACACACACACACACACACCACCACCATTTCTCCATGTCTCCTCTCATCTCACCTTGCCAGCAGGCACAGGCAACTGAGGGGTGGCTGATGGTGGTAACTTTGCCATTTGCACTGCCAGTGGCTGTGGTAGGAATTGTGCACGAGCCAGCCGTATCGACAATAGGAGTAACAAGTCATCGGGAAATGACTTTCCCTCCCACTTACCTCTTCTCTTGCACCTGACAACTCCCCCAAACAGTCATGAAAGCAGTTGTGGTTGACTTGCTTAGCCTGTGTCCACTGGGAGCCACAAAAGCCTTAGAGAGTTTATTGCAGGATGCTGGAACTCATGAAATGCAATGAAACTCATGGCCTCTTCCCACTCCTCAAATCCTGTTATATCCCTCTTCGTAAGTGGTCCTTTCCCTCCCCACTTGACTCGCCTTTTGAAACATACCCTAGTTTTCCCTAACTTTACCTTACTCATTGTCACCCTTGTGGATCTCCTCCTTTCTGGAGACAGTGCTATGGCCCAGTCCCCATAGTCTTGGACTCTTACACTAGTCTCTGCTGACCTTCTGCCTTCTAGTTGCTTCTCCTTCCCATGATTTCTGTCTTTGCCGCCACAGAAGCCCTTCTAATGCATGGCTCTGATGATGACCAGATTAGACCCTTTGCAAAGAGAACATCCCTGTCCCATACCCTTTTCATCCCGTGCAGGCTTACCACATGCTTGGGATTCAGTCATTCAGGTTAATGAGGATCAAGGACACAGAGCTGGCAGAGGATGGAGGTTAATGAGGGTGTGCATTCTTCTGTTGCTATCCCTGCTCTATGCCTTCTTCACCACTGGCCCCTTGCACCTCCGTCTTCCTATCACAACATGCCTGGCCAAGGACACTGATAAATGAGAAGCCCTCTCATGAACAAATGTCTGTTTTATAGAAACAGACATAAATCTGTAAGGATCCAAATCCCTCTGGGGCTTCTTCTTTCTGGGCTCCCTGAAGATAAGCCTAGTGATGGAGCAGTCCCAGCCTTGGAACTTACCTGAAGTGGGCTTCTTTCTCTCCTACTGTAGAAAGCAGAGCTGAGATAATGAAAGATGTTAACCTCAGGCTGCTGTGGAACTCCTTGAATTTATATTTTAAAGAGAATCATTCACAGTTTATTGCTAGTAACTGATTACATGGGGAAACCCTGGACGGCTGACCAGGCAACTCTGCACTTGAAGAAATGAAACATTGCACTTAGCAAGGTGGTCAGTCTCGTGCAGTGGCTCATCCACGCTTTCTGTTCTGCACAACAGGGTGATTTCCTATCCTGTTGAGCTCACTCCTTTTTCCTTTTTCTGTATCTTTGCCACACCATTGTCTCCCCTTCAGGTGTGCACATGTGCATGCATGCTTAATCTATCAGTCTTGTCTGACTCTTTGTGACCTCATGGACTGTAGCCTGCCAGGCTCCACTGTCCTTGGGATTTTTCAGGCAAGAATACTGGAGTGGGTTGTCATTTCCTTCTCCAGGGGATCTTCCCAATCCAGGGATCGAACCTGTGTCTCCTGCATTGGCAGGCAGATTCTTTATTCACTGAGTCATCAGGGAAGCCATTAAGTGCACATAAGATCCTCCTAAACAAGCTCAAATGCTACTTTTTCTATGACATTCCTCACCCCTGTCCCAATAAAAAAACTTTTATCCATCTAGCTGTTTGTTTACATTTTTATTATAATATAGAATTTTATCAGAATTTTTAGTGGATATGCTTTATTTCTTCCAGACTCAGTGTATTTCATTCATTTTTGTGCTCTCCATAGTGTCTAGCATACTACCTTTTACATCATAGATGAACAGTAGATATTGTGGAATGGATTTATATTAAATTGGCATCATTTGTTTGTCCTGGATAGTAGAGGTTTTAATCCAGAGGAGAATGTCTGTAGCTAATTTTTAATTGTGACTAGTAGTCTACAAGTGGCACTAGTGATAAAGAATCTGCCACAGTGTAGGAGTCACAAGAGACCTGGGTTCGACCCCCGGATCAGAAAGATTCCCTAGAGGAGGGCATGGTGACCCACTCCAGTGTTCTTGCCTGGAGAATTCCATGGACAGAGGAGCCTGGAGGGCTACAGTTCATAGGGTCACAAAGAGTCGGATGTGACTGAAGCGACTGAGCACGCATGGAAAAATAGATAGTAATAACAACAATAAAATCTTATTTAATCCTTAGGACAACTTGGTGAAGTAGGTATTTATTTTCATTTTACTGAAAAGGAAACAGGCCTGGAGAAGTTGAGTAACTTGCCAAGGATACACTGCTGGTAGGAAAGAGCAGAGCCACTGTGTTCTCTCTGTGTTTGGGTGTGTGCTGGTTTATTATTGTTTGAATTGTAAACAAACTAAAGAATATAGCTGGATTTTCAGTCTACTCCCGTTTTGATAGCTTGGCTCACCGTACTATGAGGCCAAAAAGGGGGACTTTCCCAAAGTGACTTTCTGCACTGAGAGTTTGGGATGCCCAAAGCTGTTACTATGCTGTCCATGTATATCATCATTTCCTGGGTATGCATCGTGTTAGAAGCTGGAGGTAAGAAAGTCATGTAAGTTACCACAATTTGCCAGGTGCTTTTGGAAATAAACACAAGTTCATCAGAGGGCCAATGAGCGTGTCTTGTTGGTAGAAAGTAAAGCTTCGTGTACTGTAAACACTCTGTGAATGTTTTCAGGGGAGAGAAAGTGTTAGTCACTCAGTCGTGTCTGACTCTTTGTAACACCATGGACTGTTAGCCCGCCAGACTCCTCTGTCCATGGAATTCTCCAGGCAAAAATACTGGAGTGGGTTGCCATTTCCTTCTCCAGGGGAGCTTCCCAACCCAGGGATCAAACATGGGTCTCCTGCATTGCAGACAAATTCTTTACCATCTGAGACCAGGGTGAGGCAGGACAGGAAAACCTGGCTTTCTAGATTCACAGATGGTTCATAGACCCTTCCCATCTTTGTAATTCCCTCTACCTCCTGTCAGATACCTAGCAGAGTTATTTACTTGCTTTGTTTTGTTTGAATGTTCATTATTGAATGAAAGCAGAAGTTGGCGAACTTTTTTTGTAAAGGGCCAGAGCATAAGTGCTTTCAGCTTTGTGGGCTGTTCAGTCTCTGTCACTCCCACCCAACCATGCCACAGACAGGAAAGCAACCGAGACTATCTGTGGACAAGGGGCATGCCCGTGGTCAAATCCGACTTGATTGGGGAAAATGAGGGGATCGGCCTGGGTTGTGGCTTTTTCACCCCTGATTTGAAATGTGCTGTGTTTCTGGGATGCTTCCATGTTTGAGTCTGTGTTCTTTGCATTTTTCTAAAATTTACCAGGCAGGAAATGACTAAATTGATGACACAACCATCTAATTTCATCATTGAGATAATACCGGCTCACACGTATTGAGTGTTTGCTAGTGGCAGGCACTTTGTGAAGCACTTTACAGGCTTCATGTTATTTCTAAAGCAAGTACTATTATTGTCTTCATTTATAGCCAAGAATAAGCAGCCTGGGTGGCTCAAATGGTAAAGCGTCTGCCTACAATGCGGGAGACCTGGGTTCGATCCCTGGGTTGGGAAGATCCTCTGGAGAAGGAAATGGCAACCCACTCCGGTACTTTTGCCTGGAAAATCTCATGGACAGAGGAGCTTGGTAGGCTACAGTCCATGGGGTCGCAAAGAGTCCGACAGGACTGAGCGACTTTGCTTTTGCTTTCACAACCAAGAAAACTGAGTCACAGAGCACCTGCCAGGAGTTACATGTCACCATTATGTTGATACAGGCAGTCTGATTACAGGATTCATGAGCATCTATGCAGAAATCTGTATGCAGGTCAGGAAGCAACAGTTAGAACTGGACATGGATGGAACAACAGACTGGTTCCAAATAGGAAAAGGAGTCCGTCGAGGCTGTATATTGTCACCCTGCTTATTTAACTTCTATGCAGAGTACATCATGAGAAACGCTGGACTGGAAGAAACACAAGCTGGAATCAAGATTGCCAGGAGAAATATTAATAACCTCAGATATGCAGATGACACCACCCTTATGGCAAAAAGTGAAGAGGAACTCAAAAGCCTCTTGATGAAAGTGAAAGTGGAGAGTGAAAAAGTGGGCTTAAAGCTCAACATTCAGAAAATGAAGATCATGGCATCCGGTCCCATCACTTCATGAGAAATACATGGGGAAACAGTGGAAACAGTGTCAGACTTTATTTTGGGGGGCTCCAAAATCACTGCAGATGGTGACTGCAGCCATGAAATTAAAAGACGCTTACTCCTTGGAAGGAAAGTTATGACCAACCTAGAGAGCATATTCAAAAGCAGAGACATTACTTTGCCAACAAAGGTCTGTCTAATCAAGGCTATGGTTTTTCCAGTGGTCATGTACGGATGTGAGAGTTGGACTGTGAAGAAGGCTGAGTGCCGAAGAATTGATGCTTTTGAACTGTGGTGTTGGAGAAGACTCTTGAGAGTCCCTTGGACTGCAAGGAGATCCAACCAGTCCATTCTGAAGGAGATCAGCCCTGGGATTTCTTTGGAAGGAATGATGCTAAAGCTGAAACTCCAGTACTTTGGCCACCTGATGGGAAGAGTTGACTCATTGGAAAAGACTCTGATGCTGGGAGGGATTGGGGGCAGGAGGCGAAGGGGATGACAGAGGATGAGACGGCTGGATGGCATCACTGACTCGATGGACGTGAGTCTGAGTGAACTCCGGGAGTTGGCGATGGACAGGGAGGCCTGGCGTGCTGCAATTCATGGGGTTGCAGAGAGTCGGACACAACTGAGTGACTGAACTGAACTGAACTGAATGCAGATAACAATAATACTAAACTGAGAGGGAAAAGCATGGGACTTAACAATTGGAAATGGGGTTTATATTCCAACTCTGTTCCATGGCAAATTATGTTCAGGCTGAGCCTTGGTTTTCGCACCAATAAAAGGGGAACACTAACAGAAATTGTTCTTCCAACCTTAGAGACTCCTGGGAGGATAAGAAAGTATATGAATGTGCTTTACAAACTGTAAACACTGTACCATTGTTAGTTACTAGTCTGTTATTTGGATAATTCTTAGTCTTTTTTATTGAAATGTTAGCTTCAAGTGTACAGCAAAGTGATTTGTTATACATATGTATATATCTGTATTCTTTTGGGGAGTCTTTTCCTTTATAGTTTATTACAAAATATTGAATATAGTTCCCTGTGCTAATCAGTAAATCTTTGTTATCTGTTTTATATATAATAGTAAGCATCTGTTAATCCTATACTCCCAATTTATCCCTTCCCTCCCCCCACCCCCCCCCCCCACCACCACCCCTGCCCTGCAGAGGAAGACAAATACGATATCATTTACATGTGGAATCTAAAGAATTGTACAGATGGACTTATTTGCAAAACAGAAACAGACCCACAGACATAGAATACAATCTTAGTCTTTTTTTTTTTAATGTGTAATAGCAAGTAAAAGTTTTTAAGAAAAGCTGTGAAATTCTTGAACTGTAAGGTTATCAGGGTGTTGACACCTAAAGCAGTCTTCATTGATTTTCTCCTTGATCTCTCCCAGCCCTGGAGCACTTACCTTTTCTAGGTGTTTGTGGTTATGCATCTAGACTCCTCTCTGCTGTAAAGGAAAGCTGTACCATTCATTCTTTTTTTTTTTTAAATTTTGTTGGAGTATGGTTTCTTTACCATGTTGTGTTAGTTTCTGCTGCACAGCAAAGTGAATCCTCCATACATATGTCCCCTCCTTTTTGGATTTCCTTCCTATTTAGATCACCACAGAGCTAGTAGAGTCCCCTGTGCTATACAGTAGGTTCTCATTAGTTATTGCTTTTATGCATAGTAGTGTCAGACACGGCTGAGCAACTTCACTTTCACTTTTCACTTTCATGCATTGGAGAAGGAAATGGTAACCCACTCCAGTGTTCTTGCCTGGAGAATCCCAGGGACGGGGGAGCCTGGTGGGCAGCCATCTATGGGGTTGCACGGAGTCGGACATGACTGAAGCAATTTAGCGGCAGCAGCAGCAGCAGCAGTGTGTATCCATGCTATGCATGCTAAGTGGCTTTAGTCGTGTCCTACTCTGTGAGATGCTATGGACTGTAACCTGCCAGGCTCCTCTGTCCATGGGATTCTCCAGGGAAGAATCCTGAAGTGGGTTGCCATGCCCTTTTCCAAAGGATATGTCAGTCCCAATCCCCCAGTTCATCCCACCCTCTTCTTCCCCTCTTGGTGTCCATACGTTTGTCCTCTACATCTGTGTCTCTGTTTCTACCGTGCATTCTTTCACTCCTTTTCTCTGTTGAGCCAGATTTAACTTTTTTCAAAGAGCATTTCCTAGATCACTTAGACTGGGTGGATGTAGGGTGTGTAGAGTGAGGCTGGAATGCAAAGAAAGAGGTTCAAGGGCACAAAATATAGTTATGTTTTTATGGAGTTGAAATGTGTGATTCTCAGATAGCCATGTCTTGTTAAAGATTGTCTTGGCTGATGCAGTTCTGAGGCTTCTCTTTCCCAGTGCCTCCGTCCCTCCTCCAGCCTCTGGCCAGATGTTAGTAGCTGACTCATGGGGATGCATGCATGCTACATTGCTTTAGTCATGTCCAGCTCTGTGTGATCCTGTGGACTGTAGCCTGCCAGGCTTCTCTGTTCATGGAGTCCTCCAGGCAAGAATAGTAGAGTAGGTTGCCATTTCCTTCTCCAGGGGATCTTCCCAACCCAGAGATTGAACCCAGTCTCTTATGTTGCAGGCAGATTCTTTACCATCTGAGCCATTGGAGAAGCCCTGACTCACAGGGATGGAATGGTACATGTCTCTCCATCTGGAAAAAAACAAACACACAAAATAAAAGCGTTGGTATAATCTTAAATGCTACACCTTTTCCCACCCAAGCAACTCCTTCACAATATTGTGCTTAGTAAATCCCCCTTTAGGTTTTCCTCAGCTCCCTTATCAGCTCTTTATGGAACAAATGTCTATATCAATTTATTGTATTAGTCAAGAGTCTCCAGAGAAATCGGAGAGGGCAATGGCACCCCACTCCAGTACTCTTGCCTGGAAAATCCCATGGACAGAGGAGCCTGGTAGGCTGCAGTCCATGGGGTCGCTAGAGTCGGACACAACTGAGCAACTTCACTTTCACTTTTCACTTTCATGCATTGGAGAAGGAAATGGCAACCCACTCCAGTGTTCTTGCCTGGAGAATCCCAGGGACGGGGAAGCCTGGTGGGCTGCCGTCTATGGGATCGCACAGAGTTGGACACGACTGAAGTGACTTAGCAGCAGCAGCAGCAGCAGCTCCAGAGAAATGAACCAATAGGATTTATGTATCTTTCTATCTGTGTATCCATCATCCTATCATTTTGCCTTTTCATACTGTTCATGGGGTTCTCAAGGCAAGAATACTGAAGTGGTTTGCCATTCCCTTCTCCAGTGGACCACATTCTGTCAGACCTCTCCACCATGACCTGCTCATCTTGCCCATGGGCATGGCTTAGTTTCACTGAGTTAGACAAGGCTGTGGTCCTAGTGTGATTAGGTTGACTAGTTTTCTGTGATTATGGTTTCAGTGTGTGTGCCCTCTGATGCCCTCTTGCAACACCTACTGTCTTACTTGGGTTTCTCTTACTTTGGACGTGGGGTATCTCTTCATGGCTGCTCCAGCAAAGCGCAGCTACTGTTCCTTACCTTGGATGAGCGGTATCTTCTCACCGCCGCCCTTCCTGACCTTGAACATGGAATAGCTCCTCTCGGCCCTCCTGCGCCTGCGCAGCCACCGTTCCTTGGACGTGGGGTTGCTCCTCCCAGCTGCTGCCCCTGGCATGAACAGTATGAAAAGGCAAAATGATAGGATACTGAAAGAGGAACTCCCCAGGTCAGTAGGTGCCCTATATGCTACTGGAGATGAGTGGAGAAATAACTCTAGAAAGAATGAAGGGATGGAGCCAAAGCAAAAACAATACCCAGCTGTGGATGTGACTGGTGATAGAAGCAAGGTCCGATGCTGTAAAGAGCAATATTGCATAGGAACCTGGAATGTCAGGTCCATGAATCAAAGCAAATTGGAAGTGGTCAAACAGGAGATGGCAAGAGTGAATGTTGACATTCTAGGAATCAGCAAACTAAAATGGACTGGAATGGTGAATTTAACTCAGATGACCATTATATTTACTACTGTGGGCAGGAATCCCTTAGAAGAAATGGAGTAGCCATCATGGTCAACAAAAGAGTCCAAAATGCAGTACTTGGATGCAATCTCAAAAATGACAGAATGATCTCTGTTCATTTCCAAGGCAAACCATTCAGTATCACAGTAATCCAAGTCTATGCCCCAACCAGTAACACTGAAGAAACTGAAGTTGAACAGTTCTATGAAGACCTACAAGACCTTTTAGAACTAACACCCCCAAAAGATATCCATTTCATTATAGGGGACTGGAATTCAAAAGTAGGAAGTCAAGAAACACCTGGAGTAACAGGAAAATTTGGCCTTGGGATATGGAATGAAGCAGGGCAAAGGCTAATAGAGTTTTGCCAAGAGAACGCACTGGTCTTAGCAAACACCCTCTTCCAACAACACAAGAGAAGACTCTACACACGGACATCACCAGATGGTCAACACCGAAATCAGATTGATTATATTCTTTGCAGCCAAAGATGGAGAAGCGCTATACAGTCAACAAAAACAAGACCGGGAGCTGACTGTGGCTCAGATCATGAACTCCTTATTGACAAATTCAGACTTAAATTGAAGAAAGTAGGGAAAACCACTAGACCATTCAGGTATGACCTAAATCAAATCCCTTATGATTATACACTGAAAGTGAGAAATAGATTTAAGGGCCTAGATCTGATAGATAGAGTGCCTGATGAACTATGGACTGAGGTTCGTGACATTGTACAGGAGACAGGGATCAAGACCATCCCCATGGAAAAGAAATGCAAAAAACCAAAATGGCTGTCTGGGGAGGGCATACAAATAGCTGTGAAAAGAAGAGAAGTGAAAAGCAAAGGAGAAAAGGAAAGATACAAGCATCTGAATGCAGAGTTCCAAAGAATAGCAAGGAGAGATAAGAAAGCCTTCCTCAGCAATCAATGCAAAGAAATAGAGGAAAACAACAGAATGGGAAAGACTAGAGATCTCTTCAAGAAAATTAGAGATACCAAGGGAACATTTCATGCAAAGATGGGCTCGATAAAGGACAGAAATGGTATGGACCTAACAGAAGCAGAAGATACTAAGAAGAGGTGGCAAGAATACACAGAAGAACTGTACAAAAAAGGTCTTCATGACCAAGATAATCACAATGGTATGATCACTCACCCAGTGCCAGACATTCTGGAATGTGAAGTCAAGTGGACCTTAGAAAGCATCACTACAAACAAAGCTAGTGGAGGTGATGGAATTCCAGTTGAGCTATTTCAAATCCTGAAAGATGATGCTATGAAAGTGCTGCACTCAATATGCCAGCAAATTTGGAAAACTCAGCAGTGGCCACAGGACTGGAAAAGGTCAGTTTTCATTCCAATCCCAAAGAAAGGCAATGCCAAAGAATGCTCAAACTACCACACAATTGCACTCATCTCACACACTAGTAAAGTAATGCTCAAAATTCTCCAAGCCAGGCTTCAGCAATACGTGAACCGTGAACTTCCAGATGTTCAACCTGGTTTTAGAAAAGGCAGAGGAACCAGAGATCAAATTGCCAACATCTGCTGGATCATCGAAAAAGCAAGAGAGTTCCAGAAAAACATCTATTTCTGCTTTATTGTCTATGCCAAAGCCTTTGACTGTGTGGATCACAATAAACTGTGGAAAATTATGAAAGAGATGGGAATACCAGACCACCTGACCTGCCTCTTGAGAAATCTGTGTGCAGGTCAGGAAGCAACAGTTAGAACTGGACATGGAAGAACAGACTGGTTCCAAATAGGAAAAGGAGTATGTCAAGGCTGTATATTGTCACCTTGCTTATTTAACTTATATGCAGAGTACATCATGAGAAATGCTGGGCTGGAGGAAGCACAAGCTGGAATCAAGATTGCCGGGAGAAATATCAATAATCTCAGATATGCAGATGACACCACCCTTATGGCAGAAAGTGAAGAGGAACTCAAAAGCCTCTTGATGAAAGTGAAAGAGGAGAGTGAAAAAGTTGGCTTAAAGCTCAACATTCAGAAAACGAAGATCATGGCATCTGGTCCCATCACTTCATGGGAAATAGATGGGGAAACAGTGGAAACAGTGTCAGACTTTATTTTTTGGGGCTCCAAAATCACTGCAGATGGTGACTGCAGCCATGAAATTAAAAGATGCTTACTCCTTGGAAGAAAAGTTATGACCAACCTAGATAGTATATTGAAAACCAGAGACATTTCTTTGCCAACAAAGGTCTGTCTAGTCAAGGCTATAGATTTTCCAGTGGTCATGTATGGATGTGAGAGTTGGACTGTGAAGAAAGCTGAGCTCTGAAGAATTGATGCTTTTGAACTGTGGTGTTGGAGAAGACTCTTGAGACTCCCTTGAACTGCAAGGATATCTAACCAGTCCATTCTAAAGGAGATCAGACCTGGGTGTTCTTTGGAAGGAATGATCTTAAAGCTGAAACTCCAGTACTTTGGCCACCTCATGCGAAGAGTTGACTCATTGGAAAAGACTCTGATGCTGGGAGGGATTGGTGGCAGGAGGAAAAGGGGACGACAGAGGATGAGATGGCTGGATGGCATCACTGACTCGATGGACGTGAGTCTGAGTGAACTCTGGGAGTTGGTGATGGACAGGGAGGCCTGGCGTGCTGCGATTCATGGGGTCGCAAAGAGTCGGACACAACTGAGCGACTGAACTGAACTGAACCGATCCATCATCCATGGGCTTCCCTGGTGGCTCAGATGGTAAAGAATCTGCCTGCAGTGTGGAAGATTTGGCTTCAATCCCTGAGTTGGGATGTTCCCCTGGAAGTGGGCATGGCAACCCACTCCAGTATTTTTGCTTGGAGAATTCCATGGACAGAGGAGTCTGTCCTACTACAGTCAATGGGGTTGCAAAGAATCAGACAAGACTGAGCGACTAAGCACATCCATCGTCTATCTACCTATATACAGAGTGATACTTATTTTTAAGTAATTGACTTTTGGGATTGTGGATGCTGGCAACTCCTGTAGTGCAGGCCAGCACAGTGGAAACTCAGGGAGGGTTGCAGTCTTGAGACAGAATGCCCTCTGTCAAGACCTTGCTCTTGTCTCTAGCTGATTGTGGACAAAGGCCTTCCAGGATAATCTAGAGGATAATCTGCTGTACTTAATTTTAAGTGGAGTCGCTCAGTCGTGTCCGACTCTTTGCGACCCCATGGACTGTAGCCTACCAGGCTCCTCTTCCATGGGATTTTCCAGGCAATAGTACTGGAGCGGGCTGCCATTTCCTTCTCCAGGGGATCTTCCTAACCCAGGGACAATGAAAAAACTTCACTCTTAAAAAAAATGGGGAAAAAAGACAATGTACAGAAGTGCCTGCTTCTTGCCTGCTATTTGATAGCATTATAACTTTGTTTTCACCTATAGTGTTCTGTTCTGCCTACGAGAAATCTTGGCCGAGTTCAGTTACTGTCTATGTTAGTTTCAAAATAAAATAATAAGTTTATCAACCAGTTCCATTTTCATAGATGAGAGGAGTTTAACACAACAGTAAGCAAACAATTAACGTTTGCACAGAGACTTGATTTAATTGACCGCTAACTATGGAACCATAATTAGTTATAGAACCTTTCTTTTCTCTTATCTGAATTCTTTCTTTTAATGACCATAAAGTTGGAAGAGCATGATCTGATTGAAATATTTATTTTTTTATTATTATTTATTGAAAAATAAGAGTAGACAATGTTAACAAATGCTTTCCTAGTTATTGCAGAATAATAAACTGGTAACAGGATGTCCAATGGGAATTTACCCATTCTTAGATTTTTTGAGGGGTGGGGGAGGGGTTTCCCAATGGCTCAGTGTAAAGAATCCACATATAATGTAGAAGACGTGGGTTTGATCCCTGGGTTTGGAAGCCCCTGGAGGAGGAAATAGCACCCCACTCCAGTATTCTTAAGGTGGGAGGAGAAGGTGATGACAGAGGATGAGATGGTTGGATGGCATCATCAACTCAATGGACATGAGTTTGAGTAAACTCCGGGAGTTGGTGATGGACAGGGAGGCCTGGCGTGCTGCAGTCCATGGGGTCACAAAGAGTCAGACACGACTGAGTGACTGAGCACACACAAGCACAGATTTTTTTTTTCTTTTTGTTCCCCCAGCATTTATAATGCATTCATAATGCATTCACTTATGCCACAACATAGCCTCTATAAATTCTGATAAATCTGGCCTGAAGTGCAAATTTGTTTCTTGAAATGTAACACCACATCAATTTAAAAGATTCTTTGGATTTTTACAAAGTGTGAAATTTATTCAAATATAATTTACATAGATATTTTAATGTCTGTTTGATAATGGTTGCAGTGAAGCTCTTCATAGGTGTGTTAGGTAACATTTACATTAAGAGCTCTCTGCTGAAAATGTCATAAAAGTCTGCTTCTAAAAGCTATGACGGAAAAAAATAAAAAATAAAAAAATAAAAGCTATGATGGGGGGGCAATAGGTCCTGGTAAAAGTAACACAATATGCAATACCATTCTGTACACAATTCAAGCTTTTAATAAGCTTTTAAAATGTGTGCCCTTTCTGAGGTAAATAAACAATATGGATGCAGCGTGAATAACCATGAGAACTAGAAATCAGATCAGATCAGATCAGTCGCTCAGTCATGTCCGACTCTTTGCGACCCCATGAATCGCAGCACGCCAGGCCTCCCTGTTCATCAGAACTAGAAATGGACATAATCAAATATAATATCTCTGAAGAATAGAACTAGGAGGTTTTCACTTTTAATTTTGTACCTCCTGCACTCCTTGCGTATTTCTGCATGCATAACTCCAACAATAATAGTTCCAACAGTAATAGCTAAAGGTTTGTCTTTTCAAATGTACAGTTGAGTGGAAAATAAAAGGCAATAATTTGAGATATAAAATTATGAAACTGTTCCAAGTGATTTTTATGTGAATGAAATTTCCACCCTTTTAAATGGCTCCAAAAAAGTCCAAAACTTCCCCATCTTTTCCGCTCGCTTTATTAAGATATGACTGACATATGACATAGTGTGAGTTAAAAGTACATAATGTGATGACTTGATACATGTATCTATTGTGAAATAATTACCAAATAAAGTTAATTAACACTTGTTGCCTTACATAATGACAATTTTTGTGGTGGGTACATTTAAGATCTCTTGTCTTAGCAGCTTTCAAGTATTGCTAACTGTAATCAGCATACTGTACATTAGATTCCTCAGAACTTATTCATCTTATAACTGGAAAATAATATTCTTCGACCAGTATTTCTTGATTTCCTCTACTCCTCAGCCCTGGTAGCCATCATTCTATTCTCTGTTTCTGAGTTCAACTTTTTCAGATTCCATGTGTAAGTGAAATCATATGGTATTTGTCTTTCTCTGACTTTTTTCACTTAATGTAATGCCTTCAAAATCCATCCAGTTTGTTGGAAATGTAGGTTTTTTCCCTTTTTCTGGCTAAATAGTATTCATATATATGGGTATATTTTTGTATATATACAAATATATGTTATTTAATCCATTTGAGTTAACTTTTCTGAGTGGTGTAAGATAGGGGTCCAGTTTTATTCTTTTGCATGTGGCAATCCAGTTTCCCAGAGCCATTAATCAAAGAAACCATCCTTTCTTGGCTCCCTTGTCAATTTTAGTCAACATATATGCATAGATCCATTTCTTGGCTCCCAGTTCTATTCCATAGGTCTATATGTCCGTTTTCATGCCAGTACCCTACTGTTTTGATTACCATAGATTTGTAATATGGTTTGAAACCATGAAGTATGATACCTCCAACTTTGCTCTTATATCTTGGGATTGCTTGGGCTCTTTTGTGGTTCCATGTGAATTTTAGGATTCTTTGCTATGTTTTTGTAAAAAATGCCGTTGGCACATTGATAGGAATTGCATTGACTCTCTAGATGTTTGGGGGCTACTACGGACATTTTAACACAATACCCTCAGTATTATGATACATGAGAAAACAACTCTCTCTGCAGAAAGAACAGTAACAAAACTTGCCTGGCACAACTATGGTTCTGGATAGAGGAAAGGAAAATATCTTCCTTGTGAAATGATAACCACAAGCTGGCCCTCATGTGAGTGTTCAGCTAGGACTATAGTCCAGATGAACCACAGACAGACTGTGTTCTTTAATGTGGACCCAGGTTGATAGTGACCACAGGGCACTGGGAAAAGAAACACAAATCCTCATGGGGGGATGGAATTTCAAGTTGGGCCTCAAAGAATTCCCACTAAAATGTTTCAAAGAATATGCACCCACACTCAGAAATCACCAAACACCCACCCCTGCCAAAAACAAACCACTATGAGTAAGCCATCAGGGGAAAAGAAAGACAGACAATAGAATTGGACTCAGAGACTTCAAATGTTGGAGATTTAGACACTTAATACAAAAGATATATGTTTAAGAAGTAAAGGGGCATTGAAAATATTTGCAAAGAGTAAGAAGTTATAAAAATGATGATGCATATTTTAAAATAGAATAAAATAGCTTTTGGAAATAAAGATAATAATTATAGTGAAATAATTGCTGCCGCTGCTGCTAAGTCGATTCAGTCATGTCCAACTCTGTGCGACCCCAGAGATGACAGCCCACCAGGCTCCCCCGTCCCTGGGATTCTCCAGGCAAGAGCACTGGAGTGGGTTGCCATTTCCTTCTCCAATGCATGAAAGTGAAAAGTGAAAGTGAAGTCGCTCAGTCGTGTCCGACTCCTAGCGACCCCATGGACTGCAGCCTACCAGGCTCCTCCATCCATGGGATTTTCCAGGCAAGAGTACTGGAGTGGGGTGCCAATTCCTTCTCCAGAAATAATTGCTAGATGGGCTAAACAGTAGAAGGGCTATAGTAGACATTTAGTGAACTGAAAAATACATTCCGATAGTTGATCAGGAATGAAATTTAAGGAGATAAATAGATGACAGGTATAAACTTCAATTTAAGAGACATGGAGAACAGAATATGAAGGTGTAATAAATTCTAACAATGATTAGAGGAGATAGTGAAGGGAATGGAAACATATAATATTCAAGAAATATAATGGCTGGTAAGTGTCCAGAAATGTTAAAATCACTAATCTTTGGATTCAGAAACCTACAGTTTGCCACCTTAAGGAATAAGATTCTAGAAAGAATGTTTGATATACAAGAAGAAATCATAAATAAAATATTAAGAAGAGTTGACTCATTGGAAAAGACTCTGATGCTGGGAGGGATTGGAGGCAAGAGGAGAAGGGGACGACAGAGGATGAGATGGCTAGATGGCATCACTGACTCAATGGACGTGAGTCTCAGTGAACTCCAGGAGTTGGTGATGGACAGGGAGGCCTGGCGTGCTGCGATTCATGGGGTCGCAAAGAGTCGGACACGACTGAGTGACTGATCTGATCTGATCTGAGTAAATAAAAATAAGCATGGACTAATTAAGCAATGATAATGTCTAATTTGAAGGTTAAATAGTTAAGTAGAACTAAAATATGGAACCATAATAATATCTAAGTTGGAATGATGGGATTTGAAGTGGTCTATGAACCCCATGTCCCTGGTATCTCTTTTATGTCCAGGTTTCCTCTTCTTATAAGGAGAGCGGTCAGATTGGATTAGGTCCCATCCTAGTGGCCCCATTTTAACTTAATCACCACTTTAAAAGCATTATATCCCAAAGTAGTCATACTCTGAAGGACTTGCAGTCAGGACTTCAACATAGGATTTTTGGGAGGGCTACCTCTCAGCCTGTAGCCACACAACTTTTGCAGTAAAATCCCATCTTCTGAAACAGGAAGAGACCAAAGTTATTTTGGAGGATTGAACTTGGCTATTTAACCTAAGATGATTTTTGAGAATATGGATATTAAATATGTCAGTTCTCTTTTTTGATTTTATTAATGATGTTGAAGCTGAAACTCCAATACTTTGGCCACCTGATGCGAAGAGCTGACTCATTTGAAAAGACCCTGATGCTGGGAGAGATTGAGGGCAGGAGGAGAAGGGGACGACAGAGGATGAGATGGTTGGATGGCATCACCGACTCGATGGATATGCGTTTGAGTGAACTCCGGGAGTTGGTGATGGACAGGGAGGCCTGGCATGCTGCGGTTCATGGGGCCGCAAAGAGTTGGACACGACTGAGCAACTGAACTGGACTGAAGTGAATGACTAGACATGTTTTTAAAATTCAAGAAAATAAGCAATAGGCTTATAATCATAACTCAGTTATGTGCTTCTTACTTTAGTCTTATAAAACTATCATTTCTAAGGAATAACATCATGAAAAATAGTATTTTAATTTATTTTCAAGCCTGTATGGTGACTCACATTAAGAAAGCAGATTGTGAAACCTCCTTTCAGGAGCAACTGATAATTAAAATTAATTAATAATTCCAAAGTTCTTGATAATAATCTGTTTAAACCACAGTGAATATTCCTCTTCCTCAGTATTGTTTGCAATATTGCATTTCTTGATTAATCTGGGTTTATTTCTAAATAATGGAACATAAATCTTGGACACATTTGCTTTCTAAATACCAAATTGCACGTGGAATTAAAGCTTACTGAGCTTTTAGGGCTGTACTTTCAACAAGCATAATCCAGAATCTCTGTTTGCTTTTGGTTTTTCGGTAAGAAATATTTTGTGATATAATGAGAAAGGATTAGTTGCTCAGTCCTGTCTGACTCTTTGTGACCCCATGGACGGTAGCCCGCCAGGTTCCTCTGTCCTTGGGATTTTTCAGGCAAGAATACTGGAGTCGGTTGCCATTTCTTTCTCCAGGGGATCTTCCCAACCCAGGGATCAAACCCATGTCTCCTGTTTTGGCAGGCAGATTCTTTACCACTGAGCCACCAATGAAACCCTTTGTTGGGTAATACAGTGGGTCATCTAAGAACCATAAAAATAATCAGAAGGACAGATTTCCCAAGTTGTATAATATTATTGCCCAGTTCATTGCACATGATTTTTTTAATGACAGCCATTTTACTCAATATTTGCGTGTCAGTAGTTGAAAGATTGAGGACTTCCCTGGTGGCTCAGATGGTAAAGCATCTGCCTACAGTGTGAGAGACCCAGGTTCGATCCCTGGGTCGGGAAGATCCTCTGGAGAAGGAAATGGCAACCCACTCCAGTACTCTTGCCTGGAAAATCCCAAGGATGGAGGAGCCTGGTAGGCTACAGTCCATGGGGTTGCAAAGAGTCAGACACGACTGAGCGACTTCACTTCACTTCAGTTGAAAGATTGAGACAAACAGTGCAGTTTTGGTTGTCACATTTTGGAAGGGTTCTTAGGAAAAATAATGGCCCGTTGGTTGGTCAGAAAGTGATGGGTTTCCTAGAATATATTGCTTGCTAATTTTATTAGACAAGCAAATAAATTCAAATGGTCAGCTACATTCCAATTTGTTTTCTTCTTCTAAAAGTCCTCCCCTTTTGCATTCTTGGATTTTGACACTCCTACACACAAGTTACTTGTTAGAGTGTTCAAAAGAAATTGTTGCAATTAATTTCCTGGTCTCTTCTCTCTTTGGTGTGTCACTATAATGCTTTGAATAATTTTCAGTGTCTGGCATTTGTCAAGGACAATTTCTTGTCTTGGAGGAGGGGAAGAAAAAATGAAGGAAAGAAGATATATTCTTTCTTAAACAGGAGACAAAAATCATTTTTGTCTAAATAGCCTAAAGCATTTTGCTAGATAGGTGACAAAAAACAGATAACTATTTGGCATAGTCAATTATCATAGAGATCTTTTCTCTTTGGGATAGTCATGAAGGGCAGAATTAGACCAGCAGTTGGTAATATCCGACATGTCTAGGTTATCTTGCCCAAAAGAAATCAGATAGATGAGCTTTGCAAACTGGAGCCATCTGAAGTTTTAAAATGGCTGCAGGTGTCTTAGTAGGAGACTCATTTTATTTTCTAATGATTAGAAAGAATGACCAGACCATAAACTCTAGGGTTATGCTTGGTCTCTCATGTCCTGCACAGGATGTTCTGAGCAGTTTCTATTTGTAATTTTACCGAGGTAAGGTTTAGAGGTATTCTACCTTTCCTTGCTTCTTTACAAACTTGTTTTATTTTTTCTTCCATACTGCCATTCCTAAAGTAATGACAAATTTTCAGGAGTGGGTAAGAATGGAAAGAAATGATAAAACTATTGATCTGGAGGAGTTTCTATTCATGGCCTTGTTCACTTAATAATCAATACCTAGCATCCAGGAGGTATTTGGTCAGTTTTTGTAGGGTTGGATTGAATTCTTTACAGAGTAAATTACAATAATGAAAATAGTATTACAGAAGCTTTTCATCTAAGGGAAACATCAAGACTAAAATTTCTATATATCCTTCTTCTTTTGGATCATGAGCTTTACCTTGTAAAACAAACTACATTTAAACGTAACACTTTCCTTAGTGACAGATCAAGGCCAACAGAATGAACTTGAGAAATATGTGTTGAATGTTTATTTAAAAGTCTGTTGTGAAGTATAAACCTAAGAATATAAGATTGTTCTTTTGTTCACACAAAGTTATTGCTGCTCTAGCTTGAGTAGGTTCAACTATATTGACCTTAAAAATTCAGATGTGTGAAAATTTAGTATCCCTTGCTTTCTTGGCAGACCTTTGCCCAACTTGGCTTCTCAGCAGCTTATCCATCTGTCATTAGGGTCAACCTTTCATGTTCATAATGACCATGTTTTCCTCAGAAGGGTTGTATGTCTTTGGTCAAATGTAAACATCAACACTAAGAAGTTCTTCAGTGTTTCCAGGCAAATCAGATGTGTCTTCATCCTCTATATATTGTTAAACTTGAGTTTAACATTATGTAGTTTCTTTTCATATGATACTAATATATTTACATAGATAATCCCATTTAATCCATTCACTTCGTGTTTCATTCAGTCAACAGGCATTCACTGGTTGCCTGCTGTGTAGAAATTGAGGAAGACAGAAATACGATTAAGGCAGGGTCTGTGCTCTGGAAGACCTCACGGCTTAATGGGCAGGCTAACATGTACTGGGTATTCATTGGAAGGACTGATGTTGAAGCTGAAACTCCAATACTTTGGCCACCTGATGTGAAGAGCTGACTTATTTGAAAAGACCCTCATGCTGGGAAAGATTGAGGGCAGAAGGAGAAGGGGACGACAAAGGATGAGATGGTTGATGGCATTACTGACTCAATGGACATGGGTTTGGGTGGACTCTGGGAGTTGGTGATGGACAGGGAGGCCTGGTGTGTTGTGGTCCATGGGGTCGCAAAGAGTCGGATGTGACTGAGCGACTGAACTGAACTGAACTGAACATGTACACACCAGAAACAAAGAGCAGGTGAGGGCTGGAACTCAGAAGCCATGGAGACCTGGGTCAAATCCCACTCTAACTTTGCTCCAGGGGATGTTACATGACTTTTATTTAGGAGCCTCTGTTTCCTTATTGGTAAAACAGGCTTTACATATAAAATGGTTATCTTAGTGAAAAGCATTTAGTAAGTGTTCATCAAATAGTCTAGAGCAATGCTTATCCAATAGAAATGTAACCTAAGCCACATATGTAACTTAAATTTTTCTAGTAGCCACATTAAAAAGGTGAAGAGGCATCAGTGAAATTAATTTTAATGATATCCTTTATTTAATTCAGTATATCCAAAATATTCAGTCGTGTCCAACTCTTTGCAACCCCATGGATCATAGCCCACCAGGCTCCTCTGTCCATTGGGTTCTTCCAGGCAAGAATACTGGAGTGGGTTGCCATGCCATCCTCCAGGGGATCTTCCTGACCCAGGGATTGAGTCTTCTGTATTGGCAGATGGGTTCTTTACCACTAGTGCCACCTGGGAAACCCTTTATTTAATTCAGTATGTCCAAAATATTAGCTTTTCAATGTGCCATTAGTATAAAATATTATGAATCAGCTAGTTTGCATTCTTTGTTTTGTCTTTGAAATATGCTTTGTATTTTACACTTTTAGCATGGATGTTAACTTTTCTTTTCTTTTTTTTTTGTATTTGAATTTTATTTTATTTTTAAACTTTACATAACTGTATTAGTTTTGCCAAATATCAAAATGAATCCGCCACAGGTATACATGTGTTCCCCATCCTGAACCCCCCTCCCTCCTCCCTCCCCATTCCATCCCTCTGGGTCGTCCCAGTGCACCAGCCCCAAGCATCCGGTATCGTGCATCGAACCTGGACTGGCAACTCGTTTCATACATGATATTTTACATGTTTCAATGCCGATGTTAACTTTTCATTGAGAGTATTTGAATCTATATTTAGATTTCATAAATTTTAGGGTGGAAAAAAGTTGATTTACATACCCAAGTAGATCCAAATAAAAGGTTTTTTGCAAACTGAATTGAGCATCAGTTTTAAAATTTAGTCCAATTAAGATTAAGTTAAAAATTGTGGTCCTTATTCACACTAACCACGTTTTAAGTGCTCAACAGCCTTAGGGGGCCAGTGGCTATCATACCGGGTAGTGTAGTTCAAGAATGACAACTCAGTAAGATGAGTGCTATAGCAGAGGCATGAGCAGAGAGCTCTAGGGAGTTAAGGAAGGAATCTGTGAAGTGGATCTTGAAAACCCAATAGAAACTTACTAAGAAGAGAGGAAGAAGGAGAACACTTCCATCTGATCTCTTGGAAACATGTGAAGTAGCAACAGTAGACTCATTTAATCGTTTAACAGCGAGTCATCGAACACACATCACGTGAGATGCAGGGGCTAGGTGTCGGGGCTTCAGTTAGCTAGACATGGCCCTTGAGCCTAAAGAGCTTAGAGACTAACCATGATTCTTGGGCCTGTTTTTCAGAGAGATAGATGTGGGTGTCATTTTGGGTGTGCCAAAATGCCTAGCCTCTGTAGCTCAGATTTCTAGCTTGTCACCTTCAAAGGATCCTTGTGAATAGGACTTTTTCGAGCTGTAAGCAAATTTACTTTGCTTATTCATTTCCAGTGAAAAAAGCTGTTTTGTTGTTGTTTTATTATTGCTTGTAATTGGTATGGCCTGTACTGAAGGTTTCCTGTGGCATCTAGCTCTAGTAGTCATTTGCTTGTTGGCATTTCAACTGTCAGGTGTTGGGTTGAGCTAAATCTCATTCCTGTCTTTGGCTCTTTTAATACCTGGGCAGTGGTAGGAGTGGTTGCTGTTCTGTTAGCTGTGTCTGGGATATTGGACCTATCCCTGAGACAAACAGAAGATGACTTAGATTCAGATGAATCATTTCTGCTGCTAGTGAAGACCCTCATAGAGTCTTCAGCACATTACTTAATTTTGCAATTCTGAGTCCTGAGTATGGATCAAGTCAACTCTCAAATTTGCAGATTTCTATCTAGTTGACTGTGTAGATTTTGCCTGTTGCTTTGTCTTCAACTCTCCCTGAACATTCGGCAAAACAATCAAAGACACCAGCAAAACAGACAAGAAACAGCTTGGTAATTCTAGAAAGATTCTCAAGAAAAACTATTTTCTACAAGATAATTGTCTACTCCTCAGATTATTCAGTAAAGGAGACTTCCATGGCATCCCTGATTATGTTTTCAGTATCTCATAATCCTTCTGGTTACAGGAAGCTTTTTCTAAAATCTAATCCATATGTCCATTTTCTCATTGGATGTCTTTAATAAGGCTGCTACTGCTAAGTCACTTCAGTCGTGTCCGACTCTGTGCGACCCCATAGACGGCAGCCCACCAGGCTCCCCTGTCCCTGGGATTCTCCAGGCAAGAACACTGGGGTGGGTTGCCATTTCCTTCTCCAATGCATGAAAGTGAAAAGTGAAAGTGAAGTCGCTCAGTCATGTCCAACTCCTAGCGACCCCATGGACTGCAGCCTACCAGGCTCCTCCGTCCATGGGATTTGCCAGGCAAGAGTACTGGAGTGGGTTGCCATTGCCTTCTCCCTTAATAAGCCTTAATAAGGCTACTTCCCATCAGTAATAGAGCTCTCTTATCTTCTGAGAAATGGGCTGAGATGACATTCAAAACCAACTGTGAGAAATTAAAATATCTAAGTAGAATTCAATTTGGGAATCAAAACACTAGAAATAGCAAATTTGGTAATCGATTTTGGCATTGAAAACTAGGCTAAAGACAGCAGTTATAGCATCTATGTGTACAAATGCAAAGTTTTTTACACAAAGTAATTTTGACCTCTGTTGCTAAGCTCCAGCCATGCTTGAGCAGACAGTCAGATTCAGAACCTGTTGTCCACTCTTGGTTGTAATAATTTGAGCACTGAGGGGCTATGATTTTCAAGTATTGTTTCTATGATTAAAAATGATTTAAAATAGATAAATTGCACATTTCATGGGCTAAGTAGTTATTTTTAGAAAATCTATTTTTGAAAACCTTGTTAGGTATAATGTAAAAGGCAAAAAATTAAAGTGCATGTGAGTATTATATTTTAGAAATGTAAGAGTCCCTTCCTACCTTTTCTTCACACCTTCATTAATCCACCAGTTCTCCTGGCAGCTATGAAAGTAAAAATGTCTATTGCTCAGTCGTGTCTCTTTGGGACCCCATGGACTGTAGCCCGCCAGGCTCCTCTGTCCATGGAATTCTCCAGGCAAGAATACTGGAGTGCTTTGTTATTTCTTCCTCTAGCGGATCTTCTCAACCCAGGATCGAACCCAGGTTGTAACCCAGTGGTTATGGCCATATTTTAAATGACTTGCTTGTGTCTTTCCCAGCAAACAGAGAGTCCTGACTTCCAGCTTTGGAAGATTAAGAATATAGGTCATTTATTCTATCCCTTCTCCGTTCCCCTTTCTCCACCCATCAATTTTTGTTTCATGCACAAGTGTGTGTGCATGTGTTTGTGTGTGTCTGTCTGTTATATGCCTGCTCTTGAGTTTATTTTGTCTAGAAGATAGTTCAGGAAGAAGATAGGTCAGAGTTGCTGCCTGCCCATCTTCCTTATAGGGAAGGATTCTCATGCTGGAAACCTTGACCTTTTCCAGGAAGATCACTTACATTTCCTCGCAGATTGTTTCTCGTCCTTCAGCCTAAATACTGGTGGGCTTTGTTGTGAGCAGCGGCCCAAGGATTTCAGATCTCTGCTAGGCTTCTGTTACCCTGCTTCATCTCATCCCACCCATCAATCATTTGTCTTCCAGGAAATCTGTGAAAAGTGTTTGGTTGGTTAATGTTATATTCCTCCAGTTGGCAGCACTTTTAAGAATGTGTCCCCCGCTGTATATCATTATCATTTTAATAGGCTCTTGGATTATTAATATTAATTACCAGAACTATACCATATCTGTCTTTTAAGCATCTATTTCTTTGTTACTTGGGTGTCTCATAAATGCATATAGTAATTCTTTCCCCAAATAATGTGAAGAATGGAAATAAATGACTATCTTCTTTGCTTGCTGTGCTGTGCTGAGTCACTCTGTCCTGTCCGACTCTTTGTGACCTCATGGACTGTAGCCCGGCAGACTCCTCCCCATGGGGATTCTCCGGGCAAGAATACTAGAGTGGATTGCCATGCCCTCCTCCAGGGGATCTTCCCAACCCAGGGATCGAACCCAGATCTCCCACATTACAGGCTGATTCTTTACCGTCTGGGCCAGCAGGGAAGCCTAAGGATACTGGAGTGGGTAGCCTATCCCTTCTCCGTATCTTCCTGACCCAGGAATCGAACTGGGGTCTCCAGCATTGCAGGCAGATTCTTTACCAGCTAACCTACCAGGGAAGCCCTCTTTGCTTGCTACTTGGGTTTAATTGTGAGGTCAATACAATTAAAGACTCCAACTTCAGATAGTTGTAAAGAATATGCTTATATTTATATATGAATCTCCAAATATAATCTCTGGTCTCCTCTTTTTATTTCCTGGTGAGCACCAGAAACCCTGTGTGTGTGTGTGTGTGTGTGTGTGTGCGCGCGCGCGTGCGCGCTAAGTTGCTTCAGTTGTGTTTGACTCTTTGTAACCCTGTGGACTGTAGCCTGCCAGGCTCCTCTGTCCATGGGATTCTCCAGGCAAGAATACTGAAGTGGGTTGCCATGCCCTCCTCTAGGGGATCTTCCCGACCCAGGGATCAAACCCATGTCCCATTGTGTCTCCTGCATTGGCAGGAGGATTCTTCACTACAAGTGCAACCTAGGAAGCCCACAAGAAATCCTAGGCACATACATACTCAATAAAAAGTTGTTAAATTAAGATGGAAAATAGTCCTCCCAATAAAGTGAAAGCAAAGCACAAGAGCCCACTAAAGTCCTAACACACTCCTCAAGCTGCTGATCCAGGACCTGTGGGTTTTAAACTCCATCCCACTTATTATCTCATGTGCGACAGCAAGCAGCTTCAAAAGCCCTCCATCAAAAGTGAGTCCAGGAAACTATGTCAAAATAAGTAAAGAGGCTTTCTTGTTTTCTCTTTATGCAGTAAAGTACATTGTGACCAGTTGTGGAAAGCTTACTAAATCACATTTTAAAAAAATCTTTGTAACCAGGAGAGAGGTGCTCATTGAGAAAGAGGCAAGAGAGAGAACAGGAGAGACAGATTCATTAAGCCTGCCCATTTTTTGCGTAGGGTACATTTATTTGAGAATTTATCATTGAAAGGATCAATTTCCCCACTTTCCAAGGCAGGTTTCTTACCTTGACTTAAAATGAATCTTTATAAATACTATTTAAATAATGTAATTTTCCCAGATGCAAAGAAGAAATCTTTAGGCCTTTCACGTGCCCTCACATACCCTCAGCATTTCACAAACTCCAGCATGGGGTCTTGTTGAGGGGATACACAAGTAGAGAAGACACAGATGGGCACACACTCAGAAGCTAGTGTGCTCATGCATCACCTTCTGTGTTCTCAAGGTCAACATCTGCATGAAAATTAGCCCTTAGCAGCAGGGGTGTTTGCTCTAGATACCTAACTCCTGAGTCTGTCAAAGGATTTTTGACTTCCCATGCTGGAAAAGGAAATAACTCTTACCCTACTGATCAGCCTAACTGCTTGTCTTTCTTCCTTCTGACCATCTATCATCCATCCATTCAGGATTTTTTGAGCACTTATGTGCCAGAGAAGGCAATGGCAACCCACTCCAGTGCTCTTGCCTGGAGAATCCCATGAATGGAGGAGCCTGGTAGGCTGCAGTCCATGGGGTCGCTAGGAGTTGGACACGACTGAGTGACTTCACTTTCACTTTTCACTTTCATGCATTGGAGAAGGAAATGGCAACCCACTCCAGTGCTCTTGCCTGGAGAATCTCAGGGATGGGGGAGCCTGGTGGGCTGCCGTCTATGGGGTCGCACAAAGTCGGACACGACTGAAGTGACTTAGCAGCAGCAGTAGCAGTATTGCCAGAAGGAGCCTAGGAGATAGAAAAGAGAATTGTATACAACTCTTCTAGGTGCATAAGCTCATAATTAAGAGACAGTTTCAAATGGGAAATGCTGTAAGGTTATGATTTCAAATGTATGTCTATTATTTGATGAGAGCATTTTGAAGTTCAGCATTGAAATTCTAAATATATTGTGTTCTTAATTTAATTTGTTTGGTGAAACCTTCACAAACTGAATCATCCATACTGTTACTTTATTGGATTTATTTCACCTAACTGGCAAGAATTGTAGGAGAAACTGAATACCTTCGCAACAAAATTACTTGCATGGCAAACTGAGTCTCTCACCTTGAATCCTAGTGAGTACTATGACTATTAATAAGCTCCTACTTAATGAATGATTACCAGACACTGGGCACTATTTAAACACTTTCTATTTATTGGCTTGTTTCCTCATCATGGCAACACTATGAGGAAGGGGCTTTTTTTTTTTATTCTCTTCTTTTCAGATGAAGAAACCGAGGCATGGAAAAGTTAAGTAGCTCTCTCAAAGTTTCTCCACTATGAAGTTGATGAGTCAATATTTCAGAGGTCACATTCTTAAGTGCTCACATCTGTGTCACACTGAATATTATCTACTCTACTGAAGTTTCCTCTGGGGAAAGACATTGCCTATCAAGCATATTAATATCTTCTCATAAACAGCTCATCGTATTAGTCCTTACAGTATGCTTGAACCAATGTACTTGTCTATAAAAAATGAGGACATCATGACTGCTGGCCATGGTTACCAGAGTGGTTACCACAGAATTGCATTAAAATTTCTCTGCACACTATTGAGATGCTTCTCAGTTTGACAACACTCCCCTGGACAAATACTTCCTTCTCTCAGCACACACCCTCTGCTTTGGCCAGAGCAGCCACCTCTCTGTCATCTAAATGTGTTATACTCATGCCCAGGCGCAAGTCTCTGCTTGTGTGGTTTCCGTATTGCTTCTTCTACCCCGTTGTCTTCATTTGCGTCTTCATGTTTTCATTTGCATCCCCATCATATCTGATGGGCTGCACCAACCCCCTCCGCTTAGTACACCCCTTCTCCATTGCTTTTCCTCTCCTTGAAATGCTCTAAGCTTGTAGGTTGTGCCTCAGGATTGGGTACCAAGTCTCACAGTGCCTCATTTTGATCCTAAGAGACCATGTTATATATATAACTCTTTATAGATCATTTACTTTCTAGCAGTTGAATAATAAACATGTCTGTAGAGGCAAAATTAGAACTTTGGGGTCTATCCCAATATGCAAAATAAAGTGCACTATTTTCAGTCCCTAATACATGCCTTGAACATAACAGATCGTCGGTGAATATTTGGGGGAATCACATTTGTTGTGTTGGTTTCGTGAACAAATCTCAGAAGTCTCACAGTTGGTGTAAAGCACAGAGAAGCTGATCCTTTGAATCATCTTAAACAGGTGGGAAGCCACTGTCTCCTTAGTCAAGACGAAGGAGATTTGAGTGACAAGGTTTTCAGCCCATCCAAAGGTATTTATTCTAATACTTGATCCCAGCTGGCAAAATGGGACAAATAATCTTTCATAAGCAGGTGCTTTTTCTCCCTAACTAATGCCCTTCCTCGTCCTGGCCAAAGGAAGAGCAAGATGGTAAAATAAAACAAGAAGACAATGTGAAGAGCATCTCCCTGTTTATTGTTTTGCCCAATCTTAGTTAATAGGACTAGATTTGATCATTCTTTGGGGAAAATCAGTATTCATATATATATGGCTCCTTAGTTTTCTCATAATATACTCATTTATTTTTTGCCCACTCAATTAACATATAATTTACCAATCAACCAGTAAATGAAAAGATCTGTGGTAGCCCATTCAAGAAATAGATATTGAGGCGTCAAATGTCTGTAAACCCAAACTGTTGTGCTCAAATTCGACAATTGTTTTTTGGTAGTAACCTTAGGAAAACTAGAATGCTTTTACACTCTGATCCAAAAAAAAAAAGTTGTTTTCTTCTTTTCAGTCTTAGTCCCAGTGTTGTACAATGAGACAGAGGACACAAAGTATCCCAGAGGTTTAACACTGTAGCTTGTAAGAACTTCAAATGGACAAGTATAACCCATTATAAGCTCTAATACTGATGCATCAGAAGAAAAATGTCCCCTGAGAAGTAATGTGCAGAATACCTATGATTACTGGAAGCTGATTGATCCAGGAATTTAAGTTATTTCTCAACAAACTATCGTTTCACTGTCTGCCTCCTTCTTGACACTGGCTGTGCTTTTAGCTGGGCAGAAGTGATTTGAAATTTTTGTTAGAATTCAAAATTCAAATCAAGCTCACTTTGCTAAAAGTCCATTGGATGGAGTAGCAGAAGAGAAAAACATAGAAATAAAAGAAAAGGGAATGGAAAAAGTTTAGAAATGCTACCACCATCCTGAAAAGATTAACAAACAGGCCACTGAAAGCCAGGGGGAGGAAAAGGGCACTTGGAGGTGTTCCTAAAGTCTTCTGTAAGTGCTGAGGGGATCCCAGCCCTCCTTGGTATTTGCTAGGATTTTGTTGTTAGGAAGATTATTTGCTTTCAGATTATTGCTTTCATATTTTCTGTGTAGTTAAGAGTGTTCTTTTTCTCGTTGTTATTTCTCTGAGTCATTCCAAAAGGGAGGTAGTAAATGGCTAGGCATATTATATGTGTAAACATGCTATTTACATATAGCCACAAAGATATTGAGGCCTAGCCCAAGAGACTCTACCATTAGGATATTATAGTTGCCAATAAAATCAGCATTCTGTTTTTTAATTGATTCCTAGACCCTTGCAAGGGGAATTCCCTGGTGGCTCAGTTGTAAAGAATCAACCTGCCAATGCAGAAGATGTGAGTTTGATCCCTGGGTTGGGAAGATCTCCTAGAAAAGGAAATGGCAACCCACTCCAATATTCTTGCCTGGGAAATCCCATGAACAGAGGAGCCTGGCAGGCTGCAGTCCATGGGGTTGCAAAGAGTTGGACACGACTTAGTGACCAAACAACAGCAACAAGACCCTTGCAAACATTTACTCAGAATCTTTTAGAATGTTAGTTTTGTGAAAAGCACTGTTCTGGGTTCTTTGGGGAAAACAAAGATGAGTGAGCCTGCATCTTCCTCTCCAGTAAGTTCATGCATTAGAGGGGTGGTATCTTCTAGAACTGGACAAAGGCTGACAGAAAGGATGAAAAACCTGATGTAAAATGAAAATCAGTTACATTTTTCTGAAGGCATGTCATTAATCACGCACAGTTTTGCAAACTTCTGATAAAGATGACATCATTGGTCTACTTAGCCAAATATAATCAATTCTCCTAATACTGAGAACTGTTTTTATGTCTTCATGTTTTTATAACTAAGAACTGTGTGCTTCCTGCCAGCTCACATTCTGAAGTTTAGGTATTCTTCACATTCTCATTGTATTTCAAGCAGAATCCTATCACACACCTGCATGTGTTTCAGATAATTTGGCCTCACTCTCAGTTTCTAGTCCTAAAATTTGAATTTTATTGGTGTCTAAGATGCCTTGGACAGAATATTAGAAGCCCTTCAAAGTGGACTGGGTGGCCATTTCTTGCCTCATTTGTCCTGGCCACCCCTTACGATGGTTGTGGCAAAGTTAATGACCAAGTGGGTGGTCCTGTCCCCCTGGCCAATTCTCAGCTGGCCAGTTACATTTGGAGAAAAGCTCACATATCTGAGATGTCTTTATAAGAGATATGAAAGTCGAAGAGCATGTATTTTTGAGGTTTTGCCTATTTTGTGTATAACTTCATGGTCAATTTTACTCTCTTAAAAATAAATAGAATGTGCTTTTTGATATCTCAGTCATTTTATAATTCATTAAATTGCCTCTTTATTTTAAGACCTGTCATTTACCTGTACTCTTAAAATCCTGATAAATTTTTCACAGACATTCTTTAGTTAAGTAAGTATATAAATGGTTTCCCTTAGTATTAATAGCTTATAAAGTAAGTCACTGAATGTGAGTCATTAAGGCCAATTCCTGTACATGCTCTTAAGTAGCAGTTTGTTTGTTTTTGTGTTTAATAGATCCATATGGACAGAGGAGCTTGTTAGGCTATAGTCCATGGGGTTGCAAAAGAGTCAGATATGACTTAGCAACTAAACAACATCTGTATTATAACTTTTTTCCTTATCTCTTTGTCTCTTATGCACATAGCATTCCAGTAGTTTATAATCTTGCTCTTCAATAATGTTTTGAGAGCATTCCAAGAAAAGTGAAGGAAGAAAGAGAACTTCCCTGCTGTAATGTGATATGCTTGAAATTATTAGCGGCCTCTGTGTATCTGGGAAGTCACTCACTGCAATCACTCCCCTACCAGGGGTTCTTAACCCAGGGTCCATGGGCCCACAGAGTTCTTAAAAAAGAACTGAATGTCAGTATTGTTTTGTTGTTGAGTCCTTAAGTCATGTCTGACTCCACAGACTGTAGCCTGCCAGGCTCCTCTGCCCATGGGATTTCCCAGGCAAGAGTACTGGAGTGGGTTGCCATTGCTTTCTCCAGGGGAGCTTCCTAACCCAGGGATCAAACCCACTTCTCCAGCATTGGCAGGCAAATTCTTTACCATCGAGCCACTTGGGAAGCCCAATTTCAGTATAACGGGTTTTATTTTGTGATTTTTAAAATATCTTCTTTTATGTATTTAGAACTCTATTCTGAGAAGAGTCCATGGACTTCATCAGACTTCTAAATTGAGCAAAATGTTTAAGAATCTTGTCATAAATGTATTTCAACCTACAAATTTAGATGATGGAATGCATGGGCATGGTGTAAAAAGAAAATATGTCATAATATTTGTGGCACATTTTTTATCATTCAAAAGGAACCAAAGCAATGATAGCTACTATTTATTTGTCAACTGACAGTATTTGCCAGACAATGTCAATTATTTTAGTTTTAACCAAAACATACTGTAGGGATAGTATCATTCTCATTTTCTAGGTGAATTAACTGAAGCCCAGAGCAATTCAGTTATTGAAACAATACATTAAAAGTAGGCATTATGCTAGGCATCAGGGATGAAATAATTCACATAAAGTCACATCACTAGGAAGTGGCGAGGTTGAGCTCAACAAAGCCTCTTGCCCCCACCCCCGCATCTCACATTGCATCTTCATAGTTCTAATTCTGCCTTGGAAAAGTAAAAAATCCTATTGAAAAACACAGACCTCTAAGAAAGTAGCCAACAGATATTTTTTTCCTTTGTATAAATACGAAACATAATTAAATTATCCTGCAGAATATTAGTAATTCTGCATATACTTTTCTTCGTTCTAGCATTGCCTGAGCAAACCAGAGTCCAATTAGCAGTTGGAATAAGCTCATTCTCTTTTAGGACCATCACTAGTCTGTCATCATGAGAAAGAATGATATGTCATTTTCAGTGATGGTATCTTTATGTCTGTGAATCCAAGAAAACATTTCTACTCCTCTGCCTCACTAAATAGTCATAAACCTTGCCTGTAATTTGGCTCATGTGCCATTGGTTTGTGTAGGGTTGTGTAGGGAGGGAAAGGTATGGAGGAGTGGTTTTGAATTTTTTAGTGATCCCATGATTTTCTCTTTGTCATCTGGAACAGTTAGAACAAGAGACTTTACAGTCTTGAAGACAGATTATATTTTCCTTGTGGAGTGTTATCCATGTTTATGATGATAAACACAATTTTTTGGAATCAAAAGAGCCACTTCATGCTCTTGTCCAATTCTGGCTCAACTCTTCTTTGTGTATTGGCGGCTGATTTGAGAAGCTGATCTTGACACCAACAGCAGTTGAAAATATGATGAAGAGTTTTAGCCCATTATAACCTGGAGGATACCCTAACTGCTTCATAGGTGGTAGGAAGAGAAAAGGGGGAAAAAATCCTTTCTTTGGGTTTATGACAGGGGGTTATAGATTGGACATCTGACTAATCCAGACTTAGTGGGCATGGATATTCTCTTTAATTTTAATTTGTAAAAATAAAGACAGCATCTCCATAAAAGTGCTTCCCAGCTGGCTCAGTGGTAAAGAATCCACCTGTAATGCAGGAGACACAGGTTCAATCCCATGGGCAGAGAGAGGAGCCTGGCAGGCTGCAGTCCATGGGGTCGCAAAAGAGTCGGACATGACTTAGCAACTAAACAGTCTCCACAAGAAGAAGAAATAGTTATGTTCAAAATATGTTTAGTTCCAAGAATTCAAAATAGACAAAGCAATTTCGAGTTTCATTTTCCTCAAACGTCATTCCAGATTGATACCTTGGTTTCCAGGTTTGTAAGAAAGAAACCATCCCATCAGCTCTGCCTGCTCCCCTCTGGGATGAGCGGTGGATGGCTCCAAGGCTGGCGGCCCCCTCAGTGCGGTCAGACCATCTCTCTTGTCCCCAAAGAGGAAGCTGGTGCCGGGTCTGCTGGGAGGCATGAGGTGACAACATTCCATAGGCCGGGGCTGCATTTGAGTCTAAGCGGACTTTCCCAGGGTCCTGGGGGAGGGAGAACACAGCTGCAGCAGCTCCTTGAGGCTGGGGCCCTGTCCGCCCTCAGGATTCCCTTGGGATTAAAGAAAAAGAACACATGTGATCTTTTCATGCTCAACTCCTAATGTGAGAAAGTGAATGGAAGTGTTGCCTCTCAGCCAGCCATGACCAGGCAGCAGTGTATTTTATGCCGTTTTCAAATTTGTATTATTGAAAGTATTTTGATAAAAAGTCAAAAGCATGGCCAGAGTTGGTTTTTTTTTTTTTCCGGAATCAGTAAATAACAAATGTTTATTTTTCCCTTTCTGGACATCTGTTTAACAACTTTGGACATAATGAGTACAAAGAAAAGAAAGCATATGCCAGTCCCATGCTGATTTTTATTTTCTTTTTTAAAGTTATCAAGTCATTGTTTTCAGCATGGGGGAACAAACAGCTATCTTTTTGATGCACTGGCATTTTTCATGGCATCTTAGTGTCCTTTTCTCTGCACATCCTTTTAATCAATACTATCAATCACATGATTTCACTTCTCACCTACTTTTTAATAAAACCCAAATTTATGATTTCAGGCTGCACCAGGCTTCTCAGCCTCAGACTCTTATTTCAGCATCCACTAGACTTGATCCTTTCCTGGTGACTCAGCAGTAAAGAATCTACCTGCAATGCAGGAGATGCGGGAGACCAGAGTTCGATCCCTGGGTCAGGAAGATCCCTTAGAGGAGGAAATGGCAACCCACTCCAGGATTCTTGCCTGAGAAATCCCATGGACAGAGGAGCCTAGTCCATGGGGTCACAAAGAGTCAGACACGACTGAGAGACTGCCCACCAGTAGATTTTTCCACATGGTTGCGCCTTATGAAGCTTAGACTAAGTATGTTCCACCCGGCGCTTACTGCCTTCCCCTGTGAACCTCCTCTTCCTTCTGTCTGCCCATCACATGGCCAACTCCACTATCTCAATCCTCCGGAGATGCTGGGCCCCTCCTCTCCCTCTTTTCATCTCATCAGTTGCTAAATTCATTTTATTCACCTTCCTTAGTATCTTCTCAGTGGGTCTCTTTCAGTTCATTCTCGTGGAATGAAGTCTTAACGAGTGAGGAAGACGCTTATTTTTAAAATCCTCCAGTGGCTCTTCTTTGCACCAGAGTGAAGCCTAAGCTCCGTGGCAACCATGTGGCCCTGTCTTCCTTCTCCAGCCCCGTTTCTGACCACACCTCCCTCTCCTCTGTGCCCCGGCTTATCTGGTCTAGGGACACTTCCAGGAATGTTCCATCCTCTCTAGTCCCTCTGTAGGTTTGCTTCCCCTTTATCAAGTATGCCATCAAGACCTGAATCAGAAATATGAGGAAGGCTTGCCACTATGGATTAGCTGCCAGTCTTGTTGCGTCCAGTGAACCCTTATTTTTAAAATCCTTATTTTTATTTTTAAAATACTCTTATATTTAAAACCCTCCCATGGCTCTTGTTTGCACCAGAGTGAAGCCTGAGCTCCGTGGCAACCATGTGGCCCTGTCTTCCTTCTCCAGCCCCGTTTCTGACCACACCTCCCTCTCCTCTGTGTCCCGGCTTATCTGGTCTAGGGACGCTTCCAGGAGTGTTCCACCTTCTCTAGTCCCTCTGTAGGTTTGCCTCCCCTTTATCAAGTATGCCATTAAGACCTGAATCAGAAATACGAGGAAGGCTTGCCACTATGGATTAGCTGCCAGTCCTGTTGCATCCAGTGAGCCCTGGACAGTCCTCTAATGTGATCTTAGATATTACTTTTGTATTTTATTTTTAACCATTTTATAATTGAGGTATAGTTAATTTACAAAGTAGTATTAGTTTCAGGTGTATAATAGCAAAGTGATCCAGTTTTATTCATATATTTATGTATAAATATTTATGCAATATATACTCTTTTTCAGATTCTTTTCCATTATAGATTGTTACAAGATATTGAATATAGTTCCTAGTAAGTCCTTGTTGTTTATCTATTTTATATATAGTAGTGATTGCAATCTTTTTAAAAATTGGACCATCTTTTCTTTTAGCTTTGATGTCAGAGACCAATACATATTAAAATTTTTGTCCATAACATTAATATTGTGCCTGACACATGGTAGATGTTCAGAAAAGTGAAGAAATTCATTTTTCTGTAACTAATTTATGCTTGTAGGTACTCCAGAAATATTGTATGTGCAATGTGCATTGTTGTGGTGGTTTTTTTTTAGTGATTGGATTGGGTATTTAAATTTCACTTCTTGCTCCTTAAAAATTGGGTTTGCGCAAAGATTTTATGGACTTTTTAAGACGTAAGCAACACTGTACTCAAAAGGACAGTTTCCCAATTAAAGGGAAAGATACATTTCTATTTTAATCCATGATCATGTTTAGACTTATTTGTAGAGATTGGAAGGTCTAACAGGTAAATTCTCTGAGTATTCTTCTTGTCTCTTTAGCGCATTCTCTCTTCCTTTGTCTCGGTCTCTGTCTCTCTCACTCTTCCTCCTGCTCCACTTTCTGCCTATTCCACAGCAATTATTTCAGTCTCCTGCCTTTGCTACCATGACACCTTGTCATCTCCTTCTCCCCTCTAGAGACTAGTTCCCCCTCTTCTTCCCTGAGATACTTGATACCTTCTTACAAGAAGTCCTTCAGATTGCTACCCCTACTACTGGAAGATAATTCACTTCCGCTCATTATCTCATTCATTGACTTGTCTCCCCACCCCACCCCGATTCATTGGAGAAATGTTTATTAAGGGCCTTTTCTCACAGGCACTGCATAAAGTACTGCAGGTAAAATGTTAAGACATAGTCCCTGTGTTTGATCTGTTTCCATTCTGGTGAGTGATGCTAAAGAGCACAGGCATTCACACAGATAAGAGCAGCCCTAGGAATAAGAACTTAATCTCGATGCTGTGAGCACTGAAGTCCTTGGAAGAGTGTGCTGGGAGGAGGGGAAAGTGTATGCAGTAGCCCAAGGAGTAGCCTTCTCTCCAACCTCCAGAGATTAAGGTGTCTGAGCCTCAGATATTTTCCTATGTTTTAGCACTTGGCACCTGCTGTTATTATCATGTTCATTGTCTTTGCTTCGCCTGTAGACTAGGAGCTTTTTGAGAATGAGAACATTGTCCCATCTCTGTACCCACAGTACCCAGCCTCCTGCCAGGTTTATATATATTGGAGATGCTCAAGAAATATTTGGTGAATATTGAGCATGACCAAGTAAGAGGTAAAATGTTACAGTTTCTTATTGCTGTGGGTTGAACTGCATCTTCCCCAAAAGATATGCTGAAGACCTCACCCCCAGCACCTGTGAATATGACTTTATTTGAAAATAGTATTTTCAGATGGAATCAAGTTAGGATGGAGTCCTGCTTGATTAATGTGGACCCTAATCTTATATGACTCATGTCTTTATAAAAAGAAAAAAGACATAGAGACACACAGAGAAAACCATGTGATGGTGGGGGAAAGATGGGAGTGACCCGTCTGCAGGCCAAGGAATGCTAAGGATTACCAGCGACACCAGAAGCTGAGAGAAAGGCATGGACACTGCTGCCCCAGAGTCTTCAGAGGGAGCACGGCCCTGCTGCAACTTTGATTTCAATTTCTTGTTTCCAGAGCTCTAGTTTTCTGTGTTTTGATTTTAAGCCACCCAGTTTGTGGAACCATGTAATTGCAGCCTTAGAAAACCAATGCAGCTTCTCTTTACTTTCACTGGAAATTACTATTGTAGTTCCTGTTGTAAACCTTAGGCAGTCAACATTATTGATGAGACCCAATACCAAGCCATGGGCTGTATTGAGTTAGCATAAACATGAAATCATTCTTGCTTTGAAGGTAACTGGCATTTAGAGAATCTCTCTTTCAGGTTTTCTTAGTTACCCACTTTATTTTTAGACTGGTTATTTAATGGAGTGGCAAGAACGGCTGTGCTTATAAAAGGATCCACCGTGGATGAAAGGAATATAGTCTCTGACTTTCTATCTCCTTTTGGCCTCTCTCAACACTGGTGTAGCTAAGGTCAGCGTTCATTGACTTCAGATATGGGGTGGAAGACGCTGAAATCCGTTCTTTCCCCTTTTTGTTGCTTGTTCTCTCTGGGGCTGAAATTTGTATAGGATAATGGAAAGATGTGGGCTGTGGGCACTTTGAGAAGACCGGAGGAGAGGGAGCAGTCTTGTCTAAATAAATCCCCCCCACATGCTTATGAGACCCTCAGGCCTCCACATCGCCAGACTTGCAGCCCTGTCTCTTCTTGTTATGGGGCCCTGGACCTTGGCCTCTGATTTCTCAGCAGAGGTATTCTCATGTGAATTGATACTCAGCAGTTCTTTTACTTCTTGAAGATTTGGGCTTGCAAAACTCCCATTCTAACCTTCCAACTTAAAGCAAAGGGAGAATAAGCCTTTTTTTTTTTTTTGCTCCTAATTCATTCATTCTAGAACTAGATGTCCTTGGGTAATTGGCAACAACAGGTGTTCCTCTAGCTTTTAAATCAAGTGTGTACGTGTGTATATGTATGAGGAAACACCCCCCTACAATTATCAGGGTCAATTTGGGTTTCACTGAGGGATTTGAGCAGGGTGGGTGTAGGAGGAAATCATCATTTTTCATTTGTTTGGGGGACTTGCCCTTAAAAGGAGATTGTCTGCTTCCCTCTCAGTCTTTGTATTGATGACATTTGTAGTGTTTACTGGGAGCCCACGGTTATCCGGAAAACTCAGACTGATGACAATAGTATTTGAAATGCTTCTGTAGGTCTGCTTCGAGGTAGACAGGAAAAAAATGTATGTTCCAAGGTACAAGTGCTTGTTGACTTTTAAACGCAGCCAGCCCGTGCTCTTTATCAGGGAACTCAGAATTGCTCCACAGCGCTGCCCTTCCTGTCCATTTAACAAGCATGTCAAAGGACAGTCTTAAGTACTTTATAGTTTATTAATTTTTTTCCTTCTTTAGTTTGCCATCTCCTCTCAGAAACTGGAAAATAATTTCTTCGACTCCGCCCCCTCCACCTTTCTCATTTAAGCTCAAATTGATTTCTTTCTGAGCTTGGAAGGGAAAAAAAAATTAAGCTGTAGTTAATACAATTGCTTGGCTGAATAAAAATAAAAGACCAGTTTACTTTCAAGCTGTGCTGTATCAGAGTAAAAAGCTGTTTTGTCCCTCCGAGGAGGATTTTGACATGAGAGAGTGCAAAATTTTATAGCATCACTATAGGATATGGTTTGGTAGCCAATACAAGAAGTAATAGAATTGTTTATTTGGAGGATGCGGGGGATGGGATTTTTGTGTGTGTTGGGAAAATTGGGAAGCTAGGAGACACGCTTAAATCCATCAGCTTCTCCAGAACTCTTCTCAAATGCTTATTGTCATGACAACCATCTCTTCATGAACCAAAGCTTCAAGTATAATACAGATGGATTGGTAACCAGGTGGAGCTGCCATCTGCTTTGTTTTCTCTGAGGGACATTTTTTTTGATCCCCAAGTATGATCCTCATATCTGAAAGTCTTGACTTATTTTTCTTTCTAGAGTCAGATATAGTTGTGAGATTAATTCTTTTCTCCTGACGAACAACTTCTTTGTCATCACATACCTTACTTATTGTTAAAAGTATGAAAAAAAAGGATAATTATTGTCTTTGGATATTCTGTCTCAGTGAGTAATCTACTCATTGTATGTAAGATATTTTCAGAGGAAAGACAGTCTTCTGCATTTAGCCTTTCCCTCATGTATGCATTGTAAGAGAGAACATCTGGGAAATATCTCAGGTCCTCCCAAGCGAGCTCTCCGTGGGTTCTCTTTCACTTAGATAAAAATGGGGAAGATGTGTAATAGAATAACCACAAACAGCACTGTTTGTTTTTCTTTTGGAGATACCATAAACAGAAGCTTCGAATCTGTGCATATAAAAAGAATTTTCAGCGTGGATGCATTCAGCTCTGTTGTCCTGTTCTGAAGAAAGTAATAATTATGTCACAGTGTCTTCATCATGTACGTCAGCTTAAACACAGAATCCTTGTCAGGCTGCAGAGTCAAAATTGGAAAGTTCATGGATTTATATAGATACCTTGACTTCCATCAGGCTTCCCTGGTGGCTCAGTGGTAAAGAATCCGCCTGCAATGCAAGAGATGCCAGTTCGATCCCTGGGTCGGAAAGATCCCCTGGAGGAGGAAATGGCAACCCACTCCAGTATTCTTGCCTGGAGAATGCATGGACAGAGAAGCCTGGCGGGCTGCAGTCCATGGGGTCACAAAGAGTCAGATATTGCTGAAGTGGCTGAGCGTGCACACGACTTGCATCATCTCTAATTCTTTCCATGTATGGCCATCTATCTGAGTAAGGGGTGTCTGAAGGATGCACTGGTTTGAAAAGGCAGTACCTTTGTTTACCCTAAAATCTCTGGACTGAATTCTTTAATCTTTACTCAAATTAATTTGGCTGTCAACTATGCTGAATGTGACATATTTAAAAAATATCAACTTTGTCACATTCAATTCTTCACTTCCCACTGGTTTTTACTGCCTGGCATTGCCTTGAGAACACCACTTTATTTCCCAAGGCAGGCAGTTACCGCAGGGTAAGATCCATTCTCTCTACCCCAAGGTGAATAAGGGGCAGCGCAGTGTGGTTTTCTGAGTTCAGTAGAAAATCATCAGCCATTTATTTTGGGGGTGCACAAAGACAGCTGCATTCTGGATTTGCTAAACATCTTGAAATGCTTTGCGTATAACAAAACCCCAAACGTGCTTTTTTCCCCATTTTTTTTCCACATATGTAGGAGAAATATAATCCACATGCTCTTGTTCCCTCCACTTTTAAATCATGAAAGTATTGTTTCATAAGAGCCATTTGATGTCCAGGAAGTCTTTTATTCTTTTTATTAGTTTTTTTTTTTTTACATATAAACAGAAAAAAATAAACAAAAAACACAATGTGCATGACTTAGGATGAACACAAAGTGCCCAATTGAATTTCAAAGTTCTAAATCTACAATATCTTAAAGCCTATCCTTTTTCTTGGTGCTTTGCAAAAGCAGTCTTCCCTTCTATTGGATTGGAAGTTCCAGAATGTCAGGATAAAGTAGGGAAGAGAACAAATGTTCATTGAGAAGCGACTGTGGTACTCGGGAACATCTGCTAACTCCTTAATGTTAACAGTAGCCCCCAGTGGTCATTTTACAGATGGGAAGAGCTTTCAGAGACCTTAAATAACTGGCTGTGCGCCAAGGAAGAATTTTAAGCTAGGTCTGTGACTTTTCACTTTATACTCTTAATTACTTATGTCCTCCTCATCTGTTGCAGAGCCTTGAGGAGGTATAACTTCCAGAAAGTCCCGTCTTGGGAGGTGACTTGGAAATAACTAATAACCAGGCCTGAGGATAAGGATAACCTCTGGAAAGCGGCCACTTGGTATTGGCAAGGTGGATGTTTAGGACAGTGTTTGCATAAGGGCTTTGGATACATCATATTGTGCCAGATAGGCCTGGGCACCTTCTTTTTATTATAGGGGAGGAAAGCCAGAATACACATGGGATGGGAAGTGGGGCAGGCTTGGTAGGAGGCCCATTTTTTTGCACTGTGATTCAGTATCAAAGTGATACTCGATTACCTCTTATTTTGTAATCGTGGTACATATTTGGTAAATGTGGTACATGACATTACTTAAATGGCTTAAACTCTTTTCTTTGAAAAGAATTTTTCAGTGCTTACATCTTAAAGTATATAGGGTGAGGATCACAGTTCTAATGAATCCTTCCATAATGAGGCCACATATAAAAGAGAAACCAAAATTTTATTTGGAGGGGGAAGGTTATAGGCAGCGATACCATGGGGTACATGATTCACAGTACGGCATTAAATTACTATCTTCTGGAGAAAAGGAAAAATAAAATTACAAAATGAAGGATGTGAAGACTGCTTAGGGTTTGACCTAGGATCTAGGTTCTTCTGATATTATCTGTTCTATCCCAGAAATCCTGTTTTAGTCAATGTGGAGCTGTTTTGTGCTACAATCCCATGTTCCATTACGTTCTTTCTTTCTTTTTAACCTTATATTATTTTGGCATCAAGGGGAAAAGAGATGAATTATTTAAATCTTCTTTCATTGAGATAGGGCAATACAGAAAGAATGCAATGGGCAATTTTATAACTGACATTTTGGAGAACATTGGGGTCATCATATGACTGAGAACACGATTAATTTTTTGAAGGTCAGGACACTAATATTTTTTCCAGTGGATTTACTAAGGGAACCAACCACCTGGTTTCAAGTTTGGAGAGAACTGCTCCCCAGGAAAAAGTTGCCTTTTTTTTTTCAGAGAGATTCTACTTTGTTTTGCATCTAAATAGAGTGTATCCCATGGAAATAAGAAATATAATTACTGTAGCATTCTTTTTTCTTTTTTCTCATGCCTCTACTGAAGAGCCACGCTGGTTTATCTTTTATACAACCGCAGTGCAGAACTTAACCGGCATTCATATCACATTAGTCATTTTGCCTTAGGCTCTTGGCACACTTTTCAATGTCTTGCCACACCCGGTAAGAGTGGGTAATGCTTTAAATGTTTCTTGTGTGCCAAGGCAAATTAAGCAATTAGTATGGCACTCCTTAGCAGAGTTGGGAAGAAGATCTTATGAAGCTCAAGGGAGGGGATGGGGAAGACATGCCACGAGCTCTTTTCACAGTCAAAACTCAGTTAAAAATCTTGGAGGAAGAACAGTTACTTTGCAACCAAGAAAGAAGGCAGGAATATCTTTACTTGGTGATGAGGCTGGAAATAACAAGCTGGTTGACTGTACAGAGAGAGTTTTTTTCCTCTGAAAGAAGGCTCCTTCAGCTTCATCAGATCTATGTCCACATAGCAAGTAGGGAACAGGACTTGAGGCATTTCTGTTTCCAGTATATCCTATCTGTGGCTACTCTACGACTAGACCTGTGAGTGCAGACTAGAGGAAAAGGCCCTTGTTCACTGTCTTTTGAAATTTCATTTTATAAAATGAGATTTCCTTGCATATGACTTCACTTGCTCTCAATCAACTATTGTTATTACTCTTGACACGTGCATTCTGTCCCACTGGTGTGGACTCCATAGCCCCAGGGGGCCCTTGTCACTGTCACTAAGATAAGGGTCCCCAAGTGACGGGTGTGAATCACAAGTGTCAACTATAAGGAGATCTGCCACTGACGCCTCTGTTTATATCCCGTAGATGCTACAAGCTCCCAATTCATATTGGTAAGACTTTCGAGTGTTCAAGAAAGGCATAGAAACCAATGCAGTACTCTAAAGCAATTATCCTTCAATGCAAAATAAAGAAATTGAAAAAAGCAACAGTAAAGCTCTTGGTATTCTACTACTTTTACAAAAAGGCATTGTTGGATGTCTCTAAGTTATGATAGGAGATTTCGCTGAAGTTGCATATTAGATTATTCTTCCTTTTATAGGGAAAACAAGCCAAAGTATCAAAACTTGATGTTTATAGATAGTTGTGGTTTAGTCGCTGAGTCGTGTTCAACTCGTTTGAGACCTGATGGACTATAGCCCACCAGGCTCCTCTGTCCATAGGATTTCCCAGACAAGAATACTGGAGTGGGTTTCCATTTCCTTTTCCAGGGGGTCTTTTCCAACCCAGGAACTGAACCTGCATTTCCTGCATTGGCAGGCAGATTCTTTACCCCTGAGCCACCTGGGAAGCCCCTTTAGATAAGTTGGCCCAGTACAATTTTGTGTGGGATTTATGAACATTATTTTTCTTCACTGGATATGAATTTAGAGTACTCAAGGACATTTATTTTACACCAAAAGAACATTTAGCTTCTGTGTGGTTAAAATAATATTGAGGTCAGTATATTGGAAGAAAGGAGACACTCCATCCAGTAACCCTCTTTGAAATCCCTCACGTTCATTGGGAAGGTTAATTGACAGTCCTTGCACACTTCCTGCAACCTTGGCCCTGGAACTTGCAGAGGATCCTTTGCAAGAGACACAGTAACCCTTGTCTGCAGGCAATATGCACAGCTGGGAAAGATAATTAAGTCAACTATTTCTTTTTGAGAGATCTACATCATTTCAACAGAAGGACCAGCAATTCTGCTGGATTCAGGCTGAACACTATTACTAGCAGACATACTTCAGACAGATTTCATAATCACCAGGCTTCTGTGGTACAAATGGTTATGGTGAGCTTCTGAGGCTCCCCAAAGGCCACTAAAACTGTCCGACTTAAATAGCACTGAAGTTTTGATGTGAGAATTAGAAAGTATGGTTCAGTTTAATCTGTAAGGTTGGATACCAGAAAATGCTCCTTTGGTTTCCCAAAGTTGAGTGGTTCAATGGCTCCCATTCTCTCGTGAGATGGCCCCTAAATCTCATCCTGTGTGATTACTGGGGGCTCATGGAGGGTATCAAATAACATGGGTTGGGTTTCGTTATGGGTGACATTATCACATGATTACTTTCCCCCCACATCAATTAGGGAATGTCATGAGAAAAGAGAAAATATCTTTTGAATGTTAACATTTCTGAAAGTGAGTTGGATTTACCGGGTAATTTTTTTTTTTTAATATAAAATAGATAGCCAATGGAAATGTGCTGTATGGCTCAGGAAACCCAAACAGGGGCTCTGTATCAACCTAGAGGGGTGGGATGGGGAGGGAGGTGGGATGGAGGTTCAAAAGGGAGGGGATATATGTATACCTATGGCTGATTCATATTGAGGTTTGACAGGAAGCAACAAAATTCTGTAAAGGAATTATCCTTCAATTAAAAAAAAAAAAACAACTACTCCGAGAATTTACCCAGAAGATTGGAGTGAACTTTCAAAGAATTAAAACTTCCGTGTGAGCTTTCCTTTTAAGCACTGCTCACTAGAGTTCATTTATCCCATTAAATGTTGGGTACTGATAAAAAGTAGCCAACAGTATTCTTGTCTGGAAAATTCCATGGATGGAGGAGCCTGCTTGGCTACTGTCCATGGGGTCGCAAAATGTCGGACACAACTGAGCGACTTCACTGATAAAAAGAAGCATTCCTTGCTGCCCCAGACAGAGCTTCTTCCTAGCAAGGCTAGTCTATTTTCACCCAGTGCACACTATGGGTGCAAGATTGCAGGGTGTAGGGGTTTGTTCCCCAAAGTCCTGAAACCCAGTCACAGTTTTTTAATCTTTTAGTTTTTCTTATGAACAAGAAAGGCCCATATTCTCTCTGGTTACAAATCATAAATGAGTGAAACCCTCTTTTTCCAGGGAGAAGACTCTTTCTCTGGTAAATGCTACACTGTTATTGGACTTGGCGTGGCTGAAATGATGTAGCAGAAGGGGTAATAAATTGAGACTTTAAAAAGGCATAATTTGATAGAATCATGCATTTTGTGCTTCTAATGAGTACATAGTCTAGCAGAATTTACAGATATATGCATAATTAATGTGAATATAGTATAAGATAATGACCTGTTAGAAGCACATGAAAAGATGCGCAGTATCATTAATTTTTAGGGAAATGCTAATTCAAATCATAGTGCCAGTGTGAAACCTCTGTATATCTACTAGAATGACTAAAATGAAGAAGACTGCCCATATCAGTTACTGGCTAAAGAGGTAGAGTAACTTACTCTCATCTATTGCTATTGACTGGGGGCAGGGGGAGGGGGAGCGGGGAGGCTTCCCAGGCAGCCCTAGTGGTAAGAAACCTAAGAGATGTGGGTTCGATCCCTGGGTCGGGAAGATGCCCTGGAGGAGGGCATGGCAACCCACTCCAGTATTCTTGCCTGGAGAATCCCATGGACAGAGGAGCCTGACAGACTGCAGACGACAGTCCATAGGGTCGCACAGAGTTGGACATGCATTGCTGTTAGGGATGTAAAATGGAAGAATCACTTTTGAAAACAGTTTAACAGTTTCTTAAAAAGTTAAACATATACCTATCCCATACCTTCTACATACTCCAGTCATAGTGCCTTTAATATTTACCCAGGAGAAATGAAAGCATACGTTCATACAAAAAAAATGCGCATAGACTGCTCATGGCAATTTTATTTGTAATAACCCAAAGTAAACAAACCAAATGTTCAATGAAAAGATAACAAAATTGTATTTACTGATTGGCTGTATCCATACAATGAAATATTCAGCAATGAAAAGAGTCACCTACAGTGTTTCTATATTCAACAACACAGGTAAGTCTCAAAACAGTCATGCTGAGTTAAAGAAGTCAGGCAAAAAGGTGAGAGCCTCTTGGGAATTAAATAGAGTAGTGGTGGACATATATATTGGAGAAAAATAATTTTATCATTATTTGAAAGATAAAATTTATGAGGCTTGGTTATGGAATAGTGGCTAGAGGGTCTTTCTCTAGTTTGGGTTTTTCTCTATGGATCATCATCTATTTAGTGGTAAGGATTTCATGAAAGAGAATACTTAAGTATGAAAGAAATGGTGAGTTAATTGTTGAGTGCTGATTCTTTTAACTAACATCACCAAAAGGAAACATTCAGTAGGCAAAACATCAATACTGCTGCTTAAAGAAAATGAGTTACATTTTGGCTTTTTAGTAAATACAAGCATAGATGACTAATAGAAGTATAATATTAGTGAGAAAAGAACAAAGAAGACAAAGAAAAATGGAAATCCTAGACCCAGTCTCATGGATGAGAGAGAACAAAAGAGCTGAGGGCAGAGAGGGAGAGGAAAGAAATGTGATGGGATGTCCCCGGGCAAAAGCATAGGGAACTGATTTGGAAAGCAGCAGACTTTATGGACATCTCGTTTATGCAATGCCCCGGTCACTCACTCTGGCATGTGTTAATGTGTGTGGTTAGGTTTATTTAGCCACTTGATCCAAAGTCTATAATCAGTTGCAGCTTACAAGATGTGGTGGTACTTGTGGTCAAGGGCAAAGGTTCTGGGGACTATTCCTGCCTCTGACCTCAACAGGTATCTAAGCTCTCTGAACGTTTGTTTCCTATCTGTAAAATGGTATCCCCATGGGTTCTTATCTCTAGAAATTATTGTATTAGTAAATACTTTTAAAAATTGGCGTGGTGGTACTTAGCATTGCTTCTAACCCATAGTGGAGGTTCAATGAATTAATCTTCCTCTTCTTTCTCCCTCTTCTCCTTCTCCTCCTCCTCCTCTTTCTCATTATTAGTAGGCATCCACCATATTGTCAGTGATGATTGGAAAAAGCTTTACTTTCCCAATAAGCCATTAAAAAATAAGAAATCAGAATTTCCTTTTTTTTTTCCATTGGATTCTTTCTCTCCCAAGTGATTTATGTACATATGCTATTTTATTAATCTTTCTTTTACATGGTGTGAAAAAAAGAGCATGACTTAGTGATGCAGCAAAGAAGTAGAAATTGAGTGACTTTGGTCCTGCCTGTTCTTCAATACCTATTTGGTTTAGTGCAAGTAATTTAAATTTCTTACACTTAAATATCTTCAACTAAAACAGAAATGAAGTATAATAATCACATAAGGCTATTAGAAATGCCTAAGTAAAAAGCATGCATATGTAAATACCATTTAAGTTCAGAACTTTATAGAAAGCTAAGTGCGTTACATCAGATCAGATCAGATCAGTTGCTCAGTCGTGTCCGACTCTTTGTGACCCCATGAATCACAGCACGCCAGGCCTCCCTGTCCATCACCAACTCCCAGACTTCACTCAAACTCATGTCCATCAAGCCATCCAGCCATCTCATCCTCTGTCGTCCCCTTCTCCTCCTGCCCCCAATCCCTTCCAGCATCAGAGTCTTTTCCAATGAGTCAACTCTTCCCATGAGGTGGCCAAAGTACTGGAGTTTCAGCTTTAGCATCATTCCTTCCAAAGAAATCCCAGGGCTGATCTCCTTCAGAATGGACTGGTTGGATCTCCTTGCAGTCCAAGGGACTCGCAAGAGTTTTCTCCAACACCACACTTCAAAAGCATCAATTCTTTGGCACTCAGCCTTCTTCACAGTCCAACTCTCACATCCGTACATGACCACAGGAAAAACCATAGCCTTGACTAGATGAACCTTTGTTGGCAAAGTAATGCCTCTGCTTTTGAATATGCTATCTAGGTTGGTTACATAAGTTAGTATATTTTTGTAAAGGTAACACTAAGAAAATGCCACATTAATGTTCATTGATATACAATGCTTAAAAAATAGCTGTTTGATTTTCCTAAGTGTGCTTCTAGTTTATATTTTAACATCTTATGAAAGATAGACCCTAACCATTCAAATCCCTGGTTGCATTCATTTCACCAGCAGTTCCTTTTCATTTGAGTCAGGGGGGTTTTCTTGTCTCGTTTCAGGATTTGTGGATCTGGCCCTCCATGATCAAGTCCACCTTTTGGAATGTGCCTGGCTAGAGATCCTCATGATTGGTCTTGTCTGGCGCTCCATGGAGCATCCAGGGAAGCTCCTATTTGCTCCTAACCTTCTCCTGGACAGGTGAGTGACCTAGCTGTAGCTTGGGGAAAGTACATCCCTGAGAATCACCAGTTTTATACTGAAGCTTGTTTATTCAGCATTCCATGAGACTTCCAAGAACTTTATCAGATATGTTTACAAATGGGTGAATTCGAGTGAGGTAGGCTAATTGAGTTCACAGATAGCTAAGGTTAACTGTCTGCCTGATGCGTCTGCAGGTTAGCTCTATCATTTCTAACATAGACATATGGATATTGTATATGTGTTTATAATATACATATATGGATTTACATATACACATGTATTTGCTTGTATTTATAACATTATGAGGGCTTCTCAGGGGCTGCTAGGTAAAGAACCCGCCTACAAGTACAGAAGGCCTAACAGACATGAGTTCAATCCCTGGGTTGGGAAGATCCTCTGGAGATGGCATGGCATGGCAACCCACTCCAGTATTCTTGCCTGGAGAATCTCATGGACATAGGAGCCTGGTAGGCTGCAGTCCATAGGGTCGCACAGAGTCAGACATGACTGAAGTGACTTAGCGTACATGCACATAACATTATGAACTGTCATTTTCTAACTCCATCTTCACCTTGTGTTATATTAAAAAATGATGAGTAACTTTCCTGTAATTAAAATCTTTTTTTGGTTCATGTACATCCAAACCACAATAGTCTTTTCATTTCCTCTTCCAATTTTTCCATCATTAAATGAGGAAATTTGATCATAGTTCCAAAGGTCACTTCCAGTTTTATGAATTCATAAAAGTTAAGTTGCTTATTTTTGAAAACAGAGAATTCAGTTTCCAAATGCGCTACCTTGTTTTATGTGTTTTATTTGGGTTGACTTGGAATGTGAGTCTTATTGTTCTTACGCAGTCATTACTTAGAGTAATTGGATTTAGACATTATTTAACAGCAGCTACCCCTGACAGAGTTCCTACCCAGCACCAACTGCTGTGCTGACGGCTTTATGAACATGATCTCATGTAATCATCACGGCACTCCTGGGAAGCCTTATCACTCCCATTTTACCAGAAAGGGAGCTAAGTTTCAGACACATTCTGTTACTTGGGAAAGCATGGGACGAGCTGATGGTGGAGCCAGGATTGGAATTCAGGATCTGTCTGGCTCTGGCATAACACGTTGCCACGTGTTCTTCACATTCCCTCCTCATCAGTGATGCCATCTTTGGTCTGATGCTGTGACCTTTTCTTTCCATGTATACCTTGTCTTTATGGATGCCATAAACATGTGAATGGGAAAGAGCCATTTTCTAAAGTTTCTTGCCGACTTTGTATGCCTCTGCTCAGCAGTCCAAGGTCGCCAGGTTGCTCTCAATGCATCTCTGTTCTTTCCTTCCTTTTGGAGCACCAGACTGCCTCCCATCTCCTGTCATGCTCCGGCTTCCTTCCTTATACCTGCCAAACACCCTGGAGCAGACTTCTGGCAACATTGATTTAACTCTGGAGAATTGCATAAGTATTGGTTACCATTTCATCATTTTGTATTATTATAGCTTTTGAAAAACAGTGATGATGCTAGTCAAGAAGCAACTCGCTCTTTCCATTGAATATAATCCCATATCACAATTTTTTGGAATGATTGAGGATGGCCACTGGTCCTGTTCCATAGAGCTCCTCATGCAGTGTCTGGCTACCTTAAAGGATGTCTCTGCAGTGCTTCTCACTTTTCCCATCTTCCTTTTTTTTTTCTTTCCCTTCTCTTTTCTTCTCAAGTTTCCCTTCCACTTCTTTTCTCCTTCTTCCTTTGCTTTCCTCTTACCTTATTTTTCACCTCTCTCTTCCTTCTTTTCTCCCTCCTCCTCTTCCTCCTTCTTCTTCTACTCTTAAAAAGTTTTTTTTTTCACCTGTTACAGTCATGTGGTTCTGTGACTGAATTATAATAAATTTGCAAATGAAAATCACAGACCACACATACTGTTTCCCCACTATAGACTGGAAGGTATCTTGAAGGTTGAGGATTTGGGGGACATTCATGACTGAAGTGATCTGCCTCATGATTTCATGGTGACTACCTAGTCCATATTTATCTTCTTGGGTACACACTTCCTAAAAGCAATCATCAATTGTTGCATTTTAGGTGTGCAGGTGTTTTTGACATCACTTCATCCCAATGAGCTCACTTTGCCATGAGGTGATATTGCCTAGTTTTATCATGCACCTGCTTATCTCTCTTTTCTGCATATTCTCACGGTGGTTAATTTTCTCCCCTGTCTCTGACTGCAGTGTGAGTGACTAAGAGTTCTCATCTCTCTCCACTCCTGCTTTCTCATATTCCAGATGTGCAGTTCCTACCACCTCTAGACCAGGATTTCTCAGCTTCTGCACTATTGACATTTTGGGTTGGATTGTTCTCTCTTATGAGGAACTATCCTGTGTGTTTTAGAATGTTTAGGAGCATCCCTGGACTTGCCCTGCTAGTTGCTCTCATAGCAGCATTCCTTTCCCTGGAGATAACAACCCCAAATGTCTCTGCATGCTAAGTTGCTCAGTCATGTCTGACTCTTTGGACCCCATGGACCATAGCCTACCAGGCTCCTCTGTCCATGTGATTTCCCAGGCAAGAATACTGAAGTGGGTTTTTGTTTCCTTCTTCAAGAGCTCTCCCCAACCCAGGGATTGAACCCTTGTCTCTTATGTCTCCTGCATTGGCAGGTGGCTTCTTTACCACTTGTGCCACCTGGGAAGCCCATCTAGACATTTCTAAATGTCCCCTGTGTGTGACAGGAGAGGAGGCACAGAATTGTCCCTGGTTGAGAACCACTACTCTAGATTTTCCTATTTCAATATCCTTTAAACTCTTCAGACTCACAAGAACTCTCACTGAATCGTCCTTATAAGTTTGTTCCTATTCTTTACTGCTGTCTATTAGTGGCATCAACATTCACCTAGACATTGAAGTTGTCAAGTTCAAATTAACCATGGATTCCACTCCCCCAACCCCACCAGATTATCCAGTTAATTGTCAAGTCTTTCCTTCTCTGTTTCTGAAATCCACACTCCCCTTTGTCTCCACGCCTCCCCTAGCACAGGTCCAAATCAGCCCTCCCTAAAGTGTGACCTGGCCACCACTATGTCTCTTTCTCAGCCATCAGCCCTCTTTCCTTCAGTCTCTTCCCAGAGGGCTGCCAGATACTTCTTTGTAAGGCACAGCTGTGATCCTGATGCTTCCTGACTCAGCTTTCATTGGCTTTCTCTCTTCTTTAGAAAGTACTCTCTAGACTTTTTATCTTGGTAATCATGAATCCCTGTTGCAAGTGTCATAGACACGAACATCTGCAGAGCCGGGCCAGTGATGTAATGGGGAAAGCCAGTGATTGTGAGTCCAAAAAGGAGTTCTGGGGATTTAAGTGAGCCAGGTGAGCTCTTGTCCAGGCTGAAAACACCTGGACCCTGACTTCAGCCTGAGAGCCACGAACTTAATTTCACTCTTCAAGGATTTTTTTCCACTGCTTCTGAAAGGCCCTGGGCCTTTAGAATTGTCAGAATCTTGGGACCTTCTTTAAGGCTGTCCTTAGTTGCCACTCTTCTGGAGAAACCTTTCTTTAGAGTCTCTCCTCTTCAGCCAGAAAGTAGCCTTTCCTTTGTTTTAAATCCTCACTAGGTTTGGTTTCTGCTCCTCTTCTTCTCCTTCTGCCTGTAAGTTATGATCATATGTCTTAACTTCTCTTCAAGCTCACGAACTGCTTGTGGGCAGGAACCAGATCTTGTTTGTCTTTTTTGCTCCCTCCAGTGAACAAAGTCTTCATGATCCCCAATAAGTATTTGTTAATTTCACCGGCCAAGGCCCCTCGGGTGGCTCATGTCAGAGTCAGGAGAAACCACATCTTCTGATGGTCGTTTCGACCGTTCGTGTCATCATACTCGCTCACCTCTTGTTCAGAGCTACTCAGCAATTCCTGGCTTAGTCCCTCCTAGACTTTGAAGAAATTAAGATACATATGTTTTGAGAGAATTTTTCAGATTACTAAATGCGCTTGATTCATGCTTACACTTCTGCTTTTATTCCACAGACCTGTTAGATTCTGAATGAGGATAAACAAAGGATCTTACTTTTCTTCCATCACTAGACCCACTATCGAGTAAAATCCTCAAGATCTACATACATTTACATATATGTTAGTGATTAGAAAAATATATAAGTAAATATAAATTATATGTGCATATGTGCTTAGTTGCTCAGTTGTGACTGAGACTCTTTGAGAGCCCATGGACTGTAGCCCACCAGGCTCCTCTGTCCATGGAATTTTCCAGGCAAGAATACTGGAGCAGGTTGTCATTTCCTACTCCAGGAGATCTTCCCTACCCAGGGATTGAATCTATGTCTCCTGTGTTTTCTACATTGGCAGGTGGATTCTTTACCACTGCAGCACCCCCTGGGAAGCCTCATGAGTTATATCAATAATTAGTACTAAATATGTTAAAAATTATGGCCTATAGTATAAAATTTTCTATACTTTTCTATTTATCATGTACCTACATATGAAAAAAATTTCAATATTATGAAATTACTCCCTTGGTATTAGAAGATAACTCCTTTTGATGCCATTGATATACTGATAACAGTAAACAATATTGTGACCAGTAACTCACTTGAAATTTTATACATCTGGAAGATGGCTTTTGAGTGAAAGCTGAGAACACTGTTTATGTTTTTGACTTGCAGGGTCCCAACCCCTCTGATAACATTCAGCTCTCTGATTAGCCTCAGTCATCCTGATCTCCCTTTTGTCCTTTTCCAATCCTTTCTCACATTGTAAACACTTTTTGGTAACAAGCCGTAGGAATCCATGAGTTTCAAAACCAAGTGTTCCAGAGCTGGTAAGCGAAAGATGAGTGTTCAGTTCAGTTCAGTCGCTCAGTCGTGTCCGACTCTTTGCGACCCCATGAATCGCAGCACGCCAGGCCTCCCTGTCCATCACCAACTCCCAGAGTTCACCCAAACTCACGTCCAATGAGTCCGTGATGCCATCCAGCCATCTCATCCTCTGTCGTCCCCTTCTCCTCCTGCTCCCAATCCCTCCCAGCATCAGAGTCTTTTCCAATGAGTCAGCTCTTTGCATGAGGTGGCCAAAGTACTGGAGTTTCAGCTAAGATGAGTGCTAGCTGCATCATTTTTGTTTTCTCTCAAGCTTGGTGATACCACCTTTGCAAAGTCAGTCTCCCTTGCGTGCTTACATCTTCACAGACACAGGGACAAGTGAAAGCCAGAAGTCCCAGGGAGTCCTGTCACCCTTGGATTACCAATGTTGCTAACTGGAGACAGGGATTTATCTGTGATAGATCATATTGATGTCCTGTTTTCTCAAACCTTTGCAAATCCAGGCATTTGTGCTTTCCAAGGCTATCAAGAGGATAGAATGTACCCCAGTCTTTCCTTGTAATTACTCCAATGTTAGCACTGGTAAGTGGGGTTTAGTGACTATAGGAATATAAAAATCTGCTGGGTTGTCATCTCATGTTTGTGAGCAGAGGACATATTTCCTATCTTGCATCCATTTAAAGAGTTATTGCTTGATTTACTTCCTGATGACAGGCCATGGTATCTTGATTCTGGTAGTTTGTAACTTTCCTGGTAGTCATATGCTCAAAGGCTAATTTTATCCTTGCCATGCTTAGCCTATCCACAATTTCCAGTTCTTCCCCCATAGCCTGCAGGAGTGAGTTCCAAACACTTAATGCAGTCATCTCTTTCTGTGAAAACTAAGAAACAAAGCTTATTATAAGGTATTAATAGAGAACCCAGTAATCTCTCTTTGTGTGTGTGTGTCTGTGTGTGTGTGTATGTGTGTTTTACAAGAGGAGAGTTAAAGATAATAAGAACGCCTGTGAAAGTCATCAGGGAATGGAGAAAACTCATTTTCCATTCTAGCACCTAATCCTTTGGTGTGTTTTGGCACCAGAAAACACAAAATATGTCCTCTGTGTCAACTAGGAATGCGCCTCCTCATTGAGTCCTGTTTGAGCGCTCAACCTGGAAAAATAGAGACCAAAAACAGAAGCAAAAGCTTCAAGATATGTCATTCCTTGTGGGATCTCTTTGTTTTCGTAGGAGCAAAGTTTACTATCACTGGAAGACAGATGTGATGTTAGAGGAAACAATGCGAATTGCCAGTTCAGTAAGACCATCCAGTTTGCAGAGCACTGTCTAATTCTGTTTTACTGGTGCCATCCGTGCTAACAAATTCTGAGAAATATTTGTGGATTTCTCAGGGAGGCCAAAGCACTCTCTTTCAATTCCTATTCACTCTCAGGGAAAAAAAAAAAAAAAAAACCTATTCATCCATTTAAAAAGCAGAGTTTAATCCGACAAGCAGAATATTCTCTCTACCAAGTGTCTGGCCAGAAGGTTGTTGATCTGGCTCTTTCCATCACTCCTGAATCAAGAGGCTCTGCCTGTAGGAAATAATACTGGACAACAGAAAGTTCTTTGACTTGTAGGCATGGAATAGGAATGAGTTCTCTTCCTTAAGAGAAAAACAGGTTGCTGCCCTGGGAGAGGATATTTTGCTTCTTCTACTAAATAGCTGACTGTTTTCAGACCATAAATTCATTTAAAATAGAAAAACAAGCCATTTTCTAGAAGCAAGAACATGCTTGAGTTATTTATTGTCAATATTTCAGAAAACAAAGCATGCAAATAAAAACATGCAAATAAAACAGTGCTTCCAGCAATGCTTTTACTGGACTTTTTTTTTTTTATTGGCCTTTTAAAATTTTTTCCTGTGTAAAACTTGATGTAAATTCTTTGCAGATTTTTTTTTTTTTAACTTGGAAGAGTGAAAAAAGAAAGTTCTGGAATAAGCTGATAAATTCAGAATGTAATTTGTTTAAAGGTTTCTTGGGTATAAAGAGGAGGACCTCCCTTTATACTCCTGTTTTAAGATTTCTCTTCTCTGAAAATTGTGTCCTCTACTGAAGGGGGATGTTGTAGTAGCAGAGGTAGCAAGTGGGTGGGGATGGCGGAGTGGTCGACTTACCAGCAAAGTGAGTCCTGGGTTAGGGTTTTGGTTACTCCAGTGGCTTTGCTGGATTCCCTCATAACTTTCCAGGTGTGCAGTGATTTGCATGCCTGTTTGGCCCACTCAGATCTCAAGGACTTCGTTCATAAATTTTTCTTTTTTTTTTGCTCTGCCTTGTAGAATTGGATGAAGAAAGAAAGGAAGCCAACATTTATGTAACTTCTTTCATCTGTACAGTAGTGGGTTGGGTTATCTTTTATACTATAGTTTGTTCATGATATGAGAATACAGGGAGCAAGGGGTTTTACTGGTTTATATTTTGGCTCTATCCATTGGTTCTTTCCAGTTATGAGTCCTTCACTTACTCAGCAGCAGATGCCACCAGGTTGACTTGTAAAAGTCTTTGGCGTAGCATTCTGACACACTCTGGAAATGAAACTGTAAACTGCAGAGAGAAAAATGGAGGCCCAAAGAAGAGAGAAATTAGAAAGGAATCAAAATATCTATTGGACTAAATCTCAGTTGCATTATATACTTTAAGTGGGTCAATTATGTGATATGTGAGTTATATCAATAAAAATATTAAACACACACACATATTGGAGTTTTAGAAAAAATCAATTTGGCCAACAGGACCTTCAGTCATGAGAGCACATGTAGGGGTTCTACTGGAGAAAGGTGAAAAACAGAATATTCAAATCATGATTGCGCCTTAAAAACAAAAGCACTTGAATAGAACAGTGTTATAAGCCTGCTAAGCCACAAGTCTCTAACTCCTCAAGAGGAATAAACCTACAAAGAGTAAAGATTTGTTTGATATAAAATCGCTACAGAGGAAAAGGCAGAATTCCAGCCAAAGAATTAATCCTGTGTAAGAGGCTTGCTTTGACTTCTCTTATGTGTTTACCTTCCACATTGTTTTGGTATTTGCCATATGTTGTTAACAGTTAACCATTGCTAATTGATCTAAAATGTAATCAGCATAATGTTTTTGACAGTTTAGTTCTAAAATATCTTGATGTTATTTAAGTCACACATGCTCCATAGAGGTAATCATGTAATCCCCCTATCATATCTGTTTTAATCTCAGCTGCCTTTCTATAGTTGACATTGAAAAGATCCTCATTTGTTTGAATGAATGCAGTTAAAATCCAGTGACAAAAGGAGATAACACAGCTTCAACTCTGTTAGTTAGGAGTCAGTTTAAGTCAACTCAATAGATATTTGTTGAGTTTGACCATGTCTCTAGGGTTCTGTCTGATGCTGGAGGGTATGGAAAAAATTTGTAAGAGGCAGATCTGGCCTCAGGGAATTCACTGCCTAGTGGAGGAGTAATATTGGTGTACAAATGAATACAAGCAAAAGCAAGACATTGTAAGCAAACCTCCACCACATCCCACATCATCCCTGTCTAGTTTATCCTCCTTCATCACTTTCTCTTTTCAACTGAGATATAAGTGACATGACATTGCATTGTATAGCATATGCATACAGCATATGATTTGATATATTATATATTATAAAATGTTCACCATAATAAGTCTAGTTAACATTCCATCACCACAAATAGTTACAGTTTTTTTCCTATGATGAGAAATTTTACGTTCTACTCTCTTACCAACTTTCAACTATACAATAAAGTTTTATTAACGATAGTCACCATGCTGTACATCACTGTGCTTAGTCACTCAGTAGTGTCTGACTCCTTGCGACCCCATAGACTGTAGGCCACCAGGCTCTTCTGTCCATGAGATTCTCCAGGTAAGAATACTGGAGTGGGTTGCCATGCCCTCCTCCAGGGAATCTTTCCAACCGAGGGATGGAACCCAGGTCTCCCATATTGCAGGCAGATTCTTTAACATCTGAACCACCAGGGAAGCTCAGGGATGGAATGCTGTACATTATCATCCCCAGAACTTATTTATCTTATAACTAAAAGTTTGTACCTTTTACTGTCTTCACTCAATTTGCCCACTCCCCACCTCTGGCAAGTACCAATTTGTTCTCTGTATTGTTGAGCTTGGTGGATTTTTTTTTTTAACAAGATTCCACTGTGATGTGTCTGTCACTGTCTGACTTATTTCATTTAGCATAATGCCCTCAAAGTCCATCCATGTTATCACAAATGGTGGAATTGGATTTCCTCCTTTTTGTGGCTAAATAATATTTCATTATATATATATATATACGTATATATATATACATATACACACACACACACACACTTTTTCTTTATCTATTCATCCATTGATGGACACTTAGTTACTTCTGTATTTTGGCTATTGTAAATAATGCTACAATGAACATGGAGGTGCAGATATCTTTTCAAAGTAGTGTTTTCATTTTCTTTGGATAAATGCCCAGAAGAGGAATTAGTTGATCATATGGTAGCTCCATTTTTAAATTTCTGAGGAAACTCCATCCTGTGTTCCATAGTGGCTGCACCCATTTGCATTCTCACTAACAGTGCACAAAAGGGCTCTCTTTTCTCCACACCCTCACCAACACTTGTTATTTCTTCTCTTTTTGATAATAGCCATTCTGACAGGTGTGAGATGGTAGCTCCAGGTTTTGATTTGTATTTCCTTGTTGGTTCATGGTGTTTGAGCACCTTTTCATACATGTGTCGGGATATCTTCTTTGAGAAAATGTCTATTTAGATCTTCTTCCTATTTTTTAATCAGATTGTTTTTTTGCTATTGAGTCGTATGAGTTGTTTACACATTTTGGATATTAACTCCATATCAGATACGTGAATGCAAATATTTTCTGCTGTTTGGTAGGTTGCTTTTTCATTTCGTTAATGGTTTTCATTGCTGTATAAAAGCTTTTTAAGTTGGCCCAGTCTCTCTTGTTTAGTTTTGCTTTTGCTGCCTTTGCTCTGGTGTCAAATCCAAAAGAAATATTGCCAAGACCAATATCAAGGATCTTACCACCTATGTTTGTACTTTCAGGTCTTATGTTCAAGTCTTTAATCCATTTTGAAATAATTTTTGTGTATGGTATAAGACAGTGGTCCAGTTTAATTCTTTAGCATGTGGTTATTCAGTTTTCTTAACACCATTGATTAAAGAGTATCCTTTTCCTATTGTATATTGTTGGCTCCTTTGTCAAATTAATTGACTGCATACATGTGGGTTTGTTTCTGCACTGTCTATTCTGTTCCCTTCATCTATGTGTCTGTTTTTATGCCAATACCATACTATCTTGGTTACTATGGGTTTATAGTATAAGTTTTAAATCAGGAAACATGATGCCTCCAGCTTTGTTCTTTCTCAAGATTGTTTTGGCTGCTTGGGATTTTTCTGTGGTTCAATACAAATTTTTGGACTATTTGTTCTCTTTCTGTGAAAAATGCCATTGGAACTTTTATAGGGATTTCACTGCATCTGTGGATTGCTTTAGGTATTATGGACATTTTAACAGTATTAATTCTTCCAATCCATGAGCATGGATATGTTTCAACTTATTTGTGTCATCTTCAGTTTTATTCATCAGTGTCATAATTTTCAGTCCTTCACTTCCTTGGCTAAATTTAGTCATAGATATTTTATTGTTTTTGTTGCAATTGTAAATGGGATTATTTTCTTAATATCTCTGTCTAAATAGTTTAGGTCAACATAGAAGCTCAACTGATATATTGAGTTTGAAGATTGCAACTTTATAGAATTCATTTATTCTAACAGTTTTTTGGTCTTTAGGGTTTTTGAAATATAATATCAGGCTTCCCTGGTGGCTCAGATGGTAAAGAATCTGCCTACAGTGTGGGGGACCCGGGTTCGATCCCTGGTTCAGGAAGATCCCCTGGAGAAGGGAATGGCTACCCACTCCCATATTCTTGGGGATTATCATGTAATCTGAAAATAGTGTGTTTTACTTCTTCCTTCCTGATTTGAATACTTTTTATTTCTTTTCCTTGCCTAATTGCTCTGGCAAGGACTTCCAATACTACCTTGTATAAAAGTGATGAAAGCATCCTTTTCTTATTGCTGATCTTAGAGGAAAAGCTTTCACCTTTTGACTATTGAGTATGATGTTTGCTGTGGGCTTATCATAGATGGCCTTTACTATGTTGAGATACTGCACCTACTTTGTTGAAAGGTTTAATCATAAATGAATATTGAATTTTATCAAAAGCTTTTCCTGCATTTATTGAGACAATCATGTAATTTGTGTCCTTCATTTTGTTAAAGTGGTGTATTATACCGATTGATTTGCGAATGTTGAACCGTTCTTGCATCCCTGGAATAAATCTCACTTGATCATGGTATATGATTCTTTTAATATGTTGTTGAACTTGGTTTGCTAACATTTTGCTGAGGACTTTTGCATCTCTGTTCATCAGAGATCTAGCCTGTAATTTTCTTTTCTTGAGAGTCTTTGGTTTTGGTACCAGAATGAAACTGGTCTTATAAAATGAATTTGAAATTATTCCCTCCTCATATTTTTTGAAAGAGTTTGTGAGAATTTGGTATTAATCTATCTTTAAATGCTTGGTGGAATTCACCAGTGAAGCCATCTGGTCCCATCCCTCTATTGGGATGTTTTTGATTACTGATTTATTCTCCTTAGTAGTAATTAATTTGCTCAGATTTACTATTTCTTCATGATTCAGTTTTGGTACATTGTATACTTCTAGGAGTTTATCCATTTCTTCCAGACTGTCCTATTTGCTGGCATGTAGTTGTCCACAGTAATCTCTTATGATTCTTCGTTTATCTGTTGTATCAGTTGTACCTCTATCACTTTCTAACAACTATGAATTCTAAGGGGAAAATCAAATCCTGATTTGCACTTACATTAATAAACTGATTCATTCTTGACATTTCCATGCCATCATAACTCTACTCATTTTACATTTATCTTGCCTAAAAATGCATCCTAATATAGATAGCTGTAAAAGATCATTCCATATATTGGTCCTTTGGGACTGGTAGGAGGGCAACATGTGGTTTTAGCAGAGATTTGTCAAGTTTCTGTGCTTGATAATCACAATTTACACATTTTTGAAATATTACTTATGACAAGGTATTAATACTGCTAGGATAGTTTTCTATAATTACAGTTTTTAATTTTATGACTGGCTAAGGATTTAGAATTTTACTTCAAAGCAAATGAAGTTAGTGTGCCTATTTCCATTTCTTAAAGTTGTAATTGTTTTTATCATTATTGTCATGGTTATATGCCCTTATGATCTATAATTGAGTTCCAGTCTCTTCTTTGGTTTTATTGACTTCTCCCTATGGGCTCCTAATCCAAAGATTAAGGGTCGTATTTCTCTTATGATTCTTCAAGAGACACTTCTAAGTCATTTTATATTCTTATTCATTATTTTTACCTGTGTTTCTATTTTATCAAACACAAGAGAGATGAAAAGCTCACCATCAGTTTTTTCTTTGGTCTTTTGCCACGGCAGAGAATCAGTTGCTTAACCTGCTATATATTGTGGGCTTCCCTGGTGGTTCAGATGGTAAAAAAAAAATCTGCCTGCAATGCAGGAGACCCTAGTTCGACCCCTGGGTCGGGAAGTTCCCCTGAAGGGAATGCCTACACCCACTCCAGTCTTCTTTCTTGGAGAAGCCCATGAACAGAGAAGCCTGATGAGGTCGCAAAGAGTCAGACATGACTGGCGACAAACACCGCAGCAATATTGACCACTCTCCACTGGCACAGATTCTAAGATCCATCATGACTTCATCATTGGAAAATATGATGCCATGGACATGTTACGATAATAAGGAAAGGTTACTCAAATCCCTGATAAGAAAGGGGCTTCTTCTGCATCTCCAGGTTTGATAGGACAAACTTAATACTGTGTGAAGTGGAGCCCGTGCCTGGTCCCTCTTAGCCTTTGAAGAGAGCAAAGCCTGAGGGAGAGCTTAATTTAGTGTGGGTGTGGCGGGAATTCTGGGGAATGAAGAAAGTTTCAACATATGTGGTCATAGGAATTGAAAGGGTGGCTATGCTGTTGATATAAGACTGAAAAAGAATAGGTGTTGGAGAAATCTGATGAATTTTTCCTTATATATGTTGGACTTAAGATACAGGAAGGGTATACTGAAGGCTGTGTCCTTCAGAAAGTTGGAGCTCAGAAGAGAGATGAAGATTAAAAGCTGGAGATAAAAGATTTGAATCATCTCCTTAGTTGAAAGTGTGGAATGCATGAGACAAGTAGGCAAAATATTGGAGAAAGTAGTATCCAAAAGGTTGAGGAAAGACTTCTTAAAATGCTCAGCTTTAAGAGTTATAAGCGAAAAAGAATCCTAGCCTGGGGTTTGAAGCAGAGTTGTTTTAGAGGTAGGAGCCCAAAGTCTCTGATTCCAAGGGAAGAATGGCTTTCCAAAAAGGTTTTTAAATTTATTGCATTGAGTTGGACAAAGTAGTTTCTGATGATTTAGAAAATTTTTTTCTCTAGGTTGATGGTTACTTCCACCTTATAATTTATTTTGTATATTTATCTTTTTTTAGAACTTAGGTCAGCTAGTGGTTTCCCCATTTTGTCAATTCTTTTCCCCTTATTTTTTTTTTATTAGTTCTACTGGTTTTCTACTTTCTAATTCAGTTATATTTTTAGATTTACTGAGACCTTCCTTTTGCTTCCAGTCAGTTAACCTTGTAATTCTTTCTCTAGCTCTTTGAGTTGATATTTAGCTCATTTATTTTCATTTCATAATATAGGTAATTAATGCAAAGAATTTTCCCAGAGCTCTAGTTTTGCCTTAATTATGTATAGATTCTGATATACTTACTCACATTTTTCTTAAGTAACTTTTAAATAATTTCTTCTTAGTTTTTTTTGTGTGAAATGCTGTTGTCAAGAAATTGGGTGGCAGTATGACTTACTTTCCTTTATTAGGGATTTGGACTTTTATCTGAATGCTTAGATAAAGTTTGTTTTTTCATAGACTTAAATTTCAGTAGTATTTATTAAGATATATTTATTAAGTTTTATAAAGATACGGCCTCTTAATGGTCTCTGTGTTGACCGTTTTAAGTTACTTATCCCAGGTACATGGTATGTCTTTTTGAATACATTGATTGAAATCTTCTTTTACTTCTCGACTCTTGATTTATAGTTTTGAGTAACTTTTGCTATATTGCTTTTTCAGGGGCTCATTTATACATACAATGGGGATCCTTTACTGTACTCTATAATTAAGACTTTATTCTAAATATTTTTATTCTTTTTTTTTACTTTTTATCTTTCCATCCTTTGTTCCCCTCACTGTGCTGTCCATGGTGTCTATTTCCTGTTATACCCTCCTTAATTTAGTCTATCTTTCTGAATGTTTTTCTTTTATTTTAAAATTTATTTCCAAAATGTCTCAGTTCTTGTTTATTTTTTTTTTCTGTTGCCTGATCCTATCATTTCTGCATTTTCTGTTTCTGAAATGTGCAACTCTTCCAAAGCTTTGATTATTGTCTCCAGTAGTTTTAACTTATCCTTAAAGATTAGGCTATAGTTTTCATCTGCTTTGTGGATATCAGTACCTAAATGTGCTGAATTGTCAAAGCAGACCCCAGTGAATCGTAGATCTCAATCACACCAAGTTTTTACTAACAACTAACAAAGATACACGGAGAAGGCAATGGCACCCCGCTCCGGTACTCTTGCCTGGAAAATCCCATGGACAGAGGAGCCTGGTGGGCTGCAGTCCATGGGGTCACTAAGAGTCGGATACGACTGAGCGACTTCACTTTCCCTTTTCACTTTCATGCATTGGAGAAGGAAATGGCAACCCACTCCAGTGTTCTTGCCTGGAGGATCCCAGGGACGGGGGAGCCTGGTGGGTTGCCGTCTATGGGGTCGCACAGAGTCAGACATGACTGAAGCGACTTAGCAAGAGCAACAGCAGCAAAGATACATGTTAAAAATGGGCATTAAACAAACATATCATCATCCTTCATTAGAAGGACTCTGAACCATCAGATGGAGCTTTCAAAAGACCCTTTTTCTTTTCTAAAATGTGTTGTAAATTTTGGAGCAATAGATGATTGCTATATGCATGGTAGAAGTTCACTCAGGAGAAGTCATTTAGATTTCAGGTTACTCGGTTTTTATATTTTGTTAGGCAGATAGAAAGCCTATGAGATTAATTTCTATTCTCTAGTAGCTGCCTCGCATAAAATTGAAAATTCCAGATTTTTTGTTTAGCCATGAGAAATTTAGACAGACTTGATTTATCTGGTTTAAAACATCCCTAGATAAGAACTTCCCTTGCTATATTTCTGCTGTTCAATCCCATCAGAATGTTTACAAGAAGGTTTAGTTCAGTTCAGTCACTCAGTCCTGTCCAGCTCTTTGTTACCCTATGGACTGCAGCACGCCAGGCTTCCCTGTCCATCACCGACTCCCGGAGCTTGCTCAAACTCAGGTCCATCGAGTCAGTGATGCCATCCAACAATCTCATCCTCTGTCATCCCCTTCTCCTCCTGCCTTCAATCTTTCCCAGCATCAGCATCTTTTCTAATGAGTCAGTTCTTCACACCTGGGGCCAAAGGATTGCAGCTTCAGCTTCAGCATCAGTCCTTCCAATGAATATTCAGAACTGATTTCCTTTAGGATTGACTGATTTGACCTCCTTGGAGTCCGAGGTACTTTCAAAAGTCTTCTCCAACACCATAGTTTAGTTAATCAATATGAAAAACCCAAGTCAATTTGCATATACCAGCAATAAATATAAAATATAATTATATAGATATATAATTATATAAGCATTTCATATAATTATGTATACTTTTTACAGTAATAATAGGATGTTTAATGTATTTTGGAATAAATTTCACTGAGAGATTTCAGGAGTTTTATAGACATAACTAGAAAATTCTGTTGAAATATACTGAAAACATAAAGCATTGAAACAATATACCATGTTTATGGCTAGGAAGATCTATTATTCAAAATATACCAGTTCTCCACAAATTATTATTATTATTATTAACTGATTTATTAATTCAGTGAATTTATAATCAAAATCTCAAGTTAATTCTAAAATTTATATGGTAGAGGTCAAAGACCAAGTATAGCTAAATGTTTCTGAAGACTGAATTAAGGTGAGGGAGATTGGGTTAAAAATTATAATAATTGAGTTACAAAGTCATAAAGCTATTATAATTAAGACAATGTGGTACTGGCATGAAAATAAGCACACTGACTAATGAAATAGAAAAGGGTGTTCAGAAACTGACATTTATGAAAAATTGACATCAGATAGAGCATTGAGATTGGGAGGGAAAGCAAGAAAGCATTAATTGTTCTGAGACAACTGGTCATTTACACAGGAAGAGAAAAAAAAGAAGGAAATCTGATTTGATTTCATAGCATGTGAAAAAAAGAATTCCAGATGAATGAAGGATTTAATTGAGAGATAACATTTAAAGTTTTCTAGGAAAATGTAGGAAAATATCTATTTCAGATTTGAGAATGAACTTGAGAACTCAAGAAGGACAGTCCTTTTTGTGTTCTGTCTAAGCAGGGCACAAAAACTACTATTGCTGGAAGAAATATTGCTAACGTTGATCTCTCTAAAATGAGCAACTTTAAAAAGAAAATAAAAATAAGGTGGGTTGCTGGAGAAATGGGTATTTATTTTTTCATTATGTTTTACCAAACATATATGATCAAAATTCTGTTGTCTGAATCAAATATTAGGCTGAAAATGAAGTCAGGAAACAGAGAATAACCTAAACAGCCCAGAATGAGCACCCCTTTACATCCATCACCAGCTCAGTCAGGAACCTGCGCCACTCTTCAGTTTTCTGAAATGTGAAATGGAAATCCTTGTGAAGGGCCCTCACAGATGCATTTAGAAATGTATGTTCAGAAAATGGAATTGAAATGTTTTAGTAAGAGTCATGGGCTCAATCCTTGAAATAGATGATGGTTGAATTTCCTATAGTATGTAATTACAACACAATAAGACTCAAAAGCAGCTTCAATAAAGGGTGGGTGGAAGAGAAGCAGCCTGCTTCTAGGGCTTCATTAGCTTCTGCCGACTGGAGCTCTCCAGGCTATGGGGAGGAACCCTGCTAACCTTGGTTCAGAATCAATTTTAACCATCACTGAGGCCTTGGGGGTCAGAGTGCAGCACGGAGTCCTTGGGAATACACCAGGCCAGGAAAGAAAAGATGAAAATGGTTTTTGAAAAGCCCCGAGACGGGCTGCAGTTTTGTTGACCAGTTGTTCCCAAAACAATGTGTTGTAGTGCCAATCACTGATGAAATGATACTTAGACCCCCTACTTTAGTTTCTTCAAGAAGTTTCTGGTAAATTAGAGCAATGCCATTGGCCTAATTTAGGCTATTCTATCTAAATATAATTTCTACATATTCTGCAGCCCTGGGAATATTTAATAAGGGGAGAGAGGCAGCAAAAAAGAAAGGATCATAAAAACAAATGAACAACAGAATAAGAAACAAAACCTTGCCCGTTATGGTAAGGATGCTGAGAAAGACGCACTTATCCGTAAAGGACATGTAGATAATTTCTCATTTCTCTCCTGAAAATGCTAGCGCACATTGCTCTGGTTGGAGTAGAATAGGTTCATCTGGCCTTTGAGGTCACATTGATGATGTTGTGTCTTGCTGTTAATGAAACTTTGTGAATTATTCTTAATTTTTATTTCAGTTTCTAATAAGCATTCATGAGCTATAACCTTTCCCTCTCCTAGATTGCATGCTTCAAAAAAATCCTTAGAACCACGCTTCTAGAAAATAAGGTTGTGTTTTAAGTGATAATTATAATTCTAAAGTGTGTCATACTTGTGGTTTCTAACGTGCTAACCTCCACATTCTCTCATTATCCCTGAAAGAGCTCTTTGAGGATATTAAGATAGACATTATAATGTTCACCTTTCCTCTGGGAAAATGAGGTTTATAGCTGTTAATGTATCTACTTACAGTTGTAAGGCTCTCTAGTGGCAGGAATCAAAACTCCTTACTCCAGCGTCAATGTTTTTTGGTTGTTGTTCAGTTGCTCAGTCGTGTCTGATTCTTTGTGACCCCACAAACTGCAGCATGCCAGACTTCCCTGTCCTTCGCCATTTCCCGGAGTTTGCTCAAACTCATGTCCATTAAGTTGATGATGCCATCCAACCATCTCATCTTCCGTCACCCCTTCTCCTCTTGCCCTCAATCTTTCTCAGCATCAGGGTTTTGTCCAGTGAGTCAACTCTTCATATCAGGTGGCCAAAGTATTGGAGCTTCAGCTTCAGCATTAGGCTTTCCGATGTATGTTCAGGGTTGATTTCCTTTAGGATTGACTGGTTTGATCTCCTTGCTGTCCAAGGGATTCTCAAGAGTCTTCTGTAGCACCATATGGTGCCAGAATGTTTTTTCACTCCACCATTAATGATCTAGATTAATAAGATCAACATTTACCTGGGAATTAGAAATATAAGATACAACCCTGTCCTCTGATAGCATATAATCTATTAGAGGTGTGGGGTGTAGTAAGACAGTTACATGAATATATACGGCTTAACATGAGTCAGTAACAAGTAGCTAAGTGCCAAATGAGGCTTCCTTGGTGGCTCAGCTGGTAAATAATCTGCCTGCAATGCAGGCAACCCAAGGAGTCCCTTCTGGTACGTAAACTGGCCTGTAGGTGGAAAGTGTGAGAAACCTCCCCCAAGCCTGAGTTAGGAGAATCCCCTGGATCCCCTGGAGAAGGGAACAGCTACCCACTCATAGAGGAGGCAAGTGCTGCCTATGGGTATATACTTAGTTCAGAACTCATCTTGAGAGAACCGCTAGTGGGGAGTGGTGGACGGAGAAGCAGAAGGGATAGTTGTTGTAGGAAGATGCATGGTTCACTCCCCAGAAACAGGAAGAAGATGGAAGTGCAGTGGAACCTTCAGTCCATGAATTTGGTGCCAAGCTCCCACGTCTTAGTCCCAGAACTGACATGATGTCCTTGACACTGAGCAAACCTTTGGAACCTGTTGAAAAAGAGTTGTAGGAATTTGTGACGTGTCAGAGCAACAGAAGCTTCTCCAGGCTCATGTTCAGATACATTGGTTTGAGGGGAGTCACAGAAAGGGAGGTCCCTCTGGGAAGGGTTGGATGTGGGCAGGGGTGCAGCAGAGATAAAGGCACATAAAAGTGAGCCTAACTGGAGAAGGGGATGGTCGGGGGTTGGGGGGGTGGGTTGCTATTCAGTGTGCTGTTTGAGAGCTCTGGAGCTAGGTTGCAGGTTGACCACCCACCAACTGTGACTTTGGGTAGTCACTTAACTTCTCTGTGCCTCAGTTTCTTTCCATGGAGTTTTTGGGTTTTTTTTTTTTTTTATTTATTCATTTACTTGTTTGTTTATTTTGGCTGCACTGGGTCTTGGTTGCTGCACCCGGGCTTTCTCTGGTTGTGGTGAGTGGGGACTACTCTCTAGCTGCCGTGCACGGGCTCCTCATTGCAGTGGCTTCTCTTGTTGCAGAGCACGGGCTCTAGGCACGTGGGCTTCGGTAGTTGTGGCTCATGGGCTTAGTTGCTCTGCGGCATGTAGTGTCTTCCTGGAATGGGGATTGAACTGGTACCTCTGTGTTGCAAGGTAAACTCTTAACAGCTAGACCACTTAGGGAAGCCATCCATGGAGTTTTATAAGGATTCAAGGAGTGAATGCCAAGTTTTTAGACCACGTTTATTATCACATAGTGAAAATGTCATTGTTAGGACTCGTAGTTGAGGTAAGTGACAACATGGTCCAACCTAGGAGACTTCATTGGTGCCAAGAGTAGCTGTATTTTAAGACGTTTCATCACCAAAAGTGAAGCTTAGTATTATAATTAAAGGGCTGAGTGAACCCTTTTACTTTCTCGTAGAGGTTAGTAAGTGTACAAAAGGTTGATTCTGTGAAGTATGATTTTGGAGACTTATCTTGTTTGCACTTGGAACTGAAGTAACATTTAAGACCTAGGGCCCTGCTTTTCAAATTGCCTTCTGTGGGTCTTTCCAAGGAGGTAACTAAGAATTTGCCTTGGAGGAAGGAAGAAGATGTGGTCTCCAGGGCACCCTTAGAGTTCTTCCAAAGAAGATGCACTTTGTTCTGCCTTATAATTGAAGTGCCACATAGTATTTCATTTAAGAAGTTTGAATACTATTGATTCACTCCAGCCTCCTTGTTTAAAGTGAAGTCGCTCAGTCATGTCCGACTCTTTGTGACCCCATGGACTGTGGCCTACCAGGGTCCTCTGTCATGGGATTTCCCAGGCCAGAATACTGGAGTGGGTTGCCATTTGCCTAAGGTTATACAGCCAGCTACTGCCAGAGGGTGGCCAGAAACACAAGGCCACTCTTTCTGGTACCGTGCTTGTCACTAGTTATATAATGCTACCTACTGCGTAATCAAAAGAAAACTTCAAAAAGAAATCAGCACCTATATGTAAGAGCTACACAAAACAACTCCAATCAAGAGCGCATTAGTATTAGGACTTCCCTTGTAGTCCAGTGGTTAAGACTCTGCGCTTCCACTACCAGGGGCATGGGTTCAATCACTGGTGGAGGAACTAAGATTCTATATGCCACGTGGCATGGCCAAAATGTTTTTTCAAAAACTAGCATTTAACTCCACGCATACATATCCCAGCACACTGGAAACAGCTCTCAGTGTCAATTTGTTGTTGTTGTTCAGTCACTCAGCTGCATCCGACTCTTTGTGACCCAAGAACTGTAGCCTGCCAGGCTCCTCTGTCCATGGGATTCCCCAGACAAGAATACAGGATTGAGTTGCCATTTCCTTCTCCATGGGATCTTCTCAAGCCAGGGATCAAACCTGCATCTCCTGCCTTGGCAGGCAGATTCTTTACTACTGAACCACATGAGTTCAGGGTCCATTCAGATCAGATCAGATCAGATCAGTCGCTCAGTCGTGTCCGACTCTTTGCGACCCCATGAATCGCAGCATGCCAGGCCTCCCTGTCCATCACCAACTCCCAGAGTTCACTGAGACTCACATCCATCGAGTCAGCGATGCCATCCAGCCATCTCATCCTCTGTTGTCCCCTTCTCCTCCTGCCCCCAATCCCTCCCAGTATCAGGGTCTTTTCCAATGAGTCAACTCTTCGCATGAGGTGGCCAAAGTACTGGAGTTTCAGCTTTAGCATCATTCCTTCCAAAGAAATCCCAGGGCTGATCTCCTTCAGAATGGACTGGTTGGATCTCCTTGCAGTCCATTACCCTTCTTCAAATTAATGTTTTCTATCTGTATTTTTATTTGGCTAAACCTTAGATTGAAATAAATGAAATGACGTTAGAAAGTAGAAATTATATGGTGAAGTCAAGGCAAAGATCATCCGTAATAAAAGAAAAGATAAAATTTTTAAAATGAAGTAAACCAAAGAACTCCACGTGAGTTGTCAACATTAAAGAAAGATGAATTGTATCAAACAGGATTGGTTCCAATGTGGGCTAAGAAGTACCACCGCCACCTCCTGTTGACTGTTCATGGGCTGAGTTTGTGAACTGGCTACCAGGGAAAACCATTGTTCTCCTAACAGTTGTAGGTTCAATTTTAGCGTGAAAAAGACTGGAACTTCTAAGAGGAAGGCAGTGTTCTGGCCACCTCTGATTCTCCTTTTTCAATTCCAGTTTCTTGGATTATTTGGCACAGTGCTTGGTCTGTGTAGATCTGCCTTATTGGGTTGCAAAGCCAGAATACTTTTTCCTAGCCTTAAAAACAACCATTAAAATGACTACCTTAATTCTTATCCTGATGAAAAACACTTGAAAATTTTCTCTTCTAAAATTAGAGCCTGGGTTATCTCAAAACATCTTGTCACTTGGGCCTCAGTCCAGATGTCACGGCCTGGAGAACAAGCTAGCTGGAGGTGGCCCTCTGCTATACTATCCCACTGCTCCCTGGTTTAGTTCCTGTGAAGGCACTTCTCACAGTGGGAATTATCCTGCCCATTATTTACTTTTCTTTATCTGCCTTTACCATGTGAATGGAAGCTCTTGGAAAGTGGGGACTTTGACTAACTTGCAGAGTGCCTGGGATCTAAATAAGAGCTTGATAAATCCTAATGAAATGACTCCAGAATCCCCATGAGAATTCCTAGGTCATTAGTTTAGTTCTTGGCTTGTGTATTGAATATGTGTCATTTGTCTTAAAGGATAGTGAACAGATTAAGGTTTTCCATATAAGAAAGGCGAGGCCCTATAGCTCAGGGATTAGAGCACTGGTTTTGTAAACCAGGAGTTGCGAGTAAAAGACAGGATAAGAAAGGAATTGCTTTTTCTTCGCACATTTCAATGGCCGATTATGTCGCATTTAATTTCTGCACCATAAAGCAGCATTTGGTGGTGCATTTTGGTTTGGTTTTTTGTGTGTATGTGTGTGTGCTGCAATTAGAATGGCGAGGATAAGAAATATGAATTTTATATTCTTCTTGCCAAGAATCTGCTGCAATTCAGGAGACCTCGGTTTGATTCCTGGCTCAGGAAGATCTACTGGAGAAGGGATAGGCAACCCACTTCAGTATTCTTGGGCTTCCCTTGTGGCTCAGCCAGTAAGGAATCCACCTGCAATGTGGGAGACCTGGGTTCAATCCCAGGGTTGGGAAAATCCCCGGGAGAAGGGAAAGGCTACTCACTCCAGTATTCTGGCCTAGAGAATTCCATGGACTGTATAGCCCATGGGGTCACAAAGAATTAGACATGACTGAGAAGGCAATGGCACCCCACTCCAGTACTGTTGCCTGGAAAATCCCATGGATGGAGGAGCCTGGTAGGCTGTAGTCCATGGGGTCGCTAAGAGTCGGACACGACTGAGCGACTTCCCTTTCAGTTTTCACTTTCATGCATTGGAGAAGGAAATGGCAACCCCCTCCAGTGTTCTTGCCTGGAGAATCCCAGGGACGGGGGAGCCTGGTGGGCTGCCGTCTATGGGGTCACGCAGAGTCGGACACGACTGAAGAGACTTAGCAGCAGCAGCAGTACAGCAACTTTCACTTTCACTTCATAGAGACTTGGGGCTTCCCTGGTGGCTTGGATGGTAAAGACTGTGCCTGCAATGCAGGAGACCTGGGTTTGATCCCTGGGTCAGGAAGATCCCTTGGAGAAGGGAATGGCTACTCACACCAGTATTCTTGCCTGGAAAATCCCATGGACAGAGGAGCCTGGTGGTCTACAGTCCATGGAGTCATAAAGAATCAGACATGGCTGAGCAATAACACTTTCACTTTCTTTTCATAGAGACTTGAGGAAATAATACCCCTGTGAGTCTGGTCTTTGAAAAACACAAATCTCGGTCACTCTTCTCTTAAGTTATCCTCGGAATTCTCTTAAAACTGCAATGGCCTCTCTTGGCCTGGGGCTGAAGATCACCCTCCCGCTCGAAGCCTGAAGCCCTTGTTTCTATGGCTGCCTCTTTAGTCTCCTCAGGACCACTGTGCTTGGGATCACAGTGAGTTCCAGCATTCCAAAGTGCTGACCTTCTTTTTAGTGTCTCAAACTCATCAAGCACTTTGTTTTCGCTTCCCAAACCTATGTACACTTCTCTCTCTTTGATTCACTCTTCCCAAAGTTTTTCCTGACTAATTCCAGGTTCTGTAGGTTTCAGATTAAGTGTCACCTGTTCAAAAAGGTCTTCTCTGAGACCCACCTTTCCTCTGAGTTAAGGCAGGCAGTCCTCTTGTCGCTGTCTCATAAGACCCTATACTCTTCCTTCTTGGAACTGATTGCAGTTACTAGTTTTATTTTGTTGTTGCTGTTGTAGTTGTGTGTGTGTATGCACTGAATACCTGTCTGCCTTACTAAATTGTACACTGCAGAAGCACAATGTTTTGCTTATTGTTAAACCCTCAACACTCAGCTCAGTGCATGGAGCATAGTAGATTCTGATGTAGTAAATGTTCACTGAATGAATAAAGGAATGAATACATTTGATCTTTGAGTTCCTAGCACTGAATCCGACATATATAATAGACTTAAAAAATAGCGTATAACTAAAATCAAGTTAATGAAGAAGTGTTTATCATACACAAAGAAACAGTTATTGGTTTATCAAAAATAGAAACCCTGCTCTGATACAAACCACATGTTCTCTGTTAATTTGTTTGCCTTCATTTCAATTAAATAAATCTGCTCATTGAAGTACATGCAAGAAAAACTACCTAACTTCTTTGTGTAATTACAGCGGTTCCAAATGAAAAGTGGATAACCAGGGAATTCTTCGCGATGTTTTACATACTTGATGTGGACATCTTAAAAGATTTAAAAGATTGATCGACTCTATTTTCAATTGGATATTTGAATAGACACAACCATTAGAGAATTTTCTTCTAGGAACTTACTTTAGCTCTTAAACTGTATACACTGAACAAGCAAACTCAAGTGGATCATTATCTATAGAAGTACAGAATTCCATCTCCCTTTGGGAAACCATTCAAACCCAGAAGTGTGTTTTACACATTCTGACAGAAGCACCTGTAATAGCCAAGTGTAACCTTCTTTCTTGCTATGTTAGTACCCAAAAGTATATGAAAAGAGTGCACGTTAAGGCTTTTTCTGTTTATTAGAAAACACCTCTTGGCTTCAAAACTCTTTTGACTATCAACCTACTAATGTGAGAAAAGTAAATAAGCAACGAATTCCATAGAGTCTTACTCCTGTGTGAGAGGTGGCTTAATAAAGATAATTGGACATTAGATGACTAAGTGTGTGACGCTAATATACAGACACATCTTTCAGATAGGCCATTGTAATGTTCCCTGTGTAATTTTCATGACTACCATTTGCACCAGTATGAATAGAAAGGGTCTGGATCTTTCTGGGTGAGTAATAGGCATGTCAATTATCTGTACTCTGTTTCCAGGATTAGAGGTAGGCTCACAGTGACTCTTTTGAGGCTGAAGTCCCCCCTTAATGACTGAAATGAAGGGAGAGGAGAGTCCTCTTGGCCTTGTGTCAGGGCATGATGTTGGGGGGGGGTGGTGGGGAGCATGGGTAGAGTCTTCCTTTTGTAAAGGATTGGATATATGGTTAGATATGTGTGGATGGCCAGTCATTCTAAGACTTCAGTCATCAATGAGTTAATGTCTCAGCAAGGCAAGTCTCTGAATGACAATGACTTTTCTCTTTTTAAAAATATTTATTTATTTGACTGCATGGGATCTTAATTGCAGCACGTGGAATCTTTGTTGTGGCACAAAGGGCTCCAGAGCTCATGGGCTTGGTTTCTCCGTAGCATATGGGATCTTAGTTCCCCAACCAGGGGTCGAACCTCTGTCCCCTGCATTGGAAGGTGGATTCTTAACCACTGGACCACAAGGGAAATCCTAAAGAATTATTTTTTTCTTGAGCTGAATGTATCCTCCGGACACTCCTTGAAGGAAAGCCTCATTGATTTTAATGAGCGTGGACTTCCTTATGCTGAAAGAATCTTTTTGGTGTTTTTCCCAATTTATTGGAAGTCCACTTACTGGGCACCAAGGTTGACTGGCTTCTCTTGGTAGATCCTGTATGTTTCTGAGGGAATCAGCAATAGCAGCAAAGCTTAATATGGATTGAAACTGAGAAAAGCAGAGTCCGGAAAACCTTCTTCCTACTGTTAACCTCTCCTGCTTCTTCAGGAAGGTCTGCTTGACTTGCAATGTGCCTTCTGAGAACTGTACATTTCTAGGATGTTCCCAAATTGTCCCATGCATTTAATCCTCCACCTCTCCATGAAGGCAGCACTGGTTTTCAGTCTCATAGCAACTCTCCTCCAGGTAACGGACCACTTGAAATCCAGTTCTTTCAAATGAGTCATAGAACATAGTTTTTATCTCTGTTTTCTCAGAGTAACTCTAAGAAGATGATGTATTGGCCATATTCTTAAAATTTCCCCTATTGGTTTTTATTGTATTCCACTTTTCCTTTCTCTGCCTAAACACTATCCTTTCTAAGAGGAACAACATTTTTGCTAGTTATCATTATGTGTTGTTAGCTTATTTGCCTTGACATATAGCCTGTGATAGGTAAAGCACACTCACATGTAAAGCACGGACTTTGATCCAAAGCCACGTGGGTTATATGTTCTCAGGTGCACAGAGGGGTGGCTGAGCCCTGAGAGAGATATGCTCTCCTTCTAGTGAGTTTGTTCAGCACATCCTTGCAGACATCAGATCATTGCTTTTGTTCAGAATCATTTTCAGAAGAAAAGCCTTCAAACCAAGGAGGTCTTTGAAGAGTCAGAAACAAATGAGTCCTGGGTAATTTTTCAAAACACTCAGACCTTTGGTCAGCTCTAAATCAGTCACTTAATACTGGGCTTTGTTATAACGATAGGAACCTTGATCTCAGTGTTCATAAGATTCTTGTTGTTGTTTAGTTTGCTAAGCTGTGTCCGATTCTTTGAGATTCCATGGACTTTAGCCCACTAGGCTCCTCTGTCCATGGGATTTCCCAGGCAAGAATTCTGCAGTGGGTTGCCATTTCCTTCTCCAGGGGATCTTCCTGACCCAGGGATTAAACCCAAGTCTCCCGCTTGACAGGCAGATTCTCTACCACTGAGCCACCTGGGACGTCCTTGTAAGATTCTACATTTCAGTTATTTGGTTTCTTCACTCCTTGAGTGGATGTCACCAGCAGTATCATATTTTGGAGGCTCCCTCTCCAGGAATACAGCCCCTGGAGCCTCAAATTTCTCCATCCCTAATGCCACATACTCATCAACCTCTTTCCTAATGATACCAGTTAGAAGTGTCTGGTTTCTCTAAAGCAAGATGTCACAGAGATACATTCTTTATATCCCTTTGGTCAGTTATTAGTAGTCTCCATCTCTCAGAAGAGCACATCTTTGCATCCTAAGTATTTGTGTGTCAGTTGTTTTGTCCCGAGTGGCCTGGAGCACAGAGGATGCATCTGTGCATCTATTCTGTGTCACGGGGTAGAGGCTAAATATTGTCACGGTTCTCCCTAAAATGTCTGCTGTTCAACACAGTGAAAATCTGTTTCTTACTCAGGTTGCCATCCAATGCAGGCATCTTCCTTGGCAGGTGACCTTCCAACTCAAGGACCCAGAGCCTTTCTAACCTCAGGCTGTGCCCTCTACTAGGTCTGTGGAATGCTCTGTATTCAGGCAGTAGGTGGGACAGGGACTGGAGAGGCATGTCTGTTTCTTTTCTATCCACTTTATCACAGAAGTGGTCCCAGTTGCTCCCCCACACTTTTCACTAGCCAGAACCCAGTCCCATGTCCACTTTAACTTCCAGGGAATATTGGGAAATGTTTGTATGTCTAGGAGGAAGCCCAGGAGAGAAAGGAAATGTGTTGTGATCGATTCAGCAATCTTTCACTTCTGGTCACCAAATATCTACTCCCCCATACCCAAAATTCAGACTGTTCCTCTCCAAGAGAGAGAATTCAGTTTCCTCCAGCCACGTGCTTGGTTCCAAGTCAGTCCTACACACTGATTTCTCAGGAATGTGTGGTCCCCTCTGTCCAGCACAGATATGGCTTATCCTGGTTTGGTAACCTTGATCCACAAATGTATTCATTATCGCACGGTAGAGTAGGGGCGAAAGAACAGCAATAAAAAGTCAATTGAGAAACAAAGAAGTAGGAATATCCTGTGTCATTTGTCAGACAGTAGTTGGTATCGAGACTGCAAAAAACCAAGAGCTTTATTTCACATCTTAAGAACTGCAATTCAGGAGATATGGATTCAGATAAAGAGGAGAGTGTTCTGGGAAAGAGAGTCAGGAATTTCTAAAGGCAGAAGTCACAAGGAAAGAAGTATTTATTTTTAAGGGATAGGCTGTCATGAGTTGCTTTAGAATAAGAATCTGATAAACATTTTGAGTTTCTGGTAAAGGTTCTGGATATCTTCCTTAGGACAGTGAGTGGTCAAATGTCAGGTTCCATCCAGGCTGAGATGTGCTCAAGTTCCACTTTCTTAGTGGCCTCCTGGCTCCATTGCTCTCTTAGCAATACTGGCTCCATTTTGATTTTCTTGTCACATACTCTTTCATACCAGTCATAACATCGTACTGGATAGAATGTGTATGCATACTAAGTCACTTCAGTCGTGTCTGACTCTTTGTAACCCTATGGGCTATAGCCCACCAGGCTCCTCTGTCCGTGGGATTCTCCAGGCAGCAATACTGGAGTGGATTGCCATGCCCTCCTCCAGGGAATCTTCTTGACCCTTTGATCAAACCCGTGTCCCTTAGGTCCTCCTGCACTGGCAGATGGTTCTTTACCACTAGTGCCACCTGGGAAGCCCACTAGACAGAATGTGGAGGTTTCTACTCTGAGGAGCCTGAAAGTAGTTTCTTTAATTAGTTCCTAAATTTGCTATCTGGGGAGAAGGAACTTTCCATTCTTCGAGAACCCTGACTTCACCTTCTGGGAGGTTCTTTCTTTCCATCATCCACACTGGCTACAGCTGAATTAGCGTGAGACTGCTTCTCCTTCCAGTGTGCTCTGCCATGTTCATAGCACATCCTGTTGGCACATGTTCCGAGTCTTCCTGAGTCCTTTCTCCGTCTCCTGTCTGAATGAAGAGTACTTCAAGGACTTCTACAGGGCAGAGATAGAGGTTAAAGGGATCCTGAGTCCCTGCATGGGAAGTTCATTTACCAAGAAAGATGCTTACATTGGACAATGACCTGAGACGGGAATACACTTTTATTGTGTTGAGCAGCCTAAATTTTAGGGTTAGAGACTTGAATGATCAAAGGCTCTTGTTTATTAGTTTAGACTTGTGATTTCTTTGGTAGTACAGTTGTCTTAAAAAAAAAAAAGAAGAAGAAGAAGAAGAAGAGTAGGCTTCTGTTCCATTTGCCCTTGTCAGTTTCATCTGCTTGTAACCGCACCCAAAGTCTTTCCTCGACACAGTTCTCAAGTCTGATGTTCTCATTTGCTTCTTTGGCCTTTGGCCTCTCGTGATTTACTGGTGACAGCCTTGAGGCTATTTGAAACCACAGGCTTGGATAAAGAGGTAAGACCCTCTTGATGTCACCCTTTACCACCTGAGGTGCTTTAAACGCTCTAAAATCTAAACCTTGTAAATCAAAAAGTCTTACCGGGCCTTCCAAATACAGAATGCTTTTCGACTTCGTCTCTTTAATATTTCATAGCCAGGAACATTTGGTTTTTCCAAATTTGTAAGACTGTTTATCTTTGGGATTTCCCCATTTCCTTCAGTTTCTGCTTCAGAACCACTTCATTCTTGCCTGAGTTAACTTCTTTTTTGTATGGACAGCCATATACCATTACTTGGACTCCCTCTATTCACTTCTCGAGGTGAGTGGTCTGCCTTCCAAGTTCTTTCAGACCATGGTTTTACCTGATAATTTGCTGACAGGGCTCTCTAGCTTGCTCTATCTGTTTCTTATTACTCAGTATCAAGGGGGTAAATATTTCTATATCAATACCTCACTTCCAGGGCCAACTTCATTATTGCTCCTCATAAACCAACCACTATATCAAACAATCATATATTAATGACTTACTATTTCTTATTCAACCTACAGTCCACTGTGAGTATATACTCATTCAGGCACACAGAATTTAAGTAACTGGTTCAAGGTGACATAATTGGTAAATAATGGTCTCAAGATTTGGACCTGGCAGTCAGATTCCACAGTCTTAGCTACTTTCCTCTCAAGTAATCAGCTTTAAGATATAGCCATTCAAATGTTGTGTCTCTCAAGATACCTTACAATTTGCCATCTTCAGTATTGTGTTCCATACATCAAAGCATTGTATATGCAAACCTCTTGATCATACAAATATTTATGGAGTCATAGCATGTCAGAGCATGTGCTGAGAGATTTTGTAGCATCAAAGATACGGAAACTCTTTATTTTGTTATTGGAGTATAATTGCTTTACAATGTTGTGTTAGTATCTGCTGTACAATGAAGTGAATCAGCTATATGTGTACATATCTCCCCTCCCTGTTGGAGCTCCCTCCTACCCCGCCACCCCCACCCATCTAGGTCATCACAGAGCACCAGGCTGAGCTCTCTTTGCTTTACAGCAGGTTCCCACTAGCTATCTTACACATGGTAATGTATATATGGCAACCCTAATCTCCCAGTTCGTCCCACCCTCTCTTTCCACCGCTATGTCCACATGTTCCTTCTCTACGTCTGCATCTGTATTCCTGTGCTAGAGGTAGGTTCATCTGTGCCATCTTTCTAGATTCTACATATATAAGTTCAGTTCAATCACTTAGTCGTGTCCAACTCTTTGTGACCCCATGAATTGCAGCACGCCAGGCCTCCCTGTCCAGCACCAACTGCCGGAGTGCACTCAAACTCATGTCTATTGAGTCAGTGATGCCATCCAGCCATCTCATCCTCTGTCGTCCCCTTCTCCTCCTGCCCCCAATCCCTCCCAGCATCAGAGTCTTTTCCAATGAGTCAGCTCTTTGCATGAGGTGGCCAAAGTATGGGAGTTTCAGCTTTAGCATCATTCATTCCAAAGAACACCCCAGGACTGATCTCCTTTAGAATGGACTGGTTGGATCTCCTTGAAGTCCAAGGGACTTTCAAGAGTCTTCTCTAACACCACAGTTCAAAAGCATCAATTCTTCGGCACTCAGCTTTCTTCACAGTCCAACTCTCATATCCATACATGACTACTGGAAAAACCATAGCCTTGACTAGAGGGACCTTTTGATATTCAGGCAGCATCTTAATTTGTAGCCTTTTTCTAACCATGTTGTAATTTTTCAGGATAGCTAAATTAAATGTCTTATGTTGATCTCCTGGGTTTTCTGTCTCCATCTATCAATGTTGATTTATACAGAGAGGCTACAGGGTGGGCTTCCCTAGTGGCTCAGTGGTAACGAATCTGCCTGCCAATGCAAAAGATGAGGGTTCAATCCCTGGGTCGAAAATAAACCTTGGAGAAGGAAATTCCAATCCATTCCAGTGTTCTTGCCTGAGAAATCCCATGGATACAGGAGCCTGATGGGCTACAGTCCAAGGGGTCGCACAAGAGTCAGACATGACTTAGCAACTAAACAACAATAACAACAAAGTCCAAGGGATAGCTTTACATTTTAAGATTACTTTTGAAGATATGCAAGTGCAGGTTTGAGCTGTATATCCTCATTAGAGCTCTTTATTTCACCTGTGGAGGAATGAGTACTTAAGGGCTTCCGTAAAATGGGCATTCATTTCTGTAGAGGAGAACCTCCCATGAACAAACGCGCTTTCCAAACCTGTTTCTTTCCCCATAACTTAAGTGCACATGGACTGCATTGGGAGAGGGTAAGGAGAAGAATGAGGTTTTCCGTCAAGGCAATTCTGAGGTGCTCTGAACAGCAGACTGTGTGATGAGGAGAGTTCGTCACTGCAGGCTGACGTGTCTCAAAGTGGGAGTCGTGGGCCGGTCTGCTTGGTAAACTACTCGTGATCTATGCCTGAAGCTGGGCTCCTTTAAAAAAATATATCTTGTTCTTTAAAAGCCCACATATCTCTCAGGCTCAGGCATACCTCAGGGATTTCGACTAATCCTGTCTTATTGTAGTCAGGTTACCTCCAGATTCTTAGCAATCACCCCATCACAGCGCCATTGACTCATCTGTTCCTCTGATATTGAGTTAACTGTGCTAGTCTAATTGGCTCCTCGAAGTTAGTGCAGGGTGTGTCGTGAGGGTTTGAAAATGAATCGCCGACCCCAATGTGTCATGACCTCCGTGGATAGTAAATGATACCTTTGTGTCAGGCAGGTGATGAGCGTCTGTTAACCTTCCAAATCCATGTGGATTTGTACCTGATCTTAGGGTGAGAAATCAGCTGTTCACTAGCTCACTCAGCAAACCTTTTCAGCTGGTGGCAATGCCGATGGGAGACCCTCACATACCATGTAGTCAGTCATTTCCATGCAGCTGACATTCTAGTGATTCACTGAAAATATCATCAGGGCTCTCAGAGTACATGCTTTTTATTTATTACACAAATAACGGATTGGCTAAAGCGTTTAGACCAAATGAAGTTTCTCCACCGAAAGACAGTGAGTTCATTCTTATGGAGACATCAACGTCAAGTTTTTCCAGACTCTTAGAGCACAGCTTAGAAAACTGCAGCTTCACTGCAATGAATGTTCCCCCAGGAGCCTCCGAGTTGACACTCACACCAGCCCATATGAAGCACTTCCGTTTGCTTGGAAGGTTAGACCCAGGGTCCTTCTATCAAATTGTCTCAGTGATTTATATTTAGGCATGTATGCTCCCTCCATGTCCTCTAAAAGAGAACGTGCATGTGCGTGCAAACACGTGCAAATACACACACACAGATACACATTAAGAACTGAAGTGAGAGTCGTGGGTGTGCGCCATGGCTGAGGGCTTGGTCCTAAAGTGTGCTGAAGGGCCAGCGTTGTGCTGTGGCCAGGTAATAACTGCTGCTTAGAAATGCCAGGATAGCATCCATTGAGAAGAGGCTGAAGAGAATACACTCTCACTGGCAGAGTGAAGAACAAACTCCTCATGAGAAAATGTAGGAGACTGTCATAAGGGGATGAGAAGAAAAGAGGATTGTGAAAACTCCACTGTCTCCGTTTCTGAACTGAACTTTTGCTCACAGCAGGCAAACACAGGCTCCCTCCCACACTGAGAAGCCGTCCCCCGCCGGTGTGCAGTCTGTTAAGTAAACAAAGACTTTATACTGAGAAAGGAACATTTCTCTATTTTGGCTATGAGTTGTTATTTTTAAAGCTTTAGCCTCCAAACATGTCCCCCTCTCCTTGTTTATTTTTTCACTAGAAAGAAACAAAATATCAGCTACAGGACAGGAAAGCTCACTTGTAGATTAAGGCCACTTTTGGTTTAAGGCTCACTTGGGCTTGAGGCCCACTCACCTTTTGGGGTAACACCAGCTCATTCCTCCCGTGGAGCAATATATCTTTTCAAGATTCCCCTCTGCTAATGTCGAGCTCTCAAGCACCCAGATTTCCACAAAGCAGAAGGCACTTTGGGAATTGTTTCCTGGATACTTCAGGTAAAAAGGCCAGGCTCTACCCTGATATCTATGACTCTACCTACTTAGCACTGTCTGTAGCTACGACTTAAATATGGCTCCTATGGTGTGCTACATGCCATTTAAGCACTTTACATAAAAACTCATTTACCTTTAACTGAGAACTTTATGACAATTGCTTCAATATTGATGTGGGTTAAATTCGGAGAGACTGTTATTTGATGTAATATACCTCTTCTGGGGAATATACCTTGTATTGCACTCATCTTTTTCCTTGTCTGTCTTGACTTTGTTTTGAATCTCTTTATTTAAGATTTATATTGAAGTAAAGTTGATATACAATATTGCATTAGTTTCTGGTGTACAGCAAGTGATCCAGTTATATATATACACATATATATTCATTTTCAGATTATTTTCCATTATAGTTTATTGCAGGATATTGAATGTTTTTATACTATACTGTGCTATACAGTAGGATCTGAGTTTTTATGTATATATAGTAGTATGTATCTGCTAATCCCAAACTTCTAATTTTTCTCACCCCACCATCCCAATCTCTATATTAACAAGGTCCATGGTTTTCCTCCCTGTACCCTAATGTTAACACAAAGCCTCATATATAATGGGCCCTCAATAAGTCATTTTGAATGTGTCTAGACATAAACATAAGTATAGACATTGCATGAAATGTTTGTAACAGCACAGTACTTGAAATCAAACTAAAAGTCAAACAACAAAAAACTGATTAAAGAAATAAAATCATTTTGTTTGGTGAAAAACTGTGCCGCTGTTAAAAACAATTGATGAAGAACTCTTAAGTATATCCATTAAAAACAAAATAAAGTGCTGGACAAGGTGTTAACTGTTCATGTTTTAAATTTTTATATATGTTACAAACATATGTTTGCATATGCATAAAATATCTTAGCTTCTTCCTATGCCCCAAGCTTATCATGCCCCAAATTCAGTTAATGAATAACTAGATGAATGCATTCCCTTCAGATGTATCATCTCTGCATTTAGTTTCTGTACCAATCCTATTGAAAAATATGCTAATACTTTCTTTTGAAGATATTGCATGTTTTGAACCTTTGAAAGTAAAAAATGAAAGTGAAGTTGCTTAGTCATGTCTGACTCTTTGCGTCCCCATGGACTGTAGCCCACCAGGCTCCTCCATCCATAGGATTTTCCAGGCAAGAGTATTGGAGTGGGTTGCCGTCTCCTTCTCCAGAGGATCTTCCTGACCCAGGGATCAAACCCAGGTCTCCCACATTATAGGCAGACGCTTTACTGTCTGAGCTACCAGGGAACTTCCCTTTGGGTTTGCTTATTTAATAGTTACAACTACTAATGTTAAATCCTTGACACCAAAGCTTTGTTGTACAGGGAAAATGCTTAAACTTCTTATAATGATGTAAGATCTCTTTCATCTTCTTTCCTAGACTACTGCCCTATCTCCTTCTCCCGCCAGATTTTTTCACACTGTTCCTCCTTTCCATGTTTGGGAGCTTTTCCAATGATGCTTTCATACCTCAACCCAATGAAATCCTACATTTTCTTAAAGTGTCCACTCAATGTCCACTCATTAAAGATAAGTGACATCTTTACCTGTCATCCTAGGCAACATTAATGGTTTCCACACAACTACAGCTCATAGTTTTCATAGTTGGTCCTGTATCTCCAAATCATTTTATATACATTTATTAATACAAATTGAATTATCTCAAGGTCATGAGCATATTGATATTAGCGGCCCTATTTTTATTCTTATTATTATCACAGCAACTAGAATATAGTAGGCGATTGATAAATATTTATTAGAATAATGTTTTTACCTGAATTAAAATCATGTTTAATTATCCATAGGTTGAAGAACTTCATATTTAACATAACAGATTTGGGGACTGAACAAGACATCTTTTCTAAGAATTTGAAATGGAAGTCTTTTTATGGATGGAAAATCTTTTTCCATCTTGCCTTCTAGAATTCAAGTGAATGTTCATGCTTCATGAAGAGAATGGGCCGTGGTTTTTTGTTACAGATTTGGAATCAGTAGATTTTTATGAATGTGAACCTTATCATGTCTTCTGCAATTTTTTTGTACTTTAATATTTGTGTGTGTGTGTGTTTTCATAGGAACCAGGGAAAATGTGTGGAAGGCATGGTGGAGATCTTTGACATGTTGCTGGCTACTTCGTCTCGGTTCCGTATGATGAATCTCCAGGGAGAAGAGTTTGTGTGCCTCAAATCCATCATCTTGCTTAATTCTGGTGAGTGAATCACATGGGAAAATTTAATGCCAAGTTACTGGAAGAAACATTTATTTGTATTTTTCAACCAGATACAAGCTACCTATTACAAAGGCATAATCACAAATTGAAAACAGCAACTGACGTACATTTAAATTAGCTATCTTTTTGGCACTAGGGATAAAAAAAATCTGCCTGCCAATGCAGGAGGTGCAAGAGATGCAATTTTGATTCCTCTGTCAGGAAGATCTCCTGGAGGGGGAAATGGCAATCCACTCCAGTATTGTCTGTAAAATCCCAAGGACAGAGGAGCCTAGTGGGCTAGAATCCATGGGGTCGCAAAGAGGCTGGCACAGGTGAGCACAGACACATCTTCTTTGTAGATGACTTATGGAGGCAAAACCATGCTGATAAAATAAGATGAATGAAAGCAAAAATTCAACATTGAATCAGGTGGCCTTGTTGAAATAGTAGCATCCTTCCACAGATATGAGTTTATTTATTTATTTTTTTATTAAAGTGACACATGTATATGGACATAAGTCTGTTGTTAGTTGTATGTGTCAGAAAGTAAGTAGAGTGGTTGACCCTGTTAGGATATTGTGACCAGTTCCAAGCTTCAGATCATAAGGAAAGAGACTTATTTGAGACAGACTGTGTTTCTGGTCAAAACTGATTAGCTGAAAAATACCATTGACTCAGAGATAGAAAAACCTAATTCTAAAACCAAGGAACATGGAATTTGGTATGTTGGTCCAGCTAAAAGAGTGGTTTTCATTTGATCCATGGTATCCAATTCAACTGTCCTTTCCTATTTATTCATTTGAGAAATCTTAGCTGAGAGTGGCATCCTTTTTTTTTTTTTTTTTTTTTTTTTTCGCTAGTGAGGTTGGCTGTTGCATAATGAGTCACTCCAGGTCATCCAGATGGAAACTATGGCTCAGCCTGAATTAGCACCCTGACTCGTCCCAGCCTCTTCAGCAGTCAAATCTAAGCACTTGATCTCCAGCCTATAACACCTGATGCTTGACAATGGGGTGTCAGCTGCACAGTTTAGATGCCCTTAACCTTGACCTTAGCCCCCCAGCCCCAGGCCCGCCTCCTGCTGGAGACCTCATTTTCACACAGAAATCACAGCTGCCTGGAAGCCCTGGACCTGATTTTAGATTTAGCTTCTTACACCCTTCGATATGGTCTCAAATTTCCCAGTAGCTGAACTAAAGTCTTTGTTGATCCCCATTTGGGGAGAATTGGCACTTGCTTGTCTTTTGAGGTGTTTTGCTGATGAATGTCAATCCCTTCCCACCTCCCCTGACAATTTTCCACTTCTCCCCACCAGTGCTTGTAACCTGTATTGCTTAATGGTTCTGATAGTAATCATTCTCCCTTATCAACTGATAAATGGAAATCTGTACCATTACACTAGGCAAGGACTGAATTGCAGGATGAAGTTGTGTGAAAAATAATGGCGTCTCTACTAAGGAAGTGATTACCACGCCATTCAAGTTTCAGGTTCCACTCACATGCATTGTGCTTTTCATTTGAGTCATTTGTCCTGTTGGTTGAAGGGTCCAGAGCCCACAATGGCTCTTTATTGGAGGAGAGTTCTGGGAGCAGTGCCACTCGGCTGCACCGTGCCAGGTCCCGAACCTGCTCCTTCTTCGCTGGAGGGCTGGCACACGCCGACGGCTCTCGTGTGGACAATCTGTTAATTTCAGGGAAGGCAGGCCTATAAAGTGCTGGGACTTTTTTCCCTACTTTTACCAGGAAATAATACCCTGGACAGGAAGTGAAATTAACCAGAGTCATATAATCAATGGAAGTAGATGCTCTGACCTTGATGATCAAAAATATTTTCTTCAGATGCGTATCTTATTTTCCTGCATTACTGGTCTGTGCCTGTGAGAGGGTGTATTTTTTTTTTCATATTATATAATAGAAAAGGGGGAACTTTTGCCATCAAAATATTGGATTTATAGGCCTGAGTCTTTTAAATCCCAGAGGGAAACACTTTCAGCCCTCACAAGAAAGTCTTTTATGAAAAGACTGGCACTGGCATCTCAAAAACAGTACTTCTTGCCACAGAATTTGGACCTTCACCTGCTGCCTCCTGACACCGCCGCCTCCATCCTTGTTCCTTCACCTCTTTCTCAGGATATTCTGTGAGCTGCCTTGCACCGGGAGGGCTGGAATGCTATTTTGGAGAAACAAGGCACCATCTCAGTGACAGTTCATAGTTGTCTTTTTTGTGAGACGCCAGTAGCTCATCTTTTCTCTCAAGAGCAGTACTGCTGGCTGGCTCATGGGCTGTAGCAAAACAGAAGCTGCCTCTCAACCTGGGAAAAGTGAAATCACTCTTTCCACCCCCAGAGTGATTTCTGTTTTGGAAAAGTGGATCTGCCTGCTGAGCACAGCTCCCGACGTCTCATATTGTTCCTGAAAAAAACAGAATCGAAAAGGACTTGACTGCAAAACCCAGGGGTGTGGCTCTCCGGGCCTTTTTCAGAGAAGTGATCAGTGATATGAGGGTCACCACGATCAACACCTTTTTCCAACTACCGGAGGTGTGGGCTTTTCTTAAAACCCAACCAAGCCATAGCTCTGATCAGGGCCATTCTTCACCTGTTGTGAGACAAACTACAAAGTGCCGCTAATTCCTGGACTCGCTGACAGAAGGCAAGCTAGAAATGATTCAGGACAACTGTGCTAGAAGCTGTTTTCCTGATACTTGGGAAACAAAACCTCAGTGTGTAGAGAAACCTGGGGTTTCGTGTTGAGCCCCTGTCACTAAAGTCTGAGAAGGGTGTGTTTACATTGGCCTTGACTTTGGCACAGAGGCACAGGGGGAGTTGAATGGTTGTTATGAGGACCTACTAGGAATGTGTTTCTGGAAGACTTGACAAGGTCTCCCAGGTGCCAACGTTTCCATGAGAAGGCCTCCTCACAGCTATTTGGGAGTGGGAGATTTTCATCATTTCTGCGACAGAAGAATTTATTCCTTTGCTTGCAAAAGTCTCCAATTATCCACAGGACAAGCACTGTTTTTCCACTCTCCACCAAAGGACAGAGGCCTTTCTGGTTAATCTGAAGATGTCTTTGCCCAATCAGTATTAGCGTCAAGGGATTCTGAGAGCTAGCTGGACAGGGTTCAAGGTAGGACAAATGCAAACAGGGCAGATGAACTCAGGGTAATAGGCTGTTGAGGGAGCAGCAGTGGAAGAGGAGGATGGAGCTGGAGCTACAGCAGAGAGGAGGTTCTGGGCCCATTTACAGTATTCCTGCTATCCAATGGGACTTTAGTTCTTTTTTGTAATTCCAGTATTTCAAATTCTTCAAGCCCAGTTCAGATCTTACTTCATTCAGGAAATCTTGCTATGACCCCGTCCGTAATGAGTTTTTCTTCTCTAGACTGTTTTAGTTCTTAGAGCTAATACCTCACACTCTAGCATTTAGTCAGCATTTGGCTGATTTCATTCATTGATTCAATCATTCATTCATTCAAGAACTCATCAGTGATGGAATTCCCACTGTGAACTTTACACCAAGTATACGAAGATGTATAGGGCTTCTCTGGTAGCTCAGTTAGTAAAGGATCTGCCTGCAATGCAGGAGATGGGGTTTGATTCCCTGGGTTGGGAAGATCCCCTAGAGGAGGGAATGGCAACCCACTCCAGTGTTCTTGCCTGGAGAATCCCATGGACAGAGGAGCCTGGTGGGCCACAGTCTATGGGATCACAAGAGTTGGACAGGACTTAGCCACTACACCACCACCAAACGAAAATGAATGACATGGTTTTTTGCTTTTGGTTTTCCAGTTGCTTTTTTTTTTTAACCCAGGTGGAGTCTTTACGCATGTGTCCTAATTTCTCTATAAATCATTAATGCTTTTTTGTATTCCTCAGAGCCTGTAAACTGCCAACAAGTATTATACTGTCTAGTCACTTAATAGATGCTTGTTTGCTGGGTATGACCAAAGGGACCTAAAAAGTTCCCATTTTTCCTGTGCTGTGCCCACCATGATGAAACATGTCATCCTTTTCAGTTTATTAAAGATCTAGATAATGGGAAAAATAATGTCTGTCTCCTCGGGTTTTTGTGAGATCTAGGGGAAACTGTGTATAAAGTGTGTAATGCATGGACTTCCCTGGTGGTCTGGTAGTTGAGAGTCCACCTTCCAATGCAGGGGACACAGGTTCGATCCCTGGTGGGGGAACTAGGATTCTACATGCTGCAGAGCAGCTAAGTCCATGCCACAACTAGAGAAGCCCGTGTGCAGCATGAAGACCCAGCACAGCCTAAAGAAATAAAAAGTGTGTAATGCACTTCCTGGAACATAGTAGGTCCTCAGTCAGTGACAATTGTCATCATCACTTATGAGAATCTCCGACTTTAACAGAGTCAGCTTGTGCCTCTTTTCAACATAATTAAGTACTTTGGGGCTTCCCAGGTGGCACCAGTGGTAAAGAACCCACCTGCCAATGCAGGAGACATAAGAAACAAGAATTTGATCGCTGGGTTGGGAAGATCCCCTGCAGGAGGGCTTGGCCAACCACTCCAGGATTGTTGCCTAGAGAATCCCATGGATAGAGGCACCTGGTGGGCTACAGTACATAGCGTTGCAAAGAGACACGACTGAAGTGACTTAGCACGCAGAAGTGCTTTTAGTTTAAAAGCCTCCCTCTCACTAGGCTTAAAAAAATATGCAAGGACAGGAGGGTAATAACAATAGAGTTTGCAGCTGTTCTGAGGCTTTGTTAGTTGTGCTATTTAATTTTATTTGGAGAAATTTTAGAGCAAGATTTATCTGATAGATAATAATGAATTGTTATTTAATTTTGGCTAACCTTAATGAAAACTGGTGGTGTCCCTATTCCCTGTCGGTTGACTGCTTCTTTGCATCCTTTCTCCCCACATATGTGATCCTCACAAAGCCTTCGGAACCCACTCCCATTCAGAACACCACCTTTTTAGGGACTCTTTCAAGACTTAGAAAAATTCAAGAGTCAAAGCTCAATATGTATAAATGTACAGTCCCTGATAAATGTTGGATTTGGCTTTCAAATTCAATTTAATAATTATTTCTATCCATTTTCTTAACTTTCTTCTGACCATCATTCTTTATATGTCTCAATAATTCTGAAGAGCCTCACCTACTTTGCTCCCTGGTAACTTTATCCAGCTGGCTCCCTGGAGAGCCTGTCAGACCCCTGACTCCAGCTCCTCTGCCTTCTCTGTGTTACAGTGGATCTCTTTTCCTCTCCTGATACACGAACTAACTGTGTTTACTCCAATTCTGTGTCTGCTGGATCCCCGTGGTATCTTTGGCAGGCCTGTTGGTTACTCCTGGACAACCTCCTGCTGTAGAAACATACCCTTCATTACCTGTTCATCCAAAATTGATCTTCAGACATTTCTCTGTCAATTGATGGAATATTAGAGAGCAGAAAAGAGCCAAAACCATAGGGACTTAAAACCCAAAGCGAAAAATTAAAGTGAAAAGCCGAAAAGGAAGAATTATGACAACATCTCTAAAGTGTGTATCTTGGTGTTCATCTAAAGAAAAAAGGCTGTGGAATATCACACAAGTGCGTGTATGTTAAGCATAAACATAAAAATGGTGCCAGCTCTGTGTGTCACTCAGCTCTTTGTTAATACGGCACACCTTGTCGTCTTGATGACTTGATGAGACATCTGGTGCTGAAGGTGATAACATTCGCTTTGTGTATGTTCACCAGAGGCTGCGCTCTGCTCAAAGAAGCATTTATAATCATGATTAATTACAACAGGCTCCCATCGCATAGAATATTTCCTCTTTCCAGACCCGAATACTTGGCACTCCTTCTGTTAATTATTAGACATTAGGACACTTAAGAAACATACTGGCTGTAAATATTAAGGATCATTATTTCTTTAACTGTTAAAGTTCTCCGATAGGAACAAGCCTTGGAATCTCATATAGACGCATTGTCAGGTATGCCAATGGCTGTCACAGTGGAGAAGATTTGATTATATTGTCTCTTGAGTTCTTTGTAGTGCCAAACTTCCTGTCCAGGGAGCCTGCCTATTGTCTTGTGGTAATTTTGAGATAAATGGCTCTTTATAGTTATTAAGTTGTTCACCGTCTTCTTGCTGGCTGATGGATTCTGTTGGCAGTAGATTCAACTCTTGAGCCTTTTCTTGCTCCCACCTTCTGGTGTGGCCTTAAGCCTTATGGTCTCGGTTAATTTCTTTCTTTTCTTTTTTTTTTTTTTACTGTTTATTTTTATTTATTTATTTGGCTGCACAGGGCCTTAGTTGCAGCCTGCAAGATCTTCAGCATGCGGATGCTTAGTTGCAAGATGTAGGATCTAGTTCCCTGATCAGGGATGGAACCTGGGTCCCCTACATTGGGAGCATGACTCTTACCCACTGGACCACCAGGGAAGTCCCTGCCTTCATTAATTTCTTGAACACTTGGTGTGCCATGGACTTTGTCTTAGAAAGGCCAGTCATTCAAGAGAAGCAACGCTGCCACTTAGCAGATAAGGGATGCCATTTTATAAGCCACTTCCCTGAGACATATCTGTACAATGGAAATAATGATACCTAACAGACAGGAGTGCTGTGACTATTGAAACTATGCCCACCTGGCACATCATAGGTCAGTTTGTACACTCGCTAAATACAAAAACTCTAACCATGTTGTTCTTCAGTTCAGTCGTTCAGTTGTGTCTGACTCTTTGCAACCCCATGGACTGCAGCATACCAAGCTTCCTTGTCCATCACCAACGCCTGGTGCAAGCTCAAACTCATGTCCATCGAGTTGGTGATGCCATCCAACCATCTCATCCTCTCTTGTCCCCTTCTCCTCCTGCATTCAATCTTTCTCAGCATCTGGGTCTTTTCAAATGAGTCAGTTCTTCACATCCTGTGGCCAAAGTGTTGGAGCTTCAGCTTCAGCATCAGTCCTTCCAATGAATATTCAGGACTGATTTTCTTTAGGATTGACTGGTTTGATCTCCTTGCAGTCCAAGGGACTCCCAAGAGTCTTCTCCAGCACAATTCAAAAGCATCAATTCTTCGGCGCTCAGCTTTCTTTATGGTCCAACTTTCACATCAATACATGACTACTGGAAAAACCCTAGCTTTGACTAGATGGACCTTTGTTGACAAAGTAATGTCTCTGCTTTTTAATATGCTGTCTAGGTTGGTCATAGCTTTTCTTCCAAGGAGCAAGTGTCTTTTAATTTCATGACTCAGTCACCATCTGCAGTGATCTTGGAGCCCAAGAAAATAGTCTGTCATTGTTTCCATTTTTTTTCTCCATCTATTTGCCATGAAGTGATGGGACTGGATGCCATGATCTTAGTTTTTTAAATGTTGAGTTTCAAGCCAGCTTTTTCATTCTCCTCTTTCACTTTCATCAGGAGACTCTTCACTTCCTCTTCACTTTTTGCCATAAGGGTGGTGTCATCTGCATATCTGAGGTTATGGATATTTCTCCCGACAGTCTTGATTCCAGCTTGTGCTTCATCCAGCCCGGCATTTCGCATGATGTATTCTCCATATAAGTTAAAGAAGCAGGGTGACAATATACATCTTGACATACTCCTTCCCGATTTGGAACCAGTCTATTGTTCCATGTGCAGTTCTAACTGTTGCTTCTTGACCTGCATACAGACTTCTCCAGAGGCACATAAGGTGGTCTGGTATTCCTATCTCTTGAAGAATTTTCCACAGTTTGTTGTGATCCACACAGTCAAAAGCTTTGGCATAGTCAATGAAGTAGAAATAGATGTTTTTCTGGAATTCTTTTGCTCTTTCTATGATCCAATGGATGTTGGCAATTTGATCTCTGGTTCCTCCGCCTTTTCTAAATCCAGCTTGAACATCTGGAAGTTCTCAGTTCATGTACTGTTGAAGCCTGGCTTGGAGAATTTTGAGCATTACTTTGCTACCATGTGAGATGAGTGCAATTGTGCGGTAGTTTGAGCATTCTTTGGTATTGCCTTTCTTTGGGATTGGAATGCAAAATTACCTTTTCCAGTCCTGTGGCCACTGCTGAGTTTTCCAAATTTTCTGGCATATTGAGTGCAGCACTTTCACAGCATCATCTTTTAGCATTTGAAATAGCTCAACTGGAATTCCATCACCTCCACTAGCTTTGTTTGTAGTGATGCTTACTAAGTCCCACTTGACTTTACATTCCAGGATGTCTGTCTCTAGGTGAGTGATCACATCATCATGCTTATCTAGGTCATGAAGATCTTTTTTGTATAGTTCTTCTGTGTATTCTTGCCACCTCTTCTTAATATCTTCTACTTCTGTTAGGACCATACCATTTCTGTCCTTTATTGTGCCCATCTTTTCATGAAATGTTTCCTTGGTATCTCTAATTGCACACAATTTTAAAAGGCTAAGAGGCAATTTAGTACCTTTGAGAATCCACCTTTAATTCTCAGAGGTGTGTGGAAATTAGTTTGAAAACTACTGCTATAGATAAAAAATGTTACCTAATTAAACTGGTTCTCTGGTATATTTTAAAATTAACCAGTTTGCAAACCATGAGGGAAAACTGCTCAAAAGGGTGCTTAGCACTGGGGACAGGAATTGTGGGCCTGTCTTTCACAGGCTGGTTTGGGCAGGGGACGCAGGCAGTTAACAGATCATTTCCATGTCAGGAGATAAGGGGATGTCATGATGAAAGGAAGCAGAGTGATGCAGAGACAGATAGCAGGGTCCTTACCTAAGAAGGAGGCTTCAGCTTTAGGTTGAGTTGGACTTGGCTAGAGGCAGAAGAAAGGCATGGGGTTGGGGGGACTTCTGGCTGCATCATTAAATTAACATGAAGCCACTGGACTGCTCTTCCCTGGTTGCCTCAACTATAAAATATGTATAATAATTCCAGAAGCTTCCCTGGTGGCCCAGTGGCTAAGACCCTGCACTCCCAATGCAGAGGGCCCAGGTTCAACCCCTAGTCAGAGACCTAGATCCTACATGCTGCAGCTGAGAGTTAGCATGCTTCAAATAAGACCCAGTGCAGCCAAATAAATAAATATTTTTTAAAAGGCATAAAAATTCTAAACAGTCCTATTAACCCTATAGGTTTGTTATGATATAACAAGATAGCTTTAAAACATGAGCTACTATCATCATTACTAATATAGTCTGTTACTTTTAATAGGGAAAACATTATGTAACCTAATACTGTACAGGGATTTTGGTGTTCAGGATCTCCCTGTTCTAATCATAGGATGAGAATTACACTCAGGCCCTATATTTGGAAGGGCCTTAAGTGTCCTCTGTCTGCCCTCATGCCTGGAACACTGAACTGTAAATCTAAAAGTGTGTCAACACTTGAACTGAGGGAAACCATGAGGAAACAACAGTAAATCCCCACTAATTTATTGAGCTCAGAAGGAAAATGCAATACTGTTTTTTAATGGAGTTTTCTTTCCCTACATGTTACTCACTGAACAAGTAAAAGCCAAAATGGAATATATATGTTTCCTTAAATCTTTCTATGGAAATCCAGACTATAAAGTTTTCAGTCTAAACCAGACATCCCTACACTTAGTTGGAAGACCTACCTCTGCGCCTTGACGTTCATGCATGGGTTATATCCACCTGCTTCACTTGGTTTGAAAGAAAGATGGAAAAACACACTCTCTGCCTCTTCTTTGGAGTCCTGGTCCTTGAACACTGCATCAGCCTCAGCTGTCTTCAGTGATTTCCTGCAGGAAGTGGATGGCTACTCTTACCTAAAGGGAGTGGATGGCTACTCTTTCCTGAAGGGAGTGGATGGCTACTCTTTCCTGCAGGGACTGTATGATTAGCTTTTCTGCAGGGAATGGATGCCTACGTTTTCCTGAAGGGAGTGGATGGTTACTCTTTCCTGCAGGGAGTGGATAGCTACTTTTGTATGTTGGGGTAGCTTGAGGGTTGCCTCAGTTCTAATTTCTCTGAGTTTTTAACTTTATATCTACTTTTCTTTCCATTTTTCTTCTAATGAAATTAAGACAGAGATCTCCTGGAGATGGAAATGGCAACCAACTCTAGTATTCTTGCCTAGGGAATTCCATGGACAGAGCAGCATGGCAGGCTACAGTCCACGGGGTCCCAAAGAGTCATACATGGCTGAGAGACTAACACATTCACTTTCATTGACTTATAAGCTACTATACATTAGGATCTGCCCAGGTGCATTAGTGGTAAAGAATCTGCCTGCCAATGCAGGAGAAGTAAGACATGTGGTTTCGATTCCTGGGTCAGGAAGATCCTTTGGAGGAGGGCATGGCAACTCATTCCAGCATTTTTGCCTGGAGAATTTCATGGACAGAGGGGTCTGGCAGGCTATAGCCCTTAGGGTCGCACAGAGGCACAGAATCGGACACAACTGAAGTGACAGCACCACACACACACTAGCTTGCGTTTCTCTGGTAGATACGCGGTAAGCAACCTTCCTGCCAATGCAGGAAATGAAGGTTCGATCCGTAGGTGAGGAAGAACCCTTCAATTCAGTTCAGCTGCTGAGGCGTGTCCGACTGTTTGCAAGCCCATGGACTGCAGCACACCAGGCTTCCCTGCCCATCACCAACTTCCAGAACTTGCTCAAACTCATGTCCATCGAGTCAGTGATGCCATCCAGCCATCTCTTCCTCTCTTGTCCCCTTATCCTTCTGCCTTCAGTCTTTCCCAGCATCAGGGTCTTTTCCATTGAGTCAGTTCTTCACACCCCATGGCCAAAGTGTAGGAACTTCAGCTTCAGCATCAGTCCTTCCAATGAATATTCAGGACTGGTGTTCTTCAGGATGACTGGTTTTATCTCCCTGTAGTCCAAGGAACTCTCAAGAGTCTTCTGCAACACCACAGTTCAAAAGCATCAACTCTACAGTGCTTAGCTTTCTTTATGGTCCAACTTTCACATCAATACATGACTACTGGAGAAACCCTAGTTTTGACTAGATGGACCTTTGTTGGCAAAGTAATGTCTCTGCTTTTTAATATGCTGTCTAGGTTGGTCATAGCTTTTCTTCCAAGGAGCAAGCTTCTTTTAGTTTCATGGCTGTGGTCACCATATGCAGCTTACCACGTGACCCCATGGCTGCTCTGTACTTAGTTGCTCAGTTGTGTCCGACTCTTTGCAACTCCATGGACTGTAGCCTGCCAGGCTCCTCTGTCTATGGAGATTCTCCAAGTAAGAATACAGAGTGGGTTGCCATGCCCTCCTCCAGGGGATCTTCCCAACCCAGGGATCAAACCCAGGTATCCCACATTGCAGGCAGTTTCTTTACCATCTAGGCCACCAGGAAAGCCCCTCTAGCTGTGCCCTTCTCTAGTGATCAAGAAACTGCTGGTTCCAGGAATGCCCTGTCTGATCTCATGGATCCCAAGGACTAAGTGTAATCTCGTCTCCAGTTCTTACAACTGGAAGCAGTCAGACAATGGGCTGTTGGACCAAGGAGCTAAGCATGACTGCAGGAGGGGGCACTGGCAGCAACAATTTGTTTAGTCTTTAAAATCGGCAGCAACAGTACTGATAAATTCAATCCAGAATGCAAAATTCATCTTCATCTAGATGGTGAAGCATCTGCTCTTACTTACTTTTGGTAGAGCAGATGTTACTCTCTAAGTGAGAGAATATAGCCTTCACACTCAGTGAAAGCCAGGCACTCAGCTCCTTCTAGTAAGACCTTAATGCTCTGCTTCCTTTGCAATTCAGCTTGCCAATCCTGGAGGAAGATGGGCTACCAGTCTTTTGAGGCTGATCTTTTTTTGTACTTAGATAAGTAACTCAGGTTACTGATGACATGTTGGAGGTATTTCCAGCCAAGAAAATTTTTCTCAGAAGCTTTAGTAACAAATTTGTTAGTTCCATTTTCTGCCAAAATGGCAAACTTAGAAGTTTCAGAAACGTGAACAGCCTTACCGATGATAGAAATATTATGAAAATAGTAACAAGGAATATCTCTACAGCAAGCTCCTTAGTCCTTGGGATATCCATTCGTCAGCTTGGGTTTCCCTCCCATCAGTCCAGGCGTTGGCAAAGCTTTTGAAATAATGGAAGTGAAAGTCACTTTGATTTTGTATTTGCAATAGCATTTTCTTTCACCAGATTATGAAAGGCATGCATGCCCAAGGCAGGGAACTTGGAAAATACAGAAAAGCCACCAAGAAAAATAATCTCCCAAGTAATCCGTTTCACCACACAAAGGTGACCGTTGTTAACATCTTGATAAACATTCTTAATTAAAGAGGCAGAGGCCTCAGTCCATCAGCACCTCTGCTCTGCCATCTTGCACCTAATGTTTTGAAATTCTGGAGTGCTCCTAAATCATCCCAGGGAAATTGTTAGTTTTCTCAAATATCTCTGGAGGCGAGACTGTTGCTGGCAGTCATTTCCAGTTTTTCACAAACTGGAAGTTAGGAAATTCTTTGTGTGGCCTTTGACCACTGGCCGGGAATGAGGAGTATTGGAGTGTTAGTTCCAGCTTTGCCATTTATACCCACAGGGTGACCTCTGGCAAGTCCAGCCTTATGTTCTATCTGAAAACCCTCCCAGCAACAGCATCCACTAGCCCCAGCTCCTTAATGTCTCTGAGCCTTTGTTTCCCAGCAAGTAAAATAATGAGTGGATCAGTAGGGGGCCTTTTTACATTAAAAATAATTTTTTTTTGGTCGTCCAGTGGTTAAGATTTCCCGCTTCCAACACAAAGGTCATGGGTTCCATCCCTGCTCAGGGAACTAAGATCCCACATGCTGTGCAGTGCAGACCAAGAAAAAAATATAGAAAGAAAAGAAAAAAATATTTAAAGAACGTCTATATTTGTTTACCTGAGTCAGTTTGCTGTGCAGCAGAGATTGGCATAACATTGTAAATCAACTATACTTCAATTTAAAAAATTAATTAAAAATGAATAAAAATAGTTCTTTATTTAAAGAATGTCTATATGTGTTTACCTGAGTTGCTTTGCTGTGCAGCAGAGATTGGCATAACATTATAAATCAACTATACTTCAATTTTAAAAATTAATTAAAAATTAATAAAAATATTTTTTTGTAAAATTTAATTTTTAGAGCAGTTTTCGGTTTATAGCAAAGCCGGGGGAAGGTACAGATTCCCCATGTAACCCCATCCCTACCCCACCCCCAGCTGCCTTCACTATCAAAATCCCCTACCAGAGATGTATCAATGATTTGTTTGAATTGATAAACTTATGTTTACATACCTTTATCACCTAAAGCTTGTAGTTTAATTTAAGGGTCACTTTCACATGCATGTGCTTGGTGTTCTGCATTCTGTGGGTTTTGAAAAATGTAAAATGACATGTATCCTTCAGTACAGTATTGTACGGAGTAGTCTCCATATTGTATGATATTTAAGACATTGAGGACATTCTGCCCTAAAAATCCTCTGTGCTCTATTCATCCCACCCATTTCCATAACTCTTATAAACCACTGATATCTTTTACTGTCTTCTTAGTTTCATCTTTTGCAGAATGTCATATAGTTGGAATCATACATTATGTAGTCTTTTCAGATTATCTTCTTACATGTAGTAATATGAATTTAAGATTCTTCCATGTCTTTTGATGCCTTGATAGCTCATTTCTTTATAGCCTTGAATAATCTTCCATTGTCTGGATTTACCACAGTTTATCCACTTACCTTCCCTGGTGGCTCAGAGGTTAAAGTGTCTGCCTGGAATGCGGGAGACGCGGGTTCGATCCCTGGGTCAGGAAGATCCCCTGGAGAAGGAAATGGCAACCCACTCCAGTATTCTTGCCTGGAGAATCCCATGGAGGGAGGAGCCTGGTAGACTACAGTCCATGGGGTCACAAAGAGTCGGACACAACTGAGGGACTTCACTTTCAAATCCACTTACCTACTACAGGACATCTTGCCTCCAAGCTTTGGCAGTTACGAGTAATGGTGCCATAAATGTCCACATGAAGGTTTTGTGTAGACATAAATGTTCAACTCATTTTGGTAACTATCAAGGAGCATGATTGCTGGCTTATATACAAAGAGTATGTTTAGTAAAAATTTGCCAAATTGTCTTCCAAAGTGGCTACACCATTTTTCATCTCTTCCAACAATGAGTGAGAGTTTCTGCTACTCTGCATCCTCGCCAGCATTTGCTGTTGTTGGCATTTAGATTTTGGTCCTTCTAATAGGTGTGTAGGTGCATCTCCCTGTTGTTCTCATCAATTCTCTACCTGATGCGGAGAGCTGACTCATTGGAAAAGACCCGGATGCTGGGAAAGATTGAGGGCAAGAAGAGAAGGGGGGCAACAGAGCATGAGATGGTTGGATGGCATCACCGACTCAATGGACATGAGTTTGAGCAAACTCCTGGAGATAGTGAAGGACAGGGAAGCCTGGCGTGTTGCAGTCCATGGGGTTGCAAAGTGTCAGACACAACTGAGCAACTGAATAACAGCAACAACAATTGACATATGATGTGAAGGATCTTTTTATTGGCCTATCTTCTATCTCTTCTTTGGTGAGGTCTCTGTTCAGGTCTTTTGCCCAGTTTTTAATTGGGTCATTGATTTTCTCTTTCTTGAGTTTCAAGTTCTTATTTATTTTGCTAAGAGTCCTCTAGTAGATGTGTCTTTTGCAAATATTTTCTCCCAGTCTGTGGCTTGTCTTCTCATGGTCCTGAGATCAGTGGTTTGTAAACCTTCTGCTCGAGCCCTGTGTGTCAGAAGGAGCCTCCGGTCACCAAAGGATAGGGGCGTGAATCAGAGAGGGAGAGGCTGAGGGACCAACCTCTCGTCTCCACTTCCCCATTTCTTCTGCTTTAATCAGAGAGATTTGACTTCATTCAGTTTATATGTGAAGGTTTCACAGGAAGTTCACTCTTTTAAAAGGATTTTGTTCCTCCAAATGGTGCGAAAAACCATGAAACTTAAGTTAAATCCACAATTCTAGAATTCTGTGTCTCCTTTTTTACGATGTAATACATCCTCTCACGAGGCTCTGTTATGGAGAAACGAGACAGACTGTCACAGTTACGCGGCACTTTTTCAACACAATTTTCATCTAATGCAGAGCTCTCTTGAAATGATGGAACTGATACATCTGAAGAATAGGTATCATCTACATGTCCACTTATCTTTCTGAAACAGTAATTTTGGACAGTAATTATCTTTTTCAAAATAATCAGTGAGAAGTGTCAGCCATTTCACCATTTTCATTCTCTGTCTAGGAAAAGGGGAGAGAATATATCTGCATCTCTGTGGCTCTGAAGATAAACATGCAAACCCAAACCAGAAGGGGTGGCCTTTACAATCACACAAGAAGGTGTCACTTCACAGTGACCAGCGTAGATCATCCCAGGATTTTTAAACAGTGCTGTTCAACTCAGAATTACAAGAACATGTGCATTCAACCCACTGTATATTCTTAGATCATATATCATCTTTTTTTGGCTTTGCGGTGAAGTCAGATGAATGTTTAATGATGTTTTATAAACATTTGTATTCACGCTAACCCTGTTTATTGCTTTGACAGAGGAGGGCGGCGTGTTCTTTATTTTGTTTATGTATTGCCTTTGTTCCACAAAGGATTTGAAATGGCCTACTGAATTTCATGTGATGCAAAATGAGGAAGGCAGTAATTGACACAATCTGAAAAAAGGGGAAATAATGTGAAGAAAATAATAAATTCAGAAGTCAGATTAGCACACAGCAGTCCATCTGTACAGTTCCTAGGAGTGGGCCACAAATTTGGCTTTCAGCTTCTTCGCTGGGCCAAAGCAAAGAGAACACATTCCATTATAAGGTCTACCGGCTTTTAATAAAAATAAAATGAAATAGATTAGTTGTTCAACGTAAAAACTCTCCTTTAGGCAAATCTCTACAAGGTCTATTTATTACAGCCAGCACCTGATAAGGATGCTGCAGCTGAGAATTTGAGTGTCCTCTTCTCTTGCCATGCTCTCCTCCAGAGGATCGTCCTGACCCAGGGATCGAACCCACGTCTCTTATGTCTCCTGCCTTGGTAGATGGATTCTTTACCACTAGCATCACCTGGGAATTCCTCTGATAAGAAAGTAGGGTGCTGATACATGAGGTTGCCAGTTAGGGGAAGATCCATTTATTTTGATCATCAGCTGGGCAGTTGTTAGGGGTAAATACCTCCTATGAAATTTGTTAACTGTGCATAGCATCTGATAGGATGAACTCAAGCCCTGACCATTATACTAACCAGAGTGGAGATTCAAGGTGGGGTTGAGGCATCGGGAGTTGGGAGGATTCCTCACGTGGAGCAGGAAGTACTCCAATGCTGTCTCATCTCATGATGTACCAGATCCGGAGTCTAGTCTCCACTTTGCCTGTCTTGTGCAGACACCCAGGTGTGCTCTGTGCTCTGCTGCAGTGGAATAAATCACCTCAAAATTGAATGGCTAAGAGAAGAGAAAAAAGGATTTGGACTGTCTCAATCATGGATTTGGATAGAGCACAGAGGGCATGCACCATTCCCTCTTCATCATGTCTGGGGCCTCAGGTGAGGGTCATCCACTAACAGTAATTTGATAGTCATTGGCTGGAGACATCTTAAAGGTCTTTGCTCACATGCTGCCTACTGATGCTTGCTGTTGGCTGGCGCGTCAGCCAACAGTCAACTGTGGTGCTTAGCTGTGGCCTTGGCTTCTTTGTGGCCTGTTGCACTGTGCCTCTTACAAGGAAGACAGTGAGGGCTCCAGAAGCAAGTGTCAGTTGACAGGCAGAAGCTGTATGCCTTATATGACAAGCATATTGTACCTTGGAAGCCAGGCAGTGTCATCTATCCCATTCTATTGATTGCAAGCAAGTCATGGGTCCACCCAACCTCCAGGGAGGGGCATAACTCACACATCTCCATGACAGGAGTGCCAAGATCACATTCTGGAAACCCATGTTGGATGGGAGATATCATTGTGATCATTTTTGGAAAATAAATCTGCCCCCATGGGTGTAAAGAGCAGCTTCCAGCTCTGCGCTATTGCTCCATTGTCTTTGAAACGGCAAGTGAGAAAAGGTGAGATGCAGGGCAACAAATCCATCCAGACTGCGTTAACCTACGTTTTCTGGGGAAAAAAAAGAAACCCTCAGCACCTCTTGAGACCAGGCCAGCTCACCTGGACTAGGAGTTCCACATGGAACCGGTGAACAAACTCCATTGTATTAGACAGGCCACCCATTTTCCATCAAGTTATCTCTTCAGACTGTCTTCTTCTTGATCTCAGAAAGGTAGTAATTGACTGAGGAATAGGAAAATCAGAAACCTGGCTGTTTCTTCATATATCACAGACATAACTAACAAAAAGGAGGCCCCTAAGCAACATAGGGTTTCCCTGAAGGCTCAGGTGCTAAAGAATCTGCCTGAAACGCAAGAGACAGGGCTTTGATCCTTGCGTCAGCGATACAGATTCATAATGGCTTCATCCTAAAAGGTATAAGGCTAGGGGGCTATTTATTACAAAAAGTAAAGACGGTGATTTTATGTATAGGAGTGAGACACATGGATACCACTAAAATGATTTTATTTTTCTTTCAACATTGTACTTATTTGGGCTGTGCTAGGTCTTTGTTGCTGTGCATAGGCACACAGGCTCTAGGCGAGGGCTTTAGTGCTTCTGGCACATTGACTCAGTGGTTGTGACTCATGGGCTCTGGAGCATAGGCTCAGCTGTTGTAGTGCACATGTGTAGTTGTCCTGAGGCACGCAGGATCTTCCCGGGTCAGGGATTGAACCCATGTTCCCTGCAATGGTGAATTCTTAACCACTGGACCACCAGGAACGTCCTAAAAAAATTTTTTTTTTTAAATACACTTTTGAGATTTCTTTTCAGGTCAATTAAATCAAGTCATCAGTTTCACCACCTGAAATCATTTAGAGGTTTGTCCTTTGAGTCAGCTTGAAGGCATATAAGTGGATATCTATTAGATTTCACTAAAAATTATGCTCAATTGATAAATGTCACTGAATCATTCGTGGATGAGTTCATAGTCATCTGTGCCACGGGAGTACTTGTGGATGTTATAGGGATGCCAAAATGAAAGGACTGCTGTGGTCCCTGTTGTGTTGTGACAAGAATACTTATCTTCACTGTGAGACCTCACTATGAGACCACTTAGAAGATGATTGGAGGAGTGTGTGATCTTACAAAGACTAGAGTAATAGTAAACGTTTGCTCAAGGACTGGGAGTTATGAAAAGTTCTTCACCTTTTAGTAAATAATCACACACTGCCAGAAGGATGGACCTTTCCTGCCTCTGGACAAATATTGCTCAAGGCAATACTCTTTTTGTTCAGTTCATGACATGAGAAGTCAGTTCCTGCATGGTACAGTGCAGTCTCTGAAACCTTAATAATGTTGGGAGTGGCATCTTTGAATGATGACTAACTAAACATTCTGACATCCTGGGCTTCCCTCTTGATTCTTTGAACTTATTGGTTGCTATGAATTATGTTAGTATTCAGAAGGAATGATTAGCATGACAGGAGATGATGAGGTGGTTCTAGAATCTACATCATGCTTTCTATGACAAAATGTGGCAGTTTTGGCATTTGGGAAGAGAAATGATTTATATTGCCACATTTTGTTATAATGCAACCTAAGGACTTCCCTGGTGGCTCAGTCAGTAAAGAATCTGCCTGCAATGTAGGAGACCCGGGTTCGATCCCTGGGTCAGGAAGATCCACTGGAGAAGGAAATGGCAACCTGCTCCAGTATTCTTGCCTGGAGAATCCCATGGACAAAGGAGTCTGGTGGGCTACAGTCCACGGGATCGCAAAGAGTCAGACCTGACTGAGTGACTAACACTTTCAGTTTCATACAACCTAAGGCCTTAGGAATGCAGAAATGGCAACAAAAGGAGGTGTACCAAGCATCACTTTGACTTCGTCTGATTTATACAGTTTATTCATTGATACAGTCAGCAAGTCATAAAATACTTCTCATCTTGCCTTAGAGTAGAACAACTATAACAAATAGGCTCCAAAATGTATAATGTTGCAAACACATGAAGGTTTGTTTCTTGTTTACTTAATATCACTGGGTGCTTGAATAGGTTAGTGCCAGAGCCTTCTTCCGTGTGGTTGTACAAGGACTCTGCAATATTAATTGGGTGACTTCCATGGTCATCCTAAGAATTATCTCCATTCTAATCAACCCAGCCAGAAAGGGGAAAGAAGCATAGGGGACCACAACATGGCAAGGAAGTTGGAAAGGAAATCCTCAAAGTAGTTTCAGCTTTGGGATAAGACACTTTTCACTGAAGATATAGTCCATGTTTCTAAGAGCTTACATAGTAGTGGCCATAAAAGAGCAAATCATGGTAATCATGTGATTCTTAATCGTAGCTAGGCATCAGACTCCTCAGTGGGGAGTTTTTAAGAAGCACAGATACAAGAGCTCGAATTCCAGCTTTCGGTCAGCAGATTTGGCTGGAACCTGAACAGCCACATCTTGGAAAACCCCACAGACGAGACTGAGAGACAGCCATGCTTGGGAATCACAAACTCTGGAAATAAATCTATTAGAATTGCCAGGAACTTCAAATGAAAACCTACTATATAGCACAGGGAACTCTGCGCAGTGCTCTGTGGTGACTGAAACTGGGAAGGAAATCCAAAAAAAGAAGGGATGTATGTATATCGGTTTCACTTTGCTATACAGCAGAAACTAACACAACATTGTAAAGCAGCTATACGCTAATAAAAATTAATTTAAAAATAAAATAAAACTGTGCTTAAGGAAAAAGCCATTAAATATACAATTAAGCTTGAATGCAGGGGGAAAAAAAAAAAAAAAGAATTGCCAGGAACCAATACCAGTCCAATAAAACATGCATATTCCTTTGACTAGCCTAGAATGAAGTAAATAATAGTCTATACATGTATATCTTTTTTTTAAAATATAATTTCAGATAATTTCAAAATGATCATAAAGGAGGGATAATATTGAACTAATTTAAAATAAAATGCTGTATATTTCAATGCAGATGCCCAGGCTTGACTACAATACAAAAACTGATAAAGTAGTAAAATGCTTACATGTAAAGAAACTGCCTGCCAATGCCTGAGACATAAGAGATATAGGTTTGATCCCTGAGTCAGGAAGATCCCCTGGAGGAGGGCATGGCAACCCACTCCAGTATTCTTGCCTGGAGAACCTCATGGACAGAGAAGCCTGGTGGGCTACAGTCCACGGGGTCACAAAGAGTGGGAGACGACTGAGTGACTAACACTTTCACTTTTATGCATGTGTGCATGTGTGTGCTCAGTTGTGTAAAGTAATTATACTCCAATCAGAAATTTTAAAAAAGGAAAACTCTGCCACAGAACATACACACACACTCACATACACACACACAAAGAAACTGGAACTCAAAATCTTTGATGGTTAATGCATCTTTAATGATGGATGGTGTCTATTTTGGTGAAGTGAACGTCTAACTTTAAATATGAAATTATCTGCCCTTTAAAAAAGAAAGAGAAAAGAAGTCCTTCATTCTGTGGGACTGTCCCACATATTGTAGGCTATCCAGCACAGCCCTCCTCACTAACTAGCTTCAGCCACCACGAGCCATCCAACATCCCACAGGACCCACAGTGCCAGGAGGAGGAGCAGCCATCAGACGTGATGCCCAAAACGAATGTGGCACTCGTGAAACTGTCCGCCGAGAAGGCACTTAAGAGCAAACACACCAGTTTAACTGTGGGAGCCATGCCCAGCAGCACACCTAACAGTCTGATCTGCGGACGAGTCACCGAGTCCTTCGTGTGCCGAGTCCCCCCAAAAGTTCCTTTTTTATTCCAGCAGAGCAGCAGCTTTCAGGTCTAAACCACTTATAGCTGGGGGTTTAAGGAGTTTTCTTTTTTCCTTTGAGTCATTCCCTTTGCTTTTCTGGTCAAGCTGCTGTGGACACAAGGACTCTCCCAGGATCCACTGTCATATTTGTCCTTCTGGAAAAGAAAAGGAAAAAAAAATGGCCTTACTTGAAGACTTTGCTCTGAAGCATCAGTGTCTTCCTTCCTCACTTCTCCGAGAACAGCTGGATGCGCCCCCCACCCGGTGGAGGTCAGCGCCCAGGCGTGTGGCCCCGGGTCCTGCTAGTGTTTCCTCTGGATACAGTAACGGGCAGGTGTGCACCGCCGTCTCCATATCTGCATTCTTCCAGCTTCCCGAAGAGAAGACTGCATCATCTGGAAAAGTGATGAAGGGGCAACAAGGGTGTTCCTGCAGGATGGAGTGGAAAAGAGGAAGGAAGGAAGGAAGGAGAGTGTCTGAGCAGAGCAAGAGGGGGAAGGAGAGCGCAGAAGATCGAGGCAGTGAGAGCCAGAGACGGCGGCGGTGAAAGGCTGAGCTCTCTTCTGTACCGGGTGTCCAGGCGCTTCTGCTCCCCCTTCCTTTCTACCACCAGATTTTTCTCCATAGAGTCTTCCCGAGACTCCCAGTGTTTGGCCGCAAGATTCAGAATACGTAGAAGCTCGGATTTGCCAACAGCGCTTCGAGCCTGGATAATGACATACAGATTGTTTTTTCCATCTTGGGGATTTGGAGCAGCCTGGGGAGTTGCAAAAGCCTGCCTTGTTGTAAGACTGTTTCTGAAGGCCCGCACTGTCTGATCACTGGCTCCGTGCTTCTGGGAACAGTGGCACAGCTGTCCAGGGTGGCAGGGACCACCTGGGGTATGAAAATTACCAGAAGCCCTAGCTTGGCTCTTGCCAGAGCACCTGAAGCCTTCTGGGAATTAGGATTTCTGTTGTTTCTCTCCACTGGCCCCTTAGGAGCAATAGATAACAAACTGGGACCACTTGTTTTTTTTTTTTTTTCCTTGCCAGAAAAGCCCAGAAAGAAGATGGCTGCTGTTGTCGATTATTGGCATTCCAGCAGGACTGTATGTTTATTTCTAAGTATATTCGCACAGCTAGGAAGCATCTGCCGACAAGGATGAGATGATAAGCTGTGTTGGTGCCAAAACAGGACTAGAAAAACAAGCTTGTTCTGAGAATGGCAGGTATCCGGAAAGTCAGTTAAGAAAAGCAACCCTCCACAGGCAGTAGCTGCTCTTACAACATTAACACTTAAGAGAAGACTTGGAATCCCTGTCTCCTAACGCAGTGCACGCACACTTCTCAGGGAGAGCAGGCTGGAGGGAGGACCAGTACAGGAGGGGGAACCAGCAGTGGGAGGTGGGCTGCACTTCCAAGAGCCTGCGTGCCAAGGCTCTGGCCTCCGCTGGCGAGGGGAGGGTGCCACGTGGGGTCTCAACACGTCCGCAGCTCTGTACCGGCCGCTCTCACCCTGGGCGCACAAGCAGGACGAGCAGGTGCAGAGGCGTGGAAGCTCCTCCGTCCTGTGGTTTCCTTGAACAAGAATGGGATGATTGGTGAGTGAGGCCAGCATCCTGGGTGGTAACAACAAAAAAAAAGGAAATTGGTAGAAAATGCATCATCCAAGTTGGATTCAGTCAGCTCTGTGGCCTGGGCAGGTTCCCAGGGTATTCCAGCCAGACGGCAGGGCTTCTGAGAGACACCAGGCTAGAATGTGTGTGTGATGACATAAGGGCAGGGAGAGGCAGGGCCGTGGGGCTCAGCAGGGGCTGTCCCGGGCCCCCCAACCCACTGGTGCACACCTCCCTGGCCACCCGTTACCTCCGGGTCCACCCCAAGGCACTGGACATGTGCCCTTTTTTCTAATGAGCACAACCTTTCTCTATCAGAAGCCCACAGGGAACATAAGTAATCCAGCAATTTCTTTCTCGTCCCACTGCCTGTCCACTGCTTACTTATCCTGGGCTCTGTTTCCTTTGGACAAGAACGCCTCCGGGTACCAAAAGCTACATTGTTCTATTCTACAGCCTGTAAGCCAGGAGCCTGGCCGTTCTGGTTTTGTTGTTGCTGTATTTGTTTTGAATATTAGCTGTTTCCCACTCTGGGCAGTTACAACTGTGTTTACTATGAGTTCCTCTGTGTGGGCGTTTTCCCCATTTTCATCCTACAGGCTGCGGCGTGAGCGGTAACTCATCACTGCGCCACCAGCACAGAGTCGGGGATTCATAAACTGGGGGGCCTTTAACTTGAAAATACCCAGTGAGGATGGGGGGAGGGGAGAAGGAGAAATATATTTATGGGAGGGCCAGTGGACTAATAAGACTGAAAATAATGTTGCTAAATAGATGTATGCTAAGTCACTTCAGTCGTGTCCGACTCTGTGCGACCCCATAGACGGCAGCCCACCAGGCTCCCCCGTCCCTGGGATTCTCCAGGCAAGAACACCGGAGTGGGTTGCCATTTCCTTCTCCAGTGCATGAAAGTGAAAAGTGAAAGTGTAGTCACTCAGTCATGTCCGACTCTTAGTGACCCCATGGACTGCAGCCCACCAGGCTCCTCCATCCACTGGATTTTCCAGGCAAGAATATTGGAGTGGGGTACCATTGCCTTCGTCATCTGCTCCCTTCAAGGGGCTGTGCTTTGAGCAGAACAAGTTGGCTTCTGCAGTGCTCACTTGATAGAGCATCCATCGCTGCAGTCTCGAGACAAGACTGCTCCATCCTGCCTTCCGTTTGCTTTCAATACTTCTCACCTCTTATCACTCACCTTCCTTGTCTCCTGAACTCCCAACTTAAAGCGTCTGGATTCTTTCAGTTGCAAGTCACAGAAATCCAACTCACACTGTCTTAAGCAAACAGGAAATTTATGGATCTGTGTGTTTAAAAGGATATGATGGAAGCTTTAAGGTCAGATGGAAGAAGTAGGGACGAGGACCTTATGAGGGGAACCGTGATTTCTCCCCTCCCTCCCCGCCCCCTCCCCTACCCACGGTACTATCACCTCTGCCGCTTGTTTTTTGGCTCCACTCAGCAGGGGGAGCCTCTCCTACTGGGAAGGTGGCGCTTACAAGCCCCATATCCTCATCCTCCAAGCACCTCCACCCTAGAGGAAGGAATTTCCATCCACAGCTTCCGTATCTGTTGTTGTTGTTGTGCTTAGTTGTGTCCAACTCTCGGCAACCCTGTGGACTGTAGCCCACCAGGCTCTTCAGTCCATGGAATTCTCCAGGCAAGACCACTGGAGTGGGTTGCCATGCCCTTCTCCAGGGGATCTTCCCCACCTACGGATCAAACCTGCGTTTCTGACATCGCAGGCAGATTCTTTACCATCTTAACCACCAGGGAAGCCCAAGGAAGCCATATACAAGCCCAGAAAAATCTTTGATTTTCTAGCACGAGGCTAATGCTATCCAAAGGAATCGAGTGACCCGATTGTCTAATTTTAGTCTGAAGACTACCTGTGGCTCTAAGAGCAGGGGTTTACTACCAGAAGAAAGGCAAGAGGGCACATAAATCCAAACTTGGCAATGAAAAACAGCACTTCCCAGGGTCCTTTCGCCCTTCCTATCATAAACCTTTCAGCTGAGCCTGAAAAGTACGAAGGTCCCAAACCTGACCTGAAATGTAGCAGCAGATTAAGTCCTACCTGCAAATGTTACCTGTCAATCACTTAGTAAATCCCTTTTACTCACTCTGTGCATCTCACCTAGGGTGTCACGTGTCTTCTGAGAGTTTCCAGTATAAGACTGGATGTGGAGTCGGCACATTGGGGTTATTCTCAACTCTGCTCTGTCCCGTTGAGTTCACTCCACAAGTTAATACAGTTTTTTGGCACTTTGGTTTCTTCGTGTGAAATGGAGCGATAATGCTGCCTTCCTGGAGCTGTCATCAGCGTTAACAGGATAGTTGGCACTGGCGAAGGGCCTGTCAGAGAAGAGATGGCTGGTATGACTGTCACGGCCCCAAAGCAAGCAGAGCCTTTCTAGGAAATCTTGATGACAAACCCTGAAAACTGGCTCACACACAGGAGGTGACATGAGTTTCCTAGACATGTGCTCTCAGACATATATATTCATGAGGAGTTTTGCATAGTTGCCTGGACCAAATAGATCCTCAACTTCTCAGTGGTTGGGCGTGGAGGGTGGGGGCTTCAGAGGGGCACTGTCTCAGTATCACCCCTGGACCTTATCCTCTTTGAGTTTCTCTCTCTCTTTCTCTGCACATTCAGGAGTGTACACATTTCTGTCCAGCACTCTGAGGTCTCTGGAAGAGAAGGACCACATCCACCGCGTCCTGGACAAGATCACAGACACCTTGATCCATCTGATGGCCAAAGCAGGCCTGACTCTGCAGCAGCAGCACCGGCGTCTGGCCCAACTCCTCCTCATCCTCTCTCACTTCAGGCACATGAGGTGAGGCCTCCTTGGGTTTCTCTCACAGCAAAGATGTAAGGGAACCCAGCCCCCAACCCTGTGTGGCAGCAGGCCCAGGAAGGGCTGACGCCTGCATACAGATAACACACTTGGGGCAGTTCTGGGCCCACGAAGAGTGTGAACACCATGGGAGGATGGAGGACGGAGGCCCCGAATCTGTCTGGGGGTGTGGGCAGGCGTCAGAGAAGGCTTCACAGAGGAAGCGCTAACTCACGCTCAGCTTGGAGCCCATGCAGCATCTTACGTGGGTTCACAGTGTGTGGCGTGCAGGTCAGGGAAAGGGGGAATCTTCTTTGGTTGTTCACTTTGTCCCTGCCAGTCATGGGCAGTCTGTGAGCACACTCGTCCTCAGAAGGCACTGGGCACATCTGTTACAGCTCCCGTGTCACACTCTTCTTACTTATGGGTGTAAATTCTAAATGAGACACTCTGGGTCCAAACCCCTCATGGACGGTCAACCTCGACTCTTCTAGCCCTCTCAAACCATTCTTGTCGCCCCCTTTGCCATGATCCAAGTCCGAGTCCCCATCATTTCCTCCTAGATGTCTGTCCCAGCTGCCTAACCTATCTCTCCAGATTTAATTTCAGATCCATTAACAGCCTTTCTGATCTACTCTCCACGGTAGAGCCAGTGTGATCATTCTGATACCAAATCTGATCGCACTGTTTTCCTACTTAAAGCCTTGGAATGGCTTCCCATTGCTTTTAGATGAAAATATAAATCCATTTATTTTGCTTCCATTACTTCTTATCCTCTGCTGCTGCTGCTACTATTCTTTAGTTGTTAAGTCATCTCCGACTCTTTGCAACTCCAGGGACTGTAGCCCACCAGCCTCCTCTGTCCATGAAATTTCCCAGGCAAGAATACTGGAGTGGGTTGCCATTTCCTTCTCCAATGCATGAAAGTGAAAGTGAAGTCGCTCAGTCGTGTCCGACTCTTAGTGACCCCATGGACTGCAGCCTACCAGGCTCCTCCGTCCATGGGATTTCCCAGGCAAGAGTACTGGACTGGGGTGCCATTGCCTTTTCCAGGGGATCTTCCTGGCCCAGGGATGAAACCTAAGACTCCTTCTTGGCAGGCAGATTCTTTACCACTGAGCCACCTGGGAAGCCCCTCTTATGCTGTAGCCTTACTTGTAGGACTTCCTGGGAGTCTAGGCTCTGGCGCTGATCAGCTGTTCTCTGAGTCAGCGGGGAGGTGCTGCAGGCTGCGGGTTGACTGCACAGCTGTTTTACTTCCTCTGGACTCACACACCTGAAGGTCAGGTGATGGAAGCTGGGCACAGCTGGAGGCTCTGCACCAAGCTGCAGGCCTGAAGGTCAGCTGGGTGACTAACCCGAGTGCCTTTTGTCCTCCTTGTACCAACAGGAGAGCTGGGACACGTTCTTCTCATACTGATGGCAGAGGCACCAGAGGGCGAGTCAGTTTGGTGAAGCACATTTTAATCTTTTAGTTCAGTCCATGTCCACGAACATCCCATTGGGCGAGCAAGTCATAGAATAACACCCAAAGTCAAGGATCATGAACACAGGGCACAGAGAGTGAATCTTCCTGGACAGTAAGCTAGCCTGTCGTAGCTTAGATACGATTCCTTGCAGGAAGCATCTCCTGACCCTTAACACGTAGATGGGATTTACAGCCTGTTCTTCCAGATTGTTATTGCCCATTTTATTATCTTCCAGTACCATTAGACTACAAATGTAAACTCTGTGAGACAGTTCTCACAACCTGTTTTGCTTACTCTGTGGACCCAGTACCCCGAAGCATGGGGCTTGGCACGGAGTGACTATTCAATAAATATTTTCTATAGGAGATAAGGAAGGTTGATAGTGGAGGAAATAGAGGCTTTCTGCACCACAAGGCGAAAATGGCCTTGTTTCTATTCTAAATGCCTGGCCAGGGACTTACTGGGTACTGTTCCCATGAACAGAACTTATCCCTCAGGGAACAGATGAAGAAAGTATTAGATTCTTTACTCCAGAAAGACCACAACAAAGTGATGGTACACCTGCATGATGAAGTCCCTATGACCTTGGGCTTACTTCAGGCCTCCAGGAATGAAAAAGAGATTCTGTTTCTCAGTGGCTCTGAGGGAAGGGCCAAGGTGTCTGGAAAGAGATTTATTTTTTAAGGGGTCTTCAAACCTTGAAAAACTGTGAGTCAGGTGGCGAGAAGTTCATCCCATCAGAGTTCCAGGTGGCTCCTTTTCTGGAGCTAACTCCACAAGTCGTTTGCTTCTTGAGAAAATAAATGTATCTTTCTTTCGTTGTAACCCACTCAGTGCCATGTATGAACTCTTAGATGCGGTATATGAGCATAACTTCATTACTGAGTGAAGGAGTTGTCACTCATGAAGGAAAAGACAAATTACCTGAGGTTTTCCCCGTGAATTTGAAATTCAAAAATGATGGCTCTCACTTGTCAAAGTGACTGTAGTCTGTGTTCCCAGGAGTCCCCGAGAATCCGGCCAGGTTAAGTAGATTACTGCATTTGGAGTATACATTTTCAGTCCTTTCCTGTCCATTTCTTTTGATGAATATTACACAGAGGGAAAAGGGGGATGGATCAGAATAACACAAGCCTCTACCAAATTTTCTGGCTCAGAGAGTAGCCTTCCCCTTGAAGAAAATATATTAGCTTTACTCTGAGCTAGGAATTCGATGAAGAAACTGTATATCACAGATGAAGGATTTTTTTTGTTGGTGGTGGTGGTTGGAATTGCTGAATTTTCAGATCCATTAACTGCTTCTCAGCATTAGGAAGCCTCATTAGTTAATACCAAAGTATATTTGCACTGAATATACAAGCCTTGCTAGTTTTACTGGCAACAGGTGGAAAAGGGCAATGGCAGTGGGAGTTTCTGTTTGAATTGTGTGAAGGGCTGAAGAGAATTTGCTGTTCTGTTGCAAGCTTTGAACTGGCTTGCAGACTCCCTCTCTCTCTCTCTCACACACACACACACACACACCAACACCGACAATATTGTGGTGCCTCATTACAGCCAATCTAAATTACAGAACTCTGTTGTGTTAAGCTTGGCCCCGACCATATGCTGTCATGCAGAGCATTTAACACCAGATTTCATCTCACGGTAAATGTGATTCATCGGGTTGCAAGAAAAAGACGGTGTCAGATCCAGGGGCATTTAACTTTAACAGCATTTTAAATTAAAACAAACAAACCAGAAAAAAAAAAAACAACCACAGAATCCCACTTAAAAATGTAATTTTGGTGGCTGTTATACGGCCCGAATTGCTCTGAAGCCTGATTGTTTTCATGGCACGTCTCCAACAAGGGTTGACATTCCCCTGACTGAAAATGCAAGTAATTTTTAGGAGGCTCTTGGTCTGCCTACTTACGATACATGATTCTTTTAAAAGAAATTTCAAGCTAGATAATAGTGTTTGGGTTTTTTTTTCTCCTGCTGGTGGTGTGGTGGAGGAGACAGGCAGAAGTGTGGCTGGTGGAGCAAGACAGTAGGGGAGAGTGGTCAAAGGAGAAATGCCATTTGCCTGCATTTGCCTGTCTATCCCGTATTTTCTGAGGATTTACCATGTTCTTGCCACTGTGCTAGGCCTAACAGGGTGGACAAATTGCTACCCCTCGTGGAACTTGCACCATGTGTGTTAGGTCTGTGTGTGTCTGTGCTTGTGTGTATGTGCTTGTGCTTAGGGAGCAAGAATAAAAATACAGGGACTTCCCTGGTGGTCCAGTGGTTAAGAATCTGCCTTGCAGTGCAGGGGACCAGGGTTCGAATTCTGATCAGGGAACTAAGATCCCTCATGCCGCGAAGCTACTGAGCCCGTGTGCCACAACTAGAGAGTCTGCACACCAGAACCAAAGATCCCGCATGCCGCAACTAAGACCCAAGGCAGACAAGTAAAGGTGTTTTAAAAAGAATAAAAATACATATGTACATAAATACATACATAGAAGGGTTTCAGGTTGATATGCGCGCTGGCAGGTAAACAGAGTGAGGTTGAAAGAGGATGGCTAAAGCCGCAGGGCCTTGAGCCCCCTGCCCTTGGGGTCTTGGCAGGTCTCTCAGAACGGGTGACACCCGGAGATCTGGGAGAAGTGCCTCCAGGCAGGGCGGGGAAGAACCAGTGCAGGTACCCTGAGTCTAGGCATAAAGAACTTGGTGCCTTTAAGGGGCAGCATGAAAACTCCGCTGGCTCAAGGTATGGGTTAGGGAGGAGGGACAAAGTCTGAGAGGTGGGTGGAAGGCATGTCAGTCCGGCCTTGCACAGCACAGCCAGAAATTGAGATTTTATTCTGAGTTAAATGAGAAGCAGCTGGACAGTTGTGAGCAAGGGAACTTCTTGAACTGTTTTGCGTATTTGAGAAGTTCCTTCCTGGACCTTCTTGGCAGTCTTAGTGTTTAAGACTCCATGGTTCCAATGCAGGGGGCCTGGGTTTAATCTCTGGTCAGGGTACTAAGATCCCACATGCCAAGCGATGTACCCCCACCCCGCCCCCATTAAAAAAACCTTTTTCCTGCTTGGTGGCTGGCAACCCACTCCAGTATTCTTGCCTGAGAAATCCCATGGACAGAGGAGCCTGGCAAGCTACAGTCCATGGGGTTGCAGAGTCACACCACTTAGCGACTAAATGACAACAACAAACACAACTTCTCTTTTTAGATGTAGCGGTGATAGAGGAGAGAAAGTCACCTGTGTAGTGAACCCTAAACTGGCTCTTGAAGCAGGAAGAAAGGTTGGCATAGTGTCCTGGGGCTTTTCTTAGTTGCCCTTCCTCAGCGTTTCAGCCGTCCTGGGTCTGAGTCTGGTCTGAGCGGTCCTGTCTGTGTCTCCCCTCCTGCAGCAACAAAGGCATGGAGCATCTATACAGCATGAAGTGCAAGAACGTGGTGCCTCTCTACGACCTGCTGCTGGAGATGCTGGATGCCCACCGCCTGCACGCCCCAGCCAACTTCGGGAGCGCACCCCCGGAGGACGTGAATCAGAGCCAGCTGGCCCCCACTGGCTGCACTTCATCACATTCCTTGCAAACATATTACATCACTGGGGAGGCAGAGAATTTCCCCAGCACAGTCTGAGAGTTCCCCCGCTCCCTGCCAAGGTTCTGAGAATCCCTGTTGCACTTTACCCACATCATGCATCACTCTAGCCGAATTCTGCCCCTGCACACACTCTTGGCATGCACCCACCACGGGCTTTCTGATGTGGATGGCCATTCATTCGCTCACTCAGTTCTACGTGGCACGCCTTGTTTTGGGAACAGCCAAAGGGATTCCAGGGCTCATTTCTTTGTAACCGTTCTCTCTCTCTCTCTGCCTTTGCTACCTTACTCAGCACGAGGATTCACCTAGCGCTTCATTACTGAGCTCGGTCTCCCAGCTGGGTTCAGATGACTGTGCACTTTAGCTATTTGTGACCCAGGCCTGGAGAATGGACATTTCACCTCCGTGAATGTGAAGCACTTTTTAATGGATCTGAGCATCAGCCACAGGAAAGAACTGAAAGTGGCTCCTTTAATGGCTGACTTGGAGAAAGCGAGGCCCAGGGTTCATTATAATGTCCTCTTGTATTCCTATAGGTCCATATCATTTTATTAAAGCTTTTGCTCTGTTGTATGGCTGTAGCAGAATATTCAGTGATTGTCCACCCACTTCCCCTATAGGAATACAAGATGCACACAGGGAAGGAAGGCCCCTAATTGTCAAGACTTTGTCAGCTTAGTACACTGCACCTTCAAATTTGCTAAATGCTTTACCATTTAGAGCACTAAATATATATAGGTCATGGGTTCCAATTAATTCATGCTTCCCATGGATCCATGGAAAGCAGCAAAGTTGATCCCAGTTAAATAACCTCCACATCCACCAGTTTAGATAGATACTTGTCTTTTGTTTTCATTTTCATTTTATAAAAGAAAGCCTCACCTCCCCCTGCTTCCCCCCCACCCCCCTACCCCCCTCCAACCCCAGGACTTGCAGTAAATGGGCTTCAGGACCTGTTCTAGTGTGATCTCACTCCTACCAGCAGAGGGCGCTCTACATGGCTCTTCCTGGTGTGTCGCTTTCAAGGTGAATTCCTAGTGCCTAGGCTGCAAAAATCCTGCCTGGAAAATCCCATGGACTGAGGAGCCTGGTAGGCCACAGTCCATGGGGTCGCAAAGAGTCAGACACGACTGAGCGACTTCACTTTCATTTTCAGGCTGCGACCAAGGGCAAAGGAGCAGGCACTCTGGTGACACTTTTAGCCCCGGGGCACTGGGTTTAATAGTAAACGTGCATGATTCTCGTAGGGGCTAGAGACCAAAGAGGTAAACAGGGCAGAAACTGGATAAAACTGTGAGGCTCAGGGTGGCCCTGCCACAGGCTGCAGCCACTTAGGAGTGCTACAGGCTGACCCCACAGTGTAGTACGGGGCTGCCCTGGGGTCCATGGAGGGCTGTCCTCCTCCTCCTCCCTTCTATGCTCCCAGTGACCCTGGTTGGAGGCAAGTGCTCCTTGGGGGAGGAGGGCCAGGATTGGAGCTTTCTGAACTCAGGCTGCCTGGGGCCTGGTCAGACCACACCTGCCCTTGGTTGTATGCAGCTCATGCAAAAATCAGGGTATAGCCTCAAGGGGTGGTGGGGGGAAACAAAACTTCTCCAGATTCTATTTCATTGAACTTCCTAAGCCAAGAGAGAAAGACTAGAATTGGGCCATAGGAATCCATTGGACCTATAGGCTAAACAAGAAAAGCTCACTCCAATCACAGGGCAGGCTTCCCTGGGTCTTTGCTTCTCTAAAGCAATTATGAATTAGTTCCCCTTCTCAGCTATAAAGAAAGTTTGGTTTCCTCTGGTGACCACATCGTCTGTAACTCGAACCCTGTTGATAGGCAATGTGTTAGTCAACAAACCCAGCCAAGCTTCTAGGGCTTCTCTTGGGATGCCTGTTTCAAAAGTGGATTTCACTCATCTGATTACCCAGTAAGTGATCACCAAAGGGCCAGGAACCTGGGAAGGCCAAAAAAAAAAAAAGTTTTTTCACAAGTGCATCTAAATTTGGGGCCGATTTTATGCATCTGCAGTAAGAATGTTTAGAACATAATTCTTTTGTTGTTTTTGTTTAAGAAGCACCTTATATAGTATAATATATATTTTTTTGAAATTGCAATGCTTGTTTATCAGACAACTGAATGTAGTGATTCTGTTTTGGATTTAATTTGACTGGGTTAACATTCAAAGCCAACAAAAAATATGTTTACTTTTTTTGTATTACTACCTTGTCATGTAGTCATTGATGCCTAAGGCCTGGTGATTATTCATTTAAATGATGATCACATTTTCATATCAACTTTTATATCCACAGTAGATGAAATAGCACTAATCCAGATGCCTATTGTTGGATATTGAATGATAGACAATCATATGTAGCAGAGATTATGCCTGAAAAGGAAAATTATTCAGGGCAGCTAATTTTGCTTTACCAAAATATAAGTAGTAATATTTTTGGACAGTAGCTAATGGGTCAGTGGGTTCTTTTTAATGTTTATACTTAGATTTTCTTTTAAAAAAATAAAAACAAACAAAAAAATTCTAGGATTCTAGATGATGTAATACCAGCTAAATCCAAACAATAATCCAGCGGAGGGTTTTACATTATTCACATAAGATGTTTGTATTCATGTAAAGACACTATTACATTTGAAATGGGCAGAGAGCACCAGATGGTTGGTATGGTAGCCTGGGAGTTTCAAGTAATTTTAGAAATCTCTTGTTCTTATATGAAGTGCCACTAATGGAGAGCTAATACTTTGCAGCTGATGTTACTTGGAAGTAGGGAATATGCTGTGTTTTTCCCCCCTACTCTGATACAGTTTAAAGTTTGAAAGACATGGTCAGAGAGGGAGTGGATGGGTTGGAATAGAGTGGGGAAATGGGTTTGGGCATTTTAAGAATGAAAAATATCGTGATAAGAGTCCTGAAAGCATCTTGAGGCAGATCAGCACTGGCACTTGGGGCATGCACCGGGATTCAGTATTTCACTTGTGTCCTGTTAACCCGGAATAACTAGCTGTATATGACAGCTGATCCTGTAATGGCAGCTTGAGTTCTGGGGCAGAACTAGAGGCATGTGCAGTACAGTCCAAGAAATAGCTGGTGGTCTGTGTTTCTTTTAGCCATTGCCTAGCTCCAGGCTTGCAGTAATGATTCTGTAATGCTGTCACGCAACAATCAGAGAGGTTAGTTCATCCAAAGAGAAGACCCTAGGTAGGTTGCAAAACCCAGCCCTTGAGGAAGTATAGTCACTGATTCAATTTCCCTATTAACCTTGCAACTATGTTTAACCATGCCATAGCCCATGCCTTTTGAGGGCTGAACAAATAAGGGGCTAACTGATAATCCAACTTCTGATCCCATTACAATGTTCTTGCTTTAAAATCTTTATACGCTGAAATGGCTATTGGTTTAGGCCACTGGTTTAGACTATCCCTACATGAAACTAATCCCAAATCCCTTCCTAGTCACACTCCCCACCTCTGAGATGGACTGTGGGTACTGGGAGTCATCACTAGGACCATAGTTAACGTCTGATATTCACAGGCAGATTTGCTTCCGGAAACTAGTTATTAGAAACACATGTAGACTCATATGTAGCTTCTGAGATAACCGTGATTCTCTTGGGTTCAAGTCTTGGGATGACGACCCAGATGACACTGCACAGTTCCTGGGTGAACTCCCTGAAAACTTACTGTCAACTGGAGCAAATGACTTTAAGTGCCGTCCCACACATCCACCTTTTCATTAGTGTTATTTCTCTGTTTTTAACTGCAGTTCCTTTCCATTTGGATTAAAGTGAATGTGGCCTCCTTCTAAGTCACTGAAAATTATTTTCTAAGTAACTGCTGCCTCTATTATGGCACTTCAAGTTTGCACTGTCTTTCAGAGATTCAAGAAAAATTTCTATTCTTTTTTTTTTTTGCATCCAAATGTGCCTGAACTTTTAAAATGTGTAAATGCTGCCATGTTTCAAACCCATCTTCAGTGTGTTTTTACAGAGCTGTGTACCCTGGAAACCACATACAGCCCCATGAACAGGTGCCTGAGGCACAGACCCCTTTGCATTCACAGAGAGGTCATTGGTCATAGAGACTTGAATTAATAAGTGACATTATGCCAGTTTATGTTCTCTCACGGTTTATAAACAGCGCTTTTTGTGCACTACGTATTCTTCAGTGTAGAGCTCTTGTTTTTACGGGGAAAAGCTCAAATGCCAAATTGTGTTTGATGGATTAATACGCCGATACATACTATTATTGATGTGATTCTGTTTTGTTGCAGCTTTGCTTTGTTTAATGAAACACACTTGTAAACCTCTTTTGCACCTTAAAAAAAAAAAAAAAAGAATCCAGTGGGATGCTCAAGCACCTTAAACAATTTTCTCTACCTATTTGATGTTCAAATAAAGAATTAAATGAAAGCCTTTTGTTTGTTTTTGTGTCAGCCCCCTTCTTGCTGGTGGTTTAGTGCTGGCTGCCCAAGATCAGAGTGGTGACATGCATCGTCAGAGTGCAGTGAATTCAGGTGATCAGTCTGATGCCAGGCTCCCCTCCAACCCCCACTGACCTCCCGCCCCAGGCACAGAAGGGAACGTGTGGTCCTTGGAGTCAGGCAGACCTGGCCGCACTTCTTGGCTCCGGCACATACAAGTTTTATGACCATTGGTCATGAATTTTCAGAGCCTCTGCTTCCTCATCAGCAAGGTGATAACAGTAACACCTAATTCACAATTGTGCAGATTATATGAGACGCTCATGAAAATAGTAGTTCCTTTTTTTTTTTTTAACTATGTTGACACATGTACACCCATGGCTGATTCATGTCAATGTATGGCAAAACCCACTACAATATTGTAAAGTAATTAGCCTCCAATTAAAATAAATAAATTAATTGTTAAAACTGGTAGTTATTTTCTAAGGCCTAATCCCAACCCCTTCCATGTGGGGAAGTAGAAAGCTTCAGAGTAGTTATGAGGGGGTTCCCAGGTGGCGCTAGTGGTAAAGAACTTGCCTGCTACAGGTTGGATCCCTGGGTAGGGAAGATCCCCTGGAGAAGGCGATGGCAGCCCATTCCAGTATTTTTGCCTGGAGAATCCCATGGACAGAGGAGCCTGGTGGGCTACAATCCATGGGGCTACAGAGTTGGACGTGATTGAGCACTGCGTGAATGCATCTGAAACTTACATAATTGTTCAGAAGCCTTGCCCCCATCATGGACCCAAAGCAGAGAGGACTGGTTCACCCCAACCCCATCCCACCTCTGGTTTCCATTTCAGACTCTCTTCCCTTTGAAGAGCTACCTGCATGTCCTCTTTGCCCCATTGTTTCTGTGATTTAACTGGTGAACTGGGGAGATATGCACACGGGGTCTGCAGCTGGGTTAGTCCATTGGAAACCTCGCTCTACTATTTATGATGCCAACTTGGGCAAGGTAATTTCCCCGTGCCTCAGCTTCTTCATCTGTAAAGATGGACAATAGTACCACTTGCCTGGAAGTGTTGCTGAGAAGACTACATGGGTTAATTCACAGAGAACACTAAAGGATAGCAGCTGGCATTGCTTCTTTCCCCTTTCCCGAATCTTCTCCAACTGCATGTCTGCACTCACCTCTTTATTAGGATGAGTATAATTTTTCACATTGTTTGTCATTTGGATTCCAAAAAGCTTGTGTTCTGTCATCCCTGGGCAAATTCTTCAATCCTGATTTTCATTGGCTTCCTTATATCTAAAATATAAATAAGAACAATACCCATTCTACAGGGCTATTCAGTTCAGTTCAGTCACTCAGTTGTGTCCAACTCTTTGCAACCCCATGGACTGCAGCACACCAGGCTTCTCTGTCCATCACCAACTCCCGGAGCTTGCTCAAACTCATGTCCATCAAGCTGGTGATGCCATCCAACCATCTCATCTTCTGTCATCCCCTTCCCCTCCTGCCTTCAATCTCTCCCAGCATCAGGGTCTTTTCTAATGAGTCAGTTCTTCGCATCAGGTGGCTGAAGTATTGGAGCTTCGGCTTCAACATCAGTCCTTGCAGTGAATCTTCAGGATAGGGCTATTATGAAGATCAAAAGAGATAAATGTCTCAAGTGTTGGTATAGGACCTGCCCATAGTAAGCTCTCAATACATGTTAGGCATAATTATGTAACTGTTATTATGCTCTGTGAGCATTTACATTTAGTGGGAGCATTGATAGGTTTAGATTTACACTTATCACTTTGTTATTGCTTTGACTATGTCTCCTGTCTTTTTCATTGCTCTATTCCTCCTTACTGGCCCTTCCTTTGTTTTGGTGAAATAAATATCTTTAGGGTATCATTTATATTTATCTGTTGATTTTAATTTTTTTTACTATTCTAAAGTTATTTTCTTAGTGGTTGCTTTTATAGCATGCATCATAACTTCACAGTCTATTTTAGATTAATACTAACTTAAATTTGATAAAATGAAAATCTTTGCTCCAACATACTGTAGCTCCATTCTCTCCCTTCTTCATATTATTATTGTCATAAGTATCTAGATGTTATAAACCCAGTAATGTTATATTTATTGGCTTGTACAACTTTATATCTTTTAAAGACGCTAAGACAAAAATGAGAAAATATATATATTTATAGGCTTTCTAATATTAATCCAAGGGCTTCCCGTGTAGCTCAGTTGGTAAAGCACCTGTCTGCAGTGTGGGAGACCTGGGTTCAATTTTTGGGTTGGGAAGTTTCCCTGGAGAAGGAAATAGCAACCCACTCCAGTATTCTTGCCTGGAGAATCCCATGGATAGAGGAGCCTGGTAGGCTACAGTTCAGGGGATTGCAAGAGTCAGACATGACTTAGCACTTTTTAAAATATTAATCCACATATTCACCATTTTCAGCACTCTTCATTTCTTCCCGCAAATTTGAGTCACATGTCTGGTACCATTTTTTCTCAGCCTGAAGGAATCTTTAAGAGTGTTTCTTCTAGGGCAAGTCTACTAGTAATGAATTCACTGTTTGTCTGGCAATGTATTTATTTCACCTTCATATTTGAAAGATGATTTTTCTGAATGTAGAATTCCTGGTCATCAGTTTTGTTGCCAGTATGTTGACTATATCATTCCACTGCCTCCTGGCCTCCATTGCTTATTCTGTATCTGATGAGTAGAAAGAAAAATTCCCATGGGATTTTAAGGCAAATGTGACTCTTAGCAATACGGCACTTTGGGCAGGATGCTTCATGTCCTGTCCTTCGAGTTCTGGCGAGACATGTCCTCCTCTCTGACTAATAGGTGGCCCTTGAGTAGGGCAGTGTGACAATCATTTATTTCTTCTGCTCATGCCCCCGGAACTCAGTGTGAGTGTTCCTGGTCTCTGAGGTCATCCAGGTACCCTTCCTGCCCCCGTTTTCTGCCGGGAATAGTGGGTGAGCTGAAGAGTGATGTTCCTCTGTCCCTTGGCACCAGGAAAGGCTCTATTTAGCTGATGACCCGAGACATTGAAGTTGGAGGCAGAGGCACCCTCACTGGCAGCAAACCCTGTTTCAGGGTGACAGTACCTGGGCCAGGCTCACCCCCTTCTCCTGCCCCCAGAGCAGCTCCTAGCTCATGGCCTGGGAATGGGACCATGGGCTCTGGCCTAGGCACTTGGTTTCTGCATAGAACTGACAAAAATAGGCGCTTTCATCCCAACTAGATGAAATTGAGGGGGGGAAAGAATGGAAACAAAATGAACAAAGAACAACAACAAAAAAAACTGGAGCAGGGAAACACTGAGAGTAAACATTTTAAAAAGTGATTTTGAATCAGGGTGGGATGTCCTCAAGGGGCCGGAGGAGCAGAAGAAGGGACTCCAAAGGCACTCCAAAGCTGCCAGCCGGCCCTGGACCCTTGGTCGAGAGCCAGTCTCCCAGAAGGCCCCGGAGCAGACAGCGTTCTGAGCGCCTTCCAGACTCAACTCTCCCAGAGGCCCCTAGGCAGCTCTACAACCTGTCAGCAGATGCCTTTTTGCTGAGAAGTCAATGATTGTGGGGAAGGCCCATGAAAGCTTTGTGAGCTGGTAAACATTTTATGGGCTGCAGGAATTCAGGCTCAATGGGGTGTACGCTGTCCACATTCCTGCGTATTCCCAGATTTACAACCAGAAAACCCACGTGTCAACTCCCAGGGCCCCAGACCACAGGCTGGAGGGGAGAAGGGTGGGACAAGGGGACAGCACAGTCATCGGGGGCATCGTGCCGTGGCCTCTGGGAGCTGCTCTGCGGGCCCTCCCAGGCCCTTGAGGACCAGGTGCAGGTGGGTCTCCGCGGCTCAACCAGGCTAAGGTGCCACTTTGTTCAAAACAAGGGAAGGGCTGAAGATGCCAACCTGGGGCTGCTAGATGCTTCACGAAGATGGGACTAAAATCTAGAGCTAATGACCCATTCATTCATCTTTGAATTTATTATTAAATATTCAGAAACAGTCATTAACAATCCTTACAAGCCAAAGAATGCAAAAAACCAACCAAACAAAAAATGGTATGTAAGGAAAAGCAAGTTTATGAAAACACAGGAGGTCAGATAGAGAAACCGGTTTTCAGTACTTAGCAGTGTAGAAGCAGGTACCAACTGCTTCTAGCCAAGGATCACAGAACCAGAGTTCATGAAGTATAAAGACCTGGATCCTGAAAAGGCAGGTGAATCCAGGCTTAGTCCTATGGGAAAAGCTGCTGACCCTTGGCCTTGGTTTAAAAAAGTGAAGGGGAGCCTGTATCAGAGTTTAAAGCTATATGGAGATCTCCCCATTTATTTTCTATGATTGCTTAGAGGCAGAAAGATAAAAGAAATAGCCTTACAAACATCCTGAGTCCGGTTTCAGATAAAGTGTTCTGAAAGGTGAGTCTTTTTATTCCCCGACCCCCCACCCTAACCTCTTTGTGACCTTGGAGACACAAGTTCACAACAGTTGCCAGGGCAGTATAGACCTCTGGGTAACACAAGGACCATCAAAAGAAGACACTGCTTGGTACAGTCCCCAGGGAAACGATGCCAGGAGCTCAATGAGCCAATAAAGAGGAGCTAAAAATGCTGAACACACAAAGTTTATCACCTGTTAAACTATGTCACCATCCTGGTACCATACTTCCCATACTTCATCCCTGCTGAGCTCTGGGAAGCCACGTATGCACTCTCTCTGCCAACGGGAAGTACCCAGCCCTGAGAAACAAGCTCTGCAGAGGGGCCCGAAGCCTCAATTTCTCACGTTGGCACCCACAGCTGAGGGAAAAGCGAGGACCGTTGACCTGGCAGGCGCCCCAACTAGGACTTTGAACATGCAATGTCTGAGAGGCCAAAGGATTTGCAGAACCCTCTGTGCCTATTACTCATGAAACAAAGATGCCATTTTCATTCCAAAGACGAACATGAAAGTGCTGGCCTCACCTCACCCCCCACAAAATCCAACAAAAAAAATTTTGAGGGAGAAAACGAAAGATTTCTTCATGGCTGCCATGGAAGTGGTTTCAGCAGAAGAATTCCCCAGGGGCAGCCAGACTGAGGGGAGGGATCTAGTGCTGAGCTGACTCGGTGGAGACGTCCTTCAGAGAAGTCATGTCAGGAGAAGGAGTCTGAAAATCTCAGGGTGGCGCTTTAATGCCACCCTCTCACTAACAACTCCACGACAACGGTGTTTGTCTCAAGGAACAAAACTCTTTTTGTAAAGGGCCAGAGAGTAAGTGTCTTACTTAATGAGGCTGGCAAAGTTTTCATGTGTCTTTTTTCGTTTTACAACCCTTAAAAAATATGAAACCCAGGACTTCTCTAGTGTTCCAATGGTTAAGACTCCACCCTTCCAATACAGGGGACATAGGTTTGATCTCTGTTCAAGCAACTAACACAGGGAACTTGTGGTGTGGTCAAAAAAAAAAAAAAAAGTTAAAAAAAGTGGACCCCCATTCTTAGGTCAAGGGCCTACAAAAACAGGCCACAACCTGTAAGCGGCCAACCAGTTTGCCTTGGTCTATAGGTTGTGACCTTTGTCAGGCATCTTCAGGGTCCAGGTCCCCTCACCTCCATCCAGCTAGGAAGATGGCGAGAGTCTGGGGAGGTGAGGTCCTGAGGGACCTGCACCTGGTGAGGCGGCAGGGGTGGGGACGGCAGCTCAGAAATGCAAACCCAGGAGATGCTCATCTGTTCCTGCTTATTGATTCCCGGGTATCAGCAGGGCTTTCAAGTTCCTGAGTCCTTCTCCTTCCAAAAAAGGTTAAAAATGAGTGTGGGAAGAAAATGTGGAAAGCTCTTCTCAAAAACCATTTCTGAAATCAATTAGAACTGGAATAAACAATGAACTGTCCAGCATTATCGTCCCTTAGTACTTGCCTTGCAGTGTGCAGCCCTTACATTGCTGTAGATAATCCTCGTAACAAACCCCAGGCAGTGGGTACTGTTATTATCCCATCTTACAGAGGAAGAAACTAAGGAACAGAAAGGTTAAGTAACTTCCTCAGGTTACAGGGCTAGGAAACTGCTGAACTGTGGGTCGAGCCCAGGTATTTTGGCTCCGGAGTCTCTGCTACAGGTAGACCCTTTCTAGGAAGGGGTTTGTGTTTTATTATCAATTTCTTATTCCTATCACAGACTCAATGGGGGTGGGGGAAGAAGACGAGGGGCTGAGCCTCACTCAAACCTGGTTTTTGGTGGCAGGATCTGTCAGGAGAGTAGGGGCAGATTGCAAGGAACAAGGAGAGCAGGGTGACTCCGTGGCACCTGCGCTGGTATACGCTGCCTATGACTTCCGGGGCTTCCGCCTCCATTCCTTCTGTGATCAGGCTGCCCCAGATGGATTCACCTGCAAGCAGGGTGACTCCTGCAGGTGGAGTAAATTTAGGAAGTGGAGGTTTTTCCTGAACAAGAGTACCATTTGGAGGACATCTCTCCTGAGAAGGCTCTTCTCTGAGGATTCAGCAAGTCTCTCGGTCCAGGAGCCTCCTCATCTCAAATCAGGGGCTTGCACCACCTCTGCTCATGAGTCCTGGAACCAAGAATAAATCCAGGATGACCACCTGGAGTGGAGTCAGCCATTAAGATTCTGCCGCTTTTGATACATGCTGCTGCTGCTGCTGCTGCTAAGTCGCTTCAGTCGTGTCCAACTCTGCGCGACCCGACAGACGGCAGCCCACCAGGCTCCCCCGTCCCTGGGATTCTCCAGGCAAGAACACGAGTGGGTTGCCATTTGATACATGACCTGTCACAATTTATTTTGGGCATATCAAAAAAATTTTAATTAAAAAGCAAATCAATGTCTCATCATGAAAGAACAGAATTACCTTTTTCTTGTCTTTTAAAATTATTATTAGTGCAGCAATTTTGAATCTCAAAAACAAATCACGCTCTTTGTCACAAGTTAAATAATGTGTTGAAAATTGTTTCTTCCCCTAAGACTCTATTCATAATGTTAAGTCTTGAATTTTATATATAACTTTCTAAACTTTTCCCTTGCCTTTAAAAATTATCAGTTCTCTTTCTACTATAGTAGGGGCATGTTCATCTGTAGCAACATGGATGGACCTGGATATTATCGTGCTAAGTGAAGTAAGTCTGAAAAAGACAAATACCATATGATATTGCTTATATGTGGAATCAAAAAACTGAATGATACAAATGGACTTATTTACAAAACAGAAATAGACTTGTAGACTTACAGAGTGAATTTATGCACTGCCCTCCTCAGGGGGTAAGGGCGGGTAGGGATTAGATTGGGAGTTTGGGACTGATGAGTACACACTGCTATATTTAAAATAGATAACCAACAAGAACATACTATACAGAACAGGGAACTCAATATTCTGTAACAACCTAACTGGGAAAATAATTTGAAAAAGAATAGATACATGCATATGTATAACTGAATCAGTTTGCTGTATACCTGAAACTTATACAACATTGTTAATCAAATATACTCAAATATAAAATTAAAATAAAAATTTCGATGGGGATATTAAAGAAACCATTCTATATCTTTTTTTTTTTAATTTAAGAATATTTGACAAGACTTCCATGGTGGTCCAAAGGATAAGAATCTGCCTGCCAATGTAGAGAACACAGATTCAATCCCTGGTCCAGGAAGGTCCCACATGTCTGGGAGCAACTAAGCCCACACACTGTAGCTACCGAAGCCCACGTGCCCTACAGCCCGTGCTCTGCAACAAAAGAATCCACCTCAGTGAGAAGCTTCATACCGCAACTGGAAAGCAGGCCCTGTTCCGCAACTGCGGAAAGCCCCTGTGCAGCAACAAAGGCCCAGTGCAGCCAAAAATAAATAAATACAAATTTAAAAAATAATAATAAATGCTTAGACATCTTCCCTAACAAATATAGATTGATCTCATTGAAAAAAATAGTTGTATTATAGTTAACACTTTACGTATGCACTATAATTTATTCAACAAACTCCATGCTGACTGACATTTAGTTGCTAAAAACTAGTGATAATAGACTAGTTCTTGTTCCTGACCGGCACTGGGACAATTATCTTTTTATCTGGAAAATAACAAAGTGGTTCTTTGCTTCACAGCAACTACAAAAATAATTCCAGATAGATTAGAGACCTACTTATAGAGAATACATGCAAAAATCTGCATAATCTTACAGTGGAAAAGGCCATCTTAATATACAATAGCCAGAATCTTGGAAGGAAGAAGATATCAGATTTGATGACATAAAAATTAAAACATCCTGTGTGACTAAAGGAACTGTACGTATAAATTATATGAATTACAGGGCTAATTTTCTAATATGCAAAGAGTTCCTTGGAAATAGTATTAAAAAGTTTTTAAAAAAAAAGCAGCAGAGAAACAGAGAATAAACTGGAACAATGGTCGGTCATACAACCTGGTCATGAAAATACACACTTTACAAACAGCAAGCTGAGACTTCCCTGGCAATCCCGTGGTTAAGACTTCGAATTACCAAGACAGGGAACATGGGTTCAGTCCCTGGTTGGAGAACTAAGATTCCACATGCCACAGGGCACTGCCAAAAAAGAAGAAGAGTGAAATAATAATAAAAGAGCTAATGCTGCCTCAATCATGCAATATTTTAGAAAACGGATAACATCTAGTCCAGATCTTCAGAACTTGTCTACACAAGGGAATCACCCAGAGAGCTTCAGACGACACTGATAGCTGGAGACCCATGATTTAACTGGTTTGGGGTGATGCCTGGGGTTCTACATTGTAAAAGTTCCCTCAAAAAGTATAATGTACAAGAATTGATGCTTTTGAACTGTGGTGTTGGAGAAGACTCTTGAGAGTCCTTTGGACTCCAAGGAGATCCAAACAGTCCATTCTAAAGGAGATCAGTCCTGGATGTTCTTCGGAAGGAATGATGCAGAAGCTGAAACTCCAGTACTTTGGCCACCTCATGCGAAGAATTGACTCATTGGAAAAGACTCTGATGCTGGGAGGGATTGGGGGCAGGAGGAGAAGGGGACGACAGAGGATGAGATGGCTGGATGGCATCACCGACTTGACAGACGAGTTTGAGTGAACTCTGGGAGTTGGTGATGGACAGGGAGGCCTGGCGTGCTGCAATTCATGGGGTCTCAAAGAGTCGGACATGACTGAGTGAACTGAACTGAACAGATTCTGAACATTAATAATTTGGAGTGAATTCCCATAATTTGGAAGACACCACTCTAGATTTAGGGAGGATCTCTAAAAAGGGTCCTCTTCTCTAATTTGGGTGGGATTGAAAATCATTACCACTTTTCAGAACATAATCTGGCAAAATTTATTAAAATTTATTAAAGTTTAGAATATACATACCTTTTTGATTCAGTAATTCCACCTTGAACAATACATCTTGGGGAAATAAAAGCAGCATTATACAAAAGAGAGCATGCATATACCTGCAAGCATGATTACCGCAGCATTGCTTAAACAGCAAAAATCTGAAAGGAAACAACAGTTGAAAAAAAAGACTCTGAGATGTCCAATGCAGAGGAAATAGATACATATGTATTGATATGTCTGTGGAATATTGGTAAGTGAAAAATGCAAGTCACAGAACAATAAAAATAGATGCAGTTTTAAAAAACATAAGTGTATGCTGTTTGAATGAGAAAAACAAAAGACATAGAAAAGTCACATCAAATTGGGAGATGATTAAGAGGGAGAGAGAAAACTTTCTTTTAGAAAACAAAAGAATCTTTTGTCATTCAAATAGTTGATCTTTTAAAACAGCCTTTAAAATAGACACATATAAAAAAGAGACAGAAATGGGATTTATTCTAAGATGTATTAAAACTTATAACAAACTAGTATACTCTACTATACTTAATAATGAATTAATATTTATACTATATCATTATTAATATTATTATATATCTTATATTTATATATAGTTGCATATATACATTATTACTACATTCAGTTACACTATATACTGCTCTTAATATAACTATATGCTGCTAATACAATTAACTACATACTGCTAATATAATTAAGACGGCAATGGAAAAGTAGATCAAGAACACAAGACAGAGTCCAGAATAAAAAAATCCAGTTTTATACAGAAACCTATTATTGGATGAAGTTGACATTACAAGTCAGTGGGAGAGGTTGTTTACATAGCGTGGTGTTGTGGCAGCTGGCGAGAGTTAAAGGGTCCCAAGACAAGGAAATCCAGGGCAGTGGTGGCTTGGAAGCCCAGCTCTAGAGCCAACAGTGGGCAGAAGTTTCCAGGTGACTCTGATGCTGCTGATCTGGCACATAACACTCAGTCGTGTTCAACTCTTTGCAACCCCACGGATTGTAGCCCACCAGGCTTCTCTGTCCATGGGTTTCTCCCAGCAAGAACACTGGAGTGGGTTGCCATTCTCTTCTCCCAGGGATCTTCCTGACCCAGGAATTGAACCTGGGTCTCCTGCATTGCAGGCAGATTCTTTATCATTTGAGCTACAGGGAAGTCTTGCTGACCTGGACCACGCTGGAAACACCACTGGCCTGGACAGACTGCTTGTAGCATGATGCATCCCTACTGTTTCTGGTCAACCTGTAAATCCCACAAGGAGGTGTGGCATCGGGGGTGGGAGGTGTGCTGTGCCAGGTGGTTTGGGGTTGGAGGTAATGGTCTGGACCTGTCCTCGGTGTTGGCAGCTGTTTGGCAGCTTGACTTTCTGTGTCCAACCACTCACTGCCTCAAGAATGTGTCCAGCAGGATTTAAGCTTGGGCTGGGAACATGCATCTGTGAGGCCCTGATGTGAGGATTCCTCTGGGAGATTTGGATTTCTTCTAGACCACCTATGGCATCAGATGCAGGCATCTGTGCAGCTGACCCAGGACTTTCTTCTGATACAACTGGGCTTTCTAATTCTATTATGATCCTGCTTCTGTATTAGGTAACAGGTAAAAAAGAGAAAACAAAACTGCATCTGAGTCCTTATACTATGACCATATTTTAGAAAGATTATGTCCAAGTCCCACTGGCATCCTTGGTTCCCCAGATTAACTGTTCCTCGTTGCTCGGCCTGTGTTACGGCATATCGCCCTGTTTTTCATTAGCCAGTTTTCAACTTTCCAACTTCCTTAGCATTCCAAGATGCTCCTGCCTGACCACAGCATTCAAGTGAATTCCTCTGCTTCCCACCTTCTACCCAATAGCAGACAGAACTCCCCCTCTGTCTGAGAAGCCTTCAGCTGCCCTGCAGAGAACAGGCTCCCCGAAGTGCCCCCACCAATGTCCCCAGTTCCTTCACTTGCTCATCTGAATGAGGAGGGTTCTCCCCGAGTTTATGCCCCTCTGTGATATTCCCAAATAGATTTCTGGTGGATATTTTAAAACTTGGAGGGACAGGTCAGTGAGGAGCCAGAAACTGAAGAATAAAAGTCATTCCCTTTAGGTTTCATCATCTCTGGGTTACTTGAGGTACAACAATCGGTCACAATTATCACAATATATTATTAAATCTAAAATTGAAATGGCCACGCTGGGTGAAGCACCTTCTCTCACCACCCAAATTAACGTCTTGGTGCTGCATCTGACTAAGCCGAAAATTGCCTCTGTGTGCTCACAAACCACGCTGCCTCCACGTCCATGGACTCTTACAGATGACAAAGGAGAGGAAACTGTTGCCAGAACCTGAAGACAGACTGAACCAGGCTTAATTTCCCTTTTCTCTTCCAGATTAGAGATTGCTTCTGTTTGGTTCCCTTCTACTGTCCTCATTTATCCTTTATCCCAAATTTCAGGACAGAATCAGTGGAGGAAAATACAGATGCTCTTGTATGTCAAAGGCCGAGGGATGGCATTTTAACGGGTAATGAAACAGGAAGGGATGAGGGCTCAGCTGCAACTTGACTCCGGAAGAGTTTGAAGCATCTTTGCCACCCACACCGGGCATTTAATACATACTTGTGATGTGAGTGTGTGTTGCTATGCCTGGGGATTTGGGGTTCTATTCAGCATATCCTCTGAGAAAGTTTTATTTCTAACTCCCTAGGGGCATATTTGGTGATAGTGGACTGGTGGGCGGGGGCAGGGAACCCAGCTATTGGGACTGCTCTCTGGTCCATCCAGAGCAGCTAGAGACCCTGCTTTTCTAGTCGTGATCGGCTCTCATAAATCTATTCCCTCCACCTTTCTTTGCTTTATGATCTCTTTTTTTTTTTTTTTTTTTTTTTTTTTGCTTTATGATCTCTTAAGTGGCTTGCCAATAAAATTTTGTAGCTCTAATTTCTTAATATTTGGCCCTAGGGCACAGGCTATAAATCTGTCTGCCCCCACCTGTCTTTTGACAGTAAATCTCGGCCCTCAGCTTGCTGAACTGCCCATCCAAGACTTCTTAAGGCATCTCTTCTCAGTTCTTACAAAAACAAGGGGAGCTGAGCTGCCCCGTTTTCCAGGAGGCAAATTCCTGCTCCCTGGGCACAGTTTCCACAAAAACCTTTCACTTCTCCCTGGACGTTTCAGTATGTCACTACTTTTAGTTTCTAACTCTTTATTTTTCCTCCTCTTCATCCTAGGTTTATGGGTTTTCTCTTCCCTCAGTTCTTCTAACATTTTCCATTTGTGCAAACTTCATTACCAAAGTATTATTAATCCTACCCTTCATCTCTTCACCAGGCCCTTCCTCACTCACCACTTGGGCGGGGGGACATGACTCCCTACCTCTGGGCCACAGCGGGGCTCTGGACAATCCCTACTCTGGAAGTCAGAGCCTCTTTAACAGCCATCAGTGTCCTTTTAGTCCCTTAATATTCTTCCAAAGCCCCTTTCTCATCCACAAAGCCTTTGTTGACCATCTCTCTCTCTGCTGCCAGGGAAGCTGCTGGGACAGGCGAGGATGCTCCAAATAGTCTTATCTGTGGCTGGTTTGGTCCTTGCTAGATGGATCATGTTGCCATCTGGGGGAAGACAGCACCTCATGGTTTTAATGTTTACTCTCACAGGAGATTCCCACTTCTGTCCTTTTCCAATGTCCTTTCCTCTAAGTCTTGAAAATATTTAATAGAAATGCACATGATGCCTTCCATTCAGTGTTTCACAGGGGTTTTAGAAAGGCAGAAATGGGACTTGAAGACTTGTCTTAGTCAAAGCTACATCACTTTCTCAGCCACATTTAATATCTGACCCTTCGGTGATGGGGAATGAGTAGTTAAGTCAGTTAACTGCCATGTGGAGAAGTGACTCTGAAGGCTTGGGCTGGCCTCCACCATGACTGATGCCTCCTCGTGTGGTGATTTCCATAACTGGCGACACATGTCTCTTCAAAGCCCAGACTGCTCTAGAAACAAGCACAGGGCCTCCAGGTATCCGGAGCCAGGGTGACTGGGAAGTGAGGGAAGAGCCCAACTGAAGAGGAACCACCTCAGATGAGGGCACAGAGCATCCTTCAACTCCAGTGTCCACCACTGCTCACAGCCTTCCCAGAAGCAGAAAGACAGAAATCGTGACACACAGGTGTGTGTCTTCTTCAGAAAAGAACATCTCACCTCTGATCTGTTCCCTAAGCAGGAAAGAAGGAATAACTTGACAGTATAGAGCAGGAGTACACCACGGGAGATAAGTTCAGTCCAGGGAAGTCAGTCAAACAGTGATCTGCAAAGGCAACAGGGAGGTGGCTTGTGAGCCAAGTCTTGTGAGGCAGGAAAGAATGAGTAGAGAGAACAAAAAGTTGGAGCTAAGATGGTATAGAGGAGTGCTTTTCAACAGTTAGTAGGACTTTAAAAAAAAACCAACAACAACAAAAAAAACGGGCTTCTTTCATAGCTCAGCTGGTAAAGAATCTGCCTGCAATGCAGGAGGCCTGGGTTTAATCCCTGGGTTGGGAAGATCCCCTGGAGAAGGGCACGGCTACCCACTCTAGTATTCTGGCCTGGAGAACCCCAAGGACTGTATAGTCCATGGGTTTGCAAATAGTCGGACACGACTGAGCAACTTTCACTTCACAGGATTAAAAACCACCTCGGGCTTCTGTTTAAAATGTCAGCTCCCAGGCTGGACCCCCAGAGACTTCATTAGAAGGTCTGCTGTGAGCCCAGAAATCAGAAAGCCTAAAAAAACCCTCTGAACCCCTAGGTAAGAAGGCACTCAGGCTATGAACAATATGAAAACTATGGAAGGAAATTCCAGGTAATTCTGAGTGCCTCAGTCGGGTTTAAATTCCCAGTTTAGAGCAGGATTTGAAAACTAAATAACTGCGGGAGTTAGGCTGGTACAGGTATGAGGGAGGTTCATAGGCCATTAGCTCAACTGTAATAACTGTCTCCTCTTGTTCTTCAAAGGAAGCGGTCACGTCACTCCAGCCATTACTGTCAAGTGAGAATATGTGTCCAGGACATGTGAGCTTTCCACTTGCAAGAGAAGCCAGAAACTTGGATTTTAAATAAATCTTCCTCCTTTGATTGCTCAACGGTGGATTAAATGACCACGAGCACCAAACAGCTCCATGAGAGCCACGAGTTGGCAAGATGAGATGGACAGAATAAAATCTGACTGTCTGAGGACTTGAATGATAAACTAAAATTCTATTTCCTCCGCTAGATGATGAAAACAAGATTCTGGAGCAAAGAAGGGGTCTGAATGGAAGTGTGCTTCAGGGATATTCCCGTGGTTTTTTGGTAAACCTTGGGATGGAATGGACAAGGGGCCTCAGTCAGGAGATCACAGGTTGTTCCTCCAATTGTGCAGGGAGAACAGAAAAGAAAGGAGAATAGGAAAGGTATGAAAGATGCTGGGAGGCACCTGGGAGACAGCTGGGAGATGTGACTGGCTGTGGAAGGAGAAGGGAGAAGTTATCCAGAGTTCTGTCTAAATATGCACTACCTCTGTTCATCCTTTTTTCTTTTTTTTTTTTTTTTTTAACATACGCTTATGTTTCAGCTTCATTTATCCTACAAAAGAAAGATAACTCAGGTTGCATTCTGGAGAAGGCAATGGCAACCCACTCCAGTATTCTTGCCTGGAAAATCCCATGGATGGAGGAGCCTGGTAGGCTGCAGTCCATAGGGTTGCTAGGAGTCGGACATGACTGAGTGACTTCACTTTCATGCATTGGAGAAGGAAATGGCAACCCACTCCAGTATTCTTGCCTGGAGAATCCCAGGGATGGGGAAGCCTGGTGGGCTGCTATCTATGGGGTCGCAGTGTTGGACACGACTGAAGCGACTTAGCAGCAGCAGCAAGTTGCATTCTGAGAAGTGCCTGCTTAATAGGGAAATTCAGAGTCATTTCTTTAGGAAGGAAAAAAAAGCACAGACAAAATATTTCATAGTATCTGTAATAAATGCAAATAAATTGATACAAACAAAACTTGGCTTTAGCAAACTGTACATACATAAATATCATTTCTTTTACTATAACATTCAACTTTTTTTTCACATAAAGCCTTCCATGATTTTTATTTATTACATCCAATGTTTCTTTATACCTTTAAAAAAAAGTGCCTTTTAGATTTACAGCTTGTGCTTCTAATGCAAGGTTAGAACATCATGCCCCAAAGAAAACAAGGTAAAAAGGAAGCTGCCATATAAGCTCTTAAAAACTGTATGTTACAGGGTCTTCAAATCTCTTCAGCACTGGTTGGCTGGTAGATTGTTCGATGCCAACGTGGTGCTCAGGTAGCATCACTTGTTGAATGGATGGAGCAGCACCTTGGGAAAGCTGCCCAGATGGTCTCCGGAAGTCCCTGGGTACACACAGGATGGGCCAAGGGCCCAGAGTTCACGTGTCCAGGGAACGGTAGAAATTTTGACTCTCTTGAGTGCTGAGGCTCAATCAGAATTTCTTCCCAGCTTCTGTTCTCTATGTGCCCTCCCCCATCACCATTTACGTCGCCTCCGAAGCTGCGATTTGCACACGTGGGAGGGGGAGGTGGGCGTCAGCTGCCGTACCGAGGGCGTCTGCCAAGACTCATGTCCTCTCTTTGCTCTTTTGGGATTGCCCTGGGCCAAATTCCTCCTTAGGCGACCAACAGCAAGCTGCAGAGAGCATCTGCTTGGTTCAGAGAGGAGGAGGGCCGTTGGTGTATCTGAGCATGGGGTGGAATGATCGGGCAAAATTGTTGGAAAGGGCACAACTGTAGTCTTCCTCTGACATCGGGACTAGGCAGGCCAGCCCAATGAGAAGCAGCAGGAGGAGCTGAAGAGGAAGAGCCGCTCGGAGGACTCTGAACAGGAAGGCTCGGCCGGACCGGGCTGGCCGAGGCTCAGAAAGGGAGGAATCGGAGCCACCTTTTATGGACCTGAGAGAAGAATCGACATCAATAACTCAAGTATCTCCAGTGTTGGGTGGATGCTGCTGTTTGCTTCCTCCCCTTTGGTTAGGCTGAACACAACCCAACCTGGCAGTTAGCTGCCAGCCTTCTGCAGTAAACCCAGGTGATCCACCCACCACCAAATGAAGAGTTGTTTGGAAACTGCATTGATGGAAAGCAGACATTTAGTCAGTTAAAGGTAACTAACTGGGTTCAAATTCCACCCCTCGATTTGGCAAAACCTTTTCCAACAAAGATAATTTCTCTACACACACTCCACCAGCATAAGTTAAGTAGACCCGGGATAATTAAAATGTAGATGTTTGATGCAGTACATTTTTGGTGCAAGAATATCAAGAGCAACATTAGGCACAATTAGTGGCTGTCGGGATGACACAAGGTCTTCCTCCTGTCTAGCTGTCCTGGACGTGCCAGAGTCCGTGTAGTAAGGACAAGGACAGCTGCAGTCATTTTGCACAGACCCACAGAGTTGAATTAACCTTAGAGTATACCCTGGTTTCATCTTGCACTGAGTCAGCGACTGGCCTAATATTAGCGGATCCAAGGCTGTAAGAATAAGTGTGGCAGTGGAGTCAGTCTACACAATGCAGGTGCTGAATGATACTGAATCCAGGGTGATCCTTCTGTCACTGGCTCCATGCATTTGGGAAACAGACACACTATTTCTGAAGATAGATTGTGTCTTGAAAGCTCCTTCTAGACCCAATGTTCCACATTTTCCTATCTTCTTAAATTTCCCCATCTACTTTTGAAACAGTGCATTAGAGATCAAGCATGAACTTCAGAATTCATAAGAAAGACTGCCTGTGAAACACTGAATATGGAAATAGGCTCTGGGTGGGGGGTACTGCTTTCTCTTCGTAAGCATCCATTAATGTTTTGGTTACTAGTGCAGAAGAGGAGGAAAGCAATGTTATTTACAAGAGGAATTGTGTACACACACACACAACATTGCAGAAGCAGAAAGAACAGATGTACCAAGGAGACTCATTCCCCACACCTAGTCTGAATTCTCTAATGGTTTGATGGTAAGGGCATTGATTGTGAGACCACAGGAGAGGTATACAGGTATGAACACTGTATTGGTCACTCTGTATGCTTATCTCATGAGAAAACACCATCTCCAGCTACCTTGAAAAGAAAAGTGAAAGTCGCTCAGTCATGTCTGACTCTTTGAGACCCCAGGGATTATACAGTCCATGAAATTCTCCAGGCCAGAATACTGGAGTGGATAACCTTTCCCTTCTCTAGGGGATCTTCCCAACCCAGGGAGTGAACCCAGGTCTCCCTCATTGCAGGCAGATTCTTTGCCAGCTGAGCTACAAGGGAAGCCCAAGAACACTGGAGTGGGTAGCCTATCCTTTCTCCAGCAAATCTCGACCCAGGAATTGAACCGAGGTCTCCTGCATCTCAGGCGGATTCTTTACCAACTGAGCTATCAGAGCTACCTTATTAGCCACTAATTTCAGAAGCCAGATTACACTGGTATCAGTGAGGAGTGGCACCAAAGAAAATGTTAAGATAAAAAACAGAAGTAATCCCCTTAAAAGGGAACAGAGGGACTACTCAAAACTCTTTCATTAAATTCACAAAGAAATATGTGAAACAGTCTAGACCGGTCCTGTAGAAGCTCTGAGCAGCCGTGTACTATACTGGGTTTCTATTGCAGCTCTCAGAGCGTGATTGAAAAAAACAGACCCCTGGCCTAAATTGGGACTGAGTTCTTTTCCGGTCTACAAACCTTGAACAACTGACTTCACCTCTATGCTACAACCTCTTCTTCAAATCCTTCAAATTAGACTAGACAGGCTTCCAACTTGCAAGCTCCGTGTTTTATACACTTTATGTCTTCTAGTAATTGGTGAATGTAAAGAGGTTACCAACTGGGAGGCCACAAGAGTTCAATCACCATCTAGTGGTCAAATTGATTAACTGCCCTCTGCTAGGACCAATGCTCAGAAACACTGTTTAGTGAAGATATGCTGTGTGCGTGCATGCTCAGTCTCCTCTGGCTCTTTGTGACCCCATAGACTGTAGCCCACCAAGCCCCTTTGTACATGGGATTTCCCAGGCACAAGAACACTGGACTGGCTTGCCATTACCTTCTCCAGGGGATCTTCCTGACCCAGGGCATAAAATAAGTCTGTCACATATCTATTAATTAGAACTTTCTCTAGCTACCAAACTGTAAAATATTCATCCTGAGATAAAGCCTTAGAGTAGCTAATCCATCTTCTGATTTTGTAGATAAATAACTAACAAAAGTTCACATTTACTCTTCTAACTGCTGGATAACAGAAGCATTTGTCTCTCGCTTCATCCCCACAGCAGTCCTTGGTGTTCCTGTCCCACCTTCATTTTATAGCTGACGTAAAGGAGGCACAGAGGTTAGGCAACCCACTCGAGGTTACACAGCTAGCATGGCATAGAATGAAAATTTCAACTCTGGTATTCTAACTTTTAGAACTTAGGCTTTATAAATAGAGTAAATCACGTGCCCCAGTTGACAATTAAAGGAGGAGCTGTATGGACTTCCCTGGTGATCCAGTGGTTAAGACTCTGCCTTCCAATGCAGGGGACACAGGTTCGATCACTGGTCAGGGACCTAAGGTTCCACATGCCTCAAGATGCAGCCAAAAAGTAAAAAATATAAAAAAGGAAGAGCTCCAGCAGCATGTCTCTGTAATGTTTTGCTGTTTGGTGGCATGAATGAAGGCCATCCAGGTCATATTTACATCACGGGTATCTCCCATGTAGAGGCAAAGAAGGCAATATCTTAAAATACTTGGAGGTGAGTGGTTTCCTCATGTCTAGAATAAATGCTTTTAATCATAAAGCCTCACAGCTTTACAGAGATCACCAAGTCAGTATATGGACACAGAAACATTCTATTTTGAGGCAGCTGTACAACTGTGGGCAAGTAATTTAATCTCTCTGGCCTTCAGTTTTCTCATTTGCAAAGATGAGAGTGCATTAATCTCCTAAAAACTTCTTGGTTCTGACAGTTTATGAATTCAGTGGTTTAAAGTGTCTGGAGAAGGACGAGACAGTCACCCATGAGCTCTGGACTGAATGATCTGAAAATAGGCCCTGGTGAACAACACTCTCCACCTGTCAGCTATCTGGCGACTTAAAAACAAAAGAGAGCTCCACGTTTCTTATTATTCAGTATCTAAATAAAATGAGGGAGATTTCAAACTGACTTTTTTCTTTAGGAGACACTTCAGGACATTAGTGATGGGCAGATTCATGCATATCATTAAGAATCTGACTGACAGAGCTGAACAGCCTGTTTGTCAATTATTAGCTTCTTTGAACAATTAAGCCAAAGATCGAGATCAAAACAAGGGCTACACATTGACCAGTCCACTCCTGAGAAAAGCAAGACAAGGTCACCATATTTGGATGACAGGCTCAGATGCTGTAGTCTACTGAAGGACATGGCACATTTAACAGCATCAGAGCATTCTGTATTAACATTTAATTAGTGCAAGCTTTCTAATGTTGAAGAATGCCAGCCTGGGTAGAAATAATGGGCTAAGATGGGGACAAAGAGAACACACAGAGCTTAGTGATTTTCCATGCAGTTGACTGCTCTTGGAAATGTCCAGTTGGTCTACTGAAAACAATGCCACCCGCGTGGGGCAATTACTAAGGTTTCAACAGTCCCAAAGTTCTCTCTTCTTAGGATGAACCTGTCCCTTCTAGTATTAATACTAGCAGGTTAATGATACCAAGTAAGTGAGTACTTTTAATATTTAATCTATTAATCTAAATTCAATTAAGTTTCAAGAGTCTTGGGGAATCTGACAGGAGGAAGAACAAAAATCTCTCACTCATCCCTCTCCAAGGGCCTTACTCTTCAAACAGATGTGGTGGAGGCTGAGTTGACAGAGCAAAAACTAAATGTGTAAGCTTGCTTAAGGAACTTAATCAATGGAGATATTTCGGGTAATCTTGTCCTGCACAAACATGCTTATTCTCTACAAGTAAACATTTATAATTTTTCTTACTCCCCTCACTCATTCAAATTTGAGGGTAAAAAAACTGCCTAGGCATTGTTTCATCTCTTTCCCAAACTATGTGTAGTTGTGGGAACTCTGGCCATGGAATTCTCCAGGCCAGAATACTGGAGTGGGTAGCCCTTCCCTTCTCCAGGGGATTCTCCCAACCCAGGAATCGAACCCAGGTCTCCTGCATTGCAGGCAGATTTTTCACTAGCTGAGCCACCAGGGAAGCCCATACCTATGAACACACCACAGCAAAGAAAGTCTCAGAAGGGCTGTGAGAAGCCTAAGGAGTGAGTGTGCATGTGGGGTGCAACTCATCTCAAAAATTTTATATCACCAAGGAAATAAAATGAGTTAATTCTGTGCATATTTCACTGAAACACAAATGAAAAGACACTTTCAACTCATTTTGTAACTTGTGAGCAAACACTGGCAGCAGAAGAATAGAAAATTTTGTGAGGAAATATCAGGTTGTCCATGATCTTGTCTGTTCTTGTGTGAGTGATCTTTATTCCTTGGGTATGTGGTTCAGAAGACAAATTTTCAGAATCAACTTAGGGTGTGTCTTCCCTTATTCCAAAATGAATATCCTGGCTGGTCCAAAGCTATCTCAGGCAGCCCACGGTAGCCCCAGACCTGGAACTGCTGTTTCATGTAAGCCTCTCAGGTGGTGGTGCATTGGTAAAGAATCACCTGCTGATGCAGGAGATGCGGGTTCAATCCCTGAACTGGGAAGATCCCTTAAAGAGGGAAATGGCAACCCACTCTGGTATTCTTGTCTGGGAAATCCCATGGACAGAGGAGGCTGGTGGGCTATAGAGTCCATGGGGTTGCAAAGAGTCGGACATGACTTAGTGACTGAGCACATATGCACATGCGTGCACACACCCACACACACACCCATTAAGAGCCTGCAGTTGGGTGGAGTGGTTAACAAGCTAGGATTCAGAGTAAGAGAGACCTGGTTTCAAATTCTATATCTTCATGCCTCTATTTCCAGATATCCTTGTCTATAAAATTGGGAATGAACATGTTGGGAGGATTAAATAAGGAAATGAGATAACAAATATATAACGCTTAGCATGGTCCCTAGAATACACCAAATGCTAAATAAATGTCAGCAACTTATCATTCTTATCTGTAGGATTAAAGCAAGGGTGTGCTGACTCACACCCTCAGGGATATTGCTAGATTCAGCCTTTTCTTCCAGGGAAATAGCCCTGATTTATAGCAGTACTTTCAAAGAGGTGATATATTTTTCCAAAGTGTCTTACTTGTTTCCGGGAAACACTGGGAATGCAGACCTCAAAATATACAAGAAACACAGTGGAGCCTGCCCTATAACTAACTGTCCTATGCCAGGGTGTCCGGCTGCCTCGGGGGCAAGGTTGTTTTAGTCTGAGGCCTTTGAGAGCTTTGAATAAATAAATACCCAAGGGAGGACAGAAAACACCTGCAAAAAAAACTCCACAAGAAATTGAAGTGTTTACAGTGAGGCCATCATGTACGTGTGAAAACCCCACTGTGCCTGCTTAAATGCTCCCTTGAACACATTTAAAAATGAGGTCCTTTTCCCCCTCTGTTTCAGTGTTTCAGCCAGTCATTCGCCCCTTATTCTGTCTCAGCTCTTTGTGTAGAAGGTGCCAAAGACTAAAGAGGCCCAGGGAAGATTTACATGTTATAATTCTCAGCTTGGGAACGAAGTCATCATTTCCCTCTATGCAGACTATGGAGGAGTTTTTCCTTTGCCTTGCAGGAAATTGGAGTAAAATCTTCCCATGTGTGAACTTCAACTAATCTATAGTAGAATTTTGAACATTAATTGGCTCTCAGGTTAGATAATTTCACATCAAAACTGGAGGAAAAATGTCAGCTGGGCATCATAAACATGGCTTCAAAAAGCCATGCATCTTAAGTATGTTTAATCTCAAAAATTGTGAATAGTTGTTAGGAATGTATGCTTTCAAATGTTTTGAATATTAAAGAGTCTTGATTTAGGGGATCCCTAGATTCTGACATATCACTATTTTTTTATGACACGAACCATATTGTATTAATTTTGTGGGTCCTGGGCCTAAATGTAGTAGGTGTATGGTAAACACTGGTATCAATCCAGTGTTAGCCCTAGAATATCATGTAAGAGAACAGAGGACAATGGCTCTAGAATCAATCTGAAATATACAGCAGGCAAACAACTGATATTCTTAATATCTGACTTTAAACCACAAAAAGAATATAAGAACCCTCCCTTCAAACAAATACCCAGCTTCTTTCAAGTCAGCCTCTTTGCTCTCAGAAAGAATACATGCCTAAAATTTTCCCATCACAGATGGCTGCGGTCAACGTTCTAAACTGTTTGTGCTTTGGCAATAACCTTTGAAGTTTGCTGGACCAGTGCAAGATCAAACGCGAGGTAATCTCCAGTCCAATGTAAAGGAACACCGTGACAGCCTGGATTGTGAGAGAAGTTAATTCTTTCCCAGCAGACTCTCCATGTTATTGTCCCTGTGGGTGCACCCCAAAGAGAGGTGCCAAGGAGTTAAGGATCCAAGAATGTTCAACCACAATCCGCCTGCCAAGGTGTTTGCCGACATTTGCCATTCAGGTGAGGATCATTTGTATTTCAGGTCCTGTAAGCAGCAAAGTGGACACCGTGCTGTGTGCTCAGAAAGATGTTAATAAACAGTGCTGGACAGAGCAGAGCTGAAGGCACCTTGCGGATGTCACATTGAGAACGTGGCTGCCCCAGCTGCAAAGCCCCATTAGGAGACGCGTCGAAGCCCTTGCTGCCCTGAGAAATGAGGCCTTTGACATTTCATGAGGCCGGGTGGCTGTCTGAAAGAACAGGGGAAATTGGGAACCAAAGGGCGGTTGCTACCAGTATGGATACTATTAATAACATAAGAGCTTTTCCCCTTCTCATCACCATCATTTATGTGAACTACAGAGTCTGTCTCTGGTATCCTTAAAGGAACGCTGTGGGGACAGGATGCCCCGTCTCTGTTTATGACACATCAGTAATTTGTGGCGAGAAGATGGACTTTATGAAACAGCGATCTCTCTACAGTACATGATGTCTTTTTTTATAGGGGGCTAAGAAAACATCAGCGCACCTGGAGAAGCCCATCGTGATCTTCAAAAATCCCCATGAGTTTTTCTCCATTCATGTTTTATTATTGATATTTTGTTATAGACCACCGCCCCAAAAAAAGCCCCACAAAACTGTCATCAAACCAAACCAAAGGGAAAGGAAAAAAAAAAGCAAAACATAGTGAAGGGAAGCTTAAAACCAGAAAGCAGATCATGATCTGTTCTATACTACACAGCTGAGTGGAAACGACCAGAAGCAAAGGCTGGTCCCTTTAGCACACAGCTGGAAAGCTAACACTCTGACTCGGGGCCACTCTGACTCGGGACCTGTTTGCGCTTCCTCATCCCCCACCCTCCTTCCAGGAACTGAGATTCCAGCTCAGTGGTGAGACAAACCACTTTTAAAAGTGAACTTCTGGCGACTGGAATGAAGAGTCAGCTTCCACGGACAGTATTTTCAAAAAGTTGTCTGGGGAAATGTGAACTGATTAGTGAAAGGGCCGGGGGCACAGACATCACACCAACAACGAAGAAGGCAAAGCATCACTAACTGCAGAGACAGGGACTGTTGGAAGCCAGGCGTAAAGCAGAGCGGCAGCTGTGAGGAGGCTATCTGGAGGTCCCCGGGCGGGGGTGGGGGAGACTGACTGCTCTTGTTTCCGGAGGGAAAGAGCTGGCCGAGTGTCAGGAAGGTAAGTGTGTGTGCTGGCTGAAGAGGAGTTTTAGGAGAAGCAGAAGAGAGAAGGTGCTTATAAATTTTAAGTGATATCAGATTAGGACTTGCCATGTTGAGACTCCAAAACCCACCATCTGGATAAAACACGAAAATAAAATAAAAAGTTGGGGGTGTTAGTAGATTTTATTCAGATTTGTGGGTTCTGGGGATGGTAAAATAATTCATTGATCTATGCCTATCTTATTGTAAAATCTAGAAAAAAAGAGGATGATAAAATTCTGCCATGAATCAAATGGCACTGTGCTATCAGTGACGTCGAATCTTTACGAGGACACAGAATAAACACCATCGGATGAAAAGTACTGGATGGCCTATGTATAGTTAAACCAAATTTTGGTGGGGTCCAAATATTTTACGCTCTGAGATTTTCTTATACTTTCCACTTAGAAAATTCTCTCTCAATTTATTAGGAAAGGGTGTGGACTGAAAAGAGTAGTTTCTCAACTACCCTGAGGCAGACCAAATATAGGCCTGACTAAATCATGGACAATTTTCATCATCCTCTTGGAGTTCTAGAACAGTGTGGAAACCAGGAGAATAAGGTACCTGCTATGTGGACTGTTGACAGAGGGTCCAGGCTGTGAGAGACTACATTTGCCTCGTGGCTGTTTGCAATGAACAGGGGTAAAGAAAGAAGAATGTTCAGTCCAGGCAAATAAAGACGAGCTACTGATGAAAATTAAAAGTGCAGCAAAGGAAATATAAATCAAATGCAATGATCAGTACCCATGAATCAAGGAAACTGGCTTTTCTTTGGTTGAAGAAACAAAATCAATGAACATCTATATTACTCATCACTGAAGAAACATGGATGGTGGTTTGGCATGCATATCACAGAGGGTACATTTCCCCCCTTTTCATGGTAAAAACATAAATGACTACACCACCCAAAGATCTCTGCATATTTAATTACAATGAATATAAACTGCAATAAGTTACGTTACGGATTTCAAATATACTTTACATATTTTTTCATCTTCCAGTACACTGGAACAATATTACAATTCTTGGCAGGTAGGTCAAAAATAATGATGAAGTGAGACTGTTCTGTGTATAGTGATGAAGACTCAATAAGTTAAATACTCAAATAAAGGCTAAAATTTGACTTGAAAAGCCAGTATTCCTTCACATTCTTAAACTAGGATCTACAGGAAACTAGTGAATGTAGTAAAAATAAAAAAAAAAAATTCTAAAAAGATAACAACATTTATCAGCATAGAATTTAAGTGTTTATAACAAAAAAAATACAAATGAAATCAATATTTCTAAAAAGTAAAGAAATGGAATGATAATCAAAATGAATATAATCATAAAGCCAGACCAAAAAAAAAAAAAAAAAAGAAAAACGAGCCTCTAATTACACAAAGAAATCAAGGTAGAAAAGGTAGCAGGGGCCAAAACTGGTCTTTTCTTCCTCATTGTGTGCCAGGGAGACAGCCCCATAACAGGCCTTGTGCGTGAGTTATCTTGAGCTGGTGCCACTCTGGGGGCAATACAATCACAGAAAACCTTCAAGACCACCTTCAGGAGCTTCCCTGCTTGAGAGTCAGCAGAACCCCTGTTGGTCTTATAAACTCAATGGCCTTGTGAGATGCTCGGTTTTGTCCACCTCTGCCTGAGGCGCCCCTCTATGTGGAGCCTACCTTTCTGAGGTGGACTATGGCGGTGGTGGTTTGAAGGGAGGGGCCGCCAAAGGGACAAGGGGCACCGTTCTATTAGAAATGGCCCTTGGAGCAAGAAAAGTAATTTGTCTCCCTGCTTATGAACCGCAACGTTGAACCCTGATTCTTCTGAAAAACAGAACTGCTCTTTTCGCTCCTGAGTGCTTGTGGAGAGGGTTCAAGGCAGGACTGAGGAAACGGAGCTCTTCCGTGTCACAGAGTGACAACCCCACGCTGCCTGAGTACCCCTGCTCTGCAAGGGGAGAGCCCTTGGACCCTGCGTCAGGTACAAAGGCCGTCGCGCCCCTGTGTTCCCTCCCTTGGGCCAACTGAAAGTAACCCGTGGGAAGTTACCGTTTTCTGTCTGTTTGGGGTACTTCTTCCCGAGGTAGGACTCACAGATCCTGAGGTGTCCAGTTCATCAGCAGAAGACCAGGAAGACAGATCCTACGCGAGAAACAGATGCTCTTAATGATGCCACGTCCCAGAGCCATGATGGCTTTGCGATCTACAAAGTATTTCCCACCCCATCCCCATCTTTGGGAAAAAGAGAAGGGGAGGAATAGAAACACAGACGTAGAGAAGACACGTGCGGACACGGCGGGGAGTAGGGGGCACACTGGATGAACTGGGAGATTAGGATTGACATAAATACATGACCATGTGTAAAGCAGATAGCTAGTGGGACTCTGCCTTATAGCACAGGGAGCTCAGCTCGGCGCTCTGTGGTGACCTAGAGGACTGGGATGGGGGTGGAGAGTGGGAGGGAGGTCCCCGAACGAGGGGATGTGTGTACGCATATAGCTGATTCATTTAGTCGGGCAGCAGAAACTAACAACACTGTAAAGCAACTATACCCCAGTTTAAAAAACAAACAAAAAATAGAATCGGACAGTTGCAGTAAAAGCAGAACCTAATTCTTCTAGTGTGTTGGGCTTTCCTGGTTGTGAGTTTGGGCTTTCCAGAAAATAGAGGTATTTATTTATTTAATAGCTATGTTTTAATAGCTAGGTATTTAATAGCTCTGTCATTACTGGGTCACTTGAAGCTTTGTCATCTCACATGCTAGTAAAGTAATGCTCAAAATTCTCCAAGCCAGGCTTCAGCAATACGTGAACCGTGAACTTCCAGATGTTCAAGCTGGTTTTAGAAAAGGCAGAGGAACCAGAGATCAAATTGCCAACATCTGCTAGATCATCGAAAAAGCAAGAGAGTTCCAGAAAAACATCTATTTCTGCTTTCTTGACTATGCCAAAGCCTTTGACTGTGTGGATCACAATAAACTGTGGAAAATTCTGAAAGAGATGGGAATACCAGACCACCTGACCTGCCTCTTGAGAAACCTATATGCTGGTCAGGAAGCAACAGTTAGATCTGGACATGGAACAGACTGGTTCCAAATAGGAAAAGGAGTACATCAAGGCTGTATATTGTCACCCTACTTATTTAACTTATATGCAGAGTACATCATGAGAAATGCTGGGCTGGAAGAAGCACAAGCTGGAATTAAGATTACCAGGAGAAATATCAATCACCTCAGGTATGCAGATGACACCACCCTTATGGCAGAAAGTGAAGAGGAACTAAAAAGCCTCTTGATGAAAAGTGAAAGAGGAGAGGGAAAAAGTTGGCTTAAAGCTCAACATTCAGAAAATGAAGATCATGGCATCTGGTCCCATCACTTCATTGGGAAATAGATGGGGAAACAGTGGAAACAGTGTCAGACTTTATTTTGGGGGGCTCCAAAATCACTGCAGATGGTGATTGCAGGCATGAAATTAAAAGACGCTTACTCCTTGGAAGGAAAGTTATGACCAACCTAGACAGCATATTAAAAAGCAGAGACATTACTTTGCCAACAAAGGTCCGTCTAGTCAAGGCTATGGTTTTTCCAGTGGTCATGTATGGATGTGAGAGTTGGACTGTGAAGAAAGCTGAGTGCCAAAGAATTTATGCTTTTGAACTGTGATGTTGGAGAAGACTCTTGAGAGTCCCTTGGACTGCAAGGAGATTCAACCAGTCCATCCTAAAGGAGATTGGTCCTGGGTGCTCATTGGAAGGACTGATGCTGAAGCTGAAACTCCAATACTTTAGCCACCTCATGCGAAGAATTGAGTCATTGGAAAAGATCCTGATGCTGGGAGGGATTGGGGGCAGGCGAAGAAGGGGATGACAGAGGATGAGATGGCTGGATGGCATCACCGACTCGATGGACGTGAGTCTGAGTGAACTCCAGGAGTTGGTGATGGACAGGGAGGCCTGGCGTGCTCCGATTCATGGGGTCTCAAAGAGTTGGATACGACTGAGCGACTGAACTGAACTGAACTGAAGCTTTATCATTTCTCAGTGACGGGAATGGACTGACATGAAGTGGGTGATGGAATCTGCCTTACAGCTGCAGGGTATTCAGGCTGGAGAGACAGCACATGGGTCATCCAGCAGCCACCCTTTTCAGCATCAGAGAAACTGTACTGTTTCTGGCACCTGCTGTTACTGGGAGTAGATAGTTCTTTTGCCTTCAGCGTGTCTGTGTGTTCATGACAGGATTTCACAAGTGAATGTCTGAAGTCTTACCTGCAAAAGCTTTTCTTAAAACCAACAATATTACTACGATGCAGTAGATTTACCAATAAATAAAGAGATAAACAAACAAGTAAATAGATAAATAAAAGCTAGTAGAGAACACTTCTTATGACTTAACTGTCATCTATGTCAGGAGAATTCATGCCTTCTAAGGTCTGAATACGAAACTCATGTGCGCCAATTGCTTGTGACCTCCTCTCGCTGTGTTACTGAAAGCACATGCATTCTTAAATAAACTGAGTAAAATAAAATGCCACAATAGTGGTGCTAACAGGGTCAGCAGTAATGGTTACAAGAGGATTTTTGGATGTAACAGAATCAAAAGTAGTGTCCTGTTAACGAAAGTTTTCGAGTCGCTTTTTTATTCTGAGCCAGATTTGTAAGAGCAGTGATTGAAAGAAAATACACTCTATTCTGACAAGTACTCCATTCAGAGTCTTTCTGAAATGGATAAAGATGGTGCTTGTTTGGTCTTCTGCAGGAAATTCGACACAATGATGTCTGTTGAGAGCTTACCTGCTGACTGCTTGACATGTCTAATAACTTCTCCAGCTCCTTGATATGACGACTGACCTCCTTCAAGAGAAGTTTGAGTCGATTTCCAATCACGTGGACTTTTTCTTTGGCTTCTAAACAGTCTGTGCCTTCAGCATTCACCAATAGTTGGCAAGACATGTCTTGCAGTGAGGCCACTTTGAGTTGAGATTCCAACAGCTCATGCCTTATTTGCTAAGAATATAATAAAAAATATTTTTCTGAGAATTTCTGATACTTGGAGAAAGTGCCCATGTGCAGGATGACATCACTTTAACTCAGTGGACAATTATACCTAAGCATCAAACAAGGAAGGATATAGCAGCCATGGCCTTTGGGAATCAGGGACATATGTTCTAATCCTACCTCTCCCAAAAAGCATCCTATAAAATCCTTGAACATTTCTGATCTGTTTTCTCATTTGGTGGTGGTTTTTTTTCAGTCACTAAGTCCAACTCTTTGTGACCCCCACAGACTGCAACATGCCAGGCTCCCCTGTCCTTCACTGTCTCCTGGAGTTTGTTTAAATACACATCTATTGAGTCTGTGATACTATCTAACTGTCTCATCTTCTGCCACCCCCTTCTCCTCCTGCCCTCAATCTTTCCTAGCATCAGTCTCTTTTCCAATCAGTTGGCTCTTCAAATCAGGTGGCCAAAATATCTGAGCTTCAGCTTCATCATCAGTCCTTCCAATGAGTATTCAGGGTTGATTTCCTTTAGGTAAAATGGTGATATTAATTCCTGCCTGGTCCACAGTATTATTGGAAGGTGCATGTTGGTGAATGCATGTCAAATTATTTAAAATATAAAGTATTATGCAAATGATCCATAAAATAATCATTTAAAAAGAAAAGTAAAACTAACATATAAATGCAGAAAAACTCAGCTTGGTTGAGGTATACTCTGATATCTATTTGAGATTTTTTTAAAAGGTATATGGGTGATTCATCACTCACAACTTAATGTCTGAGGTCAAAAGTCTGGTAAAAATGTAGCTGCATAGCTATTTCCTCTGGGTTTCTAAGACGTTTATAGTACTGAACTAAAAGCTGCCAATTCTGTTGGTTAGGTCACTGTGAGTGTTAAATGTTAAGAAATAGCATTTTAAAAATACAGAAAGTGACAAAGTGCAAATTATTTTCTCCTAATGGAACTCAAATATGCTTCCTTATCTTCCATAAAATCACTTAAGTATATGGCACATTATATTGTCCGAAGTTCTTTGCATAAGAATCTACACAAAAATCTTGCAAATATCCTTTTGAATTTAGTACTATAAAATGTTTCCTATTCCTTGAAAACTAGTATATTTCCTTTTTGTCAGGTAATGAAAATCGTTTAACTTACCATGTTTCCCTTGTCTTAGATTTCAGAAAACTTGATACTGAGGTTGAATCTACATACTTAATTCTTCTTAAGAATCCTTAATGGTCTCTATTTTAATAGATTCTCTATTTTAATAGATTTAATGTCCTTCTATTATCAGTTATCCAAAATAGTCTTGTGACATAGATTCAATATATAAAGTTTAAATTAGAAATAAATTGTAAATAAGAATAGAACTGCCTTGATAAAAGCAGGCTAATTAAGATGAAGACCATCTGAGGACTTCCCTGGTGGCACAACAGTTAAGACTTTGCCTTCCAATGCGGGGGATATGGGTTTGATTCCTGGTCAGGGAGCTAAGATTCCACATGCCTAGTGGCCAAAAAACCAAAAACATTAAACAAAAGCAAGATGGTAACAAATTCAATTAAGACTTTAAAAAAATGTCTCAGAAAAAAAACTTTTTACAAAAGTCTATTAAAAAATTAGCTTAAAAAAAAAAAAAAGATGAAGACAGATTTTTAGATGAGCAATGGCCTTAGAACAAGATTCTAAAGCCAGTATATGCCATCTTCTATGCACATGCTTGCTTCACAGAGATGAAAAATCATGAGGGGGAAAGAAAGACTAAAAGACTACAACATAAAAGGTAAATAAGTAGAACCACCTATCACATAAGCAGAGGCTGTCCAAGTCTACGTATCTTACCTTAAGCTGTTTGTGATGGTCCTGAAGTATTTCTGCATCAAGGTTAGAATCAATGGGGACAATTTCATTTTTCCTTCTGTCAATGTTCTCCAGCATAAGCAGCAAACTGTGACTCATTTCATGAAAATCCTATGGAAAAAATAAAATATGGAGCATAAAATCGTCTTGAATGAGACATTTTTCTTTCTCTCACAGCTTAAATATCCATGCATTACAATTCCTACCATTGGTTTTCAGATCTTATATACAACTCCTTGCTAAGCAAGGCACTGAAGTTATTGTAATTATCTAAGTTCAAGTTCTTACCAAAAAACATCTAATTTATTACTCTAGGGAAAAATTAGACATAAGGAAAACTGGCATCAAATACTGAATTCCTAGGGCTCTAGCATAGATTGGAGACAAGAACTCTCCTCCTCTCTCTTCCTCCTGTATTCAAATTTTTCCAACATTAAAAAAAAATATTTATTTATTCGGCTGTGCTGGGTCTTAGTTGTGGCATATGGTATCTAGCTCATGGACTAGGGATTGAACCCAGGACCCCTGGACTGGGAGCACGAAGTCTTAGCCACTGGACCACCAGGGATGTCCCCACATCTTTCCATCTCTGAAGGCCTAAATTCAATCCCTTCTCTCCACACATCCATGTGTTCATTTAATCAAGGTATGGTTATGGAAGATCTCCATGGTGGGAGACTAAACTAGAGATGGGGGAAACCACAGCTTGGGTACCTGCTTTCAAGCAGCCATTACTCTTGGGGGCACCTACAATCCTGGAATACAGGCTTCCCATCCTGCTCAGATTATAACCCAAACTCCTGGCCCTGCCCACAAAGCCCTGCATGATCTGTCTCCTGACCACCTCCTGGATCTTTCTTGGCCATTCATCTCCGATCACACTGGCCTCACACTGGCCTCTGGCCTCCTTCTGTCCTTGAAGATGCTAAGCCCTTTCCTGCTTCTGAGACGTGCCACTTGCTTGACCCCCTTCATGGCAACATCCTTCCGGTGTCGGCTCAAACATTCATACAACTTCACCATTCCAAAGTGCTTTCATTCGGTTACCCTTATCATCATCTGGAAGTAGCTTGGTTAAGCATTTATTTGCATTTTTGTTGTCCATCTTCCCCAACAAAAGCAAAGGCTGGGCTGTATCCTGCCTGCTTAGTGCAGTGTCTGTCATGTCTGTAAACACTGGGCAAGTAACTGTGGTCTGAATGAATGGGTAAATATTTGTAAAGCTCACTTGGATGTCTCCTAATGTGCTCAGAAAATATCTGTTGAATGAATAAATGAATGAGTCAAAGGAGGAATGGTGAGACTGAAATAAATTGATGGGAATAGTCTCTTGCAAATTCTAAAGGAGATGGGGTTTTTCAACTCTGGGTCATATGTACACATTCTCCAGTAAAATGAAAACTGGGCACAAAGTTACCTCACATGAATACTGACTTTGGGAAGTAACTGCATCCCTCTAGTGATCCTGATAAATTGAGTCACAGACTTAGCCACATTGGAAATGTTGGATTCTGGAACGTGGCCTGCCCAAAGCCCCACAGACCTGGCACTGCATGAGCGCATCCTGGAGAAGACCCCGCCACTCCTCCAGCAGGGAGCACACGCGTTCCCACCGCCCGTTCATCTGGGACAAGCGATCCTGAAGATCCTGGCTCTCCTCCCGGCCAGGCTGAGTGAACTCGGAGCTGCACAGATGGATGGACAGGATGATGGCTTTGCGCTGGTCCACAGCTTTCTGGAGCTCCTGCAAAGAGAAAGGAGAGCAATCAAACAAGGAAAACAACAATAAAAACGTTAAAGAGATACAGTCTGAGACCTCCGGAAATGCTTCACCCAAGTTAAAAAGATCCATTAATTAACACTGGCCTTATAGCAAGATGGCTAAGGTACACACCCCTGGGGACCACACTGGAGCTAAAAGAATTGGATCAGATATAGACTTACTGACATAAATGGATCTTAAGAAAATATAGTTGTAAGTGAAAGAGTCATAAACAGATTGCTATAGGCTACAAAACAGCACTTATGCAATTTAAAATTTATTGTGCACATACAAATCCACATTTTTCAGGAATACATGTGAAAAAAGAAGATTAAAATTTTGGAATGGTTGCTATGGGTTTGAGGAATGGGGATTAAGAAACAGTGGGAGAAAAGGGATAGAGAAATAAAATTAAGGAACTTTTCAGGAAGCAAAGATGATCCTGAGCAGTGAACTAAAGAGTACGATGAAGTCAGCCCCTATCATGGGAGTCCAACAACCAACCAACCAAAACAAACCAAACACAGCATCGTCCAACAGTTCTGAGCAGCAGGAAATGTGCTCTTAGTTCCAGCATACAAATTCAATTTCAGGAGTCTAATGCTACTCATTGGGCTCCAATATCACTGTGGACAGTGACTGCAGCCATGAAATTAAAAGACACCTGCTCCTTGGAAGGAAAGCTACAGCAAACCTAGACAACATATTAAAAAGCAGAGATATCACTTTGCTGATAAAGGTCCATATAGTCAAAGCTATGGTTTTTCCAGTAGTCTTGTTTGGATGTGAGAGTTGGACCACAAAGAAGTCTGAGTGCTAAAGAACTGATGCTTTCGAATTGTGGTACTGGAGAAGACTCTTGAGAGTCCCTTGGACTGCAAGAAGATCAAACCAGTTAATCCTAAAAGAAATCAACCCTGAATATTCATTAAAAGGACTGATGCTGAAGTTGAAGCTCCAATACTTTGGCCACCTGATGCGAAGAGCCAACTCACTGGAAAAGACTGAGAAGGACTGGGGGCAGGAGGAGAAGAGGGTGACAGAGGAGAGACGGCTGGATGGCATCATAGACTCAATGGACATGAGTTTGAGCAAACTCTGGGAAATAGTGAAGGACGGGGAAGCCTGGAGTGCTGCAGTCCATGGGGTCTGCTTCTGTAAAGAAGCAGACATGACTTAGCTGCTGAAAACAACGCTACTCAAAGTTGTGTGCATAGGTATGAAATGCACCGCTTGGTAAGAAAGCAGATTCCTAGGCCCTGGCCTCCAGCTGTTCTGACGTCACAGGCACCGACAGTCAGTGGTCCACAGCCGGAGAACGCTGCTTCTGCCACAGGCCAGACTTTTTGAGATGATAAAGAGAATAAATAGTATTTGGTCAGCTAACAAATTTAGCTTGGTTTCACAAAAAAAAAACAGAACAAAAACAAACAGGTGACTGATGTGTTACTGTGTGTATTTCCCCAAAATCTAGAACTAAATTTCAAGAACTTGAGTACAAGGTTATACATTAATCACTGAATATCTTGGTACTGTTTAAATGTTCCCAGATCAAAGTAGAGTCAATGACCCTATAGATCACATCGACCCAGGCTACATTTTCTTATAATTCTCACCATTTGTTATGTTTCCAACTTGTCTTAATTTTCACTTTTAAGTGGATTCTTAATATGCCATGATATAGAATCAACCACAAAAAAGCACAAAAATCCGCAAATATTGTAGAAAGTACTAGGTTATTCCACATATTTATCCTCAGAAAACAGGAAAGATAGGGGAGGGATGGATAAGAGGGTGGCTTTTTCTTATCACATAGGCTGACTTTCAAGGTCTCAACTTTTCCACCCTGATCTCACTTAGGCCTCAGATTCTGGCCAGTATTTGCTTCATCAACCTTTTAAGGAACTGATTACAATGCAACACTGCCTTACATTTTCCTGGAGAGACACTCAAGTAATTTAAGCACTCTAAAAAAAAAAAAAAAATGTAATCCAGAGAATATAAAAATGCATTTCCCATCTGATGCTTCATCTTGAAATTGATGGAGCTGGTACAGAGGCTACTCTATAAGAAGTCTGAGCAGTGGTCGGGAAGACTCATTTCACTGTTTGAAAATTTAAAACAAAATAACAGCTAAAACAAGGCAGAAAAACATCAGCCCCAAAGAAAACCAGCATACACAGAAACCAGGGAGACACAAAGACAGTGTGTTTTGCTTAATCCTTGAGTCTAGAGGGCCCAGTAGCTACATCTGAGGAAAAGCACAGCTTGACGTTCTCCAAACAAAAAGGCAGGACCAAGAGAGCTATTAAGAAGACACTGAGCTCTCTATCCATAGTATGCTTACAAAAGTCTCCACACATGCATCTCAACGCATCTCAATAGCTGGGCTGAAGAGGATTTTTACGATCTAGAGAGGGAGTTAGAGAAGGTTATCTTCTGTACTACACCCAACAAGGTCAAAATCAAATGGAAATGTCAGGTGTTGTAGCAGGATTACTCCGCAGGTTTTGTTTAGCTGGATTCATTACACTGAAAATTGCTTCTGCCACTATCGTAACCTAGTTCAGAAGTTCTGCTGATTCCAGGATGACAAGTGGCTTCCTTAGGTCTCTACAAACTCACATGTATACCATCTAGGACAGGCTTCCTCTCCAGCTCTAGATAGACTTGTAGGGCCCTGGCCATAGCTGTGTTTGCCTTAAAAGAGGTTAACTAGGTCCCAGAGGTACCTGGAGGTTTTATGAAATTTTAACTGGTCAATAAATCATGATTATTTTCATGAGGGGCTTCCCTGGTGGCTCAGATGGTAAAGAATCCGCTTGCAATGCAAGAGACATGCACTGGATCCCTGGGTCAGGAAAATCCCCTGGAGAAGGGAATGGCTACCCACTCCAGTATTCTTTTCTGGAAAATTCCACAGACAGAGCAGCCTATGGGCTACAGTCCATGGGGTCTCAAAGAGTTGGATGTGACTGAGCGACTAAAACATATGCACATTTTTATGGGGCTGGTTCTGCAATTCAATCCAGCTCTCAACTCTTCCAAGCCTTCCTAGGAACACCCTGACTCGGGATGGCTGGAGAAACATTTGTGTCCACTTCCACCAACCACTGGCCCACTGCTATGTCAGTGTTGTAACAGCCAGGGCTGGTGTTTTTCATCTGACTGGGCATTCCACGTGGCCGCTTTCTGTCTGGCACCATGGGAAAGGCCAAGAGCAGCTACCTTCAGCTTCTGGATTTGGAACGCGATGGACTGGATGTCGGTGCTGAGCTGTAGGCGCTGAAGCTGTTCCAGGTCGCCCTCCGTCTCCTGCAGCCAGGTCAGAACGCTATTCAGATCTGAGTCCAACTGCTGCCTCCTCTGGGGCTTCTGTTTCATCCTCAGCTCCTTGCTCAGGGCCTCTGCCTGGATGAGTTCCCAGCGGTCAATCACGCCTGGCAAGACAGGACACGCACATGAGACTAAGGGGCTTTCCTCCACGTGGAATGTTTAGGAAATGCTTGAAACCGACATGGGCGCTAACTCTAAAACAGAAAAGAAAGTAACGCCACTGGGCATTTCTATTGCTGTTAGCTGTAAGTAACAGGATAGTGGCTGTATTTTTCCTATGTGCATTTTTAACAATGATGGGGAAGAAAAAAATCAGCTCCATAAGATTTAACACTGTAAAGAGATTTATGAAGTGATAGCATTAAAGTGAGCGAACATTGGGACTTCCCTGGTGGTCCAGTGGCTAGAACTCCCTGTTCCCAATGCAGGGTGGCCTGAGTTCGATCCCTGGTCAGGGATCTAGATCTTGCATGCTGCAACTAAGACCTGGGGCAGCCAAAATAAATACATACAGAAATATTAAACAACAACAACAATAAAGTTGGTGAAGATAACTTTCAGTTCTTGGTTTCTTTCTGCAATAGAGCTCTGAGAGCACTGGGCATATATCTAGAAGATTCCTGACTAGTGCTTCAAAGATGATGCTTTAAAATAAATGGGACATGGGGAAAAACCACTGTGATACTTTTCACCTTCTTGTTCTGTCCCCAGAGATCCTTGTAACCTGAAGGAAAGTTCTCAGGACAGAATAGTATAGATTGAGGTAAGCAACACAGTGGAACTCAGAGGCATCAGAGTGTTTTGAGATCTTCTATTTCACTCTGTTCTGAATAGAGCACAACGCACTCACCAGCTGTTTGGGTTTCAGTGCTATTCAAGTTAACAAAGCCAGGAAAATGGTCCTCTTCCTCGGTCAGCTTGTGCTCCAGTCTTTTCACTGAGTCTATGCTGCCACTGCATTCACCCAGAAGTTTCATCTGTTTTGACACAGAAAAGAGGCTCCCTTGTCACAAAATTCTCAAGCTGTCATGAGTGCAAGAGATCCTGGGGAAAATATCTTTGGAGTCCTCAAAAAAGACAGTAGCTAAGTGCCACCTTTCTGTAAAGAGTAAGCTGCTCTTAGCTTCCCTGATGGCTCAGTGGTAAAGAATCTGCCTGCCAATTCAAGAGACATGGGTTTCATCTCTGGTCTGGGAGGATCCCACATGCTATGGAGCAACTAAACCTCAAGCATCACAAGTAAGTCCGTGCTCTAGAGTTTGTACTCCATGAGAGAAGCCACCACAATGAGAAACCCCTGCACCCCAACTAGAGAGTAGCCCCGTTCGCCACAACTAGAGAAAAGCCTGTGCAACAATGAAGACCCCGCACAGCCAAAAAAAAAAAAAAAAAAGAGGAAGCTGCTCTGCTGGAAACAAAAAAGTCAAGTTCAAAAACATGCTTCTAAAACATGTGACATGTTCATATTTACACAAAGCAATGCCTTGAAGATATACTTGGCACACATGGTTTTACACAAATCCTCCCAATTTCTATTAAAATTTATGAATCAAAACAGACTAAATCGATCTGGGATTTAACACTCAGAGCCCCCAGCTGGCAATATAACATATTGTCTTTGGCAAGCTGCTCCCTTTTTCTTAAACTGAAGTGTGGGAACAGTGATATTACCACAAATCTCACAGGGGCATCTATTTGCATTAAGTAATTAAAATGCTTAAAAGAATAAAACAATATTAACACTAGCAGTTTCATGAGAAAATCTAAGCAATGCTTAATACATACTAAGGGAATAAATTTGACATCAAAAGAAAAGCTTCCAACTCCATATTTAATATCAGGCACATATTCAAAGACTAAAGGAACAAATCATTTCAAGGCATGCCTGCTACACTGCTCATAACGTTTTCTTTCAAAGCCTTTACCAAATCACGTTGCTATTAAGTTACTTTGATTGCTTTTGATTGGTGTTAAGTATAATCTCAGTTGATTTCAGCACGCTCATTGTGAAACTGTATTATATTTTTTAAAAGGAGGTTTCACTATAATAGAAGTCAGGATAAGAGGCCAAATTGAACAGGAAGTAAACTCATGATTAATTAATTACTCTTCTGTAACTGTGAGGATGTTAACGTCAGCATAAAAGGTTCTCTTCCCTGGTTTCAAAAAAGCAGTACGTGTGAATTGTCATTAGGCTTAGGGAAATTAATTTTTCTTTCCTTTTACGAGGGGTGTGAAGAGACATGACAGAAGGCCTTGAAGAGATTTACTTTCAAATCTTCTTGCTTAAGTATGCGTAAGAAAACAGGTAATTCTCTGAGTATTTCTCTGGGAAGTTATCCTGTCAGTAACTTGAGCAGAGCAAAGCTATTACATACTTTACAAAGAGCTTTAAAAATGGAACTGGTAATACACACAATCTCTTGCCATCTTCTCTCCAAATCTTGTTAGTCAGAATTGTTTTCCCCAGAATGAGAAAACAAACAAGAGAATACAAAAGTCCCAGGGTCATCAAGTGACTCAAAAGACACCCAGGAAAAAAAGAACTAAACCCATTCCATGTCAGCAATATACCAGCTGAAATCTGCTGCTCCGAGCATAACCTTGGTCAGAAAAATCATTAACTGAATTTGAAAGAATGCCTAGTTACCTTCCAGGGCCAAAGCAATCTGTGAAAAGATTTCACAAGAGATCTGGATTCGATCCCCTGGATCAGGAAGATCCCCTGGAGAAGGGATCTTCTACCCACTCCAGTATTCTTGCCTGGAGAATCCCATGGACAGAGGAGCCTGGCGGGCTACAGTTCACAGTGTCAAAAAAAAAAGTCTGACACGACTGACTGACTGACTAACACTTTCACTTTCAGTTCTCTGTGTAAAGGAACAGGCTGGTTCTTAAGGTAGATCAGGGGGCTGAGCACAGACCACTTTTGCACCAAAGGTAATCTGCTAACAGGGCTTTGTTTGGCACACACACACCTATGAGTTCAAGGGCAGTTTGGTACGCAGAGAGCGGACACAGACCTCATGCCACAAACAGATGGTTCTTTGTCACACAGCTGTGATTACCAGGTACGTATGAGGATCAAGAAGGATACTCACATAGCCCCTGTAGCCGGAGTCTAGCTCTGGTCCTGTGGGCGTTTTGCTGTGGATGATATTCTCTGTTTGCTGCATCTGAAAGCGGCTGTCATCCAAGGCTTTGCCCAGCTGTCGGATCTGTGACTCCAAGGCACCAGGGTCCCCTGCAGCGTCAACCATGAGAATCTCAATAAGCTTGACATTCAAGGAGATGGTTAAGAAATTCTACAGGCAGGGCAGCAGAGAGATGGCATGTGTGTGGGTGATCATAAGGCACATTTAGTACTGACATGCTGGTGGGTTAGGAGTTCAAATGACTAGACTGATGAATGTGCTTGACCAGGAGTCCAAGCTGACTGGGTGGCCAGTCAGGGGCCACACAGTAGGTTCTCACAGCCTGTGAGTCTACTTCCTCTTAAACTGCACACTGTGAGTTGGGGAAGGCCATTCTCAAAACATCAGGTGGTCCCTTCTGCTCCCCGTTAACTGGGAGTTATCAGTTACGTCTCAGGCTCCCTCTGCAGTCACTTATCAAACAGAAAGTCACACCATCTTATTTTCCTCTCTGCATCTCAAGAGAAGATGGTGCCCCTGAAGTCTCAGGTGGCTGCACCCTTCACTTAAGGCAAGACTTCACGTGAGCTGAGAAAAGGTATGTGTGGAGGAGCCACGCTAGCAATGACTTCCTTTTGTCTGAAACGTGAAACAAAACCAGGAGAAAGCGAAAATTTTAGCATTTCCATCCAGGCGTGCTCCCACTCAGAGCTTAGAACTCCTGGCTTACCTCCTTTGAGAGACATGACGTTGTTTTGGAAGTTTGTGTGTGCGTGTGTGGTACAGTCTTTGAACTCAACAAGAATATGATCGTCAGAGTGAAGCTAGCGCAGGGTGAAAGCAGAGTAAATATTAGTAAGCTTTATTAATTCTCTTTTGGAAAGAAAGCCTTCTAAATATACCTGGAAGAAGTCTCTCACTGGGAATCACTCAGGTAGTCACCATTTTAGCAATGAGACTTTATTTTCCATCCTTTTGCTTTTTTACAGAAACGTTAAGTGTAAACTAATAATCTCACGAGTCAACACCCTATCACCAGGGTCCAACCCTTTTCTCTCCATTGTCCTCCAGATTACAGACTCTGAACTACAGTTTGTCTACAGCAAGAGCCTAATTTTTTGGAGCTGAATACCTGACTCATCCTTTGTCTTTTATGGGCCCCCAGAGATCAGGAAGATAAACAGTGGGCCTGGGGTCCCACCTATAAGCTAGTGAACTTGGGACAGAATCCCTGAGCCCTGACTCCCCAGCCAGTGGTGGGTCTGCAATTCTTCCTTGAAGTCATAAAGTCAGAGCTGTTACAACCAAGCAGGGAGCTAGAGCACCAATGCTAAGACTAGTGTTTCCATCTCCTATTTTCTGCCATTAATGGGCATCATAGTTCATACCTACTGAGAGTGACTACCATTTCACAAGTTGAATAGTTGTTTTACTGCACTTGATTACTGAAGCTATGGGCTTCCCTGGTGGCTCAGGCAGTAAAGAATCTGCCTGCAATGTGGGAGACCCAGGTTTGATCCCTGGGAAGACCCAGGGAAGATCCACTGGAAGAGGGAATGGCTACAAACTCCTGTATTCTTGCCTGGAGAATTCCATGGAGAGAGGAGCCTGGCAGGCTACAGGCCATGGGGTCACAAAGTCAGACATGACTGAGTGACCAACATTTTCACTTTCACTGAAGTTTTACTCTTGGTGTGGATCAACCAAGTGGTTTGGGTTTTTGTTTCTGAGATGGCAGTCAGAGAAGAAGGTTCTGCCTTAACATGCTTGTGGCACAGAGCTGTGAGAGGGCGGGTAAAGGTGCTCAGAGAGGAGAAGGCTGGTTACAGGTAAGCAGGGGAGGTCTGCTTTGGCTTTGGTGCCTACCAGAGGAATTTCTGATTGCACTTTCTGTGAGTTTAACATAGGCCTCGGGACTTTCAGGGATCACTACATCTGCAAAAAGAGCACAGTCTAAGTTGACAGCTAAGGTCTGCAAACCTGGATCCCCTGATGGCAAGAAAATAACTTTCCTAGAGGGAAAAAAGGAAATTAATCATTCTGGGCCAATAATTCTTGAACATACAGAGAAGTCTGAGTCCGACCACCAAAGGGTTCCTGAAATAAATCATAATAAAGGCTCTCATTGATGGAGAGCGTTTTATGAGCCAGGCGATGTTCTGGGCACTCATTTATCCTCACAGAAACCCTACAGGGTGTATGGAAGTGTTATTCTCATTTTATTGATGAAAAAACCTGAGGCCCAGGGGAATTGTTACTCATTCAAGTTTCAACAGCTAGTAGCGGCTTAACTGGAATTGCAATCCATACAGGTTCTAGAGCGGTGCTGTCCAACAGAAATAACACACATTGTTTTAAAGAGTCTAAGAGCCACAATGACAAGTCAAGGGATGAAAATAAATTCAATACTTAATTTTACTAAATCAATGAATCTAAAGTATAACATGTAATCAACATAAGTACTATTATTAATATTTTACACACTTGCTTTGTGCTAAGTCTTTGAATTCTGTGTGTTTGTGTAAGGGCACTGGATGCAACAAATATCCATCTGCACAGTCACATTTCAGTGCTCAGCTGTCACATGTGGCTGAGGGACTGCATATTGAGTATTTCTGCTTTAGATGCAAAATGCTTAGTTATTAGGCTGTACTGTAAAAACAAAATAGAAACGAGAGAAATCATTTTCTTTTTGTACAGCGTCAGCCCCTTGGGAATCCAAATGTGAACCATCACACAAAGAAAAAGCACAAATTGTCTTTTAGGGAATGTGTGAGATGTGTTTATAAGGGCTACAAATCGGCCTCTGGTTATTTATTCTGTCGACTCACCTTTCTTAAAATGCTCTTCTTTCTCTGTCCACCTCTTCACTATATGTGCTTCCTGAGGCTTCATATGTCTTGATTCCCTTTGTACACTCTTCCTGTGTGGTCTCCTTTCTTTCCTTGGGGACCACTAACATGTGGATAACTATCTAGTCTACATTTCTGGTTCCTGACCCATGTAGCCATTTACTGCTGGCTTTTTCCTGTGGGATAGGCCACAGCATCTCAAGTTCAGGACATGCACAGAGGAACTCACTGCCTCCTGCTCTCTCACTGCCCTGCCCCGGTGCCTCCACAGCCACCCAGAACATTCTCTCCTACTCATGGTCCTCAGAGCCTAGGACCACCTGCTTCTTTTACCAAGATGTTCACACCAGAAATTCACTTCAGCCGCAATCCAATCAGCCATCAGTCATGCAGGAGCCATCTCATGATTTCTCATAGCTTTCATCTATTCCCAGCGCTGCTTCCTTAGTTCAGGCCATAACCACATCTGTGTGATTCCATCTGGACTTTCTTTCAATGTGCCCTTCTCTAGATATTGTTGAGACAGGTTCTTCGAAAACAGACATCAGATCACATTACCTCCCTCCTTAGAGCCCTGCTGTGACTGTCTAGGGTCTTCACGGTAAAACTGCTTTTCATGATAAACAGGTTGCTGTATGACCAGGCCCTGGTTCGCCTTTCCATCTCCTCTTTGTTCACTCTCCACCTCTCAATCTACAGCCCTGTCATTCTAGACAAACTCCAGGTGACCGAAAGTGCTGAGGCTGGTCATAAAGCCGAGATGGGTGTCCTCTCCTTTCTTCCTCTGGACACTGTCACATCCTCCTGGCTGACTTCTATTCATCCTGCAGGTCTCAGCACAGGTCTCTTCTCTAAAGCCTTTCTCCAAAGCTCCGGCTCAGCCACCCCTGGGCTCTGTTTTCACATCACCGTGTGTACCCTGCTATTCCAGTGCCAAACATTTCACACAGGTGTTTCTTATTTGTCTGTGTTCTACCCTAGAGTGTTAGGGCTTCCTTGGTAGCTCAGAAGTAAAGAATTTGCCTGCAATACAGGGGATGCAGATTCGACCCCTGGATTGGGAAATCCCCTGGAGTAGGAAATGGCAACCCACTCCAGTATTCTTGCTTGGAGAATCCCATGAACAGAGGAGTCTGGTGGGCTCCAGTCCATGGGATCAAAAAGAGTCAGACACGACTTAGCGACTGAACCACCTCCACACTACCACACTACCACCCTAGAATGTAAGCTCTTTGAAAAGAAAACGAACTGTGTATTTCCAGTACTTATAAAGTGCCAGTCCTGTAGTAAGAATGTAAGCATATGTGGGATAAATCAGTGGTCATATCAATTTTGCATTTGTGAACCGTGTTAATATCCAATTATGCCATTGAGTCCAAGTTCCCTTGATGGGAGAATGAAGATGATTCTGCTTAGCTATGGGTTTTCAGGACAGTATCCATTCCTTCGTATTTTCTTTCAAGCTAGCATACACATAGGAGGAGCTCTTTCCTACCTGATAAGCCAACAGCTCCCCTGAGGTAGAAATCTTTATCTTCCGGACCCTCTTCATCCTCAGATGGCAGAGTTCTGGACACGGCGGACTCCAGGTCACGGCTGAGGTCATAGTCATGGTCCCATTCCAGGGGGATGGAGTCCACACTGGCAGGGGTGTCTCGTCCAGACCTCTCGCTCCGGAGGGGCTGGGCGAGTGAGAGGGAGGGGTTGGAAGAAGGCTGCGGGGAGAGCACGCCGTCCGTGGAGGTGTCCCGCCAGTGGAGGTCCGACAGAGCTCCAGCCTCATCCAGTTCCAGCTCCCGGTCAGAGAGGTCGTGCTCATCATCTGGGAGCTAGAAACGCAGCCAAGACAGCCCTGTTACTGCAGCGGTCAGCGGGTCCCCTCCCCACTCTGTGCTCTGCCTCTCATCAGTGTTTGGCACGCAAGCCTAGCTGGACCACATCCCCATCTTAGTAGGGTTAATTTTAAACTTCCTATCATCGAATAATAAATAAGTATCTTCTGAGCACTTTTCAAAATGCCTTATACGTGAATCTAGTAAATTCTCAATTTTATCGCTGGTAAAATGGAGATAATATTAAGACCTACTTCAAAAAATTGACAGAAGATTAAATAAGATACTGTAAATAAAGATAACTTAGTGCCTAACCTGCAACACAGTAAGTACTGAATGGCACAGATCAGGAGCCAAAGGGAATCACTGATAACACCCTAGCCTTTTACATAAATCCCTGGTGCTTTTACACCTTATATTCCAGATAGAAAATACACTTTATCACAGAAGATGACAGATATTCTAATAATAACATCTTGACAATGAGCTATGATTATGGTAGCAATTAGGGAAAAGGAAAAGAAAAATAAATTCAGCTAAATAACCACATCAATTGGGCCACTGTTTAACACTGCTCACCTTTATCCCCTTGTTTCCTCTAGAAGCTTCTTGATCTTCCATGGAAGATATGTGCCAAGTACTCTTCTAAGCTCTTTATATGCATGTGTGTGTGTGTGTGTGTATATATATATACACACACACACACAAACTCATTCCATGCCCAAAGCAATCTTTTCTATGAGATAGGTACAGTTATTAAGCCACGTTTACATTAACGAAACTAAGGCAAGCCATATGAAGCCAAGCACTCTGGCTCCAGAGTCCAGTACCCACTAAATGATGCTACTTGATCTCACATTATTAATTCTCTTTAGATTTCATGACCATGAAAAAACAGTGTCACGTACAGGCAGGCGAATCAGTTTCTTATGGTATCTTTCCACGCGTCCGAAGACCTCCTGACAGTAACGTCGGAGCTCATCCAGCTCTTCCTCAATGACGGCCGCATCCAAGGGCTCACTTTTTTCTATCAGCTGTTCTCCTTGGGCGATTATCTGTTCAATCTTACTGTGGTTCAATGAGATTTCCTGCTGGAAGGCCTAGGGAGCATACCTCTCATGTTAATTTTTCATGACTCACATAAACATGAAGTAACTCTAAGATACATATTAAGAAAAACCATGTAGGAGATATTACGTTTACCATAGACAAAGACAAGCCAAGAGGCTATTACTTTCTAAAGTAAGCTATAAAATTTTGAAATCAGAACAGGAAGCAGAAATGGAATTGTTAGAATTCCATGACCAGAGAGGCGCCTTTGCCTAATAAAATTTACCACCATGGACAGTGTGGGTAAGAGAATCATAGGAAAAAACATTCAAACTCATCATAAAGTTGAGAGCACTGGTTGTCCCTGATGAAAAGTAATGGCAAGCAATAGAGAACCACCAGAATTAATTTAGCATTTTAAAGAATTCTATTCAATATTTAAATTTTAGATTTTTTTAAATTTTATTTTATTTTTAAACTTTACATAAATGTATTAGTTTTGCCAAATATCAAAATGAATCTGCCACAGGTATACATGTGTTCCCCATCCTGAACCCTCCTCCCTCCTCCCTCCCCATACCATCCCTCTGGGTCGTCCCAGTGCACCAGCCCCAAGCATCCAGTATTGTGCATCGAACCTGGACTGGCATCTCGTTTCATACATGATATTTTACATGTTTCAATGCCATTCTCCCAAATCTTCCCACCCTCTCCCTCTCCCACAGAGTCCATAAGACTGTTCTATACATCAGTGTCTCTTTTGCTGTCTCGTACACAGGGTTATTGTTACCATCTTTCTAAATTCCATATATATGCATTAGTATACTGTATTGGTGTTTTTCTTTCTGGCTTACTTCACTCTGTATAATAGGCTCCAGTTTCATCCACCTCATTAGAACTGATTCAAATGTATTCTTTTTAATGGCTGAGTAATACTCCATTGTGTATATGTACCATAGCTTTCTTATCCATTCGTCTGCTGATGGACATCTAGGTTGCTTCCATGTCCTGGCTATTATAAACAGTGCTGCGATGAACATTGGGGTACATGTGTCTCTTTCCCTTCTGGTTGCCTCAGTGTGTATGCCCAGCAGTGGGATTGCTGGATCATAAGGCAGTTCTATTTCCAGTTTTTTAAGGAATCTCCACACTGTTCTCCATTGTGGCTGTACTAGTTTGCATTCCCACCAACAGTGTAAGAGGGTTCCCTTTTCTCCACACCCTCTCTAGCATTTATTACTTGTAGACTTTTGGATCACAGCCATTCTGACTGGCGTGAAATGGTACCTCATAGTGGTTTTGATTTGCATTTCTCTAGAACTAATCAATGACTATAGTAAAGTTGAAGGATATAAAATCAACACACAGAAATCCCTTGCATTCCTATACACTAATAATGAGAAAACAGAAAGAGAAATTAAGGAAACAATTCCATTCACCATTGCAACGGAAAGAATAAAATACTTAGGAATATATCTACCTAAAGAAACTAAAGACCTATATATAGAAAACTATAAAACACTGGTGAAAGAAATCAAAGAGGACACTAACAGATGGAGAAATATACCATGTTCATGGGTTGGAAGAATCAATATAGTGAAAATGAGCATACTACCCAAAGCAATCTATAGATTCAATGCAATCCCTATCAAGCTACCAACAGCATTCTTCACAGAGCTAGAACAAATAATTTCACAATTTGTATGGAAATACAAAAAACCTCGAATAGCCAAAGCAATCTTGAGAAAGAAGACGGGAACTGGAGGAATCAACCTACCTGACTTCAGGCTCTACTACAAAGCCACAGTTATCAAGACAGTATGGTACTGGCACAAAGACAGAAATATACATCAATGGAACAAAATAGAAAGCCCAGAGATAAATCCATGCACATATGGACACCTTATCTTTGACAAAGGAGGCAAGAATATACAATGGATTAAAGACAATCTCTTTAACAAGTGGTGCTGGGAACTCTGGTCAACCACTTGTAAAAGAATGAAACTAGAACACTTTCTAACACCATACACAAAAATAAACTCAAAATGGATTAAAGATCTAAACGTAAGACCAGAAACTATAAAACTCCTAGAGGAGAACATAGGCAAAACACTCTCTGACATACATCACAGCAGGATCCTCTATGACCCACCTCCCAGAATATTGGAAATAAAAGTAAAAATAAACAAATGGTACCTAATTAACCTTAAAAGCTTCTGCACATCAAAGGAAACTATTAGCAAGGTGAAAAGACAGCCTTCAGAATGGGAGAAGATAATAGCAAATGAAGCAACTGACAAACAACTAATCTCGAGAATATACAAGCAACTCCTACAGCTCAACTCCAGAAAAATAAATGACCCAATCAAAAAATGGGCCAAAGAACTAAATAGACATTTCTCCAAAGAAGACATACAGATGGCTCACAAACACATGAAAAGATGCTAAATTTTAGATTTTCCAAATGTCAAACATGAGTAAGAAAAAGCATCCAAAATCACAATATCACAAATTCTTCTCAGATGATTTGACTATTTCAGGACATAAGTAGGAAAAACTGTAATTATTTGAAAAACAGGTAATTCTGGATTCCATAGACTTATTTTATATGATTCAAAACAGTTAAGCCTCAGGGAACATGTTTCAAGGGATAAATTTTAATTCAACACAAGAATAAACTCTGGAATAGTTGAAATTTCCCAATAATAAAAAGACTGCCAAGGGAGAAAGAGGGCGGTTATAAATGCTATGACCCTGACAGAGTCCAGAAAGAGAAGATTCAACTACCACTTGGTAGAAATTTCCTGCTAAAGCTTTTAAATAGGTATTTTTACCTGTGAAACAACTTGGGAGAGTTGAGGTGAAGGGGAAGGATGGAGAGGCTGGTCTATTAAATAAAATACCGGGGCTATTTTATGATTTTTTTATTCTGAGAATCTAGGATTAAAGGTAACTTCCTTGCTTTATTATGACAACTTTAAAGTCACAGGCACCATGAGTGGTAGTTTAGTTGTTAAGTCCTGTCTGACTCTTGTGACCTCATGCACTGGAGCCAACCAGGCCTCTCTGTCCATGGGATTTTCCAGGCAAGAATACTGGAGTGGGTTGCCATTTCCTTCTCCAAGGCAACATGACTATTCTTATAAAAAAAGTCTACTTATCCTATCTTATCTTGGGATGAAAATTTCATAAGCTTCATTGCATATTATTCAAGATGTTAAACATTCTTCCTTTGAGGGAATCCTCATATTTAATATAAAACCCTCCCCATGTAAAATGCTTCACTCTCCTTTTTCACTTTTATCAAGAGGCTCTTTAGTTCCTCTTCACTTAATGCCATAAGGGTGGTATCATCAGTGTATCTGAAGTTATTGATATTTCAGGTTAGTGAAAGTGAAAGAGGAGAGTGAAAAAGCTGGCCTAAAAATCAACATTCAAAAAACTAAGATAATGGCATCTGGTCCTATCAGTCAGTTAAGTTCAGTCGCTCAGTCGTGTCCGACTCTTTGCAACCCCATGTATCGCAGCACGCCAGGCCTCCCTGTCCATCACCAACTTCTGGAGTTCACCCAAGCCCATGTCCATTAAGTCGGTGATGCCATCCAGTCATCTCATCCTCTGTCATTCCCTTCTCCTCCTGCCCCCAATCCCTCCCAGCATCAGGGTCTTTTCCAATGAGTCAACTCTTCGTATGAGGTGGCCAAAGTACTGGAGTTTCAGCTGCAGCATCAGTCCTTCCAAACAACACCCAGGACTGATCTCCTTTAGAATGGACTGGTTGGATCTCCTTGCAGTCCAAGGGACTCTCAAGAGTCTTCTCCAACACCACAGCTCAAAAGCATCAATTCTTTGGTGCTCAGCTTTCTTCACAGTCCAACTCTCACATCCATACATGACCACTGGAAAAACCATAGCCTTGACCAGATGGACCTTTGTTGGCAAAGTAATATCTCTGCTTTTTAATATGCTATCTAGGTTGGTCATAACTTTCCTTCCAAGGAGTGAGCATCTTTTAATTTCATGCCTGCAGTCACCATCTGCAGTGATTTTGGAGTCTGACACTGTTTCCACTGTTTCCCCATCTATTTCCTATGAAGTGATGGGACCAGATGCCATGATCTTAGTTTTCTGAATGTTGAGTTTTAAGCCAACTTTTTCACTCTCCTCTTTCACTTTCATCAAGAGGCTTTTTAGTTCCTCTTCACTTTCTGCCATAAGGGTGGTGTCATCTGCATACCTGAGGTGATTGATATTTCTCCCGGAAATCTTGAGTCCAGCTTGTGCTTCTTCCAGCCCAGCGTTTCTCATGATGTACTCTGCATAGAAGTTAAATAAGCAGGGTGACAATATACAGCCTTGATATACTCCTTTTCCTATTTGGAACCAGTCTGTTGTTCCATGTCCAGTTCTAACTGTTGCTTCCTGACCTGCATATAGGTTTCTCAAGAGGTATGTCAGGTGGTCTGGTATTCCCATCTCTTTCAGAATTTTCCACAGTTTATTGTGATCCACACAGTCAAAGGCTTTGGCATACTCAATGAAGCAGAAATAGATGTTTTTTTTCTGGAACTCTCTTGCTTTTTTGATGATCCAGCGGATGTTGGCAATTTGATCTCTGGTTCCTCTGCCTTTTCTAAAATCAGCTTGAACATCTGGAAGTTCACGGTTCACGTATTGCACCTGGCTTGGAGAATTTTGAGCATTACTTTATTAGGGTGTGAGATGAATGCAATTGTGCAGTAGTTTGAGCATTCTTTGGCATTGCCTTTCTTTGGGATTGGAATGAAAACTGACCTTTTCCAGTCCTGTGGCCACTGCTGAGTTTTCCACATTTGCTGGCATATTGAGTGCAGCACTTTCACAGCATCATCTTTCAGGATTTGGAATAGCTCAACTGGAATTCCATCACCTCCACTAGCTTTCTGAGTAGTGATGCTTTCTAAGGCCCACTTGACTTCACATTCCAGGATGTCTGGTTCTAGGTGAGTGATCACACCATCGTGATTATCTTGGTTGTGAAGCTGTTCTTCACAGAACTGTGAATTCTTTGTTCTGTGTATTCTTGCCACCTCTTCTTAATATCTTCTGCTTCTTTTAGGTCCATACCATTTCCGTCCTTTATCGAGCCCATCATTGCACGAAATGTTCCCTTGGTATCTCTAATTTTCTTAAAGAGATCTCTAGTCTTTCCCATTCTGTTGTTTTCCTCTATTTCATTGCATTGATCCCTGAAGAAGGTTTTCTTATCTCTCCTTGCTATTCTTTGGAACTCTGCATTCAGATGCTTGTATCTTTCCTTTTCTCCTTTGCTTTTCACGTCTCTTCTTTTCACAGCTATTTGTAAGGCCTCCTCAGACAGCCATTTTGCTTTTTTCCATTTCTTTTCCATGGGGATGGTCTTGGTCCCTGTCTCCTGTACAATGTCATGAACCTCCGTCCATGGTTCAACAGGTTCTCTGTCTATCTGATCTAGGCCCTTAAATCTATTTCTCACTTCCACTGTATAATCATAAGGGATTTGATTTAGGTCATACCTGAATGGTCTAGTGGTTTTCCCTACTTTCTTCAATTTAAGTCTGAATTTGGCAATAAAGGAGTTCATGATCTGAGCCACAGTCAGCTCCTGGTCTTGTTTTTGCTGACTGATATAGAGCTTCTCCGTCTTTGGCTGCAAAGAATATAATCAATCTGATTTCGATGTTGACCATCTGGTGATGTCCACGTGTAGAGTCTTCTCTTGTGTTGTTGAAAGAGGGCGGTCCTATCACTTCATGGCAAATAGATGGGGAAACAATGGAAACAGTGACAGACTTTTTTTTCTTGGGCTCCAGAATTGCTGCAGATGGCGAATGCAGCCATGAAATTAAAAGACGCTTGCTCCTTGGAAGAAAAGCTATGACCAACCTAGACAGCATATTAAAAAGCAGAGACATTACTTTGCCAACAAAGGTCCATCTAGTCAATGCTATGGTTTTTCCAGTAGTCATGTATGGATGTGAGAGTTGGACTAAAAAGAAAGCTGAGCACCACTTTTTGGTGACGCTTTTGAACTATGGTGTTGGCGAAGACTCTTTAGAGTCCCTTGGACTGAAAGAAGATCCAACCAGTCAATCCTAAAGGAAATCAGTCCTGAATATTCATTGGAAGGACTGATGCTGAAGCTGAAACTCCAATACTTTGGCCACTTGATGTGAAGAACTGATTCATTTGAAAAGACCCTGATGCTGGGGAAGATTGAAGGCAGGAGAAGGGGATAACAGAGGATGAGATGGTTGGATGGCATCACGGAGTCAATGGACATGAGTTTGAGCAAGCTCCGGGATTTGGTCATGGACAGGGAAGCCTGCCGTGCTTCATTCCATGGGGTTGCAAAGAGTCGGACATGACTGAGTGACTGAACTGAACTGATGTAAAATGTTTAACTAGCCGCTGGTTTTTAATTATATATGAAACATACCAAATATACTTAAACATTAATTTGGCACCTAGGAATGCAGTCTGTGCGGAATGAAGTTTCAATATAAGAAAGCTGAACTGGTCTGGATCATGGGAGTCAAACTATCTGAAAGTGCTTGAAACCAACAGAAAAAACCACCATCAAAAATGAAAACGACAGCCTTGCAAATCAAGTTCATACTTAAAGTTTATGTGTTAAGGGGAGTTGTATCTCCTGATAATGCTCTTTATTTCATTTTTAGTATTTTTCTGTTTTCTGAATTTCTTTTCAGTCAAGAAGATCTATGTTTTTAAAAAGCAAAGATTCTCATATGTAAAATACATAGCCAATGGGAATTTGCTGTATGACTCAGGGAACTCAAACAGGAGCTCTGTAGCAACCTAGAGGGGTGGGGTGGGGAGGGAGCTGGGAGGGAGGTTCAAGAGGGACATATGTATACCTATGGATGATTCATGCTGATATTTAGCATAAAACAACAAAATTCTGTAAAGCAATTATCTTTCAAGTAAAAAACAAATAAATGTTTTAAAAAAGAACAGTTCTTTAGTATGCTCTTCACAAAAGTATCTATAAATCATTTCCTCTTCAGACTCTCTGCATACCAATTTGAAAAAAAAATCACTATTATTCTATTACCTTGAGCTGCTTTATTTTAGCTTGAACGTCACACTCAGAGAAGTGCTCGATGTTGGTGAGCTGCAGATCCATCTCCGTCAGCCACACCAGAATGCTGTCCCGTGCCGTCTCGAACTCCTCCCGCTGGCCAATGAAATGCTGGAGAAAAAAGAACACAAGTGAAAAAGCCACAGACACATGCTGAAATGGAACCGCCAATTCCAGCCTCCTCCTGGGAAGTCATTTCCTCAATGAGCAAAGAGAACACCACAATGTTTTACCAAATAAATCATATGCTAGATACCCGTCTTGTCATCCCAGTCTTACAAAGTCACTGAGATTATGTCCTAACACTGTACTCCAATGGCCCCACTCTGTCCTCCTGGCCTCTAAGCTACAGAGGAGGCGGCAGCATGGACCTTGAGTCTGCGCAGGATGGAGGTGACACGCTTCTGTAGGTTGTCCCATCTCTGGTTGCCTTTGTGAACCATCTGTTTGAGGCTGCCGGCCGCGTCCGTGCGGTTCTCTCTGGCCAGGCGGCGGTACTGCTTGTTGATCAGCTCCAGCTGGGTCAGGCTCTCATGGACCTGTCGCTGGAAAGCCTATGACCACAAAGAAGCACATCAGCCGGGGAGATCTGAGGAGTGCTCTCAGCAAGGGTGTCTGGGCGTCCTGTTGTGATGTTAGACAGAATGGGAGGTTAACTCTTCCCCTCAAACAGGAAAAGACATTTGGTAACCAGCATAAACTTTCCCTTGTTAAAGAAAACTCATGTTACCCATGTGGCTTAAGAAAGGGAGTTGATCAAACAAAAATACATAAGAAAATGACAAACAGTACTAAATATTTGTATATATACAAATCCATATATGATACACATATAGAATATGTACATATACATGTAGAACATACACATATTCATATGATACATGCATATAAAATGTGCACACATACCTATATATACATATACAAATGGCAGCCCACTCCAGTATTCTTGCCTGGAGAATTCCATGGACAGAGGAGCCTGGTGGGCTTCAGTCCATGGGGTCACAGAGAGTTGGACACGGCTGAGCGACTATCACACACTCTCGCTCAGTCGTGTCTGACTCTTTATGACCCCATGGACTGTAGCCTACCAGCGTCCTCCCATGGGATTTCCCAGGCAAGAGTACTGGAGTGGGTTGCCACTGCCTTCTCCAGAGGATCTTCCCCACCTAGGAATCAAACCCGGGTCTCCCGCATTGTAGGCAGACGCTTTACCGTCTGAGCCACCAGGGAAGTCCTATCACACACTCACTCACATATATAACACACACAATATACATATGTAATATAGCTTTTAAAATAATAGCCTAAGAAAACTTTCCCATAAAGCAAACTGATTACAAAAATATGTTGTTGCTTAGTCACTAAGTCATGTCCTATTCTTGCGACCTCATGGACTATAGTCCGCCAGGCTCCTCTGTCCATGGGATTTCTCAGGCAAGAATACAGGAGTGGGTTGCCATTTCCTTCTCCTACGGATCCTCCCAACTGAGGGATTAAGCCTGTGTTCCTGCATTAGCAAGCAAGTCCTTTACTACTGAGCCACCAGGGAAGCCCACAAAAATATGGATGTATGCTGAAACGTGAGTTTAAAATGTTCCAAGTTTCTGATGTCAATACTGAGAAAAAAATATATCATAAAACTGCTTCTTTTATTTATAAAATATGTTATTTCCTAAGAAATCCAGAAATTGCCTCAATTCTGGTGTTCTATTTAAAAAAAATAAAACTACTTTTTGCAGAATGTCTTTTAATTGCAAGCTATTACTGACTTTTAAGAACAACAGCTTAGTAAAACAGAAGTAACCTTACAAAGAAAAAAGTTTCGAACATGCTCTATTGTTTTTTTGCTGTGCCCACGAATGATTTAGTTTGTATGAAATGTTTTAAAGCTGATGTGACGCCTTACAGAGTATTACAGAGTAGAGTCTATCTACTTTGGAGGTTACCCCTTGCACACCTTACAGTTTCTGCAGGTAAAGTACTTCTTTTTCTCTGCAGTATAGCCTAACCCTAGCAATAAGAGTCATTTGGCCAAAATAAAATGAAGCTTTTACATTTCAAACTTAGGTGTGTGATTTATGACCAACTTTTATTCTGGCATTGGACAGAAAATTGTGTGACTAACTGAACTGCACTCATCGAAATCCCAAACTTTTGCTTCTTTTGGCTCATCACACTGTTTACATGCTACCAAACTCCTGCCTCTGGGATGGCTTTCCTTCTGAGAGTCGTTTGAAGGGCCGTCATCCGAGTAAATCCAACCATCTATTTTATAAAACTTCGAATTATTTCCCCAGAAAAGGAAATAGTAAGGCAAGTTCAGCTTTTGCAATTACTGGAAGTCACAGAATATATTTTCTCACTGAGGTGAAGGTGGGCATAACAGGTGGGGACCCCAGCACCCCTAGATCTGTCCCCAATGTTTGTGCAATTGAACAGGCAAAAGCTGCCCTCAAAATTTCATTTTTGTAATTTATTTTTCTCTTAAAACCCAGAGGGATGGTATGGGGAGGGAGGAGGGAGGAGGGTTCAGGATGGGGAACACACGTATACCTGTGGTGGATTCATTTCGATATATGGCAAAACCAATACAATATTGTAAAGTTGAAAAATAAAACAAAATTAAAAAAAAAAGAAAATTAACTACAAAGATAAATAATAAAATCAATCATTATATCTAGCTAGTTGTATAAGTAGCATTTATATTTATAAATAGTATATATATAATGCTATATTTATACAGCATTATACAATTAGCTAGTTATATAAATAGCATTATAAGCTTAACTATATGGCTAACCTTTGTCATAAAGTCTTGAGTCTAAAATAGCATCATAAAAGATCTTACATAATCTTCTTTGTAGTGGAAGCCAATTATAGAAGGTTTAACCTTTATGAAGCTGTGAGTAAGAAGATGCAGTACAAGAATATTTCTACTGGCACTGGGTCACACCAGGATAACCTGAAATCTACTGCAGAGTTTATTGTGGCTTTTTACTAGAATTTTACTACGGAAAAGTCTTTTAGATAGGAATTTCCGCCCCCCCCCCTCCCCCGGGATTTAGTGGAATAGTTATATATAGGTCCATATTCAGACAGCAGAATAACTCTTATTTATTTCACATAGTATTTGAACACTTGTATAGCTTTGTGTAGCTATCCATTTATGACTCTTAGATTTTGAACCCAACAAGAACAAAAACCAAACTTCACATTTACTATGCTGCTGCTAAGTCGCTTCAGTCGTGTCTGACTCTGTGCGACCCCATAGACAGCAGCCCACCAGGCTCCCCCGTCCCTGGGATTCTCCAGGCAAGAACACTGGAGTGGGTTGCCATTTCCTTTTCCATCACATTTACTATAACAGGCCTCAAAAAAAAAAAAAAAAAAAAAAAGGCTGGTTAATTGCTATTACAAGGTAAAAATGAATCCAGCTGAATTTGGTTGGAATTTTTAGTCTTATTTTAAAATATCTCAGGGAGCTTGGGGTAGACTTGGCAACCAAGAATGATTTTTGTAAGATAACATGCATCGGAACTGTTCACAGTAAATATATATGAGAACACAACTGCCAATCAATGGATATTGACTGGCAAAGTAACTTCAAATTAAAAAATGGTCAACTTTAGGGACCAGTCCTCGGTGAAAATGAGAGGCAGTTGAGAACTGGGGTTTCCTATCACAGTGATAGAGCAGATGTGAGACTGCCCACACAGGCAAGGAACTAGAATCAGTTACTGAATGATTGCTTTCTTGATGAATATGATTATACTGCTGCTATTTTTCTCTATAAATTTGAAAAGTCTTAGTGACTCAATGGCACTGTTCCTCATTTATAATTACAGTTGGTTTATGATTTAAAATATTTGATCAATTCTGGAGTCAATTCTATTTATCAATGATTAAAAGATAAGAAGAGACTGGTGGGCTACAGTCCATAGGATCACAAAGAGTTGGACATGACTAAAGCAACTTAGCATGCACTTACACACACACACACAAACACACACATATACATGTATATGTATACATACACATACACCTCAGTTAAGTGAAAAAAAATCAAGAAAATATCTTGAATACACAGACACACACATACACACACATTATAGTTGTTACAGTATGGAATGGCATCATATTTGAGCCTTAGAAGCTTGATTATAAAGAACTGTGAAGTTAAAAGAATGCCAAGATCATTTTTGGGGAATCATGATTCCTGTTTTCTAACAGAGTTTCCCTTCATTACTACTTTATTTGTAATTCTTGATAATTTTAAAGTAAAAACTTCCTTTGTCTTCTTTACATATCAATGATGTAATAAGAAAGATGACCAGAAAGTTATCACCTAGCTGTCTGAACAAATAATATGTGGGCAAACAGTTTGTTTGGGTCTTGAGACACCAAAGACCAGCTGGTTACTCTCGTAGCAAAATAAAGATGAAATATTTGGCATTGAAAATCACCTCGAATTTCTTTAGTTCCTCCTTGGCAACTGTATAGAGCACCCCGGAAGAGCTGGGAAAGGCAGCTGTCCTTTCTGAGATCTTAAGCCAATCTTCAAAATGAGAAAAGTCATCCAGAAACTTCTGCCACAATCGCCATGTCTCTTCAATTCTGAGACAGAAAGGAAAGAACAGAATCTGATTGTTTGAGACTGTTTATGCTCCAGAGCCCTGTCTGATGCCTGCAACAGGATTAAGAGTGCCCAAAACAAGCAACTGCTGTGCCAAACAATAACTAACTGTGCCTTGAGTCAAATTTGCCCAGACTGAAAAAGAAACAACTGTTTGACTAAAATGAAACAGCTGTGTGAGTGTGTGTGTATGTGTGTGTGTGTTTAAACACATGTGCTGCAGCTCTGGGTTTGGAACGAGTCAAACTGAGTCTGATAAGCACATGGTATGAACTGTTCTGGGTATGTGCAAGGAAGTTTAAAAGTGTAACACTCTGCTCTCAGTGCACACTCATCCCGAGGTTCCCTGGACTAAAACTAAGGTATGAAAATTCATTGAACGTCATTCACCCTCATCAAAATCAACCAATGACGGCAAGACAAATACTAAGCTTTCAGGAGGTCCCCAGAGAGCATGAAGATTCTGTGTCTGAAGTCACTGTGGTCACTTTCTAACACATCACTAATTTTTTACCACCTTGAATTTCAAAAGGCTTCAAGAGAAGTCCTTTTGTTTTATTATTTCCTTTTTAATGAAAGAAAGTTACTTTTTCACACCACGGATTATGTAACATAATACTTGTTCAGCAAGGGCATGTTTTAATTTTTCTAATTATATTTAAACTGTTAGGTCAGGTGTCACTTGGCTTTTTATATTTATAAGTGACCTTTATACCTACTTATGTTTCCAATTGAACGTAGATGACAAGTTTGAGAAACGGAGGCTATATTTGGACACTGCAACCAAAAGGAAATGGTGAACAGCAGATACCCTGGATAAATTCATTGATTGATTTTCTTGCCCTTCCTCTGTTTCAGCTGTGTGCACATCCCCACTTACTTGAGCCTCCTTTCCATGGACATGGCACAGATGTTCCTCCATCGGCGGTCCAGGTTTCGCGTAGCCTGCTGGATGGAATCGCACTCGGCGTCTGTAGCGCAGGCATCACAGTCATGGAGAAGGACCTCGCACAGGTTGAGCACAGAGGCCACGCCTGTGCTGTGTTTCTCGATGTCTCGCTGAAGCTCCTGCAGGGAAGGAGACGTGCTTTATTCAAACACTTGTTTACCCACGGGAAGAAACTGCAGTTGTATTCACTGACTCAGAAATGGTTAGGCAAAACCTTGACGAGTATTTCATTTCCTTGAATGCACAAAACTTCTTCAACTTCCTTTATGAAATACAGCAAGCTCAAAAGTATGAGAAAATGAGTCTCGAAATATTTGGCCTATGTGAGCCATGCCAAGATAGCAACTGAACAAGTAAGACCACATCAACTGTGCAGAGTAAAATGAGCTTCTTTAGTGGCTGAACAACGAATCTTGCCCCAGTTTTTAACTTAACAGATATATCACTTCCATGCCAATCCATAGATCAATCAAAGGAGTACGTGTGCTCCTGTTAAGAGCTGGCACTCACTTTGATCTCCAAGGATCTGCAAACTGTTTTAAACAGTTAATTCCACCATCATTAAAAGGTACCACAGTTGAAGGGACCTTGGTTTTCTGTCATGTATGACATCATTATCAGCAGCTTCCTCAATTACCTAATTTAAATGTAGGACAGAAGGAAGATATGAAATAGGATGATAAAGTTCAATTCTTAAAGTATTTTATGTTTTAGGGCCAGCAATTCCTGTGATAAATTCCATATAACTGAAAGCGGTTGTCCAAGAGATTTGAAAGAACAGTTTAGTGTAATAGAAATATTTGACAATTTATTTTCTTGTGTCTAGTTTATGAAATCTCCAAAGTTAATCAATGGCACTGTTATTGCATTCAAAAGTAAGCTACAGTTTGTGAAGAAGACACTGGGATCTGGTGTTAAGGAGAAAAACAGGAAGAAGAATCTACATACAAGAATATAAATCCCAGTTACTTGAATAAGTTGAGGAATTATCAAGAGAAAAAAATTAGGCAAATTCAAGAACTGTATAAGAGAAAAGGAAAATACCTTGAGGACCTGAATGAATAGGACAAGCAAAACACTGCACCAGTCGGCCTCCTTTGTAATAATGGAATACTTTGAGTAAATTGAGTTAAAAGCTCAACAGAAAAATAATGTATATTTCGTTACACTCTGTGCAGTTAATATGGTAGAATGGAAGACTTGATATGGTAGAACTCTGGGCAAATTCAATGCCTTAAACAAGAAAGATAAACATTAATCTGTTGATGGCTACTTAGGTTGCTTACATGCATTTACTTGTAAACAATGCTGCAATAAACATGGGAGTGGAGATATCTTTTCAAGATAGTGATTTTAGTTCCTTCAGATACATACCCCAAAAGTGGAACCGTTAGAACACATGGTAGATCTAGTTTTACTTTTTTGAGGAACATCTATACTCTCTTCCATAGTGGCTACACCAATTTACATTCCCACCAACAGTACCTAAGGGTTCCATTTTCTCTAAATCCTTGCCAGTACTTTTTAATCTCTTGTCTTTTGATAATAGCCATCCAACAGGTGTGAGGTGATATCTCACTGTGTTTTTTATTTGCATTTCTACCATGATTAGTAGAATCTTTACATGTGCCTGTTGGCAATTTGACTATCTTCTTTTAAAAAATGCTTGTTCAAGTCCTTTGCTCATTTTTAAATTGGATAATTTTTTTTGGGGGGGGGGCTATTGAGGTGTATATATGAGTTTCTTGTGCATCTTAGATACTAACTCTTGATCAGATATGTGGTTCGAAAATATTTTCTCTCATTCCTAGGTTGCCCTTGCATTTGGTTGATCATGACTTTTGCTGTGCAGAAGCTTCAGAGTTTGATTTAGTCTTACCTGTTTCATTATTGCTTTTGTTGGTTGAACTTCCAAAAGTCATTGCTAAGACCAATGTTAAGGAGTCTTTTCCCTATGTCTTCCTCTGGGTTGCAAGTCTTAAATTTAAGTCTTTAATCCATTTCAAATTAATTTGTCTACGTCGTGAGAGGTCCAGTTTAACTCTTTTGCATGTGAATATCCAGTTTTCCCAACACAATTTTTTGAAGAAACTATCTTTTCTCCATTGAGTATCCTTATTAGTCAAATATTAGTTGACTGCACATGTGTGTTTATTTCTGGGCTCTCTATTCTGTTCCATTGGTCTGTGTGTTTGTTTTTAATGCCAGTACCATACTTTTTTGACTACAAAAGCTTTGTAATATTAACTTGAAATCCTAAAGTGTGATGCCTCCAGGTTTGTTCTTACTCAGGACTGCTTTGGTTTTAGGGATCTTTTTGGTTCCATGACTTTCAGGATTTTTTTTTTTTTTTCTATTTCTGTAAAAAGTGCCATTGGAATCTTCACAAGGATTGCATTTAATCTACAGATAGCTTTGTATGCACATTTTAGCAATATTAATTCTTCCAATCCATGCGATACCTTTCCATTTGCTTGTGTCTTATTCAGTGTCTTTCAGCAATGTCTTACAGTGTCAGAGTACATATCTTTCATCTCCTTAGTTGAATTTATTCCTCAAGCATTTCATTGTTTTTGATGTCATTGTAAATGGAATTTTTCTCTTTATTTTCCAGATACTTCATTGTTAAGTGTTCGGAAACACAATGATTTCTGTATGTTGAATTTGTATGCTACAACTTTCCTGAATTTATTAGTTGTAAAAGGTTTCTGGTGGAGTCTTTAGGATTTTTCTATATTTAAGGCCATGCCACATGCAAACAGAGACAATTTTACACCCTCCTTTCTGTCTGGATGCCTTTTATTTCTTTTCTTGCCCAATTTCTCTGACAAGGCTTTCCAGTGCTATGTTGAATAGAAGTGGTGAGAGTGGGCACCCTTGTCTTGTTTTCAGCCTTTCATCACTGAGTATGATGTTAGCTTTGGGTATGTCACGTATGCCCTTTATTATGTTGACGTCCATTCTCTCTATACCCAGTTTGTTGAGCGTTATCACTTGAATTTTGTCAGTGGTTTCCCTGCATCTATTGTGATGATCATACGATTTTTATTTCATTTTAGTAATGCAATGTATTATATTTACTGATTTGCATATGTTGAAACATTCTTGCACTCTAGGAATGAATCCAACTTAATTACAGTGTATAATCTTTTAAAGTGCTGCTGAATTTGGTTTGTCAGTGCTTTATTGAGAGTTTTTGCATCTATATTCATCAGGCATATTGGTTGATAGTTTTCCTATGGTGTCCTTATCTGGTTTTGGTATCAGGGTAATGCTGGACTCATAAAATGCGTTTGAGAGCATTCTTTTCCCTTCAATTTTTTGAAAGAGTGAGATGAAATGGCTGTAAATGTCTGGTAGATTTCACTTGTGATACCAGGTCATAGAAATGTCTAGTCTTGGACATTTCTTTGTTGGGAGGTTTTTGATTATTGATTCCACCTCCTTATTCATTATTGCTCTGTTCAGATTTTCTATTTCTTCAAGATCCATTCTTGGTAGATTGTATGCTTCTAGGAATTGGCCATTTTTCCTAGATTGTCCAATTTGTTGGCTTATAACTGCTCATAGTAGTCTTTTATGATCTTTGATATTTCTTGTAATGTTTCCATTTTCATTTATAATTTTTAAAATAATTTATTTTGGTCCCTATATTTTTTTCTTGGTTCAGCTCAGTTCAGTTCAGTCGCTCAGTCATGTCTGCCTCTTTGCGACCCCATGAATCACAGCACGCCAGGCCTCCCTGTCCATCACCAACTCCCGGAGTTTACCCAAACTCATATGCATCGAGTCAGTGATGCCATCCAGCCATCACATCCTCTGTCGTCCCCTTCTCCTCCTGCCCTCAATCTTTCCCAGCATCAGGGTCTTTTCCAATGAGTCAACTCTTCGCATGAGGTGGCTAAAGTATTGGAGTTTCAGCCTCAGCATCAGCCCTTCCAATAAACACCCAGGACTGGTTTCCTTTAGGATGGACTGGTTGGATCTCCTTGCAGTCCAAGGGACTCTCAAGACTCTTCTCCAGCACCACAGCTTAATAGCATCAATTCTTCAGCGCTCAGCTTTCTTCACAGTCCAACTCTCACATCCATACATGACCACTGGAAAAACCAAAGCCTTGAATAGACTGACCTTTGTTGGTAGAGTAATATCTCTGCTTTTTAATATGCTATCTAGGTTGGTCATAACTTTCCTTCCAAGGAGTAAGCAGCGTCTTTTAATTTCATGGCCGCAATCACCATATGCAGTGATTTTGGAGCCCAAAAAAATAAAGTCTGACACTGTTTCCACTGTTTCCCCATCTATTTCCCATGTGATGGGACCAGATGCCATGATCTTCGTTTTCTGAATGTTGAGCTTTAAGCCAACTTTTTCACTCTCCTCTTTCACTTTCATCAAGAGGCTTTTGAGTTCCTCTTCACTTTCTGCCATAAGGGTGGTGTCATTTGCATATCTGGGGTGATTGATATTTCTCCCGGTAATCTTGATTCCAGCTTGTGTTTCTTCCAGCCCAGCGTTTCTCATGATGTACTCTGCATAGAAGTTAAATAAGCAGGGTGACAATATACAGCCTTGACGTACTTCTTTTCCTATTTGGAACCAGTCTGTTCCATGTCCAGATCTAACTGTTGCTTCCTGACCTGCATATAGGTTTCTCAAGAGGCAGGTCAGGTGGTCTGGTATTCCCATCTCTTTCAGAATTTTCCACAGTTTATTGTGATCCACAGAGTCAAAGGCTTTGGCATAGTCAAGAAAGCAGAAATAGATGTTTTTCTGGAACTCTTTTGCTTTTTTGATGATCCAGTGGATACTCTAGCTAAAATTTGTTGTCAATTTTGTTTATAGTACCAGAGAACCAACTCAGTTTTGTTAATCTTTTGTATTGTTTTCTTATTCTTTATTTCATTATTTCTGATCTACTCTTTATTATTCCCTCTTTTCTGTCAACTTTGGGCTTAGCTTGTATTTATTTTTCTAGTTCCTTGAGTTGAGTTAGGTTGTTTATTTGAGATATTTATTTCTTAATATAGGTGTTTATGTCTACTAACTTTTCTCCTAGAACTGCTTTTGCTTTATCCCTTAAGTTTTGGTATGTTGTGTTTCCTTTTTTGTTTATCTCCAGATATTTTTAATTTCTCTTTTGATTTTTTTCTTTGATCCACTGGTTGTTTAAGAGTGTGTTGTTTAGTTTCCATGTATTTGTCAATTTCCTAGCTTTCTTCCTGTTATTAATTTTTTAATTAATTTATTTATTTTAATTGGAGGCAAAATTGCTTTACAATATTGTGGTGGTTTTTGCCATACATCAACCTGAATCAGCCATGGATATCTAATCTCATATTGTGGTTGGAAAGACACTTGATGTAATTTACACTTTCTTGAATTTATTGAGACTTGTTTTGTGGTCTAACATATAATCTATCCTGGAAAATGTTCCATGCTCTGAGGTTGGGGTGGGGCAGGGTATGCTACTGGTTGGGCCCTACAATCAGCTCTGATTGTATGAGGTCACAAGCTACGTTTACTGGCAGGGCAGTGCTACTGGCTGGACTCATGACTGGGCAGGGCTATAGGCTGGTCTCTGCAATTGCTCTTGATGGGGTCTCAGCCTGTGCTCCCAGACTGGAGGGTGATGCTGGCTGGACTCTGTTCAGGTGAGGCCTCAGGCTGTGCTCTGTAATGATGCAAAGCTGCAGCCTTGGAATTGGGCAGGTCCATAAACAAGGCTTAGCAATCAGGTAGGCCCCTGGCTGTGCTCCCCTGTTGGGCAAGATTAATGGCCAGACTCTCTGGTTAAGAGAGCCCTCCAGCTGAATCCCACAGTGAGTGGGTCTAGAGACTGTGTTTCATGGTCAAGCTGGTTTGTTGTCTAGGCTTTCTTGACAAGAAAGCCTTTGTTGGGTGGGGCCGTAGCTTAGGTTTCAGGCTGTGTTGAGCAATCAGACTAGGCCCTCAGTTGGACTCCACCACTGAGTAGGGATTTTGTAGGTTCGGCTGAGGGTGTCCAGGGTCACTGTTCAGGCTCCCTGGCTATGCAAGGCCAGAGGCTATGCCCAACAGTTGGTAGGGCTACTGGCTTGGCTTCCTGCCCAAGCAGGGCTGTTGGATGGGCTCCATGGCTGCCTGGGTTCTCTGGCCCGGCTTCCTGGTGGGGTCGGGTGGAGACAGTGTTCAGCTGTTGGGCGGGGCTGGGCATCTGCCTCCCTGCCCAGGCCGAGAAAGATCAAGGCCAGTTGTCTGGGGACCCAAATCAGGTACAGCTGCCAAGTGAGTCTGCAGGCTAGACAGGGCCACTGGCTGGGCTCTGCTGATGAGCAGAGGCGCTGGCTAGGATCTCTCTTTGGGTGCAGCTGCAAGCAGGAATGCAGTTCCACCGAGAGCTGAGTGTGGGTGCTGTAAGCCCCCATGCCTTCTCCATCTTATCAGATCCCCTGCAGATGGGCCCTACAGATTTCCTCCCTGTGAAGTGAGACCCCACTGGGCCTCCTGGGAAGCATCACACAGTCCCGGGGGAGCTGGATGTCCATCTGGGCTTCTCTTTTCCCACTGGAAAAACCACAGGCCTGGGCGGTCCCCTTGGTACAGGGCTGTGCCAGCCTGGGGAGGGTGATGGGGGCAGAGTGCAGCCACTCCTGTCGTCTTCTAATGTGGGCCTTCCCAGTCTCTGTGGTCCAAGGGGTGCCACAGCCTCAGCCTGGGTTCTGGGGTTCTCACAGTGGTGCTCTGTCTATGGATGGTTGCTTGTTGGTCTTCTTGTGATGGGGACTTAAGTCAGGAATGGCTTAGGCCACCATCTTGATAACATCACTCCTCTATATGCTTTAGAGTCTATCTCAGAGCAGAGATTCAAGAATGGAATCCAGCACCAGTGTGTGAAACCCAGACTCTGACACATGGCTGGAGGCCCAGCGTTGACACCTCTGATCAACCCAGTCATGGGGGCCCTCCATAGTTTGGTGAGATTTACTTCCAGGTGCTTGGCCAGGTTCCCACAGTAACTATTGGAGAAAAGTCTCCATGTGCTTCTGCTCAAAAGTTTCTGTTCAAATCAACATTAAAAAATAAAGCTTGAGGAATTTTATAATTATATAAGAAACCAAACACAGATCACAATTTTAGTCTCAGCTTTAACTTCCATTGGTAACGGTCTCCAATTGCCCCACAGTGTCTCCGGATTCATTATTTTTCATTTATAACACAGAGAAATCTGACAAAACATCCTCTGAAGCCACCTCAAGCCTTATATACTTCTGCCCAATTAAATTTGTAAGTACATTGGCAGTAAGAATTAAGTACATTGGCAAGACAGACATATAGAAACTCCACATAGGAAAATGGAAGAAAATCTGTTCATTTAAATATTTGTCAGAATTTTTCCCCTTTGGAGACAGATTACTTTTTCTGTTTTTTTAAAGCATGGATCCAATATGCTATACATACATTTTTTTTTTTTAACAAAATCTATGGTCAAATATTTTCCATAAAGGAAACTAGTAAATATGATTAAAGTAAAATCTGCTAAGCACCCACTTTGTGCTGGACATTGTGCTAAGTGCCTTTCTTGCTAACTTCGGTAATAACACTGTGAGTCATGTACTCTGATTCTTAGCATCCTATCTGTAAGGAAGTTGTGGGTTAAAAGAGTTCATTGCTTTGCTCCAAGTCACACAAAAAAGTGGTAAGGCCAATATTTGAATCCAGAAAGTCTTTACTTTTAACTGTTAGTGTACAGTTGTTTATCTTTTTGCCTTTAAACTTTAGAAGTCTATATGAACATTTATTAATATATTAAAAATCTACTGATCCTTTAATTAAGTAATGCCCTTTTCACATCAGATTCTTCACCAGAAATAACCATTTCCATCTCCTGTAGCTCAGTTTTCTGGTTTTTATTTCTGTTTTTCTAAGTAACATGTTTATATTAGTATTTCTTGATTTTTAAACGTTAGACATTATCAGTGAGTCTAGAGTAGGGAAGGAATAAACTTCTACATGACTCACCAGGCTCCAATTATTGGTTTAGCACCTCTTATAGCTAAAGCAATAATCATTTCTTTGCAAGATTACAGTTCTTTAATATTTTTCACACTTGAGCTACACAATACGCTATGGTTATATTTCTTTTCTTATACAACTTTTTGTTTTCTAAAATCAATAGTTCTTCATTTCTCTCTCTCTCTCTCTCCCCCTTGCTCTCTTTTTCTCTTTAGAATTTGTATTGCTAATTTACATTGCATTCTTTCTCTTATGGTGCTAATAAAGCTCCTTCCAAGAATTCCTCATTGCCAGGGGGAAGGATGGGAAGATGGGAGGTAGGAAGTTTGGGATGGACATGTACATACTACTATATTTAAAATGGGTAACCAACAAGGACCTACGGAAACTCTGCTCAATATTATGTGGCAGCTTGGATGGGAGAGGAGTTTGGGGGAGAGTGAATACATGTGTAAGTATCGCTGAGTCCCTTTGCTGTTCATCTGAAACGATCACTTTGTTAATCAGCTATATCCCAATACAAAATAATTTAAAAAAAAAAACTCCTTCCAGTATGGTTAAGTCCATCAGGTCCCCTAGTTCAGCTGTTTTCTTCCTTGGAGATGTCCCTTTTAGGCGCACAGACTCCCTACTCCTGTCTGGACAGGTTCTTGCTAGACGACAGAATCACTGTCATCTGGGACTTTCCTTTACCATCACCCTGGGGATTTCCTTCTTTCTCTCCTGAATATTATTTTTCCTCTCATTTCACTATACATAGCATATCCTTCATTAGATTTTGTGAATGTATGCAGAGAAGGCTAACTATTTTATATATTAAGTGGCAGATATAATATTCTAAATCATAAACTATCTTCTAACTTTTAGAAGGCATTCTGCCATTGTATACTGGCTGCCATCATGGTTTTGGAGAAATCAAACTTTTTCATCTTGGAAACCTTAAAATCTCTTTATCCACCATCTTCTGAAGTTTTGTAATAGCTTTGCTTTGTGTTGATTTTCCAGGGCGCTTGTAGGGTTTGTGCTCTAGAAGTGTTTAGTTTTCATTTTGGGAATTTTTTTCCTGCTTTACTCCTTTGATCATTTTTTCCTTTCCACTTTATTTTGGAGAGGGAGAGGGCTTTTACAGCATAACTGAATTGGATTTTGAAACTCTTGCATGAATCCTGGCTGCAGGCTTAACTGGATGCAGTGTGGTGGGAGTCAGACCATTTGGTATAGTCTTCCACTTATTCCATCTTTTCTTAATAGAGTGGTTCAAGCAATGACAGCATTCTGTATTATCAAATTAAAGGTCCCTCTGGTTTGCCTGACTAGCTGGGCTTAGGCGGGATCTGCTCACTGAACCACTCCTTTTTCTGACCTTTGAGCAATCTTCCCTTTAAAGCCCAGCAGACTTGATAGTTCCACTTCCTGAGCGAGACTTCTGGGAACTCCGTCTGCAGCAGGAAGCAGCTGTCTTCCTCCTCCATTCTGCTAGCACCATCGCTGTTTATCTATTATTCATCTTCCAAATTCTCTTGGATGTCTGTCAGCTCTATTATCTTCTGTTTTTTTTTTTTTGTTGTTGTTTAGGGTTTTGACCTTTTATCCCCTTTACTATCATTTTATTGGGGTTTTAGTAACAGGTAGAACTGTAAATGCATATCATCAATTTACCATTTTTAACTAGATACTGTTTTGGTTTTCTTACATTTGCTAAATCACAATACTGGCCACTAGCATTTTAACTCTTATCACTTGTCCATATCATTACCATGTTCTCCAGGAAAATGTGGGAAAAACTTGAGGCAAACCACAACCCCCAGAGTTACTCATCAGAGTCCTTCAGAGGGTTTTATTCTTACAACAAGTGCAAAATATCCTGCTAACAATTTCTTACAAAAGAAATGCTAATTTAAATATCAAAGTAACCCCAACTCCTAAAAACTGTATTTTAATATCTATTCTCTTTGGTTTAAATGGTTTATAAAATAAAGTACATAAAACATTTCATAGGACTGAAGAAATAGGTCTGTTTATACATTTTGTAAAATTAAGGAACTTGAATAAAATGGCTTAATGTAATGGAAATAACTGAGATCGGTAGAATTTTCAAAGATAATTTAAAAGCATGAAATAGCAATACATCTTATGGGGGATGTATGGTGTTGATTACTGACAGCTGGAGTCTACTATGGTGTATAAGAATCAGCAAGGAGAGTGGGAAGTGAAAATCCGTTCTGCATGTATTTTTCAGGGTCACCCTCTTTTGCTTTGTTGGGTTGGGTATGGTGCTGTGTTTGCTACACACGTGAAGATGACGTTATAGTCTGGTCTGTAGGTCATGCAATCCTCCTTGCAAAATTAAATTATTTAGACTCTAGAAACTCGATAAGTATGCACTGTGATCTCTCTCAAAAACACTGTGTGCAGAACATAGAAAAGGGCTCCTAAGACTATGGCTGCGGGTTAGTGACTCACAAATAAATAAACGAAACTGTTAGCACTGTTCTGGATATATCACTGCAGCTCAATCCAAGCTTCCACCTTAGGATGGCTTCTTGGAGGACCCGTGGCATTAACCCTATGATGGTAGATCTACTTAAGAGTCAACTTTGTGAGGACTTCCCTGGTTTTCTAGTGGCTAAAACTCTGTGTGCAGGGGGGCCTGGCTTCGATCCCTGGTCAGGGAACTAGATCCCACATGTTACAACTAAAGGTTCCACATGCTGCAACTAAGACCCAGAAGTAAATAATTATTTTTTTTAAAAAAAAGAGTCAACTCTGTGAGGAGATGGAATGTATTTGCCCCAAACACCTGTCTAGCCACTGCCTCCCCTTTCTCACCAATCCTGCCCAGCTTCTTCCAGATTTCCCATCCCAATTCACCATCTCACATTCATGTCTCTATTCTGCCCAGGAGGACCAATTTTTAAGAACCTATTGATTCTTTCCTTGTATTGTTTTACACTTTACCTGCTGCTCGTTAAGCTTTTTCTGTATTTCTTCTGAGTCACAGGAATCGTAGACGATGGGTTTGGCCAGCTCTGACTCGATGTGGGCTAACCACGTCCTCAGACTGCTCATGTTCTTATCCAGCTGTTGTACTGCAACCAGAGTCTCCTTCAGCTTCTTTACCCTGTGGGCAGAAAAGGAGTGTCAACTTCAGGGAGAGGCCTCACTCATGCTTCCCTCAGGAACAGAAGCCAGAGCTGGGTCTAAACCCAGAGTCCAGCCTGGTTCAGCCACCTACTGTCTGTGTGATTGTGGGCGGTGGCATAGCCCTTCTGTGTCCCTGTTTGCTTGTCTATAAAATAGAGAAGAAGTCACAGTATTTATGAGATTCAAATTAGGTGAATAACGAAGGTGCCAGTACATGGGAAACATTAAAAAGAATATCAGCCATGGTTATCCTCAACACAACTATAATGATACAACAGTTACAAAAACCTCATGGTTGTCACAGAAATTGTGACTTCATCAATAATATAATCTATACTACGTACTTTCACAAATAATATAATGTATACTTCTACCAAGAATAACTGGGAGAAAAAGTTAACATTTCCAATAATTTGTCACTAAACAGATCACATCTCCATGGTTCTGATCACTTAGGCTCCACTGGGATGTGTTTCAGCAACACTGTAGCAGAAACTTAGTTCAAAGAAGAAACCACACTTAAGATCCACTAGCAGTGAGTTATTGCATGCACTTATGCAATTTGAGTTTTCATGATGCCAGATCATGTCAAAGGTAACTAAGGGCCTACTGGATTGTCAAGTGGCCGAAGGCAGGTGCCAGAACTACTGTTATCCAGTCTTCTACCTGCAGAGACTAATTCGGTCCACTATTCACTTTGGCGGTGACGGCATGCATGCTCAATTGTGTCCGACTCTTTGCGACCCCTTGGACTGTAGCCCAGCAGGCTCCTCTGTCCATGGAATTTTCCAGGCAAGAATACTGGAGTGGGTTGCCACTTCCTACTCCAGGGGATATTCCCAACCCGAGGATTGAACCTGATTCTTTATGGCTTTGCCACAAGAAGCCCAGTATTCACTACATGGCATGCCTAAAAAACAACCAAAACAAAACACTGTTTCCCATTCTTTCCAGGAAGGAGTACAAACTCGTTTCTTTAAGATTGCCATTTCTCTAACAATAACACGTGAACACTTTAGAAGTAAGGTGCCAGAAAGACAAAATAAATGATTTGATCATTTTCTTAATGAAATGTACAATCTGATCAGAAATCTGGCATGGAAGCAATGAAATATAACAATATGGTAAGAATGAAACTAAAGAAACGAACCAGGTTTCTGGCTAATACATAAGGAGTGATCAATTCTGTCTTGCCATGTTCAGTAATTATTCATTCATTCACCACGTGTTCATTTCTTTATTCCTCCTACAAACATGTATAGTGCGAGGTACACACTGACAATTAAAGTTTCATCCTTGCCATTGAGGAGCTTAGACTTTGATGAAAAAGAGAAAATGAAGAAATGATATGTGAGCTGCATCTTGCGAGGCAGATACAAGCCAAGCAGAATGCTTCTGGCTTCTGAAACATAAAGAAGAAAAGTTTGAGATTCTGAAGGCGAACAGTGTCACAGCGCCCAGGAGATTAGGGGTGAAAGAACTGGGAAAAGAAGCGGAAAAGAGATGAGATGTGCTAAGATACAAGACTGATGGGTGGATGAGAATAAGATTATAAGACTCCCATAGTGACATGATAATGCATTTGTCTGTAGTTTTAAAGATTAATAAGAACTTTTTCCAAGATCTATTTGTGGAGGACTGTTAAGATTAGTTCTGATTTTGAGTGCAGAAGTTTGAGGCAAGGCTGTTGGAAGAGTCCGTTTAGGAAGTAAATAAAACAATTCAAGTGGTTTACGTCAAAAGCCTACTTTCAAACAGTGGGGGTTAGAGGCAAGGACTGGATGGCTAAATTCACAAATCCTCATGATGTGAGACAGAAAGAGCTAGAAATGATGTCTTTTCCAATTGAATGATTAGATGGATGCTGGTGCCTCAGAGGATACATGATGAGGAGCAAGCTCTAGGGATTAATGGGGCACAAAGTTTAGGATATGATGAGTCTGGAAATAATAATTCTTAGGTCCAGAAAAGACAACAGAATGCATTGCACTGATTTACATACTGTGGCATAGAGTTGAAGCCCAATGAAAGGACATGTTTCATTCTGAAAGGGGGTGGACTAAGAAGAATGAACTTTAAAAGGTTAAAGGAGGAGGAATCATAGGCGAAGAAAAAATAATTAGAAAGGAAGGAGGTGAAGTAGGTAAGTGTAGCAAAGGCGGGAAAAGTTTCAAGAAAGTACTTGTGGACTCGGGAAAAAGACTGATGGTATTTAACGGTACAAACTTGTCACGAGCAGTAATAAGCCACATGGATTGAATGCATAGTAAAATGAATATAAATAACAAGAGCATATTATAATTTCGTACTGTGATAAATATGATAAATACAATGGCCACCACATTATAAATTATCGATGTATCAAAGTAACACGTTGTACACCTTAGAATTACAATGCTGTATTATCAAGTACACTCAATTAGAAATAATTTTTAAGTAGTGTCATATATAAGTGTAAGTGAATCACTTTACATTTGAAACTAACATAATATTGTAAATTTACTAATTAAAAAAGAAGAATTAAAAAACAAAAAGTAGTGTCAGGCCATAGTTATCAGGTGTTTAGAAACCCAGCGTGCCACAGTAAAGTGATCTTAAAAGATGATAAATATTTATTAGTGTGCAGGTTAATGGATATGTGTGCATGTTTCCAAATTTTATGTTACACAAACTAGCTACAAAATTACAGTCACTAAGAGTTATCTTAAAATTAAAAAAAAAAAAGAAAAAAATTAAAAAAAGAAACTGTTGGTCAGGATATGATCTAAATGCCCTCTTCATTAGAGTTCACCTGGTTTCCCTCATGAAAGTGCAGCTCCCTAGACCCCAACACTGTCCTATGGAGCCAGAACCTCAGGGGATATGGCCAGGGAATTTCCATTTTTAAGAAGCAAGCCTTAGGTGTTGCTAAATTATGGAACCACAGGTCTGCTTAGTCAAAGGCAGAGCAGGACAGCATGATGAGGCCTAAAAACAGCCATTAGAAGAGGTCTGCTGGCCCCAGGTGAGTAGTTTAGCAAGCACCGTGGAACCAGAACACGGGCAGCATCTGGCTTCAGAAATCCTTATGATAAAAGAGGATTGTTAATCATTTTAAGAAAGCAGGCAGGGGAGTTGAGTAAATATGGTACAAAACAGGTAGAATTCTCTGGCTAAAAGAAAAAATTTGATTTTTCGTTCTGTTTAATGCAGTTGAAGGCCTGGAATCACTTTAAAATGTTTTTAGGCAGAGAAAAAGGAACTCATGAGATAAAAGCCAAAGACAGAAGAAAAAGGCGGAAAATGATACATGAATATAGATGATGGAGCAAGGATGCATAGGAGGCAGGGTCAAGGGTACAAGGGCATGGATAAATAAATGAGTTTTGAAAGGAATTTCCCAGTGAAGAAAGAGTGTGAGCAGGAGTTTGGGAGGAACACAGATAGTACTTTTCAACTCTGTTAATATCAAGTAATAGTAGCAAAAAACCATTATTGAGTCCCTGTTGATGGGCTGACACGGCTGCATGTATGTACACGGAATGCTCTGAAAAGAAAGGGGATGGGGAAGGGGAGCACATGATCAATGATTTCTGATGCAGCCCTTATTTGAATTCAATTTTGCTTTTAGACCATAAGCTTTTTTAAAAATATATTGTAGACTTTTTCATTCAGGAAATGTGGTCACCTTACTGACACTGCTTATAATAGAAACAAATGGCACATAAGCAAAATACTTCCATTTCCAAGGTATCAATCTGGCTCAACCAAAGAAGTATCTGCTTGGAAAAAATGTCAAGAGCGGTATGTCTTTTAAAACTCTAGAGATGTGATAGGGATTTCTCTGGCAGTACAGTGGTTAAGATTCTCTTGATTCTACTGTAGGGGCCACAAGTTCGATCTCTGGTTGGAAAGCTAAGATGCCGCATGCCGAGCAGAACAAAGAAACAGCAACAACAACAACTCTAGGGATATGATATGTTTCAGGTAGGTATCTGCAACAGAATGTTCTCAAAGATGGATAACCCTCACTCAGAACGACCAAATCTCTCTATTCTATTACTCCCAGATGGTAAAGAAGGGATTCTCAAGCTAGAATTGATCACTTAAGGGTGTTTTCCTGCCACACAGGCCAAAGCTAACTCTCTCCCCACCTCCTCACTTCCATGACTCTCCAGATAAATCTGATAGGCTTCTCTAGTTAGGAGCCACCTTTCTGAAGAAATTCTCATAACCAAACTATGTTGAGAATTTTTATTCATTTTTAATTGCTTAGAATAGATATTATCACTTCTGTTAACATTTTCTGTAAATCAATGTTTCTCTCGCAAATGAAAATCTAGTCATGACACCTTCACTTTTCCTTTTTGAATGCTTAAAAGGATTTTCACTATGCTCAGTTCTTGATAGTACCTATATTTCATTAATTATAATAAAACCCCTTATGTTTGAATAACATTTTCAGTGTGTAAAGGCATGTTACCTTACATTGTTTAAAAAAATGTGTATTTAAAAATTATATTCATGGAGAAGGAAATGGCAACCCTCTCCAGTACTCTTGCCTGGAGAATCCCTTGGACCGAGGAGCCTGGTGGGCTACAGTCCATGGGGTCGCAAGAGTCGGATACGACTGAGCGACTGACACACACACACAATTGAGATACTTGATGGTGCAAGGGCGCACTTTCTCTACTCTCCCATCTCCTGCAGGAAGCAGGATGGGGCAGGCAGCACCGGGGAGGCAGGCTGACTCCCCCGACCCCCATCCCTTCTGGAAGTCTTGGGGCCTCAGTGCCTGCAACAGCTGGCCTTGGGCAAATAAAAGACTAAGTTGTTTATTGGCAAAAAAAAAAAAAAAATTATATTCATATTCTGCAATGTATTCAATTGATAGGGAACAGAAAACTTGCATTACAATGTATTTCTCATGACTTACAATTCCATTCAAGATAAGACTTCTCTAATTAGCCTTCTAAGTATAATTTGTACCTGTCTTGAGAGCATTTGAAAACATTAGCCTTGAACAATAATTCCAAGGACTTTTACACACAACCCACTCACATTTCTCTAGTACGTCAGACAAAATTCACCTGAAGGTCAGTTAGAGAAGCTACTGGGTATAAAGTTCAGGGTGCATATCCTACCAACAATGATCATGGCACGAGCTTAGGGTTTAACATGACCTTGGCCATCCTGCCTCAGAGTCCCATATGGAAAGGACAGTCTACAACCAATAAAGCCACTGGAATAGGACTGAAGAGTGGCTCATTGATCTGAGATGTGTGTCCTGGTTTTACCCCAGTGAAGAATGTCCTCCCAGGAACCTCTCCCACTGGACCAGCTTCCTGTCTTCAGATCTGGTAGGATGTGAATGCTGACCATGCTTTGGGATGGGGCTTTACAATAAACTTACAACAGCATCAGGCTTTTGTGTGGAGCTGAAGGCTTCGAGTTGGTGATGGACAGGGAGGCCTGGCGTGCTGCGATTCATGGGGTCACAAAGAGCCGGACATGACTGAGCGACTGAACTGAACTGAAAGGCTTTGAGGGTACCTCACTCAGTGCCTGCTTCCTTCTTACTCTTGTTCAAACTCTCTGTTGTTATTTATGCCCATGTTCTCCCTTCCCATGGGAAATTCCCTGGAAAGCTAGAACTGTGAATTTCCACTTTGAGTTTTCTCTTTCCATTTTTGGCTGCCATACTAAGCTCTGTACCTTGCACAAAGGTGGGTTTTATTTAAATATCTACTTTCCCTGATGGCTCATAGGGTAAAGAATCTGCCTGCAATGCAGGAAGACACAGGAGATGCATGTTCAATCTTTGAGTCAGGAAGATCCCCTGGAGAAGGAAATGGCAACCCATTCTAGTATTCTTGCCTGAAAAACCCCATGGACAGAGGAGTCTGGCGGGCTACTGTCTAACCAGTCACAAAGAGTCAGACATGAATGAGTGACTAAGCAAGCAAGCAAACATTAATAATTGGTATTCTAACTAAAATATTTTTATTTTGTTAACATATTTTATTTGACATTAAATGTATACTTAAATTTTCTTCTAGATCATTTGCTAATGATATATTTGTTAAGGACAAAAATTAATTGATTTTCTTGGTTCAAAATTCACTTACAAAAATGATCCAAGACACAAAGGCTATGAATAAACACTGTTCCACCGGATATTATCTACAGTAGCCAAATAATTTACAGATCAGTAATCCTGTATAGTATTGAAGGAGTTCCAGTAGTCAGAGCAGTTGGTGCAGTATGTGAAGGGCATCGTGACATGGAAATGCTTGTTCATATAGTCCATTAAGGACAAGTTCCTCTTTCAAATGAATATGTAAATCTTAGTATAGTCAGGGAGGGTGAACACTTAAGTGGGTCTCCCTTCCCATTTTTAAAAAAGTGCACTTTACCACAAATAGCAAAATACATTGTGTGTGCAAGTGCTGGGGGTGGGGGGGGGGGGAAGGGGTGCTGATAGGAGCTGAGAGGAGGTGGGGGATAAAGTCCCCATACATCATCATACATCAGTTGATATTGGTGGGACAGGGATCATTCTTTTTTCAGAGAAATGTCCCACTTCTTTTTTTCCCATTATTTCTTTAAAGGCAACTTTGACTAAAGTATCAACAATAGTTTTTTTTATCTATCATTGTAAGAAGTTTGAGCAACATTCTTTTTGGTAGCATCCAGGATTATAATTCAAAATAAGTGTTTACAGATGTCATTTGTCTGGGTAAGTTTAGCAAACCTGGTCTATCTGTAAGTCCCTGCACCTGGTTCCTTTTTCAGAGTCTCCTGTGCTTCCTGAGTATTTGATCTTTCTTGAGAAGGGTTCTAATACCAATTTCAGTTGTACGGCTTTTTAATATTGCCACATGAATACACACATATACGCATATATACATACACATTTCATATATACCTCACTACTTTCCTTCAGACAAATTTAGTAGATACATACACCAAAACCAAAAAAAAATTCATGTGCTCAATATATCAGAACCAAAAGTACCATTAATAAATTTCTATTCATCAATAGGGGTTTATATGGGGGATGTTATGGTACCAAAAAAATGTTGAAAAATAAAGTGAAAATTCCTGATGTAATGTTATTCTAACTGAATAAAAGTCATTAGGTAAATATCTGCATTATGCACTAAATTACCATTTTAGAGACGCATTTCCCCATTTGCACATATGTTTGAAAACCTTTATACTAGTCAGTGACCAAAACCTACTGACATACCTAAAGAGAAACGACTTTCTCTCACACACACAACCCTCCAGGCTGCTGAAGCATGAGAGATTATTTTATTTCATAAAGGGAACACTTTCGGTTACAAAGCTGTGAACTGGCCATGACTGAATTTTAGTTTTAGCAGCAGCCGTCCTTTAAATAACAGATGACGGACTGACAGGATCTTTCCACTGGACCTTTTTTCTGAATCCCTTTCCTGTGTCTCAGACTCTCTACTGTAACCATACCCCTCATGTGACGATTCTAATCCAGAGACAACTGGATGCCGAGCCATGACAAAGCCCATTAACCTTTCCATCTAGCTTCACGGGCCAGCAGAGGGACAAGAAAAACCGACAAATAACTCTTAGGAGTCCATGTCCAACAACCTCCTAACACCAGTCAGCCCCACTTCACACTGGCAAAAACAATTATGGATTAAAACTCCAGCCTCCATCCTGTCACCCCCACGTAACAAGAAAGTTATGCCCAGGGGAAGCAACTCAAGGAGGTGCCTGCCTTGCGACATCGCAGTTACAGTCCGGGAGGTCTGCATCCGCACAGCCGTCGTCTGCCATCCTCGGGCCACAAGAATCTTCCGCCACCACCATGAAGTATCCACTTGCAAAAGTCAGCTTTGCAGAGCAAAAGGCTGAATCTTGCGCGGGGATGAAAGTTTCCCTGGTCTGTGTATGAAGTATGAAAATGCTCCCTCCAGACAAATGTTGGTAAGTCTCTGCCTGATAATATGACACTGAGCAGTGAGTGACAAGTGGTCATGCTTCTAAATAAAACCTACATTCATTAACATGTGCCAGGCTTGATCTCCTGGAATGTAGGCCACGAGGGTAAGAAGGGGAAAGGCTCAGGGTAATCTGGAAGGAGGGGGAGGCTCCAGGTCTAAAGAAAGAAGGGAGCAGAAATAAGACTGGCTGCAGACACACTGCCATTCTGGAAGGACCTTCCACCTTTTCTAGCAGGCAGTCTGTTAAGTTGGAAAAGATATTTGAAAAGGCAAATGACCCAAACACAAACAAGCAAAACAGCCACAAGTACAGCAAACTGTAGTAGCAAAAAGGAGCAACTTCTATTTTTCTTCAGTTTGCTTGCCAGCTAAGTGATGTAAGTAGGAGTTTAAGGGGTTGTTTGGGAAGATGGGATGGGCAAGAAATTCTGCTGAAAAGTGACTGGTCTTCACCTTTGAATAGACAATATGAGCAGGAAAAGGAATGAAGACATACTATTCTCCACTTGGCTCAACCTTTGTCCTTTTAAAAATAATGATATAAAGTGACAAAAATAATATGTTCATTGTAAGGTAATTAAAAAAATATGTTCATTTGCTTTGTGGAATTTCAGTTAACTTGGGGAGGGGGGATGGAATTGCAAGAATTTCTAAATTTTCTGCACTGATTCAATATAAACTTCATAACTTAAGCTTTTAAAGAAAATAAGCTCCCAAGTGATTCATTACTGGTAATTAAAAAAAGAAATGTGACCAATGCTGCCTGCTTTAAATCCTTTGAGGATTTTAAAGTACATACGCACAAATGACTTATGAATAAATAAATGGGCAATAAACATTTGCTAAGCTTTTTTTTAAAGCCAATATGATGAATTTTAACTAAAACAAAACAAAGCACTTGGTTCTGGTTATATGAATTGATTGCTTTTAAAATAGTAATATATTTTCTCTATAAAAGAAACAAACCTGAATTTTTATATTAAAAAAAAATCCAGAAAACTTCGTTAAAAATAAAATTATTTTTAAAATGCTATTAAAGATATAATATTTTTATTCTTTATAAAAAAATCACTTCACTGATATATTATTTTCATCAAGATGGAAAATATTGGTTGTAATTCCATAATAGAAGGTAAATTTGTTTTTTGTTGATTACTACCAACATTAAAAAAGACTGATTAATTCCCTTTTACTATATTTGCATTATTCCATGGGTTAATTTTTTTTCCATGTTCACTGTTCTTAGCACAATATATTTATTCCAACGAACTAAATATAAGGCAAGGCTATACAGACACGATTATTGTAGTAGCAAAAAATGACAATAATATACATTTTCATCAGTAGGGAAAATATTAGATAAATCACATTATATAAAACTATGGAATGATCTAAAAGAATAAGATTGGCACATATAGTATATGATAGTATACATGATCCTTTCCCCGGTGTTGTCTCACTGGAGAAGCAGCAGTTATTTTTAATGAACACTTTGAAAATGAGGAATCTGGGACTCAGAGAGGTTATACAGTAAGCCCTAGGTCACACAGCCAGAGCAAGGTGAACTAAAGCTAATTGAAAGTGAAGTCGCTCAGTCGTGTCCAACTCTTTGCAGCCCCATGGACTGTAGCCTACCAGGCCTCTCAGTCCATGGGATTTTCCAGGCAAGAGTACTGGAGTGGGTTGCTATTTCCTTCTCCAGGGGATCTTCCCGACTCAGGGATCGAATTCGGGTCTCCCATATTGTAGGCAGACGCTTTACCCTCTGAGCCACCAACTAGGATGGTGTCATTTCTGAGCTTGCTGCATCAAAGCATTTCCAATTCTGGCTTGACTTTTCTGAATGGATCACCATGAGGTAATACCAGCCACAAATTCCAAGAATTACTTTTTCTTTTTCTTCTAGTTTGGGCAGAGCTCCCACTGGACTGAAATCCCTAGTGGGGGCAGCTGCTTCAACTTTGCAAAACCCTCCTTATTCTCCATGAGCCTCTAAACTCCCTCTAGGATGAGAGCTGACGTTTATTGACTGAGCGCTTCACTGTGCTAAGTGGTTTACAGGTACCACCTCATTTAATCCTCCTGATAGCCTTTTACACCATATAATTGAAGTACTGAGAGGATGAGTAATTCATCAAATATCACAGTGCAGGTGAAGCAGAAACATTTTATAATTCAGGCAAGTGAAGCCCCAAGCCCAGGCTCTGCTATATTACTAAATGTATGTAGGGTACTTTTCACATGCTGTGTCTCAGGCTGAGAAGCTCAGCAAAATACTGGAGGGACTACTATATGCAAAGAACTACATTAGGTTCTGGGGTTACTGTGATCATCAAGTTTGATACACTGACATTTCAACACAGGAAAGAAACTTCCAATAATCTTCAAAATGGGATATTTATTATAAACAAGGGAACTGCTACGGACTGTGTGCAGGAAGCCTAGATAAGAAGGGTTTGATCTAATCTGGAGAAAAGGAAGAACATGAAGAAGAATTAGGAGCTGGCTGGTCCAGAGAGAGAGAGAGCAGGAAGATGAAACAGAAGAGGGGAGGCTCTCAGGTGAGGAGCCCTGTATCCTTGCTTTATCACTCTTATGTTTGGGGAATCATTTTCTTTTTCATCTTTATATCCCCAGAGGGGTGTCTGGAAACTATGCCTGGCTACCTGCTTTGGTAATAAGATATTACTGAAATCTATTGTGTTTCTCTACACACTGCCTAAGGCTGCTTTTGGGATTTATTGGCAGAGGGCTTTGTCAGAGGCTGTTCAGCCCACAAAGCCTCGAATATTAGTTATTTAGTAATCCAGTCCTGAGAGTTTGCCAGCTTCTGCCATGTAGCAATATGCAGAGGAACTATTAATACTTCATACACTTTTGTATACAGGGGGCATTCCATAGTTTTTAAAAATTGTATTTTTTTTCCTGTTTTTGAGATCCATGAATTATGATAAAGTAGACATGATCAAGCAGGAGATGGCAAGAGTGAACATCGACATCTTAGGAATCAGTAAACTAAAATGGATGGGAACAGGCGAATTTAATTCAGATGACCATTACATCTATTACTATGGGCAAGCTGCTGCTGCTGCTAAGTCACTTCAGTTGTGTCCAACTCTGTGCGACCCCATAGACGGGCAGCCCACCAGGCTCCCCCGTCCCTGGGATTCTCCAGGCAAGAACACTGGAGTAGGTTGCCATTTCCTTCTCCAATGCAGGAAAAAGAAAAATGAAAGTGAAGTCGCTCAGTTGTGTCTGACTTGTCGCGACCCCATGGACTGCAGCCTACCAGGCTCCTCTGTCCATGGGATTTTCCAGGCAAAAGTACTGGACTGGGGTGCCATTGCCTTCTCTGCTATGGGCAAGAATTCCCTAGAAAAAATGATGTGGCCCTCGTAGTCAACAAAAGAGTCCAAAATTCAGTGCTTGGGTGCAATCTCAAAAACAACAGAATGATTTCAGTTTGGTTCCAAGGCAAATCATTCAGTATCACAAGTAATCCAAGTCTGTACCCCAAACACAAATGCTGAAGAAGCTTAAGTTGACTGGTTCTATGAAGACCTACAAGATCTTTTAGAATGACACCAAAAACAACATCGTTTTCTTCATAGGGGATTGGAATGCAAAAGTAGGAAGTCAAAGATACCTGGATTAACAGGCAAGTTTGGTCTTGGAGTACAAAATGAAGCAGGGCAAAGGCTAACAGAGTTTTGTCAAGAGAACACATTGGTCATAGCAAACATCCTCTTCCAACAATACAAGAGATGTCTCTACACATGGACATCACCAGATGGTCAATACCAAAATGAGACTGACTATATTCTTTGCAGTTAAAGATGGAGAAATTCTATATAGTCAGCAAGAACAAGACCCGGAGCTGACTGTGGCTCAGCTCCTTATTGTAAAATTCAGGCTTAAATTGGAGAAAGTAGGAAAAACCACTATGTGATTCAGGTATGACCTAAATCAAATTCCTTATGATTATACAGTGGAGGCAACAAATAGATTCAAGGGATGGGATCTGACAGAAAGAGTGCCTGAAGAACTATGGACAGAGGTTCGTGACATTGTAAAGGAGGTGACCAAAATGCAAAGAAAAAGAAATGCAAAGCAAAGTGGAGGCCTTACAAATAGCTGAAAAAAAAGAGAAGTGAAAGGTAAGGGAGAAAGGGAAAGATATACCCAACTGAATGCAGAGTCCTAGAGAATAGCAAGGAGAGATAAGAAGGCCTTCTTAAATGAACAGTGCAAAGAAGTAGAGGAAAACAATAGAAAAGGAAACTAGCGATCTCTTCTAGAAAATCGGAGATATCAAGGCAACATTTCATGCATGGATGGGCACAATAAAGGACAGAAATGGTATGGACCTAACAAAAACAAAAGAGCTTAAGAAGAGGTGGTAAGAATACACAGAAGAAATTTACAAAAAAGATCTTAATGACCCAGATAACCATGAAGGTGTGGTCGCTCACCTACAGCCAGACATCCTGGAGTCTGAAGTCAAGTGGGCCTTAGGAAGCATCACTACAAACAAGGCTAGCGGAGGTGATGGAATTCCAGCTGAGCTACTTAAACTTCTAAAATAGAATGCTGTAAAAATGCTGCATTTGACATGTAAGAAAATTTGGAAAACTCAGCAATGAGTGGCCACAGGACTGAAAAAGGTCAGTTTGCATTCTAATCTCAAAGAATGGCAGTGCCAAAGAATGTTCTAACTACTGAACAATTGTGCTCATTTTATATGCTAGTAAGGTTATGCTCAAAATCCTTCAAGCTGGGCTTCAGCATTATGTGAACTGAGAACTTCCAGATGTACAAGCTGGGTTTAGAAAAGGCAGAGGAAACAGAGGTCAAATTGCCAACATCTGCTGGATCATAGAGAAATCAGGGGAATTCTAGAAAAACATTTACTTCTGCTTCATTGACTACATTAAAGCCTTTAATGGTGTGGATCATAACAAACTGTGGAAAATTCTTAAAGAGACGGGAATACCAGACCACCTCACCTGTCTCCTGAGAAATCTGTATGCAGGTCAAAAAGCAACAGTTAAAACTGGACATGGAACAATGGACTGGTTCAAAATTGGGAAAGGAGTACGACAAAGCTGTATATTGTTGTCCTGTTTATTTAACTTATGTGCAGAGTATATCATGTGAAATGCTAGGCTGGATGAATCACAAAATGGAATTAAGATTGCCAGGAGAAATATCAACAACCTCAGATATGCAGATGATACCACTCTAGTGGCAGAAAGTGAAGAGGAACTCAAGAGACTCTTGTTGAGGGTGAATGAGGGAGTGAAAAAGATGGCTTAAAACTCATCATTCAAAGAACTAAGATAATGGCACCTTGTTTCATCACTTCATGGCAAATAGAAAGGGAAAAGATGGAACTACTGAGAAATTTTATTTTCCTGGGCTCTAAAATCACTGCTGGTGGTGACTACAGGCATGAAATTAAAAGACACTTTCTCCTTGGAAGGAAAGCTATGACAAACCTAGATTTCCTATTAAAAAGCGGAGACATTACTTTGCCAACAAAGGTCCATATAGTCAGAGCTATGATTTTTTTCAGTAGTGATGTACATATGTGAGAGTTGGACAGTAAAGAAGGCTGAGCGCTGAAGAATTTAATGCTTAGGAACTGTGGTGCTGGAGAAGACTCTTGAGAGTCCCTTCGACAGCAAGGAAATCAAACCAATCAATCCTAAATGAAATCAACCCTGAATATTCACTGGGAGGACTGATGTTGAAGCTCCAATCCTTTGGCTACCTGATTCGAAGAGCCAATTCATTGGAAAAGACCTTGATGTTGGGAAAGATTGATGGCAAAAAGAGAAGCGAGCAACAGAGGATGAGATGGTTGGATGGCATCACTGACTCAACGGATGTGAATTTGAACAAACTCGGAGATAGTGAAGGACTGTCAGGTGTGTTGCAGTTCACGGGGTCACAAAGAGTTGGACACAACTTAGTGACTGAGCAACAACAATGACGGAAGATGCAGAGTTCTGTGAACATACTAAAAATCACTGAATTGAATACTTTTGACAGATAAGTTGTATGATATGTGAATTATATCTCAATAAAGCTATTATTAAAATAATAACTTTACTGGATTCCCTGGTAACTCGGGTGGTAAAGAATCCACCTGCAATGCAGGAGACCTGGGTTTGATCCCTAGGTTGGAAAGATCCCCTCAAATAGGAAACGGCAAGCCACTCCAGTATTCTTGCCTGAGAAATCCCATGGACAGAGGAGCCTGGAGGGCAACTGTCCATAGGATCTCAAAGAGTTGGGGGACTAACAATTTCATTATTAAAGTAACACATAACTAATGTGTGCTTTGTTTTGGTAATGAGTATTTTAGGTTTGGTGGGGAAAGAAGAATATCTTTCTATTAGAGAGTCCAGTTAACTAAAAAAAGAAAGGTCATCACAACAGAGTAAACAACTTGAATCTGACCTTCCTAGACACCAAGATGGGAAACGTTGAATAAAGCATTTTCTATTTATTAGAAGCTCTGAACAACTAAGGCTACAGGATGTTTTCTGTCAGTCCAGGCTCTGGAAAACAGCCATTTGGGTTTTTGCATAGGGTTCAGAAATGAGAGCTAGACTCCTTGAAGACAGTATTACAGAAATTATCAGTTACACTGATGACTGTTAATTATGTTGACTCTTAATTAAAGGTGAAAGCTCAGAAATGCTTTTGTCTAGGCTAGCACTGACCGACAGAGCTTTCTAGGATGATGAAAATGTTCTGTGTCTGCAGTATCCAGTAAAGTAGCCACTATCCTCGTGTGGTTTCTGAGCACTGGAAATGTGATCATAATTCAAATTAAATTCTAAATGAATTGTATTCCATTTCAGCTCATTTAAATAGCCATCAAATAGCATGTAAGCCAGTCACTGTTACGTTGGACTGAGTAGGACTAGAAAGCATACTGGAACATTATCCATTGAGCCCTAAAAATAACTGCAAAATTTTTGTTATCTTAAAAAGCTGACAATGCTTGGTAACAGTTTAAAAATTCAATGCAAAACACATCTACTGTGCACTTAGAGTGGTCTAAGCTAGCTAATCAATTAGTAATAGGAAGCTGACTCAAAGTTATGGATTCTATTGGTACATAACAGGTTATTATCTATGAATCTTCTTTCTTTCTTTTTTCCCCCCATTTCCTGTTAGCTGGAAAGCTGTTCACCTGAAAATATGATCATCTTCAATAACAACTTCTCTATTCCCCCAAAAGCACCAAAACAACATAAAAATATCAAAAGACAAGTTATGTTCTGCTTTAATGAATCAATGTTAAAAAATTTTTTTGGAAGAGGGAGGCGGACAGAATGAGACTGAATCATAGAAACTTAGTATTTCAACTGGCAGGTCACAGTTGAAGACGGGTGTGGGAGATGGGCATCTAGCCTGTGCACTTGCGAAATGCCAGTAAACCGAACAATGGAAAGAAAGCAAATGTGATGGCTGAGAGCCATTTAGGAGACACTCCAAGAACTATGAATTCAGCGTGGCATTAAACCTCAGGACAAACCAACAGTCAGTACGTCATACCGTCCGTGTTGGAAAGAGACAATTAGAAATGGACAATATGTATTACATCTGTGTATCAGTCATGCCCGACTCTTAGCGACCCCATGGACTGCAGCCCACCAGGCTCCTCTGTCCATGAGGTTCTCCAGGCAAGAATACTGGGGTGGGTTGCCGTTTCCTACCCTAGGGGATCTTCCCAACCCAGGGATTGAACCCACGTCTCTTGAGTCTCCTGCATCACAGGAGGATACTTTACTGGGCCACCTAGGAAGCCTGTATACCCTGTATTCAATTGATTCAAATTTACTAATATGTCTTTGGAAGAATAAACTAAGTAATATCTAAAAAATTCTTGATTGAATAAACTATACAGAGGACTTCCTAAGCACTCCAGTGGTTAAGACTCTTCCCTTCTAATGCAGGGGTGAAGGTTCAATTCCTGGTAGGGGAACTAAGATCCCACATGCCATATCATGTGGCCAAAAATACCCCAAAAAACAAAAATGAACAAACAAAAACTAGACAGAAAAGTTATAAATAAGCATGACTTTGAGGAGTAAATACCTAGCTTATTTTATACAATGTTGGCTAACAGCTGGGCATACACTAAACTGATTGCTTGTGATTAAATTATATTAAATTAAAAAAATTTTGATTTCATGCAGCCCCATATTCCACAGCATTGAAGCACTAAAAATTGGAAAAGAATATTAACTACTTTAACTGGATTACATGGCAATGCAAATCAATCTTTGAGTCATAATCCGACCAAAAAAAAATCCAGGGATGTTTACCAAGTAGGTGGCTTCCCAAAGAAGGGTATTTTTTAGCACAAAGGCTTCAGATCTTCCCTCTGAAACAAGGTTTGGTTATCAGTGCCTGAGAAGTGAGGCTAAACATGGTATTGAGGTTCTAAAACCTACATATGCCTAAATACTTCAAGCAGTTTAAGCTGAACCGTTAAGTTCCCATCTCTTTATATACTTTGCATTTAGTGAGTCATTTTACTTGATTTCTTTGCATGTCTATATGCCCACTGGAAGAAAGGGGCCTCTGTCTTTGTATCCCCGAAATCTCTCACAGTCGCTATCAGTCCTTTACAAATAGAACCGGAAAGTTCGGTTACAGAAATAAATTGTTGTCATTGTTCAGCCACTAAATCAGTCCGACTCTTGAGACCCCATGGACTGTAGCCTGTCAAGCTCCTCTGTCCATGGGATTTCCCAGGCAAGAATACTGGGGTGGGTTGCCATTTCTTCTTCAAGGGATCTTCCTGACCCAGGGATCGAACTCACGTCTCCTACATTGGCAGGTGGGTTCTTTATCACTAAGGCACCAGGAAAGCCTGTAGAAATAAATAACAACCTAATTTCCTTTTAATTGCATTCTCTGGAACAGGGACAAAGAAGTCACAAACTTGGCAGGCAGAACTGTGCAGGGCATGGGCTGCAGAGTCAAAGAATGCAGACTCTGCCACTCAGTATGTGCATGACCAGGAGCAAGCCTGAGCCTCAGCATTCCACACCTGGAAAATGGGTATAACAATAATACCCATCTCAAAGGATGCTGTAAACACACAAGAAGATGCACATGAAGCCTGTAGCGTGGTCACTGGGACAAGCTAAAGGTTCAGTGTTAGCTATTAGAGTCCTACTGTCTAACATTTTAAAATCTGGTTAACGCTTGTTCCCTTTTTACTATATTCTTACTAAAACTATAGCCTCATTTGCTTCATAAATTAGACGCTTTTTGAGAACTCCTTATAGAAAAAAACCTATACTAAATGTTTTCAAGATCAACATACGGAATTGTCATGCCCATAGGCAGTCTTTACGGGCACACAGTATTCAAAAGGCACTATTTCACATCTACCTTCATGGCTAGGGAAAATAATCCAGATTTTTTATAAAGTGTATTGTGGGATGGCTCCAAAACAACTGTGAATCAGAAGCATTTGTGACATTCTAACTCTCCTAACTGCTATAAAGAAGACTGTCCATTCAAATATTCATTCATACATTCATGCAAATATTTGCTGAGTCCAAACTGTGTTCAGGCACTGTTTTTGCTGCTAGTGACAGGCAGTGAACAGAACGGACAAAGACGCCTGCCCTCGTGGCGGCTACAGTCCCACATGAAGCAAAGTTCACTTCAAATCAAGCATCTATCCAGCTTTTCCCTTTACACATAACCCTATGTCAAATAACATAATAGTTCATTCAGGCATATCAGATTTTTATACTGCTAGCAAAGTTTCTCAGATTTTTTTTTTCTTTTTGACTTTTATATTTCTCTCACTCTGCCTTCTGAAATGGAGCAGAATCCTATGGTCCTTCCACCCCCCACCTCCCACCCACGTCCTCTGCCTGCCTTTTGTCTTTGGAAGACCTTAGTCAAAGAATAAGTTTAATCAGAGAAGTAAGAAATATAGAAACAAAGGAAAACACTCAGAGACTAAATAATAATAATGTGGTCATTAAGCATAGTCAAGGACCTTTAGTCCTTTCTCAAGGGCTATAGATAATATTCTGAGCCATATCCTGTGAGCTGTCTTATAGATACCAAAACACCAGGTGGAAAAGTTAACTACATGATGACCAGACTGTACCCAGAACATGAGTGGTCACAATTCTGAGAACTGGCCACAAAGAAATGGGAACAAATGGACCCTGGAACTGAAGATTAACTGTACCTAAAACAATCAAAATGACACTGGTCAGACCACCGATGACCAATCTGAAGATGACTGTCAGAGCTGACTGTGCTGTTTCTGCATGTAGCCCCCTCCTTCTGTCTATAAAAGCTCTTGCCCCCCGATTGCTGTGTGTGTGTGGTGGTGGGTGGGGGGGAGTTGGCCTTTGGACAGATGTCCACCCCCCTCCCCAAGTTGGCGGCATCTGAAACAAAGCAAACTTTCCTTTTCACCAACCTGGCCTGTTTATTGCCTTTTGAGCACTGAGCAGCTGTACCCCACCTCGTCCTTTCAGTAACATTTCCACAACAAAAATTGATGTAATATTCCTCTCAGACACGAAGCAGACACTTACAGACATCACTAAAGCTAAGTACAAAATACAGTAATGCAGCAGGTTATTTTTACACCTAAGCAAAGTGACAATAATTAGCTTCATTCCCACATCTTACCAATAAGAAATATAGTAGGAATATAATTTTATATATTTTATAAATACATATAATATATAAATACACACTGTATGTATAATATAATACAATATAATACATATATGTATATATCTTTTTTGCCACTTCAGACAAACACACCCTCCACAGATACTTGTCAGCAGTTTCACTCTCTTTCTTATAGGAAGTTGAGTACTATGAAGCCTCAGAATAAAGACTCTTCCCTCGGGGATGGATTTTGTTTGGATATGACTTTCTCTCTTTTAGTTAAATGAAAACACCACTGAATTTGTGAAACAAGAAGGGGAATTTTAAAGTTAATGAAAGTGACATTTATGAGACAAGCATGAACTAAGGTGGTGGGATGAGGAACGCAGAGATTTATCGGATGACTTGTCGCTGCAATGGAAGGTGGCCTGAATGCACTGAGATTCTGCACATGTGTCCTGTTGACAGGGGTCCTTTTTACCTGGCTGCCATGAGGTCCAGAAGGTGCTGCCACCGGTCATTGATCTTGCCAAGCTTGTACTCAATCTCAGACGCTTTGCTTTCATGGCTGGCTCGAGCCAGCCGTTCTCCCATTTGCTGGAGCTGTATTTTGTTCTCTTGGGCAATTGCAATTTCCTCTTGATAATCCTGTGTAATAAATAGCAATCACAGAGGTCAGAAAGCATGTTCTTGATGTATTCAGCCTAGCTCTACTAGAAACAGGGTAATTATAGTTTTCTACGGCTTGGAAATAGTTTGGGCATAGGGAACACTATGTGATATGAGTCCTAGTACACAGGAATTAATGGTACCTGTTATTTTCAGTATTTAGGCAAAGTCCAGATTTTCAGTACGTAGGCAAAGTCCAGATTGAATTTTTATATAGATCTTTTTAAAGGGAATAGATGTTCTTAAAGGGCAGGGGGAGGCTTTCTTTTTACTTAAAATAGGCATTAAAAAAATGTAAGTATATACATAGAAACAAAAGACAAAACTTGAAGAATTTCAATGCTGGGAAGTTATACCTTATTGCTGTAATCACCAACCACATGTTATATTTAGAATCAATCCTCCTACAAGTTAACTGCCAATAGGCTTATAAGATGTGTTTGCATGTATGTATATCTAAATATATATGTGTGTGCGCCCGTGTGTGTGAATGTCAATTGTTACTTGTGCAGAATGTTTTAAAAGATTACTACTTTCATTTTAAGGAGCTATCTTCTATACAGTGTAAAATACTGATTTTACAACCCATAAATCATTGACATAAGTCTCAAGAATAATGACCTTTAGTCTTAGAGGATCAATGGGCCTCAAATCTCCTTCATTTACCCAGTTTCTATAGGAGCTCCTCCGAAAGACTGTTTTAGGTAAGCAAGACAGGCTCTCAGTACGGTCTACAGTAAGGTCACTGAGATAGACCACTGAACAGTATGATTAAAGGGATGATAAAGGCCATCTCCTCTTGACCCCTATCTGTCCCCTCTTCCCTCCCCCCCAGCCTCTGGACCAACGGTCCTCTTAGTTTCTTGCCATAGTGACAGCATCCAAAATTTAGAATCAACTTTTTCATTTTTGGTTTAAGCTTCTGTTAGGCAGGCAGCAAATTTTTTCTCATGAAAATAATATACAAACACAGGTATTATAAGGATATGGGTATTTTAGCCTTCTATTGCTCTAAAATTACCTTGGGAACAGGGCTACCTTTTCAAGTCAGTAAAAAGGGCCCCCAAAGAACAGGAGGAGCCAGTGAAACTTCATTCTATTCAGGGTTGAATGCTGTCCTCAGACTCAGTACCCCACCCACTCACCTTTCTATGTTACTTCAACCTCGTGGGAGTCAAAGACCAATGAAATAAATGCTTATTAATAGTTACAATATGCCATTACAAATTTGAGATTATTTTACTGAGAAATGTTTAATTCAATGGAATTACTCCAACCCTAGAACAGTATTTATAGTAAAATAATCTGCCTAGGTTGTCTTTTAAAGCAAAATGCTGAGTGTTAAGGCCAGTAGGTACCCACATCATAGTTACAGTCTGTTTATTAATTTCTTTATCCTAAGTTGAAAAAATTACCAAGACTATTATTTTTCTTTACAAAAGAGACACCACATAGTGCAAGCTCATGAAGATTTTTTTAGAGTCCATAATTATATGTATATATATACAAAATGGTATAGTCCATATTTTAAAGGTTACTAAACAGTATAACAAAATTATCTGTGTGTCAAGGTACAGTTTTTCTAAATTTTAAATTATGCTTGCATTTTACTCAAGAGACAGTTTTTTCCATACCCCCCAAAACATGGATCTTAAATTTCATGATAAAATCAATTGGAGTATAAATATGCTTGGTCAAAATTTATTCTATAGCAACTTTCATATAAAACCTATTACATTAATCATGTCTAATAGAACGTTCTCTGACACCCATAAACCAGCAAAGGGTAGAACTGTTACAGATGCTTAAATGAAATATGTATTGTCTCAGTCCACATTTTAAAGCTTTACAATATTAAATACATTGGGTTAATCAAAAAGTTCTTTTGGGTTTTTCCATAAGATGTTCTATTGGGCTATTCGGACCCAACAGAAATGCTGATGCTTAGAACTTGCACTTTTAAGTGTAAACCTATAAAGTTATTAATATCACATCTTGGCTTCGGAGTTTTTGTTTTTCTGTATATGTGCCTGTGCACACCCATAGAGAAAAAAAAAATACAATTCCCAAAGACAACATACAATATAAATAACTTCATAGACAAAGGGAATTTTTCCTAATACTTATTTATATATTTTTTCAGAATGAGTGAAGCTATTGTCCATTTATTCAATAAATAATGGCTGAGTACTTCTGAGAAGTCAGGAGCTGCGGCAGTGAACAAAACTGACGAAGTTCCTGTTCCCATAAAGCTTACAGGCCAGTGGGGCTTCCAGTGTAGACAGATAACAAACAAGTAAATCAGGAACATGTACTGTATTTCAGATGGCAATATGTGCTTAAGAGAAATATAAAATTTAAATGATTAATTGTTCAAATGCAGTGTGGAAACACCACTGGAACCATCAAAAACATTTTAAAATGCTATTAAATCTGACCAATCCTATATAGACATTAAAAACATTCTGTATGCATTTGAACATAAAAATATACTCTCATCATCATATATACCTTGAAATTAATATGAAGCTAAAATTCCAAGAAAAGTCCTCATTTCTGTAACTGTCTATAAATCATGTTTTATAGAGAAAATGCCAGTTTAATGGATCCTAGGAATTTTTTCTTTTAGTTCCTCTCTAGTGATTTTTACCTTTTTAAAAACAAACAATAAATCAATTATACTCTGATTAAAAACAAAGAAAACTAATACACATAAATAATTCCTACTGAACAGGCAGATAAAATCCAAAAACTGAACGCTATCAGCAGACAATCTATTTCATCACAAATTGAAAATATTCTATATAATTTATATGTCAAGGAAGCCTTTCCAGGCACATTAATTTTATATCAAGAAGTGTTTGTAACAGAGTGCTCCTTTGTCGGGAAAGTAACCAGGAGTAAGCCCATCTTCCATACCAACGCCTAAACACTACGAAGAGTAAAACACACGTAGCCACACATCTGTTACCTTCCTGAGCTTCTCAATCATTTCTTCAATGAGAATGTCTCCATTCTGAGAGACCTTGCTTTCCATCTGAGTCAGCCATTCGCAAAGCTCCTTGTTCTTTTCACTGAAGACGGCCCACTCGTTCAGCCTCTCACTTACTTGCTGTCGCCTTAAGGAGAGCTGAAAAGTTCAAAGTGGGAGAAAATGCAACAGGATAATCAGAGTGGAACTCATAGCCTGAGGGAAGAAGCAAACGAAGTTTGTTGGGTGGACTAAGACAAGCGGTGGTCACAGTGCATCTCTTTAGGCCACTGTTCCCGGAGGCTCAGTCCCAGGACACTGCTCTAGCCTAGTGAGTTTCACAACCAGGATTTGCTATTAAGTATGAGTGGGAGACATTGAATCCTCTACTTCCCTCCCAAGAGCCACATGACCGTTCTCTTATAAAAGGTTCTGAACAATCCAGTTTCTCATTATGGTTGGTTCTGTAGCTATGATATGGGATTACTGAATGTACTTTAACTAAAAAAATATATAAACAAGAAACAAGAAAAGAATAAGAAAAGGGGGAAGGGGATGGGCAGGAAAAAAAGAAAAGACAAAAGAAGGAAGGAAAAGGGAAAAGAAAGAAAAATAGGGAAGAAAGGAAGGAAGGAAAGTTGAGCATCAGGTGTCTGAAGAGGGTGGACCAAGGGACACAGTGGGAGAGCTTAGTTCCTGATCAGCTCTATCCTGATCACTTTACTTTGAGCAAATTCTTTTATATCCCTGTTGGTTTTCTTTTTTATTTAGGTATCCTTGTTTCTTTTTCATATAACAGCCTTACTGGGATGTAATTTCCACACCATACAATTTGTCTGTTTATAAAGTGTACAACTCAGCGGTTTTTTTGTTTATTAACAGAGTTTTACAACTACCAGCACAATCAATGTTGTAAGATTGTCATCAATACAACACCCGGCCCCTGCCCCACTCCATACCCATCAGAACTCACTCCCTTGCCTACCCCAGCATCTTCCTCCCAACCTTAATCTACTTTCTAGCAAATGTGGAAAACTCAGCAGTGGCCACAGGACTGGAAAAGGTCAGTTTTCATTCCAATCCCAAAGAACGCTCAAACTACCACACAATTGCACTCATCTCACACACTAGAAAAGTAATGCTCAAAATTCTCCAAGTCAGGCTTCAGCAATACGTGAACCATGAACTTCCAGATGTTCAAGCTGGTTTTAGAAAAGGCAGAGGAACCAGACATCAAATTGCCAACATCCGCTGGATCACTGAAAAAGCAAGAGAGTTCCAGAAAAACATCTATTTCTGCTTTCTTGACTATGCCAAAGCCTTTGACTCTGTGGATCACAATAAACTGTGGAGAATTCTGAAAGAGATGGGAATACCAGACCACATGACCTGCCTCTTGAGAAACCTATTTGCAGGTCAGGAAGCAATACTTAGAACTGGACATGGAACAACAGACTGGTTCCAAATACGAAAAGGAGTACATCAAGGCTGTATATTGTCACCCTGCTTATTTAACTTCTATGCAGAGTACATCATGAGAAACGCTGGGCTGGAAGAAGCACAAGCTGGAATCAAGATTGCCGGGAGAAATATCAATCACCTCAGATATGCAGATAACACCACCCTTATGGCAGAAAGTGAAGAGGAACTCAAAAGCCTCTTGATGAAAGTGAAAGAGGAGAGGGAAAAAGTTGGCTTAAAGCTCAACATTCAGAAAACGAAGATCATGGCATCTGGTCCCATCGCTTCATGGGAAATAGATGGGGAAACAGTGGAAACAGTATCAGACTATTTTTTGGGACTCCAAAATCACTGCATATGGTGACTGCAGCCATGAAATTAAAAGACGCTTATTCCTTGGAAGGAAAGTTATGACCAACCTAGATAGCATATTCAAAAGCAGAGACATTACTTTGCCAACAAAGGTCCGTCTAGTCAAGGCTATGGTTGGTTCTTCCAGTGGTCATGTATGGATGTGAGAGTTGGACTGTGAAGAAAGCTGAGTGCCGAAGAATTGATGCTTTTGAATTGTGGTGTTGGAGAAGAGTCTTGCGAGTCCCTTGGACTGCAAGGAGATCCAACCAGTCTATTCTAAAGGAGATCAGACCTGGGTGTTCTTTGGAAGGAATGATGCTAAAGCTGAAACTCCAGTACTTTGACCACCTCATGCGAAAAGTTGACTCATTGGAAAAGGCTCTGATGCTGGGAGGAATTGAGGGCAGGAGGAGAAGGGGATGACAGAGGATGAGATGGTTGGATGGCATCACCGACTCGATGGACATGAATTTGGGTGAACTCCGGGGGTTGGTGATGGACAGGGAGGCCTGGCATGCTGCGATTCATGGGGTTGCTAAGAGTCAGACACGACTGAGCGACTGAACTGAACTGAACTGATAGCACATTTTTGGGGATTCCCTTGTTACTCAGCTGGTAAAGAATCTGCCTGCAATGCAGGAGACCTGGGTTTGATCCATGGGTTGGCAAGATCCCCTGGAGGAGACCATGGCAACCCAGTCCAGTATTCTTGTCTGGAGAATCTCCATGGACAGAGGAGCCTGGCAGGCTACAGTCCATGGGGTCACAAAGAGCTGGACACGACTGAGTGACTAAAGCACAGCACATAGCACACTTTATTTCTCAATTCATCTACCGATGAACATGTGAGTTGTGTCTGCTTTGGGGCTGTTATGAATAACACTGCTATGAACATTTGAGTGCAAGTGTTTGTCTGGACATAAATTTCATTTCTTTGGGGGTGTATACCCAGAAGTAGACTTGCTGAGTTGTACAGTAACACTACAGATTGTTTTCTAAATGCCTACACCATTTTACATTCCCACTCTCAGTAGGGCTCCAATTTCTTCACATCCTTACCAATACCTGTTATTATCTGTCTTTTGGATTACAGGCATCCTAGTGGATATAAAGTGATATTTCACTGTGGTTTTGATTTGCATTTCCCTGAAGGCTAATGATATGGAGAATCTTTTCATATTCTTGACCATTTGTATGACTTCTTTGGAGAACTGTCTGGTCAAATTCCATGCCCATTTCTTAATTTTTTTTTTATTACTGACTTTTTTTTGTTCTTTATACATTGTAGATACAATGAATTTATTTTCTTATTTCTAGGACTAGAATGATCCTTTTGAGAATTCTAAACTTTTCTGACTTCATAATACTCTTGTCTTTACAGTACTGGTTAGGATACTATGGAATACTTCTAGTTGAGTTAAACTGCATGTTAGTAAAATACAATGTTATTTGAGTGGCAAGAAGATGATCCACTTTTGCAGACATTCTGTACTATCAAGTTGATAATGCTAGACTTCTGCCATTCATCTCACTGCATTAAACACTTACCTCTCAATTTTCCTTTTTACACTAATATTTTATTATGAAAAACATCAGACATACAGAAAAGTTGAAGGAATTGTGTGGTAAACAGCTATGACATACTCTGTAGACTAAAACTGTTCACATTTTGCTACATTTTGCTTTAATATCTATATGCCATTTTTCCATAGATCTATTTTACTTTTCAATGATTATTTAATGAATTTTCTTTTTCAAATGAATGTGAAAATATTTCTAAGGTGTTACACACTTCCTAGTTAGCAATTCTGTCAGAGCTGGCTCTGTTATTGATTAGGTAAATAATATTCAAGGTTCCTTACAGCCCCAAATCTCTGTGATTCTGCCTCTTAGTAAAGAATGGGAGCTAATCACATGAAAAAGAATAAAATACCTAGGAATAAACCTTCATAAGGAAGCAAAAGATCTGTACTCTGAAAACTGTAAGATGCTGATGGAGATTGAAGACTATACAAAGAGATGCAAAAAAAAATACTGTGTTCTTGGATTGGAAGAATCAATATTGTTAAAATCACCATACTATCCAATGTAATTGACAGAGTCAATGTAATCTGTATCAAATCACCAATGGCGGTTTTTATACAACAGGAACAAAAAATTTCAAAATTCGTATGGAAACACAAAAGACTGAACAGTCAAAGAAATCTTGAGAAAGAAAAACAAAGCTGAAAGAATCAGGCCCTCTGACTTCAGACTATACTACAAAGCTACAGTAATGAAAACAGTATGGTACTGGCACAAAAACAGGCGCATGGTTCAATGAAAGTCCAGAAATAAACCCATGCACTGATGGTCAATTAATCTACAACAGAGGAGGCAAGATTACACAGTGGAGAAAAGACAGTCCTTTCAATAAATGTTGATAGGAAAATTGGGCAGCTACATGGAATAGAATTAGAACATTCTCTAACACTGTCTACAAAAATCAACTCAAAATGGATTAAACACCTAAATGTAAAACTGAATACTATAAAAACACCTGGAGGAAAACACAGGTGGAACACTTACTGACATAAATTCCAGCAATATTTTTTTTTTGATCCATCTCATAGAGTAATGGAAATAAAAACAAAAATAAACAAATGGGACCTAACTAAACTTAAGAGCTTTTGCACAGCAAAGGAAACCATAAACAAAATGAAAAGGCAACCTACAGAACAGGAGAAAATATTTGTAAACAAGGCAACTGACAAGGGATTCATTTCCAAAATATACGACCAGCTCACACAGCTCAATAAAAAAAAAAGAAAGAAACTCAATCAACAAATGAGCAGAAGATCTAAATAGACATTTCTCTACAGAAGACATACAGATGGCTGACAGGCATATGAAAAATGTTCAATATCACTAGTTGTTAGAGAAAGGCAAATTAAAACTGCAATGAGGTAACAACTCATACTTGTCAGAACGACTATCATCAAAAAGTCTACAAATAATAAATGCTAGAGAAAGTATGGAAAAGGATCCTTCCTACACTGCTGGTGGGAATGTAAATTGGTGCAGCCACTATGGAGAACAGTATGGAGGTTCTTCCAAAACTAAAAACCGAGTTGTTGCATGATCCTGCAACTCTACTTCTGGGCATAGATGTAATTCGAAAAGATAAATGTACCCCTATGTCCAAAGCAGCACTATTTAGAATAGCCAAGACATGGAAGCAACCTAAGTGTTCATCAACAGATGAATTATTCTCAGCCATAAAAGATAATCAAATAATGACTTTGAAGTAACATGAATGGGTTTAGAGATTATCATATTAAGTGAAGTAAGTCACAGAAAGGAAAATATTATATGATACCACTTATATGTGGAATCTAAAAATAAATTATATAAATGATCTTATTTACAGAATAAAAGTAGATTAACAGACATAGAAAACAAACTTATGGTTACCAAAAGAAATAGTGACTGAGGGGAGGGAATTAACATATATACACTACTATATATAAAATAGATAACTGACAATGCCCTACTGTATAGCACACAGAACTATATTCAATCTTATAATAACTGATAATGGAAAATAATCTGAAAATTATACTCACACACACACACACATTCACTGGCCTGAAAACCTGAAACTAACACAACACTGTAAATTAACTATATTTCCAATTAAAAAACAGCTGAACAAAGATACTGAAGAAGTTTTCTCAAAAAAAAAAAAAAGTTGGGAATTAGACTATAAGCCCAGGATATTCATGCCAGGTCCAGCTTAGTGATCTGCCTAGAGAGCAAACCCCACAACCTGCCATAATTTTTGAAATGTTACCATTAGAAATTCACTCTTTTGAGTTAACATGATATTTTAAAATAAAAATTTCTCTGGGTAGAGGTGACATGTATGAATCTATTAAGTATTTCCCCATTGGTATAATTCAGTTTACCATTAATTTTTCCTCAAGGCAGAACAATAGTGCATTTACTTGTTGTGGGTATTGATGGGAATGGAAAAAAGAAAACACAGATTAAAAGTTTTAGACACAAATTTCACCTATATCAAGTTCTACCAAGACAGTCCTGAAGAGCACGATTCCTCCAGCACCATTTTCCTCTCAACCTCTGACAGCAGAGTGTATTTCCATCTGCTGGAATGCTAAGATTTTGAACTTTCTGGTGTATATAACTTTCTTTTTCATTCACAGAATATCAGAATCACACTAATATTACAATTTTTGCTTTGACTGCTATCCAAACTGAAACTATATTTTCATAGTTGAAAGTGCCCAAAGGAACTGTTTTCCATACAAAGTTAGAAATCCCTGCCCTTCAGACTTCAGACGATGTGTAGCTCTGCTATGTGTAATGCCTCTGAGTCTTCCCTTGTATCCTGGCCATGGGCAAGAATAAATTCTAGGGCTTTTAGCAACAACACTTCAGGGAAGACAACCACACAACAGAAAATATTATCTACCTCTTTGAGAGGTAGCTATTAGGTTAAAAGAGAGTAATACCTACCCTCTTTTCAGAGACAGGGAGAGAGGAGGTTAGACACATTTGAGGGCCACGTTGACCAGTAAAGCTTGAGTTTTTGATACACGTTGTAATATAATGTTATGATCAAATACCAGAGGCAGATGAGATTCAAAAACAATCTCTATCACTTACTACTGATTATGACCAGGGCAAGATTATTCATCTTTCTTAAGCTTTATTTTCACTGTTTGTAAATTAATCTTCCATTCGTCCCAAATTTCACTAAATGTCTACGGTTTGCAATAAACACGTGTCTGCTATATGAAATGTCTTATGTACTGGAACACTGGAGGCTCATAATAGAATATATTCTTCAAACAAGAAAATAATTCAAGAAAGTGACCAGTAGATCTTAAAGAGCTAACAAAAGTTAAATGCTGAGTCACTTCAGTCGTGTCCAATTCTTTGCAACACCATGGATCATAGACCACCAGGCTCCTCTGTCCATGAGATTTTCCGAGCAAGAATACTAGAGTGGGTTGCCATGCCCTCCTCTGGGGGGATCTTCCCAATCCTGGGATCGAACCCAAGTCTCCGGTGTCTCCTGCACTGCAGGTGGATACTTTACCACGTGAGCCATCAGGGAAGCCCAACAAAAGTTAAGTCTACTTAACTACTGTTACTATTAGTAGTACAACTAGATACGAAATTTGCGTTTTAACACTTTTTTCTCTTTGACATGCATGCATTCATGAAGCAGCTTGAATACATGTTTCTAGTTTTTTCACACACCATGCAAGTGCTATTTTCATTTTACTTGCTTAGACAGAATAGCAGTTGAAAGAAGGAACAGGTAGGCCATAAACACTGGTTACAAACTGGTGCCAAAAGCTTTTCAAAAGATTTACATTAATAATGGGGACAGCATTTTCCTTTTGGTTTTTCCTTTGAGCTCAGTGGAAGCCCTCAACTTATTTATCAGTTTAGCACATATTTGTGTTTTCTCAAGGGTTTAAACACATTGCATTGCCAAGAGCTGACAAACACCAGCTAAAACCTCCAGAGCAGGAGGCAGCTGAACAGGAAACACATCCTCTTCTGCTTCAGATATTTTTACCATGACAATCTGAAAGAACGCCGAGCAATGACAATGATGATGTATTTAAATCTCAGCTGGAATTACACACAGCTCTACAAACCAAGGCAGGAATGAAAGCCAACAGAAGCCATGACTATCCACAGGCACGACAGTCCTTTCAGGGGCTCTACTTGAAGGCAGGACACTTTTCCGTTACCTCAACTCTGCAGTGGTCACGCACAGGGCGGCCCTCTCCTCCTCGTCTGGAGCCCCAGTCAGATCGTACTTCTCACCAGTTGCTTTCATTGGAATGTGAACACACTACTTGGTCTTTAACAAGGGGATTATGCCTTGCTTCACTTAAGTTTTTAACTTTTTAAAATGAGACATAGGCACAAGCTCATTTCCTTTTGTGGTTGCATGCTTGACAGAAGTTCTCCGGAAACACTAACTCAAGAAGTAGTAACTGGTCTACACTTCTCCTTCCGGTTATATCCTGGCAACTTTGGTATGAATACACATGACTAAACTTTTGCTGATTTAATTGTTTGTGTGCTGTGCTCAGCCACTCAGTCGTGTCTGACTCTTGCAACCCCATAGACTCTAGGCTGCCAGGCTCCTCTGTCCATGGGACTCTCCAGGCAAGAATACTGGAGTGGGTAGCCATTTCCTTCTCCAGGGGATCTTCCCAACCCAAGAATCAAACCTAGGTCTCCTGCATTGCAGGCAGACACTTTACTGACTGAGCTACAAGGGAATCTTTAGACTGAAGCAATGTGAGAAGGGTATGCTTCAGCTTCAGGCCTTAAGACGTTTAATATTGAAGGTTTCTAGAAACAGTTTCTGCTTCCTCTTTTTTTTTTTATTTGTCTTAGTCTACTCACAGGTGCAAGGTATTAGTCTCTTCACAGAATGTTATATGATCAACAGGCACTTTCAAAATGTATTTCTAAACAGACTGTTGCCTAGCTATATGTAAGTCTGCTGAGCAATTTTACAACATAACTTTTATGTTAAGTTAATTTTACAATCTAACTTTTATGTTTTATGTTTTAAGATTATATCAATCTTAAAGGAAATCAGTCTGAATATTCATTGGAAGGACTGATGTTGAAGCTGAAACTCCAATACTTTGGCCACCTGATGCGAAGAGCTGACTCATTGGAAAAGACCCTGATGCTGGGAAAGATTGAAGGCAGGAAGAGAAGGGGATGACAGAGGATAAGATGGTTGGATGGCATCATCAACTCAATGGACATGGGTTTGGGTAGACTCCGGGAGTTAGTGATGGACAGGGAGGCCCGGCATGCTGCGGTTCATGGGGTCGCAAAGAGTCAGACACGACTGAGCGACTGAACTGAACTGAGCTGAGAACACTTAAGATATACCCTGTTAGCGACTTTAAAGTATATAATCTGGTCTGTTGACTACAGTCCCCGTGCTGGACATTAAATCCCTGGAACTTGTTCAGCTTGTAACTGGAAGTGAGCATCCTCTATACATGATGCTTTTCTTACATAGTACTGGTCTTCCTAAGCCAAAAAGTATTACATACTCATAATCTTCTCACCCTCCAAAATATTCAGAAACCTTGTCATTATTCTACATTTAGAGGAACGTAAGAAATAAAATAAATGTCCAAAAGTCCTATCTTGATAATCAACAGTATAAATGAACACTCAGCTGTTCTAGGTACTGCAGATGCAAAGAAAAGGTTTGTCCTCAAGAGCTTCAGAGTCTTCAAATCAAGTCGCAAACATAAAAAGAAAATGAGAAGAAGGGAGGAACAAAGGAACAGTGTACTGCCACACGATGGCACAGACCAAAAGGTAGTCGGGAGTTCAGAGAAACAGGAAAATACAGAGGTCTCAGCATCTCAAACAGTGGCATCACAGGAGTGCTGGAATTCAAGAGAAGAGAATAGATTAGAAAATCAAAAAAGAAGGAATGAATAGTCTAGGCAGGAAGTTCAGGCAAGAAGAATGGCCTGAGCAAGATCTTGGGGTAGAGGATTTCATGGTAGGTTTGGGAAGGTGATGGGAGCCAGTATTTAAAGTGTTTTCTCTCTGAAAGCTTCACAGACCTCAATTAGCTAGAGAAATGGATCTAGTCTAGTTCATTTCACATGATCTACTAAAAAGTACTGAGTCAGCAAGCAGTGCTAGACTTGTCTCAGTTTTAAGAAAAACGGATGAATAAAGCTCACAAGGGTAACTTAACATGGCTGTGATCATTCTCGAATGACTATATCCACCAAATACCTTTTATTTATATATGCTATGATACAATCTTTACATTAAAAAGTATACACTAATTTACTAGATGGTATAGATTCTGGATTGAAAACTCAAAAAAGAATAAAGTGTGACGAATATCAACACACTCCATTTAAGTTCCTCACTGGGTTAAATGAGAATGTACAACCCTGGGAAAAGTGACTAAATGAATTTTGAATGCAAATCATTGACATGCTTAACGATAATCATCTCTTACAATTCTTTCTTTTAAAAGCACACACACACACACACGTGTGTGCGTGTGCATTTGCCAAGTGTGCTCCAGAATTTTTCTCCAGTCCTTCCCACAGCTACTTTTATCCAGCCAGGAGTGTTGGAATAGAGCAGGTTCTCTTTCTGCTCTATTCCTGTACCTTTTTCAAGCCCCAAACTTGTCTAACACCTCCACTTTTCCCCCTACACCAAGCCGTCTTTTCCACTCTGATCTCAGCACTCAATTCAAGATTTATCCAGTTCAATAAGCACTTCCTTTATTCTCTGCGATCCACACTGTCATTAGTTTGCTTACATTTTTGTATATTGTTTTACTTATACCTGGTTTTCCTCTTCACTGTATAAGTTCTTTTTAATGGATTTTAGTCTCAGCTCAATGATAAACTACACAGTAGGGACATCTACTCTAGCTTGTGAAATTCACAATAATTAATGTGACTGATTCGTTTAACAAATATGCATCATAACCTATTTTGTGCCAGGCAAGGCAATGAAGGTACAGTAAGGAACCCTACAGACATGGTTCCTGCTCCCTGAAATGTATGATCTCAAGGCCATAAGTCAGAGCCATTCTTCACTTATGGGCTCTATTATTCCTATTTGCCTTGAGTGTCCACTCCTTGTCACTCCAGCAATCTTTCTCTTTCATTTACAAATCAAAACCCATTCTGGGATCTCTTTTAAGGTATTGTGCACAAAGAATGTGGGCTTCCCAGGGGCACTAGTGGGAAAGAACCCGCTTGCCAATGCAGATGATGTAGAACATGCAGGTTCGATCCCTGGGTCAGGAAGATCCCTTGGAGGAGGGCATGGCAGCCCACTCCAGTGTTCTTGCCTGGAGAACTCCATGGACAGAGGAGCCTGGTAAACTACAGTCCATAGGGTTGCAAAGAGTTGGACACAACTGAAGTGACTTACCCTGCATGCACTTTGAATGCACTTACTAAATGAGTCAAGTATGGCTAAAAATGTCAAATACCCATGAATTGTGAGGAAACAACTATCATAAATCAAGAGCAATAAGAAATGTTAAATGTACAAAACCGAGCTTCCCCAGTTGCTCAGCAGTAAAGAACCTTCCTGTATGCAGGAGATATGGGTTTGATCTCTGGGTCAGGAATATTGCCTGGAGAAGGCAATATTGGAGGCAATACTGGAAACCCACTCCAGTATTCTTGCCAGGAAAATCCCATGGACAGAGGAGGCTGGTGGACCACGATCCATGGGGTTGCAAAGAGTTGGACACGACTGAAGTGACTGAGCATGCATACACATACAAACCACTCATAGCATCAGCTAAAACTGCAAATAAAACCATGCTTTTTTACCTGTTTTAAGTATGAAAGGGACTACCAATATCTACCTAGCAAAACCATATCTATGTACCACATAACTGTACTTCCTTTTAAAAATATTTTGACAGCCAGTAAAAGAAAGAGCAAGAGAATCCGGTTTGGACACATTTAAAATAGAGTGTTAAGATATAATTGTCTAAATTTGAAGCACTGTCAAAATAAGCCCAGAGTTTTCCTCTATCCAAGTGGGACGGGTCCAAATGTGGACACAGCCACAGACATTTCAAACCATCTTCTAGTCTGCAGCCTTTCTGAGCGGATGCTGAGTGTCTCGAGTTTGTCTCACCTGGTGGCATAGTTCTTCCCACTGCCTCTGCAGAAGCTCCATGCGTTCGTTAAGGATGGAGATATCATCTGCACTGATGTAAGCACAGAGAGCCTTCTTCAGCAGTGTCAGCTGTGCCAAGTCATCTGTCCAGCTCCCAACTGCGTTTTCCAATTCCTAGATTTTTTTTTTTAAAGAAAAGCACAAAACTTGAATACTCATGGGCATCTATCATCACCAATTTCTCAAGTGTATTTGAAATCCCTCTTGATGTCTCTGGGCTTCCAGGTGGCACCTGGGAATGCAGCAGATATGAGGCTTGGGTTTGATCCCCTGGAGGAGAGCACATCAACCCTGTACTCTTGCCTGGAGAATCCCAGGGACAGAGAAGTCTGGCAGGCTACAGTCCATAGGGTCACAAAGAGTTGGACACAACGAAAGTGACTTGTCACTGGCACTTGATGTCACCGCCTTTCCATTCCATTCTATTTGAACACCCAAACTGGTTATCTATTGGGTTGGTCAAAAAGTTCATTCAGGTTTTTCCATCAGATGTTATGAAAAAACCTGAATGAACATTTTGGCCAACTCAACACTTTTCTTCCTACATAATCTGATAATTTGCCAGGTTCTTCTGATATAGTACCAGGATGCTTGCAGAATCTTTCCTAACTGGAAATGGAGATCTATTTTCCACTTCACTGACCACTTCTGATTGTCTTTCCTAGTTCAAGTTTCATCACCATATTAATCTTACTTACTTTTAAATCAGCTTAATAAAATCCTTTACCTTTGTCTCAAGTGACCGATCATGTTTGTGAAATACTTTTTAAAAATCCAAATACTAAATTTAACTCTCATCTTCAAACACTATCAATTGCTACAGACTTACTGATACATTGTAGTTAAAAAGATGTATTGCTGGTATTACTTGATTTAAAATAATGGACTGAATATGTTTACTGCAGAAGAAGAGAGATCATTCAGCTACTAGTAAAATATGTATTTTGTCCTTTCGGGGAATAATTTCAGGAAAAAAATCCATATAATAATATTTGAATGTTTTTCCAACAGTTTTTACAATGCTTTGAACAGATGACTAGTTTTAAAATTTGTATAGCTCTTGCTTTTTGCCAGCTGTTGATGTTTTTAGATTCCAGCTAATTTTGTTCATGAATAGAATATTTCACATGGCTTTTACCTTCTCTTTTGTCTCATTAAACAGGAGACAAGTTTCCAAAGGCAAAGGCAATTAACGGTAGTCTGAGGCTAACTTCTCAGGCAATTTAAGCAAACTAGGTTTTAGCCAGAATTTTCTAGGTAATTGCTTTGTTTTGCTGCTAAGGTGGTTTGGGGGCGAGAGTAGCAGAAAGCTGGACCGCAATGCATCCTTCTAATCTCCAAACTTAATAGCAGGGCATGTTTGTAACTGCTGTGTATTTTGGGACACAAGGTCCCATGGTAACAGTGTTTGGCTGAAAGACCAAACCATCCGGGAGTATTAAATATGCAGCATTTCTGTTTATATCTGTAGTCATATTAAACTGCCATATCACTGTAAAGATTTTCTTCTTTTTATACCAATTTCCAACTCCACCCGAAACTCAAATATCAGATTTGGTGTATGGGTTTAAAAAAGAACCACCACCACCAGGGATCAACTATCACAGACTCACGGACTCCATTTTAGATGTTTGTGTGATAAAAATATAGCCTTTGGATTCAGGAAACTCTGATAATTACCAACTTTGAAAAGTTATTAAACTTCTAGCTGCTTCGTTTTCCACATCTGCAGAAGGGAAATAACAGACTGTCCTCAGGAGCTTGCGTTCATGCCAACGGAGATAACACTGGCCAGCCATGGGCACACAGGGGCCCACTAAATGCCCATTCCTGCCTGTTGGAAAGTTTTCTTTAATCATTTGTCATAGATTTACAGTCAAAGACTGAAATATTTTTTAATCTTTGCATAGTACTGACTTTACATCTCTAGATAATATTTCACTCCCTTATAAATCCATGACATAAAGTACACTACCTTTCTTTTTCCTAAATCTGCCTCTTTTCAGTTTCAAAGATCATCTTCACATTTTAATACTGAAGAAAAATTCTTATATCTACTCTTTTAATGATTTCTGGACTTCTCTAAAAATTAATCTTTCTTGGGACCTCCTTGGTGGTCCAGTGGCTAGGACTCTGAGCTCCCAAAGCAGGGGACCTGGGTTCGATCCCCGGTCAGGGAACTAGATTCTACATGCCTCAACTAGAGATCCTGTGTGCTGCAACTAAGATATGGTACAGCCAAAAAAAATTTTTTTTTTAAATTAATCTTTCTTAAAGGCTTCTGACTTCTTAGACAATGTGAAACAGAGAACTTCTGATCAAAATCTAAATCATTTATATCTGTGTGAAGTTTTAAACAAAGTCACTCCAGTGCAGTAATTTACAAATGACTTGGAGAACATGAGGACATGTTTCATTGGAGGGAAAAAGCATCTTTAAAGATAACTTTATTTTGATCTGCATATTGCTCAGCAGAGAACTGCTGTCTTGGCACTTGACTTAGCTACTCAGGAGTGAATGGAACAAATCCTACAGACACTAAATCATGTTGGTCTCACTGAGCGCCCCGTGCAGGGAGCAGCCTGTTTTAGCTACTGATTGGCTTCCAAGTGCCATTTGAGGTGTTGATCACAATCTCTAAATTGATAGGGCCCTGAAGATACAAAGGACTGTGTGTCTCAACGCAGTAAGTGAAATCAGCTACTTATAGTTCCTGTTTTTCTTACAGAAAAGAGCCTTGAGGGCAGGTTGTGTTTCTACAAGGACCATGATCTACAGAATTTCCATGTCGCCGAGCCTCACTCCTCCAAATGTGAACTAGACTCTTCCAGTGTGGACGGTTTAGAAGGATTGTCTTTATTGCTCTTAATCTTGGTTTTAAATGTCTTTTAATGTTGTGTTTTACATTTTCATTGACTCACTCATGGTAATCCATAAACTAGTCTATAATTTTATCAATTGCAATAAATCAATAAGCAAGTTTCACCAGAGTTGCCTGCCCTAATGCAAGATACCAGAAACTTGCACCTACAGGTAGACAATTACAGGAGCTCAACTGAATTATGCTTTCAAAGGCATCACACTAGAAGCACAAGAAAGTGGAAGTGTTAGTCACTCAGTTGTGTCCAACTCTTTGTGACCCCATGGATCATAGCTGCCAGGCTCTGTCCATGGAATTCTCAAGGCAAGAATACTGGAGTAGGTAGCCATTTGCTTCTCCAGGACATCTTCCCAAATCAGGGATCGAACCCTGGTCTCCTGCATTGCAGGCAGATGCTTTAACATCTGAGCCACCAGGGAAGCCCAGAAGCGCAGGTAGGTGACAGTTAGAGGCTAAGTCCAGTGGTTTACCTTGCAGCACATCTGCTCCGCGTGGAGCTCTTCGTGATGATCTGGGAGAGGCTGGGAAAGCCTATTTTTGAAAGTTCGTAGTTTCTTCAGAGAATCAGCTATTCCGTTCTCACATTTTTCCCAGTCCTAGAATGGGCAGAGAAGGAAATTTTAAGGAATAAGAAGTTAGAAAACAAGAAAAACTCTCTTCTCAACTCCCAGACAATGGATTAAAGTTACACTGATGAGTACTGCAAAGGCGTCCACATCCATAGCCATGGGCATCAGTAGCAGAAGAGCTGAGTTCTAAACTTGTCTCATTATCTGTGTGACTTCAAGCAGGTGAGGCGCTATGTCTCAGTGTTCCTTACAAAAACCGAAATAACACAAACTCTCAAAAACTGTGGGAGAATGCAAGGAAACAACAGGTGTCAAGATGTCAAGGACAATGCCCAGAATATTATCAGTTTTCGAAAATGTTTTCTGCATCCAAATCTGTCTGCGGAGGTAAGAGTATAAACACACTACTTTGCCTCTCTCCTAAGCCCACCCATAACTGCACTCATGTCTCTACTATCTCAACACACTATAAGGGGTAGAAAAGAGGATATGGAATCTCTCTCACGGTGAAAATACATATTAGCTAAGAGAAGTAATATGAAATGTAAAGGTAGTATAAACCTGGCTCTGATTCAATTCAATATATAAACAGTATGAACTAAAGCAAAAACAGTAGAGGAAGAGAGAGAATTCAACAATTTTAAATGTACACCTTATATGTCAGTACGGATCAGTACTCTGAAGGAGAATGTAACAGGTAAAGAAGTAGAGTATTGGGACTTCCCTGGTAGTCTAGGGGATAAGACTCTATGCTCCCAATGCAAGGGGCCCAGGTTTGATTCCTGGTCAGGAACTAGATCTCACATGCCACAGCTAAATATCCGCATGCTGCAACAAAGATTGAAGATCTAGCAACTAAGACCCAGAGCAACCAAATAAATTAATTAATTAAAAAAAAAACAGGTAAGAACATGGAGGTAAGGAATGTGGTAGATCACTGTTGCTGCTGCTGCTAAGTCGAGTCAGTCGTGTCCGACTCTGTGTGACCCCATAGACAGCAGCCCAACAGGCTCCCCCTTCCTTGGGATTCTCCAGGCAATAACACTGGAGTGGGTTGCCATTTCCTTCTCCAATGCACGGAAGTGAAAAGTGAAAGTGAAGTCGCTCAGTCGTGTCCGTGTCCGACTCTTAGCGACCCCATGGACTGCAGCCTACCAGGCTCCCCCGTCCTTGGGATTTTCCAGGCAAGAGTACTGGAGTGGGGTGCCATTGCTTTCTCCTAGGTGCTGACAAAAGAAAGCATACATGCTGTGATTGTGTTTCAGAATATTACACACCAAAGGTAACAAAGGTTACCTCTAGGAAAGATACTAGGATTTGGATTTGAGTGGTAGTGTCATGTAGGGAAAATTTAATTTTTTTTTACTCTCTGTACTTCAGTTCTTACCTGAATTTTTTTTCAGACACATGACTTCTTGAGTAATTAAAAAAAGAAGAGTAAAAGAAAAAAAAAGAGAGAGAGAGGGAGAGAGCAACCATGATGGAGACCTGATTCTTTACAGCACCCTATCTACAAATAGCCCACATCTGGGGTCTCTGTGCCAATTAAATTCAACTCAACAAACCTCCTTCAGTTTGTCTGATACTCTACACTCCTGGCCTTCCCTCCCCCTCCCACAACTTAAATTACTGAGTTCCAGAGAAGGCAATGGCACCCCACTCCAGTACTCTTGCCTGGAAAATCCCATGGACGGAGGAGCCTGGTAGGCTGCAGTCCATGGGGTCACTAAGAGTCGGACACAACTGAGTGACTTCACTTTCACTTTTCACTTTCATGCATTGGAGAAGGAAATGGCAACCCACTCCAGTGTTCTCGTCTGGAGAATCCCAGGGACGGGGGAGCCTGTTGGGCTGCTGTCTATGGGGTCACACAGAGTCGGACACGACTGAAGTGACTTAGCAGCAGCAGCAGCAGAGACAACTTGAGTTGTTTTTAGTCATCAGCCTAGTGCCAAATCCTGCTACATTTCTCTTCACATTATTCTTTGGACTATCTTTCATCACCAGTCTTTTCCTGTCTGAGTTCTTTCTATCTTTTCTCCTGATGCCTTATTTTCACCACAGCAACACACTGTTGCTATTTCAACTCTCTTCTTTGAGACATAATTGCCACCTTACCTCCTTGCTCATAATGTCTTTTGGTTTCTAAATGAACTGACAGTTTGGCCCAAACTTTTCATTTTTTTAAAAAAAATTCCTTCAGGGAACTTCCTAGAGTATATAACCACATTCCTTCTTCCCATTCACCAGAAAGAACAAAAACAAAACCCAAAAGTCCCAGCTGTCTGTTTTGGACAGAATTGTTCCAATTCCCCTTTATTAAAATATCTTGGTGTTTCCAGGCTATGCTTTGTTCATCAATGCTAAGCACAGTTAGGGCAGATAACAGACTCTCTTTCTGCTTAAGCTGAACAACATTCTCAATTAAATCATCTCACACGCTGAAATCTCTCAACATGTGGGCAAGGAATGTTCACTGATCTAAAAAGAGAAAAGGTCAGCTTTTATTCTTTATAACGGAATTAAGAGGTAATTGTGAAGGTGGTAAACACACAGGCATAGACTTATGATGCCTGTGTTTCTGGCGTATTTACCCAGTATTCAGTTAAAAGCGAAAATAGGTAAGCATCATGGCTATGGTGAAAAGATACAGTAAAATGAGACTGTATAAACATTAGAATTCAGCCCCATAAATTCTTTCTCAGGCAACTAGGATCTAATGTATGATCCAAAAATAAAAAATACAACTTTAACAAGAGAATAGGGATTCCCCTTCCCAAAGATGGATTAGATTCTAAAGCTATAACCAAGAGTTTTACTAAATGAATTATAAGGAAATAACTAAATGTTATGGTCTGCAAACATTTATCAAAGCGGATATTTTATATGCCAACGAACAACAGACAAAGCAAATGAAATGACTCAGCCATCTCATCTTAGTCAGTCTTAGAAATGTGTCCAAAAGTCAATCACAAATAAATAAAAAATATATGATTAACATGCTCTGTACAGAATGATTTACAATGTTTTTAATCCTTTCCTGAAAGCCAAAAAAGAAGAAAAAAGAATTAGGTATATTGTATTACTGATGAATTGCAGTGTGTGCAAATAATGATTCTCTAACATATGTTGGGTGGCATTTTTGATTCATTGCTTCCTGCACAGAAGGTAATATATTATTCAATAAAATTCAGTAGAAAAAAAAATGAGTGTGCAAACATTAAGTATTCAGAGAAAAAAAAGCAAAATGTGTTTTATTAACTTTATTATTATTACCTTTGATCCAAAAACAGACAGGCCAAATTTAATAAATGACCTCATTAAAGTGCTGGTGATTATCAATGTATATTAAACTTTGGTATTTAGTCATGTTCGGTTTCAAAATGTTAATAATCTCAACAATAATTACCATCATTTGTTGAGTACTCAGTGTGTACCAAGTATTTTGATACATAATTCACTTTCATTATTTCATTAAATCTTCACAATGTCTTATGAAAGAGATGTGATCATACCCACTCTACAGATTAGGAAACTGAGGCTTTGAGAGGTTGAGTTTGCCAGGCTACCTTGTTTCTTATGGTTTTAACTTGGGTTTATCTGAGTTTAGAGCCCCATGCCTTCATTCAACTGCTGATTTAATTGTCTTATGCAAAGAATTGGAAAGTGAGGGAGAAAAGCACATTGTGGGAGGTCTGATAAATCTACATTTCCCTAAACTTTCTGTATGATCAGCATGCTGTCTGTATCCAACTACAGGCTTAATATACCTCCTGGAGATTTTATCTTACAGCAACTTGCTTGGATAAGCTAAGATCAAATCAAGAGTGTCTTCTTGGATAGTTTTTCCCTTGCTATAAAAGAAGAGATATCAATCTCGAAAACCACTTTAGAGTCTTAGATTAGGGAGTGGAATCTGCTCTTTGCATTCTTGTCTGGATTTATAAAGTCATCTCATGGCTTCTGGCTTAGCACTGACCATGAATCAAGAGTTCATCACTTGGACGGTCTTATTAGATTTAAAACTACTTTGTTGGGGGATTTTCCTGAAAGACAAACTGCTGAAGATTGGGAAACTTTTCCCCTTGAGGCAAGACAGGACAAAGTCTTAAACGAGACACAGGGGACAAAATACTGCAAGGTCTAATGTAATGATCAGCATTATTTGATTCACAGGATAAATGACATTGAGGAAGCAGCACAACTATTACAAGGGCATTTTAAACCACACGAGGCCCATAGGAGGGAAGAGCTGAACTTACCTGCAGCAAGCCAGACAGTTTTTTCTTCTGCTCCTCCAGACACACACTTGCTGACTTCCATTTCTCTTGGATCTCAGCGAGTTCAGCCTGCAGGGTGGCCTCAGCCCCGCTGTCGGCCGAAAGCAGAAGCTGCTTGCCAGCCTCCACAGTGAGGATGTAGCTACCTTGTTGCCGCAGGAACACTTTTTCTTTGAACTGAAAGGAACCGGAGATTTTTGATTTTCTCATTCTTCTCTTCACCATATCCCTGTTATAAGTGTTTTTAAATAATCCTAAATTTCTGCATCCATAACATGCTTTTTTCCCCCCAAAGCTTTACTGACCCTATACTTTGGGCCCGAGTGAAGGAACATATAAATAAATGAGAATTCCACAGACAGGGCTTAGTTTCTGTTGCCAACTTTTAAACAGTCATGATGCAACAGGAAGACTTCTCTATGCTGCTGCTGCTGCTGCTGCTAAGTTGCTTCAGTCGTGTCCAACTCTGTGCGACCCCATAGACGGCAGCCCACCAGGCTCCCCCATCCCTGGGATTCTCCAGGCAAGAACACTGGAGTGGGTTGCCATTTCCTTCTCCAATGCATGAAAGTGAAAAGTGAAAGTGAAGTCGCTTAGAGTCATGTCAGACTCTTAGCGACCCCATGGACTGCAGCCCACCAGGGTCCTCCGTCCATGGGATTTTCCAGGCAAGAGTACTGGAGTGGAGTGACTTCTCTATGAAGTTGACTTCTCTATGAGGCTAATGCAAAGAGACACAGAGGGATGTCTGACCCACTTGGAGGGCACAGTGAGGCTTTTTCAAGAGGCAAAAGCCTCATGAGCCTTGAAAGACAAAGGGATACAACCAGATGAAGAAGGATCTGGTGTGATGAGGCCAGGAGTCAGGGAGAGAACACCTTCCGCACAGAGAAATAAGGATGGGCAAACTCACTCAAGAGTATAAATTATGAGGAGTTCAGGACACTAGACTCAGTTGTCAGTGGCTAGAATGTAGGATGTCTATAAGTGAGTGGTGTTAGATAAGGCAAGACCAGACCTTGAAGAGAAGATTGATTTTTATAGTAAAAGTGACTGAGATTCATGGAAGAGTATTAAGCCATCAGGTAGAAAATGGAGTGGAAGAAAGTCATATATCGGATACCCTAAGACACGTTAGGGTTTCTCTGGTGGTTCAGTGGTGAAGAAAGTGCCTGCCAATGCAGGAGATGCAGGTTTGATCCCTGGGTCAGGAAGATTCCCTGGAGAAGGAAACGGCAATCCACTCCAGTATTTTTGCCTAGAGAATTCTATGGACAAAGGAGCCTGGTGAACCACAGTACATAGAGTTGCAAGAGAGTGAGTCAGCATGATTTAGAGACTAAACAACAATAACAAAGATAGGTTAGGAAGCGCTTGCCTATTTAGGGAAGAAATCATGACCACCTAATCTAAGGCAGTGGCAGTGGGGATGAAGACTTGAGGGATATAAGATGCAAGAAGCATGAGAAAAAAGGAGAGTAGAGCTCTAGAAGGACTCTAGGGTTGCTGATGGATATAGACCAGTGATAACATTTCCTTGGTTTGGACACATGGAGTGGATTGATAGAGAGTGGTTGGTTCAGGGATCATAGATGCTATTAGAACCCACCAAGTATATTATGTCCGTGATGCAGATAAAGCTAAAAGGTGGCTGGATGCATAAATTGGAGGCTCAGGAGGTGAATGTGACCAGAAGATCCAAAGTGACCCTTCTTTCCTGGTAGGGAGCAGTGGAAACCATGTGTAGAGATGGGGTTTCCCAGCGAAGCGAGGAGGAGACAGGAAGCAAGAGAATGACCTTTAAGAAAGAGGAGTCCACGAAATATACTGGGAGGGACCGATGAGAGGATGAGGAGGTCTCTATTTAAAAGGCTGGAGTCCCAAAGGTGGTGAAAGCAAGAGGTGGTGAAAGTAAGGGGAATGGACAAACAGCCCACCCAGGGCTGATCCTTTCACCTTTTCTGGAATATTTAAGGTTCATGTTTAAACGGCTCATGAGTAAAATATGTATTATCAATGCCAGGTTTCCCTGTCCTTGCCACTGCATTTCCATCCAAGCTGGGACTCACTGAGCTGCTGAGAGGGCGTTGGGGGTGAAGTGCAGGCAGTCTTTGAAGAAGGTGGGACTTTCACTGTTAAATATGGACTCTGTAATGGATCATTTTGTACATTTCTGCGGACATTTGAGAACAATGCTTGTTGCCATTCCAGTGTCACTCTAGAATCCTGAAGAACTGGGGTTAGGGTAAAGCATGCAATGAACACACAGAAGAGGTTTAAAAATAGCCTGCTTTGCACCTTACCTGCACTTGATCAAAGAGGGCCCTTGCCTGCTGCAGTGGTATCTGGACACTGCCCAGATCACTCACGGGCAGACAGGACACCTCCACCAGCCATTTACGGAGCTTTTCTGCCATCTCCCTGTAGCGCTGCCACTGGTGGATCTGGCTGTCAATGATGCCCCGCCTCTGCTGAGCCCGGCGGATCACCCCCTGCCACTGATTACTGAGGAGGGTCAGTTTCAGGTTGAACTCATCCCTGGTGAAGAAATAATTACATAAGGAAAACCATTGTTATCCTGATGAAAGTGTTGTAAAAATGTAAGCTGCTCAGTCGTGTCAACTCTTTGCCACCACATGGACTGTAGCCCAGCAGGCTCCTCTGTCCATGGAATTCTCCAGGCAAGAGTACTGGAGTGTGTAGCCATTCCCTTCTCCAGGGGATCTTCCTGACTCAGGGAT